>NC_080790.1:79792465-82343299 GCF_028018385.1 Neofelis nebulosa
CCTAGATATGAGTGCACAAAACCTTCTCTGTCTACTGTCAGAAAGGACAGGGAGGAGAAAGGGATAGATCTAATTTGACATTTGGGGGGAAAAGAAAGCCAAGAAGTCTTACAAGCAAAGGGCTAAAACCAGAGAACTCGGATACTGAGTCATACTGCTCTGAATGGAGCAAGAGGAGAGAGTAAAAGAGCATACTGGGTGGTCAAGTTTTGAAGTTCCCAGTATCCTGGACTCGCTTATCTCATGAAAAACTAAAATTAGGCTTGACCTAGAGAGGCAAATCATCCCCTGTCTTGTGAAGTGTGTAAAACTTGAAGACTAACCCCTTGAGGATAAGGAATATGTACCGGGATAGTACTGCCATACAATAGGTACTCAATAAACACTGCTGAATGAATGAATGAACAAATGAACCAGAGGCACTTATAATACTCACTAGAAAAATGAATCTGTCTAGTCTCTGATAAAAATGAGACAGCATCAACTACCCATTCAGATCCCAAGGCCATCTAGCACTCCACTTAGCTAAACTATGCCACATTTCTCCAGCCTGGGCTCTGCTTGTCCACTGTCTTCCTTTAGACATTTCTTAGGGACAACCATGCAGAGCAGAAGTTCAACGGTCTTCGGGAGTAAAGGAATATGGATGCAGAGGACATCCCTGCTCCAGATGCCTTGTTCCCATCCTCAAGCTTCCCTTTGGCTATAGGCTGGGCAGGAACAGCAAGGGCATCTGGAAAGAATGAGGCAGTGAGCCACAATTCACTGGGCTGTTTCTTTACAAATAAACAACAGAGCTTCATCCAAACAAACTCCATCATCAACACGAAAAATAGCACAGTTTATAAGCATATAAACAAGTACCTTACATAAGATAAACGACACCATTTTCTGAAACTTATATAACAATTGATTTCACGGTATTCTGAATTCTTGTAAATGGGCAAGCTGATAAGCTACTTAGCTGGGAATGCATACAGTGCGGTGTATATATGTAGATACGTGCACATGCACCTGTGTTCACACATGAAGCCTGAGCCTACACAAATACTCAATAAATCTCATGCCTCAGACTGTGATGCATGACAGCTCTCACAGGAGGAACCTATTTTCACACATCCAGGAGTGAATGCTTTCACAGGAGATTTGAAGAACATTAGTTTAGAATTCTCAGGTTATTAGAGTAAAAATAAATTCTATTAGGGACTTTTACAAAGCCATTATTTCAAAAATAGGTAAGCATAAGAGCTTCGAACTTTGCAGCCTTAATTTAGAAATTGTATTTGCATAATTCTTGGAAAAATATAATACAAATTCACTCTAGTGCTGGGGATACCTTGCCAGGATGTAACTTATGTAACTTAAAACCTTCAGTCGTGGAGAGGTGCACTTTGTGCAGACTACTGCACACACACCTGACAAACGGGGCACTGGATCCCAGGCTGGTTCATGTTTAACTTCATCAGTTTACTGAGATAATAAACTCTCTTTTTAAATGCACATATACCAAGAATAATGACACGAAGCAAGTTCTTACAGCTTAATTTATCTGGGATGTTACATATGTGATTGGCACTTCTGCAGCATGGCAGATGCAGAGCTGAGATTTTTTTTTCTTTTTTTTTCTTTTGGTAGGAAGTCATGCTCCAAGGACTATTAATAAGGAGACATAACACCACCCCTCATTCTGGCCCACGCAAAATAGGCAGACTCAGACACTGAGGTTGAGTAATTATCAGTAAAAAGATTTTTATGAGACAGTAATGATGAGGACGTCCATGCGCAGGGCTTTACACAGCACAAAGGCCTGGGTTCACAAGGAATCCTAAATTGCTGGGTTGCTGTCCCTTTGGAACAAAAGAAGAGAGTGAGGCTCAGGGCAGGGGCAGGGGTGGGGCCACAATCCCAGGAGATAAATTAACATCTGTAAGGAAGGAGGTCATAAACTTACTAGAACACGTGATAATAGACTCTGAGAGTCTATTCTTTGGCCCCAGGGGTGGTCCCTGTGGCACTCCCCTCCCCCCATCTCTCTGCGCTCAGAAGCCCACCTGGGGGCTCAGGCCTGAGGCGCTGCTAAAAGGAAGCCACCCTCTGGACATAGAGTAAGCCTCCTGCACTTTCATCCTGCTGGAAACCAGCAGCAGAGAGGGCCAGAAGAGAGGGCCTTCCCTGTCCCATCCCCCACATTCCACAGTGGACACCACTGGGTGCTGATCCAGAGCCTTCTTCTCTGTCTCCCCAAGCAGCATCACTGGGCCTGGCAGCACCCCCACCTCCTCAGGCACGAGAAAGTGGGGCCTCTGCGGACCACAGCCACTCCGGAGGGAGGTGTGAAGCACAGAGCAGTAAAAGCTAAGAAACACATACACTTGCTTCGTTCACCCCAACTCTGGAAGGCCACGTGTGGAGATGACCTGACACGGCAGGCAGTTGGTCTGGAGCTGTTACCCGTCTCCCTCTGAGTGGAGTCGCTGCCAAATTGCTGAGGATGAAAAATGACAAACCTGGGCTTTGTTTTACTGGGTTCGCCACAGAAGCAGGCAAAGGGCAATGACGGGATAAGGTTGCATTTCCTATCTAGGTTAAGGGCTGATCCCGGGGAGAAATAAGATCTGATGCTGAAAAAATCCCAAACAAATTCTGAGCCTAACACAGCCAAGTCCTACGCTTCCCTCTCCTTCCAGCACCAGGGACACACAGCACATCCATTCAGTCCTGCCCTCCTTGAAGTGCACTTACTACCTGTGGAGTGAGGAGTCACTGTAGGGGACACACTCATCTCTGCCACCGAACATGTGCTCCTTAGCTCTGGCTTTCTTGTTATTTGTTCTTAAAGGCTTATCATGTTATCCTGGATCCATGATATGTTTTGTGAATGCTTTCCTGGGACCTTCCAAATGTTTCTGGGAGTGGGGCACCTGCTCACCCTGCTCCCTGTAGGGTGAGAGGATTCCCAATACTCCCTGCTAGACACCACACCTGGCAGGTGCACAGACCACACCACTGGAGAGAAATCACCAATTGCAGCCTGTGTGATGAGGCTCCCCGGGCTCTCCCAGGCACAAAGTTGCCATCCCTGGTGATGTCCTCTCTGATACCTTCAGTTGAGCCATTTACAAGCGATGGACCCCAGCAACCCAGCTTCGCAGTGCCACCTGCCTCAAATCTGTCCAGAGTCTAAAGGCTGTTAACCCGGGACAATCAGCAGTTTCCAGGCAACGCCTGGAGGGCTGGCAGAAGGCTCTAGATGACAGGTGTGATTCTGTATTATCACTGAAACCAAGGAGCAAGTGGGCAGCAAGGGGGAGGGGGTGACTTCTGAAGATGGTTCTAAGAATGTCCTAGCTTGCTTTTCTGTTTTCCAAAATACATCTATATAAAATTCTAGTCAGATGGTTCATAATTTAAACATTAAAGCCTGACCACTGTCTCTTGATAGTGATAAAAGAAAGTAGTGAGTTTTAGAGAACTTGGAAAACAATCACTAAGACCTTTGAAGGTTTTTATATATATACTTGCCTTTGTGCACTTTAGAGGCTGAAGGCCAGCTGCCTCAATGCTGGCAGGAGGAGTTGGCTGCTAACAGAATAGTCTTTTCCCAGAAGAGGGACAACATGGGGGAGGGGTCTCCTGTGTCTCCTGTAGGCAGTTCACGGGCTCAGGTGGTAGAGTGAACTACTGAAGGTCAGAGACAGCCTCAAGGTTGATTCTCTGATGTCCCAGTGAGCAGCACTCCTCCAGAGGCATGAGCTTGGTCAAACCCAGAGGGACCCACCCACAGCAGCAACCCACTCATGCTTGAGGCCGGCATCCATCAGCCACACTGAGACTGGAGCCCACCCTGCCACTTGCTATGTGAGCCCATCATGGGGTCGCGGTGCTGGATGTCTCAGGGACAGAGAGGTACACTGAGGAGCAGGCGAGGAAGATGTACTCCAGCCTGCTTGCACACGCCCGCCTCTGCACCTCCTCCCAGTGTGCTCTCCACGGCACAGTTTGTACGTCTTAAATCTCTGCTCAATTTCAAGAAAAATGCTCAGGAATTTCCTTTCTTTGACACTCTCCTTGTCCTTTGGAGTGCCCAAGCCATACACCCCTTGGGACATGGGAGAACCAAACTAAAAGGTCAGTAACACTCCTGATGCATTCCTATTACAATGCAGTTTAGAAATCCCAACAGAAAAATTTTCAAGCAAGGAAACCAAAGGGCTTTGTGTCAGGCCCCTGGGCTCATTTCATTCAGAAGGAAGAGAATAAAGCAGGTCCCAGGTCCCAGATGGTTTATATTCTCATTCAAGGCTCACAATCCCCTCTGAATTAAACGGTAAATCTCCTTTTTGCAGGTGAGAAAACAAACCAGTCCACGATCACAGAACCAGGAAGTGGAAAATCTGACTCAAATCAAGGCCTGTACCTCACCCAGGTGTGAGCTCTCCCCCTGAGAGCAGTTGCCTCCTAAGAAGCATTCGAGAGTTCAACTGACAGTCAAGCTACATCTTCTCTGGGCTGGCAGTCTGGTGGCCCTCAAAACCCTTGCAGATCCAGTAACTGTGCTTTGGGGAACCTGCCTTCAGGAGATCATCAAGCATCTGTTAATGGCAGCACCCTGGGAACACTTCGAAAGGCTCATCAACCCGAGATGGGTGATGGTGTTGGGATACTGCCATATGAGGGAATTCTCCATAGTCACAAAAAGTCACATTACAGGAGAATAGTGATTGACATAGGAGAGTGCCCCCAGTGCACTGCAGCCTGGGGGTGAGGGGTGGGGAGTGGCCGATGGCAGTGCTTCCACAAGCGGCTGCGCAGACCTGTCATCTGAAGGCTTGTAGAACAGACTCTGCTGAAGTCTGGGTTGGGGCCTGAGAGTCGTGTATTTCTTTTTTTTTTTTTTTTCTTTTTATAAAGTTTATTTCTTTTGAGAGAGACAGCACACAAGTAGGGGAGGGGCGGGAGGGAGGGAGGGAGAGAGAGAGAGAAAGGGAGAGAAAGAGAGAGAGACAGAATGAATCTTAAGCAGACTCTGTGCTTTCCATGCAGAGCTTGATGCAGGACTTGAACTCAAGAACCATGAGATCATGACCTGAGCTGAAAACAAGAGTTGGACGGTTAACCAACTGAGCCACCCAAGTGCCCCAAGAGTCTTATATTTCTAACAAGTCCCTTGGTGATGGCAATGACGCTGCCCATGGACTCTCTTTTGATGAGCAGCATGCTATAACAAATTGTGTGCAGTAAAGCCCATTATTTTTTTAAAGTCTCTGGGTGCATAAGAGAAATACAAAAAGAACCACAAAAACATGTGACCTGCAGCTATTTCTGGGTCACAGAATTATATGTATTTTAACCTTCCCTTTTGTGCTTTTCTAAGTTTTACAGCTTTTCTGACTGAAAATGTATTTTGCTCGTAATTAGGAGAGGTTCCAATAGTTTCTTTTGAAGACAAGACAGAGGCTGTAATTAGACCAGGACTTGGGGCCCAGGGTCTGGAGCTGTGACCTCCTCTCCCTGAGTCTCGGTTGTCCTGACTTGACAGTGTGAGGAAGGGGAGTGTGAGAGCCCGGGCAGCTCTGAGGGAAAGTTCCTGCTCTGCAAGATCTCCTCCCCCCAGGCCCTGCCTGCTGGGCCACTGGAACAAAGAGCTTGTCTGTGAAAGGCTGTTTATGTCATTCCTGAGGTCTTGTTCCCCATGTCTCCACATCATTTCTGTGTCAGAGCTGGAGGACCACCCGTGGATCCTACAGAGCATGGAACAGCAAGGAAGACAAACGTCTCAGCCAACGCTGCAAGGCACGTCAGTGCAGGCTGGCCCACAGGGAGCTTCTGTCACAGGACGCTCTGGCTCTGCTACCTCTTACACAGGGACCACCATGCCATGCCCCAGGTGGGAACAGTCCCCCGCTGAACTGGCCTGGGACAGGGTTACAGAACCGGGGTCTCTGAGGGCTTGCCGGGAATCTGCCTGGATTCCCACACGACATGCCAGTCTCTCCATGCCTCAAGAGTAACCCTCATGACCTCCTGGGATTTTAAAAATATCAAAATGTGCTTTTCCTCATGTACTATTTTAAACACTCAGGCTGTTTAAACCAAATAGAAAAGATGGGTTCACCATCAATAAATTATTTTTAGCCACAAAGGCAGTCAAACCAAACAATTAATGCCCCAAAGTTCAACTGAGCCCTTAAATTACTCAGAATAGCTACTTTCCAGGGTCAGCAATAAGTTAGGCAACTCCAAAATCTTTCCTTTGCTGTGTGTTGTTCAGAGTTAACCTTTACAAAGCGGTAAGTGCCACGTTTGTGATCTGTTATTTGCTTGCTATCCAAGAGTGACATTATACAGAATCCAACCCCCATCATGATTTACATTGATTTTAACCAAAACCAAAAAACAAAACAAAAAACAAACCCAGAAGAGAGCAGCCACAGATCTTGTTGCACCACTGAAGGTTCTTCACAGTTCTTTCCAGTTGAGCAGAACTCTGTGGAAACTGCAAAATGACACCCGAGGGCAATACCCTGAGAGTCAGGAGGCATTCTGCACGTGCTGCTGGGAAGAAGTCACTCCACCTCAGGCCATCTGGGGCTGGTCACCTTCAGCATGCCCTGGCCCATCCTCCCAACTCCCAGGGATACAAAGAGAAGCCACTCAGCTGTGATGAGGAAGGTCCCTGCTATCTCTGACAGAGGGAAGAGAGGAAGGTCCCAGACGAGAGGGACAGCACAGGAAAGAACAGAGAAGCCCGGGAGAGTGAGCTCTTATCCCATTCATGCTAGCAGCTGGAAGGCACTGGGCAGACCTTGCTCAAGGACCAGGTGACCTAAGAAATAACACACATAAATGAATCAACATGGGGCATCAAGAATCACTGGAAATAACACACCACTAATGATGAAGGAAATGGGCTTTGGCAGTGCTAACAGAAATAAAGAGGTGCAAGTATCTGCATTTATAAAAATATTAAAAAAAAAAAACCACAACAGAACCAGACATCCAATGAAATTACACCTTTGCCCCTGATAGGCTTGCACTTTGGAGACCTGAGTAGCCAAGACTTGCCTTCATGGGCATGCATGACACCTTTTGTCACCACACAAATGTGTTCTGCTGGCCTGTTCACTTGCCTCTAGGTCAATTCTCAGATAGTGCATCAGCCAGCTTGATCCTGGGTTAAGCCACAAGCCCCCAAACTAGCTTCTTGTTCTTGAAAGCAAAAGCCAGAATGCTCCAGCAATCCTTCTGAATTGGAGAACATTCAGGTTTGGAGTTGGATGTGAAGATCTGAGAATACTGTAAAATTAGTGAAAACAAATTCTGTATGTGGACTTGTTTGCCTTTATTTTTTTTAATTGAGTAAAGATACAGACATAATATTATTTTAATGCCTCTATAGGTCTAAAATCACCTTGCCAGTTTAGCTACTAAAAAGGTCCTAACTTAATTTTTAAGTTAACTTAAAAAATTATTTATTTAGACAACCAGTTACAAATGCACCACTGAGCATAAATCTGTTAAATTACTTTCCCCATTTTTCCCATTCTGTTGCAAGCTGCTGCCATTCCTCATGAAACACGGCATTGGCCCTGAGACTGTGGGCTTAGTAATATGGGCCAGCCTACGTGGGATGAGATTTTGTGTTTACAAGCACTGAGGGCACATGTTAGATCCCAATGAATGGTTACTGACTTACATGAATGTATTGGAAGTCTAACTGTTTAAGTTATCACTAACCACAGTTTCTGCTTTTTCTGCTACTTCCTTTTTATCATCACAAAGAAAGATAAGGTGGAATGGCAACACTGGGTACTCTTGCTGCCACTCTCCTACCGCTTGCCCTTGGCAGACATCAGTAATCAACCACAGCATCATTATCAGAATTGCTCCCCACACAGGACTCCAGGAAGCTACTGCCAGTTGTTTGGGGCAGCAGCACCACTGGCAGATATGGCAATAAATCTACAGAACAGTGCTAGCCTTGGTTCAGCCACTAACTAGCTACTAACCAGCTGAGTGACTTGGAATGAATCGTTTCCCTCTCTGGGCCTCAGTCTTGCTTACGACATGAGTGGTTTGGACTCATGTCTGATACCTAATAGTCCATTAAATTACTTCTGGAAAAAATAAAGGTCTGTAAAATTGGCACAAATTCCTCTTTCTGTGAAGATGTGTTAGTCAGACAACATAAAAAACACGTTTGAGCTGAGGACAAAGTATACTGAAAATACATTTTCAGCATCGAGTTCTCAGTGTGCTGCTTATTTGTGATCCAGAAACTGAAGTGCAATGGTAACACCACAGAAGGCCCCTCCTGCCCCAACCGCCTTACCTCCCACCTTCTCCACACCTGCCCACACACAGTCGCACCGGAGACTCTGCACACCTGCAGGGAATTCCTGCTCTTCACCTCCCACACGCAACAGCAACTTCTACCACCACCCTGGGAACTCTGGGAAATCTCTGTGCTTGCCGGGCACCCTGCATCCTTCCTCAGAGCCCCTGGCTGGTCATCACATTATTCCACACACATCTCCACTCCTGGACCTTGTGCTTCTTGAGGGCAGAGACAAGATCTTCTTATCTCTGTAGCCTTCCTACCTACACACAGTAGGTGCTTGGTAAATATGTTCTGAATGAGTGAGCCTCACCCCCGATGTACATAAAATCCAAAGGCAGCATTCCTGAGGTAACAAGCCCATAATCACTTTGAAGAAGGCCCTTCACTTTATTAACTTTCTTTGGAATGTCTAAGAAAACAAAAATACTCTCAAGTAGTTGATTTTATTCAGCCATTTGGGAAGATCCTCTGACAAAGTGCTCCTGTGTGATTCAGCTGTGGGGGCTGGTTGGGTTTGACGTAAATATCTTCCCATGCTGTAATCTGGAGACACGACACTTGGAGAGTAAGGACATGCAGCAATACGAACATACATTTGGCTGGTTACGTGAAGACGTCTAATATTCCAAATTATTCCAGCCTCTCTGTATTTGGAAGACCTTAAAAAGGCAGCAACATCCGCATTTTCTGAAATATCTCCAGGGCGTTGGCTATAGTACATAGAGGCCCCGCAACATTGAATAATTAATGACTTTTGCAGTCTCCTGGGTCAGAGCTGGCTTCCTCAATCAGAGTGTGAATTCTCTGAGAACAATACCAATAAATGTGGTTCTTTCTGTATATCCCCAGGTGCCAAGTGTGCAGCAAAAAGTGCACTATGATGAATACCGTGCAGCATATAAACCATGTGCTCCTCCTACTGGCCAGGGTCATTTGCAGACACAACAGTGAACACAGCAGTGGAGTCATTAAGGGAGCACTGCACTCATTCCTTACTTGGCTGATGAATGGGAAAGTGACCACAGAAAGGCAGGCGTGCTGATGAGGCAAAATCTCAGGAACAAGTGAGGACACTGGGGATTTCTCAAACTCCACCTTCCAGGGAGCCAAAGCCTAATGATGACGGCAGCTTAGCATGTGCCAAGAACTGCTGTGATTAGTTCATATAGTTTACTCTTTAAATGTTAACTGAATTGATTACTATAAGTATTTCATCCATGCCAGGCAACTCTGAGTCGTTAATCAAAGAAAGAGTCACCAGAGGCAATTGGCAAAAGCAGGAAGCACCAGCACAGGCATGGGGCAGAGGTGGAGCCCCAAGGTCTCCGCACCTATGAGCCCACAAACCATGGGACTGCTGCTTCTGAGTGTGTTTGCTGGGTACCTGCTTCTACGGCCCTAACAGGGTCCCAGTTCTCTGGAAGCACATCGGATGGCTGCATAGCGAGGAGGCTCTGCTCTGTCCCCGCCTAGTTTCTCTCCAAGGGTAAAAGTGTTGCAGCAAGAAGTGACCCAGAATGCCTGACAGACTGTCACACTGGGGTCTGAGAGAGGACAGAAGTGCTGGAGAACTCCCTCACCAGCGCTCTCTCTGGGACCTGCATCAGCTCACCATTTGGCCATGTTTGACATACCCACTGCCAAGGGAAAGACCCACCTGTACCTACTGACTGCCCCTGGGGACCAGCAACCTCAGCACCACCTGAGAGCTGGTTAGCAGTGCACACTCTTGAGTTCCACCCAGATCTATGGGCTCAGAATCCCCACTGGAACCAGACCCCCAGATGATTCCTCTGTGTGTCAAAGTTTGAGAACCACTGCTTAAGACTGGTTGTTTTTGACTTTGGTTGCACATCGGAATCACCTTGGAAGGCTTTTAAAATTCCTGATACTCAGGTCATGCCCCAGCCCTGCGCTGACAGTGGGACTCAGGTATCAGTATTTTCTTAAAATGATTTCCAATGCAGCCAGGGTAGAGAATCACTGCTCTGGAGGTACGTCAAGACCTCTGGGTGTGGCCCTCAGATCATTAGGTGAGCCTTCAGCTGAGGCATGTAAGGATATGGTGTTCGCCCACAAGGACAAGGAACTGCCACAAGCGTGGTGCTTAGACCGTCCAGGCAATGGAAATGTTTATGGCCTCCAGTGTGTCCTGGTCCATGACCTCATGGTGGGAACTGGACACACAGCTTCACTGGTTGGGGGAAGAGGGCTTTTCATATGGATCCAGCCCCCTTCCTCTTACAATACAGGCTTAGGGGAGCCCAGAAAGATCTACCTAATCTATCTAATCATGGCTAGGCTGCATTCAGAAGGGCTGGAAAACTGGACTTCTAGAGGAAGAGACAGAATGCTTCCCAACCCCAGGGGGACTTCCAACCCCTGGGAACAGTAGAGGCGATGCACCTAAAGCACAGAATGGGGGGGTGGAGTGAGAGGCACATGGTTCTGCATCCCGTGCTCCAGCCTCCATTAACAAAAGGTTCTCCTTTGAGTCATTGAAGTTCAAACAAAGGAAGAAAGGAGGGACTGCAGCCTCCTTGGAACAGAAGCCCAAGCAGGGGAAGGTTAAGACCATTTAGGCTGCATGCCACTTCAAATGATTGGCTGAGGCAGCAAGTCCATTCCCAGGCACTACTGAGCAGAGGGGGCTACTCTTCCTTCAGAGGGTGGAAACTGTGTTCACTCGGGGACTTGGTAAGAACCTGCCAAGGTCTGACTCTTAATACACAGTGTGGCCCAAGACAGAAGCTACAGCTATGGCGCAGGCCTAAGCTGATCAATGAATGTAGTTCTAGCCCCTGGCAAGAGTGGTTGCTGCAGGGACAGGCACATGACTTAGTTCAGGCGAAGGAGAGTGAGGCTCAGGGCTTTTATGGAATTGTTGAAAATATTTCTTTTCTGTTGGGTCTGGGAGGATGTGAGTCTAGAGAGGAAAGAAGCACCAAGACATGAAGAGAGAAAAGCAAATGCACCTGGAAATTCTGTTTAGAGGCCTGGATCCAGCTGTTCCTAAAGGCAGCTATCCATGATGTCCCAGTTACAGGGGCCACAAAGTCTGTCTGATTTTTAAATGCCAGACAAGCCTTTGCAAGCCTCATTTACAAAAGAAAGAGTCCCAACTAATACTCTGAGCAAACAGGGGCTGGATGAATGATGTCAAGCTATTTGAAGCCTCTGAAGTCATGGACATGCTTTGTTTGGCTCTACTCTTAGATCTATAAGACAAAGGGATTTGGTATACTTCAAGACAGCTGCACCCAGGATAGGTGGGGCCAAACGACATGCTAGGTACCAGTAAACAGACACTGTGTTTCGGCGCCTGCGTGGCTCAGTTGGTTAAGTGTCCGACTTCAGCTCAGATCTTGTGGTTTGTGAGTTCAAGCCCCACATCGGGCTCTGTGCTGACAGCTTGGAGCCTAGAGCCTGCTTTGGATTCTGTCTCCCTCTCTCTCTGCCCCTCCCCTGCTCGTGCTCTCTCTCTCTCTCTCTCTCTCAAAAAAAAAAAAAAAACATTAAAAAAAAAATGGAGACTGTGTTCATTGTGGATTTGCATGGGGCAAGTGCATGATCCTTCAGTGTCAGAGTCACCAATGAACAGCTCAGTCACCAGCAAAAGCAAATTCTAAGCTCTGTGCCATTCCCTCTACATGCCCACTGCATCGTGATAGCCTTGCCTCTTCCATCTGGTGGAAAACAATCTGGCAAAGAATGAAGGGCAAGGGCCTTACAATGACCCAGACTCAGGACCCAAGCAACGGCAGCAAGATCTCTGGGTGAAAAGAGCCACAAAGGGTGTTTAGGAAAGCAAGGCTTAGATGTGTCATGTGGCATCCTGAGCCCCAGCAGGAGCAGGGCAGAATAACCCCTGTGCTTCAGGGGTGGCCTGGGGTGGGGCAGGTCACCAAACTCAAAGGGACTACAACAGGGGAAGTCTCAATGCCCACCCACAGGGACCAGCACAGAAGCAGAAGGATAGAGGTCTTGATGGTCAGGCAAATGTACTAGGCCAAGCACCAAGCAGCATTTCTCCCATCCAGATATCAAGCACCACAGGAAACCTCCCAGAACACAGGTGCTACTCGCTGGGTGCCAACGGCTGGGAGAAACATCCCAGTGGCTGAGATTAAGATTGGTGGTCATGCACCCCAGGAGCTCAAAGCTGAAAAGAAACAGTTGTGGGAAAACCAAGTTTTTTCTCAGGCACCTACACTGGGGGCTGAGACATGCCCCTGGGGAGCCCAGCCTGGGGCAGAAGCAGCTGCACATTGCTCCCACTGGTCCTGCACCACTTTGGGACAGCACATTTGTTCAATGCTCACACCAAGTGCAACTTGCACAAAGAACCAGAAGTAATAAAATTCTACCTTGAAACAGAGGGAAGCACTTGTGATGAGCACCGGGTAATGCATGGAAGTAGTGAATCACTACATTGTACACCTGCAACTAATATTACACTGTATGTTAAATGGAATTTAAGTAAAAACTAAAAAACAACAACAACAACAAAACAGACGGAGGAACTTGGGCTGGAGTAGAACAGAAAGAGCACCAAGTTGCTGTCTGCACTGGGGTCCTGGTTGTCACCTTCCAGCCTGGCCTCAGTTTCTCATTTATCACAAGACTTATCGCACAGGCTGCTGTGAAGGACAGAATGAGATGATGTAATGCATAAAGGAAGTATGGAGCTAATGGGAGGGATCATTGCTCACGGTTATTTTTGACATCTCTCAGAATGCAGCACATGGGCGCCCACCCACACCACCTCCACACAAGGCCTGCTCTGGCTGTCCCGTCCCTAACTTGCTGGGATGTGGAAATAGTGCCGCCCACAGGAGATGCGCTGTGGCCGGGGAGCAGTCTGCTCCCCAGGTGCAGGATCCACCTGGAGACACAGGCCAGCAGAGGGCGTGCGGGGAACCGAACACCTGCTGCCGCCTGCCAGGCACTAAGCAGCTCTGAGGAGAGAAAGACCAGGTCAGCAGCAAATCCCCTGCACAACCGGCCAGACGACTCAGAGGCCTGCACAGCTCACAGAGCCAGGGTGGGGCTCAGCACAGACACGGACACGGACCTGGCAATGGCCAGATGGAGCCAGGGACCGACCACAACCCCATGTGCAGGGCTTAAACAAAGAAACATGCAGGGCTGGAAGCAGGTGAAAAAAGATGTAGGATGGACATGAACATCACCCACTCCCACAGTGACTGACAGCCAGCCTGCCCAGCCACACCACCAGGACATCCCTGCCTCATCACTGCCACCCAGTCCACTTCAGTGGGAAGAGAAAAACAGGGGTGATTATCTGATTGCCACCTGCACAGGGGAAAATGAGAGGACTAGGCCTTCCAGAAAGTAGTGCCGAACTCTGTGCCCCTTCCTTGAATCCCAGACACAAGAGACCATGGAGCTGACTTCACCTCACAAGGAGGACACTGAGAGGGTGCCCGGCAAAGAAAGGCATAAGAGGGTGGGAAGGGTGGATGTGCCCATGTGATTAGGCATCTGTACCACAGGACCAACAAAAGGGAACTGAAGCCCAAGAACAGGGGCTGTACTTTATGGAGACGATTCAGTCAAGGTGGTGATGGAAAATCTGTGGCTGGACAGTGAACTCAGTGACAATTCTCTAGCAACTGTAAGAGAGGACTCAGGTAACATGGCATCTTACTTCTAGACCTGAACATCATCACCCCTCACACCAGGGCCAATTTAAAGGCCTCTCCTTCAACATCATGCTAAGGAGCTGCTAAACCATGATGTTGGTGGGAAGAACACCTGCTTTTTTCATATATATATTATAGTAGAATTCATAGCAGCTGCATTGTAGCTTCTCAGGAAGAATAAAAGCCAAAAGCAACAGCGATGCTATTGGAAGAATATTTACAATTCAGAATAAAATAATTATTACAAAAATATGATTGACAGAGTGTGATAAGAGTTAAAAAAAATTAACTCAGTACAGCTGCATCAGAATCAAAAATGTAGATGAAAATATGGCCTTTAGAAGCTCAGAATTTCAAAGGTGGTCAAAACTGGCATCTTCACTGGACAACTAATCATTTTTCAAGCAATGGAACTGAGGCTGACAGGTTCTATGCTGTAACTCACCTCGGGACACAGTGAAGTAGTACCAAAACTGAGTTCTCTTGGATAACCAAATATGATGATGCCAAATATTCAATGTGATTCAAAATACTTCTTAATAATAAAACCATAAGCAAGTGACATCACTAAAAATGGTGGAATAAGGGCCTCCCCCCAAAAAATCTCTCCTCCACAAAAGCAATGAGAAAATGGTGAAAAAAAAATTAGAATCAATGTTGTCACAACTCTGGAAATGAACTAAAGGCTTGCAGCACTCTGTGGAGCATTACCAAGAGAAATGACTGAATCTTGGTATGAAGTGAGTTTTGCAGCTTATTCCACCCTCCTGCTCTCTAGCTCCTTGGTAGCCTTGAAAGCCAACAGCTTCACAATCACTCTGTAGATCAGCAGCCTGGCAGCCACTAGAAGAACCAGGATGGAACTTCATCTAAGCTCCATCCCCAGAGAACTGTCATTTGACCTCTCCAGTGGTTCCCTAGAAAACCCCAATCTGACCTGAGTCAGAGCTTGCTCAGTGTGAAAAGCCTTTTCCCTCTACTGAAGTGTTTATTTAAAACAATTAAGGGCACATATTTACATTAAAAGAAAATGGATTAAGTATTTCAAATAAAAGTGACTGACAGGATGGAGATGTTTAAATGATCCAAATAGGGGCACCTGGGTGGCTCAGTTGCTTGAGCATGCAGCTTCGGCTCAGATCATGATCTCGAATTTGTCTGTTCCAGCCCTGCGTCAGGCTCTGTGCTGACAGCTCAGAGCCTGGAGCCTGCTTCAGATTCTGTGTATCCCTCTCTCTCTGCCCCTACCCTGCTTGCACTCTGTCTCTATCTCTCAAAAAAGTAAAATGTTAAAATTTTTAAATAAATAAATGATCCAAATATATGCTTTCTACAAGAGACATGCTTTATTTATTTTTAAAGTTTATTTATTTTGAGAGAGACAGAGAGAGCATGAGCAGAGAAGGGGCAGATAGAGAGGGAGAGCCTGATGCAGGGCTCGAACTCACCACGTGTGAGACTATGACCTGAGCCCAAATTAAAAGTTGGATGCTTAACTGACAGAGCCACCCAGGCACCCCAAGACACACTTTATTTTTTCTTTTGTTTAATTTATTTTTTAAATTATTTTTTAATTAAAATCCAAGATAGTTAACATAATCTCAGGAATAGAATTTAGTGATTCACCACTTACATATAGCACTCAGTGCTCATCCCGAAAAGTGCTCTCCTTAACCCATCACCATTTAGCCTGTCCCCTCACCCACCTCCCCTCTGGCAGCCCTCAATTTGTTCTCTGTATTTGAGAGTCTCTTATGGTTTGTCTTCCTGTTTTTATATTATTTTTGCTTCCCTTTCCCTTCCCTTACATTCACCAACTGTTTTGTATCCTAAACTCCACATATGAATGAAATCATATGATATTTGTCTTTCTCTGACTTATTTTGCTTAGCATAATACACTCTAGTTCCATCCACATTGTTGCAAATGGCAAGATTTCATTCTTTTTGATCGCTGGGTAGTATTCCATTGTACATATATACCACATCTTCTTTATTCATTTATCATTTGATGGACATTTGGGCTCTTTCCATACTTTGGCTATTGTCGATAGTGCTGCTATAAACATTGGGGTCCATGTGCCACTTTGAAATAGCATTTTTGTATCCTTTGGATAAATACCTACTAGTGCAATTGCTGAGTCGTAGGGTAGTTCTATTTGTAATTTTTTGAGGAACCTCCAAACTGTTTTCCAAAGTGGCTGCACCAGTTTGCATTCCCACCAGCAGTACAAAAGTGTTCCTCTTTCTTTGTATTGTCGCCAACATCTGTTGCTGCCCAAGTTGCTAATTTTAGCCATTTTGACAGGTGTGAGGTAGTATCTCATTGTGGTTTTGATTTATATTTCCCTGATGATGAGTGATGTTGACCATTTTTTTAATGTGTCTGTTAGCCATCTGGATGTCTTCTTTGGAGAAGTGTCTATTCATGTCTTTCGCCCATTTCTTCACTTGATTATTTGTTTTTTGGGTTTTGAGTTTGATGAGTTCTTTATAGATTTTGAATACTAATTCTTTACCTGATATGTCATTTGCAAATATCTTTTCCCATTACATCAGGTGCCTTTTAGTTTTGCTGATTATTTCCTTTGTTGTGTGAAGCTTTTTATCTTAATGAGGGTCCCAATAGTTCATTTTTACTTTTGTTTCCATTGCCTCTGGAGACACGTCAAGTAAGGTGCTGCAGCCAAGCCCAAGACACACTTTAAATTCAAAGACACATATAAGTTGAGAGCAAAAGGATAGAAAAAAGATACCATGCAAACAATAAAACAGAGCTGGAATGGCTATACTGATATAAGACAAAATAGACTCCAAGATAAAAATTACTAGAGACAATGTGGGAAATTATATAATAGGGTCAATTAATCAAAATTGAACAATTATATACATATATGCACCTAATAACAGAGCTCCAAAATACACAAAGCAAAACCGACAGAATTGAAGGAAAAAACAGATGATTAGGCAGTAATAGTTGAGGTCTTCAATGCTCCATTTCAACAATTATGAAACAACTAGGGGTGCCTGGGTGGCTCAGTTGGTTAAGTGTCTGACTTTGCCTCAGGTCATGATCTTGCAGTTCTTAAGTTCAAGCCCTACTCTGGACTCTGTGCTGACAGCTCGGAGCCTGGAGCCTGCTTTGGATTCTCCCTCTCTCTCTCTCTGCCCCTCCCTTGCTTGTGCTCTGTCTCTGTCTCTCAAAAATGAACATTAAAAAAATAAATAAAAAAATTATGGAACCTAGACATAAGACCAATAAGGAAACAGAAGACTTGAACACATGATAAGCCAACTAGATCTAAAAGACCAGGGGCGCCTGGGTGGCGCAGTCGGTTAAGCGTCCGACTTCAGCCAGGTCACGATCTCGCGGTCCGTGAGTTCGAGCCCCGCGTCAGGCTCTGGGCTGATGGCTCGGAGCCTGGAGCCTGTTTCCGATTCTGTGTCTCCCTCTCTCTCTGCCCCTCCCCCGTTCATGCTCTGTCTCTCTCTGTCCCAAAAAAAATAAATAAAAAAACGTTGAAAAAAAAAAAAAAAATTAAAAGACCAGAACACTCACTCAGTAACAATAGCATGCACGTTCTTCTCAAGGACATATGAAACATTCTCCAAGATAGGCCATTTTTTAGGCCATAAAACAAGACTGAATACATTTTAAAAGATTAAAATCATACAAATTATGCTCTCCAACCACAACAGAATTAAGTTAGAAATCAATAACTAAAGGAAAGTTGGGAAATTCACAAATGTCTGGAATAAATTAAATAACATATTCCTAAGCAACAATAGGTCAAAGAAAAAAAATCACAAGAAACATTAGAAAATTCTTTGAGTTTACTAAAAACAAACACTTATAGGATGCAGCTAAAGCAGTGCTTAGAAGGCAATTTATAGGTATAAATGCCTATATTTAAAAAGAAAAAAAGGTCTCAATCTCCAGGTCTCAATAGTCTAATAATACACCTTCAGAAATTAAAAAAAAGAGCAAACTAAACTGAAAGCAGGGGAAAAATAATAAAGATTTGAAAAGAAATTAATGAAATTGAGAAATTAATGAAATTAATGAAATTAATTAAGACAATACAGAAAATCAACAAAAACAAAAGTTAGTTATTTGAGCAGATCAGCAAAATGGACAAAACTATACCCAGACTAACCAAGAAAAGAGGAGAAAAGATTCAACTTACTAAAATCAAGAATGAAAAAAGGGCCATTACTACTGACCTTACAGAAATAAAATTGATTATAAGGGAATACTATGAACAACTGTATGCCAACAAACTAGATAAGCCAGATGAAATGGGCATTTTCCTAGAAAGACATACCAAAAATGACTCCAAAAGAAATTCTGAACTGACCTCTTACAACTAAAGAGACAATGAGGAATTTTGAAACCTTCCACAAAGAAAATCCCAGGCTCAGAAGGCTTCACTGGTGAATTCCAGCAAATGTTTAAAGAAGACTACTAATGGATATGTAGTTTCTTTTGGGATATGATGAAAATGTTTTGGAATTAGACTGTGGCGATGGTTCACAAGTTCATTTTGGCATATGTAAATTATATCTCAATTATTTAGAAAGTAAGGGGGGGGAGGAAACAAAAGCAATCTAGTACATTTGTAACAATGTAATTCCTGGATCTTTTTTCTTATTTGGTAAAGTTGAACATTGTTTGAATGGTTATAATGAGAATCAGAAGCCCCTACCTTTTTCTTTCATCTTAAAAGTAGGTGACATTCTATTTCATGTCTTCCAAACCTTTTCTACACTGTGAAAGCTTTCTATAAAGTTGAAAGATATGAGTCAGATTAGGAAGAACTATATAAACAGTATCTATGAGAAAGAGAATATATCCTGATTTATAAAGCAATATGGAAAATGCAAACAATTCCATTGAAAAGTGGGCAAAGGATATGTAAAAGCAACTGGCATGATAGGCAATAATCAGTAAGTGTATAAAAATGGCCAACTCCACTAATAACTAAACGTAACAATCAAGACTATCAGAAATTTTCAAAGGTAAATATTCTTCACTGTTGGCAGAGTATGAAAAATGGCATTCCCATATGCTGCTGGTAGGAGTTAAAAAATTATATACCTTTTTAAAATAAAAGCCATTTGGCAGCTTTTATCAAAATATTAAATGTAGCATAATAGTTCCACTTCTGGAAATTTATTCTATAGAAATATTCAGAAAAACATACAGATAAATGAGCAAGTATGTTCCCTGCAGCCAGATCTGTAATAAAATTTACATATATTATAAATTTTCCTTGGTATGGGAATGGTTATCTGAATTATTTAGAATACTAAGGAAAGAAATGGTTAAAAGAAATGAAGTAGATCTATTTGCTGACATGGAAGTATTTATAAAATATATTATGAAGTTTAAATAAAGATCTGCAGGAAAATACGCATAGTATTTCATTTTTGCAAAAAATGTGAACCCCAATACATGCACGTGTACGCACGCACGTGTATGTGTATGTGTGTGTTAAGTGTAACTACTTATAGACCAAGCTGGACTCCTCAGAGTAAAAGCAGAAACCTACGGCATCCTTCCTCACACTCTTACTAAACGCACTCTGTGGACCTGTTCCTGCCACCTCCACACATCTCAGCCAGAGCTTTTCCAGGCTTTCTGAAATAGATGAATAGACCATCTATTTTTGGCATCAAGCACTGCCAGTTCCAGTCGACTAGAAGGTAGAGTCCTTTCCACAAGAAAGTGTCTTCACTCCCTGGCTAATGGAGGCCCAGTGGCTCATGGGGGATAGGGTGTGGGCACTTCCCTGCAGGGCCCACAACCTGGCTAGAACCGGACAAAGGGCCCCCCCAAGGACAGGCCCAGGCCAACTAGGGCCAGGGCCCTCCAGGTGGTCTGAGATCCCCCTCTCCACCTTCCTCCATCAGTATTGCCCCTGACCTGGGTCCATCTCCCCTCTACTGACTCCCAAACTCTCCAGGAACCCCTCTCTGGCTCTGCAGGAGCCTTCAATCTGGCCACACCCCTGGCAAGAGTGCCATCAGTTCAGAGACATCCTTCCCGAGTGCTTCCCTCTGGGCCCACAGTGTCAGGAATGCACCTTGCTTCTCCAGTGGGAAGGTTCAGGAAAGGAAATGGGCTCACTGATAATGTCTCCAAAAAAATTCTCCCCACCTGATGTTCTAGGTCTTTGGCAGGCTGGAGGTGGCTGGGGTCAATGTGGCCTCTCACTTCACCATGCTGTAGAAATAAGGGCTGTGCAGCACCACAAAACTGTCCTCAGTTAAGAAAGCACAAGAGGGGCGTCTGGGTGGCTCAGTCGGTTGGGCGTCTGACTTTGGCTCAGGTCATGATCTCGCGGTCCGTGAATTCGAGCCCCGCATCGGGCTCTGTGCTGACAGCTCAGAGCCTGGAGCCTGTTTCAGATTCTGTGTCTCCTTCTCTCTCTGACCTTCCCCCATTCATGATCTGTCTCTCTCTGTCTCAAAAATGAATAAGTGTTAAAAAAATAAAATAAAAAAAAAGAATGCAGAAGAAGCTCTATTTTCACATTCTGTTGTGTAAAAGTATAGAAAAGATCTGGAAGGATACACAATGGCTTATCTCTGGAAAAGAGATTATAGCTTTTTACTCTATGTGCTTCTGTAGTGTTTGATTTTTTTAAATTACTCATGTAATTAGAAGATAACTAAAAAGAAAAAAAAGTCTCCTGAGACTATTTTATGACATTCTTAGTCTGAACAGGACACCCAGGCCATCAGCAGGAGCCTGGTGGCCAAGGTCTGAATCCTCATGCCCACCTGAATCTACCTCAGTTCTCATGGACTGCACAGAGTCACCTGGGCACCATCCCCAGAGGTTCTGATGTAATTGGCGGGGAAGGGCTTCAGCATCAGAATGTGTTAAAAACTCCTCAGGTGACTCCAACGTGCAGCCAGGGTTAAGAAGCAATGGGCCTGCTCTTTTCATCAGGGCCCAAACCACCCCCAGCTATCCCCGTAGCCATCTCTTGCTCTCCTACCTGTGTCAGTACCACTTCCTTCTCACCTAGTAGAGCTGGAGAGACACTGCAGAGGTAGAAGCAGCAGCATTTGGTGAAGAGATGAAGACATGGGAGCCAACAGGTAGACGTGGGAGGGCTGACATTATGCCCCAGTATTACTCACTGTCCACCAAATGGTGTGGACAGCCCACTGGAAACCCTTTCAATTGGACCTCAGAACCTCAAGAATCAGAGTCTATTAAAGCATTTCCATTTCTCTTCAGCTTTCTTCACTTGTTCTGAATCATCAGCTGCCACTGTTTCATGCACACCATGTAATCCTTGTATTTGTCTTTTGGTGTTTGGGGGGGGGGGTTTGCTTTATCTGGAGGGTTTTTTAAAAGACTAATTTTTTTTTCCACAAAATGGAATGTAAAGGTGAAGTTCTGAGCTACTCCAGGAATGAAACTATATCTTTACTGGTCCTTGCACTTGATTAACAGTTTAGTAGGAAACAGCACTCTAGGCTGGAGACCATCTTCCCCAGAACGTGAGATGTGACGCCACCGTGGCTTCCAGTGGTGCCGACAAGAAGTCTGCTGCCAGTTTGAGGCTGCTCTTGTGGGCAACCTGATTTTTCTCTCCAGAAGTTTTAACAAAATTCCTTACCTTTACAATCCTAAAGTTTTCCTGGAGTGTATTTCCCTCAGGCCTCTCCTTTGAATGGGAGGCTCGCCCGGGGCTCTGGCTGGGTAGGTGGGACAGGCCAGCAGCCTGGGACTCTCTCACAACTGCCAAAAATAAGACAGCTTGATCCTGGGCAGAAAGCAGTTGATGTCTTTTACTCCTGGACAGCATCATCTTTCACTTTTTTATTCTCCTCGAGGTCTGAAGTCACCTCAGGCTGTGCAACAATTCTCTCTCAGACCCCAACACCACTGCCAAGAGCCCACCCAAGCAGACTTCCCAGTCTCTTCAGCATTGTGGAGAGAATACTCTCAGGGTTCTACCCTGGGGTCAAGATTTGCCCTGGCTGCTCTGCAGTATGTTTCCGTGAAGACTCTTCTAATTCCATTTAACACTATGGTGCTTGGAGCATCTCTAGGGCTCCCGTGAAAGACTCATGTCTAGGGTTTTGGGCTGTTTTGTGTCTTCTGCTCCAGTTTCCTTGTCAACCCAATCTGTTTTTACCTTCTAGGGATTCCTCTGCATTCCCACTTTGCTGAGGGCATTATGACTCCATTTCTCTTTGCCTCATTGTTTACTGTTTCATTGGGACCAAGGAGACAGGAAAGTGGATGCGTGTGCCTAGTCTACCACCCCAAACTCGTAACCCCGGAACAATACCTTCATTACATCAAACTTTTGGAGAGAACCTGTGGTCAACTCATCTAAACCCCTCATTGGGGAGGTGAGGAAACAGAGACCTGGGAAAGCCAGTGACTTGCCCATGTGCCCCACTGGGTGGTCACTGGGAAGCCAGGACAAATCAAGGGTCCTGCCACAAATCATAACCCAAGACCTCGAAAGTTCCCAGTTCCTGGAGGTCTGTTTTTAATCAGGAAATCAGACAAGGCTTTAACAAGAACAGGTATATGCCCTTGGCCTTGTCAGAATTGTGAAGCCAGCAGAGCTTCTCAGCAATCTGTGGATTTCCCTTCTCCTTGATGGCTGTGAGATGCAAAACAAAACTTCCTCAAAGGAATGTTAAGACCAGGAAGGCAGGCTGGCTCAGCTTAGCACTGGATCCAACTTCAGAGATGGCTGAGCCAGCCCTGTGCACAAGGTACACCCACCATCCTGCCTAGGGGCCCAACAGGGGGACTGAGCAGGTTCACCCAGCCTAGCTCCCCACAATCACCTCAGTCTCAAGCCTGAGAACATGAGCCAAACACCCAATCCCAGAGCTTCCAGAAATCCCTGACAAACAGAGCTAGACACAGGCACTTCCAGCAACAGTTCCAGGACAGATCAGAAGACAGACAGAAGACAGAACCCATCAAGAATTCTAATCAGCAACGCGTGTGCTCAAACTCTGATTGAAGACACTGTGTTTCTCAAGTGGAAAGACATCCTTTTAGGTGTAGGATGAGTACAGAGGAGCAGGAAGAGGGAGAAGGCAGAGAATGCTCCCTCCCCACCACATCTCTATGGAAATTTGGCTCAGGACCACTCTAGAAGAGGGGGATAGCTCACCAGAGGCCAAACTGCAAAGTGTTTCCACATTGATTAGAGCAGAGAAGCAACACCACAAGCACACCATGTAAACACAGTGTGAAGGAGAGAGAGAGATGCTGGGCACAGTGGCCACATAACAGAATACTGGATGGGATTCCCCCCTATAATGTGACAGAAAAACCCCTAAAGCCACACACAGGGGGCAAGGGGCAGGCCCTCTTGGCTCAGTGTTAGTGAGCGTGAGAAGGAGGGGGGGTCAGTCTATGGTGAGAGGCAGACACAACAGGCAGAGAGATGTAGGGAGAGGAGCTCTGGGAAGGTCCCCAGCCACCTCAACTCCTTCAGTTCCTGTGCTCTCCTGCAGTGACATCAGAAGTCTGTGTCACATGGATTAACAAACAGTTACTCTTTCCCTGACCAGACCATAAGCAATTCAGAAAACAGGTACTGGCTCCTCCAGGTCATTAGATTTCTGCTGGTCTGCCGATTCTGGGATTTATAAATGACTCTGTCCATCACTGTAAAAAATGTTCCTCAGCACCTTCCAGCTCTAAACACTGTGCTCGATACCAGGGACACAACAGTTACAGCACAGGGAGGACCCTGCCTGCAAAGATCTGAGGGCAATTATGATCCAGTTTGGCAGGTGGCAGGCAGGACAGAAGAACAGGCAACTCTGAGGCCAGGAAGGAAGGATGCTCAGCACAGAAGAGAGCAGATGTAGGCTGAGGATGGATAGATGAATAGAAAATTTGCCAGACAAATACTGTGTGTGCTCAGGGGTGGGGGGCACAATTCAAATACATGGAATGGCATTCTGCACAGAGGCCCAAGTGAACAGAACCTGTTCAAGACACAGTAAGAAGTGTGAGCTCTGGACTAGGGAATGGTAGGGACGCTGAGCTAGAAAAATAAGCAGGGTAAAGCTAGATGATTCTAGAGTATTAAGCCACATTGGGGTGTTTGGTTTATATTTTGACAAGATTTTCAGCAGGAGAATGATATTTGAGGGTCAAAAAGATCCTCTTGGTTGAAGGGTTGAGCCAGGAGTGGAAGGGTTGACAGCACAGGTCCATGGAGAGCAATGGACCAGTTTGAGGGCTGTTAGGAAGATGGAACGTATAAGACATGCTTTACATGGTGTAAAGCAAGGCTGCTAAGGAATAATAAGGATCAATTCCAGATTTCAGAATCAGGCAAGTGAGTGGATGGTAGATCACTCCCTGAGACAGGAGACCCAGTGGTGCTGGACAGACAGAAATGAAGATGCATGCAGTCCTGGACACAGGCATGTTTGCAAAGAAAGAAAAACATTAACAGCCGAAAAAGAGTAATTGTTCTAAATCTGTCGATTCATATGAACACATTCCTGTAAATGTTCCTATAAACCCTTATAAAAGGAAATCCTGGGAGTGGTCAAAAAACTCACTCAAATCCACACCCTACATACACCCTGGGGGGTAAGTCTGGAGCAGAGGTGCAAACGCCACCATCTTTCACACAACAGAGAAACACAGATCATAACCCTGGGAACACCCTGACAACCGTCCGCCAAATGACGTGACACAGACGTGAGCCCTGGGATGGAGATCTTTCTAAACTTCTCAGCACAGAGGTAGTTACTTCTGGGGGAGAAGCGGGGGCCTGAACCTGCTGTCAGTGACCACACAATTCAGGCACTGCTCACCCTTTTGTTATTATTTTATTTTTAAATTACCATACAGTAAATCTGATGTGGTTTGGGGCACAGTTCAATGGGTATGTCAATATATAGATTTATGTATAGATTTATGTAGCCACCACCACAGCTAGGATACAAAACAGTTCCATCACCCCCCAAAAATCTTCCCCGTGCTGCTCCTTTACACTCACACGCTCCCCCTCCCCCATCCCTGGCAACCACTGATCTGCTCTCCGTCACTGTAGTCCTGTCTTTTCGAGAATGTCACAAAAATGGAATCGTACAGTATATAACAATTTGAGACTGGCTTCTTTCACTAAGCATGATGCTTTTGAGATTCATCCCAGATGAGGCAGAAATCAATAGTCGTTCCTTTTACCCTTCTGGTATTAAACACAAAAGCACTGACAGCACTGCAAATGTATATTTGCTCTGCTCCTTTGATCACCTGCACTTTCTCCTTCATAAATGCCAAAGATGTTGTCTCTCTGCCACAGGTGCCCCAATAGCAGCAAATCAAAATCATAATATGCAGTACGCAGAAAATCAGTGACTTCTGCTGAAATAGATTAGTAAAACATTAAAGCCCTGAAGGTTCCATTGGATATAACTTTTTTTTATCATTTTTAGCTCCTAAAGTTAGGGATGATCCCTGTAACCCAGTGAAAAGAAGAACAATTAACCTTTACTTTAATTCCTTCCATACCTAACTTGGGAGATACAGTTAAGCATTAGTTACCAGTTTTCCTTACCATTCTTAGAAAACGAGAGAGAAGGAGCACAGGCACTCTTGTCTTCAGCTATTCATAGAATTCTGAGCTACGAGGCAACTCTGGAATGGCATGCCTGTTTGACAATCTATTCCCCAAACTTTACTGAGTGCCTGCATGCACACAGCACAGTGCTGGGAACAGAGAGGTGGTACATCTCTCTGCCCTCAAGGGACAAGGTTCCAGATGGTCCCCAAACTGTGGAGCCCACTGTGAGGTTTCCTTCAGCCAGTAGACTTCCCCCACCACAGCTTGCTTAGGTTTGATTTAAATCACGGTGCTCCTCAAGCTTTCATGATCAACGAGGTGGGTCACAGAGCCCCAAAACTTGCTGAGCAACTTGGGGAAGCTAATATGGGATGTACCATTTGTCACATATATTTCCCAAATGGTGAATTCACATACAGCTGATGAAGAATTGATCTATAAAGATCAAGATACAAAGACCACGGTATCAGCTGAAGGAAAATTCTCTATTGGTCACTTGTCTGGAATGTGGAGTTTTATTGCTGGCTGTTGGAGCTCTACTGCACCTTTTTACACAAAAAAGAAAAAAAACCGTCAACAATCACTACTCGTTTAAAGGGCCATGTGCAAGTCAACTTGGTAGGCAATATGGGGGTCTTGAAGAGATTTGAGAATTAAGTCCTCACTTCCCTGCAATTATGAGGGAAAAAAGGTGTGCCCACAAGAAAAGCATCAGAGCGTGGCATCATGTGATGAGTGCCAATGTGATCCTCAGATAATAAATGTCATGAAGTTTGGGAAACGGAAGCCAACCAGCTCTTCCAGGATCTTGATCAGGTAGGGCACAGCTGGAGTCCTTTTACCTCGCCACAATGAGCATGCTCTGGGCCCAGGACACATGCACCTTATTCAGAGGGGCTTGCTGCAGCCAAGGGCCTAACTTCCTGGGGCCAGGCCTTGTCTACCCAGACACAGCACCTGCCTGTGGCCACCACACTGTCCAGAGCTCAGCAGGGCCCTCCAGACGCCAAACACCATCCTGCTGCCTCCTCCACCCCAGCAGCACAGCATGCAGCCTCCGTGGATGCATGGAAGGGAGGCCTTGTGTCTTGTCACCACAAACCATAAATACCAAATGCTACATAAATGCCACCACGGTGCTCAAATGGCTTAAGGGCAGACTGTTTTCCTGTATAGGACAGCAGAAGTCTGTTTTACACACTTTTTTTTTTCCTTCTTAAATAGAAGAATGCACTAATTTCTGCCAGAAAGGGTGCTTTTTTCCAAAAGGAGGAACACAGAGGCTGAAATCCAGAAAGCAGTCACAATCCAGGCCCTTGTGGTAAGTGGAAAAATCCTGTGCAAGCTCATGGCTACCAGGCCCCCATAAAGCCAAGACACCAGAAATATGCCCTCTGTTTCATTGAACCTAAGAGAGGCCCAAGTACAGAAGGGGTAACATTTGCTCCAGGCAGAGTGGTGGCAGAAAACATTAAATGCACCTGCTGCCACATGAGCCAGTCCATTCAGCCCACGTTCCAATTCTATCAAAATTCCATGCAGCCACTCTTCTTCACATAGCCTGTCTGTCCACTGAAAAGAAATGGCCATGGGCCCAGCATGGCACTGGCCACTCGGCAACGCAAAGGGGAAAGACAAGACTTCAATCCTTTCTTCAAAGTTAAAAATCTCTAGTAAGCACCCAAGTATGACAAAAATTACAAAACAGGAGTCCTCGTACAACCTTATAGTTTTGTGGAAAAGACAGACATAATAAGTAAAACAAGTCTCCAGGAGAAAGAAAAAATGTCCTTAAGGCAGAACGTAATCAGGTGTCAAATGGATGGTCCAGTGGCTGAGATGGCTCTAAGTCTGGACCACTTGGGGGGACACTCTTAAGCTGCACCGCAGCCATGCTCTGAGGACAGGTGAGGGTGTGTCCGGGTGAAGAAATGGGGGTTGGGGTGGCAGTACAAGCACAGGGGAACACCTGAGAGCAAAGGGCAAGATGTGGTCAGCAGACAGACTGTCCCAATCAGACTGGAGGAAAAAGTGTGGCTAAGGAAGAAATGAAAGAAAAAAGGCTGAAAAGCCAGGGCAGGCCTGATGATGGAGGGCCTGAGTCTGGGACCCCCACCCCACCCTCCGAAATGTGTTTGGCAAAATCTTGGCCCAACGGGAAAGCAAGGGCTGGACTGGTGGCTCAGTGTGTAGGGTGCCCTGGTCCCCTTGGCAGCCAGAGCCAGGCCACAAAACCCGGGCGGCAACAACTCTTCCAGTGCCTGTCACCTCCCCTTGGCTTTCTAGAGAGGTCACAGAAAGTCAGGACAGAAAAAGAGCAGAGGTGGGACTCAGGGCCTGACTGACAACTGTGTGCATGTGGGGTGGGGAAGGTGGGCTGTTAACAAAGTTCTGAGGAGGGCAGGCCTCCCAGGAGAACCAAGCACACTGTCCCATCCTGACTGGCACCCCGAAAATGACTCAAAGGCTCAAGCCCAGCCAAGGAGAGATCCAAACCTCCTCCCAAAGCCTTGCTGGGAGGAGCTAAGCAGCCAAGGAAACGATCAGACGGTTTTGGTTCACCTGTAATAGTGGCTGCCAGGACAGAGCTTCGTCTGAGGAGGAGCCTGGCATCCAGCTCCACCTTCTGTGACAGGAGCAGTCCTTGGGTGAAGGAATGAAGTTCCCCAGGAAGAAGAACCACACCCCTCTCCTCACTTTGGACAGGTAGTGGTTCGACAAGGAAAGAGGTGGGTGGGGTGGGGAGGGGAGGCACTGGGTTAGGGCTTTAAAAGCATGGGGCTTTGCAGGCCCTGAGTTTCGATCTTGGCTCTGCCACTTAGAACAAGGTGGCCTCTCTTTGCTCTCTCATCTGTGAAATGGGGTCATGCCTCCTTGCAAGGTCTCTGAGAATTAAATGAAGATGTGTTGACATGGGGCTTGGTCATAGAAAGAGCTCAGTAAATGGGGACCATTTTGACCATGAGAAGTCCTTGGAGCCTCTGCTGCAGCAGGAAAGTTGCCAGCACAACACAAATGGCTTTTTGCTTTGGTTCCCACACAGCAGAGAAAGCAGTCCCCTGACGAAGGGTCTGCCTATCCCGGGTGCTCAGGGAGACCCTGATGCTACGTACACATACAGTACACAGGGCATCTACAAAAGCACAGTCCCAAGGCTCTCCTTCTGGAGAGCTCAGAGCCCTGGAGGGCGAAGTGGACATCCCACACGGCCTGGGGGTCCTGACACAGTGCTGGCACCTCAGTCAGGGGCCCGCAGGCTGACGTCACATCCGCTGAGCATCTTATCTAAGGTGCTTGCCTATGTATGATGCAATCACACATAAAGCCATCACATCAGACCACAGGGGCCACACCACATGAGGAATTCTTCCATATTTTCTTAAAGTCCTGAATCACCAAAGTGACACAGTCTAGAGGTTCTGACTTAGAGCTAGGGGCTAGGTCTTTACTAGAGTCCAGAATGGGCAAAATCGGTGAACCCTGTGTGGGTGCACATCATCAGCAAGTGTAATCCAGCATCAGCACATATGAACGACAGTTGGCTGAGAACATGCTGTACCCAGCAAGCAGCACAAGGCAAAATCAAATCCAGCCCCTCCTTGCAAGGAACCCAAGAACTAGTTGAGAGTAGTAAGGCATGAACAGCAGAGAAGCCGAGAAACAAATCCTGGCAAAATGTTACCTGACTGGACACCAACATAGAAAGGTATGAAGATCTGCAAATGATGGAATTTGCCATTGGAGGCTCAAGGATCCAAAACTGTGACTTGGAAACCCGTGCAAATGAGATTTGGATGTCAGTTCCCATGGGCATCACTGAAAGGAGTCAGAGCAGATGCAGTCACCCAAATGGGAGTGGGCTCACCTCTCTCAGGGTGTCACCCGTCCTATGGTGAGGGGGTCCCCAGATGCCTTCACACAGTCTCTGGCCTGCAAGACCCAGGGTTAGGCCTGGGAGAAGGCAAATGATGCCCCATGTCCCACAGCCAGAAAAAAAAAAATCCCTTCCATAATATGGTAAAAAGCCCTCACTGGAGAACTTCATGCACAGTTTATCTTATGAATACCGAATAGATTCCCCAAGCGTGTGGGTGCTGAGAAGGTGTCTCTGGAGCCGCAGACATGGGTGTGCTGGTCTTCAGAGTAAACATATCTGCCATCCTAAATTTGCAAACCAGGCTTTGGGCTTTCAAAGCAGTTTTGAAAGAGCTTGGTGGGGGAGAGGTCCCTGGTTACTGCCATGACCCGATCATCCATCAAGTTGGAGGGAAGGTTCTGTAGGACCAAGAGTCTTGCACTAGATAGGGGTCTACCCACTGGGCAGAAGCACCCTGAGAAGGCCAACACTAGGGTCTTACCATGGCCCGCCTTCCTAAACCATGGAACCCCAAGTCACCCCCTAACCTATGGGTTCAGTATTCCTGGGTCAACTGTCACCTCTTCATTCGGAGGACACACGCTGCTCTGCAGGTCATTTCTCTAAGACAAGCAATTCTTTGTTGCTCCATGTTTCCCAGACCTATTTAGGAAAATGTACTAAATGTCCCAGTGTCCACAATCAGCTTTATCACGGTCTCCTCTGGGAAGTTTGGTGTCCTGAGATGACAAAACCCTTCCCCGCGCGGTGTCCCTCTGCAGCTGCCCTGGCACACTCTCCCACCTCATGCACGGCAGATAAGGGGCACTGTACTCACAGACAGGGGTGCTTACTCCCATCTTCTCTGTGGTGGGCTCAGCCTCCCTCCCTCTGGAAACCCAATCTCCAGGACAGCACAGACGCAGGCAAGAGCTCCCCAAGGCTTCCTGCAAACCAGCAGAGGTAACACCCCAAATCCAAACAGCCTAAAGCAGAAGCAGCTCCCTCCCACTCGTTGTCTCCCTGAACTGTGCACATTCACACAAGGACAAGTAAGCCAGCAAGTGCCTGGCAGTGACTAGGCAGAGGGACCGGTTTTCCTTAACCTGCCAGGTGCCCACCTCTGGGACACATTACTTTCCAGAATTCCATGATTTGAACACCCACTTCGTTTTCCCTCTCCTTTCAAAAAGCTCACCTAACAAAAGCATAATGGAGTCCTCTTAGGCTTTCTCAATGAAGTATAAGAGAGGACATAATGCTTCACTGTATAAAATAATTCTGCCTGTGAGAAGAAGCCACGTCTCAGTGGGCATGGGGACCCAAGAGGAGTTTTAAACTACTGCAAACCCTTAAATCAAGGAACAAATTTTTTTCTAAAGCAACAATATACCAATGATGAAAAACATTGGCATTTTGATTAACCCCAAATTCCTACAATGAGCTAAGCATCCTAAACATGCCTCACCCCATAATTGTTCAGGAAATTTATCTTAGTAGTAATTTTATTTCTGATGCATCACTAAGTTATGAAGGAAAAAAACATTCTTTCCAGCATTGTCCTTACAAACACACACACACACACACACACACACAGAGAGAGAGAGAGAGAGAGAGAGAGAGAGAGAGAGAGAGAGGTATGTAGCTTTGCACTTAGAAATGCTGCTGCAGTCAGAAATGCTAAAAGCTTTTTCGGCCCTCAGTCTGGGTGGCACTCTTCTGTCCAGTCTCTGGGGCCAAGAGTGACATCTGCAAAACCCAGGGCTGCAGGCTCATGTAAGGGAGCCCCAGCCGCTCTCCATCAGGACTGTCAGCAATACTCCAAGCTCCTGTCAGCTGTCAGCTCTGTGCAGACCAGAGCCTCATACTGGTGAGGACAAGGTAAAATTATCCCCAGAGAGAGAGAGAGAGAGAGAGAGAGAGTTATAAAAAGTGAGAGGCCACTGAGGAAAGCTGACATAGAATATATAAGTAGGTATCGAGGTCCCTACCTACTCACACATGCCTCACACCAGTTTATTTTAATCCCTTTCCTTATTTTGGGTCCATACTCCTTCATCCTCTCCTGGAGAACAATCTTTGGGAAGCCTCCCTGCTGCAGTTTTTGTGGTATTACAGTCATGATATGACGCTCTTTGTCCCTGTCACTCTTGGCAATCTGTTGAAAGTTCGAGGCATCTTGGGTGGAGCCCTCCCAGAGAGCATTTGACTTGGAGTTCTAAGACCTGGATCCTTGTCCCAGATGTGCTACCTAATATGGAAATGACCTTGGGAAATCCACGTGATTTCACACTGCCTATTTCTTCATCTGAGAAGACAGAGAAGGCATTTTTCTTGTCTATTTTGAGGATCCAATGAGATACCACACACAAATGCCCAATCCCCCTTCATTTGGCAATGTACCCATGAATGTCTATTGACACGAATTTCAATCAGAGAAGAAAAAGGCCACCTTTATTTCTTCCCATTGGTACCCACAGAGCTCAGGCAGCATATGTGACAAAAGCCAGGTCCCAACAGAAATGCTCACACCCACAGACTCCTCCAAAAGTCTCCCTGGGCTCTCCTCCTCGTAGCTGAAGCCAACCCACATTCTGGAGTCCTTAGGGCTTGGATCTAGGAGGCTCTCACTCAACCCCAGGGCTATCAGGGCCCTTCCTGTGCCTCTTTTCACAATGAAAACATCTGCGTTGTTGCTGAGTTGACCCCAGCCTCCATTCTCACAGATCCTGTCTTCAAAACAGACCTCGACAAAAATCTGCAAAATTCTCTTGCTCCACCTGCTGTCTCACCTTCTGCACATGTGCACAAAACAGACATACCAGAACATTTAGCCTCATGAAGAAGGGACCTGGGAGGGGCGGGGGCAGGGGTGCCCTATTCACAAGTGACGACGCAAAAACTTTGTTTCAGGGACTGTTTCCCATGATAGGATGCAGTGGAAAGGAACATGGGATTGAAATCCTGGACTTCTGGTTTTAGCAGCTCTGTACAGCCCTAAGCAGGTACCTATATCTCTCTGCCTCACCATCCTACCCACTGCATCACTGGGCCCTGTGTGGCTCTGGTGTGGCAATGTTCAGAAAGCACTTTGCAAATGATGGAGTGCCATGTACACAAGAGTTGCCCTACAGATGTGCCCTGTCCTGCTTTAGGACTCAGCAAGACATCGCAATTTTAAACTTTTTCTTTCACACTAAAATCACAGATTTTTCAAAAAAAAGATAACGGCAAACTCAAGAGCCTACCACACCAAGTACTTTCATTTTTGTGTTTACCCCCAAGCCCCATCCTTACCAGCACATTTTGTTCTCAATAACTCATGGAACAAATATTTATTGACTACTGTTAAGTTCCAGGCACTGTGCTGGGCATTTCAGATTCAGCAACAAACAACCACAAAAGATGAAATCTTTGTTCTAATGTTCGAAGGGGGGAAGAGAGACAATAAACAAAACAACCAATATGCCAGATGGTGATGAGGGAAAGACCTTCCTTTAAAAACCAAATGTTTTACAAACCAAACTGAGGTAGGGAGGTGCTATTTTAAACAAGGTGACCAGGAAGGCATTCTCTGAGAAGGTGACAGGTGAGCAGACACCTGAGTGGAGTGAGGCAGTGAGCCATGGGTGTATGTAGGGGATGGGCATGCAGGCACAGAGGAGTGCAAAGCCCTGAACACAGTCAAAAGCCCTGAACACAGCAGAGGAAGCCAGGATGGAACACAGCAGAGGGAGCCAGGAGGGAACAGGGACAGATTAGAGACATGGTGGGTGCCAAGGGAGAGGAGCACACATGGCAAGAGGGCCTTGTTGCACATGGGCAAGACTTTGAATTTTATTCTGAGTGAAGTAAGTTGTCATTAGAAGGTTGCAGGTACAGTGCTGGCACAACTGGGACACATTTCAATTTCATCTTCTAATCACTCTTGTTAATGTGAAGAAACACAATCAATTTTTGCAAATTGACCATATATCCTGTGACTTTGCTAAATTCAATTATTAGTTATGATTATAGAATTCTGTCTTCTGCAAACAAAGATAATTTCACTTCTTCCTTTCCAACCCTTATGGCTTTTATTTCTTTCTGTTGCCTGATTACACGGACTGGGACTTCCAGTACTGTGCTATATGGAGTGGCACATGCAGACTTCATCGTCTTACTCCTGATTGGGGGGGACAGCATTCAATGTTTCACAGTTTAGAAGGATTTCAGCTGTGGGCTTTTGAAAGATGTCCTTTAACACATTGTGGAATTTCCCTTTTATTCTGAGTTTGCTGAGAGTTTCTGATCATAAATAGGCTTTAAGTTTTGTCAATTGCTTTTTTCTGCATCTACTCACAGCACGTATCATATAATTTTTTTTTTTTTTTTTAGTTAACGTGGTGAATTACATTCACTGAGTTTCGGATGTTAAACCAACCTTGCATTCCTAGGAAATCCCACTTGGGCATGAGGTATCATTCTTTTTATATACTGTTGTATTCAGTATGCTAGTGTTTTGTTATTTTGTGTGTGTGTGTGACCTTATGTTCGCCAGAAATATTGGTCAGTAACTTCTTTTCCTTCCTTTTAACTCATGGTTATGCTGGCCTTGTGAAATTATTTGGAAAATGTTTTCCTCTTTCCTTTTCGTCTCTGAAAGAGGTTGTGTAATATGGGTGTTATCTCTTCCTTAAATGTTTCCTAAAATTCACTAGTGTAACCATTTGGACCTGGAATTTGCTTTGTGAAAAAGTCTTCTTGTGTCAATTTCAGTAATTTGTGCCTTTCATGGAATTTATCTATTTCATCTAATTTACTGAATTTACTGATACAAAGTAGTTCATAATACTCCATTATTCTCTTTTTTTATATCTATAAGATGTATGTTATAGGCCCTCTTTCATTGCTAATAGTGGCAAATTTGGTTTCCTCTCCTTGATTAGTCTTCTCAGGGGTTTATCAATTTTATCCAACTTTTTAAAAGCCAACTTCTGTTTTTATTATTTCCTATTGCTTGTCTGTACTCCTCATTTACCCTCCTCTTGTCCCTTGTACACACTTTTTACTGTCACATATGTTATAAACTCCTCAATAAATTGCTACCATGTTTGCTTTAAACCATAAATTGCCTTTTAAGGAAATTTTAAAATAAGAAAATGAATTATTTTATGTTTACAACATATCTCTCATTTCTGGCACTTTTCATTCCTTCTTATGGATCCACAGTCTATCTGGTGGCACTTCCCTTCAGGCTGAAGACTTTCCTTTAATGATCCTTATTCTGCGAGTTCACAGGGAACAGCTTCTCTCAACTTTTGTCAATCTGAAAATGTCTTTATTTCACATTTATTTTTGAAAGAGAAATTTTTTTCAGAATGTTAAAGACAATATCTTATTGTCTTCTGCTTTGCATTGTTTTGATAAGAAGTCAGCCATATCCTTACTTTTGTCCCCTTACATGTAATACATCTTCTTTCCTTTGGCTGCTTTTATTTTTTATCTTTTGTTTTTAGCAATTTAATTCCAGTGCACCTAGGTGTGGTTCTCTCTGGGTCTACTCTGCTTGGGATTCCTTGATATTTGGGAGTCTATAGACTGGAATTTCTTTCCTATCAAATTTGAGGAAATTTCCTCAAATATTTTTCTGCCTCAACCTCTCTTCTTACAGAATTTCAACTACACATATGTTAGACTACTTGATGTTATCTCTTACATGTCACTGAGGCTCTGTTAATTTTTTTCTGGTTTTTTTTTTTTCACTCTGTGCTTCAGTTTGAATTGTTTCTATAGATCTGTTTTCAAGTTCATGGATATTTTCTTCTACAGTGCCCAAACTACTATTAGAGTCACCCAGTGAATTTTTCATTTCAGATACTGTATTTTTCAGTTTTGGAATTTTTATTTGGTTGTTTCTTAAATTTCCATTTCTCTACTGAAACCCCTGGTTGCCCATTATGCTTATATGGGTTTATACCTATTGACCTTTTTCTCTTTGTTATCAATCACACTATCCTGCATGTCTAGTAACTTTTTATTATGTGCTGGATATTACAGATAATACTTTAAGTAGTGTTGAGTTTTATTCTGCCAGGCAGTTGACTAGCATATCATCTTATCCTAATAAGGCTTCTTTTTAGGTTTTGATACAGTGGGTTTAGTATGGTCCTTAGTCCAGGCTAGAGAACCCCTACTTTTAAGGTGTGACTTTTTTGTGGCCTCAGGTAAAAGATCAGGGAGTGCATAAGGTCTCCTCACTCCAGCAGGTTAGAACTCTACCTATCCCAGCACCATGTGACCTCCAGAATCCCCATTCAGCTCAGTACCCAGCCCCCAGGAGTTGTTCTCTGCTTAAAACCTCAAGGAGTCTTGTCCTATATAAACATGGATTAGTATTATGTAAGGGTCTGGGGGGCCACTGAAGGTTTCTGAAGTCCTTGCTCTGCTCAGAACTCTACTCTCCACACTCTGCTCCACAAACTCCAGCTGCCTCAGCACCCCAAAATTCTGATTTCTGTTTCCTCTGATCAGCTCTCTGTTGGTATCCACTTCCCTATGCCTTGGCTGCAGAGGTACTCCCCAACAGAAAGCCAGGATGAACATGGAGCCTGACTCCATCTGGATCACAGACTTGAACTGAGTGATGTTCCATTCTTGGAAACAGTTGTTTCATATTATTTTGTCTGATATCATAACTGTTCAGGAAAGGAGAATAAATCTAACATTTATTACCCCATCATGGCTGGAATGGGAAGTGTGATTATATTTTAAAAGGTGACTCTGGCTGCTGTGTGGAAGAGACTATAAAATAAATTACCTACCATGAGACCACATAAAAAGAACTGATGATAAAGTTTTTCTTGAAGCAGAAAATACAAATGCTTTGACACTGGTTAAACACCTATGCAAATCTGGCAAGACTTCAGGAACAAAATACATACCTTCAGATAAACCCATGGGAACATGAGGCCAGTTCTTGGGTCTGACACCAGATGCAGACCTGCAGTTTGAAGGCTGGAGTAACACGACCTTCTCTCACAGTTTTCTGGACAAGCCCAGCTACAACTGTAGCAGGAGCTCCTCCTGTGTTCAAAGCTGTAACCAGTGGACTGACTGGCCATACCATCTGGAAGACTAGCCACGAGGGCAGAGGAACCCAAATATATGGCCTGGAGAGCTCTGAGGTCAACCTCAAGTATTAGGTCTCTTCTAGAGACTTCCAAATCCTTGGCTGAGGGGCAGGAATGGGTCACACACTATCTCTCCTACAAACGCAGGACAAAGTCAATCCTCCAACTAAAGTTATTTTCCTAGTAAATGCCTGGCCCTGGCACAGCAGTTAGGGGTCTGAGTAGGGGCGAGGCCAATAGTCCTTCCCGACCACCCAGCTAGATGATTCCACGGCTTCTCCCATTTACAGCTTACAGATGGCTTGTCAACCTAACTGTTTAAACATGAACAGAAAGATTTTATCAGCCCAAATAAAAACTCAAACTCAAACTCACCCTATCACCATGAATGTCTATCAGGCAGATAAATACCTGAAAAAGCCGTCCCCTCCCTTCCCTGGTACAAGCTGCCACTTGTCCCGGACAACAGACAAAGGCTCAGGTTTCCAAGGCAGCTTACAGATCCAATGACCTTCTCCCTCTGCCACTGCCTCCATCAGAGAAGTAGCAGAATTATGAAGTATTTAGAATCTACGAAAGGCCAAAGTCTGCCCTGGAGAAGTGGACTGAGCCTCACAATCTTTACTCAAAGTCCATTTACACAGAAATTAATTTCATTTACACCTCACCCATTTTCTCTCAGCTGGGTCTGAGTCCCTGTTTTCTTCTGTACAACTAGCAGAATAGTCCTAAAGGTCCAGAGGTCGAAACAGTAAAAGCCCACTACCTGAAACTTGTCTTCCCCACCCCTGTGTTTAAAAGCCTAACCCGAGGGGCACCTGGGTGGCTCAGTTGGTTGAGTGTCTGACTTTTGATATTGGCTGGGGTACTGATCTCGAGGTCATGGGATTGAGCCCCATGTCTGGCTCTGCGCGGAGCATGGAGGCTGCTTGAGATTCTCTCTCTCCCTCTGCCCCTCCTCTGCTTGCACTTTCTCTGTCTCTCTCAAAATAAATATTTTTTAAAAATAAAAAGAAATAAAAGCTTAATCTGAACTCTAAGAGTACAGGCTGCATAAATGTGTCCCAATTTTAAGCCTCACACAGCAAATCAGCATTTCAGAAACCCTGGTCCCTCAGAAAGTCCCATGAGGATTCCTTAATGAAGACTAAGGAGAGACTGGCAGAGGGCTGTCAGGCAATTTCTCTGTAAGGCTTCTGAGCACACCATGAAATTCATATTTTCCAGAGCCCTAGACAGCAGTAGCCAATTCTTAAATTCCCCTTCATGATATTTGCATTAGAGCCCCTGTGCTTCTCAGGGGATCCTTGTTTGTTCATAAAATGATTTTCTGTACTGGGTTCAATTTTCTTCTGATTTCCATGTAACAGCTGTGCAAGGTAAACTGCTGTGCATTATAAGAGGAGGAGGGCAGGTATGGAAAAATCCCTATGAAATGTCTGAGAAGGCAGTCCTGATTATTAGACCAAGGATGCCAGAGGAGGTTCAGAATGTTTCCATTTAATTTGGACCCAAGAAAGTGCCATCAAACTACCATTCATGAAAACGGCAAATGCAAGCTAAAGGAGCCATCAGGCTGTACGACATGAGCAAACACTGGCAATGCAACATGGAATTTCCTCCCTCCCGCACATTCCTGCTGCTGCTCTGCTAAGGCCAGGTGAAATCTGATGCCCGGACTGACTGATCTCCCAAGGGAGCAGGGGTCTGGCACTGAACACTCCACTGGGGAGCACACCCCGAGCCACCTGGCCAGCTGCTCCTTTTGCCTTGTTCCCTTTTGGCCAGAAGAACCCTGTTCCAGTGCCACCTGTAATCTCAAAGAGCCTGTCCCCAGGTCCAAAGCCCATGAGAGGGCATGGCAAAGGGCCAGCAAAGGGGCTGAGGGAAGACAACAACAAAAGAAATGGGTAGCAGAGCTCTGGCAGCTTTCATAAAGGGGTAATTTAATCCTGAAGGAGGAAACTGCTGCATGTTGTACAGATCTCAACCCTCCAGCTTAACAAAACACTAAGCAGTCTTCCTCATTGGGTCCTTTCTCCCCGACAGCACACTTGTGGGAATTCTATTCCCTGTCCCCCCGGGGCTAGCGTTGCCCCCTGCCTAAGCTCCATCCCCTCCTCTAGCTGCTCCTATGGACAGGAAGCAGATTTCAGAGACCTCTCACCAAGGGGGCTGTGGGACAGACCAAAGCTCAGGCAGGAAACGCCACATGCCTTTTGAGGAGAGCAGTCAGCATGTTTTCTCTGAAAATGTACTCTGAGAAGTTCCTCATTTCCCAAACTACTGCTCTGAGGACCCCTCAGAAGCAGAATAAGCTCTGGCTCACAGTGAAAACCGAACATTTCCCTCAGACAAGGAACAGCCTCAGAGCCGAGTGTGTCAGAGTTAGGGCGTCCCTCCCTCCTACGTCCACCCGCTGTCAGGGTGTGGGCTTCAGAGTATGCCAGGCCTGGGTCTGTTTGCGTGGGTGACCCTGGCAAGGCCATGTTTCCTTTTGTTCAAAGCAGAGCTCGTCACTGCACCTACTCACTGGGGTTAACAGGAGGATTAAATATGGTGATACAGATCAGCTGGTCAGCTCAAGATCGTACACAGCCACCTCTTAGTGAAAGGGGCAGCTCAGGACTCGGGTTTCAACAAACTTGGCACAGACGATCAGAACAATCTAAGAAACCTTCTATTTTTCGAGAAAGGTTGAGAAATTGTCCTCAAACCCAGATGGCTGCCACCAAGTGGAGTATCCAGCTAAGATCCCAGGCCTGCGGCATCTCAATGTTAAGAGGAGTTGTGACACAAATATACTGATGTTGCTGGCCAAGAATTAGAAACTTGACTGCGATTTTTTTTTTCTTTAAAACTTCCCAAAAGAATTCTTTCCAACATTCAACCTACTGCAAATTACTTCACTCTTCTTGGCTTCGGTGTTCATATTTGGAAAATACAGAAGTTGTCTGATCTCTGGATCTTATTTTTCCTCCAAGATTCCCCAGTTTGAGGCTCACCAATGGGGTCATTACACCCCAGAGTTCTGGGTGCGGTCTGGCAGGACATCTTGGTGGGACAATGTCAGGCAGCAGGCGGGCAGCAGGCCCCCAGGCAAGGTGCTTACGTGAGAGGCGAGAGAGCCTCTATGTTGGTGATTCTGCTCCCAACACACACACATGCCCTTTCCACTCTCTGGGCCTCAGGTACCTTGTCCTTCAAAGAGGGACATTAACCCTGGACCCACCCACCTCACAGGTGATATGGGGCCCAAACAAGACTTCTGGGTACACACTGTACCTTGAAAAAAACATATGGCTCTATCAAGAGGAAAGTTTCTTCAGACTTGTGGGACCCTTGCACAAATGTCCCCAGGGACTGGCCCCAGGTACCAGGAGAGGGACTGGAAAGGGTGTGAGCCCACGAGCATGTAGGAAGAGTCCTGGACCTCTGTGTGGAGAGCCCTAGATCAGGCACTAATGGGACAAAGCTAGATGTGCTGCAGAAGCGTGGCCCCCGCTCTCTGACTTGCCCCTTCATCTGCTGGGTCTGGGTGTGGTCCATCACATCCCTTCTGAGATCCTCCTATGTCCAGCATTGATGAGGCTGGCTGGATCAAAGCTGGTGCAAGGGCAGAAGGGGGTATGCGCCTTCAGGGATGGGAGCACTGATCCTCTGCAGGACAGGACACCGGTAGCAGGCTCTCTATGCTCAGAGCCAGCCCACTGTGGCCTCCTGAACACAAACACAGACAATCGAGCACAGGCCTGGGCTCCAAGGCAGAAATCACTTGCTGAGCTTCAAAGCTGGACCACCCTGAAAACCTTTGGATGCTTTGCTTTCTTCCCCAAACTGTTCTACCACTCACCTAATTAAGCCCACTGAAATCTCAAGCACACCAATCACTCTGCTCGCGTGCATTTCATATGGCAGTGGGGAAACCACAGAGGTGACATCGGGTACCCATACTGCATACCAGAACCTCTGAAAATATTTTTTCTAGAACGGTGCTGACAGACATGTGATTAAATACTCCACCGTTCCACCTAGCTGATTCATTTGGTGGCAACACAAGTGCCAGGCCCCTCCCTGCTCCTGGGAAGTCTGAAGCCTGCCCTTGTGTTTTACACTTGAACAGTAGGAGTGGTATTACTGCCCTGTTGTCTCTGGTGACAACCACTGGCGTCCTGGGCAACACACCTATGCCAGAGATTGGAGAGAGCAGGAAAAGGGGCAAGGGAAAACAAAGCATTTTGCAATCTATTAAAATACCCATGCTAACCACTCCCGCCCTTTGAACAAAAAGGTTGCTTGTGAAGAGTAAAAGAACGCTAGACAGAGAAGGAGGCCTTCCCTTCTAGTGGTGGATCAGCTTAGGTTCAGCGGGGCTCTGCCTGACTAGGTGTGCTGCAGACAGGTAAAGGCACTGAGCTACCAGAATGTGACCAGCGAGCACAGTGATGCCCACACCTGTCTGCCACTCACTCCTCAGGAATGACCTGGCCATGCTCACCCGGCATCTACATTTGTCTCAGCTGTGCTGGGGTTGCACTAGTTGTGGTTGGTTGCATGGGCCTCCTTCTCTGACCCACTGTTCACATGCAATTAGGTGTGTGCCAAGCACAAAGCAGGCTTCCCCCCACTGCCTGGAGGCCTGTGATGCCTCCTGAGAGCTGACCTCTATGTAGCTAAGGGCTGCCTGCCTCTCGGCCCCCAGCCTGGCACAGCCACCTCCTCCCTGCTGCAGCCCTGCTAAAACACAGCTGAGCTAATTCTGGGCTCCCTGCCACCCGCACAAGCCCACGCTGCACATGTTCTGACTCATTTCTGAGGCACCCAGAAGCAGGGGCCAGGAGAAAGGCTGCAAGGTATCCACTGGGCACCCCATCAGTCTAGGGCCAGGGTCCCCAAACCTGGCAGTGGGACCCAGAGGCAGATCTGAGGCCTTTTACCACACCAACCAAATCACACTGGTAGTACATGAGCCCAAATTTTAAACTCCATGAATTTCTTGACATTCATACACTCATATGTTCATAGCCATATACTCATAGTACACATAGCATGCAGTTAAAATTTGGAGTTAAAAATTAAACCTGTCCTACGCTTACCACCAGGACCCATTTTGGCACATGGAAAATTCTCACCCTATTAAACATCAAACATAAAAAGCATTAGATCAGAAAAGAAGAACATTTACATCTAAAAGCTTAATTCTACCTAATTCATAAACCATTTACTGAACACCTATTATGTGTTATTCTTCCGCATGTTTCCAGAACCTAAGGCACAGTCTCTTCCCGCAAGAAATCTGTCTGTCAGGGAGGCAGACAGCCATTTCTGTGGTCTGCCTGTAATGGAGGTATGTACAGAGTGACAGAGGGGAAGTGACAGGGACAGTCACTTCTGCACAGGAGGTGAGGGAGGAGAAAGAGTGATCTTGTGGCCAGGCCACTGGGTAGGCCAAGTGAGGAGCCCGTGGGCAGCAAGGACATAACTCTGATGTCTGCAGCAGGATATGCGGCTGTCTGGAGGAGTATAAAAGTTGCAATCTGCAGGCAGTGAGGGGAGGGGCGGGTATCAGAAGTAGTTACCTGGCCAGACGCCAAGCCTCTTGGTAAAGACAAGACCGCACCTCCTATCGAAAGGCAGGTGTGGGCATCTAAGGTGTCACAGAGAATGTGGATTTCAGGAGCAGAAAGACCCTCCCAATGTTTGCAGCAGGGCAAGTAATTCACATGCTCTGAGACTCACAATGATCAGAATAAACCATCAGAACAAAACCTACCTCGCAGAGCTGTTTTGAGGATTAAATAAGCTATGTAGAAGCCCCTGGCAAAACTTCTGGCCTGTGGCCAGTGATCCTGCAGTGACCCAGTAGGACACGATGGGCAGAATACACAGTTAGGAGCCAGACAGGCTCCAAACCCCAGCTCCACCATTACTAACCAGGACAACCTGGGGAAGATTACTTAGTACCTCAGAGCCATAGTAAGTAATAATATAGGAATAATATGTGCCCTGTTAACAGGCTTAGAAATCATCTCTGTACCGCAGACTTTTATTATCGTCCTGTTGCCCATGACCCACTGGCCAGTGTGGGGCTGACAGGCTAGTACACATGCCCTGCTCGTGGTCAGGAGCCAGGACTCAAAGTCAAGAACAGGCCAGAGGGAAGGCAGCATAAGCCAAAGAGCCTGGGTAACTGTGTTCCTGGAATTCCTCTAACGAACCTTCCACTTCAGAAGTTGGCCACATCCCCCGGTCTCCTCCAGCACCACACAGCAACCCAGCCAGTTCAAACAGCAGCATGGAATTTACTCAAGGTGGCCTCTGAACCTCCACCCTAGGCAGAAAGTGTCACAGAGCCAGATTTCCAGGGGGAAGGTCCCCTCTCTACACAGGGCATGGTACCCATGTGCATGTGGGCACTGCTGGTATAAATATGTGTAAAAGGCACACCTGGGCATCTTCAGACACAAAGAAGGGCTCCCTGAGAAACCTAGCAGGGTCCTGCCCACCCTGAGGCTAAGGGCAGCCCCTGGCCCACTGGGTTGTCTTCCCCATGCACAGGCCACCTCCCCAGGTGCCCTGAATGTCCTGGACCACAAGGCTCCTGAGTGTGTAGGTAGGCAAGCAGCACCACTACTCGGTAGAGACAAAGATATCCACGGGAACCTGCTGGAGCATCCCCAACAAGCTGCCTCTGAGTGGCTCTGGGCTCGGGTTACAGAGGCTGGCTCCTATCACCGCCACCCACGGTGGCTCTAAGATTACACGAGCTGGACATGGTCCAGGCAAACCTACTGTTTGTTTTCATCCTCTTGAAGGAGACTTTAAAAAAAATAGGAGTCCCTGCTGGAAAGAGGGGAGCCCTGCCCCCACCCCTCCTCCACCTTCTGGGGAGCTGTGCCTAGTTCACAAAGGCAACTGTTCACCAGGAGGAAACCTGGGCCCTCGCCACCAACAGGACCCTTGTTGTCTCCTAACAGGAGGGCCCCTGTGGGAGGAGGCAGGGTGGTCTTGAGTGCAGGTGTGACCATTAGCCAGCACCCCTCCAAGAGGAGGTCCTGCACAGCCAGCCACCCATCCTCCTGGTGTTTGTTTGCCAGTCTCATGCCTGGAATGTAAGACCCCTGAGAGAGAAGGAAGGGGAGGGTGACCCTCAGCCTCTGATGCTGCTCCCAGAGCAGGGCCCCAGCCCCTTGAGACATGTCTGCTGACTAGCAGGTGCACAGTGGGCAAAGGGGTGCAATCCACAGCAGGGGACCCAGGCATCTGGGCATCAGCTACCTGGTCGGCCATAGGTCTCTTTCAGTGTGGGTGGTTTTGGTAAAGGAGTTGACAGGGGGCCCTCAGGGTAGAGTAATAATAGGGGGAAGGAGGTCAGCAGGATGGGAGGGTCCACATCCTGGCCTAGCCCAGGGACTGGGTCTAACCCTTACTCAGAATGATAAGAAAAGAAAAGGATATCACATGACAGACATTAGGAAACTCAGGCCCAGGGACAAGGAGCTTTACAGAGTGTAGAAGAAGGGCTACCCCTTGCTGTGTCTCCTTTTTGCACGGAAACAGGAGTAGCTAAGTCCTTCCTTTGGGCCTAGAAGGGTCTAGAGGAGGCCAGAGCAGAGTATCACAGTAGACTGGCTTCCAAGCACTCTAGAGGCCCTTCCAGGACCCCCAGTGACGAGCACAGCAACAAATGGGGTGAGAGCATGCCAGTGTCTGTCACTGTGCCCACAGGGACTAGTGATGACTAACAAATGACTGTCCCAAGACCTTGGGGAGTCTGGAGTCCTACAGGAGCTGTGTAGGTTTGTGTTAAACTAGGAGACAGGGAGACCTTGCAAAAATCACCCGAGAGCAGAGGGAAGAGGGCTGTCAGCTTTGTCTGAGGGAAGGACAGGAGCGGCAGGGAGATGGGGTGGGGGCTGCACTGAGCAGGTGGGGCACAGAAGGGGCTGCAGGACCTTTTGGGATGAGCACTGGGTGTTGTATGGAAACCAATTTGACAATAAATTTCATATATTGAAAAAAAAAAAAAAAGAAGGGCTGCAGGGACAGGGGGAGAGCGGTCATTGATGGGTAGCGGCACAGCCAGGGTCCATGTGACATGTGAAAGTTACAAACTCAACGCCAATTTGTGACAAGAGGTCAAGCTCCTTCAACAAAGCTTTCTCCAACTCTACAACTGAGGTGAAGCACAAAGGCAGGTCTTTAAAATGTTTGCTAACCAGAACTTAGTCTCCTTAGAACCCAAATCAAACTCTGACCATATACAGCACAAGTGTTCAAAGGCTTGGCCAAGCCTTTGTTTGGCAAATGATAGCATATGGTCCCTCGGGGCTTACCAGATTGCTGCCCTTAAAGTCACTGTGTCAGGACTGGAAAACTGCCCCAAGCTTCCAGAGAGGGATGGATAGCAGGAACCCAAACTCTCACAACACTATCCAATCTCAGGGTATGCTTAGAAAAATGGGGCTTTTCTTCATTACAAAAGTAATTCGCTGGGCTGTAAAAAAAAAACCAAAACCAAAACCAAAACAAAAAAAACCTGTTGTATCCACACAATGGAATATTACTTAGCAATAAAAAAGACTAAATCACTGATACCCACAATAATATGGATGAACTACAAAACAATTAGAGACTCAAAGAAGTCAGACAAGGAGACTACATACTGCAAGAATCAATTTACATAAAATTCCAGGGAATGTTAATTGAATAACAGTGGCAGAGAGTGGATGGGTGGTTGTCTTGCAGGAGTAGAGAGAGGAGATTACAAAGGGCATGAGGCACCTCTGGGGGTGATGGATATGTTCATTGTCTTGACTGTGGTGTTGGTTTTATGGGTGTGTACATATGTCAAAACTTATCAGATTGTGCATTTAAACGTGTGCACATTGTGTGTCAATTATATCTCCATACAGCTGCTTTTTTTTTTAAAAGAAAGTCATCCATGCTGATTATAAGAAAAAATACAAAAAAAAATATTAAATCTCCCATAATTCTGTCAGAGCTGACCAGAAACATTTTAATAATGTTTGCTTCTAGTACTTTCCCTATACACATACATAAATAACATGTAAATTTTTTTTTTTTATGTAGAAGGCAATATCTTTTTCAGAAAGATTTTTTTTTTAATTTAAAATTGTACCTCCTGAGTTTTTGTTTGTTTGGGTTTTTCAGATTTTTTTTTTTTTTTTTTTTTTTTGGTTTTAAACTCCCATCCCTGAGGCACACTGAGAAGAAGAAGTAGGAAAAAGTAGCTCCTGGGGAAGGGGGGAGCAGCCAGGAGAGGGGTAGAACAGCAGAGCCTGTCTGGAGGGGCTGGGGGGACACGGGTCTGTGACCCTGAGTGAGAGCCTGCCTGAGCCTCTGAGAGTATCACCACCCCTTCCTTTCGATCAGTCCACCCAAACTTTCTTGTGCTCTAAATAGAACCAAAATGACAATGCCATGCACCCAGTACCTGTTCAATCAAAAGTCGCTGAAGGGAATGTAAACAAATGTGAAGGCTGGCCTATTCACCCAAACTTCTCCCTTCCTCACTCTGGCTCTCTCCCTCCGGGGTCCTGAACACCCATCATCTCTCAGCTCTGGCTGCCATCTTTCCTGCCTTCTTCATTTAGCCTGAGACCATGAAGTTCCTTTGACTAAACATCCTCAGAAACACTCTCAAGGGCTCCACTGCTCTCTGGCATGCGAATGACTCATTCCCCATTATTGGATGTTTAAATTGCTTCCAAATTTTCATCCTTATAAATAACATTGTGAGGAACATCCTTGCATAGAAACTTTCTGACTGCATATTTCATTGTTTTCTTGGGGAAAATTCCTAAAAGTAGAATCACCAGGATAAAGGATGTATTCCTTTACAGGTTTTGGGACATTCTGCCAAAGCTGCTTGGCAGAGCGCTTATACTTTCCCCTCCTAAAGGCACAACAGAGCCCCTGCCACACATCTCCACTTGTGCTGAGCACCATCATTCACAAAAACAAAAAAAAAAACACACCCAAAACTTGCTCATTTGATAGCAAAAAAGTAGTATCTAATTTTAATATGTACCTATTTAATTACTGTAAGATTGACCTTCTTTCTCACATTTGCTGCCATTTAAAACAAGTTCATATCCTTTACCCACTTTCCTACTGGCAACTTTATTCATAAAACACTTCTCCATATCAATGATGATTTGTTTATGTAAGAGGGTATGTGTCACACACATTGCAGGAATTTTTTCTTAGTTTATCAATTGACTTTTGATTTTGCTTTTGGGTTTCTCCTATTGGTGTACTACAGTTTTTATTCTCCCCAATGAACAAACAAAAACAATTCTAGCCTTGTGCCTCCTGTCTCTGGTATCACATGTAAAAAGATGTTTCTCATCTGATAATTTCTCAAATACTTAGCTAAAGTGAATTTCATCATTTCATTTTAAATTTTTTTTAATGTTTATTTATTTTTGAGACAGAGAGAGACAGAGCATGAACAGGGGAAGGTCAGAGAGAGAGGGAGACACAGAATCTGAAGCAGGCTCCAGGTTCTGAGCTGTCAGCACAGAGCCCAACGCGGGACTCGAACTCACAGACTGTGAGATCATGACCTGAGCCGAAGTCCGGATGCTTAACCGACTGAGCCACCCAGGCGCCCCTCATCATTTCATTTTAAAATTTATATATTTCAGGGAGTATATTTTGAGGTTTGATACGAATAAAGGACCTGATGGTTTCCCAAGGGGTTAAATATTAACTAAATCTACTAACTTCTATTTTCCAGACTTTCTAGTCTGTTTCATGGATATGTTTACCATGATATTATCATCCCAATATCAAAATGTTTCATTTAAGTTTATAATGTTTCAATATCTGGTAGGTTATCCATCCAGGTTCTGGCTGGGAGTTGCATTAAATCCATAATTTGGGAACAATTTAAATATGTAAAACATTGACCCCTCCCTTCCAGAAGCATGCTGAACATTTTTATTTATACAATTGCTCTTTTGTGTCTCCAGGGCAACCTTATCGTGTTCTGCATACAGGTTCTACACATTTCCTATGAGTGCCTTTCCTAGGTGTTCCATCTTTGATTCTATAGTGAAGGGAACTGCTTCTCCATCACATTTCCTGACTTTTTTTTTTTCACAGGCAGAGAGGCTTCACGGCACACACTTCTGTGGGTAAGCACTGTCTCTACAACTTCTCCTGAGCCAAGCACAGCTGGTTCCAAAGCCCTTACTGAGTGGTCGCCTCCACAAGCCCCCAGGGACATGACCACTCAAGAGTGCCAGCACTTTCCTGTGGGATGCCCAGCCTTCCTAGTCCAGCCACAGCCCACTTCTTTAAACTCTGCTGCCCTCTTCAGCCCTCCATACCATCCGTGTCCTATGCCATCAGACACGGCCTGTCCTACACATGCCACACTCTCCCTCCAACTGGACATGCTACCCTGACCGTAGAAGTGGCATTCACTCCTCCAGATCCATCAACGCTGCCTCCGTAATTTCAATTCATTAATCCCCACAGGGTGTGCACCTTGTGGAGTAGCCCTTACTTTAGTCTACTTTATGATAAGAGGCACACATCTGTGTTCTATCAGGTGATGCCATGAAGGCCTGGCCCACATCTAAGCTGTCCTGCCTCAAATCACTGTGCCATGCACATGGCTGCAACAAACATGTGTTGACAAAGTAGATGAGGGAAACTGGAAACGTCAGTGTGGAGAAAAGCCACTCAGCTCTGCTCATTCCTCAAGCCAAAAGAAAGAAGTATTCCAGGAAGAAGGGGAGGCCCGTGGGGCCGAGGACAAAGAGTGCCTGTGCCTCTTCAGGGTGGATGGGACCCAGGCCAGCCCAGCCTTGCGCTCTTGGACTCTCCCCACACGAGGCCTCAGGCTCCCCCCTCCCTCAAAAAGGTGGGAGCCTCGGTCTTGGAAATCAAATCTACCAAACTGTGGCACAGACGTGCTCAGGTGAAGGCCAAAGCCCTCAACCCTGGCCACACAGCAGATACACCTGTAAAGCTTGTTAAACACAAATTATGGTCCCACCCAGACCTTCTGAGTCAGCCTGGTAGGTAAGGCTAGGGCAGCCACAAGTGATGCTGGTACCAGGCCAAGGCACGGCCCAGGTAAGCACACCTCCATCTCCTTGGCCTGCCCTGAATGAGGCCAAGTATACAAGGAAAGAAGAAACCAGCATTTGACAGTGCCTACAGGCCAGGCACTGGGCTAGGAAGGCCCTCGACATGTGCTATCTAATTCCCTCAGCAAAACTGTATGAATTACTGCCCCAGCTTTCAGATGAGGAAATGTTTTCAAAGGTGTAAGCCTCAACCCCAAGTGACCAGGGTGGGACTAGAACCCCCTCCCCCCGACCCGCCGCCGCAAATACCTCACATTTGAGAAATCCAACCTTTTCTGGGTTTAGCTAATATTCTGAAGGTCCTAAAATTCCCTCGCATCTACCTCTCAGTGATGCCTAAGGCTGAGGCACCCAAACACTTGGTCCTGAGCCTGCAAAACCAAGGGCTGTTTGCCTTCAATGAACAGGCTGTGGCCAAAGTTGAGACGGTCTTTTCAGGGTCCCTGCTTTTCCCCCAACCCCATTGCATTGCTAAGCCAAGCCTCTGAGCGGTCCCTTCCTAACCTGGGTCATCCCTGCCTGTGTGACTCAGCTCAGGCAGTTCCCTGGGTCAGGAGGTCACTCTGCCATCCTGCCACATTATGACTGTTTTGGGCTCTAGGCACCTTTGCCTACATAGGCCCCTTCCTCTATTAAAGAAAAATTTAAAAAGTATATGTTACAGTTGCATCAGCATAAAGATGATGTTATTATATATTAACACATTTTGTTGAGCCTAAAGTTCATGTTTTCCTTTGGATTTTAAAAGAAATTAAAACATTGTTGTGGGCCCTAAAACTATTATGGACTCTCAGCCTCCCATAGCTACTGGGCCAGTCAGCTCCATCCTACCATGAGCCCAGCAGGGTTCCCTGCAAACTCCCTGTGGAAGACCCAGCTCAAGCCTGGCCAGTGTCTCTACAACCCAGACCCTGCACAGCCTGCCTCAGTGGAATCCACTGCCCTCACCTGTCACATTCACTGCACTTATGCCTTTATATCTAGAGCTACTGTACAGACTGTGAGCTTCACAGGGGCCTTAATAAGTGTGTCCTGAAGGAACATTGAATAAACAGACAAGGACTTTAACCAGTGGGACTGGTTAAACTGACAAGTTTGTCTCAGGGACTTTTGCCTGGTTTTCTTCTGGCTATAGATTTCGTATTCAAATTAGCTCAATACCTGGCTATCTCTCACAGGTAGACAGGAGGCCAAGTCACCCTTTGAGACTGTGTTACTGAGGGAAAGACATGGCTGCAAGAGTCCCAGAGCCTTCTGTTAGAGTCCATGTAGAAGAGAGGGGTCTCAGGTGCCTCAGGGTCCCTACGTGGCTAAGACAACCTGTGTATTTCTTTTTTTTCCTTTTCTTTTTTCTCCCTTTTTTTTTAAGAGAGAGAGAGAGAGAGAGAGAGCACATGAGTGAGGCAGAGAGAGAGAGAGAGAGAGAGAGAGAGAGAGAATATGAATCTTAATCAGGCTCCATGCTGAGCATCAGCTGGATCCCACAACCCTGGGATCATGGCCTGAGCCATAATCAAGATTCAGATGCAAAACCAATGGAGCCATCCAGGCGCCCTGATGACCTGTATATTTCTAATACTAAAGCTATACTGAGCAGTGACACTTCTTTTTTTTTTTTTTTAATTTTTTTTTAACGTTTATTTATTTTTGAGACAGAGAGAGACAGCGCGTGAACAGGGGAGGGGCAGAGAGAGAGGGAGACAGAGAATCCGAAACAGGCTCCAGGCTCTGAGCTGTCAGCACAGAGCCCGACGCGGGGCTCGAACTCACAGACTGCGAGATCATGACCTGAGCCGAAGTCAGACACTTAACCGACCGAGCCACCCAGGCGCCCCGTCAGTGACACTTCTTGATGGCTCATGAAAATACAGTTACTGTCATGTGAAACGTTTCCCAAATTGTTCAATGTTACAAAGGGACCCTCATTCTCAGAAAGACCAGGCACTCTAGCTTTAGGGGAGAACCAACAGCCTTTAAGAAACCAAACACCACGGCAGCCATCCTGGATACTGCTCCTTGACGTGGGTTCAGATGGGAATTCCAGTTTGGTTGGCCGTGAGGGGTTTAAACTGCCACTTTGCACAAAAGACTCTGTCTATGTCCATCAGAAGAGCAAAGAACTAGGAGAGCATAACACGATGCCACAACAGCAGTGTTTATCTGGGAATGGGGGAGAAACGAGAACAGATGATTTTGGGGGAAGTATTTGTTCCTGCAGTTAATCATGCTGGTACATGGTGAACAGTTCACTTAGAATAGCCCCATAGAGCCAGAAAGACTCAGGATGCAGCCCCCTGGGTCTCCTGTGATGGGGACCCGCACATCAACTTCACCTCCCTGAGCTTTAGTTTCCTCACCTCAAAAGAGTGATAATCATTTCTACTTTTAAAGGTTATTCGCAGAATTAGTGAGGTCATATAAGTGCCTAATAGTGCCTGGAAGACATACCTGTTCAACCATTGGTGGCTCCAATCCGTTCTCCCCCACTGTCACTTTGGTTTTTATTCTCACAGATGGCAGCTATTTAACTTGCAGGCCTTCAGGTGAGCAAGTACTTAAGAGCTGGGGCTAAGTACGTGCTTGCCCTGGGACATTAGCACTCCAGCCAGTCCCCACATGAATCCTCCGAGGCCGGTGCTAGTCCCACCCCCATGGGGAACCCAGGCACTGAGAGACCATGAGGCTGGAGAAGAGGAGAGTTAGGCTTTGTGCCCAGAGCCCCCAGTCACGAGGCCTTACTCTTCCTAGAAATGTATTAATAAAAAGGGCTAAATTATAATAACAATTAAAATAAAATGTCATTTCTAACTCACTCTTATACACTGGTTACAGCATGTCTGCCATTTCCACATAAACTATTGCCTTTTCTTCTCCCAACAACCCTGGGAGGCACGTATCTCAATCTCCCAGTGTGTGCAGTTGGAAAGTGAGATCAAGGCTGTCCTCAAGGTCACCCAAACAGCCAGGGGTCTGCCAGGGTGTGGTTAGCCCAGCCTTCAGCCTGTACCTGTGCCCTTGCCACCTCCATCCGTGACGTTCCCCTCCTCTCCTTTCCTGCAAAATCTGCTGCAGGCAGCCGAGAGAGAGAGGCAGGAGGGAAGAAAGGTCTCCACCTAGACTCCAGTTGTGGCTGGAATGTCAGGGAGGTGGGCTCAGAAGGAATCTGACTGGGGAGTAAGGAGCCCCTCCAGGCTCTGTGAACACCAACAGGACTGATTTTCCAAGAGTGTTCCCTCCCATTAAGTAAAACCCTGGGGGAGTTATAAGGACACTTCCCAGTCATTGCAAGTTAAAAGTTCAAGACAGGTTAAAAGCAGGGCAACAAGGAAAGGACACTGGGTTCAAATCCCCGCTCCACTGGGTACTGGTGATTTAGGTAAGTCCCATAACCTCCCTGTGCCTCAGTTTGCTCCTCTGTAAAATCGGGATAAAAACAGTGAGAGTAAAGCAATCATGACAGCATCTGGGCATGTTCGCTAAATAGTAACAGCAATAAAGCCAACAACCACACAGCGCTTGTGTGGGTAAGTACCTCGGTTGCACACTAGAGAAACAGGTTTTTTTACTATAATTTATTGTCAAATTGGCTCACATACAACACCCAGTGCTCATCCCAACAAGTGCCCTCCTCAATGCCCATCACCCATTTTCCCCTCTACCCCATCCACCCTGTTTGTTCTCTGTATTTAATAGTCTCTTGTGGTTTGCCTCCCTCTCTCACTGTTTGCATCTATTTTTTCCCCTTCCCTTTCCCCATGGCCTTCCATTAAGTTTCTCAAGATCTATATATGAGTGACAAATATGATATCTGTACTTCTCTATTTCACTCAGCATATTACCTTCCAGTTCCATCCACGTTGCTGCAAATGGCACGATTTCATTCTTTTTCATTGCCAAGTAGTATTCCATTGTATATATAAACCACATCTTTATCCATTCATTAGGTGATGGACATTTAGGCTCTTTCCATAATTTGGCTACTGTTGACAGTGTTGCTATAAATATTGGGGTACATGTGCCCCTATGCATCAGCACTCCTGTGTCCCTGGGGTAAATTCCTAGTAGTGCAATTGCTAGGTCATAAGGTAGTTCTATTTTTAATTTTTTGAGGAACCTCCACACTGTTTTCCAGAGTGGCTGCACAAGTTTGCATTCCCACCAACAGTGCAAGAGGGTTCCTGTTTCTCCACATCCTCGGAAACAGAGGCTATTTTCAAGGGGAAATCATCTTCTGAGAGAAACAGGGGGAGCAGTGAGTGGAGCTGGGTTCACAGCTCTTTCGCTCACTAGCTGAGGAACCCTGGCCAAGTTACTTCACTTCTCGGGGCCTCAGTTTCCTTATTTATAAAATGTACAGCGTGATCACAGGCTTCAGTAAGATGATGAAGGGGAAATACCCAAAATGGTGCCCAGTGTTCAACAGGTAGTAAGTATAGTACTGGATTACAAGTAGCTTGTTCTGAGAGTGTTCTGCAAGATGAGCAAATATTTCTATAAATTTTAAATTGATAAATGAGCAGTGTCTTGTGATATGAGCAGAATGTGATGCCAAACATCACATGATCACAACTGAGCCAATGGTTTCTCTCTCTCTCTCTCTCTCTCTCTCTCTCTCTCTCTCTCTCTTTCTCTCTCTCTCTCTGGGATTACAGGTGATCTCCCATGCTAGGATGCTCTGTCTCAGGCCCCAGTGTTTGGCAGAAATCAGTGACTTTTTAGAACGTTGGAGAGTGCCCACAACTGGCACTAGTGTATTTTTTGTCACTTCAAAGCACCAATGAACTGTCCTTTGCTTTTCCATACACGAGTAAGCTTGGGATGCTTTGTTTCATTCTAGGTCAGGCTTCCTGCAGATACAGACCCTTTCCTCTACTGCCTATTGCCAGTTACATTAAATACAGTATATGACAAGTGCTTATTAATATTGTACTCTAGTCAATATCAATGTGAGACTATCCAATTGCCTCCATACAGAAAAAGATTCCATTGAGCCAACAGACAGCAGTGATTCCGTTAGCGATAGTAAAAGTCATCCTACACAATAACCCTCCTCTCTCATCTCCCTCACATCAGCCACGAAGGTTTTCAAAGGTAAGAGCAGCTTAATTTATTTCTCTTTATATTTTGTATTTTCTTTATATTATATTACAGTATTGTAATCATTTTTACATGAATATTTTTGGGTTGTGGAACGAATCATCTGAGTTTCCATTATTTCTTATGGGGAAATTCGCTTTGATATACAAGAGCTTTAGATTATAAGCATGTTTTCCAGAATGAATTGTGTTCGCAAACCAAGGTTTTACCGTATAGTGACCGGCTCTGTCAAGTTCTATTTTTAATTTACAGAAGGAAGGTGCTGTTGAAACCCAAAGTGAATCACTTGGGATATATCAAATCACCAATACGTTCTCCTTTGTAAAAGATATGGGTTTCTCTGATGGGTCTCTAAAATAATGATCTTTTGGACCCTCCAAGAACTGGTCCCAAAGGCTGTCACATCCCATCTGGAGTTGGGAGGAAGCTGGGCTCCTTCTTTCCTCACCCCCAGCATCTCCCTCAGAGCTTTGAGTTAGGGACCATCAGGTTGCTTTAAATAGTCAATCTCTGAAGGGTAACATTTACTGTAAGGGGTGGAGGGCCTGTTTAGGGCCAGAAAGGTGTGCACATCAGGTTGGTAGCTGACCCCCACAGTCACCAAAACACCATGGGCCACCCATGGGCTGAGGGTTGCTAAAGACACAGTCTTTCCTGGAACCCTTCCTCAGCAATGCTTTTCCTGAACAACTGAAAATGCAGTAATCCACTCAGAGGGGGAACTTGGCACTATACAGACACCTGAATTCACAGTAATTATGCACAAAAGCCTGTTTGGAGAGGCAAGAAGAAATATAGTTCATAAATTGACTGCTGATCAATTATGGCTCATGAAAAAAAATCTGAGTCTTAACTTGACAGTACGCTAACTCCTGCTTCCTCCCCATGCCTAATAACAGGGCTGTTCAACATTAACACGACACCACCAAGAAAGGGGGAGAGAGCAAAGGGTCTCCAATGTCAAGAGAAAACAACTAGACAACCCACACCCTTCCCATTGAGGCAGGTCTCCAGGGATCTGATTTTCAAATACATGGTTCATAGAAAAGGCAAGTCTGCAGGAACTATTGGTACATGGCTTCATGTTGTTTTGTCACCTATCTGAACAAAGCTCAGGCTGGAGAAGCTTCTAATCTGGTTTTTAGTGAGTAGGAAGGGGACTGGAGCTCATGTCCAAGGCAACTGAAATGAAAACCTTATCCGTGAAAGATTCTGGGCCTTCTCTAAGAGCAGAACAACTGATTCTGTGAGACAGGGACCCAGGCCCATCACCATACCTGTGGCTACATTCTGTGAACCTCACCTCTGCCTGCTTCAGATACAACACTAAAAGGACAACATCAGAAAAACAAATAAAGGCTGAGATTCTGTTCACACTCCCTGGCTTGCTCACTGCCTGCTAGAGGCTAGAAAACCAAGGAGAAATATAGTTCATAAATTGACTTCCTAGCCTCCCTTCCTGCCAGGCTCCCCACATGGAAGAGTCTCCTGTGCATCTCTGCTAACAGACACCACCACCTCCGCAGAAGCATCAGGTTTTTCCATGCGGGGAGAAGGGTGTGGAAGTCCCACAGCCTTGTTCCCAGCTTCATGGATGTACACTGAGCAGGAGGGACCCTCCACGGAATGGGTCTGGGGTTGGAGGCAGCAGCTTCTGTCCAGCCAGCCCTGCAGTGTTGTTCTGGGGGTCACTCCTGTAGGTCTGGCCAAGGGCCAAGCTTCCAATGATTCTGCTGGCCCTGAATTTCCTGCATTAAATCCTCTTCTGCCTAAACTAACTCGAGCAAATCCTGAATAACACAGATGTTGAAGACACTGTTGGCCAAGAGGAGGGAAATTTCTCTCTCTCATACATACACACATGCACACACACACACACACACACACACACACACAAACACCTTGGTGTGAAAAAAAAAAATTATTCCAGGCAGGGCATATTAAAGGAGGAGGCATGTACATACACAGGAAATCTACTTATGAGATAGTACTTGGAAGGAACCAACCAGACAAATGTTTGGATTATAAGCATGACAAAGATGTTCACCGTCCTACCATTACTAAGTGGCTAAGGGTTGAAAATAATTTAAGTAGACATCGATCCAACAGAGGACTTGGGTTATGTAGGCTGGGCCTGCCCATCCTATGGGAGCTCCTCACAGCCACACAACCAATACTAAGAAAGAATATCTAGCAATGTGGAAAAGAGACTCAACACACAATACTAATTTTGAAAAGGCAGGGGCACCTGGGTGGCTGAGTTGGTTAAGCATCTGACTCTTGATTTCAGCTCAGGTCATGATCTTGCAGTTCGTGAGTTCAAGCCCTGCATCGGGCTTTGCACACTGACAGTGCAGAGCCTGCTTGGGACTCTCTCCCTCCCTCTTTCTCTCCTCCTCCCCGACTTGCATGCGCACTCTCTCTGTCTTTCTCAAATAAAGACATATACAAGAAAGAAAGAAAGAAAGAAAGAAAGAAAGAAAGAAAGGGCAGCACGAAACAATGTAGATATTACCTCTTCATATTAAACAGGTACTTTTGCGTGCACACACACACACATGAATATTCGGTATAGCACAGACAAAAATTTGGGAGGACGTGCCCCAGATCTAGCAAGACGCCCACTCATGTTCTGCCCCCGGCTTTGCCTCGTGGTGGAGCCAGTCTGTTGTGCCGCACCTGGCCTTGTGCCACACAAGGGAGCAGCCAAGGAGCAGCCTGACTGCGACGAGCCAAATCACACGTCTGGTCGGCATTCTGGGCGTCTGGCAGGCCTGCCCCACACCAAGTTCACGACCTTCTGGGCCTTCCCTGCCTGCTGGACTGGCAGAGTCTTGCCTGCAGTGGTTCCTCCACTATCGAGGGATGCCTCTGGGCTGCCCCAGGGCCCATGAAACACAACCAGTAATTTCATCTCTAAACGTGGTACCAGGGAAGCCTTGCTAGCACGAACACCTCAGCTGAAAGAACCATCTCTGCTCATGGAGGCCATGATGAAAACAAGATGACACAGGCCAAGCCTCAGAAAACAGTGACTCAGATCTGCAAAATGTTTTGTGTTTGTACGTGAAGAGCCTGTTTCACCCAGACGGTATACTGGAAACGCTAATACATGGTGATTTAAAGATCTGATTTCCAATGGAGCATGCAGCTGCCACCCAGCAACCATCCAAACATACGTGACCACTTCAGTTCCTGAGGAAATAAGCCCAGTTCACAGAGAACAAAGCACCAGGTGAAGTGGTACGATGTCCAGTGCGTGGGCCTGACCCGCCCCCAAATCCCATCCTCCTCCCCATTTCCATCAGCAGGGTTCGCGCTTGTCGCTTCCATGTCACAAATTGTCCATGCAGAAAGGACCCATGAAAAAGTTCCTGCTACCACTTTTCAGGGAATAGAGGGGAAGAAATGGGGAGTAATTAATGTATTAAAGCAAGATGATGGAACCTCTGGACCAGGAGTGTGGTATTAGACACAGGTTGGAACAGCAGGTGCAGAGAGGGGATGGTGCTCCAGAGCAGCTCACTGCATTGCCCACATCAGCTGCAGACCAGGGAGGAGAACTCAAGAGGCCCAGGGCTGAGCCTAGGCCCCAGGTGAACTGTGACCCCACATCCAATGCTCCTGTCCCTGTCCCTGCTGGTGCAGATGTTGTGCCTGGCCACACAGCTGCACCCAACCAAAAAGAGCTAAGAGTTGAGACCAGCTTGCGCAAGGCTCAAAACAACAGGTATAGCCTCTCGGATGGACATTCTCCCATGGTCACTTCTTTCCTGAGGGGCCAAGAGCAGAAACCAGCCCTGAGCACACAGTTCACTGTCCATCTGCAAACTTGAAGTGCACATGAGCAAGCTTTATCAGCCTATACAGACCTACACCCGGTCCCAGAGGCCCCCACACACCTCAGACACCCATCCTGATAGGACAATGGCTTCACAAAAATATATATAACCTGGAAATTTATTTTAAGAGACTAGGCTGGTGTAATGTACATTTGTCATGTTATTTGAGAATATTCAATTCTAAAGAAAAGACAGCAAAGGGGATGGATGACTTATAAGATATGTTTAGTATAGATAAAACTCAGTAAAGAGAACATGTGTATATCAAACAGACAGAAAGGTGTGGAAGGACAAGAGATACCTAATATTCATGAGGTACTAAATATACCCAAAGTAGCTGGGCAGTAAATATTCATGATACACTAAATGCTGAAAAGGTACTAAATATTCATGACGTATTCTTATGTATAACATTAAATATATAAGAGGAACCTAATATTGGTTGCAATTTGGTTACCCATTGGTGACACCCATTCTGATCTTCTAATCCATGGCTGTTCATCAGGCTCGCTGAGGAGCCACAGATGTGGCAGGGCAGAATTGTCCCTACGAGTCTCACCAATAGAACAAGTGTGTGTGTGTGTGTGTGTGTGTGTGTGTGTGTGTGTGTGTGTCCTATCTATGGCCCTTCCGCTAGTACTTTAACTGGTCCTTGTAACCACATACTAGCAGGGACAGCTAATGCTGTAGAGAGAGATGGAGCCCATGACCACAGTGTACCCCAGGACCCAGATGCTGAAGGTCTTCCACCCACTTTCACCCTATCCTACCTGTGCTACCCTTCCCATCGCTTTCCCCTCACTTCTCACTGTGTGCTTTAAATTGCATCAAGGCCTTTCCCCACATGACATCTACCACTAACTTTTCTCAGGGTCACTCTGTAGCACATTTGCTCATTTTCCTTAAATGCCATCAGATCTCAGATGCAGAAGGACCCTTTATTGCTGTAGGGTACTTTATTAGGGGTCCTAATTGGGAATTATAATAAGTACCCTTCACGTTCTAAGAAAGGAAATGGAAGAATAGTCATAAATAATTTATGAAGCATTTCTTCTGCTGATACAATACCTCAAGTAATGCTTGTGTGTGTGTGTGTGTGTGTGTGTGCACATATGAGTAAACCCCCCCCCCTATTCTCTGGGGTGCCTGAGGTCACAGGGACTCTTAAGTGCCACAGCTGAAACCAGCGCCCTGACTGCCCCCCTTGGCTGGATCACTTACTTTAAGAAAGCAAAACACCTCTGACATTTTCATATGCCACATTCAGAGAGCAGTTTCTTGGGAAAATCGCACACCACAGCTAATGCTTCTATTGCCTCCCACAAACATGAGAATTTGGGGGTCAGAAAGGATGCAGAGACTGGTGAATGGACCTCAGACGTGAGGCCAAGTATTCCAGAAGTTCTCAAATTTCATACATTTACAAATTAGCCTCACACACCAGGGATAGGAAGAGGCTTGAGCAACTAAATAACTGTCTACTCCTCAACTTTCAAAAAGATCTTCTGTAATTTCTTTTCACAGATACCTTAATCATAAGAAAAATATTTTAGAGTCCTTCCTACCAGGAATCTGCATCTGAAAAGTACAAGTGTCTGCATGGAGTCAGGGGTTGACACCAATGAGAAGGAGCCCCTGGGTGCATGGTCACACCTGTCTCACTGTTCCCTGTCTATTAGCCACTAAATTCCATGAGTACTCACATGGCATCTTCTGGTTCATGACCCACTGAGCTCAGAATTATGGGTTATAGCACGTTAAAGCAATACAAAGAATTCCAAGGTAACTAACTCATCAGAATCACAAACATATCTCAAGGACCACTGACCTGACCCAAAAGTTTGAAATTATTTTCCAGGTGCAAATATCTAAGAAAACAGGGTAGATGAAAACACCTCTGATTTCCATTAGTTTGGGAAAACACAAGGAATTTAGAGAGCTGACCACTCCTGTTGTCCTACCTACAGATGACAGTAACTGTGCCAGTGTTTACAGGTACCTAGACAACAAAAGGGATAAACATGACACCAAGAAGGGTCAAGCCATGAGCACATCCTGAAAGGCCACCCCTGGGAAGGCCTTTCTGTCTCTAGGCACTCAAGAGCTCCTTCTCATGGAAAGCTCTCTTTCATCTCACATCCATGTGGCAAAGTCTTAATGTTACTTAAAGTCACCCCCTCCAAGAAGCCTTCCCTGACCACTTCACCTTCCAACCACTGAGTGTGAAAACAAAACCCAGAGCTTGGGTTTACAGCTTTAGACTTCCTAAAGGCTAATCTTATTCTTCAAATAATTCCTAAGCACCCTGAAGAAGCAACTAATTATGACTTGGATTTTTCTGTTTCTCTTATGCTTTTAGTAAATGCAAAGCACACAGTGGATCATTCTGATGATGAAGAAACAGCAGCATAAATAGGGGGTAATGGTTTGAAAGACATTAATCCACCTGAAACTGGTTTACTGGGCTGGACTCAGTAATGTATAGCAGAAAACTAGTCTCTTCTCCCACCCACCAACAAAGCTTCAAAGCTGCTCTTTCCCCATTTCCTCCCAGCCTGTGACTGGTATTTCCAGCAGGTTCTATATCTTTCCCAGTCTTTTTCATGTATTAAGAAGTCCAGTGCCCATAACCCAGGTCAGCGTGGCCAGAAAGACGGAGAACAGGGAGAGGAAGGGAACTTTTTCCCTATTTTCCCAGTTTGTTCTTCCCTGCCTCCTTCCCACCTCATCAGGATGCATCTGATTTTTCAAAGGTGGGGGGGGTGTGTGGGGAGGTGAGATGATGTTTAATTCTTTTTTTATTCTAAGTCATAATGCACAGAGAACAGAAGATATGACTTAAGACTCTTGCCCCATAGGTTAAAAAAAAAAAAACTCTTGGGGTGCCTGACTGGCTCAGTCAGTGGAGCATGAAACTCAACCTCAGGGTTGTAAGTCTGAGCCCATGTTGGGTGTAGAGATTATTTAAAAATAAAATCTTAAAAAAAAAAAAAACACTCTTCCCTTACTAAGAAAAGGGGAAGCTGAAGGGACTGAGCACCCTCCCCCCCGCCCCCACCACTTTGTACCACCTAGAGAAGAGGTGGTGAGGGAAGAAAAATCCATGGAAGGTTGAGGGGAACACAAAACATGGGAAGTTTTTGTCCTGCTTCCTATTGGGAACACTGAGGACCACTCAGTAGAGCAGAAATGGAAGCCTAACATAGTGCCACATGATCCGGGCAGTTTCTCGGGTGCCCAGGAGAGACCTAGAAGAGAGCTCGAGTGTGCCGACCTCACAGCCAGTTGCAGGAGCCAGGTCCCAGCTGTAGCTCACCCCAGTGACACCCAGCTACACCACACTCAGTGGAGGAGGGAAAGAAGGCTCAGTGGTGGTGATGGGAAATGCATCAGCAAGAGGAATAGAAGGCCAGCAAGAGGCCACTCTCCCACACACCTTTACATGATGCCAACCTTGTCCTGGTGCCCAGAGACCACCTGTGGGGAGAAGGGGCCCCCAAGAGTAACCTAGAGAGACTGAGAGACTGACTCTCAAGGGACCAAGCTGCCTTAAGCTAGTGACTGAGATAATATCACTTGACTTAGGCTCAGGAAAATCACAATCATAAACAAGGACTAAATATACCAAAAGGGAACCAAAGTCGTTTGTTTGGAGTAGCAAAATTAAGTTCATTTATAAAACATTTTGCTAACTACAACTTGTGGCTGGTGAACTTCACCACTCCAAAATAAGTCCTGGGCAAGAAACATCTCTACTTTGATTCAAAAGCTTCTGTGGGGTCTCAATGCAACACAAACAGAATTTATGAGTGTCTGTGCATGACAAGGCACAAGGCTAACTTCCAAAGGGGAAAGGAAGTGGTTGTGACCTTGCAAGGCAAATCCGGGGCCCACCAAGCCATCACAGAAAACTTACCCTCCAGGAGGGCCAGCACCTTCACACACATTCTCTCATTTAACCCTGACAGCATCCCTGTGAATTGGCTATTATTACTCCCATTTTGCTGAGTGCAAACCAAAACTCAGGAAGATTCGGGAAAATACAAATAGGACAGCCACCCTTTCATGGTCCCCATATGCCTAGTCCTATGTAAACAGCCAGATGCTACGCTTTAGTTGTACAACATCCATGGAGGGTCTACTTTTTTTTTTTATTTTATAGGTGAGGAAACTGATGCTTGCAGAAGTTAAGCACCTGGACTCACAGGCAAGTCTAGAACTACGGTGAGGCAAGTGAGGCATTCACCTCAGACGCAAAATTTAAAGGGAGACCAAAAGCTCCACAAGGCAAACGTCTTAATGCAGTGTTTTAAAACGTCAAAATAAACACAAAATCTATGTCGTGCTAAATATTACAATTTTAACTAAAGACAGGATCCAGATTAGTGATTTTTCCCTTTGCCTCAGGCTCCAACATGGCTCAGCACAGGACTGGGGCAGAGCCAGGAAACCAGCCAGTTCAACCCTTCTCCACCAGCTCCCAAAGGCAGGGATCCCAGACACCACTGCGGGGCCCTCTCCAGATGTTTCCCCCCACAATTTTATAACCTCAAAGGGCTCTCAGGAGTGACTCCCCTGCTCCATGATTCCAGGTGTGTGGGGGATGAGGTGACTGAGTTCCAGATTGAATACCAGGGGTCTAAAGAGATTCTATTCCATGGTCCACTGCCTGCGTTATGTAAATGAAGAAAGCTTGCAGGCTTGAATAAGGGAGGATATTTTAAGATAGCTTGAGAAGGTATGGGGTGATCCTCTAAAAAGATCACACAGCTGCTTGTCTCTCACTGGAGAGATTTCCTGGCTAAAAATTAAGTGTTCAGCAGTGACACGATGCCAGCTGTCAGCCTGTACCTACACAAGTCCGATTCAAACGGTGGCATTCCTTTTTCCCTGCATTTCAAAGCCAAATGTTAGCTCATTTGAGTAACTACCTATGCTGTTATTTAACCTCAAATTAAAGCCCTGCCAGATATGAAGCATCTGTTCAAGATATATGTTGTTGATTAAAATTTTGAACACTGTGGTGAGTACTGCGTAACTTATAGAACTGTCAAATCATACCCTGGAAACTCATACAACATTGCATGTCAACTATAATTTTTTTAAGACAACGCCCCCCAATTTGAATATTTCTTACATGGAACCCAGAATTCCTTACTGGTGGCTTGTAACCGAAGCCTAAAACCTGTCTACAAATAAACCATTAACTAACACATAAAAAAGGCATTTAGTGACTTTGTCCACTAATTTCTCCTGCCATGGCCTTTAGAGACAGCAGGCACAAATACTTCGTATACTAACGATCCAGACCCAGCAAGATCGACTTCCCTCTTAAAGCTTGAAACTGCTATGCTTCACCTCACAATTCAAAGTTAAGTCCAGCAAAGTGAGCAAAGGGAAACTTTGGGCACTTGCGTGAGCGTGTCTGGCTCATCTCTGCCCAGGCCCGCGCTGCCCCACGCGGCCCCCCCACCCCCCCCAACCCCCAGTCCGAGGGGCACCTGGCCGCGTGGGCTCTGCCCTGGCCGGCCACACACCTGGGCAGACGTCGGGGCGCTACTGGGTCCGCGCCGCCCCCGCCCAGGTCTCCCCGCGCCACCGGTCGCCAGCCCACGCACGCTTCGAGGCCAGCCCGCTGCAGACCGCCCGGGTACCTGGCTCAGGAGCGTGGCCCGGGCTCGGCGAAGCGCTGGAGGAACACCGTCCGCAGCGTGCGGGGAACGCTCCTGCCGTGGGCGCGCGCGCCCGGCGGCCCCCGCCCGAAACCGCTCCGGCACCCGCGCGGGAACGCTGCGGCCCGCGGCCCGACGCAGCAGGTGTCAGCTTGCCTCGCCACGGGCCCGGTCGGGGTCTTGAGAGCGGGGCGCGGGCGCGACGCTCCCGCTGCCGGCCCTCAGCCTGCCTCGGCGCGCGCTCCCAGCCCCGGGCGCGCCGGCTCCGCTCGGCTCCTCTCGGCTCGGCGGGGGCGGACGCCGCGCGGCTCCGCTCGCCCGCGGCCGCCGCGCGCACCTCCCCCGCGGCGCGCCGCTCCCGCCGCCGCCACCCAACAGCCTGAGTCGCTGCCCACAGCTCGTGGGGGAAGGCGCCGGCGTGCCCAGGCTGTCCCCACGCGCCGGGCGGGGACCCCTGCGCACCCCGCGGCTGCTCCCGCCGCCCCGCCTTGGCCGGCCCACTCGGCGACGCTGTCGGGGCTCCGGGCCAGGCCACCCCTACCTTGGCGAGGCCGGGGTCCACCAGCGACCCCGACGGGCCTGGAGGACGAGGCGTTCACGTTCCGGCTCACTTGAATACCCTCGAGAGGGATTCGGCCCCAACTCCAGCCTCAACCTTCCAGGTCACCAGGGGGCTTCGTGGCCCGACGGCGCGGGGCCTAGGGGGCTCCTGATCCGCCCGGCAAAGCAGGCGGCCCGCCGGCCCGGGGCTGGAGGGAGTGGGCGCAGTGGGTGGGAACTGTACATTTGAATAAAAGTAAAAGTTGTTTTTTTATAACCGTGTGGGTCCGGAGCGTCTCCAGGCTAATTAGGGAAGCTGCCGCCCTGTGTTGAGGTGAATCATTGTTGTGATACCACAAGTGTGGGAAGAAAGGCTGCTGATGACTTCTCAGGCTCGCTGGCTACCCCCTGCCCCCCCCCCCCCCTTTTTTTCCTTTTAAAGACAGGCTGGTCCTTTTAAGGAGATCGTCTTAGGAAACGTGCTGGCCTCGGGTGGTCGCTCAGCTAATCAACTAAAGAGCCCTCATGGAAGTCTTGGTCTGCTGATTGCAGGGAGCAAGAGCAGGGAGCTTTTCCTGCAAGGAGGAAGATGAACGTGAACTGTATCCCCGCAGAGACCTAGGCCACTACAGCTTACACGCGAGAAACTTTCACACTCCAGCTAGAAGAGAAAAAGTTAACGTTCAGAGGGTGTTATCTGACGTCTGAATTATCATTGACGGCGCTGTTATGTGGGGACCACCCGGAATCTGCACCACATCCTGACGGACAACTGAGGACCCGAGAAGCCGACGTCTGCACGACTAGTTGCAGAAGAGCCAGGGTAGAACCCTGGAAGAGGCATTCTACACCTTTGGCTTTAAGTGGGATCAAAATCCCAAATACAAGAAGAGACAGGGAAAAAAGGCTAAAGACACATCCCACTCACTTGAGCATATAAAGAGAAGTTGCCTTTAAAATTTTTTTATAATCCTTTTAGCACAAGCTATTTGCTTAAAGGCACCGTTTTGATGGTTAAGAGCTTTATAAATTTCTTGCATGAAAGCAATAAATATATATTGGGAATCAGTCTACAGACCCCAAGTTAATCACCTGCATTCAAAATAGATGACTCATCACCCTCAGGACAATGACTTTGGTGTGTGTCCTCTTTTCAAAATCCTCAAACTAAACTGAACAACTATAAGCAAATCTACACACCCTTCTCTCACCTTAAGTCTCTGCTCCTTCCTATTCAAAATCACATTTTTGGGGGTTGTAACTACTAAATATTTATCGACTCTGTAAGTCACCTTTCCACCTTAGAATTTTATTTGTTCCAGACTATCTTAAGCCTTTAGCTTTATTTGCGTGCACTGTGGGTGGCTTTTGAAGTTACTGTTGGTTTTGAGAGAACAAAAGCCAAAGTTCTTGGTGATTAGCTAAGGCTGAGAAAGAACAACATGGTGTCAACATCCAAAATAGAAAGTGTTAGGGAGGGTGCCTGGGTGGCTCAGTTGGTTGATCTCATGATCTCATGGTTGGTGAGTTCGAGCCCTGCATCGGGCTTGCTGCTGCTGAGCCCACTTTGGATCCTCTGTCTCTGTCTCTCTCTGTCTCTCTTGCTCTCTGACCCTTCCCCACTCCCACTGTCTCAAAAATAAGTAAACATTTTTTAAAAAGTGGTAGGGAACTATGTGAATAGGTTAGGGAAATGGGAAATTATCTGTTACCTAGTAGAGCAGTCACCTTCATCCTTTAAAAATGTCCCCTCTCCCACCTCCCAGGCACTTGCACCTTCTTGCTGAGAACTCCAGTCCCCAGGGCCCTGCCATGTGGCTCAAGAGAATTCTTTCCCTCCTTAATGCTTCTTGGACCAAACCTTGAAGCTGGGTGGAGAAAAGTCTAAAAATATTAGCAAGGCTTTCCTAAAAGTTCAAAGGAAAACGAGAACCATGTACAGTTTCTAGAAGCCTGTACAGACAACCATAAAGCTAAGAGCATAGCTGTTCTTTTATTTCTGTCCCTCCCTCCTCCCCTCTCCAAGTCTCAGGAAACCTTTCACAGCTATCCCTGAGAACCTCACTGATCTGGCAAAAGAAAGACTATACTATTTCTAAGTATACTGCACCTCATCTGGGGACACATTTTTATCAAATGCCAAGCACTGTTCTAAGCCATTTGCAATTAATCACTCGTTTAAATCATTCAGTTCCCAGAAGAACCCTGAGCTGAGACCAGCCATTACCCCCACTTTACACATGAGGTTCTGCTATTATCTCCATGTTGTGGATGAAAAGACTCAGGCATGAAAATGGCAAGTAATGTGCTCATGCAGGAAGTAGTGGCAGAACTAGGATTTGAACCCCCAGTCTGCACCCTCAGCACCAAAACAGGCTGCCTTTCTAAAAGTGGCAACTAATTCTGCAAACTGAAAACTGCCTTTTAGTTTAGAAAAGAAAGGAGGAGTAGCCCTTCCCACACTCCAGAAGAGGAATCCTATGGAATTATCAGAAAACAACAGTATTTAAGTCTAGTGTTTCATCCCAGGATTCTGCTCTTGGATCTTCATAAGACAAACTGCCTGTCTTTCTTTGGGTTCCAAAAATTCAGACCCCATAGGTATAGGCATCCCTACCTGGGCAGAGAATTAGAGCCAAGGAACAGCCAGGAACCATCTAGGAAAAAACGATACTATCCTTCTCATGACAAGAGGCCTGTTGCCCGGTGAGTCTTGGTGACAGGGGTCAAACTGAACCACCTCACAGTCAGAGGCCACATGAACCCTATTCCTGAGGGACTTTCTCCACTGGCTGGCTGTCCAGCAGTATCCAGATCTCAGCCCCTGTCCCTCCCAATCTCCTCCAGTAATCATGAGTGACCATGTCATTTCCCTCTTTCAAAGCCCTTCTGTAGCTTCCATCCAGTCAGGAGAAAATCCAAATCCCGTAAGAGGGTCTGGTCTGTTCCTTGCCCATGTCTTTCATAGACTTCCTTTCAGTGCCACCATCTGCTCACTGCACAGCAGCCAAACTGCTCTTCTTCCAGTTTCCAAAAAGCTCAACTTCTTACCTCCTTTGATGTGCTTCCTTGAGCAGCCCCCTCTCCTGGAATGCTTTGCCCCTGCCCTTCACGTTACCCTCACCCCTTTCATCCTTCAGGTTTTGACTTGAGTTTCAGTTCCTTTGGTCTTTTTTTCTGGCCTGTATTTCCCACTTGCACCTCTTCTTTTTTTTTTTTTTTTTTAATTTTTTTTTTCAACGTTTTTTATTTATTTTTGGGACAGAGAGAGACAGAGCATGAACGGGGGAGGGGCAGAGAGAGAGGGAGACACAGAATCGGAAACAGGCTCCAGGCTCCGAGCCATCAGCCCAGAGCCTGACGCGGGGCTCGAACTCACGGACCGCGAGATCGTGACCTGGCTGAAGTGGGACCCTTAACCGACTGCGCCACCCAGGCGCCCCACTTGCACCTCTTCTTTAGAGCACATATCACACTTTGTAGGGGGTCATTTTTGGTTCCATACTGAACTGCCCCAGCAGAGCATGACTCCCAGAGGGCAGAGTCTGTATCTGTTTTGAACATTTTTGTTACATATCCAGCACTTAGCACAGTGCTGCTACATAGTAGTTGCTTGATAATATCTTAATTCATCAACTCCCATAGTGATTCGTCACAACCTTGGATTGCTCTATCTACCTCAAATGCATTAATCTACAGTACCCACTCTCTCTTCCCATCTCTTTCCCACCCTGGTCTTGCTCCCTGTTTCCAAACCTCTTGCTCTTTCGCCTTCCAGGGACCTTCTGCTCTTTGTTCTTTTGTCCTAAGAGTCATACCTGCACAGCATGTATCCTTTGCAGCCCTGATCCCCATGGATATTACCCCAACTGTTCTCTTCCGCACCCCCAGGGCTATCATCTCTTGGTCCTCCTGCTCTGCCTTCCTGGTTGAAACCCCACCTGTACATGAGACTCCTCTGTTCCTACAGCAAGGCCTTTCCATGCTGCCAAGGAAAATCAAAGAACCATGCAGTCCAAAACCACAAACATTTGGGACGCCTGGGTGGCTCAGTTGGTTAAGACTCCGACTTTGGCTCAGGTCATGATCTCACAGTTCATGGGTTTGAGACTCGCATCGAGCTCTGTGCTGACAGCCCAGAGCCTGGAGCCTGCTTCGGATTCTGTGTCTCCCTCTTTCTCTGCCCCTCCCTCCCTCAGTAATTCCAATCCCAAAGGAATCACTGTTGCCATTTTATTGTTTTCCTTCCAGTTTTTCTTTTATAAAAAAAAGGCATTGGAGTTAGCCTGCAAAACCAAATGTCTTCTGCATAGTTGAGATGAAGCCAAATACACAATTCTGAGTCCCGATTTTTTTTTTCAACTACATTATAACACAAGTATCTTCCATGTGATAGCTAAGTATGTTAATCAAGTATATAACCAAGTAAAAATAAATTTTAATAACCGGCTAATAGTCATTATGTAGATATATCATAATTTGTTTTACCATTTCCCTGGTGCAGTTTCCAACTTCAAAGTATTCCAAACCATTCTTTGACAAATATCTGTGTACATAATTTGTCTGCATTCATAATTATATCCTTAGGAGAGATCCAGAGGAGGAATTCCTGAGTCAATGGCTATGAATGGGTCTGAGAGTCTGATTGAATCAGAGGTAGAAGACCCAAAGGACACAATTGGACAATACTTTCATTTGTTTGTGGGTGGCTTCTTCCCCTGTTCTCCAGAGCAACTAGCCCTGACTGCTCTCATGCGGCGTGTGTTCTCTGTCCCCATCATACTCTTTTGAACAGATGGTTTTGCTTCCTTCTTCAGAGAAAATTAAAGTTATCAGGACTGAACTTTCTCAGTGTCCCACCCCCACCCCAACAACACTTATCTCTGTACCAAGATGTAAGATGGTATCTCCCTGACTCTTAAATTTTAAATAAGATTGGCTTGCACCTCCTTCCTCCAAGATTAGCACCTAGGAAGATGGATCAAATATGTAAATATGATCATGATACCTATCATTTCCTGAGTACCTATTATACATCGTACTATACTAGTTGCTTTCCAAGATCCCCATTTGAATTTCTCTTGTGACTAAGTGTCAGAGCCCAGATATGACTCTAAAGTCTTGACATTTACATAGTATTTCTAAGTATTTCCTACATACAGGGCTGAATTTTTACAAATTTGAAAGGGGGTCCATCATAATCCCATTTTTCATGTGAGTCTGGAAATGTGGTCTAGAGATCAGGCAGGGATTCTCATCTACATCATTTGATGTTGATGCTTTGTTCTAAGAAATTCTATTAACATTTAGTCAGGCATTGAGCACCTGTTTGCTTTCTTTTATATTTCCTACTTCCTTACCTGTTATTTACATGGCATCATCTGTCACCACACATCCAGGCAGGTACAGTTTTGTTCACACAATCGAGCAGCAGTGTGCATTTCAGCTCTAACTAGTGATTAACTCTTTTCAAGACAATTCTAACAGTCATGAGGCTCTGCATTTAGATCATATCTTTATTTCCATGGTTCTGAATGTTTTCTCATAAATCTTTACAACATTTTTTAATAGGTGGCAGATTATAAAACCAAATGGACTTATGTTCAGAATAAGTTCAGAGCATTCTATATTTTCCCTGGTGGAATGCATTTCCTTAGATACTTTTTATCCTGTGGGGCCAGTTTATTGATCTGTACTTAGGTATTTCAGGTTAGTGAAATAGGAATACTCAATAATCCTGGTTTAGTGTTGGCTGGGCCTGGGAAGTTCCAGCTGTGAGAAATTTATCACAGATGCTAAGTTTCTTTTTTTTTTTTTTTCAACGTTTTTTTTTTTTTTTAAATTTATTTTTGGGACAGAGAGAGACAGAGCATGAACGGGGGAGGGGCAGAGAGAGGGAGACACAGAATCGGAAACAGGCTCCAGGCTCCGAGCCATCAGCCCAGAGCCTGACGCGGGGCTCGGACTCACGGACCGCGAGATCGTGACCTGGCTGAAGTCGACGCTTAACCGACTGCGCCACCCAGGCGCCCCATCACAGATGCTAAGTTTCATAAAATCTTACTCTTTCGATGGATTGGAAGAATAAATATTGTTAAAATGTCAATACTACCCAAAGAAATCTACACATTCAGTGCAATCCTAATCAAAATTGCACCAGCATTCTTCTCAAAGATAGGACAAGCAATCCTAAATTTTGTATGGAACCACGAAAGACCCCAAATAGCCAAAGTAATATTGAAGAAAAAAACTAAAGTGGGAGGCATCAGAATCCCAGAATTTAACCTCTACTACAAAGCTGTAATCATCAAGACAGCATGGTATTGGCACAAAAACAGATACATAGACCAATGGAATAGAATAGAGACTCCAGAATTGGACACAAATGTATGGCCAACTAATCTTTGACAAAGCAGGAAAGAACATCCAATGGAAAAAAGACAGTCTCTTTAACAAATGGTGCTGGGAGAACTGGACAGCAACATGCAGAAGGTTGAAACTAGACCACTTGCTTACATCATTCACAAAAATAAACTCAAAATGGATGAAGGACCTGAATATGAGACAGGAAACCATCAAAACCCTAGAGGAGAAAGCAGGAAAAAAACCTCTCTGACCTCAGCCACAGCAATTTCTTACTTGACACATCTCCAAAGGCAAGGGAATTAAAAGCAAAAATGAACTATTGGGACCTCATGAAGATAAAAAGCTCCTGCACTGCAAAGGAAACAATCAACAAAACTAGAAGGCAACCAACGGAATGGGAAAAGATATTTGTAAATGACATATCAGACAAAGGGCTAGTATCCAAAATCCATAAAGAACTCACCAAACCTCACACCTGAGAAACAAACAATCCAGTGAAGAAATGGGCAGAAGACATGAAAAGGCACTTTACTAAAGAAGACATCCAGATGGCCAACAGGCACATGAAAAGATGCTCAATGTCACTCTTCATCAAGGAAATACAAATCAAAACCACACTGAGATACCACCTCACGCCAGTCAGAGTAGCTAAAATGAACAAATCAGGAGACTCTAGATGCTGGAGAGGAGTTGGAGAAACGGAAACCCTCTTGCACTGTTGGTGGAAATGCATACTGGTGCAGCCGCTCTGGAAAATAGTGTGGAGGTTCCTCAAAAAAATTTTAAAAAAATCTACCCTATGACCCAGCAATAGCACTGCCAGGAATTTACCCAAGGGATACAGGAGTTCTGATGCATTGGGGCACTTGTACCCCACTGTTTATAACAGCACTTTCAAACAGCACAGCCAAATTATGGAAAGTGCCTCAATGTCCATCAACTGACAAATGGATAAAGAAGATGTGATTTATATATACAATGGAATACTACTTGGCAATGAGAAAGAATGAAATCTGGCCATTTGTAGCAATGTGGATGGAACTGGAGAGTGCTATGCTAAGTGAAATAAGTCAGGCAGAGAAAGACAGATACCATGTTTTCACTCTTATGTGGATCCTGAGAAACTCAACAGACGACCAGGGGGGAGGAGTAGGGGGACGGAAGTTACAGAGAGGGAAGGAGGCAAACCATAAGGAACTCTTAAATACTGAGAACAAACCGAGGGTTGATGGGGGGTGGGGGGGGAGTGGAAAGTGGGTGATGGGCATTGAGGAGAGCACCTGTTGGGATGAGCACTGGGTGTTGTATGGAAACCAATTTGACAATAAATTTCATATTAAAAAAAAAATAAAGTAACTTGTAAACAAAAATAAATAAAGTTTATTTTTGAAAGAGAGAGTGGGGGAGGGGCAGAGAGAGAGAGAGAGAGAGAGAGAGAGAGAATGATAAGCAGGCCCTGCACTGTCAGCACAGAGCCCAATGTGGAGCTCAAACTCACAAACCATGAGACCATGACCTGAGCCAAAATCAAGAGTTAGACGCTTAACCGACTGAGCCAGCCAGGCACCCCTTTTGTGTCTAACTTCTGTTACTCAACATGATGTCTGTGAGAGTTATCTTTATTGTGTGTATTCATTCCTTTTTATTGCTGTGTAGTATTCCATTGTATGGATATACCTGCATTTTACCCATTCTACTCTTCCTGGGCATTTGGATTGTTTCCATGTTTGGGCTACTACAATAAATCTGCTATGAGCATTCTCATACATGTTTTTGGTAGGCATAAGCAATTTTACTGGGTATTACCCAAGAGTGGAATCCTGGGTCACATGCATGTGTAACTAGTTAATACTACTAAACACTTTTCTGGTGTTGTTGGAACAATTTACATTACCATGATTAGTGTAAAATTTCTGTTGTTCATATCTTTTCAATATATATGCGGTATTGTCAGCCTTTTAATTTTAGTCATTCCAATGGGTATTGTAGTGGTATCTCATTTTGGTTTTAATACTCATTTCTCTGATACCTAATGATAAGCATCTTTTCATTTTTCATTGGCTATTTTGATATCCTCTTTTGTGAAGTGCCTATTCATGTCCTTCTCTATTGAGCAATCTTTTATTTATAGGTTGGTAGGAACTCCTTATATATTCTAGATATAATTCATGTATTTGAAATATATATATATATATATAAATATATATATATATATGTGTGTGTGTGTGTGTGTGTGTGTGTGTGTATGTATTGAGAGAGAGAGAACAAATATCCAAATACCTTCACCTAGTCTGTGGCTTGCCTTGCTTTTCAGCATCAACCTCCTCTCTTCCTATGGCCAGAAATTTCCATGCAAGGAAAATCACAGAACCATGCAATCCAAAACCACAAGCATTTATAGTCTCCAGTTTTATGTGGGCTGTAATACCTTTAAGCATTCTCTGAAAAACAAGTGGGACAATACATAAAATAAGGACGAAGGAAATATTCCAACCCCAGAGGAATCACTGTTGCCATTTTATTGTTTTCCTTCCAGTTTTTCTTTTATAAAAAAAAGGCATTGGAGTTAGCCTGCAAAACCAAATGTCTTCTGCATAGTTGAGATGAAGCCAAATACACAATTCTGAGTCCCGATTTTTTTTTTCAACTACATTATAACACAAGTATCTTCCATGTGATAGCTAAGTATGTTAATCAAGTATATAACCAAGTAAAAATAAATTTTAATAACCGGCTAATAGTCATTATGTAGATATATCATAATTTGTTTTACCATTTCCCTGGTGCAGTTTCCAACTTCAAAGTATTCCAAACCATTCTTTGACAAATATCTGTGTACATAATTTGTCTGCATTCATAATTATATCCTTAGGAGAGATCCAGAGGAGGAATTCCTGAGTCAATGGCTATGAATGGGTCTGAGAGTCTGATTGAATCAGAGGTAGAAGACCCAAAGGACACAATTGGACAATACTTTCATTTGTTTGTGGGTGGCTTCTTCCCCTGTTCTCCAGAGCAACTAGCCCTGACTGCTCTCATGCGGTGTGTGTTCTCTGTCCCCATCATACTCCTTTGAACAGATGGTTTTGCTTCCTTCTTCAGAGAAAATTAAAGTTACCAAGCATGGAAATAAGTTTGCTAATCAGCTGACCTTAAAATAGGGAGATTTTCCTAGATTATCTGGGTGGGCCCGATGTAATCACAGGAGTGCTTAAAAATGGAAGAGAGAGGTGGATGAGGACCAGAGAGATGGTAGTGTGAGAAGGACTCAGGTCAATATTGCTGATTTTGAAGGTGGAGGTGTGGGGCCACAAGCCAAGGAAAGTGGGCAGCCTTTATAAGCCCAAAAAGGCAAGGAAATGGATTCATAATCCTGCTGACACCTGGATTTTAGCTTAATGAGACACATATCAGAGTTCTGACCCCTAGAATTTTAATTTGTGCTGTTTTAAGCCACTAAATTAATGGTGATTTGTTACTGCAACAATAGGAAACTAATACAAAATTTATTTTAGAATTCCTTACTCATTACTGGAAACCCCACTTCTCCATCCCTACTTACTGACGCAGTCTATAGCAGAGGTCCCATTAAACACGCCTTGGCTGAATTCCAGCTGAAGAACTTTAATATTTTAAATGGAGGTTATCATTCAAACTGCACTAAAGGGACTCAGACTCTTAGCTGAATCTCTTCCAGGCATTCCCACTTTTTTCCTCCCACAAATGCCTAACACTAATAGTCTGAAATTTTGGACACTTGGGCAGCCATTTAATACCTTTCAGCAATTTAGAGACCTTTCAGAAATGTCCAAACAGTATCTTCTGGTAACTCAAAAATACTTTTGATTTTAACCTGGCCAAATTTTGTAAGGCTTATTTTTAGTCCTTCCCTCTAAAACAAAGTGTGTTCATTATGCCATCTAAGAATCATAGTTTTGCTGGTTTTTAACATTAATATTGTTACTTTCCATAAAAGTCTTATTCTAACCTAACAAATATTTGTTTGCCCAGTTATCAGCTTCCGGGACTGGGGATGACTCTGAAAGATTATTTTGGCACAATGCCCATAACAGTCCCCATTTTATGTTTGTATGCAATCATACTTTAAATAAGAGAAATGAGAACTTTAATTAAGCTTATGAAGAAAAAGTCTAAACTGCTACTTTTCTTTTGGGCAGAGAGATAAAACAAGCATATATCTGATTTATGTGCTGGCCCACATAGCTTCTTTTGCAAATGTGGCTTTAAATCAGCTAATCTTTTAAAAGTCTTTACACTGACTAATTTAGAAGCAAGGAGAACAAATGTGGGAGTATAAATGTAAGGCACTGAATAAGAGTGATAATCTCTGCCAATGAACACACTGCTGTGTTTCTGAGTACCCAATGCGGTTCACGATTTTCATTTAGATGGAGCTTCCTGGAGCTTGTCTTGCCTCCTCAGCATGATGTGCTACGTGACTAAAATTCAAATTTGGAAGGCGAGATCTGTCCAGGGTCTTAGAGATCATGTTTTTCAGTCCCACTGTATGGGGGCCACGTTGGGCAATTAGCCACAGGTTATGCAGTGATGACTGAGCTACGCCTCACACCTGCCTCTAAAAGAGGCTGTATTATGCACCTGCCCACCTCTCACTCACTCCGTAGCTTCCTTAGTCTCTGGCAATCACCAGTAAAATTCTGACAGAAAGCTGATCTTCTTAGTAGAACAAATTAGCAACATTTGATAGATGTTATTCATTTGACAGATTATAAATAAAAGATAAAATATAAACAAATATAAAAAAGGAAATGTACTTTTTAAAAAAATCATGGAACGTTGTTGCTATTTGGGCAGTTCCTTATTTTTGACTGAGTTATAAACAAAAACATGTTCATAAAGCAGTTGTTTGGTACCCAAAACATATGCTCTCTTCTGGAAACTGCTGGAGAGGCTCCCCTTGTCTCTATCAGTGAAATGATATGACATTAGGTGAAAGAACTAAGTGAATGTTTCCATAGCAAATGCTGACACTAAAAATAGTGTTTGGAGTGAAAGTAGGATGAGGAATAATTTCTTCATTGTTTCCATGGAAAAACAGGAAAGTGGAAATGATGTATCCACTGACTGTGCCTATGACGCCTTAGGTAGATTTGGAGACTTCCTTAAAAGAAATAGAATGGTGTCTGCTGACATGATAGCTCTCCAAACAACTGCTAATCATTTCACTGCCATCTCTATGATTTCTTCCCATTTCAAATGTCTGTGAGTCTGATTTATTTCATGTGTATATGAAAGTTCTTATTGACTGTATTTTTATAGGTAAGTTTCCTATGGCCTGATCTGCATTTATTCTATGCAAAATTGCACAGGGAGCGCCGGCCCTATGCAAAGTTGTGATGTAAGGGAAGCTCATTTTTGATGCACTTAGAGTCGTCTTGCAGTTCAGAGACTTATTCTGCAGGTGCCCTACACCTGTGTTAAACCAACATGCTAATAAACCAATCCCTTCAAAGATGTAAATGACAAGTATTGACTTACCCTATTCCTGCCTCTATCTCCGTTTAATAAGGATATGTGTAATTTTTTTTAATTCTGAAGTAAAAGCTCTAGAAAACACATGCCTATGGGTAAAAACCACCAGACGGCATTGGGGGAGCAGATGCTGGGGTGCAGGTCTCTAGTAACTTCCCACCACAACACCAAGCCCAAGCTGTTTTTCCATGAGCCAGTCATACTTCAGGCTTTAATGGTAGACACATGTTCCTATTTAATTCTCACAATCCACCTATGAAATAAATATCTCCATTTCAGGAGTTAGGAAACTCAGAGGGGATTGCCGAAGTTCACATAGCTAATGATTGAAGAAGACAGAATTCAGACCTAACCTGGTCTAGCTCTAAAGCTAGAAAAATAAATAAATTAATTAAGTAAGTAAGTAAGTAAGTAAGTATGGGGCCTCTCCTCCTTTCCATTATAAAGATTTTGGAGATTCTGATAATTGGGTTAAGATGATTTGGTGGTTCTGAACTCAAATGTTTGGTAGAAACTTAAATGTATTTCTTTTCAGCCTATGGTGCATAATATTAAAACCAGCCAGCTGGGGGCTCCTGAGAGGCTCAGTCGGTGAAGCATCCGACTTAGGCTCAGGTCATGATCTTGCGGTTTGTGGGTTTGAGCCCTGCGTCGGGCTCTGTGCTGACAGCTCAGAGCCTGGAGCCCCCTTCAGATTCTGTGTCTCCCTCTGTCTGCCCCTCTGCTGCTTACACTCTGTCTCTCGCATTGTCTCAAAAATAAATAAACGTTAAAAAAAATTAAAAAACAAACAAAAAACCAAACCAGTCAGCTGTGTGAGCTTCATATGGTGAAGCTGAGTCCCAAGCTTCTCTGCGATTGCCTGAAGCTTAGGGATGCCACCCCTTTGTCTCCTATGACTTACCTTCCTCCTGTGGCCTGAGAACCAATTTAGCTAAACTAACACATTCCTACTTACTCGTACACAAACAGGCTATGGCTGAGAGAAGATCTGTGATTAACATCATTAATGAGCTTCTCAAAGGTGGCTCTGCAGTCCTTTTAGTTAGGCCATATTGAGCAAGTAGCACATCCCAGTATTTGATCCTCCAAAGACTTCTAAAAGTTGTGAATTTTACAACACAGATGACTTTACAGCTCAGCTTTAAAAGTAAAAGCTTTTATTTTTAAATGTTTATTTTTGAGAGATATTGACAGAGAGACAGGGTGTGAGCAGGGGAGGAGTGGAGAGAGAGGGAGACATAGAATCCAAAGCAGGCTCAAGGCTCTAAGCTGTCAGCACAGAGCCAGGCGCAGGACTCGAACTCACGGAGGGGGAGATCATGACCTGAGCCAAAGTCGGATGCTTAACCAACTGAGCCACCCAGGTGCCCTATAAAAGTAAAAGCTTTTAAAAGTTCACCCCAGGGGCGCCTGGGTGGCTCAGTCAATTAAGCGTCCGACTTCGGCTCAGGTCATGATCTCACGGTTGGTGGGTTCAGGCCCCGCATCGGGCTCTGTGCTGACAGCTCAGGGCCTGAAGCCTGCTTCAGATGCTGTGTCTCCCTCTCTCTCTGCTCCTCCCCCATTCATGCTCTGTCTCTCAAAAATAAATAAACGTTTAAAAAAATTTTTTTTTCAAGTTCACCCTGAATTTCTGCCCTGGAGTACAATGGTGTAAGAAGGACCAGACTTAATAACTAAAAAACTGGAACAAAGATATAAGACAATTATGTTCAGACATTTAAATATAGGTAGCATAGGATCCTTGATCACCTTGGCTTTGCCTGAAAGTGATTTTGGGGCTGTACAGACAGAAAGACTCCAGACACAGGTGGCAGCCTTGCTTAAAAGAGAAATGGAACTTAGAATTAGTAAAGGCTGAAGACGCTGGAATTTTCAGGACAGAGTTCTGGAAAGGAGGGAGCCATGGGGCAAAGAGCTCCAGAAACCTAGTCTCTTCTGTACCAGGCCATAGACGCATAGAGTGAGGCTCCACAAAGCTGAGCAAAGGATGATATGAGTTAAAAGCTGAGAAATTCCCAGTACTCACACAGATCAAGCATATAGGCAAGCTTTGACCAACCAGAAGGGAGCGTCTTTGGAGATTATACAGCTTATTCTGGGAAGCACCCCTTAGTAGTGGGGCTGAACTTTCCCTGGATTAACTATACCCTAGAATCACCCCAGCAGAGAGTTATGGGTTGACTTGTGTCCTCACCAAAATTCACATGTTGAAATCCTCACCACCTATACCTCTGAATGTGACCTTATTTGGAAAAGGGTCGTTGCAGATATAATTAGTTAAGATGAGATTATACTGGAGTCAGGTGGACCCCAGTCTTTGTCCTTATACAAAGAGGACATTTGAACACAGACACACACACATGTACCCACAGGGAGAACACCATGTGAACACAAAGGCAGAGATCAGGGCAATGCTTCTACCAACCAAGGAATGAAGTAAACCACCAGAAGCTAAGCAAGAGGCAGGGAATCGTTTCTTGTCCCACAGCCCTCAGAAGGAACCAGTACCACCCACATTTGACCTCAGATGTCTAGCCTCCAAAACTATGAGATCATAGATTTATATAGTTTAAACCACTCAGTTTGTGGTACTTTGTTACAGCAGCCTTAATGAGCTAATATATAAAAACTGAAAGTGGATGAGGAGTGGGCGTGGTCAGCAGGGATACTGCATGCTGCAAACATCCACAGCTAGTCCAATTGGTACCTGTTCTGCCTCAACCAGATTCTAAACATCAAAAAGCCAAATGACCATTTGATGTATTTAAGGAAAACAGAAACTTTGAGAGATCAAGTATCTCTAGGTGATACTCCTGTGAAAGACTGGCAGAAGACATGTTGGACTTTTTAGGAGAGTTCTTTAAAGACTTTGCAGACAAACTTTACATGTTTAAGGATCATATTTAATTTGGGAGTTTTGACTAGATATTTATCCAGTGGTTTAACTTGTGATCTGAGGACCTACATGATCAACAGGGAGACCAAAAGCGAATCTGGTTGTCTTCTCCTTCCAGTAGGCTCAAATGTTATGACTGGACTGGAAAAAACTGGATACACTCACATGACAGCATGTCTCTCCATGAACTGCTAGCCAGACAGCAGTGTGGTGAATTAACAACTGAATTAAAATTATCCTCCTTGGCCTACTCAGGAGAAGGTATTAGATGGCCAGCGAATTTCTTAATACTTTAAAAGCTGTAAATCCAAGATTACAGCTTTGTTCTGCAACTGAATTGGTGTCTTATCTTTTTCATTCCCATTTTTGAGACAGTTGGACTGTATGTAACAGCTTTTACATCAGGTTGAAAAGAATATATCATTTTATGCCCCATCCCTGAGTTTAAATTTTTAATATCTGATGAGTTGTTTTAGATATTTTGTTTGATTTCCTCACACAATTTCATCTTTTATTATATCTACAACTGTGTATGTACTTTAAGATAGTAACCTTACAAAAAAAGGAAAATAAAAAGAAGGAAAAACTCTTGGAAGAAATATGAATAGGTCTTCATACTCTGAAGGAATCACTGCAAAAACTTACATGCAGAATGACAACCCAACCTTTCTATTCCTTATCAAAGTGAGAGTCATTAAAGAGTAAACTACCAACACTCCCAGGCCCCTTTGAAAGTATAAGATCACTTCTGAGCCCTTTTGTGTTGAAGTGACAAAGGCAGAATGGGAATTCTCAAACAAGACCATTTCTCTTGTGACTACCAATGTGTGGCCTGCAGTAGGACAACATAGGGAGACTTGCTATGGTTTTTTTCCTATAATTTTTTTAACATAAGGTAGAATCAGCTTCAGAACCACTGGCGTTCTAAGAAACAAATATTTAAAAATCTCCCAAGATTCTCTCCTAAAGAAAAGTGGGAAATGCCATCTCCATAGGATGAGTGGTATGACATAATAAACAAGGTCAAAAAGCATGAGAAGGTGCTACCTAAATTGTGAAGGGTAAAATAAATGTAAGTGGTATTAATGTTAGTAAAAAGAGCTCTGGCCCTAGACTTGGCTCAGCCCTGAAATAGTTGCCTATCTGTAGGCAAGTTTCAAAAACTTCCTAAACTTTAGTTTTCCTATCAGTAAAATGAAAAGATGGAACCATTTAGAATGTATTTGATTTCACATTCAGACATCCAATGGTTCTGGCAGAAGACTAACAGGCTAGCTTTCATTCCTTCTTGGTAGATGAGAGATTGATTTACCATCTTGTTATTTGTTTTCTGTTTGTCCCATCTATTCCTTTGTTCATTGTGGGTGTGTATATGGAACTTCTCAAAGTGAAAAATACATTATCTGAAATTAAAAATTCACTAGATGGGCTTAACAGCAGACTAAACATTGTGGAAGAAAAAAACAAGTGAATTTGAAGGCCTACCTATAGAATTTAACTAAAATAAAACAGAGAAATTAGACTAAAAATAAAATTCAACAGAGCCTTAGTGACCTGTGAGGCATATCAAGTGTTCTAACATACATATTATTAGACTCCCAGTGGAGAATAGAGAAGAAATTTTAAAATATTTGAAGGAATAATGGATGCAAATTTTCTATATTTGATTTTAAAAAGTTGGTTCTTTGAAAAGATCAATAGAACTGACAATTTTTTTAAATATTTATTTATTTGGGGGGAAAGAGAGAGAGAGCATGTACATGTGAGTGGGGGAGAAAGGCAGAGAGAGAGAGAGAGAGAGAGAGAATACCAAGCAGGCTCCCATGTTCAGTGTGGAGCCCAATGAAGGGCTTGAACTCATGACCATGAGATCATGACCTGAGCCAAAATCAAGAGTTAGACACTTAACCAAATGAGCCACCCAGGTGCCCTACAACTGATAAATCTTAAGCCACATTGACTGAGAAAAAATATGACTAAAATTAGGAATAAAAAAGGCATCATGATCAACCTTACAGAAATAAAAAGGATTATAAAGGAATACTATGAACTGAATACCAACAAACTACATGCCTAATGAAAAGGAACATTCCTATACACTTCCCAACTCTATCTATGAGGTTGATAATACCTTGTTACCAAAAACAGAAATGACAAAAGAAAAGAAAACTAAAGACCATATCCCTTATGAATAATGCAAAAATTCTCAATGAAATACTAGTAAAATCAATACAGCAACATATAAAAAGGATTATACACCATGAATAAGTGGAATTTATCCAGAAATGCAAGGTTGGTTTAACATAGGAAAATCAATCAATGCAATAAATCATATTAATAGAATAAAGGACAAATAGCATTTGACAAAATCCAACACTTTTTCACGATAAGAACACTCAACAAACTAGGGATTAAAGGGAAATTTCTCAACCTGACAAAAGGAATCTGTTACAAACCTACAGCTAACATATTAAATGATGAAATGCTAAATGCTTTCACCTTAAGATCAGGAACAGAACAGGGGCACCTGGGTGGCTCAGTCGGTTAAGCAGCCAACTTCGGACCAGGTCATGATCTCATGGTCCGTGAGTTCAAGCCCCACATCAGGCTCTGTGCTGACAGCTTGGAGCCTGGAGCTTGCTTTGGATTCTGTGTCTCCCTCTCTCTAGCCCTCCCCCATTTGTGCTCTGTCTCTCTCTGTCTTTCAAAAATAAATAAATGTTAAAAAAAAAAAGATCAGAACAAAAATACTCTCACCACTTCTATTCAACATTGTACTGGAAGTACTAGCCAGGGAAACTGGCCAGTAAAAGTAATAAAAGACATCCATTTGAAAGGAAGAGTAAAACAATGTATATCTGCAGATGACATGATTCTGCAGACAGAAAATCCTAAGAAATCCACTAAAGACTTATTGGAACCAATAAGAAAAACGTCAGAGAAGGTTGAAGTATACAAGGCCAATAAACAAAAATCTATTATATTTCCATACACTAGCAATAAATAATCTGAAACAATATTAAGAAAGCAATCCACTTCATAGTAGCATCAAAAATAATGAAATACTGGGACGCCTGGGTGGCTCAGTCAGTTAAGCGTCCGACTTTGGCTCGGGTCATGTTCTCACAGTTCGTGAGTTTGAGCCCTGTGTCAGGCTCTGTGACTGCTCAGAGCATGGAGCCTGCTTCAGATTCTGTATCTCCCTCTCTCTGCCCCTCCCCTGCTCACGCTCTGTCTCTGTCTCTCAAAAATAAATAAACATTAAAAAATAATAATGAAATATGTAGAAATAAATTTAACAAAATAAGCATAAGAGTAGTACACTGAAAACTGGAAAACGTTATTGAAAGAAATTAATTAAGACCTAAGTAAACAGAAAGTTATCCCATGATCATGGATCAGAAAACTAAATATTGTTAATATGGATATACTTCCCAAACTGACTTAAAGATTTCATGCAATGCTGATCAGAAATTCACATGATGCTAAAATTCACATGGAAATACAAGAAACCCAAAATGGTCAAAATAATCTTGAAAAAGGAGAACAAAGATGGAGGACTCACATTTCCTGGTTTCAAAAAATATTGAAAAGCTACAGAAATCAAGACAGTGTGGTACTGGCACAGGAGAGACATATATATTAAGGCAACAGAATTGATAATACAGAAATAAACACTCATAATTGGTTTTTGACAATAACGCTCAGATGATTCAATGGGGAAAGAATAGTCTTTTTAACAAATGTTATTAGAACTGGATATCCAGGGGCGCCTGGGTGGCGCAGTCGGTTAAGCATCCGACTTCAGCCAGGTCACGATCTCGCGGTCCGTGAGTTCGAGCCCCGCGTCAGGCTCTGGGCTGATGGCTCGGAGCCTGGAGCCTGTTTCCGATTCTGTGTCTCCCTCTCTCTCTGCCCCTCCCCCGTTCATGCTCTGTCTCTCTCTGTCCCAAAAATAAATAAAAAAACGTTGAAAAAAAAAAAAAAAGAACTGGATATCCATATGCTAAAGAATTAATTTAAATCTTTTCTTTCCATTATATGCAAAAATTAACTCACAGTGGATCATAGACATAAATGTAAGAGCTAAAACTATAAATCTCTTAGAAGCAAACACAGGAGTAAATCTTTGTGACCTTGAGTTAGGCACTGATTTCTTACATATAACACCTGAAAGCACAAGTGATAAAAAGGAAGATACGTTGGAATTCATCAAAATCATAATCTTTTGTGTTTCAAAGTATATCATTAAGAAGGTAAAAAGAGTGATGAATGGGGCGCCTGGGTGGCTCAGTCAGTTAAGCATCCAACTCCAGCTCAGGTCATGATCTCGTGGTGAGTTCGAGCTCCGCATAGGGCTCTGTGCTGACCGCTCAGAGCCTGGAGCCTGCTTCAGATTCTGTGTCTCCCTCTCTCTCTGCCCCTCCCTTGGTCATGCTCTGTCTACCTCTGTCTCAAAAATAAATAAAAACATTAAAAAAAAAAGAGTGATGAATGGTACAACTTTAATCTTCTTTTAAAATACAGTTTAATTGTACCATATTGTACAGAAATCATTATAGCAGATATCTTTTAATAGATCTGTATGAATACATATAAAGTATGACAAAATGTTACATAAATAACAGCATAAATGAATTTTCTGTAAGTGTTGGCAGTAAGCAGCTAGACCAGTGTTTTTTGCCTCCAAAACTACCTATTCATGTGAGAATTTCATAGTATATCATAGATGTCACTAGAACCTTTGTTCAGCAAACTGACATTAGAATCACCATAAACTATTTTAAAGAAAAAGAAAGTAAAAAGACAATGAAAATATTTGCAAATTGTATTTTGATAAGGTACTTGTATGCAGAATATATAAAAACTCTCATAACTCAATAATAATAAAAAAATAACCCCACTAAAGGTGGGCAAAATATAGAACAGGCATCTCTCTAAAGACATGAATGGCTACTAAATTAATTAAAAGATGCTCAACATCATTATTCATCAGGGAAATTTAAATCAAAGCCAGTACACACCCACAAGAATGGGTATAATGAAAAAAAAATGAAGTTTGGTAACTAAGCAGTATAATTAAAAAATAATCCATGAGTCAAAGAGGAATTGCAATGGAGATTATAAAATATTTTTACTAGTCATCAATGAAAATATGATCTATCACAACTTGTGAGATGCACCTAAATACTTTGCCTCAGTGGAAAATTTATTCTGTTCAAAACCACATATATTAGAAAAGAAGACCGAAAATCTGATATACACATCCATCCTCAAGAATATGACAAAATAACAACAAATTATCCTCAAAATGGAGAATAGAAAAGAGAAGAAAGTAGTAAAATAGAAAACAAAAAGCACAGTGAAAATGATCAACAATGCCAGAAACTGATTCTTTGAAAAGACTAATAAAATTGTTATATTCCTGTTGAGATTGACTTTGAGAAAAAAATGAGAGAAAAAAGGCAAAAGTAGTCAATATCAGGAATGAAGAAAGGGACATCATTATAGATCCTGCTATATTAAAAAGATAATTGCAGGATTTTATGGATAATGTTATGTCTAAAATTTTGTTTAGATTAAATGGACAAATTCCTTTAAAAAATTCAAAACACTAAAATTGATTTAAGAAGGATTATATTTGAATAGTCCTATTACTATTTTAAAAAATGAATTTGTAATTGAAAACCTTCCCACAATGAAAACTGCAGGCCCAGATGGCTTTACCACTCTTATAATACTATCCCAGAAAACAGATAGTTCCTAATTCATTTTTGGAGGCTGGCTTAGTCTTAATACCAAAACTCGATAAAGCCATTGCAAGAATGAAAATTTATACTCAATTTAATTAATAAGCAAAAATATCAAACACAATATTAGCAAATCAAATCTACCAATATATGAAAAGGTTAACATGTAAAAAACAAGTTGAATTTATTCCAGGAGTACAAGGTTAAATTACAACTTAAAAATCAATCAACATAAATTAGCTGCATCAACATAATAAAGGAAAAAGCAATATGATCAAAATATTGCAGAAAACCTTTTGATAAATTTCAACATCCATTCAGGATTAAACCTCTTGAATTAGAAATTAAAGTTAACTTTGCTAATCTGTTAAATAGCACCTTAAAAAAAGGAACACTAACTAATAGAAAACATATGTAATGGTGGAATGTTAAAACCTTTCCCTCTTTAGTGATAAAGAAGACAATAGTGCCATTATCACCACTTCTATTCAGTTTCAAATGGGTGATCCTATCCAGTGTACTAATAACTCAAGGAAAAATAAAAAGTATAAGAATTGTGACAAAATAAAAATATTATTTTCCATGGATGATATGATTAAATATGCAGGAAATTCAAAAGAATTTATCACTAAATTATTAGAATAAGACAGTGACTTTTAGCAAGGTTGCTGAGTAGAGTACATGGTGAAAATATGAAAATCAAATGAATTTTATACATCAGCAAGAATCAAAAAATAAAAAATTTTAAATGATATGTACTCATTAACAAAAGCACCAAAAAATTCAAATACCTAGTGACAAATATTTTTAAACCTGTGGATCAATCTCAACACAGAAAACTATGAATGTTATTGAGAAAAATCAAATAAATAGAATATATGTTCATGAACTAGAAGGCTCAATATGATAAAGATGCCAATTCTCTCCAAATGTATTCATAGATTTCGCTCCATACATTTAAAAATCCTAACAGGTTTCAAATGGAATTTCACTAAATGATTTTTAAATTATGTAGGAATGCAAAAGCAAAAACAGCCAAGATACTTTTGAAGAACAATAACTTGAAGGAATACACTGTATTGGATAGCAAAACTTCATGGTAAAGCTACAGTATCTAAAACAATGAGGTGTATTTGTCAGATAGAAAAATAGACCAATAGAATAGAATAGAGCCCCAAAACAAAGCCACACAAATTTGGATAGGTGATAGGACAAGTAGTGATGCATACCAATGGGGAAAAGACCATCTTTTCAATAAATGGTGCTGAATTAGTTGGAAACCTAAATGGAATTTTTAAAAATCTCAATGTCTACCTCAATTGTACACAAAAATCAATTCCAGATGGAAAATAGTTGCAAAGTTAACAAGAAAACCAAAAAAGTTTATAGAAGAGAATATGAGACATCGTTATGATATTAAGGTATGGAAAAATTTCTTAAACAGGACAGAAAAAGTGCATATTCATCAAGGAAATCATTGATAAATTGGACATTATTAAAATTAAGAATTTGTTTATTAAAAGACACCATTAAATGAGTGAAAAGCAAGCCTCAGCAGAAGGTACTGTGCTTGTATATAGAATATATAAAGAACTATAAATTAGTAAGACAGAAAACTCAACAGAAAATTAGGTGAAAGACATGGAATAGAAACTTCACAAATACTATACCAATTAGGAAATAAGCATCTGAGAAGGTGTTCAACCACATTAAGACATTAATAAAATGCAAATTATAGCCACAGTGAAACACCATTTTATACCCACCACCGTGACAAAAAATAAAAAGAGAGACCATACCAAGCTTGTGGGGCATTGTGAACTCCCTTAGATTCCCATTGCTCTGATGGGTGTGTAAATTAATGCAAGTACTTTGGAAACAGTTTGGTATTATTTATTAATGTAAAAACTCTTATTAATGTGTACACTCTTTAACACAGTAATTCCACTTCTAGATATATCGTGTGCACCAAGAGACACGCACACAAATGTTATAGTAGCATCATTCTTAAGAATCCAAATTAGGAAGCAATCCAAATGCCCACTTCCAGAAGAATGAATAACTTGTGTCATATTTGTACAATGGAGTAATGAAAATGAACAAAATGAAACTACAGGAGTAATTTAGCAATAGGGGTACATTTCAAAAACACAATATTAAATAAAAAAAAATAAAAGAAGAATACATACACTATGATTCTATTTATAAGTCTCCAGGTAGGCAAAATTAATTTATAAGAAAATAAATTGTAAGAAAATAAAATAATCAGGGGGAGGGGCCAATGGAGGAACAGTATGGAAGTTTTTTTTGAGACTCTTGTCCCTGAAATTCAGACAGATCAACACTAAACCTACACCCCTAGAAAAATGACTTGAGAATTAACACAACAATCTGCACAACATGAACCACAGAACTTCAGCAGGCACATGGCATGGAGAGGTGAACTGGGGGAGACAGAAGCTGCAGAAGTCAGGGAGCTGTTTTTGCTTGCAGAGAGAGGATGGAGACAGGGAGAATATGCGAAAAGCAGCACCTCCCAAAGAAGCTGGAGAGAAAGAGGAAGAGTGGAAATGGCCACTGAATAAAAAGGGACTGAACAAAAAAAGGGAGAAAGGAGAAAGAAGACGGTTTAAATTCCATTAAGATTCTGTAAACGGGGGAATGCAGAGTCTGAAACTCCTTATTTGATACCTGGTGGTGCTCTAGTGGGAAGGGCAAATCCCTGGGAGCAGAGAGCAAGGTCTGAGGGGTCCTCAGGCCACATGGAGAGAGGCAGTTTCCCTGCTGGGAGGACATTTGGTAGAGGCTGTGCAGCTTCCCCACAGGCAAACCCCAGAGGACGGCCACATTTGCTGGTATTGGAACGAGGAAGTTAAGGGTGAAGCCTAGAGCCAAATGTGTTATGATTTTCCATAATCCCTGAAATGTGGCTGCTACATAATTTTTTCTGGGGCAGGCTGGTGCCCAGCCATAGCCTCTGGGTAGTGGCAGTGGCATGGTCTCACGAACATTCCTGGAGGTGGGCAGGCACCCGGCCATTGCTAAGCAAGACCCTCCCTCAAAGGGTCAGAACAAGTCAAAGCCAAAGTCCCTCAAAAGTGAGGGATTGGGAAACACTGCCCCATCTGAGATAAAACTGAGGAGGGAGGTGCTGCCTGGCAGCCTGACAGCGTGGTCACAGACAGTGTAGAGGCAGGGAGTGGACAGAAGCTGGAGACAAAGGAGTGTTAGATTGCCAGTTGAGGAGAGCACACAGTTCTGCTACTAGAGACTAGGTAGCTGGGTGATGCCATGTTCACCCCTCCCGTGCATATGCATACACACCTACATGCGCCACAACAATCCACCTCAGTAAGCTATGCAGCGCCATCTAGTGGAGGACAGAGCCATTACACTAAGCCCCACCCAACTGGGCCAACCGCGCTCTTGAGAAAACCACGAGTCTCTCCACCTGCTTAGTTTACAAGACTGTAAAGTGCTTCACAGTTTGACTTCAGGGGAATCTGGATATAATTTCAATCATATTTCATTTTATTCAACTGGTCTATCTATTCAATTCTTTTTTTTTTCTTATTCTTGAATACAGAAAGGAAAAAAATTTATTTTTATGTTCCATTGTTATTAAAAAGATTTTTCTTTACTTTTTTCTACTATATTTTTTACCTTTTTGTAAATATTTTAAAATTCTATTTTACTTCCATCATTTCATTCTATTCTATTATATTCATTTTTTCAAATTTTCAAACATTTTCCCTTTTTTTCTTTTTTTCCTTTTTTTCTTTTCTTATCTTTCTCTTTTTTCTCTAATCTATCAAGCTTCTTTCAACAACCAGTTCAAAACACACCTAGGATCTAGCATCCTTTATTTAATTTTTTTCTGTTGTTTTTAATTTTTAAAAAATTTTTTGTTTATTTATTTTTGAGGGACAGAGACACAGAACCTGAGCAGGGAGGGGCAGAACCTGAGCAGGGAGGGGCAAATTCACACAGAATTTGAAGAAGGCTCCAGGTTCTGAGCTGTTAGCAGGTTCTGAGCCCCATGTTAGCTCAACATGGGGCTCAAACCCACGAACTGCGAGATCATGACCTGAGTTGAAGCCAGACACTCAAGTGACTAAGCCATCCAGGTGCTCCTTTAATTTCTTAATATTAATTTTTATTTTTCTTTACTTTATTAATTCCTTTTCTTCCTTCAAAATGACAAAATGAAGGAATTCACCACAAAAGAAAGAACAGGAAGTAATGACAGGGATTTAATCAACACAGATATGGGCAAGATGTCTGACCCAGAATTTAGAATCACTATAATAAGAATACTAGCTGGGGTTGAAAATTGATTAGAATCCCTTCCTACAATGTAAAAGAAGTAAAAGCAAGTAGGGATGAAATAAAAAATGCTATAACTGAGCTGCAATCTCGAATGGATGCCATGGTGGCAAGTATGAATGAAGCAGAGCAGTGTATCAGCGATATAGAGGACAAACTTATGGAGAATATGAAGCAGAAAAAAAAAAGAGGGAGACAAAGGCAAAAGAACACAATATAAGAATTAGAGAACTCATGATTCATTAAAAAGGAATAACATCAGAATCATAGGGGTCCCAGAAGATGAAGAGAGAGAAAAAGGGGTAGACCGTTTATGTGAGCAAATCATAGCAGAAAATACTCCTAACCTGGGGAAAGACACAGACATCAAAATCCAGGAAGCACAGAGAAATCCCTGTAGACTCAACAAAACCAACCAGGCACCACCAACAAGGCATATTATATTCAAATTCACAAAATACTCAGGCGAGGAAAGAATCATGAAAGCAGCAAGGGAAAAAAAGCCCTTAACCTACAAGGGAAGATATATCAGGTTTGCAGCAGACCTATCCATAGAAACCTAGCAGGCTAGAAAGGAGTGGCAGGATACATTCAATGTGCTGAATCAGAAAAATATTCAACCAAGAATTCTTTTTCCAGCAAGGCTGTCATTCAAAATAGAAAGAGACATAAAAAGTTTCCCAAACAAAAATTGAAGGAGTTCATGACCACTAAACCACCCCTGCAAGAAATTTTAAGGAGGACTCTCTGAGGAGAGAAAAGATGAAAAAAAAAAAAAGACCAAAAGCAACAAAGACTAGAAAGGACCAGAGAACACCACCAGAAACTCCAATGCTACAGGCAACATAATGGCAATAAATTCATATCTTTCAGTACTCACTCTGAATGTCAATGGACTAAATGCTCCAATCAAAAGACATAGGGTAACAGAATTGATAAAAAAAAAAAAACAAGATCCATCTATATGCTATTTACAAGAGACCCATTTTAGACCTAAAGACACCTTCAGATTGAAAGTAAGGGGATGGAGAACCATCTATCATGCTAATGGTCAACAAAAGAAAGCTGGAGTGGCCATACTGATATCAGACAATCTAGATTTTTAAAAAATTATAACAAGAGATGAAGAAGGGCATTATATCATAATTAAGGGGTCTATCCACCAAGAAGATCTACCAATTGTAAACATTTATGCTCCAAATGTGAAACATCCAAATATATAAACGAATTAATCACAAACATAAAGAAACTCATTGATAATAATACATAGTAGGGGACTTCAACATCCCACTTACAACAATGGACAGATCATCTAAACAGGAAATCAACAAGGAAACAATGGCTTTGAATGACACACTGGACTGGATGGACTTAACAGATATATTCACAATATTTCATCCTAAACTAGCGAAATACAAATTCTTCTCAAGTGTACATGGAATTTTCTCCAGAATAGATCACATATTGGAACACATATCAGCCCTCAACAAGTACAAAAAGATTAGTATCATACTGTGCATATTTTCAGACCACCAGAAACTCAAAATCAACCACTAGAAAAAATTTGGAAAGATAGCAAATACTTGGAGACTGAAGAACATCCTACTAAAGAATCAATGGGCTAACCAAGAAGTTAAAGAGGAAATTAAAAAGTACATAGAAGCCAATGAAAATGATAACATAACAACCCAAAACCTCTGGGACACAGCAAAGGTGGTCATAAGAAGAAAATATATAGCAATCCAGGCTTTCCTAAAGACAGAAGAAAGGTCTCAGATACACACCCTAACATTACACCTTAAGAGCTGGAAAGAGCAGCAAATAAAACCCCAAACCAGCAGAAGACAGGAAACAAAAAAGATTAGAGCAGAAATCAATGCTATCTAAACCAGAAAAAAAAAAAAAAAAGCCCACAAAAAACAAGAAACAGTAGAAGAGATCAATGAAACCAGCAGCTGGTTCTTTGAAAGAATTCACAAAATTGATAACCCCCTAGCCAGTCTTATTCAAAAAGAAAAAGGAAAGGACCCAAATGAATAAACTCAAGAATGAAAGAGGAGAGATCACAACCAACACAGCAGAAATACAAACAATAATAAGAGAATATTGTGAGCAATTATACGCCATTAAATGGGCAATCTGGAAGAAATGGACAAATTCCTAGAAACATATAAACTACCAAAATTGAAACAGGAAGAAATAGAAAATTTTAACAGGCCCATAACCAGTAAAGAAATCGAATACTAATTCGATCAAAAATCCCTCCAAAAACAAGAGTCCAGGGCCAGATGGCTTTCCAGGGGAATTCTACCAAACATTTAAAGAAGAATTAACACTTATTCTTTTGAAGCTCTTCCAAAAAATAGAAATGGAAGGAAAACGTCAAAACTCATCCTATGAAGCCAGCATTATCTTGATTCCAAAACCAGACAAAGACCCCACTAAAAAGGAAAACTACAGACCAATTTCCCTGATGAACATGGATGCAAAAATCCTCAACAAGATACTAGCCAACTGGATCCAACAATACATTACAAGAATTATTCACCATGACCAAGTAGGATTTATAACTGGGATGCCCAGCTCATTCAATATCCACAAAACAATAAATGTGATATATCACATCAATAAAAGAAAGGACAAGAGCCACACGATCCTCTCAAGAGATGCAGCGATAGCATTTCACAAAGTACAGCATCCTTTCTTGATAAAAACCCTCAAAAACGTAGGGATAGAAGGAGCATACCTCAAGATCATAAAAGCCATACATGAAAGACCCACCGCTAATATCATCCTCAATGGGGAAAAACTGATACCTTTCCCCTTAAAGTCAGGAATAGGTCAGGGATGTCCACTCTTGCCACTGTTATCTAACATAGTATTGGAAGTCTTAGCTTCAGCAATCTGACAACACAAAGGAATAAAAGGTATCCAAATCGGCCAGGAGGAAGTCAAACTTCACTCTTCACAAATGACATGACACTCTATGGAAAACCCAAAAGATTCCACCAAAAAACTGCTAAAATTGATCCTTGAATTCAGCAAAGTCACAGGATATAAAATCAATGTACAGATTTCGGTTGCATTCCTATACAACAATAATGAAGCAACAGAAAGAGAAATCAAGGAATTGATACCATTTACAATTGCACCAAAATCCATAAAATATCTAGGAATAAACCTAACCAAAGAGATGAATAATCTACACATGAAAAATATAGAAAGTTTATGAAAGAAATTGAAGAAGACACAAAAAAAATGGAAAAATATTCCATGCTCCTGGATAGGAAGAACAAGTATTTTAAAATGTCAATACCACCCAAAGCAATCTACATATTCAATGCAATACCTATCAAAATAGCCCCAGCATTGTTCACAGAGCTAGAACAAAAATCCTAAAATTTGTATGGAACCAAAAAGGATCCCGAATAGTCAAAGAAATCTTGAAAAAGAAAACCAAAACTGGAGGCATCACAATCCCGGACTTCAAGCTGTATTACAAAGCTGTAATCATCAAGACAGTATGGTACGGGCACATAAACAGACACTCAGATCAATGGAACAGAGTAGAGAACCCAGAAATGGACCCACAAACATATGGCCAACTAATCTTTGACAAAGCAGGAAAAAATATCCAGTGGAATAAAGATAGTCTCTTCAGCAAGTGGTGCTGGGAAAACTGGACAGCGATATGCAGAACAATGAACCTGGGCCACTTTCTTACACCATACACAAATATAAACTCAAAATGGATGAAAGACCTCAATGTAAGACAGGAAGCCTCAAAATCCTCAAGGAGAAAGCAGGCAAAAACCTCTTTGACCTTGGCCGCAGCAACTTCTTACCCAACATGTCTCCAGAGGCAAGGAAAACAAAAGCAAAAATGAACTATTGGGATCTCATCAAAATGAAAAGCTTCTGCACAGCAAAGGAAACAATCAGCAAAACTAAAAGGCAACCGACGGAATGGGAGAAGATATTTGCAAACGACATGTCAGATAAAGGGTTAGTATCCAAAATCTATAAAGAACTTATGAAATTCAATGCCTCCAAAACAAATAATCCAGTGAAGAAATAGGCAAAAGACATGAACAAACACTTCTCCAAAAAAGGCATCCAGATGGCCAACCAACACATGAAAAAATGCTCAACATCACTCATCATCAGGAAAATACAAATCAAACCACATTGAGATACCACCTCACACCAGTCAGAATGGCTAACATTAACAACTCAGGCAACAACAGATGTTGGGAGGATGTGGAGAAAGGGAATTTCTTTTGCACTGCTAGTGGTAATGCAAGCTGGGGCAGCCACTCTGGAAAACAGTATGGAGGTTCCTCAAAAAATTAAAAATAGAATTACCCTACAGCCCAGCAACTGCACTACTTGGTATTTATCCAAGGGATACAGGTGTGCTGTTTCAAAGGGACACGTGCACCCCAATGTTTACAGCAGCACTATCAACAATAGCCCAAGTAAGGAAAGAGCCCAAATGTCCATCAACAGATGAATGGATAAGGATGATGTGGTATATATATGTGTATATATACATATATATATGTATATATATACATACAGTGGAGTATTACTTGGCCACCAAAAAGAATGAAATCTTGCCATTTGCAACTACGTGGATGGAACTAGAGGGTATTATGCTAAGCAAAACTAGTCAGTCAGAGAAAGGCAAATTTCATATGACTTCACTCATATGAGGAATTTAAGATATAAAACATAAACATAAGGAAAGGAAGCAAAAATAATATAAAAACATGGAAGGGGAGAAAACATAAGACACTCTTAAATACAGACAACAAAAGAAGATTGCTGGAGGGGTTGTGGGAGGGGGGATGGGCTAAATGGGTAAGGGGCATTAAGGAATCTACTCTTGAAATCATTGTTGCACTATATGCTAACTAACTTTGGATGTAAATTAAAAAAAAAATAAATAAATTTAAAAAGAAAAAACAGTGTTGAGGGGGCAAAGACTACAAATTATGCCATACAAAATAAACCTATAACTCTGTTTTGGATAGAAGAAAGAAGAATGAAGAAAGAGGAAAGGAGGAGGAGGAGGAGGAGGAGGAGGAGAAGGAGAGGAAGAAGGAGAGGAAGAAGAGGAAGAGGAGGAAGAAGAAGGAGGAGGGGGAGGAGAAGGAGGAGAAGAAGAAGAGGAAGAAGGAGAAAATAATCAGAATACTGGTTATTTGGGAAGACAAGAATAGTGATTGAGATGGGGTGCCAAGATAAGTGCTGAGATACTTGATGTGCTCCATATCTTCACCCAGTAGTTCTATGGGTATTTGTGACAATTTAGTTCACTAAACTTTTGTATTGTGTACTTTTCTGTATGGTTGTAATACTTAACAATAAAAAGTACCTTCTATGAAGTATTGCTAAGTACTATTATTATTAGTATTCATGATTAAATTTTTCTAATAACAAAACACAGAAAACTGAGATCAAATATTTCTTCTCTCATCCCTATGGGTGATTTTTCTCAAGGTCACCTTTGAGGAATTTAAGATACAAAACATGAACATAAGGAAAGGAAGCAAAAATATCTGGCATATCAGATGTCAGGTCTGTGATCCTATGAGATCATGGTCACAAAGACATTGTTTGCCAGAAAAAGAAAAATTCCTACTTCCCAGTGTAGAATTCAGAGAAGTCTGTTTTATTTTGCCCCAGATAGCTTTAAAACAATGAGCATTAATACACAAGAAGATAGTGCAAAGAAGCACCCGAGGGACAATAGTCTGCCTTGTTTGGTTTTGATGATCTCTGGAAACTCCTCAAATAGATGATTTTTATTCATTCTGTCTCATCAAGAACTACCCTATATAAACCTGCCATTCATTGCTATAAAAGGAGATACTATTCTATTATTTCATGTACAAATTACCCACTTAGCCCAGTGAAGATGTTTGTTTCAAAACCTTTGAAGGTTAACCTATTGTTAGATGGGAGCTTGTTGAAAAGCTGAAGTCATTTATCTTTTCATCTACTTGCTAAAAATCCTTGTCTCTGAACAACTCAAATTTCACAAATAACTGAGGTTTGTAGGTAAGCAGAGGGACCTGAAAGATGTCATACTGGGGATGCAATAGCAGATCAGTTACAGCAGTAGCTATAATTCAATCAAGGTACAAAATTGAAGAAAAAAAAGCTCTTCCCCTTTTTCTAGAGCAAGTGTAAAATTCTGGTCACAAATATAGTTTAGAACTCCTAACACAGAAAACTTTTGCAATAGGAAATTGAAAGTTCTGGGTTTATGTGGACATATTATATATACATATACACTTATGTGGGTTTATATATAAACCCAGAACTTTCAATCACCTATTATAAAAAGTTTTTACCAGTCTATGTGGTTGTTACTAAGTGGTGTTTTTCTTTAAGGCATTCAATATGGCTTTCCTCTAAAAGAGGTAATCAGGCCTCACATTAATGCCTACAAAATCCAGAATTAATTGCCTTCTTCAAAATAGAAGTCCTGAAAATATTCACATTTTTTCATCATGGGTTAACTTCATTACCAAATTTTAACAACTCCAGGATGCTGAGGAAGTTTTCTTGAATTGTTTCTTGCTTGTGATCACCTTCTTCAGTTTGCCTTCCACTCACTTTTGCAAAGATCTGCTGTCTGCTTTTTTCTGAAGAAATGATTATGGAAATCATTACATAGACTCACTAAAGCTACGTTTTGTTTAGTTAGAAATGTTTAGAAAGTGGAGATAAGTGGTCATGTTTCAAAAATGTAAATGCAATTGAAGAGAATCCCTCTGTAGAGCAGAGTCTATATTGCCAATGGATAGGCATGTACTTTACCAGCCATTTGGCACACGTATGGGAAACATGTTAAGACTGCACGCACTGGAGTGCAATTTCAGTGAGTTCCTGGAGTTACGGAAAAGTACTGAGAGAAACCCTTTCCCCAATAAATGTAAAAAAAATAGGTTTCACTCATGTGCTCATTCAACAAATATTTATTGGACATCTATTAAATGAAAGCCACTGGTGCATAAGGCTAAATTGGTGAAAAGTGTTGCAGTAGTCCAGTGAAAGAAAAATAGGAAGAGCTATACAAAATTAATACCAAATTAAGCTTATACTTAAAAACAGATAACATTTTCCTTTGCAATATATACAAATATCAAATCATAATGTATACCTGAAACTAATATAATGTCATGTCAATTCTATCTACAAAAAAAACCATTTTCCTTTGAAAATAGCAGAAACAAGATAACCATGAGACATGTTCTTGATTCTCTCCATTACTGTCATCAGAAGTAAAGCAAACTGTAGGCCTATTTGTCTAGAGGTCATTATCTTGAAGTACAGATAGTCACAGATGAAGTTAATTACCTGTCCTTGCACTAGGCTTACTTCAAATTATCTTGACTTTGATGGAAACCATTAAAGAAACTCATCCTTTAATAACAATTCTTGAGATTCCACGGCCTTTTAAGAAAACTGAGGAAGTAGAAGACATTTCTTTTTTTTAATGTTTATTTTTGAGACAGAGACAGAGAGAGAGAGAGAGAGAGAGAGAAGGAGCAAGCGAGCATGAGCAGGGAAGGGGCAGAGAGAGACAGAGACATGGAATCCAAAGGAAGCTCCAGGCTCTGAACTGTCAGCACAGAGCCCGATGCAGGGCCTGAATTCATGAGCAGTGAGATCATGACCTGAGCCAAAGTCAGATACACAACGACTGAGCCACCCAGGCACCCCAGGAGACATTTCTATCACATTGAAGAGTTGGAAGACTTCTATTTCAGAATACTGCAAAATAGTATCTCTATTATGTAGGATGCTATAGCCTAAGGGATGATGCAAATGCATTAATAATTACTATAATGTGTGTATTATACTGAGATAAAACTGGTTTAAATATAGCTTAACAAAATACATTTAAGTAGGTAGCAACCAGAAGATGGATTTTTTCCCTTAAATCATTAAAACACGACACCATATTTGTCATACCTAAATAGATACCATCTCAGTGTTACCATACACACAATTAACATTACCTCAAAAAGTGAAATAAACATAAAATAATAATTCTTAATTTCCTGAGGGACAAAAATGAGATATTTATAAATTTCACTTTTTCTTGTTTATGAAATTTGGTCTTCATTTTACTAAATGTACAGATATAAGCTATAAAATTTCCTCTATGTATAGCAACAAAAATTTAAAACACAAAAAGCTTCTGGACAGAAAAATAAACCTTTAACAGAATAAAAAGGCAACCTACCAAATGGAAAAAGGCAACCTGCCCAAATACAATATGGGCAGAGGATCTGAATAGATATTTTACCAAAGAAGGCATACACATGGCCAATAGCTGCATAAAAAGGTGCTCAACATCACTAATCATGAGGGAATTGCAAATCAAAACCAAAATGAAATATCTGCCCACCTCAACTAAAAGTAATAAAGATGCACTCTCTAACCACATCCCAAAGAAATTACAAACTATCATCCATGAATTTGGGTATGCAATCTGAAGGCCAAAAAGAAAAAAAAAATGAAGAAAAATGAACAGAGCCTCAGAGAAATGTAAGACACTATTAAACTCAGCAATATACATGTACTGGGAATACAGAGAACAGGAGAGAAAGAAGCAGGAAATATACCTCCAGAAATAATGGCTGAAAAGTCACAAATTTGACATAATATTAACCTACACAACTAACAAGCACAACAAACTGCAAGTAGGATACACACAAAAATATCAATACCCAGACATATCATACTCAAGATGTTGAAAAAAAAAAACGTTGGAAACTAAAAACAAAACAAAACAAAAAATTTGAAAGGAGCAAGAGAAAAACCACTCAGCATGTACCTTAATAAGATTAACAGCTGACTTCTCAACTATTCTAAGAGAATTCCAAAAGACTGACAGCTGATTTATCATGAGAAACAATACAGGCCAGAAAGCAGTAGGATGACATGCAAAATGCCAGGCAAAATAACTTGTCATTCAAGATTTCTATATCCAGCAAAACTATCTCTCAGAAATAGAAGTGAAATAAAGACATTCCAGTTAACCCCAGAATATAACAAGTGTTGGTAAGGCCATAAAGAAATTGGAACCTTTTGCTTTTGGGGGGAATATAAGATGGTTCAGCAGCTAGAGAAAGCATTATGGCAGCTCCTCAATAAATTGAAAGTAGAATATCATATGATCTAGTAATTCCACTTTTATGTATGTTCACAAAAGACTTGAAAGGAGGGTTTCAAAGAGATATTTGTACACACATGTTCATAGCAGCATTATTCCCAACAGCCGAAAGACAGAAGCAATGCAAACGTCCATCAATGGATAAATGGATAAACAAAATTTGGTATATACATACAATGGACTATTATCCAACCTTAAAAAGAAGAAAATTCTGACACAGACTACAACATATATGAATCTTCAGGACATTATGCTAAGTAAATAAGCCAGGTACAAAGGGACGAATATTGCATAATTCAGCTTATACAAAGTATCTAGGGTAATCAAATTCAGAGAGACAAAAAGTTTAATGGTAGTCATCAAGGGCTGGAGAAAGGGGGAATGGGGAATTATTGTTTAATGTGCACAGAGTTTCACTTTTACAAAATGAAGAGTTCTGAAGATGATAGTGATGGCTGCACAACAATATGAAAGTATTTAATACCACTGAACTGTACATTTAAAATGGGTAAGACATTAAATATTGTTATCTGTATTTTATCACAATTTTAAAAATAAATAATTTTTATGAACAATTATATAAAACAATATGTATATAATTATACTAATGGGCCTATATAGAAATGTTATTCATTTGACAGCAACATCACAAGGGGGATTTGTGGTAACAGAACTATATTGGCATAAGGAAATAAAACCAGTTGGTAATTTGAATTCACAAGAAGAAATGAAGAACTAAAAATGGCAAATAAGAAGGCAAATATATTTTTTAACTCTCTCTGTATACTTATTCTCTCTTTTCTTCTCTAAGCTTTTTAAAAAATATAAAATTACATGAAGTACCTATAACAGTGTAATATTGCATTTTATAAATAAATAAAATATATATCTTATACTTATTATTTATATACACACATACAGACAAAAGGGAGAGAATAGAGCTATATAGGAGTAACATTTTCATATATCATTGTAATTAAGTTAATAAAGATATGAAGTAGTTTCCAATAAGTTAAGATCTACATTATAATGTATAGAACAATCACTAAGGAAATAACTCAAAATTAGGGCTAAAAAGTCACTACATCAATTAAAATGTTATATTAGAAAATATTCACTTAATACAAAAGAAGACACTAAAATGGCAACAGAAAAAAAAGACATGAGATATATAGAAAACAAAATGTTAAGCAGTAGAGGTAAATCTAACCATACCAATAATAACATTAAATGTGAATGTTAAACAATCTAATCAAAAGGCAGTGATAGACCAGGCCGGGGGGTGGGGGGGTGGAAACAAGATCCAACTATATGTTGTCTACAAAATATACATTTTAGATTCAAAGATAGAATGAAAGTAAAAGGAAAGTAAAAGTAAAAGGACACTTTTTCATGAAAAAAAAAGGAGCAAAATAGGAATAAAAGGGAACTTCCTCAATGTGACAAAGGGCACTTATGACAAACCCACAGCTAACAACACTTACTGTGACTACATACTGTTACTCTTAAATCTGGAACAAAACAAGGATATCTTCTCTCATCACTTGTATTCAACATTTTACTGAATATTCTAACCAGGGAAACAGACTAAAAAACAAAACAAAACAAATAAAACAAACAAACAAAAAACTTCCATATTGAAAAGGAAGAAGTAATACTCTATTTGCAGATGACATGATATTATATCCAGAAAGTCCTAAGGAGTGCACTAAAAACATTTTAGATCAAAAGTTCAGCAAGGTTGCAGGATTTAAGATCATTATATAAATATCAGTTATATTTCTATATAATAGCAATACATAATCTGAAAATAAGATTTAAAAATAACTGAACAATAGCATATAAAAGAATAAAACACTTTGAAATAAATTTATCAAAAGAGATGCAATGAAAACTATAAAACATTATCTAAAGAAATCAAAAAAGACCTAAATAAATAAAAACATATCCCATATCACACATTCATGGGTCAGAAGACTCAATATTGTTAAGAAGGCTATATTCCCTGAATTAGTCTGAATAGATTCAGTGCACTTCCGATCAAAACCAGCTGCCTTTTTGTAGACATTGACAAATGGATCCTAAATTCATATAGAAATGCAAGATACTCAGAGTAGCTAAATGTTTTATTGTTTATATTGAAAAAGAAAAACAAAGTTGAAGGAAACCATACTTCCTGGTTTCAAAATTTACTACGAAGTTGTAGTAATCAAGATAGACTGGTACTGGCATAAACAGAGACATGTAGGTCAATAGAACAGAACTGAGAGTCCACAAATAAACTCATATTTATGTCCAGTTTATTTTCAACAAGGAATCCAAGTCAATTTGCTGTTTGGAAAACACATTGGAAGTTCCTAAAAATATTACTATATGACCCAGGAAATTCACTCCTAGGTACATTTAGAAAAGATATATCCATACAAAGACTTGTATGTAAATGGTTATTCATAATAGCCAAAAGGTGGAAAGAATCCAAATGCTCATCAGCCTCTAAATGGATAAATAAGATGCAGTATATCCATATAATGCAATATAATTTACTATAAAATGAAGTACCAATACCTGTTATAAAATAGAAACCCCTTGAAAACATTATGTTACATTAAAGAAGCCAGTCACAAAAGACCACATGTTGTATGGTTCTTTTTATGTGAAATGGCCAGAATAGGCAAAGAAGAGAAACAGAATATGATTAGTGGTTGCCTAAGGTAAGGGGTTGAGTGTGTAGAGGGGAATGGAGGGTGAGTGGCTAAGGGGTATGTTTTTTCTTTTGGAATGACAAAAATGTTCTAAAATTAGACTGTGGTGGGGGCACCTGGGTGGCTTGGTCGGTTAAGCGTCAGACTTCAGCTCAGGTCATGATCTCATGGTCCGTGAGTTCAAGCCCCGTGTAGGGCTCTGTGCTGACCACTCAGAGCCTGGAGCCTGTTTCAGATTCTGTGTCTCCGTCTCTCTCTGACCCTCCCCTGTTCATGCTCTGTCTCTCTCTGTCTCAAAAATAAATAAACGTTAAAAAAAAATAAAATTAGACTGTGGTGATGGTTGCACAACTCTGTGAATATACTAAAAACCATTGAGTTAAATACTTTAAATAGGTGAATTATAGGCATGTGAATTATATCTCAATAAAGCCATTAAAAGGAAGACAGAGAGAGGGAAGAACTGGAGTTTTGACTCAAAGGAAATGTTTTGAGGGACAGGAACAAAATGTATATATTCTCATTACCAGAGAACACCATAAATAGGCCCCAATGTGTACAAGTAAGGGAAAGAACAATTATGAAGTACATGAAGATAATGAAATAGAGTGCTGTAAAGCTATAAAAGATATAAATGTACTTTATTTCTCTAGAACATTAGAATAATGTAGGTTGTTTTGGAAAACTAGTTTTAGTATGCTAATAAATTCAGTTATCTTGTTCAAAATTTAGAGATCTTTTAATCATCTTAGCATTCATAAATAACCACTTACATTTTCAGTATGGTGAGAGATGAAAAAAACTTAAAAACTGAGTCCAAATATATCTGATGAAACAAAGCAAAAACACATAAAGTGGGGACACAGTTAAATATACTTTCATCCATTCAACATACATATAAAGACTACCTGTCATGTATGTATGAAGGAGAAGTCTGGGGATAAAGATATAATTGGGTAAAAATATATTCTTTCACCTCAAAATATCCAAAGTCTATTAGAAAACGAGTACATGAACACAAATATGTGTAATACAAGGCATTGCATGATACATGCCTAAAAAGGTAAGCATTTTAGTAGGATGTCAGAGAAGGGTAAAATAATTGAGAGCTGATGGAGTTAGAGAAGACTTCAAAAGCCTTCTAACTATTGACCCATCTTTCGTCTTCTCTTATAAACCAAAAGAATAGAAAAAGTTAATCTTTATGCATTTTTGTTTTGATTTTAATCAATATTATAAAAGATTCCAACAGTTCTTCAAGGTTAGTAAGTCTTCAGCCAGCCTCATTCTCACCTCTACATTTCTCCCTCCAAAAAACAATCATTTTTATCTCTTTAGCTGATTGCTTAGGTATCCTTATCATTAAATAACATACTTATATTGCTATTTCTTGATTTTTCAGTTTTAGGCATATCTATTGACTTATCACTATGAAAGAAGAAAATGTAGCTTTAGTTCCTTCTCAGCCTTTTATCACACGTTGCTTCTTTCCCATTCCTTCATCCTCTCATTAATTAATTTTATAATTTTTCTTAGATTTATATTCAGTGCTCACATTGTTATGACTGTGAAGTAGTATTTACAACTAAGCCATCTGGTAAGCTATAGTTAATCTTTCTCTTCCTGAACTACTTTTTGTTTCCCCTACCTTGTTTTTCATTTGTTTGATCTCATATTGCATACCTGCTGAGAACTACCAAATCTTTTCCTCCAGCCAAGTTTTCTCTCTTGAGTCTCAAACCTATAGATTTCTTTATTAATTCAACAAATAATAAAAACATCTACTGACCACCTACTATATTGTCTGACATTATACTGAGACATATTAAGACTCGAGATATATTATTATCTCAGTTAATCCACATAACTATCTTAAGTTGGGTACTATTATAAACATATCTTTTACAAATAAGGGAAATAAAGTTTAGAGAGCTTAAGTTTAACTTACCCAAGTACACAGCTAGTAAGTGGAGACATGATGTAAAGTCAAGCAGTGGGGCTCTAGAACCTATCATCTAAACTACCTATACTCTATATTCTTTCAGTGAAATATATATTAGCTGGAAGCCACCATAAGTCTAGCATAGTCTGTACCATGATAAATAAATCAGACTATTCTCCTTGCCTTCATGGAGCTCACAGTCTTAGTAGGTATAACATACAAAGAAGACCACACAATAAGAATGCAATGGAGCACAAAGGATAAGTAAAATTAATAACAATTAGAAGTTAGACAAGAAATCCAGTTAGACTTTCATTTTCTAAAGCAACTATTTGATAAGCACATATTATGTGCCAGGCACTATGATAGGTGCTGTGGACACAATGTTAAGCCAAACAAGAATTTTCCAGGCTGAGGGGGGAAATGGGAGAGAAAGAAAATGAGCAATCCAGGCAGAGGAAAGAGCATGTGCAAAGGTCAAGAGATAAAAAAGCGTAAACAGTTCCAAGTGCTGAAAGTAATTCAGAGTAATATATCAGTGTAGGGTAGGAAGAGTGAGATATGACATTCAAGAGATTAAAAAAAGAAGAACCAAATCAGAGAGATCTATGAAGGCAATGTTAAAGAGCTTGGACTTTAGTCTAAAGGCAAATCTGGTACTCATCAGGTATATGTGTGGAGAGGAATGTGATTGTATTTGTGTTTTAAAACTATTTCTTTGATGACAGTGTGGAGAATGGATTAAATGGAAGTATGGCTGAAACAAGAGAGATTAAATAGGAAGCTGTTCCATTATTCTAGACTTAGAGTTTATTATGGTCTGAATTACAGTGAGAAGAGAGAAAAGTAGATTTATTCCATAGATATTTAGGAGACAGACTTGCTAGGAATTGAGGATAATTCATTCCTTTATTTGTTCCAGAAGAATTTACAGAATACCTAGTATGTGTCAAACATTGTGCTACACCCTAGCAGATATAGTGGTGAAGGTAGATACCATCCCTTGCCTTGATGTATCTTATAGTACAGAAGGAAAGACAGATAATAGACAAATAATTATACAATTAATTACAACTGTCCTTTAAAGGACAGTTAAAGGAGAAAAGGAGAAATATTGGATGTTTTTACAGGAGAATCTGAGCCAGTTAGACCAATGTTAGGAGTCAGAGAAACGTTGAGGAAATGGCTTTTTTATTGTGGTAAATACATGTAATATTTACCATTTTAACCATTTAAAATTGTACAATTCAGTGGCATTAAGTACATTTACAATGTTGTACAACCATTACCATTATCTGTTCTAAAACTTGTTTATCACCTTAAACAGAAACCCTGTACCCACAAAGCAGTCCTTCCCCATTGTCCTTTGACAGTCACTAATCTGCTATCTCTCTGGATTTGCCTATTGTGGATATTTCATATGAATGAAATCTTAAAATATGTAGTTTTATGTCTGGATTCTTTTACTTAGTTTTCAAGGGCTATCCATGTTGTACCATGTATGAGTAATTCATTCATATTTATGGCTGAGTAATATTCTATTGTAGGGATACATCACATTCTGTTTATTCATTCATCAGTTGGACATTTGGGTTGTTTCCATCTTTTGCTAATTGTGAATTAGAGCTGCTATGAATATTCATGCACAAATTTTTGTTTGAATACTTTTTTAATTCTTTGGATACATACCTAGGAGTTGAATTGCTCGGTCATATGGTAGTTCTATGTTGAATTTATTGAGGAACTGCCAAACTGTTTTCCACAGTGGCTGTATCACTTTATATTTCCACCATCAATGAGTTTCAATTTCTCCACATTCTGATATTGGTTATTGTCTCTTTTCTATATAGCCATCATAGTGCATGTGAAGTGATTTGTTTTGTAGTTTTAATTTCCATTTTCCTAACTACTAATGAGGTTGAGTATCTTTTTTCATCTACATATTGACTTTACCTTCTTTGGAGAAATGCTTATTCAAGTCCTTTGCCCATTTTTAAATTTTTTTTTTTTTCAACGTTTTTTATTTATTTTTGGGACAGAGAGAGACAGAGCATGAACGGGGGAGGGGCAGAGAGAGAGGGAGACACAGAATCAGAAACAGGCTCCAGGCTCCGAGCCATCGGCCCAGAGCCTGACGCGGGGCTCGAACTCACGGACCGCGAGATCGTGACCTGGCTGAAGTCGGACGCTTAACCGACTGCGCCACCCAGGCGCCCCTAAATTGAGGTTTTTTTGTTGTTAGGTTGTAAAAATTGTTTATTTTTCTGGATACTAACACTCTTATCAGATACATGATTTGCAAATATTTTCTATTATTTGGGTTATCTTTCACTTTTTTTTTTTTTTTTAAATGTTTATTTACTTTTTAGAGACAGAGACAGAGAGAGAGAGAAAGAGAGAGAGAAGAGAGCACTAGCCAGGGAGGGGCAGAGAGAGAGGGAGACACAGAATCTGAAGCAGGCTCCAAGCTCTGAGTTGTCAACACAGAGCCTGACATGGGACTTGAATACACAAACAGTGAGATCATGACCTGAGCCAAAGTCGGATGCTTAACCTACTGAGCCACCCAGGTGCGCTCTTTCACTTTCTTGATAGTGTCTTTTGATGCACAAATATTTTTAATTCTGATGAAGTCCAATTTATCTATTCATGTTGTTGCTTGTCATTTAAGTCATATGTAAAAAACCATTGCAAAATCCAAGTTTGTGAAGATTTGCCTCTATGTTTTCCTCAAAGAGTTTTATAGTTTTAGCACTTGTATTTAGATATATAATCCATTTTGAGTTGATTTTTGCATGTGGTGTGTAAGGGTCTAACTTCATTCTTTTGCCTGTGGTTATCCAGTTGTCCCAACATCACTACTGAAGAGACTGTTCTTTCTCCATTGAATGGTCTTGGCACCTTCGTCAAAAATCAATGTATGGGTTTATTTCTGGACTTTCAATTCTATTCCATTCATCCATATGTCTATCCTTATGCTGGTACTACACTATTTTGATTACTGCAGCTTTGTAGTAACTTTTTGTAACCAGAAAATGTGTATCCTCCAACTTTGTTCTTCTGTTTCAAGATTGTTTAGGCTATTCTGAGTCCCTTGCAATTCCATATAAATTTTAGGATTGGCTTTTCCATTTCTGCAAAAAAAAAACCCCTCCATTGGTATTTTGATAAGAATTATGTTTAATCTGAAGATGGTTTGGGAGAATATTGCCATCTTAACAATATTAAGCCTTCTAATCTATGATTATGAGATGTCTTTTCACTTATTTATGTCTTCTTTAATTTCTTTCAGCAGTATTGTGCAGTAGCAATTAATATTTAAGTTGAGTGAATATGGAATGAGAGGGGAAGGGACTGACCTGAGGTGGCATGTGGGCTCCGGGCTCAGGAATCTGACATGGTACCTGGTGACACTCTACCAGGGGAAACAATGGCAGAGAATGCAAGGGGGAGACATTGCTGGAACTTAGTTTAGGGGCATTAAGACCCAGCACCTATGAGATATTTAACTCAAAGCGTTAACAATCTTCTTTCAAAACACCCTTACTTTAGCAAGAGTGGATGTTTTGTAATGAAAATGACATTTCAAAGCTGAGAGCTCTTTTTCAGATTTCTTTATCATCAAGAAAAGAATATGTCTGTATAGTTTTTGCATTGTGTATTTTATTGCTTTAGACAGTCTCTACCATATCAATTGGCTGTTATGTACTTATCTCAAGTGGTTTGAATCTCATTTAAAATGATATGTGTTAAAATATTACCATAAGAAAAAATCCTTTCTTTGAGTTTTAACAAAGAATATAGTTGCTGTTTCCCAAACTTTGGATAATGTTTACCCCATTATATTCACTATATAATTTTCCTTTAAATATTCTGTAATTAATGGGACAAGTTAACTACAGTATACTTCTAATCAAGTATGAAAATATTTTCTCTCATACTTCATTCCTACTCTCTCATGTTCCCCTCCCCACATATTGCCCTCCACATACAACATATATTAAGTGCAAATGACAGGCGACACTCAGCTCCTTGTCAGCTTTTCTAGAAGGTACATAAACTAAAATTAATGTTGTGGTAACCTAGTGCTTAGGTCATTGCATGACCTGGTAAACGTTAATTTTTACATTTATCAGCATATTAATATTAGCAAGAACAACTTTTTATGTATTATTCTCTAAAATGTTTATAAAAGGGCATCTTATTTTTTTTAAGTTTATTTATTTTGAGAGAGTGACAGAACACGTGAGAGGGGGATAGGCAGAGAGAGAGTGCGAGCGAGAGAGAGAGAGAATCCCAAGCAGTCTCTGCACTGCCAGAGAAGAACCCGATGTGGGGCTCAAACCCATGAACTGTGAGATCATGACCCCAGCTTAAGTTGAGAGCGGGATGCTTAACTGACTAAGCCACCCACGCTCCCCAAAAGGGCATCTTATTTTAAATTATTCAATTTTTAAAACCAATCTATAATGATTGTCTTGAACTAGATGAATAAACCTCAAAGTTTTCAAAAATCAAACTAAAATGAATATGTAGCATGAATTTATAGTAAAATATCACTGTGCTAATTATTAGACAAGACCTAAATCAGGACACTATCCTACTGCAATGATACTGCATAGTTGCTATATAAAATGAGAAATTGTCTACTTCATAAGACTATTATTAATGATAGGACTTAGGGGTTTTTTTATTAAAATGGCAAGAATACAAATAGCTTATATCAAATGTAAAATACAGTACTGTCCAGGCTTTAACATCAACATGAAGCCAAAGCCTATGGAGAGAAAAGATGAGATTTAGGAGATTTTAGGAGAAATAGGAAAATATCATTAAACTTATTACTCTACATTATAGACACCTGCCATAGGCAAAAAATAAAAAATAAATAAAATGGCAATTAAGTTGATTGCAGTACTTTAATGTTTTAAAGAAAACTTATTAAAACACACATTTTTTAAAAATCTTACATTCTTGACAAATATAACATCACCTACCTTTCTAAAAAATAGCAGAGATAAACACAATTGCAGAAAATGTATGTTAATTAGTGGTACAATACTATGGATTTTAAAACTCTGACACACTCCTACTATCTGCTGCTTTGAAATCAGATTATGGCCTGGAATTTATGTCAGGTTGGTTCCAAAATGGAATATTGGGTCCCAGGCCAGTATTAATAAACTGTGCCTATTTTGGCACAACTTCACCAGCCATGAAAGCACAAATCACAAAGAAAAAATTTAACCAACCAATTATTTGAGATATCAAGAAAGGAAAGGAAATCAGTTTTGTAAAAACACTTTTCCCTCTTTTTATAAGCTTCTTTATTTACTCCGGATAGTTAACATAACAGTGTTCAATAGTGAAGTAAGCAGATTTTACACTCACTATTACTGCATGGATAGAAAGAGCCATATGCATTTTTGTTTTTATATATCATTTTGGACCACCGCGATATGGCACATGAGAACACAGATTCAGAGGCACAAAGTTAATAAATACATTTAACATTGTCAAGCATTCAAAAGATAAATGCAATCATATAGCAAAAAAAAGTTTGTAACTTTGACCTTTCCCAAGGATGTGAAGAATCTTTTCGCATCTCAGAAATCTCTATAGCAAAGATTCCTATGAAAGAGAAAAAAATTATGCAGATTAATATTTTTAACTCAATGATTTCACCCATGTATAAAAAATGTATTCTAACATTACTTTGGCAATTCTTAAGGTTTTTTTTTCCCCAGCCTCTGTGAAGGAAAACATATACAATGTATTTTTTTCATTCAGCTTTCACAAACTGTGGTACATCGCTATCATGGAATAATATTCAACAATAAAAAGAAATGAACTATTGATAAATACAACAACTTGGATCGATCTCATGGGCATTGTGCTAAATGAAAAAACCCAATCTCAAAAAGTTACACACTGTGTCTAATTCTATTTATATAACATTATCAAAATGTTATATAAGAATTAAAGATATAGAAAACAAATTAGTGTTTGTCAGGGCGGAGAAGGGGAGGCTTGTGACCATAAAAAGGTATCATAAGGGAGCAAGTTCCTTGGTGCTGATAGAGAATATAGTACAGTATGTTGCTTGTAATTGTGGTATATGTATGGTGTGTAAAAAAACCGTGCACACACATACATATGAGTGCATGTAAAAATGAATGAAATCTAAAAGGCCTATGGACTAATTAATTATATTGTACCAATATCAATTTCCTGGTTTGTAAGATATTGCCATTAGGGATGCTGGGAAGAAGGATTATCTGTACTATTTTTGCAACTATGTGTGAGACTGTAGTCATTTCAAAATAGTGTAACAAAGCAAACAAAACTGTGACATAAACATACAAGGAAATACAACTCAGCAGTTAAAAGGAACATACGACAACATCTGATCCACACAATAATCTGGATAAATCTCTAATATATGATTCTGAGTAAAAGTCATTGGAAGCTACATACATGATTTTATTTATATGATAACACTGAAAAGGCAAAACTATAGGGATAGGAGAGAGATCAGTGGTTGGGGAAAGTAAATGAAGTACATTGACTATTGTCTAGATAATAGGTGGTAGTCAAAGTATATCATTCAAACTACCAGCAAAGGTTAAATAAGAAAAAAGGGAATTAAGGGCACTATTAAAATTATTAATAGAAAGGAGACTACTATAATAAAGTACAAATGTCTTAAATATCAAAAGAAATTATAAAAAGTAAAGAAGAAAAGTCAAATTGAAAAATACAATAAATGTCACATGATGAACAAAGTTTTCATAAGATAACATGACAGAGTTGATACCAAATTTCAATCATATTAATGTGAAAAAGTTTAACTCATCCATTATTTCAAAACAGCCCATAAAGCAAAACTTAAATCCATGCTATAAACATGAAAGGTACCTAAAATGCAGTGATTCAGAAAAGCTAAAAATAAAGAGATGGACAAAGGTTTGCCAGGCAGATGGAGACAATAACTACTTGTAACTCTTAATACCAGACAAGGTAGACACCAAGCCCCTCCCACCTCCAAAAAATTAAATGTATCAGAAAAGTACACTTCATAAAATCCACATCCCACAATGAGGATATTAGTGCACACACATAATGTTCATAATATCTATGCAACAAATAAAGCGGTACACCACCTACATAAAACAAAATTTATAGGAGATACAAAAAGAAATAAAAATATAATAATAATTGAAGATTTTTAGTAAAATAAAAGAACTAATAAAATAAAAAAGGTAAATCTTTTAAATATATATATATATACTAGAAAATATAATATATTTAAAAAAAAAATATATATATATATATACTAGAAATATATACCTTGATAAGAAAGAATATATCTTTTCAAGTGCACATGAGCTACCCACAAAAATTTATCATGTAGTAAAGTACAAAGAAAATATCAATAGGGGTGCCTGGGGGGCTCAGTCAGTTGAGCATCTGACTTCGGCTGAGGTTATGATCTCGCGGTTGGTAAGTTCGGGCCCTGTGTTGGGCTCTGTGCTGACAGCTCAGAGCCTGAAGCCTGCTTGGGATTCTGTCTCCCTCTGTCTCTGCCCCTTCCTCACTCACACTTTGTGTCTCTCTCTCTCTCAAAAATAAATATTTTTTAAAAAATTTTAAAGAAAGTCTCAGTAGTTACACAAAATAGAAATATTATAGAAAATACTCTAATCACAAAATAACGCCAGAAATTAAAAAATGAAACACAAACGCAAAAAGCCCTTCTTATTGGAAGGTTAAAGATTTTCCGTCAAATAACTTTTGGGTAAAAGTGAAAATACAAATAGAAATTAGAGAATTTGTGAAAAATAATGGTAACAAAATATTACATATCAGAATCTATGGGATATATTTAAAGCAATGGTCACTGGAAAATTCATAGACCTAAATATTTACATCAATAAGAATGAAAGAATGGCAATAAATGAGTTCCTAACTTAAAAATACTAAGGAAAAAATCCAACAAAGTAAATAAAAAGCACAGGAAGAAAATAATACAAGCAAAACCATAAATTAATAAGATAAAGAAAAATCAGTAAGTCAAAATGCTGGTTCTTTGAAGCAATGAACAAAGTAAACAAAACACTGGCTAAAGTAACCAAGAAATAGGAGAGGGAAGCACCCATACACAATTAAGAAATGACAATGGCATATAACTATTGATACAGAGAAAATTTTTAAATTCATAAGATATAGCATTGGTTCCAAAAACTGAAAGGAAATGGATAATTTTTAGATAAACAGAATATAGGGAAAGTTTAAAACAAGTTCCAAAAACAAAACAAAACAAAACAAAAAAAATTTTATCAAGGAAGTATATACCCCACAAAACAGAAAGAACCAAATCCTTAGAGATCAGATAATCACAAACTACATAAATTGTTTCAAGGCATAGTAAATGAAAAACTCTCCAATTACTTTTCTGAAGCAAAGATAACGTTGATATCTAAACTTGGTAAGATAGGGCAAAGAAAAAAATTCAGACCAATGTTGTTTATAAATATTAATACACAAATCTAAAATAAAATATTAGTGAACATTAAGAATACACTAAAACAAAGCAGGGTTTATACCACAAATTCAAAGATGGTTCAATATTTGAGAATATTTTAATATAATTCTCATATTAATAGTTCTAAAGAGAAAAACCGTATCTCCATAGATGCTGAAAAAACACCCATTCCTAATTAAAATAATCTTGAGAAGATAAAAATGAGTGGATATTATAAAACATTTACATCTCAATCTTAAAGCCAGCATCTTATACTTATTTGACAAACCCTAGAGGTATTCCTACTTAAGGTCAGAATCAAGACAAAGATGCCCATTTTCTTCACTACCATTTATCACTATTCTGAAGATACTAGCTAATGCAATGAACTGGAGAATACAATTCAAGAGATAAAAATAGGAGAAGAAGAAACAAAATGATCTCTTTTTGCAGATGACATGATAATATACTTGGAATTTTCTAAAAAATCAATGACAAAATTTAATGAAACAATAAAAAAATTTAGCAAGGCAACATGATGATAAATTTACATGTAAAAACAGCGTATTTGAAGATATAATGAATGAGGGAAAAATCTAAAGATAAAATAATTAGGAATAAACTTAACAAGAAATGTTCAAAACCTGTATAAAGAAAACTACAAGTCATTCTTGAATGACACAAAGTGAGTTTGAACAAATGGAAAGACATATCTCTTCTTGGTTAGGACATCTCAACATTATTGAGATGTCATTTCTCCACAAGTTAATTTATAAGTTTAATGTGATTCTAATAAAAATCCCAAGGTTTTTTTTTTAAATGGAACTAGATAAATTGACCCCAAATTTCATATGGAAAATAAACTCACAAGAAAATATAGGTCAATACTTAAAAGGAAGAGCTCTTACAAGCACTAGCCCTTTGGTATGCTGGAGCTGGCTCGTAGTTGATTGTAAATATTCAGGAATTTTGTGAGCTCGTGGTTAAACCAGCTTGGTTGCTTGAAACTGGGCAACGTATAGAATGTGTAATCACTATGTTGTACACCTGACACTACTATACCATTATATGTCAACTGCACTTCAATAAAAGAAAGAAAGAAAGAATGCCCCCACAGTGGGCATATTTACACTACTAAAACTGTCAAATGCTACAAGTCAGGGCTTCTCCCTCGCCTTCCTTGGAGAGTCAGTTTACTAGCAAACCATCAGACTAGCCCCCCCAAAACTAAAAATATTACAAAGGCTCTATAATTAAAGTAGCGTGGGACTGGAACATAAATAGACCCAAAGGAATAAAAGAGAAAGTCTAAAAAGAAACTTGAACCACTGGAGCAAAATCTTTTCTTAGGACTACTGGTTGGTCATTCGGAAAAAGGTAAAATTAGATCCGTTCTTCGTACCATGTAAAAAAAAAAAAAAGGCTCTAAATGGATCATAAATCTAAATGTAAAAAGTAAAACCATATATATATATATATATATATGTAAAACATTATTTCCTCTATTATCCATTTGAGTATAAGATTTTTCTAACTATAAACAGAAATATGGATGCATTAACATACATTTAAAAATTTGATTACATAAAAATAAACATTTTTCCATGGGAAAAATAGTATATGCAAAATCAAAAGAAAAAGGGAAAAGTAGAAGAAAATATTTGCAACATTTATCATTGATAAAGAGCTAATTTCTCACATTTATAAAAAAATTTTTAACAAAAAAATTCCAGTAGAAAAATGGGCAAAGGAATAGATAATTCAAAAATAAGAGATATTAAAACAGCCCTTAAACATATGAAAAGATATTCAAATTCACTCATAAAAAGAAAAATGCAAATTAAAACTACACTTAAGTACCATTTCTTACCTACCATACTGGTAAAAATTCAAGAACTTGACAGTATACTCTGCTGGTGAGGCTGTGGGGAAACAGGAACTCTCACCCATATCTAGTGGGAGTGCAAAATGGTACAACCCCTATAGAGGAGAATTTGGCACTATTTAAGAAAACTATATACATAACACATTTACCCCTTGACCCAGAAATCCTGATTCTAGGATTTTATCCTGAAGATATACCTCCACAATTACGAAAATACATTTGTATAAGATTATTCATTACAGCTTTATTTGTAATTTCAAATTGCTGAAAACCACCTAAATGTCCAAATGTAGAAGGTTTGCATAATTATGGTATATCCATACAAAGGAATACTATGCAGCTATAGAAAAGAATGAGGAAAATCACTATGAACTAATATGGAGTGACTTCTAAAAGAAGAGAGAAAAGCAAAGTGTGAAGAAGCATATATAATATGCTACCTTTTGCATATGAAAAGAAAAATAAAAATATACCTGAATGTCATTATCATAAGACCATAAAGGAATATGGGGGACATGGGATGGAAGGCATACAGAATTTGCAGAGTTTTGACTTTTAAAAGCCTATTAGTCTACATATTCAAACATAAAATTAAATCAAGGAAAAAACTAGGAAGGGGAAAAATGAAAAAACGAAAGCAAAGTGAAATAAATGAATCTAATGTTATTTCAACTGTATACTATAATCACAGGAAAAGAGGGGGGAAAAAGTTAATCCAAGTAATTTATCAACTCAGTATTTGACTATATGCTCTTAAAATTTGTGCAAAGTAGTGTATGAAGACAGGAATTACAAATGGATCCTGAACTTTTAAGTTGGTCTGTTTATTGTAGGGACACAGGTGAAGAAATTTTGAAACTATTTTAGATGCATTCTGGGATTGAGCAAATGGGTATGTGCATATTGTTGAGTAAACATGTTGATGTTGAGCCAGGGTCCTTACTATAGAGGAAAGGACATACACATACAAAATGGAAAAAGGGAAGGAAAACACCTGAGAGGATGGTTTGGAACTGGAGAGATTGCTTATGTTTTTAAAACGTGTGTGCGCGACTGTGCGTGTGTGTGTGTGCATATATGGAGAGAGAAGGAATATATGCAAGAGTGTGAGTACGTGAGACAGCAAATGTGTTGCCTCAAACACATCGAAAGTAAAAGGGGTAAAATTTTAACGAGTATGGGTAAAAGGTATATAGCTGTTCTCTGCATTATTTTCTTTTTATAATTTCTTATAAGTTTGAATTTATATCAAATGTTTTTACAAAATTTGTGACTTATAGGAATATATCTAAAATACTCTCTTCTGAAAAATAAACTACTTTCCTAAAGCATAAGTATTTTATGGTGCTATATTAACCAATATTTTATTAATGAAAGTATATGAAAAAATTTGTTTTAAAAAAAAGAAAATCAGATTTAAAAATATAATTTATGTCAACATTAGATAGAGTGGAGATCTTTCATTTTAGCAAATTTACATAAAATTATCAAAATACTTTATTTTTATGTCTATATACGTATGTATATTATTATGTATAAATATTATGTCTATATTACCTGTGTAATTGTATTTAAATAGCACTATTAATGATAGATTGTTTTTGAGCTTCCTTACTCCCTCAAGTATTGCTATATGGTACCCAAAGAAAGGATCTTTAAATCACTTACTCTTCTAACGATCGATCTAGGCCTCGGTCAGGAGATCGATGGTGAGCACGTTCTGGTGAATGACATTTTGTACTTGGCTTCATGGTAGTATTCAAATGATAAGCATTACTTGAGTAATTCTGGCGGCGAAGTTCTTGCACGGCCCTCTCCCTAAAGCAAAATAAGGGGCTTTTAAACTTTATATCCAGTGATGTTATTAATAGTGTCATAAAACTGTAGTTCAGTTCACACTTTAAAAGCTAACCATCATGAAATTATCAAAATTTGTTATCTTAAAAAGTGCCTTCCACCTTTTGGGATGAGCACTGGGTGTTGTATGGAAACCAATTTGACAGTAAATTTCATATATTAAAAAATTTAAAAAAATAAAAATTAAAAAAAAATTTTTAAAAAGTGCCTTCCAGACTGAACACTGCAGAGAGACAAACTTACCTTTCAAAGCGCTCTGTCCCTAGCTGTCGTTTGGTAATGTCTAAATCAGCTTCCAATTGTGTTACAACATTTCTGAACTGGGCCACATCTCTACTCTGGATGGCCCTGTGTAAAAAAACATAGGAGTGACAGCTGATTAAGCTTAAAATACGGCAAGGACTTCTAGAGTGCATTAAACCATATTGGCAATGGCTTCTCAGCTGGAACCAAGCCAAACTGTGATCTTTATGGATATATTAGTTCACCTAAAATATGCCAATTTTAAATGTAATAAATATGAAAATAGCCTACTTGAAAAGCTTAAGCTGTGTCAGTCCCATCCAATTAGTTAAACCTCTGTCTCAGTTTCCCTACGTTTAGATGGGATAATATTATCTATTATCTATCTATATTACCTATTTTTAAAGTACTTTAAGGTATTATATGTAAAGTAGTACTATAACCAAATAATAAAACACCATGATTAATTTAGTCTATTATATATATTTAGTAAATCAACCAAGTGCTTTACATATACTTATAATGAAATTTGATTTACACAATTTGTAATGAAATTTGATATCCAAACTGTTAAAAACATAAAATCTCTTCAGTTTAGCAGGATTTTCTTTAGGGGTAAACAGTGCCTCAAAAACCCTGTCATTAGGCACACTATCATAAGGAAGACAATGGCAACAATGAATGCTGCTTACATAGAACATTCTATCCTCTTTGCTTGCCTTCAGAACTGCAATGTTAACTACTAAAACATAACTTTAGAGACTAAGAACACTAATGTTTATTATGCTTACTAGTTCTGAATGATAGTACTTATCAACCAGTCTAAAACAGAATGTACCCCTGAAGGTGGGGGTTTAGGCACATTTCACTAAGGCCAATTTCCACATACCAGCTTGAGAAAATGATCCTGCTGAACCGGTTGAATCCCAGCTGTGGTGACGGAAAAGAATGACTCACAGCTGCCATAACCTGACAACAGTTTCTCAAGGAAACTGGCCCTGGCTTTGCAGCCTTTGCTCAGTCAGGGGCTCCAGAGTGACTGATTACTGAGACCATGATTCTTATCTTTTCCAGGTGCCATGCTCAGATGAGGCTGGATGAAAAAGTGTTATAGATGGGACATAAGAATAGAGGCTGAGGGTCCCCATCAGTTTTTGTGAGAGGTCACCAAGTTTAGTAATAAAAACATTCACTATATAGGCAGGCATTTCTACTGAATCTTCCAGCTAAGAGTCTTGTAATAAGATGCTAATGGTGACATGGATGCTTGGGGAAAAAAAAAAAGGCCAAGGGGCGCCTGAGTGGCTCAGTTGATAAGGGTCCAACTTCCGCTCAGGTCATGATCTCACGGTTGGTGAGTTTGAGTCCCGCATCGGGCTCTGAGCCTGGAACCTGCTTCAGATTCTATGTCTGTCTGTCTGTCTGTCTGTCTGTCTCTCTCTCTCTCTGCCCCTCTCCTGCTCACTCTCTGTCTCTCTCTCTCAAAAATAAATTAAAAAAAATTTTTAAGCTAAAATCAGTACTCTAAGCAAGGTCTTCAGTATTATATGAATGTGGGAGTTCTTCCAAGTACCCAGTATATACTTACAGGTACATAAGGAAATACTATGTGACAAGTCTAAAGACTAGGTAACAATAACCAGGTGGGTCTATAAATAGAAAAATTCTTCTGGTTTCCTAAGTGCTTAATTTTTTTTCTAAGAACTTGTTATAATATTTCTACAAGGTAATATTTTAGGTCAGACATTCTACTATATCCAAAGCCCTGTTAGAAATAATCAACAGAGATGGTTAAATTTAAATTTAGACGCATTTAGATAAATATATAATAGAAATGAATAATAAATCTTAGGCAAATCACAATGTTTCTGGTCCTCAGTTTAACCGATGGCAGAAGATGGGCACTAAATTGTCTAAATTCCAGCTTTAAAATTCGACTACCCTATAAAGTATAAAAATTATTTAAAATATGACTTTATGCTATTATGTTGCTAACCAACTCACATTTTACTTTCTGCCAAACAAAGGTGTTCTTTGAGAAGCTGAATTTCAGATTCTTTTTCTTGAAGCGCTATCTGAGACTGATATTCTTTGTCTCGATTGGCCACCAGCAAAGCTTCTAGATTCTGCATAGAGATTCTCTCATTTGTCATCTGACTCCTGAGGAGTTCTATTTCAGAGCGAGCAGAATCTAACTCATTCTCCATCTGTACAATAATAGGAAGATATCTATACTTATTCCCATTCATTTATTGAACTGATTATCAGAGACTCATAAAATTTCTGTGTTATAAGTTCAAAACCCCTTTTAATTTCTTAATTAGAAATATCCTCCTTCTTACCAAATATACACACAGGATCACTTTCTCCAACTCCAATTTTTTTGATAGGATCAAAATTAATTTAAGTAAAGACTTATTAATAATCCCAAACTGCAAATAATTTCCATTTCCAGTGTTGATATTTCTTTATATAATTCTGCAAGATTGACGTGGTGATATACATGACTACTGCTTTGTCCTGAGTTAGGTGAGTTACAAACACCTAACTACCTTATAGAATGTTATTGCATTTCATAGTTAAGGAAGATAAGGAATAACTGCACATTCTCTCTCTTGTATAAACCTGTGGAAAGCTTCATTTTATGAAGGTTATCTTGAGCCTCAAAAATACTCTGTAAGCCAAATGTTTCTTCAAAAGAAGATCAGACATTGATATTTAGAAAAAAAGTATTCCTTATCTCATAATACACATTACAATAAATTATACATGTATTTAAAAAGTTAAATATGCAAAAATAAAACTCTAAGAAAAAAGAATTTAATAAAAATGAAATTATTGGGGGAGGGGTGAGCAGGTAGGGAAGAACTGTCTAGACTAGATATAATTAAAAATGATGTATAGCCATATAAAAAATAAACATACTGATTATAAACCTAACTGAAATTTATAAGGAAACTGGAAAAATATACTGTTTGTATCGTGACAAATGGTAGCTATACTAGAGGTGAGCACAGCATCAGTATACCCTTATTGAATCATTATGTTGGACACCTGAAACTAATGTAACACTGTGTCTCAACTATACTCAAGTTTTTAAAAAATTTTAAGAAGAAACTCAATAAATAAAATGGCTAATATCTTACTACTAAAAGGAACTCATACAAATTGATGAGAAATATGAACTAATGATATGAACAGATGATTTATAAAATAAAGCTCATTAGTAAACATGTGGGGGAAAAAAACTACCCTTACTAATATTCAAGTGAGTATAAATTGAAATAAGATGCTATTTCTAGTACAGGGTTTCTTAATCTTGACACTACTGACATTTTGGGTTGGATAATTATTCCGTGTAGGGAGATGCCTTATGCACTGTAGGATATTTAGCAGCATCCTTGGCCTCTACTTATTAGAGGCTGGTAGCATTCCCCCACCCCAGTTGTGACAATCAAAAATGTCTCCAGATATTGCTGAATGGCCACAGGGGAGCAAACTATCTCTCAGCTGAACCACTGTTCTAGTTTATCAAATTGGCAAATTTCTTAGTATGTATTGGTTAACATTAAAATGGGCAATGGCATGGCACCTGGGTGGCTCAGTCGGTTGAGCGTCTGACTTTTGATTTCAGCCTGGGTCATTATCCCAGGGTCATGTGATTGAACCCTGCGTCGGGCTCTGCAGTGAGCATGGAGCCTGCTTGAGATTCTCTCCGCCCCCCCCCCCCATCTTGTTCTCCCCTCTGGCCCTCTCCCCCACTCACGCATGCACTCTCTCTTTCTCTAAAAAGAAAAAAAAATTTTTTTAATGGGCAATGGCAAGTACATACACTTTGCTAGCAAGAATACAAAATGAAGCATGACTTTTTTTGCAGCAGCAGCAGCAGCTTTATTGGAATATAATTTACGTACCATACAACTCACCCATTTAAAAGGTACAATTCAAATAAGTAAATAAAAGGTACAATTCAATTGGATTTTTTTCAAGTTTTTATTTAAATTATAGTTAGTTAACATATAGTGTAATATTGGTTTCAGGAGTAGAATTTAGTGATTCATCACTTAAACACCCAATGCTCATTACAAACAAGCGCCCTCCTTAAAACCCATCACCCATTTAGCCCATCCCCCACCCACCTCCCCTCCAGCAACCCTCAGTTTGTTTTCTATAGTTAAGAGTCCCTTATGGTTTGTTTCTCTCTCTCTCTTTCTTTCCCCTATGCTCATCTGTTTTGTTTCTTAAGTTCCACATATGAGTGAAATTCTATGGTGTCTTTCTCTGATTTATTTTGGTTAGCATAATACACTCTAGCTCCATCCACATCATTGCAAATGGCAAGATTTCATTCTTTTTTATGGCTGAGTAATATCGATGCAGAAAAAAAGTATTGGACAAAGTGCAGCATCTGTTCTTGATAAAAAGCCTCAACAAAGTACAGAGAGGGAACATACCTCAACATCATAAAGGCCATATACAAAAGACCCACGGATAATACCATCCTCAATAGGGAAAAACTGAGAGCTTTTCCTATGTGGTCAGGAACAAGACAGAGATGTCCACTCTCACTATTGTTATTTAACACGGTACTTGAAGTTCTAGCATTGGCAATCAGACAACAAAAAGAAATAAAAGACATCCAAATTGGAAAGGAAGAAGTCAAACTTTCACTATTCACAGATGACAGGATGCTCTATATAGAAAATCCAAAAGACTCCGACAAAACTGCTAGAACTGATCCATGAATTCAGTAAGTCACAGGATACAAAATCAATGTACAGATATCAGTTGCACTTCTATACACCAATAATGTAGCAGCAGAGAGAGAAATCAAGGAATTGATCCCATTTACAACTGCACCAAAACCCATAAGATACTTAGGAATAAACCTAACCAAAGAGGTAAAAGACAAGTATGCTGAAAACTATAGAACACTCATGAAAGAAACTGAAGAAGACACAAAGAAATATAAAAATATTATTATCCAAATGTCTATACTACTGCCCAAAATCTACATAATCCCTATCAAAATAATACCAGAATTTTTCACAGAGCTAGAACAAACCTAAAATGTGTATGGAACCACAAAGGACCTCGATTGCCAAAGCAATCTTGAAAAAGTAAAGCAAAGCTGGTGGCATCACAACTCGGGATTGCTATATTACAATCTGTATTACAAGCTATATTACAAAGCTGTAGTCATCAGGATGGTACAGTACTGGCACAAAAACAGACAGATCAATGGAACAAAATAGAAAACCCAGAAATGGACCCACAACTATATGGTCAACTAATTTTTGACAAAGTAGGAAATTATATCCGATGGAAAAAATAATTGTTTTTAATATATTAACAGAGTTGTGCAAACATGCCACAATCTCATACTCTAGTATTACAACTTTTTCATCATCCCAAAATGAAGCTCAGTATAGATTAACAGTCACTCTGCACCCACCCCACCTGCTGCAGCACCATCCCTAGGCATTCCCCAATCTATTATCTGGCTCTATAATCTGTCTTCTTTCAGACATTTCAAATAAATGGAATAACATAATTTGTATGTGGTCATTTGTGACTTGTTTCCTTTACCTAGCATAATGTTTTCAAGGATCATCCATGTTATAGCATGTATCCATATTTCATTGCTTTTATTGCCAAATAACATTTGGTTGCATAGGTGTAGGAACATATAAGTTATTTACACCTTCTGGCTAGTATAAATAATGCTGCTAAGAACATTTGTTCTTAGTTTTAGAGTGGACCTCTATTTTCATTCCTCTTTGATACACAGGAGTAAAGTTTCTGGACTTTATGGTAATCCTATTTTTAAGTCAGTTTCTTAAGTCAGTTTCAGTACATTTTGAAGAACTGCCAAAATATTTTCCAAAGTGAACTTATATTTCCAATAGCAATGTCTGAATTTTGAATGCTCCAAATTCTTTACATCTTTGCCAATACCTGTTATTGTTTTTAAAATTATTTTATAGCCATTCTAGTGGTTGTGAAATGGTATAGTTTTGATTTGCATTTCTCTGTTAATGATATTGTGCACTTTTTCATGTACTTATTGGCTATTTATGTATCTTCTATAGAGAAATGTCTATTGAGATCTTTTGACAATTTTTTTAGTTATTAAGTTGTAAGAGTTCTTTACATTTTCTAGATACGATTCTCTTATATATATGCTTTATAATTTTTTAACCAGTCTGTGCATTATATTTTTAATTTATTGATGATATTATTTGCAGCACAAAAGTTTTTATTTTGATAAAATTATTTTATTTTTTCTTGTGTTGCTTGTGCTTTTGATGTGGATTACTTAACCAAAAGTCACAAAGGTTTACTTCTACTTCCTAATTAAGTTTTATAATTTTAGCTCTTACCTACAGGACTGTAATCCATCTTATGGTATGTGATAGGAATCCAAGTTCATTCTTTTCCATGCAGATATTCAGTTGTCCCAGTACCATTCATTGAAAAGACTATTCTTTCCCCATTAAATTGTACTGGCATCAATTTTTTGAAAATCATTTGGCCACAAATGTAAGAGTTTGTTTCTGGATTCTCAATTCTGTTCCACTGACTTATATGTCTTTTCTTATGCTAGTATTGCACTATCTTGATTACTGTAGTTTTGTAGTCAGTTTTGAAAATGGGAAGTGTTAGTTCTCTAATTTTGTTATTTTTCAAGATTGTTTTACTTGAACTTCCATATTAATTTTGTATCACCTTGTCAACTTCTAAAAAAGAAACAAGCTGGGATGCTGATAGGCATTGTATTAAATCTGTAGGTCACTTTAGGGTAGTATTACCTTTTTAAAAGTGTTTAGTCTTCTAATCCATGAATATGGGATGTCTTTCCATTTATTTAGGTCCTCTTTGAATTTTTTTAGCAATGTTTTCTAGTTTTGTAAAGTATAAGTTTGACACTACTTTTGTTAAATTTATTCCTAAGTATTTTATCTCCTCTTGATGCAATCCCATCTGATGGAATTGTTTTCATTTCATTTTTGGATTGTTCATTGCTAATATATAGAAATGTAATTGATTATTGTACACTGATCTTATATCCCGCAACCTTGATTAACTCATTTATTAATTTTAGGTTTTTAGCAGACTCCTTAGGATTTTTCATATCCAAGATCATGTCATCTATGAATAAAGATAGTTCTACTTCTTTACCACTCTGATGCCATTTATTTCTTTTTCTTGCCTAATTGCCCAGGTTAGCACCTCTAGTGCAGTGGTGAATTAGAAGAGGTGCAGACAGCATTCTTATCTTGCTACTGACAAGAAAAGGGGAAAGCATTCAGTCTTTCAACATTAAGTATATTAAGTCAGGGATTTTCACCAAAAACAAAATTCATCTTTAAACATTGGAAGAATTTACAACTAAAGCTACCTGGGTCTACACGTTTCTTTATGGATGTTTTGAAATTACTAACTCAATTTAATTACTTGTTATAGATATATTTAGATTTTCTATTTTTTTCTTAAGTCAGTTTCAGTACTGTCTTTCTGGGAATTTACATTGATTTCGCCTAAATTATGTAATTTTTGGCATTTAGTTGCTCATAATATTCCCTTATAATCCTTTTATTTTCTGTATGATTGGTAGTGATGTCCCCCTTTCATCCCTAGTTTTAGTAATTTGACTTCTCTCTCTCACACACACACACACTTACTCATTCTAACTAAAGTTTTATCAATTTTGTTGATATTGTGAAAGAACAACCTTTTGTGTTTTTTTGATGTTTTCTACTGTTTCCCATCTTGTTTTCTATTAATTCGTGCTCTAATCTTTATAATTTCTTTCATTCCACTTCCTTTAGATTTAGTTTGCTTCTCTTTTTCCAGCTTAGATTAGTGATTTGAGATCTTTCTTCTTTTTTAAAAACATATAGACATAAATTATAAAGCTATAATTTCCCTGTAAGTATTGCTTGAATTGGCATCTTATAAATTTGGGCACATTGTGTTTTCATTTTCATTAATCTCATTTTCTTTATTCTTTGTGATTTCTTCTTTGAGTTACTGATATTGGGGAGTGCGTTGTTCAATTTCCATTTACTTATGAATTTCCCAAATTTCCTTCTTTTATTGATTCCTAATAATTGCATTCTGGTGGGAGAATATGATTTGAATCCTTTTAAATTTATTGAGGCTTGTTTTATGGCCTAACATTTGGACTATCCTAGAGGATCATTCATGTAGTTGAGAAAACCGTGTATTCTACTGTTGTTAACATGGATATGTTAACTCTAGTTTGATTTTAGTTTTGTTGGAGTCTTCTATTTCCTTGTTGATGTTCTGTCTAGTTGCTCTCTTCCTTACTGAGAGTGCTGTATTGACGTTTCCAACTATTATTGTTGAACCGTTTACTTCCAGATAAATACAGAAATATTATTACTATATAGCTCTATTTCCTCCTCCCCTCTTTAGTGCTATTAGAATTTTACATGTTACATCTATATGAAATAAGTCCCATAATATATTGTTGTAATTACTTTTTTAATTAATATATCTTTAAAATAAGTTGATAGAATAAAAGAAAGCAAGTATATAATAGTCAAATTTAACAGATAAAGGATTCAAAGCAGCTATTCTAAATATTTTAGTTCAAATAACTATAAATATTTTAATATATAAGTAAATATTTTAGTTCAAAGAACTAAAGGAAACCATATTTAAAGAAGTAAAGGAATGTATGATGACAATGTCTCATCAATAGAGAATAATAATAAGGATATAGAAATTATAAACTGTTCTCAAAGGCAGTTTCTTTTACCTGTGGATGAGTCACACTTTCCTGTTTCTTTGAAAGTCAAATTGTTGTTGAAAATTGGACATTTAAGATACCATATTGTAACAACTCGGAATACTCCTGAATACTCTGAATACTCAGGAATACTCCTCCCCACCTCAGGGCTTATTGTGGTCTGTACTTCCTCCTGCCCTCCTCTGGACAGTTTCCATGAAGTATATTTTCCTTGCAGTGTACAGCTTCTGATGTTGCTTCTCAAGGTATGTGCACAATCACTCTGATTCATTTACCATAGTCTCTCTAAACCATTCTCTTGGGATGACAGTGGATTTAGCCAGCCTACCTTTCTCTGTCCCTGATCTTGTATTAAGTTTCTAGCTGGCCTGTCTCTACTGGTATCATCTAAATGTTAGCCTCTATTAATTGCTGGCTGACTACTCTACTGATTTTGACAATGGCCTAGGGGTATAAATTGCTTTACAGTCTGATGCAATTAAATCTGGATCCCTTCCAGGGCAGTTTTGGGTAAGTCTTTAAGGCTTGCTCTGACTCCAGGAGAGGTCCTTTTAGCTATCACTTTCCATGGTTCTTTATTAAACTTCTAAGTAGCCTATTGTTTTGCTTCTTGTTTTCATGAAGTTACTAGTTCCTTCAAAAAACTTTCATTTCATGACTAACTGCTGAAATCCTTAGAATGAACTGGATAATGCAACAGCTGCCCTCCTGGATTCAGGTGTTGCTCATTCATGGAATCCATGCCTGAATCTGTGGTATACAACTTTTACATGACTCACTGGACTGGTCCCAGTGGCACTTCAACTTTTAGCCTTTACACCACAGCTATACTTTCTCTTCTACTTGGCAGGATAGCCACCTTTGCCACATCAACTTCTAAAAGTGGTAGGCCTTAGAGTCACAGCAGCAGCACAAGTGCATTTTCTTGCCATGCTTTTCAAATGATGACTGACATTCCCTTCATCATCTCACTTCTGTGGTGGAGACCAAAGAGAAAGCACTTCTGCTTCATAATATTCAGAAACTTCTGCCCAGCAGAGAACCACTAGTTTCTTCTTAACTGTGTATCATCACTTTTTGAAAGCTCTCTGGCTATATATGCCCAAATTCCCACTTCTAGGAATACATCCTAAAAATAAAATGCAAAATGTGATAAAAGTTTTATGCAACAAAATAATTACAAGGTTGTTTTATATACAAATTAAAAATCTGAAATTTTTTATTGCCCAGCAATAGGGAAGTAGTGAAAAGTAGAATAGTCAATTGTAATATGCTACTATTGCAAATATGTAAAACAACATAAAAATCTGGCTAGGAAAAGAAAAGGGCTAAAAGGAAATAAAACAAAACATTTATTATAGGAGAATGGTTCTGAAATCCACTGTAACCTAAGATGATGATAACACTTTTAAAAATCTTTTGTTTCATTAAAAATTAAATGAGATTCTCCAAAGACTTCTCATATTATTCTGAAGGAAATCATCCATAACACAACTATTAATTAAAGAACATTAAAGGAAGGGTACTTGGAATTCCTGTTCTTAACACTCCTCTTGAGAAGAGTTACATAAGAGAAAGATATACTATATTTATTTGGAAAATAGAAAACTACGACCTAGGTGAATTGGTATGGTATATATATCTTAGTTTTGTGGAACATCTTCAAAAAGATGTGACCACCAATTCACCTATTAACTAGACCTAGACACTCAAAAGCTCTTTACTCCCTCCCCTGTCCTTGAAATGTGGGTTCCACTTGCCTCCCCCACTCCCAGAGGCTGCTCCAAGGACATAGCCTTGAGATAGTAATATATGATATTGAAAACACCTACACAGTATACATGACTGAGCCGACTTTGGGCCACTTTATAAGGTTTTATGTATTGGTGGGTGAATGCAAGGATCCATTCATCTTGCTGCTGCCCAAGACAAACTTCATACATAAGTTCCTTTTGCAAATAAAACTGCCACCTCCCAACCTGGAGTGGTCTGCCTCGATTTTTGGCCTCTTCCTGCCCTCTGAGTACAGGAACTAATTTCAAATTACACCTGGGAAGCTCCCAGGAGGGTTATGAACTAACACTCAATAAATATATATTTTTTAAAACAAAGAAAACTGGGGCACCTGGCCACAGGGGCTGACTTTGGCTCAGGTCATGATCTCACAGTCCATGAGTTCGAGCCCCATGTCGGGCTCTGTGCTGACAGCTCAGAGCCTGGAGCTTGCTTCAGATTCTGTGTCTCCCTCTCTCTCTTCCCCTCCCCAATTCACACACTGTCTCTCTCTCTCTCTCTCTCAAAAAATAAACACTAAAAACTTTTTTTAAAAACATAAAGCAAAGAAAACTAAGACTATAAAAGATTCTAAAATTCCTAATTCTAGTGCTTTAAATAATTTCCATTGGAGAATGAAGAAGGAGACATAGATCTTTTTCCTTTAACCTCTCCTTTCTCATTTAAAATTATCTGAGTGATTACAGGAATGCAAGCCTGGTTCAGAGTTCAAAAGTCAATTAACATAACCAATCATAACAGGCTAAAGAAAAAAAAATCACACAAATATATTAATTGATGCAGAAAAAGCAAATGACAAAAATTCAATACTCATTCATAATAATCATTACGAATACAATTCATACATTATGAATACAATTCATAATAATCATGCTGAGAATCATGCTGAGTGAAAAAATCCAATCCCAAAAGGTTACATACCATATGATTCTATTTATATAACATTCTTGAAGTGACAAAATTATAGAAATGGAGACTAGATTAGTGGTTGCTATGAGTTAAGGAGGGGCTGGGGATAGGAGGGAAGTAGACAGGGTTACAAAAGGGTAACATGATGGATCCTGTGATGGAAATGTTCTATACCCTGCCTGGTTCAATGTCAACATCCTGGTTGTGATATTATACAATAGTTTTTCAAGAGGTTACCATTGGGGAGACCAGGTAAAGGATACTTTGTGTTATTTCTTACAATTGCATGTGAATCTATAATATCTCAAAATCAAATTTTAGTTTAGACAAAATTATTTGAGTGTCCCCTATATGCATAGTACAGCTAAAGAAATACAAAGATAAATAAGATGGCTCTAACACTTGAAATTACAGTTTATTATGTAATGTATAAACACATATACGTAAATAACTAAATTTCAAGGCAAAAAATTCTTAAATATTTTTTAATGTTCATTTATTTTTGAGAGAGAGACAGAGCATGAGTGGGGAGGAGAAAAGAGAGAGGGAGACACAGAATCAGAATCAGGCTCCAGGCTCTGAGATGTCAGCACAGAGCCCAACGCGGGGCTCAAACTCTCAAACTGCAAGATCATGACCTGAGCTGAAGTCGGATGCTTAACCGACTGAGCCACCCAGGCACCATAAGGGAAAAAAAAATTTAATTTTAGTTAGTTAACATAGTGTGCAATAGTGGTTTCAGGAGTAGAATTCAGTGATGTGTCACTTACATTCAACACCCAGTACTCATCACAAGTGCCCTCCTTAATACCCATCACCTATTTAACCCATCTTCTACCTGCCTCCCTCCATGAATCCTCAATTTGTTCTCTTATTTTGTTCTCTGTGGTTTGTTTCCCTCTCTCTCCCCCTCCACCCTTCCCATACATGCATCTGTTTCATTTCATAATTCCACACAAGTGATATTATATAGTATTTGTCTTTCTCTGATTGACTTATTTCCCCCTAGCATAATACATTCTGGCTTCATCCATGTCGTTCCAAATGGTAAGATTTCATTCCTTTTGATGGCTAAGTAGCATTCCATTGTGTATATATACCACATCTTCTTTATCCATTCATCCGTTGATGGACATTTGGGCTCTCTCCATAGTTTGGCTATTGTTGTGATGCTGCTATAAATATTGGGGTGCATGTACCCCTTTTAATCTGTATTATTTTTCCTTTGGGTAAATACCTAACAAGGCATTTGCTGGATCATAGGGTGGCTCCATTTTTAGTTTTTTGAGGAAATCCATAATGTTCTCCAGAGCGGCTGCACCAGTTTGCATTCCCACCAATGGTACAAGACGATTCCCCTTTTTCCACATCCTCACTAACACCTGTTGTTTCTTGTGTTGTTAATTTTAGTCATTTTGAAAGGAGTGAGGTGGTATCTCAACATAATTTTCATTTGTACTTCCCTGATGATGAGTGATGTTGAGCATCTTTTTGTGCATCTGTTAGCCATCTGGATGTCTTCTTTGAGAAGTGTCTGTTCATATCTTCTGCACATTTCTTAACAGGGTTGCTTGTTTTTTAAGTGTTGAGTTTGATAAGTTCCTTATAGATTTTGGTTACATGTCAGGAGTATTTTAAAATGAAGTTAGGGGGCACCTGGGTGGCTCAGTGGGTTAAGCGTTGGACTCTTGATTTCGGCTCAGGTCATGATCGCAAGTTTGAGCCCTGTGCTGTCAGCATGGAGCCTGCTTGGGATTTTCTCTCCCTCTCTCTCTGCCCCTCCCCTGCTAGTGTGCACCCTCTCTTTTTCTCTCAAATAAATAAATAAACATTAAAAAAATACTGTTAGACTTAGCCTGGCCACTTTGCATCCATTAAGATAGCTATTATCATAAACTGAAAAAACAAAACTAAAACATAATCAGTGTTGGCAAGGATGTAGAGAAACCGGAACCCAAGTGCACTGTTGGTGGGAATGTAAAATGGTACAGTCACTGTAGAAAAAAGAACAAAATTTCCTCAAAAAAATTAAAAATAGAATTGCCATAAGATCCAGAAATCCAGTTTTCGATATAAATACAAAAGAACTAAAAGAAAGGCCTTGAAGAGATATTTGTACACTCATGGGCAAAGCAGCATTATTCACAACAACTAAAACATGGACGCCACGCAAGAGTCTACTGGATGATGAATGGATAAGCAAAATGTAGTATATTCATACAATGGAATATTATTCAGCCTTAAAATGGAAATAAATCCTGTAATATGCTACGACATTGATGCACCTTGAGGACATTATGCTAAGTGAAATAAGCCAGTCACAAAAAGACAAATACTATATGAATCCACTTATATGAGGCCCTTTGAGTAGTAAAAATCATAAAGAGAGAAAGTATAATGATGGTTGCCAGGGGCTTGGGAAAGGGGAGAATAAGAGGTTATTATTTAATAGGTATAGAGTTTCAGATTTACAAGATGAAAAGATATGGGCATGGACAGTGGTGAAGGCTGCACAACAATACGAATGTATTTAATACCACTGAACTGTACACTTAAAAATGGTTAAGACAGAAAAGGTTATGTGTATTTTAACAAAATAAAAGAAAAAATAGAAAAAACTATGAGAAGAGTAAAGAAGCTACAAAACTTGAAGTAACCATCCTTAAAATGTTTAAAAATTAATATAAACCACTTTCAACTTTATATATTGTTGTACCTCTAAGGGTAATGATTTTAAAGCTTAAAGAAAATTATTGGACTATATACTACTTGGTCATGATGTATTACCATTTTAAGAAGCTTTGGGATAATATTTTCTGGTATTTCATCTTAATATTGTTTCAGTTGTAACGACATGTGTTAGTTTCCCAATTTGAAAACAGCAAGTAAAAAATATTTTTAAAGAAAACTTAAGGACATATCATTTGAATTTTTACAGTGAGAATCTATTCATGAGTTACTTTCATCATTAAAAAGTTCTTGCTGAGGGGTGCCTGGGTGGCTCAGTCAGTTAAAAATCTTGACTTCAGCTCAGGTCATGATCTCGCGGTTCATGGGTTTAAGCCCGTGTCAGGCTCTGTGCTGACAGCTGAGAGCCTGGAGCCTGCTTTGGATTCTGTGTCTCCCTCTCTCTTTGCCCCTACTCCGCTCACATTCTGTCTCTCTCTGTCTCTCAAAAATGAATAAACGTTAAAAAAAAATTGTTTTTAAAGTTCTTGGTGAAATAAAAAAATAAAGGAAGAGTTAGAAAATTCTTGCAGGGGCGCCTGGGTGGCTCAGTCGGTTAAGCGGCCGACTTCGGCCCAGGTCATGATATCGCAGTCCGTGAGTTCGAGCCCCGCGTCGGGCTCTGTGCTGACAGCTCAGAGCCTGGAGCCTGTTTCAGATTCTGTGTCTCCCTCTCTCTGACCCTCCCCCGTTCATGCTTTGTCTCTCTCTGTCTCAAAAATAAATAAACGTTAAAAAAAAAAAAAAGAAAAAAGAAAAAAAAAGAAAATTCTTGCATATACCACTTAGTTAATAAAATATTAACAGTGCATTCTTTTTTTACATTTTTTTGCATTTATTTATTTTTGAGAAACAGTGAGACAAAGCGTTAATAAAATATTAACAGTGCATTCTTTTTTTAAAGTTTTTTTTTTTTTACATTTATTTATTTTTGAGAAACAGAGTGAGACAAAGTGTGAGCGGGGGAGGGGCAGAGAGAGAAGGAGACACAGAATCCGAAGCAGGCTCCAGGCTCTGAGCAAGTGGTCAGCACAGAGCCTGACATGGGGCTCAAACCCACAAACTATGAGATCATGACCTGAGCCGAAATCTAATGCTCAACTGACTGAGCCACCCAGGTGTCCCAACAGTGGATTCTTAGAGAAACCAACAGACTCATGATTCTCAAATCCATCATATCCTCCTCTCAAACAGTAGACTAGCAAAATTTAAAAATGGGAACTGTAAAGACCACAATTTGTCAACTTTTTAAAAGTTTTTATTTAAATTCCAGTTAGTTAACATACAATGTAATATTAGTTTCAAGTGTATGATATAGCGATTCAACACTTCTGTACAACACTTGGTGTTCATCAAAACAAGTGGACTCCTTAATCCCCATCACCTATTTAACCCCCCCCCCCCCACCCCCCTGCCATCCACCTCTTCTCTGGTAACCATCAGTTTGTTCTCTATAGTTAAGAGTATGTTTCTTGGTTTCTCTCTTTTTTTCCATTTGCTTATCTGTTTCTTAAATTCCACATGTAAGTGAAATAATATGGTATTTGTCTTTTACTTACTGACTTATTTCACTTAGTACAATACTCTCTAGCTCCATCCATGTCACTGCAAATGGCAAAATTTCATTCTTCTTTATGACTAATATTCCATTGTGTAAATATACCACATCTTCTTTATCCATTCATCAGTTGGTGGACACTTGGGCTGTTTCCAAAACTTGGTTATTGTAGATAATGCTGCTATACACATCAGGATACATGTGTCCTTTTGAATTAGTATTTTTGTATTCTTTGGGTAGATTCAATTACATGATACAACTTGTATACATATCCCCTTAGGATCAGGGCTCCAACTATCTCTCCAGATACATCTCCAGCCACATTGACCTGTGAATGCCACAATGGCCACTGCAAATCATTTACTATTCACTCAAGAATTCATTTTTTTTTTAAATTTATTTGAGAGAGACAGACAGTGCAAGTGGGGGAAGTGCAGAGATAGAGGGAGAGGGAGAAAGAATCCCAAGCAGGCTTCACACTGTCAGCACAGAGCCCAATGTGGGGCTCAAAACCACAAAGCCGTAAGATGATGACCTGAGCTGAAATCAAGAGTCAGACACTTAACCAACTGAGCAACCCAGGTGCCCCAAGAATTCATTTATAACTCCATGCTGTTGTCTATGTTGCTGCTTCCTCTGAATGGGTGCTTTACTCCTTCTGAGCTCAGTAGTACATCCTTGTGAACTCCTCCCTGACACCTGTAGGCCAATTAGGAATTCCCTTTCTAAAACCCTGAATATTTTTTACTAGTATAACATTCATACAAATAATTTGCATATCAATACTGGGAGGTCCTCGGGAGAAAAGGCCTGTCTCTCTTTTTCTATTCTTTTTTCTTCCTTTTCCTTCTCTTCCTCTTCTTCTTCCTCCTCCTCCTCCTCTTCCTCCTCTTCCTCCTCCTCCTCTTCTTCTTCTTTTGAGTATGTGTTATATTAGTTTCAGGAGTACAACATAGTGGTTCAATAACTCTGTATGTTAGGCTATGCTCACCACAAGTGCAGTTACCGTCTATCATCATGAATAATATTACAATACCATTGAATGTATTCCCTATGCTATACCTTTTATCCACATGACTTACTAATCCATAACTGGAAGCCTGTATCTCCTACTTACCTTCACCCATTTTGCCTATCACCCCACTCCTCCCCTCTGGCAACCATCATTTTGTTCTCTGTATTTATGGGTCAGATTATTCATTTGTTTTGTTTTATAGATTCCACATATAAGTGAAATCATATGGTATCTGTCTTTCTCTGTCTGGTGTATTTCACTTAGCATAATATCCTCTAGATTGTTTTGAACCTTTATTCATGGTGGCAAACACAATGTCAGCAGATACAATCGACTGAATTATAGCTTAAAATAAATTTAGCTTAAAAGAATACAATTAGTTGAGTAAATCCCAACCTCATAGTTCTTTGCTGATTTCTATGTCAATGTGTTTTATAATTCTTCTGGTTAAAAGTAAATGCATACTCAAAGGAAAAGTTTCTGTTACTTCATGAATTGTTGGAATACAGCTGTGTTAGAAATTTATCTCTTGGACTTTAGAAATAAAATCTAAATTTGATAGACATGGCTTGATGTAATATTTTATAAAAACAATTTGTTTTTCTAAGATTATAGTAATTTTATAGTAGCAATAATATTAAAAGAACCACTTAAAAGTGTATTACATACCATTTCTATTTCTTGATCTTTAGCAACCAGCTGTCGATTAAGAAGTTCTTTGCTTGAGTCAAGTTTAATACAAAGTTCCCTTGTGGAAGATAAATCTGCAAGGGCAGACACTTTTTCAAACTGAACCTTCTGAAGTTCCTCTTCCATCTTTACAACAGACTTGTGTAAGGTAGAAATCTGGGACTTGTAAGACCTTTCTGCATTTAAGTGCTGCAAGGACAAAATTATATATATATATATATATATATATATATATATATATATATATACACACACACATACATATACACATATTTTTTTAACTTGAAAAAACAACAATATGGAAGACAAAATGAGGGAAATCTTTTGATAGCACACTTAGATTATAAGGAACTTTATACAATATAGGTGATAATAGTACATACAAAACACCCTGGGAAAGATAAATACAGCTTTCAAATGTCTATACATAAAATCCATGAGGTAAGGTGGTCAAATGGTCATTATTTTTAATGTGTTTAGAAAACAAGTTTTCCCACTTAAAAGTCTCAACTCCAAAGCTAGTTGCGACACATATACGTTTGGTCTGTAGTTCTATTCTTGCCATGGTTTCAATTATTCTATAAGATAAATATTATTGTTGTTAAAGACAAAACTTTAGGGGCGCCTGGGTGGCTCAGTCGGTTAAGCATCCAACTTTGGCGCAGGTCATGATCTCACAGTTCGTGAGTTCGAGCCCCACATCGGGCTCTGTGCTGACAGCTCAGAGCCTGGAGCCTGCTTCACATTCTGTGTCTCCCTCTCTCTCTGCCCCTTCCCTGCTCATGCTCTGTATCTCTCTGTCTCAAAAATAAAAAAAAATAAAATAAAAAAAGACAAAACTTTAGTCACTACTGTTTCACTCACAATACCCATTTTCCAATTCTTAAATGGAATGTTTATCTAGATCATAATATCATAAAATGAGGACTGACAGCTCTCTAGCACTTACTAATAACTCTGAGAGAAAAAGACTCTGGGCAAGTATAAATTGAAAATACAGCCACATGGGGGGCACCTGGGTGATTCATTCAGTTGAGTGTGCAACTCTTGATTTTGGCTCAGGGTCATGAAATTGTGCCCTGTATTGGGCTCCACACTGAGTGTGGAGCCTGCTTAAAATTCTCTCTCTCTCTCTCTCTCTCTCTCTCTCTCTCTCTCTCTCTCTCTCTCTCCCTGCCTTGCTCCTCCACTTGTACTCTCTCTCTCTCAAAAAAAAATACATCCACATTATGGGAAATAAGCATATTTTTAAAACTGCAATATGAAAATATTTTTTTAATGTTTATTTTCATTTTTGAGAGAGAGAGAGAGAGAGCGAGCGAGCATGAGCAGGGAAGGGGCAGAAAGAGACAAAGACAGAATCAGAAGCAGACTCCAGGCTCTGAGCTGTCAGCACAGAGCCCAACGGGGGTCTCAAACTCACGAACCACAAGATCATGACCTGGGCCAAAGTTGGAAGCTTAACTGACTGGGCCACCCAGGAGCCCCTAAAAACTGTAATATAAGATTCAAGTCATATAAATTTTTTCAAAAGCTCAAGATAATACCCCTCCTTTTTACTGTTTCAGAGACATGTCTTAAATAAGTGCACTGCAGAGAAGTTTTTGCTATTGTGTGAAACTGACAGAACTGACAAATAAAGAAATTTTTCTGCTTTTATAAGTACACAGCATAAAAAAATTGTTCCTGGAATAAGTTGTTTGGCCACAATTTTCCCTTTTTTCCTTCTTCACTCCCTCTATTTCTCACTAATTTTTCAGACAACCTTCTATCCATCCACCTACCCATCCGTCTGCCCATCCATTCCATTTTTTAGTATATTGTGTGTTCCAGTCAATGCACCTAGATGCATATCCAATGATAAGCAAAATAGTCTTTGCTCTCATGACATTTCCAGACTATGGGAGAGCCATGCATCAATCAAATAATCACAGAAATGACTATATAAATACATATTAAGCAAATACTTCTAGAGAAAAAAGCTGTATGACAAAGGAAATTGACCTAAACTAAGAGGATCAGAGAAGTCAGGAAAAGGTTCCCTGATAAATGACACATGAACTGAGATCTGAATGGTGAATAGATATACAATGTATGTTGGGGAAGGGAGTTTTTCGAATTGGAGGAATGCTAAGTACAAAGGCCCTAAAGGGAGTGTGTGGAAGGAGGGAAAATGACATGCTCCAACAACAGAGAGAAGACTAGTATGACTGGAACTCAGAAGCCACAGAGAAGAATGATAGGAGATACAGTTGAAAAGGTATAAAAAAACCTCACAAGTCAGCCTGATAAGCTGGGTTAAAATTTAGGTTTTTACCCAATGAAATATTTTTTTCTTTTTTAAATTTTATTTAACACAAAGCTATAGTGTCCTAATGGTTTCAGGAGTAGAATTTGGTGATTCATCACTTACATGTAACACCCAGTGCTCATCCCAACAAGTGTCCTCCTTAATACCCATCTCGGATTTAGCCCATCTCCACACCCAACACCCCTCCACGAACCCTCAGTTTTTTCTCTATATTTAAGAATCTCTTATGGTTTGCCTCCCTCTTGGTTTTCATCTATTTTTCCTTCCCTTCCCCTATGTTCATCTGTTCTGTTTCTTAAATTCCACATATGACTAAAATCATATGTTATTTGTCTTTCTCTAATTTCACTTAGCATAATACATTCTAGGCCCATCCACATTGTTGCAAATGGCAATATTTCATTCTTTTTGATCACCAGGTAATGTTCTATTGCGTATCTTTATCCATTCATCAGTCAATGGACATTTGAGCTCTTTCCAAAATATGGCTATTGTTGTGTTTATAGCAGCACTGGGGTGTATTTTCCCCTTTGAATAAGCATTTTTGTATCCTTTAGATAAATACGTAGTAGTGTGATTGCTGAGTCATAGGGTAGCTCTACTTTTAATTTTTTGAGGAAACTCCATACTGTTTTCCAGAGTGGCTGCACCAGTTTGCATTCCTATCAGCACTGCAAAGGGTTCCACTTTCTCTGCATCCTCACCAACATCTATTGTTGCCTGAGTTGTTAATGTTAGCCATTCTGACAGGTGTGAAGTGGTATCTCATTTTTGATTTGTATTTCCCTTATGATGAGTGATGCTGAGCATCTTTTCATGTGTTGGTTGGCCATCTGGATATCTTCTTCGGAAAAGAATTTGCTCATGGCTTTTGCCCATTTCTTCACTGGACTATTTGTTTTTTTGGGTATTGAGTTTGGTATGTTCTTTATAGATTTTGGATACTAACCCTTTATCCAATATGTCATTTGCAAATATCTTCTCCCATTCTGTTGGTTGTCTTTTAGTTTTGTTGACTGTTTTCTTCACTGTGCAGAACATTTTTATCTTGATGAGATCCCAATAGTTCATTTTGCTTTTGTTTCCCTTGCCTCTGGATATATGTCTAGTAAGAAGTTGCTGCAGCCAAGGTCAAAGAGGTTGTTGCCTGTTTTCTCCTCTAGGATTTTGATGGTTTCCTGTCTTACATTTAGGTCTTTCATCCATTTTGAGTCTATTTTTGTGAATGGTGTAAGAAAGTGGTCTTCTGCATGTCACTGCTCAGTTTTCCCAATACCATTTGCTGAAGAGATTGTTTTTTTCCCATTGGATACTCTTTCCTGCTTTGTTAAAGATTAGCTGGCCATACATTTGTGGGTCCATTTCTGGGTTCTCTATTCTGTTCCATCCATTGATCTATGTGTCTGTTTTTGTGCCAGCACCAGCTTTGTAATACAGCTTGAAGTCTGGAATTATGAAGCCTCCAGCTTTGTTTTTCCTTTTCAATATTACTTTAGCTATTTGGGGTCTTTTCTGGGTCCATACGAATTTTAGAATTGTTTGTTCTAGCTCTGTGAAGAATGCTGGTATAATTTTTATAGGGATGGCGTTGAATGTGTAGACTGCTTTGGGTAGTAATGACATTTTAACAATATTTGTTCTCCCAATCCATGAGCATGGAATGTTTTTCCATTTCTTTGTGTCTTCTTCAATTTCTTTTGCAAGTGTTCTATAGTTTTCAGCATACAGATCTTTTTACCTATTTGGTTATGTTCATTCGTCAGTATTTTATGGTTTTGGTGCAATTATAAATGGGATTTATTCCTTGATTTCTCTTTCTACTGCTTCATTATTGATTTTTGAAATACAACTGATTTCTGTACATTGATTTTATATACTGTGGTTTTGCTGAATTCATGTATCAGTTCTAGCAGTTTTTTGGTAGAGTCTTTCAGGTTTTCCATGTAGAGTATCATGTCATCTGCAAAGAGTCAAAGTTTGACTTCTTCCTTGACAATTTGAATGCCTTTTACTTCTTATTGTTGCCTAATTGCTGAGGCTAGGACTTCCATAACTATATTGAAAAACAGTGGTGAGAGTAGACATCCCTGCCATGTTCCTAACATGATTAGGGGGAAAGCTCTCAGATTTTCCCCATTGAGGATATTAGCTTTGGGTCTTTCCTACATGGCCTTTATGAAAACAGGGAGGTGATATGACTAGCTTTATGTTTTAGAAAGATAACACTGAATATTTCAGGTTCTAGTAAGACAGTTGATTGAGCTAAGAGGAAAGTAGTTTTGGGTTTTTTTTGTATAAAATAGAAAAAAATATTTTCACAATTCATAGCTGAGCTTGCAGGAAAGAAACAGTCTCAAATACCAAAGACAAAAAACAAAAAAACAAAAAAACTAACAAACAAACAAAACAAACAAACAAACAAACAAAAACAAAGACAGAGCATGAAGCAAACAATAAGGCCTGAAACTAAGAGTTGGGGGTAGGGAGACCCAGTGACAGTAAAAGGCTTGTTTCAAAATTCAAGCAAGACAGGGAATAAGAAGTAGGACTAATGGATAGTTGCCTCTGGGACCTCTACATAATCTGGAATCTTTGAAAGGAGACTCCAGAGGAAAAATCCACTCAACCTCAGGCACCCTAAAGAGAATTTTAAAAACAGTAACAGAGAAGAAACTAGTTACATACAAGGCAAACCCCATAAAGCTACCAGCTGATTTTCAGCAGAAACTTTGCAGGCCAGAAGAGAGTGGCATGGTATATTCAAAGTCCTGAAAAGAAAAAACCTACAACCAAGAATACTCTACTCAGCAAGGTTATCATTCAGAATTGAAGGATAGATAAAGAATTTCTGAAACAAATGAAAGTTAAAGTAGTTCACCACCACTAAACCAGCCTTACAAGAAATGATAAAGGGACTTAATTTAAGTAGAAAATCCCATAATTACAAGAAAATTATAAAAGGAAAAAATTTCATGGGTAAAAGAAAATATACAGTAAAAGTAGTAGTCACTTACAAAGCTAGTATGAAAGTTAAAAGGGAAAAGTAGTAAAATCAATTATATCTAAAAAAGGTAGTCAGTGAAACTCACAAAATAAAAATATGTAAAACATGACAACATATTCATAAAATACGAATATGAAGGGAAGGAGGGAATAAAAATAAAGTTCTTTTAGAATGCATTAGAAGTTAAGTGACCATCAACTTAATATAGACTGCTACATACTTATGACGTTATATGTGAACCTCATGGAAACCACAAACCAAAAACCTATAATAGATACACAAAAAAAATAAAGAAAAGGAAAGTCAAGTATAACACCAATCACAAGGAAAGAGAGCAAGAGAAGAAACAGACAAGAACTACAAAACGACAAGGGCGCCTGGGTGGCGCAGTCGGTTAAGCGTCCGACTTCAGCCAGGTCACGATCTCGCGGTCCGTGAGTTCGAGCCCCGTGTCAGGCTCTGGGCTGATGGCTCGGAGCCTGGAGCCTGTTTCCGATTCTGTGTCTCCCTCTCTCTCTGCCCCTCCCCCGTTCATGCTCTGTCTCTCTCTGTCCCAAAAAAAAAAACAAAAAACAAAAAAAAAACCATTGAAAAAAAAAAGAACTACAAAACGACAATACAACAATTAACTAATAAGTATATACCTATCAATAATTACTTTAAATCTAAATGGTCTGAATGCTCCAATGAAAAGACATAGGGTGATGGCATGGATAAACAAGACCTATCTACAGGATGCCTGTAAGATACTCAGTCCAAACCTAAAACACACATACAGACTGAAAGTGAAGGGATGGAAAAATAATATTCCATGAAAATGGAAGTGGAAAAAAAAAGCCAAGGAAGCCTTATTTATACCAGACAAAATAGACTTTAAAACAAGGACTGTAATAAGAGACAAAGAAGTATATTATATAATGATTAAGGAATCAATCCAACAAGAGGATAAAACGGTCATAAATATCTATGCACCAAACATTGGAACACCTAAATACATAAAACAAATATTAACAGATATAAAGATAGTGATTGACAGTAATATGATAATAGGAAGGAACTTGAACACCCCACTTATAGCAATGGATAGATCATCAAGACAGAAAATTAATAGGGAAGCAGGGTCTTTGAATGACATATTAGACCAGATGAACTTAACAGTTATACATAGAACATTCCATCCAAAAACAAGAGAATACACATCCAAATGCACATGGAACATTCTCAAGGACAGATCATATGTTAGGCTACGAAAAAAAAGTTCTCAATGAATTTGAGAAGACTGAAAACATATCAAGTATCTTTTCTGGCTACAATGGTAAGAAACCAGAAGTAACTACAAGAAAAAAAAAAAAACTAAATTAAAAAAACCCCAACCAAACAAAAACACAAACCCACAAAAAATGTGAGTGCTAAACAACATTCCACTAAATAACAAATGAGTCAACAACAACAACAAAAAAAATCAAAGAGATTTTAAAACACCTCAAGACAAATGAAAGTGAAAGCACAACAGTTCAAAATCTTCAGGACACAGGAAAATTAGTTTTAAGAGGAAAATTTACAATAATGCAGGCCTACCTCAAGAAACAAGAATAATTTCATATAAACAACCTAACCTTTGATCTATAGGAACTAGGAAAAGAACAAACAAAGCCCAAAGTTACTAGAAGGAAGGAAATAATAAAGATCAAAACAGAAATGAATGAAATAGAAACTAAAAAACAATAAAAAGATCAATAAAACTAAGAGCTGGTATTTTGAAAAGCGTTTAGTCCGACTCTTCAAGAAAAAAAGGAGACCCAAGTAAATAACAAGACATGAAAGAGAGAAGTAACAACTGACACCACAGAAATACAAGGGTTAATAAGTCTGTTATAAAATACTACATGTCAACAAATTGCACAAATTAGAAGAAATGTACAAATTCTTAGAAATATACAATTTCCAAAACTGAATCAGAAAGAAGTAGAAAATCTGAACAGAACTACTATTAACAAAACTGAATTGGTAATCAGAACACTCCAACAAAAAAAGTCCATGACCAATGGCTTCAGAGGTGAATTCTACTGAACAATTAAAGAACAGTTAATACCTATTGTCATCAAACTATTTCAAAAAGTAGAAGAGGAAGGTAAGCTTCCAAATACATTTTACAAAGCCAGCATTACTCTCATATGAAACCAAAAGACACTACAAAAGTAAATAAATAAGTAAAACTAAGGGACAATATCCTGATAAATACAGATACAAAAATCTTCAACAAAATATTACCAAAACACATTCAACAATGTGTTAAAGGCTCCTTCACAACAATCAATTATGACGTACTCTGGGGACACCAGGATGGTTCAATATTCATAAATCAATCAATGTGACACACCACATTAAAAAAATGAAAGAGAAAAACCATGTGATCATCTCAATAGATGTAGAAAAAGCATTTGACAAAATTCAACATCCATTCATGATAAAACTCCCAATAAAGTGGGTCTACAGGTAACAAACCTCAACATAATAAAACCATATATGACAAACCCATAGCTAATATCATACTCAATGGTGAATAATTGAGAGCTTTTTCTCTAAGATAGGAAATAAGAAAAGATGTCCACTCTCACCACTTTTATTCAATGCAGTATTGGAAATCCTAGCTATTGCAATCAGATAAGGAAAAGAAATAAAGGGCTACCAAGTTGGTAAGGAAGAAGTAAAACTTTCACTATTTACAGAAGACATGATACTATACATACTGAAAACGCCCAGACTTCAAGCTGTATTGCAAAGCTATAATCATAAAGACAGTATGGTACTGTCACAAAAACAGACACTCAGATCAATGGAACAGAATAGAGAACCCAGAAATAGACCCACAGACATATGGCCAACTAATTTTTGACAAAGCAGGAAAGAACATCTAATGAATAAAGACAGTCTCTTCAGCAAGTGATGCTGGGAAAACTGGACAGCGACATGCAGAACAATGAACCTAGACCACCTTCTTACCCCATACACAAAAATAAACTTAAAATGGATGAAAGACCTAAATGTAAGACAGGAAGCCATCAAAATCCTCGAGGAGAAAGCAGGCAAAACCTCTTTGACCTTAGCCACAGCAACTTCTTACCCAACATGTCTCTGGAGGCAAAGGAAACAAAAGCAAAAATGAACTACTGGGACCTCATCAAAATAAAAAGTTTCTGCACAGCAAAGGAAACATTCAGCAAAACTAAAAGGCCACCGATGGAATGGGAGAAGATATTTGCAAATGACATATCAGATAAAGGGTTAGTATCCAAAATCTATAAAGAACTTATGAAACGCAATGCCCCCAAAACAAATAATCCAGTGAAGAAATGGGCAAAAGACATGAACAAACACTTCTCCAAAGAAGACATCCAGATGGCCAACAAACACATGAAAAAATGCTCAATATCACTTATTACCAGGGAAATACAAGTCAAAACCACAATGAGATACCGCCTCACACCAGTCAGAATGGCTAACATTAACAACTCAGGCAACAACAGATGTTGGGAGGATGTGGAGAAAGAGAATCTCTTTTGCACTGCTAGTGGTAATGCAAGCTGGTGCAGCCACTCTGGAAAACAGTATGGAGGTTCCTCAAAAAATTAAAAATAGAACTATCCTATGACCCAGCAATTGCACTACTAGGTATTTATCCAAGGGATACAGGTGTACTGTTTCGAAGGGACACATGTACCCCAATGTTTATAGCAGCACCATCAACAATAGCCAAAGTATGGAAAGAGCCCAAATGTCCATTGATGGATGAATGGATAAAGAAGATGTGGTATATATATACAACAGAGCATTACTCAGTAATCAAAAAGGAAGAAATCTTGCCATTTGCAACTACATGGATGGAATTGGAGGGTATTATGCTAAGTGAAATTAGCCAGTCAGAGAAAGACAAATATCATATGACTTCACTCATATGAGGACTTTAAGAGACAAAACAGATGAACATAAGGGAAGGGAAACAAAAATAATATAAAAACAAGGAGAGGGACAAAACAGAAGAGACCCATAAATATGGAGAACAAACTGAGGGTTATTGGTGGGGTTGTGGGAGGGGGGATGGGCTAAATGGGTAAGGGGGCACTAAGGAATCTACTCCTGAAATCATTGCTGTACTATATGCTACCTAATTTGGATGTAAAGTAAAAAAATAGGAAAAAGAAATAAAAAGGGGGAAAAATGACAATTAAATGTTTTCTTTTCCAAAAGATATATATACATATATATATGTATATATTATATATGTATATACATATATATATGTATATATGTGTATATATATACATATGTATGTGTGTGTGTGTGTATATATATATATATCTGATAAGGGGTTAATATCCCAAATATATAAAGAACTTATACAACTCAACAACAACAAAACCCACAAATAAACCAATTAAAAAATGGGCAGAATCTGAATAGAACTTTTTCCAAAAAAGACATATTGATGGCCAACAGACATGAAAATATGCACATCACTAAGCATCAGGGAAATACAAATCAAAACCATAAAGATATCACCTCATACCTGTCAGAATGGCTAAAATTAAAAAACCCATAAAACAATAAAACAACAGGGGCGCCTGGGTGGCTCAGTCGGTAAGCGTCCGACTTCAGCCTAGGTCATGATCTCACCATTCCGAGTTCAAGCCCCGCAGCGGGCTCTGTTCTGACAGCTCAGAGCCTAGAGCCTGTTTCAGATTCTGTGTCTCCCTCTCTCTCTCTGCCCCTTCCCCACTCACACTCTGTCTCTCTCAAAAATAAACATTAAAAAAATAAAAAATAAAAAAACAATAAAACAACAAGTGTTACTGAGGATGTGACGAAAAAGGAACCTTCATGCACTGTTGGTAGGAATTTAAATTGGTACAGCCACTGTGGGAAACAGTATGAAGTTTCTTCAAAAAAATTAAAAATAGAAATGCCAAATGATCCAGTAATTCAACTATTTGGTATTTACCCAAAGAAAAGAAAACCACTAATTTGGAAATACATATGCACCCTTACGTTTAGTACAGAATTATTCACGATAGACAAGATATGGAAGCAATCCACAAATTCATCAATAGATGAATGGATAAAGATGAATTGTAAGATTGGCTACAAAAAGCAAGATCCAACCATATGCTGTTTAAAGAAATATGTTTTAAACATAAAAACCTAGAAAAATTAGAAACAAAAGCATGGAAAGAGATATGCCATTCAAAAAAATAATCTTAAGAAGACTAAAGTGGTTATATTAATATTTCATAAACTATACTACAGGATAGGAAACATTATAATGGGTAAAGGGATGAATTCATTAAGAGTAATAATAACCGGGGCGCCTGGGTGGCGCAGTCGGTTAAGCGTCCGACTTCAGCCAGGTCACGATCTCGCGGTCCGTGAGTTCGAGCCCCGCGTCAGGCTCTGGGCTGATGGCTCGGAGCCTGGAGCCTGCTTCCGATTCTGTGTCTCCCTCTCTCTCTGCCCCTCCCCCGTTCATGCTCTGTCTCTCTCTGTCCCAAAAAAAATAAATAAAAACGTTGAAAAAAAAAAAAATTTAAAAAAAAAAAAAAAAAAAAAAAGAGTAATAATAACCCTGGGGCACCTGAGTGGCTCAGTCAGTTAAGCATCCAACTTCAGCTCAGGTCATGATCTCGTGGTTCACGAGTTTGAGTCCCGCATCAGGCTCTCGGCAGACAGCTCAGGGTCTAGAGCCTGCTTCGGATTCTGTGTCTCCTTCTCTCTCTCCGCCCCTCCCTGCTCATACTCTGTGTCTTTCTCTCTCTCTCAAAAATTAAAAAAAAAAATTATATATATATATATAACATATATATATATGAAGTAATAATAACCCTAAATCTATATATATCAAAAACATACCTTCAAATACATGAACATGATATAAATAAAAGAAGAAATACAAATGCACAAATACAGTTGGAGATGTCAATACTCTTCTCTAAATAAGTGGTAGAACAAGTAAATAGAGATTCAGTAGGACAAGAATTGAAAAACTTGACCCAATTGACAATTATAGAACATTTCATCCTAAAGAAAAGAATGCACTTTCCTTTTAAGTGTACATGGAACATCCAGTAAGATGATTACATTGTACATAACAAAGACTCAATTAATACAAAAGACTGAAAAATCAATAACTGGAAAGATATTTATTTAATCTCCAAATATTGAAAATTAAATGGTACAAAATAACATAAGAGTAATTAGAAAATTATATTCACATAAAATAAAATTAAAACATATCAACTGTATAAGGTAAAGATTCCACTTCTGGCATGGCAGTGTGGCAGAATCACTCCCTAGAGAAATTAGTGAAAATTATAAAAAACCAACTTTACCTTGTCTTTAAATAGGTTCTGGAAAGGGTCCTAAGGACATATAGTAGATGAAGTAACATTTTCAAGAAAACTAACTAAAACTAGGAACAGTGAAAGTCTGCGGCATCTGAACTATGACCTATTCCCTCCTTACTCCCAGCTAAGCATAAAGGAAAATCCACTACAGATGGGATGCATCCAAGAACAGTGCTTCCTCTCCCCTCACTACCTGGTCAGGAACTAAACTATCTTTCCAGGAGAGACAGGATATCAGCTTTTCTCATCCCATCTCAAGCTATTTGTTTAAAAGGCTAAGTTCCTGGCAAGTATTTCTAGGAAATGGGGGCTCCCTTCTTATGCCCATTCTTTACACACAGGCTCGCAGTTCTATCTTATTTGTGGCTTAGTAAGAATATTATGCCTCTGATTCTCCTTGACACAGGTTTTTCGTAAATAGGGGGTTCCATACTTGCAGATGCATGACAATAAGGCCAGGAGCTACAGCCACACTTTCCACCATCCCTACCAAGTGCCTAGATCCTAAAGTAGGCATGCCACTCAAAGAGAAGTGCACCACTGTCTTCATACAAGCTTGAGAGCCATGGCTCAGAGATTGTGCCTGTGAAGAGAGGGAGGCCATAAAACAGGAAGTTCCTAAGTTCTTCCAAAGGGACTTCCTTCATTTGTTTTTAAAACTTTTTTTAAGTTTATTTATTCATTTTGAGAGGAGAGAGTGAGCAGGGGAGGGGCAGAGAGAGAGGGAGTCAGAGAGAACCCCAAGATGCAGGGCCCAAACTCACGAACCCTAAAGTCATGACCTGAGCTGAAATCAAGAGTTGAACGCTTAACTGACTGAGCCACCCACGTGCCCTGGGATTTCCTTCATTTTTAATAGACTGTGGGGAAGTTCAAGCCCAGGACAGTCTCAAGGATGAAGGGTCTGGTGAAAAGATTTGGAGGGTATGGCGAAAAGAAATTCAGAACAGTGGTAAACTCTTTATAGATATAAAATAAACCATAGGCCAGCTACTTTACCAGAGAGAATCAAGGAACGAGGCTGCTAAGAAGAGCATTCTCAGGTCAGAAAAACTCAAATACTGAACTAAAAACCTATCCCTATAATGGAACCCAAATTTACTTGAATCAGTGTGTGAATCAATTTATGCTTGAGGGCGCTGTTGAAAACAATAAAACAAACAGCCAAGAATTTATGGAGCTTAACAGCTGAATGTAGTCTGGAAGCAAGATAATCAAAAAGGACTCACTAAAACCATAGTCATTCCAGGGTAACTGTGAACATGCCCAAGGCTGCCCCTTTTGAGAAACATCAGAGGCTTCATATTGCAAGAAGGGGAACAGACTTCACTAAAATAATCTAACAAGTCACTAAAGATATAAACAAATAGCACTTTGGTTTCTGTTCTAGCATGCAAAGAGCTTGGAAATCATGACTCCCAACCTCACAAGATGAAACAAAGCTGAAAATCTGACAATAATAACTCTTCTTTGATCAATCAAAGAATTAAGAACATAGAACAAACCACTACTCCCCCAAATGCAGATAAAGGTAAGTACAGAGAACCACATACCAGGAACAGAAAGTGACACTGAAGCTAGCCACATGCAGTAACTGACTATTTATTGGGAGAGTGAGCATAGACTAGCTTGAGAGATAAAACCTCCTGGGGTCCCAGCTTTAGGGAAGCCCCCACATTTTCATTATTTTCATCTCTAAGAACCCAACAAATTTTCAGAGAAAAACCCTCACATGCTTTTGGCAAAGTGAGGAGAAAAGTAGCCATTTTGAAATAATCCTAGAGCATCCTGTTCTCCTTGACAAAGGTCTGCCCTCAAGGGAGGTGATTTCTTCAGAGCATAACCATGATTTGAACAGAGCCTAATCAATGTGGAGGAATGGAATACCTAACTCAGATACTCTTCAGCTTTCCCATATCACCTAAGAAAAATAAAAAGGATGGGGCACCTGGGTGGCTCAGTCAGTTAAGTGTCTGACTTTAGCTCAGGTCATGATCTCATAGTTTGTGAGTTCAAGCCCCACATAGGGTTCTATGCTGACAGCTGAGAGCCTGGAGCCTGCTTCATATTCTGTTTCCCTCTCTCTCTGCCCTTCCCCAGCTCGTACTCTGATTCTCTCTCAAAAATAAATAAACATTAAAAAAAAGAAGAAAAGAAAAAAAGGCTGAGAAATACTTGTGAAGGTCACATCCCAGAGACACAAGCCCACTGAAAGACTATGACCTAATCATAGGATTATAGAATGCTTCTCCTCCACCCACAACTTACTACCACATCGACAAGCCTCCTGTGTAATAACAAGGGATTACAGTTGAAAGAACTACAAGGTTCAGACTCTGTTTAAGAAGTCTCTAAGTGAACCCGAAGACAATAGAGAAAACAAAAAGAACAAGAGAAAAATTTAGCTTTGACATGTACAGTTACAGCAAATGGTAATCACAACCTAACTCACAGATAAACATAAAACTACACTCTTAAAGACCTATTTACCTCAGTAACTTTTACCCAATATAACATATTTGGTTTCAAAAAAAAGTTACAGGACATACTCAAAGGCAAAAAACATAGTCTGAGAAGACAAAGAAAGTAACAGAATAAGACTTGTATATGCAGAGATTTGGAAATTATTAGACAAGGAATATAAAATAACTACAATCAGTATTCTGTGGGCTCTAACGGAAAAACTGGACAACATACGAGAACAGATGGGTAATGTAAACAGAGAGGTGGAAACTCTTAAGAGCTTAAAAGGAAATGCTAGTAATCAAAAGCACTGTAACAGAAATTAAGAAGGCCTTTGATGGGGTCACCATCAGACCGGAACCAGCTTATGAACAAACTGGTGAGCTTGAAAATCCAATACAAATTCCCAAACTGAAATTCAAAGAGAAAATATAAAGGAAAAAGAGGAAGAAAATCTTCAAAAATTGTAAGACAATTTGTTTTTAATTTTTTTTTGACATTTTATTTGTTTTTTTGAGAGACAGAGAGAGACAGAGTGTGAGTGGGGGCAGGGTAGAGAGAGAGGGAGGCAGACACAGAATCTGAAGCAGGCTCCAGGCTCTCAGCTGTCAGCGCAGAGCCTGATGCAGGGCTTGAACTCATGAACTGCAAGATCATGACCTGAGCCAAAGTCAGATGCCCAACTGACTGAACCACCCAGGGGCCCCCAAAAATTTTAAGGCAATTTAAAAAGGTATAATACACACATAATGAAACTATCAGAAATATAAGAGAGAAAGGAACAAAAGAAATATTTAAAGTAATAATAACAGGGGCGCCTGGGTGGCTCAGTTGGTTGGGCAACCGACTTAAGCTCAGGTCATGATCTCACAGTTCATGAGTTCGAGCCCCACATCTGGCTCTGTGCTGACAGCTCAGGGCCTGGAGCCTACTTCAGATTCTGTGTCTCCCCATCTCTCTACCCCTCCCCTGCTCACACTCTGTGTCTGTCTCTCAATAATAAATAAATGTTAAAAAAAATAATAACAAATTGCAAAAATTAATGACACCAAACCAACAATCCAGGAAACACAGAGAACACCAAGTGGCAAAAAGTCTACATGTAAGCATATAGTATTCACATTGCAGAAAATAAAATGCAAAGATAAAATCCTGAAGAAGCCAAAGGGAAAAACTCACATTACCTATAGATGAACATGGATAAGAATTACAGGACTTCTCTTCAGAAACCATGCACACAAGCAGAGAATGGAGTAAAATATTTAAAGTATTGAAGGTCCTTTCTGCCTGTGGACGCCGCTGAGTAAGCATCGTGAAAGTCTCCCCTCCCACCGTCGTCATGTCTAAGTCAGAGTCTCCCAAAGAGCCTGAACAGCTGCGGAAGCTTTTCATTGGAGGTTTGAGCTTTGAAACAACCAATGAGAGTCTGAGGAGCCATTTTGAGCAATGGGGAACGCTTACGGACTGTGTGGTAATGAGAGATCCAAACACCAAGTGCTCCAGAGGCTTTGGGTTTGTCACCTATGCTACTGTGGAAGAGGTGGATGCAGCCATGAATGCAAGGTGGATGGAAGAGTTGTGGAACCAAAGAGGGCTGTCTCGAGAGAAGATTCTCAAAGACCTGGTGCCCACTTAACTGTGAAAAAGATTTTTGTCGGTGGCATTAAAGAAGACACTGAAGAACATCATCTAAGAGATTATTTTGAACAGTATGGAAAAATTGAAGTGATTGAAATCATGACTGACCAAGGCAGTGGCAAAAAGAGAGGCTTTCCTTTTGTGACCTTTGACGACCATGACTCTGTAGACAAGATTGTCATTCAAAAATACCATACTGTGAATGGCCACAACTGTGAAGTAAGGAAAGCTTTATCTAAGCAAGAGTTGGCTAGTGCTTCTTCTAGCCAAAGAGGTCCAACTGGTTCTGGGAACTTTGGTGGTGGTCGTGGAGGTGGTTTTGGTGGGAATGACAACTTTGGCCGTGGAGGAAACTTCAGTGGGCGAGGTGGCTTTGGCGGCAGTCGAGGTGGTGGTGGACATGGTGGCAGTGGGGATGGCTATAACGGATTTGGTAACGATGGAAGCAACTTTGGAGGTGGTGGAAGCTATAATGATTTTGGCAATTAAAACAATCAATCTTCAAATTTTGGACCCATGAAAGGAGGAAATTTTGGAGGCAGAAGCTCTGGCCCCTATGGTGGTAGAGGCCAATACTTTGCCAAACACAAAACCAAGGTGGCTATGGAGGTTCCAGCAGCAGCAGTAGCTATGGCAGTGGCAGAAGGTTTTAATTACTGCCAGGAAACAAAGCTTAGCAGGAGAGGAGAGCCAGAGAAGTGACAGGGAAGCTACAGGTTACAACAGATTTGTGAACTCAGCCAAGCACAGTGATGACAGGGCCTAGCTGCTACAAAGAAGACATGTTTTAGATAATACTCATGTGTATGGGCAAAAAACTTGAGGACTGTATTTGTGACTAATTGTATAACAGGTTAGTTTCTGTTCTGTGGAAAGTGTAAAGCATTCCAACAAAGGGTTTTAATGTAGATTTTTTTTTTTGCACCTATGCTGTTGATTGCTAAATGTAATAGTCTGATCATGATGGTGAATAAATGTGTCTTTTTAAAAAAAATAATAAAATAAATAAATAAATAATAAAATATTGAAGGAAAAATCCCACCAACCTAGAATTCTATATCTGGAAAAGCTATTCTTTCAAAGTGAAGAAAAAATAGACCTTCTAAGGCAAACAAAACCAAAATGAATTTGTTGCTAGTAGATGTGCCTTAGAAGAAATGTCAAAAGAAAATTTTCACAGAGAAGGAAAAGGATATATGTTAGGAACTGAGATCTATGTCAATTAAGGAAGAGAAAACAGAAAAAGAATAAGCGAAAGTGAAATAAAATGATTTACTTTTCTTATTCTTAACTGACCTAGCAGATAACAGTTTGTTCAACATAACAACAACAATATATTGGAAAATTATACCTTATGAATAAATAAAATGATTGACAGCAATGTTATAAAGAATAAGAGAAAAGATTTTCAAACACTCTATTTCAAGATACCTGCATTATCCCTACACTTGTAAAGTGTTGTTTAAAAGTGGACTTAGTTCTAAGTGTATATTAAAAATCTATGGTCACCACTTAAAAAAGTTTTTTAAAAAGAACTATATTGGAGTGCCTGGGTGACTCAGTTGGTTAAACAGCCAACTCTTGATCTCAGGGGCCAAATTTTTCAAGTTCTTACAATCAGCAGGACTTAACCCTTGGAACTTTAAAAATCAGCAGGCTTGGATCTGGGAGAGCTGGAAGGGCAAAAAGAAACTGAGTCCCTGCCCTCAAAGACACAGCGCAACAAATGGCCCAGCAGAATACAGCACTGAAGCAGCAGTTTGAAAAACACCTGGGGTAATGGGAGATTGTTTACTAATCTAAGGACAGGTGATGGAGATCTCTGGGAGACTTCTCCAGGAACAAAGGAGCTGGTGGGCACCATTTCCCTCCCCTGCCCCCAGCCTAGGCACACAGACATCTGTAGAAACCAGTGCTGCTAACGCCATACCATACTTCTGACTTGAGCAGTTCTGAAAATCCATCCCCTCCAATGCAAACCTTGCTACCACCACCCGCCTTGACCCATTTCTCTGCGGTCCTGCCAACTTTGATATGCTCTTGGCCAGAGCCGATCCAAAGCAGTGCCACAAGCCTGATAGTGGGCAAGCATCCCTGACAGGGGCCACCACTACTCCCAAGTGACTTCTGCCTGGGAAAGAGGGAAAGATAACCAAACACACAAGTCCAGCTGGGGCCCCAGCAACAGGCTGGGGACAGATACCTAGTCTGAGGGCAGGCCTTACCCACTAACAAAAGCTTCTCAGGGGACAAAACAGGGAAAGCACCCTGCAGTTTGGTGCTACTGCATCTCTATCAAACACCTAGTCTGACTCAACATAAGTCCAAGATGGCCCCAATTGGCCCACTAACAACATATAGGGACTAACCCCTGTCCACAGTAAAGTGAGCCGTTGCAGACAATAGGACTGAAGGTAAAAGTGGTTCAGTCACAACAGCAGAGTACATGCAACACACATAAGAGACACCCCTGAAGCACCACGTTCTAGTGAACAGTGGACACTGCACTGTAGGTCACTACAGGACCTCTTCAAGAGCAGGAGACAAACTGACTTTACTAACACACGGAAACATACACAATGAGGAGACAAGAAAATGTTCCAAATGGAAGAATAGGACAAAACACAGCAAAACACCTACACAAAACAGAGATAAGCAATATGCCTGATCAAGAATTTAAAATAATGGTCATAAAGATACTTACTAGACTTGAGAAAAAAGTGGAGGACCTCAGTAAGACCCTCAATAAAGAAAAAACTTAAAAAAGAACCAGCGATGAAGAACTCAATAAATAAAACTTAAAATGTACTAGATGAAATAAATAGTAGACTAGAGGAACCAGAAGAACAGATCAGTGACCTGGAGGACAGAGAAATGGAAAGCAATTAAGCTGAACAAGAAAGAGAAAAATAATAATAAAAAATGAAAATAGACTTAGGGAACTCAGTGACACCATCAAGAATAATAACATTCACATCATAGGAATCCCAGAAGAGAAGAGAGAGAGGAGAGAGGGCAAAAATTTTATTTGATGAAATAATAGTTAAAAAGTTCCCACATCTGGGGAAGGAAACAGAAATCCAGATCCAGGAGGCACAGAGAGCCTGCAACAAAATCAACCTAAGGAGTTCCACACCAAGACACATAATCATTAAAATGGCAGGAAGTAGTGATAAACAGAGAATTTTTAAAGCAACAAGAGAAAAGAAAATAGTTACATACAAGGAAGACTCCATAAAGCTATCTGATTCCTCAGCAGAAACTGCAGGCAATGGCATGATATAATTGATGAAAGGAAAAATCTTCAGCCAATAATACTCTATCCAGGAAGGAGAATAGAAGGATAAATAAAGAGTTTCCCAGAATAAGTTAAAGGAATTCATGACCAGTAAACCAGCTTTACAAAAAAATGTTAAAGAGGACTCTTTAGGGTAAAGGAAAGACCATAAGCAGGAGTAAGAAAAGGAGGAAGCACAAAAGGAGTGAAAATAAGTATACCCATACAAATCAGTCAGGGATTCACAAAATAAAAGGATTTTGAAGTATGATACCAAATATCTAAAACATTGCAGGGCAGAGGAGAAAAGAGTGGGTTCAAACATAAGTGACCATCAACTTAATGTAGACTGCTATAAACAGAAGATGGTATATACAAACCTATTGGTAACCATGAAACAAAAATGAGTAACAGATATGCAAAAAATAAAGACAAAGGAATCCAAGTATATCACTGAAGAAACTGAACAAACTGTGAGAAAAGAGAGCAAGAGAAGAAAGGAACAGAGAAGAATGGCATAAACAACCGTAAAACAAGTAATAAAATGGCAATAAGTACATACCTATCAATAATTACTCTGAATATGAATGAGCTAAACATTCCAATCAAGGGCAAAGGGTGACAGAATGGATAAAAAAAGTAAGACTCATCTATATGCTGCCTACAAGAGACTCATTTCAAATCCAAAGACACCTGCAAATTGAAAGGGAGGGGATGGAGAAACATTTATTATGCAAATGGAAGTGAAAAGAAAGCTAGGGTAGCAATATTTACATCAGAGAAAATAGATGTTAAAACAGACTATAACAAGAGGCAAAGAAGGACACTACATAATCAAAGGGAACAATCCAACAAAAAGATATAACAATTGTAAATGTTATTGCACCCAATATGGAGCACTCAAACATATAAGGCAGCACATAAAAAAACACAAAGGAAGTAATTGATAGTAAAACAGTAATAGTAGGGGACTTTAACACCCCACTTAAACCAATGGATAGGTCATCCAAACAGAAAATCAAAAAGGAAACAGTGACTTTGAATGACACACCGGCCCAGATAGACCTCACAGATATCTTCAGATTAATCCACACTAAAACAGTAGAATACACATTCCTTCAAATGCACATGGAACATTCTCCAGAATAGATGACATATGAGACCATGAAAGAAGTCTCAACAAATTCAAAAAGACTGAAGTCATACCATGCATGTTTTCTGACCACAACACTATGAAATTAAATATCAACCGTAAGAAAAAAATCTGGAAAAAACACAAATACATGGAGTTTAAATAACATGCTACCAAAAAATGAATGGGTCAACCAAGGAATTAAAGAGGAAATAAAAAAATACATAGAGAAAAAGGAAAATGAAAAAAAAAATCGTCCAAAATCTTTGGGATGTAGAAAGGTTGTTTTAAAAGGGAAGTTTACAGCAATACAGGCCTACCTGATGAAGCAAGAAAAATCTCAAATAAACAAACTAACCTTACACATAAAGGAGCTAGAAAAAGAAGAAAAAACAAAATTCCCTAAACCAGAAGGAAGGAAATAAACATTAGTCAAGAAATACATGAAATAGAAACTAAAAAAACAATAGAGCAATGAAACCTGGAAATGGTTCTTTGAAAGATCACCAAAACCAACTAACTGAAAGTCAAACTCACCAAGAAAAAGAGGACTAAATAAAATCAGAAATGAAAGAGAAATAACAACTGACACCACAGAAATACAAAGGATTATGACATAATATTATGAAAAATTATAAGCCAACAAATTCAACAAACTAGAAGAAATGGATCATTCCCAGAAACATAAAAACTACCAAACTGAATCAGGAAGAAATAGAAAATTTGAAGAGTCCAATTACCAGCAATGAAATTGATTCAGTAATCAAAAAACTCCCAAGTAACAAAAGTCTAGGACCAGATGGCTTCCCAGGTGAATTCTACCAAACATTTAAGGAAGAATTAATACCTATTCTTCTCAAACTATTTTAAAAAATAGAAAAACGAAAGCATCCAAATTCATTCTGAGGCTAGCATGACCCTGATACCAAAACCAGATAAATACACTACAAAAAGAATACTCCAGGCCAATGTATCTGATAACCATGGATTCAAAAATCTGCAACAAGGTGTTAGCAAACTGAATCCAACAATACAATAGAAAAAAATCATTCACCATGATCAAGTGGTATTTATTCCTGGGATGCAAGGGTAGTTCAATATTTGCAAATCAATCAATGTGATATATCACTTCTACAAGAGAAAGAAAAAAAAACATATGGATCACCTTTATAGATGCAGAAAAAGCAAATGGCAAAATACAACATTTAATCATGATAAAAACCCTCAACAAAGTAGGTTCAGAAGGAACATACAACATAATAAAGGCCATATGTGAAAAACCCACAGCTAACATCATACACAATGGTGAAAACTGAGAGCTTTTCACCTAAGATCAGGAACAAGACAAGGATGTTCACTCTTACCACTTTTACTCAACATAATACTAGATGACCTAAGCCACAGCAATGAGACAAGAAAAAGGAATAAAAGGCATCGAAATTGGTAAGGAAGAAGTAAAACTTTCACTATTTTCAGATGACATGACACTATATATATATACTTTCTATACAGTAATAATCAAGTAGCAGAAAGAGAAATTAAGAAAATAATTCTACAGGTGCATGGGTGACTCGGTTGTTAAGCATCCGACTCTTCATTTCGGTTCAGGTCATGATCTTGTGGTTTGTGAGTTCAAGCCCCATGTCAGGCTCTGTGCTGACAGTGTGGAGCCTGCTTGGGATTCTATCTCTCTCCCTCTCTCTCTGTCCCTCCTCCATTCATGCTCTTTTTCTCCAAATAAATAAACTTTAAAAAAAGAAAAGAAAAGAATGCCATTTACAACTACACCAAAAATGATAAAATGCCTAGGAATAAAATTAACCCCGAAGGTGAAATACTTGTACTCTGAAAACTATAAAACACTGATGAGAGAAATTTAAGAGGACATAAGCCAATAGAAACATATTCCATTATCCCGGATTGGAAGAACCAATATATATATTTAATGTTTATTTAATTTTGTGAGAGAGAGAGGGAGAGGGGGAGGGGCAGAGAGAAAAAGACACACATACATACACACACATACACACACAGAATCCGAAGCACACTCCAGGCTCTGAGCTGTCTGCACAGAGCCTGATGTGGGACTTGAACTCACAGACCACGAGATCTTGACCTGAGCCAAAGTCAGATGCCTAACTGACCGAGCCACTCAGGTTCTCCTGGAAGAACCAATATTTTAAAATATCCATACTACCCAAAGCAATCCTACCAAAACATCAACATAATTTTCCACAGAACTAGAACAAACAATCATAAAATGTTATGGGAACCATAAAAGAATAGCCAAAGCAATTATGAAAAAGAACAAAATTGTAAGTATCACAACCCCAGATTTCAAGATATACTATAAAGCTATAGTAAGCAAAACAGTATGGTACCAGTACCAAAATAGACACATCCATCAATGGAACAGAATAGAGAACACAGAAATAAACCAATAATTATATAGTTAATTAATCTTTGACAAATGAGGCAAGAATATACAATGGGAAAAAGACAATCTCTTCAACAAATGGTTTTGGGAAAACTAAACAAAAAGCAAAATTAAGCTACTGGGACTACATAAAAATAAAAAGCTTCTGCAAAGCAAACAAAATAATCAACAAAACTAAATGACTACCTACTGAATGGGAAAAGGTATTTGGAAATGACATATCCCATAAAGGGTTAGTATCCAAAATATATAAAGAACTTATACAACTCAACAACAAAAAACAAATAATCCAATTAAAATAGGCAGAGGACCTGAATAGAAATTTCTCCAAAGAAGACATACAGATGACCAACAGACACATGAAAAGATGCTCAACGTCAATAATCATCAGGCAAATGTAAATCAAAATCACCATGAACTATCACCTCACACCTGTTGGAATAGCTGAAATCAAAAACACAAGAAACAACAAATACTAGTGAGGATTTGGAGGAAGAACCCTTGTGTACTGTTGGTGAGAATACAAACTGGTGCAGCCACTATGGAAAATAGTATGGAGTTTCTTCAAAATTAAAATTAAAATTAAAATTAAAATTAAAATTAAAATTAAAATAGAACTACTATATGATCAGTAACTCCACCAGTGGGTATTTACCCAAAGAATACAAAACCACCAATTCAAAGAGATACATGCACCCCTATGTTTACTGAACTATTATTGACAATAGCCAAATTATGGAAGCAACCCAAGTGTTCATTAAAGGGTAAATGGATAAAGAAGATGATTTCTTTCTTTCTTTCTTTCTTTCTTTCTTTCTTTCTTTCTTTCTTTCTTTCTTTCTTTCTTTCTTTCCTCTATTTCTTTCTTTCTCTGTCTCCTTTCTTTTCTTTCTGCTTCTATTTCTAGTTCTCTCCATATATAATGGAATCTTACTCAGCCTTAAAAAAGAATGAAATCTTGTCATTTGCAACAACATGATGGAGATAGAAAGTATAATGCTAAGTAAAATAAGTCAGTCAGAGAAAGACAAATACCATATGATTTCACTCATAAGTGGACTTTATGAAACAAAACAAATGAACAACAACAAAAGAGACAAACCAAAAAACAGACTCTTAAGTATAGAGAACAAACCGAGGGTTACCAGAGGGGAGGTAGGAGGGAGGATAGGTAAAACAGTTGAAGGGATTAAAAGTACATTTATCATGATGAGCACTGGGTAATGTATACAATTGTTGAATCACTATATTGTACATCTGAAACTAACATAACACTGTATGTTAACTATACTGAAATTAAATTTTTTAAAAAGTTAATAAAAAATAAAGTTGGCAATGAAGAAAAAAAAGACATAACCATTTGTAATGTATATGCACCTAACAAGAGAATATGTCAACATATGTAAGGCAAGAAATAATAGAATGACAAGGAGAGACATAAAAATCCACCCCTATAGTTGGAGACTGCAATACCCTTCTATATGGAACTGACATATCTAGTAGGCAGAAACTCATTAAATATATAGTTGAACCAAACACCACCAATCACCTAGATTTAACTGACATTTCTAGAGTACTTAATTCAGTAACTGCATAATACACATTCTTAATCTCAAACATTCACTAAGGCAAACCATATATAGGCTATAAAACACACTTTAACAAACTTTTAAAAATAAAAATCATACCAAATATGTTCTTTGCTCACAACAAAATTGAATCAGGAATCATTAACAGAAGGATAGCTGGAAAATCTCAAAATATGTGGAAATTAAATAACACACTTCTAAATAACACGTGAGTCAAAGAAGAATCTTAAGAGAAATTTTTAAATATTTTAATAAAATAAAATAAAAATATAACTTGTCAAAATTTGTGGCATGCTGTGAAAGCAGTGCTTACAGGAAATTTATAGCACTGAATGCATATGTTAGAAGAGAAAAAAGATCTAAAATTAAGAATATAAGCTTCTACCTCAAGTAAACTAGCAAAAGAGTAAATTAAATGCAAAGTAAGCAGAAGAAAAAATTAATAAAAACCAAAGCAGAAGTCTATGAAATTTAAAACAAGAAGTTAAACAGAACGTATCAAAGAAACCCAAAGCTCGTTCCTTGAAAAGATCAATAAAATTGATTAACTTTTAGGCAGTCTAACCAACGAAAAAAGAGAAGACACAGATAACTAACATCAAAATGAAAGAGAGACTACAACTACTGATCATACGAACATAAAAAGATAATAACAATATTATTGTTAATGTTTATATCCTCTAAAACTTTGAATGTTGCAACCTAATCCCCAGTTCATATTTGGATGTGGTTCCTTTGGAAGGTGGTTACAACTGAGGGTGAAGCCCTCTAGAATGGGACTAGTGCCATTATTTAAAGAAAAAAAAAGACATCAAGGAACTCCCTCCCCTCTTCCAGCATATAAGGCCACAATGAGAAGAGCTAGAAGTAGGTCCTTACCAGACACTGAAACTGCAAGAGTCCTGATCTTGGACTTTCCCGTCTTCAAAATTGTGAAATGAATTGTTTAAGCCATCCACCAGGTCTGTGCTATTTTTGTTATAGCAGTCCAAATGGACATAGAAAATTATGAACAATTCTTAGCATACAAAATTGATAACTTAAATGAAACAGAACAATTCCTTGAAATATAAAATCTGCCAAAATTCATACAAGGAGATATAATCTCAAAGGTCTATAACTTATAAGAAATTGAATCAACAATTTATAAACTTCCAAAACAGAAATCACCAAACCTACATGGTTTTGCTGATTAATTCTACCAAATACTTAAGGAAGAAATTACTCCAGTTCTATACAATCATTTCCAGAAGATCAAAGGAGATGGAAAAGTTCCCAACTCATTCTACAAGGCCAGCATCTGGTACCAAAATCAGAAGAAGATTTTTCAAGAAAGGAAAATTACACACTAATATCTCTCATAAACATATATGCAAAAATATTCGACACAACATTACCACATTGAATCCAGTAAGGTGTAAAAAGAATTGCACACCACAACCAAGTGAAATTTATTCCAAATATGAAAGGCTGTTTCAACATACAAAAATCAATTGATGCAGAAGTGATGTAGCAAGATGGCTAAAAAGATATTCCTCACATGTTTCCCCAACTCAATCACAACAACTTCATATCTGTTCACAGTCACAAATGCCTATGTGGGAGCTTTGCAACCCAGGTAGGAGACTGTGAAACCCCAGTGGTCTACAAACAACGCGAGTCATTTTGAGAAGACAAGCCCATACCTAGGTAGCTGACTCGATAGCTGTGGCCTTAACTACAGACCCAGAAATAATTCCATACCTCTGAAGACTGGGCTACAGCTATCACCAGCACCATACTCCAAGGGATGCAGGAGTTGTCTCACTCAATCAAGGGCTGGGTAATAGGCTTACAGAAATTTGACCCACCTGTGGATAATGAAGTGCCCGAGAATGGCTCAAGCCTCTCTTGGCCAAGGTCTGGGAGCCCTGGGAGAACAATGAATTAGACAATTATCCATAGAAAAAAGAATCTTTGAGGGAGTCCAGAAGTCCAGGAGAGAAGTTCTAGCAACTCATTGGAGGGAGAAAATAAAAAGTAAGACTAAAGATGGTGGGGTAGTAGGATCCTAAGCTCACTCATCCCACAGACACACCTAGATAATAGCTAATCCAGGAATAGCAGCTAACCCAGGAAACGATGTGAAGACAAGCAGAACAGACTTTACACAGTTAATCATAGAGAGGAGGTCTATGGAGGGTAGGAGGGATGGAGAGTCAGGAACTAGACTCCCTGCAAGACTAACCACAAACAGGAGGGCACCACAAGCACAGATAAAGAAGAGAAGCACCACAGACATGGAATACTTGCACTGGGAAGACAAATCCCCATAATATTTGGCTTTGAAAACCAGTGGGACTTAACTTTGCAAATTTTCACAATCAGTTGGGCTTAACTGTGGGTATTTAAAAATCAGTGGGCTAAGTTCTAGAAAAGCCAGAGGGCAATAGGAGACAGAGTCCCTGCCTTTAAAAAGAGCATAACAAAAAATCCTGCAGAGATACAACATAGAAGGAATAGTTTGAAAAGCAGCTAGAGTGTACATGAAGGTGGCTTATATTATGCACTGGAGGGGAAGGGATCTTTAGACTTCTCCAAGAACAAGAAAGCTGGTGGATACCATTTCTCCCCCCAACCCCACCCCAGAGTTCTCTTATGGATCCCCCCATCCAATCACCTTGATCAGCAGGAGTCCTTTCCAAAATGGTTCCTGCCGTATATCATACAATCAGCCCATGCAGGGATTGGTACCACACCAAAGGGACTCCTGCCTTGAGATGAAGGGAAGATAACCACACATACCATTTCCACTACAGCCCCTGCAGATAGACCTGGGGGCAGACATAGAGTTTAACTGTAGGCTGCGCCCACCAACAAAAGGCTCTTAAGGAGACAACACAGGGAGAACACTCTGCAGGTTGGTGTGACCAAAGCCCCAATAAATGTGCTGAGGACAGGCATCTGGCTTAACTGATAAAGGTGACACTGCCCAACTACTAGCCCAAAGAGGCCCCAGATTGGCTCCTTATCAGCACAGAGACCAAACCCTGCCCACAAGAGGCAAAATGAGCTATTGCAGTTAAATATACCGAAGGCAAATGTAGTTCAGCCACAACAGTAGAGTACATGCAACCCATAAAGGAGATACCCCTGAAACACCTGGTTCTACTGAACAGGGAACACTGTGTTACAGGGCACCACAGGACCTCTTCTTCATAAGGCCACTACTTTCAAGAGCAGAAGATGTAACTAACTTTCCTAATACAAAGAAGAAAACAGAGGGGCAAAATGAAGAGACAGAGGAATATGTTGCAAATGAAATAACAGGACACAATCACAGCAAAATAACTAAATGAAACAGAGATAAGCAATATGCATTGTAAAAAATTCAAAGTAATGTTCATAAAGTTAGTAACTGGACTTGAAAAAAGAGTGAAGGTCTTAGTGAGATTTTCAAATTAGAGATATAAAATATAATAAAGAACCAATCAGAGATGAAGAACTCAATAACTGAAATTAAAAATACAATAGAAGTGAATCAATAAAAGATTAGAGGAGGCAGAAGAATAGATCAGTGACCTTGAAGGCAAAATAATGGAAAGCAACCAAGCTGAACAGCAAAAAATAAAAAAGAATAATAAAAAATGAGAATAAGTCAAGCAAAGTTAGCAACATCATCAAGCATAATAACATTATATTATAGTAAAACCTTGGTTTGTGAGCATAATTTGTTCTGGAAACATACTTGTAATCCAAAGCATTATGCATAAGCTATTATATAGGAACCTAACAGTAATGACAAATCAAAAACCTATAATAGATACATAAAAAATAAAAAGAAAGGAATCCAAGCATATCAATAAAGAAAGCCATCAAACCACAAGGGAAGAGAGCAAAAGAAGAAAGAACCAGGAGGAGGAGAAGGAGGAGGAGAAAAGAACAGAGAAAAACTGCAAAAACAAAAACAAAAACAAACCTCTGTATAACAAGTAACAATATGGCAATAAGTACATACTTATCAATAATTACTTTGATTATAAATGAACTAAATGCTTCTCAAAGACACAAGGTAGGGGCACCTGGGTGGCTCAGTTGGTTAAGTGTCCAACTTCAGCTCAGGTCATGATCTCACAGCTCACAAGTTCAAGCCCCATGTCAGGCTCTGTGCTGACAGCTCAGAGCCTGCTTCAGATTCTGTCTCTTTCTCTCTCCCTCTCTCTTTCTGCCCCTGCCCTGCTCATGCTGTCTCTTTCTCTCTCTCTCTCTCTCAAAAAAAAAAAAGACATAAGGTAATTGAATGGATTAAAAAAGCAAGATCCACCTATATGCTGCCAAAAAGAGACCTACTTCAGATGTAAAGGCACATGCAGACTGAAAGCAAGGTGTGGGAAAACATTTACCATGCAAATGGAAGTGAAAAGAAAGTTGGCATAGCAATACTTATAACAAACAAAATAGACTTTTTCAAAGACCATAAAAGGAGACAAGGAAAGATACACCATATTCATAAAGAGACTAATCCAACAAGAAGATAGAACAATTGTAAATATTTATGCATCCAATATGAGAGTTCAGTCCATACACAAGGCAACTATTAACAGACACAAAAGGAAGAAATTGAGAGTATTACAACAACAGGAGGAGACTTTAATATCCCACTTACATTAACAGATAGATCGGACAGAAAATCATCAAGGAAACAGTAGCTTTGAATGATATATTGGACCAGATGGACTTAACAGATATATTCAGAACATTCTATTCAAAACCAGAAGAACATACATTCTTTTCAAGTGTACATGGAATATTCTCCAGAGGAGATCACCTAAAGCCTAAAACAAATCTCAATAAATTAAAAATATTGAAATCATATCTCATCTTTTCCAACCACAATGGTAGGGGTGTCTGGGTGGCTCAGTCAGTTAAGCATCTGACTCTTGGTTTTAGCTCAGGTCACGATCTCACGGTTTGTAAGTGTGAGCGCCACAATGGGCTCTGTGCTGACAGCGTGAAGCTTGCTTGGGATTCTCTCTTTCCCTTTCTCTCTGCCCCTCCCCTGCTCTCTCTCTCTCTTTTCCATAATAAATAAATAAATGAACTTTAAAAATTTTATAAAACAATCACAAGAAAAAAATCAGGAAAGAACACAAATACATGGAAACTAAATATCATGCTACTAAATAATGAACAAGTCAACCAAGAAATCAAAGAGGAAATCAAAAAATGCATGCAGACACATGAAAATGAAAATATAACAGCTCCCAATCTTTGAGATGCAGCAAATGATGTTCTAAGAGGAAAGATTACAACAATATAGGTCTACCTCAAGAAGCAAAAAAAATCTCAAATATACAATTGAACCTTACACATAAAGGAGCTAGAAATAGAAGAACAAGGCCCAACACCAGTAGAAGGAAGTAAACAATAAAGATTCAAGCAAAAATAAATAACATAGAGACTAAAACAGATACAATATATCAATGAAATCATGAGCTGGTTCTTTGAAAAGATCAACGAAACTGTTATACCTTTAGCCACACCCATTAGAAAGAGAGACAGAGATAGAGACAGAGAGAGAAAACCCAAGTAAATAAAATCAGAAATGAAGGAAGAGAAATAACAACCAATATCATAGAAAGGATTATGAGAAAATATTATGAAATATTATATGCCAACAAATTGGACAACCTAGAAGAAATGAATGCATTCCTAGAACCATATAATCACCCAAAATTGCATCAAGAAGAAATAGAAAATTTGAACAGACTAGCAATGATATTGAATTGGTAATCAAAAAACTCCCATCATACAAAATCCAGGACCAGATAGCTTCACAGGTGAATTCTACCAAACATTTAAAGAAGAGTTAATACCAAAGGAGAAGAGGCCAAGATGGCAGAACAGCAGAGAAGATTTTTTTGTGTCTCTCATTCCTGAAATACAGCCAGATAAACACTAAACCATCCTGCACACCTAGAAAACTGATTTGAGGATTAACACAACAATCGGCACAACCTGAACCAGAGAACTCAGCATGTATGCAGGGTGGAGAGATGAACTGGGGGAGAAAACTGTGGAGGGCAGGGAGCTGTTTTTGCTTGCAGAGAGAAGACAGAGATGGGGAGGGGGGAGAGTACAGAAAGAATCCCCCGCCTGAAAGCAGCTGGAGAGAAAAGAAAGAGTACACAAGGGACTGAACAAAAAAGGGAGAAAGGAGAAAGGAGAGGGTTTAAATTCCATTAAGACTCTATAAACAGAGGAAGCGCATAGTCTGAAACTCCTCAGCTCAATACCTGGCGGTGCTCTGGTGGGAAGGATGAATCCCCAGGAGCAGAGACCGAGGTCCTCTGGGTCCTCAGGCCAGACAGGGAGAGGTGGTCCCCTGCTGGGAGGACATTTGGTAGAGGCTGTATGGCCTCCCCACAGGCAAAGGTCCCAGTGGAAGCCAGAGAACAACCACATTTTCTGGTGCTGGAACAAGGACATTCAAGCGGAGGCCTAGCACCAGATGTGTGTTGTGATTTTCCATAATCCCTGAAACGCTGCTGCTACACAATCGCATGACCTTTTCCTGGCTGGCACTGAGCCACAGTCTCTGGGCACTGGCAGCAGCGTGGTCTTCCGAACATTCCTGGGGACAGGCTGGCACCCGGCCATTGCTCAATGAGATCCTCCCTCAGAAGGTCTGAGCAGGTCAAAGCTGGAGACCCTCAGAAGTGAGGGGTTGGGAAACACAGCCGCATCTGAGATAAAACTCAGGAGGGAGGTGCTGCCTGGCAACCTGATGACTTGGTCAGGGACAGTGTAAAAGCAGGGAGTGGATGGAAGCTGGAGACAAAGGAGGGGTGTGCGACTGCTGGTGGGGAGAGCAAAGAGGTCTGATACTAGAGACTGGGTAGCTGAGTGACACCATTTTCACCCCTCCCACGCATGCACATACACACCTACAGGCACCACAACAATCCACCCCAGTAAGCTAAGCAGCACCATCTAGTAGAGAACAGAGCCATTACACTAAGCCCCGCCCAACTGGGCCAACCTCACTCTTCAGGAACAACACAAGTCTCTCTGCCTGTTTAGTTTACAGACTATAAAGTACTTCATAGTTCGACTTCTAGGGGAAACCGATTTAATTTCAATCATACCACAGTTTGTTTGCTGGTCCATCTATTCAATTTTTTTTTCTTTTCTTATTCTTCAATACAGAAAGAGAAAAAATTTATTTTTATTTTCCATTTCTATTAAAAATATTTTCTTTAGTTTTCTACTATATTTTTTACATTTTTGTAAATTTTTTAAACTATTTTTTACTTCCATTATTTCACTTTATTCTATCTCACTGTATTCATTTTTTCAAAATTTTAAACATTTTCCTTTTTCTTTTCTTATCTTTCCCCCTTTCCTCTAATCTATCAAGCTCCTTTCAACAACCAGATAGACCAGAACACACCTAGGATCTAGCATCCTTTATTTGATTTTTTTGTGGTTTTTAAATTTTTTATTACATTATTATTTACTTTTCTTCCTTCAAAATGACAAAACGAAGGAAATCACCCCAAAAGAAAGAACAGGAAGAGATGACAGCCAGGAACTTAATAAACAGATATAAGCAAGATGTCTGAATCAGAATTTAGAATCACGATAATAAGAATATTAGCTGGGGTTGAAAACATTAGAATCCTTTTCTGCGGAGATAAAAGCTAGTCAGGATGAAATTAAAAAATACTATAACTGAGTAGGAATCTCGAGGAGTGGCCATGGTGGCAGGGATGGATGAGGCAGAGCAGTGAATCAGCGATACAGAGGACAACTTATGGAGAATAATGAAGCAAACAAAACAGTGAGACTAAGGCAAAAGAGCATGGTTTAAGAATTAAAGAAATCAGTGACTCATTAAAAAGGAACAACATCAGAATCATAGGGGTCCCAGAAGATGAAGAGAGAGAAAAAGGGGTAGAAGGGTTATGTAAGCAAATCACTGCAGAAAACTTTCCTAACCTGGGGAAAGTCACAGACATCAAAATCCAGGAGGCACAGAGGACTCCCATTAGATTCAATCAAAAAACAACCATCAACAAGGCATATCATATTCAAATTCACAAAATACTCAGGCAAGGAAAGAATCATGAAAGCAGCAAGGGAAAAAAGTCCTTAACCTACAAGGGAAGACAGATCAGGTTTGCAGCAGACCTATCCACAGAAATCTGGCAGGCCAGAAAGGAGTGGCAGGATATATTCAATGTGCTGAATCAGAAAAATATGCAGCCAAGAATTCTTTATCCAGCAAGACTGTCATTCAAAATAGAAGGAGAGATAAAAAATTTCCCAAACAAAAATTAAAGGAGTTCATGGCCACTAAATCAGCCCTGCAAGAAAATTTAAGGGGAACTCTCTCAGGGGAGAAAAGACGGGGAAAAAAAAGAGAAACAGAGAGAGAGAGATAGAGAGAGACCAAAAGCAACAAAGACTAAAAAGTACCAGAGAACACCACCAGAAACCCCAACTCTATAAGAAACATAATGGCAATAAACTCGTATCTTTCAATAAACTCGTATCTCACTGTAAACATCAATGGACTAAATGTTCCAATCAAAAGACATAGAGTAACAGAATGGATAAGAAAACAAGATCCATCTATATGGTGTTAACAAGAGACCCACTTTAGACCTAAAGACATCTTCAGATTGAAAGTAAGGGGATAGAGAACCATCTATCATGCTAATGGTCAACAAAAGAAAGCCGGAGTAGCCATACTTATATCAGACCATCTAAACTTCAAAATAAAGATTGTAATAAGAGATGAAGAAGGTCATTATGTAATAATTAAGGGATTTATCCACCAAGAAGACCTAACAATTGTGAACATTTATGCTCCAAATATGAAAGCACCCAAGTATATAAACCAATCAATCACAAACATAAAGAAACTCATTGGTTATAATAGCATAATAGTAGGGGACTTCAACACCCCACTTAGCGCAATGGACAGACCATCTAAACAGAAAATCAACAAGGGAACAATGGCTTTGAATGACACACTGGACCGGATGGACTTAAAAGATATATTCAGAACATTTCATCCTAAAACAGTGGAATACAAATTCTTCTCCAGTGCACATGGAACATTCCTCAGAATAGATCACATTCTCAGACACAAATCAGCCCTCAACAAGTACAAAAAGATCGAGATCATACTGTGCATATTTTCAGTCCACAATGCTATGAAACTTGAAATCAACCACAAGAAAAAATGTGGAAGATAGCAAATAGTTGGAGACTAAAAAACATCCAACTAAACAATGGATGGGTTAAACAAGAAGTTAAGGAGGAAATTAAAAAGTACATTTTGTTCTTTCTTAAAGATAATTTCTATAAGTTTATTGATATTCTTTGTTTAATGAGACATTATCATCATATCCTCCTTCACTTATTTAAACATTTTTCATTTAATTCTTTGAACATATTTATAGTGGATATTTTGAAATTTTGCCTGTCAAATTTGACATCTGATTTTTCTCATAGCAATTTTTGTTGTCTGCTACCTCCATCTGCTATTCCATTGATCTATTTGTCTCTATTCCATTGATTGATTTGTCTATTCTTTTACCAATCCTGTGCCATCTTAACCACTGCAGCACTATAGCAAATCTTTAAGTCAGGTTGTGTTCTCCTTCAGTATTGAATTTGCTATCTCATATCTTTTGCCTTTCCATATAAACTTTATAATCAGTTTGTTAATATCCACAAAACTACATGCTGGAATTCTGGCTGAGATGGAATGAATCTATACATCAATTTGGGGAAAACTAACATCTTAACAATAACAAGCCTTTCTACCCATGAACATGGACTCTTTCTCCATTTATTTGGATCTTTGATTTCTTTCATCAAAGATTTATAACTTTTCCTTATATATAACTTGTACACATTTTTTTAGATTTGCATTTAAGTGTAAACACTTCCCAACTCATTTTATCAGGCCAGTTATTATTCTGTTACCAAAAAAAAAAAAGATAAGACATTAATCACAAGGAAAGAAAACTATAGACCATTATCTCTTAGGAATATAGACACAAAATCCTCAAGAAAATACTAGAAAACAAAATCCAGCTACATAAAGCTTAATTATACACCATGACTAAGGTGGGATTTACTCAGGAATACAAAGTTGGTTTAACATCTGAAAGCCAATTAATGTAATATACTGTATTTATAAAATAAAAAACAGACACCACATGATCATTCCAAAGACACAGAAAAGGCATTTGAGGAAAAATCCCTCAACTAGCATAATAATGTGAAACACTAAATGTTTTCCCCCTAAGATCAGGAAAAAGACAAGGATGTCCCTCTCCTCTTATCACTTCTATTCGCATTGCTCCAGAAGTTCTAGGTAGGGCAACTGACCAAAAAGAAATAAAAACATTCAGATTGGAAACAAAGTAAAAACTATCTGTTTGCAAATTACACAGTCTTGAATATAGAAAATTGCAAAGAATCCACTAAAAATGGTGAGAATGAATAAGTTCAGCTAGGTTGTAGGATACAAGATGAATGTATAAAAATCAATTGTGTTTTTATGTATTCACATTGAATAATACCAAAATGAAAATAACAACCCTGTTACAATAGCATCCAAAAAAAAAAAAATACTTAGGAATAAATTTCACAAAAGAAGGCATAACTTATACTCTGAAAACAAAATATCATTGAAAGAAATTAAAGATTTAATAAATGAAACTGGAGCCAGTGTTCACTGATCAGAAGACTTAATAATGTTAGGATGGCTGTAGTTCCCAAATTATCTACAGGTTCAAAATAATTCCTATCAGAACCTCAGGTGGCTTCTTTATAGAAATTGCAAAGTTGATCCTAAAATTCATATGGAAACTCAAAAGACCTAAAATAGCCAAAACAATCTTGAAAACAACAACAACAACAACAACAACAACCAAGGAAGACTCACACTTTCCCATTTCAAAACTTACTACAAGGCAATGGTAATTAAGACTGGGGTACTGCCATAAGGATAGACATATACATCAATGGAATAGAATTAAGAACACAGAAATAAAATCATGTGCCTAAAATCTACTTATTTTCAATAAGGGTACCAAGAGCAAATGTTGATTAGACAACTAGATAGCCAGATGCAAAAGAATGAAGTTGGACCCTCACTTCATACTATGTACAAAAAATTAAATCAAAATGAAGCAAGGACCTAAATGGGGGCTCAGAGCCTAATTTTTGAGGTGATAAAAATTTTCTAAAACTGTGGTAAAGGCTGCATAACTCTGTGAATATACTAAACTCATCTGAATTGTACACTTCCAATGGATGAACTGTATGGCATGTGAATCATATCTCAAAAAAGCTGTTACCAAATCCCACAAAGATGTGTAGTATGATACAGCTAAAGCAGTGTGTAGAGAAAAATGTAAAACTCTAAACAACTATATTAAAGAAAAATGGCCTAAAACTAACCATCTAAGTGTTCACCTTAAAAATTTTTTATTTTTATTTGTTTACATTTTTTAAATAAGAGTAAATTAAACTTAAATGATGTACAAGGAAAGAAATAATATTGAGAAGAAATCAATGAAATGTAAAACCAAGAATAAGTAAAAATCAATGAAATTAATACTGATACTTTGAAAAGATTAACATAATGATAAATTTCCAAGTAAACTGATGAAGAAAATTGAGAAAAGTCATGAATTATCAATACCAAGAATGCAAAAGGGATGTCATTAAAAATTTCAAATAACTTTTTGACAACAAATTTGGCAACTTTGATGAAATGGACATAGCTTAGAAAAACACAAATTGACAAAAGTGATTTAAGAAGAAATAGAAAATCTGAATAGCTCCAAATAAATTTAAAACTTCAAGTAATTGAAAATCTACCCCTGCCCACATTTTCTGGCCCATATGGTTTCGTTTGTGAATTCTACCAACAGTTAAAGAAAAAATAATAACAATATACTAACTAGAATAGAGAAAGGAACACATCCATTTATTCTATGAGGCAGCATTAACCTGGCTAACATACCTCAGTAATTTATAAAGCAGATTAACAATATCTGACAATGATATTACAAGACAATCATAGATCAATATCCTCATGAAACAGATGCAAAAATATACAACAAAATATTATAATTTAACAATTTATTTAAAATATTAGCAATCTAATAATTTATTTTAAAGGGTAATATATCATGGCCAACTGGATTTATTACAGGAATATATTTTTAAAATTTTTTAATTTTTATTGAGTAAATTCTACCCTCAACACAGAGCTTGAACTCACAACCCCGAGGTTAAGAGTCATATGCTCCACTGACTGAGCGAGCCAGGCATCCCTCCATGATTGATTTTTAAAAATCAATCAATAAGGAGAAGATGGCAGCATAGGAGGATGTTGGGCTCACCGTGTCCTGCTGATCACTTAGATTCCACCCACATCTGCCTAAATAACCCAGAAAACCACCAGAAGACTAACAGAATGAACTCCCTGGAGCCCAGTGTACACAAGAGGCCCACAGAAGAAGTTAGGAAGAGCGGAGAAGCAGTGCGCACTACACGGATTGGCAGGAGGGAGCCGGGGCAGTGGAGGGGCAGCCTGCCAGGAAAGGCAGAACCCCTGAAGTCTGGCTTGCAATAGCGGAGGGGCCGGACTCCATGTGTTCTGACAGCCAGCAGGACGTAACATCTGGAATGTTAAAAGTCAACAGCTCTGCTCTCGGAGAACGGGGAGGGCGAGAGGACACGGGAAGGGAGAGTTGTTGAGCCCCACAAGACAGAGCTCAGCTTGGCGGAGGAACACAGGTGCTGGCCAGTGCCAACTCCCTCTCCCATCCCCGAGCCAAAATTCAAAAGAGAACCAGTTCCTGTCACCAAATTTAGAATAATTTCTAAATTATTCTAATAGTCACAAAATTAACTTTTTTCAAGCTGGACTTGAAAAAAGTATAGAGGACAGCAGAGAATCTATTACTACAGAGATCAAGGGACTAAGAAACAGTCAAGAGGAGCTAAAAAATGCTCTAAATGAGGTGCAAAATACAATGGAGGCGACAGCAGCTCGGATTGAAGAGGCAGAGGAGAGAATAGGTGAATTAGAAGATAAAATTATGGAAAAAGAGGAAGCTGAGAAAAAGAGAGATAAAAAAAATCCAGGAGTATGAGGGGAGAATTTGAGAACTAAGCGATGCAATCAAGCATAACAATATCCATATAATAGGGATTGCAGAAGAGGAAGAGAGAGAGAAAGGGGCTAAAGGTGTACTTGAACAAATCATAGTTGAGAACTTCTCTGATCTGGGGAAGGAAACAGGCATTGAAATCCAAGAGGCACAGAGAACTCCCTTCAGACGTAACTTGAATCGATCTTCTGCGTGATATATCATAGTGAAACTGGCAAAATACAAGGATACAGAGAAAATTCTGAAAGCAGCTAGGGATAAACACACTCTAACATACAAAGGGAGACCGATAAGACTAGTGATGGATCTATCTACTGAAACTTGGCAGGCCAGAAAAGAATGGCAGGAAATCTTCAATGTGATGAACAGAAAAAAATATGCAGCCAAGAATCCTTTATCCAGCAAGTCTGTCATTCAGAATAGAAGGAGAGATAAAGGTCTTCCCAAACAAACAAAAACTGAAGGAATTCATCACCACTAAACCAGACCTACAAGAGATCCTAAGGGGGATTCTGTGACTGAAATGTTCCAAGGACCACAAAGTACCAGAGACATCACTATAAGCATGAAACCTACAGACATCACAATGACTCTAAACCCATATCTTTCTATGATAATGCTGAATGTAAATGGACTAAATGTTCCAACCAAAAGACATAGGGTATCAGAGTGGATAAAAAAAAAAAAAAAAAAGACCCATCTATTTGCTGCCTACAAGAGACTCATTTTAGACCTGAGGACACCTTCAGATTGAAACTGAGGGGGTGGAGAACTATTTATCATGCCATTGGAAGTCAAAAGAAAGCTGGAGTAGCCATACTTATATCAGACAAACTAGACTTTAAATTAAAGGCTGTAACAAGACATGAAGAAGGGCATTATATAATAATTACAGGGTCTATCCATCAGGAAGAACTAACAATTATAAATGTCTATGCACCGAATACGGGAGCCCCCAAATATATAAAACAATTAATCACAAACATAAGCAACCTTATTGATAAGAATGTGGTAATTGCAGGGGACTTTAATACTCCAATTACAACAATGGATTGATCATCTAGACACAGGATCAATAAACAAACAAGGGCCCTGAATGATACATTGGACCAGATGGACTTGACAGATACATTTAGAACTCTGCATCCCAAAGCAACAGAATATACTTTCTTCTCAAGTGCACATGGAACATTCTCCAAGAGAGATCACATACTGAGTCACAAAACAGCCCTTCATAAGTATACAAGAATTGAGATCATACCATGCATACTTTCAGACCACAATGCTATGAAACTTGAAATCAACCACAGGAAAAAGTCTGGAAAACCAAAGAGCATGGAGGTTAAAAAACATCCTACTAAAGAATGAATGGGTCAACCAAGCAATTAGAGAAGAAATTAAAGAATATATGGAAACAAATGAAAATGAAAATACAACAATCCAAGTGCTTTGGGATGCAGCGAAGGCAGTCCTGAGAGGAAAATACATTGCAATCCAGGCCTATCTCCAGAAACAAGAAAAATCCCAAATACAAAATCTAACAGCATACCTAAAGGAAATAGAAGCAGAACAGTAAAGACACCCCAAGCCCAGCAGAAGAAGAGAAATAATAAAGATCAGAGCAGAAATAAACAATATAGAATCTAAAAACACTGTAGAGCAGGTCAATGAAACCAAGAGTTGGTTTTTTGAAAAAATAAACAAAATTGATAAACCTCTAGCCAGGCTTCTCAAAAAGAAAAGGGAGATGACCCAAATAGATAAAATCATGAATGAAAATGGAATTATTACAACCAATCCCTCACAAATACAAGCAATTATCAGGGAATACTATAAAAAATTATATGCCAACAAACTGGACAACCTGGAAGAAATGGACAAATTCCTAAGCACCCACCCACTTCCAAAACTCAAACAGAAAGAAACAGAAAACTTGAACAGATCCATAACCAGTGAAGAAATTGAATCAGTTATCAAAAATCTCCCAACAAATAAGAGTCCAGGACCAGATGGCTTCCCAGGGGAATTCTACCAGACATTTAAAGCAGAGATAATACCTATCCTTCTCAAGCTGTTCCAAAAAACAGAAAGGGAAGGAAAATTTCCAGACTCATTCTATGAAGCCAGCATCACTTAGATTCCTAAACCAGACAGAGACCCAGCAAAAAAAGAGAACTACAAGCCAATATCCCTGATGAATATGGATGCAAAAATTCTCAATAAGATACTAGCAAATTGAATTCAACAGCATATAAAAATTATACACCATGATCAAGTGGGATTCATTCCTGGGCTGCAGGGCTGGTTCAACATTCGCAAATCAATCAGTGTGATACATCACATTAATAAAAGAAAAGATAAGAACCTTAGGATCCTGTCAATCGATGCAGAAAAAGCACTTGACAAAATTCAGCATCCTTTCTTAATAAAAACCCTTGAGAAAGTCGGGATAGAAGGAACATACTTAAACATCATAAAAGCTATTTATGAAAACCCCACAGCTAACATCATCCTCAATGGGGAAAAACTGAGAGCTTTCCCCCTGAGATCAGGAACACGGCAGGGATGTCCACTCTCACCGCTGTTATTTAACATAGTGTTGGAAGTGCTAGCATCAGCAATCAGACAACAAAAGGAAATCAAAGGCATCAAAACTGGCAAAGATGAAGTCAAGCTTTCACTTTTTGCAGATGACATGATATTATACACGGAAAACCCAATAGACTTGACCAAAAGTCTGTTAGAACTGATACATGAATTCAGCAAAGTCGCAGGATACAAAATTAATGTACAGAAATCAGTTGCATTCTTATACACTAATAATGAAGCAATAGAAAGACAAATAAAGAAACTGATCCCATTCACAATTGCACAAGAAGCATAGAATACCTAGGAATAAACCTAACCAAAGATGTAAAAGATCTATATGCTGAAAACTATAGAAAGCTTATGAAGGAAATTGAAGAAGACATAAAGAAATGTAAAAACATTCCATGCTCATGGATTGGAAGAATAAATATTATTAAAATGTCAACACTACCCAAAGCAATCTACGCATTCAATGCAATCCCAATCAAAATTGCACGAGCATTTTTCTCAAAGATAGAACAAGCAATTCTAAAATTTGTATGGAACCACAGAAGATCCCGAATAGCCAAAGTAATTTTGAAGAAGACCAAAGCAGGAGGCATCACAATCCCAGACTGTAGCCTCTACTACAAAGCTGTACTCATCAAGACAGCATGGTATTGGCACAAAAACAGACACATAGACCAATGGAATAGAATAGAAACCCCAGAACTAGACCCACAAATGTATGGCCAACTAATCTTTGACAAAGCAGGAAAGAACATCCAATGGAAAAAAGTCTCTTTAACAAATGGTGCTGGGAGAACTGGACAGCAACATGCAGAAGGATGAAACTAGACCACTTTCTTACATCATTCACAAAAATAAACTCAAAATGGATAAAGGACCTGAATGTGAGACAGGAAACCACCAAAATCCTAGGAGAAAGCAGGAAAAAAACCTCTCTGACCTCAGCCACAGGAATTTCTTAGCAATTTCTTACTTGACACATTTCCAAATGCAAGGGAATTAAAAGCAAAAATGAACTATTGGGACCTCATGAAGATAAAAAGCTTCTGCACTGCAAAAGAAACAATCAACAAAACTAAAAGGCAACCAATGGAATGGGAAAAGATATTTGCAAATGACATATCAGACAAAGGGCTAGTATCCAAAATCTATAAAGAGCTCACCAAACTCCACACCTGAAAAACAAATAATCCAGTGAAGAAATGGGCAAAAAACCTGAATAGACACTTCTCGAAAGAAGACATCCAGATGGCCAACAGGCACATGAAAGGATGCTCAACGTCACTCCTCATCAGGGAAATACAAATCAAAACCATACTCAGATACCACCTCACGCCAGTCAGAGTGGCTAATATGAACAAATCAGGAGACTATAGATGATGGAGAGGATGTGGAGAAATGGAAACCCTCTTGCACTGTTGATGGGAATGCATACTGGTGCAGCCGCTCTGGAAAACAGTGTGGAGGTTCCTCAAAAATTAAAAATAGATCTACCCTAAGACCCAGCAATAGCACTTCTAGGAATTTACCCAAGGGATACAGGAGTGCTGATACATAGGGGCACTTGTACCCCAATGTTTACAGCAGCACTTTCAACAATAGCCAAATTATGGAAAGATCCTCAATGTCCATCAACTGATGAATGGATAAAGAAATTGTGGTTCATATACAGAATGGAATACTACGTGGCAATCAGAAAGAATGAAATATGGCCTTTTGTAGCAATGTGGATGGAACTGGAGAGTGTTATGCTAAGTGAAATAAGTCATAGAGAGGAAGACAGATACCATATGTTTTCACTCTTATGTGGATCCTGAGAAACTTAACAGAAGACCATGGGGGAGGGGAAGGAAAAAAAGAAAAAGGTTAGGGAGGGAGGGAGCCAAAACATAAGAGACTCTTAAAAACTGAGAACTGAGGGTTGATGGGAGGTGGGAGGGAGGGGAAAGTGGGTGATGGGCATTGAGGAGGGCACCTGTTGGGATGAGTACTGGGTGTTGTATGGAAACCAATTTGACAATAAATTTCATATTTTAAAAAATAAATAAGGTAAGAAAAAAATTAAAATTAAAACTAAAAAAATCAATGTATTAACCATTTTAACAAGCCAAAAATATAAAAATAAAAATGATATGACCACTCAATATTTGCAGAAAAGGCATTTGATGAAATTCTATACCCATTCATGATAAAAATTCTAAGTAAACTTAGAAGAGAAGGTCTTCAACCTGATAAAATGTTTCTACAAAAACATGCAGCTAATATCATAGTCAAAAAAGAAATACTGAATCCTTTTTCCTTAAGATGACAAATGAGGCAAAGATGTCCACTCTCATCACTTTGTTCAATACCAGACAGAAAAGAAAGGCATTCAGATTGGAAAAAAAGAAGTAAAACTATCTTTATATGCAAAGGACATGACTGTATTATGTAGAAAATCCTTTAAAATCTACCAAAAAAAAAAACCCTACTAGAACTAAAAAAATTGAATTTAAGCAATATTACAGAATAAAAGATAACAAAATTCTACCTTATTTCTGTGTATAGACTATCAAAAACTGCAATACAAAATTTAGGAATGAAATATCATTTTCCATGGCGTTTTAAAAACCCATGAGATAAGAATAACAATATATGTATATAATATCTATACACTAAAAAGTATAAAACATGTGGATAGACTGTATTTATGTCCCCAAAGATTCATTATTGTTAAGATCTTCAACTTGCTCCATATTGATCTGTACTTTCAATACCATGCTATCAAACTCCATATAAGTTTTTTTCTGTAGAAAATAACTCATTCTAAAATTTATATGGAAATGAAGAGGCCCCATAACAGCAGACCTTCTCAGAAAGAACACATTTGGAGGAATCACACTAATTCATTTGAAGACTTTCTGTAAGGCTATATTAATTAATGAAGCTTTATGCGATACTGGCTTACTATGACACTAGCTAAGAATAGACATATATATACATGGACAGAAGAGTTCAGAAATAGATCCATACCAAAAAAAGAAAAAAAAGAAATAGATCCATACACACAGGATTATTTTATTTTTGCTAAAAGTTCTTAGATAACTCAGTGGTGAAATACCATCTTTTCAACAAATAGCACTGGACAGCTTCAAATCATGTGGGGAAAAAAATAAACCTCGATCATTATCTTACATCATACATAACTATTAATTCAAAATGTATCATAGACTACAATACAAAAGTGTAAGATTTCTGGAAGAAGAAAAGAAGAAAGCCGATGCATCTTGTTGTATGCAAAGATTTATGAGATAGGACACAGAAATACCAAGTAGGAAAAAAAAAAACTGATAAACTGGACTTGACCAAAAATTTAAAACCTCTGCTCTTCAAAAGACTTAAAAATGCGAGCCAATGACTAGGAGAAAATATTTAAAAGTATACATATCTGACAAAGAAACATCTAGAGTGTTCCAAAAAATTCTTACAACTTAGTAACAGGAATCATATTAAAAAGATGGGCAACAGATTTGAACAGACACTTCGCAAAAGATATTTTCATGATCATTAAGAATGTGGAAAGCTGCACTACATTATTAGTTAAAAAGGAAATGCAAACTAAAACTACAATGTGACAATACATGTGTCAGGAAAAATGGAGAACCACTGGAACTCTCATTCAATGCAAATGGGAGAGTAAAGTGATACAACCAGTTTGCAAAATAGTTTGTCAGTTTCTTACAAAGTTAAGCCTACTTATATGATCCAGCAATTCTGCTGCTAGTTTTTTACCCTAGAAAAAGTGAAAATTTATGCACAAAGACTTGCGCATGATGTTCATAGCCGTTTATTCATAATGGCCAAAAAATAGAAACAATCTGTTATAAACTAAATTGTGTCCCCTTAAAATGCGTATGTTGAAGGCCTAACACCCCAGGATGACTGTACTTGGAGACAGGGCCTTTATGAAGGTGATTAAGGCTAAACGAGACCGTAAGAATGGGGATTTAATCAAATATGACTGTGCCCCTACAAGAAGAATCACCAGGGATGCACATGCACAAAAGAAAGGCTTTGTGAGGACATAGTAATAAGGTGGCCAATCTGCAGACCAAGTTAAGAGGCCTCAGAAGAAACTGAAACTGCCGTCACCTTGATCTTGGACTGCCAAACTCCAGAACTGAGAGAACATAAATTTATACTGTTTAAGCCACCCAATCTGCAGTATTTTATTTCACCAGAGTTAGCAGACTAATGCACACATTAAATGTCCATTAATAGGTGAATAAACAGATTATGATTTGGCTATGCAATGGAATACTATTCAACAATATGAACTAATGAATGAACTAACATGCAACACTTGTGAGTGAGACAAGTTAAGACACAAATGAATACTTACTGTCTGATTCCATTTGTATAAAATTTTAGAGAAAGCAAATCTTATCTATAGTGACAGAAAGAAAACCAGTAATTGCTTAGGGATTGGGATGGATTGACTGCAAAAGGACTTGAAGGAATGTTAGGAAGGTGACAGAATGTTCTATACTATAACATGATTATACAGATGACTGTGAAAACGTATTCATTTGTCAAAACTCATCTGATCATAATGAGAATTTTTTATTGTATGTAAGTTGCATTTCAGTATAGATGGTTAAAAATTAGTTTAAGTAGAGAGTTATTCAGGTGATTCATTACACATTTATATTTTCATCATAAATATATAAAAGGCTGAACTAATAGCCTTAAAAATACGGCAAAAACTGAGAAAATCATTCACAGAAAAATAGACAAATCCACAATTATAGAGGAGGATCTTAAGACATTTCTTTCAGTAACTAAAAATCAAAAATACAAATTTGGTAAGGGTTTTTAAGAACTGAATGACACTGTTAACAAGCCTAATCACATGTATATATAAATATGCTATATATAAATACATATAACATACATATGCCCCCCAAAATAAGTGAATACACCTGCTTTTCAAGCTCATTTAGAGTATTATCAAATATTGTGTACCCTGCCACTAAGCAAGCCTTAACAGATATCAATAAGTTAATATCATATAAGCCATATTATTTCATCATAATATACAACAAAACTAGATATAAAAAATAGAATAATAATATCAAGTCCCCTGTGCATTGGAAATTTTAAAAATAGCTTGGGGCGCCTGGGTGGCGCAGTCGGTTAAGCGGCCGACTTCAGCCAGGTCACGATCTCGCGGTCTGAGTTCCAGCCCCGCGTCGGGCTCTGTGCTGACAGCTCGGAGCCTGGAGCCTGTTTCCGATTCTGTGTCTCTCTCTCTCTCTGCCCCTCCCCCGTTCATGCTCTGTCTCTCTCTGTCCCAAAAATAAATAAAAAACGTTGAAAAAAAAATTAAAAAAAAAATAGCTTCAGTGATCATAATTACTTTGGATATAAACAGACCATACACCCCAATCAAAAGGCACAGAGTATCAGAATGAATAAAAAATCAAGATCCATCTATATGCTGCTTATAAAAGACTCATTTTATTTTTATTTTTATTTTTATTTTTTTTAAATTTTTTTTTTTTCAACGTTTTTTATTTATTTTTGGGACAGAGAGAGACAGAGCATGAACGGGGGAGGGGCAGAGAGAGAGGGAGACACAGAATCGGAAACAGGCTCCAGGCTCTGAGCCATCAGCCCAGAGCCTGACGCGGGGCTCGAACTCACGGACCGCGAGATCGTGACCTGGCTGAAGTCGGACGCTTAACCAACTGCGCCACCCAGGCGCCCCTAAAAGACTCATTTTAGACCTAAAGACACTTGCAGATTGAAAGTGAGGGGATGGAGAAACATTTATCATGCAAACCAATGTCAAAGGAAAGCCAGAGTGTAATGCATATATCAGACAACTACACTTTAAAACAAAGACTATAACAGAGGCAAAGAAGGGCATTACATAATCATAAAGGGGACAATCCAAGAAGAAGATATAACAATTGTAAAAATTTTTACACTCAACATGAGAGCACCCAATATATAAAACAATTAATAACAAACATAAAAGAACTCATTGGTAATAACATAATAATAGTAGGGGACTTTAACACCCCACCTGTATTAATGGACAGATCATCTAAACAGAAAATAAACAAGAAAACAATGACTTTGAATGACACACTGGACCAGATGGACTTAACATATATTCAGAATATTCCATCCTAAAACAGCAGAATATTCATTTGTTTCAAGTGCACATGGAACATTCTCCAGAATAGATCACATTTTAGGTCACAAAACAGGCCCCAACAAGTACAAAAACATTGAAATCATATCATGCACCTTTTCTGACCATAATGCTATGAATCTAGAAGTCAACCACAAGAAAAAGTTCAAAAGACCACAAATACATGGAGGTTAGATAACACGCTACTAAATAATGAATGGGTCAACCACGAAATCAAAGAAGAAATTTAAAAATACTTGGAAACAAATGAAAATGAAAACACAATGGTCAAAAACCTTGGGGAAGCAGCAAAAGTGGTCCTAAGAGGGAAGTATATAGAAATACGGCCTACCTCACGAAGCAAGAAAAATCTCAAATATACAATTCTAACCTTACACCTAAAGGAGCTAGAAAAAGAACAAATGAAGCCTATCCCAGCAGAATGAAGGAAATAATAAAGATTAGAACAGAGATAAATGATATAGAAATTAAAAAAACAATAGAACAGATCAATGAAACTAGGAGCTGGTTCTTTAAAAAAATTCATAAAATTGATAAACCTCTAGCCAGACTTATCAAAAACAAAAGAGAAAGGATCCAAATAAATAAAATCAAGAATGAGAGAGGAGAAATAACAACCAAAAAAAAAAAAAAAAGAAATGCAAACAATTACAAGAGAATACCATGAAAAACTATATGCAAACAAAGGACAACCTGGATGAAATAGATAAATTCCTAGAAACATATAAACCACCAAAACTGAAATAGGAAGGAAAAAAAAAAAACTTGAACAGACTGATAAACAGCAAAGAAATTGAATCAGTGATTAAAAAACAAAACAAAACAAAACAAAACAACACACTCCCAACAAACAAAAGTCCAGAGCCAGATGGCTTCACAGGCAAATTCTACCAAACATTTAAAGAAGAGTTAATACCTATTCTTCTCAAACAATTCCAAAAAATAGAAAAGAAAGGAAAACTTCCAAATTCATTCTATGAGGCCAGCATTACCCTGATACCAAAAGTAGATAAAGACTTCACTAAAAAGAAAACTACAGGCTAATACCCCTGATGAACATGGATGCAAAAATGTAAAAATTCTCAATAAAAACTAGCAAAACTGAATCCAATAACACATTAAAAAAATCATTCACCACAATCAAGTGGGATTTATTCCTGGGTTGCAAGGGTAGTTCAATATTCATAAATCAAACAATGTGATACACCACATTGATAAAAGAAAGCATAAGAACCATACAATCATTTCAACAGAAAACACATTTGACAAAGTACATCTATTTGTGATAAAAACCCTCAACAAAATAGGTTTGGGGGAACATACCTCAACATAATAAAGGCCATATATGAAAAACCCACAGATAATATCATCATCATCAGTGGGGAAAAGCTGAGAGCTTTTCCTCTAGAGTCAGGAACAAGACAAGGATGTCCACCCTCACCACTGTACCACCACTAGTACCACTAGTACTGGAAGTCCTAGACACAGCAATCAGACAACAAAAAGAAATAAAAGGCATCCAAATTGGCAAGGAGAATGTAAAAGTTTCACTATTTTCAGATGAGATGATACTCTATATAGAAAATCCAAAAGCCTCCGCCAAAAACTGCTAGAAATGATACACAAATGCAGCAAAGTTGCAAAAGTCAGTAAAGGATACAAAATTAACATACAGAAATCTGTTGCCTTTCTATACACCAATAATGAAGCAGCAGAAAAAGAAATTAAGGAATCAATCCCATTGGCAATTGCACCACAAACCATAAGGAACCTAGGAATAAAGCTAATCAAAGAGGTGAAAGACCTGTACTCTGAAAAGTATAAAACACTGATGAAAAAAACTGAAGAACAAAGAAATGGAAAGACATTCCATATTCATGGATTGAAAGAACAAATATTGTTAAAATGTCTCTACTACCCGAAGTAAGCTACAAATTAAAGGCAATTCCTATCAATATACCAATCGCATTTTTCACAGACCGAGAACAAACATTCCTAAAATTTGTATGGAACCACAAAAGACCTTGAATAGCCAAAACAACCTTGAAAAAGAAAAGCAAAGCTGGAGGTATCACAATTCCAAATTTTAAATTACACTACAAAGCTGTAGTGATCAAAACAGTATGGTACTGGCCCAAAAATAGACACATAGATCAATGGAACAGAATAGAAAACCCAGAAATAAACCCACAGCTATATGGTCAATTAATCTTCAACAAAGCAGGAAAGAATGTCCAATGGGAAAAAGGCAGTCTCTTCAACAAATCGTGCTGGGAAAACTGGAGAGCAACATGCAAAAGAATGAAACTGGGCCAATCTCTTACACCAAACACAAAACTAAATTCAAAGTGGATTAAAGACCTAATTTTGAGACCCCAAAACATCAAAATCCTAGAGGAGTACACAGACAGTAACCTCTTTGACAACAGCTGTAGCAACTTCTTTCTAGATATGTCTCCTGAGGCAAGGGAAACAAAAGCAAAAATAAATTATTGGGATTTCATCAAAATAAAAAGCTTCTGCACAGCAAAGGAAACAATCAACAAAACTAAAAGGTAACCTACGGGATGGGAGAAGATATTTGCAAATGAGAAATGAGGAATGATAAAGGGTTAGTATCCAAAATCTATAAAGAACTTATCAAACTCAACACCCAAAATATGAATAATCCAATTAAAAATGGACAGAAGACACGAATAGATACTTTTCCAAAGAAGACATCCAGATGGGCAGCAGACACGTGAAACAATGCTCAACATCACTCATCATCAGAGAATACAAATCAAGACTACAATGAAATATTACCTCACTCCTGTCAGAAGGGCTAAAATCAAAAACACAAGAAACAGTAGATGTTGGCGAGGATGTGGAGAAAGGGGAACCCCTCCTGCACTGTTGGTGGGAATGCAAACTGGTGTAGCTACTCTGAAAAACATATGGATGTTCCTCAAAAAGTTAAAAAAAGAACTACCCTATGATCCAACAATTGCATTACTAGGTATTCACCCAAAGAATACAAAATACTAATTCAAAGGGATACATGTACCCCAGTGTTTATAGCAGCATTAACTACAACAGCCAAATTATGGAAACAGCTCACGTGTCCATCAGCTGATGAATGGATAAAAGAAGATGTGGTATACTTATACAATGAAATATTACTCAGCCATCAAAAAGAATGACATCTTGCCATTTGCAACAACATGGAAGGAGCTAGAGAGTATTACGCTAAGTGAAATAAGTCAGTCAGAGAGACAAATACCATATGATTTCACTCATGTGGAATTTAAGAAACAAAATAAATAAGCAAGAGGGAAAAAAAGAGAGAGGGAGGCAAACCAAGAAACAGATTCTTGACTATAGAGAACAAACTGATGGTTACCAGAGGGGAGGTTGGTGGGGGACTCGGGGAAATAGAGGATGGGGATTAAGGAGGGCATTTGTGATAAGCACTAAGTTTTGTATGAAAGTTTTGAATCACTATATTGTACACCTGAAACTAATATTACACTATATGCTAACTAACTGGAATTTAAATAAAAACTTAAAAAAAGAAAATAAAGTAGTTAAAATTTTTGAAAAAAATAAATAACTTCAGTGATCAAAAATAAATCATTATTAAAATAAATCATTATTGAACTAGGTGATACTTTTAAATGAATGGCAATAAAAGCATTACCTCAAAACTTGTAGGATGCAGCCAAAGAAATATTTAGAAAGAAATTTCTAGTCTTAAATTCATACAAAAGAAGAAAGATGTTAAATTATGGAATTTGATATATTTATTTTATAATGTATTTGAAAGAGTTTAATAAGGACAAAGGATAGCCAAAATAATTTGGGGGAACATTAATCCCAGATATCAAGACTTAACATAAAACTATAGAAGTTTCAAGAGTTTATTGTTGGCAAACAGATAAAGTTATAAATGGAGCAGAACAAATGGAAATTTATTTTTATGACAAAGTAGACTTATAATTCAGTGAATAAAGAATGGGGATATCCATCTACAAAAATAAAAAAATTACATCTCTATGTCAAACCACACACAATTCAACCTCAAGTGGATTAAATATCTAAATGTAAAGGGCAAAATTCCACATACTTTTAGAATTTTAGAAGAACCTTTAAAAGAAAATATAAGAAAATACCTTTCTATTCTTGGAATAGTAAAGGATTTCTTAAAGAAGACATATAAACATAAACCATATTTGGGAGAGATTGACAATAATTCTGACAGCATCAGAATTTAAAACTTCTGTTTATATTCCAAGCACAATGAAAAGACAAGTAACAGCAAAAGAGGATAACTATACCACCTTTAAATTTTTTTAAGTTTATTTATTTATTTTTGAGAGTGAGAAAGAGTATGTGTGTGTGTGCACAAGCAGGGGAGGGGCAGAGAGAGAGAGAGAGAGAGAGAGAGAGAGAGAGAGAGAGAATCCCAAGCAGGCTCCACAATGTCAGCACAGAACCCTATTTGGGGCTTGAACTCAAACCATGAGATCATGACCTGAGCCGAAATCAAGAGTCAGACGCTTAACTGAGCCACCCAGGCATCCCGGCTATAATATCTTTCAAAGGATTATTACCAAGAGTATATAGATAATCCTGATAAGTCAATATGAAAAAGATAAATAACCCAATAGAAAAATGAGCAAAGTTTACAAAAATTCATTCAAGAGAAAATTTATAGAGAAGGAATTCTGAATGGCCAAGAAATAAGAAAAAATTCTCAATTTCACTTGTAATCAAGGAAACAGAAAACAAAAAGTATAGAAAACATTTTAAAGTTTGATAATATCAAGTATTGCTTAGTACTTGAGAAAATACCAACTCCATGATTTCTGATGAAATGGTAAAACTTTAGAGAGCAATACAATACTTCGAAGAGTTAAACCTGCCCTGTTATTCCACTTCTAGTCATAAACCCAGAGAAATATATACCCGAGGAGAAACATAAAAGAATGTTTGTTGCAGCATTTTATTAAAGAAAAAGTGAAGACAATTAAATTTCCTTTAATATGGGAATGAATTTTAATATTTACACAATGACTATAAGATGCAACTGTTTAGATCTATACTTTGTGTATCACATAGATAAATTTCAAAATTATAATATTGAGCAAAAAAGGTAAATTACAAATGGATATCTAGAGTATCACTTAAAAACCTAAAGCACACAAAACAACATTATATATCATTTGTGGGTGATAGATACGTAGAAGAAGCATAAACATATGCAAAAGAGTTATACAACTGACATGAAAGTTATTCACACCAGTCATTAGGGAGGCAAGAGGGAAAAGGATGAGTACTATCTGTAATATTTTGTTTCTTTACATAAAGAGAAACTTGAAGCAACAGTGGAAAATATTAGCATCCTTCAACCAGTGAGATGTGTGTATGTGTTTTACTTACATTACTTTTTTTTTGCACTTTTTTGGTATGTTTGAAATAGTTCCTAACTTTTAAAAATGCTAAAGATTATTCTAGTTGTAGGGTAGATAATAGATTAGAGCAAAACCAGAGTGGGTATTGGAGAACAATTAGGCTACAATTCATAATATATTTAAATAATTTAAGTGTTTGTTTATATATTTAATTTATGGAATGCCAAACAAAACTCTTTCAAAATGATGTAGAATGTCCCACAAATACATTTTCCCAAACTTACCTGCTCGACCTCTCTGTTGAGAGAATCTACTTTTTCTTTTAATCTGTTACCTTCTGCCTCAGCAGTAATAAGTTCTAATTTGAGGGTATTGTTATCTGCCTCTGCTTGACGGGCCTTATTTTCCCAGTTTTCAGCATCTTCATTGGCTTTTCGGAGTTGGTCCATAATTTGCCGGTTCTCAGATTCCTAAAAAGCAATTTTTGGACTTACTTTAAAAGATGTAAAATGGTCAACATACAATATAAAGTAAACATTATTTGCCAGGTCACGGGAAATTTATTTGCTACAGAACCATTTGTAACATAATCTCAAGAAATCGTATCTATATTCTCCATTTAGAAAATTGGTCATCCTGTAATCAACAAAAGGGAGTGGGACCAGGATCTGCCCTGCCTCCTGAGTCACACTCACCCATCTAGTAAAGTCAAGTTGGTTCCTATATTTGCTTTTGTTCAAACAAAATCCTTCATTGCCTCCTCTCCCTATATATCCGTTTAGTGACTATTTGCTACTCTGGTTTTTGAGTTTCTGCCTTGGCCAACCTTCTATACTTGTGCATTCCTTTGTTCCTGACTGCTTTTCTAGATTGTACTGGCTACAGAACTTCTGACTAATTACAAATTTCAAGCATAAATCTCTGATAATTCTGTTGATTTGGCACATCACCTGTCTAGTTCCTGCCTTTCATTCATAACCTCAGTCTTAATTTTCTCTATCATGGACTGTTCTATGATTTATGATTTACTTTTGCTTACTGTTCTAGTAACTTACCCAAAATTTCTAAGAAATAAAACAACAAACCTATGCCAACAAACACTACTCATAAATATACAGTCATATTGGGCATACAATATGGAACCTCATTTTTAAAACTTTTCAATTTTTGTAGGTTTATTTATTTTGAGAGAGACAGAGAGTACACGTGCACACAAGCGAGAGGCAGAAAGAGAGGGAGAGAGAATCCCAAGCAGGCTCTGCATTATAAGTGCGGAGTCCAATGCAGGGCCTGAACCCATAAACTGCTATATCACAACCCCAGCTGATATCAAGAGTTGGACACTCAATTGACTGAGCCATCCAGGTGCCCCAAACCACATGTTTAAAACCTTAAAAGTTCTATCATGAGAGACTGACTAAAAAGTGGGATCTTATTTATAAGGAATATAATAACTCCACAAATACACAAATAGTATACTATATTGAGTAATCATTATGAGGCTATTTTTAAAAACATGGTTTAGTAATATGGTTTGGCTAACTCATTCTTACAAAGTCATTTATAATTTTGGTTATTATTAAAAAGGTACCAGACCTCTCTCTCATTAATACCTGTTAATAACCAGTGAATTTCTATCAGAACCATAAAATGATCACATTGCAATAAATGATATCTCACCCTAAGAAAGCTTTCAAATCAGATTTAAGTTTTCACAAATATGATTAACCATGAGATGGTTAAAATTCAGTTAATATCGCCACCTTGTGGTTTGGTTACCTATAACTAATATAGAATCTTGTCAGGTTTGTTAACATGCTCAACTACTGCACTGACTTTCAAGATTTGGATATTCTCAATGTGCCTGTAGGAATCTGATGTGTTTTTCCATTATTGTACTAAAAACAACAGCTGTGCACTTAGTATGTACCTGGGAAACACACGGTACAGTATGTATAAACTGAATTCTACCCCCATCACTCTTCACCCTCTTTAACTTTCTGTGGCACTCACTGTCTATGCCATTCTCTTAACACTGCCTGAGAGTTTTATGTTGTTAGATGTGGATGTCCAGTCTCCCCAGTAACACTCTGAGTTCCTCGAAGATAGAAACCATTTTTTTATACTATATTAAGTTTTCTAAAATACGAACCATTTCTTATATTAAATGTAGTTTTGTGACTCCCAGGTAACACATGGTTCAAGGTTCAAGCAGTAAAAAGGGACTGGCATGAATGTGTCACTCCTGGTCACCAAATACCTGGTGCACCTCCCTCTGGTCAACCAGAAACCATATTTTCCCTTTTTTTTCAACTTTTTTTTTTTTTTTTTTTTTTTTTTTTTTTGGACAGAGAGAGACAGAGCATGAACGGGGGAGGGGCAGAGAGAGAGGGAGACACAGAATCGGAAACAGGCTCCAGGCTCCGAGCCATCAGCCCAGAGCCTGACGCGGGGCTCGAACTCACGGACCGCGAGATCGTGACCTGGCTGAAGTCGGACGCTTAACCGACTGCGCCACCCAGGCGCCCCTCCCTTTTTTTGTATCTACTCAAAGCAACCAGAGCAGTGTGGAGCCCAAGATAGGCAACAGAAATCAAAACCACAATGAGATACCACCTCACACCTTTCAGAATGGCTAAAATTAACAACTTAGGAAACAGATGCTGATGAGGATGCAGAGAAAGAGGATCTCTTTTGCACTGCTGGTGGGAATGCAAACTGGTATAGCCACAGTGGAAAAGAGTATGGAGGTTCCTCAAAAAATTAAAAATAGAACTACTGTACAACCCAGCAATTGCACTACTAGGTATTTATCCAGAGGATATAAAAATGCTGAATTCGAAGGGGCACATGCACCCCAATGTTTATAGCAGCACTATCAACAACAGCCAAATTATGGAACGAGCCCAAATGTCCATCAACTGATGAATGGATAAAGAAGATGTGGTACACACACACACACACACACACACACACACACACACACAATGGAATACTACTCAGCGATGAAAAAGAATGAAATCTTGGGACACTTGGGTGGCTCAGTCGGTTAAGCATCAGACTTTGGCTCAGGTCATGATCTCATGGTTTGTGGGTTCGAGACCCATATTGGGGTCTGTGCTGACAGCTCAGAGGCTGGAGCCTGCTTCGGATTCTGTATCTCCCTCTCTCTCTCCCCCTCCCCTGTTCACGCTCTGTCTCTCAAAAATAAATGTCAAAAACTTTTTAAAAAAGAATGAAATCTTGCTTGCCATTTGCAACAATGTGGATGGAACTAGAGTCTATTATGCTAAGCAAAATAAAATAAAGGCAGATATATGACTTCACTTATATGTGGAATCTGAGAAAAACAACAGATGAGCATAGGGGAAGGGAAGGAAAAATAAAGTAAAAACAGAGGGAGGCAAGCCATAAGAGACTCTTAAAGACAAAGAACAAGCTGAGGGTTGCTGGAGGGGAGGTTGGTGGGGGGATGGGTTAAATGAGTGATGGGCTTTAAGGAGGGCATTTTTGGGGATGAGCACTGGGTGTCATATATTAAAGAGCAATCACTGGGTTCTACACCTGAAGCCAAGACTACACTGTATGTTAGCTAACTCGAATTTGAATTTTTTAAAAAAGTGAAACTATTCTTTGGTATTTTCCAATTCCCTTTCAGCATCTGTTTACCTCTTTCTGGTGCTGTCCCCACCTCAGTACCCTCCACCTCTGGTCCATTATTGGGCTCAATACTATACTTCCCCACGGCAAAACTGGCTGCCTCAGCTGTAATCCTTTGTGCTACTTGACTGAATTAAGGATACAGCCTCCCCTAATTGATCTCCTTCTTTCTGATTTTGTTACCCTTCTGATTTATTCCTCCCCAAATCACCAGAACGATCTTTCTAAAAGGCAATTCTTCAAATAACTTCTGGGCTCATGTTGTAACAAAAGCTTCCTGAAAACAGAGTTCAAACAAGTCCTTCTACTTCTGTATCATCACTACCTATACCCTCCCCTCTAGCTACAGAACCTACTTTTTTCCCCTTACACCTTTGTTCAGATTGTCCTCACTGCCCGGGGTGCCATTCTGTTTCCTACTTTTCATCTCTGGCACCTCAGCACCTACCATACTACATGCTGAATGAGTGAATGAATCAAGTACTCAACAATTCTTAATGGACCTGTGGTTTATTCTCTCAGGGGACTGCCAGGATCCATCCAGTTTTGTTGTGAAACAAAATAAAAGAACTCACAGAAGGACAACAACAGCTGAGAGAAGCCTGATGTGTGATGTCTGAAAATACCATTCCACACTCTAAAAGCCCCGATCCCTAATGGTGGGATTTCAGATAATGTGACAAGCTAGGGAGAAAAAGGGAAGTGTCTAACACTGACTGAAATCTTACTACATTAAATGCTTAGATATTCATTTATTTATATTCTGTTCTGTTCCAGAATATACTTAAATGGTTCACTGTGCTAGGTCTATCTTACTTACTTGGGCTTTCTTTCCAATTACAGATGGGATGCTGAGACTCAGATTGAGTAGCCTACATAAGTTCATGTTATGAGTAAGAAGGGGGGTCAGACCTATCTGACTTTGAAGCTTCCATTCAATTATAGTATTACATTGCTAGCACCTTAAAATCAAGACATGTAAGAAACGACCTGCTTTTCCAATGTAAGGCTGCCGACTTACTGCCTTACCTGCAATTTAGAAATCCTCAGAATCTCTTCTCTCTCAAAGTCTTAAACAGTCTTATGCACACTAAAAATGAATGCTCAAGAAATGTTTACAGACTGATTTTAAATGAGATGTTAAATAAAACAAGGAAAACAGTTTGGGGGTGGAAAGTTCCTATTAATGGTTTGAGTGGTAGGTAGGAAATACTATACCTATTATATTAATTAAGGCAACTATATTATTTTAGATAATATTTTACCAATGGGCATACCTAACATCCTTGGTCAAGCTGTCTGTTTATTCCAGGAGGACCACACATACTCTAGATTTATTTGGTCACTAACACAGAAGTACAGAGCAGAGCCATCTACTCTGGTCCTAAGAAATAGATGATCCCTATAAACATTGGGGTACAAGTGCCCCTATGCATCAGCACCCCTGTATCCCTTGGGTGAATTCTTTCAACAATAGCCAAATTATGGAAAGAGCCTAAATGTCCATTAACTGATGAATGGATAAAGAAGATGTGGTTTATATATATAATGGAATACTACTTGGCAATGAAAAAGAATGAAATCTGGCCTTTTGTAGCAACATGGATGGAACTGGAGAGTGTTATGCTAAGTGAAATAAGTCATACAGAGAAAGACAGGTACCATATGTTTTCACTCACATGTGGATCCTGAGAAACTTAACAGAAGACTATGGGGGAGGGGAAGGAAAATTTAGAGAGGGAGAGAGCCAAAACATAAAAGACTCTTAAAAACTGAGAACAAACTGAGGGTTGATGGGGAGGTGGGAGGGAGGCGAAAGTGGGTGATGGGCATTGAGGAGGGCACCTGTTGGGATAAGCACTGGGTGTTGTATGGAAACCAATTTGACAGTAAATTTCATATTAAAATATATATGTGTGTGTGTGTATATATATATATATATAAAAGGAAAGAAACAAAGAAAGAAAAAAAGAAAGAAAGGCCCCACAACAGGGTGATCAATTCTGATCTTCTACACATCAGGCAGAGCCTCTTTTGTCAAAGGTTTACAACTGAAAATTACCATTTTCAAATATAAATGAGCTGAAATTGATTCTGATCTCTTGTCCTTCAGCCAATTAGGAGGATTCTACTTATCTAGGATGGCTGAATATACAATTAATCCATCATTGTCAACACTAAAATATGCTATGTATTTTAAAAAGCCTTGATTCAGCTGTCCCTATGAGAAATAACTAGCAAAATTTCATCAGTATCATGAGCAAACAGAAAAAAAATGTATACATACTTCAGACTTTAATATACTCTTCAGCTTGTTAACCTCCAAATTAGTATCTTGGACCTTCTGTTTTATGTCGTTAAGTTCATTATGTGTATCATTCAATTTTTTAGACAGGGCCTATAAAGAAAAATATAGCTAGATTTGACAACAAAAAATAAAAATAGAAACTTTCTCTATGTCAAAACCACTATTAATTTTAAATATTTATAGTAAATGTGATAAAAAAAATTTAGTATACCTAATATATAAAGCTCATAAAAACCAAAAACACCTCAGCTCTTCATGCTTTCTAATATCACATTCTTTGCCATAACTCCTTCCAGTGAGTTGAAGTCTATTTAACCACATTTCTATCTAATCTTGCCTTCACAATTTTTTTTTTTTTGGCTAATTGGACAATAAACAACAGGACACAAATTGAAAATCTGTGCTTGAAAATTGTTTATTTATTGGGGATTCCTGCTTGTTGCTCTTGGAAATACTGCAACATTCACCATGTGAATAAGTCTGGGCAAGGCTGTGAGATAATGGGAGACATGTGGCCCATCACCCCACTAGCAAAAAAATAAAACAAAACAGAAAACACATGAATCCAAATAGTAAATGAGCAAAGAACCCAACAGACAATTCACAAAAAGGAAGCCCAAGGGCATAGTACTTGAAAAAAGTTAAAATTTATAAGTAATAAAAAAACATTTTAATTTTCTAAACTTTTAAAATTTTACTAATTTTAAATAATTTTTAAAAAATGAAATACTATTTTGTCTATCAAATTAGCAAAGAATTAAAGTTATTCTGTTAAACCCAGGAATGAGCATTTCCATGTATCTTAAAATAAACAAAATTTGCAAAAGCAAATCTGTTATCTGCTATCTACAATCTACATCAGGAGACATTTTTAAATGCTCATAAGAGCAGGAATGACAAGTATGTTGCTTTTTGTTGAAGGTGGGAGATAGATTCATGAGTATTCACTACATTTGAAAATGTCCACTTAGAAAGGCTTTTTTTTTTAATTTAAAAAAGAAACCTCATAAGCTTTGATTTAATTTAAAACTAAATCTAGTGAATGAAATTAATGAAAACAATGTTCACTAAGGCATTATTTGTTATGATGACAATATCTATGCATGTTAAGTAAATGAAGGCAGTAAAAGTATCTACACAGTGGCATAACCACATACATTATGTATCTGCCTATGAGAAATTGTTTAGAATAATTTTTAATAACAGAGGAAAATATCCATCTATATTTAGTGAAAAAGTCAGGATAAAACACTAAAAATACTTCATACCAATTTGTTAGAAATTGTGGTATTGCGGATGAGATTTTTTTAAAGGTTTCTGTTTTCCAAATTTGCTGTGATGTGGGTTTTAACTTGTGGTCCACAAAGGGATCCAACTTCTACCTTTGGGCCTATAACCCAAACAAAGGAAAAAACTACTCTTGAACAAATGTAAATTGTTATAACACCGATTTATTCTGATTATAAAAAATGTTTATGAAGTTTTAACAAAGCAAGGGAGTGCTTATGATGTCACAGTAAGCAAGTAACAGCAACAAGATATTTGTCCAGTGATTGTGCTAGACACTCCGATGAGTACTTTCTAGGCATGTTCTCATTTCCTCTCCATTTTTACATACATAAACTGAGACTCAGGAAAGTTTAATGGTATGATCACACAGCCAAGCAGGGTATTGAAACTCATGAGTCTTAAATACTCCAGGCCTTATCATGTAGGAAAAACCATGATATAAAGTAGTGTGTGGTTTTATCCCACTTACATTAAAAAGTTCATTATGTAAATTAAAAATATTTAACAATTAAAAATACAGACTTCTATGATGCAGACTAAACACACTGAGAGTGACAGCAAGTGGGGGAGTCATTTAGACTGAATCATTTTAAGAGGGGAAAAAAGCTTCCAAATAGAGTTTTTTAATGTTCAAATTAAAATACTGATATTAGAAATGAAAAGAGTGGATAAACTGAAATATATTGTCTTAGAAAGAGAATAATTATAAAAGAAAATTTCCCAAGTAGAATCACAGTGCTAAGGAGGACCAAAATATATTCATCCTTAAAGAGAATAATAGTCCACCAAATAAATCTACCCCTTTCTTAAAAGTTTCTGAAGGTTTTTCTCTTCCTTTGTTGATTTGTTCAAATATTTATCCTTCAGCAAGGAAGTACTTCCTAAGATTTAATACAAATCTATTATATCACCACTCTCTCCTTTAATACTTCATGTTTGAGAATTTCATTTATAAAATATGAGGCATAATCTGCACAGTAAAGGCAAAAAAAAAAAAATGGCTGATTCCAAAGCCTGAGGTCTTCTACAAAATAAAATGAGGACTGAGAATCAGAATAAAACAAAAATTTTTCTTGGAGAAGAAAGATTCTAGGAACAAGTATACCTGGTTTTCTTGTTTGGCTTTAGAAAATTGTTCTTGGACAGTATCATTCTCATGAGCCAAGATATCTCTTTCCCTGGCAATCTGAGCCAGCTCATCATTTGTTTCATCCAATTGCCGACGCATTCTGGAAATGTCTTGTTCACACATAATTAGGGCTTCAGTAGACTGTCTATTCCACAAATCAGATAGTACATAAAAAGAGACATTTTATCAAAAACAGAATAACAAATTCTCATAAGACAGAAGTTGGACAGTTAGCATGAAAACATTTGATGTTTTAAACACATTTAAATTTTAAATACAGTCCATTGGAGTTTCTCAATGTTTCCCATATTTCACTCTAAAAAAGGATGGTAAATATACATAATAGTCAATGATTTGCTAAGTATTTCAAAACTTCTAATACTCCAGTATAAGAAAGCCTTCATTCTACCTCTGGCTGCTATAGCTTTGTCTCCTTTGCAGGTTCCCAGTCCTCTGCCATCCTAAAAATTAATGGTTCTCAGGGCTGAACCCTTAGCCTCCTGATTCTTCTCACCCTTATCTCAGAAAATCCTATTCAGGGGCACCTGGGTGGTTCGGTCAGTTGAGTGTCCAACTTGACTCAGGTCGTGATCTCACGGTTCATGAGTTCACACCCTGCAATGGGTTCTCTGCTGTCAGCACAGAGCCTTCTTTGGATCCTCTGTCTCCCTCTCTCCCTGCCCCTCTTCTGCTTGCACTCTAGCTCTCCCTCTCTCAAAAAGAAGTAAACATTAAAAAATACATATTTAAAAAAAAAAGAAAATCTTGTTCATAGCCATGGCTCCTAGCCCCATCTTCAGACGATTCTGAAATCTTATTTCCAGCCTCTTCCTCTTCCTTAACACTCCAAACTCATATTTAACTGCTTATTAGACACATCTATAAGAAAGCCTCAAAGGCTCTTCAGATCCAGAGGAAATTGTGTGTTTCCACATACTTTCATAATGTTGAATATTCATCCCCAGCCAGAAACCTGGCATTTTCCTAGATTCTCCTCCTCACAAGAAGCCCATCACTCCTGTCTCCCAATCCCTCCATCCTATCTATCATCATCTCTTTGGCTCAGTAATCTAGCACAAAAATCTCCTTAATTTCCTTTAATGATTTCTTCTTGTCCAAAAGATAACATTAAGACTCATTTGTCTATACCACAAGCCTCTGTCTATTTAGCCTTTCCTTCCATCACTTCTCTTACCCTTTGGGTTCCAGCACACTCAACTACTTGTCATTCAAGAGGCTCTTGAACATGATCAGGGGTTCTTTGCTATTCTCTTTACCTTGAATGCCCTTCCCATTCCTTTACCTGGCTAACACCATATTTTCTTTTACTTCTGTACACAGACTTGTGCCTCCTTTCAAACATTAGAAAGTTATCCCCTGAGGTGCCTGGGTGGCTCAGTCGGTTAAGCATCTGCCTCTTAATCTTGGCTCAGGTTATATGACCTCACGGTTCATGAGTTCGAGCCCTGAATCAGGTTACGCATTGTCTATGCAGAGCCTGCTTGGGATTTTCTCTCTGTCCCTCCCCTGCTTGCATGCTCTCTCTCTCTCTCTCTCTCTCTCTCTCTCAAAATAAATAAATAAACTTAAAAAAAAAAGTTATCACTTTATACATAACACTAACCCCCTTGTCTCCTACTATCTTTGTACCTAACATAGTATTTTGTCCCCAATAAATCTCAAATTCTTGTTGAATGATTTACCTTGATGCCTGTTCCATCTCAGCAATGATATTCTTCATGCCTGAAATGGTCTTTTCCTTGAAAAGTAATATAAGTATTAAATAAAAAATATTTTAAACTATTTCTCTTAAAACTGAATGAACAAAAAAAATTTCTCCTCTCTTTTTGATTTCCATTTGGTTTTAAACATTTATGTTCTATTCTTCTTTTCTATACTTTAAAACTAAACCCTAATACATCAGTCTGAGTATTTGTGCTGGATAAAAACAAGATTATGTTGACTAAAGACTACACTTACGTGCACTAATATGGGATCAGTATATCAAATACTTTGTTAAACTGTTTTGTGTTGTCATGCAACTACACAAGGATCCCATAAGCACCCTGTTTTTGTTGGCAAACCAGTGTTTTGGCATTGGAGTGTTGTATACTGGGAATATAAAACCCAGGAATGTGGATCACATGAAACTAATTTTAGTTCTTAGGAATAATAACTTTGATCAAGTAAATTATTTATATTAGTCATTGACAATATCTTCAAAAAGCTGTTCCAATTGAATTACTTGTAAAAGTGTACTATTAATTTTAGATGTGAGCTAATAAAGAGATAAACCTTAAGCCTAGAGAAAAGGTATAAAAAAATAAACTACTGACATTCTCCCTTTTCAAGGGTGTGTGAGAGTAGAATTAATGGAGTCAGTTAAGGCTGAAATGATCTTAATGCCATTAATACCACTCCTACACCTCCTCCTTTTAAAACTCTCATTGAGGGGCGCCTGGGTGGCGCAGTCAGTTAAGCGTCCGACTTCAGCCAGGTCACGATCTCACGGTCTGTGAGTTCGAGCCCCGCGTCAGGCTCTGGGCTGATGGCTCAGAGCCTGGAGCCTGTTTCCGATTCTGTGTCTCCCTCTCTCTCTGTCCCTCCCCCGTTCATGCTCTGTCTCTCTCTGTCCCAAAAAATAAAATAAACGTTGAAAAAAAAAAAAAATTTTAAAAATAAAACTCTCATTGATCCTGAACTAGTTATAGGACTGTGTATAGTTATATACACAGATACTTAGGGCTAACGTTAGATCTAAAAAAAGTATGAAGTTATTCTTTCACTAAATAACTATATTTCATTTTGCCCTTTGAATTTCCAAATCCTTAGTAACCAAGTAGCAAGATAAACTAAACCTGGATTTCCCAACAAGTCTTGTTTCTGTTCTTTAGAGACAGTTAGTTGTGTGTGTGTGTGTGTGTGTGTGTGTGTGTGTGTGTGTGTTATCTTCCTTTATTCATGTGCTCCTCTCCAGGTTATTTTTAGCTCCATTTTCCCATTCTGCTTTCTGGTAGAATGGTGCAGAGTCCACATTGGGCAGTAATGGATATCAGGGTATGGTTAAAATGGCTATTAGTAAAGCAGTTAAACTGCTTTAAAAAGCACAGGCCAAAAAAAGAGAAATTCTGCTTAAAATGGAATATTTACACAAGGTTTAAAATACAACAATACATTTCTAAATAAACTCTGAAAAACTAATTGAACGTCAAGTGTTTCTAAAAGCAATTACTTGGTTAAGCTTTAAATATGGTTTATAAGTCTATATAGGACTTCTCTTTATCAGTAGAAATTCATATTGAAAGTAAGATGCTCTGAGAACATTGTAAAGCATCCAGGACAACAAAATTACTGGGTAGAATCTAGTAATATATCCTATTAGCCTATTTTTCTCTTACTATGACCCTAATACCACCATTTCTCAAATTGCTGAAAGCTAACCCATCATTATCAACTTAATATTCCTCATACAACCTCAATATGCTTATCCAGAGATAAAGACTCAAGTTAATTATTAAAAATTCAATCTGAACAGGATGGTAAAAGAAACAAACTAAAATGTTACACAAGTAGTTCTATATTTTATTATTCAAAAATATGTGAACTTGCTGTTGAGTTTTCTAACTTTAATTGGTAGCAAGTAGTAGAACATCTTTTAAAACTATGATTACCAGAAAAAAATTTCCCCTTATTCATTATAATGTAGACTTTCTCCGCAGCAATTTATTTCTGTAATCTCCAGATTAGACTGTAACATTACTGCTTTTCACTTAAGGGTATTTGTAAATTCAGCTCTGAGATATCACTGTAGAGAACATTTCCTCTTTTGAATGTCTAACACTGTTTTAAAAGTTATTTTCCCTTCAGAGGATGGATGTGTTTATATTCATGATCTTATATGAAGTTCCTGATATTGAAAATAGACTTGCAACTCAATATTCTTTGTGAAGAAAAAATTAATGTCAGTACATGTTAGCAAAATTGAAGAAATATGAAATATTAGATATAACAGAGGTAAATGATTCAAAAATTTCTAAATAATTTGTTTCTAATTGTTTTTAAAGAAAATCATGTTGACTATTAAAAAACTGGTCTGAATACAATAAGAAACTCCACCCACCCAAACCCCCATAAAATTAAATTTAAAAAATTATTAAGGGGCGCCTAGGTGGCTCAGTCAGTTAAGCATCCAACTTCAGCTCAGGTCATGATCTCACAGTCGTGGGTTTGAGCCCCATGTCAGGCTCTGTGCTGACAGCCCAGAGCCTGGAGCCTACTTCAGATTCTGTGTCTCCCTCTCTTTCTGCCCCTCCCCTGCTCACACTCTGTCTCTCTGTCAAAAATAAATAAACATTTAAAAAATTTTAAATTATTAAGGCATAACTATAAAATAAGTCAGTGTTTTCAACAAATTAACTTTACTATCCCATGGATAGCAAGATTTCAGTTGTGCTCATGATTCCCAAATCTATTAACTTCACTTCAACTTACTCTCCAAACTGAAAAATCCAAGAGCCTATGAATATTTCAACTACGTCCCAAAGACATGTCAATAATCTTCCTCTGTAAGCCTGTTATATTTCTGTTTCCTGCTTCATGCACAGGAACTATCCATGTGGTCCCTAAGTCAGAAAGTACATCTCATCAATCTTCCTTAAAACTCTATTTCTCTCATGGATACTGCTACTATCCTAATACAATTCTTATTTTACTTGTAGCTATTGTCCTTGTCATTATTCTCATTTCCCTATAAATCCATCCTTTACATGGACTAACAAGTAACAGAATATTTGTTTCAAAATAAGGATCTAATTGTGACATTTCATTTACATTATTTCAATAATCCTCTACATCCATGATGATGGAGTCTAAACTCAATATTATACATATTTCTATGATTTGTTGCTTATCTGTCCCATCTCAACTTTTACCCCCCAGCCTTGCTCCCATACTGACCTTTCCTAAATTCTCTTATGAAAGCCACTGGGCTTTCATTGAAGCTGCTTTGTCTGTCTGAATCATCCTTTTTCTCATTGTTCCCTTTCTCTAAGTCTTGTCCTGGCTATTCCTAGTCATCACAGGGCAGTCCAGGCCCCATCACTTCCTGGAAGTCTCTCTAGAGATCTTCCTTCTCCCCAATCCAGTCCCCAGGGTGAATTAGGTGTGTTTATGCCTAACTCTAATGGCACATTGTACACACATCACTATGGCACTTAGCGCACTCCATCATGATAACATCTTAATTTATCTTTCTCCCAATCATATTATAGGCTTTTGGAAGTCATGACCACTCACCCTCAGTTTCTAACATTATACCTGGAACATGTCAATAAGTGTTTGTTGGATGGATGGATGGATGGATGGATGGATGGATGGATGGATGAATTTGATCCCTTAGAGAGGGAAAAGACCTTATTCCAATCATGCTGCCTTTGCTTAAACCATCTGTGGAAAACAGTTTAGGAATTATCTTCAGAACTGGTTTATGAAATAGAAAAGGGTATTAATATTTCCCTGCCTTTTTGGCAACACTTTTGCTATTATTGTTTAAACAACAAAAAATGTGGGATGGAGATTATCATCCAGTTTTATTCACCAGCTACATATAATCTATCCTCAAAGGCTGAGGATGATGTAAAAATGTGCTCCTAGTTTTGAGCACAATTACAAAGGCGGTTTTAATGTTCTTAATGTTTACTGCTTCCTAAGATGGCTACCTGAAAATATAAGTTCTGGTGTTCTTTTACAAAGAAATCAGTTTTACTGCTTTATTACCATGCTTCACATTTTGATACTTGAAATAGTTGTTGTAATGAGTGTTAATCACAATTAATGAGAGAAAATCAATTTAAAAATATTCGTTAGTGGATTTGAACACGAAGTTCCTAAGAGTATCTGGAAAAATTTTTAAATCAGATTTTATAGTTTCAGCTCTCTAGGAAAAAATTTGAGAAAATCCTATTATTTTATTCAGACTCAAGTCCAAACATTTCTTTTAAACCACAGTTCTCAGAACATACTTTCATTGCCAAACTCTCTCCAAGGGATGCAATGTTCTCAGATTTTTTATCCAAACATGCTTGTAGGCATTCCTTTTCTTTAACCAGATCGTTGAGGGTTGCACCAAGAATGCTGATTTCTTCTCTCTGGGCAATACTTTGCCTGGTAAAATTATCTAAATATGTAATCATAAAGGCATTGTTTTAATCAAGATAATTTTTTTCCAACTCAAGCAAATTGAAATACTTTTCAAAGTAAGTTCTCCTGTATTATGTTCAATGGCTGCAAATAAGTACTGTATCCCAAATAAAAAATGGCTTTTGTTGTTAGTGATTAAAAACTAAGATGAATCATGAAATTCCAAACGACACATAAATGTAAAAGCACAATTAACACATTTAAATTAGAACAGCAAAGGAAAGCTCTATATCACAAGTTTTCAATGTAGATTTACATGTGTGGTAGGGGAGGAGAGGGTGAATGGGCAAAATGAGTGGAATATTAAAACAAACTGTGACTTTTCTCCCTCTAATTTCCCCTCCCTCTAGCCTAGAATCACTGTTGCATGTAAGTTGGTAACTACAAGATCTTAATAAATAATTAATTAGGTCATTTTCAGAATCAAATGTCTCCTGATATTCTGATTTTTCTAAAGCAGGGTTATAAAAATTCCTAGGGAAAAAAACATCACAGGAAGTCTGATTCGATTTGTGATAACACCAGCAAACCAATGTCAATGTTGAAGACCTGACTGAATGGTATAAAATAATGGTTTTCAAGTTGTGGGTTCTCATCCAGCACCATTGGCATCATCTGGGAACTTGTCAAATATAAATTCTTGGGTCCCACACCAGACCCACTGAATGAGAAACTCTGAGTGGGCAGAGCAATTTATGTTTTAACAAGTACCCTTCCCAAATGACTTTAATGCCTAACAAAGTTTGAGAAGCACTTGAGGAAATTAGTTAAGATACAAAAGCCTTGGCCATATCTTGCTTCAAAGAGCCTAGCTCCAGTGATGTTTATTAGCACTCCAGGTGATTCTAACACACACCAAGTTTGAAAACCACTGTCGAGAGCTCTACAAGGGAAGTTCTGCTAGACCTCTATGTAAATCCTTCCAACAGACGTCCAGTGCAGTGCTAGGAGAGGTAGCACCATATACTAAGAGGATGATCTATATAGTACTTGAGAATACATCATGTCCCTTTTCCAGAGAGCACTGTCATTAAGGCAAAACGCATGTTTTGGGTGTTCAGATATTTGAGTCCATTCCCACTGGCATTAAATAAATAAATTTAAAAACTCTAAAATAGCTCTAGTATCTCCTAGCTTTAAAAAAAAAAATCTCAATTTCACATCCTGCTCAAGCTACCATGCCATTTTTCTGCTTCTGTTAATAGGTAAGCTTTAAAAGACTTCTATTCTCTCCTGTCCCTACTTCTTCATTTCCCAATTATTCCTCAACCTACTCCATCTTCCCCATCCAATAGTCCATTCACACTTTTTTGTCAATGTGACAAAAACCTGCAATGTGCCAAATCCAATCAATAATTTTTCATCTTCATCTTATTTTGCTTCTCAAACATATCTGACAATTGATCATGCTCTCCTTGTAAAAATATTTTGCTCTCTTGCCTCCCAAAATAACACTCACTTCTGGGTTTTCTTCCTACTTCTTTGGCTTCTTCTTACTCAGTCCTGGATCCTCTTCGCCTCATTCTCTATATTTTCCCTAGGCAATTTCATGGTTTTAAAATATCATTTATATACTGATGTGCCCCAAATGTATATCTTTTAGATTTATCTTCTGAGATAAAAACTTATCTATTTAACTGCTTACCTTACATTCTTACTTAGACTTAAAATATCCAAAAATGAGTTCTTTAGTATTTCTTTTTTATAGTTCTGTTGTAATATTTCCTATCTCAATAAAAAGCACCTCCACTAATCTAATGGTTTATGCCAGGCATTTTTGAACTACAAAATAGGAACTTAAAAATATTGCCCATTTATGGGGCACCTGGGCACCTGGGTGGCTCAATCAGTTAAGCATCCAACTTTGGCTCAGTTCATGATCTCACAGTCTGTGAGTTCAAATCCCATGTTGGACTCTGTGCTGATAGCTCAGAGCCTAGTGCCTGCTTCGGATCCTGTGTCTCCCTCTCTCTCTGTCCCTCCCCTGCTTGCACTCTGTCTCTCAAAAATAAATAATAAACATTAAAAAATTTTTTTAAATAAATTGCCCATTTTGGGGTGCCTGGGTGGCTAAGTTGATTAAGCATCTGACTCTTGATTTTGGCTCAGGTCATGGGATCAAGCCCCACACAGGGCTCCATGCTGGGTGTGGAGCCTGCTTAAGATTCTCTCTCCCTCTCCCCCTCTTCTCCACTGGTGTGCTCTCTCTTCTATCTCTCTCTCTCTCAAAAAACAATATATTCCCGTTTTTAAATGGGCTTTTTTATAGTCTTAACCAAAATTTTACTTTACAGTTATAAGTAGACTAAGTTATGACCATAGAGATCCTGGTAAGAAACATAAATAGGTCACTTTATAAAAACAATTTTCTCTGAACCCAAGTGATAAAACAGATATAGCCAAATAAACATATGTATGCTTTCCACCAAAAGTAATACACAGATAGGTACCATGTTTCATTATAATAGCTATGGACAAGCCACAATGGTATGAGTTGTAAATTTATAAGCGTTCATCATAAATTTACAAAGTGTCACTGCTTTGTTTAGCTATTCCTTCATTCAAAACTATGATGCCCTGTCTAAGTAAGTATTTGTGGTCCTAAATATAAGGAAAAATTTTTACTATCAAAAAAACCCCATTTTCACTATTTTTGATTCATAAACTTTTAATTTATGGGCCTATTTCCAAGTTTCTCTATGTTATAACTGAAAAGAAGAAAACATATTTTCTATCAGACTTCAAAAAAAAAAAATATATATATATATATATATATATTAGGGAAAAAACTCACCAATTTTTTCATCCAAGCACATAATTTTCTCCTGAGTAAGCTGTAGTTCATATTTTTTCTTAGCAAGATGTCGCTGAGTATCAGAAAGATCTTTTTCTGTGTTTTCATATAAAAGTCTGTAAACGTTTTAATAATAAAACTAATTCTGAAATTTTTATGCTTTATCAACTTTTTAGTGTATTTAAATCTAAAAACTGGTAAGCACAATAATACACATTTTTTTCATTTTAGCATTTTCTTTATAATACTACATTGTAGGAAGTTTGGAGAAAAAGAGACCCTCAAATCCACCACTCCATAGAAAGCTACTATTAGCATTTTGGTGTTCACTTTTCAGTATTTTTTACAGTGTATATTTAAAGTTACCATACTATAAATTCAAAATTAAATCCTGAGTTTTTTCACTTACACTTAGTCTTTAATATTTTTCAGTCCTATAACACAGCCTTCCAAATCACCTTTTTCTTTTATTTTTTATATTAAATATAATTTATTCTCAAATTGGTTTCCATACAACACCCAGTGCTCATCCCAACAGGTGCCCTCCTCAATGCCCATCACCCACTTTCCCCTTTCTCCCACACCTCCATAAACCCTCAGTTTATTCTCAGTTTTTAAGTCCCTTATGGTTTACCTCCCTCCCTGTAACTTTTTTTTTCTCCCCCTTTCTACTCCCCCTTTGTCTTCTGTTAAGTGTCTCAGGATCCACATGAGTGAAAACATATGGTATCTGTCTTTCTCTGCCTGACTTATTTCACTTAGCATAATATCTTCCAGTTCCATCCATGTTGTTGCAAATGGCATGATTTCATTCTTTCTCATTGCCAAGTAATATTCCGTTGTATATATAAACCACATCTTCTTTATCCATTCATCAGTTGATGGGACATTTAGGCTCTTTCCATAATTTGGCTATTGTTGAAAGTGCTGCTATAAACATTGGGGTACAAGTGCCCCTATGCATCAGCACTCCTGTATCCCTTGGGTAAATTCCTAGCAGTGCTATTGCTGGGTCATAGGGTAGATCTATTTTTAATTTTTTGAGGAACTTCCACACTGTTTTCTAGAGCAGCTGCACCAGTTTGCATTCCCACCAACAGTGCAAGAGGGTGCCCGTTTCTCCACATCCTCGCCAGCATCTGTAGTCTCCTGATTTGTTCATTTTAGCCACTCTGACTGGTGTGAGGTGATATCTCAGTGTGGTTTTTTTTTTTTTTTTTTTTTTTTTTTTTTTTTTTCAACATTTTTTATTTATTTTTGGGACAGAGAGAGACAGAGCATGAACGGGGGAGGGGCAGAGAGAGAGGGAGACACAGAATCGGAAACAGGCTCCAGGCTCCGAGCCATCAGCCCAGAGCCTGACGCGGGGCTCGAACTCACGGACCGCGAGATCGTGACCTGGCTGAAGTCGGACGCTTAACCGACTGCGCCACCCAGGCGCCCCTCAGTGTGGTTTTGATTTGTATTTCCCTGATGAGGAGTGACGTTGAGCATCTTTTCATGTGTCTGTTGGTCATCTGGATGTCTTCTTTAGAAAAATGTCTATTCATGTCTTCTGCCCATTTCTTCACTGGATTATTTGTTTTTTGGGCATGGAGTTTGGTGAGTTCTTTATAGATTTTGGATACTAGCCCTTTATCCGATATGTCATTTGCAAATATCTTTTCCCATTCCATTGGTTGCCTTTGTACAGAAATCGGTTACATTTTTATACACAAATAATGAAGCAACAGAAAGAGAAATGAAGAAACTGATCCCATTCACAATTGCACCAAGAATCATAAAATACTTAGGAATAAACCTAATCAAAGATGTAAAAGATCTGTATGCTGAAAACTATAGAAAGTTTATATGAAGGAAATTGAAGAAGATACAAAGAAATGGAAAAACATTCCATGCTCATGGATTGAAAGAATAAATATTGTTAAAATGTCAATACTACCCAAAGCAATCTACACATTCAATGCAATCCCAATCAAAATTGCACCAGCATTCTTCTCCAAGCTAGAACAAGCAATCCTAAAATTTGCATGGAACCACAAAAGATCTGGAATAGCCAATGTAATATTGAAGAAGAAAATCAAAGAGGGAGGCATCACAGTTCCAGACTTTAGCCTCTACAAAGCTCTACAAGAGCTTTAGCTCTTACAAAGCTGTAATCATCAAGACAGTATGGTATTGGCACAAAAACAGACACAAAGACCAATGAATAGAATACAGACTCCAGAATTGGACCCACAAATGTATGGCCAACTAATCTTTGACAAAGCAGGAAAGAGTATCCAATGGAAAAAGACAGTCTTTAAAAAATGGTGCTGGGAGAACTGGACAGCAACATGCAGAAGAATGAAACTAGACCACTTTTTTACACCATTCACAAAAACAAACTCAAAATTGATAAAGGACCTGAATGTGAGACAGGAAACCATTAAAACCCTAGAGGAGAAAGCAGGAAAAAACCTCTTTGACCTCAGACGCAGCAATTTCTTACTTGACACATCTCCAAAGGCAAGGGAATTAAAAGCAAAAATGAACTATTGGGACCTCATCAAGATATAAAACTTCTGCACTGCAAAGGAAACCAAATCACCCTTTTAAGGATGAAAAGTATTATATGAGCAATAGCCATTTCCTTCTAAGTAAATACAATCATTTATTTAAGTACTCCTCTATTATTAGACATTTAGGTTCATTTTGGTTTTTAACTATTACTAATAAATTTTTAATGAACAGAATTTCATTCCACAAACATTTAGGAAGCTAGGGTGAAGTAGGTGGGCACTGGCTTTATCCTCAAGAAGTACATAGTCAATAAACAAACAAACAGACTATAATTTCTGGCAATATGGAAACTAGATAATCTGAAAGTTCCCTCAACACAAAACACTTAGACATACTGAATAAAATGAGCATCTCTTTAAATGTATAGCAAAATTTATTTTGTAAGAGAAATCAGAGCAGTAAGACTATGAACTAATGTTATATTATATGTGGTTGGGATTTCCCTGTCTCACTAGCCTAAGGTCTTATGTTTTAAATCAGAAACAGAGTATGAGGACAGAAATGTCCGCAACACAAGTATGAGAACTAAGATCCTCCACGTAAAGCTAATGAGAGCTACACTATTAGTGGAAAGGTCAAACTAGACAAAATCAGCTTGTCAACCATTACTAGGCACAGGATAACAGTAACAATTAAAAGTCTTTCTTGGGAATTCTTAACATCAAAATAAGAAATCTAAATAAAATCTGGTTCTAGGATGGTCATATAATCTAGAACACTTGGTAGAAATAAACACATAACTTCTCTGACAAGAAGAACTTCTCTGACTCTCAACCCAGACACAGAACTAAACCTTAGATAAAGGCCTGTTGAAAACAAGCTCCCAATCCAAATTTCAAAATCATTTTAAGGAATAATCCAAACTTAGTGTGAGTCAAGACACACAAAATTAGAGCCCTATAACTTCATATTATAGCATTATCAAATAGAAACTTAAAAACAGATGTGCTTAAATACAAAGACATAGAAGAATATATAATAAGAAAAAAGTCTAGATTTTTAAAAGAACCTAAAAGAACTTCAGGAAATTAAACTAAAATCATTGAAATTTTTAAAAAGAAACAATATCAACAGATAAGTTTAAGAACAAAATAAACACAGCTGAAGAGACAATTAGTAAGCTGGAAAAAAACAGATCAGAGGAAATTACCTATAATAGAGTACAGATAAAAAGAGAGAAAAATACAGAAGAGGTTAAGCAATATAAAGAAAAGAACAAGGAGGTCCAATATTCATCTAATTCCAGGATAGAATACACACAATATTCAAAGAAATAATGGCTAATAAAATATATGAAATCTTAGAATAAAGAATGACCAGTGAAAAATACAAACACCAATATTAAAGGAATATAAGTCCTGGGAAGAACAAAATAAATCTGTATCCATTAAGACAATTACAAATGGGGGAGGTGAAAAGATTTAATGGGAGTGAAGATTTCTACACTTAAACTGATAACTGTGGCACCAATAGACTGTGATGAGTTACATATGTAAAATGAAATACCTACACCAACAGAGAAAATATCTATACAGAGATACTAGAAAGTATTACAGATACATTAAAATGGAGTTCTAAAAATGTTCAAGTAACCTACAGAACGGCAGGAAAGAAAAAAGAAAAGAGGTAAGAAAAACAAATGGAGGGGTGCCTGGGTGGCTCAGTTGGGTGAGTGTCCAACTTCGGCTCAGGTCATGATCTAGTGGTTGATGAATTCTAGCCCAGCATCAGGCTCTGTGCTGACAGCTCAGAGCCTGGAGCCTGCTTCGGAATCTGTTTCTCCCTCTCTCTCTGCCCCTCCCCCACTCGTGCTCTGTCTCTGTCTCAAAAATAAATAAACATTTAAAACAAAATTTAAGATTATTAAAAACAGAAAATTTCTGCTTCACTTAGTAACAGTTTCAACTGTTCAGATCAATGCTTTCAGTGAGAACAAACTAGGAAAGCTGGGAAGCAGGTGGCAGCAGAGAGCTGGGGGTGAAGAATTACTTAAGCAAGATTTGAGAAGAAAAGACAAAAGAAGAGAAAGAGAAATAGGTAAGTCTGGAATATGATAATTGTTTTCCCCTAAAGAAATCTCTGACTCAGGGAAAGGTAGATAAGAGGCTGGAAAGCTGAGTAGCAACTGTGACAATTTCAAGAAGTTAGGGTACAAAAACAGGAGTCAAGTCCCACCAAGAAAGGGTAAAATACTGAGTAAACCACTTTCTCCTACACATACACATTTGTTTGGGACCCTGAATAGTTAAAACAAAAGATTTAAGCCCAGATTCAAATTATCTCAGTTCTGACAAAGCAAATTATATATATACATACCCCTCAAATTATCTCAGTTCTGACAAAAGCAAATACATATATCCTCTCTAGAGGAAAACAATATTCTGGTCTCAAATGATTTCTATACATTTTCATATTCAGTATTATATACTGAGTCAAAAATAACCAGACACACAGAAGACAACATCACATAACTGGAAAAAATAAGAGAAACAAAAGATAACAAGAATAGACTCAATAAAAATAGAACCATGCAGAATCAAGATAACGGAGTTATCAGAAACAGAACTTAAAAAAAAACAACTATGCTTAATATATCAAAGGAGAAAAAAAGCCAAGATTGAAGATTTCTTAAGAGACTTGAAAATATATATTTTAAAAGTGTCAAATACAAATTCCAGAAATGAAAAATGCAAAAACCAAAATTAATTCAACTGATAAGGTTTAACAGCAAGTTCAACCACAGTCAAAGAGGAAATGAGTGAACTAGAAGAAGGGTCAGAAAAAAATTCAGAATACAGTATGAAGGGGCAAAAGTAACATCTGAAATGAAAACAGTGGAGAGTTCTCTAAAACTGCTGAAAGATATCAAGCAACAAAGTAAAAAAATCCTCCAAACCCAAGGATAAGTTAAACACACACACACACACACACACACACACACACACACACACACACACACACCTAGGAACATATAGTGGATTAAAAGGAGCCATATAGAGAATACCTTATAAGTAGAAAGGAAAAAGACAAACTATATTCAACAGTTTGAATCAGATAAAAAATAGACTGATATGGGTATAATTACTATGAGTGCTCTGACCATGGGCACTCTGGCTGCCTGGGAAAACATTAGGAAAGCTATCACTGTGTCCCTTGGCTCATGGAAGGCAGCAAGGGGTTTCAGTGGTGCTATTACAAAAACTTACCTCGCTTTTGGCAGAGAACTACCATGGACAATTAAGACAAAACACTCTCTGTACAATATCTGACTATTACAAAATCCTACCTAATTCCTACTTTTATTTGGCATGCATTTGGGGGAAAACAAAACAAACAAAACATTGTCTGCAGAATGGTACGATAAATCAACAATAAGAAAATATTTGAAAATATAGTGAAGTTCTACTTTAGTCCAACTGAAGAATCTTTTCAAATGTCTTGACAAATTATTTTCTTGTAAAACAGTATTTAAAAATTAATGCTGGGGGGGTACCTGGGTGGCTCAGTTGGTTAAGTGTCCAGCTTTGGTTCAGGTCATGATCTCCCAGTTCATAGGTTCAAGCCCCATCTCAGGCTGTGCTGACAGCTTGGAGCCTGGGGCCAGCTTCAGATTCTGTGTCTCCCTCTCTCTCTCTGTTCCTCCCCCATTAGCACTCTCTTTCTCTCTCTTTCAAAAATAAAGATCACACACACTCTCTCTCTCTAAAATAAATAAAAGATTTAAAAAACTTTTTTTGAACACATGCTGGGGCGCCTGGATGGCTCAATTGGTTAAGCACCCAATTCTTGATCTCAGCTCAGGTCTTGATCTTAGGGTCCTGAGCTCAATCCCTGTGTTGGGCTCCATGCTGAGTACGAATCCTACTTAAAGAGAAAAATCATTAAAAAATGCATGCTAAGTGGTGCCTGGCTGGCTCAGTTGGTAGAGTGCGCAACTCTTGATCTCAGGGTTGTGGATTTGAGCCCCACGCTGGATATAGAGATTTTTTTTAATCTTAAATAAAATGCATACTAAAGTCAGAAGTATAAATGTAATGAGCCTATCAATTCATATGATAATGATGAATCCTGAAAGACACACGGGAGGATTGGCAAAACCTTCCAGTGTACACTGTGGCTATTTCTATGCTGTTAAATTGCATTACAGCCATCTATTTTCCAAAATAGCCATATGCTCCTGTACAACAGAGATCCATCTAATACAAAAAACAAAATGGAAAACTACACACATGATCAGAAGTCATCAAATCAGATCTTTAAATCACTGATCAATAAACCCACACCTAAAACACATTTAAGCAATAGAAACTTTAGATATAAAGCCAGTAGCTTCTTTTGCAGACTCTTGTAACTCTAATGTCAGAAAAGACTCTTACAACTCCTCCAAGAAATATTTAGAACTTCATAATTTTGCTAATGTTTATTTATTTTTGAAAGGGAGAGAGATTAAGAGACAGAGCACAAGCGAGGGAGGGGCGGATAGAGAGGGAGACACAGAATTGAAGTAGGCTCCAGGCTCTGAGATGTCAGCACAGAGCCGGATGCAGGGCTTGAACCCACAAACCACGAGATCATGACCTGAGCCAAAGTCAGACACTTAACCAAAGGAGCCACCCAGGTACCCCAGAACTTTAAACAGCTATCTATATATAGTTTTTTCAAATGCCCAGAGTCCTAGACTAGATTTTGGTTGCTTCCAAGTTTGGGCAATTATGATTAGAGCTGCTATAAACATCATGTCCACATTTCTGTGTGCACATAAGACTCAATTACTTTGAGTAAATACCATGGAGTTTTGTATGTTAAGACTGTGTTTAGCTTTGTAGAAACTGACTGTCAAATAAAGTGGCTCTACCATTCTGAATTCCCACCAGCAATGAATAGGAGCTCCTATTGATCCACGTCCTCACCAGCATTTTTGTCAGTGATCCAGATTTTGTCTATTCTAATAAGTATATAATGGAATCTCATTGTTGTTTTAATTCGAATTTCGCTGATGACCTATGATGTGGAACATCTTTTCATACGCTTATGTGCCATCTGTATATCTTCTTTGGTGAGGTCTGCTAAGGTCTTTGGCCCATTTTTTTAATTGGGTTGTTTTCTTATTGTTGAATTTTTAAACAGTTCTTTGTAGTTTTGGTTAATAGCTCTTTATCAGATGTGCCTTTGGCAAATATTTTTTCCCAGTCTGTGGCTTGGCTTCTCATTTTCTTGACATTGTCTTTTGCAGAGCAGAAGTATTTAATTTTAATGAAGTCCAAATAATCAACAATTTCTTGCATGGATTGTGCCTTCGGTGTTGTATCTAAAAAGTCATCAACATACTCAAGAAAAACTAGATTTTCTCCTGTTGTCTTCTAGAGGTTTTGAAGTTTTGCATTTTACATTTAGGTATACAATCCATTTTGAGTTAACTTGAAGGGTGTGATATCTGTGTTGCTTTTTTTTTTTTTTTTGGCATGTGGATATTAGTTGTTCCAGCACCATTTGTGGAGAAGACTATCTCTGCCCTATTATATTGCCTTTGCTCCTTTGTCAAAGATCAGTTGCCTATGTTTACATGGCCTATTTCTGGACTGTCTATCCTGTTCCATTGATTTATTTGTCTATTCTTTTACCAATACCACACTGTCTTGATTACTGTAGCTTTTTAGTAAGTCTTGAAGTCAAGTAGCGTCAGTGCTCCAACTTAGTTTTTCTTCAATTTCTGTTGCCCATTCTTTTGCCTCTCCATATAACCTTTAGAATCTGTTCATTGGGGTGCCTGGGTGGCTCAGTCAGTTGAGTGTCCAACTTCAGCTCAGTCATGAACTCACAGCTTGTGAGTTCAGGCCCTGTGTCAGGCTCTGTGCTAACAGCTCAGAGCCTGGAGCCTGCTTTGGATTCTGTGTCTCCCTCTCTCTCTGCCCCTCCCCTGCTCATGCTCTGTTTCTCTCTCTCTCTCTCGAAAATAAATAAACATTTAAAAAAATTTAATAAAAAATAAAAATAAATTAAAAAAGAAGCTGTTCATTGATATCCACAAATAACTTGCAGCAATTTTGATTTGAACTTATTCAATCTATAGAACAAGTTGGGAAGAATGGACATCTTGAAAATATTAAGTTTTCCTATCCATGAACATTGAATATTTTTCAATGTATTTAGTTCCTCTTTGATTTCTTTCACTAGTTTTGTAGTTTTCCTCATATAGATTTTACACATAATTTGTTAGATTTATATTTAAGTACCCTGGAATCATGGCCTGAGCCAAAATCAAGAGTCAGACGCTTAACCAACTGAGCCACCCAGGAGCCCCTAGAATAGATTTTAATACTGAAATCTTTTTAGTTGCAAATAACCAAACTCAAACTATACCAGTCTTTGGAATCACTGAACATAAAGGCCCAAACTAACTTTTTGTTAACAGATAGCTCTATCAATCATTCAACTATATGAGAAATTCCTCCTAGAAATGTTTGATACTCTCTGATGCAGACACACAGATCTTTTTCTTTTTTTTAATCTCCTTTGAGGAAATACTCTGAAAACAATCCAACTTTTTACTATTGTTGACTTATCTGACATAGAAACCCAAATAGAAGAACTGCTGCTACTAAAACATACCTATTTAGAAAGAAAAGTTCATTTAAGCCATATAGAAACACAGATAATGAGTACTTGTTTTGAAACACTGGAGATTTTCTTCTTCATCAGCAGGTAAACCCAAACAGAAATGCATCCATTTCTTTGTGGCTGATTTGACTTAAAACACTATGGAACCTGTTTAGACATATAGATATCCAGACATGTGCTAACCTGTGCTTAGGATTCAACTTCTAGTGAGTGGAGTTCACACACGGGACAAAACTTATAATTTTCCCATCAACTGACAAAAGAGAGAACAGGAACAATATTTTAACTATACTTGAATGTAGTTGGATTACATAACTCCTATGTAGATTCTCTGTAATTCTTTGCCTTTTGTACATACAAATACGAAACTATGATATAAATATATTACAAAATACAAAATATTGATCTATAAAAAATAAGCTGACACTTCACTACTCAGCAGAAATAATGCAAGTCATAGGATACTGGAAAGATAGTATCAAAGTGTTAAAAATAATTCCCAACCTTTAGAATTCTCTACCTTGCAAAAATATCCTTCAATACCAGCATGGTTGCAACAAAAGTTACGAGAAATGCTCTGCTTTTGAGTATATTTTGAAGACAGAACAAACTGGATTGGATATGGATACATGAAAGGAGAAATCATAGATTGCTTCAAGGTTTCAGGCCAAGAATTGCATGAACAGACTTTCCATTTGCTGAGATGGGAAGACTGAAAGAATAAATTTGTGGGTGTTGGAGGGTGAAGGATAGTGGATAGCAGAACTCAGGTTTGGAAATGTTAAGTTTTGAGATGTCAATGAGACATCCTAGCGAAGATGAAAAGGAGGTGGTTGTACATTCAAGTCCGGAGTTCAAGACAGAAATCCATGCTACAGATACACATTTGAGAGTCAAGAGTAAATACACAAGACTAGATGAATTCACTGATGGATGAGTACATATACAAGAAGAGAAGCAGTGAGCTTGAGGATACTCGAACATTTGGAGGTCATGGAGGATGAACTAGAAGAGCCTGAAACAGGACAGCCAAAGAGAGGAAAAGAAAATCAAATGAGCATGGTACCTCAGAAGCCAAAGGAGTAGCTAAAAACACAACTGATTATATTTGTCAAATGTTGCTGATAGGTGAAACAAAATGAAGACTGAGGATCAACCACTGAATTGAGCAACATGAAAGTAAATATTGCCTTGTAAAAAGTTTTCATAGAATGGTGGGAGAAAAGACAGATTACAGTAGGTTTAAAAGAGAATAAAATGTAAGATTCTGGAGCCAGAAGTTTAGACAACTCTTTCAGTGAAATTCCTGTAAATGAGACACAAAATTTAGTCCAAATTTGTAATATCTGAATAACATGATTACAAATCTGAACTAAGGGACAAATACAAAAGTATTGCAGAATTTATAGACTATTTCAGATTTTACAAATTTCTTAAGTATACACAGATAATTACCAAAAACTGATCATAAAAGTAGAGGGCAACAAATTTCAAAAATTTGAAATCTAACAGTATGTTCTGCGAAGCAATGTAATTAGCAAGAAGTCAATCAAAGATAAGTGAAAATTCATTATGTTTTTGGATACTTAAAATCACACTTTTAAACAACCAATAGATCAAGAAATAATGATGGAAAACTGGAAAACATTTCACAAGTACATAACAAAACTTACAGGATACATTCAAATAAGTATTTTGAGGAAAACTTATGGCTTTAAATGTTTATATCAGAAATAAAGCTGGAAAGTAATAATATAAGCATTTGTCTGAAAAACTTAAAAATAAATCTAAAGAAAATAGAGACAATAAAGAACAAAACTTAATGAGGATCACCAAAGCAAATGTTAGTCCTTTGAAAAGACTAATGACAACAGACTAAAAAAGAGGAAATCACTACAGATTCTGTAGACATTAAAATGTTCATAGGATATTGTAAACAAAATTATTCAAAAATGTTTTAAAATTTAGAGAAAGTGAACAAATGCCTCAAAAGTATCTATTGAATGGCATAAGAAGAAACTTCTAATTGTTCCTTTATCCATTAAACAAATAAAATAAATCCTTCCCTCAAAAAAATAAAAAGTTGGGCCCAAAAGGCTTCATTGGTTAAGTACTAAAACTCTAATATTATTCAAATTCTTCAAGGTAATAAAAGAAGACAAAATGAATTGAGAAGATTATTATAAGGTTTACATGACATTGATAACAAATTCTGATTTTAAGTAGTCCTAAGAAAGGCAAGTTATTGGCCAAAATCAATTATAAAAATAAATGTAAATACCTCAAACAAAACATTAGTTAATGTACAACAGTAATCTATAAAAAGTATAATATATCCTGACCGATTTGACAAAGCACATCTATTCCTGAAAAAAAAAGTTCTCAGTAATCTGAGAATAAAAGGAAACTTCTTCAACCTGATAGAAGACATCTATGAAAAACATACAGCTAACATCATACTAACTGTTGAGAGTCTAAATGCTTCCCCCTACGATGTGGAACAAGACAAGGATGTCTACTTCACCATTTCTACTGAACACTGTTAGTAGATATTCTAGCCAATGCAATAAGAAACAGAAAACAAAAACAAACAAACAAAAAAAGGCATGCAGACTAAGCATGTAAAACTGTCTTTATTTGCAGATGCTCTAAGTGTCTATGTAGAAAATTAACCAGATTCTACAAAAAGGCCACTAGAACCAAAATGTAAATTTAGCAAAGTTTTAAATACCAGATAAATATACAAAAATCAATTGTAGGACTTCTGATTTCAACTCTGACAAATAAGGAGCTTAGAAACTGTCATTTCCATTGTTATAAGAACAAAAAGATGAACAAAATGAAAACCAAAGACTTGCTGTGACACATTACAAGAGTGAATTACAGAGCAAACTGCCAATTCAAAATCTGAAAAGAATAATCAAGATCTGATCATCTGGAGCAAAAGCCAGCTGAATCACAAATGGTTAAGAAATTTAAATGATAAATTTGATGCATTGCTGGAAGTTGAGTTTGTACTAACATGAGAGTGAGAAGCTCCTAGGGGCCACAATCTTAGAAGGGTCCCTATACTTCAGTGTGTTTACCTCCAGGAACTCCAGTAGGTTCTCACAGTAAAGATCTGAGAAGGATCCTCTTATGACTCTGACAGGGGAAAAGTAATTATTATGAAATATGCCCAGAGCATTCTCCATAATAGGCTTAATCTTCAAGTAAAAAGACTTTACCAGAGCTTTATCCCAGCTAGAGAAGGGCATTTCTCCCACTTTACCCTCTCTAGCCTTCCTGTTTCACATAAGTGGATAAAAAAATAAAAGTTATACCACTGGAAAACATGTTCCCTCCTCTCACCTAACCAACACATTAATAGTGCTCCATGATAATCACAGTGAATTACAAGCAAAAGAGCTGCAAGATGCAAGCTCTCACTTAGGAGGGATACTTAAGGAAGCTTAAAGTCAAAAAGAGAAACAATCAGAACATAGGAACTTGAAGTCTCTGGCATCTGCATCTACAACACACACTGAACTTAGATCAACTTCCAGTCAAATTAACATAAACATTTACACTAAAGGCTTATTTACTTCAGTTAACACCCAATACGTGTGGCTTCAACAAAAAAAAAATTACAAGGCATGCCAAAAGTCAAGCAAAAACACAACCTGAAGAATGAAACCAGACTCAGATATAGCACAGACATGGGAATTATCAGAAAATTTAAAATAACTATGATTAATTGGTTAAGGAGATTAATGGAAAAAGTAGACAATATGCAGTAATAGGTGGGTAACATAAACAGATGAAAACCTGAGAGAAACAAAATGAAATGCTAGAAAGTAAATTATTGTGACAAAAATGAAGAATATCTTCGATGGTCTCATCAGCAGATTAGACACAGTCAAGCATAAATCATTGAGCTTGAAAACAGGTCAATAAAACTTCCCAAACTAAAATGCGAAATGAAAAAGAAAAAAAAACAAAACAACAGAACATCCAAGAACTGTGGGTATAATTGAAATACCAAAAGGAGAAAAAACAAGAGAATAAGAGCATAAGAAATATTTGAAATAATTATAAAATAAGTCATGGGGATGAAAAGTACAGCATAGGGAATATAGTCAATAATACTGTAATAACTGTACAGTGATCCATGGAAACTACACTTGTTGTGGCGAACATTTCATAATGTATATAAATTGTCAAATCACTGTTACACACCTAAAACTAATACATATCAACTACACTTCAATTTTAAAAATGTTTTAAGTAGGGGCGCCTGGGTGGCTCAGTCAGTTAAGCTTCCGACTTCGGCTCAGGTCATGATCTCGCAGTCTGTGGGTTTGAGCCCCGCGTCGGGCTCTGTGCTGACAGCTCAGAGCCTGGAGCCTGTTTCAGATTCTGTGTCTCCCTCTTTCTCTGACCCTCCCCTGTTCATGCTCTCTCTCTTTCTCTCTGTCTCAAAAATAAATAAATGTTAAAAAAATTTTTTAAATAAAAAATGTTTTCAGTAATAACAGCCTAGAACTTTCCAAAATTAATGTACAGTATCTATAGGCAGAGAACTGTAAAACAATGATGAAAGAAATCAAAGATCTAAATACATGGAGAAATATTCCATGTTCATGGATTGAAACATCCCATATTAAGATGTCAGTTGTGGAGCACCTGGGTGGCTCAGTGGGTTGAGTGTTCAACTTGTGATTTCAGCTCAGGTCGTGATCTCACAGTTGTGAGATCAAGCCCCGTGCTGGGCTCCATGGTGGGCATGGAGCCTGCTTAAGATTCTTTTTCTCTCTGACTCTCTCTGCCCCTCCCTCACTCCCCTCTCTCAAAAAAATTAAAAAATAAAAATAAAATAAAATAAAATAAAGATGTCAGTTTTCCCCAACTTGATCTACAGATTCAATGCAAACCCAATTAAAATCTCAGAAAGCTATTTTATAAATATTTATTGTAGAATCAGAGAAACTGATTCTAAATTTTACATGGAAAGGCAAAAGACCAAGAATAGCCAATACACTATTGGCGACAAGAAAGTTGGAGGATTCACAATACCTAGTTTCAAGACTTACAATAAAGCAATAATAATCAAAACAGCATGGTTTGGCAAAAGAATAAACAATAGATCAATGGAACACAATGGAGATCCCAGAAATAGGTCCACACAAATATAAGCAACTGATCTTTGACAAAGGATCAAAGACAACACAGAAAGGGCAGTCTTTCAACAAATGGTGCTGGAACAATTTTAAGACATCCATATGCAATTTAAGTGAACTGAGATACAAACTTTATATCTTTCACAAAAATTAACTCAACATAGATCACTGACTTTAAGCATGAAATGCAAAACTACACAACTTCTAGAAGAAAACACAAGAGAAAAATATGTGCACTTGGGTTTGGTTATGTGTTTTTAAACACATTAAACACCAAAAATACTATCCATGAAATAAAAAAGTAAGTTGAACTTTATCAAAATTTAAAATTTCTGCTTTACAAAAGACACTTTTAAAAGAATGAAAAGACAAGGCACAGATAGGGAGAAGATATTTGCAAACCACATATCTGATAACAACATGTATTCAAAGGATTCTTAAAATTCAATAGTAAGCAAACAAACAAAACAATTGAAAAATTGGCAAAATATGTAAACAGATACCTTATCAAAGATACAGATGGCAAGTAACAATATGAAAAGATGCTCCACATCATTTGTCATTAGTGAATTGCAAATTAAAACAATGAGATATTGCTACATACTTATTATACCTATTAAAATGGCTAAAATACAAAAATCTGACAATATCAAATGCTGATAAGGATATGGAGCAACAGAAACTCTCATTCATTGCTGGTGAGAATACAAAATAGTACAGTCACTTTGAAAGAGTTGGGCAGTTTCTTATAAAGCTAAATACAGATTTACTCAACAATTCAGCAATTATTCCCCTAAGTATTTACTGATTTGAAAACCTATGTCCACACAAAAACCTACACATGAAAGTTTACAGCAGCTTTATTCATAATTGCCAGAAACTGAAAGCAACCAAGACGTCCTTCAATAGGTGCATGAATAAACACACTGTGGTACCTACATCAATGATAAGAAGAAATGAGCTATCCAGTTATGAAAAAACACAAACGAACCTAAAATGCACATTGCTAAGTGAAAGAAGCTGGTCTGAAAAGGTTGTATACTGTATGATTTCAATTATATGACATTCTTGAAAAGGCGCACAATTCCTCAGCGAGGTGATAAAGATCAAAATCAACAGTAATAAATCATATTGATAATACGTACCCATGATACCCTGGATATATATGTACCCTAAAATGGCATTTTACTTTCGTGACCTTTCTCTCAAAAACATATTACCCAGTCTAATCATGAGAAAAACAGAAGACAAATCCCAATTGAGAGACATTCCACAAAATACCTGATCAGTACTCTTCAAAACTGTCAAGTTCATCAAAAACAAGGAAAGTCTGAGACTGTCATAGCCAAGAGAAGCCTAAGAAGACATGACAACTAAATGTAATGTAGTGTCCTGGATGAGATCCTGGAACAGAAAAAGGACATTAGGGGAAAACTAAGGAAATCTGAATAAAAGTATGGACTTCAGTTAATAATAATGTATCAAGTAATAGATTCTTTAATCGTAACAAATGTAATGTACTAATGTAAGATATTAATAACAGAGGAAATTGGGTGTGAGGTAAGTAGGAACTCTACCATCTTCACAATTGCTCTGTAAATCTAAAACTGCTCTAAAATAAAAGTTTGTCTTTAAAAACAACTGTATTTTCATATACAAGCAATAAAAATCAGAAAGTAAAATTTTAAATTTCCATTTATAACAGCATCAAAAAATAGGAAATACTCAGAGATAAATCTGACAAAAAAAGAAGTACGAGAACACTCTAAAAACTATAAAACATTGCTGAGGGAAATTAAAGATGTAAAGAATGGAAAGACACACTGTATTTATGAGTGGGAACACTTGATATTCTAGATGTCAGTGTCCCCCAGTTCCAATCAAATTCCCAAGCAGGCTTTTTTTGTATACACTGTGAAGCTGATTCTAAAATTAAAATAAAATACAAAGGAACTAGAATAGCCAAAACTACTTTGAGAAAGAACAAAGTTAAAGACTAACATTACCTAATGTGAAGACTTTAAAAATAAAACCAAAGTAATCAGGCAGGTAGTATTGGAATCAAGATATATAAACAGATCCATCAAGCAAAACAGATCTTCAAGAAACAGACCTACACATATATGGACAACTGACTTTCTACAAAGGCACAAAAACAATTCACTATGGAAAGGATAGTTTTATAATAAGTGGTATTGGAACATTTGGTTATCATTATGCTAAAAAAAAAAAAAAAGTGAACTTTGATTTATATCCTGTGTACTAAACACAAAAACTTTGAAATAGATCACAGATTTAAATATTAAATTTTAATGTTAAACTGCTAGAATAAAACACAGAAGAAAAATATTACCTTAGCCCTGATAACAATTTCTTTAAAAGAATACAAAAAGCTGGATAAAATTTTTAAAAAATCAATAAACTTCACTTAATCAAAATGAAAAACATTTGCTCATTAAAAGACACTTAATAAAAAGGCAAGCCACAGGCTGGGAGAAAATATTTGCAAAATACATGTGACGCAGGACTTACAACATAGAAAGGACTTTTACAACTTGATAGTAATTTAAACAATTCAATAAAAGTGTGCAAAAGATTGAACAGACACTAAAGAAGACAAATGTATGGCATGTAAGCACATGTACAGATGCTAAAAATCATTGGTTATTATGGAAAGCAAATTAAAACCATAAAACCTACCTAATAGAATGTTAAAGATTAAAAAGATAATGCACACCAAGTGTTGGTGAGGCTATGTAACACCTGGAACACTTATACACTACTGGTACAAATGTAAAATAAAATAATACAACCACTTTGGAAAGCAGTTTAATGGTTTCTTTAAAAGTTAAACATATAAACATCACAAGACACAGTCACTATACTCTTAGGTATTTATCCAAGAAAAATAAAAGCTTATGTCCATACAAAGACTCATATAAGAATGTACATGAAAGTTTTATTTTTTATAGTCCAAAACTGGAAACAACCAAAATGTCCATGAGGTTTATTCATACAATGGAATAAACTACTGATTATATAACATAGATAAATTTCAAAATAATTATGCTGAGGGAAGGCAGCCCAATAAAAGAATATATACTACATGATTTTATTTATATAACATTTTAGAAAATCCAAACAAATCTTTATAACAGAAAACAAATCAGTGGTCGTCCAGAGATTGGCAGAATAAGTTAGAGGTTACAGAGGGGCAGGAGGAAACTTTTGGGAATGATGGATAAGGCCACTATCTTCACTGTGCTACAGGTATATACATATGTCAAAACAAGCTAAACACTTTTAAAAATATGTGCAGTTTACTGTATGTATATCAATTAGACTCTAATAACACTGTTAAAAGAAAACAAGTGTATGCAAAAACCCTCAGAAGTATTATACTTCTATCTGTTAGAATATTTTAATAAACTACTTTCAAGGAACTTTTTTTTTTTTTTTCCACGTTTTTTTTTTAATTTTTATTTTTATTTTTGGGACAGAGAGAGACAGAGCATGAACGGGGGAGGGGCAGAGAGAGAGGGAGACACAGAATCGGAAACAGGCTCCAGGCTCCGAGCCATCAGCCCAGAGCCTGACGCGGGGCTGGAACTCACAGACCGCGAGATCGTGACCTGGCTGAAGTCGGACGCTTAACCGACTGCGCCACCCAGGCGCCCCCTACTTTCAAGGAACTTTTAATGACACAGGAAAATGCTTATGATATACAATTAAATGAAACTGGCCAACATCAATTGCATAGAAAGTTTATATAATAATATGGATGGAAATATTTCTGATTAGAAAGAGACCTATATTAATGATAGTTTTCAATGAGTTACAGAATCATGGATGATTTAAATTTTCTTTACCCTTTTCTCTATTTTCCAAGGTTTTCTTTGTTGTTGTCATCTTATTTTATTATTTTTATTTTACCCAAGGCTGCAATATCCTTTTAAACAGGAAATTAAAAAATAAATGAAGCGAGGGGCACCTGGGTGGCTTAGTTGGTTAAGTGTCTGACTTCGGCTCAGGTCACAATCTCGTGGTTTGTGAGTTCAAGCCCCACATTGGTCTCCCTGCTATCTCAGCACAGACCCTGCCTTGGATCCTCTATCCCCCTTTCTCTGCCCCTCCTCCGCTTGCTCTCTGTCTCTCTCAAAATAAATAAATCAACTTTAAAGTAAATGAATGAATGAGTGAATCAATGAATGAAAAAAATTTGAATGATTATCTATCCTGACAAGTGATTTCAACATATGTACTACAGACCCATGAATGAATGATTGAATGAATGAATGAATGAATGGAAAAAATTTGAGTGATTATCTATCCTGACAAGTGGTGTAAAAATATGTACCACAGACCCTTGAAAGATCAAACAGGAGACTCTTGGAACTCATATGTGAACCAAGAATTATCTGTAGACTTAAAAATATATTTCACACTCCTATGAACAACTATTTTTCAAATATTCACAGACGCACTGCAATTCAACATTACTGAATCTGTAAAACTCTATTTTTCACATCAGCAGATACTAAAAGTAAAATTCCTAACATGGAGGTCTTCAAAAACTTATTCCCCTTTTTTATTTTTAATATGAAATTATTGTCAAATTGGTTTCCATACAACACCCAGTGCTCATCCCAACAGGTGCCCTCCTCGACGCCCATCACCAACTTTGGCATATCTTTTGCTACCATACCAGTCAGTATATAGGAAGGGCTAAGTACCCACGTGGCCTTCAATTAACAGAAGTGCCAATACATGTTCTTACACATTCAAACACCAAAGTCAAATATGCTCTATACCCAGAAGGACTTTGTAAAAGCTATGTCAGTTAAATATTAAGGCTTCATGCAAATGTAAGATGAAGATTACTGGAAGTTTGATTCCTAGTTAAATATGGCATCACTGTAAGTGATCTTGGGAAAAATCATTTAATGTGTGCTGAGGTTTCTACAATTGCTTCATAATAATCCTCTCAGAAATTAAAGTCAACAAATAACTTAATTATCATTATAAAATACACTATAAAAACAGATCTAGTAGTTAAACTACTTGTTTAAAGGTAATTTAGTTTACCTTAAAGAATTATTCTCTGCCTTTTGTCTTCCAAGTTCACTTTCTGTATCCATTGCCTTCCTTGCTAGTGATTTCATTTCTTTTTCCACAGTGGTTATGGTTTCCTTCATCAAAGTCATGTTTGACATTTGCTCCATACGTTCATCATCAAGCTATACAAGTAGAATGACAAGGTTACTGCCATCACTAACAAAATCTTCCTAAAGAGACATCCTCTCTTTGTACAAACTGGCATATGACAAGATTTACACTAGGAGATGATCAGATGAGACCTGAATATTGTGGGAGGCTGTATGGACAAAGTATTGTGGAGCAGGAACGAGAATAAGCCACTGCATGGCCTGTGCATAATGCCTATCACAGTATATGTATCTATATGTTCAATCTGGTTCATTTTGAATGTAGCATATGTATCTTATTTGCAAAAAGATTTATTTGTTGTTCAACATTAATAAGATAGACATATAAAGTGTAATTATGAAAAAAAATGTTTTCCTCTCCTGAGTAATGCTTTTTCTTTCTCTTTATAACAACATTGACAAATTTATAAATATATTCAATTAAACCTGGTAACAGAAAAGCAACTTCCCCTAATTGTTTATATAGTCATAACATGTCAAATATATATTCATAGCATCTCAAATCCTTGACTAGTAAAAAAGTGATGCTTCACATTTAAATTGTTTAAATATATTATTCTCATTAATTTTCATTCCATAATAATTTTCTCTACCTTAGCTACTCTTTAGGTAGAATAAGCCAGTTTCTCTGTATCTGGCAATGTTATCTTTAATGAAATAGGGAGATGAGAAAGTTGCTAACATCCCTGAGAATGCATCCCTAATGGGTTGTTGTTGTTGTTTTTAAAGAACACACTTTGCAACCTAACACAAAAAACTTTAATTACATATTTTTTTGGAAGAAAATAAACAATGAGAAGGCGATAATTTATACCATACATACCACCTTAAATATTTTAGGACTACAAACATTGTCTTAGAAAAATGAAAGAACCTCTCTGAACATAGAAAAAAAGAGAAAGGGGGAAGCCACTGACAGTTTATAGCCAAAAGCACAACAGTGATGTTTCTTTACGTTATGAACTGTACACTCCAGCTCCTCTATCCTTTGTTCCAAGTGAGCCTTCTCATTAAATGCTGTCTCTTGGGCAATCTGTTAAAAAAAAAAAAAAAAAGTTTTCAATGTTGCTGCACTATGTTTCACAAATGGTCACACAGATAAAATTCGTCCAAACCTTTAGCCTTTCCCTCAGGCTATCTCGTTCTGTGGTCATTCTTCGTAAATCAGTGAAGGCCACATCTCTTTCAGTCTCCACCCGTCGGAGGATGGCATGTGCTGTTGTTGATTTAGGAGACTTACAGTTTTTCATCATTTCTCGTCGAAGTCGGGCAATTTCTTCCTGTGCCTATTATTTAAATGCAAGACTTCTGTTTAACAAAGCTTTGGAATAGACATAAATATAGCTATCTTATATCCAGCCAGTTAAAATACAAACCATATATAAAAATGCATACAACAGGATAATGTTTTTTAATGAGTTTATACAAATAAACTCAAATGATGTCCACAAATGCAAGTGAATGTATAATTAGATGTTTGGTTTATAATATTTTTGCCAAAAATTTTTTAAAATTAATTTAGAGGCAGTCAATGCAAGACAGAATGTTTTACTAAGAAATAGATATGTATTACTACATCCATTTTGTGATATAAATTTGAATTCGCAAAATTCAGGTAGAATACAGTTGTTTTTGTTTTTGTTTTGAGGGGAAGGGGCAGAGAGAGAGGGAGCCTGTCAAGAAGACTCTACACCCAGAGAAGAGCCTGACCCTGGACTTGATCTCATGACTGTGAGATCATGACCTAAGCCAAAATCAAGAGTCAGATGCTTAACCGAGTGAGCCACCCAGACACTCCCAGGTAGAATACAATTTTAATAAATATTAGTGTTCCTGTCTTTCTCTACAAAAATATATAAGCCATTTCCATGTTCTGGCTACCTTTACCCTGAAAGAAAGGCCCATCAATCCTTACCAACAACCCGACATACTCTCACACACTTGTTCAACCACCCTCAGGTCCCAAACCGATTCCACACCTAAAGATAATTTCATCTCCTACTTTGCTGCTCAAATCCCTAATCTTCCTTCCTCTTGATTTTGATTGCTACCTATTCAGCTGGTCTCCAAGTCTCAGAGGAAGATGTATTACCTCCCAATTTCCACAGCTAAGACTTCACCAGAATCCTGGACCTCATCTCCTGAAATGTCTTCTAAGATACTCCTGACTCAATTACAGTTAACCCATGAACAACATGGGTTTGAATTGATACAAAGGTCCACTTATACATAGATTTTTTTCAATAAATACAGTATAGTACTATAAATGTATTTTCTCTTCCTTATGATTTTCTTAATAACATTGTGTGTATATATATACACAATATATGTACATAAATGTATGTGTATATATATGTACACACAATATGTATGTACATATATAAGAGATGTGTTAGTTGATTTTGTGTTATTGGTAAAGCTCCTGGTCAACAGTAGATTATTAGTAATTAAGTTTTGGGGAAGTCAAAACTTAGATCTCCAACTGTGCAGGAGGGTTGACATCCCTAGCCCTGCCTTGTTCAAGACACAACTATATAATTATTTCCTCTCACTTTGAATAGCACCCTCTCCACTAGCTCTTTCTCCCCTGCCTTCAGCCATGGCACAAGGCTCCCATATCACGAAAAACTGTCACTAAATCTTGCTGCCCACTTACCATCCTGTTATCTCTTTTGCATTGGCATATAATTTTTTTTAAGCACCATGGTCTGTACCCATTGCCTGTTCTTCAGCATCTACTCTCCCATTCCAGTGTAACCTGGCTCCTATACCTACCATTTTGCAGAATTTCATCTAATGACCTCACCAAATGGCCTTTCCTCAGCTCCTGTTTTTGATATTTGGCAACATTTGACATTGTCTTTAACACACTCTTTGAGATTCTTTCCTCTTTTGGGCTTAATATTGTTCTACCTTAGTTTTCTGTCTTTATCTCTTTCAAAGCTCCTCTACCAATTAAATAAAATGTCCCAACATAACATCTTGACTTCTCTGTTCCTCTATAACTTTCTCATTCAGAGACCTCATCCACTCTGAAGGCCCAAAACTTACCTCTAAGCAGATGAATTACCCATCTACATATTCAGCTCTTACCTCTCTCCCCACTCCAGTCCCACATTTCTTTCTGCCTGAATGCAATTACTTTCTGAATGTACAACCATCATCTTACTCCATCTGTCTGAAACCAACACATTTTTTCCCTCAAGTCACCAACGGCTTTACTATTTCTTTTTCTACTACCACAGTTCTTCAGTCATTCAAAAAAGAATTTCAGTCTCGGGGCGCCTGGGTGGCTCAGTCAGTTAAGTGTCCAACCTTGGCTCAGGTCATGATCTCAGAGTTTGTGAGTTCGAGCTCTGCATCAGGCTCTGTGCTGATAGCTCAGGGGCTAGAGCCTGCTTCAGATTCTGTGTGTGTGTGTCTCTCTCTACCGCTTTCCTGCTTGCGCTCTGTGTCTCTCTCTCAAAAGTAAAAATAATACATGTTAAAAAAAAATTAAAAAACAAAAAAGAATTTCAGTCAGTTCCATTCATCCCCTCTTTTTGCTAAAACCAAATCTTCTCAAGGTTTCCTTTATAGTCTTTTACACCTGTCTCTATCCTTATTTCAACAGATAGCACCCTAACTTACTTTGTGTTTCTTTGTTTAGGTTTATTTATTTTGAGAGAGACAGAGAGCATGAGCGGGGAGGGGCAGAGAGAGACAGAGACAGAGAATCCCAAGCAGGCTCCGCACTATCAGCACAGAGCCCAACACAGGGCTTGAACTCATGAACTGTGAGATCATAACCTGAGCTGAAACCAAGAGATGGCCACTCAACCAACTAAGCTACCCAGGCACCTCCCATCCCCGCCACCACCACTGGCCAGATTAGTTCTTAATGCCTCATGAACAGACTGCTTTCACAGCCTTCTAAAAAGTCCACAGTTTCTCCTTCCTCCAATTCTCTTGAAAGAAAAATTGTTATATAAAAAGATAACAGATTATGAAAAAAAATAATATAAAATTGTTAACAGGTTAAAATTGTAAAAATGTGGCTTTGGTCATTTCTTCTCTAAAAATAACCAGATTGCCAGTGCTTATAAAGCAAAGTATAAACCCCGTGTAAGACCCATTGAAGAGCTTCTACCATGTACTCAAGAAGTTAGCAAACTACGTAAAGCTCACAGGCCAAATCTAACCCGCCTCCTGTTTTTGTAGGTCTGTGGGCTGAGAATGTTTTTTATGTTCTTTAATGATTAAAAAAAAGCAAAAGAAGATTTCAAAATATATATAATAAGTGAAAATAATGATATTCAAATTTCTGCATCCAAAAGTAAAAGTTATACTGTATATAGTTATATGCAAAAGTTATATTGTAACACAGCCAAAAATTTGTAGATTGTCCAAAGCTACTTTCATACTACAACACAGTTCAATAGCGGTGATAAATTGCATGGCCTGCAGAGCCCAAGATATTTGTTTTCTGGGCCTTTACAGAAAAGGTTTGCAGACCCCTGCTCTAGTCCAATTTACCTCTCAAGCCTTAGCTCCCTCTTACTCCAATGGCACAAATTAGTCTTAAATTGATCCATTTATCTACTCATTTTCCTGCCTTTGTTCTTTGCCTCACACAATTCCTTTAGTCTGGAATGTTCCTTCTTACCCCTTTCAAGATAACAGGAACTCCATTCTTCCTTCAGGACTCAAATTCCACATCATCTAGCAAAGATTTCCTTGATCACAACAACTAAGAAATACCCACTTCTTTTATTTCTTACAATATCTTCTAGACTACTTATGCTAAAGTAACAAAAAGTAAATATAAGACAATATATGTCCCCCGATAAATTGCAAACATAGAAAACAATGTTCGTATTTTATCATTTTTTTCTCTCTTAGAGTGGCAAGCAGTAATTCTTAATAAAATGTATTTTTATTTAAAATTTATTTAAATTTAAATTTAAAATTTGTTTTATTAAAATAAAATTTTATTTATTTATTTTAATATTTTATTTATTTTATTCTTAAAATAAAATTATGTTGGTGATTTATGGGGTTTAATATTTGTTGAGTAAATAAGCTATATGATTAATAAGGACTATATGTATATAACTTTAAGCTACAAATAGAGATAAACTACAAACTGATCTTACTCTCCTAAATTAAGCAAATTATATGTCAGCTCCTAAAGTGACTGACAGTACATCTAGTGATGTTAGCGTTTTCTAACCCTAAAATCAAAATCTTTTTACCTTGAACTCACCATCCCCTATCATTTAACACGTTTCTCATTTCCCATGCCCAAAATCAGACTATTTCTATGCATATATATGATCTTTTTTGGATATGGGAATAATGTGTGTGCGTGTGTATGTATGTACACATACACTTATTGTATTGGAAATATATTACGTTTCATTAAGAGTATCTTAAGAACGAAGGTAATTCCCAAATGTTAGTTGATCAATTTGGCAGATTTAAGCATTCTTATAGAACTTAAAGAATTACATATATTTAGAACTGAATATTTTTACTTAGGTATTTTCTTTATAAATAAGTTTACCTGTTCATAAAGAAGAAAGGTCTTGTCTCTCTCAGATGTAAGAACCTTGACATTACCCTGAATTTCTGCCAAATGACGCTCATATTTTTCCAGCATGCATTTAAGTTCTTCACGGTCTCTTGTTGTCTTCAAAAGCTCTACATCACAGTTTGTACCCTGCAATTATTATACAAGAAATTTGAAATTCTTCTTGACATGTGCTTTTAAGGAAATGGTGCCACTAATAGCAGTACATGATCTCTACTCAAGCAAAAATGACTATATAATGAAAGGAAATGATGAAAAAAAAAAAGTTTTAAAAAATCACTTCTCTTTTAAACAGCTTCATCCCAAATTGGTCCATATTTATCTGATTACTTCCCAGCCCCTACTAACACTGGGGATAAAGAACCAATTTCACTGGTCAACTGTGCTATCAAAGAGACTGCTGTCTCTCCCAACTTTTTGATACACCAATTCATACCAAATCAAAATAAATTATTTCCATATTAGGTAAATCAAAGAATAAAAATCAGTGTTCAAACAATGAACTCCAAAATACTTACAAATTACCAAAACCTACCCGAGAAGAGGGAGACGGGCGCCTTGGACTTTTAGATCTACTTCTGATCATCTTTCTCAAATTTTGAGCTTCACTCTTGTAATAATCTCTGTCTGCTTCTAAAGTCTTGACAAAGGAATCAAGTCTAGAAGGAGATTTATTTTGTGCTTTTTCAGTCTCTAAAATTATCTTGCCAAGGAGGAAAAAATTAGGTCATTATTTCAAGCAAAACTATAGCATTATTTTCTAAATGCAAGTTGAATAAACAGGATCCTTAAAAATAATAAATTTGGTATTTTAAAGATAACTCATCAATATTCTTTAAAAAGCAGTTAGATACCTTCTTTTTCCAGCATTTCTGAATTTACTATATTTTTGTTTAACCGAAAGTACCCCTAAATTTAGTCAATAATTTTAAGAAAAATGGTTAAGAAATTTTGGAAAGGCCAGAAATATCCACAAATCTAATTACAAGTCCTAGAAATTGAATTAATTTGCTGAGAAAACTTGTATGCTAACATTAAACCATCTGTTCACACCATCTATGTTCAATAATTTTTCAATAAATGAATAAATTAAATGAATGCTATATATGGTATACTTGTAGGCACTTTCAAGTACATTCCCATTCACTTTAATGTGTTTAGAAGCTTTTGTTTGTTTTTCATAATCTTTATTGTACTAATACTTTATTGGGAGAAAATTACAGATATACTTTCAGAGAGAGTGTTTTAAATATTCCAAATGATGACAAACTATCTAAACAGAGCAGCTTCACTTTGCATTGTTAGGTAAAGAAAACGTATTACTCAGAATTAAGTTTTAATATTTGACTTAATATTTATTACTAACGGGAATAAGCTAATGTGTAAACAAATGCATCTTATATTTTGAGAATCAAATTACTCACAGTCATCATTTTAAATCATGTAAAGCTAAGGGCACTAATAGAACCAACCAAAAGTTCTCTCCACCTCTAGGAAAGAAAGGTGCAATGATGAAATGGAGCGAGAACACTGATACTTTTACAGATGGGAAATGCCCCTGTGCATCAAGCAGAGTACTAATTTTAGAAAACAGATATTTTTTATTGTTCACAAAATACATGAGAGCTAAAACACATGTACCATTTGTTGTAGTCTTACTAATAGAATACAAATGATTCCTCAACACACATTTATGAAAAATGCACTTACAGATCTAAGCCTTTTTATTGTATCTTCCAATACTATTATATTATTTTGCTGGCAAATGAGTTCAATCTGAAAAGACAGAAAAAATTGTTATTTAAATTTAAAATATTTGAACAGATTTAGCTAAAAAGAGAACATCAAAAAGGGAAGCCACTTGTAATAACAGGTGTTGTAAGAATGTGGAGCAAAATAAACCCTCTTGCACTGTTGCTGGGAATGCAAACTGGTGTAGCCACTGTGGCAAACAGATGGAAGTTCCCAAAAAAATTAAAAATAGAACTACCTTACAATCCAATAATCGCACTACTGGGTATTTACCCAAAAAATACAAAAACACTAATTCGAAGGGATACATGTACCCATTTCTTGCAGCATTACCTGCAATAGCCAAGTGATGAAAGCAACCAAATTGTCCGTCAATAGATGAATGGATAAAGAAGATGTAGTGTACACACACACACACACACACACACACACACACACACTAGAATATTATTCAGCCATAAAAAATGAAGTCTTCCCATTTGCAACAACATGGATGGAGCTAGAGAGTATAATGCTAAGTGAAGTAAGTCAGAGAAAGATAAATACCACATGATCTCGCTCGTATGTGGAATTTAAGAAACAAAACAAATGAACAAAGGGAAAAAAAAGAAAGAGAGACAAACCAAGAAACAGACTCTTAACCACAGAAAACAAACTGATGGTTAGCAGAGGAGAAGTGAGTGGGGATGGGTGAAAAAGAGGATGGGGATTAAAGAGTACACTTACCATGACCAAAAAAAATTTTCTTTAATTTTTTAAAAAGGAAGCCACTTAAAAATAAAAACACGTAATGAATATTTTACAAAATAAAAGATAATCTACCCCTTTCTGTTCACCTACCTTTAGATGGTAAAAGAACATAGCATGAAATATAGCAGTTCTTTTATATTACCAGTTTGGTTTGAAATATTAATTGGTTATATTTTACCAAATTACTCTCTGTAAACCACAACAAAATATTAATACTACTTATAATTCTGAAGATGAAAATAGGGAAGAGATAAAAGAATTAGTAGGATAAAAGTTTTCCGATATCACTAAAGTCATAAGTGATTGCTTTCCCTTCTGAACTCTTCTAATAGGTTAGTTCAATCAAACCTATAAAACACTTTTGGTATCAGTTTTAGGACATTGAACATACCCAGTCTTACAGCATAGTCATCTATAGTCATATATTGAGTATATGACTAGATTGTAGGTTTCTGGAGGACAGTGACTATGTTTTTATTCAAAGATCCATTTGCGGGGCGCCTGGATGGCGCAGTCGGTTAAGCGTCCGACTTCAGCCAGGTCACGATCTCGCAGTCCGTGAGTTCGAGCCCCGCGTCAGGCTCTGGGCTGATGGCTCGGAGCCTGGAGCCTGTTTCCGATGCTGTGTCTCCCTCTCTCACTGCCCCTCCCCCGTTCATGCTCTGTCTCTCTCTGTCCCAAAAATAAATAAAAAACGTTGAAAAAAAAAAATTTAAAAAAAAAACAAAAAACAAAGATCCATTTGCTATAATCTATATGCTATAAATTAGCTTATTAGTTTAACAAATTTATTTCTCAATTCATAAACCTCCCCCTCATTATTCTAAACTGTTTCCTGTTTTATTTTAAATTTGACTTTTCTGTAATTATTGCTCCTCATTTGTTCTTTAGGCCCAAGTTCTCTTCTAAGACTTCTCTGGCAATCATATTTTTGTAATTTATGAAATATTAAGGGTTGTTATGGTATGAAACAAAATTCATGTACAGTTTGGATAAGTTTATATAGTTTTGGATAGACAATTTTCAATGCTTTAATGTATACTATTATGTAGACACCAAAAAGAAATGGATCTATATTACATATAAAGGTGTCCATATTAAATTAACTATAAAAACTCATAGAGCCAAATATTTTGTTTGCTGTAAAAAGAAAATTTATATACACATAACCTAGATACAGATGGAGCAAACCAGTAATATTTAAACTGAAGATTATGTCTAATCATAGCAAGGTGTGATTCCAGTAAATGTTATTTTCTTCATTATACTCTTCTATATGGACTGAAATTTCTATAAGCAGCATATATTACTTTTATAGACATAAAAAACATAATGCTGATTCCACTCTGAAAAATTAATTTAGGGGTACCCAGCTGACTCAGTCGATAGAACATGTGACTCTTGATCTTGGGGTTTTAAGTTTGAGCCCACAATGGGTGTAGAGATTACTTAAAAATAAAAACAAAATTATAACTGGCCCAAGAGAAAAGATGCTAACCCAGTGTTTTCATTTATTTGACAATTGATTAATGAGGACCTACTATGTGCCTGACAATGTGTTATATGCTGGGGACAGTAAGGAATAAAATAGACAAAAACTTCTGCCCTCATGGAACTTACATTCTAGTTGAAAAGAGAAAAACAAAATATGTAAAAATAAATATGTAAATAGATAGTTACTGTGTTATTCAAACAATACATGAGCATTCACATCTGTTCTAGGCACTTCAGACAAAAACGTTAAAAAAAATAGACAAAGATCCCTGTCTTTGGCCAACCTTACATTCTAGCTGAGTAGACAATAAAACATAAACCTAACAAATAAATTATGCAGTAATGTAGGGGGAAAAAAGAGCAGAGTTAAGGATACTGGGAGTTTTATGAAGGAATAGTTTGGAATTTTAATAGGGTTAGCAGATAAGTCCTCATTGAAAAGTGACCTGTGAGCAAAGAGAAAGGGGGTCAACCATATAAAAATCTAGAAGAACATTTCAGGCAGAAGATACGACTATAGCAAATGTCCTAAAGCAAAAGAATGTCTGCCAAATTCCAAGGAATAGTAAGGAGGCTAGTGTGGCTGGAGTAGAGTGTAGATAGGGGAAAGTAGCTGGACAATGCTGTGGAGAAAAATAAAGCATGGGAGGAAGAGGAGAACTAAGCATGCAGGGAAGGGACAAAGAACTTAATAGCCTTTACACTTCATCTTCCACATGGTCAATCGTGAAATATTTTTGATTGATTGAATCAAACATAAATGTAACAATAATGACAAGAGCTACCAAAGTTCCAGTCCAATAATAACCCTTAGGTTAATTAAAATATAAATTGTGTGAAGGAACTAGTAGTGGTAAAATTGCAATTCTGCTTATTTCAAAAAATTATGCTCAATTAGCTGGGAAACACTGTATTATTAAGATATAAATTATTTTAAAAAACCTCAAGATGAGAAGATAAAAGGAGACATGTAATTGGGGTGGTTTTAAAATATGTCTACAAATTTTGATATTCCTTCCTTCAAAACATGGAGCTTAATTTCTTCCCCCCCAATTATACTTAGTAACTCATTTCTAATGAACAGGATGTGATGGTATGTAACCTTTGAGATTAGCTCATAATAGGCATTGCAGATTCCTCCTTTCTGTCTCTCTTGGATGACTGGCTCAGAGAGAAGTCAGCTGACATAAATACATCACACAACCTTAGGGAGAGGTGCACCTGTCAAGGAAGTGAGGTTTCCCCCCAAAAGCCAACAGTCATCTAAGTTTTCTTAAAAGCAAATCCTCTGAGGTGCCTGGGTGGCTCAGTCAGTGAAGTGTCCAACTCTTGATTACAGGTCAAGTCATGCATCTCATAGAGCCTGGAGTCAGGCTCTGCACTGACAGCACAGAGCCTGCTTGGGATTCTCTCTCTCCTCTCTTTCTCTGCTCCTCCCCCCACATATGCTCTCTCTCAAAAAATAAATAAACATTAAAAAAAAAAAAAAAGCAAATCCTCCACTACCAGTCAAGTCATGATTACAGCCTGGCCATCATCTTGATTACAATTTTCTGAGAAACCATGAAATAGAACTACCCACCTACGCTATAATTGGATCTATGATATACACGTTTCTCATCTGAGGACATTAAGGTTGAGGGGTAATTTGTTACATGATAAATAATAAAAGAGTAAATACTCAAAACATTTTAATGTAATAAATGATGGAAGAAGTTATTCTGTTGACCTTTAAAAATATGACTAAAAGTAAACTCTTCCAAGTAAATAAATTTAATACTATATATCTCCATTCTAGATAAACAGATTTACCCTGACTCTACCTCGCTAGAGCATAACCACAAATAGTGCAGGAACATAAACATTCTTTCTCAGCTCAAATTAGAAATTCTCTTGCTTCAATCCTCATCCCACAAATCAGACAAGGATTCTCTCCCCAGTAACTGAATACTGAGACTGCACATCCCCTGATTTAAGGATGATGGCAACATGCATTGGTGTTCACATCCCCAACACTGGTTTCTTTCTTATCCTCATTCTACCTGTAACAGTCACTTATTCAGGTTGATGATTTCATTTCAACACATTTAAACAACCCAAAGGACCTATTTCTACTTTTCTCTCTCTGTATTTACTATCCAATGTCTTTCCTGCATCAGCAATGCTATCTCTACTCTAGCTTTCCAATTCTTAGATATACCAAATGTTCCACATCAATATATGAATATCTATTTCCTAGAAACACTCTTTTCTGAACCAGGCAGAATTTCCATCTGTAGGTTTAATATTTTCAGTTTTAGGTAAATCCTAGCTCTTATTTTAGATGTTTCCCACTCATTAAAATTTCTATTTTGATAGCAGAGGATCACCCTGACAGAGTACTCACTCTCTAACACAGACACTAACAATCCTTTAAAATTGATGACTTCTAAACTGGGCACTCTCTTAAAGGGAATTCGGCCAACTAGGCCTCCCAGACTGGGAAGCGATGCAGTTAATTTTTAATTTGAAGAAGAAAACAAGGAAGAAAATAAGACATTAATCTAGTGTTCTTTAATTTGGTAATTTTTATTATTAAGACTGAACTTAATTTATCATAAACTGTGATTGAAGGATAACTGTTCTTAAAGAAACAATACAAACAAGAGTTTATTGAGAAATGTTTAAAATATTCAAGCTATTTTTAAATGTCCCTCAAATACTTTAGTAGCAACCATTACAAGATTAATTCATAAGTTAAAACATCATTCTTATCTACTCTCTCAAGTAGTTCTCCTAAGGACCTCTTCCAGGTAACTGTTAAAGAAGACTGTGTCCTTACGTTAAAGTAAGAAACTTCATATGTTTCAATATTCAATTACTCAGATTTTTCATTAATTCAAGCTTACTTATCCTTTACACCATTTTAATAAGCAAAATTACTGCATAAAAAAACAAATACTACCTTAGAGTTTATTCACTGGGCTCTTATACTTCAAATTACTATAATAGATAATACCTATAATAACACTTATATTCTCAGCCTGATCATTTAAGTGCTTTACCATATGCTACCAAGAGTAACATATAATGCTTTATTATGTGCTACCAAGAGTACATTAAAAGGATGCTTAAGAAATAACACGGAACAGGGGCACCTGGGTGGCTCAGTCAGTTAAGCATCCAACTCTTGATTTAGGCTCAGGTCATGATCTCCCAGTTCGTGAGATCAAGCCCCAAGTTGGGCTCCATGCTAGGAGTGGAGTCTGCTTAATAATCCCGCCCCTCCCCCCCCCCCCCCCCCCCCAGGGCACCTGGGTGGCTCAGTCGGTTAAGTGTCCAACTTTGGCTCAGGTCATGTTCTCACAGTTTGTAGTTCGAGCCCCACTTCGGGCTCTGTGCTGACAGCTCAGAGCCTGGAGCCTTCTTCTGATTCTGTGTCTCCCTCTCTCTCTGACCTCCCCTGCTTAGGCTCTGTCTCTCTCCCTCTCTCTCTCTCTCTCTCTCTCAAAAGTAAATACACATTAAGAAAAAAATTTTTAATTAAAAAAAAAAAGAAAGAAAGAACATGGAACAACAATGAACTTTAGGAAACTACCTTGTTACAAACAATTAGTAATGTGGTGATTAATAAAACCAAGACAATGGAGCACATTCACACCTTTAAAAACTCAATAGGTTGCTTTTGGCTTTTCAAATACACTATATCATGCTTATAAGCCATTAGGCAGCAATGAGAAATGAAACTGTCTTCATTTTTAGAATTGTGTTTACATTCCTAGTTTCTAAATTTCATTGCAGGGTACTAAACTCAGTCAAGAAATAAAATGTTTGGGAACCCTCTTGCACTGTTGGTGGGAATGCATACTGGTGCAGCCACTCTGGAAAACAGTGTGGAGGTTCCTCAAAAAATTAAAAATAGACCTACCCTATGACCCAGCAATAGCACTGCTAGGAATTTACCCAAGGGATACAGGAGTGCTGATGCATAGGGGCACTTGTACCCCAATGTTTATAGCAGCATTTTCAACAATAGCCAAATTATGGAAAGAGCCTAAATGTCCATCAACTGATGAATGGATAAAGAAATTGTGGTTTATATACACAATGGAATACTACGTGGCAATAAGAATGAAATATGGCCTTTTGTAGCAACACAGATGGAACTGGAGAGTGTGATGCTAAGTGAAATAAGTCAGGCAGAGAAAGACAGATACCATATGTTTTCACTCTTATGTGGATCCTGAGAAACTTAGCAGAAGTCCATGGGGGAGGGGAAGAAAAAAAAAAAAAAAAAAGAAGTTAGAGAGGGAGGGAGGGAGCCAAAGCATAAGAGACTCTTAAAAACTGAGAACAAACTGAGGGTTGATGGGGGGTGGGAGGAGGGGAGACTGGGTGATGGGTATTGAGGGCACCTTTTGGGATGAGCACTGGGTGTTGTATGGAAACCAATTTGACAATAAATTTCATATTTAAAAAAAAGAAATAAAATGTTTATCAAAATATTATAAAGCTACACTAATTCAAATAATACAGTAGTGGCACAGAAAATAGCAAATGAATCCATGAAATAAAAGAGTCCAGAAACATATCCATGCACATGAAAATTTAATAGCTATTAAAATGCCATTTCAAATCAGTGACTAAAGAAAGGACTATCCAACCCTACCTCATACCAGAATAAAAATTCCAGAAGGATTAAAACTTTATTTATTTATTTGTTTATTAAAGTTTATTTATTTAGAGAGAGACAGAGAAAGTGGGAGGGGTAGAAAGAGGGTGAGAGGGGAGAATCCCAAGCAGGCTCCACACTGTCAGCCCAGAGCCCAATATGGGACTTGAATTCACTAACTGTGAGATCATGACCTGAGCAGAGACCAAGACTCGGAGGCTTAACCGACTGTGCCATTCAGGCACCCCAAAAAACTTTATTTTTTTAATATTTGTTTATTTTTGAGAGTGTGTGAGAGAGAGAGAGAGAGAGCGCACAAGCGAGCATGCATGAGTAGGTGAGAGGCAGAGAGAGATGGAGACAGAGGATCTGAAGCAGGGTCTACACTGACAGCAGAGAGCCTGATGTGGGGCTCAAACACACAACGTGAGAGCTGAAGTCAGACGCTTAACTGAATGAGCCACCCAGGCGTCCTTGGAAGGATTAAAACTTTAAAAAATTATTTAAGAAGTATTAAAAGAAACCATAGAAAATATTCTTGTAGTTCTTGAGATAAGATCTTCCTAAACAGGGATCAAAACTAGGTGGAGAAGAGAAGATTTTTAGGCTAGACATTACTCTGCATGATACTATAATGGTAGATACATGTCATCCTACATTTGTCCAAACTCTTAGAATGTACAACACCAAGTGTAAACCCGAATGTAAACTATGGACTCTAGGTGATAATGATGAGTCAATGTATGTTCATCAATTTTAACAAGTGTACCACTTTGATTGGTAGTGTTGATAATAGGGAAGGTGTTCATACATAGGGATAGGAGGTATATGGGAAATCTCTGTACCTTCTGCTTAATTATGTTATAAACCCAAAATCGCTCTAAAATAAAGTCTATTCAAATTTTTTAAAAGGGGGAGAACTTCCAAAAAATAAAAGAATCAAAACTCAGAAGTCAGTAAAAATTGATGAATTTTATCATACAGACATTTAAAACTTTGACTTAAAAAATGCTTTAAAATGTGAAATAAATCGTGTGTGTGAAAACAGACAGGAAAAAAAAGGATGGAAATATATGCATCATCTATTTGCTAGGAGATCTCTCTACAGAAGAGAGAAGGATTAGGAAGGGAGAGCACTGTCCTATATACAGAACATTCCTGGGGCACCTGGGTGGCTAAATCAGTTGAGCATCTGACTCATGATTTCAGCTCAGATCATGATCTCAGGGTTCATGAGATTAAGCCCTGCATAGGGCTCTGTGCTGACAGTGCAGAGCCTGCTTGGGATTCTCTCTCTTCCTCTCTCTCTGCTCCTCCCCCACTTGTTCTGTCTCTTTCAAAATAAAAATAAACACTAAAAAAAAAAAGGAACATTCCTATTGCCTGAAGTTTTTACCATGACTACAATTACTTAGGAAATTTTTTGAGCAAGAATTTTTAAAAGAAATAAAGTGTGCAATACAATTTAATCCTTAGAATAGACATTTAAATGTAATGTCAAATCGAAAAAACTTTCAAATGATATAAATGAGAATGTCACTTTTTCCACACTGCATCTAATAATTATATGACGTTTAAAGAGGAATTAAAATCCTGATAAGTAGTTAGATGCTAACTAGAATTATTGCAGTGATTATTGCACAATATGTACAAATAGTGAATCATTTTGTCATATACCTATAACTAATATAATGCTATACATGTCAATTGTAACTCAATAAAAAATCCTATCAATGGTAAATGTAATACCTTTGCTTCTTCAAGTTCTTTGTCAGCGGTATCCACCACAAAATTTTTTTCTTTTTCTAGTTGCTCTGCTAGTTGGTCAATTTTAATCAATTCTTTACAAAGATGCTCATTGTGGCTGGTTAAATCGTCTATTTGACTGCTTACCACCTCCTTACTATCCAAGAGTTTCCTAACATATTCTTCCAAGCCATGATTTGTCTGTTTGAGATCTTCAACCTGTTGTAACGAGAAAGAAAATAATCGTATTAAAATATTTCCTTTGCATCCAAGGAGAACAACTAGGTGAATGGAATCAGGAAGGGAGGTTTGCTTCCCTGGAAAGAGACTTAGCTATATATATTTTTTTCATTTTCTGAATTTTGTAGCATGTAAATATAATACCTATCTGAAAAAATATATTAAATGAAAATTTAAAGGTTTATAGCTACATCTTACAAGATAATTTATAGTTAATAAAAAACCTAATTACTACTGATTTCTTAACCAAACTATTAGAAGACTGGCCAAATATTTATATCTGTATAAAAGAAACCACACTCTTGAAATTATTTAATTTTAATAACTCGTATCATCAATTATATTTCTAATTATTGTTACCAAAATACGTTAACTCTTCAAAAGAGGTTCTTTTGAACATATTAATAACTTACTTGACTAAGCTAAATACCAAATCAGTCAAGTATTTGCTAACTAACGTGGAGGACCACAGCTTTCCTTCCCAGCCCACTATTAAACCAACGGATGAAGAAAATGGCCTTTTCTATCACGAAGGTATCCAAATGCCTTTAAAGGAAGAAATATATATTAGACCCATTGAACATGATTATATATCAGGAACTATGTTAAATCCCATAGATACAAAAATAGGTTAGGTACCTGCCCTCTCGGAATTTGTTTACTTGAAAAAACACAAAAAGAATATGTTAAGTGCTATAACAAAAATATCTATTAAGGATGGCACAAAGGTCCTTTTCCATTTCTCTCACTGTGTACTTAAACATTTACTGAGCACCTATTATATTCATGGCACCATGTTGGTACCTATAAAAAATGTAAAAAGACAGAAGGAAAAACAGACTCAGTCTTTGAGGAGCATCAAAAATTGCTAAATCCCTCATCCAGTGGTATCCTTAGTTCTAACTTCCAACCTTGCCCATTTCAAATAACTATAGATACCACTCTTTTCAAACCATCAGAAGCAACAAAGTTTTCTTTAAAAATACAAACTTGGGGCGCCTGGGTGGCTCAGTCAGTTAAATGTCTGACCAGCTCAGGTCATGATCTCACAGTCTGTGAGTTCAAGCATCGCGTCAGGCTCTGTGCTGACAGCTCAGAGCCTGGAGCCTGCTTCAGATTCTGTGTTTCCCTCTCTCTCTGCCCCTCCCTTGCTCATGCTCTGTCTCTCTCTGTCTCAAAAATAAATAAAAACATTAAGAAATTTTTTAAAAAATAAAAATAAAAATACAAACTTTATCTATAATTTGTCACTATATAAATACCCTAAAGGTCATGAATTATATTTAGCTAAATATATTACCAAGACATTTATTATACCCAATAAATACATACCAAGAAGCACAATAAATTCAACTCTTCCTTTGGCATTTTGTAAGCCATGCTAACTTGAGAGATTTAGAGGTAAAGAATTTATATACTCCTGAAATCATTGTTGCACTATATGCTAACTTGGATGTAAATTTAAAAATAAATAATTTTAAAAAATAGAAGTAAAGAATTTAAATTATCAAATCCAGGAAACAAGAAAAATTTTGAAAAATTAAAAAAAAAAAGAAAAACCAAAAACAGAAACTGTGTATGCACTTATTTCCTTAGTTGAGTCTTTTATCAGAACTGGCCTGAATTTCAGCAATACCTCCTACTTTCTTCTCTTTTGGCGTTTTACCATATACAGCTAAAAATTCCTTGAAAGTGCAAATTGTAGTTAACTCCTGTAACCTTATGGTGCTTTATCACACTAAGAGTAAGATTTAAAAAATGTTGCGATGCCAACCCTACTGACATCTCCAGTTTAACTTTCCACCAACCCTATGTATCTAAGTTCCAGGATGCTAGACTCATTTTAAAAACTTTACTAACTTATTGAAGATGTTATATATTATGTCCTACAACCCTCTTTATAAGAATTCTCAAAGAAAACTTGGCTCATGTCTCAATTTCAGGAAAACATGCTTCTCTTGGATACCTGGTTTGTTCTTATCCTCAGGACAGTGAATTATTTAACTAAAATTTCCTTTTTGCCCTTGTCTCAAGGAATTTTTAAAACAATCTGCAACCCATCTCTAGTAACTAGCACAGAACCTGTGTACAATGATCTCGTTTGCTATTCCTGTCTCATGCTTTCACTAAGTTTATTTTCCCCTGTTCTTATTACCTAAGCTATTTTCATTACTTGTATCATTTTTTAAACTATAGGATGTGGGAGGTGCCTGGGTGGCTCAGTTGGTTAAGTGTCTGACTCTTGATTTCAGCTCAGGTCATTATCACACAGTTTGTGGGTTCAGGCCCCTAGTCAGGCTTTGCACTATCAGTGAGGAGCCTGCTTGGGATTCTCTGTCTGCCCCTCCCCTCCCCTCTCTCTCTCAAAATAAAATTTAAAAAAAAAAAAAAAACAACCATAGGATGTGGGATAAACAAACAGATAAACTTCAATTTATCTATTTATATATATTTTTGTCTTTGTTCATGGCTTCTACAGTGTCATATTTCTGAGCAATAAGAGCACACTAAAAATGTTTGCTAACCTTCCACTATCCCAGGTTAAATGCTTCTCCTTCTGTGATCCATAAAGCCTCTTACACAATTTAATCTCAGTATTTTATAATGTATATTATGTGTTTACCTCCCTGTCCCACTAAATTCTAAGCAACTTTAAAGTGATAGTCTCTATTCTAGGGAAGCCTGGGTGGCTCAGTCAAAGTGTCTGATTTTGGCTCAAGTCACGATCTCGTGGTTTGTGGTTCGAGCCTCAAGTCAGGCTCTGTGCTGACAGCTCAGAGCCTGGAGCTTGCCTCAGTTTCTGTGTCTCCCTCTTTGCCCCTTCCCCCCTCCTTAAATAAACATTAAAAAACAATTTTAAGTGATTGTCTCCAACTTCTGTATCAACACACCTCTCATTTATCATTTATTATATATCTAGCATATAATGCTCAAATTATCTTTAAATAAAAATACATTATAAATAAATAAACACTCATTCCTCTCACCTTTAACATCAAGCCCTACTTTCACTCAATTCTAAGACACAAGTACTTTAGAAGAGATAGTTTCAAGTAGGAGAAAGGATGTAGGCTTTGCAATTAGGCAGACAGGTTCAAATCCTGTTGTAGTTCTTTACCAGTTACTTAACCCTGGGCAATTTACCGTATTTTCTTGATCCTAAGAGATACATCTGACTTCAGAAAAAATAAATGGAAGCTTCTTAACTTTCATCTGCTAAACGGAGAGAATACCTACAATTTGTAGGGTGTAGTCAGGTACAAAAGTTCAAGTAAAATTTCTGGTTGATAACAGGTAATCAAAAAATAACTTAAAAAAAACTTTTGGGGGGCACCTGGGTGGCTCAGTCAGTTACGTGTCCGACTTTAGCTCAGGTCATGGTCTCACAGCTCATGGGCTTGAGCCCTGCATCTGGCTCTGGGCTAATAGCTCAGAGCCTGGAGCCTGCTTCAGATTGTGTGTGTGTGTGTGTGTGTGTGTGTCTCTCTCTCTCTCTCTCTGCCCCTCCCCCACTCATGCTGTCTCTCTCTCTCTCTCTCAAAAGTAAATAAACATTAAAAAAATTTTTTTAACTATTTATTTTGAAATAAGTAAAGATTCACAGGAAGTTGTAAAGAGTACAGAGAGGTCTCCTATACCCTTGACCCACTTTCCCCAATAGTTACATCTTAAACAATTATAGCACAGTATCACACTCAGAGATTTGACATTGATATGATATGTGCATATTGTTTTCTATTCCATTTTATCCCATGTATAGACTGCTGTAGTCAGCATCTCAATAAGATACAGAATTATTCCATCACCACAGATTGCCCTACTGACACCCCTTTACAGTCACATCCACTACCCTGCCCATCCTTAACTCTTAGCAACCACTAATCTCTATAATTCTCTTTTCAGGAATGTTATATAAATAAAATCATGTGATAAAGATCATAGTATGTGATCTCTCGTCATTAGCTTTTTCACACAACACAATGTCGTTGAGATCTATCCAAGTTATATGGACCAATAGTTCAGTCTTTTTTGTTGCTGAGTAATATTTCATGGTATAGATTACCACAGTTTGCTTAGTCACTTACCTATTAAGGGAAATTGTAATTGTTTCCAGTCTTTGACAAACAATGCTGCTATGAACCGTCATATACAAGTTTTTGAGTGGACATAAGTTTTCATGTCTGTGGAATACCCAGAACTATCTGGTTTCTCCTCATCCTTGCAAGCATTGGGTATTGTCACTATTTTTAACTGTTCTTATAGGTGTGCATTGTTATTTTATCTTGGACTTAATTTGCATTTCCCTGATGTTTGGAAAGGTTGAACATTTTCATGTGCTCAACATATATCCTTCCGTGAAATACCTCTTCATGTCTTTTGCTCATTTTCTAATTGAATTGTTGCTTTTTACTGCTGAGTTTTAAGAATTCTTCATGTACCCTACATATGATTCTTCTGGCAGAAATATGGTTTGTAGGGGCACCTGGATGGCTCAGTCGGTTAAGCGTCCGACTTCGGCTCAGGTCATGATCTCGCGGTTTGTGGGTTTGAGCCCTGCACCAGGCTCTGTGCTGACAGCTCAGAGCCTGAAGCCTGCTTCAGATTCTGCGTCTCTCTCTCTCTCTCTCTCTCTCTCTCTCTCTCTCTGTCCCTCCCCTACCTGTGCTGTCTCTCGCTCTCTCAAAAATAAACATTAAAAAAAATTTTTTTTTAAAGAAGTATGGGTTATCGTTTTTTTTCATCCTGTTAACAGGGTCTTTCACAAAGTAAAGTATTTAAATTTTGGTGAAGTCTGAGTATCAATTTTTCTTTTATGAATCACGCTTTTGGTGTCACACTAAGAACTCTTCACCAAGCCCAAAGCCCTGAAGGTTTTCTGTTACCCTATAAAAGTTTCATAGTTTTGTGTTTTACATTTAAATCTATGATCCATTTTGAATTAATTTTTACATATGGTGTGAAGTTTAGGCTTAGGTTCATTTTCTTCCCTAAAAGATATCCAATTGTTCCAGCATCTTTTATTGAAAAGATTATCTTTCTTCCATCAAACTGCACTTGCACTTCTGTCAAAAACCTTTTGGCTGTACTTGCATAAGGCTATTTCTGGATTCACTATTCTGTATCATTGATCTGTGTCTATCCCCCCCACCATACAGTCTTAATTACTGTAGATCTATACAAAGTTTTGAAACCAAAAGAGAATGACTCTTTCCACTTTATTATTCTTTTTCAAAGCTGTTTTTGCTGGGGTTTTGATGGGAATTGCACTAAACCCGTATATCAATTTGGAGAAAACTGACATTTTTATTATGTTTAGGCTTCCAATCCATGAACATGATCAGTCTCTGGATCCAAAGCAGGCTCTGTGGTGACAGCAGCAAGCCCAATGCAGGACTCGAACTCACGAACCGTGAGATCATGACCTAAGCCAAAGTCAGACGTTCAACCAACAGAGTCACCCAGGTGCCCCTCATGTGCTTTCTTGCCATTTGTAGGTCTTTGGAAAAATGTCTATTCAAAAATGACTATTCAGGTCCTTTGCTCACTTTTGAATTGTTTTTTTTTTTATTGTTGTAGAGTTCTTTGTATATTCTCAATTATTAATCCGTATCAAATGCATGATTTAGATATAACTTCTCCTATGCATTTTTTAATAGACTATTTTTTTCTTTAGAGCAGTTTTAGGTTTACAGAAAAATTGATCAGGAAGTACAGAGTTCCCATATACCCCTTCTCCCCACTCCACACATAGTTTCCCACCTTATTTAAATCTTGTATTTGTACAGTACATTTGTTACAATTAATGACAACATTGACACATTTAATTAAAGTCAGAGTTTATATTAGGATTTACTCTTTGGGTTGTAGATTCTATGGGTTTTGACAAATGCATAATAACATGTACCTACCATTACTATATCATATAGAATAGTTACACTACTTGAAAAATACATGTCCTCCATTTACCCCTCCGACTCTCCTTTCCACCAAATCCCCGGCAACCAGTGATCTTTCTAATGTCTCTATGTTTTGTCTTTTTCAGGTCATATAGTTGGAATCATAAAAGTATGTAACCTTTTCAGTTGGCATTCTTCACCTAGCAATTTGCTTTCAAGGTTCCTTCATGGCTTTTTGTGGCTTGATAGCTCATTTCTTTTTATCAACGACTAATATTCCATTGTACAGATATACCACAATTTGCTTATCTATTCACCTTTTGAAGAATATCTTGGTTGATTCCAAAATTTCCACTTGGTTCTTCTTTATATCCTTTATTTCTTAGATGAGATTTTCTATTTTTTATTTATTTCAAACATGCTCAGAATTCCTGTTGGAGCATTTATATGACAACTGATTTAATATCTGTGTGAGATAATTGTAGTATCTAATTCATCTTTGTGTTGGCATCTCTTGGTTGTCTTTTCTCACTGAGGTTGAGATATTCCTGATTCTTGAGATAAAAGGTAATTTTTTTTTAATATTTTTAAAATTTATTTATTTATTTTGAGAGAGAGAGAGCACAAGTGAGGTAGGGGCAAAGACAGAGGGGGAGAGAGACAGAGAATTCCAAGCAGTTTCTGCACTGTCAGCAAAGAGCCCCATGCGAGGCTTGAACTCACAAACTGTGAGATCATGATGTGAACCGAAATCAAGAGTCAGATGCTTACCCAACTGAGCCACCCAGGCACTCCAAGAAGTGATTTTTTTCATTGAGATCTGCTCTTGTGTTATGGTAGGCTTCCTGTCACACTTCCTGGTATTTTAGTTCTAGCTAAAAAGGTGGGACACTACCTTCTTACTGCTAGGTTTAGGTGAAGTCCAATTTCTCTACTAGGCCTCTCTTGACACCTGGAGAGGGCACTCTCCTTGTTACTCTAGGCAGGGATGGGAGTTCAGGATCCCCACCAGGCAGGCCCCTGCTGATACCACCACAGTGAGGAAGAACAGAGGCAACTTGTTACTGTTCCCATGTGTCCTCCACCACCACTGCAGGTGAGTGAACTGGTTAATGCTAAGAGGTGGCAAAAGTCCTGACTCTGCATTACGTCTCCTCTGACACCACCTTAGCAAAAAGGGGACACTTCTTACTCTGAGTGAGGGTGGATATCTAGGTGCCCCACACGGTCTTTGCTGACTTTATGGGGTTGGAGGATGCACTTACTGCCTGGTGGGCACTAAAGTCTTGGCTCCCCAGCCAGCATTCCTCTTTGATAGCACGCTGGTGCGATGGAGGGTTGGGGACTGGGGCATGAGGCATGGCCAGGACTCCTTGTTACAGCATGGCAAAAGTGGAAGTCTAGGCTCTTAACTCAACCTTTGCTGGCAGGAGTGGGGCTATAGAGTGTTTTTCGTGGTATTTGAGTGGGCAGGTATTGCCTAAGAGTAGTCTGCATTAGAAACAAACCTATAAATACAAAGAACAAAATGGTGGGGGAGGGAATGGAAAAATGAGTGAAGGGGAGTGGGGGATATATAGGTTTCCAGTTATGGAATGAATAAGTCATGGGGATAGTCAATGGTATTATAACAGCATCGTATGGTAATAGATGGCAACTACTCTTGGGGTGAGGATAGCATAATATATAGAGCTGTCAAATCACTACACTGTACACCTGAAACTAATTTAACACTGGATGTCAACTGTACTTCAATACAAAAATTTAAAAATAATTAAAAGAGAGAAAAAAAGCAACTTCACCAGGGAAAAACCCAGAAGATATCGCTTTAATCGAAAGATCTGAATAAAGATCATTAGTAATAGAACAAATTGAAATTGTGTGCTACTTGATGGGATGCAATGAAAAGAACCCACCATCATTTCTGTACTATTCCTGTCTGTATTCATGTTGTACCTTAAGCCAACATTTATTATGTCACAGTTTCCAGGGGTGAGGGATCTGGGAGTGGCTTAATTTGCTAATTCTGGTTTAAGGTCTCTCACAAGGTCAGAAGAGTCAGCCAGGGTGACAGTCACCATGGCAAGGTTTAACTGGGACTGGAGAATCCACTCCCCAAGCTCACCCAACACAGTTTGCAGGCCTATTTCTCACTGGTTACTGGCTAGATGATTCAGTACCTTGCCATGCTGGCCTGTTCACAGGGCTACTCACATCGTGGATGTTTGCTTCCTTCAGAGCAAATGATCCAAGAGATCACTCTATAACTTAATCACTTCTGCTCTATGCTCTTGGTCACAAAGATCAATTATGGTACAGTGTGAAAAGACCGCATAAGAATGTGAGTAACATGAGGTGGCGCCAATTTGAAGGCTACCACACAGCCAAAGGTTCATTAACATAATCATGACAAACCCAAATCAATGGCCATTCTACAAAATAATTCACCTGTGTTAATTTTTTTTTTAACATATATGTATTTTTGAGAGACAGAGCACAAGTAGGGGAAGGGCAGAGAGAGAGAGAGAGGGAGACAGACAGACAGACACAGAATCCAAAGCAGGCTCCAGGCTCCAAGCTGTCAGCACAGAGCCTGACACGGGACTCGAACTCACAAACCGCGAGATCATGACCTGAGCTGAAGTCAGACGCTCAACCGACTGAGCCACCCAGGCGTCCCTCGCCTGTGTTCTTTTTTTTTTTTTTTTTTTTTTTTTTTTTTTTTTTTTTTAAATTTTTTTTTTCAACGTTTTTTATTCATTTTTGGGACAGAGAGAGACAGAGCATGAACGGGGGAGGGGCAGAGAGAGAGGGAGACACAGAATCGGAAACAGGCTCCAGGCTCCGAGCCATCAGCCCAGAGCCTGATGCGGGGCTCGAACTCACGGACCGCGAGATCGTGACCTGGCTAAAGTCGGACGCTTAACCGACTGCGCCACCCAGGCGCCCCTCGCCTGTGTTCTTTAAAGTGTCATAGTCATGAACATCAAGGAAGAATGGGGAACTGTTCCAGAATGAAGGAAATAAATGGACATGATAATTAAATGCAATGTGCAATGCTGAACTAGATCTTTTTGTAACTGAGGACATTATGGAACAATTGGCAAAAACTAAGCCAGAGGCTTAGCTGGCAGCTATGTATTGAAATTCATTTCCTGATTTTACTAGATTGTACTGTGATCTTGTAGGAAAGTGTTCTTATTTATAGGAAATACCCACTCATATTTTAGAGAGATCAGGACAGCAGGTCTGCAACTTACTCTCAAATGGTTTGAGGGATGATAGTCTTTGTTCTGTACTTGTGACTTTTATATAAGTTTGATATTGCTTCCAAATTAAAAAAATACATAAATTATAAAAACCTAGGACAGAGGGGCACTGGTTGGCTCAGTAGGTCAAGCATGTGACTTCAGCTCAAGTCATGATCTCAAGGTCATGGAATCAAGCCCCACATCAGGCTCTGCAGGACAGTGTGGAGCCTGCTTGGGATATTCTCTCTCTCTCTCTCTCGCTCTCGCTCTCTCCCTCTCTCTCTGTCCCTGCCCGGCTCACACTCTCTCTCTCCCTCAAAATAACTAAATAAATTTGGGGAAAAAAAAAAAAAAAACCTAGGACAAAGGAAAAAAAACCGTATTGCGAGGCTGCTGCCTTCCTAGTTCTTTTGTCTGGAAGAATGGCTCTTCTGAGAACTGTTTTTGTCTGCATCCATTGCTATTTCTAGATGCCAGTTTTTCCAGCACTTTGAGATATATGGAGCAAAAGAAAAACCCAGGAATTCACCAATGTGTCACTTAATGTGTGCTGAGGTCCCTAGCCAGTCTTCCTCCTCCTTCCCACCTTTCAGGATGTCCTTATATTTGTTTTATAACAAAACGCTCAGCATTTTTAGCTGTACTTGGTGGGAGAAATAGGGCAAAGTAAGTCTACTCCATTTTCCTAAAAGAGGAAGTTTCTTTTAATAGCCTTCATTAGTAGCCATACGGCACATCACGCACCAGGTGAACAGACAATACAGAGAACTGGGTTCAAATCCTAGCTAACTTGGAAACTCAAACAAATCCTACTTAGCTCTGTCACTCATTACTCAAATATCTTAATTCTCTGATCTCTTGGAACCTCAGCTTCCATGTCTTTAAAATGGAAATAACATCACTATTTCACAAGGTTGGAAATGATTAAGTAACATTATGTACTTAAAAGTACTGGATACAACACTTGCCACATAGTTTGCACTCATTATATGTATCTGAATCTGCATGTATCAAAATGGTTAAGATAGAAATGGAATGATTTTAGACTCAGAAGATGTCAATGAGCACTGAATTAGTATTTATTCTCCATCTTCTTGTTTTAAAATAGGCCTCCATCCCAAATTAATTCAGGGAAATACAGAAATTAAATATAACCTGTAATTTCAGTGCAGAGATGAATTGGTCTTGATTTCTCACTTCTTGCTCTAGCTGGAGAGTATTCTGGTATTTTTCAGGTTCAGAAAATGGAGCCCCTAGACCAAAATCATGTTCTTTGGTGGTAACCTAGTGGGAAAAAATGAGAATGATGCAGAGATTTTTTTAGTTTAAAACAGTTTTGTGATTTCTTACAACAATTAATGATTTTTGGAAATTAACAATATTTTTAGATACATTTTCAATTGTTTTTAACCTTGTCCCACCAGCTAAGAGGATTTTCATCAAGCTTTACTTTCTTAAAATTTCATGTTATAAACGTTTTGTGTTTTCCAAATATAAAACTACAATATTACCCATGCTTTTCAAAAAAGACATACCCCATCCTATCCATTTGGTAATCATTGTTCTAAGAAAATACAGGTCAGCAACAAATTATGTAGTCTACCTTTAGGCCTGTGTTGTCCAATATAATAGCTACTAGCTACATATTCGTTGCTGCTTTTGTATATTAATAAAAAGCTTTGCTACACATATCACAAAGAGCTAACTTCCCTAATACAGAAATGATTCTTATAAATAAAAACAGAAAATACTCTAAAAGTTGATGAAGAATATGGATATTTCACAGTAATGGCTCTTAAATAGGTTAAAAAATACTCAATCTCACCATTTAGAAGGATACAAATTAAAACAACACTGAGATACCATTTTTTAATCTCATATTGGCAAAGATCAAAAAGTTGGATATATAATGTAACTTTTTTTTTAATGTTTGTTTATTTTTGAGAGAGAGAGACAGAGACAGGGCTGAGCCGGGGAAGGACAGAAAGAGAGGGAGACAGAGAATCTGAAGCAGACTCCAGGCTCTGAGCTGTCAGCATAGAGCCCAACGCAGGGCTCGAACCCACGAACCATGAGATCATGCCCTGAGCTGAAATCGACGCCCAACTGACTGAGCCACCCAGGCGCCCCTATAATTTAACATTCTTATACATCACTGGTGGTGGGTTAAATTGACACAATATTTCTCGAGAACAATTATGTAAAATCTAGCAACACTATAAATGCACGTAGCTTCTGCACAGATAATTATACTTCTAGGAATTTTTCCTACATATATATTTGCCCAAGTGCAAAATAACGTGTTAAAATATTTTTCACTTTAGTATACTGTACATACTACTCCACACTGTGTTTTTTTGTTTGTTTGTTTGTTTGTTTGTTTTTAAGAGAGAGATAACATGTATGCGCCAGCAGGGGAGAGGAGCAGGGGGAGAGAGAGAATCCCAAGCAGACTCCACACTCAGCTTGGAGCCTGACAAGGGGCTTGATCCCATGAACCTGGGATCATGACCTGATCTGAATCAAGAGTTGGAAGCTCAACCTACTGAGCCACCTATGTACCATCACAATGTGATTTTTTTACATGAGAATGTATCTCAGAAACTGTGTAATTTAGGAAAGTAATTTTTTCTTTCCCTGAACCAAAGCTAACATTATGTTAAGGAAGAAAGAATTTGCCACAAGCATCCTAGATCTCTCCTGGCCACACAGATGCTATTGTCCAAAATCTAGTGTTTGGGAAAATGCAGGATCAGGATCCCCCAGTCCCTGACCTTGTGTTACACCCTGTGCAATCCAGCACTTAGCAGTCTGACAGGCTTATTTTCCTTTTTTCCTTTCCCTAAACTAGACATAAATCTACTTTTCTGTTCTTCATTCCAACAGTTACTGCCTCACCTGGAATTTCAGCATTAGATCTCACAGAGTATTTCTTTTCTTTTTTTTTTTTTTTTTGGGAGGGGAGAGGGGGGCAGAGAGAGAGAGAGAGACAGACAGAAAGAGACAGAGAGAGAGAGAGAGAGAGAGAGAGAGAGAGAATCTTAAGCAGGCTCCATGCCCACCATGGAGCCCGATATAGGGCTCAATCTCACAACTCCAAGACCATGACACTGCTGAAATCAAGAGTCGGATGCTTAACCAACTGAGCCACCAAGACATCCCTCACAGACTAATTCTAATTTATAAATCATTTAAGATTTTATAGATTAAGCCAAAATCCCAAGTACCATTGCTTACATAGTTTCTGTTGAAAAATGTATTCCTAGTTATAAACATTTGACTTAGAATAACAGATTCAGACTATTCACTATAATTAACAGTACTTTTCAAATCTTCTGAACATCTAAATCATTTAGGAATTTTCTTATCCATGGTAGACTTGAAATACTGCATTTCTAAAAATGCTGCTCAGTAATTCCTTATTTGGTTAGTACAGAGACTACACTTTGAATAGCAAGGATCTCTTCAAATGAAGTGGAAACCTGCCACGCGTTCACAGTTCTTCATAATGTGGTTGCCTCCCACTTCTCCAAACTTATCTCCTAATTGATACCTCCAAGAATCCCTTTATGAAAAACAAACTATTCTACATTCTTTACACATAGGTTCATATTATCATTATAGAAACATACTATCTTTTCTCCATTTAACGAAAGACACTTCTGAGGCAGAGCCTGAATTCCATATTTTCTAGTAGGTGTTCTCAGTATTCTCCATCAGATAGTGATTACTTCTTTTTTTTTTTTTTTAATGTTTACTTATTTTTAAGAGAGAGACAGAGCGTGAGTTGGGGAGGGGCAGAGAGAGAGAAAGGGAGACACAGAATCTGAAGCAGGCTGCAGGCTCCAAGCTGTCAGCACAGAACCCAAGGCAGGACTCGAACCCATGAACCATGAGATCATGACCTGAGGCAAAGTCAGACGCTTAACCGACTAGCCACTCAGGCACCACAGTGATTACTTCTTTATTGAGACTTCTGTATGTATTGGTTATACAATAATCTGTGTAGCTATTTATTTTTCTGGATATGTCTTCCTCACACAATTACTAGAATCTTACAAACAAGCAGTGTCCTAGAGTTCTCTGTAGTCCTACCAACCTGCACAGAATTCTTTGCATAATAGGAAAGTGCCAATAAAAATTTGTATAGGTCGATAAGGAAGCAGTGTACAAAAGCAGATAAAATTGAACTTTCTTTCTTCTCTTTGGTAAACTAAATAGTCAGGTAGGGATTCTATAAAATTACCTATCAGGTTAGACTAGAAATTAAATGTAGCAAGAGGCCAAAAGTCTACCTGACAATTGTGGGCAATCATATTAGAGTTGCTACATTCTCTGCACTATCTTTGGAGGCAGTGAAAAGGGAGAGAAATCAGTGTATCTGAAATGCCCATGCCTGGCCTGCCAGTTTCCCCACCTCAGACCACTGAATATCCTCCACACTCCCATAATCTCTATCTAAATGGAACTTGTGTTCCTGTACAGATCTTAAAGAATACAAGTGAAAGTACTTTGGAAGCAGCAAATTGTTACGATAAACACTCAAGCTAAAATCACAACCATTCTCAATGAGGAAGCATCACAGCATAGTGGTTAGGAGCTTGTTCTTTAGCATCAGACTGCTTATGTTCATTATGCTAGTTGTGCTGTTTCTTAGCTGCCTATGAGCAAGTTAGATCTCTGGCCATGGCTTCCCCATCTCTGAAACAGGAATGATAATAATACTTGCGTGATAGAGGTGTGAAGACTAAATGAGTTCGATAAAGCATTTTAGAACACTGCCTGGCAAAAAGAAGTGCTATATATATTATCGGCCATCAAGTCCTACTAGTCTTTTCACTAAAACCTCTCTCAAATACATTTTTTTCTAACCCTACTGTCACCGTTTCTATTTATATTTTAAGATTTTAACAACCACATTTATTCACTTACAAAACAAATTTATAAATAGCTAGAATAAGAACGAACCAACATTAGATTCTGGGGATAGGAAGATGGAAAACAAAAACCTACAATTTTTAGATGGATCTAGGGAAGTCCAGAAAAAATAAATCAGAAATTATAGTCAGTATTAACACCATATCAGTGGAATGTAATGTATGCCAAGGGAATATAGAGAAAAAGAGTACAAAAAAGTACTTTTGACTTCAACTTCCCCCAAAAAGACTTAGAATATATTTTCCATGTTCCCCCAAAACTATGAGCAAAAGTTAGAAGACCACAGTTGTTGAAGGGTTGTTACAAAAGAGAAGAATTTGTTTCTTAATTCTCCTTGTATCAAGGACTCCCTTCAGAATTAAACAAAAGCCCTGAGTCCTCTCCTCAGGAAAATAAAAACGCATACAAAATTTTACAAGCAACTTCAGGGGGTTCAAGAACTCCCTAAAGCTTTTACACTCTAGCTTAAGAAGTCCTACGGCATAAACACAGTGAAGATACCTAAAACATGGTTAATGTTAACTAATGAAGGAAGACCACTGACCCAATAAAAGTAAACCCAAAGAGGGACACCTGGGTGGCTCAGTCAGTTGACCATCTGAGTTCAGCTCAGGTCACGATCTCATGGTTTGTGGGTTCAGGCCACGTGTTGGGCTCTGTGCTGACAGCTCAGAGCCTGGAGCCTGCTTCAGATTCTGTGTCTCCCTCTCTCTCTCTCTGCCTCTCCCCCTCTCAAGCTCTCTCTTTCAAAGAATAAACATTAAAAAAAAAAAAAAAGTAAACCCAAAGAAATGGTCTGTGCACTGTCATTTGAGACAAGAAAGAGAAAAGCAAGCTCAGGTGAAGATTTAGGTAAGAACAGATAGAAATGTGCAAAAGGTCCTGCCTGGAAGAATTTTCATTTTTCATGAAATAGGAGGTAAGATCATGTGCCAAAAAATATCATCAGTCTTGAGCAAAAGATCATGCATATACTACAAGCTCAACAAATCTACGCAATATTTTGGTAGAAAAATTAAAAATACTGGAGTACTTTATATGGGATTCTGAAATCTGTTTCCACAAAAGTTCAACTTGTTTTCTTTTTATAAAGTTGTCTCCAAAAGTTTACATTAACATTTTGAAGTAGGAAGGAATAGCCTCACTAACAGAAGGATGAAGAAAACCACAGTTTTATGAATACTTTTGAGATAGATTTTGATTATAAAAATGAATGAATAAATGTTTTGGTAATTCACTTCAAACAAAACAGTAAAGCCACAATGTTTAACCTTTCTTAGGAAAAAGAAATAATCTCTCTAGTCATTGCATCCAAACCCAAGCTGACTTTTCTTCTATCCAGACTATACTGTAAAGAAATAACTTGTCTTTTTAAAGGAGCATAAAACAATGGCCTTAGAAGTATCATTTCTCAAGACCTCTAAGAAACATAAGAAGTTAAAGAGTTGTTTTTAAGAGGCTTTTCTGAACTAAAAAATATTAATAACAGACTGATGTTAATCACATTCATTAAGACAAAACTACCTTACTAATCAGCTCACTTTAAAAGATTATCATGAGGGACATGTATAGGAAAAGTCCACAGCAGTGTTGCTCATAGTTACCAAAAACTGTAAAAACCCTAATACTAGAGTAAATAAATTGTGGTATAGTCTTAAAACGGAGCACTGAACAACAAACTATACGTAACATGGATAAATCTAAAAAACATAACATTGACTAAAGAAGCAAACTACAAAGGAATACTTAGTACAATTCCATTTATATAAAATTCAAAAACAAGCCAAACTAGAATGTCTGTTCATACACAAAGATGGAGAAACTATAAGGAAACGCAAGAAAGAGATTATCATATAAGTCAGGATAGTGGCTACATCTGGGGAGAAAAGGGGATATGTGATGGAAAAGAGAATGGATAATACTTCTCTAATTGCCTCTGTATATGGAATACTCTAAAAGCAAATTACCCAAAACTGATCTAAGCAACTGAAAAGAATACAGCAAAGGAGCCAACAGAATCTCTACATCTGATTATGTGCTGGACAATAAGCAGTGATTTTTTTTTCAGATAGTAAACAAAATAAGATATATTTTGGAAGCTGCCATTAAATAATGCCAAAGTTTATTGTTTACAATAAATATTTCATTAATATATGTTCCTAGTTATTTCTCACTAATTAAAATTGAATGGTTTAAGTTCATTGAGCAATTAAACTACAAACAACCAGTTTTATCCTGGAAGCAGATTTGAATAATGTGACACTTTCCACTTACGTTTATAACTAACCTATTTTCTTCTAGTTATAAACTATTTTTCTACTTATCTCCTTCCATGTTTAAAAAACAAAACAAACAAACAAAAAAAAAAACAGTGTTCTTTAAATGCCGAAAACCAGAAAAGAAATTTTAAAACAACGAATATTTTGCGATATAAGGGTCTGGAGTGGAAGAAGGAAAACACTGGGACTCTGTCACTATGCAAATCTTTCTTAAAGCCATGATGCTTGACTTTATTTAAAGAAAAAAAACACATATTCCTATACGTATTTAGGTATCAGGTCCACAGATGCCACAGTTACTCAGCTTGTCTCAAATATTTTTTCAAACAAAACCCAATTCACTCTGACTTTCCTGCGTATAATTTCCAGTGAAATTATTGGAGATTTCCATGCAAATACCTACGTAATCTCGGCCCTTCACCTCCCAAAATCTATAAGGAGGCTTAAAAATGAGACACCGGGAGTCAGGAAGAGCAGATTGAACTCCCGAATCTCTGACTTTCAAATTCCTCAGCTCCACTCCAAGCGTTTCTAAACAGAACAGTCCCCACAACTACCAAGTGGAGAGCTGTGGCAGGAAGCGAAGCGGTCACCATAGGAACTCGGCTCAACGCTAAGAGCCCAAGAAACGACAACAGGGGAAAAGTTTGCTCCTGGAGGACTTCCTTGGACCGCGACTCTGCTCTCCACCGTTCCTCACAGCGGGTCAAGCAGTGAATACCCACCTCGGAGATCACCCATAGCCCCTAATTCCCGTCACATCCGACCTGTTGCAGGGCCTTTCGGCCCAGGAGCTGCTTTATCCCGACCCGGCGCATCCCTGCTGCTCCCACCTGGAGCTCCGAGTCCCTCCCTGGGCTTCTCAGCCCAGCTTCCTCGCTGGAGCTCATGCTGACGACTGGCGGGCCTTTGCCTGCCCCAGAGATCCAGGTCCCTCCCCGTCTCCATCCTCCGCCCCTTTCCCCTCCCCTCCCACACCTAAATCGACGTGGCCCCGCCCCGGTGGGGGGCAGAGGAAGGCGGGACCCTGAGGGAAGGAGGCGGAGGCGGTTAGCGACGGTCGGAGCCGCCGTCGGCCCCGCCCTCACGCTCTGTACCTGAGGGGGGCTCGTCCTCCACCTCCCCGGCGCCTTCGCTCGGCTTCCTTTCCGCGTGCCCCTATTTCCCGTGCGCACGCGTACCTGGCTCGACCCTCCCTCTCGCGGGAACTACAAGCCGTGCGTGCGCACCCACGCACGTAGCGACGCGTACGTCCACCTGTCCACCTTTCATCCCGCGTAGCAGAGGCCTCTTCCTGGTCCATCCGCGCCGCGCAGGCGTACGGCCACGCAGATCGTAGTCGTACCACCCGAGCGTCCCGTCTCCTAGTAACCAGCCGCAGCCCCCTTTAACACCACTTAATTTATTCTCTGCCGGCGGTGTAGCACCTGGATGGAACGCGCATGCGCAGGGCTGTGTATCCTCCAGCCTTCTTCCCTCGGCTCTAGGATACCTGCTGCTTTGCTGCTGCAGCTTTGTGCCGTTTTTCTTAGGGATCCTACACCGTTCTGGACACATGTTCAGTGAGTTACTCGGAACGTGTTACTCCCCAGAGCTGCTTTTGAGGGCTGGGAGGTTGGTTAGCTCTCCTGCCGCAGCCAGGCGCCGGTTTTCGGGGAGTCTCCCCGGTGGGGTTCTGCTGCTGCAGCCTCTCGGGAGAGAGCAGTTCTGTTCGGGTGAGCACCGGCAGCCTGCAGCCTGGGGAGCCAGCGGACCCACGACCCGGTCAGCCCTGCACAATTCAGTCATGGTTGAATCGGGAAGTGGCAGGCGCTGATTCCTGACCGGTATTCCTTCCCCACATGTCAGTTCTCTAAAACCCCTTTCCACCAGATCGTTAACCAAAAAAGTAAAGGGTATACTACCTCACTTGATATTTAATGTTGTGTCGATTATTTTCCTGTGTAAAACCATTTAAATTTGTGTTCTCCCAAGTAGGGGCCTTGAGTCTTGGAACACTGTAACTTAACCAGGTGTAATATATTTGGCCATCTAACTATGTTAAAATTAGCCACGTTACCTAAAAGTGGAAAAAGGGCTTTTTAGTGAAAAAGAATAAGGGTTGCATTACTCTGCCAAAGTTTTGGAGCCCGGCTTGAAAAAAAATACTATCTTTTTAACATTTCTTAATATTAAATAACTTGTCTTAACCCAAAAAACTTCAGAACTCTAATGGCTGTATCTCCCTGCCTTTTCCTACAGATTAAATAGGTAACTAGGTTTTTAGTGCTGTTCTCTGATGCTCAAGTTTTCGCCTGTGTATTTCAAAAGTAATTTCACATTTGAAGAGACAATTCCTGTTTTTGCCAGGTGAGTACTCATTCCCCCCACCCATATATTTTTGGCATCCATAAACACATTTTATGTTAGAACAAATTACTTCGTAGAAGTACGTTTAAATATGTGACATGTTTTCCCCATTTCTGTTCTGATTTCTTCACCTGTTTGTGCCATTACATCTTCTCATATTTTGTAGCATTTATTTTCAGCTAGCATATACTTTGTAAGTATAGCTAGACACTAAAAAATTAAGTTGAGAATACTTGTTATTTTAGACAAAGTCAGAGGTCCCGAGAGGTATTAAAGTGTAATATTACCTAACTGATAAAAATAATTTACAAAGAAGCATGAACTGGGGCACCTGGCTAGCTCAGTAGGTACAGAATGGGACTCTTCCTTTAGGAGTCATGAGTTCAAGCTCCATATTGGGCATAGAGCTTACTTTAAAAAAATTTTTTTTTAATAAAAAAATTTTAAAAAACAAAGCATGAACTCTCAAAGACCATCCTAAAAAGTTATTTTAGGGAGAACAATGTATAATCTCATTTCCTTTTCAGATACTAAGATTATGGTGAATAAAATGTTCTCATTATCTAGCATTATTGAAAAGAGGGGAAAATGTATGAACCTCGAAAGTCTGAGTTGAAGACTTGGGAGGAATGAGGGGCTTATTAATACAGAAGTTAGGAAAGTACTTCCCTTAGGGAAAAAATAAGAAAACCTTAAGCATTTGTGTACACCACCTAGATGTTTCTGAAGATTCTTTGGGAAGAATGTAAGGAAAAGGACATTTTAAGGCCAAACCAGAGCATGAAGATTTTCCTTTCTTTTCCTATCAAGGACTGTTGACTTCGTCCCCCAATCCAAGAAAGTGAACATTTTCTTTCCTCTATGGAAATCCAAAGAGTGGTAAGTGCTCCATTCTGCCCCAACTAATCCTTTTATAGTACATATGTGACAGGTACTCCTGGGTAATTCTAAGGTCTGGGTTTTCTGTTCCCTTAGCTTCTCCATCATTTCACAGCTTCACTACAAAAAAATCTGTTTTGCCTTTTTTTCTGTACCTCCTTGGTACCCTAAAAAAATGGGGGACTCCAATTAAACATATGTTTGGGTTCTTGATGTTGTCCCACAACTAACTGATGCTGTGTTCATTTTGATACATCTTGTGATATATCTTCAGGGTCACTTTCTTTCCTTTGGCAGTGTTAATCCCATCCACCATATTTTTTATGTCAGAATTATATTTTTCATCTCTGGAATTTTAATTCTTTTTTAATATCTTCCATTTCTAACCTCATCGTGCTTATGATTTGCTTTACCTTCTTGAAAATATGGAATATATTTAAAATGGCTTTTAAAGTCCTTGAGAACTAATTCCATCACCTGTGTCATTTCTGGGTTTGTTTTTATTAACTGATTTTTTTTCCTCCTGTTTATGGGTCATATTTTTCTGCTTGTTTTCATGCCTGGTTAATTTTTTTGGCTAACAGACATTGCAGATTTTACATTGTTGGGTGCTGGAGGTTTTTGGTTTTGTTTTTCTTTAAATATATTTAGGCTGCGTTCTGAAATGCAGTAATGTTACTTGGAAACAGTTTGACTCTTTAGAGCTGCACTGTTAAAAACAGTAACCATTGGGGCGCCTGGGTGGCTCAGCTGGTTGAGGGTCCGACTTCAGCTCAGGTCATGATCTCATGGTCTGTGAGTTCAAGCCCCATGTCGGGCTCTGTGCTGATAGGTCGGAGCGTGGAGCCTATTTCGGCTTCTGTATCTCCCTCTCTCTCTGACCCTCCCCCGTTCATGCTCTGTCTCTCTCTGTCTCAAAAATAAATAAACATTGAAAAAAATTAAAAAAAAAAAAAAAAAAAAAACAGTAACCATTAGGGGCACCTGGGTGGCTCAGTTCGTTGAGCATCCAACTTCAACTCAGGTTATGATCTCACAGTTCGTGAGTTCAAACCCCATGTCGGGCTCTGTGCTGACAGCTCAGAGCCTGGAGCCTGCTTGAGATTCTGTGTGTGTGTGTGTGTGTGTGTGTGTGTGTGTGTGTCTGCCTGCCTGCCCCTCCCCAGTCCATGCTCTGTCTCTCTCTCAAAAATAAATAAACATTAAAAAAAAAAAAAAAAAACAGTAACCATTAGCTAGCTACATGTGGCATTTTGGATTTATATTAATAAAATTAGGTAGAACTTAAAATTTAGTTCCTCATTTGTACTATGTACATTTCAAACTCCAAAAGCCACATGTGGCTAGTGGCTAGTATAATGGACAATAGATATAGAATATTTCAATCATTGAGGAAAGTTCTGTCAGACAGCACTGCTTTAGAAGCTTGCTTTTAAGCTTTGTTAGGTCCAAAATACTCTCAGGGCTAATTTGGCCCCATTGCTAAGCCAATACCTTTCTGAGGACTCTATAATGTCCCCTGTGTTAGGAGTTCTTTATACTCAGGCTGGTGGGAACTGCATTTTTGGCCCTGTGTAAGATCTATGGACTTTTTGGCCTTCTACTTTTTGGTGGTTCTTTCCCAGGCTTCAGTAGTTTTCTTGCACGTGTGTTTCCTGATCAGTACTCAGCCAAAGAATTGTGGGGAATTCTCTGCAGATCTCTGGAGCTCTTTCTCTCACTGTACCTCTCTCATCTCTCCACAAATTCTAGTGACCCTGGTCTCTGCAGACTCTGAACTCCTATCTCCTCAACTCACTGAAATAACCAGACACAGTTTGGGTTCCCCCTCTTTGTGCTGAAGCCTGAAATTTCCAGGCGGTGAGCGCTTATAGGCTTCACCTCGTTTATTTCCTTTCTCTTAGGGATCTCTTAGGGATGCACTGCCTATTGTCTGTTATTTAAAAAACCACTGTTTCGGGGCGCCTGGGTGGCGCAGTCGGTTGGGCGTCCGACTTCAGCCAGGTCACGATCTCGCGGTCCGTGAGTTCGAGCCCCGCGTCAGGCTCTGGGCTGATGGCTCAGAGCCTGGAGCCTGTTTCCGATTCTGTGTCTCCCTCTCTCTGCCCCTCCCCCGTTCATGCTCTGTCTCTCTCTGTCCCAAAAATAAATAAACGTTGAAAAAAAATTTAAAAAAAAAAATAAAAAACCACTGTTTCATGTGTTGTCTGTTTTTTTAAGATGTTGAAGACATGAAGATAAATCTGGTCCCTGTTAACTCCCTCAGGGCTCAAAGTCAGCTAGCTATTGATAGCCTCAGACCCCATGTTAGTAATCATCCCCAACAGAAGTGCTTTGCACAGTAATTGCTTCAGGCTGAGGTAACTGTCAATGCATGAACCTTAAAGCAGAAGAGGGTTTGGCATAGCATATTCTTGAGGAATAGCAATAAGATCATGGGGCAGAGTGAGAGAGGAATTTGAGAATGTTAGCTGGCTGTATTAGTCTCCAATTGCTGCTGTAACAATTTACCACAAACTTAGTGGTTATGTAAGCAACACAGATTTATTATCTTACAGCTCTGGAGGTCAGGAGTCCAAAATGGATCTCACTAGACTAAAATCAAGGTGTCAGCAGAGCTGTATTCCTGTTGGGGGTTCTTGGGGAGCATCTAAGAATCCAGCCTCCACAGGCTGCCCACTTTGTTTGGCTTGTGGTCTCCTTCTAGCTTCAAAGCCAGCAATGGCCAGTCAGGTCCTTCCCACATTGCATCATTCTAATAGTGACATTCCTCCCCTCTTTCACTTGTGAAGACCCTTGTGGTTAGAGTGGTAACGACCAGTGAGTCCAGGATAAACTCCCTACCTCAAGGTCATTTGCCTGGGAACCTTAATTCCATCTTCAACCTTAATTTCCCCTTGCCATGTGACATTCACAGGTTCTGGGAATTAGGATGTGAATATCTTTAAGGGCCATTATTCTCCTTACCACAGCTGGAGACTCAAAATGTAGAGAATTTGGCTTTTACTCTGACATGGAAAGTACCTAGAGCAGAGTGGTGAGCAGAGTATTGATGAGATCTGGCTTATGTTTTAAAAGGCTCATTCCAGGGGCACCTGGGTGGCTCAGTTGGTTGAGTGTCTGACTTTGGCTCAGGCCATGACCTTGTGGTTCATGAGTTCAAGCCCCACGTTAGACCCTATGCTGACAGCTTGGAGCCTGTTTCAGATTCTGTGTCTCCCTCCCTCTCTCCCCCTCCCCCCACTCATGCATATGCACTCATGCATGCTCTCTCTCTCTCTCTCTCAAAAATAAATAAACATTAAAAAAAAATTTTTTTTAAGGCTCATTCCAGGGGTGTGCTGGGTGGCTCAGTCGGTTAAGTGTCCCAACTTCAGCTTAGGTCATGATCTAGCAGTCCACGAGTTCAAGCCCCACATCGGACTGTGTGCTGACAGAGCCTGGAGCCTGCTTTGGATTCTGTGTCTCCCTCTCTCTTTGCCCCTCCCCCACTCACACTGTCTCTCTAAAATGAATAAACATTAAAACAAAATTTTTTTAACACTTTATTAAAAAGGCTCATTCCAGGGGATGCCTAGCTGACTCAGTCGGTAGATCATGGGACTTTTGATCCCAAGGTCATGAGTTCAAACTGCACATTGGGCATTGAGCCTACTTAAAAAAAAAAAAAAAAAAAAAAAAAAAAAAAAGCTCATTCCAAATACAGTTTGAAGAATACACAATAGGAAGGGTTGGGCAAGGGTAAAAATAGAAACAGGATTCACTGAAGGTTTGGATGTAGAATATGAAATTGGAGCTAAAAATTACTCTACCAGCAATGTACAAGGTTTCCTGTCATCCTGTATTTTTTTTTTTTTTAATGTTTATTTATTTTTGAGAGAGAGATAGACAGTGAGCAGGGGAGGGGCAGAGGGAGAGGGAGACACAGAATCTGAAGCAGGCTCCAGGCTCTGAGCTGTCAGCACAGCCTGATGCGGGGCTCAAACTCACAAACTGTGAGATCATGACCTGAGTTGAAGTCAGATGCTCAGCCAACTGAGCCAACCAGGCGCCCCTCGTCATCCTGTATTCTTAATACTCCATGTTATCTACCTTCCTAGAGTCTGTCATTCTGATGGTAGTAAACTTGCATTGTTCTGACTCCTAGTAAGTTCAAACATCTCTTTATGTACTTGTTATCTATTTGGGATTCCCCAATCTGTGAATTACATCGTTATATCCTTTGCCCACTTTTCTATTGGGTTTCCCATTTTCTTGTTGATTTGTAGTTATTCTTATACTCTAGCTGTAAATTCCTTGTCTGCTTTGTACAGCACATCTTCCAATTTTCATCTTTTTAACTGTTTATAGTTTCTTTATTGAAGTTCTTAATTATGAGTATTCAGATCCATCCGTTTTCTTCCTGTTTAAGCTTGTTAGTTTTTATTCAAGAACTCTTTCTCCACGCAAGATAACAAATATTGTCCTACATTTTTAAAACTGTGTTTATAGTTCTGCAATTCACATTTAGGTCTTTACTGCATTTGGAGTTCACTTTTATATATAAGATAGGGATCCTACTTTATTTGCATCTACATCGTGAGCCAGTATTGACAGTACTATCCTACTAAACTTAGTCTGTTCTGTCTAAACTTAGTCTGTTGTATGGTGCCACCTTTACCATGTATGAAGTTCCTACACACAACTAGGTCCAAATTAGAACTCTGTCATGTTTCATTGGTCCTTTATTTGTTCCTGCGCCTGTACTAGACTATTTTTTTATTTTGACTTTGTAGCATATCTTAATGTCTGGTAAGGCAAGTCTCTCTGTGGTGTGTATATGTCAAATTTATTTAGTTTCTTAGTTGAGTGTCTGACTTAGGCTCAGGTCATGATCTCATGGTTTGCAGGTTTGAGCCCCACATCACGCTTGCTGCTGTCAGCACAGAGCCTGCTTCAGATCCTCTGACCCCTTCTCTCTGTCTCTCCCCTGCTCATGCTTGCTCTCTCAAAATAAATAACCATTAAAAAAATTTTTCTTGAATGGCTATCTGAATGCCAGGCCAAAGAGGTCCCAAATATACTTGTTCTTTCTTCATGTCCTCAAGATTCCAGACAAGTGAAAGTGACACTCAGAGGGCCAAATATACCCTATTGCATTTGGTTCTTCCTCAATTTTGCTATTAAACTGAAATTTAATGTGCTTGTTGAGAATCTATGTTACCATTATCTTACCATTGTTGATTTCATATGCAGTATAATGTTTCACAGAGTTTTGTTACTATAGTTGACTCTTGAACAATGCAGGGTTAAGGGGTGCCAACCTCCCCTGCCCATGTGGTTGAAAATCCACATGTATCTATTGATCCCCCCAAAACTTAACTACTAATGGCCTACTGTTGACTGGAATCCTTACCAATAATATAAATAATTAGCACATATTTTATATATGTATTATATACTGTATTCTTATGAGAAGTAAACTAGAGAAAAGAAAATGTTAAGAAGATCATAAGAGGAAGTACATTTACAGTACCATACTGTATGTATTGAAAAAATATTCACGGGGCGCCTGGGAGGCTCAGTGGGTTAAGTGTTTGACTTCGGCTCAGGTCATGATCTCATGGCTTGTGCAGTTCAAGCTCCTCATTGGGCTCTGTGCTGACAGCTTGGAGCCTGGAGCCTGCTTCAGATTCTGTGTCCCCCCTCTCTCTCTGCCTCTCCCTGCTTGCGTGCTCTCTCTCTCTCAAAAATAAACATTAATTTTTTTTTTAAAAAAAGAAAAGACAAAATATTCACACATAAGTGGACCTATGCAGTTCAAACCTGTGTTGTTCAAGGGTCAATTGTATATTCTTCTTAAGTTTTTTCAACTTTGTAGTTTGAAAAAGTTTTAAACATACAGAAATTTAACAAGAATAATACAGTGAACAATTTTTTTAACCCTTTCCACCTAGATTCAATAGTTGTTAACATTTTTCATATTTTACTTTCTCTTTGTATCTATTGCTGGAATATTTGAAAACAAGTTGTGGAAAGATCCTTTACCCCAATTTCAGCATGTATCTCCTAAGAATAAGGACATTCACTTATATAACCATAGTAGGTACTACATTTGGGGCATTTAACATTAATACAATATTATTATCTACTAAACCATCAATACTCAAATTTTCCAGTGGTCCAAGAAATGGCCTTTATAGTACATTTCCCTCCCCCACAACTAAAGGATCATTAACTGCATTTGGAAATCATGTTTTTTTAGTCTCTTTTAATCTGGAACAATTTTTCAGTTTCCCTGTATCTTTCAAACATTGACATTTTTGACTATTTTTTTTTATATAATATCTCTCAGTTTGGGTTTATCTGTGTCCTCAAGATTAGATTCAAGTTAAACATTTTTGGCAAGAGTACTTCCTTTTTATTTTTTTATATTAAATATAATTTATTGTCAAATTGGTTTCCATACAACACCCAGTGCTCATCCCAACAGGTGCCCTCCTCAATGCCCATCACCCACTTTCCCCTCTCCCCCACCCCCATCAACCCTCAGTTTGTTCTCAATATTTAAGAGTCTCTTATGGTTTGCCTCCTTCCCTCTCTGTAACTTTTTTTTCTCCCCCTTCTACTGCCCCCTTGTCTTCTGTTAAGTTTCTCAGGATCCACATATGAGTGAAAACATATGGTATCTGTCTTTCTCTGCCTGACTTACTTCATTCAGCATAATACCTTCCAGTTCAATCCATGTTGCTGCAAATGGCCAGATTTCATTCTTTCTCACTGCCAAGTAGTATTCCATTGTATATATAAACCACATCTTCTTTATCCATTCATCAGTTGATGGACATTGAGGCTCTTTCCATAATTTGGCTATTGTTGAAAGTGCTGCTACAAACATTGGGGTAAGTGCCCCTATGCATCAGCACTCCTATATCCCTTGGGTAAATTCCTAGCAGTGCTATTGCTGGGTCATAGGGGTAGATCTATTTTTAATTTTTTGAGGAACCTCCACACTGTTTTCCAGAGCAGCTGCACCAGTTTGCATTTCCACCAACAGTGCAAGAGGGTTCCCGTTTCTCCACATCTCTCCAGAGTCTGTAGTCTCCTGATTTGTTCATTTTAGCCACTCTGACTGGCGTGAGGTGGTATCTGAGTGTGGTTTTGATTTGTATTTCCCTGATGAGGAGCGATGGTGAGCATCTTTTCATGTGCCTGTTGGCCATCTGGGTGTCTTCTTTAGAAAAGCATTTATTCGTGTCTTATGCCCAGAGTACTTCCTTTTTAAATAATCAAAGAGGACAGACCAAAGAATAGAATAAATTCAATTTTACTAATTTGAAGACAGTATTATATATGTGTTTGATGAGAAAAAATATTCACTTCAGTTTCCAGATCTAAGAAACAGGGAGACCTACATTTTAGAATATCATCAGAGAGATCTTTTCAAACTTTAGCTAAATTATCTCTGATTCCTAGAAAGCCATTTCCTAATTTTCATACCCAGGACTTTGTTCTGTTGTAAATACTGATATTCAATCACACATATGGATTAAGGTTTCAAGATGATATCATTAGAGATCTTTTGTCAATAAAATGATTATAGCTTGATAGGGATGGAATTCTAAACTCAGATACCACAGTGCCTAAATATTAAAGAAATAATACATTGTTGGGGTGCCTGGACACATTCCTGGCTCAGTCAGTTAAGCATCCAACTCTTGATTTCGGCTCAGGTCGTGATCTCGTAGTTGGTGAGTTCCAGCCCAGCATTGGGCTCTGCACTGAAAGCACAGAGCCTGCCTGGGATTCTCTATCTCCCTCTCAGAAAGAAAGAAAGAGAGAGAGAAAGAAAGAGGGAGAGGGAGGAAGGGAAGGAGGGAGGAAAAGAAGGACAATATTCCAAAAAGTGGCAAAGTGCTCTCATTCACAACTTGGAGTCTGTTTCAGATCTCACACTGCTGCTTAAGCACTTCGGTCGGTCAATCACTGTTCTCTAACAAGCACTAGACAAAACTTCAGAAGTCCTCACTGTCTTCCTTGTGCCAGGAAGCTGGTCCCTTCTTCCAACCTGGTCAATTCTGCCTTTCAAGTTCCTGCCCATCTTTCAAAGCCCAACCCTGACCTAGGCTCCCCTCCTTTCAAAACCTCTCTGGGCCCTTCCTTCATGTTGCATGTTCATCTCTCTTGACAGATTGGGCATCTGTACTGAAAAGTACTGTATCTTTATTGGAGTCTTTTTTTTTCATTTTTTTATATTATGGTAAGATATACATATAACTTAACATCTTAACCAATTGAGTGTGTACAGTTCAGTGTATTAAATACATTCATAATGTTGTGCAACCATTACCACCATCCCTCTCCAGAATTATTTTCATCTTGTAAAACTGAAATTCTATACCCATTAAACAATAACCCCCTATGGCAACCACCATTCTTTCTCTCTGATTTTGAGTATTCTAAGTACTACACAAGAAGAATCATACAGTGGACGATTGTGACCGATTTGTGACCAATTTATTTCACTGAGCATAATATCCATCATGTAGCATATTGCAGGATTTCTTCCTTTATAGTATTAAATAATATTCTATTGTATATATATGCATTACATGTTGCTTACCCATCAATGGACACTTGAACTGTTTCCATGTTTTAGCTGTTGCAAATAAGGCTACTATGAACATGGGTGTACAACTATTTGAGACCCTGATTTCAATTATTTTGGGTCTATACCCAGAAGTTGGTTTGCTGGATCATATGGTAATTCTATTTTTAGCTTTTGGGGGGAACTGCCAAATTATTTTCCACAGCAGCTGTTCCATTTCCACCAACAGTACATAAGGGTTCCAATTTCTCCATACCTTTGCCAACACTTGTTTTTCTTTTTCTTTCTTTCTTTCTTTTCTTTCTTTCTTTCTTTCTTTCTTTCTTTCTTTCTTTCTTTCTTTCTTTCTTTTCTTTTTTCTTTTCTTTTCTTTTCTTTTCTCTTCTCTTCTCTTCTCTTTTCTTTTCTTTCTTTCTTTCTTTCTTTTCTCTCTCTCTCTCTGTAATAGCTGTCCTAATGGGTACAAAGCAGTGTCTCACTGTTGTGATTTGCATTTCTGTAATTATTAGTGATGCTGAACATCTTTTCATGTGCTTATTGGACATCCACATATCTTCTTTGAGGAAATATCTAATCCAGTCCTCTGTCCATTTTTTAATTGGGTTTTTGTTGTTGAATTTTAGGAGTTCACTGTATATTCTACTGGTCACTTACCAGATATATGATTTACAAATATTTTCTCCCATTTTTTCTGTTGCCTTTTTACTCTGGATAGTGCCTTTTGACACACAATTTTTTTTTAATTTTCATGAAGACCAAGTTGTCTGTTTTCTTTTGTTGCCTATGCCTTTGGCATCATAATCAAGAAATTACTTCCAAATCCATGGCAAAGCTTTTGCCTTATGTTTTCTTCTAGGTGTTTTATAGTTTTAGATCTTATATTTAGGTCTTTGATACATTCTGAGTTAATTTTTGCATATGGTGTTAGGTAAGGGTTCCATTTTTTTTTTGTTTGTTTTTGTTTGTTTGTTTTTGCGGGTGGATATCCAGTTTCCCCAGCACCTTTTGTTGAAAAAACTGTCCTTTTCTCCATGAAATGATCTAAGCACCCTTATCAAAAATCACTTGAGCTGCGGCGCCTGGGTGGCTCAGTTGGTTAAGATTCCAACTCTTGGGGCGCCTGGGTGGCTCAGTCGGTTGGGCGTCCGACTTCAGCTCAGGTCACAATCTCGCGGTCCGTGAGTTCGAGCCCCGCATCAGGCTCTGGGCTGATGGCTCGGAGCCTGGAGCCTGCTTCCGATTCTGTGTCTCCCTCTCTCTCTGCCCCTCCCCCATGCATGCTCTGTCTCTCTCGGTCTCAAAAATAAATAAAACGTTAAAAAAAAAAAAAAAAACAGAATCCAACTCTTGATCTTGGCTCGGGTCATGATTTCACCCTTCCTGAGATCAAGCCCCAGTGCAGAGCCTGCTTGGGATTCCCTCTGCCCACCCCATCCCTCCCCCATTTGCATGCACATTCTCTTTCAAAATAAATAAATAAACTTAAAAAAAATCATTTGACCATATATGTGAGGGTTTATTTCTGGACTCTGTTACATTGGTCTGTACGTCTGTTTTTAGGCCAGTACATTATTTTGATTACTGTAGCCTTCTATTAAGTTTTAAAATCAAGAAATGTAAGCCTTCCAGCTTTATTCTTTTTCAAGATCATTTTGGTTATTCGAGATTCTATATGAATTTTTGGATGGATTTTTCTATTTCTGCAAAATATGTCACTGGGATGTTGATAAGGATTGCTTTGGATGTGTAGATCACTTTGAGTAATATAAACATCTTAATAATATTAGGTCTTCTAATCTGTGAACATGGGATGTGTTTTATTTATGTCTTCTTTAATTTCTTTCAGCAGTGTTTTGTATTTTTCATCATACAAGTCTTTCACCTTGGTTAAGTTAATTCCTAAGTATCTTATTGTTCCATTTATGCTAATGTAAGTGGATATTTTCTTAATTTCCTTTTCAGATTATTGTTAGTAGATAGAAATGCAGCTGACTTTTGTGTGTTGACTGTATCATGCCACTTTGCTGAATTCATTTGTTCCAACAGTTTTGTATGTGTGTGTGTGTGTGCCATCTTTAGAATTTTCTACATATAAGATCATATTATCTGTGAATAGAGATAATTTTACTTCTTCCTTTCCAATTTGTGTGCCTTTTATTTCTTTTTGCTCTGGCTAGAACTTCCAGTACTGTGTTGAATAGAAGTGGTGAAAGTGGGCATTCTTGCCTTATTCCTGATCTTAAGGAAAAGCTTTCTCTGATTATGATGTTTGCTGTGGGTTTTCACATATGGCTTTTATTTTGTTGAGGTATTTTCCATCTTTTCCTAGTTTGTCTATTTCATCATGAAAGTTTGTTGAATTTTGTCAAATGTTTTTCTGCTTCATTGAGTTGATTGTGTGGTTCTTTTCCTTCATTCTGTAATGTGATATATTACATTGATCAATTTTTATATATTGAACCTTTCTTGCATTCCAGGAATAAACCCACTTGATCAGGATGTGTAATCCTTTTAATATCCTGCTGAATTTGGTTTGCTAGTACTTTGTTGCAAATTTTTGTATCAATGTTCCTTAGGAATATTGGTCTACAGGTTGTTGTGGGGTTTTTGTTTGCTTGTTTTCTTACAGCTTTTATATCAGGGTAATGCTGGCCTCATGGTAACATAAGGGGTTCCCTCCTTTTCAATTTTTAGAAAAGTTTGACAAAGATTGGTATTAGTTCTTCTTTATGTGTCTGGTAGGATTCACCAGTGAAGCCATCTGGTCCGGGGCTTTTGTTTGTCAAGAGAATTTTGATGACTATTCAGATTTTGTTTCTTCATGATTTAGTCTTGGTAGGTTTTCTGTTTTTAGGAACTTGTCCATTTCAGCTAGAATATCCAATTTGTTGACATATAAAATAGAGCACTCTCTTATATTCCTTTTTATTTCAGTAAAATCAGTAGTAATGTCCTGCTCTCATTTCTGATTTTAATAATTTGAGTCATCTTTTCTTCTTAATCCATCTAAGAAATTGTGTCAATCTTGTTTATCTTTTCAAAGAACTACTTTTGGTTTCATTGCTTTTTCTGTTGTTTTTCTATTTTCTGTTTTATTATTTATTATTTTATTTCTATCTTTATTATTTTCTTCTTTTTGCTGTCTGTAAGTTTAGTTTTTCTTCTTTTTCTAGTTCTTTATGTTATAAAATTAGGTTGATGATTTGAGATCTTGTTTTTTTAATGTGTTAATAGCTATAAATTTCCACTGTAGCACCGATTTAGCTGTATCCAGTAAGTTTTGATATGCTGTAAATTTAAGTTCATCTCTAAGTGTTTTCTAATTTCCGTTGTGATTTCATTGATCCATTGGTTGCTTAAAAGTGTGTTAATTTCAGGATGCCTGGGTGGCTCAATAGGTTAAGCATCCAACTCTTGATTTCGGCTCAGGTCATGATCTCACAGTAGTGAGGTTGAGCTACCGCACTGGGTATGGAGCCTGCTTACTCTCTCTCCCTCTTACTCTGCCCTTTCCCTACTCATGCTCTCAAAAAAAAAAAAAAAAAAAAGTGTGTTCATTTCCACAAATTCATGAATTTTCCTGTTTTCTGTTATTGATTTCAACTTCATTCTGTTGTGGTCAGAGAAGATGCCTTATATGATATCGACCTTTTAAAATCGGTTGAGACTCAATTTGTGGTCTAACATGTGGTCTATCCCGGAAAATGTCACAAGTGCACTGGAGAAAAATGTGTATGCTGTTGATGGGTAGAGTGTTCTGTAAATGTTTGTTAATGTAGTTGGTTTAGGGACACCTGAGTGGCCCAGTTGGTTAAGTGTCTGACTCTTGATCTCAGCTGAGGTCTTGATCTCAGGGTCATGAGTTCAAGTCCCACATTGGGCTCCATGCTGGACATGAAGCCTACTTAAATAAAAAATTAAAATTAATGGCACTTGGGTGACTCAGTCAGTTGAGTGTCTGACTTCAGCCCAGGTCATGATCTCATAGCTTGTGAATTCTAGCCCCATGTTGGGCTCTGTGCTGACAGCTCAGAGCCTGGAGCCTGCTTCAGATTATGTGTCTCCCTCTCCCTCTCTGCCCCTCTCCCACTCATGCTCTATCTCTCTCTCTCTCTCTCAAAAATGAACATTAAAAAAAATTAAAATTAAAAAATCTAGTTGGTTTGTTGTTTAAGTGCTCTATTTCTTTACTAAGTCCTCTATTTTCTTATTTCTATCTAGTTGTTCTATCCATTATTGAGAGTGGAATATTGAAATCTTCAACTATTATTATAGAACTATTTCTCCCTTCAATTCCTTTTTAAGTTTATTTATTTTGAGAGACAAAGAGACAGTGTGAGCATGAGCAGGGAAGGGACGGAGAGAGAGAATCCCAATCTCCATACTGTCAGCTACAGAGCCTGATGTGGGGCTTGATCTCACAAACAGTGAGATCATGACCTGAGAGATCAAGAGCCAGACACTTAATCCACTGGGCCATCCAGGCGTCCCCCATTAATTCTGTTTGCTTCATAGGTAAATGTTTACAGTTGTTTGGGCATCTGTATTTTTGGCAGAATACCTAGCAGAGTGTTTGGCCTTCAGTAATTATTTCTTTAATCCATTAATAATTTATTAACAATTTTTGATAGGAAAAACGATATAAAGGACTAAGTAGAGAAGCTCTCTTATTTCTGAAAGGTGATAAAGCACAAAATCTGATAAATTCCTTTTTAAAAAGACTTTCACAGAACCTGTGGAACTGCAAATCCTCCTACAAAGAAAATGTAAACATTGAGAAGTGGAAGGCAATTTTACTTTTAAATTTTTTTTGATATTTATTTTGAGAGCGAGTGCGCGCGCGCGCACACACACACACACACACACACACACACACACACACACACGAGCAAGCAGGGGAGGGGCAAAGAGAGAGGGAGACACAGAATTTGAAGCAGGCTCCAGGCTCTGAGCTGTCAGGATAGAGCCTGACTGGCGGGGGGGATGGGCCTTGAACTCACGAGCCATGATATCATGACCTGAGCTGAAGTTGGACCGACTGAGCCACCCAGGCACCCCAAGGCAATTTTACTTTATATTTTTGGAGTCACCACCATGATGTTTCATGAAAACAAGCACTGCCATGAGGTTAGTTGAAATTACCACTGTATTCACCTGTTATCATTTCTTTCCAAGCAATCAAGTTGAAGAAACATTTCCACTGCTTAAAGAGATACCTGCCAACTATATTATTCAGCTCTCCCAATGGGATTTTCCCTTAGTAAATCTGCTACTCAGGTATCTGCTATGCGTGTGGATTCAAAAGTGGACGATCATTTAATGCAAGGGACTGAGAAAAGCAAGTTGGAACCAGTGACTCAGTTATTTCAAAACATCAAGAAAATAAGATTAGAAAACACAAGCCAAGAAAACTTTACAAGAAGTAAAGAGATTAGCACAGGATCTCTTTCAGAGAAAATCTTGGGTTCTGTAGTATATGTTAAAGAAAATGATGGAATAGAAATGACAGATGTGGAATGAAGTTATTTGTACATTCTGCCAAAGAAATTGCTTTTGACTAAGAGAGCATGTTGAATGAGAACTTAACCTTATTAGGAAAACCTAACAAAATGAAGGATGATGATTGCTTATTTTTCACTATTTATGAATCACCTTAGACTGCACTTTTTTGATACATATTCAAAACCGTTGTTTTAGGGGAAAAAAACTTTTCAAAATTCAAAGCAAAATTCTCTGGTATTCTATCCTTGTCAAAAATCAGAATTTTTGATTAACAGTATTTAAATGGTACTAAAACATTTTAATTATAATGTTTCTCTAACAAGTGATCAAAAACAGTGCCTGAACAATTTGACATCTGTATTTCATACTATTTCTAGTGTACCAATTTTTTAATATTTCAAGTTTGGGATTTTGCTTTAGGGTACTTTATCTTACTGCAGTTTTGCATTTCTGTTCTGTAAAAGATCACTTCACATAAACCCTGCAAAAGACCAGTAAGTTACATATCTTGAGAAGCATTTCACGTTTTAAATCATCCTTTTAAAACTATTTTTCCCCACATTGAATTCATTTCAGAGTTACAAAATAGTTATTTCCAAGTCTAATGGTTTATTTTATAGATACTACCATTTTATACCACCAATATTTAATGTAAGAAAAATAGTCTTGTGTTAAAAATTCTTGTTTTTGGATGGAACTGGAGAGTGTGATGCTAAGTGAAATAAGCCATACAGAGACAGACAGATACCATATGGTTTCACTCTTATGTGGATCCTGAGAAACTTAACAGAAGACCATGGGGGAGGGGAAGAAAAAAAAAAAAAAGTGAAAGAGAGCCAAATCATAAGAGACTCTTAAAAACTGAGAACAAACTGAGGGTTGATGGGGGGTGGGAGGGAGGGGAGGGTGGGTGATGGGTATTGAGGAGGGCACCTTTTGGGATGAGCACTGGGTGTTGTATGGAAACCAATTTGACAATAAACTTCATATATTGAATAAATAAATAAACCTAATATATTGATAAAAAAAATTCTTGTTTTATAGCATCAGTTTGCCATTCTTATAGAAATGTCTAGTAGTTTGAGACAACAGTATTGTCCCAAGTATTGTTAGATGAAAGTAAAACCATTTTGTGTTGACATATAGTGACCTTGTAACTATTTATATTATGTATGTATGTATGTTTTGAACATTTTCCTGTACTTTAAATTTTACTGGCTATCTCTAATGGCTAATTGTGAGAAATTTCCTTAATATTCATAAAAACAAAGATGAAAAACCATCTTCTTTCAGGGGAAACTATTTTATAAATCAGAAAAATACAAATGTATTGTAAGGAATATTGATCCTAGAGTTAAATAAAATTGTTGAATTGGACATAAGCCAATAAGACACTGTTTTTTATCATTTACAGAACATAATTCTTTGGGAGAGGAAAAAAACATAAGTCATTCATTTGTTCACCTAACTTGGCATTATGTTTCTTGGTGGGGATATAGTAGTGAATAAAATAGCCACCATCTTCATAGTGCTTACTGTCTACCAGGGAAGATACAGTATCAGACAGTAATTCTATAAGATGCATATTATGATGTACCATGAAGAAAAAGTAAAATGTTCAGAAAGACAGGAGACGTAACACATAAACTTGATTTTTAATTGTTGGAACTAGGAAGTTTTCATAGCTTTTGCAGTGACATGGTTGTCTAAGTAACATGATGGTGATGGTTGAGATCTTGAGAAGGGTTAAAGTCTAAATGAAGTTTAGCAGGAAAGAGTGATCGTTTGAAAGTGGAGGAAAAAGAAACGATTTCTAGCTAAAGAGACTACATGCATGGAGGTTCCTTAGGGAAAAGCTCAGGAGCATGGTTTGGGGACATAACCCAGCTTCCAAGGCAAGTAGTCATTTATATGTATGAAACTAAAAATACAACTTTTGAAGTTGTACACAGAAATGGCATTTAAAGCCTTGGGAATGAATGAAATTGCTTAAGGTGAATGTATAATGTGAGCTAAAGTCCTGAGAACTCCAACATTTAGGAGCTAGTCAGCACAAGGGAACTAGCAAAGGAACTGAGGAACTGGCATTGAGGATGGTGGAAAACCAAGACAAGGTAATGTCAAGATTGCCCACAGTAGTCATTAAGGTAGAGGTAGTCAACTGCAAGGTTAGACAAGGATTGGATCTAGCGACGTGAAATGTCACAATGACCTTAGCAAAATCACTTTTTTTTTTTTTTAACAGGGGCTTGGCTCAGATATTTACAGCCTTGTTTTTCATCTCCATGAATGTCCAACAGGATATTTGACAGTCATGGTGATGCTGAATGTGGGATGATTTTTCATTGTGCATGATGCCTCATGCATTGCATGATGTCAGATATAGTAGCTCACTCAAGTCATTGAGACAATAAAAATGCTAACATTAATCACCCTCATTGAGAACCACTGCTGCTAAGATACCAAAAAACTGGAATCCTCAAATCTAACCTAAGCCATAGTTTTAGCAGCACACTTGACAAGGGAAATCCACAAAGACTTCCTGGAAGAGGTAAAATGGAACAAGCTTAATAAGGATAACAACCTCACTTAGGTGTTTTGGGAGAATTCTACAAGTGGAATCCTAAAGTGAGTACTTTTCAGAGTTCTGCCACTTCTAATAAGACAGTAAACTTCCCATAAAAAAAAAAAAGTAGTTCAGCAGAAATAAGGATGTTTAGGAGACTTTAAATTCAACATATCCATAAAATAAGGTGTCTAAACCTATTATGTATTGCATCTAATGATGTTGTCATGGATGCTAATAATAAAAGCTTTCACTTATTGAGCTAGTGTGTGATCTCTTAGTTGGGATTCCCTAGAAACTGCCTGAGACAGGAATTCAGATGCATGTGATTTTTGAGAGTGTGCTCTTTAGAAAAAGCATGTAAGGGAGTGAAGGAAGCAAGTCCGGGAAATAGGAGTCAGCTGAGGATGAGGGCTCAGATAAATTCTTGGCCTGATCCACAGGATGCTTTGGAAGGATCTGACTGTACAGCTGTTCCATTACCCATTTTGAGGCAAAGGGTGGGACTATTGTGCCCCATACTAGTCAGACCTTGATTGCTACCACAAAGCCCAAGGGGGAGGCTGGAGGAGCAGGGAGGTAGCATGAATCACTAACGTGTCTCTGGACACAACAGCTCCTACACTCACAGCAGCTGGAGAATGCATGGGGGCACTAACAGTCTTTATTACAGTGTCAGACACCTAACATATATTATTTTCCTTTTATTTTGAAACAATCTCAAATTTACAGAAAAGTTGCTAGTACAAAGGCCTTCCGTCTCCCCACAACCATTTGAAAATAAGTAGCTGACCTCATTCTTCATCAGCCCTGAATACATTTTTAGTGATTTAAAGAGATTTATTTATTCTTTATTTCTATTTTTTAATAGAAATATAATTGACATATGACATTGGGTTAGTTTTAGGTGTACAACATAATGATTTTATATATGTATATACCGCAAAACAACACATTAAGTTAACATCCATCAAATTTTTTTCTTGTGATGAAAAATTTTAAGATCTACTCTCAGCACCTTGTAAACACATTAATACAATATTGTTAACTATAGACACCATGCTGTACATTAGATCCCCAGGACTTACTTATAACTGGAAGTTTATACCTTTGACCACCCTGACCCATTTCACCACCCCCCACTCAAAAAGCACTTTTGACAGAATGGGGACAGAAGAAATATTGGAAGTTGATTATGAATGGGAAGTAAGCAACTGGATATGTAGCAAGTCCTTGAAGCTCTGCTCTTTTAAAGGGAAGTAGACAGGATGAAAGGTGGAAAAGGAAGTGGGGTCACTGGAGGATTGTTATGATGAAGCAGAGTTCATGTTTGGGTGTCAGTGGAAGAAGGTTCCAGTGGAGGTGAAGTAGGAGAAGGGTTAAGAATAACCAAAGGACACAACCACCTCAGTAGGAAATAAAGGGAAAAAAATTATCATCTCAGATTTGAGAGAAATGAAATTTAGGAAGGATGTAATATAAGCAAAGGGAAACAGTATTGTGTGGCTATTTTTAATAAAATTCCTAGAGGGACTAACCGAACAAAATCCATTCCATCTGCGTAATACAAGAAAGAGGAACTTCAACCAAAAGGGTAATGATAAATGAGCCATTTGTCTTTATTGTAGCTTTAAAAAAAAAAAAATTGTAGCTTTTTATGGAGCCCTGTGAAGCATCACCAAATTGTGAACCCTGGATGCTGCTTATTCCAAGATGCAGGCCTAGGCAGTTTCTATTCTAACTGAAAATTTTCATTTCTGTGGAAGATTGAAAGAGACCACAAATTCTTTGGGCTCCTCTTATGAAGAGGTGAGGTCCATTGCTCCATCCCTTATCTCTGGCCTGACTTTGTTGTTGCTTTGGCTAACATAAGGTGGCTGAAGTGTCTCTTCCAAGGTTAGGTGTGAATTGACGTGCCCCAGCAGCCAGTAAACACCAGTTGCCAGGGTGTGAATAAGACCATCCTGGACCTCCCAGCTCAGTCAACCCTGGATGAATAAAGCTCTGGTGAAACCGTATAAATGTTAGAAATAAAAAATCGTGTTAAGCCACTGATGTTTGAGTCAGTTATTATGCAGCAATAGTTAAATGAAACTTTGGCTTGCTGGAGGAATTGCCCACCTGGCTGAGCCACAAGAATTTTCTTGCCAACTGCACTTAGGGTCACCGCAGATAGGTAACATTCATTAGCCTAAGTGTGTATTTTCTGACCCACTCCTTCCCAGCAGTTTCCATCTCTGTATTGGGAATACCAGCGTTTATTCCTTTAAATGCAATTTGTCTTTTAAAACTGATTTTAGTTTTCTCGCCTTCCAAGTGGAATTATGTGCTCTTTGGACTGTGAGGAGATACGGAAAGACCTGGAGCAATGACTGCACATTCAGTAGGCATCTGCTGGTGCTCTGGCCTGGCCTGGCATGCGACCTGACTGCTCTGGCTTCCTGGCGTCCTCCCTCTGGCCTCGCTCTGCGAATGCCCCCTCCAACCTGACACAGCCGCCCTGTCCTACCTTCGCCCTGGGTGACCATTAGCTCCGCGCTGTCACGTGGGGAACTCCATCTGAACTGCGGGCGCTGTGACTTTCCATTGGAACGTATCCCCATCTCTAATCTGGTTTAGCGCCAGCTGGTTGGACTCTGTCGAGAGCCCCTCGAGCACCCATAGCCAGACACCAAAGAATGAGAACGAAGGGCTCCCGGCGTGGCCCCGCCTCCTCTCGGCGCTTCCGCCGCCCAGCCTTCCTCTGGCCCAGTGGGCAGTGGGCGGGGCTGGCCGCGCGCGCAGCCTGACGGGCCGTGGGGTCCTTGCACGCGTCCTTCTCCTGTAGGAACCTGCGTGCGCCGCGCGCGCGACTGGAAGAAGCAGGTGAGCTAAGCTGTAAGTGCGGTTCGGGGCCGCTGGGGCGGGCGGCCCTTTGGGTGTGAGAGGTGGGTGGACACCTAGGACTCTGAGGCCAGGCCGCCGAGGCCGGTGCTGTACACGCCATGGTTTTCGCTCACCGCTTGGGACGACCTAACTCCACGGTTAGGAACAGCTTATCCCCAACGCAGGAGGGTAAAAAACTAAAACGTGTTGGGTGCCAGGTGTGTGCGTTCCCACAGAGAGCCAAAAAAGCGAAATAAAACATGCGACCGTCGTGAGACTCTGGGTCAATTATGTACTGTCAAAGATGTGGCAAAATAACAGGTGTTTTGAAGGAGCTGGGCCTACATAGGAGGATAGATGGAATTGTTATCTTTTGCTTTCTGTTCAGTGTTGAAAAGCATGTTTGTAATGCAAAATGGTGGTATCAAAGCGTCCCCCTAGAATATGGAAATAAGGTTGTTGTCTGGGGGAAAACTATAAAATGTAAAGAAACATTTTAGGGAGGCCTGGGTGGCTCAGTCGGCTTCCCCGACTTTGTCTCAGGTCATGATCGCACAGTTGGTGAGTTTGAGCCCAGCCTGGGTCTCTGTACCGATAGCTCAGAGCCTGGAACCTGCTTTGGAGTCTTGGGTCTCCGTCTCTCTGCCCCTCCCCCACTCGCCCTCTATCTCAAAAATAAGCAAACATTTTTAAAAAAGAAAAGAAACATTTTACCAGACCTTCAAGGCTGATCTGTTACTGAACCATTGAATAAAAAGAGATTCACCGGTCCCAGATGAATCCAAGCCTCCTCTAGAGGGAGAAAGAGGATATCCTGGCTTTAACAGGATCTTTCCAGAGCCCAGAAGCTGGGAAGGTGGTTTCCACAAGGCACATTCCATCAGACATTGAAACTCTTCTTCAGGTTTGTCTTCATTTATTTCCTTTGAGTACTCTGTTGTAGAGTTGTTAAAGACTAACAATAAAGCTAAAAGGCAAGCAAAGCAACTGATACATTAGAAAAATTTTGATTAAATAACCGAGAATCAAGAGCTAGAAAATGCAATTAAATTTTCTTTTTCTCAATTAACTTGTTTCTCTTCCGTTTTTAAAAGCATGCTGATCCCATTTTCAATGAAGAATTGCTTCCAGTTACTTTGTAACCTCAAGGTCCCAACAGCTGGCTTTAAAAACACAGTAAAAAGTGGGCTTATTTTACAATCGATTTCTAATGATGTTTATCAAAATCTGGCTGTAGAAGACTGGATCCATGACCATGTGAATCTAGAGGGCAAGCCGGTTCTTTTCCTTTGGAGAAATTCTCCCTCTGTTGTAATAGGTAGACATCAGAATCCTTGGCAGGAATGCAACCTGAATCTGATGAGAGAAGAAGGTATAAAGCTGGCTCGGAGAAGAAGTGGAGGAGGAACAGTCTATCATGATATGGGTAATATCAATTTGACTTTTTTTACAACCAAAAAAAAGTACAATAGGATGGAGAATTTAAAATTAGTTGTGAGAGCTCTGAATGCTATCCAACCCCAGCTGGATGTGCAGGCCACTAAAAGATGTGACCTTTTACTTGATGGACAGTTTAAAATCTCAGGAACAGCTTCTAAGATTGGCCGGACTACTGCTTATCACCATTGCACTTTATTATGTAGTACCAATAGGGCCTTCTTATCATCTTTGCTGAAGAGCCCTTACCAAGGGATCAAGAGCAGTGCCACTGCTAGCATACCTTCCGTAGTAAAAAATCTTTTGGAAAAAGATCCCACTCTGACCTGTGAAGTACTGATGAATGCTATTGCTGCAGAATATGCTGCTTACCATCAAATTGATAATCATATTAACCTAATAAACCCAACGGATGAGACACTGTTTCCTGGAATAAATAATAAAGCCAAAGAACTACAGACCTGGGAGTGGATATATGGCAAAACTCCAAAGTTTAGTATAAACACTTCCTTTAATGTATTATATGGACAGTCATATTTGGAAATTAAAATAGTCCTAGACATAAAGAATGGAAGAATTGAAATCTGTAATATTGAAGCACCTGATCATTGGTTGCCACTGGAAATATGTGACAAATTAAAAGCAGGTTTTATTGGCAGTAAGTTTTGCCCAATTGAAACTACTATGCTAACAAGTATATTACATAAAACATGTCCTAAAGATGATGAACTACACAGTAAATGGAATATTCTCTGTGAAAAAATTAAGGGAATAATGTGATTCCAAATAAATTTCTTAATGGTTTTAATGATAATAAAATGTTTACTTTGTATGTCTTTTTTTTTTTTTTTAAAGTAATCTCTACACCCAACATGGGGCTTGAATTCACAACCCTGAGATCAAGTCGCATGCTGTTCTCGACTGAGCCAGCTAGGCACCTTCATTGTATGTCTCTTAAAAAAGACATACTCTCTTTCAGTAACTATTCCTCATTAGGAAGTGTCAGCTAGTCCATATTTTCTATTTTCTGGCCTATAGATATGTTATCTCTTTCTTCATTGCTTTTTATTTATTTTTTTTAACCTAGCACAGATATGTATTTCTGCTCCTTCCTGTTACTACCATGGAGATGTATACTTTATTTGACATTGATCTCAGAATTAGTTTTCTTACCTCTAGGGAATACAACCCAGGCTTCCTGTCACCTCTGAAACCTTAAATTCTAAACTTCTTCCTTTTAATCATACAGTTGACCTTGAACAATGGGTTTGAACTGCATGGGTCCAATTATATGTAGATATTTTTTTTTTACAGTGCTATAAATATTTTCTTTCCCTTACGATTTTTAAAAAAAAAAATTTTAGCGTTTATTTTTTTATTTGAGAGAGACAGAGCATGAGCAGGAGAGGGGCAGAGAGAGAGGGAGACAAAATCCAAAGCAGGTCTAGGCTCTGAGCTGTCCACACAGAGCCTAACGGGGGGCTTGAACCCACGAACAATGAGATCATGACCTGAGCTGAAGTCAGATGCTTAGCCAGTTGAGCCACCCAGGCACCTGCCTTAGGATTTTTAAATAACATTTTTTCTAGCTTACTTCAAGAATACAGTACATAATACAAAATATGTGTTGATGGTCATTAATAAGGCTTCTGGTCAGCAGGCTACTAGTTAAGTTTTGGGGAAGTCCGAAGTTATATGTGGATTTTCAACTGTGCCACAGTCAGTACCTCTAACCCCCATGTTATTTAAGTGTCTTATCCTCCATCCTCTCCCATTAAAGAGGAGCCCACTGCAGTTTTCTAACCCCTTAACTCTCCAAATCTCTTGCTTCCTCTCCCTTCCTACCCAACCCTGAATTCTTTCATGTATACTGTCCTTTCTTATCAGCATTCTCATTTGCTTTTCTCTCTTGACCTATATGGCCATTTTTTTTAATTATTTTTCTTCCAACAACTGATCTTTTACTCCTATGATACCCAGATGGCAGGCAAAGCTGGAGGAAAATTCATGTAATCATGCAGATTAACCCAATTTAATATTTGCAGTTTCCAGCTTATATTTATTCTCTATTGGCATCAGGTTCAATTCCTCTCCATTTACTCCCTCATTCTTCAAAGGCCTTAATCACAAATGTTTCCTCTTAAGTTCAGAGCTCCACTGCTCTTGTCACAAACCTTAACTCCTAATTTGACAGTGGAAGCCTTCATAAATGAGTTCCTTCAGTACCCCATGTCTTCTCAACAATTGTCCTTCATTCTCAACTCCTTTTCCTTAAGGCTAACCCCTGTAATTGTACCTGGATCTTTGTCCTTTCCAACCTGTTTGGGCCTTGTACAATCAAAAAATTATCTTCTTGGGGCGCCTGGGTGGCTCAGTCGGTGGAGCGTCCGACTTCAGCTCAGGTCATGATCTCACAGTCCGTGAGTTCGAGCCCCGTGTCAGGCTCTGTGCTGACTACTCAGAGCCTGGAGCCTGCTTCCGATTCTGTGTCTCCCTCTCTCTCTGCCCCTCCCCTGTTCATGCTCGCTCGCGCGCTCTCTCTCTCTCTCTGTCTCAAATAAATAAATAAAAACATTAAAAAAAATTTTTTTAAATAAAAAAAAATTATCTTCTTTATCTTGCATTTTCTCTCTCCATTTTTACTGGATCCTTACCCAGAGTGAATGAACATGCTCATGTCTCTTCTTTCCCCTAAACCCCTGCTCAAGTTTTGTTTTGTCTCTATCTCTTCAGTGCCAAACTTCTTCAGAGTAAAATCAGTGCCAACACTTTGTGTCTCTACAGTTCATTCATATATTTCTCTTATTTCTACAGTATTTACTGTGTGCTTTTTGAGTGCCTACTGTGTGCCAGGTACTTTGTAGTTGCTGGATGTTCATGGTGAGTAAGATACAGATACGACCTCAAGAATTGACAGTTTAGTGTAATGGCTTTTCAAACTTGTTAAAAACTAGAGTAAAAAATATATATTTTATATTGTGTACCAGCACAGATATTACCTATACCTAACAAGTTTTACAATGCAATGTTTATCCTATACTATTTATTTGATATTTTATATTCAATTTTATTTCAGCTTTTAAAAACTGATTTTATGACCCATTAGTAGTTAAAGACCTGAGTGTAAAAAACTCAAGCCTAATAGGAAATGTAGACAGACAATTATAAAACAAACAAACAAAAGCCCAGGTAGCTATAATAGAGACTACCTAGCTAGACCTATCAAGGAGAGGACATTGAAACAGAGACCTGAAGAATGAGAAGAAAGCAGCCATGCACAGGGGAGTGGGGAGGAGAGTAATCTAAGTTTTATCAGTTATCTATTGCTAACTAACAAACCATTCCAAAACTTAGTGTCTTAAAAAACGTTTATTTTATTCACAAATCTACAATTTGAGCTGAGCTTTGATGGGGATAGCTCATATGATCCAGTGGGATTAGCTAGGACAGCTTAAGGGGCTGGAAATACCTACTTCAAGATGGCTCACATGGCTGGCAAATTGGTGCTGGCAGTTGGCTGGGAGCTCAGCTGGGGCTGTGAGTTGAGGGCTTCAATTTCTTTCCACTTGGGCCTAATCAAGCCTGCCTGGACTTCCTCACAACATGGTAGCTGGATTTCCAGAACAAGTGACTCAAGCCCAACAGAAACTCTTTCCTTTTATGACCTAGTCTTGGAAGTAACACAGTATCACTTCTATAGTCCCATGTGCATCCAAATTCAAGGGGAGAGAACATCAATAACCACCTCTCCATGGGAGGAATCTCAAAGTCACTCTAAAAATCACTGCTGGCATTAAAAAAGGGGAGGCAGGAAAAAAAAGGGGAGGGGGGGGAGGCAGGGTAGCCCCTGGGTTGCTTGGTAAGTTAAACATCTGACTTGATTTCAGCTCAGGTTATGATCTCACAGTGTGTGAGTTGGAGCCTTGCATCAGGCTCAGCGCTGGCAGGACAGAGCCTGCTTGGGATTCTATCTCCCTCTCTCTGCCTCTACCCCGTTTGTGCATGCATATGCCCTCTTTCTCTCAAACATTTAAAAAAATTACTGCTGGGTCTGGAAGATGTTACTGAAACCATTTTTGTAAAGTATAGTCTGCGACACAGAACAGTATACAGGAAGGCCCTAAAGCAGGTAAAAGCTAGATTTTTCTTAAGTTTTACTTAAGAGAGAGAGAGCATGAGTAGGGGAAGGGCAGAAAGAGGGAAAAAGAATCCCAAGAAGGCTCTGTGCTGGCAGTGATGCAGGGCTTGAACTCATTAACTGTGAGATCATGACCTGAGCCAAAATCAAGAGTTGGACACTTAACCAACTGAGCCACGCAGGCACCCCACAGCTAGGTTTTTAATGGTGTCAAAGGAAGTATAGAAAAATTGAAGTGTGGGAACATGAGGAGAATGGAGCAAGACAAAGCTGTAGAGAAAAAGAGACCAGATTATGTAGGGACTGATAGTCCGAGGTAGAGAAAGATTTTAAGTGTAATGATACTGCAGTTCTTATAAAGACTATTCTGTCTGCTTTGTGGAGAATGGACTGGAGTGAGGGAAGATAGGAAGCAGAAAGCCATTTGGAAGACTACTGTAGGAATCCCAGCAGAGGTGATGCTGGCAATGGCCATGGAAAGATACTGACACAGTGTTCAATACTTGTCAAAAATTAAGGATGACGTCCATTTTCCAGGGCAAGGTTTAATTTGGATTCTTTTTATTTTTTTTTTAAAAAAATTTTTTTTCAACGTTTTTTATTTATTTTTGGGACAGAGAGAGACATAGCATGAACGGGGGAGGGGCAGAGAGAGAGGGAGACACAGAACCGGAAACAGGCTCCAGGCTCCGAGCCATCAGCCCAGAGCCTGACGCGGGGCTCGAACTCACGGACCGCGAGATCGTGACCTGGCTGAAGTCGGACGCTTAACCGACTGCACCACCCAGGCGCCCCAAATTTGGATTCTTTTTAAAGGGAAACAATAAAGCAGTATATGTTAGTTTGCTAGGGTGGCCACAAAAAATACCACAGATTGGGTGGCTTAAACGATAATTTTCTCATAGTTCTGGAGGCTAGCAAGTCCAAGATCAAGGTGTTGATGGGTTTGGTATCTCCTGGAGCCTCTTGGCTCACAGATGGCTGCCTTCTTGCAGCCATAGCCTTTCTGTTACCAGAGAGAGGACCAGTTCCAAAGTCACCACTCAAAAGCCAATACTCAAGTGACAGGCATTGGTGGGAAAGGAAAGGCTGCTTTATTCAGGAAGTTGGCAACCTGGGAAAATGGCGGACTAACATCTCAAAGACCCATCTTCCCTGTCCAAGGGAAGCAGGAGAATTTTTAAAAGGGAAGGCACAGGGAATGGTAAGGGGACTATGTTCGAGAGAAGTTGGTGCTCACCAGTTAATCATCTGTCCATGCAAGTTTTCCCGATTCTTCTGCTTTACCAATAATCAAGGCTCCTAGGTGTCTCTCAGTAAAGGATGCCCCATCCTGGCAAGGCAATCCCAACTCCTACCCCTGTACCAGGAATCAAGTCTTCCAGATGTTTCTTACTGAGGATACTATGGTCAGTGGCAGCTGTTTTTGAGTATAGTCATGTCTTATCTTCCAGAAAGTCTGGTTCTTTGTTCCTCAAGGTCAGCGGTCTGCAGGATCTCAAGGTAAGTAGGTTAGTACTGCTACAGAGATTTTGGTCAGCAAGCAAGGAGTGAATAAGCTTGAAGCAAGTTAACCCTTAAGACCAATAGGAATGCTGTTACATTTCCTCTGAGTGTGTATATCTGTGTCAAAATTTCCACTTCTTATAAGGACACCAATCTTACTGGAAGAGGGTCCACCCTAAAGACATCATTTTAGCTTCGTAACTCTTTGAAGACCTTACCTCCAAATACAGTTACAATCTGATGTACTAGAAGTTAGGATTTAATGTGAATTTAGCTCTTATGAGTTCTCTTCATGTAACAGTGGGTCCAGATCTCATCTTTCCTTCTTTCTCTTCTCTCTCTCTCTTTTGAGAAGAGAAGGAGCAGGAGTGGACACAGGGATTTGCCTGCAACTGGTTCTCTCAAAGTGGAAGTGGAGTAAGTGAAGGGGATTTTCCTTTTCCTTTTTTTTAAATTTTTAATGTTTTATTTTATTTATTTTTAAGAGACAGCACAGAAGCAGGGAAGGGACAAGAGAGAGGGAGACAGAAGATCCGAAGTGGGCTATGCACTGACAGCAGCAAGCCCAATGTAGGGCTCGAACTCCTGAACTGCAAGATCATGACCTGAGCCGAAGTCCAACACTCAACCGACTGGGCCACCCAGGCGTCCTGGATTTTACTTTTCAAGTGGCTCCTGGGACAAACACAATTGGCAGTCTAACTGTTCTTCATTTGAGGCAGGTTTCATAGTCAGTTCCTTCTGTTCTTTTGCAGCAATATTAAATAGCAAGTAAACAATTTTGAAGAGATTTCTCTGGGCATATTTTTTAACCTGCAACATGTGAAAGTTCTTTTCTTTTTCTTTTAATGTTTATTTATTTTTGAGAGAGAGTGAGTGAGCGAGCGAGAGAGAGAGACAGGGTGTGAGTGGGAGAGGGTCAGAGAGAGAGGGAGACACAGAATCCAAAGCAGGCTCCAGGCTCTGAGCTGTCAGCACAGAGCCCGACGCGGGGCTTGAACTCATGAATGGTGAGATCATGACCTGAGCTAAAGTCGGACGCTCAACCGACTAAGCTATCCAGGCACCCCGTGAAAGTTATTTTCTAAGAAAGGTATAAAAAATCTTGATATGATGTGCTTCGGTGCAATAAAGCACTCATGATTTTCTTTTTTTTTTTTTTTTTTTTTTTTTCAACGTTTTTTATTTATTTTGGGGACAGAGAGAGACAGAGCATGAACGGGGGAGGGGCAGAGAGAGAGGGAGACACAGAATCGGAAACAGGCTCCAGGCTCTGAGCCATCAGCCCAGAGCCCGACGCGGGGCTCGAACTCACGGACCGTGAGATCGTGACCTGGCTGAAGTCGGACGCTTAACCGACTGCGCCACCCAGGCGCCCCGCACTCATGATTTTCTGATACCATTTGTTTCTCAAGAGCAAGGATATCATCAGGTGAAAGTTTGTAGGGGCTTCAAGTTCCAAAAGGGGAAATTTAACAGGTATCACCTGGAATAGAAAAGGTATGTTTTGCAGCTAGAGTCCACAGAACTTTCTGATTTTTTCCACCTGGAGATAAAAGAGAATGAGGAATCAAGAATGACTTCTAGATTTATTTGAGCAATTGGATGGATGGGAGTAAACAGGGAGTAGAGGAGTGTGTATCCAAAGTTCAGTTGCAACATCCTTTACAGTAAAACCTTGTTTTGCAAGCATAATTCATTCCAGAAACATGCTTGTAATCCAAAGCATTTGTATACCAAATTTCCCCATAAGAAATAATGAAAACTCAGGTAATTCGTTCCACAACCCAAAAATATTCATATAAAAATGATTACAATACTGTAACATAATGTAAAATAATAAAATACAAAATATAAAGAAAAATAAATTAACCTGCACTTACCTCTGAAAACCTTCGTGGCTGCTGTGAGGGAGACAAGAGAGAGTAGGGTTATTGTGTAGGACGACTTTCACTATCACTAACGAACCTCTGTTATCTATTGGCTCAATGGAATCTTTCTCTTTTCATGCAACTTTAACACAGAACCTATCCAATGACACTTGCTCTTGCTGCCTTTTGAAGATTTTGTAGAAATGTGACATTGCATTGTCATTAAACAGATTCATTGCTTGTACTGCTACAGCCTTATTTGGGTGGTGATTTTTCTACAAAATTGTGTACGGTCTCCCACATTTTACACATCTCCCTCATCTCATTTGAAGAATTCCTCTGCCTTTTTCTCCTCTTCCTCTGCAGACAAGATGCAGACATAGACTTCTTATAAAATCTTGCAATTTCGGCCACTCACATACCTTGTCCGTACTTCTTGATGATTTCCTTCTTAACCTTTTCCACTGTAATCATCTCCTCCTTACCATCTTTCTTTTCAACCTTTTTTCTGCCATTGTATATGTTTCACACGGCTTTTGGCTACAGTACAGTATTAATAAACTCTTGTCATACTGTATGTAATGTAACTGGCAATAAGGCAGCAGAGGAAAGGGTCTGTATCTGCAGGCAGCCTGACCTAGAATGAAGCAAAGCATTCCTAAGCTTATTCCTGTATGGAAAAGCAAAGGACTGTCCATGTGCTTTGAGGTGACATAAAATACACTAATGCCAGTTGTGGGCACTTTCCAACATTTTGAAAAATCACTGATTTCTGCCCAACACCGTGGCCTGAGACCAAGTATCCAAGCATAGGAGACAATCACCCACAATCCCACAGCAAGAGAGTGATCATGTGACGTTCGGCATCACATAGTACTTGTATCTCAAGATATCACACGTTTATTGAGTTAAAACTTATCAGAAATGTTCACTCATCTTGAAGAATGCTCACGGAACAAGTTACTCACAATCCAAGGTTTTACTGTATTTGAAATGCCTGTGCTTCTGAGATGCCAGATGAAATGCCAGCTGAATATATGAGATCACAACTCCAAAGAAAAGTTTTGGTTTAGTTTATAGATTTAGGAGTTGACAGCATACAAATAGTATTTTAAGCCATATAAATGGTAATTGTGAACTATTATAATTCATCTGAAGCTTAAAGTGTTTAGCATCTCAGTCCCCTTAATATGTCTGGGGAATTGTCCACCTTATAAACCTTGGCAGGAGGTAGAACTCAGATGTTGGAGAGGTCATCAAAAGGATGTGACTGCCAGTTGACCCTCAGACTGGATATGGGCAATCAGAGGCTCCTTACACCGTCCCTGTCCTTGGAATATATGTTCTTCCCACTGTTCCCACACTGGGAACCACCTCAAGGACTCGGCCTTGAGAGAGTAATAGGCTACTGAGACCATCTGGACTGTATATGTGACTTGAATCCCATCGGGGCCTCCATGAACTCTTGAGATTCTAAAGGCATGTGTGGAGATTACTTATCTTGTAGCCACACAAGACAAGCCTCATATGTAAGTTCCCTTGCGTATTAACCCCCCCTACCAATCTGGAGAGGTCTGCCTCTTTCTTCACTCTCTCCTTACCCTGAGTGTATGGAGGTCAGTTTCAAAATTTCACTTGGAGAACTCCAGAAGTTGCAAACCAACACCACCACCCCCTTTATGGGAACTGAAATTTTCACTGTACTCTTTTCCTAGCCTCTCTTGAATCTAGGGTGAGGGTACAGGACTTAGGCTCTGAAAATCAGATGCAGTTGCTTCAGATTCTGAATGGATCATGATGCAGAGAACCTGGGATGGTGAAAACCCTTCTCTGGCAGTAGTGACAGGAGCCTGAATATCTGGGGGCAGCAAAGGTGCTGAGGCTGACAGTGTATTGCCCTGTACTTTAAATGATATAAGTAATAATAAGGCTACTCAGGCCAGGCCTTGCATTGGAGTCAGCAGTGGTATCATCTGATTAGTTCTGTGTTGTGATTCTAGATGTGGTTTTTTTTTTTTTTTTTCCACTGCAGAACCTCCAAGGCCAAGTCTGTAGCTCTTGTGTTGATAGACTGAACTACCCACTATTCTTTATAATCTCTTTTTTGCTTACATCAGGTAAGAGCAGTTTCTGTTGCTTTTCACTAAGAAGTTACTGGTATAATCACTTGGAGGAGAGTGTAAATTTAAAAAAAGAGGTTATTACTTAGTATGTAATTTAGGAGAAGGCCAATGGAGGAGGAAAAAAAATGGGTTTCTTAGAATTTGAGAGTTTCAAGAAGGGAGTGGCCAACTGGGTCAAATACTCCTGAAAGGCCAAGAAACAGGAAGAAAGTAGCCACTGGATATGGTAATATGGAAGTCACTGTTGACCTTGACAAGAGCATTTTCAGTGGAGTGACTGGGTAGCCTGGTTGAAGTGAGTTAAGTATGAATATGTGGGTAGAAAATGGGAAAAAATTGAATAGAGAACTTGAAGAAGTTTGTTCATGAAGAACAAAGAAATAGGTGTCTAGTTGGGGATATATGTACTGGCAGCAACAATAGAGCAGAGAAGGAGATAGCTCAAAGGACAAAGTCCTTGGTGAGGTTAAAGAGGCAAGATTAAGCTTACTTCCTGAAAAGCTGGCTATTTTTCTTTCTTTTTTTTTTTTTTTTTTTTTTTTTTTAGTGTTTACTTATTTTTGAGAGATGAAGACAGAATGCAAGTGGGTTAGGGGCAGAGAGAGAGGGAGACACAGAATCCGAAGCAGGCTCTGGGCCCTGAGCTGTCAGCACAGAGCCCAACATGGGGCCTCAACTCACGAGACATGAGATCATGACCTGAGCTGAAGTCAGACACTCAACCTACTGAGCCACCCAGGCGCCCCTGGTATCTTTCTTATATATTAATACTATTAACCCTTTTCTCTGTATGCTGTAAATTTGATCTCATTTTAACTTTTCATGGTCTCTTTAGTCAAGTTTTAACTATTTACATGATCACATCTTTTGCTTTTTCCTTTCCTTGATAATTCGTGGGTTTTATGTTATACTTAGTACATTTAGTGGAGCTAAAATAATTTTTTTTAATTAATTGGCTCTTTAACACAATAACCTCTATGTGGGGTAGATACCTAATGTTTTTTCCAAACATTTATTGACTAGTCTACTCTTTCCCCACTAATATGAACAACACCTTTATTGTATGTTGAGGGCTCTTACACACATTCACTTCCTCTCCCAGATGTTTCCAGACTCCTTATTCTTTGCTACTGTTTTGTCCATTCTTATGTCCATACAGTTAAAAATATATATGTTGTAGCTTTATGTCTTTTTGGCTGGTCAAGCAAGTCTCCTAGTGTTAGTGTCTTTGTCATTTAGTTTATAAATTAACTTAGGGAGAAGTGACATCTCATTAAACCTTCCCATTTTGAGAATATCATTTGTTTTTCCCTAGTTTTCTTTTATATTCTTCCATAAAGTTTATAGTTTTCTCATATAGCTCTTGCACATTTCTTGATGTATTTAATAAGTAACTTGCATCTGGTAGACTTCTGATGTCCTAATTGGACCTGGGGATGGATTTCAAATATCTAGTATTATCGATAGCATGTCTGTTAGGTGCTCTCCCTTAAGTATCAGTAACTCTTAGGCAGGATTCCTATGTAGATTGGATAAAAGTTAATTTCACAGAGTTACAGATTGCTGAGTCTCTATAATGATACGTTCACATGCTCTAGAAGAAATCAGAGTTGTTATTTAACATGAAAATAAGGAGGTCTAATACATGTTCTCACCTGAATGAAAAGCCACTCTATGTCTACAGGATGGCAAGCTAAGCTACGATACTTTGCAGAAAGTAACTTCTTTTTTTTTTTTTTTTTTTTTTTTAATTTTTTTTTTTCAACATTTTTTATTTATTTTTGGGACAGAGAGAGACAGAGCATGAACGGGGGAGGGGCAGAGAGAGAGGGAGACACAGAATCGGAAACAGGCTCCAGGCTCCGAGCCATCGGCCCAGAGCCTGACGCGGGGCTCGAACTCAGGGACCGCGAGATCGTGACCTGGCTGAAGTCGGACGCTTAACCGACGGCGCCACCCAGGCGCCCCGAAAGTAACTTCTGATTAAGTCCAACACTTGTTCCAAGTGCTGTCCTGAGACCCTGAATTCCAATATAATAAAACTTGGCAAACTGGTTTGAGTCTTTTCAGGTTTAGCATTATCAGCATGTGAACCTGAACACATTAAAGAAAAATATTAGGAACTTCTCTGGAATTCCTTCTTGGTCTTTTGTGCCAAGTCAGTCAGGTGACTGCTGGTTCCCAAAGGTAAAACATAAATCTGGTGTCCAAGCCACCCAGGACCACTCTGCCCAATCATATTCCCGTGGCTTCTACCTGGCTTAGGTCCTCCATGCTATTTAATCTTGAATGCAATCTTCTGTTTTCTCCATATGTGATAGTCTGCAATCCCAGCCTATCTCCATGGAACCTAGTCTTTGTCCCCAACCAGTCATCTGGCATCTGGATGGATGAGCTTACCCAGAATAGTTGATTCTAAGACGCAAAGCTTTACAAATGTGCCAGCCAAGGTTGAATGATGCAAAATGCATCTGTATAATTGGGATGATTTGCCTTTATGAAGTTAGGTAATATTGGATAAATCAATGTTAATGTACTTCTGCCAAAAACACTTAATTGTAATAAAATTAGTATTTTTTCCTTGGTTATTAGAACTACAAGCCCATCTCTCTCTTTTTAAAAAAAATTTTTTTTTAATGTTTATTTTTGAGAGAGACAGAGTGTGAGTTGGGGAGGGGCAGAGAGAAAGGAAGACACAAAATCTGAAACAGGCTCCAGGCTCTGAGCTGTCAGCACAGAGCCCGATGTGGGGCTTGAACTCGGGAAGGGCAAGACCATGACCTGAGCTGAAGTCAGACGCTAACCGACTGAGCCACCCAAGTGCCCCAAGCCCATCTGTCTTTTAAGAGTACTCTAATCCATGAGTTTTTCCTCCTGGACTCTTTATGTCTTACCCAGAGGCAAGATTAACATCCAATTTATCTTCCTAATAGGTTCTCATTGTTTATTGATTCATTCCCCAATAGTCAAATTAAGAGAAAAGCTGGTAAAATGTTTAAATTAATCATATGACTAGAAACCCTGTAAATCCACTAAATAATGTATTTATAAAAAATATTTAGGATTGGTTACATAACTGAACAATGAATCCATAAATTAGTAGAAATGTAAAAATTTATTATTGAATACATAATTACAGAAATGATCTGTCCAAAGTAAAAAAAAAAAAAAAAACCCAAAATCAATATTCACTTAAAATATAAATATATAATGCAAATTAAGTTACTGCCCATCATATTTTTTTTGTGTGCTTGTTATGAAAAATGTCCACCGTTGTTTCATGACATGGTCTTAAATCAAAATCACAATATCCAAGGGAAAAACGACTCTAAGAAGAGAAGAAAAGAGGTGTTTTGTTTTTTTTTTTTATAAAAAAGACCAAAGCCATTTGTTAAAATGTTACAAAAAGTGCAACATACTTACTCATAAGACTATATCCTACCTGTGGTTTCTTAAAATAATCAAGTCCCCTTCCAATCTTAATCATCCATCCATTGTTAAACCTATTGAAATAGTATACAGTATTATATTCCAGACATTTAAGTCAGACAGTTATCAAAGGTGTAGTGTAGTAAGTGTCAGCAAAATTTCCCCCTAACAAAGAAAATCATTTTCTCCAGTGGCATGAATTGAACCAAACTTGGAGTTATTCATGGGCCGTGTCTACAATGAAATAAAATGTCCAAAGAAACCATTAGTTGGTTTGATTAGATGGTAACAAGTTTGTCAAGTAAATTATATCTTATTCTTGAATTTCAGATCTCTGATAAAACTTTCCTGTTCTGCTAAGTGTATTCAGGTCAGGCTATGGTGTGTTGCAGGGGTTTCCCTACCTAGAGATGGAGGACATACGCAGGATGAGCTCTGGACCCCGACCTCTGCTTCAACCACAGCAGCTGCATTTTCAGCTGTTTTGCATTTAGGTTGTGCTTAAGTTTTCATTAAAACTAAAGGTGCACTCACTATAAACATATGAAAGCTACTGTGTGAAACAGAGGAACATATTACTAAAATACCTGCATATACTGTCTCCTTGTAGACACTGCTGCATACTGTCATGCCTATGAGATTATTTCATAAAATATAAGTGAATACTAAAATCATCAGAATATTAAATATTGCCACCAGAAAATTATCCCAATACCCCAACACTATATGTATGCTTGAATAGAAAAGTACTTCCTCTTCTCACATGAAACAGAACATGTAAACTATTCCATTAAGAGATATGAAACTCAGATATAATAAGCCAGATTTTTTCCTAAAAAGTGAAAAGATACTAAAATTGTGCTTTATTTAAAATTTTAATAAACTGAATATTTATATGCAATTATATTGCATTAAAATAAATAAGTATATTCAACTGCATAAAAATTAAAATATTGCTATACACTAACCTAATTTCTCGGTCATGTACTGAAGAAGAATATTCTAATTCCAACAGCACTCCATGATTCTTGAGTGACTCTTTTATTTCTTGCAGGCCACTACTTTGCTGCTCTTTCCCACTACCCTGTTAATAGGAAAAATATGATTTTCTGTTCAGTTATTACTATTTTAAATTATCATTAAGCTACACAATGTGTATCATAGATAAAATGGGAAAGATTCTATACTAGTTTCAATGTCTATTATCTCAAAGAAGCAATAAAAGTATGAAGCAGTTTAATGGCAGTTGTTTTTATCAAAATAATTGTTTTTTTCTAATGTACACATAACACGATTCTATCCTATCTCCTAAAATGTGTTTTAGTAAGGCTATTTAGTTATTAAGATGGGGTGCTTTCTTCAAGTTAATCTTAAAATTCTGGTTTATTTAGAAGCATTCCTATTTAAATCAAAATCAAGATAGAGATGCTCACTATCATGCTATGATCCACCAGAAGGCCAATACAGTAAATCAAGAAAAAGATATAATCATTGGTAAAGAGACAAAATTGTCAATAGTGCAGACAGTGTGATCATCTCCTAGAACATCCAAGAAACTAAACTAACAAACTATTTGAATTATAGTCTAGCAAAGTAGCCAAATGCAAGATACAACAAAATCAGAAAAGTCAATAGCATTTTTCTGAAGGTATTTTAGGCCTATTGTTGTACAATTCCCAAAGAAATAGCTCTAGCTGAAGCACTGTGTCCACATTTCCTTGCTCAAACTACATCTCCTAGCTAAACAAAATTCATGAAGAAAGAGTAAATGCTTCCAGATACCTACTTCATCCAGAGAAGTGAGAAGATGAATGGTTTTTACTTTACACGGTCTCTTAATAAGCATCTCACAAAATCGAAGAAAGTTATACAGCTGAAAGACATCATGATGGGTTATTACTAACTCATACATTTTAAGTAACATTTCATCATATTTTTCTACATTTCACCTACCTGATGAATCTGTCTAATATAAGGATCTTGTATCCAAACTTCTGTAACTGTTTCATTAAGATATTCTTGAAAAAGTGACTCGTAACTGAAACCTGTTGCATTCTCTTCTATTTTAATCTGCCGATGATATTTTCCATCTAAAAAACACAAATTTCAATAATAAAACCAGTGACAATTTATTTTCTTTTTATACTATTTACATATAGTGATTAATCAGGATCAGATACAAGTTAATTTTTTTAACTCCTCCACTCAGCAAACATTTCTGAATGCCTCCTACATATATACGAGGCACAATGCAAGATGCTATATGTACAGAAATAAATAAGGCAAAGAATTCCATAAGTGAGTTCTGCCTTCATGGAGGTCAAATGGGAAAGTCCAGAGATTTCTTGGAAGAGGTTCTTGAGCTGAATCCTATAGACCAGGCAGTTTATTCAAGAGAAGTCTATATGTATAATGACAGCTGATAATTCTGTCACCATGAGTAGAACCATAAGCTATATAACTCAGTGGCTATGTGGTCCTTCTCTTCAGATATAAGTCTTTCTGTGTCCTGCAATTTAAAGGCTAAAGTATTAAACATATAAATACATGGAATTTAGAAGTCTTTCTTAGAACTTATACAGTATTTAAATTTTTTTTTTTGATGTTTTTATTTATTTTTGAGACAGAGAGAAACCAGGAGCTGGAGAGGGGAAGACAAGGAGACAGGAACCAAAGCCAGCTCCATGCTGACAGTAGAGAGTTGATGTGGGGCTCGAATTCATGAGCTGCAAGATCATGACCTGACCCGAAGTTGGACGCACAGACAACCGAGCCACCCAGGCACCCCATAGGGTACTTTAAGTAGTAATTTTAGCACTTCTTAACAACCCAAGACTAGGATTGCACAGGGTCAGTAAAACAGTTCCATAGTTTTTGTTCATTCAAAATGAATGATTATTGAGTAAGTTATCAAAGATCTTTAAGATTTTTTAAAAAAACATGACCCCTAATGGTAGTTCTTAATTTATGTGATGGTTGCCGATTTAAAGTTTGTTTAAAAAACAGTAGTTTGGATTTTTTTTCCTAGTATTTCCACAGATATAATGTTACTAGCAACTATGCATCAGTTTTCAAGCCAAGCTACCCACACAGGTTAACTTAACCCAATGTATTCAAACCACAATGCTGATGGTACTCTATTTCATCAATGTTTTAAAAGGAAATTTCATTGTGAGTTTCAATTTGGGGTGAAGGAAATACAATTTTATTCCCACTCAACAGAGGAGCTCGCTGGGGCGGGGGGTACCCAGGGTAGGGGCTCATATGGAATACTAGGAAGAGGTAGGGGAGGGCCATATAAGGATAGCAAGGAAGAGCAGCTGAGGTCTGGAGGCACTGGTTTTTTGAGGACAGTAGTAACTTTGGCTAAAAAAAAGTAGGATTATGCCAGGCAAAGGTGGTAATGACCATTTATAGACATATGTTTGTAAACTGGATGCTCACAAGTAGATTAATAGTAAGTAGGGAAGGACAACTAGTGGCATCTCTGGTCATTAGGAATACTTCACTCCTGAAATGTTTTGATTCACAGCAAAATCATAAAGAAGCCCCAGGAGTTTCCTTAGCTACTTTAACATTTTGGTCATTTTAGAAAGTGAAATAGAAATAAAATACAGGATTTACATTTCCTATTTCTGCGTAGTATTATTTCAACTGCAGTCCACACATAAGCTTCATAAGGATCTGCAGTGAATTCCTTAAAATGGCATGCAAAGTTCTGCAGTATGTATAGCTTTCATCAGATATTCTCAAGAGGGTGTGTGAAAATCACCTCCCCACCTAAAAGGGTTAAGAATATAGGTTATGTATAGGGACGTGGAAATGCAGAATAAAACTATAGGCTCCCAGGGATAAATGGTCCAGACCACAAAGAGTTACAAAAGGCAGAGCCAGAAACACTGGATGAAATGGGCTTTGTCACACTTACTTATGGACACATTCTATAAAACAGCCTCTTTACCTTCTTTTTCTTGATCCGTGTATTTCTTCACTATTTCTGCTCTATCCATGTAGCTAGAAATTTGTTTTCTGAGATTACATTTCTTTGTAACATCTTTGGTGCCTACAAATTAAAAAAATACACTCTCAAATTTCCAAAAAGTTTTTCTATTTAAACAGGCATTATTTCCAGTTTCCCAACTCTTCCACAAATTTCCTGTCCTATTTAGCATGGTTTGCCTCAATCCTCAAATACACAAATGGGCTCAAATTTGGTTTGATCACCAAGACCTCCATTTTTGCACTAAGCATCTGAAACAGCTTTATTTAGGAGTGGGAACTCTGACACTGTGTCTCACTGCTGGGGATACCAAATTTGATGAGGTGATGACAAAGGTGGCCTGAGTCTGAGAACCATTTCGTCCTAATCAACCTTAAGTCTGAAATCTTAACATAATCAAAACACAGGAAACAATACCTATCTTTCTTCCACAAAACCAGCTTCTCTTCCAGACTTACCCATTATAGTTCATGCTCAGTCTTTTTCCCAGTCACCCAAAAAATGTAAGGTATTTTTTGAATACATATTATCAATAAAACTTACCCCAAGTCCCTCGCCCCCAAATCACTTCTGGTTCCCTCATTCCTTCTTTTTGATATTACTTATATTTTCCAATAATAATTTCATTTTTAAACTCCCACTTTTTAGCAACATTTTACTTTGAATTAATTTTATATTTATGGAAAAGCTGCAATAATGGCACACAGTATCCTTTCACCCAAACTCCCCTAATGTTAACATATCATGTGAATATGCTACAATTTTCAGGGTTAGGAAATTAACATTGATACAACATTACTAACTCATCCACAAACCTTATATGTATTCCACCAATTTTCCCACTAGAGAAAGAGAAAGTTCATTTTCTGGTCCACGATCCTGCACAGCATTTAATTGTCATGTTTCCTTAGTCTCCTCCAATCTGAAATCGGTCCTTAGCCTCTCTACCTTTTATGATTTTGACATTTGGGGAAAACAGTGCAGTGGTCAGTTATTTTGTAGGATGTCTCTCATTTGGGGCTGTTGGTGTTTTCTCATGATTAGATTGAGGTTATGCATTTTGGGGAAGAAAATCATGAAAGCATGCCCTTCTCGGTACATGATGTCAATATATGTCATTACTGGTGAGTTCAAAGATCACTCCACTGTAAAATCACTATTTTGTCCTTCATAATTGATAAGTATCTTGTGGGAAGATATCCTGTTTCTCATCACTCTTTCACCCCCTAATTTTAGCATCCATTGATAGTCCTTGCCTGCAACAGTTATCACTGCAGTGTCTGTCAAACAGAGATTTTCTATTTCCATCATTCCTAATTAATTTATAAACTGGAATGCTACTATAAGGAAGAGCTGTCCATTCTCCCCCATCTATTTATTTATTGAGTGATCAATTTGTATCAGTATTGACTCATGCATATTTATTTTATTTTATGGGTTGTAATCCAATACTATTTTTTTTAAGTTTTTATTTAAATTCCAGTTCGTTTACAGTATAATATTAGTTTCAGGTGTATGATATAGTAATTCAGCACTTCCATACATCACCCAATGGTCATCACAAGTGCACTCCTTAATCTCTATCCCCTATTGTCCCATCCCCCTACCCATCTCCCCCTGGTAACCATCAGTTTGTTCTCTATAGTTAAGAGTCTGTTTGTTTCTTGGTTTGCCTCTCTCTCTTCTTCCCTTTGCTCATTTGTTTTGTTTCTTAAATTCCACATATAAGTGAAATCATATGGTATTTGGCTTTCTCTGTCTTATTTCACTTAGCATAATACTCTCTAGTTCCATCTATGTTGCTGCAAATGGCAATATTATTATCTTGCCCTAACTTTATCAGCTTTGGCTTTGAGAGCTCCTGCATGTTGGCTGACCCCTGTACTTTCAACATGACCCATTATATTTTGAGCACTTCCTTGCTTTCTGGTGCAAAATGTTCTAAACTCATCTTGTATTTTCCCTGCCCCAGCCCTGGAATCAACCATTTTTCCAAAGCCCTAAGTTCCTTTTATTGGAGAATGGTATGAAGAAATCCAATTCTGGGTGCTGAGTATACTTCCTGCCACTAGGGGAGTCCTGTCACTACTTCCAGATCCTTTCAATTTGTGGCTAGAAAGTAAATATATATAGGGTTACTAACACACACATATATCTGCCTTTATTTCCGTGTCTACACATCTGTATATATATTAAAAACCATAAGTTCATGATGATAACTTGGATCCCACAGGGTTCATACTAGCCGTCCTTATCTCCTTATGTGTAACTTCTTTTATTATCCACAATATATATACTGGCTTATTCAGGACTCATATAAAGTAGTTTCTACCTCTGGGAGAAAAACATTTACCAAGTAAAACACAATGTTTGTATATAATTCATTTTGTCTTTAACCTTACAGAATATGGTCAAAATACTATTTTCCAGAGATAATTGAGTTACCTATTTTCTTGTCCACCTGCTTCTGTATCACAGTTGAATAATTCAGAGCAGCATTATTCCTTCCTCATCTTGCTACCCCCATTCCCATTCCTTCCTTCTTTGTACCTCTTTTCCACCACCCCACAAACCTCATTAGTTTCTGTTTTGTCCTTCCTTTGTTTTGAACAAATGAGGAGACACATGAATATCTTCCTTTTTACATGAAGGATAGCATACCATAGATCTCTTTGTCCTTTGTAGTTTTCACCTAACAGTGTATCCTGGAAATCACTCCATATCGCTTCCACAGATCCTCCTCATTGTTTTTTACAGCAGTATAGCACTCCATTGTGTGGATGTACCACACTTTATTCAACCTCTCTTCTTCCCAGGGTATTCAGGTTGTTTCCAACATTTTACTGATATCAATATGGGGCGCCTGGATGGCTCAGTCGGCTCAGCATCCGACTTCGGCTCAGGTCATGATCTCGCGGTCCGTGAGTTCAAGCCCCGCGTGGGGCTCTGTGCTGACAGCTCAGAGCCTGGAGCCTGTTTCAGATTCTGTGTCTCCTCTTTCTTTCTCCTTCCCCGCTCATGCTCTGTCTCTCTCTTCTCAAAAATAAATAAACATTAAAAAAAATTATTGATATCAATATAATTACTGAATTCTTTTCTTTTCAAGTCCTTCTACTTGAAAATTAGTATCGAGATCCCTACTTTCTCATGCCTATACTTCAGTATCTTAAGAAAATCCTAATCTATCCATTTATAATCTATAAATCTCTTGTGAGGAATCCTGTTTTTGCTCCTAAGGTGATATGAGAACTCATATTCTTCTACTAGGTTTATATATATTTCTTTAAACTCAAAAACCTTGAACTGGTCTCTTTATCAGGATTAAGCATTTTATGGTCTCTGTTACAAAGAGGCAGTGTGAATAGTGGTTAACAGCAAAGCATCTGGAGTCACATGGTTTTAGTTCAAAACCTGCTCTGCCACTTTTGGCTGTGTGACCATGGCCAGTTATTCAACCTGTCTGTATCCTCAACTGTAACACGGAAAGAGAAATTGTTCCTTAGACAGGGAGATGATTAATGATCAAAGAGACTGGCTTGTAGGAAATAATAAATTTTGTTAATATCATTATCACCTACATAATTTTTTCCATTCACCATACTCTGGGCTTCCTTTAGAACCAGACTATAATATCTCTTTTCTTAAATTCCACTGTTACTTTGCAACTGCCTATAAATATACTCTATTTTCTCTGTCCTCTGTAAATAAAGTAGTCCTTTCTTAACGATCACCCTCGATCAGCTGGCAGAATTTAACAATGTAGACCCATTCCTCAAACATCACATCTCAGTTTCCTAGGCTTACTTACAGCAGCCATTCCACTGGAACCTCACTCCCACATCTAGTCATGTCCTAATGCCAATTATTCAATATCCAGACTGTCTCCTCCTTTCTTAATATTGGTGTCACCCCTCTGGTTCCTTCAGGCCCTTCTCACCTCTCATCTTGATTCCTGCAGAAGCTCCTCGATTGGTCTGCTTTACTTCAGTCTCTTCAGGTTAGTATCTCCCCCACACTCTTGCCATATTCACTCATTTATTCAAGAATTATTTACTGAGAACTTACCACATGCCAGACATTGTTCTAAGCACTGGGGCTACAGCAGTTAATAAAACAGACATGATTATCCCCTATCATTCAAGTGGGAGGAAAGAGAACAATAAAAGGAAGTTGGTAAAATATGTATGTTAGATTGTGATAAGTGCTATTAAATAAAATAAAACAAGGAAGAAAACAAGGGAGTCCTGGGATGGGGTTGTAACTTTACACAGGAAGTCAGGAAAGGCCTCACAGTGAAGGTACTATTTGTATAAAAAACTGAAAGAGAAGAGGGAGTATGCTATGCAGATATTTGGGAGAAGAGCATATTCCTAATAGAGACAAGCCCTGACATGCAACTCTAATTACATCACTCCTTTATAAAAACTTTAAATGGTTTCTCTTTGTCTATGGAAGGAGTTAAAATCTCCTGGCAGTGAAGGTCATCCACACCACACCTCAATCTACTTTACTTCTCACTCTTCATCTAGAGACACACAATGAACCAAAGTGAACCACTTATTTGGTAAAAATAGCACAGACAGAATTTAAACACTCTTTGTGGAATTTCATTTCTGAAATTCTACTTATTCCTCAAAAGCCACCTCCACCTTTCCTCCCCCAAATGACCTTTAACTATTTAAATCCTCATTGTCTATCTCTCTCTCCCGGCACTTATTTCCTGTACTAGAGTTATTTGCATTTGTATCTTAACCTGTAAGATCAGGTCACTGTCTCTATATAACCTCTGTAGAATCAGTAGAGCACACAGGAGCAAAACTATAGTTCTCCTGATTCAGATTCCCAGAATGCCAGAACTTGAGTAGTGCTTGACCTGGCAACCCTAGAGCACTGGAACTTAAGCAATGATCCACCTGACCAACACTGTACCCTCTCTTTTTTTGGCAGTCAGTATACCAGAGTCTTTAAAGCCTTGGGCTCCCAATTTTGACTAACTGTGGTGGAACTGAAAAGCTTAATTTTATGCTGTACAATGAGGATAACATCAACTCCTACTTCTCAGGGCAATTGTAAAGATGAAACAAGATCATGATATTCATGTGCTCTGACAGTGCCTAGCACTCAGCACTCATAAATGATAATTACTTTCCTCCATCATCATCATCTCCTTCTTCTTCCCCATCATCATCATCTTCATCTTCATCATCATCTGGGCCTTCCCAAAGTAGTTTTACTAAAGCCCCCACCCCCTGAAAAGCGCCCTCTGCTGTCCAAAAGCTTCTGTAATACTTAGGCTAAAAGGCACACAGGGGAGATCTTCGGCCAGACTGGGAGCTACAGGTTGTGGGGACCAGGGGCCGGACTTAAATCAGTTTAATACATAATTACTGAGTGTCTACTATGTGCCAGAGATTGTACTGGTTGTTAATGGTTATTTGGGTACTTCTCAACATTGAATAACTATATTAACAGATCGAGTTTCGCTGTGCCTACCCACAATCCTATGTATTTCTCACAACGAATTTCAGTACACCCGTTATTTATGAATTTTATTCTACCGCTATGTGATTTTATTTTTGTTTACTTCTAACGAAAATATCTAAACATAAAAGCAAAGATAATAGTGTAACGAACACCCTTATTACCGATCACATAGATTTAAGAATTGCTAGAATTCTGCCACATTTGCTCCGGGTCCCCCCCCCCCCCCCGCCTTAAAATTAAATTCAGACATTATGACAAATCCTTCCCAAGACAATTCGGTCTGCATTTCTAAAAATCAAGGACAGTTTTAGAAAAAAACATGCTACCTAACAAAGTCAATAACTTGTTACCCAATCCATATTCAAACTTTCCAAAAAGGATCCAAAAATGTATTTTACATTTCTTTCGAACCTGAGTCCTATCAAGGCTTATATATTTAGATTTGATTCTGTCTCTTCAAAATCTAGAGTACTGACCCTGTCTTTTTTTATGACATCAATCTGAAAGAAACCAGTCCACTTGTACTGTAGAATATCAACCTTCTGTTTTGACTGCTTCCTGGTGGTGTACAAGAAGGGTTTTTAACTTTCACTCCACCCCCAGAAACTGCGGATCCAGTTCCTTTCCTCCGGTATCCTCTCCACGGCTCCCTGCTCACCTCTCAGGACCTGCATGAGCAGGTCAATCCCCTCCTGGTAACACACCAGAGCCTGCTGGTACCGGGACTCCGAGTCCAGTTCCATCGCCCGCTTTAGCACCTTGAATGCAGCTGTGCTTTCGGCTTCCTGCTCCTGTCCGGATCTCGCCATAGTTACGGAAACTCCTCTCTGCTTCAAATACAACCAGAGCCGAACCAGCCGCTGCCGCGCCGGGGAGGTGAGGGGGGAGGGGGGAATAACGTGACAGACCTGCGCCTGCGCTCTCTTTTTATGGCCTTGAAGGGGCGGGACGTGGCCGGAACTAAAGTGCTGGGGTTGACTATGAGTACGCTATATGAAGGCCGGGTTTGTGTGTTGCGCTTCGTGGGCGCCCGTCTGCTCTGCTTCCCCTCGGTGAGTAAGGTCAGGCTGAAGAGTATTTAGGAATATTGCATTTTTGCCAGGAGTGGGTACCTGGGAACGCCGTGGAGATGTGGATTGATTTTCCTATTGGATTCTGAGTTTGCGGGTCGTAATAACCTAAATGAATTTGCGCCCGTTCACTGTCCCTTGGGATCGCGAAAAGCCAGTGGTCGAGCGGATCCGGTTTCCCAGTTCCGGAGCCGCGCGGCTTGCTAAGCCCGGCTCTGGACCCGCCTAGGCAAGATAGTTTAGTGGGGCAGGGAATTCAGGGTTGTTTTGGCAGTTTTTGTGCTTCTGTTTATAACTAATTTCGGTTTCCCACTGGGGGTCCGCGTAACTTGAATTTTTTGTTAATGAGGATAAAAGCTTGCTGATTGCATCTTAGAAGGCAACACCTTCGGGAGTTTGCAGTTAAAATATTTACCATTTTACTAAAAGCTGTAATTTTGCAATCATGTTTTTGATCGCCGCCTACCCAGAGCTGCCTGTTTTGCATATTTTCGCCAACAGGCGCTGATGAAGACTGCCTGTTACTTTTTAGGCGTTAGGAATTAAACATTTTTTGCGTTCAGAGATATCGGTTAATTGAAAGGAAAATTCTATGTTGTGCGTTTTCAGTGTTTTCCTTCCTTTTGTCAGTAAGTAGGTGTCTAAAACTGTTCGGATATTAACTGGGGGCAAAAAGTAGAAAATCACCTTGGTAGCCTTCCCCTCATGGGTATGTTAATATTTTACTGATAGCTTTCCATAGTTTTTCTGTGTACACATATACAGTCACAGACATTTTCTTAATGGAAAAGGGATCATACTTCTCATGATGCATGTGTTTTCCTATTTTTGCAAGAGAAAAGCTACTGTACCGTAGAAGACAGTATAGTTGCTTCAAGGTCCAAGAGTTGTGTGAGTAATTATTACATTAACCTTTATTTTTTATTAAAACTTACAACTTTTCACTGTCACACCTTCTGAAGTCTGTAAATTAAACTTAATTCAGCAGAAATTGATAGCGTACCTACTACACAACAGGTGCTGCTCTTGGTAGATGCTTGGGATACATCTGTGAATAGATAGGGCACACCAAGAAAAAAAAATTTTTTTTTAATTTATTGTCCTTGCGGAATTAACATGTTACAGGGTGGAGACAGACAGTAAGCAACAAACCTAACAAACTATGTTAGAAGAGAAGCGCTATGGAAAGAAAATCCAGTGGAGTGAGGAGTGCTGACAATTGTGGGGGGTCAAAATGTTAAACAATGGAATCAGGATAGATCCCACTAAGAAGAGATTTGAGCACCTTATTTTAGCAATAAGGGAACTAACTATATGAATATCAGGAGCATTCCAGGAGAAAAAACAGTCCAGAGGAGCTTGTCTGCCTGGCAACTTCTAGGACCTGTAAGGGTGTCAGTGTGTATCCAGTGAGCAAGGGAGCAGTTGGAGATGAAGTCCTAGAGGTAGGGGTTAAGGACTGGCTATTACTCTGAGACATTGGAGGTTTTGGTTTTTTAATAAATAAGCTTTTTATTTTAGGATAACTTTAGGTTTACAGAAAAGTTGTGAAAATAGTAAAGTTCCTATATACCCCACATCCTATTTCCCCTTTTATTAACATCTTACATTAGTATGGTACATTTGTTAGAATTGATGAACCCGTATTATTACACTGTTAACTAAAGTCCATATTTCATTCGAATTTTCTTAGTGTTTACTAGATGTCCTTTTACCCCATTTAGTTAGTAGTCATGTCTCCTTAGGCTCCTCTTGATTATGGCAGTTTCTCACTTTCCTTGTTTTTGGTGATCTTGACAGTTTTATTTGAAGACATACTCCCATCATTTTGAGTTTTTAAGTAGTTCGTTTTCTAGTGCTACAAAGTACTCCAGGTTCATCTTAATATATTCCCTGTGGTAGCCCTATGATTAGCCATTTCTCAAAGGAGCCCTGGTTCCTTTTATTAGAGAATGCTAAGATCAGGCGCTGAGTGTGTTCATTGCTACTGGGATGCCATTCAGCTAACAGAGCTAACCCATATATATATATATATATATATATATATATATATATATATATACACACATTCATACCTGTGATTATTTCTATATCCATCAGTATCTATATTAAGCTAAACATGAGCTCAAACTCTCAACTTGTTTCATTGGATCACATGGATTATTCTAGCTTTCTCCTCTTATATGTTACCTTTCACTTCAACAGTGAGAAACCTGAATCATTGGAAGGTTTGGGGAAGAGGAGTTGACATGATTTGATTTGGGATTTTAATGAAATGGTTGCTGCTATGGAGAAGAGAGCTTATGGAAGTTGGACTGGAAACCGAAAGGCCCCTTAGGAGGCTTTTGCTGAAATCTAAATGATAAGAGAAAAGTAATAAAATGTGAAGCCAAATGAATTGGGTTAATATATAATGTTTAACTTAGGAGGAAGAAGTATGGTAGAGAAAATAATTTATCGTTACCTATTTGATTGCAGAGCCAGAGGATTAAATAAGCATCTCTTCTAAGGAAGCGTCAATACAAAATATATATAAACAACCAGCCAAGCAATGGCTGATGATTTGCACTAGATACTGATTTGAACTAGAAATTCTTATGCTGTATAGTAATCTTTGAAGTCTGAATGAGAGTTACGAAATTTTGATATACTTCTGAATTCTGAGTTGAGCAGACCATAGTTCTAACCCATTAATTGATTCAAACATTCATAAACAAACACTGGGTGCCTACTGTTCATCAGATACTGTGCTAGATGCTGAGAGTAGAAAATGAACAAGATAAAATTCTGGCTTTCATGGCACTAAGGATTTAGTAGTTGACTCTTCTAAAACTGATGCATAATTAATTTTGAGAGACTGGTTTAGTTGCTGAGAATTTTTCAAAAGTCTTGGCTCTTTTGATGGGACATCTTGCATTGATTCCCACAACTTCATTGTTTGTCCACATCACAAGAAAGACTTGATGAGCTTGAGTGAGCCAGAATCTGGTGGATTCACCGAAGTACAGCATTTACCCAATTTTAGTGTGTTAGGGTATTCTTATTACAACTTTGTAATATTTTCATAATAGCAAAAGCTACCATTTGTTGAGGGCTTCCTATGTACTAAAAACTGTTTTAGGTGTTTTTAGAATGGTTCATTTGGAAGGTAGGTATTATATTCTGTCCTTTTGAAAAAAAATTGAAACACAAATTAACCTATGAAAAATGTACATGTAGTTCATAAACCTTATCTTTCTGCTTTTGTATACATCAGTATAATTGGTTGTAATTATTGCCTGTCTAAATAAACATGACTTTTTTACATCATAGAAGCAATGCATATACATTAAGAATAGTTTAAAAATACAAGTATTCAAGAAAGAAAGTTATAGTTTACTTTTTAACAGAAAGGTATTATGATTTAGTGAAAATGCACTGGAGTAGGAATTAACGAGAATTGGGTTACAAACTATATGCTCCTTGGATAAGCTGGATGCCCTTGGATTGGATTGGATTGAAGGTGGATGCCCTTCGAAATGAATGAATTTTCATTTTCCACATACATAGGCTAAGGTGGTCAATTCTAGAGGCACCTGGGTGGCCCAGTTAGTGAAGCATCCACCTCTTGATTGCTCAGGTCATGATCCCAGGGTTTTGGGATCCAGCCACGCACTGGGCTCCATGTTAGGCTTTTGTGATTCTCTCTCTCTCTCTCTCTCTCTCTCTCTCCCCAGCTGACTGGCTCACTCTCAAAATACATAAATAAACATTTTTTTCTTTTTTTCTTTTTCTTTTTCTTTTTTTTTTTTTTAAAGAAGGTTGTCAATTCTCATTCTAGGAGTCTGGATTTCTTCAGTCCCTTCTAGTCCTTTCATTTTGTGATTTTATAACAAAGCATTCTTTATCTGTGCTCTTTGGTGAAGAAATGAACTAGTAGTGATTTCTTTGCCCATTTTTGTTGAATCAACCTAGTTTCTAACTCATCTGGCAAAAATGGAATGTGATTAATGTATAATTGCTACGTATGGTTTTGCTGAATTCTGAATAAAACATTTATTATAACTTCTTACTCATTGCATTAAAATAACTAGGATTTTACTGTTAAACTTCAGTCAAGTTTATAATTAACTTCTTTAGGTTTTTAATAATATGTAAGTAGGCACCTGTCCATTTCCAATACATATTTGACCCATGGATCTATTTTATGCTTGTCATAGCCTTTGAAGAGAACAGTCACCACACTCATGGCAGGGATTTTGCGCTCAATAGTTCAGAAGCCCCCAGATGGACTCCAAGTAAGTATTTCTTTTCAAGTATCATCTTTCTCTCTTTTTTTATTCCTTAAGAGTGATTTCTCTCTCTTTTGTAATTAACAAAGCAAACAGGCAAGTTAAACTGTACAAGTTCCTTTTTTTATATAGTGTTTTTTAGTGTTGAAGAGCAGTTTTATTTATGATTTATGATCTGCTGTTTTATCACTAAAAATTTAAAAACACAAAAGATCTTTTCCTGGAGAACATGCTGGTAAAAAATGGCCACTGTTGATTCCCCTTAATCTTTTTAAAGTTTTAGGTTTTTCCCTTCAATTATGAAAAGAGTATATTTCCAATCATAGAAAAATATGGAAGAGCAGAAAGAAGAAAAGTCCTCTCCCAGAGATCACTAATGTTTGTATTTTCATGAAATTCCTTCTATTCTTTCTTACAAAAATTGTAGCAGTACAGCCTAACCCATTCATGAGGGCCAGAGTCTAGATACAGACCTGCTGCTGGCCATACATTGGTGCTGACCAGTACATTGCCTTAACCTTAGATTAATCCTGTGTGGTCAGTATTATTTCCTTCTTAAATAGCTGAGGAAATTGACTCTCTGAGAGGATAAGTGTCTCATTTCTCACAAATGGTGAGCACAGAGCCAGGATTAGAAGCCCATGTTTTTCCTTTCTCTCCCTCATTCACTCCTACCTACTGTCTAGTTGTTTGTGGATCTCTGCAGGACAGAGAGGGCATGAAAGGAATGATTATTGCCCATCCAGAGGGGAGTTTCCTGATGGGAAGGATTGGCAGTGAATCCTTTTTCTTTAGCAGACTGAGAGCAACAGGACTGGAAGATTGTAGAAAGGGAATAAGAAATAGGAACTAGGAGTGTTGGCATTGTAGGGACTAGAAAGAAAATTGGCAACTCTTTTTCTTTTACATTGTATTGGTGAAGGTAAATTATTGCACATTGTCTAGAGCAGGCGTTGGCAAACTATGGCCTGCAAGTCAAATTCAGTCCACCTATTTTTGTAAATCAAGTTTTATTAGAACATAGCCATGCCTATTTGTTTACATATTGTTTGTGGCTGCTTTTACCTTACAGTGGCAGAGTTGAGACTTGACAATGGAAACCATACAGCCGTAAAGCTGGAAATATTTCCTGTCTTGTCCTTTATAGAAAAATATTGCCCACCCTGGTCAAGAAGTCTATATTTGACTCATATATGGAATTTAAGAAACAAAACAGATGAACATAGGAGAAAAAAGAAAAAAAGAGAGGCAAACCAGAAAACAGACTCTTAACTATAGGGAACAAACTGAGGGTTACTGGAGGGGATGGAAGCGGGAGGATGGGCTAGATGGGTGATGGGTACTAAGGAGGGCACCTGTCGTGATGAGCACTGGGTGTTGTGGAAGTGGGAATCACTAAATTCTACACCTGAAACTGATATTACACTGAATGTTAACTAACTGGAATTTAAATAAAAACTTGAAAAAAAAAAGAGAAGTCTATATGTGCTTTTTGCTTTATAATGTTAGTGGTAAGGTGAGATGTATTCACTTAGCTAAGGAGCTGAGATAAAGGTTTGATAATTATAGGTTAAATAAAAACAGACTTTTGTCACCTAAAAATTGGTGAGTATAGATTTCTGCACTAGCCAGAGTTTTTTAAAAAATGTTTTCTATCATGTTTAGACTGTAACAAAAGGTGTGGAGTCTCTCATTTGTACAGATTGGATTCGTCACAAATTTACCAAGTCAAGAATTCCAGATAAAGTAAGAACAAGGGTTTGGTGGGGTGGGGGTTAGCATTACTATTTTTTTAAGCATGTTATGTTTTCAAATGGTACCTATTTGTGTAATATTGAAAACTTTTACATTGAATTATTTGTGGATGTCCATGGTAGTATAGAGTTTAAATAACACATGGTAGAATTTATCTAGGTAATGATTCTTTTTTTTTTTTTTTAATGTGCCACTGGCCGTTGAAGTAGTGGGGTTTTATCATCTTAGTACCTGTTTATTCCTGCTTACGATTTTTGCCTTAATATTTTGTGTTTTCATATCACCATTATCCTCAGGAAAACAGTGGGTCTTCCTCCAGACTCTATCTCTGTGCTTCTTTGTGTTCACTTTATATATTGAGTATTGCAACTTGGGATCTTTGCGTTTTCTTTGCTATACTTATGTGTGCATATCATACTTTTGGAAAACACTGGCTAAGCCCCCTATTAACTTCCGTTTTATTTTGTTTAAATGAATAGACTTTATTTCTTACAGCAGTTTTTGGCTTATAGAAAAATTGAACAGAAAGTACAGAGAGTTCCCATATACTCCCTCCCCCAACATATATAGTTACCCTATAATTAACATTTTGTATTGGTATATATTTGTTAGAATTGATGGACCAGAATTGACAGATTATTATTAACTAAAGTCCTTAGATTGCATCGGGGTTTACTATCAGTGTTACACATTCTGTGGCTTTTGACAAATGCACAATGTCCTGGGTCATTAGGGAATCATACAAATAGTTTCATTGCCCTAAAAATCCTCTGTTCTTCACCTGTTCATCCCTCCCTCTCATCTCCCAACCCCTGGAAACCACTGATATTTTTCCTGTTTTTATAGTTTTGCCTTTTCCAGAATTTCTTATCGTTGGAATCATGCACACGTAATCTTTCAGACTGGTTTCGTTCACTTAGCAACATGCAGTTAAGGTTTCTTGACGTCTTGCCACCAGGATTGCTAGCTTTTTGTTAACTATACTTAGTCAAAAGAATGATAAATTGTGAGTTAGCTAAAACATATCTGGATAGAATTAAGGAAAAACACGAATTTGAAAGATCAAGTTATTTTCCATTAAAGTGGCTGGGGACTCAGAAATCAAACAAGTTTCTGGAAATAATGAAAGTTGCATTTTTATAACTTGAGTTGTATGGCTATGCAGTTCATTTCTTTTTATTACAAATAATATTTGGTTTTATGGATGTACTGTAGTTTGTTTAGCCATTCATCTCCTGAAGGACATCTTAATTGTTTCCAGTTCTTGACAGTAGTGAATAAAGCTGCTGTAAACATTTGTGTGCAAGTTCTTGTGGGGACATAAGTTTTCAACTCGTTTGAGGTAAGTACCTAGAAATGCAATTATGCAGTTGATGGAATATATGGAAAAGACTACATTTAGTTTTTAAAGTCTGGGTTTTTTTGTGTTTTTTTTTAACCCAATTTTTTGTATTGCAGCGAAATATATATACAGTGTACCATCTCAACTATTTTTAAGTGTACGTTACAGTGTTATTAAATACATTCATATTGTTGTGCAGTCATCACACCATCCATCTCCAGAACTCTTCATCTTACAAAACTGGAACTCTGTACCCATTAAATAATAACTCCCCAATCTCTTTTCCCCAGCCCTTGACAGCTACCATTCTCCTTTGATTTTTTTTTTTTAAGATAAAATAGTATTACCATTGACTATTTTGACACCTTTAATGTGCTTGATGTTCTTATATCAGAAACCTCTTTATTTTTCAAGTCATGGCTTTGCTGCTGCTATGCTTTCCACAACTGTATTGTCTTGTATCTTTTCATGTTTCTTAGTCTGTAAAGTTCTAGAATAAAAGGATAGATACAGACGTTAGCATTCCTTTAAAATGTGTAAGGCGTTGATTTTGATTGTCAGCTGTAGCAAATATGAAAATTCAAACTTCATGGAAATGATTCTGAGATGTGTATCTTCAGCCCATGCCTATCTTCTGAACTTATTCCTGTATTCTCACATGTTCCTAGACCCTGCCTTGTGGATAATGCAGAGGTATTTCAGGTTAAACATATTTAGAATCAAACTCGTCTTACTTTCCCTCCAAACAACCAAATGAAATAGGATGCTCGTCCTGTATTAGTTATATCAGTTAATGCTACCATCCTTTACCTGATTTCCCAAATCAGGGTGGAGCTGTGTCCATCTCAACCCCTCCTTTTCCTCCATTCACCACAAATGCATCTATTTTACTGTCCAAAGTCCCCAAATGAGTCCCTTTTCTGTTGCAGCTACTGTAGTTCAGGCTCTTAAACCAGGGCTGCAAGTTTCCTGGTACCAGTCTCCCATTCCCACTTCATTTTGTCCTCTTATAAGTATATTCTTTCTCAGTCCCTTAAAATTGTAGTCATATTGCTTCAAGTCTTCAAGAGCTCTGTATCCCTTCTGGAAATTTCTGAAGGCTCAGCACAGTTGAGCAATTTAACTTTATCCTCTACATTGCTTTTCATGTTTTTTTCTACTTGAGCCACACATTTACCCTTGGTTTTCCCAGATATTTTGTGCTCTTTACACTGTTTCTTTAAATCTTTGTTTTTCTTCAGCATGCCTGTCCCATCCTGTTTACCACCATTCTTCTCACCCTGCATCTCTTCAAAACCCCTAGAAAATACAAATGAGCAAAAAAAGCAAAAAGACACCCTGAATCCCACCACCTGGAGACAGCTTCCATATTCTTTTCTGTTATATGTTTTTAAAGATGTGAATCATCTCATGTAAAATGCTTCTTTAGCTGCTGTCTTCATTTAGCAATATAATGTGAGCCTCTCAGCAGATAAGTTTCTACAATATTATTTTATAATTAAATAATACCCTTTTTGGTCAAAGTGCCACCATGTGTGTGTGTCTGTGTGTCCATGTCCTTCCTTGGTCTGATTTCCCAGAGGTGATATGACTTGATCTAATGTCTTTGAGACCTTTATACATATATAAGTGTATGTATATGCACATATGTATATTACATGATTCTTAGAATCAGTCGTTATGTAGTGTATCCTGTGTACACACTCATGTACTTGGTACAGATGAAACAAATATGAGATCCTACTACACATAGTGGTGTGGAATTATTTTTTTCTCAAGAATGTATTATGGCCATCCTTCAATGTTAGTAGTTGCTAAGATAGTTAACCTTATTGGTTTTTATGGCAGCATTGTATCCCATGGGATACATCATAATTTATTCAGTTGTATCATATATTACTGGTTTTATTATTTTGTACTAGTTTTAATTCAGATGTATGCCTTGTAATTCCATTTATTCCAGTTATTCCATTTATTCCAGTTATTCTATGAGGAACATGGATGTGGCCTTTAAATTTTTCATTATTACAAATAGTATTACCATGTACCTCTTTATTTAGTACATTTTATATACTCAGGGAAGTTTTTTGTGTGATAGCTTACTAGAACCTTTTGAGTTTTTAGAGAATCATTATTAATGTCAGCTCTCTTGAGCTGTTTCTGACCCTTTGTAGGCAGTCATTTGTACTAACACGTACTCATGTGTTGTCATTGTAAGCTTATCTTTGATGCCCTGCCTGAATAGGGTGGAGGGATGCTACTGTGCCCCGCTTATCTGGTGCTAATACAGTCTCCTGGCATTTGAACTCTTTAATGTCCTTTGGTTACTCCCGCTTTGCTTTTAAAACAACAAAACAGGGGCGCCTGGGTGGCTCAGTCGGTTGAGCGTCCGATTTCGGCTCAGGTCACGATCTTGTGGTCCGTGAGTTCGAGCCCCGCGTCAGGCTCTGGGCTGATGGCCTAGAGCCTGGAGCCTGCTTCCGAGTCTATGTCTCCCTCTCTCTCTGCCCCTCCCCCATTCATGCTCCGTCTCTCTCTGTCTCAAAAATAAATAAATGTTAAAAAAAAAAATTAGGGGGCGCCTGGGTGGCGCAGTCGGTTAAGCGTCCGACTTCAGCCAGGTCACGATCTCGCGGTCCGTGAGTTCGAGCCCCGCGTCGGGCTCTGGGCTGATGGCTCGGAGCCTGGAGCCTGTTTCCGATTATGTGTCTCCCTCTCTCTCTGCCCCTCCCCTGTTCATGCTCTGTCTCTCTCTGTCCCAAAAATAAATAAAAAACGTTGAAAAAAAAAAATTAAAAAAAAAATTAAAAAAATAAAATAAAATAAATAAAACAAAACAAAGCAGTCTTTGCCTGTGTGATTTTTTTTTTCAGAGTATGCAATCCTTAGACTTTGTCTGAATAATCAGTTTGAAGATGAGGATTTCAGAAAGATTGGGGATGAGATCGTGACGTAGATTTTGGGGGGTGGTTAAGAAAGGAAAAGGAAATACATAGAAACTGTGTAATTGAAAACTTACCATTTATAATTCTTCTTTCCTAGGTATTTCAGCCTTCACCTGCAGATCATGAAAAATATGGTGGGGATCCACAGCACCCTCATAAACTACATATTGTTACCAGAATAAAGAGTACAAAAAGACGTCCATATTGGGAAAAAGATATAATAAAGATGCTTGGATTAGAAAAAGTAAGCAGCTGTTTAAGTCCTCTTAAGTTAGTTGTTTAAATTTGCTTTAAATTTTATAATTTTTAAAATTTAAGGTACATTTTTATTACTTCACTCATTTAAATGTATTATTTAGTGTAATTTATTTGAAAATTTGATTCAGACAAAATGAGTTTCACCTTAACATTTCACTGTAACATGGGACCATCTGCTTTGAAATGGATCCATAACCCTGTTTCCTTTGTTTATAGGCACATACTCCTCAAGTTCACAAGAATATACCTTCAGTGAATGCAAAACTGAAAGTGGTTAAACATTTGATAAGGTTTGTTGTTTGTTACTTCAGCTATTTAAAAAAGTGTATTACCTAGTATAATTCTAAAAGCATTTTCTTATGTCACAGAATCCAGCCCCTGAAGTTGCCGCAAGGACTTCCAGCGGAAGAGGACATGTCTAACACGTGCCTCAAGAGCACTGGGGAGTTAGTGGTGCGGTGGCATCTAAACCCTGTAGATCAGGAAGCAGTTAAGTCCTAATGCCAGAGCAGTTTCATATTTAAAAATGTAAATCATTTTTATTTAAAGATAGAAAGTGTTCTCATTAAAATATATTTTAAATTCTAGCCATTTTCACTGGCTAAACATGGTGTGATTTCTTTCTTATATAGGCTTGGAAGTTTCAGTACTGGTATTTGATTTAACTCTCTTTTCTGTCTGATAGTTTCACTGCAGAATGGGCTGGAGTGGTATTGTTTAAACATCTGGGTTCAGATGTCACCTTAGCAGTCACCATTGACTTGTTTAAAATATTGTTTTCTCTTTTAATTGAACGCAACAAATTCCTTGAGTGTCCCTTTGAGTGAGCACTGTGTTACGTGTTGGGGAAATGCACAGCAGACCAGAACATGGTCCCTGCCCATCAGGAGTTTAGTCTCTTGCTAGAGAACAGAAATTCGGCCACAGTTATTAAACATTGGGTGTAGCTAGATTGACTGCTTTGTGCTTTAGTGTCTATAAGTATATATGTAGAGTTGGCTGCATTTTATTCTTAAATTTAATACCAAAAATAGTATCTTTTTCTAATTATAAATCTGAATTGGCCCAAATTTTATTGATGTTCTTTGAGTTCCTAAGAAATCTCTGCCAACGGTTGAGGTAATATTTAAAAGATGAGAAAGAAGGGAGAAATCTTTTAGGGAGAATTGTTTTATTTCCCCCCCCCTTTTTTTCCCCCTATTTCAGATACCTGGAGGGGTTGGGAGAAGTAAGAATTGTAGGACAGGTTCAATAGTGGGAAGTTTTGTGGCAGCTAATCAAAGATGATGGTGAAGAATCTCTGAATTCTAGTTGCCTATTTCCCTTTGTCTTTTGTGAGGCTTAGTTTGGGCAACAATAACATTGGCATACTACTCATAATTTGTGTAGTATTCATCCTGTCATAGGTCTTGATGTTTTAGAGCATTCAGAATTGCTACCTGAAATGAGCCAGATATCATTAATTACTAAGCTTAAATGCAATTACAGTTTCAATTCCACAATTATGAAATATCTAGTATATGTAAGGCCTGGAAGAGACGTTAAAGCCAGAGGACACTAACTTTAGAGAGCTCATTCTAGTTAGAGAAACCTGTATGCTACAACAAAATGTGTCCTTGCTGGAGGTGGTTTGAGGATAGCTGTGTTAATAAAAGCTGGTCCCTGCTAATTTATTCCCATCTCTTTCACTATACTAATATTAATGTTTAAAATGGGGAAAAGAACATTGGTTAATTTTTACCCAAAGATTCTAATAAAGTTTAGGTAAGTAATTTTAACCTCAACAGTCCATGACTAGAAAAAAGGACCTAAATGTTAAGTTGAATATTTGTAAGTAAAATTGTCTATAAGGAGAAAAGTATAAGGCACACATGGGTATAAGCTAGTGCATTAGTTTTCTATTGCTGTGTAACTAATTACCACAAACCCAGTTGCTTAAAGCAACACGCACTTAATCATCCCACTGTTTCTGTGGGTCAGAAGTCTGGGCTTAGCTGGGCTTAGTCACTTACGGTCTCACAAGGCTGAGTTCTCCTCAGCCTTGACTGGGAAAGGATCTGCTTCCAAGCTCTCTCATTTCATTTGCTTGTGATTGTAGGATTCATGGCAAGTTGTTTCTTCAAAGGCAGTCAGTGTTGAAGAGAGAAACTAGCAAGATGTGTGCTAATGAGGGAGCACAAGGCAAGCTGACAGACCACAAACACCCCCTACAACCCAACCAGGTGGGATATGTGTGAGACTCCTCAGGCACTCCTGGCTGCCCAAGAACAAAGGAGAGCGGAAAACAAAAGGTTAACTGATAGAGATCATAGTCCTTCAGGACCTAGGTCTCCGCTAGCCCTCCACAGTGGGAAACAAAGGCAGAAGGAAATGGCAGATAGAACTCCAGTCCCTTGTAACATGCAGCCCATTGACAAATACTTGAGGCTGGCAGAGTAAAATGTTTCTTTAGGAACACCCTACTGTCTTAATGTTTTGCTAGAAGGAAAAACAGCCTTAGCTTGACAATAGCTAGGCCTCCAGTGTCCTGTGAGTCTTTAGCATATGAAAATCTCCCTGGAAACTTCCCCTGGACTTTACCTCCCCCAACCCCATAGTATATAATCAGTCTTTCCTCATCGTCCAGGGCAGGGTACTTAAATAAAATCACCTTTTTGCACCAAAGATGTCTTCAAGAATTCTTTCTTGGCCATGGACTCAGGACCCTGTGAATCCCACTAACACCTCCAAAAACCTCATCATGTGCTATACTCTTAGGTAATCATGCAAATGTAGTCATGTACATTCCATCACCTTTGTTGCATTCCATTGGTTAGAGGCAAGTCATAAGTCCAGCCAAACTCAAGGAAGAGGGGAATTACACAAATGTATGACTGCCAAGAGGCAAGGATCCTGGGGGCCTCCTTAAAGATTACCTGCAAGCATGGTAAGTCCATCCCCAAGTAGACCCATGGAAATCCCCATATTGTCATTCCTTTGCTTCATATCATTTCAAAACCTTTTAAGGACTTCTTGCTTAGTTTTGTCTTTGGGTCTCCGAGAAGTTACCTGAGCGCTAGCACTACTTTTAAGGACCATTCCAGTTCTCTTGACATCTTCTCAATCTAAACTTGCACCTCTTCCAGGGGCATCTTTTGTCATCGCAATACTAATACTTAGCATCCTAACTAGCACAGTTTCACCAAGAGCAGTTCCACCAAGTGGAATTGCACTGGCCATTTTGAGGAGCTTTTGACACAAATAATAAGATGGTGCATTTAGGAGGTACCTTACAACAAAAAAAGCGAAGAAATCCCATGAAGAGATTATTTGTCCTGTTTTTCTAAAAAAGAGATAATTTTGCTTAATATAGGTGGTATCCTCTCCTTCCCAAACTTCCAGGAGTAACAAGTACTGGTTTTTTGATCACACAGCTTGATAAAATTTTCAAGGGTCCAAGTTACTGTCTAAACCATCTGTCACTCTTTATATATGTATATACATCAAAACTTTTCTCTGGGGCGCCTGGGTGGCGCAGTCGGTTAAGCGTCCGACTTCAGCCAGGTCACGATCTCGCAGTCTGTGAGTTCGAGCCCCGCGTCAGGCTCTGGGCTGATGGCTCGGAGCCTGGAGCCTGTTTCCAATTCTGTGTCTCCCTCTCTCTCTGCCCCTCCCCCGTTCATGCTCTGTCTCTCTCTGTCCCAAAAATAAATAAATAAATTTAAAAAAAAAAAAACTTTTCTGCATCTAAACTTTTCTCTCTTGGGGCTCCTGGGTGGCTCAGTCGATTAAGTGTCAGACTTCGGCTCAGGTCATGATCTCATGGTTCATGAGTTCGAGCCCCACAAGAGGTTCTGTGCTGATAGCTCAGACCCTGGAGCTAGCTTCAGATTCTGTGTCTCCCACTCTCTGCCCCTCCCTCCCTCATGCTCTCTGTCTGTCTGTCTCTCTCTCTCAAATAAATAAACATTAAAAAAAATTTTTTAATAGATGAATAATTCTTCATATTCTGTTCTCTAATTGTCTTCATTGTATGGAGAAAAAATTTGTTGGTCACTTAAGTTAAAGATAATATAAAGTGTTAAGAATGTTATATGTTATACTAATTGTTAACACTTTATATATTATAAACAATATAAATCAGGTACAATAATTACAGAGAAATACAAATATGTATGTAGCATAATGAATATGATTTACTCCTTATTAAGATGGTAAATTTAATATGTATACTTTTTTTTTCTTTTAAGTATTTGAGAGAGAGAGCGTGCGCTCACACAAGAGAGAGCAGGAGAGGGATAGAGAGAATCTCAAGCAGGCTCTGTGCTGTCAGCACAGAGCCCAACACTGGGGCTCAATGAACTGTGAAATCATGAAATCATGGCCTGAAATCAAGAGTTGCATGTTCAACTGACTGAGTCACCCAGGTACTCCTACATCTTTTATTTAATATAATTATAAATTATACTTTTTTTTTAAAGTTTATTTATTTTGAGAGAAAGAAAGGAGAAGCAGAGAAAGAATCCCAAGCAGGCTCTAAGCTCAGCATAGACCTGAGGCAGGGCTCGATCCCATGACCATGAAATCATTACCTGAGTTGATACCAAGAGGTGGACACTTAACTGACTGAGCCAGCCAGGTGCCCCTGACAAATTCTATTGTAAAGCAATAGATACAAACTTAGGTTTATTAAATATAAATGTCCATGCCTAAATACATATAAAGGTATATTAACAAATTATTGCAATCTGCATGAATAATGTAAAATAAAGGTAAAAATCAAGTTTGAGTAAACCAAGGTATTTTTGTCTAGAGAATCATTATTTCCTACTTTATTTTTTTTAATTTTTTAAATAAATTTATTTATTTTGAGAGAGGCAGAGATAGCACAAGTAGGGGAGGGGTAGGGAGAGGGAGGGAGAGAGAATCCCAAGCAGGTTTCGCACTGCCAGCTTGGAGCCCAATGTGGGGCTCGAACTCACAAAACTGCAAGATCATGACCTCAGCCGAAACCAAGAGTCTGTTGCTAAACTGACTGAGCCACCCAGGCACCCCTTTTTCCTATTTTAGATACTTAGCACATATCTTGTCCTCTCTCAAAACTATTCTTGATTTTGCCTTTCCCAAAGTCATACCCAAATTTGAAACAGTAAAATTATTAAGATGTATTTTATTCTTAAACTGTCTATGGATTTTCTTTCTTTTTTTAATTTTTTTTTATGTTTATTCATTTTTGAAAGAGAGAGACAGAGCACAAGTAGGGGTGGGCAGAGAGAGGGGGGACACAGAATCTGAAGCACTCTCCAGGCTCTGAGCTGTCAGTACAGAGCCTGACGTGCGGCTCAAACTCACAAACTGCGAGATCATGACCTGAGCTGAAGTTGGGCACTCAACCAACTGAGCCACCCAGGTGCCCCTGCCTATGGGTTTTCTAAAGTGGCCATCAGATAACAAAGATTTGCTGTTCACCACATAAAAGTAAAAGCAGTAGGGATGATTGTCTAAAAATTCTCCAAACTTGAGTTCAAAATGATTATGAGCATTTTTGTCTACCAAACTTAGTATTGACAGAAATCTGACAACTTAGAAAGAGTTGATCTCTCTAGATTAATTACATATAAGTAAAGTCTATTAAATATCTTTTAATGAATATACATTTTTTCAAGTTAAAAGAAATATGATTGGACACAAAGATACAATAACTACCTTCCAAAAGATTGTTTCCATTCTAGACTCACAAATTCTCCCCTCTCTCCACCCCCTTTCCTTTCATTACAAATCTGAACAAGCATTAGGGAACTGATTCAATTAAACGGAAATCATCAGAGGCCCATTGCTGTATTTAATCTTGTTATATCAGTAGCCAAGACATATACATCCACCTTGTTAAGAACTGTAGCAGCAAAAAAAGTGTGAAAGCTTCAGTTGATTTGGTTCTAGGGTCTCTACTACACTTAATAGTACAGACTCTTCCACTGACAACTAACTTGATATTTTTTGGCGAGTCCCCTGACGTATGAAGTGTTGTTTTGGTCTCTTTATACATCACTGTCCAATACTGCAACACTCAAAACCCTATTACCTCTCTCCTATGGGTCTGTGGTGTCATGCATTAATCTAAGAAATTCAGACAAAAGGACCAGCCCTCTGACAGCATGGACCCTAAATACATTCCTGTTGGGATGTTAAATTATTTTTCCATTGTATTTATTAAATTCTCTGTCTGTTTAGTCTGTCTGTATTCATGCTCGTTCTACTCTTTTCCCTGAGGTTAAAGAAATCATGTGTTTTTCTTTCTCATCTCAGGTTTGAGGAGTTACTACTTTTGTTCAAACTTGTCCCCCATGACACTTTGTCACTAAGATCCACATCTCATTTATTGCCTTGTTCTCTGGTTCAGAGATAATGGAGTTCTTAGAGAGGGTCTCGGAGCCACTGACAGGGACTGGTACTTTTATTAAGGCATTTTCTTATTTACAATACTAATTTGGTAAAATCTGCCTGAATGCCATGTTTCAACTTAGTACAATGCAAGAAACTACCTTTCCATAGGATGAAATATAGAATAGGACTTGGAAAGGCCCCTCAACCAAAAACTCCCTCCCATCACTGTTAGGGAGTCTGACATTCCTCTATTAGAAATGCAGTCATTTAAAGAAAAAGCAAAATTGTCTTTATTTTCAGATGACATAATTTTACACATAGAAAAATTCTAAAGACCCCCCCCCACCAAAACTGTTAGATCTAATAAACAAATACAGTAAAGTTGCAGGATTCAAAGTCAACATACAAAAAACTCAGCGTTTCTATTAAATTATCTGAAAAAGAAATTGTTACAATCTCATTTACAATAGTCAAAAACAATAAAATACTTAGGAATAAATTTGACCAGAGAGGTAAAAGATCTCTGCTCTTAAAACCACAAAACATTAATGAAAAAAAATCAAATAAGACCTAAATGGAAAGATATTCTGTGTTTATGAACTGGAAGAATTAATGTTAAAATGTCCACACTATTCAAAGGCATCTATAGATTCAATGCAATCTGTATCAAAATTCCAATGGCATTTTTTTTTTTTTTTACAGATATAGAGAAAATAATCCTAAAATGTACATGGAACCACCAAAGACCCAGAATAGCCAAAGCAATCCTGAGGGAAAGAAAAGTGGGAGGCATCATACTTACTCATTTCAAGCTATATTACAAAGCAATAGTAATCAAGCAGAATAGTACTGGCATAAAATAAATGTATAAACCAATAGAACAGAATCGAGAGCATAGAAATAAGCCCATGCATATACAGCCAACTGTATTTGACAAGGGAGCCAAGAACACTCAATGGGGAAAAGACAGTCTTTAATAAATGGTGCTGGGAAACTTGGATATTCACATGTAAAAGAATGAAACTAAATCTTTATCTTAACACCACTCGCAAAGAATTAACTCAAAAGGGATTAAAGACTCAAATGTAAGACTAGAAACCATAAAACTAGAAGAAAACAGGAAAAAGGCTTGACATAGGTCTTGGCAATGACTTCTTGGATATGATACCTAAAATGCAACAAAATCGATGAACAAGTGGGACTACATTAAAAAGCCTCTGCACAGCAAAGGAAACCATCAACAAAATGAAAAGACAACCTGTGGAATGGAAAAAAATATTTGCAAACCATATACCTGAGAAGGGGTTAGTATCCAAAATATGTAAAGAGTCCTACAACCCAATAGCAAAATAAATAGTCCAATTTTAAAACTGGGCCAAGGGCCTGAATACACATTTTTCCAAAGGGGATCTATGAATGGCAGGTACATGAAAAGGTGCTCAACATCACTAATCATTAGGGAATGCAAATCAAAACCACAATGAGTTATCTCATATTAGAGTATATACCATCAGGGGGCGCCTGGGGTGGCTCAGTGGTTAAGTGTCAACTTTGGCTCAGGTCATGATCTTGCAGTTTGTGAGTTCAAGCCCCACATCAGGCTCTACGCTGACCACTCAGAGCCTGGAGCCTGCTTTGATTCTGTGTCTCCCTCTCTTCCCCTCCCTGACACTGTTTGTCTCTCTCTCTCTGTCTCTCTCTCTCTCAAAAATAAAACATTTTTTAAAAAAGCTATCATCAGAAATATAAGAGATAACATGCTGCAAGGATGTCCAGAACATTGTTGGTGGGAATGTAAATTTGTACAGTCACTATGGAAAACAATATGCAGTTTCCTCAAAACACTAAAAATTGAACTACCATATGATCCAGTAATTCCACTTCAGGGAATGTAATTGAAGGAAATGAAAACATTGTTGAAGAGAGATTCTGCATCCTAATGTTTATAACAGCATTACTAACATAGTCAATACATGGAAACAACCAAAGTATACATCAACAAATAAGTGGATAAAGGAATTGGGTATATGTGTATAACAAGTATTATTCAGCCATTTAAAAAAAGGAAATCTGCCATTTGCAACAATATGGATGGGCCTTGATGGCATTATACTGAGAGTAGTCAGAGAAAAACAAATACTATATGATCTCACTTGTATGTGGAATCTTTTTATCTTAAAAAAAAATTCATAGAAGAAAACATCAGATTTGTGGTTACCAAGGGTAGGAGGTGGGGGATGGGGAATTGGATGAAGGTGGTTCAAGGTACAAAATTCCAGTTATAAGTACTAGGGTTGTAACATACAAGATGGCTATCCTTAACACTGCTGTAAGATATATTTTAAAGTCAGTACTGGAAGTCCTAGCCTCGGCAATCAGACAACAAAAAGAAATAAAAGGCATCCAAATTGGCAAGGAAGAAGTCAAACTTTCACTCTTCGCAGATGCCATGATACTCTACATGGAAAACCTGAAAGACTCCACCAAAAAATTGCTAAAGCTGATACATGAATTCAGTGAAGTCACAGGATATAAAATCAATGTACAGAAATCGGTTGCATTTCTAATACACCAATAATGAAGCAGCAGGAGATATCAAGGAATCAATCCCATTTATGATTGCACTAAAACCCATAAAATACCTAGGAATAAACCTAGCCAAAGAGGTAAAAGATCTGTTCGCTGGAAACTATAGAAAGCTTATGAAAGAATTGAAGACACAAAGAAATGGAAAAACATTCCCATGCTCATGGATTGGAAGAACAAATATTGTTAAAATGTCAATACTCCCCCACCTGTTGGGATGAGCACTGGGTGTTGTATGGAAACCAATTTGACAATAAATTTCATAATAAATAAATAAATAAAATGTCAATACTTCCCAAAGCAATCTACATACTCAATGTAATCCCTATCAAAATAACACCAGCATTCTTCACAGAGCTAGAACAAGCAATCCTAAAATTTGTATGGAACCACAAAAGACCCTGAATAGACAAAGTAATGTTGAAAGAGAAAAAGCTGAAAGCATCACAATTCCGGACTTAAAACTGTATTGCACAGCTGTAATCATTAAGACAGTATGGTATAGGCACAAAAATAGATACATAGATCAATGGAAGAGAATAGAGAACCCAGAAATGGACCCACAAGCATATGGCCAAATAATCTTTGACAAAACAGGAGAGAGTATCCAGTGGAAAAAAGACAGTCTCTAGCAATTGGTGCTAGGAGAACTGGACAGTGACATGCAGAAGAATGAAACTGCACCACACAAAAATAAACAAAATGATGAAAGACCTAAACATGAGACAACAAATCATCAAAATCCTAGAGAAGAAAACAGGCAGCAACCTCTTTGACCTAGGCCACAGCAACTTCTTGCTTGACATGTCTCCAGAGGCAAGGAAAACAAAAACAGAAATGAACTATTGGGACCTCATCAAGATAAGCTTCTTCACAGCAAAGGAAACAAAACTAAAAGGCTAACGACAGAATCGGAGAAGATATTTACAAATGATATATCAGATAATGGTTTAGTACCCAAAATCTATAAAAATCTTACCAAACTCAACACCCCAAAAACAAATAATCCAGTGAAGAAATAGGCAGAATACATGAATAGACACTTTCCCAAAGACATCCAGATGACTAACAGACACATAACAAGATGCTCAACATCACTTATCATCAGGGAAATACAAATCTCATTGTGGTTACCACCTCACACCTGTCAGAATTGCTAAAATTAACAACTCAGTAAACAACAGATGTTGGCAAGGATGCAGAGAAAGGGGAACACTTTTGCACTGGTGGTGGGAATATGACCACTCTGGACAACAGTATGGAGGTTCTGCAAAAAGTTAAAAATAGAACTACCCTATGACCCAGCAATTGTACTACTAGAAAGGATACAAAAATGCTGATTCGAAGAGGCATGTGTACCCCAATGTTTATGGCAGTGCTATCAACAATAGCCAAATTATGGAAAGAACCCAAATGTCCATCGACTGATGCATGGATAAAGAAGATGTGGTATACATACATACATACATACATACAATGGAATATTACTCAGCAATCAAAAAGAATGGAATCTTGCCATTTGCAACAACGTGGATGGAGCTAGAGTGTATTATGCTAAGTGAAATAAGTCAGTCAAAGAAAGATATCATATAATTTTACTCATGTGGAATTTGAGAAACTCAACAGATGAACATAGGGGAAGGGAAGGAAAATGAGACAAAAACAGAGGCAAACCATAAGAGACACTTAAATACAGAGAACAAACTGAGGGTTGCTGGAGTCGGAGGGTGAGGGAGGGATGGGTTAAATGGGTAATGGGCATTAAGGAGGGCGCTTTTCAGGATGAGCACTGGGTGTCATACGTAAGAGATGAATCACTGGGTTCTACTACTGAGGCCAAGACTACACAGTATAGTATCCAACTTGAATTTAAACAAAAAATAAAAATCAATAAGATAGATCCTAAGAGTTCTCATCACAAATTAAAAAAAAATAACATTGTTTTTCTTTCTATAAAACATGATGGATGTTGACTGTGATCATCACTTCACAGTATATATAAGTCAAATAATTATGTTGTGCACATTAAACTTACACAGTACTGTATGTCAATTATATCTCAGACTGGGGGAAAAGGTAAATAATTTTTTTTAAAAAGAGAAAGAAATGGAGTCCTTTAATTTCCTTGTGTCTTCAAGAATACAAGTGAAGGGGCAACTATTCAGAAAAGTTACCTCTGAGCTGCTATCTGATCTCCTCAAGTCATCATTTCACTGTGGTGGAGGAAGGAAGTGGAAAAGTGGGGTCATCAGGGAGCAACAGCCTCAGCGGAGCACAGACAGGTGGAGCTCCAGGGAGGAAGCCAGAATTGGGTAGAAGAAGTGTAGAGGTGCAGGGCAGAAGCCCTGATAGAGAGGGGACCCAGAAGGGCACATTTTGCCTTATAGCAAAGTATGAGTTTGGATCATTTACATGCTAATAAAATAAAAATAGTACCTTAATCTCCTCTAAAGTTCTATAGCCAAAATCCCAACAGCCAGCTGAACCAACCTTCACTGCTTTGCTGTCATACCTGCCTCAGCCCAAAACTATTTCCTGTATCTCCCCAGCTGTTTCTGAGAATTCTCCCAGCAAGACCCTCCCATGAAATGATGGCCACAATGAGTGATGGGCCCACAGGAAACCATTTTGCAACCTCTTGGATATTGGCTTTGTAGGCTAATATCCTTTGAAGATCATTGCTGCAATCATTTTGGAAGCAATAATCTCTAAGGACAGGAGGAGAGAGAAGGTGCTGTCTCTAAAATGGAACATGCCTTCCTGAGAGGGAGAGCACAGTCCACTGGGGTGAGGAAAATAAGTATTGGAAATTTTATTTCTATTTGTTTTTTCATCTAATCCCTCAAATTTATGTTTTTGTGTATATTTCATAATGTCAGAATAAAGTGTATGTGAAAAATGAGCAAATGTATAATTGTATGTATAATCAAGCAACTGTTGATATATGTCTTTAGGTAAGCTACTTTAAAGAGATCATCTGTGTCTCTAAGGTTTTTTAAAGTCTCTGAGGTTTTTTTCAAAGGCATCACCCTGGAAAGGACTCCTCTTGGTCTGCCAGGTTGGAAATTCTTCCCTTGGACCAGTGTGGTGTCCATATGAGTTAAACCTGGCTCATTCAAACCATAAGAGAGTTATAAAAACTGAGAATAATTGATGGGGGGTGGGAGGGAGAGGAGGGTGAGTGATGGGCATTGAGGAGGGCACCTGTTGGGATGAGCACTGGGTGTTGTATGGAAACCAATTTGACAATAAATTTCATATTAAAAAAAAAAACCTGGCTCATTAAACCTCTACATTTGAATGAAAACAACCTTGCCAGGGTTAATCACATGATTCTTAGTTTGTGTGTTTGCTTTTTGCAACACCTGACTCCAAACAACTTTTGGAGGTTTCCAAATATCACATCTACCTTTCCAGGTAACCTGGCTTCATGGGTGATATTTAAAAATTTCTTTTAAGAATGTTTTAAATTAGGCTGAGAATTTTCAAGGTAACAGAATGAAGTAGGGGAGCAAGGTTTTGGAGAGTATAGGAGCTATTTTTTAAGTTTTTATTTTAATTCCAGTTTGTTAAAATTGTTACATTACAGTGTTATATTAGTTTCAAATGTACAGTATAGTAATTCAGCTATTCCATACATCACCCCTTTAAGGTGTTGTATTTTGCATTTCAAAATTAGCCACATTTTACATGTCTGAAAATGAATAGGGTTTTTTGTTTGTTTGTTTGTTTAATACATAAAGTATAGGAAGCATCTGAGGGAGGGAAGGCTTCAGAGAGATAATTTCAAATCAACATTTGATTGATACCCTTTTGCAGACATTTTAATCAGCTATATACCTTATGAGGTCAACCAGAAATTGTGGGAGGAGACATTGGAAGTGGCAAATCCAAGATATAGACAGAATGTCATTACTGCACACACAGAACATCATCAAAATTAAGGGTACATCCTAGCCCTGTTACTGGCTATGGAACTTCAGAAAGTAATTTAATCTCTGGGTTTCAGTTTTCTCATCCTTACATTGAAGATGATAAATATCATAAGAATAGAATGAGGAAATAAACATAAAGCTACTGATTTACTGCCTAGAACACAGTAGCTGTCGTTGTTTTTGTTAATAATATGGTAGGAATATGTTTTCTTCAGAAATTAACTTGGTCATTGACCCTTTTTTTTTTTTTTTTTTTTTTCAACATTTTTTATTTATTTTTGGGACAGAGAGAGACAGAGCATGAACGGGGGAGGGGCAGAGAGAGAGGGAGACACAGAATCGGAAACAGGCTCCAGGCTCCAGGCTCCGAGCCATCGGCCCAGAGCCTGACGCGGGGCTCGAACTCACGGACCGCGAGATCGTGACCTGGCTGAAGTCGGACGCTTAACCGACTGCGCCACCCAGGCGCCCCAGTCATTGACCCTTTTAATATTTCACCTCTGCCCCCATGCTAAGGACTTGGTATCAGTGACACCAGCCTGTGCGGAGAACCTTAGACAGGTGCCTCCTTTGGGCAAAATTTTGAAGGAGAAAAGTGAATTTTAAGGTTCTTTGAAGTTCTAGCTTGGTAAGTGGGCATCCTCATTCTCCAGATAATTAGAATGTGGAATATAGACTGCAGCAGCTAGCACTGCACCTGTCTCCAGAGTAGGGGTTACTTCCTAAGTATTTATGCAATTGAATTCTATCCATAATCCTGCCACTGTGCATAAGAATTTAAGCTCATAGGAGGCGCCTGCGTGGCTTGGTTGAGTGTCTGACTTCAGCTCAGGTCATGATCTGTGACTGTGCTGACAGATCAGAGCATGGAGCCTGCTTCAGATTTGTGTGTGTGTGTCTCTTTGCCCCTCCCCCCCCCCTCTCTCTCTCTCTCTCTCTCTCTCTCAAAAATAAATAAAAACATTAAAGAATTTGAGCTCATGGGACAGAATTGATGTGAAATTTTTTAAAAGTAGCCTGATATTTATGTGCTGATTTGGGGTATCTGGTGCCTAAAATGTTTATGCCCCTGTGCCCACATGGTAGTTAGTTTGCTTACCTGAGATTATCAGACCCTCTGGAAGGTTATCACTGAAGCTTAGTCTTGAACTTAGGTAGATCAGCAAAACACCCATGCAGTTTCCTCCTTCTCAAAACCATCTGGAAATGAGGGTTGGATGAGGGGCAGATAAATGACAATGTTGGCCAAGGCAGAGTTGCTATTCTCAAGGGCTGAACTTGCCTTTTGGAAATTCTGTGCCCAGCTCCCAATTAACCCATTGCACCAGAAGGCAATGGGTTAAACTGATGTTAAGGCCAGACCTGGAAAAGGGAAAATGCAACGTACAAAAAGCAAAGAGCTTCTAAGGGAAAAGGTCTACCTACGTTGTACCTACAGCAACTATGTATCGGTTTTCTTCATTATCATGAGTTTTAATAATTGAATATACTTTGACATTAAGAAAATCTTCCATCATTCTTCCTTCAATAAACAGCTTTGTGTGCAGAAGGATCTTATTAGTAAAGGTATTTAGACAGATCTACTCATTGAATATTGATCAATGTTGGCAAATTAATCTTATTCTCTAATTAATATACTCCATACTCTGATCTAATCCATGCCCTTCTGACTGTCCTACCCACCCCCCCCCTCCCCACACACACACCTTCATGCTGAGCCACCTTCCATACAGAGCTCACTCTTAGGTATACCTTCATCTTTCTGCTCGTCTTTAATCAGAAGGCTCCTCTCCTCTCAGACCATCCACCATACTCGGAAGATATCTGAGGCTCTCACAACCTCCCTCTCTGACCCCCTACTGTGGGAATGAGACCTGGCCTCGGGATGTTACACAGGGTTTCACTGGTAAAGACATTGAAGACCTCCTGAGATCTCCACAACATGGACGCTCGACCCAAGCCTCAGCTCAGGAGCACCAAGGCCCTGAAGCATCAGTAAAATCCATAGCCTCAGTATGCATGAGAATATGAGATAAAATGAGAATAGAACCTATCTCTTAGCACCACTCTATAAATATAGATATGCTTAAAACAACTCATGCACTACACATAAGAGCAAGTCTTTGCAAGAATGGTATTGAACGGCTATGAGGAAACCAGTGTTTCTTCACATTATAAACAACACAATACATTCAAAACTATATTGGGTTTAAGTTGTTTCTTCCCTTAAGATACTCTGACCAAAATTCTATAATGCACAGCAATCTCAAGTTCAGTTAATTATACTCTTAACAAAAAAATCAACATAAAAATGTGTACATACTCAAATTTGACTTTAACTTTTATGCTTTTAGGACTTTTTAATAAAGTATAAATTCACATATTGGAACAGATCACTTATCTGATTGTTTTAATTTTAGACAGCATGGACACAAGCTCAAAGGACATCTGAGCAGAGACCTCTTTTTTTTTTTGAATAAAACTCAAAAAAATCCTCAGAGATGTAAGTGATAAAGAATTAACTTGTTCTTTACCTGTGAAAGTGCTAATCCAGACTCTCTGGCTCCAATTCCTTAAGTTTGAGGTAATAAAAATACTTCCACTGAGGTCACTTTGTAAAACGTCTTTGTTTTAATTTTAGAATCCAGTGCAATAAAGAACTAGGAAGTAGTGACAGAAGAGCTGGGGAATGGAGGATGGGGGATTCCAAGCCCATGGCAGACCCTTAGCAATGGGAGGAGATTGGTGCAGACCCAAGGATTCAGGAGGGGCAGATGACCTGGGGAGCAGATGGAGGAGCATAGATTCTGGGAAGAGAAGGTCATGTATGTGAGAGAGTGAAGGACATGATGGGAAAGAGAATTATGCAGGATAGGAGAGGATGTGTTTAGGAATGGAGCCATGTAGAGAACTGGGGAAGCCAAACCCCCAGCTTTCCATGGCATTGATTTGGGATGATCAAATGGTTAAGACATGATGCTCACAGCCATGACCCCTAAAACATTCCACATGTTTTTGCCAGTTTCAAATTACAGCGAACAGCCTACAGTTACTTATTTCATTCTTTAAAAATTAGAAAAGGCATTTTAACATTCAGAATGGATTTGGCAAAGCTAAGCCCTACTTAGGTGGTTACTCTTTGTGGCTATTAAATTACAGTTTGTCAGTTAATGAGGAACTCACCCCCCATACAACCCACAAAGAAAGAGAAGCAAGTAGAACAGAAATGAGCAAATGCATCCATGCCCAGACTATAATCACTCTCTGTATGTGCAGCTCTTCTCAGAATGCTGAAGCTTGCAGGTCCTTATAAAGCTTTCTAATTCCCTGACATCAAAGGCACAATTAGTAACCATGTCCTCTCCCACCCCTTTCTGCATTTCACACTTTCAAAGCTTCAGCCATGTTTTAGCCTTTCATCTTCTTAAAAGTAAACAACATGGCTTTTTTTAAGGAACATATTAAATAAACCCAAATAACACTGATGTTCGTGTGGCACTGTATTTTGTTTGAGACTTTAATCTCTGTTTTGTTCTCTCAGTTGCCAGGCCTTTGTGTTCTTTTAATTGAGGTCAGCATCTATTCCAGGCATTTGTTTTTGAAAGCATGAAATTATTAAGGGGTATTAGACCAGAGAGAGGGGTGAGAGGTATTTTGGGGGTTGAGAGAAATGAAGTTCTGCACCCCACACCTAAGTAGAGGCTCAGAGTGACAGAGCCCAGAGAGGGACATCTAACAGGTCTCACTCCAGACACAGGACTTTTACAGAGATTCCTGTGTGCTAGCAGGAGTCTGAAGCAGCTAAAGTGTTTGTGCTAAAGAGGCCCTTTCTTTCTTTCTTTCTTTCTTTCTTTCTTTCTTTCTTTCTTTCTTTCTTTCTTTCTTTTTTTTTTTTTTTTTGCCTTGTTATGCTGGATAGGACCACCACTAATTATTGAGTAGAAATGATAAGATCACATATCATTGTATTTTTCTTTTTTTTTTTTTTTAAATTTTTTTTTAACATTTATTCATTTTTGAGACAGAGACAGAGCATGAACGGGGGAAGGTCAGAGAGAGAGGGAGACACAGAATCGGAAACAGGCTCCAGGCTCTGAGCTGTCAGCACAGAGCCCGACGCGGGGCTCGAACTCACAGACCGCGAGATCATGACCTGAGCCGAAGTCGGACGTCCAACCGACTGAGCCACCCAGGCGCCCCTATCATTGTATTTTTCTGAGCAACGATAACTCAAGCTCAACACGAAGACTTGGGCTTGGAGTAGGCAGGTGGGCAGAACCAGGAAAACTTCACACAAACACCACTAAGCTGCTACGACTTTCATTTATTTGTTCCTTTCAACAGACTAAACAGTACCTGCTTGCAAGCCAGGGGAATGGGATGGATGGCTGCTCAGTCCAGAGATTGGTCATCCTTCTGTCTGCATTAGCTGCTGCTCACTGCTGGCTGGTACACTGCTGGCTGCTCACTGCTGGCTAGTGCCCTTTACTGTGGATGTCTTCACAAAAGACTGGAGTCCTTTTATGGTGTGTGGCAGTTTATGGCTGGTTCAGTGCACTTCAGAGTAAAAGTTGGTCAGAGAGGGCGGGGTGTGGTGAGCTGGGCTTAATATGCAAACTAAAATGGCCCTCAGCACTTGGAGGGCACCTCTCAGTATATGGTCCGCAGCAGATATGAATATCATTCATATTCTGATTGGTTTCACCTCAAATTACCAAACTAATTTCATAACTGTTTACATATTGTGCTTACAAGTTATGCAATTTTTTATCAGTATGTTTCAAAACATGGCTGTACTTTCTAAAACATGCTCATTACAACTTATCTACAACTTTGAGGTGAAACTTTAATAGCAAGAGAGCATTCCAAATGGGAAAGCCAATTTCAAACAAGGTCAAGACTTTATAACCTACATTAAAATATAGGGTGAAATACCTTTTACAAGTACCAATTTATATATAACACACTAGCCTTGTTTCTGATATAAGGAAAAAATCTTTAATTTCACCAATAAGTATGATGTTAGCTATAGATTTTTTTTGTTGTTGATGTCCTTAGTCAGATAGAGGAAGTTACTTAAATACTGGATTGCTGAAAATTTTTATCATGGATGCATGTTGGATTCTGCCAGCTACTGAAATTTATATATTTCTCTCATTCTGTTAATATGGTGGATTACTTAGATGATTTTCAATTTTAAATCATCTGTGAAGTACTGGAATAAACTCCACTATATCATGATTAATTACCCTTCTTACACATTGCCAGATTTGGTTTGCTAACATTTCATTATGGACTATGGCATTTAATTTTCTTTTCTTGCAGTCTCTTTATCTGAGTTTGGTATTAGGGTTAGTGTGTACTCTTAAAATAAGTTGGAAAGTATTCTTACTATTTTCTGAGAATTTATGTAATACTTGTTTTAAGTCTTCTGTAAACATTTGATAAAAAATTCTCAGTAAAACCATTTATGCCTGAAATCTTTTATACTGGGGGTTTTAGGTAGATAGTAGATAGGAGAGAGAGAGAGAGATACAGAGATTGATACAGAGATAGAGAAATAGATACAGAGATACAGATAGATATAATGGTTGAGGTTTTTTATTTCATTCTAATTTTTCAAGAACTTGTCTGTTTCTTTTAAATTGCTAAGTGTATTTGTTTAAAGTTGTTCAGAAATTCTATTACCATTTTATTTTTAGAAAATCTAGCAATATCCCTCCATTCCTTCATTTCTTTTTTTTAATTAAAAAAATTGTTTTCCATTCCTTCATTTCTAATATTGGTGGTTTGTGTTTTCTTTCTTGATTAGTTTGTAATCAATTTAATCAAATTTGTTAATATTTTGAAGGAACCAACTTTTGGTTTGGTTAATTTTCTCTATTTTTTGTCTGCTCTGTCTCATTTATTTCCACTATAATCACTGTTATTTCCTTTCTTCTGCTTAATTTTGTTTTAATTTGTTTACTTGTTTTCCAGTCTCTTAAGGCATAAATTTATATCATTGATTCTAAGCGTTTTTTTCCTAATGTAAGCATTTATTGTTTTTTAATTTTTTTAATGTTTATTATTATCGAGAGACAGAGAGGCACAGAGAGTGAGCAGGGGAGGGGTAGCAAGAGGGGGAGACACAGAATCTGAAGTAGGCTCCGGGCTCTGAACTGTCAGTACAGAACCTGACACAGGGCTCATGACCTGAGCTGAAGTTGGTAGCTTAACCAACTGGGCCACCCAGGCGCCCCGTAATGTAAGCATTTAAAGCTATAAACTTCCCACCAAGCCCTGATTTTGCTGCTTACCTCTAATTTGGATGTTATGGTTTCGTTATTATACAATTTGAAATATTTTCTACTTTGCTTTGTGATTCCTTCCTTGACCATAGGTTATTTAGGAGAGCATTGTTTAATTTCTAAATATTTGGGTATTACTCTTTTTGCTTTCTAATTGAATTCCATTGTGGTTAGAGAACCTCCTCTGTAAGATTTCTTTGACATTTATTGAGATTTGTTTTATGGCGCACAGTTTGGTCTATCTTGGGGAACTTTTCATATGCACTTGCAAAGAATATCATTCTTCCATTGTGTGCTGGAGTATCTATAAATATCATTTAGGTCAAGGTGTTTGACAGCATCTTACACAGCTTGTAGATCAATTTACTATCCAGAAAAAAATTCTAATGTGAGCCACATATGGAATTTTAAATTTTCTGGTAGCCACATTAACTCAAGAAAAAAAAAACAGATGGAATTAATTTTTAAACTATATTTTATCTAACCTGAAATATCTAAAGATCATTTAACATGTAACCCATATAAAATCATTAACAGGATATTTTACATTCTTGTTTCCTATTAAGTCTTTGAAATTCAGTGTGGATTTTACACTCCCCAGTACATCTCAATTTAGACTAACCACACTTCAAGAACTCAATAGCCACATGTGATTCTAATAGCTATTGTATTAGCAGCAGAGTTCTAGATTCTTGTTTATTTTCTACTTATTTTATCAATTGCTTAAAAAAGGATGTTTATGATTATGGATTTGTCTATTTCTCCCTTTAGTTTTGTCAGTTTTGTCCCATTTATTTTGAAGTTTTGTTGTTAGGTGCAGACACATTTATAATTTTTATATCTTCCTGATGATTGGCTCCTTTTTCACTATAAAATGTTACTTTTTATCTCTGATAAAGAGAGATGTTTTGCTGTCTGTTATGTCTGATATAGATATAACCATTCCAGCTTCTTTATGACTATATGCATAACATATCTTTTCCTATCATTTTAGTTTCAACTTATATGTGTCTTTCCATTTAAAGTGAATCTTTTGTAGATAGCATGTATTTGAGTCTTACTTTTAAAACTCCAATCTAATAATTCTTTTAATTATAGTGTTCTATTCACTTACATTTAGCATAATTGCTAATGTGGTTGGATTTAGAGCTGCCATTTTACATATTTGTTTTATATTTTTCTCATATTTAATCTTTTTTAGCTCTGTTTTTACACTTTCTGGTTAATTTTTTTTTAACATTTTGTGTTTTTATTTTTCTACTGACTGTATTTCTTGCATGATTTTTAAATGCTTGCCTTAGGATTACAATGCACTTTAACTTACCCCAAACTACTCAGAGTTAATACTTCATAATAAATATAGAAATATTTCAATAGTATAATTCCGTTCACCCCCCCATTCATACTGATATTGTCATGTATAACTACATACATGATAAACTGCACAGTACAACATTATAAATTTAGCTTTGACTTTTCATATATCATTTAAAGAACTAAAAATATATATATAGTCTTATATAGTCACTATTTCTTGCAATATTTTTTTTCTGTAAATTTGCGTAACCACCTGGTGTCATTTCCCTTCAGCTTGAAGAAGTTTCTTTAAGATTTCTTCAGTATAAGTCAGCTGGTGATGAATTTCCTCAGGTTTTGTTTACCTTAAAATGTTTTTTTATTTCGTATTTTATTTTATCTTATTTTTTAGAAGTTAGTTTTCCTGGATACAACATCCTGCACTGGTTTTTGTTTTTGTTTTTGTTTTTACTTCAGCACTTTAAAGGTGCCTTTTAACTGTATTTAACTAGCTCCCAGTGTTTCTGATGTAAAGTTCACAATCTTTAAGTAGTTCTCGTGTATCTGATGTGTCATTTTTCTCCGGTTGCTTCAATGTCTGCCTTATCTCTGGATTTCAGCAGATTGATAGTTATATGGCTATTTTGCTTTTCTTTATATTTATGCTGTTTGAGGTCCATTGAGCTTCTAAAATCTATAAATGGATGTCTTGCATTAACTTTGCTGAGTACATTATAACCATCATCTCACTGTGCCACTTATATTACATTGAAAATCTCACTTACTTCACAGATACAATGTACAATGTGATATAAACTATTTTATCCATTTTTATAGAAGAGTGATCTGATGCTCAGAGTGGAGGAGAAACTTGCCCAAGACTGAAGATCTGTTAAGTGATAGAGTAAGATTTTAACCTACATCAGTCTGACTCCACATTCAAAGGTCTTGTTAGGTGCTAGTGAAGTCCAGCATTAAAAATGACTCATTCTCTGGGGTGCCTGGGTGGCTCAGTCAGTTAAGTGTCTGACTTTGACTCAGGTCATGATCTCATGGTGTGTGAGTTCGAGCCCTGCACTGGGTTCTGTGCTGACAGCTCAGAGCCTGGAGTCTGCTTTGGATTTTGTGCCTCCTTCTCTCTCTGCCCCTCCCCTACTCATGTTCTCTCTCTCTCTCTCTCAAGAATAAATAAACACTTAAGAAAAAAAGAAAGACTCATTCTGCTTGAGAGGTCCATGAAGATTTCAAAAGTAGGGCAGCACTTATTCTGAGTCTTGAAGCATGAGTAGAGAGAGGGAAAAAAGGGTATTTCTTTCAACTTATCCTCTTGGTTGTTTGATATAAAAGTTGGAAACATAAAATCAAGCAGTTTTTAAGCAACTGTAAGTTTTTCAGCTTTTTGGCAAGGAAATGCTTTAGTACATCCTAAAAATAGGCATAGAATAACTAAAATATAGTCAAATCCCACTGATGGTGGAAACTGGATATAAATCTATCTGAAGGCGGTCAAAGGGTCTTTAAGTCTTCAGTTGCTGGCCATGTCTTACCTTCACAGTTTTTTTCATGATTGTGTTGTTGACATGTGACACGTGATTCCACTGTGCCATAATTAGTAAAGTTTCATAAAGAAACTTCATTAGTATTCATTTGAAATCATCTGGTGTCACCAATCAGCCATCTTGGGAGTACCTGAGATTGTCTAAGTGAAGGAGTGAAAGGTAAAACCAGATTCCCTCCCCTCCAATATCTGCTTTTAAAATAAGAAGCAAACATTAATATTTTATAATGGCCTATTTGAATCCCTCCAGTGATTTTTCCTTTGAGTGTTTGATTATGGTTATTACTGTGGTTAGGGTTGCTTGTTTAGCAAAATAATCTCCTAGAGCATTTCTTTAGTCTTACCTATTTTCTTTCTCTACCTCTTCTCCCTCCTTCTGGACAGGTCTCAATCCTTATAATAGCCACCTCTCTTGGAAGTAGGAGCACCTTGATGTTCTATGACTTGTCCATTTTGGATGGGAATTCCAGCAGGGGTAAGAAACACCCTTTGTCTCCACAGCATTTCAAAGCCATGTACTACTCTAAAAATATACTTGCTATCTGTATACGTTTACCCTCTACTCTTTGGATAGTTGATATGCTCTCATTGGTGCAGTAAGTTTTGCTACCCAGGCTAATTTTACCTGATGGAAAACTATTTTCTAAAGGAGAGCTTACATTACTTATAACATATTTTGCTTATAACTTCCAGTTTTGGTTGAGGTATGATCAATCAACAAATCATATTAGGTCAAGGTTCTCAATGGGAGAGAAAGTTCCCTGAGTTAAGACTATCATGAGATTATTCTTCTTCTGATAGGGGCAAAAGGGTGGCAGGATTTAGGAGTTTGCAGTGGTAAATAGAAATGTGAGAGAAAATAATAACAGAATCTCAATAGAGGTTGATCAGCTGTCTGGACAGTGTTGTGTTTTCTCAGGCAGAAGTAATGTTTATACCACAAGAAGAACCATGAGCTCAAGCAAACAGTTTAGGATTAGTTCAGCAAAAACATCAAGTTATTTAGCAACTGAGTCTAAAGTCTATATGGGGAAAGAAAGATCCAGAATTGCCAACTCAATATTGAAGAACAAAATTGGAGGGACTGATACTACCTGGCCTCAAGATTTACTATAAAGCTACAATAATCAAGACAGTGTGATATTTGAGAAAGAATAGACATATATATTAATGGAACAGAATAGAGAGCCCAGAAATAGACACACGTAAACATAGTCAACTGATCTTTGACAAAGGAGCAAAGGTATTACAATCAATGGAGCAAAGATCATGATGTCAACAAATGATACTGGAACAATTGGACATCCACATCCAAAAAAAAAAAAAAAAAAGGATCTAGACACAGACCTTATACTCTTCACAAAAATTAAATCCAAATGAATATATACCTAAATGCAAAATGTAAAGCTAATACTCCTAGAAGATAACATAGGGAAAGACCTACATGACCTTAGGTGTGTTGATGACTTTATTTATTTATTTTTAGTACTTATTATTTTTGAGAAAGACAGAGCACAAGAAGGGGAGGGGCAAAAATAAAGGGAAACACAGTATCCAAAGCAGGCTTTAGGCTCTGAACTGTCAGCACAGAACCCAACTCAGGGCTCAAACTCACGAACTACAAGATCATGACCTGAGCCAAAGTCGGATGCTCAACCTACTGAATCACTCAGGCACCCCTGTTAATGACTTTTAGTCACTTTGGTGACAACACCAAAGACATGATCCATGAAAGAAAAAAATTGATACTGGATTTCATTAAAATGAAACACTTCTGCTCTGTGAAAGATAGTGTTATGAGAATAATAAAACAAAGTGCAGACTGGTAGAAAATATTTGCAAAATACACATCTGATAAAGGACTATTATCCAAAATATACACAGAATTCTTAAAACTCAACAACAAGAAAATAAACAACATGATTAAAAGATGAGCCAAAGACCTAATAAGCATTTCACCAAAGAAGATATACAATGGCAAGTAAACATCTGAAAAGGTGTTCAACATCATATGTCATTAGGAAGGGGCAAATTAAAACAACAGGATCTCTACATACATATTAGAATGGTTCAAATCCAAAACACTGTCATTACCAGATGCTGACAAAGGATATGGAGCATCAGAAACTCTCATTTATTCCTACTGGGGAAAAAATGGCATGGCCACTTGAGAAGGCAGTGTGACAGTTTCTTACAAAACTTAACATACTCTTTCCATGTGATCCAGCGATCATGTTCCTGGTATTTACCCAAATGAATTGAAAATTATGTCCACAGAAAAAAAATAAATAAATAAATAAATAAATAAATAAATAAATAAAAAAAAAAAATTATGTCCACAGAAAAACCTGCACAGACGTGTTTATAGCAGCTTTACTCATAATTGCCAAAATTTGGGAGCTGAAGATGACTTCAGCAGATGAATGGATAAATAAATCGTGGTATGTTTAGATAATGCGGTATTTTTCAGTGCCAAAAAGAAATGAGCTACAAAGCCTTGAAAAGAAATGGAGGTGTTGATCATTTCCAGCAAAATAAAGAAATATGTATGTCTAAGAGTAGGAAATGGTTTAAAAATTATGTAAATACATATTATGTAATGTTATATAATCATAATATTAATGAATAATCCTATTTTGAATGTGATTCTTATATAATGTCAATTGAAAATGGCAGAATTTATTTTAATATGGTATTATCCAAACTTTCTTCAAAAACATATATAGCAAAAGTGTATTAAGAAATGTATTAGAAGTTACCTCTACATTATAGGATATGAGTTTTGTTTATCTATTCCAAACTCATTTTAGTTTTTTCCGTCAATAAAAATATATAACCATTACTCATTATCTAATAAAAGTCATAAAAATAAAATCAGATATTACATTTTATAATTGCTATTATCACCATCATCATTAATATCTCAAATTTTTATTATTTATTGCAACATCAAAATATTCTTGTCCTAATATGTAGGCGTAATAAACCTGAGCCTGAATTTCTACAATGCCATAATATCATAAACATTGTCACTTTAAGGTGAAATAAACAATTAAAGAACACACACACACACACAAAAAAAAGAAATGGAGGATATGGAGGAAATTTAAATGCATATTATTAAGTGAAAGAAGACAATCTGAAAAGACTACACACTGTATGATTCCAGAAGTATATAACATTCTAGAAAAAGCAAAACTATCAAGACAGTAAAATGATCAGTGGTTGGGGGGAAGAAGGGAGGGAAGGATGAACAGGCTGAGCCCAGAGGATTTTTAGGGCAGTGAAACTCTTTTGTATGATACTCTAATAATGGATACATGTCATTATACATTTGTCAAAACCCATAATATGTACAACACCAAGAATGAACACTAATGTAAACTATGGACTTCAGATGATAATGATGTGTCCATGTAGGTTCATTGATTATAACAAATGCACTTCTGCGGTCTAGGATGTCGATACTGGGGAAGACTGTGCGTGTGTGGGGACTGAGGGTATTTGGGAACTCTTGGTCCTTTTTCTGCTCAATTTTGTTGTGAATCTAAAACTCCCCTAAAAAACTAAAGCTTATTAATTAAAAAAAAGTCCTACCAGTTATTTTTGTGGAACTTGACCAGCTAATCATAAAATTTATATAAAAATGTAAGGAGAAAAACAAAGTTGAAGGATTTGCTTGACCAGGAATCAAGACTTACAAAAAAGCTATACTAACTCAAGTAGGTTGGTCTTGCTAGAAGTAAGTAAACTGATGAGCAGAAGAGAGAAATTAGACATAGAGGTGGTAGTGCAGGGCGGTGAGGCAAAGATGATCTTTTCAGTAAATGTTTTTAAGACAATTTTAGGTATCCACATGGAAAAACATTTAAATTGGATCTTTAAATCACAACACACCAAAAATCCAGTGCTTTACAAAACCACATGTGAAATATAAAACAGTAAGGCATTTAGAAGTAATGTAGGAGAATATCTTCATAATCTGATGATGAAAAATATTTCTTAAATAAGGCATGAGAAACATTAATAATAAGGCAGGGGTGCCTGGATGGCTCCATCAGTTAATTGTTGAACTCTGATATCATCTCATGGTCCTGTTGTCAGGAATCGAGTGCTGCATCGGGCTCTGTGCTGAGGGGAGCCTGCTTGGGATTCTCTGTCTCCCTCTCCCTCTGCCGCTGCCTCACTTGTGCGTACTCTCTCTCTCTCAAATAAATGGATAAACTTAAAAAAAGAAGAATAAGATAATATTTATATAAGGTACTTAGAATAGTCAAAATCAGGAGTGCCTGAGTGACTCAGTTGGTTAAGCTTTCAGCTTCTGCTCAGGTCATGATCTCACATTTCCTGAGTTCCAGCCCTATGTGGGGCTCTGTGCTGACAGCTCAGAACCTGGAGGCTGCTTCAGATTCTATGTCTCCCTCTCTATGCCTCCCCGCTCATACTCTGTGTCTGTCTCTCTCTAAGTAAATAAACATTAAAAATTAAAAAAAAAAAAAGAATTGTCAAAATCATGGAGATAGAAAGCAGAATGGTAGTTGCCAGTGGCTGAGGGGTAGGGAGGAAAGGGGGTTATTGTTTAATGAGTATAGATTTTATCAGATGAAACAACTTATGGAAATGGCTGGTGGTGATGATTGCACAACATTATGAATGGATTTAATACCGCTGAGCTGTACACTTAAAATAGTTACAATGGTAAATATTATGTTATTTATTTTACCACAATTTAAAAATTGAAAAAAAATAAAGGGAAAAATTTAGCAGCACAATAAATGCATAATTTAACAATGCCCTTTAGTGTTCTATGAATATCTAGTGGGGTATTTTATCTTCATGAGACTTGGAGTAAAATATTAATGAAACTACATGAAAAAACTTTATAAAAACCAATTAAAATATCACTTTGGGCCCTCCCAAAAGCAATATATTGATGTATTAGACTACAATAAAATATTTACTTATTAGTTGAAATGTCTTCTCCTGTTCTGTGGTTAGCCTTTTTTAACACTGTTAATAGTTTATTTTGCTAAACAGTTTTGTTATTACATGTACTCTTCTGTATGTGTATTATTTCACAATTTAAAACAGCATTTTAATTTTTTTAATTTATTTTTTAAAATTTATATCCAAGTTAGTTAGCATATAGTGCAACAATGATTTCAGGAATAGATTCCTTAATGCCCCTTACCCATTTAGCCCATCCCCCCTCCCAAAACCCCTCCAGTAACTCTCTGTTTGTTCTCCATATTTAAGAGTCTCTTATGTTTTTGTCCCCCTCCCTATTTTTATGTTATTTTTGCTTCCCTTCCCTTATGTTCATCTGTTTTGTATCTTAAAGCCCTCATATGAGTGAAGTTATATGATATTTGTCTTTCTCCAACTGACTACTTTCGCTTAGCATAATACCCTCCAGTTCCACCCACACAGTTGCAAATGGCAAGATTTCATTCTTTTTGATTGCTGAGTAATACTCCATTGTATATATATATACACCACATCTTCTTTATCCATTCATCCATCGATGGACATTTGTGCTCTTTCTATACTTTGGCTATTGTTGATGGTGCTGCTATAAACATTGGGGTGCATGTGCCCTCTCAAAACAGCATACCTGTATCCCTTGGATAAATACCCAGTAGTGCAATTGCTGGGTCGTAGGGTAGTTCTATTTTTAATTTTTTGAGGAACCTCCATACTGTTTTCCAGAGTCGCTGGACCAATTTGCATTCCCACCAGCAGTGCAAAAGAGATCCTCTTTCTCCGCATCCTCGTCAATATCTGTTGTTGCCTGAGTTGTTAATGTAAAACAGCATTTTTAAAGATAGGATTTTAAATTCAATACAAATAAGCATCAAGATGGCAGCTAAAAAGAAGTAACTGATAGATAATTTCACCCCAAGAAGACAAACTAAGGGCTGCTTCACAGGCCAAACCCAATGGGGCTGGCAAAGAAGGGTATCTCAGTCAGTCACTTTTAGGGTCTTTTAACTTTCAGAGCTCCCTCTCTCTCAGGAATCCTGTGTCCTTATGACCCCCTGGCTTGCAAAACCCCTCACTCTGGGGATGCTGCCACCACGACATAACCAATGATTATTTAGTAATTTCTCAAACATTTTTTCCTTCAGTCTTCACAATAGTCTTCACAGCCCCTGAGGCTGGTCTTCTTATTAGAGCCATTTGTCATCTATGTTCTTTTAGTATATCTGTGACCTCTAATAGTGTTCTCAGCACTGACCGTCAAGAAAGAGATAGGATGAGAGGGTAACCATGAACAAGTCCAGCTAGGGAAATGGTTTTAGATATTTCTTTTTTATGCTTTGAAAACTATTTATAAGAGAATCTTCTTCATTTTCCAGAGACAGCTTAGTTCTTAGACAACAAAAAGAAGTGACACTATGCACACTAGGATGTAAACATAGAGCCATTCATTATCTCTGAAGAGGGTACAGGCAAAAAATATAAAGAAAATTGAGGATGACTGAAAGAATATTTAATGGAGCCACATTTGAGTCTAACATCTCTAATATTGTTCTCAGTATCAACAGGAAAAAAATAGAGTGGGACAGTTTATTATATCTAATTAGTAATTGTAATAGATTATGGAAAATCTTGACATGGAAATCATGAGGCATAATGAGGCTTATGTTTATTTTATATTGTTCTTACTATGTTGTTAGGTTATGGAGGAAAGCAAACAGTGTTGGAGGGATTTTTCCAACCCCCACGTATCTCTAATCTGTGAAGTAGATGCTGCCAGTGCCTTTCCCATATCCCTAGATAGTTCAGGATTCTCAGGTGATTTCCATCTGCCAGTATCTGCATCTCTATGCCTACAATCTCTTTTCCTTGGAACTGCAGAAAAGTGTGCTGCCTACTTGCATGGCAGACCAGAGGAGCAAAGAATTAACATGCCCTCCCTTGGCCCCCAACAGAAAAATCCCTCAATCAGTGACTGAAAAATTGTATATAAACACCCCAGCCCCTTGTCCTTTGGGTAGAATAATTCTAAACTGTGTGTTGTACATTCCTTGAGGTGTGCTTGGAAGGTAGAGTCCCAGTATGCACCATGGTAGCTGGCTTCATGACACTTCAGGCTTTTCTCCCTTCCCTGTATCACCAAGCCACTTCACACCAGTATTCTCTGCACCTCTCAGATAAGCTACCTGGATCTGAATCCTTTGTCTCAGGTGGGAACCAAACTAAGACACCTTAAATATGGACTCTCCTATAGAACATCTCTTGGTATCCCAGTCATAAAGAGAATACTGGGGGGATCAATTCAGAGTCTAATTCAGCATACTATTTCTTATTTTTCAAATTGCCTGGAAATTATCTCACCTAGATGTACTTTATTGCTTAGTAGTAATAGTGAAGGGGCTGGCAATTAGGTGGAGTACATGCTTGTGGAGGAAAGTCCAGAAAAAATCATTCTTGAGCAAAGGGAACATCTAAAGAACATTCTGGATTGCCCACATCTAGGGATGATAATCAAAATATTTAACAACTGGTACAGTATGGTCCTCCACCAATCATAAAAGATGGACTGTATGCTGCATGGCTGCCATACTAGATGACCATTGGCTCTGCCCAGTGAAACACAAGGGACCCGGTTCTGCCTTGGTCAGATCTTTAGACTGGGTTGAGAGGTTGTTGGGCAGAATGGTTTACTTGGCTTTTTCCGGGTGCACTGGAGTGTAGGTGGGTTTAATTTTTATTCCTCCTCAGAAAGAGAAATAATGAGTAGAAACTTTTATCAAATATTCCCAAAGGAAGCTAAAGGCCAAGCAGGAGCCATGTTGGCAGGGACTTTGAGGGATTTACACTCCAACATTATTATTTGTGTCCTCTCCTGAGTATGTAAGGAAAGCCACAAACTGCACCAAGTTTCATTCTAGAGAACTCTTTTCCATCACGGATTGCTTGCGCAAGACCAAAGAGCAAAGTAGCCAAGGCATAGGTATGTAGATGCCCCAAGATAAGCCCGTCAGAGCCTCTCTCCTGGGACTATGAAAGTGAAGCAAAATGATGAAAGGATGGGAGAGAAAGTCTCTGGAGTCTATTTATGTAGGGAGAATGCTAATCTATTCATGCAGTGGGAATGCTATCAACTATGGTCAACTGGTTCCTGCTGCCCAGAGTTGCCTGGTTTCTGTTCATGTCCTTGACCTTGTTGTTTCTGGGAGCCTTTTGATGTCCTTCTCATAATAGCCATTCATTCCTTAAATTTTCCAGAATTGGTTACCTTTGCTTACAACTAAAGAACCATAACTCAGTCAGGTCCTATATGCTTATCTTCAGTCATGTTTTGTGGGAAGTGGACTTGTTCAACAAGTGTGTGGCAGGAGTTATTGAAATAAGAAGCCAGTCCCTGGATTTTCAGCAAATAAGAGGAAGAAGACAAAGAAGCTTGATGTGAGTCAGGGATGTGGAGTATATCACTTTCAGATCAGCTTTACCACAGTCAGCTCTCAGTTACTTGTGAAGCTAGAATTCCATCTCTAGCTTCTCCATTGTCCCACAGGTTGACTGGCTTATGAGTAGGCATATCTCACAATCACACCCTGGTGGCTTAGACAGATACTTGGAGAAAGACAAAAGCTCAGATCAGGCTCTCTTGTTAACAATTCCAGTAAAACAAGGGTCAGTTTATCCCATTGAAATCATGGGATAAAATAAGACCTCACTGGAATATGTAGATGTCAGTCACCATGATATTCACACTTAAAATAATTATGCATATGTCTATGTGCGTTTCATGGGAACTATACTATGAACTGGGTGGGTTTCCTTTTCTTTTCTTTTTTTTTAATTTTTTTTAACGTTTATTCATTTTTGAGACAGAGAGAGACAGAGCATGAATGGGGAAGGTCAGAGAGAGAGGGAGACACAGAATCGGAAACAGGCTCCAGGCTCTGAGCTGTCAGCACAGAGCCCGACTCGAGGCTCGAACTCATGGACGGCGAGATCATGACCTGAGCCAAAGTCGGACGCCCAACCGACTGAGCCACCAGGCGCCCCTCCTTTTCTTTTTTAATGCTTATTTGCGTTAAGAAAACTGAGATATGAATTTTCTGTCATAATTGCAGCTATTTCTTTGCCAGTGTTGGGTATAACGCATCCATATCAAACTCTCAAAGGGGGGCCATCTGAATACCTGCCAACTCAGCCCACCCATAGAGCTTTGCCTAGAAGCCATGTCTTTTATAGAATTTAGCTCGGGCGAGAAGATCATTGACCAAGTCATTGTCTATGTCCACTGGGTTTGCAATAGCATCGATTCCTGACTTAAAGGCCGAGAGACCACCTGAAATGAAACAGAAGTTCAGAATGAAACATTAACTTTCAGCAGAAATCAGCTTTGAGCCTTCCCAGGATGTAAGCCCCCTAGGTACATCTTCCAAAGCACGCAGTCCCAGATCCTTCCCTTTTCCTCCCCTCCTAAAAGGATCAACTACCCCAAGAATCTCTGGGAAAATTCCAGATTGCTTTCCTTCTCTCTCCTTTTAAAAGTCCTTTGTATTTCTTGCTACAAAAGTCGTATTTGCTTCTTATACAGTCCAGGTCTGGCAAAAGTAGATCCTCAGCAAATCAGTCTGAGAATGCTTATAACATTCTCTCAGCCATTAAATAGCTTACTCATTTTTAAAAAATTACTTATTCACTCACTTTTTTAGGCATTCAGTAAATGTTTTTAAGCACCTACTATGTGCCAGGATGGGTGCCACACTGAGTTCAGGGTGCACAACGGTATCCAAGACATAATCATTTCTATGTAGGGATATGTGTGTGTAGGTGTATTTTACCCAAGAATTTTGATCTTCAGTAGCTACTTATGTGTTTAACATAATTATGCTCTGCTCTGATGTATAGAGGAAAAGCTCCCTGGTCCTGATCCCTGATTTCAAGGACCTCGAAATAGAAAAAATAAATTGTTTGTTCTAAATTAAGGATGTTAAAGGAGGAGAGAGGTATATACATACCATGAGTCTATAGAAGGTAGAGTTAATAGGACTTGGTGTGGTTGGATGTGAAGACAGAAAGAACCAGAAAACCTAAGAAAACAATCTGTTTTTCTGGCTGGAATGACTAGACATATTTTGACACCTTTCAGAGATAGAAAATGCAGAAGAAAGAGCAAGTTTATAGTGGGAAGCTAGTGACTTAATTCAGTCTGGAAGATGCTGAACTTGAGGAGATCTGTGATCAACCAAGCAGAAATCTCCACTTGGACATGTCATGGTACCTATGCCCTGATGTCACTGAGAATGCTCACAGAGTAAAAATTTGTTCAAACAATTCATAAAGAGGTTAACAGTTTCTTTAATCAAGAAAAAAAACTATCAGAGGGAGGTAAACATATTCTTTTAAACTATGGCACTAATTCTCAAGACATCACTCAGTGGCTCAGTAACCAAGGAGAGAGGTAATGAGAATGCCAACGTCTGGCAGAAGAGGAAATGGAAGTTGGGAAGGAAGACCACTCAAAGTAACTCAGTGATTTGGAGAAAACTAGTACAGTCATCTGGAAGCTCCTCCCATGCCCACTGTTGACCCCATGAGAATGCCCTCAGGGAGGCCCAGGGCACATCTGGTCTTCAGGGGTCTCACTCACTGAACTTTTTAACAAAGCTCCACAAATATGGCCTACCTTTGAGGTGTTGAGCCACACTCCACGTGGGGAACTTTTTCTGGATTGCCTTTATTTTGTCTGTTAGAATCCCAACAGCCTGCAATAGGTGTTCTTTGCTGTCCCAGGTACCAACAGGGTGATGAATTTTTTTATCAAGCTAGAAAAATCAGATAATAATGTCAGCATCTAGATGAAACAATGCCTTTTTCTGCTATTCCTGATTTCTCTTCCTTGTATTCAAGTACACAGACAGTGGCCTCGGCCCCCTTACTTTATCTCCACAGAATCAATTCTATAGTCCTTTTTCTCACGAAAAGAGAGTCGGAGAAACAAAGTATGATTTAGGAGATGTGAATGTGGCATAGTTTTAGTTAAGCTCTCAAATAGAAATAAGTATATGAAAAAGTTGTTTCAAAACAAATAATTAGCACTCAATGTCTAGATACTTGCAGTCAAAAATAAAAATTTGTTTCTAACTGGGACAGCTAAAGTCTGGGTTTCTACAGACAACTTAAAATAAAGACTGGAAGCAAACATCCAGATACTTTGGATTGTCTTCTCCAATTTGCTTAAAAAAACAAGTTGGTTCAAGTAGAGCTTAATTATAGTGTTTTGATCTACGTGGATGAAATTTACTACTTTATGAACCCCAAATGGACACCTTTAATAGTACCCTTTATAAGATTTTCTCAATTAAGTGTATTACATTTTATTAGTTGCAAACTATAATTATAAAACTCATTAAATACTTTTTCTGAAGACAGCCAATAACTGATAAATCTTGAATGAAATAACCAAAGATAAGTTAGAGAAATACAGAAGTGCAAATGATGCTGAAGTACCAGGGTGTTTTGAAGACTGGAAGTACTGCAAATGAGTATCCAGATTGGATTGAGCTTCCATAAGGAAGGATGAAGTGGGACTGACTGAAAATTTCCTTGCCAGGTACCTGCATCAAACCAAATCTAAGTCCTCTGTGGTCCCAGCCATCTTGCAGGACTGCTCCACCATGGCTTTCTCTGGAGATGATGGCTGCAATGAGAGCAGGGTCCACACAATGCCTCAGCCCAACTTCTTTGATCAGAATCTGGTAAGGCTTTAAGGCCCTCAAATCCATCTCAGCAAACATTTCAGAACCACGGATCCCTAAGTCAATAGAAAATAAACTGTTTACTCCAGAAGAAAACCCGCTTTCAAAGTTTAGTAAGTTAGTCACGCGCCTGACCACATCTTGGAACTATTCTAGGACATTTTCTGATCTCTAATTGCATAAACCTTGAAAGGTTCACAACCACTGGCAGATACCACTTCTGCTCTCTTTCTTGATCTTCTGCTACCCGCCACATTGGTGCATTGGGAAGACTCTTGAACTAGAAGTCAGCCAGCCTAAATTTGAGTCTGGTTCTGCCACTACCTAGTTCCAGACCCATGGGAAGTCTCTTCTTGCTGAGCCTCAGTTTTCAGATCTATAAATCGGGGGACGTAGGATTAGATTGACCTTGTTGTTGCTTCCAGTGCTGATTTTCTAATACTGGGATAACATGAAGAAGACTTTGGAACAGGATTCTCAAAAGACAAGATGTACAGAGAGCAAGAGGCGTGCTTAAAATGCTCATGCTGTAACATGAAGTAAAAACCAACAAAAAACATAAAACAAAGCCAGAATGTAATATTTTATGTAAACAGTCATTTCAATATGTAGAAGTAAACCCATTAAGACAAAGTTTGGAAAGAATAGGGGGAAAATGAAAAGAAACAGATTGTTAGGTTGGTGAGGATTCTGCTTTCTTATAATTTTTAATTTTGGTATCATTGCTGTAACAGTGATTATACCTTTTTAAAATTAAGCTACTTCCTAAAAATGAATCTGGAAATGATGAAAATGGGAAAGCCAAATGTTTGCTTTGCTTTTCACTTACCACAGTTAATCAACCTGGTTATATCACAAGAAGCACCAGAGGTCTCCATGGTCATGATATCACCGTAGCAGCCGTGGTACAGGCGGGGATGCAGGTGAGGGCTCATTGACTGAGTGAAAGGGTATGAGCCCCTAGAAGTGCCTGGTGGATAGAATGATAATTCACATGAAGCCTGTGAGAAATATCACTCTAGTTGCTATAATTAGCGTTACTAAACCAAAGGCGAAGCCATAGATTTACTCCTCCCCAAGTCCCTCCCAAGACCCTTAGGATGGTTCATTAGACAAAACAGAATAGAAGATTCCTCCTTCCCACTTTACCCCAACCTTAAAAAAAAAATTTTTTTAAGTAGTCTTCACACCCAACATAATCTGGAGATCGAGAGTTGCATGTTCTACTGACTGAGCCACCAGGCATCCCCCCCCCCCAAATTTTTAATAAAGCACTTAATTCCAAACATTGTAGAAAGTATTATGAAAATCAAATTTTTATAGGTCTCAAAAACATTTGCTGTAATCTTGATCAGAATTAAAATTGCCGTTAGAGGGGAGTCTGTTTGGCTCAGTCAGTTAAGCCTCCGACTTCAGGTCGGGTCATGACCGCACAGTTCGTGAGTTCCAGCCGCACATCGGGCTCTGGGCTGACAGCTCAGAGCCTGGAGCCTGCTTTGAATTCTGTGTCTCCCTTTCTCTCTGCCCCTACCCCGCTCACACTCTGTGTCTCTCTCACAAAAAAAAAAAAAAAAAAATTAAAAATTTTTAAATAAATAAAATTGCTACACTAGAGTTTTAAGCAGGAACTTTGAGAGAAATGTTAAGACGCTTCTGACACAAATACTTCTGGGATATAAGCACTTATATTAACAACTGCTTTTGTTTAGGAATATAAGAAAGAAGGGTAAAAATACCATGTAAGATAAAAAAGAAGGATGCCATTGCCTTAAAATATCCATTTTATATCATGTTTCTACAAATTTGAGTTTCTAAGTACAATTAGTAAACTTGGAAATAAAATTTAACTTACCATAAAAATTTAAGTTAAATTCATTCTTATTTTTTATTTTATCATTATGAAGTGACTTTCTGTCCAAGTCTATTTGCTAAAGGAGATAAAGAGCTTTTCTGTAAGTTGGAAAGTTTGTTCTAATAATTCCTAAGATTGTTGACTAATATCTTAAGACTACATATATTTGTTATAAGAAATTATGTTTGTTAAAACACTTGATGTAAAAAATTATGTTGGGGCACCTGGATGGCTCAGTCAGTTAAGCATTCAACTCCTGATTTCAGCTCGAGTCATGATCTCACAAACTGGTGAGTTCAAGCCCCACATCAGGCTCTCCCTCTCTCCCCCGCCCCCACCCCTGTATCCTTCCCCTGCTTGCTCTAGCTTCCTCTCTCTCTCAAAAATAAATAAATAAACTTAAAAAAAAACCCTGTTGTTTCATTTAGTGTTGTAAATGGTGTTTTTAAATAGGACCATTCACCACAGTTAATCTGGTTCTGATTAACTTGACAGTATAAAGAGACTCTCTTAGAATTAGGCACATAACCAATGGAACTCTTCCTTAAAAATATTTATTTTAAAAGGAAAACAAAGCAACTCTAAAGATTAACTTGTTTAAAAAGCAAAACTCAGGGAGGCTGGGAGGCTCAGTTGGTTGAGCATCCCACTTTCTCTCAGGTCATGTGATCTCCAGGTTAGTGAGTCCGAGCCCTGCATTGGGCTCTGTGCTGACAGCTCAGAGCCTGGAGCCTGCTTCAGATTCTGTGTCTCCCTCTATCTCTGCCCCTACCCTGCTCGGTACTCTGTCTCTCTCTCAAAAATAATAAATAAATAATTTTTTTAAAAAATAAAAAATAAAAAGCAAAACTCATCTAAACAAATAAAAATACAGGCACAATCCACTCTCTCCTATCTACAAACAGGCAAAAAAACCCCAAAAGTTTGTAAATGGACAAGGAAATCAGACAGTGAAACTATCAAGTAAACTCAGAATACTAAGAAAGCCTATTTAGATAATAAAAGCAGCAGAAACTAGCAAAGCTTTTCAAAGCAGTGTGGATTTCCATGTGATGGCAAAGAGCAGGAGCCATCACATTGGCACTCTCCATGGCCCTCGGTATACCTTGTGCCTACAATATGTGTAGGAAATATACATGAATGAATGAATGAATGAGTAGATTTCCATGACATAGATTATATGTAAGAGAGAGGCATGGAAGCTGTGAGTGAGGGTGCAGACTGACAACATATATCCAGAATCTAACCACTTCTCACTACCTCTGCTACCACCACCAGGGTCCAAATCACCATTGCTAATCTTGATTATTGTAATAGCCTCCTAACTGACCTCCCTCCTCCACCCTTACAGTCTAATCCCCAGCAGCCAGAGTAGTCTATGGAAACATGCCTGGAATCATATCAGTCTTCTCTCTTAACCTTCCAATAGCTTTCCAATCATTCAATCCTGGCTTCCAAGCCCGACTTGATCTGGACTGAACCAGAACTTGATTTCTACTTGAACCAGAACTGGGTCTTACACATTATAGACACAATAAAACATTTACAGGTGAAATGTTTTGATGTTTTGGGTTGCTTTAAAATATTTCAACCTCCCCATCACCAAAAAAAAATTTTTTTTTGTAAAGATGAGGGATAAATAAAAATAAGAATAGCAAAGTGTTGAAAACCATAGATGCTTGATGGGAGTTAATTATGGGTCCATGGGAGTTAATTATGCTATTCCTTCCCCCATTTTATATGTTTGAAACATTCTACAACAAACTTTTTAAAATTACCTTATTAAAGAGCCTTTTTTCCTACTTACATTAAAAAGGCAACATACTCATGCCTCATTCCTTGTCACCCACTACCTTACATTATTTTATTTATATCACGTATCACCATCTGACATGTCTTCCTTCCTTTCTTCTTTTATTTCTTCCTCTCTTTTTTTCTGTCTGTTTCTCTCACTAGAACATTTTTTTTCTACTATATCTTCCTCAGCACCTAGAACAATGCCTGACATAAAGTGGACATTCAGTAAATATTTGTGAATAGATACATGAATGGATGGATGGATAGATGGATGGATGAGAAGTAAAGGAATTATCTGTATCAAGTGTCCATATGTCAAAAGTTTCCATTTCTTTCCACTAGAGAGCCAGCCTTTGCCATGCTCTATATGTGGCTCAAAGGCCACAAGTATCAAAGTGATCTGTATGCTTATTAAAAATGCATATCTATGGCCTCCTCATACTAGGTCTATTGAGCCAGTTTTTAGGTTTAAGGTCAAAGAATCTCCACTTTAACCAGGATTCCCAACAGATTCATGCATACCAAAGTTTGATTTAAGGGGATTATAATATGACCATGGACTTTACGCTACTTGTATTGACATCGTAAACACACAGGCCCTTCTTAATTATAGTCACCTTTCAGTTAAACATAGTATAGTAGCTTATAATTAGTCTACTAGCTATGTAACTCTGCTGTCACCTGGGAATTAAAGAAGAAATAAAAATTCTAAACTATGTTCCCCTGCCTTTGACCATATAAATAATTGGAAATCATCACTTTTCTGTAGTCTTACTTTTTCAAATTTAGAATTAAACATTTTAGAAACACTTTCTGCTCAATCTTCACTGTATTCATAAAGACAGTTTGGACATAGTTTACAATGTCTTAAGCCAAAATTTCAATTTTTTCTTTTTCAAAGTCCCTCACCATCTCACCAGCCTAACTTTTTAGACTTCCCTTCAGAAATCGTTACTTCTGTTCTGGTCACACTGATCTGTTTATTGCATCCCAAATACTTTTCATCCATTTCTGCTTTTCTGTACTAAAGTCACTCTATCCATTCAGCGACTCCTTTCTTCTTTTATCAAAATACAAAACGTTCCTCAAGTATCACATCCCCTAGGAAAGCCTATTGGTATCAACATCCTGACTAGATGTGAACTCTTCATCCTAAACTCCTCCAAGACTAGTGTCTTTTGTATCTATATTCATTTAACTCTTATTTACTGCCTGGTATTGATAATTTTATCTTCATATGTCTTGCCTCCTAAGGCACTCTTCCATAAATTCTCACTGAGATCAACTTCACCTGCTTGGCAAGCAGAATACACTCTTAATTATAGATATAAGCAGTTGATTGATGGCCAGGCTGATTAGGAGTGCCCACCCCTCCATTGCATGTAATCATTGCCTTTTCTGATTCATGACTGTGCTGCATATTTTTGTGGACACCCTGAAAACAATACTAAATGTCAATCAGTGACTTACCAATGAGAGCAACAAGTCCCCAAAACAGGATAGAGGATAGCATGGTGGTGAATCTTATCCTGTAGCACCTGTTATGATTTGAAAGAGAAACTGGCTAATTTTAAAACTTGAAAGTTTCCTAAAGGAAACTTGTCTTGATTTTTAAAAGTTTAGAGTCATTTCTAATATAATACCTTTTCACCAGTTCCAAGATAGTATTCTCATAGGCTCAGTATTATGGTTCACTGAATCACTCTCTTGTCTAAGTATAACCTCCCAACTCTTTTTAATCCAACTTCATATTGACATGAGTCTATGAATATCTTACATATGTTACACACACGCACGCGCGCGCGCACACACACACACACACACACACTCCCATCCCATCTCCAAGATTGCTTACATCATAATTTTGTTCCAATTCTTATACCAATCTCCTTAGAAAATCATAAGAAATTACGAGAAGAGCATTAGACATCATGACTCAGAAGAGGTTAGCTGTGCTCCCTACATTCCTCCATTGACTCTATTCTTGGTGTCATTCAAAAGACAGCTTAAGTGTTCTACAAGACACAAGAAGGCTAGCACTAACCTGGTTTGTGAACTTGAAGAGAAAGTCTCCCCTCTGAGTTTGGGAAGGTTCCCCGTTCTCAGCACCACCTTGCACGCCAGGCTTTAACAAAGCAGTGGCCTTCGTCCTAAAAGGTTAAAAAATTTAAGAATCCATTAGTTGGTAGATCTGTGAGTACCTGGCTTCAGTCCAAGCAGACTTCAGTGTGGATCTGCCACGGTGGAGGGAAGTTTTAAATGCCAGCATGTAGACTCACCTGCCTCTTCTTACCTTCATCCTGTACCACTGATCATTGGAGGAGGTTTATATATGGTTTAAACCCCTCTCTTTAAGCCACTGACCTCATTAGACCTGATTATAATAATACTTTGGACTTAGGTGGCCCTTTTAATAAAAATATTTCAAAGCATTTATTAACCACTATTAATTAATTAATCTAATGAACCCCCAAGTTGTAGTGGAGGCATATATTTGGTGGCCAGTATCTAAAATTGAGGTAGGTCAACAGCTTCTAAATTTGAGAACAAGAAGCAGATAATTAGCATAAAAAAGATAAACAGGAACTACTAGCAGCTCTCATTCCTGGATTGGTTGTTTGCCTGAAGTTTGAGCCTCCTGCTCTTGGTTCCTCATTCCATTGTTGCATGATCCACATACTAATATGCCACAGGGCTTCTTGTTCCAATTCTACACTGACAAACAGAGCCAAGATTGACTACCTGCTCTGGGAGATCAGTACAAAGTCAGGGAGTAGCAATGTGGGTGCTGGTTTCCCAAACTATCTGAGGAAATGGGAAAAAAAGATTTGGCCAGGTATGAACATTTTTATCAAGGATGGAGTATTTTTCTTCACATTTATGTCCAAAGGAAGAGATAAAAGCACATTGTGAAGTGCTGGGAACAGGAAATGGAAGAGACATTCTTGAAATAGACAAAGCACATTTTCCAAAGGGGAGGAAGTTTTATATGGGTCCCTTCCACATGTATGAGAAGTTTCTAACACTGTATGCAATCCTTCCATAAATCCACAAGATGAAGACAGGTGTGAGAGAGACTGAGCAGGAGATGAGAAAGATGAAGGTCCTGAATCAACCAACTTGCCAGGCTCCCTGGCAATGAATAAACCACAACTTCTAGGAGATCATGCCTTCATGAAGCTGATCTCTGCACTATCTCATTACATTCACTTCTGCCCTGACTGCCTTCCTGTCTGTAGAATAGATTTCCTTTTAAGTGGCCTCCAGTCTTCTATTCCAAAAAAAAAAAAAAAAAAAGGTGGGGGGAGGAGAGAGGGCAGGGATGTTCTGAACCAATGATGATTCCTGCCCTGACTATCATGAAAATGACTTGTGGTGGGGGAAGGGAGACAGCTCTACCATCACCACAGGTGCTGTAATCAAGGCCACTCTTTAATAAGAGGTTTTACATGGGTCCAGCTTCTCCAATATTTCCCTCAGGAACAAATGAGCCATCACCATTAACAGTGGCAACATCACATTGACATTGTACTCAAGGCCCCCATGAGTATTTTTTATTTAAAAATAAAACACTGAAAGTACTGTACTGTTAAACGTGAAGCATATTTTACTCTTCTCCCTGTTTTCATATAGTAGAGTTATAAGTCCTTCTGGGCATGAAGGTCTTAATGCCCTGGTCTTCTGCAATTTAAATAAATGTTTTCAAACTGATGCGGATTATTAAGCTTTGCTCAAGTTGTGAGAATACAAATAAACATTTATTAGACACTCATCATACATCAGGTTTCTATGTGCATTATATCATCCAATCCTCCAACAGCTCTGTAAGGTAGGTATTATTCCTTATTTTAGAGATGAGGAAACTGAGACTCAGAGAAGTTAAGCAACTTGTCAGAGATGGCACAACAGGACATGGCAAAGCTGGGATTTGAACCCACGTTTATAAGGTTCCAAAATCTGTGCTCTTCCACTATGTACAAGGTGCTAGCACTATGCATCAATGACCCTGCACAGTAATTATTACAATAGGTTCAAATCAATCAATTCAAAGCATTGTCTATGGTCTGAATAAATGATTCCAATTGCAGATATTTCAGAGTTATTTGTTTGTAGATGCTGTTGTAATTTTTAAATACAAATGTGAGTCAACTGAATCCACAGTGGCTTTTTGTCACTTTATATCTTCTCCACCAATAACATGCATTGAGCTTGTATAGTAAGCCTGGTACAACAGTAATAAGGTGCATGGCCGAGGTCTGCACCCAGCTTTGTTGCGCTCTAAAGTATAACTTTTAACTACTATAATCTACAACCCAGTGATGGTTAAGTGTGGGTACTATTGTATAAAGATCTGAGAAAATTTTTGATATTTAGAAAGTAATTTACTAAATGATTCCCCATCTCTTCCCGGGGTGACAACAGTGACTCTGCATATGAGTTGTACTGATATTGCCAGGAGGAGCTTGGGGGGACCAGTTACCTGGTATAATCTCCATCAGCATCCCCGAGTTCCCAAAATAAAAATATGATCAATATGCAAAACATGTCCTTGCTATACAAATAGAACTCTGTGACCAGTTCCCTGACCTCCTTCCCCTCCCAGTCAGTTGTCCACCTCTAAGACTTTTCAATATAGCAATTCTTTGATAGCCTCTGGTAGCCAAATAATGCATTTGTGGTTCCTGGCCTTGGGTATGAGGACTCCAGTCATGCCTAACATCTAAATGACCTCAGCAAGAGACCTTAAGCCAAGAAGTATGTAGGTTCCACAAAAACAACTTGTTTTCCATCAGTCCCACCAAAGCAGGGTGTGGCAGGAAGAGCTCTGGCCCAGAAGTCTAGAGATCCAGCTTGCGGTCTAAGATCTGACTCCAACCAGCTGAGGGCCCTTGGGTAGGTCACCAGTCTAGATATCATTTTCCCATTTATAAACCTGGATGACAGCAGATGATCTCCAAGCTCTCCTCTGGCTCCAACAATCTACTGGATCCAAAAGAGGAAATACTGTGGGAGGTCAAGCAGAGAGGATTAAATATGGATTAAGTCTACATTACAGTATTTACTGTTTTTCATGAAAAACTTGAACTTCATTTTAGTTTTAATCAAAATCACAAATTCCGTGAAAGTCATCCTGTGTTTCAGGGTGGCTTTCAAAATACATTTTCTTCTCTATCTTGCAATTGGCAAATCATAGAATTCCTTTGTCATATATAGGCACAGAATTGAATTCAGGATCCTAGTCATCAACCATTTTCATTGACAAGGATAGTAAGAAAGAGGTGTAGTTTGCTTGCTTGCTTGCTTGCTTGTCGGTTGGTCTCAATCGTAGCTACAGATTTTTGCTGTCAGGCTTGGTGAATTGCAGGAGATATGAGTAAGGCCAATGAAAGTTTCAACTTTCCATATGTCAAAGTAGCCTCAAAATTGCCCAAAATAATGTAAGTGGCTTAAAAATATAATAAATTGAAAAAATCAAGATTCTTTTTGTCAAGAAAGTCTCAGATCTTGGTTCTGATCACTGCTGCTCATAGTTTGGGGCTAGGTGGAGGCCACAGTCTGGGACAATCACTACCACTGTGATGTTCAGACCCAAGACAAAACTCAAATACTCTGGCAATTCCACAGAATTTTTCAACTTTTCTTTCTGTTGACTCTCTACTTCCTAACCTCAATGTCCTACTCTCCCTTAGGTTAATCTGATAACAATTGTATTAATTAGTGACAGAAACTGAAAGTAATATCATTTCAGGTACAATTTAATTTAACCAGGGCTTTGAATTCCTGAAGTCTTGTTTTTACAGTGAGAAATGAGTCAGTCTGCCAAAAGAATACAGAAACCAGAGGACAAACATGATAACACACACATGCACACACACACACACACACACACACACACACACACTTTTGCAAAAGGGTCATTATTTTTATTATAAAATACGTGTGTTTTAAAAATACCCATGTATTTTTAAACTTTATTGTGGAGAAAAATGTGAATTCTACATTAAAGTTTAAGATAAAACACCAGATTCAGAAATGTCTCTTTCTCCCTCTTGAAACTCTGCTCCAGACCACCACCCACCCTGAGTGGCCTTTATGTGCCTCTGCCATTGAGAAAGCTTCAGTGGAAAAGTTTAAGAAGTACTGTCCTAATTAATAGAAGGAGAAAAATGATTATGGAATCGGAGGCACTGTGTGTGCCCAAAGAATGGGAATGTGGGAATTCCTTGAGGGACTCCTCAAAACATATCATAGAAAGAGCTGCACTTGTGCCTTGAGCTAGCCTAGGTCAGCACCCTTTGGAGTTATAAGAGCTCAGTATCTGAAGCTTGCTTGGTCCCCTTTCTTTTCTCATCCATATCTACCTCCTTTTCAGCACTGGTCTGTGGTTTTAGAGACTGGGTTGCCTCTTCCATGTTGCCATTTGTAGATCCCAGTCACAACTCTCTTTTCTCAAGAACAACCAATGATGATTACCATGGCAACTCATTTAACCTCTCTGAGCCTTAGTTTGCCTCATCTGTAAAATGGAGATGATAATGATGCCCCATGACTGTTTTGAAGTTAAAAATAAATTATATGTGTGAAAACATGTTATAAATTGCAATGCTTCATAACACGCCAGTTATTACTATGATGGAGTTGCACACAGATCCTGGTGAGTTGATTTATTCATTTGTTTGTTTATTTGTCCATGGGATACCAGGAAACATAATGAAGAGCTGACTAATAGGGTAGGAAGTAACAAGTGAAGCCAGGAAGGACGTATGACAAGACAAGAAGGGCTATTGCTGGGACTCTGCAGTCTGCCTGGTGGGACTGGAGGAATGGTAATATCAGAAACAGTCACAAGCAGCCTAAGCATCCACTGCACAGTTTAGAAACTAAAGAATGAAGGGGTTGCCCAAGAACACATGGGAAAGGCGCTTTAGAAACGATGGCTGGTGGGAAGGCAGAAGAGGAGCCCTTGCACAAAATTTCACTAAAAAGCTTAATTTAACCTCAAGATATTTCTATGCCTGGCTTGAACTGCTTAGTGCTTTTCTTTTCTTGTCTTGAGTTTAATATACTCGATGGTAAATAAAATGCCATACACTGCAGAAGGTACATGATCTTCCAGTGTAAAATATTTGACCAACAGTTCAGAAAAGAAGAGACACAAATGGTCAAAAAACTCACAAAAAGATGCTCAACATCATTGGGCATCAGGAAAATACAAATTAAAACCACAGTGAGCATTTCACACTCTCTAAAAAGGCTAAAATCAAAGGCTGGTTATAACAAATATTGGTGGAAATATGAAGCAAATGGAACTCTTGTACATTCCTAGTTAGAGTGTAAAATGGAATAATTGCTTTGGAGAACTGTTTAGCAGTTTCTTATAAAATTAAACATGTGTTGGGGAGGAAAATTTTTTCTCTACCCTTCACAAATCTAGCTAGTCTAAGAATTAAATGACATGAGACAGATTCACAGAAGAAAAAAACAAAAAGCCTCCAAAAAGACTTGCACAAGAATGTTCATAGTAGCTTTATTTATAATAGTGAAAATACTAGAAACACCAAAAACTCACCAACAGGGGAATGGATTAACAATCGTGGTATAGCCATATAATGTAATAATACCCAGGTTAATAAACAAACAAATTAGGGAAGAACTCCAATTAACCTAGATTGGGTCAAATGCCCACTTCTGGACTATTCAACTATGTCTAGGAATAGATTTGTTTGAAAAGGAGAAAAGAGAAGTCTGATTTTTTCTTTTTAATGTGTCATAGTTGTTCACTATACCTGTATTGGAGAGAAGAGCTAGGACAGTATCTGAAGGAAGTCTTGAGTCAAAGCCACTTTGTCATGATTTATGCTGGGAATGACTTGAAATATTTAAATGCTGTAGAAGATATTGAGGATATGGAAATGGAAGCATTATGTGATCACATAAGGTTAAAGTCATGAGTTCAAAAGCCTAGGAATAGAGATTGGCATGAGGCAGGAATGGGAACACTTCTTTTATTGTTAACAGAAAGAAGAAGACAAAATCAGATAGTAATGCAGTTAAATGTATAGAGTCAATGGGAAAAAACAGAGTTCTCTAATGATCCCTAATTCTTCTATGAAATAGAAGGTCAAATCATGTGCTAAGTGTAAAAATTATGTAGAATTAGATGCTTATGGAAATGGAGAAAATGTAGAAAAGCCACTCTGGAGGTTTGAGACTTGACAAGAAATCCAAAAAGACAGTAGTGTCCAGATATGGACTAGTTGAAGTCAGAGTCCATAAATGTTTTAGAAGCACCAAAATGCTAGGCCCCCCAGAGTGCAGAGAGAGGAAGCATGGATTAGGAGCCTCTGCTGGAGGCTTTTTAATAATAAGTTTTCTTGTTTAACAACAGGAAAATGTTCGTGATATATTGTTAAGCTCTTTACTTAAGCGGGTTGTTAAATAGTGTTAATGAATGGTTCCAATTTTATTTTAAGTGTGTGTATATATACAGTCATGGAAAATAAGCTGAATTGCATCTTCACCTGCACTAGATGTTAGAAAATTTTCTTCAAAGAAGCTACACCACACCTACCCTCTAAAGTGGGATATGAATGTTCCCAATGTCCCATATCTCCACCAACATTTGCTGTTATCAGACTTTTTAAATTGGGTGGGAAAAGTCTCATTTCCTGGATTGAGGTTGGGTGTCTTTTCATCTATGTATATTCACCATTACACTTACAGCTTCTCTAAACTATTTACTCATATCTTTTGATAATCTTTTACTAGATCATTTGCTTATTTCTCATTTTTTAAAGTAGGAATACTTAATCCATTGTAGTCTGGGTCCTAGTCCTTTGTTAATTATATGAAATATAAAGAAAGGAATTGCAGAACATAAAGCAAAATAATACATAATTTATGGGGGTATAATTACAGTATCTTTCATATTTTTCACATATTCTACAAAGAATATGTATTAATTTGGTTATCAAAAGGAACGCTATTTCAAAATTCTTTGGAATTTTAAAGAATCCTGTGTTCTCCAGAGTGTAGCTAGGTCTGATCCCACAGGTGGACACTGTGTAGAGATTTCCTTTTGATGGCCCTTGGCCGCTAGAGTTTTATAAAAACTTCAAGGGCACCTTCCAGAATTCTAGCCCCTTGGCCTTCACCTCAGTAGGTGACTGGGAAGGTGGGATAGTCAGAGGACATTTACATTTGCCCATCCTTCTTTGAGTCAAATTGACAGCTGAGGGAATGAAGTCTGAGTTTTAGCTCCAGATGTGCACAGGAACAGAGAAGCCCAGGAAAACACTGGCCTCCCTGAGGGTCCAGTCCAGCAACAGGCAAGGAGGAGAGGCCTGAGGAGTCATAGCTGTCTGTCTCCCAACCTGTTGACCCAACCTCAGCCAGTATTCCTGAGGCTGGCAAAAGGGTGAGAATGCCTCAGGCATCACTGGCTTCTCCTGGCTCCTTTGTAGGAACTTCTAACAACCCTGGGGCTGGAGAATTCACTGTTCAAGAAAAACAGGGAAGTGGCCCCAGATGGTCATGCCACACCGTTAACAACAGAGAGCAGCATTGTGCTGCCTTTGCCTCTGAAAAGAGCCAACCCAAGAAGGTGCCAGCTTGGGCAGAGTGAGCAGCTCAGCCCAGAAACATCATCTTACAGCAATTTTTATACTATTTTATTATCTCAGCCTGATTTACTTGATTTTGTCACGTTCCAGAATTCTCATCCAAAGGAAATTGTAACTACCATAGAAAAAAGAAGAAAATGGGAGCTTCTGGCTTTCTTCATCTTCACTTTCTTTTGCTTGTCTGCATAGACATAAGCACAAACACACCAATATGTTCAACGCCAAATTGTCTATACAGTAATTACTCACTTTGAAAATTATCAACAACTCTCTGTACAGCTGGATTGAGCCAGGATTATAACATAGGCAATGTCTTTTTAATATCTTATATTTGTACAGTGTTTCAGAATTTCAAATGGACTTTTGAATAAGTTAAAATACCTGAAATAACCCTCTGAGAAGGGTCAAGCAAATTTATCTCCTTCATTATACATAGAAGAAAAGAGATTAAGTGATTTTCCCGAGATCTCCCAGCTAATAAATGGTGAAGCTGAGACTAGAACTCAAACATTCCAACACTGTGTCCAAGGCATTTCCTTCACATTATTTACTGGACCAGATGATCCACAAGGCATTTATTTCTTAAATCATGAAATTCCAAGATTCAGTGACTTGTTTCCTCATTTCCAAGAGCCAGACATTAATTCCCTCACTTACCACTTGGCTGCACAAAGACCTCTTTTCTGAGCCATGTAGGTCCACCTTAATTTCAACACGGCCCAGCATCTGTCTTCCTTCTCTGATATACACTCACTCCCATTGGAAAATATACTTCTTAGAGTTCTATGTTCAGAGGTTTTCCAGACCAGCACTATCCGAAAGAACTATAACATTAACCACAAATTTGATTTTAAATTTTCTATTAGTCACATTGAGAAGGGGGAAAAGAAAATGAAGATTAATTTTAATAGTGTATTTTATTTAATCTAATACATCCAAAATATTATTTCAACATGTAATCAGTATAAAGGCAGATATTTACAATCCTCTTTTTAATACTCAGTCTGTGTATTTTAGAATCACAGCACAGCTCAGTTCAACTTAACCATGTTTCAAGTGCTCAGTAGTCACATATGGCTAGTGGCTACCCTACTGGGTGACACACTTTTATTTTATTTTATTTATTTATTTTTTGTTATTTATTTATTTTTAACCAAGTTAGTTAATATAGTGCAATAATGATTTCAGGAGTAGATTCCAGTGATTCATCCCCTATGTATAACACCCAGTGCTCATCCCAAGTGTCTTTCTTAATATCCCTTACTCCCCACCCATAACCTCTCCAGCAACCCTCCATTTGTTCTCTATATTTAAGAGTCTTTTATGGTTTGTCTCCCTCGCTGTTTTTATATTATTTTTGATTCCCTTCCCTTATGTTCATCTGTTTTGTATCTTAAATTCCTCATATAAGTGAAGTCATATAATATTTGTCTTTCTCTGACTGACTTATTTGGCTTAGCATAATACTCTCTGGTTCCATCCATGTACTTGCAAATGACAAGATTTTATTCTTTTTGATTTCCGAGTAATACTCCATTGTATATGTATTTTTTTTTCCAATATATGAAGTTTATTGTCAAATTGGTTTCCATACAACACCCAGTGCTCATCCCAAAAGGTGCCCTCCTCAATACCCATCACCCACCCTCCCCTCCCTCCCACCCCCCATCAACCCTCAGTTTGTTCTCAGTTTTTAACAGTCTCTTATGCTTTGGCTCTCTCCCACTCTAACCTTTTTTTTTTTCCTTCCCCTCCCCCATGGGTTTCTGTTAAGTTTCTCAGGATCCACATAAGAGTGAAAACATATGGTATCTGTCTGTCTCTGTATGGCTTATTTCACTTAGCATCACACTCTCCAGTTCCATCCACGTTGCTACAAAAGGCCATATTTCATTCTTTCTCATTGCCACGTAGTATTCCATTGTGTATATAAACCACAATTTCTTTATCCATTCATCAGTTGATGGACATTTAGGCTCTTTCCATACTTTGTTGTTGAGAGTGCTGCTATAAACATTGGGGTACAAGTGCCCCTATGCATCAGTACTCCTGTATCCCTTGGGTAAATTCCTAGCAGTGCTATTGCTGGGTCATAGGGTAGGTCTATTTTTAATTTTCTGAGGAACCTCCACACTGCTTTCCAGAGCGGCTGCACCAATTTGCATTCCCACCAACAGTGCAAGAGGGTGCCCGTTTCTCCACATCCTCTCCAGCATCTATAGTCTCCTGATTTGTTCATTTTGGCCACTCTGACTGGCGTGAGGTGATATCTGAGTATGGTTTTGATTTGTATTTCCCTGATGAGGAGCAACGTTGAACATCTTTTCATGTGCCTGTTGGCCTTCCGGATGTCTTCTTTAGAGAAGTGTCTATTCATGTTTTCTGCCCATTTCTTCACTGGATTATTTGTTTTTTGGGTGTGGAGTTTGGTGAGCTCTTTATAGATTTTGGATACTAGCCCTTTGTCCGATATGTCATTTCCAAATATCTTTTCCCATTCCATTGGTTGCCTTTTAGTTTTGTTGGTTGTTTCCTTTGCTGTGCAGAAGCTTTTTATCTTCATAAGGTCCCAGTAATTCATTTTTGCTTTTAATTCCCTTGCCTTTGGGGATGTGTCGAGTAAGAAATTGCTATGGCTGAGGTCAGAGAGGTCTTTTCCTGCTTTCTCCTCTAAGGTTTTGATGGTTTCCTGTCTCACATTCAGGTCCTTTATCCATTTTGAGTTTATTTTTGTGAATGGTGTGAGAAAGTGGTCTAGTTTCATTCTTCTGCATGTTGCTGTCCAGTTCTCCCAGCACCATTTGTTAAAGAGACTGTCTTTTTTCCATTGGATGTTCTTTCCTGCTTTGTCAAAGATGAGTTGGCCATACGTTTGTGGGTCTAGTTCTGGGGTTTCTATTCTATTCCATTGGTCTGTGCCTGTTTTTGTGCCAATACCATGCCGTCTTGATGATGACAGCTTTGTAGTAGAGGCTAAAGTCTGGGATTGTGATGCCTCCTGCTTTGGTCTTCTTCTTCAAAATTACTTTGGCTATTCGGGGCCTTTTGTGGTTCCATGTGAATTTTAGGATTGCTTGTTCTAGTTTCGAGAAGAATGCTGGTGCGATTTTGATTGGGATTGCATTGAATGTGAAGCTTTGGGTAGTATTGACATTTTGACAATATTTATTCTTCCAATCCATGAGCAGGGAATGTCTTTCCATTTCTTTATATCTTCTTCAATTACCTTCATAAGCTTTCTATAGTTTTCAGCATACAGATCTTTTACATCTTTGGTTAGATTTATTCCTAGCTATTTTATGCTTCTTGGTGCAATTGTGAATGGGATCAGTTTCTTTATTTGTCTTTCTGTTGCTTCATTGTTAGTGTATAAGAATGCAATGGATTTCTGTACATTGATTTTGTATCCTGCAACTTTGCTGAATTCATGTATCAGTTCTAGCAGACTTTTGGTGGAGTCTATCGGATTTTCCATGTATAATATCATGTCATCTCCAAAAAGCGAAAGCTTGACTTCATCTTTGCCAGTTTTGATGCCTTTGATTTCCTTTTGTTGTCTGATTGCTGATGCTAGAACTTCCAACACTATATTAAACAACAGTGGTGATAGTGGGCATCCCTGTCGTGTTCCTGATCTCAGGGAAAAAGCTCTCAGTTTTCCCCATTGAGGATGATGTTAGCTGTGGGTTTTCCATAAATGGCTTTTATGATCTTTAAGTATGTTCCTTCTATCCCGACTTTCTCAAGGGTTTTTATTAAGAAAGGGTGCTGGATTTTGTCAAAGGCCTTTTCTGCATCGATTGACAGGATCATATGGTTCTTCTCTTTTTTTTTTTTTTTAATGTGATGTATCACGTTGATTGATTTGCGAATGTTGAACCAGCCCTGCATCCCAGGAATGAATCCCACTTGATCATGGTGAATAATTCTTTTTATATGCTGTTGAATTCGATTTGCTAGTATCTTATTGAGAATTTTTGCATCCATATTCATCAGGGATATTGGCCTGTAGTTCTCTTTTTTTACTGGGTTTCTGTCTTGTTTAGGAACCAAAGTAATACTGGCTTCATAGAATGAGTCTGGAAGTTTTCCTTCCCTCCCTATTTCTTGGAATAGCTTGAGAAGGATAGGTATTATCTCTGCTTTAAACGTCTGGTAGAACTCCCCTGGGAAGCCATCTGGTCCTGGACTCTTATTCGTTGGGAGATTTTTGATAACCAATTCAATTTCTTTGCTGGTTATGGGTCTGTTCAAGCTTTCTATTTCCTCCTGATTGAGTTTTGGAAGCGTGTGGGTGTTTAGGAATTTGTCCATTTCTTCCAGGTTTTCCAATTTGTTGGCATATAATTTTTCATAGTATTCCCTGATAATTGCTTGTATCTCTGAGGGATTGGTTGTAATAATTCCATTTTTTTCATGATTTTATCTGTTTGGGTCATCTCCCTTTTCTTTTTGAGAAGCCTGGCTAGAGGTTTGTCACTTTTGTTTATTTTTTCAAAAAACCAACTCTTGGTTTCGTTGATCTGCTCTACAGTTTTTTTAGATTCTATATTGTTTATTTCTGCTCTGATCTTTATTATTTCTCTTCTTCTGCTGGGTTTAGGCTGCCTTTGCTGTTCTGCTTCTATTTCCTTTAGGTGTGCTGTTAGATTTTGTATTTGTGATTTTTCTTGTTTCTTGAGATAGGCCTAGATTGCAATGTATTTTCCTCTCAGGACTGCTTTCGCTGCGTCCCAAAGCGTTTGGATTGTTGTATTTTCATTTTCGTTTGTTTCCATATATTTTTTAATTTCTTCTCTAATTGCCTGATTGACCCACTCATTCTTTAGTAGGGTGTTCTTTAACCTCCATGCCTTGGAGGTTTTCCAGACTTTTTCCTGTGGTTGATTTCAAGCTTCATAGTATACTGGTCTGAAAGTATGCATGGCATAATTTCAATTCTTGTAAACTTATGAAGGGCTGTTTTGTGACCCAGTATATGATCTATCTTGGAGAATGTTCCATGTGCACTCGAGAAGAAAGTATATTCTGTTGCTTTGGGGTGCAGAGTTCTAAATATATCTGTCAAATCCTTCTGATCCAATGTATCATTCAGGGCCCTTGTTTCTTTATTGACCGTGTGTCTAGATGATCTATCCATTTCTGTAAGTGGAGTGTTAAAGTCCCCTGCAATTACTACATTCTTATCAATAAGGTTGCTTATGTTTGTGAGTAATTGTTTTATATATTTGGGGGCTCTGGTATTCGGCGCATAGACATTTATAATTGTTAGCTCTTCCTGATGGATAGACCCTGTAATTATTTTATAATGCCCTTCTTCATCTCTTGTTACAGCCTTTAATTTAAAGTCTAGTTTGTCTGATAGAAGTATGGCTACTCCAGCTTTCTTTTGGCTTCCAGTAGCATGATAAATAGTTCTCCATCCCCTCACTCTCAATCTAAAGGTGTCCTCAGGTCTAAAATGAGTCTCTTGTAGACAGTAAATAGATGGGTCTTGTTTTTTTATCCATTCTGATACCCTATGTCTTTTGGTTGGCGCATTTAGTCCATTTACATTCAGTGTTATTATAGAAAGACATGGGTTTAGAGTCATTGTGATGTCTGTATGTTTTATGCTTGTAGTGATGTCTCTGGTACTTTGTCTCACAGGATCCCCCTTAGGATCTCTTGTAGGGCTGGTTTAGTGGTGACAAATTCCTTCAGTTTTTGTTTGTTTGGGAAGACCTTTATCTCTCCTTCTATTCTAAATGACAGACTTGCTGGATAAAGGATTCTCGGCTGCTTATTTTTTCTGTTTAGCACACTGAAGATCTCGTGCCAATCCTTTCTGGCCTGCCAAGTTTCAAAAGAGAGATCAGTCACGAATCTTATAGGTCTCCCTTTATATGTGAGGGCACGTTTATCCCTTGCTGCTTTCAGAATTTTCTCTTTATCCTTGTATTTTGCCAGTTTCACTATGATATGTTGTGCAGAAGATCGATTCAAGTTACGTCTGAAGGGAGTTCTCTGTGCCTCTTGGATTTCAATGCCTTTTTCCTTCCCCAGTTCAGGGAAGTTCTCAGCTATTATTTCTTCAAGTACCCCTTCAGCACCTTTCCCTCTCTCTTCCTCCTCTGGGATACCAATTATACGTATATTATTTCTTTTTAGTGTATCACTTAGTTCTCTAATTTTCCCCTCATACTCCTGGATTTTTTATCTCTCTTTTTCTCAGCTTCCTCTTTTTCCATAACTTTATCTTCTAGTTCACCTATTCTCTCCTCTGCCTCTTCAAGCCAAGCCGTTGTGGTTTCCATTTTGTTTTGCATTTCGTTTAAAGCATTTTTCAGCTCCTCGTGACTGTTCCTTAGTCCCTTGATCTCTGTAGCAAGAGATTCTCTGCTGTCCTCTATACTGTTTTCAAGCCCAGCGATTAATTTTATGACTATTATTCTAAATTCACTTTCTGTTATATTATTTAAATCCTTTTTGATCAGTTCATTAGCTGTTGTTATTTCCTGGAGATTCTTCTGAGGGGAATTCTTCCATTTGGTCATTTTGGATAGTCCTTGGAGTGGTGAGGACCTGCAGGGCACTTCCCCTGTGCTGTGGTGTATAACTGGAGTTGGTGGGCGGGGCCGCAGTCCGACCTGATGTCTGCCCCAGCCCACCGCTGGGGCCACAGTCAGACTGGTGTGTGCCTTCTCTTTCCCTCTCCTAGGGGCGGGATTCACTGTGGAGTGGCATGGCCCATCTGGGCTACTTGCACACTGCCAGGCTTGTGGTGCTGGGGATCTGGCTTATTAGCTGGGGTGGGTAGGCAAGGTGCACGGGGGCAGGAGGGGCAGGCTTAGCTTGCTTCTCCTTAGGTGATCCACTTCAGGAGGGGCCCTGTGGCAGCGGGAGGGAGTCAGATCCGCTGCTGGAAGTTTGGCTCCACAGAAGCACAGAGTTGGGTGTTTGCCCAGAGCGAGCAAGTTCCCTGGCAGGAACTGGTTCCCTTTGGGATTTTGGCTGGGGGATGGGCGAAGGAGATGGCGCCGGGGAGTGCCTTTGTTCCCCACCAAACTGAGCTCTGTCGTCCGGGGGCTCAGCAGCTCTCCCTCCCTTTGTCCTCCAGCCTTCCCACTTTCCGAGCAGAGCTGTTAACTTATGACCTCCCAGACACTAAGTCGCGCTTGCTGTCGGAACACACTCTGTCCGGCCCCTCCGCTTTTGCCAACCAGACTCGGGGGCTCTGCTTGGCCGGCAGGCTGCCCCTCCGCCCCGGCTCCCTCCCGCCAGTCCGTGGAGCACGCACCGCCTCGCTGCCCTTCCTACCCTCTTCCGTGGGCCTCTCGTCTGCGCTTGGCTCCGGAGACTCCATTCTGCTAATCCTCTGGCAGTTTTCTGGGTTATTTAGGCAGGTGTAGGTGGAATCTAAGTGATCAGCAGGACGCGCGGTGAGCCCAGCGTCCTCCTACGCCGCCATCTTCCTATATCTCGGCCTGTATATGTATTTTTTTAATATGAAATTTATTGTCAAATTGGTTTCCATACAACACCCTGTGCTCATCCCAATAGGTGCCCTCCTCAATGTCCATCACCCACTTTCCCCTCCCTCCAAGCCCCCATCAACCCTCAGTTTGTTCTCAGTTTTTAAGTCTTTTATGGTTTGGCTCCCTCCCTCTCTAACTTTTTTTTCCTTTCCCTCCCCCATGGTCTTCTACTAAGTTTCTCAGGATTCACATAAAAGTGAAACATATGGTATCTGTCTTTCTCTGTATGACTTATTTCACTTAGCATAACACTCTCCAGTTCCATCCACATTGCTACAAAAGGCCATATTTCATTCTTTCTCATTGCCAAGTAGTATTCCATTGTGTATATAAACCACAATTTCTTTATCCATTCATCAGTTGATGGACACTTAGGCTTTTTCTATAATTTGGCTACTGTTGAAAGTGCTGCTATAAACATTGGGTTACAAGTGCCCCAATGCATCGGCACTCCTGTATCTCTTGGGAAAATTTCCTAGCAGTGCTTTTGCTGGGTCATAGAGTAGATCTATTTTTAATTTTTTGAGGAATTTCCACACTGTTTTCTAGAATGCACCATTTTGCATTCCCACCAGCAGTGCAAGAGGGTTCCTGTTTCTCTGCATCCTCTCCAGCATGGGTGACACACTTTTAAATGATGACTGTTTAAATGAGATTTTCCTGCCTTAAGACAAATGATTCATCTAACATAGAACTTTTATACCTATGGAGGAGATATTTTTAGGTATTTCAAGTTGCACTGTACCAGGTCCTGTCAGCCCCAGTGTCCCTTGATGTATTTGTAGTGCTAAAGTCTTGGACTTTAGTTCAAAACCTGCTTCTGCCCTTAACTGGCCATTTGACGCTGAGAAACTGACTTAACCTCCCTGATTAACTAACTTAACCAGAATACTATTATTTATTTACGATATTGTGAGAATTATATTTAATTTTATATATAAAGTACCTATTATGATGCTTGTCATACACAGCAACCATTCAACAAACAGTAACTCTTGGTTATCAGTATTGATCCTCCTATGCTACTCAGTTGTGCTGGACTTTCTGTAACTAGATCAGGCCAGTAGGCAGCCATTATACAGGGAGGAGGGGAGTAAATGTCCTCCTTGGAGCACCCTGTAGTCCCCCCAACCAGCGTACTCTTTATCACCCATGCTGGGTCAAATAAGGTCACTTCAAAATTCACATCCACCAGCAATCAGTGAATGAATGGGATCTTATTTAGAAATAGGATTTTTGCAGATGTAATCAAGTTAACATGCGATCATACTGGATTAGGGTGGGTCATAAATGCAATGACTGGTACCCTTAAAGGAAGATAATGTGAAGACACATGGGGACACACAGGAAGTAAACATGTGAAGCCCGAGGCAGAGATTGGAGTGATGTGTCTACAAGCCAAGGAATGCCAAGGATTGCAGGAAACCACCAAAAGCCAGTGGGCGCATGGCCCTGCTGACACCTTGATTTTGAACTTTTAGACTCCAGAACTGTGAGAGATTAATTTCTGTTGTGTTAAGCCACCCAGTTTGTGGCAGTTTCTTACAGCAGTCCTAGAAACCAAATACACCACTGAATTTCAATAGTCTCCTTTCTGGGTTGTCTCTCTCACAGTCTGTTGATTCATGTCCTGTCATCTTTCTATCTCCAGTACTTGGCATATCATGGGTGCTCTATACATGTTTGTGGACTAGAACTGAAGTGAGAAAGCACATGGGAAAACCAACTCTAATAAACATGTAAGGATGTCATTCTACTCCTGATAAATCTCTAAGAACTATTAATATGAGCCAGGAAAAAAGCACACTTAGAAAGATCTGTGGGTTATTATCCTGGAGAACAATCCATGAAACTCTGACTGGAGATGTTTTTGGTTTTGGTTTTAGTTTTCCTGATTGGAGTTTTGACGTAAGACAAAGAGAGTAGAGTAGCAAGAAGCAGAAAAGTCCATAGAACGAAGGTGGGAAGCAGAAGCCATGAGGCAAGAGAAGCCCCGAGTGAGAAGACAGGAGACCAGAGATTTGTCAGAAAAATCATTTGGCTGTCAGAAGTAGTAGCTGTTTATACAGAGATGGAGCGTTCCTGAATCCCAAGAAGAGATCACTAGGAGTTGCTCCTAGGCCACTTATGGGGCTGTGGTCTTCTGAAGAACATTCTGCTTCTCCATACCACCTGCTCATTCCCTGCTGTACCAGCTTCCTTTACTTTCTGATGGTGATTAATAGATCACCATCATCTGAGGTAACCTGAGCATTTCCCTCCACTGCAGACCTAAATATATATATTTTAAAATGTTTATTTTTGAGAGGTGGGGAGGGAGGAGAGAGAGGGGGACAGAGGATCCGAAGCAGGCTCTGGGCTGACAGTAGAGAATCAGATGTGGGGCTCCAACTCAAACTGTAAGATCGTGACCTGAGCCAAAGTCAGACGCTTAAACTGAGCCACCCAGGTGCCCCAGTCCTAAATATATTTTAATTCAATTTGACTGCTTCTGATGTTATTTTTACTTTACAGATGAAGAAATTGCAACTTATATTAGCACATTGGTGGGTTTATCATATATATATATATATATTTTTTTTTTTTTTTGAAAGAGAGAGAGAGAGCAGGAGAGGGGAAGGAGAGAGAGATTCCAAGCAGGCTCTGTCCTGTCAGCACAGGCTCAAACCCACGAACCGTGAGATCATGATCTGAACTGAAATCAAGAGTTGGATGCTTAACCCACTGAGCCACCCAGGCACTCCTAGTACATTGATGGGTTTAAATCTTGTTCTTTCTCTCTCTCCCCTTCCCCCCTCTCTCTTGCTCTCTTTCCTACTCTCTTTAAGTTAGTCAGAAAGCATAGAGCACGATACAGAGAAGACAGGCAACAGGAGAAGTACCTTTTGATGGAATAAGGTAGGTGTTTGTGTGAGAATCATTAGGGGGTAGTTGGTGCTTGGGTGGAGGCAGCAGGGCAGCAGGTCACCCACAGGGAAGAAATGCTTGAAGAGAAATTCCCAGTTTTTCTTAGGAATAAATTTTTAAAAATCACAGACTGTAAACTATTTCCCACAAAAGTCAAGGAGAACATGAGAGTAACAAAGACCTTTAAAAATTTTTTCAAATGTTTATTTATTTTTGAGAGAGAAACAGAGTGCAAGTAGGGGAGGGGCAGAGAGAGAGAGGGAGACACAGAATCTGAAGCAGGCTCCAGGCTCTGAGCTGTCAGCACATCGCCCGACATGGGGTTCGAACTCACAAACCACGAGACCATGACCTGAGCCGAAGTTGGCTGCTTAACCAACTGAGCCACCCAGGTGCCCCAACAAAGGCCATTTTAAAAATGTTTTAATTTAGGGGTGCCTGAGTGGCTCAGTCGGTTAAGTGTCCAACTCATGATTTTGGCTCAGATCATGATCTCATGGTTTGTAAGATCAAGCCCTGCATGGAGCTCTGGGCTGATAGCATGCAGTCTGCTTGGAATTCATTCTCTCTGTCTTTCCCTCTTTGCCCCTTCCCCATTCACACACTTGTCCACGCATTCTCTCTCTAAAAATAAATAAACTAAAAAAGCACCGTGGTCAATAAATAAATAAAAATAAAAATGTTTTAATTTGAATGTTTCATCATTGTATTTTCACTCTGCTGAGATTTAAAGGTCATATCATAGAAACAACTCTGAGCAGAGTCCTATTTACCTGGCATGCTGTGATCGCGTTGCTACCCTAAGCTATAAGGAAAGTTATAACCAGCTTTCTCTCCTGAGATGTTTCACATAAGATGTCCCAATGCAGATTCATCAAATAAGGCAGCAGCAGACTGTGAGACCATATAAACACTGTGGATTTTTTTGGAAGATTAGATTGCATAATTCCAGCGTCATTGACATCTGTGGTCTCAGGCAGATGAATGAACAAAAGATGAAGTCATATGCCAATGAGCAAAGTGTGGGTGGGGGTGGGGAATGGTGGAGGCAATCTTTCATCTGAGGAGCCAAGAAAGGGCTTCCCTTCAGGACTGACACATTATGCACCCTCTTCCCCTGGAAACTGAAACCACAGCTGTGGGTCTGAGCTCTAACGCTGGACTGGCTGCTGGAAGATATCCCTGAAAAAAAAAAAAAAAGCCTTCCCAAGAGCAGGGAAGGCATTTTGCTCTTTGCTACATACAACCTTAGGGTTTTTATCTTCTTTCAGAAGATGGAAATGAAATCATACCAGTGCTAGCAAGAAAAATTGTCTTTATTTTTCTAAACTGCTTTTTTCCCCCTCTAAGCTCTTATATCAGTAAACAAGGACATCCCAAGCCCCTCTTTCATTTTTTTCCAGATAATGATGTTGTGTGTCAGCATTCAACCCAAGAGGAGAGACTGTCTGGGGTCCCACTGCCACAGTTGATCAGTACAGCCTTGGGCATTCATATTGATCTCATTAAGATGAAAGCCTAAGAATATCCTACTTGCCCCAAGAGCCCTGCTAGGGCTTCCTTAGACAGGATCCTCTGTGAGTACATGTGAATTCCATCACATGAAATCTTGACCCCTTGTTACGAAGAGGTTAATTAACTGTACATCTATCCTGTAAAATAATACTTATTTTTGTCATTGATTGACTTCCTACCTGTGTCAGGGGCTCTAATCAGCATTTTACACACATTGTTTCCTTTTTTAAAGATGTTATTTATTTATTTATTTATTTATTTTTGAGAGAGAGCGAGAGCATGAAGGCTAGCGAGGGAGGGGCAGAGATAGGTAGAGAGAGAGAATCCCAAGCAGGCTCTGCACTGTCAGCACAGAGCCCAGCATGGGGCCCGAACCCACAAACCGTGAGATCATGACCTGAGCTGAAATCAAGAGGTCCATGCTTAACTGACTGAGCCACCCAGGCGCCCCACACATTATTTCCTTTAATTCTCATTCCACAGATGGGGACATTCAAGCAGAGATATGAAGTTCTGATGTGAAGCCACGTCTCTCTTGCTGCATGAGGGGAGCTGCCTTTGTTAAACTGGTATCCAAAACAATTTTCCAATATATGTTTAGATTAGCTGAAGTGGATATGCCATATGAGCAAATATTTAGCGTAACAGGCAGTCAAAACAGATTATAAATACAACTACCTAGAGGCAGTATAATTATATTAAAAGAAATTTACACCTGGTAGGAAATTCAGAGCATCAACATGTCCAACCCCTTAATTTCTAGATAAGGAAACTGAGGCTCAGAAAGCTTAAGTTACTACAAAAGTATACACAATAAATAGAAGCAGAGTCTAGACTTCTGACCAAATGTGTACTGTGACAATCCACCTTCTTCCCTTAAGACAAAATATACCTACCTCTACTCCCCAGCCAAGCACTCAGGGATGTCAGGAGGCAGGGAGCCTTGGTGCTAAGAATTCTTTCCTGCCTTGGCATCCACAAGCTATGTGACACCATGTCAGTCACTGAGCTTTCTGGGTCTCAGGTTTCTCTTTTGTAAAATGGAAATAACATGATTCTACCTATCTCACAGAGCTTCTGTGGAAACATAGTTCAATAATGGATATGAAGGCATTCAAAAAGGGAAAATGTACTATTGGATGTATGACATAATTATTATCAAAAAGTGAGTTAAGAAGTATTTTCTTTGTTAAGATATGGGTTTGGCTAATGTAACAAAGATCCAAAATCACAGTTATTCAACAAATTAGTTATTCAACATGAGTCAGATTCTTCTTCTATATACTGCTCTGCCTTCCCTAAGTTTGCCTTTTCTTCATGGTCCAAGTTGGTTCATCTCCATGCCATCAAAAACTGAAAAGACAACCCACAGAACGGGAGAAAATATGTACAAACATAAACCTGATGAGGGACTTGTATCTAGAATGTGTTAAGAATTCTTACAATTCAAAAACGAGACAAGTAACTCAAAAGTAAGCAAGGCATTTGAATAGACATTACATATCCAAAAGAAGACATACAAGAAAGCCAATAAAAGGATGCTCAACATTATTAGTCATCAGGAAAGGCAAATCAAAACCACAATGAGCTCCCACTTCACACCCATTAGATGGCTAAAATTATAAAGATGGACAATAACAAGGATTGACAAGGATATGGGTGATAGGAACCCTCATTCATTGCTGGTGGGAATATAAAATGGCGGAGCCCTTGTAGAAAGCAGCTTGGCATTTCATCCAAAAGCTATCCATAAAGTAACCACATGACCCAGCAACTCCGCTTCTAGGTGTACACCAAGGAGAAATGAAAAAATATATATGCAACACAAAAAGCCTGTACACAAATTTTCATAACACTATTATTTACATTAGCCAAAAGTAGGAAACAATCTAAATGTCCATCAACTGATGAATAGATAAAATGCACAAATCCATACAATGAAATATCATTCATGAATAAAAAGAATTCAGTGCTGAGCCATACTACAACAGGAATGTACCTTGAAACCATTACGTTGAGTGAAAAAATCCAGACACCGAAAGCCACATATTATTTGATTTCATTTATGTGAAATGTCCAGCAGGCAAATCCATGGAAAGAAAGTAGATTAGTGGCAGCTGGGAGTGGTATTTGGGTATTTGGAGGCGAGTGGGGAGTGACTGCTTAATAGATATAAGTTTTATTTGGGGGTATGATGAAAATGTTCTTGGGGCACCTGGGTGGCTCAGTCCACTAAGCGTTGGAATTCAGCTCAGGTCATGATCTTGCAGTTCATGAGGTTGAGCCCCATGTCAGGCTGTCGTGCCGACAGCTCAGAGACTGGAGCCTGCTTCAGATTCTGTTTCCCCCTCTCTCTCTGCCCCTCCCTCCTTCATGATCTGTCTCTCTCTCTTTCAAAAATAAATAAACATTTTAAAAAATTTTTTAAAAAAGAAAGAAAATGTTCTGGAATTAGACAGTGGTGATGGTTGCACAACAGCATGAATATGCTAAAAATACTAATTGTATACTTTAAAGGGTAAATTCTATGATATATGAATTATATCTAACTAAACTGCTATGGAGGCACCTGGCTGGCTCAGTCAGCTGAGCATTCAACTCTTGATTCCAGCTCAGGTCATGATCTCATGGTTTGTGGGTTCGAGCCCTGTGTCAGGCTTTGGATTCTCTCTCTCCCTTGCTCTCTGCCCCTCCCCCACTCATGCGTGCATACACACTCTCATCTCTCTCTAAAAAATAAACAAACATTTAAAAAAATGAAAAATCTTTAAAAAACAAGACAAAGCAATGTGTGTAATATACATGTTATGCATAAGACTAAGCAATATATATTATATTGATAAGAAGGAATGATAAATATAAAATACAGGAAAATGGTTGCAGAAAGCAGAGGATGGAATAGGAGAAGAACCATATAGGTAGAGGTCATTTATTGGTAATATTCAATTTTTTTAGATTGGCATCGGTCCTCAAGTGCTCATGATATTTTTTTAAATAAACAGATAATAGAAACCCATAAGTCACAGGGGTGAAAGGCACAGCATAGGGAATATAGTCAATGACATTGTAATACCACTGTATGGTGACAGATGGGAGCTACACTTGTGGTGAGCATAGCATAAAGTATAGAGATGCTGAATCGCTATGTTGCACATCTGAAACTAATGTAACATTGTGTGTCAACTATGTTGACAATTTTTTTTAAGTGTATGTATAATGGGGCAGGGCACCTAGATGACTCAGTTGTCTAAGTGCCAGATCACAGCTCAGGTCCTGATTTCACATTCGTGAGTTCAAGCCCTACGTTGGACTTTGCACTGGGTGCAGAGCCTACTTGGCATTCTCTCTCTCTCTCTCTCTCTCTCTCTCTCTCTCTCTCTTTCTCTCTCTCTCTCTCTGTCCTTTCCCCACCTGTGCACTCTCTCTCTCAAAATAAGTAAGTAAACTTTAAAAAAATAAATAAAGTGTATGTATAACACTTAGTCTTGTGCCTGAAAAAGTTTCTCAACATCTTGAGTAATCAGGGAAATGCATATTTAAACCACAATCCAATAACATTTCACATCCACCAGATTGGCAAAAATTTTAAATGTGCACAATGCTGGGGGATGTGGCAAGAAGAGCATTCATACATTGCTGATGAAAGTGTAAAGGTTATAACCACTTTGCAAAACACTTGGGTATCACTGAAAATTAGATCCAGCAATTCCACAGTAAGATAGATACCTTATTGAACAGCACTGTCCTAGAAATAGAATGCAAACCATATATGTAATTTTTTAATTTTCTAATAGCTCATGTAAAAAAATAAAAAGAGGGGCACCTGGCTGGCTCAAACAGCCGACTCTTGATTTCAGCTCAGGTCATGATCTCATGGCTCCTGAGATGGAGCCCCATGTCAGGCTCTGCACTGACAGTGTGGAGGGAGGCCACTTGGGATTCTCTCTCCCTCTCTCTCTCTGCCCCTCCCCTCACTTGTGCTCGCTCGTGCACACACTCTCTCTCTCTCTCAATAAATAAATAAACATTTAAAAAAATAAAAAAGTAAAAAGATTTGGTTGAAATTAATTTTAATATTTTAACTTAAGCCAATGTATCTAAAATTTTATCATTTCAACATGTAATTAATATAAAAACATTAATAGTGAGATATTTTACATTTCTTTCTCATACTAAGTCTCCACAATTCAACGGATATTCTAGACTTGCTGCACTTGGACTGGCTATATGTTAGGTGCTCAATAGCCACATATGGCTAATGGCTACAGTACTGGATAGCACGGCTCCAGAAACTTGAAGCATGCAACAGGAGGCTTGCACAACAAAGTCTATAACAGCATTGTTCACAGTAGCAAAATCTGTCACCACCCAAATGTCCGTCAACTGTGGAATTGATAAACTGCCACATGCATACAAACTGGAATATCAGATACTAGTGAAAATGGATAACATTACAGCCATAAGTACCCACTAGTTTGTTTCTCACAAACAAGATCAAGTAAAAGGAACAATTTACTGATTAACATCTACAAAATGACCTCATTGATATAAAGTTCATAAGCAGGCCCAACTAAATGCTATATCATCTAAGAATACATATGTAGTCCGTAAACATGAAAAGCAAAGCAGAAGTCTGGTTAATACAAAAATTCAGTCCAGGTTCCCCCTGGTGGTGATGGAAGAGAAGCACCTTGGAGATAGAGTAGCAGTGATGTTCTGGTTCTTAACCCGAGAGATGGCTATATGGGTATTCATTTTGGTGTTCTTTAAACTGTACATAAACACTTTATATAACACTGTGCATAAAAGTATATATAGTATGCCTCTGGTTGTGGGGAAAATAGTAAAGCCCAAGAATATTACATGCATATTTATTCATATGTATAACATATGTCTGAAAAAATACAAAAGAATAGGTGAAATTAGTTGCCCCTGGAGGTGCCTGGGTGGCTCAGTCATTTAAGTATCCAACTCTTGATTTCAGCTCAAGTCGTGATGTCACAGTTTGTGAGATCGAGTGCCGTGTGGGCTCTGCACTGACAGTGCGGAGCCTGTTCATATTCTCTCGAAAGAAAGAAAGAAAGAAAGAAAGAAAGAAAGAAAGAAAGAAAGAAAGAAAGAAAGAAAGAAAGAAAGAAAGAAAGAGAGAAAGGGAGGAAGGAAGGAAGGAAGGAAGGAAGGAAGGAAGGAAGGAAGGAAGGAAGGAAGGAAGGGAGGAAGGAAGGAGGAAAGGAAGGAAGGAAACAGTTTCTCATTGGCTGCAAGTGGCAATTGGTGTGCTGTTGGCCTCCCTACAGCAGGGAAGGATCTTGCTTCTTTAAGACCTGGAGATGAAATTCACACGTGAAAATGTTTTCTCTTGTCAAGGTAATTCTCTTCATTCTTTCTGCTGGCTATGCAGGCTCAAGGAGTGGCACAGGTAGGAGTTCCTCCTTCAGGGCTTCCTGGCTCCATTTTAAATGAGGTTTCCTTTATTTTCACAATTAACTCTTCTAACAGCAGCGGAAAAGGAGAAATAACAGGATTAACATAGTTTTTTTTTTTTTAAGTTAAAGAGGTACTGTGGTATAACAGAAAATATATATTTGGTCTCTGTCCCCAGGTCCTGACACAGAGTTCCTAAAACCCTCATAATTTCCTAAGTGATAAGAACACTAGGAGCATCTTTTGTTCTAATGGAGTGACTCTGGGTGGACTCCTGGATGGGGGCTGCTCATCAACAAGACCAAGCCATAATTAGAAGCTTGGAATTTTCAGCTCCACCACCTCCCCAGCCTTCTGAGGTGGGAGAGGCGCTGGAAATGTAGTTAATGATTGATTGTGCCTGTGTGAGGAAGCTTCTATAAAATCCCAATAGAACAGGGTGCAGAGAGCTTCCAGATGGGTGAACACTTCCACACCAGGAGGGTGAGGCACCTCACCTCCACAGGAACAGAAACTCCTTTACTTGGGACCGTCCCAGGTCTCATCATCTGGCTGTTCATCTTCATCTTTAAATAAACTGGTAAACATAAGTATTTCCCTGAGTTCTGTGAGCCGCTCTAGCAAATTAATTGAACCTAAGGAGAGGGTAATTGGAATCTCTGATCTATAGCCAGTTGGTCAGAAGCATGAGTGACAACAGATTGGTATCTGATGTGTGTGGGTGCTGTCAGAAGTAGGGGGGCAATCTTGTGGGACTGACCTGTGGAATCTGACAGGCAAAGAGTGTCAGAATTGAGTTTTGCTCAATTGAGCAAATTGAGCTCAATTGAGTTTTGCTCAATTGAGCAAATTTGCAGAATTGAGAATTGCTTGGTGTGGGGGAAAACTTCCACACATGTGGTGACCAGATGTATGGTATGTGGCTGATAGCTAGTTTGTGCAAGCATACCCTGCATGCACCTATTAATGACTATCTTGAAAGAGATCCTGTCTTCCCTTCATATTCCCATCAAGCAGAATGTGCAGCAGAATGTGTTGCAGGGTGACGTTCTCTGGGGCAAAGGGGCAACCCAGAGCATTTCCCTTGTAATGAAGAGTGTCCAGGTGGCAGCCCTTGATCTCCTTAGAAATGCTGGCCATGCAAGGAGGGAGAGGGCCACTGACAGTTGCTACATTAAGTTGCTATGATTTAAAAACTTGCTGCACATAGATCCCAGCAATAATGCTTTGACCAGTTGCCCAATAAACTTCTCCCAATAAACTCATATCTCAGTTGTCTCTTATTCTTGTCTGTGGCCTCACCAGACCATCACCCACGCTAGGCTTAGAGTGTGCTAGATTGTGGCTGAACACCAGGTTTTGTGTGAGTAGTAAAGGTGGCTCCCAGAGAAGAAACACACAGTAAGGTAGAGGTGGGGTTTTCCCTAGTAAGAGGGAAAAAAAGTTCTTCCCTTACAGGTATTCATCAGGAAAGCTACAAAAAGAAAGAATTAACATATTTGCTCCAAGGAAGTATGATTGGGAAAGGGGTAGGGTAGAGTGTGTTGTCTCCACTTTCATTATAAACTCAGTCTTTTTTTTTTTAAACCACATATGTGTATTACTTGATTTTTTTTTTAAAGGGTGGGGACTACAAGAAGTATGACAGAGATGCTGGTACCTCCCTCTCCAGGATCAAGTTCAATCCCCCGAGGTGGGGTGGGGCTGGATAGGGTTTTTTGGTTTTTTGTTTTGGAGAGAGTGTGCAAGGCATGGTCAGAGGGAGGGAGAGAAAATCTTAGGCAGGCTCCAAGCCCAGCACAGAGCCTGAGGTGGGACTTGATATCACCACCGTGAGACCACACCTGAGCTGATATCAAGAGTCTGATACTTAATTGACTGAGCCACCCCTAAGGGGGTGGGCTTTTTTAAAGTGTTATGTGTTCAGATGGGGCCTGTAACTGGAAGCAAACAGGCTGATTGGAGAGTAAGATAGGAAGGAACTTCAGATCTTGTTTCATGACCATTCTGCATTACCTTGGAAAACAGGGCCTGCTTATATTTGCAGCCTGGTTCAGGTGTCCCCAGGTGTCAAATTAAGCAAGCACAGAATCTCTGGGCTTTGGACGAAGAGAAGCAGGTGGGTACCAACTAAACTTCCCCTACCCTTTCCCTTCTGGAACAAATGATTGGCTGGTGCCCAAGACTCTCCACCTTGGGGCCCATTCCTGCCCCTCCCCTCCCCCAGCCTCAGCATCACTGGGGCCTTCTCTGCTAGGCCTATGCTTCTGAAGCAGCCTGCAGAGAGAATACCCTAGGGCAAATGGATTCACAGTCCAGGGTTACTAGACCTTTGAGGAAGCATTTCAAAAGGAAGATAACATATAGATCCCATCAAAAGCAAAAATATTAGCAGAGACCAACAAATAATTTTAAATTAGCCTAATTTTAAATTTAGGGAGAAATGAAAAATTTGATGGATAGAAACAAGTATTATCTGACAGTAATCTATAAAGCAGGTGTCCCAGAAAGAGAAAAAAATAAAATGAAAAAGGGGGCTTATTTCAAGAAATACTGGATATTAATTACCTAGAATTTTAGAAAAGGTGATAAGCCTCAGATTGAAAGCGTCCAGAAAGTGCAAAGAGGAAAGGTAATAACAAATTCACATCTATACATTATAGGATAATTTAAGAATATTAATAATAGGATAATAATAAAGAATAGTGATAGAAACTATCTTAGGAAATACAATTTTATACCCAGCCAAAGATGGGTATGATAAAAAATACATCCTTATGCAAATACGGCCTCTGAAGAGATGACACACAAAAAACCTACATTGGAAAATTTTGGATGAAATATTTTAAAAAGAAGGGTAATATATCCAGGAGAGATTCCAACACGTAAATGAAGGAAAGAGAATGAAACGCTTTAGTCAACTTGGTTGTGTGAAAGGATTTCAACCTAAAATGGAGCCAGAGAATATGAAATGGAGAATCTCATGCGAGCACCCTCAGAAGAAGGGACTTAAGAATTGAGGGACTGATTTCCTGTAAACGTCTAATTTACAGAAGATGGAGACTCCTCTCCTGACCAGTGAATATCCACCAAGAATCTGTCTGCATCACCAAGCCAATGAACTCACTGCTTGGACTCTGCTGGACTTCCCCCTCTGAGCTTTTTGCCCATCAAAGAGCCTGCCCCAAACCCTCAATGGACTTGCCTGTACTTGCTACATGTTTCCTGAATTGTAGTTGCGTGGCCATTCCCGAATAAACTCAGTTTCTGGTAACTTGAGCTTGCCTCAGCTTACCTCTTTATTTAGGTTGGTGGGTTTTGCCTTAAAAAAAAAAAAGGAGTAGAAATAAATCCATAACTGAAAACTGAAAATCTAGAAAACATCAACTTGGTAGGTTTGTAATAGAGACCAAAGAATGTGAGAGCCTGCTAGTTTCTTGTGTTATTTAGAGAGAGAACAAAACATCAATAATTGTTTTAATTATAAGAAATAATTTTTTAAAAACACAAAATGAGTAGGCAAATCAAAATAATAAATTAAGATGATAAAAGTAGGGGTGCCTCCGTGGCTCAGTCAGTTGAGTGACTAACTCTTGATTTCAGCTCAGGGTATGATCTCATGGTTCATGAGATGAACCCTGCATTGGGCTCCATGCTGGCAGCATGGAGCCTGGTTGGGATTCTCTTTCTCATCTCTCTTTGCCCTTCCCCCACTTGTACGTGTGCTCTCTTTCTCTCTTTCCCTCAAAATAAACATTTAAAAAATGGTAAAGGTATGTAAGGGTTAAATTGTAGTGTAGGGTTAACCTGTAGCCTTAAGAAATAACAGAGATAATAAGAGATAACAGCCTTGTCCTGTCAATCAAGGGAACAAAAGGTCAAGGAAAATCAACTGGATTAATGTTTTGGATTGGGGTAAGGACATGTCTGAACTGTTTCAACCCCCATCTGGGAACTATTTCTTTGTTCTGTTCCCCGGTGATGATAAGATGATATGGTCGGCTATAAAAACTCTGTACCCTGGCTGTTCGAGACCGCACTCTGGTGAAGAGTGTCGGTCCCGATTGGTTGGCCTTGCCTCTCATTGCAATAAATTTTGTTATGACTGTCACTGGTGCCCGTAGCATTCTGTTTCAGGAGTCGTGTAGACGCAACAGGTAGATCCAAATTCATGATTAATTTTTATAAATGTGAATAGAATAAATTCACTATTCATTGAGTTTATTGAGCAATTAGATTTTTTTAAAAATCCAGATATATTCTGTTTATAAGAGATATATCTAAAATCTAAGGATATAAAAAGCTAAAGTTAAAGGGCTGAAATGACATTTCTGGCAAATATTGGCTAAATAAAACTGGTGTGGCAACATTGTATCAAATAAAATAGGCCTTAAGATAAAAACACATTATTAAAGATAGAAACATTAAATGAATGACAAAGATTTAATTCATTAGTAAGATGTAGCAATGCTAAACATGCAAGGATCTAATAGAATAGCCTCAAAATATATTAAATGAAATTTGATAGAACTACAGAAAGAAATTTTTTTTTTAATATATGAAATTTACTGTCAAATTGGTTTCCATACAACACCCAGTGCTCATCCCAAAAGGTGCCCTCCTCAGTACCCATCACCCACCCTGAAAAATATGGAACGCTTCACGAATTTGCGTGTCATCCTTGCGCAGGGGCCATGCTAATCTTCTCTGTATCGTTCCAATTTTAGTATATGTGCTGCCGAAGCGAGCACTACAGAAAGAAATTAATAGGTCTACTGGCATAGTAAACAAATTTCAACTTTCTTCCCTTGGTTATTGATATTTTATTGTTAAGAAACAAAATTCAATCAAGTAAATTTGAAGATCTAATTGACTTTATTAAACAATTCATGAATTGAGCAGCTTCCCATCTAGCAAGAAGAGGACAGCTCTAAACAAAACGAGAGTTTTTAAAGGCAGAGAAAGGTCATTAAAAAAGAAGACAGGAACTTATTAGTAAGGAATGCACTTTTTAGGCAAGGATGTCCTCCTAAGAGGGAGCAGAAAGGGTCTATCAGTAAATTTCCCAGCATTGACCAGGAAATTCCATGTTGACTGGTTAAAGGTTACATTCCTAGGGCGTTGAAATGGCAGGCTAGGTATTAAGCCTTAGTTTACTGACTTGAGGCTTTAACCTATGTGATGCCAGTTTTGGCTTGTAGTTTTCTTTTCTTCTGTTTTTACTAATTAATTTATTTTTTAATGTTTATTTTTCAGAGAGAGAGAGAGAGACAAAGCATGAGCAGAGAAGGGGCAGAGAGAGAGGAAGACACAGAATCTGAAGCAGGCTCTAGGCTCTGAGCTGTCACACAGAGCCTGACATGGGGCTCGAACTCTCAAGTCACAAGATCATGACCTGAGCTGAAGTCGGGCGCTTAAATGACTGAACCATGCAAGTGCCTCGGTTTTCTTTTTAATAATGTCTTGTTAGTCACCTAGTTATGTTCTTTGGATAAATGTCTATACAAGTCCTTGGTCCATTTTTTAATTGGGTATTTGTTTTTTTATTTTTTATTGTTGCTTATTTTAGGAGTCACCATAATGAGTATGAGATGGTATCTCATTGTGATTTTGCTTTGCATTTCTCTAATGACTAGTGAAGATGAACATCTTTTAATATGCTTAGTGGGGCTGTTTGGTTTTTTCTTGTTGAGTTTTGGGAGTTCTCTAAATGTTCTGGATATTAATCCCTTATCAGATATGTGATTTGCAAACATTTTCTCCCATTCCATGGATTGTGTTTCTACTCTATTGATAGTGTATTTTGATGCACAATTTTAAAAATTTTGATGAAGTCCAATTTATCTATTTTTATTTTGTTCTGCTCTTGTCAAGAAATTATTGCTAAATCCAATTATCATAAAGATTTCTCCCTATCTTCTGAGAGTTTTATAGTTTTATCTCTTATATTTAGGTTTTTGATCCATTTTTAGTTAATTTTTTTTCATTTTTAGTTAATTTTTATATTTGGTATAAGGTAAGGGTCGAGCTTCATTATTCAGTTTTCCCTGTATCATTTGTTGAAAAGACTATCCTTACTCTCATCAAATCATCTTGGTATCCTAGTCAAAAATCATTTGACCATGTGTGTAAGAGTTTATTTTTGAGATCTCTATTCAATTCCATTGGTCTTTATGTCTGCCTTTATCCCAGTAGCACCATGATTTAGTTACTGTAGCTTTACAGTAAGTTTTGAAATGAGGAAATAGGAGATCTTCAACTTTGTTCTTTTTCAATATTATTTTGACTATCCAGGGTCCTGTGAGGTTCCATTTGATTTTTGGAATGGGTTTTTAATTTCTGCCAAAAAAAAAAAAAAGTCTGGGATTTTGATAAAAATTGCATTGAATCTGTAGATCACTTTGGGTAGTATTGACATCTAGTCCTAACAGGTTTTGTGTGTAAGTGTGCATGTGTGTGTATGTGTAATCTTTAGTTATCCACATATAAGATCATATTATCTGCAGAGGTAATTTAACTTCTTCCTTTACAATTTCAGTGTCTTTTATCTCTTTTTCTTATTTGCTTGCTACAGCTAATACCCTTAGTACTAACTTGAACATAAGTGACAAAAGCAGACATCCTTGTCTTGTTCCTGAATTTGGAGGAAAAGATTTCAATTTTTTATCATTCAGTATGTTGATAGCTGTGGGTTTTTCATATATGGACTTAATTATGTTGAGCTAATTTTCTTTTGTTCCTAGCTTGATCAGTGTTTTTATCATAAAAGAATGTTGAATTTTGTCAAATTATTTTTCTGTATCAATTAAGAAAATCATGTGGCTTTTTTCCTCATCATATTTTTTTTTTATAATCCTAAAAACTAAAATGAGAATGAGAGGAAAGCAAGGGAATGATGAACACAGGATTTATGTTGATAGGTGGAGAAGCTGCAAGGGGATATAATGGTGAAGAGGAAGGAGCAATATATTTAAATGTATCTTATTTATTGTTAACATCCTAGGTTTTATTTGGGCATCCACATGATTGTTACATTGCTAAAAATACCTAATTGTATAATTAACTATATATAACTATATCTAACTATAACAATAAAATCAGGCCATATTTGGATTATTTGACTAGAGAGTGTCATTAACCAGTATTTATGATTAATATAATTCTGATTCCTGAGGCTTGGGAAAAATTATAATATAAAAGTGATAATCGGATATTATTTAGCATTAAGGAGTTTACCATAAGAAGGACTATAAAGGAAAGAATTAAAAGTGGTTGCTTTTACTCAAAAATTCCACTTCTACATATTCACCTAAGAGATGTGAAAAAGATATGTCCACAGAAAGAGTTGTACCAGAATATTCATAGCAACTTTATTCCATAATAACCCAAATCTAGAAACAACCTAGGTGACTGTCAACAGAAGCATGCATAAACAGAATGGGATAGCTATACCACAGAGTATTAGTCAACAAGGAAAACATATGAATTACTAGCAAATACAATAATGTAGATGAACTTCAAAAACATTTTGCTGAATGAAAGAAGACTTGTACAAAAAGAATGCATGCTATTTATTCCATGTAAGTGAAATTCTAGAACAAGAAAATGTATGGTCTGAAGACTGAACAGTAGTTGCCTTCATGGGAGGAGATTGGGCAAGATCGTGAGAGGATTTTTTGGAGTGATGGCAGTGTTCTGTAACAGGACCAGGATTTAGACTGTATGGGAGTAACATTTGCTAGAACTCATCAAATGGTACACTTAAGATTTGTGTGTGCAGATCTTACCTCAAAAGAATAACAGTAAAAAAGAATCATGGACAAATATTGAACTCCTGTTAATCATATACAGACTGAAGTATCTGGGAGGAAGTAGAAATAATGTCTCTAAATTAGTCTGAAATGCATCAAAAAAATTGATGGATTGATGGATAGACAGAGGATGGATAGTTGAGTAAATGTATATATAATAAAACAAGTTTAGTAACACATTAAGGGGAAGAATCTAAGTAGTGTAGACATGGGTGCCCACTGTAAAAGTTTTCAACTCTCTGGTTTGTTTGAAAATTTCCAAAATAAAATGCAGGGGTGGGGAAGAATGTCAATGATCCAAACTTCCTTTAGGAAATTTATTAAATAATGATACATCCACATAATGGAATGAAGTAAATAATTATAAAAGAATTTTGTTGCTTTAAGGATGTCTGAGGAGGGATGGAGTGGGAATACTTCTGCTTTTTATTATTTGCACAATTCTATTTTTCTGTGTTTATATTACTTTGGCAAAAATAAAAGTATTACAGAAACTTTTCATAATGAAAGATAATTGATTTTTGTTTGGGAAGCAATTATATTCCCCTAATATTTATCTAATTAGGTAATCTACTTGATTCTGCACTGAATACACTTCCAAAATATAAAGTGGTTTTGTTTGGCAGTAGGACAGACCAGCCATTACTTTGATAGTGGTGATATTGGTTATTTATTGCTGCATAACAAATTACCACAAACTTAATGGCTTAAAAAATGCATTTATTGGGGTACCTGGGTGGCTCAGTTGGTTACAGGAGTGCCGCTTGCTCTTGGTTCAGGTCAGGATCTCATGGTTCGTGGGTTCGAGCCCCGCATTGGGCTCCATGCTGACAGTGCAGAGCCTGCTTGGGATTCTCTATCTTCCTGTCCTTCTGCTCCTCCCCCACTTGCACACACTCTCTCCTTCTCCCTCTCTCTCACAATGAATAAATAAACATTTTCTTAAATGCATTTATTACCTCAGTGTCTTGGGAATCCAGGCATAGCTCAGCTGGATCCTCTGCTTCAGTGTCTTTCAATCAACCAGGACTAGAATCTCATCTCAAAGCTCAACTATGGAAGGACCTGATGCAAAGCTCACTCATGTGGTTTTGGGGAGGATTCAGTTCCTTTGGATCAGTGGAATAAGGGCCTCACTTCCTTGCTGTCGGAAGCCATCCTCAGTTCTTTGCCACATAGGCTTCCCTAACATGGCAACTTGCTTCATCAAAGCCAGTCAGGGAGTTTGCTAACAAGACAGAAGTTACAATCTTATGCAGTGTAAACACAGAAGTAACATCTCATCATCTATGCCATACTTTATTTTTTAGAAGCAAGTCCCAGTTACTACCCACAATAAAGGGGAGGGAATTCCACAAGAGCATGAACACCAGGAGAAAGGGACCCTAGAGGGCATCTTAGAAGTCTTCCTGCTACAGTGATCTACTTGGATCTACCAAGGCATAAATCCACAGCATGAGGAAGCTATCAACTTTGCTCTAAGTATGATACAGAGAAACAGCAGAAATTCTAGTTGAAAACTCCTGGTCCTTGGAAACATTCCTAGACCCTGATAGATAAAAGCAACAGTTGTGAAAGCTGGAAAACACTTGGACAAGTTGGTCACTGATCAAACAGGCATAAGAAGTGAAATCCTAGCTTGGCAGTGGGAAAGCAAAGAACCAACTTAATTCATGTTGTAAAACCTTCAGAAGACTCAGAAATTAATGGCATTGGCCGCTTCTGGAAGTTGAGGGAACTCAGGTAAAGAAAAGATGTTTAAGGTTGAAAGGTGATTAAGAAACAGCTGAAACCCTGGATCTCTTCCCTGATCCTAGCAGAGATTTTTGTTTCTGGAAAGGGTAATACAGAGGGCAGGATAATATCTGGCAAATTTTTGGGAAGGCATTCATACAGAAAAGAGGGAGACCAAGTGAAATGCATGCTGAATGCTGAGTTCCTCAGCCTGCTACCTCCTCTTGGATTCCAGAATACCACCAGACTCTATATGGGTTTTTTTCTCTCAGGCATATGAATATTCAGAAGAAAATATCTAAAGATATATAGACATAGAGGATTTTCTAACAAATAGCCCAACAGGACCACTTTATGGGGTTGCTCACAGATGATAAACTTTACCCATGTGCTCAAAGTTTCTGATACACTTTCTAGTTCCTGCACTTGTAATATGTCCAGATAACAAATAATTCATGACATTTGAAGAAAGTCTCCAATATGAAATATAGATGCCAGAACAAACAGAAAAAGGCACCCAGAAAGAAATAGAGATTGTGGAAGAAGACTTGGAGGAGTGGGGAGGACTGTCAATAATACCCAGAGAAATAGGAGAAAATATTGCATTGATGAAACCAAAGCAAGATGCTATTAAAAGAAGTACTCAGGATCCTGGGAAGATGGCGGCATAGGAGGACGCTGGGCTCACCGCGCGTCCTGCTGATCACTTAGATTCCACCTACACCTGCCGAAATAACCCAGAAAATCACCAGAAGACTAGCAGAACAGAGTCTCTGGAGCCAAGCGCAGACGAGAGGCCCACGGAGGAGGGTAGGAAGGGCGGCGAGGCAGTGCGTGCTACACGGACTGGCAGGAGCCGGGGTGGAGGGGCAGCCCGCCAGCCAAGCAGAGCCCCCTAATCTGGCTTGAAAAAGTGGAGGGGCCAGACGGAGTGTGTTCTCACAGCAAGAGGGACTTGACATCTGGAAGGTTATAAGCTAACAGCTCTGCTCGGAGAACGGGAGAGCTGAGGACAACAGGAGGGAGAGTTGTTGAGCCCCGGACAACAGAGCTCAGCTTGGGGGGGGGGAACAAAGGCGCTCGCCAGCGCCATCTCCCCCGCCCATCCCCAGCCAAAATCCCAAAGGGAACCAGTTCCTGCCAGGGAACTTGCTTGCACCGCGCAAACACCCAACTCTGTGCTTCTGCGGATCCATCCCTCCGGCGGGTCTGACTCCCTCCAGGTGCCGCAGGGCCCCTCCTGAAACAGATCTCCTAACGAAAAGTGAGCTGAGCCTGCACCTCCCGCCTCTGTGCACCTTGCCAATCCACCCCAGCTAATACGCCAGATCCCAGCACCACAAGCCTGGCAGTGTGCAAGTAGCCCAGATGGGCCACGCCACCCCACAGTGAATCCCGCCCTTAGGAGAGGGGAAGAGAAGGTACACACCAGTCTGACTGTGGCCCCAGTGGTGGGCTGGGGGCAGACATCAGGTCTGACTGCTGCCCCGCCCACCAACGCAAATTATTCAAGACAGCACAGGGGAAGTGCCCCGCAGTCCCACACCACTCCAGGGACTATCCAAAATAATGAAACGGAAGAATTCCCCTCAGAAAAATGTCCAGGGGGGCGCCTGGGTGGCTCAGTCGGTTAAGCCTCCGACTTTGGCTCAGGTCATGATCTTGCGGTTAGTGAGTTCAAGCCCCGCGTCGGGCTCTGTGCTGACAGCTCAGAGCCTGGAGCCTGTTTCGGATTCTGTGTCTCCCTCTCTCTCTGACCCTCCCCCGTTCATCCTCTGTCTCTCTCTGTCTCAAAAATAAATAAACGTTAAAAAAAAAATTTAAAAAAAACGTCCAGGAAATAACAACAGCTAACGAACTGATCCAAAATGATTTAAACAATATAACAGAAAGTGAATTTAGAATAATAGTCATAAAATTAATCGCTGGGCTTGAAAACAGTATAAAGGACAGCAGAGAATCTATTGGTACAGAGGTCATGGGACTAAGGAACAGCCAGGAGGAGCTAAAAAATGCTCTCAATGAACTGCAAAATAAAATGGAGACGGCAACAGCTCGGATTGAAGAGGCAGAGGAGACAATAGGTGAACTAGAAGATAAAATTATAGAAAAAGAAGAAGCTGAGAAAAAAGAGAGACAAAAAAAATCCAGGAGTATGAGGGGAAAATTAGAGAACTAAGTGATGCACTAAAGAGAAATAATCTACGTATAATTGGTATTCCAGAGGAGGAAGAGAGAGGGAAAGGTGCTGAAGGTGTACTTGAAGAAATAAAGCTGAGAACTTCCTGGATCTGGGGAAGGAAAAAGGCATTGAAATCCAAGAGGCACAGAGAACTCCCTTCAGACATAACTTGAATCAATCATCTGCACAACATATTATAGTGAAACTGGAAAAATACAAGGATAAAGAGAAAATTCGGAAAGCAGCTAGGGATAAACATGCTCTAACATATAAAGGGAGACCTATAAGACTCGTGACTGATCCCTCTACTGAAACTTGGCAGGCCAGAAAGGAATGGAAGGAAATCTTCAATGTGATGAACAGAAAAAATATGCAGCTGAGAATCCTTTATCCAGCAAGTCTGTCATTTAGAATAGAAGGAGAGATAAAGGTCTTCCCAAACAAACAAAACCTGAAGGAATTCGTCACCACTAAACCAGCCCTACAAGAGATCCTAAGGGGGATCCTGTGAGACAAAGAACCAGAGACATCGCTACAAGCATGAAACCTACAGACATCACAATGACTCTAAACCCATATCTTTCTATAATAACACTGAATGTAAATGGATTAAATGCGCCAACCAAAAGACATAGGGTATCAGAATGGATAAAAAAACAAGACCCATTTATTTGCTGTCTACAAGAGACTCATTTTAGACCTGAGGACACCTTCAAATTGAAAGTGAGGGGATGGAGAACTATTTATCATGCCACTGGAAGTCAAAAGAAAGCTGGAGTAGCCATACTTCTATCAGACAAACTAGACTTTAAATTAAAGGCTGTAACAAGAGATGAAGAAGGGCATTATATAATAATCACAGGGTCTATCCATCAAGAAGAACTAACAATTATAAATGTCTATGTGCCGAATACAGGAGCCCCCAAATATATAAAACAATTACAAACATAAGCAACCTTATTGATAAGAATGTGGTAATTGCAGGGGACTTTAACACTCCACTTACAGAAATGGATAGATCATCTAGACACACGGTCAATAAAGAAACAAGGGCCCTGAATGATACATTGGATCAGATGGACTTGACAGATACATTTAGAACTCTGCATCCCAAAGCAACAGAATATACTTTTTTCTCGAGTGCACATGGAACATTCTCCAAGATAGATCACATACTGGGTCACAAAACAGCCCTTCATAAGTTTACAAGAATTGAAATCATACCATGCATACTTTCAGACCAGTATGCTATGAAGCTTGAAATCAACCACAGGAAAAAGTCTGGAAAACCTCCAAGACATGGAGGTTAAAGAACACCCTACTGAAGAATGAATGGGTCAATCAGGCAATAAGAGAAGAAATTAAAAAATATATGGAAACAAATGAAAATGAAAATACAACAATCCAAACGCTTTGGGATGCAGCGAAGGCAGTCCTGAGAGGAAAATACATTTCAATCCAGGCCTATCTCCAGAAACAAGAAAAATCCCAAATACAAAATCTAACAGCACACCTAAAGGAAATAGAAGCAGAGCAGCAAAGACACCCCAAACCCAGCAGAAGAAGAGAAATAATAAAGATCAGAGCAGAAATAAACAATATAGAATCTAAAAACACTGTAAAGCAGGTCAACGAAACCAAGAGTTGGTTTTTTGAAAAAATAAACAAAAGTGACAAACCTCTAGCCAGGCTTCTCAAAAAGAAAAGGGAGATGACCCAAATAGATAAAATCATGAATGAAAATGGAATTATTACAACCAATCCCTCAGAGATACAAGCAATTATCAGGGAATACTATGAAAAATTATATGCCTACAAACTAGACAACCTGGAAGAAATGGACGAATTCATAAACACCCACACGCTTCCAAAACTCAATCAGGAGGAAATAGAAAGCTTGAACAGACCCATAACCAGCAAAGAAATTGAATCAGTCATCAAAAATCTCCCAACAAATAAGAGTCCAGGACCAGATGGCTTCCCAGGGGAGTTCTACCAGACGTTTAAAGCAGAGATAATACCTATCCTTCTCAAGCTATTCCAAAAAATAGGGAGGGAAGGAAAACTTCCAGACTCATTCTATGAAGCCAGTATTACTTTGATTCCTAAACCAGACAGAGACCCAATAAAAAAAGAGAACTACAGGCCAATATCCCTGATGAATATGGATGCAAAAATTCTCAATAAGATACTAGCAAATCGAATTCAACAGCATATAAAAAGAATTATTCACCATGATCAAGTGGGATTCATTCCTGGGATGCAGGGCTGGTTCAACATTTGCAAATCAATCAACGTGATACATTACATTAATAAAAGAAAAGAGAAGAACCATATGATCCTGTCAATGATGCAGAAAAAGCATTTGACAAAATTCACCATCCTTTCTTAATAAAAACCCTCGAGAAAGTCGGGGTAGAAGGAACACACTTAAACATCATAAAAGCCATTTATGAAAAGCCCACAGCTAACATCATCCTCAATGAGGAAAAACTGAGAGCTTTTTCCCTGAGATCAGGAACACGACAGGGATGTCCACTCTCACCACTGTTGTTTAACATAGTGTTGGAAATGCTAGCATCAGCAATCAGACAACAAAAGGAAATCAAAGGCATCAAAACTGGCAAAGATGAAGTCAAGCTTTCACCTTTTGCAGATGACATGATATTATACATGGAAAATCCGATAGACTCCACCAGAAGTCTGCTAGAACTGATACATGAATTCAGCAAAGTCGCAGGATACAAAAATCAATGTACAGAAATCAGTTGCATTCTTATACACTAACAATGAAGCAACAGAAAGACAAATAAAGAAACTGATCCCATTCACAATTGCACCAAGAAGCATAAAATACCTAGGAATAAACCTAACCAAAGATGTAAAAGATCTGTATGCTGAAAACTATAGAAAGCTTATGAAGGAAATTGAAGAAGATATAAAGAAATGGAAAAACAGTCCGTGTTCATGGATTGGAAGAATAAATATTGTCAAAATGTCAATACTACCCAAAGCTATCTACACATTCAATGCAATCCTAATCAAAATTGCACCAGCATTCTTCTCGAAGTTAGAACAAGCAATCCTAAAATTCATATGGAACCACAAAAGGCCCAAAAGTAATAGCCAAAGTAATTTTGAAGAAGAAGACCAAAGCAGGAGGCATCACAATCCCAGACTTTAGCCTCTACTACAAAGCTGTAATCATCAAGACAGCATGGTATTGGCACAAAAACAGACACATAGGTCAATGGAATAGAATAGAAACCCCAGAACTAGACCCACAAATGTATGTAATTTTGAAGCCAAAGTAATTTTGAAGAAGAAGACCAAAGCAGGAGGCATCACAATCCCAGACTGTAGCCTCTACTACAAAGCTGTAATCATCAAGACAGCATGGTACTGGCACAAAAACAGACACATAGATCAATGGCATAGAATAGAAACCCCAGAACTAGACCCACAAATGTATGGCCAACTCATCTTCGACAAAGCAGGAAAGAACATCCAATGGAAAAAAGACAGTCTCTTTAACAAATGGTGCTGGGAGAACTGGACAGCAACATGCAGAAGGTTGAAATTAGACCACTTTCTCACACCATTCACAAAAATAAACTCAAAATGGATAAAGGACCTGAATGTGAGACAGGAAACCATCAAAACCCTAGAGGAGAAACCAGGAAAAGACCTCTCTGACCTCAGCCGTAGCAATTTCTTACTTGACACATCCCCAAAGGCAAGGGAATTAAAAGCAAAAATGAACTACTGGGACCTTATGAAGATAAAAAGCTTCTGCACAGCAAAGGAAACAACCAACAAAACCAAAAGGCAACCAATGGAATGGGAAAAGATATTTGGAAATGACATATCGGACAAAGGGCTAGTATCCAAAATCTATAAAGAGCTCACCAAACTCCACACCCAAAAAACAAATAATCCAGGAAGAAATGGGCAGAAAACATGAATAGACCCTTCTCTAAAGAAGACATCCAGATGACCAACAGGCACATGAAAAGATGCTCAACGTCGCTCCTCATCAGGGAAATACAAATCAAAACCACACTCAGATATCACCTCACGCCAGTCAGAGTGGCCAAAATGAACAAATCAGGAGACTATAAATGCTGGCGAGGATGTGGAGAAATGGGCACCCTCTTGCACTGTTGATGGGAATGCAAACTGGTGCAGCCGCTCTGGAAAACAGTGTGGAGGTTCCTCAGAAAATTAAAAATAGACCTACCCTATGACCCAGCAATAGCACTGCTAGGAATTTACCCAAGGGATACAGGAGTACTGATGCATAGGGGCACTTGTACCCCAATGTTTATAGCAGCACTCTCAACAACAGCCAAAGTATGGAAAGAGCCTAAATGTTCATCTACTGATGAATGGATAAAGAAATTATGGTTTGTATATACAATGGAGTACTACGTGGCAATGAGAAACAATGAGATATGGCCCTTTGTAGCAACGTAGATGGAACTGGAGAGTGTGATGCTAAGTGAAATAAGCCATACAGAGAAAGACAGATACCATATGGTTTCACTCTTATGTGGATCCTGAGAAACTTAACAGAAACCCATGGGGGAGGGGAAGGAAAAAATAAAGGTGGTTAGAGTGGAAGAGAGCCAAAGCATAAGAGACTGTTAAAAACTGAGAACAAACTGAGGGTTGATGGGGGGTGGGAGGGAGGGGAGGGTGGGTGATGAGTATTGAGGAGGGCACCTTTTGGGATGAGCACTGGGTGTTGTATGGAAACCAATTTGACAATAAACTTCATATATTGAAAAATAAAAATAAAAATAAAATAAATAAGTAAAACAAGTACTCAGAGAGTAGGAAAAAAATACCTCCTGGAAAATAAAAACATGATAGCAGAAATGAAAAACTTATTGGAAATTTAGGAGACAAAGAAATTTTCTAGAAAACAAAAGGACTGAAGTAAAAAGTATGAGAGAAAAAAATCAGAAATTTAGAGGACCAGTCCAGGAGATCCATGCTTAATAACAAAGGACAGAGAAAGATGGAGGGAAGGAAATTATCAGCCAAATTTTTTTATTTTGAAATTAAATTAAATGGGCGCCTGGGTGGCTCAGTCAGTTAAGCGTCCGACTTCAGCTCAGGTCACGGTCTCGTGGTCCGTGAGTTCGAGCCCCGCGACAGGCTCTGGGCTGATGGCTCAGAGCCTGGAGCCTGCTTCCCATTCTGTGTCTCCCTCTCTCTCTGCCCCTCCCCCGTTCATGCTCTGTCCCTCTCTGTCCCAAAAAAATAAATAAACGTTAAAAAGAAAAAAATTTAAAAGGACTGACTGAGTGCCCAGCATAATGGATAAAACCAGAATCTTACTAAAGCACATCATTGTGAATTATCAAATATGTGACAAGAGAATATTCTACAATCTTCTAGAAGGGAGGACAGGATACATCATAAATAAAGGATTAAAATTGAAATGACCTCAGGCTTCTCAAGACACCCTGGAAGCCAGAAGACCAAGGGCACGATGTCTTCAAAATTTTAAAGGAAAATTATTTCCAAACTATAATTTTGTAACAGGCCAAATGACCAATTCATGTGACAGTAGGAAAAATGAAAATGATACTTGTACGAGAAAAGTCTGGGAAAATTTACCTCCCATTCACTTTTCTTCAGGAAGCTGCTGGAAGATGTGCTCTATCAAAACAAAGGAGTAAGCTAAGAAAGATGCAAAAAATGCAAGGAGCCACAGAGGACAGCTGCTAAGGGCTGATGGTGAAAGGAATCCCAGGGTGCTCTCAGACCCTTCTGATTTACCTCAGAGAGGAGATTTAGAATTGAATTGGTGTTAAGTACAGAGAAAACTAAGGCAGTAAGCAAATAAAGGGTGATTATTAACTCCATGGAAAACAAAAATTATTCAGGAAAGTACAGTAATCCTAGGTTACTACCCAACTTTTCTGTGAACTGATTGCACAGTATCTGCTCTGGGACAGAACCATTTGTGTGACGAGATTCACAATCTCTAGGAAGAAATTCCTAGCATCTTGATGAAAATCTTGTACTTGAAAAAGAGAAAAACTAAGGAACTTTGACATGATTAAGATTTATTCTGGAACACCAGTTCCTCACACAGCCAGCTGTCAGCCCAGTGTTGAGTGATCTTTAACCAAATATTCTTTTCTTTTTGTGTTGTTAGGGACTTAAAAGTTGAACAAAATGTCAAAAAGAAAGAGCAATTTTATTATTGAATAAGCACAAACCAGAACATGGACACGGTTGATCATCTGCAAAGAAATTATACATATAGAAATAAATTCTATTCTATTTACACAGCCAAGAAGTTATAATCTTTTTATGCTGCTCTATTTTTAGCCTTTATATACATATGAGAAGACCTAACAGCACCATTGGCTGTATATTCTTTAATAGTTTATCCTAAATTCACCTTTACCAGAAGTAATAAAAATTCTCTTGTTTCTATGACACAGAGATGCCCAGAGCTCAACTATCATAGTGACAGGAGCATAGATACTCCCTCTTCCTAGATGTTTACATTTCAAAGAGGTGGCTCCCAGACCTTTTTTGAAAAAATCCTGAGTTATAAAGTAGACAAAAGGCTAACTCAAGAAGAGGTTAAAAAAATGTGTACATGCACACACACACACCTCTTCATTTATATAAGGCCTTCACTGGATGAGAACATCCTACCCAGTGTAAACTGCTAGATGCTTACCATCACCTCAAAACAGCAGTAATGTCCATTTCCCCCGCCAACCTCCTACCCCAAGCATTGTGGCAATAACAAGACAAGGAATGTGAGGAGGAGGGAGGGAAAGAAGAAAACTGCTCTCCAAGATTTTCAAATACCTCCTTTCAGGGACAACACCAAGCTCACCTGGACTGGCCTGAGACCTTTCCCCTTTAACTTTCTCATGTATAGCACTGAACATCCCATGTCTCAGGAAACCCATCAACTCCGGACAAACTGGGATGGTTGGCACCCTAACATCAGCTGTGAAGGGCTGATGGTGAAGGGGATCCCAGGGTGCTCTCAGACCCTTCTGATTTACATCAGAGAGGAGATTTAGAATTCAGTTAGTGTTAAGTACAGAGAAAATTAAGGAAGCAAGCACATAAAGGGCTATTATTAACACCATAGAGACAGAAACACACACACACACACACACACACCATACATATTAATAATCATCTAATTATGTGCATGTGTTCACTTAGGGAAAAATAAAAAGATTTTAAATGGAAGAAATCTGGGTTTGGATTTTGTTTCTGTGACTAAGGCAAGTCCCAAAACAGCTGTGGTTGGCAGTTCTTTGGTCTGTTCAACTGCATAAAAATGGTGTATCCTCTCAGGACAAGTGTGAGAATATAGCACCTACCTAGTAAACAGCTTACTTAGCCCCTGGCTTGAATTCAGGCCTCAGTTCTTCACCAAAGTTCCCACATCAATTTTTAGCTATCTCTTCTTTAAGGAAATTCTTATTGTGTCCCAAGTGTTGGTATATCTGTATCCCAATTAAAACAGGAGACTTTGTGAGCATGAATTTTGCCTTTACAGTTTTTAATACAGTGGTTGGCAGTTAGAAGGTTTTGCTCTACAAGTAAGGATTTGTTAGTAGCTGTATAATTAATACCCTATACTTTTACCAACTCTTATGCAGCTGAGCCTTCTCCAGAGCTCCTATTGTGATATCCTGGTGCTCCTAATTGGCTTTCTTTGGAAATTTTCTCAGGAAGGACTCTACCAACATGTACACAAGTTACCCCTACTTACTGGGCATATGTGTCTGTAGTGGGAGCTGCATGACGCTGCCCTAACGGTGTGATTTCAGGAGGATTTTATTCACCCATATATTTCACCTGTGGGCTGATAACCAGTGCCTCAGAATCTATTTCCTTTGTACTAATGAAATGTAAATCCCCAAGGAGGGTGTATTCATGAGGCTTCCTTAGTCATTTTTCCTTGGTGGGAACCCCTTACCTGCATTCAGCCTTGAAAGTAGGTCTAGGAAAGCAGTGGGTGGGGAGGCTAAGAAGGAAGTGGCCCTGGGTTGTTCAGTCGGTTGAGCTTCCGACTTGGACTCAGGTCATGATATCACAGCTCATGAGTTGCAACTCCACATCGGGCTCTGTGTTGACAGCTCAGAGCCTGGAGCCTCCTTCAGATTCTGACTGTCTGTCTGTCTGTCTCTCTCTCTCTCTCTCCCTTTCCCCCACTCATGCTCTGTCTCTGTCTCTCTCAAGAATAAATAAAAACATTAAAAAAAAAAAAAAAGAAGGAAGTGGCCCTGGAGGAAGTCAAGGGCACCAGTGGTCATGGGCAGGTCCCACAGGCCCCTGACACTGAAGATGAGCTCTTCACACGGCTACCTGCTATAGGCCCTGAGTTTGTACCTTGTGCACATATGTGGTTGGCTGTTATCCCCAACTATACTGTATGATTTAATTGATTTAGTTGAGCTAAGCACACAGTTGTTGCTTAAAAAAAAAATACTGTTTGAAATGACGACAGTTGTTCTAGAATGACACACTGCAGAGTATTGATATCATGTAGTAGGGAGGAATGGACATTTATTACATTTATAGAACACAACCCTTTGGATTAAATAATTTACCAGTATAGTGTTGGTCAATGTCCTTGAGGGCAGTTCTGACTGATGAATCACTATCCTATGGCCTGGCTCTGTTAGTCTTAAGTGCCCCAAACAGGGAATAATCTAGGTGAGTTGGGGAGTATGGGCGCAGGAGAAGGTTATGTGGTCCAGGAAAGGAAAGGAAGAGGTAAAATTAAATGACAAAGAGACTGTCCTAGGGTTAAGCTAATGCTGCAAAGGAGCAAATCTCCTGAAACTTCTCCACCCAAAAGATGGGGCTGGCCACCATCCCACCCTTTTTCTCTTTGAAAGTTTTCAATTAAAATTTATTTTTTAATGTTTTTTTAAGAGAGAGAGAGAGAGTACAAGTGGAGGAGGGGCAGAGAGAGAGAGGGAGACACAGAATCTGAAGCAGGCTCCAGGCTCTGAGCTGTCAACACAGAGCCCGATGTGGGGCTCCAATTCATGAGCTGTGAGATCATGACCTGAGCCGAAGTGGGATGCTTAACCAACTGAGCCACTTAGACACCCCTCAATTAAAATTAAAAACTATGATTTTTATCAAGGAAATCAGTGATAAGAGTTGCCACATAGAATACCACATGCCCAGTTAAATTTGAATTTCAGATAAACTATGAATAATTTTTTAGGGTAAAAGTGTTCTAAATATTGCATGGGACTTATACTAAAAAGTCAATCATCATTTACCCAGAACTCAGATTTAACTGGGTTTCCTGTTTTTATTTGCTATATCTGGCAATGCCAGTCAATGAATACAGGATTCATTTTGTGGAAATCCACATTGCAGCTAACTTCCATGGAAATACCTTTAAGGAGACATAACCCTTAATTTACATACACACCACACCACAAAATGCAGACAACTCTTCCTTTAATGTGATTCATGTTATATTGATGACCTTCAAGTCAAATTCAGATTCACAGTTACAAGCTCCATTGGCTAGTTTCATCTGTGTAACCCTTGAGGCCTCCTGTTTGCTCTGAAGCATTAGAAGCCGTGTCTCTTGAAGTATTTGGCTCGTGCAAGGACATCATTGCAGAAGTCACAGTTCAGGTCTTGGCTGCTTCTGATGTAGCCAGGACCTCCAGCATAGGCACAGAGTCCACCTGGAATTTGTGAGATGGGTTAATGCTGACCCTATAGTCCCTCATTGCTTCAGGGTCTCAGCAGTTAGCTTAGATTCTCTTTCCTAATTGCTTCATAGGAGGCAACTGAAGTTTGGGGGAATCTGATGTAATGTCTTGTATTTGTTCTTCTTACTTCATGCTGTGAAGCCACCAACCCTGGGTTACACTTACCTCTCAGGTACTGGTCAGGGGTCCAGGTTGGAAACCTGGTCTGGATTTCTTTGATCCTAAGTGTCAGGACCTCGATTATCTGAGAAACCTGGGACTCGCTGATCCAGGATGTGGGAGCGTAAAGGCCAGGGTCCTAGAGGGAGGCAGAGGAAAAGCTAAGTAAGCCAGGTGGGAGAGTGACAGGACTTCATGGGATCAGTGTTGCTTTTTAATTTCCCTTCTTTTTTCTCTCCTCCTCCTCTGGCAGAGCTAATGCCACCTTTAATCTCCCTGGGAATAAACAGTAAAAGTTACAAGGTTTGGGCAAGTGAAGCATGAGCAGACATTTTGCAACTGCTTCATTATAATGATGAGAGGCAGAATTGAAAACCTAAGGTGACAGAAGTAGTGAACATCCCAGTCTGATGCCCTCCTTCAGTGTTTAAATGTAAGCCCTCCAAACCGGTCAGAAACGGCTTTTTCTATCTGTACTTGTAATTCTCCTTCCAGGTAATCTGAATATCTAAAAGTACTTCTAATTTTTCTTATACATCTTTGGTTACCATTCCACATGAGTTTCAACATATTTAGGAGAAATGTCTGACTCGGGACAATTCCTTCATCTTCAAAGTAAATGGGCTCATCCTTTTCCCAAGGACAAGATTTCACAAAGGCAGAGCAAGGCATCAGAAATGATGCTGACCCTAACATCGCCCTTGTTGGTATTGGTCCCTGTTTTGCATTTTCCAGCTGCCATGTGACTTTGCAGCAATGACTCCATCCTTGTAAAAGCACCTCCTCACTTGGAAAGGATGGATTGCATGACTTCCCCTTCACCCCATCCTCATCAGATTATCGGATGAGTCCCTAAATCAAAATGAGATAAAGTATTTGAAAGTACTTTTAAATTGCAAAGTGTCATTCCAAATAGTAATAGGAAGCCAGTTTAAAGATCACTGAGGAGATCACATGCTCCTAAAAGCTAAAAAGATGACCACAGTATTTAAAGCCTTCCCAACAATTACAATAATAATGTCAAATGTAATAGAAAAAAAAATCACAGCACCATTGTCTCCTTGCCATCCTTGATCCCCCCCCCCCCCCGCCCAGACACAATGAATTCAACAGTGGGGTTAATGCCCAGTTCCCTGGGAGTCTCTGTGAGACAAGTTGAGACCAGGCAAAATTAGTGCAAAAATAAAACTGGATCTTCACAACTAAGAATTGCGTAGAAGAAAGAAAAGGAAAAGGAATACAATATTTGCTGAGAATCTGCCAGATACTAAGCACATTTTCCCATTATTGCATTGAGTCTTCATAACAATTCTATGAGGATGGCGTCTTATAGGTGAGGAAACTGAGGCCTAGGAAGATTAAATGAAGTCACGTGGTTACAAAATAACAGAACAAGGAACCAGACTAGGGGACCACAGATGATATCCTGGAAACACAGTGTAGTTGATTTTGAAAAGAAACCATGGCTCAAAACAAAACAGTGATGCTACTACCTGCATCAGGCAGGGATGTGGCTCTCACAGTGCCAGGGAGCACCTTTCACTCTGTGTTCCATAGAACTGCACTACAGGGTGTCCACAACAACAAATGTGAAGATGTCCCCTTAGCATCATGCCATGCATCACAACAGCCATATGTCATAACTGACAGAGAGTTACCTGCACAACCCCGATTCCATCACCCACATTGTCCACATTGACCATAATGTTGCCACCATGAGACTCCCTGGACAAGACACCAGCGATCACTGCAGGATCCATGCAGTACTTTTGGCCAACAGTACGAATCACAGGCTGATATCTCAGGATGTATGGCATGTCTATTTCAGCCAGCCTTTCAGAAGCACGAACTCCTAAAGCAAACACAGAAGGAAGGATGTGGCTTGTGTGACTTATGCTGACATGGGAGCTCAAGAGGACAGAAATCACACTCCAAGGATCTGGGCAGTGGTCTAGGACCAAGAAGCCCATGTTTCAGTCTGAAATCCTAGTGGACCTGAAAGTATGATTCTTCTTTGGGCTTGAGTTGGTGTCCACTGAGGCAGGGTCCTTTATGGCTTCCAGTGCCTCTTGCTGGACTCTCAGGGGATGCTCTGGCCCACACAGGACAATTCTCTAGGCACAGGCACACTGGCCCCATCCTAAGCACCCCAAACAGATATGCCTATCCATCAGCTACAATGGGCACCAGATGTGAAAGAGAGAATTCCCCAACCCCTTTAAAAAGTCCTTGTTTCCCTGACAGGTTTGCTCACTCTTGCCCACCTTTCCCACCTAAAAGGACATCCAGATATTGCATGGTCTTAAACCATTGTAGAATAACAAGGATGTTGGGCAAAATTAAAACTAATACTGATTTACCTGGCTGGCCGTTTACCTTGTAAGCATTTTTTGTGGTTTCAAAAGTATTCTCATCTACATTCTACCAACTAGAGTTTACAACAAGACTATAAAATAAGTACTTTAAAGTCCTTTCAGTAGAGATGGAGGGGAACTAAATGACTCATTGAAGAACCACAGCACACACTTAGACAAGGTCTTTGGACTCCACATCTAGTGCTCTTCCCACTACTTGGTAGTGTGGGGCTGTGGGAAATAGTGGGAGCCAAAGGATATGTTGAGAGGACCAAAATTTGTGAGGAAGGACAGGGAGACATGGGTGTGAAGTGTCGGGAGAAGGGACAAGATCCTGTCAAAGTCACCCTTGCCAAAAGGAGGCACCTTCCGAGAGAAAGGGAAGTGGAGGGTGAGGTGGACATTGGGATTATAAATACCACAGTAGTTCAGGCCTTGACGTTTTCCAATCCCACAAGATGCTCCAGGGGTGTTGAAGTTTCGGATGTTTCCATAGCATCCCCAGTTGCTGCTTTCAGATAAATCTACAAATTGAGAAAATTTCAATGTAAGGCATTGAACTAGACTCATGTTGATCATCTGTCCATGAATGAAGTACCATTAATAAAAAGAACTTTACCAAAATCAATTATAAGAACTTCACTCTAAATTGAAACACTTTTGAAATTTACAGTATGGTAACTAGGAAATTATCACAGAAACCCCCTCGATACAAAATTGTCATCTCCTATCCTTCAGGCATGGAGAACTGTTGGAGCAGCTATACTCTTCGCAAAGCCCTGGGGATGTCCAATGTTGTTGAGTTGGTGTCTTGGAATCAAACCAGATGATCTCTTCCCTGTAACTAGTCCTCATCCTGTATGCTAGGGGAACTCTCAGTACTTCACCGTCAAATATTCCTGACCGGTTGGTCAGGTGAGATATTTATGGTTGCTCTAGAGAACCAGAGGGAAGTAAGGACTTCTCATTAGATTGCTCTTTTTTTATTTACTTTCTTCTTTGCTCATATCATCAAATCTTCATGATTTGCCAATCTTTGGAAATAAATCTACTACACATCATCATATGTGTATTGTATATTTATATAAATGCCTTTTAAAGTTCTAATTTCTTACTGAGAGCTTCTTGAGATTGACATCTGAAAATATTAATATTTTGGAGTAAATACTTCTAATTTACGAACTTTTGATAAGTAATCTGAAAGAAATAGATTACTTTTCATCTCAGGTCTGAGATGAAAAGACCTGGTCTTTTTTAAGTGTAGTAAAAGCTAAATGAGCTGATGTGTCTTTTTTTATTTTTCAATCAGTACATTTTTATATTTATAATTGGTGACAAATAGCCTTAATATTGTAATTGGTTGTGTCATTCATTGCTCCTGCCCCATAGCCACTCCCTAGTCATATTAAATGCTCCTTAAAGTTCCTTATATTCCCAAAATATCTTGTTGAAATTTAAAAATACTTGTTAAATAAATGGATCAATCAATAAATGAATAAATGTAACACCCTTTCTGAGTAATCATCAGAAGTTACAGCTATGATAAAATTTGCTTCTCCTGAGAAACTATGCTTCCCCCTTTTATTTATCAAAAAATATGTACTTTTTCCTTTGCCCCAGCTGCAAGGAAACTTAAGACCAAATCTGAAATTTCAAGCATAGCAGCTATGTCAGCCTCAGTGGTTAGCTTAGTCACATGTTTTTGATCTCCTTCATGCTAGTTTTCTATTTGAAATTGCATTTGAATTATTACAGGAAGCCATCACAATTCTTCTACAGTGCTTATCAATGAGTACTTATCAATGATGTATATTTAAAGCCTACAGTACTTATCAATGAGTACTTATCAATGAATACTTATCAATGATGTATAAAGTCTATAGCACTTATAAATAAATACTTATCAATGATGTATATTTAACGTCCAGCTTCCAGCAATGCTGTCTTAAGCCAAGCCTACATTCTGGGGAACCCCCTCCTTTGTGGGGCATCTGGAAAGAAGCTATTTTTCAGTGGCTGTTATTAAGTCCAGTATTTTTTAGACAGCTTAGAAAAAAAACATTTTCTACTGCAGTTTCAAGTATCAGAAATACCATTCTGTTCCTATGCTTACCCTTCCCATCTCCAAGGTCATGTAGGAGACCCTTACTCACCAGTAAGTGCAAGGAGACCCAGAAGCAGCCACAGCACAGACATATTGATGAGCTGATTCTACTGGTCCTAAAATGATTTTAGAATAGAAATTAACTCAAAGATGTGAAAACATCAATCGTCATCATACATAACAATATGTAATGTTTCTATGGAAAGAGGTAAAAAAAAAAAAAAAGAAAAACTTTTTCACCCATATCTTAACTAAGAAAATTAATTATTTGAATCATAATAAGAAAAGCAAAAGTAAGACATGTGCTCCATCCATCCTTTTAATTAGCTTTAAAATGATGATACTCCTGCTTGGTCCACAGGGACTCACCATACCAACAAGTTACTGGATAGTAATTATTTCAAGAAGACAAGATACTTTGATTCTCAACACTGAGAAACATAGTGACCTGAGTTCAGATGCTGAAAAACAAACTTTTGATGCGTGAGCCTTATCTCAGTTGTAGCCCTCTCCTTATGAAAAGATAATGTGAAAAGGAGAATCTTATATTAGTGTTTCTCTTCATTTGGGTTCTTTTTTGTTCAGTGTAGAGGAAAGGTTATAGTGCCTTCAGGGTCTTGGAACATACTTTGTTTTGATTGGAGGAAGGAATTGGTAGACCTTCCTCACTGCTCTAACCCCCCAGCCTGGGAATCTCAGACCCCTTTGGCCACCTTAAGCCATGCTCCCCATTCCCCTTCTGCAAGACTCCTGTACAGGAGAAAACCTGGGCCAGAACCTGGGAAGATAGAGACACGGGTTGATTCCACCAGCAAAGTCAAAATCCCATGAAGTCAGGTCATGGGCAGGGGGCCAGAATTGAACTTACAAGATGCTCACTAGATGGGAGAAGTGATAAATGGTCAGCATCAAGCACTTGCACTCACCCACTTTCTCTTTCTCATCCCAACCATTTCTGTAACCAACTTCCATGTGTGCAAAGAGCCTTGGTTCTCCCACTAGCTACCTAACAAATACACAAATGCCACTTAGCATAGTTGACTCCAGGCAATGCTGAAGGAGCTGGCCTTCTGTCCCCAAATTTTCCACCTCCCACTAACCCCTCCCACTGCAGAGTGTTCCTCATCCTCTCCCTAGGTCAGCTGAGCCTGACTACCTATCATTTTGAATTACTACTATCATTATAAGTAAGAGTGTGCATAAAAATACAGCACTTGGCACTTTCTCATCTCTTTTGTTTTGAGGTTATTCTTTTTTTTTTTTTAATGTTTTATTTATTTTTGAGAGAGAGAGAGTGAGCAGGGTAGGAGCAAAGAGAGGGAGGGAGACAGGGGATCGAAAGCAGGCTCCAAGCTGACAGCAGCAAGCCCGACGCAGGGCTCGAACTCACAAACTATGAGATCATGACTTGAGCCAAAGTCAGACACTCAACCAACTGAGCCACCCTGGCGGCTTTATGGGTGAGATTACTCTTTATGGGTGTTTCCTTCCAAACACCCAGGAAAAGATTATGTCTCAAGGTAAAGGAGAGGTATTAAGGAAGTCATTTGAATTAAGTCTTATACCAAGCAATTGTGTGCTCCTTAGACATGGCCATTTGTTTTGTTTTGTTTTGTTTTTCTTCCCCACAACACTGAGATGGTCTACCTGATTTCCCTTAGTTGAGTGGAAAATGCCATGCTCAGAAAGCTACAGGAACGTGGAATTTTAGCTGGGTCTGCAAAATTTCTCAGGTTCAAACACTCAACAGGAATTGTTTATTATGTACCCACTGAGCCTCCAACACTGACTGAGAGAGGACACTGAGTCCCAGGAAAAAGAATGGAGAAAGAGCCAGTTAGGTATAGGAAAAGCTCATACAGTCTCATGAAAGTTTGTCTTCACAGAGACTTCTCACTGGCTTTATGGAAAGAATCCTGAAGAAAAAAGCACTGCTGGCATCCAGATGCTAAACCCAGGGCATTTTACTCTTGTTGCTGTTTTTCCAGGGAACAAAAATACTTCCTCTTGGAAACCCAAGTGGAAAAGGACTTAGTTTTCATTGCAACATGAAAGCTACCTCACATTCCAAGAATGGAACTAAAGCTCTGTTGAGCAAGCACTTGAATGAAAAGAGGCTATGTAATTATGTGTGTCAATTACTTAGAAATACAAAGTTACTTTTATTATGTTTTAATTGCATCAGGAAAGAGCAACAAGTGACAATGGAAAGAAACACAGCATACTGAAATAACTCAAACTCTGTGACCCAAATTTACAGATGCCAAAAAGCACTCTGTGTTTTAGAAGGGACTGTTGAGGCATTGCTGGAGTATGCTCAGGGTAACCAAGTGTCCATTTGGTTACTTATGGCTAATTTCTTAATCCCCTGGGGCTCCCTGCACTTGAAACCATTATTAGAATGTCAAGCCAAGACAGCACAGTGCTCATAATTAATGCCAAGCACAGTAGCTCTGGTGGCATCCCTCTTCTTCCTTCCTGAAGAGCAAAACAGTGACACACACCACAGGATGTCAACAAGCTGGAGCAGTAGCCTGATGGGCACACTGGAAACAGACAACCTGAGCATCCCTTGGGGCCAGTTCAAGTTCCTGATGACCTCTACCCACCTTCCCTCCACTGAATGCTTTATAATTCCCAAAGCACTGGTTAGGTTTGTAAGGCATAATAAACCATCTTCTCCTCCCTTAAGCAATTTTTCTGAAAAAGGTGGAAATAAAAGTTTTTGGTCTTTGGGGCGCCTGGGTGGCGCAGTCGGTTAAGCGTCCGACTTCAGCCAGGTCACGATCTCGCGGTCCGTGAGTTCGAGCCCCGCATCAGGCTCTGGGCTGATGGCTCGGAGCCTGGAGCCTGTTTCCGCTTCTGTGTCTCCCTCTCTCTCTGCCCCTCCCCCGTTCATGCTCTGTCTCTCTCTGTCCAAAAATAAATAAAAAACGTTGAAAAAAAAAAAAAAGTTTTTGGTCTTTGTAATTCTCTCACTACAGAACTCATGTTCCTTTTCCATGAATGTGCTCTCAGGTCTTCACCAGAAACCTTAAATCATAGCCACTACACGTCCTTAGGGCCCTCCAACCAGCCTGGAAAATGTGTTGTATCAGCTCCCTGAGGTGCTGATGAGGAAGCTGACCCTGCCCCATCATGGCCCCCTGTTTGATGCTAGAAGAATTGAGGACCACTCTACACATGCATGTTAGACAGGTCTCCCACTCCACACTGTCTTGTTGCCTGCTTTTACTGATAACTTGTCTTTCCGTCTGCTTGCTCCCTGTGGGCTGATAGGCCTTTCCAGTAGTATCTCCTCTTAGTCATCCACACTCTTGCTGCCCTGTCTTTTCCCTCTCTCCTCACAGCAACACCCTAGCCCATTGCTCTGCAGATTGCTATCCACCAACAGGACTAAATTAAAATAATAGCAATGACAGTCACAAATATCAAATGTTTTCTACTATGATCACGTTTTCTTGAGAAAAATATAACTTTTAGAGTAAAATTTAAGGTTCCTTCTGAACTCACTTTTTTTAAATTATCTTATAATGTACTTTATTTTTTTTAATTTTTTTTAACATTTTATTCATTTTTGAGACAGAGAGAGACAGAGCATGAATGGGGGAGGGGCAGAGAGAGAGGGAGACACAGAATCGGAAGCAGGCTCCAGGCTCTGAGCCATCAGCCCAGAGCCCCATGCGGGGCTTGAACTCATGGACCGTGAGACCGTGACCTGAGCTGAGGTCGGACGCTTAACCTACTGAGCCACGCAGGCGCCCCCTGAACTCACTTTTTACAGAATTGCATGGTCTGTGAATATGTATGTTTCCTGAATTTGGATTATGAGCAGTTTACCAACCCCAAAGGTGTGATGGCATCTCTTCACTCTCTGCAGGCAAATCCTTTCTTCTCTCTCTGTAAACCCTCTGTGCCCTATTCTCCTCATTTTGCCCATCTGGGCAAACTCTTCCCAGAGTTGAGAACTCCAGGAAGGCTCCTTTCCTGGTCCTGGGAGCTATCCCCAGAATATCTCTTTCTGAACAAAGATCAAATGAAAGAGATCATGGCCTCTCTGTTAAATCTGCTTGAAGCTTGTCTCTCCTTTTACTTAGCCACGCTTAAGCTGCTAAACATGTTGGCCTTAGCTCCTTCAAGGTTTGCAGAGAAAATAGGATTCTATTATAGAGCCATTATGTAAGGTGTATGAGGTTAATGCAACGTTGTCAGGAATGTGATGGTGGGGGAGAGATTGCTATCTGGCAAAATACCAACACCTCAATCCTTTGGCTTTGTTGTTGTTGTTGTTGTTTAATTTTTATTTATTTATTTTCAAAGAGAGAAAGAGAGAGAGCAGGGGGAGAGGCAGAGATGGAGGGAGAGAGAGAATCCCAAGCAGGCTCTCTGCTGTCAGCACAGAGCCCAACTTGGGGCTCGATCTCACAAACCATGAGATTATGACCTGAGCTGAAATCAAGAGCCACCCAGACACCCCAGTCAATCCTTTGGCTTTGAAATCACAGCAAAGACATCCTATTCAGCCTATTACACCTTCTGTTAAATGTACATCTATTTCTGTTCTTTGTTTTGCACATACTCACAAATCCAAAAGTAACTCTACACTTGCATTAACAGAAATCTATGTTTTTATAAGTATTATAATGAACAGAAAAAAATCATCCCATCATCTACATAATCTTTTATAACTTGGGCTTTCCTTGCAAGGTCTTTAAGTTTTATCCAACTCCAAATTTTCTTGTTTACTTAGCAGCAAAGACACCATCATTACCAATTGATCACCATAGACTGGATCTTTCACTCTAAATAAGCCTGAAAGTAAGTTTCCCCAGTCCATCTTATACTCACCTGTCTTCTGTTACCTCTTGTCCTTAGAGGCAAGTCAGTCCACAATGCTTTATATAGAGTCCCTGTCCTGCTTCCTCTTTTTAAAAGTGTTGACTTCATCCTCTTATGAAAAGAGTTATGGCTAACTCTCACAAGTTATAGTAATAATCACAATAATTACAAATACTTTGAACTTATATAGGGCCTTTTATTCAAGAATGTCCTGGCATTGTGCAAACATTAACCAATTACTTTCCTAGCACACCTCAGAGGTGGATCATAGTTTGTAGATTCATGTTGATGCTTTCAGCCCAACATTTGCTTTTAATTGCACCAGTCTAGGAATTGGGCAAGAAAAGAAGGAAGGAAGGAAGGAAGGAAGGAAGGAAGGAAGGAAAAAGGAAAGAAAGAAGGAAAGAAAGAAAGAAAGAAAGAAAGAAAGAAAGAAAGAAAGAAAGGAGGGAAGGAGTGAAGGAAGGAGGGAAAGAAGGAAAGAAGGAAAGGGAAAGAAAAAAAAAGAGAGAGGGGGAAGAAGAAAGAAAGAAAGAAAGAAAAAAGAAAAAGAAAAAAAGAAAGGAAAGGAAAGGAAAGGAAAAGAAAGGAAAGGAAAGAAGAGGGAAAGAAATTGAATTCGGAATGTCAAAAACTCATTCTTGGTTGGTGTTTCAAGCAAGGAGAACCACACCTTAGACAAACTGAATTGTTTTTATATACGGGTAGTTCATACATTTTGTTCCTAAATTCCTACCTCAATAAATACTTTGAGAAGTTTTATATGAAGTTTCCAGGAAGGACTCTGCCCTAGATTGCCCAAGGGATGAGTTTCATAAGTAGAAGAGGGAACCCTCTCTATTACCAACCACACCCTTTGCCCCATCTCTACTGAATGACTTGATTTTCCCTCAACACAGCCCCATCATTTGCTCTATACCTTCCTACAGGCTCTTCCCCCTGCCTGAAATGTCCTTAGGGACAGGCACTATGTCTCATGTGTCTTTATAACCCCACCCTAACACCCTGCCTGACACATAGGAGATACTCAATAAAATCCCTAGAATAAATGGCTTGCTCATTGTTAACTTGTTTGTAATCTGTCTCTTCTGTATCTCCTGCCTTCTCCCCATGCCTCCACCCTGACACAACTAGAATGTAAGCTCTGAGCAGTGACCTTGGCTGCTTCATTATGACCAAGTCCTCAGAGCCCAGATCAGAGTCTGACATATTATGGGTGTTTGGTACATATATGTTGAATCAGTCAGGGCATGAAGAATTCCTACAACCTTACCCATCAAGATTCAGACTGGGTCCCCAATGCCAGGTCTCAGGGTAAGCTTGCATTGCTCATGACCCATTCAGGTAGCCCTGTGGATATTTCTATCACAGCACCTTTGACACTTTTTTTTTTTTTTTTTTGTCAGTCTGAAAACACCTGGAGAGCAAAGACTGGGTCTTTTTTCCTCTATCCCCTAAATAGCACATAAGGAATATTCAATAAATGTTTATGGAAAGAATAAGCGAATGAATTAATGGATAGGATATTTAAGACTGCAGCTCAGATTTTGGGGATTAGGGTTTTGTTGCTGTCTACCAGTGGCTGAAATGATGAGGCCACAAGAATGCAGGGCACTGTGAGCAAGGACCCAGACCCAGAGACCCAGGGAGTCTGGATCCAGACCCAGAGACCCAGGGACCCTGGATCCACTGGATCCAGAGCCAGAGACCCAGGGAGTTCCTGAACTTTAAATTTGGGAAGGAGGATATGAGAATGCTTGTCTCCTCTCTGTTATTGGCAGAGTTGGAATATAAAGCAGGGCAATAATGTGCCCTGAAGCCATATCCTTACAAAAAAACGGAGCTTCTTTTCATTTTGTCTAGCACACACCAACAACTAAAATTTATTACAGTGTAAGGAAATATGGAAATGCCTTGACCCCACCTGCCCTGACCATGTCACCAGGGCTGATCTAACCCAGTATCCACATTAGTATCCTGGAAGGTTCTCCCTAGTTGGAGGCCAGCATGTTGCCTGGCAACAGCTCCGCAGAAATGATGCCCATATAAGCTTCATGCTTGTTCAGTCCTCGGCCAGTTCCCATATGGATAAAAATTCCTTCCAAAGACCTGGTGTACAACAGTAGGGGAGGTGGTGTGGGTATGGGAAAAAAAAGCTTGCTGCACTTAATCTTAAGTGACACTAAATAGGAACAGTGCAAAATATTCCCTGTCATGCTCCCAGAGCCAGGAGAGCAATGAATGCCTCTACAATTCTGATGCCAGTTCTCATGTGTTTTTTGTTGTTGTTTTTTGTTTTTTGTTTTTTTTTTCTTTTCCATACAGGCAATACTATGACACCAGTTTGGTGTCTGCAATTTAACTCAATTCTGACACTATGTACCTGGAGACAGCATCAGATCTCAGATTAAGGGTTCAGTCTTACAAGAATGCTCCCACCCCAGTTCAGACACCCATTACAAGACCAGGTTGTCACCTGTGCTTCTGACAGACAGACTATAAATCTGAGGTTCTGAATCCTTGGGGTCAATTAATTTGCTAGAATGGCACATAGAACTCAAAGAAACATTTTACTGACTAGATTACTGGTTTCTTATAAAAGGATATAACTCAGAAATAGCCAGATGGAAAAGATTTGTAGGGTGAGATATGGGGACAGGATATAGAGCTTCTGTGCTGTCTCCAGATACACTCCTGTCCATGAATCTCCACCAACCTGGACGCTCTCCCAACCCCCTCGTTTTGGGTTCTTATGGCAGCATTACTTAGCCATGACTGATTGACCAGGGAGATTGAACTCAATCTCCAGCCACTCCCCCCTTCCCAGAGGTTGGGTTAGGGATGAGGGAACTGAAAATTCCAACCTTTTAATCACTCATTTGTCCCTCCTCCCACCCACCCTCCACCTTTCTTTCCAAAACCCACCTCATTAACATAATAAAAGGCACCGTTATTGTTCTCATCCCCTGGGAAATTCCAAGGATTTTAGGAGATCTGTACCAGGAATGGAGATGAAAACCAAATATATATTTCATTTCTTTTTTCTTTTTTTAAAATAATCCAATGGTATCTTTATAAGCACCAGAAGAGATACCAAGATGCATACACACAGAGAAAAGGCCATATGAGTGATGACGTTTTGGGGTGATGGGGGTTCGTGGGGCCTGGAGCCAATGACCAAGAAAGAATTCTTGAAGTTGTCTTTGGTGCAAAAAGGTGATTTTATTAAAGCATGGGGACAGGACCCATGGGCAGGAAGAGCTGCACTGGGGTTGTGACCTGCTCCTCAGGTTGGGAGGGGTTCAGGGATAGAGTAAGTCTCTAAGGAATTTTGGAAGCAAGATTTCCAGGACCTTGAGAAGGTAGATATTGCTAGGGAAACACCATTTATTACCATTTAATAAAACCTTAGTCATGAGACCCTTAAGATGGATATTGGGGGGCCATTAGCTTGGAGTATGATTGCCAGCATATATCTTGGGGCAGTTGAGATAAAGGAAGTAGATTTACAGGATTCTCAAGGTTGGGATAATGTTAAGCTAAGGTTCTCTTTTGCCCCCAGCAAAGTGTCATCATGGAGGCAGCTGAGCTCCTGGAGGGAGGTCATTCTGTCAGTTACAAGGACTTGTCAGTGGGCTATAGGCAGTAAGGGAATTTAATTTTTCATTTGCTTTGGTTTCCCACATTACCGTGGCAAGCACTCAAACCCCTTTCCTTTGTTCTTGGGTAGCCAGGAGTGTCCAAGGAATATCACACATATTCCGCCTGGGGGGAAGGGTAGGGGTGCCAGCCTGTATTTTACCCTCAGGTTGCCCCACACTCCCTCATCGTGAGGACACAGCAAGAGAGTACCCATCTGCAAGCCAGGAAGAGAAGGCTCAAGAAAATCCCAACCTGGGGTGACCAGTGGCTCAGTTAGAAGAGCATGTGACTCTTGATCTCGGGGTTATGAGTTTGAGCCCCATGTTGGGTGTAGAGATTACTTTAAAAAATAAATAAATAAAACTTAAAAAGAGAGAAAGAATCCCAATCAGCCAATACCTCAATCTTAGACTTTCACCCTCCAAAAACGTGACAAAATAAATTTATGTTGTCTGAACCCAAATGTATATTTCTTATTACAAATCACAATATTGCACTCCTTCACCTCACTCCCATCCCAGCCTTACTTCACAGACACAGGATCTTCTTCTTAGTTTGAGTCTGTGTATGGAATGAATTTAGCTTTCTTACTTTTACCTTAAGGCTGGGTTCTGCATGGTATCCCTCCATAGGAACATAAATCAGTTGACAAAAACCCCAAAACAAATGGATAGTTTTACAGGAAATTACCTTGAGAGGTACCAAAAAGAGAATCATTCTACACATCACCAAACTTCCTAAAAATCTTCTTTTTTCATCTATCTCTCCAAAGTTTCAAAAAGTGTCTTCTCCCAACCATATTTCTTCTATAAAATGCCTCTTAAACAATATCTTTTTCCCCATCCTTCTCTACTCCCAGTACTTGTTGGCATTTTCTAATACCCTAATAATGTAGTATTACAAGATTCTTCTGCATTAAAATTGAAAGCATTTACTGAACATATTGTGGGTGTCCAGATTGAATGGGGATTGGTGGCCTTGAGTGGTGAAAGAATTTGCCCAAGGCAGAACAAAGGAGATAGTTTATTGAATACACTGCAAGGGAGCAGCAGGCTGGACAGCAAAGAAGAGATTGTCTGCCTGGAGGCAGTGGTGAGGGGCTATAGTTATAGGGTAGAGAAGAGAGTATGGGAATGTATGGAATTTTCCATCTTTTAGTAATCTTAGGAACTGTTCCTGGTTGTTAACTACTCAGTTAGGGCCTATAGCTATTTTGAGGTGGGTCATTTAATGAGCCTGTTTGTGTTAGCTGCATGGTGACTGTGGGCCCTATTGCCTTGCTCAGGTTTCCACTTCTCAAGCCTGTTGCCTAAAAGCCAACATATCAGAATCTGTTACAAATGCCATCTCTATTACTCCTCACTTAAACGTCTGAGTTGACAGAGGAGGAAGGTATCTTGGTTGGGAATGGAGAGACTGAGTTAAGCACCCAGCTTCTCTCTTCCCCTGGATGCTGCCTTAGCATTTAGCTCTTAAATTCTGTACCATCTCTTTTAGGCAGGTGCTTCCTGGACTCCTGTTTTGTCAGTCTCCTGCCCTGCTCAGTGTTTAACCTTTCAACTACCTTCAGTCCGTCCTGAGTGAAGCTACCATCTTTGGTTGCTGCTATTCATGTCTCTGAGAAATGGCTTCTCATGGACCCTGCCTGTGATAAGTTCCAATTCTTCTCCAATGTATCTGGGTCCTCTAACCCTAAAAATCCTAGTGATCTAAGAGGGCGTTGTCCATGAAGAAAAATGATATCTTTATGTTTTAAAAGGACCCTCTGGCTGTCAATTAGATTAGAGGTGAACAAGAGTTGAGAGATATTGAAGAGGACCAGGTGAGCGATAATAGTTGCACTAGGATGATGGGTAACAGAGAGGACTAGATGCAGAGGACGAGGAAAAGAGAGGGGACATAAGCAACTAGAAGAATGGTGTTGAATCTTAAATGTGAAAGAAGACTAGGAATTGAGTTTTAAACATTGGAATTTGCAGCATGATTTTTCTCAGGTGTTAGAAATAAACCCATTGACCCAATCAAAGGAAGGATGCTGAGACTTGGAACATAGTGAAGGGAGGCTTTAATCAACGTTCTTGCATGAGTGGGTGTCTGATGGACAGGAACACTTGGGGCAGTTACAGCAGACAATTTATCTCCTAGCATGCAAGTCTCTCCCCTGGTTCCTCATTGGCTGAGTACTACAGAGGTTACAGCCTTACCCGGAAGTTGCCTATGCCCATGTAAGGCAAAAAGTAACCTGATTGGAACACGAAAATGTACATTCCCTGAAGTGCCACAGAGACTATCAGTTCCTCCTCCCTTTGTTCTTTGGCGCATGCTCATTGCAAAGCCCCCCAAAATAAGCCTGCAAAATGGACAGGGGAAGAAGAACCAGGAAGTGAAGTGTCTAAGGGTTTGAAACTCCATTGTTGGTGTGGTGGTGGTGGTGGGGTGTTCATACATATTTCCAATAAGTTGTAAACCTATTATTAATTAGAACAGCTTTTATTTGGTGTTTCTGAAAATGAATCACCTCTCTTATCTTTCACACCAGGAATTGCCCCTATCTTCAATTTCCTGTAACACAGGTGAGTACCATGAGAGTACCCATTTGTAACTTTACCCTACCTCCTGTCCACAGTCTCTTGGATCAGTGGTGGGAAAATAACCTGAGATGAGCCAAGAAGCAACTTGGAACCAAGAGAGAGATGTGATAATTTCTCTCCAAATTGCTGAAACCAAGGACATGTGGATTTGGTATTTGTTGGTAGTCTAGAACAGGGATGGACAAACTGCAGCCCAAGGGCCACCACTTGTTTTATAAATAAAATTTTATTAGAATACAGCCATGGCCATTCATTTACATATTGTCTATGACTGCTTTTGTGCTACAATGGTAGATCTGAGTATTTGTGACAGGTACCACATGGCCCAGAAGTCTACCTGAGCCTCTAAGAAAAAGCTTGCCAACCATTGGTCTAGAATTTCCATTTGGTCTGAAGAGCTAAAGCCAAAAAAAGGCAGCTAGAGAGAAAAATGAAGTAGCTGCACAGGAGGAATGAAGAGGAATAATTGAAGAGAATCCTGACAACACCCTAAGCCAGGTTCCAAAAGGCCTAACCACATTCCTGTTCTCAAGTTCAGTTGAGACATCTCAGTTGAGTTATACTACATTCCTGTTATTATTTAAAGTAATTTGAGTTAGGATAATTATAGCTGCAACTAAAGGGTACCATTATTTAATTTACCCACTTATTTGTCTCTCATTCATTCATTCTAAAATTTTATAAAGGGCTTATTCTGTGTCAGGCATGATGCTGGTGAAGAGTACAACTATGACCTTGCCCTTGTAAAGCTTATATTCTAATATAATGAGTTAGGCTTCAAGTGCCTGTGAGACATACAAGTAAAGATGTCACAATGGCATTTGGAGCTCAGAAGTGAGGCCTGGATTGATAACTATAAATTTGGGAGTCATTGCTATATAGAGGGAGGTAAGGGTGGGGAACTAGAAGACGCTGTTTGGGAAGAAACCATCAAGTGAGAATTGAAGTATGCCCTTTACCAGTCCCTGAATAACCCCAATACTTAGGGATTGAGTAGAGGGGGGAAAAAACTGGAGAAGGAGCCCAAATAGGAGAGACCATACAGGAAGGGAAAACTAGTAGAGTATTGTTAAAAAGAAACAGCACGTTCAAAATGGAGTCACTTATGTTAGGCCCCACCAAGACTTAATACCTAACCTAATTGCAGTTTCAACCTCTCCCAGGAGTGGAATTTTAAACCAACCAGTTTGGAATGTCCCCAGACTGGTTGGAATGACCCCAGTGAGAAGTGGCCTGCATGATAAGACCCCCTTCTCTTTTCCCTAAGGGAAGGTGACCTGGCCTTTTTTTTTTTTTTCTTTTGGTAATAATTTCCTTGTCCTACCTCTTTAGGCTTATAAAAGCCTTCCATTTTATGCAACTCCTCAGAGCATGCCTTCTATTTGTTAGAGGGAATGCTGCCAGATTCATGAATTGTTGAATAATAAAGCCAATTAGATTTTTATGTTTTCTCAGTTGAATTTTTGTTCTTCAACAATATTATATCACAGAGGCCAAGGATTTAGTGGTATCTTTGTTAAATGTTGTTGAGAAGAGAAGACTGAAAAGAGATTATTGCATTTAGCTACATAGAGGTCACTCAATACCATGCAAGAACAATTTTGATATAGGTGTATCAGGATTCATTTCATTGTAAGTAACTGAAAATTTGACTCAATAAATATTTACTAACTTACATAACAGGATGCTCAAAGATAGGCTGTTTCAGAGATGGTTTGATTCAACAGTTCAGCAATGTCATTGTGCACCTGGAATTCTTTTGTGCCTTCACTCTTCTTTCCTTCCTTTCCTCCTTCCCTCCTTCCTTCCTTCTTTCCTTCCTCCCTCCCTCCCTCCCTCCCTCTCTTCCTCCCTTTTCTTTCTTTCTTTCTTTCTTCTTTCTTTCCTTCTTAATTGGAGTAGCGTTCACACACAATGTTACATTAGTTTCAGGTGTACAACATAGTGATGTTTCAGGGTTTGTTTGTTTTTTTTACCTCAATACCTGGGGTTCATTGTCTTGCTGCTTTAAAGAATGAAGAGGTGGACACAGAATGAGCAGCAGGCAGAAGTTTATTAGAGTATAAGGTTAGAAAGGAAGAATAGTAGGAAAGCTCTCTTTATAGAGAGGGGACATTCGAAAGTGAATTCCTGCGACTATAGGCAAGTGTCCTTGTTTTATAATGTTCTGGTCAGCCCTCCCTTACCATCCCCCTTGTTCCTTCTCAGGTCCTACATTACTGGCTTGACAGTTCTAGGTGCTGGGTTGGTCCATTCATGATTGGCTCATTTTCATTGTATAAGGGGTAGTCTATGGCCATACTGTTCCTTGTTTCATATGTTTCAGGGTCTACTATACTTATTTTCAGTTAGGTCTTTTGTCAGTTCCTGAAGGAGACATGAGGGGGGCGGTAGGTGGGTGTTAGTTACATTCTTAAGAGGAACTTTACACCTGAGAGAGTTTGCTGTGTTCAGATGCTCTCAGCATTGTTCCAAAATATGTGTCTTTCCCCACCCAGGGACCTCAGGTCCTAATCTTTCCCTCTCTGCCTATTTTATGCTATCTTTTCCTATCATAGTGATTCCCTACACATGTTCACTGCAAGATTAGCTACCATCTGTAACCACACAACACTATTACAATACCATTGACTATATTCCCTATGCTGTGCTTTCATTCCTATGACTCACTCATTCCATAACTGCAAGCCTGTACCTCCCACTCTTCCTTACCCATTTTGCCCATCCCTCCACTTCCCTCCCCTCTGACAACCAATTTGTTCTTTGTGTTTATGGTTCTATTTCTTTTTAGATTCCACATATAAGTGATATCATATGGTATTTGTCTTTCTCTGTCTGACTTATTTCACTTAGCAGAATATCTTCTAGATTCATCCATGTTGTCACAAATGGCAAGATCTCATTCTTTTTTATGGCTAAGTGATATTCTATTGTGTGGGTATACACACATGCATACACACATACACACACACACATATACCACATCTTCTTTATCCATTTATCTATTGATGAACACAAGCAAGGTTGCTTGCTTTCATATCTTGGCTATTGTAAATAATGCTGCAATAAACATAGGGCTGTATGTATCTTTTCAAATTAGTGTTTTCATTTTCTCTGAGCAAATACCCAGTACTACACTCTGCTTTCTCTGTGTCAGCCTCATCCTAAGGCTTTCTGTCCCACCACCCACCACCCACGATGGCTTCTGACTCCCAGGGTTAATGCTTTCTCTTTCAAATATAGAGAGTAGAGAGAGAATCACTTTAGCAACTTTCTAAGAAAAGTGAGATGAGGTACTAACTGGACTGAAATGTAGAGGCAAAGGGGGAGTATTTATTATTTATTTGTACAAAAGGGACTATTAGGGCATCTCTGAACACTGACAGGAGGGATCCTGCAAAGGAAGAGCTTGAAAATGCATCAAGGGAGTAAGAAATGGAGCAGTCTCCTTGAAGATGACTGAAAGTAGAATCTTGAGTTCATGCCAAGACTTGGTTGGCTTTTGGTGGGAAAGGAAAGCAGAGTGACTGAGAGCATGGACTTTGAAATCCCAGAGCCCTGGGTGACTTGTGGCAAGATGATCTCTTTAAGCCTGTTTCCTTGGCTGTTAAAATGGTGATAATGCTCCTACCTCATGGGGATGTTTTAAGAATTAAATGAGATAATGCTTGTAAATGACAATGGTATTTTTAACATTCTTTAGACCTTCTCTTTTCCAGCTCTAATCAACACTACCAACTCACTTAAAGCCAGGGACAAACTTCTGGGCATCGCAACACACTAAAGGAAAGGAAGAGGGGAGTGGGAGAAAGACTAATATAAATTTATATTTGCAAAGCCTTTTCATCTAAAAGCCTCCAAATTACTTACCAAAGAATCATCAACAAAGTCCTCTGGAACTTTCCAAAGAGACAATTAAACAAGTCGTTCTCACAAGGAGATTGGCTGCCAGCAATGCTGTCAGCAGTGTCCCCTTCCCAGATAAAGGAAGGGCCAAGATGTCATTATTCCTCAATCATTCTTGACAGCTTTACCAGACCATGGGCAGTTTTGGCCACAATGCCCGGAAAAAAGGATGTCAGTCAGAAGAAGCACAATCAGAAAAAGGGAACTGAGAATGAGCCATTAGTGCTAGCTTTAGACATGACTGACTTGTTATATTTTATTGTGGAACAGATCTTCTTGCATAGTTTTTCTTTTGGTGAAACAATAGAAAACCTATAAAACAAATGAACCAAAACCTTCCTCCTGCTTAGCTCACTGGATTGAGCTAAATTGTTTTTAAGTAGGGGTATTTGGAAATATGGGGAGGTATTTTTTTGAGTTAGCTCAGTTCTAGGGTGTTGCTCCTGGCATTCAGTGCCCCCTTGAGAAATGCTGTTGATTTCATTCAGTAGGAGCTTCCACTGTGCCAGTCCTTTGAGGACTATGCTATTATACATATTCAAGTCCAGGAATTCTCCTGGTGGCCTTTTGTAAGAAGTAGCTGAATGGGGCAGATGTTGTGGTGTGTTCTGACATTTCCTTGGGAGAAATTGGCAGCTCTTCTTGCCCTCCCCCGAGGCTGGTCCTACACACAGGTTTGGGGTACAGTCTCACAATATGTAGCCAGTACATACTGGGTGTGGCATGCACTTGCTTGGTAGGTAGGCCCAAGAGGGCTTTTCTGTTAGTATATCTTTGCAGCATTTCTCTGAGAGAAAAGGATGAAGTTCATCTGATCTGATGGGCACCTATAGAATCTTTATATTCATTTGAAGAGACCCTAGGATCATATCATAGATTATTCATAGATATCCATAGATTATCTTTCTCATAGATTAACCAAAACATCAGGAACAATAAAATGTATGCAATTTCTTTTCATACATCGAACATGGAACTTAGGGACTTTTTTTCTATTTGTTTTCACACTGTATGATGCCATCCTTAGAGAACATGTCACAAAAAGTCAACATGTCACACCAAGCATTCTCACTGCAAAAGACCATATCATCCAGTTTTCTTTAAAGTCAATGAAGGAAAGCAATGGTTGAAATTTCAGCATAAGAGAAGTTTGACTACCTAAAACTCTCAGATGGAAAAAGGTGCCATGTCTATATATACTGCGGTTTGCTGCAAAGACCATTCAAAACCTTGCTGTGATTCTGTGTGTGATTTCTGGAGGAGAAGTAGATTGATTGCTCTTGCTCAAGAGAAACCTCCTGGCAGCTCTGGGGCTCAGAGAGTTGACTTGTTCTTAATACTCAAACCCCAGTTCATTGAGAGGGTCTACCATGTTTGTCTTTTTCTGGGGGAAAAAAATCCTTTATTTTACATTCCTGCTTTTTATCTTTGGCTTGGCACATCCCTAAAGTGTGAAATTCCCTTGTGTGTTAAGAGCAATGATTTAATACCAATTTATAAATGTGTGGGTAATTAAATACATTTAGACATGTAAACACATCTTTTATTGACTTTCCCCTTACAACTAATAAAATCTTCAAGAGAAATACTTTTCAAGTAACATGGGCCTGAGACTACTTTTGCCTGAAAGCATTGGGGAGATAGATCATCTATGAATGAAGGCTGGCTCTTCAATGTGTTTTTGGTTTCTTCTGGTTTATATGAAGAAAAAGAATGGGCACTTGAATTATGAACCTGATACAAGCTTTTTATGTATTTTATGTTTATATTCATATGACATCTTTTCTCTAATAAGTGAAAAAAATATTGACTCCAGGTAACAACAACAACAAAATAACAGCACAAAAACAAGGCAAAAAATAAATGTCTAGACTAGTTACAGAGATAGGCAATTCCAGGAAGCAAGTAACACCCTTATTCCTTCCAAAATAATTCTGTTCACCCATTAAATAAATGTTTACTTAGTGTTATGTGTACTTAGTCTACAATGTACCAACCCCTGGGCTTTATGACAGGAATAATAAGACAGCCTCTGCCCTCATGAAGCTCACTGCCGAATATGTACATTTTTCTGATTTCTGTTGTGCAAAGGGGCTAAATTGAAGGCTCTTCCTGAAGCTAACATTAAACCTTTCATGTACAGATCATAAAACTCCATAGAATCCATCAGCCAGCCAGCAATAAACTGATGAGGCAATGCTAAGTAAATTCTTTATTGTCCACAGGCATGGGAGAGTGAGACAAATAAAACTCTTATCCAGGAGCCAATAAACTCTTAGATGCTGTGACTCACGCAATTTGTCTGAAACGTCCCAAATATGGGAACCTACCCAAGGGATCATTCAGTCACACCTCACAGTTGTGGATTACTTCCCAGGGTATAAAGTACTTTCACATGTGGAGGCATTACCATTACCCATATTTTACAGGTGAGGAAACTGTGATACTCAATGATTAAATGACTTATCCAGGTTACCAAATTAGCAAGGGGTCAATGGTTGAGTAAGGTAGACTTATTTGCCTTCAATCTTATGTCCTGTAACTCCCTAGAGAACATAGGGTTCCTCTCTTAAATTTAGTGGGCTCTCTGGGGAGTACCATGATTTGGGAACCAGCTTCAGTCAAGACCACAAAAGGTTGGATAGAGGTGATTGTCGTCTAGAGGATTATCCTCTAGAGGTGGTTGGATAGATGGTGACAGGGATCCCAGGGATAGGATGCATCCCTAACAAGGCTGGAGAGATTGCCATTGCCTCAGGTCAGGAAATGGAGCTGTGTGTCCCATATCTTGGGGATTTGCATTCAGGAATGGAGGAGACTGGATGCTCTGTATAGCTGCTGTAGAAGAGCATGGAATTCCTGTGGTTATTACCCAAAATCAGTAATGCAGGAAGCCCACATCATGGAGTCACTACTACCAGCTGACCCTGGAAATTCTGAAATGAAGCCTTTTCTCAGTAGTAGGATTTGTTGCCTTGGGAAGCAAAGGTCTGAGTCTCAGGAGCTCATAGGCAGACAGTAATTCCAAGCCATTTAGGAATTCTATAATAGGAGCCACTTGACTAATCAAAGAGAGTGAGCAAATCCTATATAGTTTGTAGATACTCCTTTGAGAAATAACTGCCTGATGTATCTATGTCAGGAGCCTACTGAAGGCTGGCTAGGGCTTCCCATCCCCTGGCTCAGAATTAACTTTAATTTAGGATGAGATGTGCCAACGGCTGTTACATCTTGTGATCCCCAAATTAATAATTTATTATGGGATCCACTAGACTTGTGGAAATGAGTGTAATTATATTGTCCAGTTCTAAAATTTCTATTTGGTTCTTCTTTGTATCTTTTTTTTCTTTTTTCTTTTGCTGAGACTATTTTCAACCATTTTAGATGTGTTTGTAATTGGTGAAGCATTTAGAAATCCTTCAGTTAAGTCTAACATCTCTGTCATCTGTATATTGGCATCTGTCGATTGTCTTTTTGCATTCAGTTGGAAATATTACTGGTTCTTGGAATTGTGAGTGATTTTCAGTTGAAGCCTGGACATTTGAGGTACTATGTATGAGACTCTGGATCTTATTTAAACCTGTTTTTTTTTTTTTTTAATTTACATCCAAATTAGTTAGCATATGGTGCAACAATGATTTCAGGAGTAGATTCTTTAGTTCCCCTTACCCATTTAGCCCATACCCCCTCCTACAACCCTCAGTTTGTTCTCCATATTTATGAGTCTCTTCTGTTTTGTCCCCCTCCCTGTTTTTATATTATTTTTGTTTCCCTTCCCTTATGTTCATCTGTTTTGTCTCTTAAAGTCCTCATATGAGTGAAGTCATATGATTTTTGTCTTTCTCTAATTTCACGTAGCATAATACCCTCCAGTTCCACCCATGCAGTTGCAAATGGCAAGATTTCATTCTTTTTGATTGCCAAGTAATACTCCATTGTATATATATACCACATCTTCTTTATCCATTCATCCATCGATGGACATTTGGGCTCTTTCCATACTTTGGCTATTGTTGATAGCGCTGCTATAAACATTGGGGTGCATGTGTCCCTTTGAAACAGCATACCTGTATCCCGTGGATAAATGCCTAGTAATGCAATTGCTGGGTCATAGGGTAGTTCTATTTTTTACTTTTTTGAGGAACCTCCATACTGTTTTCCTGAGTGGCTGCACCAGCTTGCATTCTCACCAATAAAACTGTTTTAACTGGCTTCCTCTTACATTGCTCCAAAAGGCAAAGGGAGAAGTGTCATGTTATTACCACTAGGTGGCGATGGAAGTTCAGGCTCCCCACTTGATGTCCACTGACACTGAGTGGGGTAGGGGTCCTCATTACTGCCTCATTACTGCTGTGCAGAAATGGGACGTTGGTTCCAGAGAAGGCCTCCACTGACATCTCCCTGATATCATCCACTCCCTGGAAGAGTGCCTGTCTGCTGTTCCCCTGATATTGATGGGGGGAGGCAGGGAAGCCTCATTACCACTGGGTGGTGGTTAAAGTCCTGATTCTCTACTAGATCTCCTCTAATCACCTCTTTTGGAGAAAAAGTGCTCATTACTGTAGATGATGGAGTCCAGGCTCCTCACTTGGTTCCCAGTGACACTGTGGTGGGGACAGAAATTTATTAGCCCCATTAGAATGAAATTCCCAGCTTGCTCTCTGACACCACAACATGAGGAGAAAGTGGGGGCACCTTGTTACAGCTTGGCAAGGGTGGAGGTCTATGCTAGGATTCACACTGCTGGCAGAGATGGGGTTACAGTAGAGTGGTAATTGTATAAACATTGTCTCTCTTACTGGACTGTCCCTTTCCTGGTCTTAAAGTTTAACGGAACAGGCTTTTTATTGAGAACTTGTTTTTTGGGGGGGGGGGTCTCAGGTGGGGATGTCTGGATGCATAGGTGTTTCCAGTTTGCCTGCTTCTTCAGCTTCAAGTTGGGCATAAAGTAAGCAAAAACCAAACCAAAACCAAACCAAAAATAATCCCAAGAAACTCACTGCCATGTTATTCTTCAGGTCCTGAGCCAGTCTGATTAATATGTGTATACCAAGGATTTTAGTTGTACTTGGAGGGAAACAGGAAAAAGTGTATCTATTAAATCTTCCCTGAGGAAAAGTCCTCCATTTCCTTGCTTTTGAAGGGAAATTTTTTTTCACATTAATATCATTTCCCAAAGGTAGTTTTTAGCTTATTTTCTCACTTAATATTATATTGGTAGGACCCATGCACATGACATATAGCTGCATTCAAAGTTCAGATGGTTTCCAGTGACAGACTTGTGGTCAATGTTCTGCACTATTAGTGAAAGGCTGTTAGGCCCAGTTAACCAGCCACCTTGCTCAACCCTCACACCCATCTAGAGATGATCCACGACTACACAGCACATTCCCCGTTGGTGGTATTTGTGTAGTCACTCATTCCCCTTCTATTCTCAAAGATGGAGATCCAGGGAAATTTAGGTGCCAATAGTGTTAAATAAAGATTGAAGTAAGCCATGAATGTGGTCATGGAGATGTTTAGAAATCACTGTGAAGGGGTTGGAGTTTCCCAGGAAGGCTAGAGAAACTTTCTATTTCCTTACAAGAAAAGCCACCAAAAGTTCATGAATGGTGTTTTACTGGGAAATTATGCTAAGTTTGGCTAACTTTATAACATGGATTCCTAGAAAAAATCAGGGACATTCTGTTTTTAAATGTTCTGTTTAAACAATATGTATATAGGGGCACCTGGCTGGCTCAGTCAGCTAAGCATCCAACTCTTTTTTTTTTTTTAATGTTTATTTATTTTTGAGACAGAGACAGGGAGTGTGAGCAGGGGAGGGGCAGATAGAGGGGCATCCAACTCTTGATATTGGCTCAGGTCATGAGACCCAACCCTGGTGGGGCTGACAGCTTGGAGCCTGCTTGGGATTCTCCCTCTCTCTCTCTCTCTCTCTCTCTCTCTCTCTCTCTCTCTGTCTCTCTCTCTCTCAAAATAAATAAACTTAAAAAATATGTATATATGGTTTTATTTTTTTTATTTTTTATTATATGAAATTTATTGTCAAATTAGTTTCCATACAACACCCAGTGCTCATCCCAAAAGATGCCCTCTTCAATGCCCATCACCTACCCTCCCCTGCCTCCCACCCCCCATCAACCCTCAGTTTGTTCTCAGTTTTTAAGAGTCTCTTATGCTTTGACTCTCTCTCCCACTCTAACCTCTTTTTTTTCTTTTTTTTTGTTTCCCCTCCCCCATGGGTTTCTGTTAAGTTTCTCAGGATCCACATAAGAGTGAAAACATATGGTATCTGTCTTTCTCTGTATGGCTTATTTCACTTAGCATCACACTCTCCAGTTCCATCCATGTTGCTACAAAGGGCCATATTTCATTCTTTCTCATTGCCACGTAGTACTCCATTGTGTATATAAACCACAATTTCTTTATCCATTCATCAGTTGATAGACATTTAGGCTTTTTCCATACTTTGGCTATTGTTGAGAGTGCTGCTATAAACATTGGGGTACAAGTGCCCCTATGCATCAGTACTCCTGTATCCCTTGGGTAAATTCCTAGCAGTGCTATTGCTGGGTCATAAAGTAGATCTATTTTTAATTTTTTGAGGAACCTCCACACTGTTTTCCAGAGTGGCTGCACCAGTTTGCATTCCCACCAACAGTGCAAGAGGGTGCCCGTTTCTTCACATCCTCTCCAGCATCTATAGTCTCCTGATTTCTTCATTTTGGCCACTCTGACTGGCGTGAGGTGATAACTGAGTGTGGTTTTGATTTGTATTTCCCTGATGAGGAGCGACGTTGAGCATCTTTTCATGTGCCTGTTGGTCATCTGGATGTCTTCTTTAGAGAAGGGTCTATTCATGTTTTCTGCCCATTTCTTCCTGGATTATTTGTTTTTTGGGTGTGGAGTTTGGTGAGCTCTTTATAGGTTTTGGATGCTAGCCCTTTGTCCGATATGTCATTTCCAAATATCTTTTCCCATTCCGTTGGTTGCCTTTTGGTTTTGTTGATTGTTTCCTTTGCTGTGCAGAAGCTTTTTATTTTCATGAGGTCCCAATAGTTCATTTTTGCTTTTAATTCCCTTGCCTTTGGGGATGTGTCAAGTAAGAAATTGCTACGGCTGAGGTCAGAGCGGTCTTTTTCTGCTTTCTCCTCTAGGGTTTTGATGGTTTCCTGTCTCACATTCAAGTCCTTTATCCATTTTGAGTTTATTTTTGTGAATGGTGTAAGAAAGTGGTCTAGTTTCATTCTTCTGCATGTTGCTGTCCAGTTCTCCCAGCACCATTTGTTAAAGAGACTGTCTTTTTTCCATTGGATGTTCTTTCCTGCTTTGTCGAAGATGAGTTGGCCATACATTTGTGGGTCTAGTTCTGGGGTTTCTATTCTATTCCATTGATCTATGTGTCTGTTTTTGTGCCAATACCATGCTGTCTTGATGATTACAGCTTTGTAGTAGAGGCTAAAGTCTGGGATTGTGATGCCTCCTGCTTTGGTCTTCTTCTTCAAAATTACTTTGGCTATTCGGGGCCTTTTGTGGTTTCATATGAATTTTAGAATTGCTTGTTCTAGTTTCGAGAAGAATGCTGGTGCAATTTTGATTGGATTGCATTGAATGTGTAGATAGCTTTGGGTAGTATTGACATTTTGACAATATTTATTCTTCCAATCCATGAACACGGACTGTTTTTCCATTTCTTTATATCTTCTTCAATTTCTTTCATAAGCTTTCTATAGTTTTCAGCATACAGATCTTTTACATCTTTGGTTAGGTTTATTCCTAGGTATTTTATGCTTCTTGGTGCAATTGTGAATGGGATCAGTTTCTTTATTTGTCTTTCTGTTGCTTCATTATTAGTGTATAAGAATGCAACTGATTTCTGTACATTGATTTTTGTATCCTGTGACTTTGCTGAATTCATGTATCAGTTCTAGCAGACTTTTGGTGGAGTCTATCGGATTTTCCATGTATAATATCATGTCATCTGCAAAAGGTGAAAGCTTGACTTCATCTTTGCCAGTTTTGATGCCTTTGATTTCCTTTTGTTGTCTGATTGCTGATGCTAGCACTTCCAACACTATGTTAAACAACAGCGGTGAGAGTGGACATCCCTGTCGTGTTCCTGATCTCAGGGAAAAAGCTCTCAGTTTTTCCTCATTGAGGATGATGTTAGCTGTGGGCTTTTCATAAATGGCTTTTATGATGTTTAAGTGTGTTCCTTCTACCCCGACTTTCTCGAGGGTTTTTATTAGGAAAGGATGGTGAATTTTGTCAAATGCTTTTTCTGCATCGATTGACAGGATCATATGGTTCTTCTCTTTTCTTTTATTAATGTGATGTATCACGTTGATTGATTTGCAAATGTTGAACCAGCCCTGCATCCCAGGAATGAATCCCACTTGATCATGGTGAATAATTTTTTTTATAAGCTGTTGAATTCAATTTGCTAGTATCTTATTGAGAATTTTTGCATTCATATTCATCAGGGATATTGGCCTGCAATTCTTTTATACTGGGTCTCTGTCTGGTTTAGGAATCAAAGTAATACTGGCTTCATAGAATGAGTCTGGAAGTTTTCCTCCCCTTCCTATTTTTTGGAATAGCTTGAGAAGGATAGGTATTATCTCTGCTTTAAACATCTGGTAGAATTCCCCAGGGAAGTTTTCTGGTCCTGGACTCCTATTTGTTGGGAGATTTTGATAACTGATTCAATTTCTTCACTGGTTATGGGTCTGTTCAAGCTTTCTATTTCCTCATGTTTGAGTTTTGGAAGTGGGTGGGTGTTTAGGAATTCGTCCATTTCTTCCAGGTTGTCCAGTTTGTAGGCATATAATTTTTCATAGTATTCCTTGATAATTGCTTGTATTTCTGAGGGATTGGTTGTAATAATTCCATTTTCATTCATGATTTTATCTATTTGGGTCATCTCTCTTTTCTTTTTGAGAAGCCTGGCTAGAGGTTTGTCACTTTTGTTTATTTTTTCAAAAAACCAACTCTTGGTTTCATTGATCTGCTCTACAGTTTTTTTAGATTCTATATTGTTTATTTCTGCTCTGATCTTTATTATTTCTCTTCTTCTGCTGGGTTTGGGGTGTCTTTGCTGCTCTGCTTCTATTTCCTTTAGGTGTGCTGTTAGATTTTGTATTTGGGATTTTTCTTGTTTCTGGAGATAGGCCTGGATTGAAATGTATTTTCCTCTCAGGACTGCCTTTGCTGCATCCCAAAGCGTTTGGATTGTTGTATTTTCATTTTCATTTGTTTCCATATATTTTTTAATTTCTTCTCTAATTGCCTGGTTGACCCATTCATTCTTTAGTAGGGTGTTTTTTAACTTCCATGCTTTTGAAGGTTTTCCAGACTTTTTCCTCTGGTTGATTTCAAGCTTCATAGCATACTGGTCTGAAAGTATGCATGGTATGATCTCAATTCTTGTATACTTATGAAGGGCTGTTTTGTGACCCAGTATATGATCTATCTTGGAGAATGTTCCATGTGCACTCGAGAAGAAAGTATATTCTGTTGCTTTGGGGTGCAGAGTTCTAAATATATCTGTCAAGTCCATCTGATCCAATGTATCATTCAGGGCCCTTGTTTCTTTATTGATCTTGTGTCTAGATGATCTATCCATTGCTGTGAGTGGGGTGTTAAAGTCTCCTGCAATTACTACATTCTTATCAATAAGGTTGCTTATGTTTGTGATTAATTGTTTTATATATTTGGGGGCTCCCGTATTCGGCACATAGACATTTATAATTGTTAGTTCTTCTTGATGGATAGACCCTGTGATTATTATATAATGCCCTTCTTCATCTCTTGTTACAGCCTTTAATTTAAAGTCTAGTTTGTCTGATAGAAGTATGGCTACTCCAGCTTTCTTTTGACTTCCAGTAGCATGATAAATAGTTCTCTATCCCCTCACTTTCAATCTGAAGGTGTCCTCAGGTCTAAAATGAGTCTCTTGTAGACAGCAAATAGATGGGTCTTGTTTTTTTATCCATTCTGATACCCTATGTCTTTTGGTTGGCACATTTAGTCCATTTACATTCAGTGTTATTATAGAAAGATATGGGTTTAGAGTCATTGTGATGTCTGTAGGTTTCATGCTTGTAGCGATGTCTCTGGTACTTTGTCTCACAGGACCCCCCTTAGGATCTCTTGTAGGGCTGGCTTAGTGGTGACGAATTCCTTCAGTTTTTGTTTGTTTGGGAAGACCTTTATCTCTCCTTCTTCTCTAAATGACAGACTTGCTGAATAAAGGATTCCCGGCTGCATATTTTTTTCTGTTCATCACATTGAAGATTTCCTGCCATTCCTTTCTGGCCTGCCAAGTTTCAGTATATAGATCGGTCACAAGTCTTATAGGTCTCCCTTTATATGTTAGAGCACGTTTATCTCTAGCTGCTTTCAGAATTTTCTCTTTATCCTTGTATTTTTCCAGTTTCACTATGATATGTTGTGCAGATGATCAATTCAAGTTACGTCTGAAGGGAGTTCTTTGTGCCTCTTGGATTTCAATGCCTTTTTCCTTCCCCAGATCCGGGAAGTTCTCAGCTATTATTTCTTCAAGTACACCTTCAGCACCTTTCCCTCTCTCTTCCTCCTCTGGAATGCCAATTATACGTAGATTATTTCTCTTTAGTGCATCACTTAGTTCTCTAATTTTTCCCTCATACTCCTGGATTTTTTTATCTATCTTTTTCTCAGCTTCTTCTTTTTCCATAATTTTATCTTCTAGTTCACCTATTCTCTCCTCTGCCTCTTCATCCGAGTTGTGGTCGTCTCCATTTTATTTTGCAGTTCATTAATAGCATTTTTTAGCTCCTCCTGGCTGTTCCTTAGTCCCTTGATCTCTGTAGCAATAGATTCTCTGCTGCCCTTTATACTGTTTTCAAGCCCAGGAATTAACTTTTTGACTATTATTCTAAATTCACTTTTGTTATATTGTTTAAATCGTTTTTGATCAATTCATTAGCTGTTGTTATTTCCTGGAGGTTTTTTTTTGAGGGGAATTCTTCTGTTTCGTCATTTTGTATAGTCCCTGGAGTGGTGGGGGACTTCAGGGCACTTCCCTTGTTCTGTCTTGAATAACTTGCGCTGGTGGGCGGGGCCACAATCAGACCTGATGTCTGCCCCCAGCCCACCGCTGGGGCCACAGTCAGACTGGTGTGTGCCTTCTCTTCCCCTCTCCTAGGTGTGGGATTCATTGTGGGGTGGCGTGGCCATCTGGGCTACTTGCACACTGCCAGGCTTGTGGTGCTGGGGATCTGGCGTATCAGCTGGGGTGGATGGGCAAGGTGCACAGGGGCAGGAGGGGTAGGCTCATCTCGCTTTTCCTTCAGAGGTCCGCTTCAGGAGGGGCCCTGCGGCACCTGGAGGGAGTCAGACCCTCTGGAGGGATGGATCCGCAGAAGCACAGCGTTGAGTGTTTGCGTGGTGCAAGCAAGTTCCCTGGCAGGAACTGGTTCCCTTTGGGATTTTGGCTGGGGGATGGGTGAGGGAGACAGCGCTGGTGAGCGCCTTTGTTCCCCACCAAGCTGCGCTGTTGTCCAGGGCTCAACAACTCTCCCTCCCGTTGTCGTCCAGCCCTCCCACTCTCTGAGCAAAGCTGTTAACTTATAACCTTCCAGATGTTAAGTCCTGCTTGCTGTCCAAACACACTCCGTCTGGTCCCTCCGCTTTTGCAAGCCAGACTCAGGGGCTCTGCTTTGCTGGTGGGCTGCCCCTCTGCCTGGGCTCCCTCCCGCCAGTCCGTGTAGCGCGCACCACCTCTCTGCCCTTCCTACCCTCTTCCGTGGACCTCTCATCTACACTTGGCTCCAGAGAATCCATTCTGCTAGTCTTCTGGTGATTTTCTGGGTTATTTAGGCAGGTGTGGGTGGAATCTAAGTGATCCACAGGACGCGGTAAGCGCAGCGTCCTCCTACGCTGCCATCTTCCCAGAAGCCTCTCCCTATATGGTTTTATTTTAAATGTACAAAAAAGCTAGGTAACCTTAGTATTGGCTTATAAGTCATGAAATGTAACCTGTCCCTTACATACTAAAGATCATTTTAAAGTTCCTGGTTATGAGCATATTACTACTTCTTTAAACATTGATTCCCTGTATCAGAACTCCCCAGGCATAATCTACAGCTTCTGACACTCATCATAGTTTATATTCCTCCTAGAATTTAGACATTAAATATCTGTTTTAAAAAATTTTTTAACATTTTTTTTTTTTGAGAGACAGAACATGAGTGGGGAAGGGGCGCAGAGAGAGAGAGAGAGAGAGAGAGAGAAAGAATCCAAAGCAGGCTCTGGGCTCTGAGCTGTCAGCACAGAGCCTGATACGGGGCTCAAACTCCAGACCCATGGGATCATGACCTGAGCCAAAGTTGGACGCTCAACCGAGCCACCCAGGCACCCCTAGACATTAAATATCTAATTAACACCTTTTTGCTTCTAAGTCTAAAGTCTAAATGCTCTTGTAGCTTTACTATCAAGAAGTAAATTGGTGTAGTGGTTACAAGTCAGACAGAACTGGGATCTTTGCTCAACAGCTTCCACCATATTAAATTGGGCAAATTTCTGAGTTTCTTTCCTCATCTGTAAAATGGGAATAAAAAAGTACCTATTTTATAGGGTTGTTGTGGGGATTTCTTGAGGGAAAATATTGTAAAATGTCAGCATAATATTAGCACAATTACCTTATCACAATGCCTGGAATATAAATGTTAGTTGGGTTAAAAAAAAAAGAATCTAATCATAAATTTTACAAAGATCTAATTGGCTTTATTTAACAATTCATGAATCAGGCAGCTTCCAATCTAGCAGAGAGAAAGGAGCTCCAGAGAGCTGTACCAGGTGAGAGATTTTTATGAACCAAAGTGAGCAGAAACAAGGAAGTTATATGGAGCATTTGCTGTCTGGTTAAAGCAGGGTTATCCCTTATATGGGGCAAAGGGAAGTCTTAGAGCCAGGTCAGGTAAATTGTGTCAAGGAGGCAAGCACTGCTTGGTTGACCATGACCTTCCTTTTTTGGCTAAGCCAAGCATAGAAATTTAGTTAAGTTTTGGTTTGCTAACATTGGGTTTAGCATGAAGGATTGCATCTTGGACCTAATGTAATTACTTTAACAATTTTTAAGTATAAATGCTTTGTTGGAAAGGTTAAATGGTATGTAAATAATAAAATAAATATTCTATTTCTTTGGAGCAGTGGTTTTCAGTGGCTGCTCATTAGAATCACCTGGAGAGCATTAAAAACATCTGGATGCCAATGCCACATTCTAGGCCAATGATATCAGACTCTCTGGGGGTGAGCCCAGGCATCAGTACCATTTGAGATTCCCCAGCTGTGGTAGGCAGAATAATGGCCTCCCAAAGAAGTTCACATCCTAAACCCTGGAACCTATGACCTGTTTTCTGCATGAGTGTTACCCAGCAGAAGGGAATTGAGGTAGCAGATGGAATTAAGGTTGCTAATCAACTGACCTTAAAACAGGTAGACTATATAGGATTATCCAGGTGGGCCCAATGTTAGCAAAAAGGCCCTTAAGTGTGGAAGAGAGAGGCAGAAGAAACAGTGTCAGAGCAATGTGGTGTGAGGCTCCACCAGCCACTGATGCTTTATGAAGATGGAGAAAGGGGCCACAAGCCAACGAATGAGTCGGCCTCAAGAACATGGAAAAGGCAAGGAAATGGATTCATTATAGGACCTCCGGGAGGACAGTAGCCTTGTTGACATTTTGATTTTAGCTCAGTGAGTCCTATTTCTAACTTCTGACCTCCAGAACTGTAAGGTAATAAACTTGTTATTGTTTTAGGCAATCAGGTTTGCGGTAGTTGTTACAACAACAACAGGAACTGATACATGCAGCCAAGGTTAAGAGCCACAGCTGCAGTTTCTGTTGTCTCTCGACCATCCATTGCCAAAATCTTTCCTCAAATCTTTCTAGGTGTGGCTTTGCCCAAGAGGAAGCGACTTGTCTCACTTGTTTCCAGTTCTTTGTTTGTTTGGTTGTTTCTAAATTTTTTTAATTGAGACCTAATTTACATATAACGTGCAAACTTAGGGTGTATCTGTTGATTTGATAGGTTTATTTATTGCAATATGATTACGACCATTGTTTTAGGTAAAACTTCTGTGATGTCACATACTTACCATTTCTTTTTTGTGATGAGAGCAGTTAAGATCTAGTCTCTTAGTAATTTTGAAGTATATAATACAGCATCAGTGACTATGATTGCTATGCTGTGCATTAGATCTTCAGAATTTATTTATCTTGTAGTTGCAGGTTGTGCCCTTTAACAACATCCCCCAAATTCCCCCAGTCCCAAGACCCTGGTAATCACCCTTCTATTCTCTGTTTCTATGAGTTTGGCTATTTTATTTAATTTATTTGTGTATTTATTTTATTTATTTTGTAGGCTTCATGCCCAGCACAGAGCCCAACGCAAGGCTTGAACTCACAACCTTGAGATCTCAAGACTTGAGCTGAGCTCAAGAGTCGGATGCTTAACTGACTGAGCCACCCAGGCACCCAATCTTTGACTTTTTTTAGATTCCACATGTAAGTGATATCATACAATGTTTGTCTTTGTCTGGCTTATCTCACTAAGTGTAAAGCCCTCAAAATCATTCATTGGCCCAAATGACAAAATTTCCTTCTTTCTAGTGGCTAAATATATATGTGTGTGTGTGTGTGTTTGTGTGTGTGTGTGTGTGAATCACATCTTCTTTATCCACTAATCTATTGACAGAACTTTCCATATCTTGGCTATTGTGAATAATGATGCAATAAGCATGGGAGTGCATATATCTTTTGACATCCTGCTTTTATTCCTTTTGGTATATACCCAGAAGTGGAACTGGTGGATCACATAGTAGTTCTTTTTTTTTTTTTTTAATGTTTGTTTGTTTGTTTGTTTTTGAGAGAGACAGAGCACAGGGGAGGAGCAGAGAGAGAGGGAGACAGAGAATCTGAAGCAGGTTCCTTACTGTCAGAGCAGAGCTAGACATGGGGCTTGAGCTCAAGAACTGTGAGATCATGACCTGAGCCGAAGTTGGACCTTTAACTGACTGAGCCATTCAGGCTCCCCTGATTTTTATATCCTGCAACTTTATGGAATTTATTGCATAGTTCCAACAGTTTTTTGGTTGACTTCAGGATTTTTTTTTAAATAAGAGAGGGTATCATCTATAAATGATAATAATTTTACTTCTTTCTTTTTGAATGTATATCTTTCATTTCTTTATCTTGCTCTAGGTAGGATTTCCAGTACAAAGTTGAATAAGTGTGGTGATAGTGGACATCCTTGTCTTGTTCCTAATGTTATTAAGAAAAACATTTAATCTTTCACTGTTGAATATGTTAGCCATAGGCTTGTCCTATATGGCTTTTATTATGTTGAGATACATTCCTTCTGTATACAGTTTGTTGAGTTCTTATCTTGAAAGCATATTGTGTTTTGTAAAATGTCTTTTCTGCATCTATTGAAATGATCATATGATTTTATCTTTCTCTTAATGTGGTGTATCATGTTTATTGATTTGCTTATGTTGAATGCTCCTTACATCCAGAGGTAAATCCCACTTGATCACGGTTATGATCCTTTTAATGTGTTGTTGAGTTTTATTTGTTAATGTTTTGTTGAGAATCTTTGCACCTATATTCATATTCATCAAGGATGTTGGTCTATAATTTTCTTATAATGCCCTTTTTTGGCTTTGGCATCAGGGTAATCCTGGCTTCATAAAACGAGTTTGGAAGTTTTCTTTCCTCTTAAATTTGATTTTGGAAGAGTTTGAAAAGGATTGGCTTTAATATTTAAATGTTTGCTACAATTCACCAGTGAAGCTATCTAGGGCAAGATTTTTCTGGTTGGAATGTTTTTGATTACTGAGTCATTCTCTTTACTTGTTTATTGGTCTGTTCAATTTTTTTTTATTTCTCCTGATTGTCTTGGTAAGTTGTTATGTTTCTAAGAATTTATCCATTTTTTTTCTAGGTGACCCAATTTGTTGGCTTATATGTTCATAAAAATCTTATGATCATATGTATTTCTACAGTAGTATTTGTAATGTCTCTTCTTTCATATCTGATTTTATTTGAATCTTTTTTTTTCTTAGTCTAGCTAAAGACTTGTCAATTTTGTTTATCTTAAAAAAACAAACAAACCGGGGGTGCCTGGGTGGCTCAGGTCATGATCTCACAGCTCTGTGAGTTCGAGCCCCGCATTAGGCTCTGTGCTAATGGCTTGGAGCCTGCTTTGGATTCTGTGTCTCCTTCTCTCTCTGCCCCTAACCCACTTGCATTCTGTCTCTGTCTCTCTCAAAGATAAATAAACATTAAAAAAAAATTTAAAAAAACAACTTTTGGTGCACCTGGGTGTCTCAGTCGGTTAACTGTCCGACTCTGGATTTTGGTTCAGGTCATGATCTCACAGCTTGTGGTTTTGAGCCCCATGTTGGGCTATGCACTGACAGTGCAGAGCCTGCTTGGGGTTCTTGCTCGCTCGCTCGCTCACTCTCTCTCCCTCTCCCCCTCCCTCTCTCTCTCTCTCTGCCCCTCCCTGATTTGTGCTTCCTTTCTCATTCTTTCAAAATAAATAAATAAACTTTAAAAAAAAAAACAGCTCTTGGGGCACCTGGATGGCTCAGGTGGTTGAGCATCTGACTTCAGCTCAGGTTATGATCTTTATTTTTTTAATGTTTATTTTCGAGAGAGAGAGAGAGAGAGAGAGAGAGAACGAGTGGGGGAGGGGCAGAGAGAGAGGGAGACACAGAATCTGAAGCAGGCTCTGAGCTTCAGCACAGAGCCAGACATGGGGCTCAAACACAAAAACACACAAACACACATGAGACCATGAGCTAAGCCCAAGTTGGATGCTTAACCCACTAAGTCACTCAGGTGCCCTGTTTTTCTTTTTTGATTAGTGAATTCAGTCTATTTACACTTAGAGTAATTATTGATATGCAAGAACGTATGAATGCCATATTATTGATTTATGGATGTTTCGTAGTTTCATTGTATCTTTTTCCCCCTTGTTTCTGCCTACCTTTGTAAACTGGTGATTCCATGGTGGTATGCTATGTTTCCCTTTCTTTATCTTTTATGAATCTACTCTAGGTTTTTGCATTGTGGTTGCCATTATTATCCTTAAAAATAAAACTGCCAGTTATTTTACTAGTAAAACTGGGTTTATTGGAGAGTAGTCTAGGATAAGCAAGCCATAGGCAAGTCCAGAGAAAACACTCTTTTATAGACATAAGGAGAAAGCTGGGAGGGCCATTATAAATGAAAAGCCCATTGAAGTAAACTGGGAGTTGAGGTATAGTGGTTTTTGTTGGCTGAGTTGTGATAGGCTCTCATCAGCAGGGCTGTTGCTGGGGGAGGAGAACCTTTCTTCCTCCTGCTGGATAAAGTAATAGCTGAAATCAACTGTAAGTCTCCTCTCTTCCACTGGGGTCTCCAATCAATGATTAGTGGTAGGGTGTGAGAACTGCCTCTCCTGGCCTCCCTACTAATTTTCACACATAAAACATGTTACAGGTAACTGTCCATTTCATTTTTTTCTTAAATGTTTATTTATTTTGAAAGAGATGTGCAAGTGGGGGAGAGGCAAAGAGAGGGGCAGAGAGGGAGAATCCCAAGGAGGCTCCACACTTGGCAGAGAGCCCAATGCAGGGCTCAATCTCGCATTGGTACATGTAAGATTGGTGCAACGTGAGCCAAATATCATAAGTCAGATGTTTACCCACTGCGCCACCCAGGCGCCCTGGTAACTGTCAATTTTATGTTGATAGCAACTTCATTTTGATCACCTAAAAAAAAGTCTACCCTTTTATTCCCACTTGACATTTTTTATCACAATTTACTTCTTTTTGTATTGTGTATTTGTTGACTAGTAGCTATAGTTATTTTTTATTACTCCTTTCCTTTAACTTCTATAATGGTAACTCGTTACCACATGATCCTATTACAGAATTATAGTTTTATATATCTGACTGTATTTTTACCGTTACCAGTGTGTTGTGTACTTTCATATGTTTTTATGTCCCTAACATCTTTTCAGCTTAAAGAAATTCAAGTATTCCTTGTAAAGTAGGTTTAATAGTGATGAACCACATCAATTTTGTTTGGGAAAGACTATTGCTTTTTCTTATTGAAGTAGTTGACCTATATTATATTAGTTTCAGGCATACAACAGTGATTAGACAAGTCTATATACTACTCAGTGCTCACTCCAATAATTGTAGTTACCACCATCTGTCACCATACAAAGTTATTACAATATTATTGACTATATTCCCAGTGCCACACTTTCCATCACTGTTACTTATTTTATAACTGGAAGTTTGTATCTCTTACTCTCTCACCTATTTTGCCCATTTCCCCACCCCCTCCCCTGTGGTAATCGTTTGTTCACTGTATCTATGAGTCTGTTTTTGTTTTTTGTTGATTTGTTTTGTCTTTTAGATTCTATGTATAAGTGAAATCATATTGTATTGTATTTGTTCTTTGAGTTATTTCACTTAGCATAATACCTTCTAGGTCCATCCATGTTGTTGCAAATGTTGGCAATGTGCAAGTGGTTACTGTCTGTTTTCTTCTAGGAGTTTTATGGTTTCAAGTTTCACGTTTAGGTCTTTAATCTTTTTTAGTTTTTTTTTAATGTTTATTTATATTGGAGAGAGAGTGTAACAGGGGTGGGGCAGAAAGAGGATATTGGATCCAAAGCAGGCTCCACACTGACAGCAGCCAGCAAGCCGGATGTGGGGCTTAAACTCCTGAACCATGACATCAGACCTGAGCCAAACCTCATGAACCAAAGTTGGATGCTCAAATGACTGAGCAACCCACGTGCCCCTTTTTTGAGTTTATTTTTGTGTATGGTGTAAGAAAGTGGTCCAGTTTTGTTCTTCTGCATGTAGCTGTCCAGCTTTCCAGCACCATTTATTGAAAAGGCTATCTAGGGGTGCCTGGGTGGCTCAGTCAGTTAAGCATCCGACTTCAGCTCAGGCCATGATCTCATGGTTCTTGAGTTCAAGCCCCATGTCGGGCTCTGTGCTGACAGCTCAGAGCCTGAACCCTGTTTCAGATTCTGTGTCTTCCTCTGTCTTGCCCCTTCCCTGCTTGCTTGCTCTCTCTCTCTCCCTCTCAAACATTAATAAACATTTTAAAAAATTTAAGCCTGTCATTCCCCCCATTGTATATGCTTTCTATCTTTGTCTTAGATTGATCATATAAGTGTGGGTCCATTTCTTGCCTCTCTATCCTGTTCCATTGATATGTGTGTTTTTGTGCCAGCACCTTACTATTTTGATTACTATAGCTTTGTATAATAGCTTGAAGTCAGGGATTTTGATACCTCCAGCTTTGTTCTTCTTTCTCAAGATTGTTTTGGCTATTCGAGGTCTTTTGTGGTTCCATACAAATTTTAGGATTATTTTTTCTAGTTGTCTGAAAAATGATATTTTTTGTATCAATCTATTTGGTAAGGATTCTGTTGATGTTATAGATTGCTTTGGGTAGGATGGACATTTTAACAATATTCTTCCAATCCATGAGTGTGGTACATCTTTCCATCTATTTGTGTCATCTTCCATTTCTTTCATCAATGTCTTAGAATTTTCAGAGTATAAGTTTTTCACTTTCTTGGTTAAATTTATTTCTAGGTATTTTATTCTTTAGGGTACCATTGTAAATGGGATGGGTTTCTTATTTCTCTTTCTGTTGTTTCATTAGTGTATATAAATGCAAGAGATTTTTGTATATGAATTTTGTGTCCTCCAACTTTACTGAATTCATTTATTCTAATAATTTTTTGGTGGATTCTTTACAGTTTTCTATATATAGCATCCTGTTATGCACAAATAGTGACAGTTTCACTTCTTATTTACCAATTTGGATGCTTTTCATCTCGTCTGATTGCTGTGGCCAGGACTCCCTATGCTATGTTGAATAAAAGTGAGAAGGGTGCACATTCTTGTCTTGCTCTTGATCTTAGAGGGAAAGCTATCAGTGTTTCACTAATGAGTATGATATTAATTGTGGGTTTGTTTTATATGGTTTTTATTATGTTGAGGTATGTTCTGTTTACACCTACTCTGTTGAGAGGTTTTTTTTTTTTTTGTCATGAATTGAAGTTTAATTTTGTCAAATGCTTTCCTTGCAACTATAGAGATATCATATGGCTTTCTTTAAAATATATTTTTGAGAGAGAAAGCAAACACAAGCAGGAGAGGGGCAGAGAGAGAGGGAGACAGAGAATCAAAGCATTCTCCTGGCTCCAAGCTGTCAGTGCATAGTGCAATGTGGGGCTCAAACACACAAACCATGACATCCTGACCTGAGCTGAAGTTGGACACTTCATCACCTGAGCCACAAGGCACCCCAATGGTATGGTTTTTATCCTTCATTTTAATATGGTATATCACATTGATTGATTTGCAGATATTTAACCATCCTTGTATCCCTGGAATAAATTCCATTTGTTTATAGTGAATAGTCCTTTTAATGTATTGTTGAATTCTATTTGCTAATATTTTGCTGAGAACCTTTGCATCTATGTTCATCAGGGATATTGGCCTGTAGTTTTCTGTTTTTGTTTTGTTTTGTTTTGTTTTGTTTTGTTTTGTTGTGGTATCTTTGTATGGTTTTGGTATCAGGGTAATGCTGACATTATAGAATGAACTTAGAAGATTTTTTTTTCCTATTTTAGGGGCATGGGGGAGGGGAGAGTTTGAGGAGGATAGGTATTAAAACCTGCCTACACCCATTCCTGTCCCCATGGCTCCAGCCGGCGTCCCCTTAAGAGGAAGGAAGGGGTCAGGCTGAGCGAGCAGGTGGTGGGTGAGAACGTAACTCACCACTGCAGAGTCTTGACCAGAGTCAACCCTGAACTCCTCAAGAAGGAGAGCTGGAGGGACCCTGGGTTCCAGATGCTGCCTCTGTGGGTCTTGGAAGCATCATTCCACTGTCTCCTAGCACGTAGCATTGTTAGGGAGACATTTAAGTCCAGCTTGATAGTTTTCACAGTTTAAGTGATTTGATCTTCTTGACAGTTGCTAACTAGATTTTTTTTTTTTTTAATAATCCTTGGAGCCTGTTCACTCCTATTGGGGATTCCATCAAGCAAGGTATGAGATAAGCTGGCACTGCTTCTCTCCTTGGCATGTTCATATCTGATCCACAGGCCAGTTCCAATGCAACCACATGTCCATCTAATCATCTGCTGGGTTGCCCATCGCTTGCCTTTTTGATTTTTCAGGGAGCAGTCAATAGACATGTTTGAGTCCCTCTCTCTAGGCTTCAGATGAAGGAGACAGCACCCTCACCACTTGCCCTTGAGGAGAACTGATAGCATATCTCTTTCCAAAGAAATCCTCTCTCCCTCTAATTTCCAACAACTCTGCCAATTGTATACAATCCTAATGTGGGCATAGAGTTTAAGAATGATATGCCCGTTATTTATTTATTTGGGGCTTTTTTTCTTTTGAAATATTTCATCTCAGATTAGCAAATCACTTTAGAATGTCATATGTGTTGTATATTCTAGAACATGAAATCTTGAAATCCCAAATTTTCCAATTTAATATCCTGTTACACTAGCACTTTTTCAGTACTTAATAAGTGACAAATATTCTAAGTGCTAGAGGACTACTAACTTGCTTATCCCCCATAGCAACCTCATGGTGTAAGTCTATTATCATCGTCTGTTACAGAGGAGAGAGATGAAGAGTAGGGTGGTTAAGTAACTTTTTCGGGGGTGAGCAGCTAGTGAGTGGAGAAGTTGGGATTTGAACAACCATCATTGGTTCTGAACTTTGATTTGTTAAGAGCTTATTACCAATTCAGTTTTGTTCTGATTTTCTATTTATTCTTCATTCTGTACTGGAAGATTATAGGTTTCTAATAATTTCTCTATTTCTTCTAGTTTGTCCAATTTGTTAGCATATAATTTTTTATAGTAGTCTTTTATAATCCTTTGTATTTCTGTGGTATTGGTTGTTTCCTCTTTCATTTCTGATTTGAGTCCTCTCTCTTTGTTGCTAAAGGTTTATCAATTTTGTTTCTCTTTTTTAAAGAACCAGTTCTTGATTTCATTGATCTTTTCTATTGTTTTCTCTTTATTTTATTAATTTCCACTCCAATCTTGATTTTTTTTTTTTTCCTCCTACTAACTTTGGGCTTTCTTTGTCCTTTTCCCAGTTCCTTTAGGTGGAGAGTTAGATTGTTTGAGGTTTTTCTTGTTTGTTTAGGTAGGCCTGTATCATTATAAACTTATTTTTTAGTATTGCTTTTGCTGTGTCTCATAGACTTTGGACTGTTGTTTCCATTTTCATTTAACTCCAGGTATTTTTTAATTTCCTCTTTGACTTCTTTGACTCAATGGTTGTTGAGCAGCCTGTTTTTGTTTTTTGTTTTTGTTTTGGTAGCCTGTTATTTAGTCTTCACATGTTAGTGTTTTTTCCAATTTTGTCCTCTGTAATTGATTTCCAGTTTCATAACATTGTGGTCAGAAAAGATGCTTGATATGATTTCGGTCTTCTTAAATTTATTGAGATTTGTTTTGTGGTCTCACATGTGATCAGTTTTGGAGAATGTTCCATGTGCACTTCAAAAGAATGTGTTTTCTGTGTTTGGGTAAAATGTTCTGTATGTATCTGCAAAGTCTGTCTGCTCTAATGTGTTATTCAAAGACACTGTTTCTTTATTGATTTTCTGTCTGGATGATCTATCCATTGATGTAAGTGGGATGTTAAAGTTCCCTACTGTTATTGTTAATGTCTCCCTCTATGTTTGTTAATATTTGCTTTATATATGTAGGTCCTCCTATGCTGGGTGCATAAATATTTACAATTGTTACACCCTCTTGTTGGATTAATTCCTTTATCATTATGTAATGCTCTTTTTGTCTCTTGTTGCAGCCTTTGTTTTAAAGTCTATTTTGTCTGATACAAGCATTGCTATTGTGGCTTTTTCTTTTTTTTTACTTCTGTTTGCAAGGAATGTCTTTTTATATCCTTTCACTTTTAGTGTGTTATGTGTCCTTAGATCTGAAGTGAGTTTCTTGTAAGCAGCATATAGATGGATCTTGGGTGTTTTTTTTTAAGTTTACTTATTTATTTTGAGAGAGAGACTGAGTGAGCAGGACAGGTGCAGAGAGAGAGAGAGAGAGAGAGAGAGAGAGAAGGAGAGAGAGAATCCCAAGCAGGCTCTGTGCTGTCAGCTTGGAGCCTGACATGGGGCTCAAATTCATGAACTGTGAGATCACGACCTGAGCCAAAACGAAGAGTTTGCTTCACCAACTGAGCTACCCAGGCACCCCTTGTCTTTTTTTTTTTTTTTTTTTTTTTTTTTTTTTTTTTTTTTTTTTATCCATTCAGTTGCCCTGTGTCTTTTGACTAGAGCATTTAGTCTATGCACATTCATTAGTTTTTTAATGTTTATTTAGTTTTGAGAGAGAGACCAAGTACAAGCAGGGGAGGGGCAGAGAGAGGGAGATACAGAATCTGAAGCAGGCTCCAGGCTCTGATCTGTCTCACGAGCTGTGAGATCATGGCCTAAGCTGAAGTTAGACGCTTAACTGACTGAGCTACCCTGGCGCCCCTAGTCTACTCACGTTTAAAGTAATTATTGAGGGGAGCCAGGTGGCTCAGTTGTTTCAACATCTGACTCTCTTTTCTTTTTAAAAAATTTTTAATGTGTAATTATTTTCTAGAGAGAGAGGCAGAGACAGAGCACGAGTCGGGGAGGGCCAGAGAGAGTGAGACAGACTTTTAAACAGGCTCCAGTCTCTGAGCTGTCAGCACAGAGTCCCAACATGGGACTTGAGCTCACGAACTGTGAGATCATGACCTGAGCTGAAGTCGGATGCTTAACCGACCTAAGCGTCGGACTCTTGATCTCAGCTCATGTCTTGATCTCAAGGTCATGAGTTCAAGTCCCACAAAAAGAACTTTTTGAGGGGCGCCTGGGTGGCTCAGTCTGTAAAGCATCTGACTTCTGCTCAGGTCATGATCTCATGGTTCATGAGCTCAAGTCCTGCATCAGGCTCTGCTCTGACAGTGTGGAACCTGCTTGGCAGTCTCCCTCTGTCTCCCTCTTTCTCTGCCCCTCCCCACTTTCTCCCCAAATAAAAAATTTGAAGAAAATTATTTATAGATATATGCTTATTGCTATTTTGTTCATTGTTTTCTAGTCGTTTTTGTAGTTCTCATTATTCTCTGTTCTCTTGAAATTGATGACTTCCTTTGGTGTTTATGCTTGGATTCCTTTCTCTTTATTTTTTGTACAATTTCTAGTTACTTAAGGTTCCTATATAATATCCTAAGTATACAGCAGTCTGTATTAAGTTGATGGTCACTTAAGTTCAAACACATTCCAAAGATACTACATTTTGGGGCACCTGAGTGGCTCAGTCAGTTAAGCATCTGACTTCTGCTCAGGTCATGATTTCATGGCTCATGGGTTCAAGCCCTGCATTGGGCTCTCTGCTGTCAGCACAGAGCCCACTTCAGATCCTCTTTCTACCTCTCTTGCTGCCCCTGCCCTGCTCATTCTCTCTCTCAAAATAAACTTAAAAAAATACTACATTTTTACTGCTGCCTCCACTTTTTATGTATATGTCATCTTTTGCAATATTTATTTTGTAAATCCCTTAACTCATTTTTAGATATAATTTATTTTACTACTTTTGCCTTTTAATCTTCATACTAGCTTTATAAACGATTGATCTACTACCTTTACTATATGTTTATTTTTACCTGTGAACTTCTTTTCTTTCCTAATTTTCTTCTAATAACAGCCTTTCCTGCTTAAAGAAGGATTGAAGAGTGCACTTGTGATGAGCACTGGGTGTTCTATGAAGTGTTGAATCACTATATTGTAAGCTCTATATTGTAAAGGCCTTTAATGTTTCTTATAAGGTTTATTTAATGTTTCTTATAAGGTTGGTTTAATGGTGATGAACTCCTTTCACTTTTGTTTGTCTGACAAAATCTTTATCTCTCCTTCAGTTCTGAATGATGATCTTGCCAGGTAGAGTCTTCTTGTTTGTAGTCTTTTTCCTTTTCATATTTTTCCTTTGAATATATCCAGCCACTCTCTTCCTACTTGCAATGTTTCTGCTGAAAAATCAGCAGATAGCCTTATGGAGTTTCACTTGTATGTAACTAGTTGCATTTCTCTTACTGTTTTTAAGATTCTCTTTATCTTTGATCTTTGACATTTTAATTATTATATATTCTGGCATAAGCCTCCTTGAGTTTATCTTGTTTGGGGCTCTCTTTGCTTTCTGGACCTGAATATCTGTTTCCTTCCCAAGTTAAGGGAGTTTTCAGCTATTGTTTCTTCAAACAAGCTTACTGTCCCTTTCTCTCTTCTTCTGTGACCCCCATAATGCAAATGTTAGTATGCTTGAGGAAAAGCCTTTATTTCTCCATATTTGAAGGGTAGCTCTGCTGGACATGTTATTCTTAGTTGGCAATTTTCCTTCAACACTTTGAATGTCATTTCACTCTCTCATGGTCTGTAGAGTTTCTGTTGAGAAATCAGCGGATAGCCCAACTGGGGGGTTCCTTTGTAGGTTACAATCTTTTCTTCCTCCTCTGTCTCCTTCTCCCCCACTGACCAGTGCCTCCCCACCCCCAACTCCGGCTCTGGCTGCTTTTAGGATTTTCTGCTTATCTTTGATTTTTGACATGTTCATTATAATGTGTGTTAGAGTAGGTCTCTCAAGTTTTTATTTAGATTCCAGCTAATTAGTATACAGTGTAATATTAGTTTCAGGTGTACAATATAGTGATTCAACACTTCCATAGAAAGTGCCCATTACAGGGGTGCCTGGGTGGCTCAGTCAGTTAAGCATCTGACTTTGACTCAGGTCATGATCTCACTGTTTGTGGGTTCGATCCCCGCATTGGGCTCTGTGCTGACAGCTCAGAACCTGGAGCCTGCTTTGGATTCTGTGTCTCCCTCTCTCTCTGCCCCTCACACTCATGGTCTGTCTGTCTCTGTCTCAAAAATAAATAAACATTAAATTTTTTTTTTTAAAGTGCTCATCACAAGTGCACTCTTTAATCTCCGTCACCTATTTAACTCATTCCCCAACCCACCCCTTCGGATAACCATCAGTTTAAGTTAATGATATTTTAAGGGCAAAAAATGCCATTACTAGAGGTCAAAATCCTTGTCAGAGGTTGCAATATGCCAAACAAGCACAAAGCTGAGAAGAACTACATTGAATTGGATAAGAAGATCAGATAAACTTTACTGTTCTTTGCCTCTCACCCTTGCTAGCACAGCTCAGTGCCAAGATTACACTAGTCTGTGAGTTTTTTCCTTCAAGGACAAAGAAATGGCATGGTGTGCCTTCACATTTTGAACTTTCAGTATGCTACCCTAAAATTTTCAGTATGCTGCCCTAGAGATTGTTTTTTTTTTCTTTTTTAAAATTTTCATTTAAATTCCAATTAACATGCAGTGTAATATTAGTTTCAGGTGTAAAATTTAGCTATTCATCACTTTCATACAACACCTAATGCTCATCACAACTGCTTTCCTTAATACCTATCACCCATTTAACCCATGCCACTTCTCATTTCCCCTCCAATAACACTCCATTTGTTCTCTGTAGTTGAGAGTCTGTTGTCTAGTTTGCCTCTCTCTTTTTTCCCCCTATGTTCATCAGTTTTGTTTCTTAATTTCCACATATGAGTGAGATTATATGGTATTTGTTTTTCTGTGACTGATTATTTTGCTTAGCATAATACTCTATCTCTATCCACATCATTGCAAATGGCAAGATTTCATTCTTTTTTATGACTTAGTAATATCCTATTGTATATACATATCACATCTTCTTTATCCATTCATCAGTCAGTGGATATTGGGGCTCTTCCCATAATTTGGCTACCATTAATAATGCTTCTATAAACATCAGGGTGCATGTATTCCTGCGAATCAGTATTTTTGTATCCTTTGGGTAAATACTTAGTAGTGCAATTGCTGGATCCTAGGGTAGTTCTATTTTTAACTTAAAATTTTTTTTTAATGTTTGTTATTTTTGAGAGATAGAGACTGAGCATGAGCAGGAGAGGGGCAGAGAGAGAGAGGGAGACACAGAATCCAAAGCAGGCTCTAGGCTCTGAGCTGTCAGCCCAGAGCCCGATATGGAGCTCGAACCCACAAATTGCGAGATTATGACCTGAAGTCAGACACTTAACTGACTGAGCCACCCAAGTGTCCCCTATTTTTGACTTTTTAAGGAATCTCCATACTGTTTTCCAGAGTGGCTGCACCAGTTTTCATTCCCACTAACAGTGTAAGAGGATTCCCCTTTTTCCAAATCCTCACCGACCTCTGTTGTTTCCTGTGTTGTTAATTTTAGCTATTCTGACTGGTGTGAGGTGATATCTCATTGTAGTTTTGATTTGTCTTTTCCTGATGAAAAGATGCTTAACGTCAGTCGTCATGTGTCTGTTGGCCATCTGGATGTCTTCTTTGGAAAAATGTCTATTTGTGTTGTCTTCCTTTAAAAAAAACTGGATTATTTATCAGATATGTCATTGGCAAACATCTTCTCCCATTGTGTAGGTTGTCCATTAGTTTTGTTGATTGTTTCCTTCACTGTGCAGAAAATTTTTATCTTGGTGAAGTCCCAATAGTTTATTTTGCTGTTGTTTCGCCTTCCCTCAGGAGACCTATCTAGAAAGAAGTCGCTATTGCTGATGTCAAAGAGGTTACTGCCTCCATTCTCCTCCAAGATTTTGATAGTTTCCTGTTTCACATTTAGGTCTTTCATTCATTTTGAATTTATTTTTGTGTATGGAATAAGAAAGTGGTATAGTTTCTTTTCTTTTTTTTTTTTTTTTGCATGTTGTCCAGGTTTCCCAACATAATTTTGTTGAAGAGACGGTCTTTTTTTCCATTGGATATTCTTTCTTGCTTTGACTGTATAGTTGTGGGGTAAATCTCTTTTTCATTGAGATAATAGGGTGATCTATTAGCTTAGTAAACTTGGACATCCAAGTCTTTACCAGGTTTGGGAACTTTTCAGCTCTTTATTTAAATAAACTTCTGTGCTCTTTCCATCTTTTCTCCTTACGGAATACTAATTATTCTAATATTTATATGTTTGATGGATTTCATAGATCATTTGGGCTTTCTTTGCTCTTTTTCATTTGTTTTTCTTTGTTCTCTTCTGATTGGGTTATTTGCAAGTTCCTATCCTCTTGCTCACTTATTCCATCTTCCCTTGGTTTGCATGGCATTTTTTTCCCATTTCATTCATTCAACGAATTTTTCAGCTCCAGAATTTGTTTTATCCTTTTTTATGACTTCTTTTTGTTAAATTTATCATTCTGTTTATGTAGTCCTGATTTCATTAAGTTGTTGTGTGTTTTCTTATAGCTCATAGAGTATCTCAGAATAGTGACTCTGAATTCTTTATCAGCTTGATTGTGAAATTCCATGTAATTGATTTGTTACTAGAGGATTATTATCTTTAGGTGATGACATGTTTGCTTCATTCATGATGCTCCTTAAGAGTTTTTCATTGCTGCTTTTGCATTTTAAGTAGCAGAACTCCTCAAATCTTTACTAGTTAGTTTCAGAGCGGATATACTGTCTGTTGGCCCTGTTATATCTGGGTTTTCTCTAACTTTGTTTGGATACACCTGCTCCATACTTCTTACTCCCACTGTGGCAGAATTCTTAAGCATTTTGATGTTCTCTGGTTCTTTGAACTAACCAGGTTGGCTGTTGGAAACCTCTCCTTTATTTGCCAGAAGGTGGCATTACCGCCCAAGTTTGTGGTTTCTCCCTAGTCCACAGATTGGCCTGATTTTTCTGAGAGCATTCTATATACTGGAGCTCACTCTGGCTGTGGCACTCAGGAACAAACACTAAGAGCTGGATACAAAGTGAAGTTCAGCACTCTGGGTGGTGGCAGTTGCCTATGGGCTGAGTGGGAAATCCTAGGTGAGATTCTTCCAGGGGCTCATACCCTTTTCAACCCCCTTTGATATTCTTATCTGCCTTCTTGATCTCTTTGCTTCCCCCCAGTTTTGGAGGTCCCACCTCTGTATTCTTGGTGCTGTTGTAGAGAAATGGGTTTTTCCAGCAGTATGCTACACAGCTGGGGTAGCTGGGCACTCAACACTCTACTTTACCTTTGATGGGAGAGCTCACTACCAACTAGTTCAGCCCCATGCTGTATTGCTTTGGGAGGACAGCACTGGCAAAATTCCTCTTACCTTCTGGAGTGTATCCAAATCTGCAAATTTTATTTATCCAACAATATGTTAGAATCTAACTCTCAGGAAGGCTGGACTTCTACAAAGTCTGTCTTGCCCAAGGGTTCTTTCCCATCAGCACTCTCCAAATTTTACCTGACCGTAGGTGATAGGGGTTGGGGCAGGTTCTCCAGCTCCTGCTAGCTCCACAACCTGTAGAAAATAGTCTGTCTGTTACTGAATGTGATGCCTATTACCGACTTCTCCCAAGTCCCTTGGTATGGGGTGCTGGATACCACAATTTACAAGTGGCACTTATGTTCATGGATGGATACCTAATTAGTTGTTTAAATGGGGAGAGGGGTATCTGGATGGCTCAGTTGGTTGAGCAGTTGAGCATTAGACTCTTGGCTTCAGCTGGTCATGATATCATGGTCAGGAGATTGAGCCCCGCATCAGGATCCATGCTGGGTGTGGAGCCTACTTAGGATTCCCTCTCTCTCTCTTCTCTTCTCTCTCTCTCTCCATCTCTCTCTCTCTAGATAGATAGATAGATAGATAGAAAGAAAGTAACTGGGGGACATCTTATGCCCATTATGTTGCTGATGTCACTCCCTGTTTCCAGTTTTCTTGATGAGAATTTTCCCCTTATTAGATTCAGCCTGCTCTAATTGTATTTTTGTTTTTATAAAAGATTAAACTTATTTTTATTGTGTAATTTAAAACCTAGAAAACACAGTTAAAATTTTTTTTAATGTTTATTTATTATTGAGAGACAGAGAGAGACAGAGCATGAGCCATGGGATGGGCAAAGAGAGGAGGAGACATAGAATCCAAAGCAGGTTCCAGGTTCTGAACTGTCAGCACAGAACATGACGCAGGGCTGGAACTCACAAACCATGAGATCGTGACCTGAGCAGAAGTCAGACGCTAAACTGACTGAGCCACCCAGGTGCCCCTAGAAAACACAGTTCTAAATAAAATGGGTTTCTCCATAAGGATGCTAAGGACTAGTACAAATTTAAGCCAGTTGTTTTAAAAATACAAGAAGTAAGAATTTATATTATGTATAATAAAAAAAAGGGCAAAAGAGCACCCCCCCCTCCCTGCACAATACATTTAATGGAAGAAAGACTACAAAATCAGATAGTTTCATGAAAGGGGGACATCTTAACTGTTTGCTTGGATGGAACTGGGGGGAGGAGGAGGAGACTAAAGAGTGTGGGGCCACTCAGAGAAGGAGTGGAAAGTAGTGAGGAAAGACCCTGGCAGTCAGCTCTGAGGGAAGGGAAGCCGCCTCAATGATCTGTACCACCAAAGAATATCAAAGGGAGCCACATGTGCTCTCTCAACTCACCAACCCCTTCCCACGAAGCTAATCCATATCCTTTATTCTGTGGGATGGCTTCCCAAGTAATCCTTTACTTGGAACATACTTTAGAACTGGAAGTGCTGAAGAATTTTTATGCTCACCCTCAGACTTTTCAGTGGGAGTGGTATATTCAGTGTTTTCCTTTTTTAAGCATACAATTAAATTTAAGATAGCTATTCAGTCTATTTCATAATGTGTAATATGTGCTTTACATTTTATAATCACACAAGACCTGGTGCTATGATCAAGATTTTTTTTTTTTTTTTTTTTATGGAGAGGTCTTATTTAGAGACTTAGCTACACCTTCCTCTCTTGTGAAAGAGAGGGAAGAAAAGCACTGCCCATCTTGCCAGCTCAGAGCTCCACATTTTACTTCTGTGGGGCCAAAGACACAGGACAAGTTCTTCATAAATAAGGAATTTGGGGTATTAAGTTGAAAAGTCCAGAGATTATGGACTGATTAGGAAATATTTTCATATACAGTATCTATACAACAAAATACTTTGCATTCATTAAAGAAAGGTAGCTCTACATGTACTGATGTGGGAAAACGTACAAACTATATAGTTGAATGGGGTGAAAGCAAGTTGCAGAACAGAAAGTACTGAATAATCCCATTTTTAATAAAAAGTTAGTATGTGTTTATAAAATGAAAATTTTGGGGAAAATGCACCAAATCTTGAAAGACATAATCAGTGAAAGAGGAGATTACAGGACATTCCTCCTTGTCATGTTTCATATTTCTATGATTGACTGTTGTTTACCTTCTTGCTCTTGTAACCAGAAAAATAATTAACAATAAAAATGGCCAATCAAGTCTTCCCCACCCCACTTTCCTTTAGGCATTTAAGATATAGTAATTGGATCATGCAAATTCAATCATTTCAATGTTACCCTCAAATGTCTATCTTCTCTCAGCAGATTAACCATCAAAGTCATTGTTAGTCTGATGAAAAGTGTTCAGGTTGCCTATTAACAGCATATTCTGTGAACAAGTGCAGAGACTATCCTGATCTCTGCAGGGTACCTCAGATCCCCCTCAGCAAGAGCAGTTCCAGCCTGCCTCTGACAACCTGGGGAGTGGCTTCTCCCGTCCCTTTTAAATTTTTCTAAAATTATTCATATCTCTTACCTATTCCCTTCTTGCGCCTGAGTTCATTCCTATAATCCCTCAATATTTGGTTTCTGTCCCAGTCACAATTGTGACAGTACAATATGGGTTTTCCAGGGTAGTTACATTTTATTACATATTTTTATTCAACAGTAGTGATTCATCAAACACATATGATTTGCTTTGGGACCATTGAAAAGACTGCATATAAATAGGTTCATAACTCAATCAAAATCCATCATGTGGCCATGTTTTTCAATTTGCAGGTAATGAAAATAGGCATTGTGGAATTGGTTCCCTTGGTAATTGCTGATGACTTTTGCATTGCCTCTTCTTAGACTTCTTCCACCTTAACTCCTTTGCAGCATTTAGAACTGCTAATTAAATGCTCCTTTTTCAAATTTTCTTAGTTTTCATAAATCTACACCCTCCTTCCTCTGTAAATGCTTAATTTTTTAAAAATTCCTCTTGTGGGGCGCCTGGGTGGCTCAGTCGGTTAAGCGGCCGACTTCGGCTCAGGTCACGATCTCGCGGTCCGTGAGTTCGAGCCCCGCGTCGGGCTCTGTGCTGACAGCTCAGAGCCTGGAGCCTGTTTCAGATTCTGTGTCTCCCTCTCTCTGACCCTCCCCCGTTCATGCTCTGTCTCTCTCTGTCTCAAAAATAAATAAACGTTAAAAAAAAAAAAATTAAAAAAAAAAAAATTCCTCTTGTATTCTTTTCTCTCCCCGCCTCATGACCACTTCTTTCCTTGGATCTCCTAGATTGGTTAAGAAGTACTCAGGTGAGTTATTTTAAACTACCCTTTCCTTCTTCCCACCTCCATCACCTGAGCACCACATCCAATCAATCCCCATACCCCACCCTTTTCCCAAAGATCTCCTGCAACTTTCTTGGTTGTCTTCCATGTTTTCTGGTACTGCCCTCACTCAGACCTACAGCCCTTGCCACGGTGCTTCTAGTCTCTCTTTGATCAGTACTAAAACTGTGTCCTGCCTAGAAGAGGTTTCATTTAATAAAGCAGAGTAGTTATTTGACCACACTCATATAAAGGGGTACCTCTCCTCTAGAGCTGAACAGAAAAAGTAGAAAAACAGTCAAATGGACAGGTGAGTTATCCAAACTCAAATATCATATAAAGTCTGAAGACCTGGGTCAATGGGCAGAACTGGTTTGAGCATTAAGGAATTTAAGACAGGTTTCTCAGGAGCCAGTTCCAGAACCCTACAGTCTCCAGCCTTTCCGCTGTGTTAACTGGACTGGCCAAAGGGGTATCCTTTTGTCTCAGTGGATATGACTGAACAAGTTAGGGTTAAGTCAGTATTAGAACTTTCCTGTGGCTTTTGTTTGGACTGAGAAGGAACTCTTTTCATTGTTAACTAAGAATTGGGTAATACTCTTAGGAAACCTATTTGGAAAATAATATTTTAATGGCAATACATACTGCCTCACAATTGTGGCAAACATTGTCAAACTGTCTCTGTTAGTGTAATTCAGATAAGACAATATAAAATGGTTGGGGCAAGGGCTCAGGTGCAGGGGAACGAGGTGTATTTCCTCATCTGGTCTCTGAAAGTTTCACTGGTCAGTTGTCTGCATTCTCAGCATGTTACTTTCTTTTATTCAGCCACATTGTTTATTAAGTTGGTCTTGAGGGGGATAGGGAGTAATGTCTACGCCCTCAGTGCACCTATATCCAACAATACACAGAACCGACAACTCCTCTATAACAGAGGATTGTCCAATCCAAATGTCAAAAGTGCTGAGGCTGAAAAACCCTGACTCAAACCAACTTTGCTTTTATTAGCATAATTAGTGAAACTTTACCCAAAGCGTGAAGACTTTGGCTATGTTTGCTCTGGCATCAAGTAAAATGTGTTCTGCAGGGCTGCTTTGAATATTGAAATAGAATAACTAAACCCTAACATATTTAAAGGAAATAAGCTTACTTTAAAGGAAAGAAGCTTACAGGGGCACCTGGATGGCTCAGTTGGTTAAGCATCTGAACTTTGGCTCAGGTCATGATCTCACAGCTCTTGAGTTCGAGCCCTCCTTCAGGCTCTGTGCTGAGCTTAGCTCCAGCTCAGAGCCTGGAGCCTGCTTTGGATTCTGTGTCTCCCTTTCTCTCTGCCCCTCCCCCATTCATGCTCTGTCTCTTTCTCTCTCTCAAAAATAAACATTAAAAAGAAGTTTATAGACCATCCAACTCCCACCTCAACACCAACCTGTTTACAGATGAGCAAACTGGAGGCCAGAAGTAGATACCTTACAGGATAAAAGATTTAATTTCTTGGCATTTCAGTTTTCTCATTTGCAAAATGAGGGTGATAATTTTTGCCCTAATTACATAACACACTTTTTGAGGCCCAAATGGGAAAACTTAAAAAGATATCTACATATATATAGGGCTTATTGCTATGACTACATAGCCATATACCAAGCCAAGATTAAATTCATTGCTTGGGATTCTCTCTCTCCCTCTCTTCCTCTGCCTCTTCCCTACTGGTGCTCGAGCCATGTGCACACACTCTCTCTGTCCCTCTTAAAAATATATATTACATATATATATGTTATATATATATTTTTATTAAGTTTATTCTGAAGTAAAAGTTCTACAACCATATAGATAATAATTTTTATCACAGTACTCTTAAATATGAAGATAGATTATATCTGCACAATCTGAAACGAGCAATTAGCAATTGTTTTTCTTTAATAATATGCAGAGATAATTGGTGTTTATAATAATGACCAGAGGAGCAAAGTCTAAAACTCTTGGAATTATAAATGTGAACACTAAGCAATGTTCAGTATAGTTTTGGTATAAAGTCTATTTACAGACTTCTGAAATAGTTGAAAATGGGAATCCAAGAATTAAACATGTGGATCAGCTCATTTTCAGAATAGATTCTTTTGTATTAATATTTCTTGTTTTGTGCAATTTAATAGAGTATTTCCCCAGGCAATTTCCCCTTGCACTGACGGTATATGTAAAAGTAGTTCCGAGTCACTATTCTTTGCCTAAAATCTTTTTTCCCCTGATTCTTCGAGCATATATATGTCAGGAGAAGAATGAAATCACCAAGTAAGGGCACTTTCCGTGTGTTCAACAAATAGCTTTTGGGGTAGGACCCTTGTTCCAATAAATCTACAGGCATTTAGAGGAACTTATACACACTTCAAAAACAACTGGGGTCTTAAATTTCATTCAGTGTCATTCTGTGTTCAAGACCTGTTTTCATGAAGCCAAATGATACTGAGGGTATATAAACACAGTAGATCAGAGCTTTGGTTAGCATAAGCATTGACCACATGTTCTGGGTCAACTCAATCTCATTTATGATTTCCTCAAGAATCATCAACATTAGGGCTGGCCTCCTTTTGTGGCCTGAAGGCACAGGTATTTGCTGCTGTTATTGGTATTGTTTCAGGATTTTTGTTGTTTTTTCTTCACCCAAACCAAATTCTGCTGCCTTCCTAAATGCATTCGAAATGAGGGTATTTGTAGTTATGGCAAATAAATGCCCCAAATGCCATAATTCTTCAACTCCATAACCAAAGCAGACATGGCTCATTAATCACAGCACTCTTTCTGGCCAAGATTGGATATGACCTCTGAATCTTATTACCATGCTCTAGTCAGCTGCTACCTACCAATTAAAGGGAGTTGGCCATAGAGATGGTTGCTTATCCACATGTGCAATTATCTGTGAATACACCAAAAACCATTGAACTGTGCATTTTAAATAGGTGGATTGTGTGGTATATGAATTATATCTCAATGCTGCCAATTTCTGGTTACTGGGGAAAAGAATAAAGTGTTTTGAACAGTATCCCCATCCCAAAAAATTTGTCCAAAAAAAGAGTTGGCACTAAAGTGGAAACCTATTGGTCTGGCCGAACATAAGATTTTTAAAGTTTATTTATTTATTTTGAGAGAGAGTGCTCAAGTGTGAGTGAGGGAGGGGCAGAGAGCGAGGTGGAGAGAGAATCCTAAGCAGGTTCCAAGATGTCAGCTCAGAGCCTGTTGCAGGGCTCAAACTCACCAACCATGAGATCATGACCTGAACAAAAATCAAGGGTCAGACACTTAACCATCTGAGCCACCCTGGTGCTCCCAAATATGAGATTTTCAAAACACAGATACACTATCAACTGGAAAGTGTAGATATTCTTTTTCTTAGTGCAAGGCTTAATCCTTTCACAATTGCTAGAATCACACTTGTGGCATGTATTGGGACCTCCTGGAAGCTTTGTTGAAACACAGACTGCTGCCTCCCTGAAATTCTGAATCAGTAAGTGCGGGGTGGGGTTTGAGAATTTGCAATTTTACCAAGCTCCTAAGTGATGCTGATGCTGCCTGTCTTGGCCCACACTGAGTAATAGCATTGATTTAAATCACTTGACAAGGGGTCCCTTGGTGACTTAGTTGAGCATCTGACTTCAGCTCAGACCACGATTATCATGGTTCATGGTTTGAGCCCTGCATTGGGGCTTGCTGCTGATGCCCTCTTTGGATTCTCTGTCACCCGCAACCTTTCTGCCCCTCCCCCTCTCATTCTTTCTCAAAAAGTAAACAAAATATCACTTGTCAACACCAGAGAGCCAGGGTAAATGCAAATATTGTGTAAAAATAGTTCCAAACCTAATGCAATTGATTACATCATGTTCTTAGAGTGCAATTACCAAGGAACAGAATGGCAATATTTATCCACAAAGAGCAAAAACCTGTAACAAAAGCATATGAGTCCCTTCCTAAGAAAGAAAAATAGATGAGGAAGCTTAAAATAGAACTGAACTGTGGCAAACCGGAAGCATGGCCTTTAAATGCTACAGTGGAATATTAGATGTATTATAACTTCATTTTATTACCTGTTAGATTTCTGAATTTTTAGGTAGTTTCTGCATTGCTTTTTTTCTTTGAGTTGGATCAACCTTTTGATGATTAAGTTTCTCTGGGAAAGTCCCCGTAGGCTCTTTATCAAAGATAAATAAAAGTGCCAGTACTTAAGCAATTTGTATTTTTAAAGTTCAGTTTACTTTTTATTAAGGAGTAAGTGGTTAGCTACATTACAAAATAACATTAATACAACTTTCAAGAACGCAGCGGACTCTGTTCATAGGAATCGATGAAGAATCTCAAGTTTGCACCTTAAGAATCAGACACTGCTGAGTTCAGAAAATCATGTTTTGGCTACATATTCACCTTCCACACAAATTGACAAGGGAACACACTGCTGAGCACTAGATGAACTGGGGAAACGGAAGACTGGTGGAGATTTTTGGAGATGACTGAGAGCTATCAAAAGAGAAACTCTTGCTCAGAGCATTGATTGTCATTGATTCTCAGCTGATAGAAGTGGAGATAGGGGTGAAGATAATAATTGCCTAGTGAGAGTTTTCAGTCTCAACTTCTCAAACTCCAATACAATGTCCCAGGCAATGGTTCTCAAAGTGGAGCTTGATGACCACGGACTTTTTTAAAGGGGCTCATTCCCTGATCTCAACCCTAAAGATTGATCCAGTACACCTGAGGTGATGTCTTAAGTCTTTAACAATTGACTACAATACTGTCCTAAGTATTGTCTAAGATTCTGTTGCATGTACACAGCAGTGGAACACACTTTGAAAAACCGTGCACTTGGGATTAAGAGTCACTGTAACAGTTAGCAAACGCACTGACAGGTGTGGCATATCCCTCAGGTGTGCTGGGGTTGAGACCTACAGCTATTAAAGGAAAACGGAGCTTAAAAATAAGAAAAAATAGTATCCAAAATCTATAAAGAACTTATCAAACTCAACACCCAAAAAACAAATAATCCAATGAAGAAATGGGCAAAAGACATGAATAGACACTTTTCCAAAGAAGACATCAAGATGGATAAAAGACACGTTGAAAGATGCTCAACATCACTCATCATCAGGGAAATATGAATCCAAATCACAATGAGATACCACCTTACACCTGTCAGAATGGCTAAAATTAACTCAGGCAACAATAGATGTTGGCAAGGATGCAGAGAAAAAGGAACCCTTGTGCACTGCTGGTGGGAATGTAAACTGGTGCAGCCACTCTGGAAAAAAGTATGAAGGTTCCTCAAAAAATTAAAATAGAACTACCTTATGACCCAACAATTTCACTGAGTTATTTATCCAAAGGATACAAAAATGCTGATTAAAAGAGGTACATGCACCCCAATGTTTATAGCAGCACTATTGACACTAGCCAAAGTATAGAAAGAGCCCAAATGTCCACTGATTAATGGATAAAGAAGTTGTGGTATATTGGAGTGCCTGGGTGGCTCAGTTAGTTAAGTGTCCGACTTCAGCTCAGGTCATGATCTCAGTTTGTGGGTTTAAGCCCCGTGTTGGGCTCTGTGCTGACAGCTCGGAGGCTAGAGCCTGCTTCAGATTCTGTGACTCCCTGTCTCTCTCTCTGTCCCTTCCCTGCTCACACTCTCTCTCTCTCAAAAATAAATATTAAAAAAAAATTTTTAAGGATGCTATATGTATATATATATATATATATATATATATATATATATATATAATGGAATATTACCCAGCAATCAAAAAGAATGAAATCTAGCCATTTGCAACAACGTGGATGGAACTAGATAAACATAAGAGAAGGAAAAATATAATAAGATAAAAACAGAGGGGGGGCAAACCTTAAGAGACTTAAAAATACACGGAATAAACTGAGGGTTGCTGGAGAGGCAGTGGGCTGGGGGATGGGCTAAATGGGTGATGGGAATTAAGAAGGGCACTTGTTGGGATGAGCATCGGGTGTTATATGTAAGTGATGAATCACTAAATTCTCCTGAAACCAATACTGCACTGTATATTAACTAACTTGAATTTAAATAACAAAATAAGAATATGAAAAAAAATAAGAAAGAATTTGGTGTTAGCATTATCTTTTTCAACTGAGATCAAGCAAAAGTCTGGAATAGTAGTCTGTGTTAAGAAGTTCCTGTCTGCATTCCTTACTAAGCACTTCAGCACAATGAAACGCTAGGTACACTTGGCACTAGGATTCAGCCTGGTCACCATTTAGGTGATGGTGATACTGGCACGAGTGAATAAGGGACTTCAACTCTTGTGAAGGTATTAGTCCTTATGGCAAGCCGAGTCATTGTTCCTCAGCTGAGTGTTCCAGTTAATCTACCTAGTACAATTACTCTTTTATTCTTATGTTTTTACAGTCTGAACTAAGCATAAAACCAATATATTTTGGCTTCCCTTCATTTACAATACAAATAGAGTATTACATTATAAATTTTTTCCTTTTTTCTTTTTCTTTTTAGAGTTTATTTTTGAGAGAGAGAGACAGAGTGTGAGTGGTGGAGGGGCAGAGAGAGAGAGAGAGAGGGAGGGAGGGAGGGAGGGAGGGAGACACAGAATCCAAAACAGGCTCCAGGCTCTGAGCTGTCAACACAGAGACCTACATGGGGCCTGAACTCGGGAATGATGAGATCATGACTTAGGCCAAAGTCGGATGATTAACCAACTGAGCCACTCAGGCGCCCCTAGAGTATTACATTATAAATGGGTATTTGATAAACACAGATGATTCAAAATTGTAAAGAATTTAAGATGCATTAAAAATTTTAATATAAATGTCCAAGAAATGAAGATTGTGCAGCAGCGGCTTTTGGGAATGACCTGCACACAAGTCCTCAGTATGTGCTGCAGGAAAAGGCCCAGCAAGGGTGGTAAAACACCTGGTGGGAAACCCCAACCACCCTGGTGTCATGTGCCTCCCTCAACTTAGTCTATTACCAAAAAGACGTGGAAGAGGCAAGGATAAATGACACACTGAGACCATTTGTGCAGGAAGCAAAGCAGCCTGGAACAGAGATTCTGCATTGTAAACAGTGTGAGAGATACTAATCTCTTGTGGTTGGGAGAAGGGAAAGTGAATATATGTCATTGATACACACAATCTTGTATCCTATTCTTGCTAGCCTGCAACCCAGTACTGGTCTCTTCTAAAACTCCTGCAAAGAACAGTTTCAAGAATTCCTCTATTTAAAGATAATTGTTAGAAAGGAATAAACACAGGGTTTAAAAGAAAAGAAAAGAAAAGAAAAAGATAATGGGGCTCCTGGGTGGCTCAGACAGTTGAGCGTCCTACTCTTGATTTTGGTTCAGGTCATGATCTCAGGGTCATGGGATTGAGCCCTTTCAGGCTCTGTGCTGAGTGTGGAGTCTGCTTAAGATTCTCTCTCTCTGCCCCTATTCCTGCTCTCTATCTAAAAAATTAATAATAAAAGAAAAAATAGGAAAAACAAATGACAGATAAAGATCTTTCATCAGAAAAAGTCATCAAGGGGCGCCTGGGTGGCTCAGTTGGTTAAGCGTCCAACTTCGGCTCAAGTCATGATCTCATGGTTTGTGAGTTCGAGCCCCGCGTCCGGTTCTGTGCTGACAGCTCAGAGCCTGGCTCCTGCTTCGGATTCTGTGTCTCCCTCTCTCTCTGCCCCTCCAGTGCTCATGCTCTGTCTCTGTCTCAAAAATAAATAAAACATTAAAAAAATTTTTTTTTAAATCATCAAAACCATAAAAACTTAGAACGATCCTATCCTCACATATTCTAAATCTTTTAATAAGTTATTTGAAGTTGGTTACAAGTTACCACTTATAAAACAAGTGGCAAAAACAGAGACAGGCTTAGGAAAATAAATTCTGGTTTAAAAAAAATGAGATCTCTGTCAGAAATGAGGTTAACACATTGAAGAGTGAAATAAAAGGAAGGGTGTTTTGGTTGTCTGTTACAGTATAACAAGTTATCCCAAATCTTTGAAGCTTAAAACTACAACAAAATAATGCTTTTATAAATCTGCAATTTTTCTGGGTTCAACAGAGTTGGCTTATCTCTTCTTCATGAGGCATCAGATCAGGCAGTTCAACAGAACTGGAGAATCCACTTCCGAAATGGCTCACTCACTCACATGGCTGGCAACTTTCTACTAGCTGGTGGCTGAAAACTAAGCCAGGTTTGTTGGCTGCATGGGTTTCTCCACAGGACTACTGGGACCTATGGCCTGCAGGTGTCCACACAACATGGTAGCCATATTCTAAAAGCAAGCAAGCAAGCACGCAAGCAAGCAAGCATTTAGAGTTAGAAAGTAGAAGCTGTTGGTCTCTTAAAAGAGGCTGAGACCTGAAACTTGCAGGGTTACTTCTTCATCTTCTATTGGTCAAAATACAGCTGACCCTTTGAACAACATGGGTTTGAACTACATGGGTTCACTTACATGTGGATTTTTTTTTTTTTTAAAATACAGTGTGGTATTGTAAATGTATTTTCTCTTCCTCATGATTTTTAAAATATCTTTCCTCTAGCTTACTTTATCATAGAAATACAGGATATAGTATATATAACATACAAAATATGTGTTAATCAACTGCTTATGTTATTGATAAGGATTCTGGTCAATAGTAGGCTATTAGTAGTTAAGTTTTGGAGTAGTTATATGTGTTATAGTTATATAGTTATATAGTTCACATAGTTATATGTGAATCTTCTGCATGGGAAGTTGGTGCCCCTAGTCCTCACCTTACTCAAGGGTCAACTGTAGTTTACAAAGCTCACCCAGCTTCAAGATTAAGAGAGTGAGACCTTCACCTCTTAGAGGGAGGGGTATCAAAGCAAAGACATTTAGCTATCTTTAACCTGTCAAAATGGCATCTTGGGTTCAGAAAAAGAGATTCTGAAAAGTTGGGAAGAACTGTGGAAGACAAAATTGAGAAAGAGGAGTGTATTAAACAGAATTAAACAGAAAGGATTAGAGAGAAAATTATAGATACAGAGTACATACATAGGCATAATTAGTGACTATAAAGAAAATGGAAAGAGAAGGAAATTTTTAATATATAACTCAAAGGGATTTTCATATATGGCAATATTCCTAAAGAGAAATCCTGAATACACTTCAATTATAAAAATAACTAATAAAATATAACATTTTAAAAGAAATGTTTGTATTTTTGTTCTCATGGTTATTCGTATAAACCTTTATATAAGATCTTTCATTCTTCTCTTTTAGTGACTGTTGTTTCCCTAATTTGAACAACATTGAAGTTAGGCAGTAATAATCTTTTTTCTTTCCTTCCCTGAGCTTCTAATTTGAACTAATGCCCACCTATAAGGCAACTAGTAAGTTTATTCTAGATACTCTTTATCCTTTCCTTATTTTAAAAAGGGTAATGTGGGGCACATGGGTGGCTCAGTCAGTTAAGCATATGACTCTTGATTTCAGCTCAAGTCATGATTTCACACTTTGTGAGATCAAGCCCCATGTCAGGCTCTGTGCTGACAGCATGGAGCCTGCTTGGATTTCTCTCTCTCCGTCTCTGTCTGCCCTCCCCTGCTCATGTGTGCTCTCAATTGCAATCTCTCTCTCTCAGAAATAAAACATTTTAAAAATTGTATTGTATCAGGGCGCCTGAGTGACTCAGTTTGTTGAGTGTCTAACTTCGGCTCAGATCATGATATCACAGTTTGTGAGTTCAAGCCCCACATCAGGCTCTGTGCTGACAGTTCAGAGCCTGGAGCCTGCTTCAGTTTCTGTATCTCCCTCTCTCTCTGCCCATCCCCCACTCATGCCCTGTCTCTCTCTGCTTCTTAAAAGTAAATAAATGTTAAAAAGTGTATTGTATCTATATTGTCAGAGCACATAATGATTACACACTGTTCTGTAGCTCTTATTTCCACAACTTGAATTTAGTTTTTTTTAATTGTGGTGAAATTCACATAACATAAAAATGATTTTATTTTTTTAAAAATGTTTATTTATTTATTTATTTATCTATTTTTGAGAGCGAGAGAGAGAGTGCGCACACACACATGTGTGAGCAGGGGAGGCGGAGAAGGGGAGAATCCCAAGCAGGCTCTCTGCCGCCAGTGAAGAGCCAATGTGGGGCTTAAACTCATGAACTGTGAAACCTTGGCCTGAGCTAAAATGAAGAGTTGGATGCTTAACCAATTGAGCCACTCCGGCTTCCCATTAAAATGATTTTGAAGTGTACATGTTAGTGACATTAAGTACATTCAAAATGTTATACAACCAACAGCTCTATCTAGTTTCATGTTTTCATCACCCCAAAAGGAAACTCCATACCCATTACACATTCTCTCTTCCCCCAGCCCCCTGCAAACACCTGTGTGCTCTATGGATTTACCTATTCTGGATTCCTGTAAATGGAAGCCTACAATATGTTACCTTTGTGTCTACTTCCATGTGGAATAATGCTTTTGAGGTTCATCCATGTTATAGTTTGTATTAGTATTTCATTATTTTTTTTGTGGCTGAATAATACTATAATGGATACATGAATCACAATGTTTATCCATTTATTCATTGATGGATTTTGGGGTTCTTTCCATCTTTTAGCTATTATGAATAATGCTGCTGTGAACATGCAGGTACACACATTTGTGTATTTCCTTCTGGTAGATTTGGGTTTCGTTTGCTCTTCCTTTACAATCTTCATTAAGATGTAATGTTAGCTTAATTTGAGATATTCTCTCTTTTTAAAAATAGAAATTATTTTTTTAGAGCACTTTTATTATTTTTTTTTTAATTTTTTTAACGTTTATTTTTGAGACAGAGAGAGACAGAGCATGAACAGGGGAGGAGCAGAGAGAGAGGGAGACACAGAATCTGAAGCAGGCTCCAGGCTCTGAGCTGTCAGCACAGAGCCCGATGCGGGGCTCGAACTCATGGACCGTGAGATCATGACCTGAGCCGAAGTCGGACGCCCAACCGACCAAGCCACCCAGGCGCCCCTAGAGCACTTTTAGGTATACAGGAAAATTGAGTGGAAGGTATAGAGGTCTCCCATATATTCCATGTTCCCACTTACGCACAGCCTCCCTCATTATCATCATTCCCCACTGGAGTCATACATTTGTTACACCTGATGACGTACATTGACACATCATTATTATCCAAAGTCCATAATTTATATTAAGGTTCGTTCTTGGTGTTGACTTTTCTATGGGTTTGGACAAATGTATGATGACATGTAGTCATTATAGTATCAAACAGAGTAGTTTCATTGCCCTAAAGGTGCTCTACCTTTTCATGCCTCCCTCCCTTTTAACCCCTGGCAATCCCTCATCTTTCTACTGTCTTCATCATACTGTTTCCCCAGAATGTCATGTAGTTGAAACCATACACTATGTAGCATGTAGCCTTTTCAAATTGTTTTCTTTCACTTTGTAATATGCACTTACATTACCTTCATGTTTTTTCATTGCTTAATAGTACATTTCTTTTTGGCACTGAATACTACTCTTTGGCTGGATGTACCACAGTTTATTTATTTATTCACTTACTGAAGACATCCATAGCTGCTCCCAAGTTTTAGCAATTATGAATAAAGCTGCTGTAAACATTCATGTGTACATTTTGCTATGGAAATAAGTTTCCAACTCCTTTTGGTAAATACCAAGGAGGGTAATTTCTGGATTATATGGTAAGAGCATGTTTAGTTTTATAAAAAATTGCCAAAATAAACTCAAAATGGATGAAAGACCTAAATGTAAGACAGGAAGCCATCAAAATCCTCGAGGAGAAAGCAGGCAAAAACCTCTTTGATCTTGGTCACAGCAACTTCTTACCCAACACGTCTCCAGAGGCAAGGGAAACAAAAGCAAAAATGAACTACTGGGACCTCATCAAAATAAAAAGCTTCTACACGGTGAAGGAAACAATCAGCAAAACTAAAAGGCAATCGACAGAATGGGAGAAGGTATTTGCAAATGACATATCAGATAAAGGGTTAGTATCCAAAATCTACAAAGAACTTATCAAACTCAACACCCAGAAAACAAATAATCCAGTGAAGAAATGGGCAAAAGACATGAACAGACACTTCTCCAGAGAAGACATCCAGATGGCTAACAGACACATGAAAAAAATCTCAACATCCCTCAGCATCAGGGAAATACAAATCAAAACCACAATGAGATACCACCTTACACCTGTCAGAATGGCTAACATTAACAACTCAGGCAACAACAGATGTTGGCGAGGATGCAGAGAAAGAGTATCTCTTTTGCACTGTTGGTGAGAACGTAAACTGGTGCAGCCACTCTGGAAAACAGTATGGAGGTTCCTCATAAAATTAAAAATAGAATTACCCTATGACCCAGCAGTTGCACTACTAGGCATTTATCTAAGGGATACAGGTGTACTGCTTTGAAGGGACACATGCACCCCAATGTTTATAGCAGCACTATCAACAATAGCCGAAGTATGGAAAGAGCTCCAATGTCCATTGACAGATGAATGGATAAAGAAGTTGAAGCTTCTATACTTTTAGCTTGTGTTCAGCTAGTGTTTTAATGAACTTTCCTTGAATACCCTAAGAGTGAGAGGAAGGAGGGGGTAAAAAGACACAAATAAAAGCCTATGCCACTCTTCAGATGGACTCTGTACTGGGGTATTTGTACAACGCTTGGTCAGAATATCTACATCTCTGCCTTAGCTTTTATTTCTTGCTTTAACTGAACATAGAGATTACACTGAAGTGAAAGCTTAGAGTCTTCTCTGGTCCTTTCAGACCATGCACTCTACCTTGGACATTCACAAGACTCCTGAAATTCTTCAGTGTAAAAGTGCAACTTTGAATGTCTTAATATTCCCAAAGAAATTCTCTCATCAGCTTTTCTTCACAGGCTTTGGTGCTCTATTGTATGCTTCAATTATATAATCTTTTGTCCCAAGTGGCTGCATGTTGCCCATTTACCTTAAGAAGTTTTTGAGGAATGCCTGCTGCTTTTCTTCCTGGGGTTCTGAGTTAGGCAAAACAAATATGTGTTTCCCTGTGTCAGTCCTTCAAGTAGTGCCCAGACAGGTAAGAACAAACAATTCTTTGAGAATAAAGTCTACTCTGCTTTCTCCAGCATCAGGGAGTAGGATCCCACACTGTGAATGCAGGCTGTCTTCAAGACCACCAAACATTCAGAAAGGGGGTGGGACAAAGGCAAATAAAAAATGCCAAAAAGATTTCCTACTGTTTTTAAATTTTTTTCTTGATTCAGCATTTCCTTGGTTGTTAACTTTTGACAGTTTTCCATAATTATGTAAAAGCTAATTGACAGTTTATGCTTGATTTTTTTCAGTTGTCGGGGGGTGGGGTGGGGAGGGGAGAGTGTGCCCTTGGAATTGCCTACTTTACAATTTTTGCTGACCAGGATTAGACTTAGTTTTAAGGATAAATATACTAAATACTTCCAAGCCTTATATTGGAATTTCTCCAATAGTTTCCTGGTTGTCTGAAGCTTGTTTAGATTACTCATTACAACATTCTCTAATTTCTTGCATAATCATAATTTTACATATGGTTTCATTTCTTAAGAATATAAAATCCTTGGGGTACCTGGGTGGCTCTCTCAGTTAAACATCCGACTTTGGCTCAGGTCATGATCTTATGGATTGTGAGTTGGAGCCCTGCGTCGGGCTTCATGCTGACAGCATGGAGCCTGCTTGGGATTTTCTCTCTTTCCCCCTCTCTCTTCTTCTCCTCCATTCTCTCTCTCTCAAAATAAATAAACTTTAAAAAATACATAAAATCCTTAGTTCACATTTTCCTCCCCTAAATATATTAAACATGCCATTTTATTGTATTGTGGCATAAAGTGTGGATAAAATTCCAATGCTAACTCAATTTTTTTCTCATATAAGTGACCTGGCCTTTTTGCCTGAATGACCAAAACCTTACTTTACTCCTCCTTTAAAAGCCAGGAATTTTACAGGAGTATTTCTCAGTAGTGGCTGTTCTCAATTTTACAAGTATGTGGGATGCCTTTCCAACATGTAAGTTTGAATCTTTTACCTCAGTAGAGTTTTATCAAATTATCATTTTGGGAATGTCTTCCTATTCAATTCCTTTGGTTTTCTTCTTCACAAATTAATATATAATTATGGTGCATCTTCTTTGCCTGGCTTCCATATTTAACATTTTTCCTAGAGTCCTTTTAACTGTTGTCTATTTCCTCCTGTTATTTCTTCTCCTTTATTTGTGAAATGTTTATTTCTTTCCTAGCTCTTTTTCATATCCTCCTGTTGTCTTGTTACTTTTTTATTCATTGCTCCTTTATAGTTTCTATCACCTTTAAATGCTTTACTGAGATGTAATTCACAAAAGATACAATTCATTCTATTAAAGTATACAATTTAGTATATTCACAGAGTTTTACAACTATCACCAAATCAATTTAGGAGATTTTCACCATCCCCAAAGAAACCCCATACCAACATCCATCACTCCCTATCCCCTGACAACCCTCTTGTTTTATGCAACTACCAGTTTATTTTCTGTTCCTATAGATATGAGTTTCCTGGACATTTCATATATAAATGGGATCATACATGTAGTCTTTTGTGACTGGCTTTTTAAACTTAGCATGTTTTTAAGGTTCATCCATATTGTTGTACACATCAGCACCTTATTCAGTACCATATAGGTGTTTGGTCCATTTTAAGTTAAATATTGTATATTGTGTGAGGAAGAGGTTCAACTTCATCCTTTAACCTATAGATATTTAATAGTCCCAATGTCACTGGTTGAAGAGATTATTCTTTTCCACTTGAATTGTCTTGGCACCTCTGCCAAACATCAATTGACTAAAAATCGTTAAGAGTTTATTTCTGGACACTCAATTCAACTCCATTGGTTTATAGGTTTATCTTTATGCCTGGCTATACCACAGTCTCAATTATTGCAGCTTTAAGATTTTTCACCATTTTTAGTTTGTTCTTTTTCCAATGTTTTAAGGTGGTTTATTGATTTGAGATCTTTGTATCTTTCATACTGATGTTTACTGCTATTTCCCTGTAAGTACTACTTTAGTGGCATTCCGTAAGCTTTGGAATTTTACATTTTTATTTTCATACAATCTCAAAGGACTTCCTACCTTGTGATTTTTCCCTGACTCATTGGTTACTTATGGAGTGCATTAATTTCTACACATTTTTGAATTTTCCAGATTTGTTATTTGTAATTTCATTCCATTGTGATCAGAGAAACATACCTTTTATTATTTTAATATTTTTAAATTTATTGAGGCTTGTTTGTGGGCTGATCTGTCTTGGAGAATGTTCCATGTGATCTTGAGAACTGTGCTGTTGGTGTGAGAGTGTTCTATAGATACAATATGTTAGGTAGAGTTGGTTTACAGTATTGTTCATCTTCTATTTTCTTGTTGATCCTCTGCATACTTTTTCTATTCATTGTTGAAAAGTGAGTCGTATCTCTATTACTGCTAAATTATCTATTTTCCTGTCAATTCTGTGAAGTTTTGCTTCAGAATTCTGACAGCAAAATATAAAATTGTCAAGAATTTATGGGCTGTGTTGTGAGGTGCAGAGATGTTTAAAATTGTTAATGGCTTCTGATGGAGTCTCTTTTATCACTATAAAATGAGCATCTTTCTGTAGAAGGCTTTTTATTTTCAAATCTTTTTTGTCTGGCCACTCCAGCTCTCTGATGGTTATTTGAATGGTATAGTTTTTTCATTTTAATTTTGGAATCCAAAGTGTGTCTCCTGTGGACAGCATTTAGTTGGATTTTGTTTTTGTAATTCAGTCTAATATTTGATTGTTTAATTCACTTACATGTAATGTTGCTATTTATATGGTTGGATTTATGTATTTTGCTTTTTGTTTTCTGTATGTCATATCTTTTTTCCTTTATTTTTCTCATTTCTTTCTCAACTACTTTCTAGTGTAGTATTTTGATTCTGCTTTTAATAATTTTTTGTATTTTTTTGGATTAGTTTCTCAGTGGTTACTCTAGGCCTTACAAGTATACATCTTGTCAGAATTTGCTTTAGTGGGGCACCTGGGTGGTTCACTTGGTTAAGCATCAACTCTTGATCTCAGCTTGGGTCATGATTTCACGGTTCATGGGTTTAAGCCCCATGTCAGGCTCTGCACTAATGACGTGGAGCCTGCTGGAGATTCTGTGTCTCCCTCTCTGCCCTTCTCCTGCTCATGCTCTCTCAAAATAAACTTCAAAAAAAAAAAAAAAATCTAGCTTTATAATAATTTAATTCCAGTGAAGTATATAAATGTTACTCCTATAAAGCTCTCCTTTTTTGTTATACATACTGCATCTCTAATATGTTAAAAATATCTCAATACATGCTGTAATTTTTGTGATTGTTTTAAGAGTTGAAAGAACAAGTATACACTTATAGTTTTTTACATTAGCCTTTTTATTGACCATTTCTTATTCTCATTTCTTTTTGTGGATTTATTATTGAAATATAGCTTTGCTCCCATCTGCTTTAAGGTGTCACAATTATTTCTGTTATAGGTAACACCACAATTATATACATAGTTTTATAGAATTGTTTTTTTTTATTTTGAGAGAGAGCAAGAAAACGAGTCGGGGGGGTGGGGGGGGGGCGGAGAGAAAACCCAAGCAGACTCTGCACTGTCAGCATGAAGCCCAATGCGGGGCTGAAACCCATGAACCGTGAGGTCATGACCTGGGCCAAAACCAAGAGTCTGACATTCAACCAGCTGAGCCACCCAGGTTTCCCCAGAATTGCTTTTTAAATCAGCTCAGGGAGGGGGAATAGGTTATTACAATGTCTTTTTATAATTTCCTACATAATCACCTTTACTGGCTTTTTTTTTTCCTGTGAGGATTTGAATTACTATGTGGTTTCACTTCCTTTCGGCTTAAAAAACTTCAACATTTCTTGTAAGATTGGTTTCCTAGTAATGAATTCTTAAAATCTGAGAATGTCCTCATTTTGCCTTGATTTCTGATAGTTTTGTTAAAAGATTCTTGGTTGACATTTTTTTCCTCTCCAGTACTCTGCATGTCATCCCACTGCCTTCAGACCTCCATTGTTTCTGATCTGTTAATGGGATTTTCTTATACATGTTTTCAAGAATTGTCTTTCAGTATTTTTAGTCTGACATGTATGTGGGTACAGACCATTCCACTTTATGTAAGAAACTACTGATTTTCTCAGTTTTTTTTATACCAGATTTGGAATTTTTAAGCATAATTTCTTCTAACAAGTTTTCTGTTTTCCTTTTCTCCTTCTGGCATTCCCATTACACATATGTTGATACATTTCTCTGAAGCTATTTTTCTTCATTCCCTTTTCTCCTGTTCTTCAGATTGTATTATCTGCATTGATAAGTCTCCACATTTGCTGATTCTACTGTAAGCTAAAATCTACTGAGTCCTTTTAATGATTTTTTTCATTGCAGTTATACTTTTCAAGTCCAGAGATCTCCATTTGGTTCTTTTAAAATACTTTTCTTCATTCTCTAGTTGATGAAATATTATCATACCTTTATCTCCAGCATGGTTTCTTTGAAGTTTTTGTCTGCTTCCAACTTCTGGGCCCATTCAAGGGCAGTTTCCTTTTACTGTTTTGAAATCCCTTTGTCTATGGCACACACTTTACTGTTTCTCTACAGATCTTGTAACTTTTTGTTGAAAACTAGAGTTTAGATAATATAGCAGCTCTGGAAACTCATCCTTCCCTCTTCCCCAGGGCTTATTTAGTGACTTAGCCTATTTAAATCCATTTACCTTGCACTGTACAGCCTCTGATGCTCCTTTGCAAAGGGTACAGCCTGGGTATGTGGGATCACCCTGACTCCTCCCTCCAAACCCAAGGACAGTTTTTGGGTTTTTACGGTTTCTTTCCTTGATCTCCTTCTAAGAGGTCCAGTTTGTCTGCCTCTACTGTTATCACACTGTGAATTAACATCCACTAACTACTGGTGGACTTATTATTTTGGACAATGCCCTGGGGCATAAATTGCTACAGAGTTTGATCTAATTAAATTCATGCCCTTGTAGACTCTTTGAGGTTTGTTCTAGCCTTAGGACTACCCTTAGCTGCCTTTCATTCTCTGTTAGGCTTATCACTGGTCTCCCCTTTTGCTTGTAGCTATCATGGAGTTATAGTCTTCTCTTGTCTGTCTACTCCCACTCCAAATTTCCTTTGTTTACAGCAGCACCCTTAGGTTTGAACTAACCTCTCATTAGAGGATGCTATGGAAGCTGTTTTTATAGCTTGCTACTCCCTCAGAGTCAAGGCTGGGGACAGTAGCCTGCTTTTATAGGAGTGATACCTGTGGTCTATAAATAGAGCTGTGGGTGATAGCTCCTGGTCGTGTTTGCCTCTCCTGGCATGGATCCACTTATAAGCTGGGGCAAGTGATTAGAAAACAGTATTCTTGGTCTGCCATTCCTGGTGTAGATGTTCAGTGCTGTAAGTGGGGACTGGGTAGAGGAAGGAAGGTCCAGACCTCTTTGGTACTGTGACATGGTGGGGGTGGGGGTGGGTAGCATGAGAAATGCTAGGAGTCTACTCATCCTAGGGAGAAACTGTAGGCTGAAGTGGGGAGCTAGGGGCAGAAGGGTATGGGGTCATGGCTCAAATACCAGAGGGATTCACTATTCTTACCAAGCTTCAGTGTTTTCTTGAATATATGTTTCTGTAACAAATGTTTTTGTTTGCTGTATGCTTTTATGACAATTCCCAGAGACTTTAAGTGAAAAAATATATACATATATATATTTACCAGTTATTTTCACTGAGGAGTGTGCAGATCTCATGTTGCCATTCCAAACATGCTTCCTGATTATTTTTAATGCATGTATTAAAATACAAGTAATCAGAATTCTAAGGCAAAATGTTCAAAACCTGAAAAAACTTTCTGCTGCCATCAGTTCATTCAACATCAACACACAGCCTACAGAATAAATAAGCAGTTTTTTAATAGTTAAATATATTCCAGAAGTAAAGAGTGTTTATAATTCATTTACAAGTGAGTCTGTTACACCAGTAAATGTAATTTGACCTGTTGTATAAAGGAAATGATGCTGTGTAAGAATTAGTCCTGGAATAATTTGAATTCCTATTTCCAATCCAGTAGATTAAAAACACAATTGTGAATGGTATAAAGACCTAAGAATCATATTGTGATAAAATCAATCTCAAAAATAGAGAATCCAGACCCTTGCTGGATAATTTAAGAACTCAGTTTTCTTCAACACAAGTGCCACACAGAAAATATTAAAGATGTCTTTCAATGTGATGAAACTGTACAAAACTCTAGAATATGACCATTAGATGACCAATGTATCAAAACCAACTGAATTTAGAAAACACATCTAATTTTGAAGCAGAAATAAAAAGACAATTTACAAAGAATTATAATTAATTTCTAATCATCATCAGAGTCTGAATCATATTTCTTCCCTCGGATAGTTTTCTTTTCCAGCTTTGTGAAGTTTGTTCCAAATTTCTTTTGGCTCTGAAATGGTGGCTCCATTAAATTTCCACTAAAAATAAAGCAAATTTGAAAAGCATTTACTCTTTATAATTTTGTACAGTTGGTATGCTAACCTGCACAAAAAATTCTTTTCTTCCTAACGTGGAATAAAGTTTTCTTTAATGCTGGTGTTACAGAAGAGGTATATTATTCACAATTATGGTTAAAAGTTTTAAACCTTATTTTGTATTACTAAGTCTCTTATATCAATGTTTTATTTTCTCTTTTAGCATTAATTACTGATTAACATCTCAGAGGATATACCAATAGAATTTCTGACTGAAAAGCATAGAAGGAAATGAAATTGTTTTTCCATCTGTTTTGGATATGCTGAACTTGGATTAGATTCTTGTCACTGTAAGAATGACACAGAAAATGGTGCTCTATTTCTGATAGCTTGTTATGGCTGGTTTGATCCTGTTTAATATCTTATAATGTTTAGATAAACATCAAGAAAACTCATGGAATTCATTATCATTAACCTGGAATTGGTATGAAACTTCAATGATGCTTGAGAAATATATGAAATGAGAAAACAACTTCTTTCAAAAATATCTGAGAAGATGTCTGGCACCTAGATTCTGGTTTTGAAATATCATTTGCCACTGAGAGGAACCATGGTTCCCTGAAGAAACAGCCAATTCTAGGGAAAGTACTACATGAGTCCCTCTCTAAGACATCTTATTTGCACCAGAAAGCAAGTACTTAAAGAACTATTGAGACACATGGAAAAGACAAAGAAGGTTCCATAAGAGGGGCTCTCACTGACCACACTGGGGCAATCTGGGCTTCAAAGTAAATAATATTAATAACCAAATATAACCCAATGGATAAGATAAGCCACTGCCCATTCTAATATAAATAAATGAAAAAGTGAATTAATGTGTAATATGGAAAAGTTCTTCCTAAATCATCATTTGGGTTGGTAGACAACTGGTTAACCAATGCTCAGTTATTACCACCAGAAATGAAACAAACAAACCATCCTATACCTCCTGCTACAATACACTGAGAAGGAATATAACATCCCTTCCATCATGTACCTATGAAAAATGCATAGTCCAAACCTAATCTTGAAACATGAGACAAACCCAAATTGAGGGATGCTCTACAAAATAAATAACATGTACTCTTCAAAAATGTCAAAGTATTGAAAAATGACAAGTTGTTACAGGTTAATGGAACTAAAAATACACAGTAACTACACGCAACGTTTTAGTATGCAGGACATTATTGGGACAAAGGTAGAATCTGAATAAGGTCTACATATTATAAAACACTTCTCATCTTAACTACTGTACTGTGGTTATATAAGAAAAAGTCTTTATTAGAAAATACACAAGGAAATATTTAGGAGTATAGGGACAATACATCTCCAACTCCTCCTCAAATGGTTTTGAAAACAGTATTTATGTATTCAGAAAAATGATAAAGCAAATGTAAACTTTTTAAAACTTGAGAAATATGGGCAAAAGGTCTATGAGAATTCTTGGTACTAGTTTCCAACTTGTTTAAAGTTTGAAATCATTTCAAAATTCATTTCAAAAAAATGTTTTACTTAGTATTAAGAAAAGTAAAACCTAAAATTCCAATGTAGGGATAATTTAGGCAGGTGTAGGGGAGATTCAGAGAAAAAGGGGGAGGAAAAAGAGAGAACTTTCTACTTACTGAAAGGCACTAGAACTGTGGAATGATAATTATATAATTTTATCTGTTAATTTTGCAAATCAAAAACAGGCACAGAAGACTAGATGATATGGTTTATGGAATTAGATAAATTACTTGGAGAAGCAGACAAGGAGATGAATGAAAAATGGAAGTTGCATTTTTGATTGTTTTCAAATTGAGACTGTTCTTCATGGTAAGTCATTTAAGCTAATCAGATACCAGATTATACATTTTATCAGATTCTACAAGAATAGCTACATTAAAAAATCTGATGTTCAATGTCATTTTGGGTTTCTAGACTAATACAAAATTAGTTCGATAAGATCTAGGTTGAAAACTTTTATAGCTAGGTGTACTCCAAGACTCAATTTTATCTCTAATGGATTTTGTTTTAAGATCTAATGGATTTTGTTTAAAGTAATAATGTACTTTAAGAAATACATTTTTCATTTGTGAAACTTTTTGTTTCAGAAAACTTAGCTCCATAAATGTTGACATAAAAAAACTTCTCTAAAAACATCAACTGAATATGTGAATTAAAATTGTTTTGCTAAAAGTTACCTGTAATTGAGAATATCAGAACAACCCAGCCTCCATTCTAAAGTTTCTGTGGTGAAGTCATCTGTATTTCCTAGGTCAGTAAATCCAACAACATAATCTTGTGTTTTTCCATCTTTTACCAGTGCTAGTGTGGGAATGACTTTGATACGCAGTCTCTCACAAAGGAAAGGTGCTTTTTCCACATTCAGCTTCAGAAATTTGGTCTCCAGATGTTTCTTGGATAATATTACCAAATGTCGGTCTAATATTTTACACCTGCAAACAACAGCATGTAGAAAATCAAAAGCTTAAACATACTTATTTAAAAAAATTTTTTTTAATGTTTATTTATTTTTGAGAGAGACAGGAGACAGGATGCAAGTGGGTTAGGGGCAGAGAGAGAGGGAGACACAGAATCTGAAGCAGGCTCCAGGTTGCAAGCTGTCAGCACAGAGCCCGATGCGGGGCTCGAACTCATGAGCTGTGAGATCACGACCTGAGCCGAAGTCGGATGCTAAACTGACTGAGCTACCTAGGTGCCCCTAAAATAATATCATAAAGGTACATCTATTTTTATAGTTTTTCTATTTGAATATAATTTGGCAGCCAACGCATGCTTGTGTCGGATAACCTCATTTCTCTTTCATAGGTTAGCTAAATGATATAAGAGGGAGAAAAAGAATCCAGTATTCTAGAAGTCAGATGTGTCCTAATGATATTCATAAAAAACAAAATATTAAATATATGCTTTAATTGTAAGTCGTTCATGAAGTTGTCATGTTCTTGGTAAGAACAAAAAATTGTCATTTATCTTTGTTTACTGGTGTCTCATACATGGAACTTGAAAGGTGACAAAACTGAACTTGACAGAACTCAGAGGAGACTTTTCAGAATCAGAAATGTATATACAGTGCCTTATTTGGAAGTCACTAAGACTGAATGGTGTCATTGAGAAAGAACTCTCCCAATTGTGCAACTTTCATTAAGAAGCATAAGGTTGGGGCGCCTGGGTGGCTCAGTCGGTTAAGCGTCCGACTTCGGCTCAGGTCACAATCTCGCGGTCCGTGAGTTCGAGCCCCGCGTCGGGCTCTGGGCTGATGGCTCAGAGCCTGGAGCCTGCTTCCGATTCTGTGTCTCCCTCTCTCTCTGCCCCTCCCCCGTTCATGCTGTGTCTCTCTCTGTCTCAAAAATAAACGTTAAAAAAAAAATTTAAAAAAAAAAAAAAAAAAAAAAAAAGAAGCATAAGGTTAAGGGGCGCCTGGGTGGCTCAGTCGGTTAAGTGTCTGACTTCGGCTCAGGTCATGATTTCAGTTTGTGAGTTCGAGTCCTGCATCAGGCTCTGTGCTGACAGCTCAGAGCCTGGAGCCTGCTTCAGATTCTGTCTCCCTCTCTCTCTGCCCTGCCCCTGCTCATGCCATCTCTCTCTCTCTCTCTCTCTCAAAAATAAATAAATATTAAAAAAAAATTAAAAAAAAAAAAAGCATAAGGTTAAGGGCTATAAATATGGTCATAAGGTTCTAAAGAAATGAAAAATATCAGGAGTAACTTTTATTAAGCCATCTTCTTTTGAAAAGAAAAATGGAAATGACATTTCCTGTAAGTTAAAATGCATTTTAAATTGGTCAATCCTCTAGGGTTCCTAAAAAAGACTACTCTTAATAATAATCTTCTTGAGCAGTAGTTTTTTCTTTTAATTTTTTTAATGTTTATTTTTGAGGCAGGAGAAGGGCAGAAAGAGATGGGGAAAGAGGATCTGAAGTGGGCTCTGTGCTGACAGTAGAGAGCCCGATGTGGGACTTGAACTCATGAGATCATGACCTGAGTCACAGTCAGACACTTAACTGACTGAGCCACCCAGGGACCCCTTGAGCAATAGTTTTTAACCACAGGTATTTATTAAAATTAACTTTTAAAACATATAGACGAACCAAAATTTTCTGGGAGTGGAGCTGGGAAACAGGCAGGTGACTCTCATGCCCCATAAATTTGAGAACTACTGCTTTAGATGATGAAGACATCAAATGTTTCATAGTTGTTATTAGCAGGCTTTCTGGGCACTTCTTGGTGTACTTATTCCTGAATTAGGATTGGGTCCAGCAAGTTTCTGGTAACCTGGATGCCTCATCACTTTACCTCTGAAAGTATCTTTTCATATATCACCCATGTAGTATAGCAATGAGACTAGTGAAAAATGGTAGGAGAGAACAAATTAATAATTAGTTTCTGAATGAAGCACAAATGATAAATGAACCATTATATGAGAAACATGTTCTTGAAAACTTGTAGATAAATCAACTCCATGGTTTTACTGGAGTTATATGGAACCTATTTTAAATTAATCCATTTTTTTTAACCCAGAAGCAGCAATCATGGTGTAGTTAAAACAGCATTAGGCTTAAATCCTGGGTTTAAATCGTCTTCTATCATTTAGGAGATGAGTGACATTAGGTGAGTCACTTAATTTCTCCAAGTCTTGGTCTCCACACATAAAGCACTGGAATTACACCTACTTACCTGAAAGGGTCATTGTTAATGTTCCAGGATTTTACACATCAAGTATCCAGCCTACTATGTGCCAAGAACTTTGATACCTATATCAGATCCATATATAAAACATTTTGATCTTTGATTTTTCTTTTCTTTTAAAGTTTATTTGAGAGAGAGGGAGAGACAGAGAGATCTCTGTGCTAAAAGCAGAGCCCGATGCAGGGCTCGATCTCACGAACTGTAAGATTAAGACTTGAACTGAGATCAAGAGTTGGATGCTTAACTGACTGAGTTACTCAGGCACTCTCTTTTTTTTTTTAATTTTTTTTAAAGCAATCTCTATACCCAATGTTGGACTTGAACTCAAGACACCAAGATCAAGTTAGATGCTCTACTGACTGAGCCAGCCAGGCAAGCCTTATTTTTCATTTGTTTTGAAGGTAAGTACTCCTGGTATTGCATTGTTTATACCCCCATCAAATATATTTACTGAGCACCTACTATGTGTTGTCAGCCATTGCTGCTCTAAGGCTAGGAACTTGGGGAGCACAGTTAACCACAATAGAAGCAAACTCTCTGCTTTCACAAACCTAACAATTTAGTGGACAAATACATCTAATAAACATCATATAATATCAATCTTAGAGAGTAATATGATATTAACACATCACCTCATCATATATGTCAGAAGTTGGCAACTTGAGAAATGTGTGCCAATGGGAGATGATAGAGTACCATGGTGGCAGGTTTCTCTGATATTCTTTTCTTTCCTAATTCCTTCCCACTTTCCCATACAGATTTCACAATCTCAACATTTTCTTTCCTTTTTATTACCTTAGTCCACAAATCCCAGGTAATCAATCCATGAAAAATGTTAATTAATAACCAAGTTACTGGGTGGTGAGTTTAAGACAAGGGCTGGGTGGGTTACTGAAATGAGGGAAGAGGGCAGGGCTGAGACAACAGTGAATGATGGAGACTCTACATTGGAGTGTATATCTGTCTGAGGGAGGCAGCTGATCTTCAGTATTAGCAAACTGCTTTCATACTGAATTCTAGGTTTGCTATTAAGTTAATTTGATTTTTTTAAAATTCTGAAATCTGGATTAAAAAAACTGTATCTCTCAATTTCTAAAAGTTGGCAACTAATCAAATTTTGGGGTTAAAAGAAAGAAAGGCATGAGTCCTCTGAGTTAAGATATAATCTCTTCTAGGGGTATTTTCATTGTACAAGGACTCTGCCTCCATAGAGAGGCTTGCAGACCTGGCCTCTCTAACATAAATCACTTTCCTCTGCTTTCGGCCAAGGCTGGCAGTCCCAGCGATGCTTCTAGTGAAAGGCTTGGCCAAACCATTGTCTCCCCATGAGTTGCTAGCTGAGGAGTGAATTCAAAGCTGGTGTTCAAAGGTTGGCCCCCACTCCCCACATCACACCTGTATCATAACAGCACCAAAATAAATAAATAAATAAATAAATAATTCTTGTGTTGACAAAAAGAAAATTTACATGTATGTTTCTTAGATGTTTTTAAAGTTATCTAGTGGAAATATAATTCAGAAAATAGCTAGTTCTGTGGAAATAATCTTGAATTTCAATAATGTTCATTTATACTTTTTTGTATCACAGGTTTTACATTAATCTTCAAAATAACAACTGTTTAATGGAGATTTGTACACAAGTACAAAGAACTTAAGCAGTTCCTCTTATTTTTCTTAATTTCTCTATTATGTTAGTAGCATATCTCTATTCAAAGATCTCATCATATTTTTAAAAACTCACTTGGGGCACCTAGGTGATCAGTCAGTTGAATGTCCAACTTCAGCTTAGGTCATGATCTCACAGTTCGTGAGTTCAAGCCCTGCATTGGGCTCGCTGCTATCAGTGCAGTCTGCTTCGGATCCTCTGTGCCCCTCTCTCTTGCTCTCCCCACCCTCCACTTGCGTTCACTCTCCCTCAAAAATAAACAAACATTAACAAAAATAAATAAATAAAATTTTAAAAAGTCACTGATGGAAACAAAGTTACCTGAACGTGGAGTCCCTGTAGAAATGGCAAACCACTTTTTTACTCTCCTTGACTTCCTGAAAAAAGTCTCTCTCACTAGGTATTTCTCTGTATTCTCCATGTCCTTTTGAAAGCCATTCCTAATTTGGAGAAAAGGGAAATATTACACACTTGAAATATCTCTTCCAGTACCACTTCACATTTTGGGTCTAAATCACTGTAATATTCTGTAATGAAGTTGATTTTATCTTGTAGAAGGAAATGAATTCCTCTTAGTGATTTACTTTCATATGTTTCCAGTGTCAGCGCAAACACAGTCTGTGGGCAATGATTATCTTTCAGCATGCTGTGTGTTTAAAACAATCGTCTGTCTTGGTACCTTCACACAAATGTTTTGTTAGAACTTCAAAAATAAAAATTTAGACTCAAGAGACATAAGGGGTGCCTGGGTGGCTCGGTCAATTGAGTGTCCAACTCCTGATTTCGACTCAAGTCATGATTCCAGTGTCATGGGATTGAGCCCCTTGATCCATGCTCAGTGTGGAGCCTGCTTCTCTCTTTCCCTCTACCCCCTCTTACCCCTCCCCCACTCATGCTCACTTTCTCTCTAAAATAAATAAAATGAAAAGAAAGTAAATATCCATTTAATTCCACTGCGCTCAAACTACTAAAATCAGAAGCATTAGATCCAAGTTACTGCAAAGCTTTGAAAAATAATGCTCATGAGATAAAGCTACTTGGTCTTTGTAGGGGAGGGGAAGACACAGGCAGTGGTTATTGCAGCTTTGCAGCTTAGGAGCCCTGTGGGCTCAGAGAGGCAGGAACCACTTCTATACTGGTCACCAATGGGTAGTATACTAGATAGAAAAAGTTGTCTTCTCATATGGTGTCCAGAAACAATACAGCACTCACAAGTCATCTAATCCAACTTCTCGACCCAACATATCAACCCTTATCAACCATGCCTGACAGACCTTTTTGTTTCTCAAGCTTCCTGCCACAGGAAAGATTCATCATCTCAACTGGTAGCTTGCTTCCTTTTTGAGGCAACTGATTTTTACAAAAAGGACCACTGGGCATGCAGGCAGAAGGTATGGGCTTAAATAATTGTTCTACCATTTATTAGTCTAAGAATTCTAATTAACCTTTTTGAGTCTCCATTTCCTTATTTGTAAAGTGGAGATCACAAAGCAACTATCTCACTAAGTTGTGAAAATAAGACCATCAACATGAAAATAACTGCAATAGTGTTTGGCACATGTCCTTAAAAAGCATCTGCATTTATACTTTTAGAAGGGTTTTCTCACCCTGAACTACAGTATAACTGTAACTTTGGTCTGTGAGTCCCAGCTTGGACAGAAGATTAGAGAGAAAAGTTGTTATCTTTCACATGTCAGCCCTTCAGATGTCCTATCTCACCTATGTCTTTTCTTTTCTACCTCCCCCTTCATTTCCTTTTGGCTGTTTCTCAGATGAAATGATCTCTACATTTCTTACTCTTCTAGTTATCCTCCTCTGATCAGAGACTAATTCCTCCTCATCTTTTTAAAAAGTGGCAGAGGTGTGAATAGAGCCCTCCAGAAGTGGTCTGCCTAGAAAAGGGGCACGAGTGCCATCTCTTTTTTTCTTCTGGACTTAAGCTAATACAGACAGCATTAATAGTTTTGGTTTCCATTTCACATTGACTAATGCTGAGCTAACACTCACAGGAGGCCCTGGTGTTTTCTCCTTATGTGATATTTCTTTAGTAAGCTTCTTTTAAAAAAATTTTTTTTTAGTGGTGCCTGGGTAGCTCAGTTGGTTAAGCATCCGACTTCAGCTCAGGTCATGATTTCACAGTTCGTGAGTTGGAGCTCCGCATCATGGTCTGTGCTATCAGCATGGAGCCTGCTTCGGATCTTCTATTCCTCTCTCTCTCTCTGTCCCTCCCCTGATTGTGCATGTGCACATGCACTCTCTCTCTAAAACATTTAAAATAAATAAATGAAAATTAAAAAAAACATTTTTTTGATAGAGCATGCACACCCCTGCACAAGTGGGGGAGGGACAGGAAGGGAGAGAGAGAATCTTAAGCAGACTCCATGCTCAGCACAGATCCCGACACAAGGCTCTATCTCACAACTGTGAGATCATGACCTGAGCTGAAATTAAGAGTTGGAGACTTAACTGCCTGAGCCACTCAGGCACCCCCAATCAGGCTTCTATAAACAATTTAAACTCTCAAATACAATTCCTTAATAGCATGTCACATTTCATGATTTTTCTTAACTGACCAATAACATGTGCCCTTAAAAAAAGAATATTTTTTAAAAAGCTCTTTTTATTGGGGTGCCTGGGTGGCTCAGTTAGTTAAGCATCTGACTTTGGCTCAGGTCATGATCTCATGGTTTGTGAGTTCAAGCCCCCTATCGGGCTCTGAGCTGTCAGCACAGCTTTGGATTCTGTGTCTCCCTCTCTCTCTGCCCCTCCCCTGCTTACACTCTGTCTCTGTCTCTCAAAAATGAGTAAACATTAAAAAAAAATTTTTTTTAAAAGCTCTTTTTATTATTAATTCCCATGTGTTTAACCAATAGGCCAAAGACCTGAACCTGTCCAAGTTCTTAAGAGGGAGGCAAGCCCACTCTGAACCTCTACCAACACATGGCATCTCTCCCAAGACACTCAGCACACCCCTGTGCTCTTAGCATAGTTTCTTTCACAGAGCATGTGCTCCCCAAGTATCTGCTGAATGGAATCAAGCAGGATGGGCACAGATCACGGTGCAGGCTGAGCCTACCCAAGGGCTGGCAGTGGGCAGCATTTTGCTCTCACTTAGTGGCTAAAACCCAAGCCTTTGGATGGGCTCTTCCTATTTCTCACCTGTCCTTTTCACCACCCAACTCATATGTCACTAGCTGTCATAACAGTAGGAGGGTGCTTGGCTGACTGAGGAATATTGATTCACGTAGGCCTATTAAGTGCTTATGTCACTGCTTATACTGATTTCCTGATAATCACATAGATCAGTAAATCAAAATTACTATGCAATCTATATTACTCTTTGAAAAAGAGTATCTATAAAATCTATTAAGGCTTCTTATCTACTTCCTTAGGAAGCATTTTAATAAAAAAGATTAAAATGCAATGAAAGCTCTAAAATAAGACCCTCTCAGTTATCCTATGATAAACTGAGATCATATCATGCACACTTTCAGACCACAATGCTATGAAACTTGAAATCAACCATAGGAAAAAGTCTGGAAAACCTCCAAAAGCATGGAGGTTAAAGAACACCCTACTAAAGAATGAATGGGTCAACCAGGCAATTGGAGAAGAAATGAAAGAATATATGGAAACAAATGAAAATGAAAATACAACAATCCAAACATTCTGGGATGAAGCGAAGGGAGTCCTGAGGAAAATACATTGCAATCCAGGCCTATCTCCAGAAACAAGAAAAATCCCAAATACAAAATCTAACAGCATACCTAAAGCAAATAGAAGCAGAATAGCAAAGACACCCCAAACCCAGCAGAAGAAGAGAAATAATAAAGATCAGAGCATAAACAAACAATATAGAATCTAAAAAAACTGTAGAGAAGATGAATGAAACCAAGAGTTGGTTTTTCGAAAAAATAAAATTGATAAACTTCTAGCCAGGCTTCTCAAAAAGAAAAGGGAGATGACCCAAAGGGAGATGACAACCAATCCCTCAGAAATACAAGCAATTATCAGGGAATACTATGAAAAATTATATGCCAAAAAACTGGACAACCTGGAAGAAATGGACAAATTCCTAAGCACCCACCCACTTCCAAAACTCAAACAGGAAGAAATAGAAAACTTGAACAGACCATAACCAGCAAAGAAATTGAATCGGTTATCAAAAATCTCCCAACAAATAAGAATCCAGGACCAGATGGCTTCCCTGGGGAATTCTACCAGTCATTTAAAGCAGAGATAATACCTATCTTTCTCAAGCTGTTCCAAAAAATAGAAAGGAATGGAAAACTTCCAGAAACATTCTTTGAAGCCAGCATTACTTTGATTCCCAAACCAGACAGAGACCCAGTAAAAAAACAGAACTACAGGCCAATATCCCTGATAAATATGGATGCAAAAATTCTCAATAAAATACTAGCAAATCGAATTCAACAGCATATAAAAATAATTATTCATCATGATCAAGTGGGATTCATTCCTGGGATGCAGGGCTGGTTCAACAATCGCAAATCAATCAACGTGATACATCACATTACTAAAAGAAAAGATAAGAACCCCATGATCCTGTCAATCGATGCAGAAAAGGCCTTTGACAAAATTCAGCAACCTTTCCTAATAAAAACCCTCGAGAAAGTCGGGGTAGAAGGAACACACTTAAAGATCATAAAAGCCATTTATGAAAAACCCACAGCTAATATCATCCTCAATGGGGAAAAACAGAGCTTTCCCCTGAGAAACACAACAGAGATGTCCACTCTCACTGCTGTTGTTTAACATAGTGTTGGAAGTTCTAGCATCAGCAATCAGACAACAAAAGGAAATCAAAGGCATCAAAACTGGCAAAGATGAAGTCAAGCTTTCACTTTTTGCAAATGACATGATATTATACATGGAAAACCTGATAGACTCCACCAAAAGTCTGCTAGAACTGGTACATGAATTCAGCAAAGTCACAGGATACAAAATTAATGTACAGAAATCAGTTGTATTCTTATACACTAATAATGAAGCAACAGAAAGACAAATAAAGAAACTGATCCCATTCACAATTGCACCAAGAAGCATAAAATACCTAGGAATAAATCTAACCAAAGATGTAAAAGATCTGTATGCTGAAAACTATAGAAAGCTTATGAAGGAAATTGAAGAAGATACAAAGAAATGGAAAAACATTCCATGCTCATGGATTGGAAGAATAAATATTGTTAAAATGTCAATGCCACCCAAAGCAATCTACAATCAATCATTCAATGCAATCCCAATCAAAATTGCACCAGCATTCTTCTCGAAGCTAGAACAAGCATTCCTAAAATTTGTATGGAACCACAAAAGACCCCGAATAGCCAAAGTAATATTGAAGAAGACCAAAGCAGGAGGCATCACAATCCCAGACTAGTCTCTACTACAAAGCTGTAATCATCAAGACAGCATGGTATTGGCACAAAAACAGACACATAGACCAAAGGAATAGAATAGAGAACCCAGAATTGGACCCACAAAAGTATGGCCAACTAATCTTTGACAAAGCAGGAAAGAATATCCAGTGGAAAACAGTCTTTTTTTTTTTTTTAATTTTTTTTAAAGTTTATTTATTTTTGGGACAGAGAGAGACAGAGCATGAACGGGGGAGGGGCAGAGAGAGAGAGGGAGACACAGAATCGGAAGCAGGCTCCAGGTTCTGAGCCATCAGCCCAGAGCCCAACGTGGGGCTCGAACTCACGAACCGCGAGATCGTGACCTGAGCCGAAGTCGGACGCTCAATTGACTGAGCCACCCAGGCGCCCCGGAAAACAGTCTTTTAACAAATGGTGCTGGGAGATCTGGACACCAACATGCAGAAGAATGAAACTAGACCACTTTCTTATACCATTCATAAAAATAAACTGAAAACGGATAAAGGACCTGAATGTGAGACAGGAAACCATCAAAACCCTAGAGGAGAAAGCAGGAAAAAAACCCTCTCTGACCTCAGCCGCAGCAATTTCTTACTTGACACATCTCCAAAGGCAAGGGAATTAAAAGCAAAACTGAACTATTGGGACCTCATGAAGATAAAAAGCTTCTGCACAGCAAAGGAAACAATTAACAAAGCTAAAAGGCAACCAACGGAATGGGAAAAGATATTTGCAAATGACAAATCAGACAAAAGGCTAGTATCCAAAATCTATAAAGAGCTCACCAAACTCCACACCCGAAAAACTAATCCAGTGAAGAAATGGGCAGAAAACATGAACAGACACTTCTCTAAAGAAGACATCCAGATATCCAACAGGGACATGAAAAGATGCTCAATGTCACTCCTCATCAGGGAAACAAATCAAAACCACACTGAGGTATCACCTCATGCCAGTCAGAGTGGCTAAAATGAACAAATCAGGAGACTACAGATGCTGGAGAGGATGTGGAGAAATGGGCACCCTCTTGCACTGTTGGTGGGAATGTAAACTGGTGCAGACACTCTGGAAAACAGTGTGGAATTTCCTCAAAAAATTAAAAATAGATCTACTTTATGACTCAGCAATAGCACTGCTAGGAATTTACCCAAGGGATACAGGAGTGCTGATGCGTAGGGGCACCTGTACCCCCAATGTTTACAGCAGCACTTTCAACAATAGCCAAATTATGGAAAGAGCCTAAATGTCCATCAACTGATGAAAGGATAAAGAAATGTGGTTTATATACACAATGGAATACTACTTGGCAATGAGAAAGAATGAAATATGGCCTTTTGTAGCAACGTGGTTGGAACTGGAGAGTGTTATGCTAAGTGAAGTAAATCATACAGAAAAAGACAGATACCATATGTTTTCACTCTTATGTGGATCCTGAGAAACTTAACAGAAGACCATGGGGGAGGGGAAGGGGAAAAAAAAAAAGGTTAGAGAGGGAGGGAGCCAAAACATAAGAGACTGTTAAAAACTGAGAACAAACTGAGGGTTGATGGGGGGTGGGAGGGAGTGGAGGGTGGGTGAGGGGTATTGAGGAGGGCACCTATTGGGATGAGCACTGGGTGTTGTATGGAAACCAATCTGACAATAAATTTCATATTAAAAAAAAAAGATTAAATGCAGTGAAAGCTCTAAAATAAGACCCTCTCACTTATTCTATGACAAATTCATTTTAAATTGATTTGCATATTAATTAAAAAATCCATAAAGGCTGCATGCCTGAGATGATTTTTAATGATACTCAAAATATTGTTTTTAACTGCTGACAATTTCATTTAAGCCATTATGTACATTCCTCACTGCAAATCAGGTAGATTCAGTCTTTGTAGAAAAACATCCTGGTTATGACAACTTTTGTTAGTTGAACATTAGCAATTAGTAGTGTTATTTACCTGTTGTCATGAAAAAGAGGAATGTGTAGCAGAATCTCATCACGTATTACCTGAGATAATGATTAGCATTATATTAAAGTCTCCTGGTTTCAAATCCACATACATATACACACACCGTATTGTAGAAAACTCAAAATATAAAACTAGAAACTCAGTCACATTATAGAAGATTCCTTTTGTAGCAACTCTTCTAAATTGTGAGGGGATAAACATTATCAAAGAGATGCTGTAGCAGCACAAACAAAACTCACTGTTTCTTTAGAAAATTTAAAGCTCATGTTTTAGTCATAGCCAACTGAAGAGCAACCAGAATTGGTAATAATCTATTTCAATGTAAAGCAATGTAAACATTTTCAATCCAAATTAAATTTACGGATTTAACCCAATTTGTTTTGACCAGAGTCTACAAGTTGGTTTCACACTCACACTCTAAAGGGACCAACAAGGATAGCGTTGTGGCCACCCTTCTTTGTGACCCAATATGCATTCTTTTGAATAAATAAGTCATGTATTTGTTACACTGGCAAAGCCTGAAAATTTCTTCAATGTAAATTGCCTTACAGCTCTTACCTCACTTACACTGATCACAACTGAAGTATAACTGGCTTTACAACTACCCAAAAGGGGAATGAATGACTGGCTCCTTGTACTCCCAGTGTTCTTCCTAGTTTACTTCCTCCTCACCCAATAAATCTGAGCTCAAAAAATGACCTTGGACACATGTTTCTTTTACTTGACTGAGGATTAATATGCTGAGTAGGCTAATTTTTAATGTCTCTTTAAAACTAATTTTTTCCCAGAAAATTGTTAACAGTGATCATACTTTGAAGTTAACCCCCAAAAATAAAAACCTTAAAAATGAGGCCTGAAATGTAACTACTGCAGCACATGTATATATAAGTTGTTAGGAGCATACTGTTAAAGTAATTTCAGAAAGCAGGGCAGAGAGGTTACTTGTTTCTGCTGTTGAGCTTTCCTTAGTGCCTCAAGTCTCTTTTCTTTGAGGCGTTCCAATTCATCCTCATCCATCTGATCCAGTTTCTGAATTTCAGAATCCAAATGTTCTTCCACTAGTTTGGTAGTCTGAAGCAATTGATTCTCCAGGACTTTTGAAAACATGTCAACAGATGTATTAGCTTCCATTCTTCTAAATGGTACAGTTTAGTCTTGGTGCTAGGGAGAAAGTTTGCAAAGTTGTGAGGAAAAAAAAAAAAAAAAGACAAAGTTTCCTCTCCCATTTTCAAAACTTCTAGCAAGTGTAAAATTTGTAGTCTACAAAGTGTTCTGACAACCCAGCATTTCATGTTACATTTAAACATTTTTACTTAAATGCTTTTAAATTGAACTTTCAATAGGTTATAGTCAAACCACTCAAAAATTACTTACAGCAAAGTTTAGGTGCTTCTGATTTACATTGTTTCACTACAATAAAGCAAAGACAAGTCTTTAAGACCAGAGAGAAATGGGTAGTTGGGAGTTATACCTAGTGACATATATTGACAGGGTTTTTTTGTTGTTGTTGTTTTTTTTAAACCAGAAGAAAAGAGAAAGCAGAAATGACTGTGAATAACAGTAAAGTTTAACTGTACTAAGGTTTTACACTTACATATACAAAACAAACTTTGCTTCAATACAGAGTGGAGTTGAGCCAAAGATATAGAGAGCCAAAGGTCTCTACATAAATGATTTTTATTTAATCCCTGAGAAAGCACACTACAATTTATGTAAAGAACAGTGCTTGATGTTCTCTAAACTTTAGTTTTCGCTGCTATTCGCCTATAATCTAACAAACTCTATGAGGCTACAAAGATACTGGTGTTAATCTACTGACAGTGTTCTTAACTTTGATGTAAAACAGTATCACAACAAATATTAAAAATATTGATTTTCCCATCACTCCTTAATGTAAAATAGGAGTTTAAAAACAAAATCTAATCCAGATAGGAAAGGAAGCTCTATCTCAAGTACACATTTTACACAATGTAGTATTTTCTGCCGGCAACAATCAGATGTAAATTTTAGGTGTATCCCTGGGTTATTACTACAGAAATATAATTTATAATTTGCCTATCAAAGCAGAAAGATGTTGAATCCCAATTAACTACGACACAGTTGAAAATACTACTGAAGAACCTTAAAACATCTTAATAAACCATGAACTCACTGATCCCCTTACTTATATATACAGCCTAGCCCACACAAACCGTCTAAACTGCTGAACTGGAAAGAAGTAATCTTCTTGCAAACTTCACTTTTGATTCATCTTTCTTCACAGGAAAAGTAGTTGAAAAGCACACTTGATTTCATCCCAGAATTAGCAGGGCTAACTGCTCAAAAAATGTGTTAACACTGAATGAATATGTGCCTAGTTTCTGGTCAAATTATCATTAAGTTTCAAAGGTATTTGAGTTTTAAAAACCAAACTGTAAGTTCCTCATAAATGCTATAAACTTTCAAGGAGCGGCATTTCAAATATGGTAAAATAATTTCACACTCCCTACCTCCAAAGAAAAATGTCAGTAAGATTGTTTCCTTTAGGGTTGTGGCCGGATAAGCAGAAAATTGGTTATTAAGAGACTGACCTACATGTCAGAACCTGTTTTTATTAGAGGTATAGAAAATGCTTATTCCTAGAGTTTTATAAGATGAATTCAGAATTTAATTCTGAAATAATTGGGAACAGAAGTGATTAATAAAAGCTGTTCAGGGGACAGGTGGCGGTGGTCACCGCATTTACAAAAGGGAAAGAAAGGAGGGGGTGTAGCGGTTCTGATAACTTTTCATTCTTCAAACCACAAACCTCTGACTCTTTTTCAGTTCATCGAGAATGGTGGGAAGGGGCTTGTCTGACCTCAAATTACCTGTTTCTTTGACTCTCTTCCATGCACCCGCCAGAACAACCTTAAATGCTCCCCAGGCACCTTCCCAAAAGCATCCTCGCCACTCCCTGAGCCCCCAGGAACACATGAAGGCCGAGTTCAGGTGGCCGCGAGTTCCACACCTCCCGAGGCGCATGCGCCAAAGCCGCCTCCACCTCACTGACACCGACATCTAGGCAGCGCCCATCCCCCGCCCTGGCCGGATGTTGAGTGAAGTGTCCATCAGCACCGGGAGGCGGTGGCCGGCTTTTTCTCACCATCCGCTGCCTCACCTGAGCTCTCGGGGATACCTGAGAAGTGAGGAACCAGTCGCTCCAGAAAGGCAGTCCACTGTGCCTTCACCCTCACAGCAGCTGCCGGTAGCTGCGAACCGGCCGTCACTTCCGCCTCCTCTTTAGCTGCGGCCCTCCCGCGACACAACCTGCGACACTCAAGGAAGTTGGGCGGGGGAGGAGGGCGTGCGTGCGGTGAGCGCTTCTGCGCGTGCGCACCTCCCATTTCTCCACCCCCAGGTTTCCGATTACTAGCCTCCTTCGGAGTAAACGGACCACGGAGGAGGGAGCAAAGTACGCTGGAAGTTGTAGTTTATAAGTGCTCAACCTCGCCTTGTCGGACTTTCTTAGGCTCTGAGCCCTAGGACACGTAATGTTGTTACATCAGAAACGAAACAGCTATGGTCTTGCTCCAGAGTGACACTCCAACTTCCCTTGCATTGTGTTTAATGAACACATTTTTTTAAAAAAAGTTGAGGTATAACTCAAATTATTGTTGAACTACATGGTAACTAACTTGGATGTAAATTTTTAAAAAAAGTTGAGGTATAACTTACACAGCATGATTAGTTTTTACATAGATAACACCCATAATATCACCGTCCAGATCCAGGTATTGAACATGCTTACCACCCTAGTAGGTTCCTTTTACCTTCCCTAACACAAATTCTTAGAACTTGCTCTCGCTTTGAATGTAAAGATTAAGATCTATTTTGGGGAATGAGTGTGTCCTTATTTTATTGTAGTTATTTTTTTAGTGACTCAACAGACTTCATAATTCAGGGATGTTACCGAAAGTTACAATTTGTCCTGGATTTATCATGCAGAGTGCTATCGTTTGTTCATCATGGTTCTTTACTGAACTTCGTGCGTCTGAGAATACAAAGATACAGAGGTGGACTGAAAGCCCAAGGTTTATTTCTGAAATGAGCTCCAACCATCCAAGTCCGCGTTCCCCCTTAGAGATGGAGCTGACAAGGGTAATTTTCGGCCTCATTGTCTGTGTCAGGGTTCTAGAACCCCGCGGTTATCGCTGCGCGGAGGACGCTTGTGGAAAGGGGGCGCTCGGGCTCCCGCCTGAGGGGCGGGTGAACTGGAGACGCTCTACCCAAAGCGCAGCTCTCGATGAGCCGCGCCCTGCGTCCTCACGCCGAGGCGGCTGGGCGATGCGCTTGCGCACTCAGAGCTCACACCATATGTGCCCTGTCCCAGTGCGCGGGTCTGTGGAGAGCCGGGTGCGAGAGGCGGCAGCGCGAGGGGAACGGAGCTGAACAGAGACCAAAGTCGGCTGGGGGACATTGGGTCTGTAAGAGACCGAATAGAGGGGCTGGGACTACGAGCGCCGCTGACACACGATGGGGAAGAAGCAGAAAAACAAGAGCGAAGACAGGTAGCCAGTGACTGGGTCTGCACGGCGGCGTCCGGCGCAGCTCAGGGGTTCGCGCGGGTTCCGCCGGCGCGGGGTGGACCGGGGGCGAGGCTCGCGACCGGCACCGCGGGGCCCCGGGCCTGAGCCCAGAATGGGGCGGCGCGGGGCCAAGACCCCAGTTCCGGGCGGGCGCGGAGGGCCTCGGCGGCGTTCTTCCAGTCGATACTTGGTCCCGTGGCTACTTCTCTCCCGGCCTGGAAAGAGGGGTCTCCCGCCACAGGAGCAGGGCAGTGGTTTCGGGGTTCCCAGGGGTAGGGGCTCAGGACGCTTCTCTGGGCCGGACACGGCCCGGCCATCGTGGCCAGGGCGAGAGAGTTGTTTTTGCGGCGCTACTATTAGCGACGGCGAGGAAGAGTTCTTTCTGTGCCTTTGTACCTATGAATACTTGGAGAGGAGAGTTCGAATATGTGCACCTAGAGCTAGTTTTTTTTTTTTTTTTTTTTAAACTCTGAGCCGCTCAGGTGCGTTGGAATTACCCGGAGGTGTTTAACAGGTAACTCCCTCTTAACCTTTATTGTATTTGGGGACAGGTCTCAATTATTTAAGGGCTGGTTGTCCAGATTCCGTGCTTTTCAAAGCTTTCCTTCTTCCGGCCTGTCTTTTGGTCATTTCTTTGCTCTCTAAGCACCTCCCCCTAAAAACTGGGGAGGAGACAAAACCAACCAACCCGGGTCTCTCCTTTCTAACCACTTAAAAGGTTTTTGGGGGGAGGGAGTGTAAGGATATATCATAAAGCTACCTACCCCGAAATTTTTGCAACATTTCTGTGTGTCACATTCGATTGAATTCTTTCACTCTTCTCAAAGTTTACTCCCAGGGAGGGAACAACATCTGTTATATTTCAGCTTTGTATACCACTCACCAAACTAGTTCAGAGATTAGGGGGAGAGTAAGGTAAAACAAACAAAAACCATGACAACCATCTGTAATAGTCATTTTGACTCAAAAATGGATATCAGGTCTTGAAGTTAAAATAAGATTACTAATTATAATTTGGAATTCTGGGTTGTGTGCTCACCTGACAGTTACCTAGTAGTCACCTAGCTGATGAGTGGAATTGAAAGACATCAAGGTGAATCTTGGAATTGGGCTTGCAGACTAGAACTTGCTAATCAAACCAGGTAAATTAGAGAAAATAAGCAGAATTCTGGGTGATTTCGTGGGACAAAAATTTCTTTGCTTTTGGCCGGATGTTTTGACGCATAGGCTGCATTTTTTCTTCAACCGTGTGGAAGAAATAGATGAGTATAATAAAGCTTTGTGTACCAATTACCCATGGTTATTACATGACCATTTCTGTTTTATCCACCTGCTGGATGTTTTAAAGCCATTTCAATCCTTTCATGTGTAAATCTTTCAAGTGTATCTGAAAGATAAATACTTGAGGGGAAAAAAAACCCAATTTTATCATCAAGTCTAGGGAATATTAAGTGGAGTATCCACTCAGCTGTCCACTGTCTTATTTAAAAAGTTTTTTTTTTTTTTTTTTCTCAATTGGTTTGCTTGGTTCAGGATTACAGAAGTCCTTTAAATTAAAAAAAAATACATGTATGTTAATCCTTTACTTTTTAAGTTCTTTCATAATGGAAAAAAGCTATTCATAGGGGAGACACTTGTTTGTGTGTTTTTAGAAAAAAAGTGTTACTGATTATAAAGATTTTCATGAGTGATGTAAAGTTTAAAGTGCAAACACCGGAGCCTCTTGTTAAATGATTGGTTTGGAAGTATAGGAGGAATGCTACTACTGGTTCCTCGCCCCCCCAGCCCCAGACTAATCTGTTGTCTTATATTTTGGCTCATTTTGAAGGGAAAGTGAAGTCAATGTAATTGAAAATTTTATTTTCTCATGTGCTAGTATTAAGTCCTCCCCCCCACCCCCAATGTTTCATGGCCTCCTTTGCTTAAATGCCTTTCAGATAATAATGTAAGAAATCCCAGGGTTTTGCAGAGGTCCCCCTTGGACCAGAACTGCTTGGCCTTTTTACTTTGGCATTTCACGTAAGATATTTTAGTGGAAAGGAGGGACTGGGAAGATACTTGCGGGGAGGCGGGGACCAGAGAAGTTCCACTACTTGTGAATTAGTTTGCTTTGACCTTCTGTATGTTGAATACTGTTTTTTTCAAGGATATTTTGAATATTTGTAAAAGAGAGAAAAACAGACTGGGAAGCAGGTCTAGAAGGAGAGAGCCCTCTGTTAGGATTAACGTTCTTGTTTGTGTAAAATAAGATATTTGTCTGGTTTTACTCTTGTATAAAAATCCCCACTTTTAATGATTTTATATTCATTCCACCTGCCCTTCCCTTTCAAGCCATGCTAAATTGAAAATGTTTCTGGCCAGGTAGAACTGGGTGAGAAATGAGCAGCTGCTTACTAGTTAATCAAGATAGGGCATTGAGTCACTTTTCAGGTTTTGGAAAGAACAGAGAGAATACTGGTTTTAATTCTTACTTCTTTATGTTTAATCCTTATTTTAATTTCTCAGTCACTCAATGTTCATTTAAAATTAGGTTTTATTTCATCTGAGTGTCTGATTTTATTTGAGTCGCATGTTATCTTACCAGTGACTGACTTTTGTTCAAAAACTAAGTTCTAAGATTTTACAGCTTGGGTAATTCTGAGAATGAGATTTTGTTAAGGTATTCAAGTTTTCCTGCTTTTTTTCAATTGACTGGATAAACTTTTTTTTTTTAGTGTAAATTTTCTGTAATGTTTGTTTATTTTTGAGAGAGAGAGCCAATGGGGGAAGAGGCAGACTGAGAGAAGGAGACAGAGGATCTGAAGAGGGCTCCACTGACAGCAGAGAGCCTGATGCGGGGTTCGAACTTGTGAACCCAAGACATTGACCTGGGCTGAAGTCGGATGCTTAACTGACTGAGCCACCTAGGTGCCCCAACTGGAAAAACTCTTGATGAGATAAGGGCTAGGATTCAATATCTATAAATCATACAAAACATAAGGCCAGTATTTTTTTTTTTTAATGTTAATTTATTTTTGAAAGAGGGAGGGAGGGAGGCAGGGGGAGAGAAGAGGGAGGGAGGGGCAGAGAGCAAGGGAGACAGAATCCCAAGCAGGCTCCTTGCTATCAGAGCGGAGTCCCATATGGGGCTTGAACTCACAAACCATGAGATCATTACCTGGGCCAAAATCAAGAGTTAGACGTTTAACTGACTGAGCTACCCAGGCGTCCCAAGGCCAATATGCTCATAATTCTCACAGTCCTCAGTTTATGTAATGGGACCTTATGGGATCTTGTGTGTTCTAGTGACGTCGTACTTTTTCCATTTACACAATACAATTGATTTTCTTATGGATGTGTGTAAAGAAAAAGGATCTAAATTATTTAGTTTTTCATAGTTAGCCTCTGTTTCTTCATTCTGGTCCCTTTTTTGTTTGTTTGATCCCCTTAAGTGTGGTAGTTATAAATTTCAGATTATAAGGGAGTTGATGTGTCACATTAGTAGTATTAATTACCTTCCCTGCAAAAAAAAAAAAAAACGGGGGGGGGATACAGAGAGAAGGAAGATAATTATTTCATCTATCCCAGCATCAGATATGGCGGTGGGGATGTCATTCAGGAGCTAGAAAGTCTTTCAGGATTCCGTAGAGTTCTAGGGTATGTTCACCATCAGGTTATTTCTTGCTGTGATTCTCTACACCAGTAAATTTGCCAGTATAGTGACTCCACTATTTGTTGTTTTAACTCAGGTAATATTCCTGTTATTACTGGCAATTTCCCTGTTTTCATGGGAGTTCTGGCTGTCTTTGAGATAGTTTCCTCACCTTTAGGAATGTTCTAATGTCAGACATTTATCCTAGTCAATCAGGTATGATCAGGGTAGCAGGGTCCCTCCCCTGTGGTAGAAAACATGGTTATCTGCTTAAGGAACCTGCTCAGAAGGAGCTCCGAGTATATAAGATACTCTAGAGCTGCCTAGAGAGGGAGTAAACCAAGTAACAAGTAGTCCAAATAGTCTAGTTCAACAAAGGCATTTATTTCTCATCTGTATATACTTAAATTAGTAAAACAAAATAAAACAAAACCTTCTTATCTCCTGGGCGGCTCAGTTGGTTAATCGTCTGACTTCAGCTCAGGTTATGATCTCACAGTTCGTGGGTTCCAGCACTATGTCCAGCTATGCTGACAGCTCAGAGCCTGTAGCCTGCTTGGGATTCTGTGTCTCCCTCTCTCTGCCCCTCCCCCCTCCTCTCAAAAATAAATAAACATTAAAAAATTTTAAAAACCTTGTGTTTTCATATATTTGATCATAAAAAAGATGTATAATCCAAGAGTTCTATTGGCTTACCTTGTTCCCTTACTGATACTTTAGGAAATTGATACGTGACATTTGTCATAGTTTGCCATACATGAATGAGAAAGCAGATGATAAACTTTTGTTGTTAGCTTGTAATAACTTTAGCCTTCTATAGTGGTGATCTCTGGAGAGCTGATGCAGCTATTTTTGATGTTGCTTGCCTACTAATTGTGCTTTATTTAAGTTTCTTTCCTTCTTGGATTTGATCTGTAAGGCAGGCAAAGCATTGTTTAGCTGAAGAACTGAGTGGCAGTGGTTAGGGCAGAACAGCAGTTCTCAAACTTTTTGGTCCTAGTACCCCTTTACATTCTTAACTTCCTAAGGAACTAAAAACGTTTTTATGTGGGTTATATCTATCAATACTTAACTGTATTACAAATTAAAAGTTCTTAAAATAGTTGTTATTAATTTAAAAATAAAACTCGGGGTGCCTGGCTGGTTCAGTTGGTAGGACTCTTTTTTATTTTTAATGTTTATTTATTTTTATAGAATGTGAACTGGGGAGGGCAGAGAGGGAGACAGAGAATCCAAGCCAACTCCATCCACTCTGTCAGCACAGAGCCCAATGTGGGGCATGATCTCACGAACCCTGAGATCACTACCTGAGCAGAATCAAGAGCCAGACGCTTAACTGACTGAGCCACCAAGCATGATACTCTTGATCTTTGAGGTCATAAGTTTGAGCCCCACCTTGGCAAAGAGTTTACTTAAAAAACTAAAATCTTAAAGAAAAAACTAGTGAACACATTATATATTAACATAAGTAGCGTTAAGTAATCATTTTCAAAAAGTAATGAAAGGACAGTATCAAACATATTTGCAAATTTCCTTACTGTCTGGCTTAGAAGAGAACTTGATTCTCATATGTTTGTGCATTCATTCTTGGAGCAGTATCACACGTCATGTGGCCTCCTGAAAACTCCACCTTACAGTTGTAAGAAAATGAGAATAAAGAAGTGTAATAGCTTCTTAGTATTATTTTGAAAATAGATTTGATCTCTTGAATTAGTTTAGACCCCACTGAACAGGTCTTGGGGACTACTTTGAGAACAGCTGATTTAGGGATTCCTAAACTAGATTTGGGCATGTGTGAGACATTTTCTAAGCTGTTGGACCATCATTAGTGTTTTTTTTTAACAGATGATAGAAATGTTTGAGAACTGCTCAAAGACAACTTAAGACATCTGTGGTCATGTTCATGCTCTTATGATTTTTTTTTTTTTTTTTTTTTTATGCAGTAGGTGAACTTATCAAGGTCTATTACAAATCTTTTGGGATTGGTTTTAATTCTAAGTTCCATTAAGTTTTTGGATTATTTAGTATACTTGACATCTTTGTGATATTGAATTATCTCATTCAAGAAATGTATTGTCTGCCTAATCACTTAAGTGCCAGGTATTGTCCTAGGTGATCGAAATAACGTGGTAAACAAATTGCTGATAAGACATGCTTCTCTATTTGGTTAATTGTAGATGAGTAAAATTTTATTTTTTTTTTATTTGAGTCTTTAGGATATTTCTTGTTTGGCTTATTCCTAGATATCTTAACAGTTTGGTTGCTGTTTATGTAATTTTTCTTTTTTGTTTAATAAGAAAACTTTTAAGATGGTTATCTTGTGTCTGACCAACTCACTGAACTTTGTTACTAGAAATAGTGTAAAAGGTGAGGCCTAAGTTGTGGTTAGGTTATTAATTTGTGATAATATGTAAATAGTGAAAAGGGGGAGAACAGGGAGAGGATTACATTGCAGCAGCATTCAAATGACTTCTTTTCCTCTCCCATTCTAATTTATGCTCTGTGACAAATATGAACTGTTGAGAAATTATAGTACAAAATACACAGGTATTTTGAACCCTTATTAAAACAGTATTGAAATAATCATAGTAACCCAGCTTGCCCTAGCAGTAACCACATATTTATGTAACTTTAACGAAAGAACTTAATTTAGAACCAATAACCACATTGTAACTAGTTTGAGAATCTAGGAGGAAGGGAAACGTATAGAGATTCAAGAACTATTATGTAAATACAGATAAGGGGAAAGTGGGATTTAACGTAAAAATATGTTTGTGGTTAGAGTCTTTCAGCTGGTAGGTAGACTCTGACCCCAGAACCTGTGGCTTTTCACTGTGCTGTCCTAGCTGATTTAAGAAATCTTGATATTCCAAAATACAGACTTTCCAATGAAAAATTAATATCTTCATAGGGTCTTTATTGGTGAAGCAACTATTAAAGATTAAGGACTCAAAAAAGGAGAATAGAAGAACGACAGCCATTGTCTATAGGTTAATCAGTGCCAAAATTTCTTTAAAGAATTTCTTTGTCTATCAACCAATTACATAATTGCTTTTCTCTTAGCCTGTATGTTTAAAGTGAAAACAATGATGATTTAATGTTTCAGTCCTTCCTGTTTCAGACATGGTATGTAAAATTTCAGGTATGTTCTTTAAGAGAAATCCCTATTTTTCACCCAGGTAGCAGTCATTTTTTAGAATAATTTTTTTAAGAATTTTTTAGAATTTTTAGAATTAGAAAATTTAGAATTTTAGAATTTTTTAGAATAATTAGGAAAACCAATTACATTGGTGATACACCAAGTGTACACCAAGTACATTGGTGATAGACATGTACTTTCCACTGAGGTCTAAAATATGTGGCTTTTCTGTTTCTGAAACTTTATTCAAACCATAAACTTTGGATAGCAGTCCCTAAAAATACAATTGAGCACTGTTGGTTTTGTTGTTGTTGTTGTTGTTATTTTATAAGCAAGGGAGAGGGGCAGAGGGGGAGAGAGAGAGAATCTTAAGCAGGCTCTGTGCTGAACATGGATCCCATGACCCTGGGATCATGACCTGAGCCAAAGTCAAGAGTCTGATGCTCAGTTGACTGAGCCATCTAGGCGCCCCAAATTGAGTACTGTTTTAATTCAGATTTATGTCATTAGGTTTCAGGTACTGAGCTTTTGTGAAGCTGATAGATAAGACTGATGACATTGTGGTTGGCATTTCTTCTAAGGCTAGAATCATGTGTTCTAAAATTCAATTATATGAATATACTACATTTTATTTTCCTGTTCATCGCTTGATGGACCTTGGGGTGCTACTTGTTGGCTATTATGAATCATACTGCTATAAAAATACCTGTACAAGTTTTTGTGTGGACATATGTTTTCAGTGCTTTGGTGTTTATACCTAGGAGTGAAATTGTTGGGTCATAGGGTGACTCTGTATTTAACTTCTTCAGGAGCTGCCAAAGCTGCTGCTCCATTTTACATTCCAATCAACCATGTAGAAGATTTCCAGTTTCTTGGGGTCTCTGGGTGGCTCAGCCAGGCATCTGACTCTTGATTTTGGCTCAGGTTGTGATCTCACAGTTGGTGGATATGAGTCTCATGTAGGGAGGGCTCTGTGCTGACAGGAAGGAGCCTGCTTGGGATTCTCTGTCTCCCTTTCTCTGCCCCTACCTCATTCACACTCTCTCTCTCTCAAAAATAAATAAGTATATATTTATATATATGTATATATTTAGTGTTTATTTTTGAGAGTGTTTAAAAATAAACACTAAAATTTATTTATTTATTTATTTATTTATTTATTTATTTATTTATTTATTTATGAGAGAGAGAGAGAGATTGAGTGCAAGCCGGGGAGGGGGCAGAGACAGTGGGAGACACAGAATCTGAAGCGGGCTCCAGGCTCTGAGCTGTCATGTCAGCACAGAACCCAATGCCGGGCTCAAACCCATGAACTGTGAGATCATGACCTGAGCCAAAGTTGGACATTTAACCGACTGAGCCACCCAGGTGCCGCAAAAATAAACAAATATTTAAAAAAATGTTTATAAGAAAAGAATTCCAAAAGAATCTACATCTCTTCATCAGCACTTTCTATCTTCTCACTTTTTGATTTATAGCCATTCTAGTAGGTGTGAGAAGTGGTGTCTTACTGGGATTTTGGTTTGCATTCCATGAGAGCTTAAGATTTTGAGTATGTCCTCATGTGCTTTTTGGATCTTTGTATATCTTGTTTGGAGAACTTTCTATTCCGATCCTTTGCCTATTTTTAAATTGATTTCTTTATTGTTGAGGAATATAAGTTATTTATATATTCTAAATGCAAATCCTTAGTGAGATATGATTTGCAAATATTTTGTCCCCATTCTGTGGGTTATTTTCTGCCTTAGGAGGTGGTTGTTTCACTTTCTGGGTTTTTTTTTTTTTTTTTTTTTTTTGAGTTTTAAGTAATGTCTGCACCCAATGTGGGGCTCAGACTCACAGCCCTGAGATCAAGAGTCACGTGCTCTACTGACTGAGCCAGCAGGTGCCCCTGTTGTTTCATTTTCTTGACGTTGTCCTTTGTAGCAAAAAAGTTCCTAATTTTCATGAAGTCTGATTTATCTATTTTGTCTTCGGTTACGTGTACTTTTGGTGTTAGATCTAAGAAACTGTTACCAAATCCAAAGGCGTGAAGATTTACTGTTTCTTTTTTTTTTTTCTTGTAGCTTTGTAGTTTTAGCTCTTACATTTAGGCTTTTGAGCTATTTTGAGTTACATTTTATTAAGTGTGAGGTGGGAGTCCAGCTTAATTTTTTGCCTGTGAATATTTAGTTGTCCCAGCACCATTTGTTAAAGACTATTCTCTCTCTAATTCCTTGTTGAAATCAATTGGCCATATGTGTAGGGGTTTATTTCTGGACTCAATACTGTTCTCTCGATCTTTGTGTCCTTATGGCAGTACCACACTCTCCTGATTGCATTAGTTTTGTAGTAAGTTTAGAAATTGGAAAGTGTGATGTTTCTAACTTGTTTTTGAGATTGTTTTAGCTATTGTGTGTTCCTTACTTTTCCATACAGATGTTAGGGTCACTTCTCAATTTCTGCAACAAGAAAGAAAGGTAGTTGGGATTTTGAGTGGGATTGCATTTCATTTGTAGATCAATTTTGGGAGTATTGTCAATATTATGCCTTTTGATCCATGAGTGTGGGATGTCTTTCCACTTACTTAGGTCTTTACTTTCGGTGATTTTTTTTTTTTTTTTTTTTGCCAGCAGCAGGCAAATGTTTATTAGAATATAAGATTAGAAAGGAAGAATAATATGGGCGCTTGGGTGGCTCAGTCGGTTGAGCGTCCGACTTCAGCCCAGGTCACGATCTCTCGGTTTGTGGGTTCCAGCCCGCGTCAGGCTCTGTGCTGCCAGCTCAGAGCCTGGAGCCTGCTTCAGATTCTGGGTCTCCCTCTCTCTCTCTGCCCCTCCCCCACTCATGCTCTGTGTCTCTTAAAAATAAAATAAACATTAAAAAGTTTTTTTTTTTTAAAGGAAGAATAGTAGGAAAGCTCTCTTTACAGAGAGGGGACATTCGAAAGTGAATGCCCTCAGTGATTTTTTTCTTTTTTTAGTTTTCAGAGTTCAACATTTGCAGTTCTTTAAAAAAGTATTCTTAAGCATCTAATTCTTTTTTACACTATTGCAAGTAGAATTATTTTAAGTTCATTTTCAGATTGTTTATTACTAGTGCATAGTTTAAACAAAATTTTTGTATAGTGATCTGTCCTGTAATCTTACTGAACTCATTTACTAGCTCTAATGATATTTTGACGTGTGTGTGTTTGTGTGTACGTATGTATGTATGTGTATTCTGTGGACATGATCATGTCATCTGCAAGTTCAGATAGTTTCCTCCTTTTCCAGTCTAAATGTTCTTGGCTTATTTCTTGCCAATGTTCTTGCTTAAAGCTCTGGCTAGATTCTACAGTATAATGTTGACTAGAAATGGGGAGAGTGGATATCCTTGTCTTGTTTCTTATCTTAGGGGGAAAAGCTTTCAGTATTTACCCATTTGGTATGATGTTAACTGTGTTTTTCCTAGATGCCCTTTTTCAGATTGAGGAATTTCCATTCTGTTTCTAATTTGTAGAAAGTTTTTACCATGAGAGTGTTGGATTTTGTTGAATGCTGTTTCTTCATTTACTGAGACGATCATGTGGTTTTGTCTTTTTTTCTATTCACATATGTTGGATTATGTTAATTGATTTTTCTATGTTGAATCAGCCTTGCAATCCTGGGATAGATCCCACTTGCTCATGGTGTATAATCCCTTTTATATGTTTTTGGATTTGGTTTCCTAGTGTTTTGTTGAGTATTCCATCTTTTCCCTTTTAACCTTTCTGTATAGCTGTTTTGGGTCTGTCTTGGTAAACAGCGTAACATTGAATTTTTATAATAGAATTTGACAGCCTATCTTTAAGGATTTAAAGTCACTTATATTGCTTGTATTAATGATAGATTTGACTTTATTTCAGCCATCGATTTTGTTTTCGTTTGTGCCACTTCTGCCATGCTTTATTTCTGTTTTTTTCCCTCTTATTCTAGGTTGGAACTTGTACATGCTATTTCTATTTTTTTTTACATGGTTAGATTTGAAATTTTACCTTGCATATAGATAGTATTTAATGCTGTGTAAAACAGTACAGGGACAGTTGTGCTGTTATCTCATATTTTCATTTTAATTTATAATCCTTCAGTCCAGGTCAGTGACATTTTACTTAAGTTTAGATATTACTTAAATGCATGACTTGTCAAGACTGAACCTAGAAAAAAAGGTATGTACTTGGTGGATTTTCAGTTCTCAAGAATTTAATTTGCTCTAAACTCAAAATAATGAAAACCAATTTCTTTTTTTAGACACATTAATAATTAACAAAGTCTTAAAGGAATGAAATGTTGGGAAGGCATTACCTTTCCAAACTCCAAAATTATGAGACAAAGTAATAGGTGCCCTATTCATTCCAAAGTTTACCTTTTGTTTATGCAAGCTTGTAATTTTTAAATTTTATTTTTACTCATTTTTTAATTTTTATTTTACTTATTTTAGAAAGAGAGTGGGAAGGAGGGCACATGAGTGGGGGTGGGGAGGAGCAGAGAGAGGGGGAGAGAGAATCTTAAGCAACCTCTATGCTCCGCATGAGCCTGATGTGGCCCTTGATCTCATGATGCTCAGGTCATGACCTGAGCTTAAATCAAGAGTCAGACTCTTAACCGACTGAGCCACTCAGGTGCCCCTGTAATTGTTTTAAATATAGAAGTTTAACTTCTAATATAAAAATTGCAAGCACACAGAAAAGTTGAAGGAATAATATAATGAACCCCATATACTTATCACCTAGATTTAATTGTAAATAGAATTTTGTCTCCGTTTTTGTCATGTATTTTATTAATATCTTGACATTTCTCCCTGAATGTTTTTTTTATATAACCACAATACCCTTATCCCACCTAGTGCAATTAACACAAATCCTCTAATATTTAATATTCAGTCCATATGTCAAATTTCTAGCTGCACAGTGGCTTTTCACAGTTTGTTCAAGGTTTACACTGCATTTCATAGTGGTATAGCTCATAATTTTTTAAGTTCACACTTGTGTTATACGTATCTGGCTAAAAATTTTTTTTTCTTGTGTAGATTTTCTCTTCATGTTCTCATTTTGAACTTATTTAGAATTCTCAAAATTTGGTTATCTCAGTCTCTTGGTATTTAGAATTGAAAGGAATTATTAAACTGATAAGTGGTAACTGCATTCTGTCCTGTTTGGTTTAAGGACAAAATCGTTTTGAAAGCCTGCAAACTTAATACTACTGAAAGAGGAATAGAGTGTTGTTATATTAATTCACTCTTAGTTGGGTTAATATGAAATATGTAATCAGTATTGTGAAGTCTTTTTGAGGTGAAATTCACATAACATGAAACTGATCATTTTAACTTAATTTTATTTTTAATGTTTCATTTCTTTTTTTTGAGAGAGAGAGCGAGCGAGCGAGAGCAAGCCATTGGGGGAGGGGCAGAGAGAGACACACACATGCACAGAACTCAAGCAGATTCCAGGTTCTGAGCTGTCAGCACAGAGCCCAACATGGGCTTGAACTCACGAACAGTGAGATCATGACATGATCCAAGGTTGGATGCTTAACCAACTGAGCTACCTGGGTACCCTGACCATTTTAAATAATGTAATTCTGTAGCAGTTAATACATTCACAACGTTTTGCTATTTCTTCTAATTCCAAAATGTTTTAGCACCTTCAAAGGAAATCTGTGCCCATTAAGCATTCACTCCCCATTTCCCCCTCCTCTGAGCTCCTGGCAACCAACAACTAATCCACTTTATGTCTTTTGATTGACCTGTTCTGGATATTTCATGTAATGGAATTATACCACATATGACCTTTTGTGTCTGGACTCTTTTACTTAGCATAATGTTTTGGAGGTTCATCCATGTCGTAGAATGTGTCTGTACTTCATTTTGTTTTTATAGCTGAATAATTTCATTTTGTATATGTATGCCAAATAATGTTCATCCGTTTATCCAGTGATGAACATTTTTGATTGTTTGCACCTTTTGGCTGTTGTGAAAAGTGCTGCTATGAACATTTATGTACAGGTGTTTGAGTCCCTGTATTCAGTTCTCTTGAGTATATACCTAGGGGTGGAATTGGTGGGTATATGGTAATTCTATGTTTAATGTTTTGAGGAACCACCAAACTTTTTTTTTTTTTTTTTTGAGTATAGTTGATGCACAATGATACATTAGTTTCGGGTGTACAACATAGTGTTTGGAGAAGTTTATACATTGTGCTATGTTCACCAGAGGTGTAGCTACCATCCAACACCATACAATGCTATTACAATATCACTGACTATATTATTCATTCCATAACTGGAAGCCTGTATTTCCCACTCCCCTTCATCCATTGTGCCTATCCCCTCCCCTCTGGCAAGCATCAGTTCTCCATATTTATAAGTCTAATTCTGCTTTTTTTAAAAAAAATTTTTTTTTAACGTTCATTGAGTTTTGAGAGAAAGAGCACAAGCCGGGGAGGAGCGGAGAGAGAGAGAGAGGGAGACACAGTCTGAAGCAGGCTCCAGGCTCTGAGCTGTCAGCACAGGGCCCAATGTGGGGCTCATACCCACAAACCACGAGATCATGACCTGAGCTGAAGTCTGATACTTAACCGACTCAGCCACCCAGGTGCCCCTAATTCTGCGTTTTGTTTATGTTTTTTTTTTTTTTTTTTTTTTTAGATTCCACATGAGTGAAATCATATGGTATTTGTCTCTCAATCTAACTTTTTTCACCTAACATAGTACCCTCTGGGTCCATCCATGTTGTCACAAATGGCAAGATCTCATCCTTTTTTTTAATGGCTGCATAATTTCATTGTATATGTACACCACAACTTCCTTATCCATTTGTCTATCGATGGATACTTGGATTGCTTCCATATCTTGGCCATTGTAAGTAATGTTGCAGTAAACATTGGTGCATGTATCTTTTTGAATTAGTGTTAATCGTTTTATTTGGGTAAATATCCAGTAGTGAAATTACTGGATCATATTTTATTTCTATTTTTAATTTTTTGAGGAACCTCCATATTGTTTTCCACAGTGGCTGTACCAATTTACGTTCCTACCAGCTGGGCACAAAAGTTCCTTTTTCTCCTCATCCTTGCCAACACTTACTTCTACTGTTTTTGATACTAGCCATTCTGAACGGTTGTAAGGTGATAACTCATTGTGGTTTTGATTTGCATTTGCCTGCAGATGAGTGATGTTGAGCATGTTTTCATGTTTCTGATGACCCTTTATATGTATTTGGAAGAATGTCTATTCAGGTTCTCTGCCCATTTTTAACGGATTATTTGAGGGGTTGTAGAGGTTCTGTGTTTATTTTGGATATTAATCCCTTATTGGATATGTTATTTGCAAATATCTTCTTCCATTCAGGAGGTTTTCTTTTGGTTTTGTTGATGGGTTTCCTTTACTACACACAAGTTTTTTTTATTTAGATATAGTCCCAGTAGTTTATTTTTGCTTTTATTTTCTTTGCCTTAGAGGAGACATATCTAGATAAATGTTATAGCTTATGTTAGAGAAATTACTACCTGTGTTATCTTCTAGGAATTTTATGTTTTTAGGTCTTACATTTAGGTCTTTAATCTATTTTGAGTTTATTTTTGTGTATGGTGTTAGGAAGCAGTCCAGGGGTGCCTGGTTGGCTCAGTTGGTTAAGCGTCTGACTTGACTTTGGCTTAGGTCATGATCTCATGGTTCATGAGTTCAAGCCCCACTTTGGGCTCCGTGCTGACAGTTCAGGGCCTGCTTGGGATTCTCTCTCTCTCCCCAGATCTCTCTCTGCCCCTACCTTGTTTGCTCGCTCACTCTCTCAAAATACATAAACTTAAAAAAAAAAAATTGGTCCAGTGTCATTCTTTTACATGTAGCTGTCCAGGTTTCCTAGCACCATTTATTGAAGAGATTCTTGCCTCCTTTGTCATAATTTAATTGGCCATATAAATGTTACTTTTGGGCTTTCCATTCTGTTCCATTGACCCATGTCTATTATTGTGCCAGTTTCATACTGTTTTTATTACTACAGCTTTGTAGTATATCATGAAATCAGGGATTGTGATATATCTCTCCTGCCCATGCCCCCTCTCTCCCCTCCCCCACCCAAGTTTGCTTTGGCTGTTTGTGGTCTTTTGTGGTTCCATATACATTTTAGTATTAATTCTAGTTTTGTGGAAAATGTTGGAGGAATCACCAAACTTTTTATAGTGGCTGCACCATTTTACATTTCTGCCAGCAGTGTGAAAGGGTTCTAATTTCTTCGTATCTTGGCCTTTGTTTTTATGTTTAATAATCATCTTAGTAGTTGTGAAATGGTGTCCCTAGTAGTTGTGAAATGGTGTCCCATCCTAGTTTTGATTTGCATTTCCCTGGTTACTAATGCTGTATTCACATGTATTCACAGTGTATTCACATATGTATTCACTATCCATTTGCATGTCCTTGGAAAAAGTCTGTGTAAGTCCTTTACTCATTTTTAAATTGTTTTTTTAAGGTCGAGTTTTAAGAATTCTGTATATATTCTGGATACTTGACCTTTATCAGATGTATGATTTGTAAATATTTTCTTCCATTATATGGGCTGTTTTCATTGTCTTGATAGTGTCCCTTTTACAAAAAATTTTAATTTTGATGAAGTCCAACTTCTTTTTTTGGCTGTTGTTGCTTGTACCTTTGGTATTGTAGCTAAGAATCTTATTGCCAAGTCGAAGGCCATCAAGATTCACTTTTATGTTTTCTTAAGAATTTTATGTTTTAGCACTTAAATTTATGTCTTTAACCCATTTTCAGTCAATTTTTGTATATGATGTGAATTAGAGGTTCAACATCTTTTATATGTGAACATCTAGACCTAGTATCGTTTGTTGAAGAGACTATTTCTTTGACTGTTGATTGGTGTTGGCACTGCTGTCAAGTCCATTGACCATGGATGAATGGATTTATTTCTGGATTTTTTATTCCTTTGGTCTGTGGTTAGCCTTATACCAGTACCACATTGTTTTGACTGCTGTAGTATAAATTTTCTTAAATGAAAATTTTCAAACACATACAGAAGTAGAATAATGAATCCACATGTGTCCATCACTCAGTTTCAAATATTACAGATTCATGGATGATCTTGTTTCATCTATATTCTTCCTACTCTTTTATTTCCTCATCATTTTGAAACAGCCTCAGACATTTAAAAAAATTTTTTTAATGTTTATTTTTAAGATAGAGACCAAGTGCAGGCAGGGGAGGGGCAGAGAGAGAGAGAGGGAGACACAGAATCAAAGCAGGCTCCAGGCTCTGAGCTGTCAGCACAGAGCTGGATGCCCGGCTCAAATCCATGAACTGGGAGATTGTGACCTGAGCCGAAGTCAAATGCTTAACCGAATGAGCCATCCCGGCGCCCCAGCCTCAGACATTTGTAAATAGTATTTCAAGAGGTTACATAATCAACATAAGAAAGATTTACATCTTAAATTTTAAAGAGTGGTGCATTTCCATTCATTTGGAAATTTCACATACAGTAGAATCCTTGTCTGTGTTTGGATAAATGAAATGTCATTGTACTTTTCTCTCATGGGATTTTTTTTAACTGTTTGAATTTGTTTCAGAAAATTCAATTTGGAAGTTCTGTGATCAAAATAAAAGTTCAGTAATTGTTATTGCGGTAGTGTGGTTTTTATTAAGCTGCTGTGATGAACCTGCCTTCCCAATTGTATGAAAGTTGTAGTTGCTATTCCAGAATAGAGTTTTTTCTTTATTTAATAATGCCTATTTGGAATGTATTAAATTTCTTGGTCATTATTAGTTGTAGAAGGTATTGAGGTGAATTGGGCATAAAAAAGGAGTTTAAAAGGATCTTACATTTTAATGGAACAAATATTCTTACGCACAGATAATACAGTGAGGAGATGCAGAGAGAATGTGGAGTTTAGTTTCTAGGAGTGCCACCCTTCAGATTGCAGTTTTGCTTCCCAAAGTTATTATATATGTGTCTTTCAGATCCCTTTCTAAATAAAACTTCCCTCAGAGCAGGCCAGATCAGAACGAACAGGAAAAGGAGTGTGCTGTATATTTGAGTTACCAGGGTGGATGACAAAGAATATCCTAGATCTTCATTTGCTTCTCTATTGCCTAGTAATTCTGTACACAGGTGCAGCCAGCTCTTTCTACTGATGGTGTTGTCCAGCCAGTTGGTTATTGACAAGTATCCTTTCCTGAGAGTAGTTTCCTGCATAAAAATTTTATTAATGTCTATTTGGTTATTCTGGGTACTATACCAAAGTATATTAGGTGGAAATAATACTTTAAAAAATTTTTTTTAGTGTTTATTTTTAAGAGAGAGACAGAGACAGAGTGAGAGCTAGGGAGGGGCAGAGAGAGAGGGATACTTAGAATCCGAAGCAGGCTCCAGGCTCTGAGCTGTCAGCACAGAGCCTGACGTGGGGCTCATGAAATGCGAGATCATGACCTGAGCTGAAGTTGGGTGCTTAACCAGCTGAGCCACCCAGGGGTCCCAGTGGATATTATACCTTTGACAGTGATTAAAGGACCAGAGTTACTTGTACAGAATATAGACTACAGGTTCACTTTCAGTGAATGCTGAATGTACTCAAATTGTTTGTTTTTTTCTGAATGTGCTCAATTTGATCAGTTATTTTAGAGTTTAGATTGTGTCCTTTCTTAAGATATTAATTCAGAATATTGGCTTAAGTTATCAATAGTGTCTATACATATCTACGGGGGTAATACTAAGTATAAAACTTGTATTTCTTACAAAAGTATGAGACCCAAAATACTCTTCTATCAAATAGTAAGAAATAGAAGATTTTTTACATTCAAATTTGTAGCATTGACATGAAAGATGATATTACTGTGTTGTCGATTCTAAATCAGTGCTTCTCAAACTTTAATGTGCATGTAATTAACCTATGGATCTTGTTAAAAAGATAAATGGTGGCTGTGGTGGAGTCATCTTAAAGGCTACCTTACCTGGCACCTCACTCACTTCTGGTGGATCATCATAGTGGTTCTTGGTTGGGACTTTAGCTGGAACATCTACATTTGATCTCTCTGTAGTCTGGACATTCTTATTAGCTTGGCAGTGAACATCTCAAAAGTCAGGAAGTAGATGTTGTCAGGGAAGGTTATGGGCCCAGGAACTATACCATCATTTCTACCATAGTCAGTTGATCAGTAGCCCCAAGTTAAAGTGAAGGTTGCAGAGCACTGTCTCTGAGTGTCAGAGAAATTTGGGGCCAGGTTGTAAAACTTCTACAGGGGGTGAAGAGGGGCTGGTAGGAGAAAGTCTTAGGAAGCTTGAAGATTTTGAATTCTGAAATAGTTTGGCAAGGGTTGCATTTTCTACATACTTGTCTACCTTTACATTAGACTTTAGTGGAAAATGCCTGTCATTATTAAATGAAATTTGCCAAGTGTGAGATTGAGAGATTTGCATATAAGGTTAATTTTCCTTTTACTTTTTTTCAGTGAACTTTTTTTGGATAGTGTTTTGTATCGTTAGAGGTTTTACTATATTGATCTCAAAATGAAGTATGTCTTTATTTTTATATATGATTTTTATTTAATTCCAAAAAGCCAGATACCAAAGTGGAGTATATGCCTGCACACACAATTAATAAATACCATGTTTTTAAAAGATTCTTTTATTGTAACATCATTTTAGTTATACATTATATCATGTTAATAGAAATTACAGTATTAGAAGATATTATAGCTTTGTTCTTATTTTTCATAACTTATAAAAATGGGTAAATGATTTATATTAGGTTTACATGCTTTTAACCATAACTGTTTAAACTGATAAATGCACTCTAAGTTCTAAACTATTGTTAGAGTATTACTAGAAATTCAAATTAACATTTTCAAGGTATTGATATAACAGATTTCAAGTGGTGCAGTTGATAAGTTTTATTAAATGTGTATAGTTGTGTATCCTTCACTGCAGTCATGATCTAGAATATTTCCATTAGTCCAAAAGTTCCTTTATGACCCTTTGTAGTCAATACTTTTTCCCTACAACGAATTGGCTTTTGGCCAGAAATCACTGGTTTTTTTTGTTTTCATTTTTTTATTTTTGTCACTGTAGTTTTCCCTTTTCCAGAAATTCATAAAAGTAGAATCATAGGGTTTGTAGCCTTTATTGGCTGGCTGAATCACTTAATATAATACTTTTGAGATTATCCATGTCAGTATACGTAACATTAATTCTTTTATCATTGATTAGTAGTGCAATGTGTGGATAGATGACAATTTGTTTATAAATTACCTGGTAGATGGATGTTTGGGTTGTTTCCAGCTTCTTGTGATTATGAATAAAGCTGCTATGAATATTTGAGTACAAGTCTTTGTGTGGACATATGTTTTCATTTCTCTTAGGTAAATACCTAGGAGTGGGATTGCTGGGTCCTATGGTAAGTGTGTATGTTTAACTTTAAGAAACTGCCAAACTGTCTCTTCCAAAGTGGCTGTGCTATTTTTACATTCCCTCTGGGGATGTGTTCCAGTTGGTCCACATCCTCTCTCAACACTTAGTATTATCAGTCCTTAATTTTAGTCATCCTGGTGGCTGTGTAGTGGCATCTCATTGTGGCCTTAATTTATATTTTCTTACATTTGTGACATTGACTATCTTGTTATGTGTTTGTCATTCTTGAATCTCATTTGGTTAAGTGTTCAGATCATTTGCCCATTTAAAAAATAACATCATTTAATATTGGGTTGTAGGAGTTTTTAATATCACAAATTCTTCATCAGGTATATATGCATTGAAAAGAAACTACTCAGTCAGCCTTGCCTTTTTATTTTAACAGTGTTTGGTTTTTCAAATGAAACTTTTAAGATAATTGTAGACATTCAGTTGTGAGAAACAATACAGAGAGATCCTTGTACCTTTACCCAGTTTCCCCACCATGGTAACATCTTGTAAAATTATGCAATACCACAACTTGGATATTGGCCTATATACAGTTCACTGACCATATTCAGATTTGCCCAGTTTCATTTGTGTTTGTGTTTAGTACTATACAGTATTATCACCTGTGTAGATTTGTGTATTCACTACCAGAGTCAAAGTATAGAACATCACTGTAGGAATCCCTCATGTTGTTCATGTGTGACCATATTCATCTCCTTTCTGTGCACCTCCCCTTCCTTGCCCATCCCTACTCCAGGTAACGTTGACTCTGTTCTACGTTTGTAAATTTTTTTCTTTTCAAAACGTTTTATAAATGGAATCATGTATATATGTAATCTTTGGGATTGACTTCTTTCCAGTCAGCCTTAATTCTCTTGTGATTCATCCACTTGTTGCATGAATTGATAGTTCTTTACATTTTATAGCTTAATAGTATTCTATGGAATGGGGATGAACCACAGTTTATTTAACCATTCACCCATTAAGGACAATTGGGTTGTTTCCACTTTTTGGCTATGGCAAATGAAGCCACTATAAACATTTGTGTACAAGTTTCTGTATGAGAACAATTTCATTGTTCAGGGATAAATGTGTAAGAGTGCAATTGCTGGGCCAAATGGTAAGTACATTTTTAGTCTTACAAGAACATGACAGACTGTTTTTCAGAGTGGCTATACCAGTTTACATTCCCACCAGCAATGTTTGAGTGATCCAGATCCTGTACATCCTTACCAACATTGGTTATTATCACTTTTTTTTTTTTTTGTAGAGAGGGCATTCTGATTTGTGCGTAGTGATATTCCCAAATGCCTTAATGATGTGGAATATCCTTTATTTTCCATATGTAAATGCTCTTCAGTGAAATGTCTTCTTATGCCTTTGTCCGTTTTCTAATTTAGATTATTTGGATTTTTATGTTAAGTTCTTAGAGTTATTTGTATACTTTAGATACTAGTCCTTTTCAGAATGTGGTTTGCAAACATTCTCTCCCTCTTTGTGGCTTGTTTTTTCATTCCCTTCAAAGATATATTTTTTTATTATTTTTTTTATGTTTATTTTTGAGAGAGAGCACTTAATGGGAGAGGGACAGAGAGAGAGAGAGAGAGAGAGAGAGAAGACACAGAAGCTGAAGCAGGCTCCAGGCTCTGAGCTGTCAGCACAGAGCCCAGCACAGGGTTCAAACTCACAAAGTGCAAGTGAGCATGACCTGAGCTGAAGTTGGGCACTTAACCAGCTGAGCCACCCAGGTGCCCCTTTTCATTCCCTTCATAAGGTCTTTTGCATAGCCAGAGTTTTTAATTCTGATGAAGTCCAATTTATTTTGGATTGTACTTTTAATTTCAGGAAGTCTTAAAACCTGATTAATGCTAGATCTCCCAAAATTTTTTGTAAAAGTTATATTTTCGTGTTTTACATTTAGGTCTGTCATGTATCTTGAGTTCATTTTTGCATAAGTAATGAGATTGGAATTCATTTTTTTTTGGACGAATACATGTCTATTTGCCCTAGCATCATTTGTTGAAAAGACTGTCTTTCTTCTCTTGAATTACTTTTTGCACCTTTGTCAAAAATCAGTTGGCCATACTTCTGTAGGGGCTAATTTGAGATTCCCTTTTCTTGTTGATACCTGTGTCTGTTGATATCTGTGTCTGTCCATCTGCCAGAACCACAGTTTTGGTTATTCTCAAAATCTGCTAAAGTCATTATAAAATTTTTTTTTATGTTTGTTTATTTACTTTGAGAGAGAGCACATACACAAGCCAGGGAGGAGGAGAGAGAGCAGTGGAGAGAATTTCAAGCAGGCTCCATGCTGTCAGCACAGCACACGAGGCTCAATCTCATGAACTGTGAGATCATGACCTGAGCTGAAATCAAGAGTCAGCTTAACCAATTGAACCACCCATGTGCCCCTAAAGTCATTTTTTTAAGTCTTTTTCTAGAATGTTTTAGTTATTCTAGTTTTTGGTTTTTTTTGTTTTGTTTTGTTTTGTTTTCCATATGCATTTTGGAGTAGTCTTGTGTATATTGGCTATGTCCCAAAAATCTTGCTGGGATTTTTATTGGAATTGCTTAAATTTGAATGTCATTTTTGGGGAGAATTGACATCTTTACTGTGTTGAATCTCCTAGTTCATGAACATGGTATATTTCCATTTTATTAAGTTCGTCTTGAATTCCTTTTATCACCATTTTGTGATTTTCAGCTTACAAATTCTATATATGTTTTGTTAGATTTATAGCAAAGCATTTTCTTTGGAGTCATTGTAAATGATTGTCATTTTTCCTTGGACTCCTCTTACCTTTGAGAAGACTTCAACAAATCACTTATGTTGACCCAGATCATTTGGCTGTATTTGTCAGGCTTTACATTATAAAGTTACTCTTTTCTTCCTTTTTTCCATACTGTACTCTTTGGAAGTAAATCACTGTGTGTTGCTCACATTTAAGTGGGAAATTATCCATTTCCTTAATGGTGGCATGTCTGAATAACTTATTTAGAATTCTGCATGGGAGACTTGTCTCATCCCCATTCATTCATTCATTCATCTCCATCAGTGTGGACTTGGGGGTAATATTTTATATTTTAGTTTAAAATCTAATACTATATTAATTTGTTGCTTTAATTAAGAAATTAATTTGTTCCTCTTGTTGCCAGTTGAGTGCTCTTTCGCTTGGTCCCTCCGTTCTTAGTTATACACTCATTGTTTTGGGCAGGGGTGGGTAGGGAAAGATGGTAATCACTTGCTTTCTAGTATTACACAGTGATCCAGACTTACCTCAAGCCCAGAATCTGCTATTTTGCATTCTCACCAACAATTGATATTGGTAGTTTCTTGGATTCTAGTCATTGTGATAGGTATGAAGTGCTGTCTCCTTGTTTTAATTTGTATTACCCTAATGACAAATTATAACCATTTTATCTCTTTTTGTATTTGCCATTTATGTATCTTTTGGTCAAGTGACTGTTAAAATCTTTATTCGTATTTTTATTTTTTAAGTTTATTTATTTTGATAGCTTGTGTGAGCAGGGGAGGGGCAGAGAGAGAGGGAGAGAATCCGAAGCAGGCCCTGCACTTTTAGCACAGAGCCGGACACGGGGCTCCGGCTCACACACCCTGAGATCACAACCCTGAGCCGACATCAAGAGACAGATGCTTAACCTTAACCAACTGAGCCACCCAGGCACCCCTATTCATATTTTAATTGGGTTCTCTATTATTATTGTTATTATTATTATTAGGTTTAAATTTCTTTTCCCATATTTTGGATACAAGTCCTTTAGTCAGTAGTGTTTTGCAAATACAGGCATACCTCAAAGATACTGCATATTTGGTTCTGTACCACTGCGATAAGGCAAGTCAGATCAGTTTTCTGGTTTCTCAGTGCATATGAAAATTATGTTATACTGTAGTCTACTGTGTGCAAATAATAGCATTATGTCTAAATGAATGTATGTAACATTAACTTAAAAATACTGCATTGGTAGAAAATGCTAACCATCATCTGAGCTTTCAGCAATTCATAATTGTGTTGTTGGAGTAGAGTCTTGCCTTGATGTTAATGACTGCTGACTGATCACATTGGTGGTTTCTGAAGTTTGGGGTGACTGTGGCAATTTCTTAAAAGAAGGCAACAATAAAGTTGGTTAATTGACTCATGAATGATATTTCTGTGGCATGCAATGCTGTTTGATAACGTATTTTTACTCAATGATAGAACTTTCGAAATTGCAGCAAGCCCTGTTGCTGCTTATCAACTAAGTTTATGTAATATTCTAAATCTTTCATTGTCATTTCAACAGTTTTCACAGCACCTTCACCTGGAGTAAATTCCATCTCAAGAAATCATTTCTTTGTTTATCCATAAGACGCAGCTCCTGTTAAAGGTTTTATCATGAGATTGTAGCATTTCAGTTACATCTTGAGGTTCCACTTCTAGTTCTCGTTCTCTTGCTATTTCCACCACATCTACAGTTACTTCTTCCACTGAAGTCTTGAACCCTGCAAAGTAATCCATGACGGTTGGAACCAACTTCTTCCAAATTCCTGTTAATGTTGATATTTTGATCCCTCCCCATAAATCATAAATGTGTTTGTGACACCTAGAATAGTGAATCCTCCTCAGAAGGTTTTCAGTTTTGTTGTTGTTGTTGTTCAGATCCATCAGAGGAATCCCTGTCTATGGCAGCTATAGCCTTACAAAGTGTATTTTTTACATCATGAGACTTGAAAGTCGAAATGACTCTGATCCATGGACTGCTTTGAAAGTTCAGAGTATCTGTGAAGTACAATAAAGGAAGGTATGCCAGCATTTTCTGTTATTGTGTGGTTTGTGTTTTCATTTTTTATCAGTATCCTTCTAAGCAGAAATTTTAAATTTTAATAAAGTCTAAATTATCATTTCTTCTCTGATAAATTCTGCTTTTGGTTTTTGTTTCATCTTAAACCTCATTACCAAACCCAGGGTGCACAGATTCTGCATCTTTTTTTGTTTTAACTCTACTGCCTTGATAGTAAGCTTTAAGTGTTTTTTTTAAACACATTTTAAAAAAATGTTTATTTTTCAGAGAGAGAGAGAGCGCACGTGCGTATTAAGAGGGGGGTGGGGCAGAGAGAGAGAGGCAGACAGAGAATCCGAAGCAGGCTCCAGGCTCCAAGCTTTCAGCCCAGAGCCCAAGATGGGGCTTGAACTCATGAACCATGAGATCATGACCTGAGCTGAAATTGGATGCTTAACCAACTTAGTCAGCCAGGCACCCCTAAGTAAGTCTTGAAATAGGATAGAGTCCTTCAGCTTTGTTCTTCAGTATTGTGTTGACTATTCAAAGTCTTGTTTTTCCTTTTAAACTGTAGAATCAGTTTGTTGGTGTTTGCAAAGGGGTTGAATCTGTAGATCATGGTGGGAAGAATTGACTTCTTAACTATATTGTTTTCCAGTTCATGATCATGGAACATCTTTCTATTTGTTTAGATCTTGATCTCTATTTCTTGTTTGCTGAATGTTTTATATGAATAGGTGTTGGGTTTGTAAAATGTATTTTCTATGGCAGTTAATATGATCATATATATATATATATATATATATATATATATACACACACACACACACACACACACATATTTATATTTATTTTCCTGTGGCCTATTGATGTAGTTGATAGCATTGCTTTTTCTATTTTTTTTTTTTTCAATTTATTTTGAGAGAGAATGAGGGAGGGACTGAGAAGCCCTCCCCTGCTTGTGCTCGCTCCCTCTCAAAAATAAATAAATATACTTAAAAAAATTTAAAAATATTAACAAATAGAATTGAATACACATACATCTTGACAAAGAAAAAGAAAAAGAAATGGAATGAATTCAGGTGATGCAAGACTGATTCATGATTCAGAAACCAGTAAGTGTAATCTACCACATTAACAGGTGAAAGAAGAAAAATTATTTGTGATTACACCAATTGATGCAGAAAACTTAAAAAAAATTCTTTTGGTTATTTTTATGTGAAAAAGAAAGCTTTTGACAAGAATACATCACCCATTCATGATGAAACTCAGAAAACTAGAAATAGAGGGAAACTTCTTCAGCTTGAAGAAGAAGCTCCGAAGAGCCTGCTTCAGATTCTGTGTGTCTCTCTCTCTTTCTCTCTCTGCCCCTCCTTTACTAATGCTCTATCTCTCTAAAAAATATTTAAAAAAAAATTTTTAAATACAGGTTTTGTGAAAATTTTGAAACACTGATGAAAGAAATCTGATTTAAATAAATGGAAAAACTTACTGTGTTCATAGATTGAAAGACAATGAAGTCACAATTTATATTCAAATTCTAGCAAGATACTTTTTGTAGATGTATACAAGATTATTCTAAAATATATTTTGACAAAGTTAAGAATAGATAAAACAATTCTCATAATGATTAATAAGGGGAAGAAATCATTCCACCTGATTTTAAAACTTATTATGTAGCTCCATTAATCATGACAATGTAAGTGTCTGAAGGAAAGACACATAGATCAGTAAAGCAGAATGGAGGACTCAGAAATAGCCCTATACAAGTACAGCTGAGTGATTTTTGGTGAAGGTGTAAGATGATTAGTGTAAAATGTTGCTGGAGCAGTTGAGTACCCGTAGGTGAAAAAAATTAAAATAGATCATAGATTTAAATATAAAACATTAAAGCACCCAACTTTTAGAAGATAACAAAGGTTTTATTTTCAAGACCTATGGCATGATGAAATGTTCTTAGTCATGACACCAAATGCATGATTCATAAAATCTTGGTAAAGAGTACCACATGAAAATTAATTTTTTTTCCGTTAATAAAAATGCTGTTAAATGGATGAAAAAGTGAGCTACAGACTGGAAGAACATATGTATAAACCATATTTGACCAATGACTCATAGAGAACATAAAAAGAGTTCTCAAAATTCAACATTCAGTGCTATTAGAAAATGAGCAAACAGGGGCGCCTGGGTGGCGCAGTCGGTTGGGCGTCCGACTTCAGCCAGGTCACGATCTCGCGGTCCATGAGTTAGAGCCCCGCGTCAGGCTCTGGGCTGATGGCTCAGAGCCTGGAGCCTGTTTCCGATTCTGTGTCTCCCTCTCTCTTTGCTCCTCCCCCGTTCATGCTCTGTCTCTCTCTGTCCCAAAAATAAATTAAAAAAAAAAAAAAAAAGTTGAAAAAAAAAAGAAAATGAGCAAACAATATGAACAGACATTTCACAGAGTAGTACTATGAATGACAAACACATGAAAAACTGTGTAATTAACCTATCCTTTAAGAAAATGCAAATGAAAACTATTATGGGGCACGTGGGTGGCTCAGTCAGTTAAGTGTCTGACTTCACTTCAGGTCATGATCTCAGGCCCCACATCCGCCTCTGCTGACAGCTCAGAGCCTGGAGTCTGCTTCTGATTTTGTGTCTCCCTCTCTCTACCCCTCTCCTGCTCGTTTGTTGTCTCTCTTTGTCTCTCAAAAATAAATAAGTGTTAATAAATTAAAAAAAGAAAAAACTATTATGATATTACCACTTAATTTTTTAGAGTATCTTAAAGGGAAAGTAGCCATAATATCAAATACTGACTAGGATGTGAAAAAAAATGGTTATCTCCATACGTTGTTAGTGTGAATATTAAATGGTAAACCCACTTTAGAAAGTAGCTTTGCTGTTCTTAAAAATCTACACATAACAGTATTTTTAATACCTTTATTTTTTAAGGCCATTAAGTCATAACATTTTTATGGTCTTGATGGAAAAATGTGGCTTGTAAAAACATGAGTCGAGTACAATAGAAATTGCTTTTTATTTCTGTAAATCGGTAATAAGTTTAGAATAAAGGATTGGGGGCTGTCACAGGAAACATTATTAGGACTGTTACAGCCTTATTAAAGGAAAAAGTGGTTTGCAGAAAGACATACCTACAGAAAAATATTTTTTTTTTTTTTTTCAACGTTTATTTTATTTTTTTGGGACAGAGAGAGACAGAGCATGAACGGGGGAGGGACAGAGAGAGAGGGAGACACAGAATTGGAAACAGGCTCCAGGCTCTGAGCCATCAGCCCAGAGCCTGACGCGGGGCTCGAACTCACGGACCGTGAGATCGTGACCTGGCTGAAGTCGGACGCTTAACCGACTGCGCCACCCAGGCGCCCCTACAGAAAAATATTTTTTACAGATTCCTTAAAGCTTTTAAAGCTTTTGTTATCACCATGGCTGCATTTTAGGTTTGACTCTTAAGTTTATTGAAATCGTAAGCTGTAGTTTATAGTGGGTAGGTATAGGGGTAGCACTGAAAATGTAGGTATACTCTAAAGTTTCAGCTTAGGGGCGCCTGGTGGCTTATTTGGTTAAGCGTCCCACTGTTGATTTAGGCTCAGGTCATGATCTCATGGTTCGTGAGATTAAGCCCCGCGTTGGGTTCTGTGCTGACAGCACGGAACCGGCTTGGGGTTCGTTCTCTCTCTCTCTCTCTCTCTCTCTCTCTCTCTCTCTCGTTCTCTTTGTCTCTCAAAATAAATAAATAAACTTTAAAAACCAAATTTCAATGTTTTGGCTTAAATCACTAATATGATAGGTATGTTGTTTTCATGTCCTGACATTGTAATATGGTTTACTCTTTAGGACCTTTTCCTGAGTCTGGAGCAGCAAGTTCAGTACATATCAAAGGAACACTTGAGAAACCATTGTGGTTAAGACTTAAGTTTTGTTATATATCACTGATATATTTTGTAGCTATGTTTGAATTTTTCAAATAATGTCAGACACTTGATTATTTCCCATTTTTAGAGAAGGCAGCACAATTCTGGTGTCAGATTTGGGCTTGAGTTCCTGGCATACTACTATCTAGCCTTTTGTAAATTCTTTTTATTATCTTTAAGCTTAACTTCATAGAGTTGTTGTGAGGAGTAAATGATATATAGTATGTCTAGTGGTTGAACAGTACAGTGCTTTGATATATGATAAGCACTCAAAAATTGTCAGTCTTTTATAACTGGCCAGAAGAAGCCTTTCAAACTCAACAGCATACAGATGTAGTCCTATATACTGTTACTCTGGAGATGTTTGTTAATGAGTGGTCTGGAAATGTATCCAGTCACAAGCTATTCTGATGAAATGAATATAGTTCAGGTAAGAGATGGCAAATTTTTGGAGGTGAGGTGACAAGCTTCAGTCATTAACCATCTTCCCATCTCACCCTGTTTTTATAAGCTGCTGTGGTGTGACATAGTGGCAGAGATGCCTTTGGAGAGTGCTGGTTGAGCTTGGCTAGGCTTTGGTTTCTGTTACTTAATGAGACCTAAGGATGGTTCTTGATTCTTTCCCTTCTATATACAATACATCCAGTTGGTCACTTAAGTGCTACTGATTGATCCCCTTAATATTTATCTTCTATCATCTTGCTTGCAACTACTACAAGTCAGGTGTTTATCATTTCTCATTATAATTAACTATAAAAGCTCCTACCAACTGGTTTTCCTGCTTCCTAACTAGTTGGGATTCTGCCCTGCTACTCATACCAAAGGTAGCTTTCTAAAATGCAAATTTGACTGTGTAAGCAGAGTTAAGAGCTTTGACAGTAGAATCAGAACTTCTGGGGTCAAATTCCATCTCTTCCTTGTGTGATCCTAAGTTAAATTCTCTGTACCTTGGTTTCTACATTTATTAAGAAGAATATTTCAAATCGAACCCACAGTCACCTGGAAAGATGGCTAAAGATACACTGCTAAACTCCTAGCCCATTACTGGGTCCCTTGATCTTGGGTTGGATCACGAAATCCATAACTTATGAAAAACATCTCAGTTGGTTCAGATACCCCTTTATGAGTCTTCCTAAGATACCATGCACTTTGTCTTTAGGTTTTTGTACTCCTTGTGTCTGATGGGCACACCTACTTTGTCCAGCTAACTCTTGTTCCTCCTTCAGTACTTGGTTCCAGGTCTGTCCTCAACCAGGAAGGGTCTGACTTTCTGATTGTGGATTTCGTGCTTTAGGAAGTCCTCTCTAGTGCTCAGTGTTCTATAATCTTCCTCAAATACACTGTCTAAAATATAGGAAAAAGGTAATATATTTGTTGTAGACAACTATTATAAAAGCATACATTTCTTCACTGCTTGGCATTTGGCATTTTGCAAATTTCTGGCTTACTGATTTGCTGTCTCTTCTAAGATCCTTGGGAATAAATTTTATATCCTCAGTGTCTTGTAAATCTTAAAATTGTATTAAAATTATTAATCTTAAAATCTAAAAGTTATTCTTTTAGGAAATTTTCTTTACTGAAATGAAACATCTTTATAACAAGGTGTGCAGAGTGGGGGTCATGATGCATCAAGTCTTTGTTTTCTTATTGTATCATTTATTTGGATTCATCCACCTTTCATATTTGTACATCTTTGACCTCCTGGATTTTCTGTAGTTTTTAACCGGAACTTAGTTTGATTTATTCCAGTATTTGTAGGTGAGGACATTGTGGGATAGAACCAGAAATGAAATCAAGAATGTAAAACATTGTGAGATTTGGTTCTTGGATTTTAGATGTTTTTGTGTTTTATTTAGTGAATCATTTCTAATTCATTTAGATTTGGATGTGTGGTTGTCTTGCTCAAGGCGTTCAAACTTTGTGCATCTTAGTTTTCCTGTTGGTAAAGTGAGAGACTAGATGGTCTCTAAAGTTTCTTCCAGCTCTAAAATTTTTGCTGTTCCAAGTAAAAATTGAATAGGTGTTCAAATATTTAGCTGTTGCTATTACAAATAAAGTAATAAGACTCATTTTATCTTTTAAGCTCTCTCCATTTTATAAATAATTCCTTTAGGCACACATAAACTTTGTTATCAGCAAAAGTTAATTTCTTTCTCTTGTTTACCTAGATTTTCCTGGACCTCCTGATTATAGTTCTTTCTGATTTGAGTGTGTTATCGAAATAGATGCGGGAGGCTGATAAGTAGATACAACTCAAGTGTTGTCATGAAAGAACTTGCCAAATGATTTTTCTCACTGGGCTGCTAATGAGAAAAGTCAAAATGATATATTTCTCTGTTAATGTGGTAGATTATTTTGCTCTTGAGTAACATTTAGGTCTTCTTTGTTTTCATTTAAGTGCCAAGGATGACATTGATCTTGATGCCTTGGCTGCAGAAATAGAAGGAGCTGGTGCTGCCAAGGAACAGGAACCTCAAAAGTCAAAGGGGAAAAAGAAAAAGGAGAAAAAAAGGCAAGACTTTGAGTAAGTATATTTTAAATATATTTGATTTTTATTAGCTTTGGTATTAGATTCACTTATTAAATTAATTTGGTGCCTCAAAATATATTTTAATCCTTTCTAGTGAAGATGATATCCTGAAAGAACTGGAAGAATTGTCTTGGGAAGCTCAAGGCATCAAAGCTGACAGAGAAAGTGCTGCAGTAAAGGTGAAAGACCCTTGTTACCTATTCTGCATCCTAGTGCCAGTTTTAGGGAGCTGCCTTTTAGAAGCTTTCGAGCAGTGTGAATATGTTAATTAAAAGTTTCTATAGATTCTGCTGCCAAAGGGGGAAAACAGTTTTTAAGAAAGAAATATGTTGTAAAACCCAACACAGATACAAAGACATTTTATTTGGGATTTCAGAGGTATTTTGTGATATGTTGCTCATTCACAATTGGTACATTTGGAGATAAAATGTTCCTGTCTCTATCTCCAGTGTTCTTTGATCTTCTTTTTCATTCTTTGAATTTGGATAACCTAAAGTAATTGGAAAGTGATAGACATATTTTTTTTTCATTCAGCTTCCTTGTAGGCTTTGTATACCATTTGAAGAAGGTAGTAAATGTGGACTGATGATTAGTACTTGTTTCAGAGCACCTGGATTCTGAAATTTACAGTGAATGTGAAATGTGCCTGAGGTCTAGGCTAGCTTCTGGTACTTGATTGAGTTTTATATTCTTGAAAAAAATGACCTTATTTTGAAGTTATTTGGAGAATTTTTTCTATGCATACTTAATAAAGTACATGATTGAGGAGTCTCAGTTATTTTAAAACATAAAATATAACTGTTAATATTTTTAACAATGGAATTGTTTTAGCCAACAGAAAATAATGAAGAAGAATCCACCTCAAAACAAGATAAAAAAAAGAAAGGACAGAAAGGCAAAAAACAAAGTTTTGATGATAATGATAGTGAAGAATGGGAAGATAAAGATTCAAAATCGAAAAAATCTGCAAAGCCAAAAGTGGAAATGTACTCTGGGAGCGATGATGATGATGATGATTTTAATAAACTTTCTAAAAAAGCTAAAGGGAAAGCTCAGAAATCAAGTAAAAAAGGGGATGGCTCAGAAGATGATGAGGATAACAGTAAAAGAATTAAAGAGCGTTCCAGAGTAAATTCTTCGGGTGAAAGTGGTGATGAATCAGATGAATTTTTGCAGTCTAGAAAAGGACAGAAAAAAAATCAAAAAAATAAGCCAGGTCCTAATGTGGAGAGTGGGAATGAAGATGACGACTCCTCCTTCAGAATTAAGACAGTGGCCCAAAAGAAGGCAGAAAAGAAAGAACGGGAAAGAAAAAAGCGAGATGAAGAAAAAGCAAAACTGCGGAAGCTGAAAGAAAAAGAAGAGCTAGAGACTGGGAAAAAGGATCAGAGTAAACAATCTCAAAAGAAATCTGAAGAAGAAACTATAAAATCCAAAGTGACCCTTGATGTTGGAGCAGTCCCTACTTCTGAAGAGAAAGGAGAGACTCCCACAGCTGCTGAAGGTTGGTAATATTATTAAGGAAAGGGCTGTAGGCTTGGACTCACAGTCTGAGTTTCACCCAAGGTCATTTTTTTTTACGTTTATGTATTTATTCTGAGAGAGAGTGTGTGCTCACATGTGCGCAAGCAGGGGTGAAGTGGAGGGGAGAGAGAATCCCAAGCAGGCTCTGTGCTGTAAACGTGGAGCCCACTGCAGGGCTTGATCTCGCGACTTGTGAGATCATGACCTGAGCCAAATGAAAATCAAGAGTTGGACACTTAACCGACTGAGCCACCCAGGTGGCCCCAGAAATTTTGTTTTTTGTCCTTGGTTGTAAAGGGACTTAAGTTGTAAGAAGAAGCGTTAAAAAATTTTTTTTTAATGTTTATTTATTTTGAGAGACAGAGAGAGAGACAAACAGCGTAAGCATGGGAGGGGCAGAGAAGGAGGGAGACACAGAAACTGAAGCAGGCTCCAGGCTCTGAGCTGTCAGCACAGAGCCCCATGCCAGGCTTAAACCCACGAACTGTGAGATCATGACCTGAGCCGAAGTCAGTTACTTAACTGACTGAACCACCCAGGTGGGAAGAAACCTTTTAAAAATTACATCTAGGGATGCTTGCGTGGCTCATTGGGTTAAGCATCCAACTCTTGATCTCAGGGTCATGAGTTCAAGCCCTATATTGGACTCCAAGCTGGGCATGAAGCTTACTTTAATTAATTAAGTAAGTAAGTACTTTTGATTTTCATTGTTAAACATTTATATATATATATATATATATATATATATATATATATATATAGTATAAAATGTCTAAAATGGTTTGTGTACAGACTAGGATTTTTATAGAATTTCACTGTGAAAACAGTTTCGGTGCTGACAAATACTGGAAGGTCTAAAGTGATATATTCCTTTTGATGTCTCAGTATCAGATAATGAATTCTTTTCCTGTTTTTAAAAGCCCAATTTAATATATGAAATACAAAAGCAACAACATGCTAAAATTAATTAACATCTTTCAAGCAACTGTGAGCCAAGTTTTGTTTTCTTTTTTTGGTAGAACCAATTAATGAAAAGTAAGCTTTCTAGCTAGAATTCTTCTTTTTCATAAGAATAAAGATCAAATGATTCATACAGCTTGTTCAAAAAAATTTTCTTTTTAATGTTTATTTATTTTTGAGAGAAAGAGAGAGTGCAAGTAGGGGAGGGGCGGAGAGAGAGGGAGACAGAGAATCTGAAGCAGGCTCCAGGCTCTGAGCTGTCAGCACAGAGCCCGATGCGAGGCTCAAAGTCACAAACTGCGAGATCATGACCTGAGCTGAAGTCGGACGCTTAGCCGACTGAGCCACCCAGGTGCCCCTCATACAGCTTTTTTTAAGACTAGAAAACTTTTAATGGAAAAATTGACATATCTTTTTTAACCAAATTTGTATTATCTGGACATCTTTGAAGAGTAATACCACAAAAGTAGCTTCATAAACTTTAATTCTTTAGCATAATGCTGTAGAGTTCTTGGAAGATAGTTATCTATATTTTTATATTTTATCTTTTTTTTTAATGTTTTTATTAATTTATTTTTGAGACAGAGACAGAGCATGAGCAGGGGAGGGACAGAGAGAGAGGGAGACAGAGAATCCGAAGCAGGCTCCAGGCTCTGAGCTGACAGCACAGAGCCCGACGCAGGGCTTGAATTCACGGAGTGTGAGATCATGACCTGAGCTGAAGTCAGATGCTCAACCTACTGAGCCACCCAGGTGCCCCTATATTTTATCTTTCTAATATCCCCTTAAGGTAGGCATCATTCCTATCCTCCTCTTCTTTAAAAAAAAATTGTTTTAATGTTTTTATTTTATTTTTGAGAGAGAGTGTGAACGGCGTTGGGGCAGAGAGACAGGGAGACACAATTTGAAGCAGGCCCCAGGCTCTGAGCTGTTGGCACAGAGCCTGACGTGGGGCTGAACTCACGACTGTGAGATCATGACCTGAGCTGAAGTCAGACACTTAACCAGCTGAGCCACCCAGGCGCCCCCATCCTCTTTTAGAAGTAAAACTATCTACTAAATTTCGGCAGGAATTAAGATACCATGGATTAAGTGATACATTAGATACAGTATATCTTCTTCCTGCTGACTGAATCCTCCTGTCTTATTGGGTATCCCAGGACAATTTAGAGCAATGCTAGCATTGAAGCCAACTCCGTTTTTTGGAGCTGTTCTGTACCTCTCGAGAAACCTTACCCTGCTGCTGGCATCAACCTCAGCCCAATATGGTCTTTGAATTCTGGGGGCTGCTTATTACTGTGTTAGGAAACCACTTTTTATTTTTTTTTATTTTTATTTTTTTAATTTTTTTTTAAAATGTTTATATTTTTGAGACAGAGAGAGACAGAGCATGAATGGGGGAGGGTCAGAGAGAGGGAGACACAGAATCTGAAACGGGCTCCAGGCTCTGAGCTGTCAGCACAGAGCCCGACGCGGGGCTCAAACCCACGGACCGCGAGATCATGACCTGAGCCAAAGTCGGCCGCTTAACCGACTGAGCCACCCAGGCGCCCCAGGAAACCACTTTTTAAAAAACACTTTGCCTCTGTTCTTTTTTGGTAGATGACAATGAAGGAGACAAAAAGAAAAAAGATAAGAAGAAAAAGAAAGGAGAAAAGGAAGAGAAAGAGAAGGAGAAGAAAAAAGGACCTAGCAAAGCCACAGTTAAAGCTATGCAAGAAGCTCTGGCTAAGCTTAAAGAAGAAGAAGAACGACAAAAGAGAGAAGAGGAGGAACGCATAAAACGGCTTGAAGAGTTAGAAGCTAAACGTAAAGAAGAGGTATGTTTTCATGAAGTTATGTTTAAAGTCTCTGCTCTGTAAGATATCTTTAATCTTCTTATTCTAAAAATGTCATAGTTGTATGGTAATTCAATTACATTATTATTCAGATGTAAATAATAAGATGAAGCAATATAGAAAACTCTACCTTTATTCACTCAGGTGCAGAGGTTGGTTATATATCCACTCCAATACTTGGTCTACTCTCATATGATGTTAATTAATAGTTATTATGTACACTGTTGAAGTATTTTCATTTGTGGCATCTGGGTATTTCAGTCAGTTAAGCATCCAACTCTTGATTTCAGCCCAGGTCACCATCTTACAGTTGGTGGGTTCGAGCCCTGCATTGGGATTCTCTCTCTTCCTCTCTCTCTGCACCTCCTTTGCTCGTGTTGTCTCAAACATAATTAAGTAAACATTTAAAAAATAATATTTATTTTCATTTGGGTATTCATAATGTAATACTTTGAATGTATTTCAAGAGCTTTGTTTGAATTTGTGTTCTTGACATTTAAATTTCATAATTATGTCAATACAATTTTTGTCTGATATGTACTCCCATGCAGGAAAGACTAGAACAAGAAAAGAGAGAAAGGAAAAAGCAAAAAGAAAAAGAACGAAAAGAACGCTTGAAAAAAGAAGGGAAACTTTTAACTAAATCCCAGAGAGAAGCCAGAGCCAGAGCTGAAGCTACTCTTAAACTTCTACAAGCTCAGGGTAAGTAGTATTTTTAACTAACTGAATAGTCTAGAAGCTTCTGTCATGCAGTTATAGGTCTGTAATGGTCAAAAGGAGAGTAGAAGTCAGAGAATTTCTATGAAAATGCTGTGGAAAAAGTCAAATAAAAATGTAAAGAATAGGGACACCTGGTTGGCTCAGTTGGTAGACCATGCATCTCTTGGTTCCAGGGCATGCATTCAAGCCCCAGGCTGGGTATGAGCTTACTTAAAAGTGTAAAGAATAGGTAAGATAATTACATTATTTAGGGAGGTGACTTCTATATGATGATGAACATTTATGTGTAAATGATAGTATGTCTGTAAATAAGTTTTTGTTTCCCCCACAATAAACAAAGATAGAGAATACAGTAAAATCAATCACCAAGTATCTGCTACTCAGTTTCAACAATTGTCAGTATTTAACCGTTCTTGTTTTCTCTCTCTCCACTGACTTTTTTTCCTCAAGTATTTTAAAGTGAATTTTAAACACGATATTATTTTACTCCTTTTTACTTTATTATTTTACTCCTATTTTACTAACAAATGAGGACTTTTTTTTTTTACATTAAGTAGATTTTGTATTACATATAACAAAATTAATTTCTTGATAGCCTCTGGTTGTCTATGTATAGTTTTTCCCCTTATATCCACAATGTTTTTTATAATTTGTTTGTTTAAATCAGGATCCAGATTAGATCCACGCGTTGCCTTTGGTTGATATGTCTGTCTCTCACTGATACTATTACCCATTCTTGGTTTTGGTATACCATTTATTAGTTGTAGATACTGGGTTATTTGGAATTTCTCATATTCTGAATTTGTCTAATTGCATTCTCCTAGTCTTGGCTAATAAACTTCTCTATCGGTTAAAATTTCCTATATCTAGCAGCTTGGCTTTTCCAAGTGGTACTATGTACTTCCTGTTGCCTCATGTCCGGAGGCATGTGATCTGGTTGTCTCACTTTTGGTGATACCAGGATTGATTATTGGGTTAGGTATTGGCAGCTTTGTCCATTATACAAGTAATCCACTGATTTTTCACCTAATAATTTAATATCCAATTAGTGATCATTGCCTGTATCAAGGAGCTCATTAGGAATTGCAGAGTTGTGATATACTGTCATTCCTTTTGCATTTATTAGCTATAATCTTTGTTTAAAGAAAAACTTTCCCTGAAATACAGTTCATGCAGGAAAGCCAGGATAAATGCTTATTTTCCTTCATTAATCCTCAGGATAATAAATTGATGTCTTAGCAACTTCCAAAGGTGATCAGTGAGTGTAATTTTGTTTTTTGGATCTGTATTATTTTAATGGGGTTTTATGTAATTTACATGTTTTTATCTCATGAAATCATTTATATTTTTTAATACTCAAAATTGTCCCATCTTTGGCCAGCGGGACCTCATTTAGGTTGGTCCCTCTGATTTTTTCCACACAACCACAGTATTCTTTGACCTCTACCTCACTTTCTAACACAACAAGGTATCTGTGGTACATCTTACACATTTTCTGCCCTAGACCAGAAATCACCTGTTTATACAAGGAGCCCTAGTTCTTTTAGTTTAGAGACCATAATCTGGACGTGTAATTATGTTTCTGACAGGTAAGATGATTTAAAATAGTTTCTCTGCTCCATTGAGAAGAATATTGAGAAGAAGACCTCTCTTAATTTCTTGTTCTTACATTTCACAGATTTTTATATGACAGTAATTTTGGTGCTTTTGCTATAATTACAGTAATAGGTACCATTTATTGTATATTTATTAAGTAACTGATACTGTCATAAACCTTTGACATTGTCTCTTTCCTTATAAGAATCTAATAGGTATTTTCATTCCCATCATTCATTCCCAAACTCCAACTTTAAACTGTTTGCCCAATGTCATGGAGCTGAGATTTAAACTGATCTGTGTGACCACCTCTTTATTATGCATTATATGTTCAGCTGGCAGCAGTAAATGTACAGAAACACAGTACTTGGATCAAAAAGTTTATTCTTAATTGGGGATGTAGTTTTTTTTTTGTTTTTTTAAAAAAAAAATTTTTTTTCCAACGTTTTTTATTGATTTTTGGGACAGAGAGAGACAGAGCATGAACGGGGGAGGGGCAGAGAGAGAGGGAGACACAGAATCAGAAACAGGCTCCAGGCTCCGAGCCATCAGCCCAGAGCCTGACGCGGGGCTCGAACTCACGGACTGCGAGATCGTGACCTGGCTGAAGTCGGACGCTTAACCGACTGCGCCACCCAGGTGCCCCGGGGATGTAGTTTTTTAAAGATGAAATTAGAGAACAAATATGAGTACAACTAGCACCCAGATACGAGATTTGACTGGTGACTATTTGGATGTCTAAAAGCACTCATGAAGAAATTGGGATGGGACCAAGCAGGGAATAATTTTCCATTCTTAGAAATGTTTTATGGAGTAGTTTGACTTGTACTTATGAGATTAGATGAAAATTATAATTAAGTAGACACTGTCCCCAATGTGGGGCTTGAACTCATGACCCTAAGATCAAGAGCTAGCCAAGAACAACCCCCCCCCCCCCCCCCCCCCCGTCATTTAATATGATGATCATTAGGATGGGTTTGGAAGAGATGGTCTCTCGAGTGGCATCTCTCCCCTTGGGCTCTTATTTTTCATAATGTTGCTCAATATTTGTCCTCTTACTGATTCCCTATGTATTGATAAAAAGTCCAAGCTCCTTAGCTTGATATTAAAGGCCTCCACACTATGCTCATTGAGTCATCACAAAAGAAGCTACAGTGTTTTGTTTCACCGTATCTTTCAAAGCTACCTTATTGGGTAAAGATCAGGTACCACATTCATTACCTAGAATAATATAAAACTTATTTATTGAGCCCAAAATGTGTTTGAGAGTGTAGGTATCTGCCAGTGTTTTCTGATAATTACTCTGAATTGTGTAGCAGATAGCATTTTCAGTCAGTTCTATAGCCTTTAGCCTATTAACTACTAACCATATAGCAAGTACTTTACAAATAATTTGAAGTTAATTCACTTCAGGCAAAGAGTTTCTGTGTGAATTTGATTGTAATAATCTCAGTTTGCAAGGTGAATGGAATATCTGAACACACATGTTGATGTTGACTACAAATATAACAGTTTATTAAACATTCCCTAACTCGAAGAATAGTCTGTTGATTAAGTCTGCAGTGTTGTTGTGACCACCCTTCAGTTCATCTAACTTACAGTTTCCCCTCCCAGGTCCCTGCTTTTACTTACTAGGGGTAGGCTGCTGGGCAGGGATATCTCTGGTCAACTGGATTATCTCCACATTGTCAGCTGGCTTTATCCTTTTATTTTAGTTTGTCTTACCAAATGATAGCTCTGATTTTATAATTCTGGCCAATCTCATTACTTACATACATGCATTCATTCAGTACTTTAAAGTTAAGAACAATTTTAAGTGATTTCCTTCTGTTAATGACTTCATTCAAGACCCCACAGTAAATAGTTTTTATTGTTTTATAAAATTTCTGCCCTATGTATGACTGTGTCAGTAATCCAGCAAATGGAATGTAACCTCTCTTAGGAGTTTGTTATAGGAATGGAGAGGAAGGATTGTAATAGAGAACCATTCCATGTCTGGGATTTACTAGTAACTGTTGACTGATGAAGATGTATTCTCCTCAGATTCAGTAATGTTACTTGCAGATCAGATTTGACATTGGTTTGTACTGCCATGTCTTAATTTGACAAAATTTATTTGTTTGCTCTATTTAAGAGAAAATATGAAGTGTTCAAAACTGGATAGTAAGAACCATGAATTCAAATAAAAACAGATTTGTGATCTGACACTAACCTTTTCATTTTGGATAAGTCACTTTCTCATTGAATCTTACTTTTGACCAGCTTTTGACCAGCTGTGAAGCTGGACATAGTTGAAAAAAAGTAAACTTAATGACTTTGTTTTGTAATGGTAATGAAACTTCTGTTATACTTAGTATTAGTTTTTTATTTGTATTGTAACAAATTTAGTAGCTTAAAAAGATACAAAATTTATTACTTTGAAATTCTCTAAATCAGATGTCTGATGTGGGTCTCACTGGTTTAAGGTGTTGGCAGGCCTGCATTCCTTTCTGGAGTTTCTAGGGTAGAACTGATTCCCTTGTTTTCTTCTAGAGGCATTCATATTACTTGGTTCATGATGCCCTTCTTTCATCTTCAGAGCCATCAGTATTGCATAATGCTGACTATTTTTCCATGGGTACATCATCCTCTGACTTCAGCCTGTACCTCAGAGAAAGGTTCTTCATTTTTAAAGGATCTCATGCAGTTGATTAGGTTGGGTTCACTTAGATAATCCAGGATAATGTCTCTCATCTCAAGTCCTTAGGCTTATTCACATCTGCAGTGTCTTTTTTGCCACGTTAGGTAACATATTCACATGTCCTGGGGATTAAGACCTGGATGTTTTGGGGCAGGGGGAGGCATTATTCTATTTACTATGCACTTAATTTTCATCTTATTTGTGAGTTCATTACAAAGAAAACATTTTGTGAGTGTCATGTTTTCACTGTACCTTTCAAAGACCAAAATACAGATTTTTAAATATGTTTATGTTAAATGTTTAAATAGAGATCAGTGACCGTATTACTCTGAAATGTGCTGGAGGTTACCTGATGCTATTTATTTGCCATGTCTTGTTCCTTTAGTGCTTAAATTGGAGAATTCAAGCCAAACAAGGCTGATTAATTATATTGATGATGAAAAGGCATATAAATAGTAGCATATTTTTCATTACTACTAAAGTATTTGGAAGAATAGGTGTTAAATTAGGACCTACTCTGGGGCGCCTGGGTGGTTCAGTTGGTTGGGTGGCTGACTTCGGCTCGGGTCATGACTTTGCGGTCCGTGAGTTCGAGCCCCGCGTTGGGCTCTGTGCTGACAGCTCAGAGCCTGGAGCCTGTTTCGGATTCTGTGTCTCCCTCTCTCTGACCCTCCCCTATTCATGCTCTGTCTCTCTGTCTCAAAAATAAATAAACGTTAAAAAAAAAAAAAAATAGGATCTACTTTTAATTTCTCTTGTTTCTGTCAGATTGTTAGAGGCATTTATTCTGAAGTGAAAAGGATAGATTAAAGGTAGAATTTACCTTTTTTTCAACTGTGGCTTCATTTTGGCTTTTCTAATTTTTATTGTCTGTTTCAGTTCATAGTCCAAAATTTATGGAGTAAGTAGAGCTAGTGAAGGTTTTTGTGGACCTTGTGGGAGATGTGGGAAAAGGAGTTGTAGAATTTCTGTCCTTTCAAGCTGTGAAATTCTTTATTTATTTTTACAAAATTTTTAAAGCTTATTTATTTTGAGAGAGAGTGAGCTAGGGAGCACAAGTCGGGGGAGAGGCAGGGAGAGAGACTCCCAAGCAGGCTCTGCATTGTCAACGCAGAGCCCTGCACAGGGCTTGATCCCACAAGCCATGAGATGACCTGAGCCCAAATCAAGAGTTGGACGCTTAACCCACTGGGCCATCCACGCACCGCTGTAAAATTCTTAAATTTCTTTGTTCACTTTGAATTGCATACATTGTTGAATGATCATTATTTTTTTTTTTTAGTGAGAATTTTTTTAATATTTATTTATTTTGAGAGAGAGAATGAGAACACAAGTGGAGGAGGGGCAGAGAGAGAGGGAGACACAGAATCTGAAGCAGGCTCTAGGCTCTGAGCTATCAGCACAGAGCCCAATGTGGGGCTCGAACTCACAAACTTGCGAGATCATGACCTGAGCTGAAGTCGGATGCTTAACCAACTGAGCCACTCAGGCGTTCCGAATGATCATTATTTTTAAAACAGAGTGGTGCACACATGGTTACTTCTTTTTGAAGAGAGGAGTCAGGGAAAGGGGTCTCTGATATCTGAAGAGTTTGAAGGGACTCCCCCCCCCCCTTTTTTTTTTAACTTTTGAGGCCAAATAGCAGCTCCACTTAAATGGAACTTCAAAACATAAAGGGTAAAGTTCTGAGAGTACCTCATATTTTTGGCCAGAGGGACGAGAGGGGCTCCTGGGAGCCAGAGAGTGTAGGGGAAATTGCAGGTGGGGGAGAAGTGACAGAAGAATCCTATAATTCTGTTGATGAATGGACATAAATCCTAGGCTTACTATATAGTTCTTTGTGTTTAGAAGAGACCCAAAGAAGGATAGTCAAAACTTTAAGAACTAATCCATGATATAAACCAGTGCCCAAGACCCAGATTTACCTCTATGGCTCATGTATGTACCAGGTAAAATACTGATTCTAAGTATACTGTGGAAAGTCTGTTATAAATGTTCTAATTTCTGTAGCAGCCATTAAATAAGATTAAAACTAAAAGTAGATAAATTAAAAAGGAAATCTAAAGTATATTCAAATAATCCACAAGAAAGCAGGAGGTGAAAAGGGAAATGGGAAACAGAGGTAACAAATCAAATAATAAAATGATAGACTTAAAACCAACTATATTAATAATTAAAATATGAATAGTCTAAAGATATCAATTAAGAGACTGTCAGAAACCAAGAGCCAGCTAGCTATGTGCTGTCTGCAGTAAATCCACTTTAAGTGTACTGATATAGATAAAATGGTAAAAATAGATACCAAAAGAAAGCTGAAGTTGTTATATTAATCTGAAGTACTTCAGAACAAGTAAAATTACCAAAATAAAGACCTACATTGCATATGATAAAAAGTGAATGCCTCATAACTTTATAACAATCTTATGTGTACCTAACTACAGGTTCACAAATATTCACCAAAATAGACCATTTTTGGGGAGCCATAAAATAAATGCTAAAACATTTAAAAGATTTGAAATCTTACAGTGTTTTCTGGGGGACCAAAACAGAATTAAACTAGAAATGAATAATAGAAATATATCTACAAAATCAGTAAATATTTAGAAATTAAACCACACTTCTTATTAACCCCTGAGCCCAGGAGAAACTCTTATTGAAAATTAGAAAATATCTTGAATTAGAAGAAAAAAAAAAAGAAGGAAAACACAGCATATTAAAATTTGTGGGGTGCAGCTAAAGCAGTTCTTAGAGGGGAATTTGTAGTATTAAAATGCTTGTTTTAGAAAAAGAAGGTCTCAAATCAATAGTCTAAGCTTCCCATTTAAACTAAAAAAGAAAAAAAGGCAGAAAGAAAAATGCAGAAAGCAATGTAGTATAAAACAAGACTTAATAGAGAATCATTGAAACCAAAAGTTAGTACTTTGAAAAGATCAATAAAAATGATAAACTTCTAGATTGGCTAAGAAGAAAAAAGAGACAAGACACAAATTACTGATACCATGAGTAAAGAGTGGGGAGGGATATCATCATTACAGATTTCCAGGTGTTAAAATGATAAAGCAATATAATGAACAGCTCTGTGCTAATAGATTGAAAAGCTTAAGATAAAATAGGGCCATTCCTTAAAAGACACAAACTATCAAAACTTAAAATCTATCATGATGAAGTGGATTTTATCCTGGGAGTGAAGGCTGGTTCCATTTTGAAAATTAGTAAATGTGTTTAAAGAAGCAAAACTACATGGATGCAGAAAAATCATTTGACAAAATTCAGTAAGCATATATGATAGAAATTCACAAAGTAGAAAAGTTCCTTATTTTGCTAAAAGAGATCTACAAAAAAAAATACACAATTGTTGCACTTAATGATGAATTATGGCTGCTAAACCCTAATATTGTAATTAAGGCAAGGATGTCCATTCTCACCACAATCATTCCACATTGTACTGGAACATCCTAGAGTTGTAATTAGGGGAAAGAAAGAAAAAGTAAAAGACATACAGATTGAAAGGAAGAAGTAAAACTCTATTTACAGATGACAATTGTTTACATAAAAACTACTGTGAAATACCACTGAAAAAACATGAAACCCTACAACCAATAAGTGAGATTAACAAAGTTATAGATAGGGCCAGCATGTAAATACCAATTGTATATCTGTATGCTAGCCATTAACAGCTGAAAATCAAAACCGTATTATTTACAATAGCACCCCACCCCAAAAATAAATTGAAACAGTTATAATTCTAATATTTGTGGGACCTATATGCTGAAAACTATAAAAAAAAAAAAAACACTGACGAAAATAATCAGAGAACTTTGTAAATGGAGAAATGTTGTATTCATGGATAGGAAAACTTGATATTGTTAAGATAATCAGTTCTCCGAAATGATCTGTAGATTCAGTGCAATCCCAGTCAGCAGTAGGATATTTTATGAGTATCTATAAGCTATTTCTAAAGTGTGTATGAAGAGATGAAGGAGTTAGAATGGCCAAAATAATTTTGAAAAGAATATACTTGAAGAACTCAGAATATTGTACCTGATTTCAAGACTTACTGTAAAGCTGCAGTCATCAGTACAGTGTGATAATGGCAAAAGCAGCAATAAAGACAAATAGATCAATATAATAGTCTGTATATGGTCAGTTTGTTTTTTTCTGTCATAGGTAAAAGGCAGTTTATTAAGTAAAATACAGTATTTGCAACAACTGATACAATTGGGAATCTATATGCAAAAACAAAAACCCAAAAGCGTCATCCTAAATCTCATTAAATAAAAATTAACACAAAAAAGATCATAAATCTAAATATAAAATGTACAACTATAAAACTTTAGGGGGAAAACATAGTAGAAAGTCTTTGTGACCTTGTGTTAGTGATTAGTTTAACTTCAAAAGCATAATTCATAAAAGGAACAAATTTGAGGAAGTCCAGTTAAAAACTTGTTCAGCAAAAGACACCATTGAGACAGTTCAAAGACAGTACCTCAAAATCACGTGTCTGACAAAGGATTAATATGCAGAATATGAGAAGATAACTCTGTATTCAACAGTAAGAAAAGCAACAACCCTATTTAAAAATGGGCAAAAGATTTGAACAGAAACTTAAACTATAAGCAATGAAAAGAATGTTTAACATTAGTCATTATGGAAATTCAAATTAAGACCACCATGAGCTTTCACTACATATTTATTGAAATACTTACATTTAAAACATCTTTTTCTGGCAAGTATACAGAACAGTTGGAACTCACCTACTTTACTGGTTGGAATGCAAAACGGTAAAGCCAATTTGGAAAACAGTTGGCAGTTTCTTACAAAATTAAATACCTATTTACATAATGTCCCATCATTCCCACTTCAAAATATTTACCACAAAGAAATGTTCACATAGAAACCTGCATACAAATGTTTGTAGCAGCTTTATTCGTAATTGTCAAAAACTGGAAACAACTCAAATGTCCATCAGTTGTCTAAAAGATAATGGAACTGTAGTATATACTTAACAATAGAATGCTACTCAGCAATAAAAAGAAATGTATTAGTACACATGAGGATGACTGTAAAATCCATTATGATGACAACAGCCCAGACTATAAGGTTTAATTTCTGTGATATTTTGGAAAAAAATCTTTTGGGAAAGAGAACAGATAGGTGGTTGCAAGGATGTAAGTAGGGTTTGACTACACAGAACAGCCTAGGGTGATGGAATTGTTCTTCATCTTGTGTTTAATAACTCTGCTCATCTGTCAAAAGTCACAGAACTGGACACCAAGAAAGTAGAATTTTAGTGTATGTATATTTTACAATATCTTATATAAAAAAGATTTTTCCATGAATGTTCTTTTATATTTCAGGGTATGTATTTCTGGGGTGAATAAAATGTTACCTTTTCAAGTAGCATTTCTTAAATGATATGCAAATAGCATAAATCTAAAGTTTTTCATTCTTATCACTTAGGTGTTGAAGTGCCATCAAAAGACTCTTTGCCAAAGAAAAGGCCAATTTATGAAGATAAAAAGAAGAAAAAAACACTACAGCAGCTAGAAAATAAAGAAGGTTTGTATACAAAGTGACCTATGACTTAAAAATATTTGGGGGGCGCCTGGGTGGCTCAAGTCGGTTAAGCGTCCGACTTCGGCTCAGGTCATGATCTCACGGTCTGTAAGTTCAAGCTCCGCATCGGGCTCTGTGCTGTCAGTTCAGAACCTAGAGCCTGCTTCGGATTCTATGTCTCCCTCTCTCTCTGCCCTTTCCCCACTCATGCTCTGTCTCTCTCTACCAAAAACTGAATAAACGTTAAAAAAAATTTTTTTAATTTTGTTTGACTTTCTCCTACAGCATTCAAAACAATGTCTTTTAAAGAAACTGGAAATCAGAATTACATATTGAAACTTACTATACCTTATTTCCTATTATTGTTAATCATTCTCAGCTGATTTAAATGACAGATTAATGGAAAAGTGCTTTTGTTCGAAAAACCTAGATTGTACCCAAAAACTATTCTTAATTATTCTTATTTTTTCTTTGTTTCCTTCTCAACCTTTTTGTAGTTTTCCATTCTATTCCTTGAATAGAAAGAAACTCTGTTTCCTGTAAAATATATGACTGATATTTAAACATTTTCTAAACGTGCTGAAGAATTCAAGTTTGTACTATTGGTTTTTATTCAGTACTTAACAGAGTATCCTAACAGAAATTATGCACTGAAAAAGTATTGTTAACTTGGTTTCTGCCTTGTTTTCAGTGTCTGAACCAATAGAATTAAATGCTGCTGTAGAAGTGGTGGAACAAGGAGTACCAGAAAAGGAAGAGACACCACCTCCTGTTGAACCAGGCCAGTAGCACTGACTAATTGCTTCCTATTAAATAGCATTGGTGTGTCAGAAGTTGTCTTGTCATTATTAGTGTGGGGAAACCAAATATCTGTCAGGATGGTCTTTTTCATACTTCTTTTCTCTAAACCATTCCTTTCCATTTCCATTTTGAAAAAGTGTAGGAGATTTGAATCAGTTTCTTTTTAATAGTATCAGTAAAATGTAGAGAGGATAGAAGTTTTTAGATTTTTTCTGATGTTTTCATTTATGGGTCAGAAATCTTAGGTGGTGCCAAGAAGACCTGAAGTTCTTTATTTAATCCTTTGGAAACAAATTGGTAGCATTTTAATGAGAACTATTTAAGAGTCATAAAAATTGGCATTTTTAAACCTCCTTGGAGGTCAACTTCTATTTACTAAATCAATAAGAGGATTGTTTATTCATTGTGTGTGTGTGTGTGTTTTGAGGTTGGAGAAAAATCTTTGGCTTTTTTTTTTGTTTGTTTAAGATAAACATTGTTCTAATTCATTAGACTACGTATTGATAGAGCCAGAGGTTAACTAAATGTGTGGTAATAATATCAAGAGAAGCTCCATATTGTAAAGTTTGGATTGGGAATAAAAAGCAAGAGAATGTCAAGACTGACCCACACTAGTGAAAGATATCATTTCTGGTTCCTTTCCTTCTTTCTCCCCTTCTGTTCTTGGTATAAAATGGATCATTTACTTGGCACAACTCAGCTTAACATGATGACATTAGAGGAATTCAGGTTGATACACTTAATAGCAGTCCATTATTTTAGGTGACATTTGTAGCAGTAGAAAGAATTGTTAATTTAGAAGGATGTTTTGGGTACGTGTACCTGACTCATTTCCTTTTCCTCAGGATGACTCAACCAAACTTGTTGTCAAGTAATAATTATTACAGGGAAGCAAATACCACATGTCCTATGATTTGAGAATAGTTTTGCTTTATTGGATTTCATAAAAAAGAGTCATTAATATTGAGAATATTAAATCTTGAATTCAAAATTATACCTTTCTGGATACTTTTGGATTGTCAGCAGGTATTCTATTCTTATTTTCAACTGGAGTAGAGGTGTAGCTTTGTACCTACAGCTATATAATTTAAGTAGTATTTGTATGTATCTGTAGAGGTTAAAGCAATAAAATAAGTAGTAAATTCTTAGGTATGAAGTAGAAGTTTGAAACATCAAAATGGAGATGCAGTAAGTCCCCTCTTATCTGCAGGGAATATGCTCCAAGACACCCAGTGGATGCCTGAAACAGCAGATAGTACTGAATTCTGTATATACTATGTTTTCTCCTTTACATACATAGCTGTGATAGAGTTTAACTTATAAATTAGGCACGTAAGAAAAGAACAGTAATGAGTAATAACATGAACAATCAGAATGATATACTGTATGAAAAGTTATGTGAATGTAGTCTTTCTCTTAAAATATTGTACTGTACTCTCCTTGTGATGATGTGATATGACAAAACACTCACATGATGAGATGAAGTGAGATGAGTGATGTAGGCACTGTGATGTAATGTTAAACTACTGTTGACCTCCTGACCATGTTAAGGAGGATTGTCTGCTTCCAGACCACAGTTGACTGTGGGTAACTGAAAATGCAGAAAGCAAGACTAGATAAGGTGAGGGGACTTTTGTGAAATTTCATTTTTGCTCAAGAACCTAGGAGTACGACCATCTACCCTTTTCAAAATCTAACAAAACATTTAAATGTCTGAGTTTCTAATATTTTAATTATGTCAAATATGAAATCTGGATTAGTGTAATTTCATGTATTCAAAATTCTGGGTAATTGTGCAGCATTTGGTAATAGTAAATTATAACATGCTAGCTATATTGAAAAAAATAATTCAAAGATAATGAGATTGTATATGTGTTTTTGCATAATGAAAACATTTTTAATGTCAGCATAATTTTCTACTTTTTTCTAAAAGCAATTCCCTATTTCTAGATGATTTCTAACAAAAATCTTTATTTACAGAAGAGGAAGAAGAAACTGAAGATGCTGGATTGGATGATTGGGAAGCTATGGCCAGTGATGAGGAGAGAGAAAAAGGTGAATAGCTTATAAGTACACATTGATAAATCTCGTGGTAATTAGAGGTGTGTATATTTAAAGGAATGGTCAGTCTTCTGATGGTGAAAGCCATATGAACATTTCTGAGAATAAAAACCAGTCTTGATTTCTCCATTGCCATGGTTCCTAAATCCTTATGTGGATCCTCATTTTATGAATAAATGGTTTTTCAGAAGATCCTAGGATTTAAAATACATTTTTTCAGTGGCACCTGGATGGCTCATTTGGTTGTGTCCTGACTCTTGATTTTACCTCAGGTCGTGTTCTCATGGTTCACAAGTTCAAGCCCCACATTGGGTGCCTGTGGTGCCTGTCTCTGCCTCTCTCTGTGCCCCTCCCCTGTGTGCACACTCTCCCTCTCAAAAAGAAACTTTAAAATATGTATACATATATATATATTTCAGTATGATGTTATAAATGGGATTAGGTTATTAAAGGTAGCCTACCAAAAGCCCCTTTAACTTAAAACATAATACAAAGATAATGCAAGTAAATGGTACCTAATCAATGTGAATAAACAATTTTTCTTTGTCATTACTTTCTGTCATTTATTATTAAAGTCTACTTTCTTTGGTTTTAATTTCCTGATTTTTCCCCCTAACTTCTTAAATTTTTTTTTATACATTTATTTATTTTTGAGAGACAGAGACAGAGCATGAGCAGGGGAGGGGCAGAGAGAGGGAGACAGAATCAGAAGCAGGCTTCAGGCTCCGAGCTGTCAGCACAGAGCCCAACGCGGGGCTCGAACCCACCAACCGTGAGATCATGACCCGAGCCGAAGTCGGATGCTCAACCGACTGAGCCACCCAGCCGTCCCACTAACTTCTTAAAATGGATATTTGTTTATTTAGAGTTTTTTTCCTTAATATATGTGGGGTGTTTTTTTTTGGAAGTTTTCATTTTAATTACAGTTAATATACAGTGTTATATTAGTTTCAGGTGTATGATAATGTTTCAGCAATCCTGTGTATCACCTGGTGCTCATCATAACAAGTGCACTCCTTAATCCCCATCACCTATTGAATTCACCCCTACCCTCTCCCCAGCCTCTGGTAACCATCAGTTTGCTCTCTGTAGTTAAGAGTATTTTTCTTGGTTTTTCTATTTTTCTCTTTCATATGCCCTTTGCTTATTTGTTTTGTTTCTTAAATTCCACATATGAGTAAAATCATGATATTTGTCTTTCTCCGACTGATGTATTTCACTTAGTGTTAGACCCTCTAGCTCCATCCATGTTGTTGTTGCAAAATGGCAAGACGTCATTTTTTCTTATGGCTGAATAATATTCTGTTGTATATATATTCCACATCTTCTTTATCCATTCATCTATCAGTGCATACTTTGGCTGCTTATATATTTTGGCTATTGTAAGTAATGCTGTTATAAACATAAGGGTACATGTATCCCTTTGAATTAGTGTTTTTGTATTTTTGGGGGGTAAGTGCCCGGTAGTGTCATTACTGGATCGTAAGATAGTTATATTTTTAACTTTTTGAGGAATCTCCATACTGTTTTCCACAGTGGCTGTACCAGTTTGCATTCCCACCAACAGTGCACTAGGGTTCCTTTTTTTCCACATCCTGGCCAACACTTAATATATGTTTTTAAAACTAAATTTTTCTTTTAGCTTTAGTCCTATTTCACAAGTTCTGATGATATTTGTAATTTCCATTTTAATATATTTTACCTGATTTATAGAAATGTAGTTTTTAATTTACAAAAGTGGGATTTTCTGATTATTTTCTTGTTACTTCATTGAGATCACAGAACATAAATGTATGTTTTTGAAATATGTTGAGAGGGGCGCCTGGGTGGCTCAGTAGGTTAAGCATCTGACTTCGGCTCAGGTCATGATCTGGCAGTTCGTGAGTTTGAGCCCTGTATCAGGCTCTGTGCTGACAGCTCAGAGCCTGGAGCCTCCTTCAGATTCTGTGTCTCCCTCTCTCTCTGCCCCTTCTCTCCTTGCACACTGTCTCTCTTTCTCTCTCTCAAAAATAAATAAACATTAAAAAAATTGAAATATGTTGAGAATTAATTTACAACCTAATACATGGTTGATTATTGTAAATGTTTAATATGTGATTGGAAGGAGTTTATTTTCTGCAGTACTGTCTGCCTTGTTCTCTATAGAGTTAACCCTTGAACAACATGGATTTGAACTCCAGGAGTTCACTCACATGCAAAGTTTTTTTTGTTTGTTTGTTTTTTTTTTTTATAAATACAGTGCTATAAATATATTTCCCTTTAGATTTTATTCATAACATTATTATTTCTCTGGTTTATTTTATTATAGGAATATAGTATGTAATACACATAGCATAGAAAATATGTGCTAATCAACTATTTATGTTATTACTAAGGCTTACGGTTAGTGGTAGGCTATTAGTAGTTAGGTTTTTGAGGAGTCAAAAGTTATACATGGATTTTTGACTATGCAGGGCGACAAACATCTCTAACCTCCACATTGTTCAAGGGTAAACTGTTTTTAATCAGATTTGTTTATCATTTTGCTCAAGTGTTTTTTATTCTTTTTTTTCTGGAGTGCGTTTTTTCTCTGTTACTGAGAGAGGTGGGTTAAAATCTCCTGCCCTGGGGCGCCTGGGTGGCTCAGTCGGTTAAGCGTCCGACTTCAGCTCAGGTCACGATCTCGCAGTCCGTGAGTTCGAGCCCCGCGTCGGGCTCTGGGCTGAGGGCTCAGAGCCTGGAGCCTGCTTCCGATTCTGTGTCTCTCTCTCTCTCTCTGCCCCTCCCCCGTTCATGCTCTGTCTCTCTCTGTCTCAAAAATAAATAAATGTTAAAAAAAAAAAAAAAAAAAATCTCCTGCCCTAATTGTAAATTGTCTGTTTCTCCTTGAGTTCTGTTAATTTTGTTTAATGTATTTTAGTACTTTATTATTAGGTGAGTACACTCATTTTTTGATGAATTGATGCACTGATTTGTTATTCTATTATGTTTTATTTATATATTTTTTTTTTATTTATTTCTAGTAATGCTTTTTGCCTTAAAGTATACATGATATGGCTATACCAGCTTTGAGTCACATGATATTTTTCTATTTTTATTTTTCTGTCTCCTTAAGTAGCACATATTTGAGACTTTTAAATCCAGAGTGTCAATCTTTATATTTTACCTAGACCACTTAGCCCATTACATTTAACCCTTGATGTAATTAATGAAGTATACTTATTATCTTTATCTTATTTAGTCCTTATTCTGTTTCTTTTTTTCTCCTTTCTAACCGTTTTTGGGATTGGGTTTTTTTGTTTTGTTTTTAATTCCATATTTTCCTCCTTCCATGAGCTTGGAAGTTGTATACTCTTCCACTTACTTTTGGTGGTTACTTCAGGATAAAAGTATCCTTTTTAACAAAGATATTTGAACTATTAGTGTTTAATGTTACCCTCTTTCCAGACGGACAATGCATACCACAGAATACATGAACATTTATCTACTTCTCAATTTATTTATTTTTTTTTTTTTCAACGTTTTTTTTTTTTTTTTTTTTATTTTTGGGACAGAGAGAGAGGCAGAGCATGAACGGGGGAGGGGCAGAGAGAGAGGGAGACACAGAATCGGAAACAGGCTCCAGGCTCCGAGCCATCAGCCCAGAGCCTGACGCGGGGCTCGAACTCACGGACCGCGAGATCGTGACCTGGCTGAAGTCGGACGCTTAACCGACTGCGCCACCCAGGCGCCCCACTACTTCTCAATTTATATATCATTATTCTCATTTATTTTAATTCTCTGTTTTAAATCCCATAATAGCTTCTTAAGTTTATTCATATTGTAAGCTTTTTGTTGTGTTTCATTTCTTTTTGTGTCTCTGACCTTCCATTTGAGATTATTTCTTCTGGCCTGAAGAACACCTTTTAGAATTTCCTTTAGTATGAATCTGTTAGTGAGGCATTCCATTTTTGCTTTTCTAAAAATACCATTATCTCATCTTAATTCTTGAAGGGTATACTTATTGGGTGAGGACCTCTTTGTTGAAATTCTCTTTAACATTTTAAAGATACTATTCCCTTGTGTTAGCTTTCATGGTTTCTTTTGAGAAGTCAGATATCAGCCTAAAGTTTTCATGTGTCTTTGGCTTTCAGCAGTTTTATTATGATGTGGCCAGGTTCAGTTTCCTTTTATTTATTCTGCCTATAGAGCTTTATCAATGTATGGTTTTATGTTTTTATCCATTTTACAATGTTATGAACCATTATTTCTTCTCAGGGATTCTAGTTATGCCTATGATATACCTTCCTGTTATATCAATGTGTCGTCTTTTCTGTGTTTTTCACATAATTGAATTTCCATGGTTCTTTCTAGATTGTTTCTTCTCATCTGTCTTCTGGTTCACTAATTTTCTCTTCAGCTGTTTCTCCTGTCCTGTTAAACCCATCTTTTGGGTTCCTAGTTTTGTCTCCAGTGTTTTCTAGTTTTAGATATTCCATTTAACTATTTTTTATAGTTCTTTACTTTCTAAAGTTTTTAATCTTTTGCTCCCTGGATGTTAGAAACATAGTCATTTTTAAATTTTGGTTTTATAACCTCAATGTATAGACATTTTGTGGGTTTCTGTATGCTGGCTTCCATCCTGTGATTCGTTTTTTCATGTGACTCATTATTTTCATATATTGTTCTGGATATTATACTTGTAAAACTGCAAAATAATTTGAGGTCAAGGATGGTGTTTTCTTTCTCCAGAGAAAATTTATGTGTACAGTCCACCAGGAGTCTGAATGAACTAGCAATATGGAATCATCTTATTCCAAATTTAGAATTGATAGAATCTGGAGGTGATTGGCCAATAACAGGGAGGTCCTGTTTATTTTCTATTCATTCTAACTGCTAGGGTGCAGTTCTCCAGGATTTTACTCCACAATAAAGAGTAGTCAACCTTACCCCTCTGAGTCCTTAATAGGCCCAATACCTGGACCCCTAAGCACTGCTTAAGCTCACCTTCTCTAGAATCAGCAAATGACCATTGCTTCTCTTCCTTTGTGCTAAGATCAAGTGCAGAATCAGCAAATGACTCCAAGGGAAAGAAATTGTAAGCATTTTGTTCCCCTTATTGTGTTCCTTTTCTGTCTTTAGGTTGTCTTAGTAATATATTAAGTTTTTATTGTTAAATGGCAATCTTCATTGTAATATGTTGACCAATGCTTTGCTTTTATGATGCATGAAAACAATTTAGCATTAATGATGTTTTATAATGTTACTGCCTTACTTAGTGCACCCTTAGTATTTCCCCTTAATCTTGACAGAAATCTCCATTTTTAACTTTCATTTATTTTAAAATCTTTTTTACTAAAAGAAGAAAACACGGTGCATATAGAAGTAAAAGAAAACCCTGAAGAAGAGGAGGAGGAGGAGGAAGAAGAGAGTGAAGAGGAAGAGAGTGAAGAGGAAGAGGAAGAGGAAGGAGACAGTGAAGGCAGTGAAGGTGATGAAGAAGATGAAAAGGTGTCCGATGAGAAAGAAGCGGGGAAAATGTTAGATAAAAAACCAAGTAAAGAAATGAGTTCAGAATCTGAATACGACTCTGATGATGATCGAACTAAAGAAGAAAGGGCTTATGACAAAGCCAAACGGAGGATTGAGGTATTTATTTTCCCGTTTGTCTTTCTCTTTACTCCTTTCCTCCCCACTCCTCTAGGATCATTAGAACTATCCTCTGAACTAAAGACAATGTGGTACTGGTATGAGAACAGATAATACAGGTGAATGAAACAACTGTAAGTCCAAGAATAAACCCTCATATTTCTGGCCTATTGATTTGTTGTCAAAGATACCAAAGCAATTCAGTAGGAAAAGGATACCTTTCTCAACCAAATGATGCTAGTTAAATTAATAAAAAGTTTAGTCTCTGACCCCACATCATACCTAAAAGTAATCTTAGATCAGAGATAGAGCTAAAGATGTAATAAACTAAAGGTATGAATTTAGAAAAAATGCAGAGCAAAATATTTATGACTTTGGGTTAGACAGTAGGTCTTTGACACTGATCTAACCCAAGGACCTTACTCCCTGACCTAAGTCATAATGGTATACTGCTTCATCATTTATTTCTTGTTTTCTCTAAATTTTTATGTGCTCTTTGAGTGTTGGTTTACTCTGAGCACATACCTTCTAGTCATAAACACTAAACTAGTGTTTGCCTTGTATATTTTAGGTAGTTGCTGTGAGGCATCTGATCACTTTAGTTGTTTAAATCTGGTGGGTTACTGAGGCATCTTTCTATTTAGTAAAGTGTACATACCTACCAGGCTTACTATATTTTTCCTATGTAATGCAGTAGACTTGAGAGTTTTCTTCAATTCTGTCAGCTTAGTATAAATAATAACAATAAAAACTAGTTTTCTTGAGGGTGCTAAACTGTTTTAAAGCTAAAAATTATTTTAGCTTTTCTTTGTTAAAAGGGGTGCCTGGGTGGCTCAGTCAGTTGAGTGGCCAACTCTTTTGATTTTGGCTCAGGTCATGATCCCAGGGTTGTGGGATTGAGTCCTGTGTCAGACTCTGCTCTGAGTATGGAGCCTGTTTTAGATTCTCTCTGTCTCTATAATAATAACAATAATAATAATAATATATATTTTTTTATTTATAATCCTAATTTTTTAATTTTTTTGTTTTGATAACCTGTATGTCAGTGTTTGCCTCTTTCCTCTGTGAAGCCTACAAAGGGATACATTTTCAGAATTTCCTAAGAAGGTCTGTTGATTTAAGTTCGATTTCTCACCCTATCACTATTGACAGTTTTAGGCAATATAATTCTGTTTTGGAGGATAGTCCTCTTCATTTAGGACATTATACAGCATCCCTGCCCCCCACCCACTAGATACCAGTGGCATTCCCTTCTCTTTCCCATTATAACTGCAGCTTCCCATAGCACCTACTCAAGCCAACTGTCTTGCTCTATACCCATTTGTGAGAGACCGTTCGTACTGTGATCATTTAAAAACAATGGGTATAAAGCAGAAAGTAAAAGTTTCCCCATTATCTCACTTCCCAGACCTGTTCATAGTTCTGCACATGTTCAAGTTTTTTAAAATGTTTAATTAAAACTGAGAGGCACCTGGGTAGCTTAATCAGTTAAGCATCTGACTCTTGATTTCAGCTTGGGTCATGATCTCACAGTTTGTGAGACTGAACCCCGCATCAGGCTGCCTGCTGACGGTGTGGAGCCTGCTTAGGATTTTCTCTCTCCCCATCTCCCTCCCTCTCTTCCTACCCCTCCCCAACTTGTACTGTCTCTCTCAAAATAATAAACATTAAAAAAAACGAAGTTAGATAATAAATTTTGTAGATACATATTCTTTTCTTCACATAATATGCTATGGACCTCTTAGCACAGTAGTTTTTTTAAGCAGCTTTGTTGAGATATCTACATATCAAAGAATTGATCCATTTTAAGTGTACAATTCAGTACAATTTTGTAAATTAGAGTTGTTCATCTATTGTCACAACTCAACATTAGAGTATTTTTATCACCCCAGGAAGATTTCTTACACCAATTTGTGTCATTCCCTATTCCTAGTCCTACATATACAGCAGTTCCTATGCCCACCCTCCCTGTCCCCTCATCTACAGTTTTGTTTTCCATGGTGTGGTCAGTTGCATTCTGGAAGCAGATGATCCTCCTCCTGATGTATTGTCAGAGGGTCAGTAGTTGCCTAACACTATGTCATTCACCTTACTTCATCTCATTACATAGGCATTTCATAATCTCACATCATCATAAGAAGAAGGGTGAGTGCGGTACAATAACATACTTTGAGAGAGACCATATGTACGTAACTTTTATTGCGGTATATTGTTATCCTCGTATTTTATTACTAGTTATTATTAATCTTTTACTGTGCCTAGTTTACAAATTTATCATTGATATGTATAGAAAAAACATGTAGTATATATAGGGTTTGGTACTATCTGCAGTATCAGGCATCCACTGGGGGTCTTGGAATGTATCACCACCCCTTGGATAAGGAGGGACAGTTGTAAATTCAGTCATATAATATGTGTTTTTTTGTGTCTGGCTTATTTTACTTACCCTGGTTATCTGTGTGGTAGCTGTATCAGAATTTTGTTCATTTTTATTGCCAAATAGCATTTTGCTGTATAAATATACCATATTTTATTATTATCTATTCACTAGAGGACAGAGTTGTTTCTGCTTTTTGGCTATTATGAATAGTACTGTTATATACATGCATTTGCATATGAATCTTTGTATGGAAATGTGTTTTCATTTGCGGGGGAAGGGTGGGAGTATGTACTCCTAAGAGTGAAATTGCTGGATAATATGGTAAATTTGTGTTTAACTTTTTCAGAAACTGTTAAACTCTTTTCCAAAGTGGCTGCACAATTATAGATTCCAACCAGTTGAAGGTTCTCTGTATCCTCACTAATACTTGTTAACCTTTGTCTTTTCAATTATAGCCATTCTAGTGGATGTGAAATAGTATATATCTTATTGTGGTTTTAATTTGCATTTCTCTGATGTTGAGCATTTCTCAGTTTGCTTATTGGCCCTTCCTGTATCTTCATTGGTAAAACATGTATTCAAATTATTTGTCTTTTTATTATTGAGTTGTAAGAGTTCTTTTAGTTTTTTTAAATTTTGTTAACGTCAGTTTATCAAAATTTGCTGTTATAGAGCATGCTTCTAGTGTTGTAGTATAGAAATCTTTGTCTAACCAAATGTCATGAATATTTTGTCCTGTTTATTTCTAAATTTATACCTTCAGTTTCTTCTGTCTTTAGCGCTACCCCTGATACATTAAAAAAATTTTTTTTAATATTTATTCATTTTTGAGAGACAGAATGTGAGTGGGGGAGGGTCAGAGAGAGGGGGAAACACAGCATCCAAAGCAGGCTCCAGGCTCTGAGCTGTCAGCACAGAGCCCGATGTGGGGCTCGAACTCATGGACCGCGAGATCATGACCTAAGCTGAAGTTGCATGCTTAACCAACTGAGCCACCCAGGCGCCCCTCTGATCTGTTTTAAGATTCCTTTTATGCATGATGTGGGGTCATAGACAAAGTTCATTTTTTATTAATTTAACTAGCATCATTGTTTGAAAAAGCTATCCTTTTCCCATTGCTTTGGCATCTTTGACAAATCAATAGGCCGGAAATATGAAGGTTTATTTGTGGACTTTCATTTGTTTCATTCACCTGTATTATCTGTTCTTCTGCTAGTACCACACTCTCTTTATTATAGTTTTATAGTAAGTTTTGAGATAGGGAAATCTTCCATTGTTATTCCTTTTCAAGATTATTTTGGCTATTATAGGTCACTTGCTTTTCCATATAAATTTTATGTTCAGTTTGTCAATTTCTGCAAAAATCTTGCTTAGATTTAGCTGGTGATTGTGTTGAATCTATATAGGTCAATTTAGGGAGAATTATCTATTTTAATATTATTGAAATAGTCTGATGATTATACATTCAGTTGGATCTTTTACCATTTCTTCTAGTAGTGTCTTATAGTTTTCATAGTTTGAGATTTGTAATTCTTTTAAATTTATTACTAGGTATTTTACTGTTTTTGATACTATTGAATGGGATCACAATTGAAAAAATTTTTTTTCATTTTTCAGTATAAAGATACAGTTGAGTCTTATAGATTGATCTTGTATCCTGTAGCTATACTGAAATATTTTTTATTCTAATAATATGTGTGTTATGTGTTAAGCTAACACATTCTTTGTGGGGAAAGCATTCAGATTTTCACCATTAACTATGATGTTAATAGTGCCCTTTATAGGTTTGAGGAACTTCCTTTCTTTTCCTAATTTGTGAGAGTTTATATCATAAATGGATATGGGTACATTTTGTATGATATGTAGAGGTTTTTTGTTTTTTTTTTGTATTAATATATGATGTATTAACATTAGCTTTCAAATGTTAAGCTAACACTTGCATTACTAGAATATATCCCACTTGATCCTGGTATGTAATTCTCTTTATATGTTACTGGATTTGGCAATATTTTGCTGAGGTTTTTGTGGTCTATACTTATAAGTGATATTGATCAGTAGCTTTGCTTATCATATGTTGGTCTGGCTTTGGTGTCAATTTAAAATTAGCTTCCTTAGGATTGGTCAGGAAGTCTTCCTCCTCTTTTTCTGCAAGAGTTTGTGAAACATTGTTTTTTCTGTTTTAAATGGTAGGCAAAATTTACTAACAAAGCTTTTTTCTGTGGGGAGATTTATAAATTTCTAATTCAATTTCTTGTTATCTTTTTGTCATATTTTCTTTTTCATCTTGAGTCATGCTCAGTAATTTTTGTCTTTCTAATAGCTATTGTGTTTTATCTAGGTTGTGAGCATGAAGTTCTTCATTGTATCTTTTTATAGTCTTTTCAGTTTCGGTAAAGTTAGTGGTGTCTCTTTTGATTCTGATTTTGGTGACCAGTGTCTTTCCTCCCATCCTCACCCCCCGCCCCCCGTCAATCTAGTGAAAGGTTTTCCACCTTTTTGATCATCTCAGAGATCCAGTTTTTGGTTTTCTATTTAGCCCTTTGAATATGTTATTCCATTGCCTTCTGGCCTTTTTTTTTTTTTTTTTTTTTTTTAATGAAAATTAAACTATTAATCTTACTTGGGTGCCTTTGTACACAATGAGTGATTTTTCTATATGAAGATATTTTTTTTAACCTTGATTTTTAACAACTTAACTGTAATGTGTGTTGATGAGGATATATTTGTATTTATTCTGCTTAGAGTTTATTCAGTGTCTTAGATATGTAGATGAAGGTTTTTCATCCAGTTTTGCAAAGTTTTCTGCCATTATTTCTTCAGGTATTTTTTCTGCCTATTTCTCTTTCTCCCTTCCTCTGGACTCCCATTATATGCACATTGGTGCACTTGAGAGTATCCCACAGGTCTCTTGAGGTCTTTTCACTTTTCCCAGTTGTCTTTTCTTTTTATTGTTCAGATTATATAACCTCTCTTAATCTATGACTTTTGATTCTTCTGCCAGTTTGCATCTACTGTTGAGCCCCTCTAGTGATTTTTTTTTAATTTGTTAATGAATTTTTTAACTTATAGTGATTTGTTTTCTCTTTGTTGATGTCTTCTGTTGATTAGTCATCATTACACTTTCCTTTATTTCTTTAAATATGGTTCTCTTTAGTCCTTTGAACATATTTATATTAGCTGCTTTCAAGTCTTTGCTAAGTCTAATATCTGAGCTTCTCACCTTTTTTTAAGTTTATTTACTTACTTGGAGAGAGAGAGAGAGAGAGAGAATGAGCTGGAGAAGGGCACAGAGAAAGAGAGAGAGGAAGAGAGAATCCCAAGCATGCTCCACACTGCCAGCACAGAGCCTGATGCAGGGCTCATACTCATAAACCCTGACTGAGATCATGACCTGAGCTGAAATCTAGAGTTGGATGCTTAACCAACTGAGCCACCCAGGCACCCCAAGGTTTCTGACATTCTGTAGACCACTTTTTCTTTTATAGGTCACATTTTGCTGTTTCTTTGTATGTCTTGTAATTTTTTGTTTATAAGTAGACATTTTAGAGAATATAGCAATTCTATATACTTAGATATATCTATAGATTTAGATATATCTGTATATTTAGAGAATATATGAATTCTTTTAGCTCCTTACAAATGTAGTGGTTTCAGCTATTTTTGTTTACTTGATCATTGAGTCTTGTGGATTGCTTCTGTAGTATGATGCTGATGATGTTTCTTCTCAGGTATTTGTTTGTTTTTGGTATGTTTCTTAAGCCTGGCTTCTTAGGGCTTGTACCTGATTGCTAATCCTAGTGGTCAGCCAAGTGACTTGTCAGTGGTTGTGCTTAAACACCTGGAGCTGGTAAGGATTCCACCATTTCCCAGTGGATCTGGCAGTTTACTAGTCCACTCTTTATGCATTTGTAAGCCTCTTGTTGAGCCGGTAATGAGTAATTTACTAAGGACCTGTCTGGTTTCTTCTGACAGCCCTCTGTAGGAACACAGCTTTCTAGAGTACCAGTGATAGATAGGATCTTAGCAGTGCCTACTTTGGCTGTCTTGTTCCATATACTCCTCTGTTAAATTTCTGATGGATCCTTCCAGGTTATTGCTTGCCCCACCACTATTGAGACCTTAGTCTAGTTGCGATTTTAGCCTTTTCTCTTTTTTTGCCATTGACATCTCTCCTGTTTTAGACAGTGCTTTCAGGTATGAAACCCCCTGCTCCTCTATCTCATACCTCTTCACCCCATGGAGCTGTGGGAGTGTGGGGAGTATGATGGAACAAGTCTAGTCTAAAACTTCATAGGCTTCTGTTACTCTCACAAGTGGGCAATAGATTTTCTTGAATTAATGTTTTCTCACGGGGCGCCTGGGTGGCTCAGTCGGTTAAGCGTCCAGCTTCAGCTCAGGTCACGATCTCACGGTCCGTGAGTTCCAGCCCCGCATCGGGCTCTGGGCTGATGGCTCAGAGCCTGGAGCCTGCTTCCGATTCTGTGTCTCCCTCTCTCTCTGCCCCTCCCCCATTCATGCTCTGTCTGTCTCTGTCTCAAAAATAAATTTAAAAAAACGTTAAAAAAAACTTTAAAAAAGTTTTCTCAGTTTGTTATGTTGCCTTTGGTTGGTTTCTAGAGTCTTTCAGTGGTGGTTGTCTTGGTTATTTTGCTCAGTTTTGTTTCCTTTTGGGGGAGAGGATTTGCTGAGCCATTCATTTCATCATTGAAGAAGTCCTGCCTCAGTACCTTTACTGCTACAAATTGTACTCCATCTTATGGAAAGATCCTAATTAGTCTGTTTGAGCTGCCAGAACAAAATTTCTCAGACTGGGTGCCTTAAACAACAGAAATTTATTTTCTGATAGCTTTTAAGGCTAAAAGTTCAAGATTGAAGAGTCAGACGGTGGTTTTCTGGTGAGGGCTCTCTCTGGTTAGCAGATGCCTGTCTTCTCACTGAGTCCTCATATGACCTTTACCCTGTGCAGGCTCAAAGAGAGATTTTTTTTTTTTTTTTTTAACTTCTCCTCTTAAGGACACTTGTCCTATTGGATTACGGCCCCACCCATATGAGTTCATATAACTTTAATTGCCTCGTTAAAAGCCCCATCTCCAAATACAGTCACATTAGGAGTTAAGAATTCAGTGTATAAATTTGGGAGAGATGCACTTCAGTCCGTAACATTTCATGATTCCAAAACCTTGCCACATATAACTTTCTAAAATCCATAGCTGACTTTTGGATAAGAATCTCCATTGTGGAAGGAGTCTCTAAATGATTCTATGCAACCACTAGGTTGCAGCCTTGGGTTTGAGGAAATATTCATTAAGAAATCCCCAACTACAGATGATTAAGTGGTTACTAATTTTTGCTGTTCTAAAACAATACTGCAGTGAACAAACACGGTTGTACATATGCATTTCTGTATGCTTATGTCATTGTTTCAGGACACTTTCAGGTAGAATTTCTGAGTTAAAGTCTAAACTACATTGCCTTCCAGAAAATTGTAATGCTACACCAAGTGTGGGAGAAAAGGCAAATTTTCAACCATTTCAGATCCTAACTAAGGTCATGATGTCTATATTTGAGGCTTACAGAGTGTAAGGTTCTTATGTATGACTCCTTGTTAGTAAATACATCTGACTTTTGACGTTCCAAAATGTTTTTTCATTCCATTTTCTGTAGAAAGATCCAGTGTCTAGTGGTAGAAAGTAAGTAATTTTTACAAAAATGGTTTTTAGATGGAAAATAGTTTTATAAATCACATCAAAATTTTGTTAGAAGTCTTATCTCCTTTAAATGCCCAGTTTACTATACTCAAAAAGTTGGGAAGGAGCTGCTGGCGTGTGTGTTTTTGTTTGGTTTTCAGCTGAAGTAGCTAGGTATATGCTACAAGAGAAACACATGATCCAAGGACATGCCTCTCAGGCTTGATGAGTGGTATCTTAAGGTAGGAAATGTCATTAGACATCTTAGGCTGAGGATTAAATATACCCTCTCTTAATTGAAAGTTTTTTCGGTAAAGTTTATTTTAACTTATTTTGAGAGACAGAGAGCGCACACATGCAAGTGGGGGAGAGTGAGGGAAACAGATTCCCATGCAGGCTCCAGGCTTTTAGCACAGAGCTTGATGTGGAGCTCAAATTAATAAACCAGAGCTGAAGTCAAGAGACGCTTAACTGACTAAGCCACCCAGGTGCCCCTCAATTAAAAGGTTTTATAGCGTTTGTACACTATCAAAGTTTTCAAATAAATTGCTTTGAAATATTTTATTTTATAGTTTTGAAGTTCTAATGAAATTGTTTCAATGCAAGTGTATATATACCTCCTTTTATATAAATCCCCACATAAGTTAGAGGTTGTACTGTATACTAAGTATGATAGAAGATCAATTTCTTATATTCCATTAAATAAGCAATGTACAAAAGTGTTCAGAAAGTTGGAGCCAAAATTTTACATGATTGTTACTCTTAACTTAATAATGTTGGTCTGAAATCTATTTTAGCAGGTTTCCCTTTGTCCAAAGGTACTGTAAAGGGAATTAGATTGTAAAGTTTACATTGTAAAGTGCAGTTACATGTAGTTAAATCAACAGAGAACCTTGGATGAAGGTTCTGGCATTCTCTTGCTAAGGCAGCATAATATAAAGGATGATGGCAGTCAAGATTTGAAATAATTTTGTGATTTTTTTTTTTCATTCCTAGAAACGGCGACTTGAACACAGTAAAAATGTAAATACAGAAAAGCTAAGAGCTCCTGTTATTTGTGTACTTGGACATGTGGATACAGGGAAGACAAAAATTCTAGATAAAGTAAGAAAATATTGTTAGCTATGATACAACTTCTTAAGTGAATGATATCTTATAAAAAGCTAATAGAAACCATAGCACATATAGGCAGTTCTGTTAAATAGGTTGCTACCTTCTTACTGCTTTTGCTTCTTTTTATATTTTGAAATACAAATCTGAATCTGCTATCTTATCCCAGCTTCGTCACACACATGTACAAGATGGTGAAGCAGGTGGCATTACGCAACAAATTGGGGCCACCAATGTTCCCCTTGAAGCTATTAATGAACAGACTAAGATGATTAAAAATGTAAGTACAAATGTAAATGTATTTTGCATGTTTCAGTCTCTAACAAAAATTCTCAAATATAGGAAAAAAGGTTAGTATAAAGACCCACGTGCTATTTATAATTAACACTTGTGCCACTTTGCTCTGTTTTGCTTCAGATCTTTTCTTTCACCCCCAAAAGAAAACATTAGATGAATAGGAGCCCTCAAGTTTCATTTCCTTTCCTCTTGCTCCCAGAGGCAATCACTATTTTGAAGTTAGAGTATGTTTCGCCTACATGTTTTAACACTTTCACCATAGATCTCCATGTTTAAAAACTGTTTCCTCCCACACCCTTTTTAGCTTCTATCAAATTGATTGTATTTTCTTTATCTCCCTTATATTCTCTACTTTGGAGATATTCAGCTTATTTATCCAAAATATAACACAATAAAGAAAATCACATAAGATTAAGGTAAAAACTTAATGAATCATTATAAAGCAAAACCTTTGTGTAATCCATGTTAGGAGATAGAACCTTGGCAATTACCTCAGAAGACCTCTCTTATGTCCCTTTCCAATCAAAACACTCTTCTACTCAGGAGGAACTTTTAAAGTAATCTCTACCTTTAATGTGTTAGAGGTTGCAAAATGTTGCTATTCTAAGCCTATTATTGTGTTTATTTATTGGATTACTTTAGAAAACTGCCTGGTTTGCTGTTTGGTTACTCAGGATAATATGTATAGTGAAGGCAGAATAAATGCCTAATCCTTTACCTTATTTACTAACTTTTAAAATAAAGAGTGACTAATTGTTCGGTTTTGTATTGCTATAAACTCATGGATTGAAACATATTTACTGTGTTTTAATTCATTTATTCTTGTGGTGAGATAGTCTCATCTTCATCTACTGATTGGCTACTGAGTCTTTTTGGTTCGCTTTTAGTAGTGTTTGGTTGCATCCATGCTGTTTGGTGTAGCAGAATCTTCTAGGCTCATCTACATACCATGCTCCAGTCTTGGAACTGGGCCTTATAAAAAAAAAAAGAAAGAAAGAATCCGTAATTCCATTATCCTAGAGCAGGTGAAAAAGGGTAAATTTGGAACTGAGAAGTAATAAAATTGATAAATGACACACATGATAAATTATTACATGCTGATGTGTCTCTACTCCTTATTTTGTCTTAGTTTAGTATATAGAAAGGGTCTACAAATTTGTCTCCAGTTTGAGGAAGGGAGGTTTGGTTGAGATTATGTTTTATGAAGCTTGTTTTCTGGTAGATTCCTAAGGAAGGAATAATGGGAATAATATTCTTTGAATTTTTGAATATTGCATACTTTGTGGCCTTCATCCTGGAAAGTCAGTTGGCTCCATATAAAATATTTGATTCTCATTTTCTTTCCTTAAATATCTCAAATGTTACGCTGGTTTCTTCTCACATAAATTATTGCCTTTCAAGTTTGATCACAAGCTGGTTTTCATCTTTTTATAAGTAATGTGGCCTTTCTGCATCTTGGTGTTGATTGTTCCAGGTCAGTGTTCCAGTTATGTGGAAATTTTCCAGTTCCATCTCAGTATGTAGTTTAAAATATTTGAGCACCATTTTCTTGAATTACAGTTTTTTAAATTCATAATTTAGAATTTATCTTGGTTGTAATTTATCTGGTATTTCTATGTTAGTCATTGGGGATTTTTCAACAGCTCATTCCACTAGTTGCCAGAACTTGAAATCTGGTTTTATTTTAGAACACAGTTAAAGAGCACGATTTTTATTAGACGTATATTAAAGTTCTCAGGATAACTTTTATATGACAATTCTATTTTTTGTATTCCAGAAATACAAAATAGAAATAATTATGGTGCCCAGTGAATGTTGATTTAAAATCACCAGTATGCAAATAGGAGGTTTTACATGATGAATCATTTTGACATAGAACAGGAGATAAGATTTTGAAAAATCATTTGAAGATTGACAAAAAGTATAGATAAACAAGTAAAAGTTTTGTGTGTGTGTGAGAGAGAGATTTGTTGGTCAGTGCCACACTTTAGGTTAAAGGAGAATGTGCATATCAGGCATGTTGTAATTTTTTTCCATTCATTAATGAACTTTTGTCCAGAAAATTAAGTGTTTATGATGTTATGATGTTATTTAAATAAAGCAGCATATGAAGTCTTTCTTAAAGATATTTCAGGTTGATGAGGTAAATTTTCTTTAAAATGTATTTTAGGATATTTTTCAAAGCTTAGAATTGCTTTAAAGTTGGAACAGGGGCGCCTGGGTGGCGCAGTCGGTTAAGCGTCCGACTTCAGCCAGGTCACGATCTCGCGGTCCGTGAGTTCGAGCCCCGCGTCAGGCTCTGGGCTGATGGCTCGGAGCCTGGAGCCTGTTTCCGATTCTGTGTCTCCCTCTCTCTCTGCCCCTCCCCCGTTCATGCTCTGTCTCTCTCTGTCCCAAAAATAAAAAAAATAAAAAAATGTTAATAAAAAAAAAAAAAATAAAAAAAATAAAGTTGGAACAGATACATTTTTCAAACAGCGAGAACCTCTTCTTGCATGTCACCTTTTTATAGATAGTCACTCTAAGATGACTGCTGTCATTTATTACTTACTGATAATCTGCTCAAAAATTTTTATGACCTTAACAAAGAGAATGTTTTCTTATTTCATTTTTTTACTTGCAAAACTCCTTTTGATATTAATGAAAATACTGTTGTGCTTTGCTGCTTGACTCACTGTTTTAAAACCATTTTTTAGAAAAGGAAGTGGTGATATTTTTAAGTTTTCATGGCAGAATAATTGTTTTTATAAGAAACTTTATAAAGTTTGGCTTCCTTAAGCTCTCCACTTTTCTTCACCTTTTCTAGTTTGATAGAGAGAATGTACGAATTCCAGGGATGCTGATTATTGATACTCCCGGGCATGAGTCTTTCAGGTAAGAGCAACTTGAAACCAAACTGCTTGAAACGATTAAGTCTAAAAGTTCAGTGAGTCAGAACGTCTGATTAATCAATTTTTGGGTTGTATTTTAAGATCTGTGGTCCCACTATTGATCCTTATCTGTGCCTTACTGAATATGCAGTACTTTATTTGGATACTTGTATTTTGTAGAGATCTTTTATACTTTGAAAGACCAAATCCTAATACATACTTGGTCTGTCTCCTGTGAAACCCATTATAGGTGGAATTTATCCTGTTGCCTCTTGGCCATATTCCTTAGCGCAAAAAACTTGGCCAGTACAATTTGCAGAAATATTGGAGTAACTTCTGGAACTAACTCATTCCAGCTGATGTCAATTCACTGTGTCAGATAAGCATTTGGCAAGTTAAGGGCTAATGGCACTTGAATGTTAATGCATGCGCTTCATTTTGGTTTTTTTTTTCTGTAGGTTTTACAAAGAAATTAAAAATTTGTTTAAGCAAAATAGTAATTTTAAGATTTCTACTTATTCATCTTTTCCCCTCTTTTCAACAGTAATCTAAGAAACAGAGGAAGCTCTCTTTGTGATATTGCTATTTTAGTCGTTGATATTATGCATGGTTTGGAGCCCCAAACAATTGAATCTATTAACCTTCTGAAATCTAAAAAATGTCCCTTCATTGTTGCACTCAATAAGGTAAGCTCCCCTGAAAAATTAAATGTGAAGACATGGTTCTTAAATTTTTGTGATTAAACAAATGTGCCATAGTATAACTATAACTTTCATATAAGAATATGTACTCATGCCAAGTTAAATGTATTTTGACAGATTTATACACACGTATAAAACCACTACCATCAGAACATAGACCATCTCCATATTCCCAGAATGTTCCCTCGTATTCTGTTACAGTAAGCCTTACCCCCTTTGTCAAGCCCAAACACTGATCCTCCCATCAGATCAGTCTATAAAACAGACTATTTCATATTAATGGAATTACACAGTGTGTAATCTTTTGAGTCTGGCATTTTCCACACACTTGTTATTTTGCATTTATCCATGTTGCATATACCATTAGTGGTTCCTTTTCATTGATGAGTAATATTTCATCATCTGAATAATACCACACTTCATCCAACTTACAAATTGAAGAATATTTGCATTGATTCCACTTCTAGCTTATTAAGGAAGCAGCTATGAACATTTTCACAGGTCTTTGGGTTGAAATTTCTTTTGGGTAACTATTCAAAAAGAGAACTGCTGGGTCAAGTGGTATTTATATGTTTCACTTAATTAGAAAATGACATTTTCCCAAAGAGATCATACCACTTTATATTTTAGGATTTCAGTTCTGCAAATTCTTGCCAACATTTGTTCTACCTACAGCCGTTGTAGTAAGTGTATAATGCTAAATTATTATGGTTTCATTTGCATTTCTGTCATGACTAATGGCATCAAGAATCTTTTCATGTATTTATTTGCCATCTCTCTCTTTGTGAAGTAACTATTTTAAAATCTTGATTCATTTTTTATTAGATTGTTGTCTTGTGGAATTTTTAGAGTTCTTCATTGTTGATATAAGTCTTTTGTCAGTTATGCATATTGCCGGTATGTTCTTGTAGTCTAGGACTTGGTTTTTCATTTTCGTGATGATGTGTTTTGAAAAGCAAAAGTTTCTAATTTTGGTGAAGTCTGATGTGTGGGAATTCTTTATAATTTGTGTTTCTTATGTTCTCTGTAAGTAATCTTTAACCACCTCAAGTTTATGAAGAAAATTTTTAAGTGTTTCTAGATAGTTAACATTTAGGTCTGTGATTATTTTTAGTTAATTTTTGTGTATAGTATAATTTAAGGATCAGGGTACACTTTTTCTACGAATATCCAGTTCAAAACCTTTTGTTGGAAAGATTATACTTTCTTTTTTGATTTCTTTTTATAATGATGTATAGTTGACACAAGGTTACATTAGTTTCAGGTGTACAACATAGTGATTACTATATTCTACATTATTTTGCTGTGCTGACAAATGTAGCTACTGTCACTGTATATTCTACTATTATAGTAGCATCAACTATATTCCTATGCTGTATCATTCATTCTTGTGATTTATACATTCTATAACTGGAGATCTATACCTCTTACTCCCCTTTACCCATTTTACCCATGCCTCTCTACCTCCAGCCTCTGACAATCGCATTGTTATGTTTATGGGTCTGTTCCTACTTTTTGGTTGTTTGCTTGTTTTTTTTTTTTTTCTTCTTCTTTTTAGATTACACATATAAGAAATCATATGGTATTTGTCTTTCTCTGTTAGGCTTATTTCCCTTAGCATAATATCCTCTGGGTCTGTCCACGTTGTAAATGGCAAGATGTCATTCATTTTTATAGCTGAGTAATACTCCATTGTGTGTGTAGTGTGTGTGTGTGTGTGTGTGTGTGTGTGTGTGTGTGTGTGTATGTGTATACATGTACATACCACATCTTTATCCATTTAACTGTCATTGAACACTTAGATTGCTTCCATATCTCGGATATTATAAATACTGCAGCAAACATGGGGTGCCTCTGTGTTTTCATATTAGGGTTTTCATTTTCTTTGGGTAAACACCCAGTAGTGGAATTACTGGATTATAATGGTATTTATATTTTTAATTTTTTGAGGAAACTCCATACTGTTTTCCACATTGGTTGCTCCAATTTACATTGCCACCAACAGTGTAGGAGGACTCCCTTTTCTACACATCCTCACTGACACTAGTTATTTATTGTCTTTTTGATACTAGCCATTCTAACTCTGTAATAAGGTGATATCTCATTGTGGTTTTGTTTGTGTTTCCTTGATGATTAATGATGGTGAGCATCTTTTCAGGTGTCTCTTGACCATCTGGATGTCTTATGGATGGAAAAATGTTTAGGTTTTCTGCCCTTTTTTAAATTTGGATCATATGTGTTTCGGGGTATAGCGTGGTAGATGGTCTTTATGTTTGATGTAACTCTATTGGCTGTATCATTTGCAAATACCTTCTCTCATTCCATAGGTTGCCTTTCTGTTTGTTGAAATTTTCCCTCACTGTACAAAAGGTTTTCACTTTGGTGTAGTCTCAATAGCTTATTTTTATTTTTGTTTCCCTTGTCTTTGGAGACATAGAAAAATGCTGCTACAGCTGATGTCATGGAAATTACTGCCTTTGTTCTCTTCTAGTTTTGTGGTTTTAGGTCTTATCTTTCGGTCTTTAATACATTTTAAGTTTATTTTTGTGTATGGTGTTAGAAAGTGGTCCAGTTTTATTGTTTCATAGCTGTCCAGTTTTCCCAGCATCATTTGTTGAAGAGACTACTTTTCCCCATTGTATATTCCTTTCTCCTTTGTAACAGATTGACCCTAAAGCATTGGTTTATTTCACAGTTCTCTTCTGTTCCAGTGATCTATGTGTCTGTTTTTGTGCCAGTACCATTCTGTTTTCATTACTTTAGTGTTGTACTATAGCTTGAAATCTGGGATTGTGTTATTTCCAGCTTTGTTATTTTTTCTCAAGATTGCTTTGGCTGTTTAGAGTCTTTTGTGATTCTGTACAGATTTTAGGATTATTTGTTAAAGTTCTGTGAAAAATGCTTTTGGTATTTTGATTGGGACTGCATTGAATCTGTAGGTTGCTTTGGGTAGGATGGACGTTTTAACAGTATTCTTCCAGTCCATGAGTGTGGTCTTTCTTTCTATTTGTGTCATTTTCCATTTCTTATATCAGTGTCTCTGAGTTTTCAGAGTACAGATTTTTCACAGTTTTGGTTAAATTTGTTCCTAGGTATTTTATTCTTTCTGGTACAACTGTAAATGGAATGGTTTTCTTAACTTGCTAATAACTTCATTATTAGTGTATAGAAATGCAAGAGATTTTTGCATATTAATTTTGTATCCTCCAACTTTATTGAAATAATGTAGTTTAATAATTTTTTGGTGGAGTCTTTAGGGGTTTCTGTATGTATTATCCTGTCATGTACTGATAGTGACACTTTTACCTCTTCCTAACCAATTTGGATGCCTTTTGTTGTCTGATTGCTACTGCTGAGACTTCCCATGCTATATTGAATAAAAGTGGCAAAAGCAGACATTCTTGCCCTGTTCCTGATCTAAGAAGAAAAGTTCTGTTTTTCACCACTGAATATGATGTTAGCTGAAGGTTTGTCGTATATGGCCTTCATTATGTTGCAGTATGTTCCCTCTAAACCCACTTTGTTGAGTTTTTATCATGAATGAATATTGGCTTTTGTCAGATGCCTTTTCTGAATCTGTTGAGATGATCTTATGATTTTTGTCCTTCATTTTGTTAATGTGGTGTATCAGCTTGATTGATTTGTGGCTATTGAACCATCTTTGCATCCCTAGAATAAAGCCCACTTGGTTGTGGTGAATGATCCTTTTCAGTGTATTGTTGAATTCGACTTGCTCATATTTTGAGGATTTTTTCATCTGTGTTCATTAGACGTTGGCATGCAGTTTTCTTTTTTTGTAATGTCTTTGTCTGGTTTTGGAATTGGGGTAATCCTAGCATCATAGAATGTATTTGGAAATTTTCCTTCCTCTTCTATTTTCTGAAATAGTTTGAGCAGAATAGCTATTAACCATTTTTTAAATGTTAGGTAGAATTCACCTTTGAAGCCATTTGATTTCAGAAGTCCTAGACTTTTGTTTATTGGGACTGTTTTCATTATTGGTTCAATTTTGTTACTAGTAATTGGTCTGTTTAGAGTTTCTGTTTCCTCCTGATTCTGTCTTAGAAGACTGTATAAACATACATTATTATTTCTTCTAAGTTGTCAAAGTTGTTGGCATATAATTTTTTTGTAATAAACTCATAGTCTTTTGTATTTCTGTGGTGTCAGTTACTTCTCTTTAATTTCTGATTTTGAGTCTTCTTTTTTGTCAATGAGTCTAGCTAAAGGTTTATTAATTTTGTTTTTCATTTCAAAAAATGAGCTGTTGGTTTCATTGACTTTTCCTGTTTTATAGTCTCTTTCATTCACTTCTTCTCTGATGTTTATTATTTCCTTCCTTCTACTAACTTGGGGCTTTTTTTGTTTTTGTTTTTCCATTTTTAGGTATAAGGTTAGATTGTTTACTTGAGGTTTTTCTACTTCTTCTTGTTTTGAAATTTATTGTCAAATTGGTTTCCATACAACACCCAGTGCTCATCCCAAAAGGTGCCCTCCTCAGTACCCATCAGAGATTTTTCTGCTTCTTGAGATATGCCTGTATTGCTATGAATTTTCCTCTTAGAACTGCTTTCACTGTTATCACAAAGATATTGGACTGTTGTGTTTTTGTTTTCATTTGTCTCAAGATATTTTTTTTTAATTAAAAAAAAAGTTTTTTGAATGTTATTTTCGAGAGAGAGACAGAGCACAAGCTGGGGAGGGGCAGAGAGAGAGGGAGGGAGACACAGAATCTGAAATAGGCTCCAGGCAGGACTCGAACTCTGAACCAGCAAGATCATGACCTGAGCCAAAGTTGGGCAGTGAACCATCTGAGCCACGCAGGTGCCCCTTGTCAAGTTATGTTTAAAGTTTCCTCTTTGATGTCTTCGTTGACCTACTGGTTGTTTAGTACCATGTTGTTTAGCTTCCACATGTTTGTTTGTTTTCAGTTTTTTTTCTTTTTTCTAGAAAAATGTGATTTATATTTTTATACTGTTGTGATTCTAAAAGATTGATATTATTTCAGTCTTCTTAAATTTATTGAAACTTATTTTGTGGCCTAACATGATCTTTCCTGAAGAATGTTCCATGTGCACTTGAAAAGAATGTATTCTTTTGTGTGTGCATGGCATGTACTGTACATGTCCGTTAAGTCCATTTAGTCAAATGTGTCATTCAGAAATACTGTTTCTTTATTGATTTTGTACCTGGATGATCTGTCCATTCAGGTAAGTGGGGTATTAAAGCCCCCTATTATTCTTGTATTACTTGCAGTTTCTCCTTTTACATCTGTTAATAATTGCTTTATTTATTTAGGTGCATAAATATTTACAATTGTGGTATCTTCTTGTTGGATTGATTTCTTCATTATTCTGTAGTGTCCTTCTTTGTCTCTTGTAATAGTCTTTGCTTTAAAGTCTCTTGTCTGATATTAGCATTGCTGCCCTGGCTATTGTTTTCTTTCTACTTTCATGTACGTGGAATAGCTTTTTCTATCCCTTTTCTTTTACTCTGTATATGTTCAGGGCTAAAGTGTAGGCAGCAAATGGTTCTATTTTCTTTCTTTTTTTTTTTTTTTAAGCTTAGTTATATATTTTGAGAGATAGAGCAAGCACTCCACAGGCAGGGGAGGGGCAGAGAGAAGGAGAGACAGAATCCTAAGCAGGCTCTGTGCCATCAGCACAGAGCCCCATGTGGGGCTCGAACTCAATGAACTGTGAGATCATGATGACCTGAGCCAAGATCAAGAGTTTGAACACTTAAACTGACTGAGCCACGTAGATGCCCCAAATGGTTCTGTTTTCTTAACCATTCTGTCACCCTATGTTTTTTGATTGGAACGTTCAGACCATTTACCTTTAAAGTAATTATTGATAAGGATGTACTTATTGCCATTTTTCAATTGTTCTCTGGTTATTCTCCCTTTCTTCTCTTGCTCTCTTTTTTTGTGATTAATGATTTTCTTTAGTGTCATGATTGGATTTTTTTGGTGTGTCTATTAATGGTTTTGTTCATGTATATAACATCCCAAGTATGTAGCAGTCTGTTAATGGTCACTTATGTTTGAGCATCGTCTAGAAGAACTTCATTTTTATTTACCTCCTCTACATATTAAATATATATTGTTATATTTTGCATCTTTTTTATTTTGTCAGGCTTCTTTTCTTTCATAATTTTGTTCTCTCATGGCCTTTTCTTTTCCATTTACAGAAGTCTCTTTGACATTTATAAGTCTGTTGTAGTGGCAAAGAACTCCTTTTTGTTTGGGAAACTCTTTAGCTGTCCTTCATTTCTGAATGATAATCTTGCTGGGTAGTGTTCTTGATTGTGGTTCTTTTCTACTCCTTTCTGGCCAGCAAATTTCTGCTGAAGTATCAGCTGATTGCCTTGTGAGGCTTCATCTCGTTAGGAGCTTTCTGTGCCTCCTGAATCTGAATGTGTTTCCTCTCCAGGGGTAGGGACGTTTTTCAGCTATTACTTCTTAGGATAAGTTCTCTGCCCCCCCCCCCTTTTTTTTTTTTAAGTCTTCTCCTTATCAGGCCTTTATAACATGAATGTTTGTTTGCTTGATGTTACCCTGTTATCCAACAGATCCCTTACTCTATAATTATTTTTAAATTCTTTCCCCCCCCCCCTTTGGTGCTTTCCATTCCCCTGCTTTCCAAATCACTGATCCATTCTTCTCATCCTCAAATCTATCGAATCCCTTTAATGTGTTTTTCATCTGCTATTCTTCAACTCTGATTCCTTCTTTTTTATATTTTATATGTCTTTTTTGAAGTTCTGCCTGACTTCATTCATGGTTCTCTCCAGTCCAGTAAGCATCTTCATTACTATTACTTTGAACTCTTGATCAGGCATACTGCTGATCTCCATTTCATTTAATTCTTTTTCTGAAGTTTTATCTTTTTCTTTGTTTGGAGTATATTCTTTTTGTCATTTTGATTTGCTTCTTCTGTTTATTTCTATGGATTAGGTGGAATGGCTATTTTTCCTTAACTAGAGGGAATGATCTTGAGTGTGGGTTCCTGTGTAGAATGTGCTTGGTGAGTTGGGGTGGCTATCTGGACTGTTGTGTTTATGGACTGTGGATCCTAGCATTCTCCATGCTAGGGCCACCCTGGTGTGATAGTCAGAAATGAAGTGGGTTCAAACCAGGTGTTCCTGGGGCTCTTCACCCAGAGGGCAGCACAGCTGGAGTTGAAATGGGTGAAAGCCAGGGGGTCCCAGGGCTCTCTTTATGGAGGGCACCCTAGCATCACAGCTAGAGCTGAAGTGGGTGTAACCAAGGGGATTCTGGGGCTTTCCTTGCAGAGAACACTGACAGGATAGCTGAAACTGAGTGGACACAGGCTGGGGCAGTACTGTGGCACTCTGCATTGAAGGCACTCTGAGTACAGCTGAATCTGAAGTGGATGCGAGCTAGGGCTCCTGGGGCTCTCCACGCAGGGTAGGGTGACTAAAGCCAAGGCGGGTATGGGCAAGGATTGTCCTGGGTCACTGCACACAGGGGTGTCCTGGCAGGGCGGCTAGAACCAAGGTGGGTACAGACTGGGGGTGCCTTGGGCACTCCATGAAGGAGATTCCCTGGCGAGTTGTCTGGAGTATAAGCTGGTGTGGGTTGGGAGGTTCTAATATGCTCTAAGCCAGGGGAGTCCTGGCAAGTTGTCTGGAGCTGCAGTGGTGTGGGCCTGAGTGTTCTAGGGTGCTTTGTGTTTGTGTCACTTTGACGGACAGCTGCAGCTGTAGTGAGGCATGTAGTGAGGTTGGCTAGGCATGTCCTGGTATGCTGCACCGCACAGGAGCCATCTTGATGGAATGGCTTGGGTCGGGTGTGGGCTAGGGACTCAGGGCTGACTGAGGTGTTAGGCCATCTAGAATGCCTGGACCTTGCTCCTGTCCATGCTGCCAGGGTGGAGGCACTTGACAGTTCCTCTTGACCTGGAGAGAGTTTCAGCAGTTCCCCTGCTGTTAGGCAGGGTTCTGGAGCTGGTTCCTTTATATTCTAGATGTCTTCGCAAACCACAGCTTTTTTTCTGCACCCCAGGGCAGATGAATCTACTCACAGTCCTTCGGTACTATCCTTCCACACAGAAGTTTGCAGTGTTGATGGGGGTCCTCTTCGTTTCTATGTCTCTGTCTCGCTTGCCATTCTCTACATGGTCTTTGTTGTACAGAAGCTGTTAACTCTCCGTTCTTCTTCAGGATGAATTGTTCTGTAAATAGGTATAGTTTTAGTGTGTCCCTGGAGGTGGTGAGGTCAGTGTCTCCCTATATATTGCCATCTTGGACCAGCAGTTCTCCACTGAATTACTTTTGAATCTTTGTTGACTACTAATTGACCATGTACATATGTCCCTTTTTGGTATTTATCTTCTCTTCCATTGACCTGTATATCTATCCTTATGCCACTACTACCCTGTTTTGGTTATTATAATTTATAGTAATGTCTTGAAAGCAGGTATTGGTAATTTTAACTTTTTGTTTCTCAGAATTGTTCTGGTTATTTTAGGGTTCTTGAATTTTCATATAAAGTTCAGAATCTGCTTAGTTTTTACAAAAGGACTTTTGGAATTTTGTTTGGGATTGTATTTAATTTGTAGGTAAATTCTGTGAGAGTTGACATTTTATCAAAATTGAGTCTTCTGATAAGTGAACATGACATCTCTATATTTATTTACTTAGTTTTTTATTTCTTCTTGGTGATATTTTGTACCTTTATTGTCCATGTGTTGGACATATTTTTCTAAATTTATCCATAGTATTTTCATGGTTTTGATGCTGTTGTGAATAACATTTAAAATTTTGGGGTTTGTAATTTATATAGGAATATAGTTGATTTTTATGTATTCATTTTTAAATCTTGTGATGTTACTAATTTCACTGATTAGGCCTAGAAGCTTCTTTTGTAGATCATGTGGGATTTTCCATCTATATGATTATGTTATCTGCAAATAAAGGGTGTGTTTTACTTTTTCCCTTCATGCGTGTGCTCTGTAAATTTTCTTCTTCCTGACTGCACTAACTAGACCTTCTGGAACAATGAATAGAAGTAATGACAGACTTCTTGCTTTCTGCCCTACCTTAGGGGGAAGTACTTGATCTTTCACCATTACATGTGATGTCAGCAGTAGGTTGCTTAAAGTGTTACTCTTGTTTAAGTCATGAGATGTTAAAATTTGTCAGATGGCTTATTCTGCTTCTCTTAAGATATTCATGTGGCTTTTCCTCTTTATTCTGTAACATGAGTTACTGTTGATATTTTGAGGAGACTTTACTAACATTTTATTATGAAAACTTTTTTTTTTTTTATAGAGCCATTTAAGATTTCATAGCAGTGTTGACAGGAAGGTAGAGATTTCCCACATACACGTATGCATAGCCTCCCAATATCAGCACCCTCCCTCCCACACCAGAGTGGTACATTTGTTGTAATTGATGAACTTACATTGACACATCATTATCACCCAAAGTCTATAGTTTAGGGTTCATTCTTGGTGTTGTACATTCTGTGGGTTTGGACAGATGTATAATGACATGTATCCAACATTTTGGTATCATGTTATTTTCACTGCTTTAAAAATCCTTTCCACTTTGCCTGTTTCTCACCCCATCTCTCAGTCCCTGGCAAAAAGATCTCTGATCTTTGTACTGTCTGCATAGTTTTGCCTTCTCTGGAGTGTCATAGGTGGAATCATATAGGATTTTACAGTAAGCTTTTTCAGATTGCCATCTTTCACTTAAAAATAAGAATTAAAGTTTCCTCCATGTATTGTCATGGCTTGGTAGCTCATTTTTTAGTTTTAAGATCATTTATTTTGCTTAATAATTCATTCCGTTGTCTGGATACACTACTTACTGTTTATTCATTACCCATTGAAGGACATCTTGGTTGCTTTCAGGTTTTGCAGTTAGGAATAAAAGCTGCCATGAACCTCTTTGTGCAGGTTTGTGTATAAACATATGTTTTCTGGTTCTCTGGGTGAATATCAAAGAGTGTGATGGTGGATTGTTATGGTAAGAGTTTTAAGTTTTGGAACAAACTGGCCAAGTAGCTGTAACGGTTTGCTGTCCCGCCAGCAGTGAATGAGGGTTGCTACATCTTTACCAACATTTGATGTTGAATTTTGGATTTTAGTCATTCTAGTAGGTATGTAGTGGTATCTCGTTGTTGTTTTAATTTGTGTTTCCATAAGATGTGGAACATCTCTTCATATGCTTATTTGCCATCTCTGAGTTGTCAAATTCTTTCGCCCATTGTTAAATTGGATTCTTTATATTCTTATTTTTGAGTTTTAAGAGTTCTTTCTGTATTTTGGATATAGGTTCTTTATCAGATGGGTCTTCGGCAAATGTTTTCTCCCAGTCTGGCTTCTTGTTTGATTCCCTAGACTCATTTTCACAGAAACTTATCATTTTAACAAAGTTTAGCTTATCATATTCTTTCTTTCATGGATTATGCCTTTGGTTGTGGTGTCTAAATAGTCCTCACCACAGCCAAGGTCATCACATTTTCTCCTGTTTTATCTTCCAGGAGTTTTAGAGTTTTATGTATTACATTTTGGTCTGTGATTATTCTGAGTTAATTTTTGTGAAGAGTGGAAGGCCTGTATTGTGTCTCAGTTGTTTTTTTTAACATGTGCATGTTCAGTTCACTATTTGTTGATTACTTTTGGATTTTTAAATGTTAAACCAGCCTTGCATTACTAGAATAAACCCCACTTACTTGGTCATGATACATTATCTTTTTCATGTATTGCCTGATTTGATTTGATAAGTTTTTGTTGATGATTTTTGTGTCTGTATTCATGAGTGACTTTGCTCTATAGTTTTGCTTTACTGTCTTTTGTCTGGTTTTGATATTAGCGTAATGTTGGCTTTGTAGGATGAGTTGAAAGGTATTTCCTCCTTTATGATCTGAAAGAGTTTGTATAGAAATGATAGAATTTGGGGCGCCTGGGTGGCGCAGTCGGTTAAGCATCCGACTTCAGCCAGGTCACGATCTCGCGGTCCGTGAGTTCGAGCCCCGCATCAGGCTCTGGGCTGATGGCTCGGAGCCTGGAGCCTGTTTCCCATTCTGTGTCTCCCTCTCTCTCCGCCCCTCCCCCGTTCATGCTATGTCTCTCTCTGTCCCAAAAATAAATAAAAAACGTTGAAAAAAAAAATTAAAAAAAAAAATGATAGAATTTTTTTAAATGTTTGATGGAATTCACTAGGAAGCCATATCTGCATAGAGTCTCTTAAACAGGTATAGGTTATTTAGGTTTTTTATTTGTCTTTTATCAGTATAGAAATTTGTATTACAGAGAACCAGCTCTTTATTCTATTGATATTCTCTATTGTTTTATTTTATATCTCATTGATTTCCAGTGTTAATGTTATCATTTGCTTCTTTCTGCTTTGATTTTCCTGTCCTCTTCCTTTCTAACTTCTTAAGGTGGAATCTTAGATTGTTGATTTCAGATATTTTTTCTTATCTAATAGAAATATTTGAGGGTAAGTTTAGCTCACTGTTAGAAGCACTGCTTACATATTTTATGCTTTTATTATTTAGATCAAATAATTTTCTGAATATGGAATTCCAGGTTTAAAAAATATTTTTTTCCTTCATCATTACTGCTTTATGGCTTTTATCTCTAATAGTCCTTCGTTTCCTTGTATATAATATATCCTTTTCTGTGATTGTTTTTAAGAACTTTCCTTTTAAAAAAGGTTCATCAGTGAGATTTTGTAATGATTTTCTTAGATCTGTGGATTTATAGTCTTCATCTGTTTACAAAAATTAGGTTATTCAGAGATTTTTCATGAGTGACTAAGGTTTTCTTTCATTCTTTTTTCTTTGCTTCAGCTGGGAGTTTTTATTGCTATATCTTCAAGGCCTTCAGTCTTTTCTTTTGTAATATGTAATTTACTGTTAAGCTTATCTAGTAAATTTTTATTTCATATTATGTGTTTTTTAAAGCTCTTCATATTTTTTATTTAAAGTCACCTATTTTATAATAATTGTTTTAAGGATCTCGTATGCTAATTATATCAACTTTGTCATTTCTGGATCTGTTTCTACTTACTAATGTTTCTCCTTTGTAGCATTCAGATTGAGGAAGCTTCTTTATATTGTAACCCTAGACTTAGGAAATGGATTTTGCTCGTTTCTTTTTCCTACTAATTAGTTTTCCTGTCTATACCCATTTATCACACTTTGAAAAGTGAAAGAAAATACATGATTTATTTAACAGAGTAAATCTAATGTGAGCAATAAAACAATTAAAATGGACTGTTCTCTGAAATAGGATGCAATTATTACTATTTTTTTTTTTTTGCTGTAATTTTCCTGGTGATGATATTTGCTATATTTCTTATTTTTATTTACTAAACAAAACCATTTTGGAATTCCAGCAACATATGCTAATAGTGTCAGGATAATTCTAGGATCTCATCTTTTGCAAACAAATGACAGCCTCTCATGAACTGGTTTGGAGGCTCATGGGCAGCTTGTTACCTCAGAAGTTTCTAGTTGAAGAAGGGCTGCAGTTAGGGGCACCTGCGTGGCTCAGTCAGTTAAGCATCTGACTTCAGCTCAGGTTATGATATCGCAGTCTGTGAGTTTGAGCTCCATATTCGAGCTGTGTTGACAGCTCCGAGCCTGGAGCCTGCTTCAGATTCTGTGTCTCCCTCTCGCTTTCTGCCCCTCCTCCACTCATGTTCTCTCTCTCTCAAAAATAAATAAACATTACAAAAAATTTTAAAATGAAAATAAATTAAGGGATTGCAGTTAAGCAGGTTGTATGGGCTTTTTGGTATAATAAAATATTTGAGTAATTCACACTCTTCTGAATATGTATAATATATACTAGGAGTTTTTAGGAACTTTAATTTAGGAACTTAATTAAGTTCCTTAGCAATCTGAATGTTTTCAGGATGTTTCTTATGAAAAATTTTTGTCCAGATTGATAGGTTGTATGATTGGAAAAAGAGCCCTGACTCTGATGTGGCTGCTACTTTAAAGAAGCAGAAAAAGAACACAAAAGATGAATTTGAGGAGCGAGCAAAGGCTATTATTGTAGAATTTGCACAGCAGGTAAGAAAACTTTCCCTTCTTAGTGAAGAGCCTGTATTATAGAATATTTTTCCTTTTGTTATATTGTCCTTATAATAAAGCTAGCATTTTCATACTGGTTCTGTTCCCCTATCAATGGCAAGTAATGATCTCCATTCTTTTCCCTTTTCCCTTATCCCTTTTTAAGTTAGAAAGCTGATATTTCAAAGATCTGTCTTTGTAAAGTCTGAATGTTTAAATTTTAAAAATAAAGTTGACTGGGAAAGCCACTACTTTTCTGTGATACAACTAATACCTACAGGTTATACATGATCTGGAGTGTTTTTGAGGAGTTTCAGAAAGATGAGTCATTTGCTTATCTATTAGCTAGTCAGTCATGCTGTTCTGGATACTTCTTCCAGTTTGGCCTTTTGGAATGATTTTGCTTTTTCTGTCTCTAGGGTTTGAATGCAGCTTTGTTTTATGAGAACAAGGATCCCCGTACTTTTGTGTCCTTGGTACCTACCTCTGCACATACTGGTGATGGCATGGGAAGTTTGATCTACCTTCTTGTCGAGTTAACTCAGACCATGTTGAGCAAGAGACTTGCACATTGTGAGGAGCTAAGAGCACAGGTTATGGAGGTAATGATCAGCTTCTCAGTTTATTTTCCCTTTTGTTTTTAACATGGAGGCCTTGGATGGGGATGTTTCCTACTCTTAGATTCAGTCAATATAGTGCAGCATATATTTCACTCCCTTTGCGATTATGTCTCTTAGGTTAAGGCTCTCCCAGGAATGGGCACCACCATAGATGTGATACTGATCAATGGGCGTTTGAAGGAAGGAGATACAATTATCGTTCCTGGAGTAGAAGGGCCCATTGTAACTCAGATTCGAGGCCTCCTATTACCTCCTCCTATGAAGGAATTACGGGTGAAGGTAAGCCTGGGTGGCAAGTGTTGACACACGGGGATATGTACATTGTGTATAAGTTCTGCTGAGGTCCTTTCTTGACTTCGAGAGTTGGTTGGCTTAATATGCTCTCGCTCCTTGTCTTATTTTGAATCCCGCATACAGGATCATCTGACAGAGTGGAGATGTGTGCAAGTTTTTATTTACCACCTAAGCTTTCCATGAAAACTGAAGTGTATTATTTTGGTTCTACACTGCTAAGTAGTCTCTTACTAACATTTTTTATTATGAAACAAAACATTAATACACAAAATTCCATAAGCATAGAAGACAAGTTTAACCAATTTTTAGGAAGCAAACAGGTAAAGAATCAGAACATTGCTGATATCCCGGAAGCCTGTGTGCTTCTTACTGATGTTAGTCCCTCCCCTCTCCCCACCCCTCCCCCCAGTCCCCCACATTCCTAGAAGTTAACTACTTCCATTTCCATGATAGTAATTAATATCCTTTTTAAACAATACGTGAGTGTGGGGTTCTCAAAAATCTGTATGGACTTTATATATGTGGAGTCCTTTTCCATTCCTTTGTATCTGGCTTCTTTTGGTCAAAAAATACTTTTAAGATTTATCCATGTTGTTGCATATAGCTATTGTTGATTTTTGTTGTTGTGTAGTATTCTACTGAATGAATATATTATGGTTTATCTGTTCTTCTGTTGATGGAAAGTGTAGGCTATCTCCAGTTTTAAAACTTTTATTATTACTAGCAGTGTCATTCCTACGAATATTCTTGTATTATCTCTTGGTGTAGTTGTGCAAGTGTCTCCAGGGTGTATGCCTAGGAGTGAATTGCTGAGTCCTCACTTACACTTAGCTCCAGTTTTACTGGATAAGGCCATATTGTTGTCCACAGTAAGTCTAACAAGTTATACTTTCAACTGCAGTATATTAGAATTTTTGTTATGTCACGTCTTGTCAGCTCTTTGATGCTGTCAGAGTTTAAAATTTTTTCCCGTCTGGTAGCTCATCGTTGTTTCATTTGGTACTTGCCTGATTGAAATATGGTTGGCTATTATTTTGTATGTTTATTAGCCGTTTAAATTCACTCCTTTGTGAAATGTCCCTGTGTTCCAGCATTGTCTGTCTTTATTACAGAGTCATGGGATTTTTCTATGTAGTCAGGATACTAGTCTGTTAGTGGCTTGTATGTATTGTACCATCTTCTACTCTGTGACTTGTCTTTTTACCTTTTCTGTGGAATCTTATGAAACAAATGTTTGTTTATTGCTTTTTATGTTTACTTTAAGAAAAATTTCCCTATCCCAATGTCATGAAAATGCTGTCTCTCACATCATCTTCTACTATTAACCACTTTCAAATAAATGTGGTAACAAATATTTTGGTCTTTGTAGAACCAGTATGAAAAGCATAAAGAAGTAGAAGCAGCTCAGGGGGTAAAGATTCTTGGAAAAGACCTGGAGAAGACATTGGCTGGCTTACCCCTCCTGGTGGCTTATAAAGAAGATGAAATCCCGGTTCTTAAAGTAAATTACTTTTTTAAACCTCCAAAGCTATTTGAGTTCTGCTGGTGTGTCAGTAGGGCACATGCTGGTAATGATGAATGAAGTGGGCACCTTTGTCTCTGTGAAGCCTTACCTGGTGGCTCATAGCAAACAGTTGATGCTTTTAGATTACTTCAGTTTACACAGCCCTGTGAATGAACATTAATATTATATAGACTAGAATTTTAAGGTACACATTTTATTTAAATAAAAATGAAACAAAAGCTAGAAGCTGTTCATGTTTTTTAAGATCAGAATATGCAGGGGTGCCTGGGTGGCTCAGTCAGTTGAGCATCCAGCTCTGGATTCCGGCTCAAGTCATGATCTCGCAGTTCACGGGTTTGAGCCCTGCGTTGGGCTCCACGCTGACAGTGCAGAGCCTGCTTGGCACTTTCTCTCTCTGCCCCTCCCACACGCTCTCTCAAAAATAAACAAATAAACTTTAGATACCAGAATATGCAGACAGAACTCAAGATAATCTTGAAGTCATTTTAAAATTTGCCTATCTGTAGGAGCAGATGTCCACTGGAGTCTAGCATAGTTACACAGAGTCAAACTTTGAGTTTATGTACTCGCTTGCCAGAGAGAAGATGGCACTGTTCCGAGCACACGGCTCATCTACTACGCTGAGACCACTGTTATTCTTCAGGCAGCACCAGTTCACCACCGTCAAGGAAGTGGCCACCTTAGAGCCAGTGAGAACAGGGCACACATTCCTCTTTGGCCAGTCCCAACTATGGCATGAACATAGCTGTTGTAGTTATTTCTGGGGAGAATGTCTTCATCCCTAAAGGAGCAGTGACTGAGGAAAAGGGTGCTGAGGTTAGGGTATTTCAGTTAAGGCTTAAGGCAGTCAAGCAGACCCTTTAGGCTAGCACAACACATTACATTTATGTAATGCTTTTTAACTTTGAAAAGATTCTCATTTTCATTCAGCTCACCCATCTACCTTATTTGCCAAGTACAGCAGAGGTTAAATAGATTTCAACATTAGTAATCTAAAGACAGATTTATGGGACACATTTCAGATATGGGCCCTGAATCTCCTCCATTCCAGTACAGGTTCTGCTATGTGTTACTTTTTCTTAGGCTTGCTTTTATGTTTTCAGGTAAATATTTAATTAAAAAGAGAAACACAGCCTTACTGTAAGCTGCTGATGATAGAGATATATTTACAACCTTGTCAAATCTAATTTCTTTTCAAGGATGAGTTGATCCATGAGTTGAAGCAGACGCTAAATGCTATCAAGTTGGAAGAAAAAGGAGTCTATGTCCAGGCCTCTACACTGGGATCTTTGGAAGCTCTACTTGAATTTCTGAAAACATCAGAAGTGCCCGTAAGTAATCCTACCTGACTCCACGGGAGTCCGTGGTAGTCATGGTTCGTAGTGCTATTTCCTTTACCTGACACAGGCCATTAAGCTCAGAAACTCCCTTTGTACAGTATGCAGGAATTAATATTGGTCCAGTCCATAAAAAAGATGTCATGAAGGCTTCAGTGATGTTGGAACATGATCCTCAGTAAGTAATTTCTCTCCTGCTGTGAAGGCTTTAATATTACCTATTTTCTTCAACCTGTCCTACCTGACATATTCTGTGTTTAATCGAATGATCTTTAATGTGTTTGAACCTTTCAGGTATGCAGTGATTTTGGCCTTTGATGTGAGAATTGAACGGGATGCACAAGAAATGGCTGATAGTTTAGGAGTTAGAATTTTTAGTGCAGAAATTATTTATCATTTATTTGATGCCTTTACGAAATATAGACAAGACTACAAGAAACAGAAACAAGAAGAATTTAAGTAAGTTCGTGATTTTACTTATTTTGGGTCTTCGAATTGCCAAATACAGGTTTCTCCCACTATCTGAAAGTAGAGCATTCCTGTGAAACCTTCTGTAAGCCGAATTGGCATATAGTGAAGAAGTAATTACTGTTAATTTATATGGAAAATTTTTTGAGCACTCCCTTCTGATACCTTAGGACACATCTTGATAACAGATAAAATCGAAATGAAGCCCAAATGCTCACAGACCTTGCTCACAGCCCTGGCAGCATGATACTGAGATGCTGAGTGTGGTTCTTGGGAAGAAGTTTGGTGGGGCCACTCTGGGGTGCCCACCGCCTCTTTAAGGTTCACTGCAAAACAAATGCTAAACATTTTTCCTTTTCGCCTTTTTTCATAAAAGTGCAAATCCTCCTCTTTTGGTTAGGGAAAGCAGGTACTAACATAGGTCTTTATAAAAGCAAAGTGGTGTCATGTGGCCTTTCAAAATGTAGGGGATACCTGTATCGGGAAGGTGTGTGGACAGTGGAAGCATGGCATTTGCTCATCTGGAAGAGGCAGCATCCTGAAATGATGTGTTATAAACCATAAATGCCCATCTGAGGCATTCCAGCAGTGTTAATCCTCTGTGTAGCCTTTTATTTTTTAATTTTTAAATTGGCAGGTCTGGGTCTCATTATTGATTAGCAGTTGCTAAAATTATCTTGCTGGAGTTCCTTATCTGGGATTACATGGGAAGGAAGGAACAAAATTAGAACGTGGGAGGTGAGGAAATGAAATAAGGTGAGGTGTTCCATGGGAAGAGAGCTTGTTCCTCCAGCAGACCTCACAGCTTGCCTGGTATAGGTGGCTTTGCTGCAGGTGATTGAGGAGGCAGCAGTAACCTTGACCGGGTTCCCTCCTCTTGCACCTCAGGGGAGACAGCCATGAACTCATGAGAAGTAGGGTGAAGTGCTGAAAAGCAGAACAGAGCAGGGAAGGCCTAAATCAGGAAGAAGAGCAGTGTGACAAGCAGTGTGGTTGGGGACAGCTTCCCTCCATAGGGTCTCTTGTTCAAGCAGAGATCTGAAGGGAATGACTTGAGCCTCCCAGACACACAAGGAGTTGTCCAGGCAGAAGGACAGCACTGGGAGGCAGCCACATCCAATCTGGCAGAGAACAGTAGGAGATGAGGTCAGAGAAGTTGTGGGACTCAGTAGGCCCCTTGGAGGATTTTAGGGAGGCAGCAAGGAGTTTTATCAGGCTCCCAGTATTCCAGGCAAGACCTGGGAATGGCTCAATTTGGGGTACATATTTAAAGTGAACTGCCAGGTGAGTATTGGGATTTAGACTGGGATATGCTCCCTTGAAATCATGAAACCACAAGTGAAAAGACTTTGGTTAAGAAAACTACTAGACACTGTGAAAGACTTGAAGCTCATGCTCAGTAAGTGGCCTTTGGGTCACCTGATTTGGGAACATGGTAGGGAGAAGGTGGCTGGTTTGATGCCTGTGTGGTCCCCAGAGCCAACTGCCTGTGTGCCTGACCGTGGGTCCTATTGAGGTTCTCAGCTCCATCTAAATTTTGGGGCAGAGACTTCGCATGCTCCTGTGATGCAGCTTCTTCAAGACTTGGGAAGTGACAGCACAGAGGGAAGGAGGGGAAGGGGATGGCGAGGGGATGATGCACCCAGGACCAGAGACTGGACCATTGTGGACACCACCAAGGTCATTCTGCAGCGTCCTTCCTGCTTTTCTGGCACCACCTGGAAGTGCTTTTATCTGACAGGGGAAGCCTCATATTCATATTTTTAGGTTTAAGTGATTTTTGTCTGCTTCAAAATTTAGTGGTTTTTTTTTCCCTCCTCCTTTTAGGCACATAGCAGTATTTCCCTGCAAGATGAAAATCCTCCCCCAGTATATTTTTAATTCTCGAGACCCAATAGTGATGGGAGTGACTGTGGAAGCAGGTCAGGTGAAACAGGGGACACCCATGTGCGTCCCTAGCAAAAATGTAAGTTCTCGTTGTACTTTCAAATCAAGTGTGGTCTCTTAAAATCAGTAAAATGGGGAGGCCAGGAGTGGTGACAACAAGCAGAAGAGTTTGTCACCTTCTGTGATTTATCCCTTAACTATGAGTGTTCCTTAATCAGTATTAATTCTTAGCACCAGGTATCGGTGCTTCAGCAAAAGAAAGTTGCAAGGTACTTTAACTTACTGCCCTTTTGAAAACTTTTTGAAGTTTCAAGCCTAGGGGAAAATAACAGAGTAATGAATGCCCACATTCCCTTTCCCTAAATTAGCATCATACCTAAGAAAAATTAACATTAACTCAATAATGTCCTATAATTTATAGTCCTCATTCACATTTCACCAGTTGTCCTGAGGGCCTTTTTTCATCATTGAGAGAGAAAGTGCATGTGCATGCACACACGAGGCAGGGAGAGAGAATCCCAAGCAGCCTCCTTCCATCAGCACAGAGCTCAACGCAGGGCTCAATCTCATGAACCATGAGATCACAGCCTGAGCCCAAATCAAGAATCACACACTTGACTGAGCCGCCCAGGTGCTCTGTCCCAAGTGTCTTTAATAATGCCATCTGACCTGGTCCAGGATTCCTTCAAGGTGCACTGCATTTGGTTATTATGGGTTTTAGTCTCAATAGGAACAGCCCCTCCCCCCCCCCCCCCATCCTTTGGGGAGAGCCCTGTTCTTTTGCAGATCATTTCTCAACTTGGATCTGTCCGTTTCCTCCTCGTTAGAGGGAAGTTACAATTAGAACAGATACTGCATGCAAAGATGCTCCCGTGTGCCTCGAGCCTCACCACACAGGCTTCCTTACTGTGGCAGCAGCTTCGTTTACTGAGTAAGGTGCTGTTGGCTGAGGATAGCCATTAGAACCACGTCTTTCTGCCTTTGGATTATTAAGTAATCTCTGGGGGCACTTTGAGTACTTGTGAATATCCTGTTTCAACAACTTTTATTCCTGTAGATTTAATAATTGGTAATCCTTGCCTAAGTTTATAAAACTGTGATTCCCCCCACCAACACTTCTGTAAAGAACCTCTCTCTCCCCTGAGCTTTTCATTATGTCATACACATTCGGTTAGCTTTTTTAAAAATCTGATGTTCTAATCCATTACCAGTATTTTTGAGATTCCCCCCTCCCTCCCCCCCCCCCCCCCATACCCATTTGTCCATTCTGGTCAGTGGGAGCCCATTCAAACTAGCTACTGCAGACTGCCCTGGACACATAACTCTTGGAGCATCTTCTTCCTTTCTGGTGCAGTGAGATGCTCTAGGCTCATCTAGTATTTTCCCTGCCCCAGACCTGGTTCCTTCAGTGGGAGATGGCACTTAGAAGTCATCTGAGCACTAGGACTTGTTGCTTCTAGGAGTTGTTGCTTTTATACCAGTTCAGTGGACTGAGGAAGGACATTTATTTGCAGTGATTATCTCCTCTGTGGCTTTGGTCACACATTCTCACTTTCCTCTGTCCCTTCATAAGCAGGCAACAGAGTGGTTTTCTCCTGTACTGTAACTGAGATCAGGTTGCTCACAGCTCTCATCCTCAGAATGAAATGCCAAGGCTCTAACCTCGGCCCACTTGGCCCCACAAGATGTATCCCTGGCTGCGGCTCTGACATAATCCCTTTGCTCACCATACCGAGCACTCCAAACTCATTCCTGATTCAAGTTTTAGGCCTGCCAGTTCTTATTATGGCACTTGTCATAAGAAAGGGTAGAGCAGAGATAATAAACCACATTGAATTGATAGGGTACTTTTCAAGTTGTTTACAGCAGTCATCTTGTGAAGGGCACAGGGGGTGTGGTGGGGTCATCCCTACTTTACCAGTGAAACACACTGTGATGAGGGATGAAGAAGGGTCACAGAGCCAAGGCTTTTAAACTGGCTCTTTGGCTCCAGTTTTTATTTTCGCTGTCCAGGTTGCAGTGCCTGTGACTGGCATGATTCCTCTGCTTATATTGCAGTTCTTATTTTACAGTTTGTTGACATTGGAATAGTAACGAGTATTGAAATAAACCATAAACAAGTGGATGTTGCAAAAAAAGGGCAAGAAGTCTGTGTCAAAATAGAACCTATCCCTGGTGAATCTCCCAAAATGTATGGAAGACATTTTGAAGCTACAGACATTCTTGTCAGTAAGGTAAGTGTCTTCATAGAAGTGGCCCATTTTAGAGAAATTGGGGGTCAACTCTTCTCTGGTTACCTTTGCACAGTAGCTCTCAGGGCTGGATGTTTGAACTTTTACAGTCCAGCAGGACTGGATTCTTCTTCAGGGCATGACCTATAACGCGGCCTTCTCTGTGTTGAGGAAGGGGCCTCCTAACAGAGTTAGAGTGCTTGCTAGGACTTGCAGAGATTTACTACTCTGAAAGGCAGACAGGTACGGCATTCATTATTTTGGCCAAGGTTTCTTTTTAATGAGCAGTAGCTGGTGTCAGCCTTGGGCCACGTGCTTTTTTTGGCATGTGGTGGTTGCACTGTTGTTGACCCTGTTTGTGCCTCGGGCTTGCAGATCAGCCGGCAGTCCATCGATGCCCTCAAAGACTGGTTCAGAGATGAGATGCAGAAGAGTGATTGGCAGCTTATTGTGGAGCTGAAGAAAGTATTTGAAATCATCTAATTTTTCCACATGGGGCAGGAATTGGAATAAATGAAATATTATGTCATAATACCACCAAGAAAAAACAAGACAAAAAAATGGAACGGATGTATCTGGACACTGATGAATTTAAGTATGGAAGGAAAAAAATAGGTGTATAAAATGTTTTCCATGAGAAACCAAGAAACTTACACTGGTTTGACAGTGGTCGATTACATGTCCCCACAGTTCCAACGTGCCTGTTCACCTGCCCACTCCTTTCCCAATCCTTCTCTACTGGCTGCTGTTTTAAAGTTTGCCCTAACCCAAATTTGGATTTTTATTACAGATCTAAAGCTCTTTCAATTTTATACTGATTAAATCAGTACTGCAGTATTTGATTAACCAGGCTTCTGCAGATTTTGTGATTCTTGGGACTCTTTTGATGTAAGAAATACTTTATTTATGCATATCCTTCCCACAGTGATTTTTTTTTTCCCCAGCATTCTTCTGCCATATGCCCTTAGGAATTTTTTAAAATAGAAATTTAGGCACTCTGCTATTTCTTTATCTGCTTTGTGTGAAACCATGGTGTAAAGCCTAGCTGGCTGCTATTTACTGCTTGTATAGTCCTGAGAGTCCACTGTAATCAGCACAATTCTGAACTACCAATAAAGAAAACAGACATCCCTTAGGCTTCCATGGTAGCGCAGCTTCTCTCCATGAGTGAGTCATCAGCCTCAGTGTACTACCTTGTGTACCAACACACGCTAACATTAGGATTTTCTAGGACACACTAGAACCAAGATGGATATAAAAACTCTACCATGCATACATTTCCTGATGGGGCACTCAAGTAGGGAACTATTTGGGCTTAGTGCTTCTAAGTTGTTGCAGAAACTGACTTGTTCATATCAGTTACTGGATTTTAGCATGTGGGAAGTCCACATGAAGATCTATTCCTTCCCCCATTATAAGAAATCTGTTAGTGTGAAATTAATTCTTCTAACAGATCTCTAGTAACTATTGAGAGAGAGAGCACAGTGTTGGAGTCAATGTGGGGTGTGTTTTAAAGAAAGTGTTCACTGGCGTAGATTTATGAACTATATTTTTAAAGTATTACAGCATAACTAACATAGCATAGAAAAATACTTTATATACATTTGAAAATCTGTACCACTCTTCGGTACTACTGAAGTTTCTCTAGGGACGGTAGAGGTGGAGACACCACCGCTAAGCCATCTGTGGGACGTAATTTTCCCAAGAAAAATTTAATAATTATGTGTGTGTTCTAATTTAAAGTATGTAAATCCCTCCACTTGGAAGAAGTAAAGAAGGTTTTCATAACATGCTCCTGTGTTCATGCTTGGGGACAAAAGTGATAAGATTATTTAGAAGCTTTACCCGGAACAAGTAGAATCCCATTCTGGGACCTCTCGGGAATTTCAGAGCTTAGCATGGAGCCTCTAACAGTCCGGCTTGTAGGTTTCTCAGCCTTTAAACACAATAAACAGTTCAGGATTTGCTTCCTAAAGGATTCACAAAAAGGAGCCTGTACAAAATATACATACAGTTCTTTATTAAACAACTGTAAACACTTCACTGTAAAAATCCATAAAACTTTATAAACAAACATTTTGTAAATAGAATCTATGCTACAGTAAAAGAACACAATTATTTACATGCAATACTGACAAATTTGGCACTTATTGAAAAGAAATGTACAAAACACTTGCTTAAAAAGAAATTTAAAATTATAAAAACTCAGAGCATTACTATCATGCACTTTGCAAATACCTCACAAGCACTTATGGCACAGCTAGTGGAGAGCACCAGGCTCCCTGGTAATATTTATGTAACTTTTAATGTGCTTCCATAAGTCTGTTGTAAAACCACCTGAACATTGTCAAGAATAAAGTCAAATGCCATATTCCAAACCGATTCCACCGACTGCTGCATCAACCTAAAGGTGGGTTAAGAAAAAACTGTAAGTAAAAAGACTCCTCCAAGAATCAGTTTAACATCTCCTTAGGGTCGTAAACATTTTTAGGTAAGAATCAATTTTGGCCCAAACCTCAGAACGCTTCAAAGTACTTAGTATGGCTTGAAACTATATAAACCTCAAGGGGAACAATCTTTGATCTTCTGGCAGTTGCTTGGGATTCAAAACAAAGGTTACCCCCTTTTCACTAACTCTTTAAGTTAACTGATTGCCCCCAAATGTCAAACTTGCTCTGTGCCTCACCTTAAAAGTAGCTGTGTGAGATGCCCCATTTTGTCCTTTAGATAAAAGTATTGAATAATTACCTTTTCATGTACTTTATTACTAGATCCAGTTTTTCCAAATCTTTTTCCTCTATTAGGTCAGTACAGTATTTCACAACTTGCAGAATGTCTTCCTCCATTGGATCTAGAGGGGAAATTCTTAATAAGGACCAGCCTGCTTGCATGAAGGAGAACTGCATCTCTACAACTACCCCCAACTTCTAGCCATCCAACCAGTGGTCTATAGTATAGAGCTTTTCAAAGTCAGTCCCAGAGTTTCAAAGGTTACAGGGTGGCTGGTTTTGGCTTACCAGATTCAGAAAAGAGTTGCATTTATATAGCTGAGTCTGGTTCAAGTTCCAAAATTTTAGAACCATTACCTCTCAGTCTGTGGCTGTCACACCAGCCAAGCCCACCTGAAATGGTAGTTATCCACTCTTTGAGCAAGGTCTTCACGTCACTGAATTCAACAGCTCCCGCTAGGTTGGGTGCTGGGGGTCTCATGTGGCCAGACAGCTCAGGCTGCAAACCAGAAGGGCCTGGCACACCTGAAGTGGAAGCAGAGAGTTCTCCCTGTTAAGAAAACAAATGACAAAAAGTGCTATATTTACATAACATCAAGTACATTAAGATCTGATAAAAGGTCAAAGCTTAAAAAGTTTTAAAAATATTACCAGAGGTTTCTCAGAAGCAAGACCTTCATGTTTCAGAAACCCATCGATTAACTTCTGGGGACTCCCACAAGCCCCTGGAAGAGTTTTCACAGGGCTATTAAGCAACTTGTTTTTCAAAGGGCTCTGAATCTTTTTTGGGGAACTGATGGGATTTTTTTTCTTGTTCCGTTTCTTTTCTTTCATTGCTGCTGGTTTTAGTTGATGTAACGGATTCTTTGGCACTAAAAAAGTATGAAGTGGTATCTTCAACAACATATGTCTGGATAGTACCATGCAATCTTTCTTTCTTTTAAATACAGACGCTGCATGTGCACGCACACACACACCAACACAGGCCTCTTACCAAGACAGTATTGGAGGCAGTAACTGGATGAAAGCACAGGCTGTAGGACACCCACTATCTGTGCCCACTTTCTTTGGGGTACTAAAAATCTTATCTTTTGGGCATTGCTTATCTATAAAGGGGGGAGAGCTGTAAAGATTAAATGAAAATTCAACAGTTCAGGCATTGTTGGAATACATGTTCAGAACCTTTCTTTCAGATTTTCTTATTTTTTAACATTTATTTATTATTGAGAGACCAAACATGAGCATTGGAGGGGCAGAGAGAGGGGAGGACACAGAATCTGAAGCAGGCTCCAGGCTCTGAGCTGTCAGCACAGTGCCCGATGCGGGGCTCGAACTCATAAACTGCACGATCATGACCTGAGCCAAAGTCGGACGCTTAACTGACTGAGCCACCCAGGCGCCCCTTTCATTCAGTTTTAAACCTATACTCTGATCTGTCAGTCTTGACATGTAGTCAAAAGACTTCTGGTGGTAACTCAAACTTTTAAATTCATTCATTCATTCATTTTATTTATTTGAGAGTGTGAGCAGTACAGGGAGAGAGACTCTTAAGCAGGTTTCATGCTCAGCACAAAGCCTTACACACAGGGCTCAATCCCACAACCCTGACATTATAACCTGAGTTGAAATCAAGAGTCGGATGCTCAAAGGACTGAGCCATCCAGGTGCCCCCAGACTACTTTTAAAGTAAAGGTATGGAAGTCAGAAGTTACACAACTCCAACTAGGTCTAGGACAACACTTACCTGCATCATATACTTCCTCTGCTCCAATACAAAGAGCTCTTAACATGATTAGCAGCTTAGATGTTGGCCATTAATCTGCTACAATAATCATACCCTACCAATGACCTCATTTCCCTCATCTTCAGTTGTGTTACATGTCCCTGCCCACGCTTATGCTTACCAGATGCAGCAGCTGACTGCTGGTGAATGGCATTCTCCCCCTGCCTTTGTCTTTGATCATATGCTGCCTTCAGCTCCTTCTGAAGCTCAGCAGGAAGGGCAGCAAACACCTCGGGGTCCACCTAGTGGAAACGAGAAGGTTCATAGTCAAACTTGAGTTGACTCTATTTTTTCACAAAACAGACTTTGTTTTCAAATCATGCTTTTCTGATCTGTATGAATTCTTACTAGGGCCTCAATATTAAAGCTCATTAAATCCTCACAAGGTTTTAGGGTGAGAATAAGAAAATTCTGAGTAATAACTGACTTAAAAAAAAAAACAAAACACCCACTGCAGAACCACCAGGGCAAGAAACACCACTAGGAAATGAGAAGTGGGGCGCCAGAGTGACTCAGTCAGTTGAGCCTCTGACTCTTGATTTCGGCTCACAGGTTGTGAGATCAGGCTCAGCGCTGACAGCATGGAGTCTGGTTGGGATTTGCCCCCTTCTCTGTGCTCCTCCCTCGGTTGCACGAACTCACTCTCTCAAAAGAACTTTAAAAAAGATGCTTCCCCTCCTCCCCCACCAAAAAAAAGAGAAGCAAACCCAAGAAAATAGGTTTACGTGTAGTACTTTTTTTTAAAAAACACCAAATTTAGATTGTGTTCTTGTCTCTAGTCTATGATTATACATCTCCACCTAGCTATTTATTTTTTAATGTTCATTTTTGATAGAGAGAGAGGATAACAGAGGATCTGAAGCGGGGTCTGGGGCTGACGGCAGAGAGCCCAACACAGCGCTCAAACTCATGAACTGTGAGATCATGACCTGAGGTGAAGTTGGACCCTCAACTGACAGAACCACCCAGGTGCCCCGCCTCCACCTAGTTATTTAAAATGCGGCCCAGTGGTCTTCCCTGGCCAAGAAAATAAGAACTGAATGTGTTTCTTACTTCTGGGTGGAAATTTTAAGCACCTACATACCATGTCCTCCTTCTCTGGGAGTCCATGTCCTTTAGATGATGTAGAAATGAACCAGTGCCTTGGGCCCCAATGGATATGGTGTAAGCTACCATGAGTTTATGGTCCAAAGGAAAAGAAATGAGATCTGCCCGGAGCATATGTAGGGTGAAAGGTCCCTAATTTAACTCACCTGTGAAAATGCTGGCAGGGCTATGACATTGATTCCTGCATCACTGTTAGATTCTTGAGGTTCTGGTATTTGTAACAAAACTGTCCCAACTGGTTGTGGCAAAATTCCTGTATTACAGCCATTTACTGGCTCTTTCTTTTTGTCGCCATGCAGCTCTCCTTGCTGAACAGCACAAACTTGCTCTACTTGTTCCCGGAGATCAGGTGGAAGTGCTTCTAAAACAGACTGATCAAGCTATAAAATACCACATGAGTCTGAAGTTAAAGCATGTTCAGAGAGGAAGTGGTAGGAGTGTTAATGTAGCACTTTAATTTCAATTTGAACATCTCAGACAACATGAGGCGCAGAGAAGCAGGATAGGAAAGGTAACCCCTCAAAGCAGCACATTTTTGGAATGTCTTGGGCTTTTTGCCATTGGGGCCTCAGTAGTAATGTGTAGTCTGGAGAGACCAGCATACAACTACGGGCAGTACCACTGGATGAGGCAAGTCCAAATATACTCATTGTATCTGTACTACAACAGGGGCAGACAGAGCCTTTGTCAAACTTGGATCTCAGACCCCTCCCAAGGGCAGGGACAATGCCTATGGGGTACGTCACATTTTTGGAATGAATGGGACAATGGAGTCCTGGGTCAGAAGTTTACCTTTCAGACAGGAGACTATCTGCCCCCAAATACAAAAACTTCTAGTTCTGACAACAGCAAGTTAGAAAAAAGGGATTGTAGAAACTAACTTTTCTTTGGCCTACATACCAGAATCCTCTGCCCATCGGTGCACTTCCATTTAGAGATGGAATCCTATAAATTGGGTAGGCCAATCTTCTACTTTGCCAGGATCAACTATTTTTGGATAACTCAACAGCAACCGGGACCCAATGCCAGCTGATTAGAGCTGTCCCTTTCCCAGCCTCACAGCTGGCATGTCTGTTTCCTTCAGCCTCTTACTATTCAGTGAAGCATAGAAATGGACTTTCCCAATATATTTTGAAGTGCTATCTTAACCTTACAAGGAGCAAAAATTCCAAAAGTGTTCCACGTTTACAGCCCATACCAATGGAATTACTTGCTTACGTTAGGAAAATCATTCACTCTACAGAAAGGATGGTCTGCAAATGCTGCAAGAAAAACCTTGGACATGGGCCCCTACTGATGATCACAAAGCGATACTGTTGAATAGAGTGGAGTCCCTGTGATTATTGCTGCTACAAAGAGGTAAAGTGGCTACTGACGGGCAGTTGCAGAACTAGCTTTCATCCATGTTCTACAACTTGCAAGAGTCGCTGATCTTTGCAAAAGCACCACCTTTCCCCTAACCTGATTATTTCCCATATGGAGTTCTGTAACACCATGAGCTGCCTGTGATCTACCCTGACAAGTACCCTCTCCCCTTCTCGGCTATGCTGTTACCTAAAAACGTCATCCCTACTTTAAAACTGCTGTTGCACTTAAATCACACTCAGAACTATAAAAATATACCTGGGAAGGTGATGGAACCTCAATACTCAGGTTAAGTCTTGATTTTAAACTGATGGGAGAATGTAGACCATTCCATTTCCCTGAAGACTCAGCTTTGCTAGTAACAGGATTGACACTTGATGTCAGATGTGTTGAAAAAGATGGCAAGAAAGTGCAATTTCTAGAGGCAGATGATATTTCCAGATCCATAGCAGCCAGAAATACTGAAAGTATAGAAAATACATAAAGTAGCTTCTTCGTATCATCAGGGACAGGATGGCATGGATTACTTTAAGCCATTTTAAGTAAAACAAACCTATACTATCGATTCATCATAATCCAGAATGTCCGTTTGTTTCTTAAAAAGTCACAGAGCCATGCCAGACAACTGTTGTATTAACAAGAACCACACTGATGCCCACTGACCTTCTTTGTGCTCCTCTTCTGTGGATTTCTTCGCTTTCTGAACCTGGAAGAGATCCAGGACAGAGTGTGACCCTCCAGGAAGAACTGATGGACGAGTGGGGCATGAAGAAGGGTCTGGGTTGGTCGGAACCAACTGATTCACGTGAATCCCAACCTAGAACCAGAGTTGAAAATGTGTTTCCAGGAAAACTAAAGCAAGAATATGAATTCAACTAAGCAAAATTCTCAGCTATTCCTTTTTAGAAAGATCTTCTAGATCTATTTCTATAATAAAAAATTAAAGTATTCAAAGAGCCTTCTACATGATTTATTACAAAAACTGTATCTCTACTAGCTAGTGAGCAGTTATTCACCTCAATCTTGGAGTATCCATTTCTATCTAAATATACTGTAATCTCTTCAGAATCAGAAAAATCCAAAAAAGTGTAATACTATATCCCACTGAAGCTCTAATCAACTAAATTTTTAAGATTAAAAACAAAAGATCCTATAGGAACAGTCTACTTGCAACCTTACTTCCCTTACCATTTTTCTGTTTTAAATGAAGAACTTTTCAAACAAGTGGGTTTGGGGGGTGGGATGAGCAGTGCTCTGGGTACACCATGGGCTCTCGAAGACTGTACCCCCCACCCCGCCCCACACTACCATAAAGCCTTACTGTAATAGTATTTCAGGGAGTTTTGATCATGTCTGGTTTAGTAATTCTTTAATCCTTCCACAGATACCACACCAATAACTGCCTTTCACTCACATATGTGAACACACACACAACAGAACCTACAAAGGTTTATCCTTAAGAAAATTAAGGTTTTTACATTTTTTAATATCCTCTCACCTATCCATCCCAAAGGCATGTTTGTGGTGGTAAGTTCTCCCTTCTAGAGCATCAACAGACACAGAATAAATTTTGGATTAAAAGGGACCTTAACGATATAAGTATTATTTGCAGTTCCACATTCTTCACAGTCCCATCTACCAATGAGAACCAGAAGCAGGATAATGTATGTAAAATAAGCCCTTGGTTAATTGAAAGACACTTATAAAAATTCAAGATACAAAATTATTCTAGGCAGAAAACAAAACGAAGAGCTTTCAGAACAAATTTGACTCTTCTCTGAAAAATAACAAAATCAGGTCAGAGGAGAAAGTCCAGAGTTTTTCAGTTTCTATTCTGGTATCATATCAAAGAAGCTGAAAATCTGCTCATAAAGCCACTACCCACTGCCATGACCATTCTCAGATCAAACCTTAAGTGAGAAAAACATTACAGAAAGTCAGAATTTTAAAATGTTATATACTCACCCCTCTCATATCCGATATATTTAGTTTCATTGTATGAAACATGTTTAGTGTAGCTTTTCCAATTATCTTTGCACTATCTGTTGCCTGGTCAAGAGTTACAGTCCTGTAAATGACAGAATTAACTTTAACGGAGCAAAAGCTACATTCCATATATATTCACTAGTACCTCATGAGTATGGAACAGTTTAAAGAGACATAGGAAAGCTGTAAAGAAAGTTACAAAAACAGTTTAAGTAATTAAGTAGTAAAGATAATCCTTAAAAATGAACACAAGAGTGTGTCCCGTTCCCCCCCCCCCCCCCCTTCAAGGAAGCCAGTATAACAAATTAATTACACTGACAGCCAGGGTGTAAAAGAAAAACCATATAGAACACTGGGACTTTGAGTTACAGGCTAATGAAGACCTGGCCAACTAAAAATAAACTGGAAAACATTTTTTTAAAAGATGTATTTTAGTTAATGCATATACAAATACAAACATTATGTTGCAACCAAAGCATGAATATAAACATGAAGTTTTAGATTCCAAGAGAAGTCTTAGGTTCCAAGATTATCTATGTTGAGGTATAAAAGATGAATCCCTGTGTTTTAGTTCTTGACTCTACTTTTATCATGTCTGAAGCCGCTACATAATTTCAACATGTGAATATGTGCATTAACAATTTCTTAGAGGCTCTAGAAATCAATAAAGAAATGCATGAACAACAATGACAAAGGAAACATGGTGGCACCCTGTCTAAAACCCAGCAGGACCAGAATAGATCTTTAAGAATTCTTAGATCTTTAAGAATTCTAGAAGAAAGGAGACTGCATTATTAGGTGCTAAAAACTACTTTTATTGTATTTATTTTCTCAGTACCATGAGGACATTATGTACACCCATGAAAGGTACCAGTTTTTTAAGGAAAATATTTACATTGATTTGTTACCTTAATTACATTTATTTAACACAAATAAATACAGAAGAACTTAAAAGCAAGGTTTTTAGTGGACGGGTGGTTTAAACATGTTTATATTTCTCCTGAACACCACTTAACTATTTTGAAATGAGTTTTAAATGGCATAAACTCCTAAAAAATCTAAACAGGAGAGGAGACAAGAACAGAGGACCAATGTTAACTGTAACTCAGAACACTGAAAGCGTATCAGTAAGTATTAAGTTACCAAATATGCCTGCTAAATGCCTAAATCAAGGCACCACTTTAGACAAGCCAATTTATGCTACAGAACCTCAGAAACACTCAGTGATTAGAGATGCCAGGTACCAGTGAAGGGGGCGAGAAGGGACCAAGAATGTGCATGTGCAGCAGACACATAGATCGCCCCTCCTCTGGGATTTTGTACACGCCAATGTCGATGCTGAGAGCCAGGGGACATCATGCATGGCCAAGGAGAGAGGGAGGCACCTTGCTCAAAAGCAGCATACACTCTTCCTTCCCACCTAGACTGCTCTTCCTATGGAGGAACCAGAATGCTGGCTGCCATCTTCATGCGTGCTCACCCACTGTAGGCAGGAGATGGGAAGATTTCATGTGGGGCATGAAATAAGACAGATAGTTGAAGAAAACCTCCAATATAAAAGCAGTCAGAAGAGAAAGAAGGAACTGGAGAAACAAGTGACAAAGGGAATAGAAGTATATTTAAGAGATAAGAGATAATATTGCATCTGTGAAATAACAGATGCTATATTTAAATGTCCAAAGAATTTTTAAAAAATACTCAGAAGTTTAAAATGTTGGTAGAAATAATAAATTAATATGGACAAAGTACCTGGCACAAAGATAAAGACCAAATAAAATTCCAGAACCTGAGTTAAAGAGAAAATCCTGAAAGTTCCAGAAAGAACAGATCTGTAAAGAACAGGCAATCAGAATACTGGAATTCTCCAAAGTAATCATGAAAAAAAGGGGACAATGGAATCTTTAAATAAAGAGAAATAATTTCTAACTAGAAGTTACAACTTTTAAGTCAACAAAACTACTGAGCATTAGCACAGACAGTTTCAAAAACAATTTATGCCCATGAACTCTTTCTCAATAGACACTAGGATGAGGAGACCAGGGATCAACAGATCACAGAGAAGGGATACCCCAAGACTCCCACTTTATAGTAGGTCTTAAACTAATCCTGATTGCATTTAGCTTGCTGGAGGGCCCCAAGTAAAAAGATCAAACCAGTTGATTCTGGTGTACTGAAACACACTAGGAGGGACTTTGGAGATAAACTCAATGGCAAATTCACAAAAAAAAGGCCAACAAACCAAACAAGATGCTCAGAACTCCAGGAAAAACAAGTTCAACAAAAAAGGGAATGAGGTCACAGTGAACTATATGCTCATCCACATACAGTGTGCACATGATCATAATAATGTTAACACTGCCTGGGGGCAAAGGAAATATGCATACAGGGGAAACAGCAATAGGCAATGAAAGAGAAGTAGTGCAAGGGACTGTGTGTGTGTATAAAATTCAAATTAAAAATACATATACACAAAAGAACTCCAAAGGGGAAAAAAGTCTTTGCCCAAAGGAAAACTGTTAAGAGAAAAATTTTTCCGCGTGATAATCAAGCCACAGATCTCAACCTACATATGGGTCTTTGACATGCAATTTAAAATGGAATCCTTTTTCTTACAGTATTATAACCTATCAGAGTCCGCAAGGCACATGATTGCCATGTACCTTTTGATCAGGGCCCGTTACAAGAGGTAACAGAATCATGGACTGTGGACTACCACTGCTTAACTCAGCCCAACATTACTTCAGTGGGGACTACAGCAGGCGCCCACAGCCTGTTTCTGTAAAGAACCAGAGAATGAATCGCCTGTGCTTTGTGGTTCCTCTCACATGGTCTTCATTCTTTACAAACTTTCATATAAGAATCATTCTTGGCTCACAAAGACCACATAAAAACAGGCCCAAGGATGGATATGGCCCACAGGAAAGAGTGTATCAACCCCTGAATTAGAGGAAATACAAGGTCAGTGTTATAATATTTCATAATCCCACACCTAAAGCCTTCCTCAGGCAGTTAGAACACTACCAAAAATGTTAAGTTTAAGTTAATGGTTTATAACCGATCTGCATTTTGGTAACATTTATAAAATTACACTTGTTCTGATTCATCATGTATTCTTTTTCATTATCATCTTTTCCAAAGTTAGTATTTTAAGGGCACAGCAAAATGTACATTTTATACACAGGTGTTTTTTTTTTTTTAACATTAAAAAATTTTTAATTTTTTTTTTTAAATGTTTATTTTTGAGAGAGACAGAGAGACAGCATGAGCAGTGGAGGGGCAGAGAGAGAGAGGGAGACAGAATCAGAAGCTGGCTTCAGGCTCTGAGCTTGAACTCACAAACTGTGAGATCATGACCTGAGGTGAAGTCAGACGCTTAACCGACTAAGCCACTCAGGGCCCCCCCCCCCCCAATTTTTTTTTAATGTTTATTTTTGAGAGTGGAAGGGAGGGAGGGAGGGAGAGAGAGAGAGAGAGGACGAGCAGGGGAAAGGCAGAGAGACAGGGAGACACAGAATCTGAATCAGCCTCCAGGCTCTGAGCTATTAGCAAAGAGCCCGATGTGGGGCTCAAAATGACAAACCGTGAGATTGTGACCTGAGCCAAAGTCGGACGCTTAACCGACTGAGCCACCCACCTAGGTGCCTCTACACAGTAGGTTTTGAACTGTCCTGTGGTCACCAAACAAAGAGTCCTCATCTTGTTAGAGACAAACACTGAGACACCTATGGAAGAAACAAGACTGTATAGGAAATTCACTTCAAAATCACTGGGAGAAGGGGAGGAAGGATGGTATCCGAGGAGCTGACAGCAACTGTTGAGATCAGGTAATGGGTTCATAATAGTTCTACTATTTCTACTTTTAAATATGTTTAAAATTTTTCATAATAAAACTTTTTAAGTTCAGAACAAAAATGGAACAAATACTAACAACAGCAAGGAGGTATGTGCTTACAAAAAAGGCTGAATATTATCCTTCAACTGGGGGGCAGGGGGTTCAGTATAATTAATCCTAGTTTTTCTTACTATTATAATTATATTTTTGGAGTACCTGGATTCTCCAAAAAGGATTAAATGAAGGCTGATTTTCTTACTCAAATTAGACAGAGTGAACCCCCAGGTACTGCTGATGCACCAAAATATACAATGCTAAGACATTTAAAAATGCATACATGACAAAAGAACACTCTACTGCCAGTTCTCTTTCTAAAGAAAAATTCGTTTTTGGATGATCCTTTTCATGTACCTTGTACAAAGCAAGTTCTAGGTTGCATTCCCAAGGTATTAATTAACTAGATCTGATTTTCTCATAGAAACCATGTGTAAAAAGATCACTCTATTCCACAGTTAGGGCCTCATAACCAACTTGTTATAGAAATGACCACTAACACTGTGTTTAACTAATACAGCATTTAAAATATGGATACATCAAAATGTTTATTAAAATAGGTTAAATACAGGAGCGCCTTGGTGGCTCAGTTAGTTAAGCACCCAACTCTTGGTTTTGGCTCAGGTCATGATCTCACAGTTTGAGTTCCCGTCCTACGTCAAGCTCTGTGCTGACAGTGCAGGGCCTGCTTGGGATTCCCCCTTTCTTTCTTTCTTTCTCTCTGTCTCTCTCTCTCTCTCTCTCTCTCTCTCTCTCTCTCTCTCTCTCTCTGCCCCTGCCCCGCTTGTGCTCTCTCTCTCAAAATAATAAACATTTAAAAAAATAGGTAAATATAATAAAGATTACCAACTACCTAAAAAGGTATTTTATAAACGTGTTGTTTAAAGTACAATTTATAACCCCTGTTTTCATGGTGAACAAATGCATGAATGATAAAGCTAGAATCTGCCTGTAATGGAGGGCAGTCCTCTTGTGACTTGTGGCAACATCACTATACACACAAACATAAGTTCTATGGCAGGCATGAACTAACCCTTAACTTTTTTTTTTTTTTTTTTTTTTTTTAACAATTCCTTATGTGTGGCTTTCAGGGTCAGAAGTCTCAAGGCTTTGGTTGATCTGACAGATAAAATATAGTGTACCATGTGTTAACAAAATGGCACACAAAATTAGGTATTTTCATATTTGTCACAAACTTCACAGGAAGTTTTATATTAGTGGCCCTCATATTTAATAAAAGGGGGTTTTAAATGCTTTCTACCAGTTTAGAGAGACAATAATCATTTCAGACACAGAAACTACACCTCCCTAAACAAAGAAAATGTCTCATTAAAATCACTTTCTGAATCACTGTACTGACCCTCACCCCTCCAAGACCCTGTCACAATTGTTGCCACAGTGGCAACAGTTTCCCTTTCCTTCTGTCCGTGCACTGAAGTCAATAGCCTGAAGACCCTGCTGAAGGTCAGGCACACAGGTGCATGTGAGTAGCCAAACCTGAGGGCAGTGACACAGCTGCAATGGCCTTGGGCTGAGGCCCAGCGCTGCAGAGTACCAGATGTCCTCTGAATTCAGAGATCTTTATTCATACTCTTCCTTGGTTTTCTTCATTTTCTATTAATTGTAATAACCTGCACCAAAATATCAATTATCCAAACTCTTTTAAATAAGCTTACCTGGTGATATTATCACAAATTCCATGGCCTCCAAATTTTGCAGTTTCTACAGGGGCCCCAGGCTTTCGTATCATGATTTTGAGCATCAGGCGTTTACCCTTCATGCCAGCAGCTTCAAGTCGTCGCTGAATTTCTTCTGAGAGATTCAGAAGAAAAGCTTCTGCTTCTTTTGGCTATGGAGAGACAAACACAGCAGATCTCCCATGTTATTTTCCTACATACCAAATAATTCTCAAGTATTTTCACTTTCAAAACCAAACATGTATACTCTTTATATCCTGCTAAATGTCTGTTAAAAACAAATATTCTGCAAGCCACGGAAGCAGCAAGAGTGTAAAGTCTTCACTTCAAGCATCAAGAGTCTACGGACTAGTTGGAGAGGGGGACTATGTGAAGAGATAAGAGTAAATGGATAAAACTCGTTAAGAGATCAGTACCTGGGTAAACCTTATTCCATAGTTGATCTCAGCTGAAATAGATTTTCTTTCCTTTTCAGTTCGAACTGGTCTATCATCCAAACCACGGCAGAACCTATAAAGCATCTGACCTGTTTTGGGACCAAATTCTTTTTGGAGTTTTGCCATTGTCATATACTGCAAGTCTCCACAAGTTTTAATTCCCAAAGATGTCAACTTGGATTCCATTGAACGTCCAACTCCTAGAAAAGGAGATATGTATAGTTCTATAATTCTGCACATAAACCATTAAAAACAATTCAGCAATGTTAAAGAACTATTATTCACCCAAAAAACTAGTTTAAAATAATTTCCCTTAAAATTTTTAAGTGACATAATTGAAGCATCTCAAAGATTAAAGAATTTTTTAGCGCAACTGCTAGTAAAGGTATTTCTAGAAACTACTTCTCAATCTGAGCTCTACATATAGGTGAACCTTCTCAAATATGTGTAACTAGGTAAGTTCTCAAAGGAATGCTATCTTTATTACTGAGTAATATTAAGATTTCCTATTCACAGAATCAACTAATGAAGTTACAGACCTATTTAAACAGGTCTACAGTATGACCTACAGTATGACCTAGCGGGACTCCAAGTGTTAGGAATTCTACCATGATTCCTTGACAGCCAAACCTTTCGACACTTTCAGCCTCACTTGCTATGAATGGAAACTAAAACGAGAACCTTCAACGTAGGTCCAAAACTACAAACATTATTGCTGTCATACTGGACAAAGTGACCTGGGGATGAAGGTTCCTAAGCAAACAAAGTGGCAGCGAGGACAAGATAGATTTCTTCTATCAACAAAGACGATCTCCCTGAAAAGGTCTCAGCTCTCCTGCATGCAGCATAGTCCCTGTCTCCTTCTCTTCCAGATGCAAGGTCTGAGCCTCACCTGGAGGATACTGAGGAGTTGTCACTCTCAATTTGCCCAAGATCTTAACAAAGGTACACATATCTAAGAGAGATATTTAAGAGTAACCTAGGAAACTAAAATTCTTGTCACGATGGCTCTGCACCATCAAATCAGTAATTTCCACCAATGAGAAAAAGACTGTTTTTGGTCTTCTGTAGGAGCTTGGCGGAGAGCTCAGAGTGAAGTCTGCTATGTTCTGCTCATTACTTATCATTCTTCCAGTGTCTATTCTCTAAATGGTTTTCGGCAGAAGGACAACTGGTCTAGTCCAGGCTCTGCCAGGAGACTTCTTTGAAGCAGTTACCAGGGTTAGGAGGCTGCCAACTTTACAAGAGATCTATGGCCATGGAGGTGGGAAAAGTTATTCCCTCCTGAAGTTAGATGAAAGGTGTTAAGGGTGCTGCCTCCCACCAGTGCCATTTTAAAGTTCAAGTAAGAACAGAGAACAAGAAAGAATACCAGAGTCAGCTTTAACAACAACAAAATCTACCAGAGGAATATCATTCACAAAAAGGTGAAATTCTAAGTGAAACCTATCTATTTTTCATGATGGGGAGGAGAAACTCAAGAAAGACACTAAACTGGCCAAAGTCACACATGACACACTATTCGTGTTCCCTCGGAGATCTGGAGAGTTGTTGATATGTTCTGACTTGCAAAATCAGCAAGAGGCAATAATCCTGGATTAATTCTATGTGTGCTGGGGTGTGGCAGGGGGAAAACCTATTGTTTCTGAACAGTATCTTCAATACAGCGGAACAGATTATTAGCCAGTAGGTACAAAAGAAAAGATATCATATTAAATATCACCAAATTAACTACAGTCAACCTAATCTCAGTACACTGTCCCTCTAGGGAAAAACAAAAGACCCAGTCTGCTGCAAGCTTACCTAATGAAATGGAATGGCCCTGAAGTTGAACAGGAGAGAGAAGCATGTGGGGGCGGCAGCCCACCTCTAACCCCTACCATACTGCGTGGGGAGGAAAAATTAATCAGCACCAAAACCCTAAGAGGACTGCTAGTTTAACTGACTGTATCATGTATTTGTAAGGAAAGGAGACACCTCTAAGGACAAAGTAATAGGGTCTTGAGGCTCAAACTGAGTGCAGCCACCTAGAAAGGAAAGTGAAAGAAAATATGCTAGCCTAGAACCAAGTGAGAAGAGGAAAAAAAAAAAAAAAAAAAAGAGAGAGAGATGTGGAAGCTCCCGGTCCAGCCACTGGGACAAAGACTTGTTATCTGTCCTTGAAGCATAACTATTATTCTAGATTAAAAACAGCCAGTAATATCTCTTCCCCTGGCATCCAGACTTGGCACTGACAGTGCCATAGAAGAATAAAGTTTTCACCATCTAAATTAACTGTTTAGGAGAACTTTTTGTGATGATGAAAATGTTCTTTATCTGTGCTGTCTAATCCAGTAGGCACTTGCCACATGTGGCAATTAAGCACTGAAATGTGACTAGTGCAGATGAGGAAATGAATTTTATTTGACTATAATTAATTAAATCTTAAATCTTCCTAGCTTCACTTAGTTACTGGTTCCCGTATCAGAAGAGCGCACATCTTTATGTACACCTACATGTTCATGGTGTTTCTCCAAGAATGGCATGAAGAGATGGCAACCGCAGGCTGGGTGCTCAAACCCAGGTGCAGCAGGTCCTTCAGTTAAGGGCACACACATAAGGTGAAAAGCCTTGCAAAGATCCAAAGAACTCAAAGAAGTGGCTATTGTATTCAAATAGCTGTTGGGGACAATCCTTTCTTTAATTAAATAAAACAGGTCTCATTAGGTAATGTTAGTGTTAACATGTAATCATTTTTCTGTAGAGTCCCCTAAAACATAAACTTATTGGAAGTGTGTTTTCTCTTTCTGAGGTAGCTACAGTAATTGTATATGTTGTGCTAGACAACTGTGTGCCATGTATACATTTATGGGCACAGAGGGCCAAAAAGAGCTTGCAGAGGACAACGGGGGAGGTGTGTTCATTCATCCTGAGTTTCTTCTGGTTATTGACCAGAGAGCTATCATATTAAATACCATATTTTCCACAAGATGTTAATAGGCACTATCTATTCATCCTCAAATATCTTTGGGAAATGACTGCTTCCTAACAAAAATATGGTTACTGCAACAATTCTCAACTTTTACTATGTGTGTCTCCAGCAGGGATGGTACCCACACACATGTGAAATCTTTTTTTAAAGGAACAGCCTGTATTCTGTGGAGCACACTTTGGAAAAAAGATGATTATAACGCCATCTTCAAGACAGGCATAACAACAGCAAAGAGTGACATTTTGCATACCTGAAATGTTCTAAATTTATCTGATTAAGAATTTGGGAATTTGCTAAAAGTTGATAGACACATGGAAATCACATGAAGAATTTTGGGTGGATACAACCTGGTTTTGAAGACAGGAGGCCACATGGGAAGATGGCTTGCCAGAGGGAGCCAATCTTGCCACCCCTCACTATATTTCAGACATCCCCTAGGAAATTCAATGCTGTGCGTAAGAATTCAACCAGGACATGGAACTTCAAAAACTTGCCTTTCAAGAAATAAAGTCCCTCTGGCCAGGAAACAAAAGGAAGTGAGAGGGAAGATTGCCAGTTTCAGGAACTAAAAACTCTATTTCTTGTAAAAATAAACAAACAAAAGAAAACAAAAAACCCCAAACAAACAAAACAAAAATGATTCAGTTTAAAGAAGATGGTGTGATAGACTGAACTGTGTCTCCTTCTAACACTCAATACCTCAGAATGTGACTATAATTAGAGACAGGAACTTGAAAGAGGTAATTGCAGTAATAAGGTCATATACAAGTGGGTCCTAATCCAGCATGACTGGTGTCCCTGTAAGAAAAGGTTAGGACACAGACGCATGAAGAAAAAAGACCATGTGACAACACAGGGAGAAGATGGTCAGTCTACAAGCCAAGGAGAGAGGTCTCAGAAAAAAACCACCCTGCTGACAACTCAATCTTGGACTTCTAGCCCCCAGAATCCTGAGAAAATAAGTTTCTGTTACTTAAGCCATGCAGTCTGTGGTATCTTGTTATGGTAGCCTTAGCAAACTAATAGAGATGGCTAATAAAAAAAGCTTAAACTCCCATTTTTTTTTTTTTTTCCTAAGTAGGCTTCAAATCCAGCATGGAGCCTAACAAAGGGCTTGAACTTATGACCCTGAGATCAAGACCTGAGCTGAGATCAAGAGTCTGACACTTCCCCTAGAGACATTTCTTAGAAAGAGGTATCTATCTACTGGGGCGCCTGGGTGGCTCAGTCGGTTAAGCATCTGACCCTTGATTTCAGCTCAGATCATGATCTTACGGTTCATGGTTTTGAGCCCCACCGGAATTGTCCTACACACACAAAAAATGAGATCTATTCCAGTCCTCAAAAGGGCAACTGTTTTTCAGTTATAATTATATTTGATGATTTGTCTATGGAAAGGTTTTTACATGCTAGGATTGTTAGCCACACAGTAACCACACAAAAATATAAAATAACTAAACATTCTGGCCCTTAGCAGAGAAAGGTGGAGATGGACATTTTACTTCAACCTCTGAGTTAACAAAACATAACACTTCATCTTTAGGCTTTACTCTTCCTAATATGATTCGTACATTTTCTACTTTTCTTACTAAACTCAGAAACCTGTCACAAGTGCAACAGTGTAATTTTTTTTTGTTTTGTTTGGTTTTTTTTTTTTCAACGTTTTTTATTTATTTTTGGGACAGAGAGAGAGACAGAGCATGAACGGGGGAGGGGCAGAGAGAGAGGGAGACACAGAATCGGAAACAGGCTCCAGGCTCCGAGCCATCGGCCCAGAGCCCGACGCGGGGCTCGAACTCACGGACCGCGAGATCGTGACCTGGCTGAAGTCGGACGCTTAACCGACTGCGCCACCCAGGTGCCCCGCAGCAGTGTAATTTTATAAATAGGGGTATCGATTCTCAAACTTTGTATTTGGCCTAGAAGTACACAATTTCAATTATGATTTATTTAAGGGGCGAAACGTCAATTTCATCATATTTAAAATGACTTCTTAGCATCCCCTGATCTTGTCACTTGAGAAATACTTAAACTAAAAGATGTGAGAAACAGAAGTAAAAGGTAACATGCAGGTCCTGGTAAGGGATTACTCATTGCAGAATTTCAAATTCTAGTTTTCATGGCACTCAATCATGGATAAAAAAATATATAATCATGTTTTGGAAAAGAATTATGTTCCAAAACTATGAAAAGCACTAATAAATATTTACAATAAATGAAACTTAAAAAGCACAGATCTGTATTTACCTGGTAGATTACTAACTAGCTGACCTCTGATAAAATCATCTACTTCTTCTGGTTTTAGGTGGTACTGCCCATCTGGTTTTGCTTTTCTAGTTGCCATTCTAGCAAGAAGAATATTAGAACCTATAAAGTTAAAAAAAAATGTTCAAGAAATATTCATAATTATTTTTAAATTTCTTAAAAAAAGACATCTACAGACAAATTACCTATCCAATTTCTTTCAAAAACAATGAAAAACAAATTTCAATTCTGATCATTTCAAACACAGTACAAAACGGGCAGAATTCTGTTAAGTATGACAGATTATAATCCACATGGTTATTGGATAGGGGTTTCCCTTTGTTCCCAACTGAGTGTCATTTCAACACCTCCTACCCCTGGTAAAGGAACAGAAAAACTAGTCCTAATCTTATGATTGGAAGTTTACAGGCACTGAAGGCAATGATCAGAAATCAGATCATCCCACCAACCAATGCATCCAGGCTAGGCAGGGAAATAAAGCCAAAGGAGTGCTATTGGAAGGGGGGTTATGGGGGCAGGGAGAGGCGGGGGAAGGGAACCCAAGGAACCCGAAGTCTCACTGTATAATCAGAACATGTGCAGGATAGGGGCACTTGTACCCCAATGTTTATAGCAGCACTCTCAACAATAGCCAAATTATGGAAAGAGCCTAAATGCCCATCAACTGACAAATGGATAAAGAAGATGTGGTTTATATATACAATGGAATACTACTTGGCAATGAGAAAGAATAAAATATGGCCATTTGTAGCAATGTGGATGGAACTGGAGAGTGTTATGCTAAGTGAAATAAGTAAGGCAGAGAAAGACAGATACCACATGTTTTAAGTCATATGTGGATCCTGAGAAACTTAACAAAGAACCATGGGGGAGGAGAAGGGGAAAAAACAAAAAGTTACAGGGAGGGAGGGAGGGACGGAGGGAGGCAAACCATAAGAGACTCTTAAATACTGAGAACAAACTGAGGGTTGATGGGGGTGGGGGAGAAGGGAAAGTGGGTGATGGACACTGAAGAGGGCACCTGCTGGGATGAGCACTGGGTGTTGTATGGAAACCAATTTGACAACAAACTATATTTAATTAAAAAAAAAAAAAAAAAACCATGTGCAGGAGAAATTGAGGGTATGAGCAACTTGAAAACAAAGACAGATAGTGACAGCGAGGTCCCAGGTGTGGTATGGACATGGAGAAGTAATGCAGAGCAGAGGAAAAGGCTACCAGGGACAGAGATGGTATCAGGGGTCTGTGAGAGGAGGGTGTCAGGTAAATTGCTATGTAAATCATAAAATCTCCAGAATTTATGGAAGACTTATAAAAAGGACATGCCCAGTCTTACGGAAGACTTATATAACAACTATGGGTTTTCCTAGGGTAGATATGTAGATATTCATTAAGAGAAAAAGTTCTGCAAAGTCATACTAAAACGATAAAAGTGGTGAGTTGTGGAAAGGGGGCTGAGGAATGGAAGTATCATGTGGGATTTTTGTTTTAATTATGTGCTTAAACTTAAAAGAATGTACTGTACTCATATTGTCACACCTGTAAATTAGAAAGAAGTACAAGTTAAAACAAACAACAAAACCCATGCCAGATACTGGAATACAGAAAATAAGCCCTAAATGAATATTGAGAAGGATCTGCGGGCCAAACATGGGAGGATAAAGGTAGGCCAGCTAGTAACAGGAAGAATGCTATGAATGTATTAATCATGTTTTTTATTTTCTGTATCTTATGATACCATGTTCTGACACCTTTAAAATCTTGCTGGCTGGGGAGAGGGCTAGCTGGTTCCTAAGGACAGCAAACAGCTGTCATATCAACACCTATCAACATCTCTCATATGCAAGCCAGCCACCCCCAACCATCTCATCAAGCTCACACACAAAAACAGTGTTTTCCTCCCCTAAATCATCCCAGGGCCAAGGTACCAGGGGACTAGAGATTTCCACATATAGCCCTAAAACCACAGGATTATCCACAGTAGCCAATTCAAGGCTGTTTGCTCTGCTCTGTCCAGCTTTTCCCACAGAAACCCCAATATAGGCTCTAGCCTAGGATTTCCTCTCACCCTGCTTCTGCCTCCTGACCAAAACTGGGGGCTTCTCCATGTGGCCCCGTGTGGTGTGGCATGCCCTCTCCTCCTCTCAGGAAGTGTTAAAAAAGAGTATGTGTTTTTTAACACACATGTAAGAAAGAAAGTGTTTTTTAAAGAGTATGTTTACAAATACTGAATTCAATTCTCCCCATTTTTTGAAAAACTAAAATATTCCAACTTGTTTATCTGAAAGATATCATTATCAATCACTGACTTGCGTTTCTAACGCTTTTATCTCACGTATTACACAAATATGAGTGATACTAAGAACAGTTTTAGAAGTCAGGGCCTATGTGGTATGATAAAAAAAAAACACCAAAATCTAAAAAAAAAAAAAAAAATCACTCTTAAATATTAAACGATATTCAATGATCACAAAACAATACTTTGAGTAAAATGAATCATATAAGATAAGCTGTACACTAACCAATTCCAACAGAGGCAGCACATTTGGTCTGGTCTTTGATTTCCATGCGGACAGCATTTGCAAATTCATCAGGAGTAAGTCTGGTCTCTGCAAGGATCTCAGTGATGTCTACCAGTGCTTCATCACAACTCACAGCTTCGATGTTATGTGTGTAGCTATCAACAAAAGAGCAAAGGCAGTGAACCAGACGCAGCCTGCCATCTAGTAGACACTAATGTTGCACCAAGTCCAGCCTTCCTATGGCAACTTTCTTCACATTTCCTAATAAGACTTAAAATGCTAAACAGTATTAGCATTTTAATTAAACTGACCCAAGTACCACTATTTAGTCACCTAACTTTTAACTGTAAAATGAATTAGTATTTTCTCATTTCCTATAACTACCAAAAATACAACAGAAATTATTATTCCAGTTTCTCTATACTGTAAAACTCTGAACATCTAAAAATTAGTGGGTGAATTAGAACTGTCAGAACATCTAAAATATTTTCAAACATGGTTTATCAGAATCCCAAACTGACAGAAAAATTACACAAATCAAATTAAGTAACTGATGATTTCCTAAACAAAAACACCATAATTAAATACTTTTCCTTGTAGCAGATCTGGGATAGGGATATAGGATAGGATATAAAGGATATAAAGGTCAATCACCCCAAATACCTGTCTAAAAGAACACAGATGACATTCCCTGAACGTAGAAATACTTTGGGTTTTGGTTATGATCTACACAAAGGCCTTGTTTTAATTAGCTACAGAAGAGGAAAAGAAAAGCAGAGTTGTCATGTGGCTCCAAAGCTAATCAAATATGTGGACCACAAATGTAAGGCAACTGGAAAGGCCTCGAGGTCAAAAATGTGTCTTTAATAATCTACATGGTAAGGTATACTATGCCTCATCTCACCCACATCTTACTGCAGGTTACAAATCAGGTTAATGAATATTGAATGTCTGTATTCATTTAAGAAATGAGTGTTTTGTTTACACTTAAATAAAGGTAAGAGCAGAAGGGTGCACCTGATATGAAGAATTTTGCTTCAGAGTGAAAGCTAACTTGAAACATGGAGAATATGAAGCCGAGGCAGGATTTCCGAAGAGTGAAAGGAGAACACCACTGAATTTTTTCCCATAGCAAAGCCACATGTCACTGACAATGTCTGCACAAACTAAAATTATCTCAGGACTAGTATGTGTCATGGCTCTCTTTCAAATCCTCCTGATGGGAGATTCAGGCTGACAGTTGCTTGAATGTCTTGACACTCAAAACACAGTTGTACCACTACCCAGCTCAGTCATCCATTCTCAGCCCTTATTTGGATGCTTCTATTGACTCCAGCTCTGGAACAGGATTTAAAAACTTGGTAACACCAACATTCCCATATGTGGGATCTTAAGGACAGCTGTGATTATAAATGGCTTATCATTCAGCACTCAGACCCACAAACTAATGCCAGATACCATCATCTGTTCCTTTTATTTTCTCTCTCTTGATCAAACAGAGATTGTATCTCATTCCTCTCTGTAGGACCAGCACCATCAACAACTGTTTGCATTTAATAGATAATAAATAGATATTAAAAATAATGCATAACAAAGGAGAGGAAGAGGTGAAGACAGAAGTACAAGAAGGATCTCTTAGAACATTAATATACTCCAAAGGTCAACAGACCTTGGCCTACTGTCCAGATAGTTTTGGTAAATCGATAATACAGCCATGCCCATTCACTAATACTTCTGTCTGTGGCTGCTTTCACAGTTGAGGAGCTGGGACAGACCTTTTCTAGCCCTTTATAGAAAAAAATATGCTGACTGCTGCTTCAGACCATACATGGCCTGCAATATATTTATTTTAAATTTTGAGTTTTGAATTAATATTAAATATACCTACACTATAACTAAAAATTAACCTCCTTTTCTCAAGCCAACTAATCAACCACCCTGAAACTATACTAAAAACTTAAAAACTAACTTTTGGCATACCTAATGATTTTAGAAGATAAATGGTTTTAGAGTCTCCACTTGTTAACCCATTTATCTAATCATAAACGAAACTATAATTAGGTTAAAAAATGCCAATCTTTCATCTGTCTGGGTTCCAAGGGAGGAAAACGAGAGCCACTGAACTAAAGTTATGCAGGCAGAGAACCCGTTTATACCTATATCAGGAAGCACCTGAACAGTTTGAGCAGTGCAAACATATCCCTTAAGATTGAGCTACTGATTATTAGAATTGCTGAGGAATGGGACACTGAAAGAGGTTAAGAGTCTGGCAAATATGACCCTGCCAACCCTAAAGAAAGCTGGATTCTCTTCATTATTAAATATAAGAAGTAAAAGAACAGACATGAAAGTGACTGTGGTATATGCTGTACCTTGCCAATGTTTCATACATTGTTCGCGCAACTTCCTTATATGCATGAAAATCATATGGAACAGCTTGAAGATTAGGACAAAGTTGTTTAGCTTGCCCAAAAAACATTCCATTCTTAATGCCAACTTGTCTAGAGAAAGAATAAAACACAATGAATGTTATACTAGGAATAACTTTCAAATGCAAAATCAAATATCAAATGTTGACAGTATGTCCCCATGCCAGTAATATATACTTTTCGTTTAACTCAATTCTCATTAGGGATAAACAACAAGCATTAAGGAAAATTCAAGTTTGTTTCCCCCCCAAAGGAAAAATGCACAATTGACTGATTAGTGTAAATGACATGTGTAAATGTGCCAAAATATGTTATTAAAAGACCAGGTTTGGCTCTTGTCTGTATCTGAAGATTTCTCCTAAGACTCAGACCTCTGGCCCCTTTGCAGAGATGCCAGCATGCCATATGCTGGTGATATCACAACCACCACAGAGCAGGAATGTGCTGTCAAAAAGAGGTTTTCTTCCCCTAACACATGGCACGGTTTGGCCAGGGTTCATCCCCCAAAGACAAAGAATATAAACGAAAGAACTACACAAAACAGTGCTATGTGACAAACAGACAAAATGTACTCATCCTATTACCACCCAATTCCCAATTGACCAATTCCATGCTCCTGAAGTGGCTCCACAGTGGTTGAGATGCCAACAGCATTGTATATGGTAGGACATCACTCTGGGCAGGAGCCAGGGTTCCAGAACTTTGAGGGACCTAATTGAAAATGGTAAATTTTAAATCTTTTGCGTGTCTCAATGCCCCACATTACCTTTGATATTTGGAGCATTCAGCACAAAACTGTAATTATGGAATTATATATAATTAGTAAAATTCCATTTTACCACTCTGTAATGAAACCAAGAAAAAATACTAAAATAAAAACACAAGCAAAATAATAAGCACTGTTTCACCAGATTACATACTCCTGTGTAAATACATCAGTTATTCTATACATTTTTTCAATAAATATTTACTAAGTGCTTACTCAGCATGGTAGTGTGCCCTGTTTTGAGAAACAATATACAAATACTAGGCTTCAGTTACTCAGAAATCTCTGGCACCCTCCCCATCTCACACCACCGAAAGCCAAGGAAAAGAATCCTCCAAGTTACTCAGAAGTAAATGCAAAATCATATGCATTTCTGATGGACACAAAAACAGTAATAAATTATCTGACTTCAAAGCTCCTAGTAGACAAGAAGTATCTAATAGGAAGGAAAAATGACAGTAAAAGAAGTGCTGACTGACAAACAATATGGCAACGAAAATTTTTTCATTCATTCAACAAAAATTTATGTCTGAGGTATTTTGCGAGGTGGTAGGTAAAACATGGTAAACAAAACAGACCCCATGACGTTCACAAGGATTACCCTTCCTACATTCACCCACCAAATAATATATCATAGTCAATGGACCTTGTTTAGTAAAGCAAGGACGTGTATGTGTGTGTGTGTGTGTGTGTGTAAAAGTTTTGAAGTCTATATACAAACACATACAGTTTAAGACATTTTCAATAATGCTACATGTGTAGGTTCAGCATGCAAAAGCTAAGCTTACAAATTAAAGGTAATTATTCATTGTTGAAAGAATGTGTTACATAACTGCTATATACTGTATTCTTATATTTACAATAATTGTATTTTCCTATTTTTTCACTTATTCAAAAATTTTCAGGGATATGTTACTTATTAGCAAAACAAAAGACATCTATTTATGTACTTGTGCACATATACATCTTGGAGAGAAATGTTTAGGAGCCACTAAACACTAGGGAAGTTACAAACAAAAAAGGAAAACCTAAGGGAACCTAAGAGGGTTCCCATAACTAGGGGAAGGAAGCAAAATTCTCTTGAGTTGGTAGTTGGGAAAGTGGATTTGTTTCATATAAAATAAATGAGTAAAGGCAAATACAAAACATTATAAAGTGACCCTTCACTACAGTGGCTTATCTATTCCTGTCAACTAGATCCCACAGAGAATAAACTACCAATACTTTATCAGTGTGTGCCACAAAAATTGTTTATTTGCAGGTTTACACTGCACATGTATGTCACTGCCCATTCAATGTGCTAATAGGTATCCACATCACTATAAGAACAGTAAAGCGTCCTTACAAAAGTGCATGAAAACAGAGATTTAAAAATGATTGATCTTAAAAAATATGTGATTCTCGGATATTCATAGATCACTTCCTATTCATCCATTTATCTACCTTCTCACTTATGTATAAATCTTGCTCTGTTAAGTATGAGTAAAACTACTAACAGTAATGTATATTCTAGCCTTCGTATATACATTCTACCTTTCCATAATTTCTACCCTCATGTGTACATACCATCCTTTCCTGACCTCGTTATTAGTCTGTGTCTTTTGGAAACTCAACAATGGATAAAACTGGGAGGCCCATCCCTATATCCAGTCCCTACTCCAACCCTAAAAACATTTCTCTGATGCAAACGTGAGAAATTTTTAACAAATCTTCTCACCTAAGGAAAATATAATTATTGGACAAGAAAAGGGTATCCAAGAATTGTTTTCTAGAGACTTTCTATCAACAGCTTTCTACAAAAGGAAAATCACAATAAGAGATAAAACTCCACTCTTATGGGTTTTTCTTCCCCCAACTTATACTCAAATTCATTTTCATCACTTATGTTTCTCCTTAAACAATTACCACCTCACTGGCTTGCTGCATAGTATTTGGACCATATTATCGTAACACAATTATTCTGTAATACATTCAGCTTGACAATCACTATCTTTGATGCAATACGACTGCAACATCCAAACACCAAAAGAAGCCTAGAGCTCCTAGAGCTCCTCCTACAGCTGTGGCTACTTGTGTCCAAAGCCATCAGGAACAGGAAACACTTTTACCCCCGAGGCAGCCTTGCTACCCTCTGACCAGCACTCAGCTTGGGGTGCTGAATGAGAAGAGACACCCTTCAGCAGCAATACACAGAGGGTGGGGCTTTCACTTCAGCCCTGAGCAAAACTCAAACACCGAGAGAGTATTCCTGAGCTTCCCCATGTCCTCCACATGTGAACACAACTGTCCAGACACCAGAGGCACAAGTCATCATCCAACAACTCAGTGGGGGAAAAAGCTAGACTTACTGAGCACAACACAAAATCAGCTCTAAACTGCCTGGCTTAATAAAAATATAACAATCCAGAATGCATTTGTATCTGACTTAACATTTTTATTAAAGTAAATTTTCAACTCTTGGGCTGCATTATCAACAATGAAAAGGTTAAAACGTAATTCTGTCAATAAGAAAGGCAAAGTCAGTCTAGGAGTAAAAGTTTCACAGGTCATAATTGGGAAGTAATTTAAAATATTTTATAATTACGTATGTTTGATTTCAAAGTTTTCTTAAGTATCCTTTTTATAAAATAACTGGCAAGATTTTAAACTATTTCAGTTAGATGATGTTGAAATATCTTTTGTTCCTATTAGACTTGCTTGAACAACCCCAACTTTTAATTAGGACTGAAAAATGTTACATGTATCAAATCATTATGCTATACACCTGAAACTAATATAACATTACATGCCAATTATATCTCAATAAAAAAGAAAAGTATGAATGACAAAGGCATAAGTAAAAAAGACTGAAAAATATAACTGATGTAGGACTCTTTGTTTTTATAATTGTTAAATACTTTAACGCTTGCCAACAATATGTAAATGTTATAAAGGTAGAAAGTGTCAGTTATCAGGAAAGAAAAAAAGAGGCAGCTCTTTCAAACTAATCAATTCATTATTACTCCTAGTTTTAAATGATTTAAGTGTGAGGAACACATACATAATGTCTGTTTCTTCCTGTACTAACAGAGCCCATTGTAATGAGAGTTTAAGGTTACTGTAAGATAAAGACCTACACACAAAGTTGGTACTAACAAGTTGACAACAGTCTGCAATTTTAAGTGAGGAGATTATTGAGTATGCCAATACGCATTTACTTGTAATTTAATAGACAATCAAGTTTTAACAAAAAATTTTAAGAAAATATTATGTATTACGAGTTTTAAAATGCAAGCGATTTTTCTTAGCTATAAAAAGGAGTGATCAGAATAGATGAATAGTAAAAAATATCTAATTCTTTAATTCTATCCTTCAAAAGACAATGGTCTGAAAGTGGCAATGCCCAATTTCTTTTGGTTTCCACTGTAGGACCTACCGATTCATCAGGAAAGTAAGGTATTTATTTAAAGTTATCTAGCATTTGTGAAAGGAAAAAAGGAACTGAAGGGACTAAGCCTTGAAATATTTCTTTCCATAACATGTAATACAGGGATGACTGGCACGTCTGAATCCACTTCAAAAGAGTCTGTAAAAATGATGAACTATCCGTAAGTATTACAATAGACTTAATTTCCACATACCTGGCTTCGTAACTACAAGAGGCAATTTCAGCCTTTGACAAAACAGAATCAATCCCATTTGCTTGTGCAGAATCTTGATTCTCCCACATTGATGAATCTGGTATCTTTGCTTTAAAAATAATAAAATTTAATGATTATACATTGGAAACTCATTTTCCTTAACTTTCATTCAAGAAATGTATTTTCCATTCCTTTCATATATAAATGCATAGTAAATTCCAAATAGTTATATCCACTGGTATTGGTCTCCTTACTTAATAAAAGAAAACTTATAGCTCTAAAATGGTTTGTTTCCATTTATACTTCATCAGCAGTCAGACAGAAATGTGTAATACATTGAAAGTGTTCACTTTAGTAAAGATTTTGAGTTTTTTAGTTTTTTTTCTTTTTTACACAATATATCAAAAGATAAATATAAAACATTCTTCAACAGTCTCTTGAGATGAAAAGGATGAAAAGTTATCAGGAAGATGAATCCCTCTTTTAGCCTTGAAAGGATTATACAGCTCTCTGTAATGGGAAACTTAAGTTAATGGAAAATACACATTTCTCTGAATGTTCTTTGCTATTTCCTAAATAAACTACCTCCAAAGCTTAAAGCTACTGAACAACATGCTCAACAAACACCAATTTCCTGTAAGTCATTCGATCCAATTCAGTAGGTCACATACCAGAAAGAGGTTTCATCCTAAATTTAAGGTTTTTCTTTTGAACACACATCGGGTAAAAGAGCTTCACAACACTGCCCACCTTTCAGTAAGTTCTACTCAATGGCTTAACAATGCATGTGCAATTAAAAACATTCAGGTGTGATCAGAATACCAATTGCTTTACAGAATACAACTCTAGCCTAAACAGTACCACTCACTAGTATCTTTTAATATCCAAACTCAATTTACAGCTTCACACAAGATTATAAAAGCACCTATCAGGAGAGTACTGACTGCACGCCATTTTACCTCCTTTAGTACCTTTAGCTTCACTAGCAATTGAGAAAGATTAAAACACAACTTCAGTTCCTGGTCTCTTGGGATATTAAGTTCCAAGACTATGTTTTAAAAACATATATTCTTGAAACACAATCTCAGCCATAGTTCTAGTATTATGAACAAAAATACCAGTAGTTAGTAAAACAAGCCAAGATATACCACTTCAATTAATTCTAGACAAACCTATTTTGAGTATAATATATAACTAGCAAACCCAGGATTTCTCTTCTGCTTATTTCAGAGACACAATGTTCCATGAAAAATCAGCCAAGTTAAAGCACCCCCAGGAACACATGGCAAAGTATCTGGCTTTATGGGCCAAAATAAGTCTTCCTGATTTGACTCCAGAAACTGTCAACATCTTTTACCCAACTATGCAACCCACGTAAGTATTTCTGGATTCCGGCACCCAAACACACAAAGCATAAACCCAAATCAAACTGAAAGGACTGGTATCTTAATGGGCTCAAATCCCACTTGCCTCAAAAATTAAAACAGCAGAGTATAAAATTTAAGCTATGATTTCTGATATATTATGATACACATATGCTATACTATGATACATTAAAAACAGAGTACAGAGCAGACTTCCCCATTTTTCTGAAGCATCTTAGAAGGCTAAATATTATCAGCTTTCATAGTCCATTATTCTAAGCTGAAAATCTTTAGGAAATTTCAGGATTGTCAGTATCATAGTTCAAGAGAGGCTGCCACTGAACCAACAACAACAACAAAGAAAAGCTGAAGCTTGAAGAGCCACAACCAGCTGCCTTTCACAGGTATAACCATGATTATGTATGCCTTGAAAGTTGGGGAGTTAGGTGACTTCTATTTGAAAGTCTAGTTAAATAATCTACGATACTTGTCTGGAAAATCACAGGAAAGTCATGCTGGAGGTGAGAACAGTGTCTGTGCTCCCTGTGCTCCCAATGCCCTGCCTGAGAGGCAGCACCTCGGGTTTCTCTTCACTGGGCTGGCTGACCTTTTCCACAGTGCAGCAGAGTGCAGGGATCCCTCCACGAGCGCAGTGAGTTGCTTCAAGGGAGATTCAGGGAAATTCAGGGACACACTGTCCTCACTGGAGGGCAAAGTAGAGAACTGCTCATCAAAACTTGACAAACTAGACGGGCACATGGAGAATGTGGAGGAACGGTTGGAGAAATCAGAGGCCGGGACCCAAGTCTGTGAAAAAGAAATCGCTGAGAATAAATCTATGACTAAAACGATTTTAAAAACTGTTGTTCTTTAGAATGAACACTGAAGTTGTTGAAGGGGTAAGAAAACATCTGCATCCTGGAATCCAGGAAAGGGTAAAAGGCCCCAACCACAAAATCTTGAGTATAAATGGATTCCAAATAATAAGGTCCCCTCAATGAGAAGCGTCACTGCTGAGTACTGTTCAGGAAGCAGCTTCCAAAGGAAGTCATGGATGGAAAGCCCTTGGTTATGCTGGTGTATTTAGACAAAGAGTTTTTTAATATGACGAATAAGAAACTAAAGTTTCTATCTATAAAAGGCTAAAGATGCTATTTGTTCTAATACTTTGCCTAGATGTACAAGCTGAAAAATCAGAACTGATTTTTTTGTTTTAAAAGCTAGTGTGCAGAAGCCAAAGATTCTAATTCCTAAATTGATCCTCGATATTTTAAAATTTGATGTCATGTCTTATAAGGACACAGAGAAAGAAAGATCAGGGAGTAACAAGGAAAGAAGAGCAAAGGCACTGAAAAAACAAGTTCTAAGTACAAGGTTAGGTGCAACCAAACTTTAAGAACAATCTGTTCATTTTATGTTACAAATATTGTGGAAAGCTCCTAATGGGTCAAAGGCTTAGGACATAAAAGTGAATGACATCAAGTTAAAGAAAGAATATAAAATGCAAAGTATTATATTCACCTGTTCTAGTGACAGAAAAACTAGTTTTGACAGTTTTCAATGTCAAGTGAAATTTCAATATTTCTCTTAATATTTACCTTCCAATTTCCTACCACATGTAGAGGTGGAGGGGATGTGAATTATAAAAGGTCATTACAGTGTTATGAAAATCCAGTGGCTAAACTGACAAAGATAATTAAGTAAGCAACAACTGTATTCTGTTAATAAACTGTGTATGGTCAGATCACTTGTGAAGGAAGGAAAGATGTAAGAGGACTAGTTCTCTGCTACTCCTAAGGGATGTGTGCTTGACAAGGCCAAACTTCCAGGCAGAGACTGCTGAAATACAGATGTGTGTAGCAAATACAAGATTCTACCCACCAGAGAAACTGAGTACTGCATAACTGACAGATATTACTGAACGGTATGTCCATGGTATTTTTTCTTCTTTCAACGCTCATTCAGTAAGTTTTTCACTGACTGCCCAATGTGACAAGTATGCATTTCCTTAAGCTACTTGTTTTCTAGAAACCAACCTAGCACAAAACCATACTACCAATAGTTAAGAAACTACCCATATTGCCACATACCACAATACAACTAAATCTTAAGCTCAATACTGACTACTTCAAGATCTATTCATGACACACAAAATGTTGGAATGTCAAAAATCTCTTAAAAGATTTAAATAACCAAGAGAAAGGAAATCTGGAAAATACAGGTACACATGAAGCATAAAGTTCTATCTCTAGTTATTGTCTTTTGTATTCATACCATGTAAACAGATAATCACGACCAACAAAAAGACTGTAATTCAAAAAAACTCCTCAGATATATCAAGTGGCTTTCCTTCTGCCTTAATTTCTATGAGATCATTTCTAAAATAATCCCAAATTCTTATAACTGAAAACTAGGAACCTGAAATAATCAGGATGAAATTTAACTGCTTGCCTTCCATTCCACTGTATGTTTCTGACTACTTTCTGATTAATATTCTTCTGGAAAATTAATTTTTAAAAACTTTTGGCTTTGCAGACATTCAAGAGGAAACTGATCAATGACAAAGAATTTAATTTCTAATCAAATATTTCTCAGGGAATTTACTCAGGGGGAAAAAACAGACATAAAAATGTTAATAATACTGTGATCAGTATAATTTATGATTTTTATTTATTACTAGCAAAAAATTCAAAAGCCAGTGAGGCAAGAAAATGTTCAAACAGGTTCAACAAAGATATGGGGAATGATTCCTAGTATTTATCTTCTTATTCCAATAAATAAAGTCCTACTATTTCTTATTCCACAGCCTCACACAAATCTTTAGTGTCTTTACTGTTGATCAGTGACCAACTAGTAATCAACTTGAGTCTAGAGACCACCACAAAATGATGTCCATGATTTTATTTTTATCCCAATCTAAATATACACAAAGCAAACTAATCACACCCTATAAAACATTCTTTTCTATCCCAGGAAAATATCATCATCCAATTCAACAAAGCAGGACTATAAACCAGTCATTTGTATTGCATGCAGATTTTGCTTTAAGATGTCACTGACACCTTTAAAACCCTTGAATGAAAAAGCTAATTATTTCAACTCTTTCATTTCTGTAATGACAATACCAGCAGCAAAATCCAGATGTCTTCAACAGGAGCATTATGACTTCAAAGAGAGCTCATTTGTACCTGCTTTGCCTTTCAGGATTTTATTCTGGTAATACTGCCACTCCAACTGGGGGTTAGCGCCAGGACGTAAAGGTGCCCTTCCTGTGCCTCTGTTACTTGTAACAGCCACTGGTTTTCCTGTGAGGAAAAAAAAATTATTTTTAAATCTAAATATAGGAATGTTAACATGGCAATATGTAAAGGAAACATTTTCAAAAGTTTTAAAAATATGACATATTTTCTTTAGCTTTAGACATTAATCCATTAGGAGCTAGTATCTTTAAACATTCTCAATCACCATACAAAAATCATCTAAGTTTCTCAACACCCTCCAAAAAGTAAACTATTTATGACAATATGATATATTTATTCAAGTTAAAACGCTATCACTTCCTTTCCCATGATTTTTGTTTGGTTTCTTACAGTAGAGAAGAGTCAACTCAGATCCTAGATTCAAACTGGAATGGTGGGAGAGGGTAAGAAAACCAACTACATCTGGACTTTTTATATTTCTCGTATCAGAAAAGTAAGGTAACATCGAATCTTTCAATTTTACAACAAGAGAAACATATATGCAAAGGGACCACAATCTGACCTACTATATAATAAACTTGAGAATACAGTCCCTCAGTTTTTGGTTTAGTTATAAAATCTTTCAGGTATCATTTCCTTGTGTATGCATTAAGTTACAAAAGAACTGTAACTTCTTAAAGCAATAGCATGCATCATTCATATATATGTTACTGAATGCATTTGTTGTGAGGATAAAAAATACTACCATCAGAGTGACTCATCAGGCTAAACTCAATTCTTTGAACATTCTAAACTCCCTTCAAAGCTGAAGCAGTAGCTATTCATGACACAAATAAAGCCCTGGTGTTAACCCAGCAGTTTCTGTGCTTTCCTGAAAAAGAACAGACTCTCAGAAGAAAATGCTAATAGTTACATCTTTCAAGCACAGACAGAACTACTGAAAAATCCAGAATAAATGTTTTTAAAAGTATTGACTAACTCACAAATATCTGAAATTCCATTAAAACAAAGATGACAGCATATCTCAGCAATATTCAATAATGCAAAATTATTCTCAAACCAAAAAGTTGGAATGTGCACTAGCATCATGAGAACAGTTAATCAAGTTATTTATCCAAGAGAAAGAAAGCGCATGGACCCAAACTGCGGAGTATGCTACCATAAAATTTCTATTTAATAACCAAGTAATAGTAAATATGTAAAAATATAGAAAATGCCCAATGCAGGTACCAGTCTTATTAGTCTTAGATGAGATCTTTCAGCTGAAGAGGAGTATTCTTCCCTAAAAGACCTAACCTCCACAGGGAGAACAAAATGTTTCTAATTTCCCTTTATCTTTCTTGATAACTGAGTCAGAAAACTTGGAAGCAGGGATTTATTTTGCCAAGGAAAATAAAAATAATATTTCTTGAAGGTTTTATGATCCCTTAGAATATATATTTATAACAATATCAAGTTTTCTTAAAATATGAACAAGAATACAGACCTTTGAGATCTGGTCTATTTCGTATACCCACTGATACAAAGAAGCAATCCATATCAACATGCATTATACAGCTCTGATGCCTGGGTGAACTCAATACTGACATATTTCCTAGAAGGAAAAAGAAAATGTTCAAACCTGAAGCTAATTTTTAGTATCAAAAAAAAAAAAAAATCAGGTCTATTTAATTTTAAAAACTGTACTTTAAGTGCCTATAAGTTGAATGAAGTCTCAAAAAAATACAGTATCTATTACAGAATATTTCAATCACTTCAAGCAAGGTCAAACGTCAGTTTCTTTGGCTCTAAACATAATCCAGAGATATAAATTTAGTTTGCAAACATAATTTGAAATCAATTATGAAGATAGCATGTTTTCCTAATCTATATTGTAAGAATTATTAAGTCTTTCATCCAAAGTATGTCTAAATACTTAAAGTTATTTCTGTGTGAATATTTTATTAAAATGTATAAAAGTACTTTCATATAGTTACGTGGAGCTAAGTAACTTTAGATGATCAGTATTCCATATGCAGTCTACAAATATTCCTTGATAAAAAAACAGTAAAAACTGCCAGTATAGAGTGCTTGGTAGGTGTCATGCACTGTTTTAAGAGGTTTACATGTATTTATTTAAAATTCTCAATATGATGAAATATATAATCTTATTAGGTCCATCTGATAGATTAATATTGTTATGTTAATGACTGTGTTATGCAGCCAGTAAGAAGAAGCCAAACTGGATTTCAACTCTAGGCAGTCTGATTTGAGCCCTGGAACCATCACATTGTTGCTCTAGATATAGTTAGAAAAAGTCTATAGAACAAATACCTACATATTAATCTGTAGGTAAATATATACAATTTTCCTCCTTTAGCCATTAAACACTATTAAAAATCAGCTCTGAAGCATATATGCCACTTTCAAGAAAAGGGTAGTGTCCTCTCCTAAGGACTCTGCCTTCTAATCACCCTGAGCTATGTATTTTGGTTTATCAGGGTTATTGTAACCAATCCAGCCACAACTAGAGCTTTGTTCTTTATCAGTTCCATCCTTAGACCTTTTCCCTAGTCCTCTAAAATATAGAATTCTTGGAAATAAGAACTCCAAGCTTGTAAAAAGTTCTAATCTCAGGGCACCTGGGTGGCTCAGTTGGTTAGGCGTCCGACTTAGGCTCAGGTCATGACCTCGTGGTTCATGAGTTCAAGCCCGGGTCGGGCTGCATCAGGTTCTGTGCTGACAGCTCAGAACCTGCTTTGGATTCTGTGTCTCCCTCTCTCTCTGCCCCCCCCCCCCCCACTCCCTCTCTGTCTCTCTCAAAAACTAAATAAACGTTAAAAAAAAAAAAGTTCTAATCTCATAAAAAAGTTTTCTGTTGATAGGTTTAAGAATACTAGTACTGAAGGTGTTAAGTTTTCAGAATAAGCTTCCAAAACCTTACATTTTTACTCCCCAATGGTTCAGACTACTACATTTACCAAATTGTGACTGTGAAAGCAGTGTGAAAGCACCAAGTTCTCACTATGTGCAAGGCAACAAGCCTTTGTTGTTATCTTCCCTTAAGTTCAGAAGCCCACAAGGTGAGCACCATGGACCACCTATCACTCCACCGTGAAGGGGAAACTGAGACCCAGAGAGGTGAACTGGCCCATGGCCCTGCAGAGCCAGAATTTGGATTAAGGATACATTATTGAACTCAAACCATGCACTTCCTTGCTATCCTCTGTATTATCTCAAGAAATGATTTAGAAAATAAATCTTAACAATTATAATTTTGCTGTATATAAATATTATATAAACATAATATAAACCCCAAATAACTGCTTTAAATATTCAAGTAGTACAGAATGCATATACCAAACACCTACTGAATGCTTTCATACAACATAAAAATTTATCATTTTATTCCATTCATGAAACTAATTCATAATAATTCTTTGCAGCTTTCAAAATTAAATGACCTTTACCATATGAGGCCAAGGGATGATGAATGGATAATCTAATACCTGTAACATTATTCTGAAATATCTCATAAGTAACACAAAGTATTTAGGACTACATCAAACACAACAAAACATAATAGAAAAAAACCCACAGGGAGAAGCTCTATCACTGTCTAGGGCAGAACCATGAGCTTCTCTCTGTACCTCAGTTTCCATAGCTATAAGTTAAAAGGTAATATGAGATAATCTGAGATATCTCTCTAAAAAAACAAAACAAAACCATATATTCTGTAAACAGTTATCTAAAACCTCAAACCAGAAACTAATTAGTAATGACTGCATAGAAATACAGTCTGTAATTGTTGGTTTTGTTTGCTTTTGAAGACAAGTATTAAAAAACAAAATACAATTAACCCATCTACTATTATGTGAAAATACTTAATCTCACTACAAGTTTACCACTGTAATTACAGTAGCTATTAAGTCAGTTCTTTAATAATTTAAAAATCATTCAGATGCCAGCTTCTAGAATTAAGTTACTCTTACCAAACCAATTTATTCTTACAAGAATTTGAGCACTGGATAGAATTACATGTTATATTTTACACAGTTCAAAATTTCAACAACTGACAAGGTCTACATGAGGAATGAATGCTCAGAATCCCAACCTTGTTACTGTTTAAGTTACCTGAAAATATTCAGCTAGCCAACATTTAAATCTAAATTTGTAAAAAATATTTTAATAAGGAAGAAAGCTTTCTATAATCTGCTATACTTACTGTTAACTTACATGCCCCGATATTCCTAAAGACTTTTATGAGAGCTTAGTACTGATCAGAATACCAGTGACACCTTAAGAACAAAATGGTCAAGTACTATTGTTTCTTAAGAAAACAATGTTAGTAAGTATCTACCTGTGTCAGTTACAACAAGTGCAGACCTGCCTGTTTTCATTTTTTTTAACTTTTCCCTTCCTGGAAAGATACCACTACTTTGTCTTTGTAGGGTATTGACAAACTCAGTCAATTCACACTTCCACATTGATATGTGATGCAGTCTTGAGTGGGAGTAGAAGTCTGAAATAAAATTGCAATCTGAAGGTTTGGATGGCACTGAAGGTGCTGCCTTGCTAAGAGCAGGTACTGAAGTGCTTTTTGTGCTTGAAGGCCCCTGAACAGCGGAGTGGTGAGCACCATTTATTTTAGTGTTACTGTGCAAAGATGATAAGGAGAAGGAATGAGTTCTGTGTGGATTCCGCACAGCATCTGTGTTTCTAGTGCTCTGTTGCAACTGATGCAAAATGCAGTCTCTGAAGTCAGTGCTGCTCTTCTCAGCCTGCTCCTCCTCCTGGGCAAAGTCTGGAGAAAGCCTGCTGGCAACACTGTTGCCCATGGGCACCAAGCAATCCTGCATCTGTAAGGCACCATTAGAGCTAGGAGTATGTCCATTAAAAATGGCAGTGCTGTCTCTGTGATGCGGAATTCCGTTTTGTTTCCTTCCTGGAAGGATGTGCTCCAGCTCCGCAAAACTAAAATCATTATTGGCATCTTCTTCATTCCAACTGTTCATTCCATTGACTTTGACTTCATTTTCTGTCTCAATCTTCTTAATTATGTGATTTCTACAGACAGAAAAAAAGATATAAATTGATATGTGACTTTCAGGCTAAAACAATTTTTAATGTAAACATGGTCTTAGTGATGCACACCTTCAATATTTCTCCCCCTAAAAATTGAAAAATTAAGCCATAAATTTTATATTCTTTCTCTTCCAACTAAGATAATTCTTAGCTAAACCAAAGTAGCAAGGTAACTACGAAAATCCTAGAACATAAAGTCTTTTAAGTTTTGTTCTTTTTTTTTTCAAACTTCAAATACTCCCAAAGAAGAAACATAAAAGAATCTCAGGTTGAAGAAAAATAAAAACCATTTTCAATTATTCTTCCCACTAAAATTTAAATGGAACCTGTAATCCCTAAATACCCACAGTAGCACAGTATCTGGCATTTACTAGGGAGTCAATAAATTATGGGAGTTAACATAAATAACTCCCATAAAAATGGATAAGAAACTTTATCTGAATTAATATTCCTTGTTTTAGTTTCATGTAAGGCATTGTTCACATTAAATATGATACTGCTGCAATCCTAGGGCCAGTTAGTTTCACTGAGGAAGACTGACAGACTGTATTTACTAATCCCTTAATAGGCCCACTGTCATGAGTAGGTAAAAAGAACTAGGTTAATGTGTATGGGTAATTCAGTAAAATGTATACCTAGTAAAATGAGGACATCTGCTTATTAACAAAGGAAATGGCATTTCATTTCTTAAAAAAGCATATTCAGACACCAGGGTGGTCCAAGGCAATCTGACCAAGTTTCTGGATGACAAGTTTATAAATGTAGGACCTATGACAAATGTTTTTGCTAAATTCACATTCTGACTCCTCTAGATATTTGCTTGTTAATACTCTATAATAAAGGCAAATTTCATCTGCATTCACAAAAATGATCTAAGGAACAAAAACAAAAACCTGAATTACAGAACAGCAATTCATTCTACTTAGAAACACCCACACCATTAACCCAATTACAGTTCAGGCTCCAGAGAAGGTTGCCTGATACATGATACCCAGGCATTGGTGAGGCTGCCACAGTATTACCAAGTTTAATCTAAAGTCTCTCATCCTAATACCAACACAAGAGATTAGCAGTAACAGTATGATTAAACAGAAAAGTCACACATGAGACAGATACAAAACATTACCACCCATTTCTGGGTTGGCTCTGGCTGAACCATCTCATGGAATATGACAGGCAATTCTGATTAGGTCCAATCTTCACAGATGATCATGCCAGTGAAAAGGGAAAATAGAAGATCAGGGAACAATTAAAATAAAAGAGGAAGGAAAGAAAACCTCATTTGCTACATGTCTGGCCCTTGAGATAAAGAGAAAGCAAGGGAACAAGAAGTCATATAAAAGAACTTCAAAGAAATTTATAAAACGTATTGAATATACTAAAGAATAAATACTATGGAAAGCAACAAAGGTGAGTTAAGTCAGAAAAGCCTGACATCTAGTTTTCTGTGTGACAAACAATAAGATTCTTCTCATGTATACTAGCAACATATGCAACAGAATTACAAACACTGGCAAGAAACACATTCCTAATATACATTCTTTCTGTACTACAGTTTTTCAGCCTACACAAACGGATATTCATAAAGTAGTTGTAATGGAAATATATCATTGGGAGACATACATTAATTAGGCAAAAGTGTACATGTATTAAAAAGTACAATCTAATAGGTAAATTCCTGCTAAAACTGACATAAGGGAGAATTAAAAATAACAACCACCTATTTCCTATTTTTATTACTGTAAGAGAAAAATACGAAGTTGCACATTTGGAAAGATTTTCTGATATTATTTGTTGTGCACCTTGATGGTGCTAAAAAAATTGAAAGGGTTAGGTAATGTGAAAAACATGAATATGCTTATAAGTGAATACAAGATAAAATACAAATGACAACAACAAAAACTACTGAAGGTAGTGATATCAGATCCTCCCAGCTTAATTGGACTTCTGGTCTTTAAATATATATATATCCAACTCCCAAAGCAAGCAATTTAATAAATAAGGAGAACACTAGCGGTAATAAACCACCTGATATACAAGTTAAGGCAACACACCAATTAATCATGAAACCAATTTACCCAAGATAACTGCAATTAAAGCTTAATCAATATATTTTTTTAAATCTGCCACATGGAATAAAGTCTAGAGTTACCTCTAGCTGTTAACACTGAGGGTCACCAACTAAATTTTTACCAATGTAAATATATTTACATATGTAAAACTGCTATGAATTTGGAAATTTTCAAAAATAACCTAGAAATGTTAACACATTTATTATGTATATAGCACACAACAAAAGCATACTGGTGCAATTAGCTTGGTTTTTGAGAAAGCAACATTCTACAGCAAATTACTTATGTGGAAGTAATTTTGGGAAAATCCATGGAAAATTTTACTTCCAGTAATTTAAGATCCATTAGTATAACAGGGGAATCTACACTGATTGGGAAAGCTTCCTTATTTACATTTTATTTAAGAAACTTTCATGATAAAAATAAATTTAATTTTTTTAAGTTTATTTATTTTTTGGGAGGGCACGTGTAAAAGTGGGGGAGGAGTAGAGAGAAAAGGGGAGAGAGAGAGAATCTCAAGCAGGCTCCACAGTGTCAGCACAGAGCCCAATGTGGGGCTTAAACTCACAAACCATGAGATCATGACCTGAGCCAAAGTTGGATGCTTAACTGAGCCACGTAGCCACCCCCAAAATAATTTTTAGGTAAGATACCCACAAACATATTTTAACATGTTTAATATAGATAAATGGCCATGTTTTGTATTTGTTTCTATTTCAGCAAAGCAGGAGCAGTACCCACACCAACTGCTAAAACCCAGCTTTGTAGCATTCCCCAATCTAGAGAAACTTACACCCTGTTGTTCAGCTGTTTGGATACACTGCTTGGACCCGGCAGCACAGGATCCTCAGGTTTGCACACAGGATTAAAGTTGAGACCCTTCTGCATGTTGGACTGCTTGCTGTACAGCTGATAGGGAATGTAGGACAGGAGTCGTCCAGCTTTGATGCTGAAACAAAAAAGTAAAACCAACTTAAGAGTTTAATACTTGAGGAAAAGAAGTTTCATGAAAAATAAATGTTCTTAACAACAGAGTTTTTCACCAACAATGAGCCACCTATTCTCCTAGTTTATTTCTTCTCCCTCTGTTTTAGTGGCCCTAATGCAACATAATCTTACTTAAACACTTAAGAATAAGATATTCCTTTAAAAGTCAATGGCAAACAACATTACATGAGGGGAAAAAGAAAGAGAGTAAGATGACAAAACTGCAAGCACGAGTTCGACTAGTCAATACTTTAATCCTCATGACTTTAATATTTTTACCACAACTCCGCCTCAAACAATTCATATAGAATCATCAAGATTTTCTCAAATCTCCTCTAGTAAGCTTTTCCAGAATAACTAAAATGGATGAGAATTCCCAATTTCCACACCATGAGCTCAGGAAGGGGAATAAAAGGTATAAAAATACGTATACAACTTCTTGCCCTCTCTCCTACAGGGTACAGATTGGTTTTTTATTACAGATACTGAAAATAAGCTATTTGTTTTTGAGCTCTTGGAGACCAAGAATGTATTTTCTGATAAAATACTACCTACAAGTCATTGGGGAATCGTCTGAAATGTGTCTGTTGGTTTGTTAGTCAAGTAAAAATAATTTTACAAGAACTGTGTAATACTGTGAGAAAAAATGTAAATGACACCATTTAAAAAAAAAAAAAAAAAGCCAAATCTATACCAGAAATTAGTCATATACATTTTCTATAAAGAATAAATTGAGGCAAGATACAAAAACACAAGAGAAATGAAAGAAATCATGAGGTGAAACTGCTGTCAACTTTTATGTAAGTGAACTGAATAAGCACTCTAATCTATACAGTTAATGTAATTAGAAACATTTTAGCCCATGTGAAGTATGGGCTCTTCACAGTATCATTTAAGTACTACGTGGCAGATGTGCTAACATATTATAGTTTGGGAGCTTAAAAAGAAAGGGCAGAGTTTGACTGGGAGCCAGTTACCCCCAGCAGGAGACCCCAATGAGCTGGCATAAACTGCAACAATCACCACCTCACTGCCAGCAGACCCACCTGGGAACCTAACGATAGGAGGCAGGGTCCCCTGCTACAAGAGACTCAACACAAAATGAAGAACAAAAACAAAATCAGCCTTAGTAACTAAGGACAGCATTTTTAAACTGTGCTCCACAGCACTTGTCAGGCTTGAGGAGGCAGTGGGGTGAATCACAGCAGCTTCTCATTAACTATCTTACCCTTCAGATATCCACATTACATTGTCTGAAGAAAAGGATGAGGACAAAAATTTGAAAATCCCTAATTTATACTATATAAAAGTATAAGATTTGCAAGGCAAAGGTTTCAGTAAAATAATCTCATACCTAAAACTTCTCCATTAAAGGACTCCCTTGCCTCTTAGAAGTCGTGGCCTTATATTCATGCCCACATTAACTCAGGTTTAATGGCACATACACAGACACCAGGGAATTCTAATCAAAGCAAAGCAATCACCTCAAACACTTACGAGTGGTAGTTGCTGTTTAAACTACTCAAACTAAAAACAGGAAAATTATAGAAAAGAATATCATTTATCATCCGTTAAATAACTAAAATAATGTTTAAAATTTTAAGTACAATAAAATCTCATAAAAACACTACTGAGAAGAGATGAACAAGACTGGGATTACAGTATGAAAGAAAGAGTACTGTAATTGCCCAAAAGGATTCCATGCTAGTACATGCAGACACTGGGCATTTATTTTATATATTAAGACATATGCCCAGACTGATCCATTTCCACAGGGCCAACTCATCTACATCAAGCTTAATTAAACGGCAAAGAGGCAGACCCAATTAGGAGTCAGAAAAATCTGAATTCAGAATCCTGCTGTTCTTGGATATATCTTATTAGCTCTTCCTTCTCATACATAAAATGAAGCAAACAGGCCATATGATAAGGATGTCCAAAGTAACTTCAGTTATTTAAAAACAGATGATTAGCCTGACTTCAAACCAAAATAAAATCCACTCAGGTGAACTTTAAAACTTGTAACTGCCTTAAGTTGCTTTTTTGATTGTATTCTCTCTAGTTATATTCAGGGAAAGAAGGAAGAGTAGGTATTTGAAAAAAAAGCTCTAATGTAAACTCCCATTTTCTAAGCAAATCAAGTTCCACTAAGCAAGTGCCCTTTTCAACCCACTTTCCTACTATCTATGGATCTCCACCATTCCCTCCAAAGTCAAACTAATATCCTCAGATCAAAATTCTAGCCCTAGCACGATGATAGGATTGTCTGCACATGACAACACACAGTACAACTATGGAATGATACAAACTTTTTTCATATTAAATATAATTTATTGTCAAATTGGTTTCCATACAACACCCAGTGCTCATCCCAACAGGTGCCCTCCTCAATGCCCATCACCCACTTTCCCCTCTCCACCAACCCCATCAACCCTCAGTTTGCTCTCAGTATTTAAGAGTCTCTTATGGTTTGCCCCCTTCCCTCTCTGTAACTTTTTTTGTTCCCCCATCCCCTCTCCCATGGTTTTCTGTTAAGTTTCTCAGGATCCACATATGAGTGAAAACATATGGTATCTGTCTTTCTCTGCCTGACTTATTTCACTTAGCATAACACTCTCCAGTTCCATCCACGTTGCTACAAAAGGCCATATTTCATTCTTTCTCATTGCCAAGTAGTATTCCACTGTATATATAAACCACATCTTCTTTATCCATTCGTCAGTTGATGGACACTTAGGCTCTTTCCATAATTTGGCTATTGTTGAAAGTGCTGCTATAAACATTGGGCTACATGTGCCCCAATGCATCAACACTCCTGTATTCCTTGGATAAATTCCTAGCAGTGCTATTGCTGGGTCATAGGGTAGTTATATTTTTAATTTTTTGAGGAACCTCCACACTGTTTTCCAGAATGGCTGCACCAGTTTGCATTCCCACCAGCAGTGCAAGAGGGTTCCCATTTCTCCACATCCTCTCCAGCATCTATAGTCTCCTGATTTGTTCATTTTAGCCACTCTGACTGGCATGAGGTGGTGATACAAACTTCTTATACTGAAAACCACACAGCTCCTTTTTTAAGGAGACACATTGCTAAAAGCCACGTTCTTTGATCTGATGTAATGAAGGGTCAGGTCATAAGAAAACAGCAAAAGGCACTGGTGATATATTCCAAGGATAGGCTGTCAACCTAATCCCCCAAGGTTTAAAAAAATTTTAATCTCTAAGATACATATGGTTTTCTGAAAGCCAAATGCACTTTCTAAAAATGCACTTTTGGGGCACTTGGGTGGCTCAGTTGGTTAAGCGTCTGATTCTTGGTTCAGCTCTGGTCATGATCTCACGGTTAGTGGGATCGAGCCCCACATCAGGCTTCATGCTGACAGCAAACAGCCTGCTTCGGATTCTCTCTCTCCCCTCTCTCTGCCCCTCCCCTGCTCAAGTGCATGCTCTCTCTCTCTCAAAATAAATAAAATTTAAAAATGAGTGAATAAGCAAATAAATAAATAGATATATACTTTTGACATTTTGGAATTTATTTTTTAACAATTGCTGATGCTTACAGAATAAAAATAAAACAACAAAGGAACTTCTATATTTTGCCTCTAACAATGTGCCAGGCATTATGCTAGATAATTGCGCAAATTATTTCTAGTTCTCACATAATCATATCATGTCAATATTAGCCTTCTTTTACAAATGAGGATTTTAATATTTTCACTTTTAATTTTCATACATCTAACAATTACTCATATATATATATATATACCATTTCAAAATATAAATTCACTTAAGTTATGGCTCATCGCCAAGGTTCAGATGACATACGAATGGCCACTGATTTAGAACATCAATTACAAATCAACAACAGAAGAACCATAATGTAACAACTAAAAGATATTAATACCTCAAACTGCTCTTCCTCTTTGTCCTGAGTACTCCAGGTCCACAATACCCTGGTCTTCTTCTTACCTCTTAGCATGTACTTTTAACACAGGATAGAATTTACTCATATACCAAGCATACTGTTTATTATGTTTTCTTCAATAGAACACATAAGCTCCAAGAGGTAGGGATGGGATCTTTGTTTGCTTCATCAATAATTCCCAAATACACAGAGCACCATCTAGCCCATCAGAGATGCACAAGCATTTGCTGAATGAATACCATGCTTAGCCAATCCCTTCCCATCACTGCTTCCTGCTGCTTACCTGAGTCATCTCCCCTAATTCCTGGTAGCTAAGGCTGTTGCAAGAACACTAACATACTAGGCTACCTAAATTATCAATGTGAGGTTAAAGAGTACACTGGTGTTAAGACATTATTTTTCACTCTTAAGAGGCAATGTGTGTTTATAATATAAAATATTCCAATTTTAAAAACTTATTAATTAAAAATTAAACTTACCTTTCCACAATCCATTCTGGCCGAATTACTTTTTCTCCCTTTAATTCTTTAATTTTGGCATTTGGAAGATTTGTGGCAATAATGTGTGTTGTTTTGGATCTGGAATAATACACATGGTATTGGCCTCCATGCAACATCATTAACTTTCGCAATTCCTCAGCAGAAGGATCTGTAAAATTAGTATTAAAATATGTTAAAGAGTTTTTTATATAAGTACAGCCCTAGCTGAATAATCCCTTAAAAAGCCCAATTTGAGGAACATATCACTGATTTCTCCTGGGCTGTGTTGTCAGTAAACAAAATTGGGAGGTAAGTCACAAAGTGATAAGGCTATTTGGCTTTAGCACATCCTCTTCCCTGGCTACTGGAGACAGTCCACCAATAAAAAAGCACTTATTGCTAAGATGTGCCCAGAGCAGATAGGGACCTCAAGTACTGAATCTACACTAATAACAGAGCAGATATTTTAAAACTTTTGATCACATTTTGCTACATGACCTTGATATTGGTTATCTTAGGTTTTAAAAAATTAACAAGTATAAAATCATTTATAGATCAGTTTACAGAGACTCCAATTAATCTTACACCTACCTCCTTCAGAATAGTACAATAGTTGGTAAATTACTCATACTTACTATGAGCAGACTTACTATAGGGCTATTAAAAGACTTTACCCCTATGAAGCTTAATAATTTTTATTTATTTAAAGTGTTTTTATTTTTTGAGAGAGAGAGAGAGAGCGAGAGAGAGAGAGCGAGAGAGAGAGAGAGAGCGAGAGAGAGAGAGAGCGAGAGAGCAGGGGAAGGGCAGAGAGAAGGAGAGAGAAAGAAGTCCAAGCAGGCTGGGCACATCAGCAGAACCTGAGGTGGGCTTGATCCCATGAACGATAAACTAAAATCAAGAGTCAGATGCTCAACCAACTGAGCCACCAGGAGCCCCAATAACCTTTTTTCATTTAATATAAAAAAAGTTAAAATAATATTATTCAGTTTCTTAATATGAACTTTTACCAAAACCAAAAAATAACCAATACAAAAAAAAAAAAAAAAAACAAAGAAACTTCATTTTTTTCCATTTTGTTTCAAATTAATGTTTCTTAAATTATAGAAAAATACCTTAAACAAGAATCAGGGTGACCTATGCTTTCCCATAAAAAGTCGAACTCACTAAAGTTATGTTATGACCAGTATTACTAGCATCACATTAAAATAATTATTTTCAATAGCTTGTTTCTTCCACCTATTATCCTAATGAAAGCTCTAATCATACCTTCCTCAAAACAGGTGTATGGGGGAGGGGGTGTGGAGAGTGGGGAAATGTCACTGGAGGCTTATGTATCTACTTGTTATTCAAGCAACAGATTTTCTTAAATTCATATGATACAGATCAAAGTATTTAAATAAATACAATACAGGTCAAAGTATTTAAATAAACACTTTTATTATGATAACTATGTAATTAGGGGAGTTTTAGTCTTTAGAAGAAGAAAAACACTAACAAAGGACATTTAGATATGACAGGTTTTGTCTAGTCTTGGTAAATTCTTATAGTGTAGAATTCCTATGATGCTACTGATTGCAAATACTACTACTGTCCAACAGAAATATAATGTGAACCACAAATGCAAGCCACATACATAACTTAATATTTTGGATCTATTAGGTTAAAAATATTACTAAAATTAATTTTACTTTTTACTGTCTTTAAGAGGCTTACTAGAAAATTTTATCGTTTCAACACGTAATCAACATAAAAAAATATAATTTCATATTTTTTTTAGACTAAGTGTCTAGCACATATTTACATTTAAAACATATGTCGAGGGCGCCTGGGTGGCGCAGTCGGTTAAGCGACCGACTTCAGCCAGGTCACGATCTCGCGGTCCGTGAGTTCGAGCCCCGCGTCAGGCTCTGGGCTGATGGCTCGGAGCCTGGAGCCTGTTTCCGATTCTGTGTCTCCCTCTCTCTCTGCCCCTCCCCCGTTCATGCTCTGTCTCTCTCTGTCCCAAAAATAAATAAAAAACGTTGAAAAAAAAAAATTAAAAAAAAATAAAAATAAAAAAAAATAAAACATATGTCGATTTAGACTAGCCACATTTCAAGTTCTTATTAACAAATGTGGCTAGGGGCTACCCAAATTTAACAGTGCACTAAAAAGAGAAATGAAAACTTTTAAATAAAATTAATTCAAAATTCATAATGGAAGGTTTATAGGGCTTAAGGATCACAAAAAATAGAGCATCACAAAAACTTAATGTAAAACAGTGAAAATTAAACAGTCAGAAATCTGCAGTTTACTTACTTTATTTCCCTAAGATTAAAGAATTTGGTTGATATAAAATAATAATAAAAAGTACCAAATTAAAGGCTAGGTACAACGTAATCATATGGACAAATACCAAACCCAATAAAAAGCAAGGTAATGCAAACAAGTACTTACAAGTTAATCTTGTAAATTAACTTGGTTAATCTAAACCAATTCTAACTGTATTAAATGATTTAAACAGAAAACAGGCTGACAGAACACATTACTTCTGTAAACAGATACTTGTGAAGTATGCCCCCTCTACTACTTGCTCTCTGAAATCAAACCACTGCAGAATTTTGAAACTGGAAAACATGGACCTACTGGATAAAGTTGAGGAGGTTCCCTGAAGTCCAATTTTGCAAACTCTTGCATATTTTTCAGTGTGAAGTGGACCATTAAAACCAATCTAGTTAAAAGGTAAGATCCCATGAACTCTGGTGTCAGAATGACCTGGGTTTAATCTTGGCTTTAATATTCTTTAGCTGCATGACCTTGGACAAGGACTTAACTCCTTTAAGCTTTCTCCTCTTAAAATTTTTTTTTTTCGGGGCGCCTGGGTGGCGCAGTCGGTTAAGCGTCCGACTTCAGCCAGGTCACGATCTCGCGGGTCCGTGAGTTCGAGCCCCGCGTCAGGCTCTGGGCTGATGGCTCGGAGCCTGGAGCCTGTTTCCGATTCTGTGTCTCCCTCACTCTGCCCCTCATAGAGAGCTCATGTGCTCTCTCTCTCTCAAAAATATATAAACATTAAAAAATTAAAAAAAAAAAAAAAAAAAAAAAAGATAAGAGAGATTAAGGTAACTTTCCAAAGTCACACACAGCTAATGGAATAGCTACAATTCAAGTCCAGGTTTCTGTCTCCAAAAACTCATACTTAATCAGCCTTAACATGCTGCTACACTGGATAGAAAGGCCTGGTTTCCAGCTGCAGTGTGACACTTAAAAGTCATGACATATTGGGCAACTGACTCATCCCATTTAGCCTCAGTGTCCTCATTACAAAATGAGAGGCTAGACTAGTTGACATTTGATTCCTTACAAAGCTATTGTATAACTGTATGTACTAACCATTATCTCCAGCAAACAAGAAAGAAAGCAAAGGAGGGAGGAAGAAAGAATCCATGTGACAGCGCAGAGCCCCAGGAGGGCCTTGATCTCACAAATTGTGAGATCATGACCTGAACTGAAACCAAGAGTCAGATGCTTAACTGAAAAAACCCAGGTGCCCCCCAATTTTTTAAAGAGCAAAACCCTATTTCAAACGAACCTTTACAAAAAAACAAAACCCAAATACCAAACAAATAAGAGTAATATAAGACCTTATTTTTAAAGTTCAATCTATATACTTACTTATACTTACTACTTTGTCCATTCCAGCATAGTAGTATACTTACATACACTTACATATACTTACTATTTTGCATTCCAGCATAGTAGTGAGAAAATCCTGATTCACACACATTAGAACTATTAATATTTTCAACTATTTAAAAGAAGTTATATCCCAAGGTCTATGTAAAAAGTACATAACCTAACAACTAAAGGTACAAAACATTTCTAGTAAGTAGTATATTTGAATATTTGTTTTGTGTTTTTAGTGTACTTAAAAATACATACAATTTTAAGACTGTAAAACCTTTCAAGTGTTTTGGAACTGAAGTTAATAACCTATTTAAAACAACTAGCAGTTTTAATCAGGCATGCAACAGCACTTATTATATCTGGAGACAGGAACCTTATTTAATGAGTGATAGTATCCTCAGTACCCATATTTTCTTTTCTTCTTTTTTTTAATGTTTATTTTTGAAGGTGAGAGAGAGAAAGAGACAGAATGCAAGTGGAAGAGAGGCAGAGAGAAAGGAAAACAGTCCACACAGAGCCCAACGCAGGGCTCGAACCCACGAACTACAAGGTCATGACCTCACTGAAGTCGGATGCTTAACCGACCTAGCCACCCATGTGCCCCCCCTCATTTCAAGCATCTCACTTAGAATTTAGTAAGGATTTCACAAATGCTTTTTTTTTTTTTTTAAACACAAGATACTCTATCAGATAAAAATTTCTGTGGGAACAGAGAGCTGACAAACATTTGACTGAGTTGAACCCAGAAAACTACGTAGGATTTTACATTCAGATAAGCTGAGGAAAATTGGTGAGCAAAGCTGTTAAGGAATGGGGGAGAGCTGTGGCCACAGAGTTGAAAGCACACTTTTCAAAGAACTAGGAATAATCTAGTTTGAGAGCTATAGGATGAATTAGCTTAAAGACCACACTGAGAGGACATGGCAGGGTTTGAATTTATGCTCTGTGGAGTCTTCGAGAAAGAACTAGGACCACTGGATGGAAGCTATAGGAATGCATGCACATTTTAACTCACTAAAACGATCATACCTGCTCCAAAATGAACTGGCTTGCACCCCAAGACAGTATACCATCACTGGAGTCACTGCAAGAGGCTGAGTGGTGGCCTATCTCTAACTCAGCAATACTGAAGACGTAATTCACACACAGACAATGATTAACTTGAAGACTTGAATTCCCTCCTAATCCCAAGATTCTGAGTCTGTGATCTAAAACAAGGGTCAGCAAACTAAGCCCTTGGGCCAAATCTGGCCCACCTGTTTTTGTAAATAAAGTTTTATGGAATACTACTCTCATTAATTTACATACTGTCCATGGCTGCTCTGAGGGCTATAATAGCAGAGCTGAACAGATGCAACAGAGAGTACATGGCCCACAAAGCTCTGGTCCTTCACAGAAAAAGTTTGCTAACCCTTGATCTAAAATACAGCCAAAGACTACTACTTTATGAAAACAAAAACAAAGTACAGTATTTGTTCTAAATATTTCCATTATCCACTATTTCAGATACTACTCAGAGAGGATAGGGTAGGTTATGCTGCAGTAACATATGACCCCAAAATTGCAGTGACTTAAAACAAAGGTTTATTTTTCACCCATGAAACATTTCCATCCTCTGCCATCATGTCCATGGAGCTGTGGCTCCATGTTATCTTTATTGACATCCAGACCGATGGAGCAACCTCAATCTAGAACACTGCCAGTCATTGTGGCAAAAGAAAAAGAGGGTATAATGAAACACAAACTGACTTTTAAAGCTTTATCCCCAAAATGATATATACCATTTCGCTTACATTTTGTGAACATGGCCAAATCTGACCTCAACAAGTAAGGAAGTAAAATCCTTCCCCAGGGAGGGGAAGCAGATTTTGGTGAACAAAAATACAATCCACCACAGAGTGTATTTGGAAATATTTATGTAAGTAATTTGTCTTCCCTACTTCTACAACCTATACCAGTAGATCTATACTGATGTTCAGCCTAAAAACAAACAAAAAAGCAAAAAAACAAACAAAAAAATTTAGCAAAAATTACTAAGCAAACAACTTAGTAATTTCATATTTCCTAAGATAAATATTAAAACCCAGAATTACTTAAAGATTACTCTCTACTATAAAACATGCCTAGAATAAAAAATCTGAAAATAGAAGAAAATACATCACTCATACATAGTTCTATGCCCCAAAAAACCACTGTAATGTATTTGCTTCTATCATGTTTTTTCCTGTACTTTTCTGTTTGATTGTCCCCTACTTTTCATTTTACATTCTACCCTTTCACATTTACCAAAAATTTTCCTATATTATTATAAATTATCCATTATTATCTTTTGAATTGTTATTTAACGTTTAATTTATTTTGAGAGAGAGCGCGTGCGATCGAGTGTGCACACAGGGGGAGAGGCAGAGAGCCAGGAAAGAGAGAATCCCAAGCAGGCTCTGCTATCAGTGCAGAGCACATGGGGCTTGATCTCACAAAACTGTGAGGTCATGACCTGAGACAAAATGAAGAGTCAACTGCTTAACCAACTGAACCACCCAGGTTCAGTTTTAGGTCACCTTAAAGATGGTATAATTTATAACTAAGTTTCTATTCTTACACAGTGCTTTGCTTTCAAACAAAACAACATGATTAAGATTATCTTTAATATTAACTTATAATGGAAGGCCAATTAGGCTTATGGCCTTAGAATATACTCTCAGAAGAATTATTGAGCCAAACGTTATAAGCATATTAAAGTCTCCTCGTGTATTTCATAATGCCATTTTCCAAAGCCAGTATACCACCTTACACTCTTGCTCCATCAATGAATGGGTTGGCTATTCTCATCCATCTGTTTATGTATTAGGTATATTCACATAATAATTTTTTGAAATTAAATAAATTTGCACAAAATTTATCCTGCTTCCTTATACATTTCTCTAATAGTGAAGGTGAACATATTTACATGTTTGTGACTCAGGTCTATTTCCTGAAATAAATGGTTTCTGAAATCTGCCCTTTAATCTATTGGGATCTGAGTGTTTTATTCCTTATGATTTTGATGGATAAGCTTTTTTCCAGTCATCCAATTTGTTGCAACAAATTATACTGAATAATCCTACCCTCTCCCCCACTTATCTGTGGTTCTTTACAACTTAGAATATTTAAAGCAGTGCTTAAGTGCTAGGCTGTTCTAAGTGATTTATAAATATTAACGCAGTAATTTATAATAAGTACATATATATATACAAATGATATCTAATTTACATACCAAATTTATATACAGAGAATTTATTTCTGAGCAATTCTAAACCATGTATCTGCCTATTCTTACACCAGTTACGTCAAGTTTTAAATGCTTATAGCCTTCCATAATAGGTTTTGACATGTCAGAGCTAGTTCTCTCCTCACTGTTCTTCATCATTGCCTTAAGGTACGCTATTGTGGGGGAAACAAAACATAAGTCAGATAATTTGCTGTAGCAGGTTGGCTAATAGCTAACAGTACTAATAACAAGGACAAAAGTATTGGGTTTGAAGAAGTATTGCTATTGCAACAAAAGGATTTCTGGCATTCTAAAAACCCAAACTATTCCCCAGAACTTCTTATGTAAAATAATAATGGGTGTTCTTAATGACAATGAAGGCATTCTAGGATCCTAAAGTATCTTCTCAAAGTTTAAAATTATATTCCACAATACTCCTGTAATTTTACAGAACATTCTATAAGAATGTTTTGAATGCAACTGAAGTTCAGAACTAAAAACAACCTTAGTAAGAGACAATTACACACAGTAAAAGTAGAAGGCATCTATCACAGGACCACAACTTAGGCCTGACGTTCTGCAAGTGAAATCCCACCATAGCAAATAACCACTACAGAATGCAAAAAGAAACACATGAAGACCACTCTCATGTCTCTAGGCTCAGTTTAGAACAGTTTTGGTTATCTGGTTAAAATAAATTCTAAAAACAAACTTTAGGGACGGCTGGGTGGCTCAGTCCATTAAGCATCTGACTCTTGGTTTCGGCTCACGCAGGCCATGATCTCACGGTTCATGGGTTTGAGCCTTGTGTCAGGCTCTGCGCTGACAGTGCAGAGCCTGCTTCGAATTCTCTCTCTCTACCCTCCCCTGCTCGTGTTCCCTCTCTCTCAAAATAAATAAATTTCAAAAAAAATTTATTATCTTGCACAAAAGCTTTCCTTGATACATCTCTAATGAGAAAATATTCATCATGCGCACCATTTCATTCTGTATATCCAAAGAGCTTGATTTAATGTTGGTTGTGCTACATACATGGTAGAAAGAAGTAAACCAAATGGCTGCTTACACCTCCTTTGGTCCTACAGTAGTAATATCCTTCATTATTTCATTATTTCATTTGAGTCTCACAATCCTATAAATTAGAAAAGATAATTTAGCACGGTTACTGATAAGGAAATAGAAAAAAATTAGGTGACTTGTCCATAATCACTTAGCTATTGTGCAGACCCTTTTTGTCTTCTGACTCCCAACTGTTATTCTTCCTCCAGTAGCTATGCTTACTCTCCTGACTCCTTTCCTACCTAACTACCTTAGAGTTACCACATTCAACTATAAGCCACATACACTTAACCAAACAAAAATTGAAGAAAAGATTCAAAAGCCTAGAGAGTCGTGAGTAACTATCAGGTGCAAACACCTATTAGACACTGGACAAAAATACAGTGGGTGGCATAAAATAATACAGTAAGTCTCTCCCATGTTAGAGGTTAAATTCCTATATCTCTGATTTATAAGATCAGAGTCTCACAGAAAATTAAAGAAAGATATGTATTTACAAAAAAATAATTTCTGGAAAGCATACGTTTCTTAATAAAAATTAGATTTTTCACCACTAAATGGGGCTCTTTTCCTAAGACATCACAAGGTTCAGAAAACACCAAAGTAAGGTTAAGGTCATTAAAGTTTTCAAACAAATCCTTATCACTTGAAATGTAAGCCTGTCATACTTGCATATTCCCTTGTTCATTTTGCAATGCATGCCAACATGTTTGCCTGCCCACCTATTTTTTCACAAATCTCAGCAGTGCCAAAGCCGTTGGACCTGGTCTTTTGTCTACATATTGAAAAAAGTACAAAATAACCAGAACACCTCTTGCCATATTAACTGTCCTGATCCCACTCAACAGAAGATAGCAATTACAGTTCACAAGATTTGGTACTAGCTCACTCTGGGAGCTTTCACCAAAATAAGCATGCTCAGGGCCTATCTCCCAGAGATTACAATTCAGTAAAAGCCTACAATGCAGCCTATTTCTTAATTAAAAGCTATAAATTCAAGAAGCCGGAGTTGAATTAACATATGAATGAAAAGATTTTAACAGTATGATGTACAAATACAAAACCCTGTTATTCACTCATTTACTCAACTAATATTTATTAGCCATCTTACAATGTACCAGGCACAGCTCTAGGCCACTGGGATACAGCAATGATCAATAAAAACTCATCTCTGTGCTCCATGGTAGTACTTCTATTTCACTGGGCAGACAGAAAACAAGTCAAATAAATGATACCAGTTCAGGTACAAATAAATTCTATAAAGAGAAATACAGCTGGACAAGGGGTCACGAAAGCAATTGAAGGGTAAGGTACACCTATCTTGGATAAGTGTGGTCAGGGAAAGTCTCAAAGGAGATGACATTTGATCAGAGATGTGAATGATGAAGACCTGGGGACATCAGATGGAATAGCAAATTTAAGGCCCTACAGTGCTACCTCTGTAGCCCTCATGTTTGTCTAGGGGCTACTACATAAAATGTGCTTTCTGACTCCAAAAAAACTTAAAACATAAAGTAAGACCTGACAATATAAGACTCAGGTATCAAAATAAATGTTTCTAGTAGTGCTGCTAGGAAATTTAAATACTATGGACTGGCTTAGGAAAGGAGGCAAAATCTAATTTAATCTGAGTCTTAATGGACTATAATTCCAGTTCACAGTATAATTCCAGTTCACAGTAGTGAGGAAAGCAGCTTTTCACAAGAGGTAAAAGCACAAATGGAAGCGCAGAAACAAAAGTACAAAGAAAAAACCTAAAACATCAGAATAAGCCCAATGACCAAAATTAGAGAATATAAAGGTGAAAATGTACATTACGATCAGGACAAGAATGCCTTTACCCTTCCTCATTTAGAAAATGCCTCTTTATCCAGACTGGGCTTAAAAAGTCAATCCCTTTATGAAGGATTCACTAACTCTCAAAGGCAGTAACTTCTCTTCTGTGTTGCCATCCACCTTCCTCTGTACCTCTCAGAGATTATTACTCACCACAAAACCCACATTATTCATCAACCACCATCTCTGTTCAAACCTAGTTACTAACACACAAGCAGCATAGAAAATACATTTGTTCAATCAATTAAGGTGGAATACAATGGGATGGAAGGTCCACAGACTCCAAAACTCAACAGAGTAAAGACGTCAATTCTCCTTAAACTGATCTACAGGCTTAATGTAATTCCTATCACAATCACAACAAGGTATTTATTTTATAAACAAAGACAACCTTATTCTAAAATTTATATGGAAAGGCATAGGCCCTAAGAATAACTAAAACAATCTTAGCAAAGAAGAAAATGGAAGTATCATTCTACCTCATGTTAAGGCTTACAATACAGATAATCAAAAACCAGGTGGTACCAGTGAAGAGAGACATGCATCAATATAATAAAACAGAGAATCCAGAAACAGACCCAGATACGTCCAACTAATTTTTGATAAAAGTGTGAAAGTAATCTAATGGAGGAAAGATAATATTTCAACAAGCAGAACTAGAGCAATGGGATACCCATAGGCCACCAAAAAAATAAGTAAAAATTAACTCAAAATGAATCATGAACTTAAAACATAAAACTATGAAAATTTTTAGAAGAAAACAGGGGAAAATCTTTGGGATCTAGTATTAAGCAAAGACTTTTGAATTGAAAACACAATCCATAAACGTAAAGATCCATAAACTCAACCTCATGAAAATTAAAAACTTTGCTCTGCAAAAGACCATGTGAAAAGGATGAAAGACAAGCTACAGACTAAGAGAAATATCTGCAAACCACACATCTGACAAAGGAGTAGTATCTGGAATATATAAAGAACTCTCAAAACTGAAGAGAATATAAAACAAATTAGAAAATGAACAAAGATGTGTACAGAGTTTCACTGTCAAGGACATACAGATGGCAAACAGACGCATCAAAAGATGTTCACGATCAGTCATCAGGCAAATAAAAATTAAAAGCACAATGAGACACCACTACACATATTAGAATGCGTAAATTAATTTAAAAAACAAAAACAAAAAACCCAATTGTCTTTACGAAATGCTGGTGAGGATGCAGACCAATTGCAACACAAATAAAAACCACAATGAGATAGCAGGACACACCTATTAAAATGCTTAAAAAACACTAAATGCTAACAAGAATGCAGAGAAATGGGTCGCTCATAAATTGCTAGTGGGAATATAAAATAAAATAGCACAGCCACTGAGAAACCATTTGGCAATTTCTTTAAAAAACTAAACAGGCAACTACTGTATGTATGACTTAGCAACAGCTCTCTTATGTTCACACAAAATCTGTACACAAATGTTCAGAGCCAAAACCAGAAAATAATCCAGATGTTAAATTATTTTTAATGTTTATTTTTGAGAAAGAGAGAGAGAGAAAGAGACAGACAGAGCCTGAGCAGGGGAGGGGCAGAGAGAGAGGGAGACACAGAATCTGAAGTAGGTCCCAGCCTCCGAGCTTTCAGCACAGAGCCCGATGCCTGGTTTAAACTCAAGAGCGGCGAGCTCATGACTTTAGCTGAAATGAGACACCTAACTGAATGAGCCACCCAGGCGCCCCAATAATCCAGATGTTCTTAAACAGGTAAATGTTTAACAAACTGTAGAAAACCCATATAATGGAATACAACTCAACAATAAAAGGGAAAAAACTACTGATATATACAATGTGTATGAATCACTAGAGTATTATCTTAATTTAAAAAGCTAATACTAAAAGGTTGTATACAGTATGTTCTTTTATGTAACATTCTTGAAATGAAAAAAGTATAGAAATGGAGACTAGGTTAGTAGTTAAAAGGACTAAAATGAGGCTGAGAGCCTTTTGTCTAAAAAAGGGCAGCATGAAGAATCTTTGTGGTGTGGAAACATTCTCTATCTTGAATGTATCAATGGCAATTTCCTGGTTGATACTGTACTATGGTTTACAAGATATTACCATTGAGATAAACTGGGCAAATGGTTCATAGTATCTCTGTAGTATTTCTTATAATGGCATGTAAATTTACAATTACCTCAAAAAAATTTTTAATTAAAAAAACAAAAACAAAAACAGGATGGAAGGTGAAGAAGTTAAAGAATCTTTTTATTAAATTAAATTAAATTAAATTAAAGAATCTTTTCTTTAATTCAACGGTAATTGGTTTGCAAAGGATGGGAGTCAACAGAGAGAAGTTCAGGTGGCACACCTGGGAGCTTCAAAGGAGTCAAGAAAACTTGGAATGTTGGGTGCCTGTGTGGCTCAAGCGTCCGACTCTTGGTTTCAGCTCAGGTCATGATCTTATGGTTCGTGAGTTTGAGCCTCATGTCGGGCTCCGCACGGGCAATGCAGAGCCTGCTTAAGAATTCTCTGCATCTCTCTCTTTCTCCCTCTCTCTGCCCCTCCCCTGCTTGCTCTCTATCTCTCTCTCAAATAAACATTAAAGAAAAAGAAAACCTGGAATGTTAGTCTATGGGGAGCATGATTAAGAATCAACAATACAGCATTTCCTACTTCTCTTACTGCAGCTAAAGCACTAATTGACTATACTGCTAATTCATTACACAGAGGCTGTTGATTCTTTTATCTACAGAGTATTCACTAAAACTGAAAATATTTCTAAAAAAATTGTATCATCACAACTTGCAAGTCCCTATGAAATTCAACATAATGGAATTTTACTTGTAGAATTATAATAATGTTATCCAAGCAACAGTAAAAATTATTATCCCTATCCTAAAGAAAAGGATAGGGAAAAATAATGAAAAGGATAGGGATAAAACTGGGTCCAAATAAAATGAGTCCAAAGAGAAAATGTCTTATGGTCACACAAAAATTGGTAACAAAAATAGAATCAGAATTCCCGATTCTCAACCATGGGAGTGATTACTATAGCTTTTATTTTCTCCCTCACACAAAGGATCTCTTTCTTAATAATGAATAAGGGTACCCTCGTAAACTGGGGACTTCCGTAACTGGCTAATATAACAAGCGATGTTTCTTCTTTTTTTAAAAAACATTTTTAATCTTTATAATGCATCTCAGGAAAGTCAGTGGAACCTGAATGTTCCAGGATACTTAAGCAGAAAAGTTGCATGTTGTGAACTTTCCCAGAGCTGCACCAGCATTCATTGTGAGGTAACATTCTTAGACTAAAGATGCCTGATAAAACTCAACCAGGAAAACGTTTTCAGTTAATTAAAACTTAATTTTAATTCAATAAATATTTCCTGAGTGGTTAATGCCCAGAGACACCAGGATACAACAGTAATGAAAATGTGAAAGTGTTTCTCTCGCTCTTATCCAGTAAAGACAACTAAAGAAAGATCCAATAAATGCTAACAAGCCATAGCCCCAAAGGAGCAGAAGTCACCTATCCCAGTAGGAAGACAATCAGACAAGTTAGAGGAAGTGATTTATAAAGAGACCTTAAAGATAAGTAACACCCCGCTGAGAAGCAAAGAGAGAGACATATAATAGAATGACACAAATCTTTATAGCCATTCACTTAAAAAAAAATAAATAAATAAAGTGATCTTAAGAGAGGAATTCTCAAGAGATGAAAACTTTAGTAATAAAAGCTGACAGCCAACAGACAAGTGATAACTGACTTTACAGACCAGAGAAAGAGAAAAACCTAAGCTGGCTATGTGGAAGCACACGAGAGTCTGTTTGGTGCCAGTGAAAGCAAGAGAAACTCATGAAAAAGAGGCACTGGGTATCTCCAAAAGTGGTCATGTGGATAGGTTCTGAAACAAGAAGTTTATGTTTTAAATTTTGTTTAAGAGACAAATTAGAATTCCAGATGTCCTCTCCCACCCAAAAAGAAAAAACTATCCTGTCCCTTCCAGGGAGTAGACTCAATAACAAAAGGAATACAGGAGGGGAGAAGTGGATATAGGGGATGAAAAAAAAAGAACAAGATTAAATGAAATTCTGTTTTTTAAATTGTGAGAACTGTGGCCTCTTTCTTCTCCAAGCTAGGTTTATATACCCTTCTCTAAGCAAAATTCTGGGAAATCTAACACACACACCACACCCTCCTCCCCTATCAGCTCAAAAGGATCTATGCAAATCCACCGATGAAATGGCCCTACCAGATGCCACTATACTGAAGCTCACAGTGTACATGTCCCACACATGTGTGATGAGCTTCCAATCAGGTGGTTAAGAAAGAAGACTATTTTTAACCTCATTTGGCTTTTTCAAACTTGATAAAAATTAAAATAAAAAACACAATGGCAGGTATAGGTGGGATGAAAAGGAAATGTCCAAGACAATAAGCGGAGGTTTTTATCATTTTTATATACAAGATAACTAAAAACAGAATTTAAAGCAAATCACACTCAATCTTAATGAAAGTACATGCCAAAACAGGATACCTAAAAAGTAAAAAGTACTCAACCTGTATATCCATTAACATAAATGGCAACTCCACTAAAAATCGTAGATGAAGTTCCATCCTTTTGTAGAGCAGCATCTGACCGAAACTGTTCCTCCAATTTCTGGACCTTGGCAGCCATATACCCACCCTGGAATTAAAAGAGAAAAAGTAAACCAATTACAAAGGTTGTATTTTCTAACCCCCCCCCCCCAATTTTAACAGAAATTTACATTAAAAAGAAAAGGACCTTATTCTATGCTAGTGACCAAGGTATAATGACATAGGATATAATTATAAATATTCACCATAAGGCAAGGCAATAAAACAGGTTTTTCTATCAACTCAATTCTTAATTATTTTATCACATTCTTATAACAGTTACTTTAAAAGTGGGAAAAGGTAAGACAAGAATAATGAATTTAATGCTACAAAATATTGTTCTTATCTACAAAATCAAACAGAAGTTACACAGAAGTTTAAACCAATTAAAAATTTGACAAGTGGTCAGTAAGAGTGTATTTTCAATTGGTTTCCACTATCTTCTGAATACAGGAAACTTAGAATTAGTAATTTAAAGCAAAATGAAACAGTTCAACAAACGAGTACAGCTCTCCATACATGTAGATAATACAATAAATGATTCAGTGGCCAAATTCTGGATCTAATCAATCTACCTGACAGCAGTAATAATTTTCATTAGAGAACATCAACCTCGGAAAGAACATAAAAACATTATTTTTGCTAAAGACCTATACAAATCTATGAACTTAGCTACACTTTTCCTGAACATTAAACTTAATTATGTGATAATTAAGCTTAATTATGTGAATTATCGATTGTTTTTTGATTTTACTTTACTGATAAAGAACTATCCATTAAATCTTTAAAATACAGTCATAGAAATCTTGAAAGTAGTACTTATTTCCTCCAAAATGGAAATTATTTTGCTGGTTTTGATTATTCAGATATTACATGCTCATTGTGGAAAAAAAATTTTTTTCAGAAAATATAAAGAAAATGTAAATTAGGTATAATCCCATTCACTGTTAATATTCTGGGATCTATTTTTTAAATTTATTACTATGTCTCAGAATATGCACATTTTACATAAATAGGATCATAGAGAATAATCCTTTATGAAACACGATTTTAGTCAAGGCCATCTCGAGTTAAGAAATAAAAAGCTAAATAATGGCTGAACAGTGTTCTACTGCATAGTGATAATTAACTTGACCAATCCTCTACTACAGTATATCTGGTATTTTCCTGTTTTTCAGTATTACTAGCAATGCTGCAATAAAATTATCACAAATAAATATTTGTACACCAGAACATTTATTTCCTCAGGATAAAATAAAGTTCGGGTGTTAACAAGTTTAAACAAGCTTTCAATACATTGTGAAAACTCAGAAGAGGTGGTATCTAGAGTGATTTACAATTTTTAAAAATGCCTTAAACCACACTCCAACCTACAAGAACGAAAAATACCTAGACAATTAAATATAATTATTTTTATTCTTTTAAAACACACCCATTTTTCCCAGCCATCATTTTCAGCTCGCCTCCTCCCTCCACCTCGTCTCATGGTGGAGCGTCTGTATTAAGGGGGGAAAAAAAAAAAACTGTCAATTTTATAACGTAATACTAATTGACATTTTATTTCAAGTCAAGAAAAATGACATTTTAAAATAAACTCAAATATTCAATTTGTGAAAGTTAAAACTTTTCCCAAAGCATAACATTCTCCTGCTTCACAAGTGAGATTTGTACCTAAAACACCCTTCTATAGATAAATATGTTTAAATTATAACTATTATAAATTTTTTATAGCAAAAACATTTATGCATTCCTATGCACCAAATCTAATACGCACTTGTGTAAAACATCACCACATTAGACTAACATGGCCATGCTTGTTAACATTAATTAGTATTAACAGAACCCAAGAAAACATTTTCCTTCATGAATTGTCTTCTAATATGGCTCTTAAACTGGCTTTACTATTACATACTAGACACTTAAGAGTACAGTTATAGTGTAATTCATCTATTATGCAAAAACTCCTAAAAGAAGTCAATTAAAACAGCATATCTTAAGGGAGATAATGTAGAAGGATTATCACTTATCACAAACTATTAAACTGGCATTCTCCTTAAGGCTACACTTGACCCACTATGCTGTTAAACCACCCAAATGACCAAATAATGGCTTATCTCAAGTGTTAGGTGCCTTAGTAGCTAGCAAGGTTATCAAATGGTTCAGAAGTCAAAGCAGGCACTAAATGAAACTCCTTACAAAACTCATCTAGCTATACGGCTACATCTTGAGACCCGACTGCATTATCCTTCACAAAACTAACTCACCCTCTATTTAGGTTATTTTTCTTCTACTACATAAGTTAATATCAATTAATATGTTACAGGAGAAGCTCTGTACATTATCCAAGTCAAATTAGCTGTGATATGGTTTATAAGAATTTGTTACTGAGTGAAACCTTAAAATATGACACTTTAGACACACACATAAGCATTTTCTCTCAAATATTTCTACACTTGATATATTGTGCAATGTAGTTTTTCCTTGCTGACATTTATATTATGAATGTTTACTGTCAGCTTTTAAAAAGGGCCTAAAAGATATGTAGAGACCTTCTCTTAAAAAGGTAAGTCCGGGGGCGCCTGGGTGGTTCAGTCGGTTGAGTGTCCAACTTCGGCTCAGGTCATGATCTCACAATTTGTGGGTTCAAGCCCCGCATCAGGCTCTGCGCTGACCGCTTGCTAAGAGCCTGGAGCCTGCTTCAGATTCTGTGTCTCCTTCTCTCTCTGCCCCTCTCCCGCTCATGCTTTGTCTCACTCTGTTTCTCAAAAATAAATAAATGTAAATAAATAAATAAATAAATAAGTCCTATAGAGAGACAAGGGGCATGAGCAAAGAGCTCTGTGAACAAGAGGCAACGTAATTAATCCAGAATAGGGGATGTGGATGCTGGCAGAGAAGATTTGGTGTTGTTTTCAGTTTGACAAAGGTAGGGGCATGGCTACCCAATGTATTCATTATGAGTCCTAGAACTGCCATATTGTTCTGCTAAATACTTCTATTTTCAAGAGGTACACTTTGTCCAGTCCCTCAAGACTTCTCCCCTTATCTTAAAGGAGTAGGGGAAATGTGTTAACACAAAGTTCATGACTTCGTATTAACTTTGAATCTATACATCTGCTCTTAATAAGTAAAGAGTTTGGGAGTTCTGGCCCTTGTATGTTAGGAATGCTCACAAAAATTAAAGGGAACAATCAGCTAAATGAAAAGTAAGTTAAAGAATATATTATTCATTTAAGATCTACTGGGTAACTACTGCAAAAGGCCAATATGAGAAATCCTAATCAGTGGTTTCATGAGGGTAGGAAAGTATGAAATAAAGTTGTAAGTTAAAAAAAATTTTTTTCAAGCTTCTTCTTCTATTTCAAAGTAATAAAGCTATCCCAGACAAATGTTTAAGCTTTGAAAAAGTAAAAGACTGAAATTAGTAATTTCTTCATTTCAACTAATTTGAATACAGCAAACTCCTATTGATTGATTCAGGATTCAAATAGACTGAAAAAAAGGGAAAAAGAAGAAACATTTCATTTTATACATTCAAATTCTATTTTTGAGAAAAACCCATAACAAGTAGTTAACTAGGTTATTGGGATCAATCTTCCTGGTGAGAAAGAAGAAAACTAAACAAAACATTATTTTTTAAAAAACAAAATAATGAAAAATTACTGGGCTCAGATTTAGAAGATGACAAAGAAACCCTGCCAGCTCACCTGTCCTCCCCAGGTTGGGACAGCTTTTTCCTCTGAAAGCATGTGGCAATTATAACAGTCTGGGCAATGTTTCTGAACAAACACAGCGCTAAGGGAACAACAGTTGGAATTCAAGGGTCCTCCAAGCATATACATCTCCACACTTGGGATTAGAATCCTAGGGGTAAGTAAACTGGAGGTAGACAAACCAAATTTTGCCAAAAATGTAGCCTGCCTTGGATTATTTCAACCTCTGAAAGTAAATTAGATGATCCTAAAGAACACAAATACATGGAGGTCAAATAACATGCTACTAAATAATGAAATGAATCAACCAAGAAATCAAGGAGGAAAAATGAAAAAATACATAGACACATGAAAATGAAAACACAATGGTCCAAAATCTTCAGGATGCACCAAAAGCAGTTCTAAGAGGGAAGTTTATAACAATACAGGTCTACCTCGAGAAGCAAAAAAAACTCAAATAAACAACCTAACCTTACACCTAAAAGAGGTAGAAAAAGGAGAAAAAACCCAAAACCCGTAGAAAGAAGAAAAAATAACAATTAAAGCAGAAATAAAATAGAAACCAAAAAAACAACAGAACAGATCAATGAAACCAAGAGCTGATTCTTTGGAATCAAGTGTTTACCCAGACTCATTAAAAAAAAGAGGGTGCCTGGGTGACTCAGCTGGTTAAGCATTCAACTTCAGCTCAGGTCATGATCTCACAGTTTGTGAGTTCAAGCCTCATGTCAGGCTCTGTGCGGACAGTTCCAGGCCTGCTTCAGATCTCTTTCTTTCTCTCTCTCTCTCTCTCTCTCTCTCTCACCCTCCCCTGATCACTCTCAAAATTAAATAAACAAACATTAAAAAGAGAGGGGGGGTACTCAAATCAACAAAATTAGAAATAAAAGAGGAGAGGGGTGCATGGGTGGCTCAGTCGGTTAAGCATCTGACTTCAGCTCAGGTCACATCTCGCAGTTCATGAGTTTGAGCCCTGTGTCAGGCTTTGTGCTGACAGCTCAGAGCCTGGAGCCTGCTTCAGATTCTGTGTCTCCTACTCTCTCTGCCCCTCCCCTACTCACACTCTCTCTCAAAAATAAATAAAAATTAAAAAAATTTTTAAAGAAAGAAAAGAGGAGAAATAACACTACAGAAATATAAAGGATAGTTAGAGAAGATTATGAATAATTAATTATAAGCCAACAAATGGGACAACCTAGAAGAAATAGATAAATTCCTAGAAACAGTAACTTCTCAAAACTGAATCAGGAAGAAATAGGAAATGTGAACAGACCTATTGCCAGCAATGGAATTGAATCCGTATTCAAAAAACTCCCAACAAACTGAAGTCCAGGATCAGATGGCTTCACAGGTGAATTCTAGAAAACATTTAAGGACGAGTTGATACCTATTCCAAAAGCCAGAAGAGGAAGAAAAGCCTCCAAATTCATTCTGTGAGGCAGGCATTACCCTGGTAACCAAAACCAGATAAAGATACTACAAAAAAAGGGAACTACAGGTCAGTATCTCTGATAAGCAAAGATGCAAAACTTCTCGACAAAATATTAGCAAGCTGAATCCGACAATATGTTAAAAAAAATCATTAACTATGATTCATAATGGGATTTATCCCAAGTATGCAAGGGTGGTTCAATATTCACAAATCAATCAATGTAGTACATCATATTAACAAAAAAAGGGAAAAAAATCATATGATCATTTCAACAGATGCAGAAAAAGCATCTGACACAGTTACAACACCCACTCATGATAAAAATCCTCAACAAAGTAGGCTTAGAGAGAACATACCTCAACACAAAGGCCATATATGAAAAACCCACAGTTAACCTCATACTCAATGGTGAAAACCTGAGAGCTTTTCCCCTAAGATCAAGAACAAGACAAGGATGCCACTCCCACCACTTTTATTGAATATAGTACTGGAAGTCCTAACCACAGCAGTTAGGTAACAGAAAAAAATAAGAGGCATCCAAATTGGTAAAGAACAAGTAAAACTTCCATTATTTGCAAATGACATGATATTATATATGGAAAACCCTAAAGACTCCACCAAAATACTACTAGAACTGATAAATGAATACATTAGGATTGCAGGATACAAAATCAATATACAGAAATACATTGCATTTCTATATACTAATCATGGAGAAAAGAGAGAAATTAGTAAAATAATCCCACTTACAATAACACCAAAAAATAAAAAAATAAAATAAAATACCTAGGAATAAACTTAACCAAGGAGGTGAAAAACCTATACTCTGAAAACTATAAAACATGAATGAAAGAAACTGAAGATGACACAAAAAAATGGAAAGATATTCCATGCTCATGGAAGGGAGAACCAATATTGTTAAATTTCCATACCACCCAAAGCAATCTACAGATTTAATACAATCCCTAGTAAAATACCAACAGCGTATTTCACAGAACGACAACAAATAATCCTAAAATTTGTATGGAACCACAAGACTCTGAATAGACATAGCCATCTTGAAAAAGAAAAACTGTAGATATCACAATTCCAGATTTCAAGATACACTACACAAAGCTGTAGTAATCAAAACACTATGGTAGTGGGATGAAAACAGATACAAAGATGAAGGAACAGAAGAGAGAGCCCAGAAATAAACCCACGATTACATGGTCAATTAATCTTGGACAAAGGAAGCAAGCATGTGCAATGGGAAAAAGACAATCTTTTCAACAAATAGTGTTGAGAAAAATAGCAACATGCAAAAGAATTAAACTGCACCAGCTTCTTACACCATATACAAAAATAAACTCAAAATGGATTAAAGACCTAAATGTGTGACCTCAAACCATAAAAATCCTAGAAGAGAGCACAGGCAGCAATTTTTCCAACAATGGCCATAGCTACATTTTTCTAGATAGGTCTCCGGCCTCAAGGGAAAGAAAAGCAAAAATAAACTATTGGGACTACAACAAAAATAAAAAGCTTCTGCAAAGCAAAGGAAACAATCAACAAAACTAAAGACAACCTACTGAATGGAAGAAGATATTTGCAAATGACATACCTGATAAAGGATTAGTAATACCAAAAAAATCCCAAATAATCCAATTAGAAACAGGCAGAAGACATGAACAGACATTTCTCCAACCACAAACATATACACATGGCCAAAAGACACACGAAAAGATGCGTAACATCACTCATTAGGGAAATGTAAATCCAAACCACAATAAGGTATCAATTCACACCTGTCAGAATAACTAAAATCAAAAACACAAAAAACAACAAGTATTGGCAAGGATGTAGAGAAAAGGGATCCTTTGTGAACTGTTGGTGAGAATGCACACTGGTGCAGCCACTGTGGAAAACAGTGTAGAAGTTTCTTAAAAAATTAAATGATTTACCCAAAGAATATGAAAACACTAATTCAAAAAGATACATGTACCCCTATGTTTACTGCAGCATTACTTAGAAGAGCCAAATTATGGAAGCAGCCCAAGTGTCCATCAACAGATGAATGGATAATGATATATATATACACAATGTAATATTATTCAGCTATAAAGAAAAACGAAATTTGCCACCTACAATAACATGAATGGAGCTAGAGTATTAAGCTAAGTGAAATAAGCCAGTCAGAGAAAGATAAATACCACATGACTTCAATTCTTATGTGGAATTTAAGAAACAAACCAAAAAGAGACAAGCCAAAAACAGACTCTGAGAACAAACTGATAGTTACCAACCAGAGGGGAGGTGAATGGGTGAAATAGGTGAAGGGGATTAAAGAGTATTACTTACCATGTAATGTATAGAATTCCTGAATCACTATATTGTACACCTGAAACTAATATAACATTGTACGTGAACTACACTGGAATGATAATTAAAAAAAAAAAAAAAGATGATCTGGAATGCTCTAAACCATCTGGCAGAAGCAATGTAAACCCTGTACAGGGAATGACAACATCCTAAACACATGTTTCTGAAAACCATTTTGAAAATATAAAGTCTGGCATACAAATAAAAATAACCAGGCACACAAAGTAGTAAGATCACATGAGTGAGAACCAACAGAAACAAAGTAAACAGACCTACAAAGACTCCAGATACTGATTTTTTTTAAATATATGAAATTTATTGTCAAATTGGTTTCCATACAACACCCAGTGCTCATCCCAAAAGATGCTCTCTTCAATACCTATCACCCACCCTCCCCTCCCTTCCACCCCCCATCAGCCCTGTTTGTTTCCAGATACTGATTTTAACCCAGTTAAAGATTAACTATGCTACCTATGTTCAAGGAAACAAATAAATAGCTGCCATGGGTGGGGAAAACAGATTTCATTCAAAATACTCAAAGGAGGACCAATTACATAAAGGCTGTCTTTTCAACAGAAACAATAGTGCCAGAAGACTACACTGAAAGAAAATAATTACTCAGAATTCTATACCCAGAGAAAAATTCAGTCAAGAAAGAGAACATAAAGGTATCTGGGGCAAATTAAAAACAGAAGCTAATGCCACCAGCAAACTTGTACTACAGGAAATCCTAAAAGATATCCCTCAGGTAGAAGAAAATATTAGCTTGGAAGATCAAAAATACAGGAAAAATGTAGCAAGGAAAACAATAAATATCTGGATTAATCAATGTTAAATACTGACTAAATAAAAGTGCAGTAATGACAGTCAATCTGTTATTTTTTGTAGAATATACAGCACAGTGGATCAAAGAATTATGAATAAAAGAGTAGAAGAGGAAATGTTTCTAGTACAGGCTGTGCCACTAACTGGTTTCACTGATCTCTGGTACATCTCCATTTCTCTGGGTCTCAATTACATTGCCGGGTCTTTAAGAGGTTTGGGTAGTTGACTACTAGATTTACCATAAATTGAATTTATCTGAGAACAGCAGAGGAATTCCAATTTGGGAAACTCCTGTGGTAGCAAGGTATTAGGCAAGCCTGTTAAGGGTTTGGGGCGGGCTGTATTTATGGGCAAGGATTGTAAAGAGGGGGAAGCCCAGGTGGAATCCAAGCAGTAAGTTCACTGGCTTGAGGATGGGGAGAGATTTTTGGCAGACATTCATTGGTCAGGAGAGGTCTCCATCTTCTGTAAATCAGGCATTTACAGCAAATCAGTGCCTCAGTTCTTAAGTTCATTCCTCTGAGGGCACGTGCCTGAGATTCTCCATTTCAAATCCTCTGGTTCCATTTTAGATTAAAATTCTTCCACAGTTCCCTTTTGTAGTCCATACAAGACACACAGAAATATTTTCAGAAATTAAATATAAAAATTAACATTATATCCATATACTTTAGCAACATACTTCAATTTTAGAAATTACATTGTGTAACAGTTTTGATGCTCTACATTTATTTATGCAGACCTCCTAGACTTATTCAGAAAAGACTTAAGGCAACCAGTCCTATCAAATTCATTTAAATAATATGTATACACCAAGATGGCCTGTGACAGTGGACTGGGGTAAAAACCTAACTAAATCTGGTGTTTGCTACATACTGGGAGTGGCAATTCATCAGCCCTGTCACTGTTGTAGACAACAGTAGTATAACTCTTCTTTTGTCAGACAAAGATGCTAGATAGTTCAGTAGACAGCTGTAGATTACTTCTCATAGCATAGGTAATTATGACATGTAAGAAATAATTCAGATGTGTATAGGAGAGACCACATTAAACTACCTATAGATCAAAGCTAATGGAATATTACTGTGTATAAAGCGCTATATTATACTAAACAGTACTGAGATAAATCAAATTATAGACATTTTTATATAAATTTTAAAACTTTACAATCTAAAAGGAAATGAGCACCAATTAAGGAAATACTAACTAGCCCTACAAACGAACTTAAGAGGAAGATTTCATGCAGAAGAGTAGGGAGGACAAAAAAACAAAAACAAAAACAAAAACAAAAACAAAACCTGGACACAAAGAAAACTACATAACCCACATCTAAGATGCTGGCAAAGAGCAGTAACAGACCAACCTGGCATGCAGCAAAGCTCCCTGACAACCTAAACTGTAAGGTCAGTAAGAGACAGGAAGGTGACAGGTGAAGGTGACAGACAGGTGACAGGAAGTAATAAGTAGGCTTATCAGACTTCTGTTCATATGTACACAGCACCAAAGATTGTTCATACTTCACTTACTTCAGTTAGACCCACACTCCTCTCCTTTCTCATACTCAAAACACTGCAGAATGAATATATGAAGAACATACTATGTATATAAAATAATCAATAATCTTGCATATGATAGAAAGTCAACAAGTTCTTATTTAATAAAGAAAATAAACTTCTATGTAGGAGATAAAGCAAGGTAGAAATAATAATGTCTCTAGTATAATGTACCCCAATGTATCTATATTTAAAACTGTACTTTGTATATTTAATCTTATCTGTTTTTTATTCTCTTTTTTTTTAAGCTTTTATTTTTAAGTAATCTCCATACTCAACGTGGGGCTCAAACTCATGACCCTGAGATCAAGAGTCACATGCTCTACTGACTGAGCCAGCCAGGCACCCCTATTTCTCTTATTTTAAAACATCTTTCCAAAGAATCACAGTCAGATTCTGTATTTAACAGATAGAATATACGATATGCTCCCTCCCCCCAAAACGGTACACAGACCAGATTAGCAAATGATACACACTTTTGATGCTAACAAGAACCATCCAACAGGTGGGATTAAATGTAAGTCATTTAGGGGGTTCTAAACACTACAGTGCTTTCTTTGTAGTGTGAAATCAGGAAACAACATAAAAACCTATTTGTGGAAAGTGGTATGCCATGAAGTCAGGGCTTATGTTTGTGCTAACCAGTATAGAGCTTCAAAAAGAGGCACCTATGCCTCTCAAGACAGATTCAGGGGAATAGTTCTCCACTCCAGATGACTGATTTGTTTCTTCAAATAGGACTTCCCCTAGAATGGAGAACAGTAAGTCAGGACACCACAACTTGACAGAAATAACCCTTAAAAACAACACACATGCTCTGTTCTTATCTTCTCTGTTCCAAGCATCCTTCTGACTTACAACATGTCCTCTTGACTAACCCTGCTCACTAAGAAGAGAATGCCCTTTATCAACAAGTCATCCAATTATCAAGTCACACTTATAAATAAAAATTGGCCTTCTAGATGAAACTCTTGCCGACTATGTTCCCAATCTAGTCCCACGACCTTGAGGAAAGTGATAAATGTTTCTGAAACTGTAATACACAACCTAAAATAAAACCTATGTAACCTATGGACTTCTCCTTATCCAACAGCATCAATGCTGAAGTCAATTGCTGGGTTTTTAAAAACTAGTTAAAAAATGGATAAAGAATGAACTCATGTATGCAAAAGTACCCTTATCCCTAGCATTTAGGGTATGCCCTCAATAAACATTAGCTGCTATTATACTAATCTACTGCACCAAGTCACAAAGTGAAAATCAAATGAGACCACATGTATGGAAACTCTTTGAAGATTATAAAGTACACAATATCATTATTTTAAATGTGCTATCCATGGTGTACAACATAATGGAAAGAGCAATATATTTAGTGACACAAGATCTGGGCTTTAATCCCAGTTCCACCACTGCCTATCTGTATGACTTGGGATGAATCCAAGAGCACTGAGCCTCACATCCGTTCACCTATAAAACAAAGTTTGACCGGTAAGTGCTCAGTAGAATCCCTGTGGAACTATGCACTGCATATATGGGATGAATGTGGTAGGGAAAAAACAAAAGTATGGGGCAAAACAACAATCATGTAAGGTTCCACTCTCTAAAACCACTTTAATTTTGGTAACCCTGCTTTGTAAGTTTTAAATTATCTGAGGTCTGAATAAGAAAAAAGCTCAAATTGAAAAAGACTGAAAACCAAAACTAATGAACTAAAAACTAAGTTTGAAGACTTCTGGCTGTGTTCTGTGTTCCCATATGTGACTACAAAAGAGGGTGGAAATGTTCCACCCCCTGAAAGATTCAAAGCTAAAACTCACCTATTAGACCTCAAGTAATAAAATTATAAAGACCAACAAAATGAGAGGCTGTCAGTGCAGTCATGCCCAGCCCCCAGTGTCAACACAGACTAAGAGCTAGCCAGGTGAGGCACGTTTAAGGCAAATGGGACAGCAGCTATATCTATAATGAGCTCGGGGACCCTGAATGCCTTGCAATGCTAAAGATTTCCTGACTCTTCCATTCTCTTAACAGGGGTATTAAAAAATCCTATGAAGAGTCTCATGAAGGATCTACTTATTAAAAAATATATCAAAATTACTTATTCATACCTTTCCCCTAACTTTATTTCATCTTTTGCTGGAGCACACAGTTCACTCTGGACTTCCAATATGCATTTAAGAAGCTACTCAAATCCTGCTAAAACAAGAAACAAACAAACAAAAATTCATTCTGTCTTCTTTACTATGATTACTGGGACTTTGACATCTACCCACGGAATGATGTTAATCACCAAAAAAAATCATTTTCACGCAGAAGTGGTATTTCATCTATTTCATGAAGAATTATTAACATTACAGGGTTCTAAACACACACCAGCAAAATCTCCACAACATATCAAGGAACTGCCCAAATACATATTCATTATTAGTGTTAATCTGTTGGTTATAGGTCTGTAACTCTAAAATACATAGGCTATTAAGTAATGAAACTGACTCTGAGTGGTTTTTACATAGTCTCATTACTCTAGTCATATGTACATGTATGGGTTTATCTTCATTCAATAGTTATTTAAGAAATAGGTGCAGAATGAATTGGAATATACAAATCAATATGCAATAGATGAATGAATCTGCATATTATAGTAGTATATTAATTCATGAATATGACACAAATGCAAAGAAAGCAGCCTGTAGCCACCCAGACCATCACTAGGCAAGTCTGAAATAAAACAAGTTTACCCTTGGCTCCCTACCATATCAATACTCAACATCTCTTCTTCAAGGCCTCTTTCTTTAGTCTGCTATCAATTTGCTGCTAACAATTAAGAAATTGGTAATAACTGGTATTCCAGGAACACATGTATTTAAGAAGACTTCTCCATGACCATTAAATAGGGAAAAGCAGTCTTTTTGCCAAAGGAAATGGAAAACTGGATATCCACATGCAACAAAATTAAGATGGACCCTTATCCTATACACATAAAAAGTTAAAATGGATCAAAGACCTGAACTATAAACTTCAAAAAGAAAACAGAGAACAAAAGCTTCATAACATTAAACATGGCAAAATATGACCAAAAAAAGCCAACAAAGGAAAAATAAACTGGGCTATATCAAAATTAAAAATTGTGCAGCAAAGGACACAATCAACTGAGTAAAAGGGTAACCCACACAAGAGAAAATATTTTAAAATCACCTAATCTGATATTTAATATCCTGAATATATAAAGAATTCCTACAATTTAACAATAAAAAGAAACTGATTTTAAAATGGGCAAAGGATTTAGGGGCACCTGGATGATTTGGTCAGTTAAGTGCCCAACTCTTGATATCGGCTCAGGTCATGATCTTGTGGCCATGAGATCGAGCCCTGTGTTGGGCTCTGCACTGTGTGCGGAGCCTGCTTGGGATTCTCTCTTTCCATCTCTCTCTCTGTCCCTCCCCCATTCACTCACACACATGCACACTCTCAAAATAAACATTAAGAAAAAAATAAAAGGGGCAAAGGATTTAAATAGACATTTCTCAAAAAAAAAAAAATACAATGGCCAAGAAGCACGTGAAAAAATGCTCAGCATCACTATTCATTAAGGAAACGCAAATCGAAACCACAATGTGATACTATCTCGTATCTATTAGGAAGGCTACTATTAAAGAACAGAAGCTGGTGCGCCTGGGTGGCTCAGTTGGTTGAGTGTCCGACTTTGGCTCAGGTCATGATCTTGCGGTCTGTGAGTTCAAGCACCACATCGGGCTCTGTGCTGACAGCTCAGAGCCTGGAGCCTGTTTCGGATTCTGTGTCTCCCTCTCTCTCTCTGCCCCTCCCCCGCTCATGCTCTGTCTCTCTCTCTGTCAAAAATAAACAAACATAAAAAAAAAAAACAAAAAAAAAAAACAGAAGGGGCACCTGGGTGGCTCAGTCGGTTAAGCGCCAGGCTTCGGCTCAGGTCATGATCTCACATTTCGTGGGTTCGAGCCCCACGTTGGGCTCTGTGCTTATAGCACAGAGCCAGGAGCCTGCTTCGGTTTGTGTGTCTCCCTCTCTCTCTGTCCCTCCCCTGCCCACACTCTGTCTCTCTCTCTCTCTCAAAAATAAACAAACATTAAAAAAAGTTGTTTTTTTTTTTAAACCAGAAAGTGTTGGTGAGGATGTGGAGAAATTGAAACACTCGTACACTGCTGGTCTGTTGGTGAGAATATACAATGGTGTAGCTATTATGGAAAACAATATGGTGGGTTCCTCAAAAAATTAAAAATAGGATTACTCTAGGATCCAGCATTTCCATTTCTGGGTATGTACCCAAAAGAATTGAAAGCACAGCCCCAAAGAGTTATGTATACACCCATGTTCATAGCAGCATTATTCACCACAGCCAAAAGGTGGAAGCAACCCACATGTCCACTGATAGATGAACGGATAAACAAAACGTTGTATATACATACAGTGGAATATAATTCAGACTTAAAAAGGAAGAGAATTCTTACAAACACTGCAACATGGATGACCCTTGAGGACACTATGCTAAGTGACATAAGCCAGTAATAAAAAGAGAAACACTGTATGATTCCATTTTTATGAGGTATCTATAGTCAAAATCATAAAAAAGTAAAACGGGAGTTGCCAGGGGCTTGGGGGGAATGGGAATAGAGAGCTACAGTTCAATGGTACAGAATTTCAGCTATAAACCAAAAAGCATTCTGGATAGTGGTGATGATTACACAACAACATGAACGTGCTTAGTGCTACCGAACTGTCCACATAAAAATGGTTAAAATGGTAAATTTTACACATGATTTTCCCACAATCAAAAATTTTTAAATGAAATTTCTAAGAATAAGCAAAGAAAAAAAAAAAGGACTTCTGACATTGGAAACATTCCATAGGCAGCTGGGATTACAGAGACCAGCAAGCTAACAGGGAAGAGGGCAGTACAACACTGGGAGAGAGGCTACTTCTCCAAGAAATCTATATAGCAGTATCTTGAACTTTTTCCTCAGAGAGGGCAGTGGGAAGGCATTTGTAGAACTAATTTACTAGGACCAAGTACTGTCCTTAACTAAGGACAATGAGTAAGTAAATGAAGTGCTAGCACGCAGTCACGCAGTCACTAACACGACTTGACAATGCCTGCTTCAGTGTGCTCTTATTTGTTCTTAAATGGTAAAAGCTTTAATACCAGATAAACAGCTATTTACATAATGCTTAAACAGAAAAATACAGCTGTTTTGAGGTTTTGGTTTGATTCAACCAGAGACCATCACTGTCTACAGCTCTCAGCCTGCTCAAGTTACAAGGGCAAAAGAGATTCTTGAATTTCTTAAACCAAGGACGTAGAATGTTCTCGACCTATCCAACACACTAGCCATGTTTTTGACTTTGAAAAAACTCATCAAGCTATTAAAAACAAAAATCAGACACCTGGGTGACAGACATTGTACCCTTGTGATAATTTCCAAGAAGCACAACTAATGGCTCTAGTCTTTACCATATACTCACTTGTAGGGACTTAAAACCAAACTGACAGTTTAATGTCCTGAGAACACTGTGTGTATAAAATCTCTTTGAAAATATATAAAAATAAAATGTCAAGATAGTTCAACCAGGTATTATTCCTAACCTAACAGGACCCTTTTAAAAAACTTTTTAACCTGGCTCCCTCACCTTCATTATAGAGAGACATTCTCCTATTACCAATTGTTTTCTGCTACAATAAAACAATTCCTGTTCTATAAGAGATCCGGATCTTTTTTTTTAAGTATTTTTTTCTTTTTAAAAAATGTTTGTTGGGGCGCCTGGGCGGCTCAGTTGGTTAAATGTCTGACTTCAGCTCAGGTCATGATCTCACGGCTCGTGGGTTCAGGCCCTGCATTGGGCTCTGCGCTGACAGCTCAGAGCCTGGAGCCTGCTTCAGATTCTGTGTCTTCCTCTCTCTCTGCCCCTCCCCCACTCACACTCCCTCTCTCCCTAAAGAATAAACATAAAAAAAATTTCTAAAAAAAAAAAATGTTTATTTTTGAAAGCATACACAAGCATGAGTGGGGGAGGGGCGGGGAGAAAGGGGGAGAGAGATCCCAAGCAGGCCCCAAGCTGTCAGCACAGAGCCCAATGTGGGGCTCAATCTCACAAACCATAGTATCATGACCTGAGCTAAAATCAAAAGTTAGACACTTAAATGAATGAGCCAACCAGGTGCCCCAGGAGATACCATTTGATAAACACCAAAAAAATACAGAAATCAAAGAACTTTAATCCATCAAATAAAAGTGGCTACAACATACAAAGGCACTGTCTAAACAACAAATTATAGACTTGGGTACATAAACTTTTTCCAGAAGTGAGTCTGATCTTTCCACCTTTTCTTTTTTTTTATTTTTTTATTTTTGGGACAGAGAGAGACAGAGCATGAAGGGGGGAGGGGCAGGAGAGAGGGAGACACAGAATCGGAAACAGGCTCCAGGCTCCGAGCCATCAGCCCAGAGCCTGACGCGGGGCTCAAACTCACGGACCGCGAGATCGTGACCTGGCTGAAGTCGGACGCTTAACCGACTGCGCCACCCAGGCGCCCCTGATCTTTCCACCTTTTCTTGAGAAATTTGCTATTACTCATCCAAGTCATGATTTGTGTTTATACACTGCTTAGTTACATTGTCAGTATTTGGTCTTGCTAGGTGTCCCTTTTCAAAAAGTTTTCTGTGCTCTCATGATAAAAGAACTACATGTTTACTGCAGAAAACTGAGAAAATAAAGGGAAGAGAAAATTATATTCTCATCATCTTTTTAAAAATTCACTCAACTGGTATCTATTTCCTTCCTTTATTAAAATTTTTAACATTTAACTTTAAATTCTTTAAATTTAAACATAGCACTAGTAATATTTTGCAATTCCATAGTATTTATATTTTTTCCAAAGGGACCTTTACATTTACTATTTATCTTCACAACAATCTGGAGTAGGTAGGCCAAATACTAATTATTCTGCACACAGTTGCCTCCTAGTGTAGAAAGACTAAAGGCTGCATTGCTGGTTTGTGATGCAAAATCACACTTGTACAAAACTGTCATCCAACCTTCAGGGAGAAAATGAACAATACTACCAATACAATAAGCTTCTGAAGAGAACACTCATACTGGAAAAAAAAAACCACTCATAATGAACTGAACCAGACAAATACAATTCAACAAAATAGATGCTTCGAATCCAGTACCTGTCTGGGTCAGATACAGTAGCTCCCAGACATGTATGGTACATATGTAAAGGACAGAGGAGGAAAATAGGTCCTACAACAAACAGATTCCATCTAGACTGCAAATGTAAGTAGCCCATATTCATAAGTAGAGATTCAGATACAGTATCAACTTTGTTAACTGGTTCTCTCATCTAGGTCACAAGCAGTCAGATGCTAGTTCATTTGTGGATGGATAGTTGAACCTAACGAAGTCTAGTCTCTTGTAGTTTTTAAAAGGTATGTGATTTTAAACGTCTATTCATTTAAGAAAAAAAGCTTTCAAAATGAAAGCATTTATATTATGCAACTGTCTATATATCCAGAAACAAGATGTGCCTATCCGCAGAAGTGGCTATCTAGTAAAGAATTAACCTTACTCAAAAAGAGGTCTAGCCTTTAACCTTGGTTCCTGGGAGGTAATCTCTAAGCCACTGGAATGTCCTGTATGATCAATGTCTTTGTTTAGTAGCCAACCACGAGCCACTTCAAATAGTCTAACAAAGTGGTTTATGATGGATACTTTGGGTCATGCATTATTAACTTTCAGAGGAGACTAAAGATCAGCCACATGGGTAGCCAACCATATCTGTATGACCAAACTCCAATAAAAACTCTGGACATTAAGGCTTGGGTAAACTTCCTTGGTTGGCAGTATTTTGTGTGTACTGCCACTCATTGTTGCCAGAAGTTAGTGCTGTCCTAAGGCTTCAATGAGAGAGGGCAACTGGAAGTTCCACCTGTGTGCCCCAAGTGCCTTCTCCCTCAGCTAGTTTTGATCTACATCTTTTACTGAGTAAATCATAACCATGAGTACAACAGCTTTCAAGAGTTCTAGTGAATTATTGAACCTGAGGGTGATCTTGGGGCTCTGCAAAATTGCGGTTGGTATCAGAAAGGAGAGTGGTCTTGAAACTCCTAAAGTTTGGAGTGTCAGAATGATGTTCAGTAGTCATTCTTTCTTCCTTTCTTTTAGTAATAGAACACTTCTCCCATTCCCCTAAGTGGGAAGCAGAGTTACCAATTGAGACTACATTTCCTAGGCTCCTTTAAAATCAGGAGTGGCCATGTGACTAAGTTCTGGCCAGTGAGATACAAGCAGAATAATATATATAAAAAAATATGTGCCATCTTCTCAAAGGAAGGTATTTACTCTTTTTCTGGTGTGCCCCTATGAAGTAATCTGGCTTCAACGTGAAATGAGAACAATACTTAAGGAGATTGCTAAGCAAACAGAAGGAACCTGGGACCATGAATAACCTTAAAAAAAAAAAAAAAAAAAAGGCAGTCCCTCACCCACTACAGACTGCCCACCTACTATTACAGGAAAGAGAAAAACTTCATTAGTGTTGTGTTTGTATCATTGTGTTTGTAAGTTTCTGTTACAGCAGCTAAGCCTGTACCCTAATGAATGTAACTACGTTTTAACATTTTCATACTATGATTGAGAGTCAATATTTTAATAGACTACAGAGATAAAAAGAGGAAAAACAAGATATATAAGAAAAATATTTGGATATATTAAAACTGAAAATGCATAACAAATATTTGTAACATCCCACTCTGAGACTGATCTTATTAAAAGGAAAGTTTCTATCCCACACAATTCAATATAACAAAGAATTTTCTCTCTTATCCTCTTTGTTATAACAAAAATACAAAAAGATGAATGATTTAACAAAATCAGTCATCTGAATACAAGTTGAAGGAGGTGTTCTAGAAGAATTACTAATAATTTTCCTCCCTGTAATTACAAATTTCCACAGAAAGGAAAGAAATGAAGACTGATATTTTAATAAAGCACAAAGAACTGCCTTCTCTGACTTTCCAGAGTGCAGCAAAATTAACTGGTTTGTAAACACCTTCCCTCAATTTTTCTGACTTTCTGAACTCCAAATCATGTGGCCCAATTGCTTATTAAACAACTCCACTAGGATGTCTCACATGCATTTCAAGGTCAGCATGTCCAAAAGTCAGCCTCAAGCTACAAAGTAAAACAAAAGGAAGTTCTGGAGATAACATGACTTAAAAAAAAATTTTTTTTTTTTTTTTTTTTTTTTTAACATTTATTCACTTCTGAGACAGAGAAAGACAGAGCACGAGCAGGGGAGGAGCAGAGACGGAGACACAGAATCCGAAGCAGGCTCCAGGCTCCGGGCTGTCAGCACAGAGCCTGACACAGGGCCCGAACTCACTGACCACAAGATCATAACCTGAGCTGAAGTCAGACACTCAACCGGCTGACCTACCAGCACTCCTGGAGATGACAGAATTTTTAAAAAGTCTAGAAGAAGGACTAAAAAGCCAGTGATCTTCACTAAGGAGAAGTGGTATATTCTCACAGGGAAGCCAAGTAATTATCCACAGAAAAGTTCAAGGTTGCAGTAAATCAAAGGGCAGAGTAGAAGCTCAGTAACAGGGACAGAACATAACCTCTCCAGATATGGAGGAGATAATATCAAAGAAATAGGGACTACATCTTCAGTATTTCTCATACTTCAGCATGGAGCAGAATATTTTGAAGGCCCAGTTAACACAGACTGCTGGGCCCCCACTCCAAAGTTTCTCATTCAGTAGGTCTGAAGTGGGGCCAGGAATCTCCCATTTCTAAAAAGTTCCCAGGTAATGCTGATGTGGCTGGTCTGAGGCACACAAGAGGAGAAACACTGATTTTGCCTGCAGTATATCTAGAGCGGTAATTGCAAACAGAGACAACTAGAGAAGTTCAAATGAGACAGTATACCAAGTAGAAAGTTGGTATAATGTACACTAAATAGAAAGAGTATCACAGTCCGAGGACTAAATGAGTAAACTCACCATATCAAGGTTTTTAGATTACAGGTAACAAGATCTCTCCTGTCCTGTTCCTTGCACTCCTCCTCTTCCCAAATTCTAGGTCTAATCTAACAGTTTACTCTACATTAATTGAACATTTACTGTAGTTTACAGTTTTCAAGGTAAATAAATAAAGTATAAACCGCAATCCAACATTATCTATCAGAGAAAAAAGATTTGTGTAAAACTACAATACAGGAGCGCACATTAGAGGGAACGTCAAAAAGGAATAAATGCACAGAGAAAACAGCAATAAATCTCATGATGGAGAATACATCCAAGAAGGCTTCACTGAAGAGGTAGATATGCACTGAGAACAGTGAGTAGGATTTTAATGGGCAGAAGAGGGTGAGAGGGTATTTCAGGAAGAAGGAAATTCATGAGCAAAAACAAAAGAAAAAAGATGTTTACGGCAACATTCTGGATTGACATATGGGTAGAGGTAGTGATAACTTATAAGGTAGTTGAAGAAATATAACAGAAGGCTTTAAATATCATACTAACAAGTTTGAACCTTACTTTGTAAAAGTTAGGAAACAGCAAATTTGTGTATGTAAATGCCGGAGGATAGGGATGGCTGCACACAGACAGGGAGAGGTTCTCCCCCCTGAGCCTAATCTACACCAAGATCTATAAACCTGGCTTTGCAAAAGTCCTCATCTTGTGTCTTCTATCCCTAAATATATTAGATCTCCAAACTCAGAAGATATGCCAGCATACAATAATGACATACAACTAAAAACAAATTCCTCTGAATAACTGTAATTCAAAATTGTGGTCAAACTCACTCTTTTCCAGATCTGCTAGTTTCATCTGTTACAAATCTCTTTTCCCACAAATCCTTCTATTAAATGAAACTGTGAGTGAAAATAAAATAAAGGGAGTAGAATGTTTAAGAAATCACCCCTTCTGTACTTTCTGGCCTTTTTTCCTTTGCTTCATGCCAAGAATTCCCAATCATATATAAAAAACAACAACAAAACCCACTAATTTTTAAGATAATACAACATTTCAAATAGTAGATGCTGCATTCCTCAGAAAACACTAGAATTCTTATTCAATTAAACAGTTTATTTATAACACTACCTACCTTAATAGACTATTTCTGAACATTCTATAAGTTCCAAGAGAATGTAATATAACCTTTTTTCCCCTTAAGTTTATTTGTTTTGAGAGAATGTATACACAAAGGGGAGGGGCAGAGAGAGAGAGACAGGGAGAGGGAGAATCCCAAGCAGGCTTTACACTGTCTGCCCAGAGCCTGACGTGGGGCTTGATCTCACAAACCATGAGATCATGACCTGAGCCTAAACTGAGTTGGACACTTAAGCTACTGAGCCACCCAGGTGTCCAAGTATGTAATATAATCTTTAAATAACAATCAGAAATAAGATTTTCTACTGGGCGTAAACAATATGCAAAAGAATATTATCAATCTTCAACACTGTACCTGAACAGCTAGTAACTTCTACTCAAGAGCTAAGATTCAAAATGGCAATTAAGTTACTAAAACACTTTATGACACTAACAACCAATAGATACGTTATCAACACCTCCACCTAACAAAAATCTCACCTCATAGGTTTAGATTTTCTCTGACTTAACACTAATAACAACCTAAGTCTAAAATTACAAATTCAAAAATACCAAAAATGAGTATTTTCACAGCTGAAATTGCTGAGCTTATAAATACCAAAAAGCATGTAGTTTATAAACTTACCTACAATTTATGTTAGTATGAGACTCAAAAGAACATTGAGCCAGGTTTTAAATACAATTATATTGATAAAAGAATGTTTTAATTTTCAATAGAGAGCAATCTTTCAGGGATCCTGGGTGGTTCAGTCAGTTAAGCATCCAACTCAGGTCGTGATCTCGTGGTTGGTGAGTTTGAACCCTGGAGCCTACATCCTGCTTCGGATTCTGGGGTCTCCCTGTCTCTCTGCCCCTCCCTGGCTCACACTCTGGTGCTCTCTCTCAAAAATAAATAAACATTAAAAAAAATTGTTTTTAAAAAGAAAGCAATCTTTCTACATATGTAAATATATTCAAATACAACCTGTTACAATTTTTTAGTAATGGAGATCACTGGGCTACTGGCTACTACTACAGAGATACGTTCTAGTTTCAATGGTCACAAATTAGACAAATGTCTGTTCTCACTTCTTCAGCTATTATTGTATGATACAAATTCTGGCTGCCTTTGTCCCAGATTCATAGGACGGAGACTCTAAATCCTTGGAATTTCACAACTGATAGAGAGAAGTGTCTCTGTTATCCTTGTTGGGCCCCTAGGACATCTTTTATTATGAACGTATAACTCCCAGTGGGCCTCTAGTTTCAGGAATAGGGTTGGCCATACTTGAAAGGCCAGTCAAGTGATTAAAGGATTGGGGTTTTGAGGCATATGATATCAGCCTAACATCCTGGAAGAGGGGGCTGGAGACTGATTCACCATATGGCCAATTCAATCAATCATGCCTATGTAATAAAACTCCAATAAACTCTGGACATGGAGGCTTGGTTGAGTCTCCCTGGTTGGTAATCACATGTCAATGTGGCAAGAGGATAACATGTCCTGAAGAAATGGAAGCTTCGTATCTGGGACCCTTGTAGACCTCTCTCTAGGTTGTGTCTTCATTTGTCTTGCCTTGATTTGTATCCTTAATAATAAAACTGTAATTTTAAGTACAGCACTTTCCTAAGTTCTAAGTCATTCCAGCAAATTAACAAATTTGAAGGGGTAATAGGAACTCCCAAATTTGTAGCCAGTTGGTCACAAATACAAGTGGCCTGGAAGCCCTGGAGCTTGCAAATGGTATTTGAAGTGAGGAAAATCCAATGGACAATGCCCTTAACCTATGATGTCTACCCTAACTCTGGTGGTTAGTGCCAGAATCACACAGCTATACAACAGGACATACCATCTCACTTCTCTCTTTTAGGAACTGAATGAGAAAAAGCCAAGTGAAAGCACTTTTTAAGGCATAAAGCATTACAAAAAATAAAGGACATTTTTGGTTATGCTCTTAAACATACTAAAGAACAAACTGTTAGGGGAGCCTAACTGGTTCAGTCAGTTGAGTATCCTGACTCTTGATCTCAGCTTGGGTCTTGCTCTCAGGATTGGGAGTTCAAGCCCCACATTGGGCTTCATGCTGGTCGTAAGGCCTACTTAAAAAGAAGAAACTGTTAAAAAAAAGTTTTTTTTAATTCAGGATTGTCCAATTTAATTTTTTTAAATACTTAAAGTAATAGAACTTATTATAAGAAAAAATTCAGAACTCTGATGAAAAGCATTTAAAAGAGAATCATAATTTCAAACACATAATTAAGACTAATGCCTAAATAATAAAAATGTATTAAGTCCGTTTTTAGTAATCTCTAGTGTAGAAATGATGGGAGTTTAGAAAATGTAAGATTCAAGCTATTATTTTCTGACTAAATCTCCAAAAGCTCATTTTAGCCTTGGTTATGATCAGGAATGACTGAAGCCAATAAGCAACATTTTGGTTACTCAGACACTGGATTCAAGTAAAAATTATTCACATCACAATCAATTTTATTGCCTACCTCTAACCTTTCATTCAAGCATAAAGCCACGAGACCAGAATGGTCTTTAAAATGTTACTCAAGCTATCCTACATGTATAGGCACCTACCTACTGGCATGAGAAAGCATACTTCTCTTTTTTTAATTAAAAAAAAATTTTCTTAATGTTTGTTTTATTTTTGAGAGACAGTGCAAGCAGGGAAGGTGGGGGGGGGGGGACAGAGAGAGAGAGAGAGAGAGAGAGGGGGAGGGAGGGAAGGAAGGAGACAGAATCTGAAGCAGGCTCCAGGCTCTAAGCCATCAGCACAGAGCCCAATGTGGGGCTGGAACTCCTGAACCGTGAGATCATGACCTGAGCCAAAACCAAGAGTCAGACGCTTAACCGACTAAGCCACCCAGGTGCCCTGAGAAAGCATACTTTCTATCACACTATAGACTACAAGTATTTTTTCTATTACTTCAAAGCCAATGATAAAAAAACAAAACCTCAAGGTATTAAATCACAAATTTATCAGAACATATTGTTCAATTCTCTATTCTCTTGAACATAAGATATTAAGCATACATTGGTCTCAAATACATTGGTCTAAACACACTGGGTGATTAAGGGAGGGCAGTTAAGAATAATTTAAAAAATGGCCTTCTAGTAAAAACAACAGCAAAACAAAACCCCTAAGTTCTAGTACTATTTCTTCCTTTTTAAACATTTTTTAAAAGTTTATTTACTTGAGAGAGAGAGCACGTGTGTGCACAAGTGTCAGAGAGGCAGAGAGAGAGGGGAGAGAAAACCCCAAGGGGCTCGATTTCATAACCATTAGATCATGATCTGAGCAGACACCAAGAGTCGAACGCTTAACCAACTAAGCCAGCCAGGCACTCCTCTAGTACTATTTCTTCTCTTAATTGAATGACTCTTTGGGTCTCATTTTCTTCCAGAAGAATATAAGGAAAATGTAAGCTGCAAGGTTCATTCTAGCACCGGCATTCTGAATCTACTTAAGTTCTACTTAAGTGTTGAGAAGTCAACAAACTCATAATTTAGATATTCTTCAAATTTTAAAGTCTTTTTTTAAAATTTATGTTTTTTTAATTTATTTTTGAGAGAGAGGGAGACAGTGCAAGCAGGGGAGGGACAGAGAGGGAGACACAGAATCCGAAGACAAGCTCCAGGCTGAGCTAGCTATCAGCACAGAGCCCAATGCAGGCCCTGAACCCACGAACTGTGAGATCATGACCTGAGCCGAAGGCGGACGCTTAACTGACTGAGTCACCCAGGCACCCTTCAAATTTTAAAGTCTTGCAAGTATGTCAAAAATACTTAAAAGTTTACCATGGTGTAAAAACATTCTACCAATGTGTCCCTACCTTTTTTTTTTTTTTTAGGTTTCAAGGCATTTTAATTGACTGAATGATACCCTCTTTACTTATTAAAAACAAAGATGGTGAAAATTTGCTCCATAATCAGCAGAAACTGATCTTTAATTTTTATTAAGTATTTACTTGCTACCTGAAATTTTAGCCTTAAGCAAATTTAAAGGTACAATGTTTTCTTAAACCTGATGTCTCCCATCTATCAAGCAAAATTTTTTCAAACTATTTACATAGGTGACCTTCCATGATGGACATGCTTTGACTTATTTGTGGCTGTGTAATAAGATGAGAAAAAAAATAATTTTGCCTATCATCAACCTATTAAAACGTTTCTCACTTACAGAACATTTAGGCATTTAAGTATAATAGTTAAATCGAAAACAAAAAACAAAACTTAGCCACAAACAATGAAACTACTTGTAGTTATAGGGAACACCACACACAAATAACATGGTAAAATATGATGGCAAGTTTCCAAGTAGAAACCATGAGGTATTTTTGGTGTTGTTTTTAGTTTGAGAGAGAGAGTAAGCACAGGTGGGAACCTTAAGCAGGCTCTATGCCCAGCACAAAACCTGATGCAGCGCTTGATCCCGTGACCCTGGAATCATGACCTGAGCTGAATTAAAGAGTCAGACACTCAACTGACTGAGCCACCCAGGCACCCCCAGAAGCCATATTTTTATGTGCCTCAGAGAAAAGTAGTTATGACCTTGAGTTATGGACTCAGGTAGTAGACTGAAATCCTGAAATCCTTTCATAACTGTGTGACTGGCCCAAGGAACATTATCTAAATCTGTTTCTTTATAACTGTGCTACCTCAGAGTGGTTGTGAATACTGAATGAGGCAATGCACTCAGCAAAGAGCCTGACACATAGTAAATGTTCAATAAGTTAGCAATTATTATTAAATTTTGGAACAAATGTTACACAGAGAAGCAGTATTTTGAATTTTTTTCCTAAGTTTAAGGCCCACTGATAGGATCCTATTTGTTAAAGTTCAGAGTAAGAAAGAAGTATGTTCCTACAAAGAAGCACCTTAATAAAGATACGTGGACTGAGTAAAAATAACTGGTATCAAGCAAGTGCAGTTACTACAGGCAGGATCTTAGTTTCTAAGAACTCAAGTTGCATTAGCTCAAATCATCTATTATTACAAAGTTACTGTTTGTTAATTCTTTCCTCTCCATTTCTGTAAAATATTGAAGGAAAAACAAAATCCCACTATGAAAAGATGAACAGAAAGGGGAAAAAAAGATAAGAAGTAGAGTTGGGTCACTATAAGCTCTTGTCAAGAGCCAAACACAATGGGGGAGGGGAGGATCCGTAACAAAAAATAACAGAAATTGAATGCCAAAGATGATAAACACCCCTCTTTCCCAAATACTACAGGACTCATCCTTCAACTTGATCTTCCAGGATTTTCCGTCTTGGGCCTCCAGCAAGTCCTTTCATCACCACAGTCCCATCTCCAGCAGAACTTCAAAAGGAAATATGTAAAAGCTACTCTGGTGGGCGGCTGCTGAGATAATCTCTCCTAGCATCTTCCACAGATCACAGAATGAAAAAGCTGACTTACACATTACAACCAATACTGGTCACCATCCTCAGCAGTTTATTTTTTAATCCATTCTAGACATTCACAAGATGTACTTATTTTAAAAATAAGTTTACAGGGGCACTTTGGTTGGCTCAGTTACGCGAACAACTCCTGGTTTCAGCTAAGGTCATGATCTCAGTTTCATGAGTTTGAGCCCCATGTCAGGCTCTGTGGATTCTTCTTTCTCCCTCTCTCTTCCCTCTCTTACTCATGCTGTCTCTCTCAAATAAATAAACTTAAAAAATAAAAAAAAAATAAAAAGGAGTTCCATTAATACAACTTTGGTAGCTAAAAATACCAGCAAAAGTCATAAATATAAAATTAAATGATTGCACGTTTGTCTCATGCAAAAACAAAATGCTAAGTGAATGTTCCAAGCTAACATCAAATACTGTTCCTATAAACTATAAAATAACCTTGTTCTAAGTACTTGACATATATTAACTCAATTATTACCCAGCATAATCCTATAAGCTATATACAGTCTCCATCTCACAGATGAGCAAACTGAGGCATCAAAGGATATTAACTTGCCCAAGACTGCAGAATCAGTAAATGATAGGAGACAACATTCTGTCCCAAGCTGTCTGACTCCAGAGCCATGTTTAAATTAAGTATACCATTCATTCAACAAGTTCTTTTGAGCACCTACTATGTGCCAGGCACATTTCTGAGTACTGGGAACAGAGCTGTGAGAACAGTAAGACAAGGTCCCTGCCCTCTAGTGGGGGAGAGGCATTGGAGCAAACTGATAAATAAGTCAACAGTGTGACTTTCACCAAACAATAAATGCTATGAATAAAAAGCAAAATGAAAGAATCAAAAAGTGGTAGAAAGATCGGGGCTGGCTTGTATTTTAGGGATCAGGGAAGGCCTCTCTGAGGTGATGACATTTGACGAGCAAACAGAAGATGTAAAGGCAAGATAACCACCAGAAGCAAGGCGTGGCCCAACTAAGAGAACACCAAGTTTAACACTGGTAAGGTAGTAACAGTTTGGTTAGTTCAAGAAATGACAAAAGGACCAGGGAACTGGGGCACGGTGATGAAGAGTCGAGTCGTGGCAGCTGACAAGTCATGTAATGCCCTAAGGGTAAACAGGAAGCTTTTTCAGAGGATTTTGAGCCCAAGGATGACAACAGGACTTATGTCTTTAAAAAGACCATGGGGGGCGCCTGGGTGGCGCAGTCGGTTAGGCGTCCGACTTCAGCCAGGTCACGATCTCGCGGTCCGTGAGTTCGAGCCCCGCGTCGGGCTCTGGGCTGATGGCTCGGAGCCTGGAACCTGTTTCCGATTCTGTGTCTCCCTCTCTCTCTGCCCCTCCCCCGTTCATGCTCTGTCTCTCTCTGTCCCAAAAATAAATAAAAAATGTTGAAAAAAATAAAAAAATAAAAAATAAAAATAAAAAGACCATGGATTCTTATGCGGGGATCAGTCAGGAAGAAAAACAAAACAGGGATACTAGGGAGGGCACTGTTAAAAAAGTCTAAGGAAGAAATGAACTCATAGTGGACTTAGTACTGTTTGTAAGTAGATGAGACACTAAAGGAAGAGCACACAACCCCAATCGTTCCCAAAAAGGACTGTTTAAGATACGAGGGGCACCTGAGTGGCTAAGCGGGTTAAGGTTCCGACTTCGGCTCAGGTCATGATCTCACGTTGCGATTCGTGGGTATGAGCCCCATGTTGGACTCTATACTGACAGCTCAGAGCCTGGAGTCTGCTTTGGATTCTCTCTCTCCCTCTCTTCTCTCTCTCTGTCTCGCTCTCACTCTCTCTGTCCCTCCTCCACTCACACTGTCTCTCTCTCTCTCTCTCTCTCTCAAAATAAACACCTACTTATAAAGAAATAAATAATAAATAAAATATGCTTCCTCCCTTCATCCTTCATTCCTAACTTAAAAGATTCCTTTTTAATATCCAAGTTAAGGCTTCAGTTGATGCTATATATAACAGAAAAAAAGGTTAATACATATTTCCTTCAATTAGAAGTACTGTTTAATGTAGTCTATTATGGGTAACATGGCACATACACTTGTACATTCTTGAGAAGCAGAAAGAGATTTACTACTCTTTAGCTAAGGGTTGGTTCATTTATTCAGAGACAAGAAGTACCTATCCCCTCCTCTGATCAGTTCTCCTCTCATGCTTTGTTTCCAGCATTTCCTGGCTCATTCTAGATGGTGAATTGCAATAAAGAAGTATACCAAAGCAAGCAAGTATGTATGTATTTATTGAGCAGCACTGTATACCAGGTACTCACTAGATGCCTTACATTGAAAGACTCATTTAATCCTCAGCTACCTACGGTAAGAAATAACATGAGGAAATTCTATACGAGGGGAAAAAATCAGATAAGAGTAACTTAAACTGTCCAAAGTCACAGAGCTAATAAGCCAGAATTTACATCTACATCTAACTCTAAAGTTCTTATCTTTCCACCACAACAACTGCCAAAGAAAGGACTATCAGATGTATCATATGTAGTCTTCCCAATTTATTATTAATGACTAGCTTGTTGCTGGTGAGGACAGGGTTTCTCTCTCTCATGGAGAACTGAGTTTTGAAGTTGGGGTGGGGAAGATGGAGTCATCCTACTTATTCAAATATTATTTTGAAAAATTATTTTCCACTTGAGGTATCATAAACATTAACCCTAAAAGAGTGATTCCTACGTTTTGGGGGGGGAGGGGGAAATCTTAAATATGTATTGTTTACAATAAAATGTGAGTAAAATTCTGACAAAAGACGAGTTTGGTACACACTGAAAGAGAAAATGAGAATATGGATAAAAAGATAATCACAACACATGTAGAATCTGAGTGGCAAATAAACAGCCTAAGAATTGAATGGAGATCTTCCTAGACCTGAAAAAAATTCCTGGAAAAGGAACTTTAGGTGAACCTCCCAGAGTCCACCACAGGAAACAGGGAGGGGACCACTTGCTAGCAGCACTTGCACGGGCTAAGACAAGGCTATGTGGGAAAGGAGAGATGGGAAGTCTGGAAAGCAGGTCGACCGTACCCCCACAGGATGGACTGCGGTGTACTGCTCCACAGCAAGAACCAAGGCTGTGGTATGCCCAACCCTAACGAAGAAACGGCTAATTCCCCAAGACTAAAGTGCAGAGGCCACAGAGACCAGGCAGACACACGGAATGGAGAACTGTTACATAAAAGTCCTTAGAAGTTAGTTACAAGTCCTTTTATGGGATGTGGTAGTCCACATTATTTTCACCTAAATGATACCATTTCTACTCTATACGTGACCTAAGAAGGCGTGAGAAACAGAAATAGTAAACTTAGACCATCCGCAAGTATTTTGTTTTAAACAAGGAGTGGTATATTAAGGTATTTCCTCACAGAGTGTTTAGGTAGGAAGAGCCGTTAAATATATAAGGAAAAGCCCTTTCGGTCCACACAGGGACTTAATCATTTTAACAGTGAGTGGAAGTGTGAAAAAGGGCACTTGTTAAGGACAGTTGGGGAAAGGTGCCCTGCGTATTAAGGAAACAGGGAACAAGGAAAACTAAGTGAATAAAAATTGTCTTCAGACAGTCCAACACCGATTTCGGGCCCCAATGCGGGGGAGGGGTGTCTGATATAGGGGTCACGGGAGGTGGGGGAGGGGATGGCCTGCGGCGGGGAACACAAGCGTCCGGCCCCAGCAGACATCCTGCGATGCCTGAAGAGCCGACGACCAAACGCGCGCATGAATGAATGGCGCGGGGATGAATGGCCGGCCCAGGCGCCGACGCAGGAAGGAGTTTGCGGCGCGGTGTGAGCGGGGCCGGGGGTGGCGTCCGTCGGTGGGACGCAGGGAGAACCGAGAGAAGGGCCGCCGTGCGAGACTCTTTGGCGCGGCGCGTCTGTGGGGCGGCCGTTTGCGGGAGGCAGGGTCGGCGGCCGCCGGCCGGCCGCGCCATGGCGGAGGGGGAAGGGGAGGTCACGCGTTACATAACCCGGCAGCTGCCGCGCTTGGGGACGCCGCGGGCCGCCCAGGCCGCGACAGGACGGCCTGCGGTGCCCGGGCTGGCGCGCCCTCCCCGGCCCCGCCTCAGGCTGTCCGCGTTCGGGCGGGTCTGCGGCGCCTCCGGACGACGCGTGTCCGGTCCCACCCCTCCCCCACCCCCGCCGCCGGCCCGGGGGTCGCTCACCTTCCGCGTTGCCCCGGACCACCATGCCCGGGCACCGCTGCCTGCTCGGCCTCGAGGGCTCCGGTGCCCCTACCGCCGCCGCACAGTACCCTTGCAGGGGGCCGGGGGAAAGGGTCGCGGGAAGGAGTCACACCGCCGCGCCACGGCCCACGCTCGCCCCACGCTCACGGCGGCCGGCCCTGCGCGCGCTCCGCGGCTGCTCCCGCCCCTCCCCGACTCCCGCGGGCGCGCGCGCCGCAACTCCGCCCCGCCCCTCCCCCTCCACTGCTTGCGCGCTCCCTGGCTCCGCCCCCTCCGCTCTCCTCCTGCGCTGGCCTGCGGGGCGCGCTAGGCTGGCAAGCGACTGTCCCCGCCCCGGCTCGCATTCATCCCTGAGCGGCGCACGCGCCTGGCCCGCGCCCTGTCCCGGGCGACCCGGAACCGCGAGCGCAGCGCCTCGGAGCTCCGCGGTTGCCTGCCTGGCCACGCCCCGCCCTCCCGCCACCGCCCGCAGGGGGCAGCGCCTCTGCGGCACGTGACCGTCTTGCTAGCGGGGGCGGAGAGGCGTGCGGCGCGGGCCCGCCTTCCGCCGCGCGCAGCCTGCCCTACACCCCACAAGCTGCGGGTCTCCTACTCGGGTCGTCACTCCTGGGTCGCCTCGCCCGAGGAGGCGCTGCTCTCGCTTCAGCGAGTGCCCACCACCGCCCCGGTCCCGCGATGGACTTCCCACTCTGGGAGGAGACAAGTGCGGGGACTGACCCTGCTTAAAATCCTGGCACTGTCTGAAGACGCGAGAAACACACGGTCCCCCTCCACAAGCAATTGATTTACAGTGACATCTAGCGGAGAAAGGGACACACGAACTGACACTTTCCTATGTCAGGGAGCAACCGAGAATCATGGCCCACGTAGGGGGAATGAACACTGCGCCACGGGGTTTAAGTGATTCAGCGCCAGCTCCCACAGAGACGCAAACACCATTTCTTGTCCCATGAGTTCCCGCCCAGGATTGCACCTGGATATTTGTAAACCAACGGCGGTATCCCATCCCACGTGCAGCGCTGGGGTTATACGCGAAAGCAATTTTCTACTAATGTTAAAAAAAAAAAAAAAATTCGTACATTTTGTATGCTTAAATACAATTTTAATTGAGGGCCTTCCGGCAAAAGACAATTGTTCCATAAGGACCATTTTCCCACCCCCTTTTGGCTGTGTCGCTTTGCCAAGAGATCCCACATTGGTATTATAATAGGCTTTATTGTTGGAATGAACAAACATGAAGCGAACCTCTGTGCAAAGGCTCAACACTTTTTTTCCTTATTCCCTCACCTCAGACAATTCGAAGAGTTTGCATGTACTTAGGAAACAGCACTCTTTTGAAGACTGATTTTGCAGAGCTGAGACTTGTTTACTGGTAGTTCAGAGGATATTCGAATGACTTGTTTCTTTTATTCAAGCCTTTTTGGGTTTTGCCATTTTATAGACTTGTAGATGCACTTCAACTTCGGTATTCTTGTCTCTGACCCAGCAAAAGCAGGGTGCATGTTTTTCTGAGACGTCATAATTTAATACATTGGCGTAATTTCAGAGGGCTCACAATTAGCTGCTCACTGCAACTAAGGGTATCCTCATCTGCTGAGATCCCACATAAAAACAATGGTAAGCCCTTATTAATTTTTTTTAAATGTGTATCTCTAAATGGCAGCATTCTGTTAACAAGAAATGACAAAACTCGATTTTCAAATTGGAAAATAACCTGGAAACTCTACAGGAAATGTACCATTTATTTCAGTTGCAATTTTCTCTATTAAAAGATTTTTTTTTTTTGTATTTTCTCAAGAAAGAAACACAAACATGGAGCAGCTAACTGACCTTGGCAACACCTCTATAGAATATAGTAAGATAGTATGACTGCATTTTAGTGCTATTAGAAAGCCTCTGATAAGGAAGAAAAAAAATACCATTCCTCTTTAGATAAAAAAGGACAAAAAGATGAAGAGTACATGAATAAAATGTATACAAACTCTAAAATCCTTCATACAACCTTTCCAGGGTTTTTTTTTTTTTTTGCCCATTCTAGAATATTCTGTTATGCTATCCCATAATATATTACACAATGTCTGAAGAGCCTTTTATTTCAATTTTGTCCAGTCACCTACATTCATTCTTCCATTTACTTCCATTGATTCTCATGGGGACTGTCTTTCCCAGTCTAAGGGGAGCTGGTTTGACCTTTGGGTAGTGCAACTGAGAGAGCCACTCTGGACTCCCACACTTGAGAGATGCTTTGGGACACTCTGCCTTATTCCTCTTTTCTGAGCTTCATTAAAATTTATTTTTGAGATTTCTATCATTACTGACATCTCAAGGGGCCTATAGAAGTGCAGGCCCTTGTAGGCACAGCCCTGGGAAAGGATGTAGCTCTGTTACCCTTTAACCTCTTTATTTGGCAGTCAACTTTCCTTGAAAACATCTACATCTAGTCTCTCAAATACTAAAAGCAGAAAATAAGAACATGAAACCATTAAAAAACAGAGATCTGTACTCAAGTCCCTTGGGTGATCTACTCACACTGCAACTCCTGTGATTTACTCATGGGAAAGACGAACATGCTGATCATTGTAAGGCAGTCAGCACATTATGCTGAAAGATGAAATAATAACAAGGAAGAATGGGCATAAACCCACAGAAACTTAGAAAGGAAGTTGGAGTCAGAATTGGATTACTGAGACTTAATTCTTCTAAACACATTATCTGTTTTTACAGAGTAAAAAAAGACCATGGACAGGTATATATATCTATAATTAAAAAACATAATTCACAAAATTCAGGATGATTTAACAATTAGTTGTGATAAGCATTCTGAATGCCAGTTACACTTGGGTCACCAGGGAACAAATGCATTTCCTGCTCTCAAAAAGTTTCCAATGTAGGAAGGGAGGAGACAAATCAATAAACAGGCACCTGCAGTACAGGTTCAGAGCTGCTACCCAAGAGTGTTCTATGGGAACATAAAAAGGATGTCAGCAAGGCTTCCTAGAGAGGGTGACATCTCAGTAAAAACTGAGATACTGGTCAATTTGGCTAGGGAAATGCCACTCCCCACAGAGGAAGCAACATGTGCAAAGGCAGAAGGGAGGGAGAACCAGGAACATTCCAGAAACTGCATAGTGCAAAGCACAGAAGGACATTGGTGGGGAGTATGCTGAAAAAAGGTTGGAGAGGCAAGTAGGGGTCAGATCATGAAAGGCCCCTTAGAGTATACGAATGTGTTTTGACTGTATTCTGAGGGCAATGAATCATTGAAGGGTTTTAATGAATAAAGTGACTTTCTAGTCACTCTGGCTCTGCATGGTAAGTAGGGATGGAGGCCATCAGGAAGGCTTGTGTTAGTCTAGGTGCCCAGAGGCAGGCACAGAGGAGGGAGTGGTTTGGATCTGACAATGGTAGAGGTTTTGCAAAGCAAGTATAATGCATGGAGAAAAGGGCAAAGAAATTGAAGATGTATTCAAGGGAGGGATTATACTGATTGATCATGGAACTGAGTCTCAGTAATTTTGTTTCACAGCATTCCTAGGCCAAAAGAAATACTTAATAGTTTATGAAGGAAGTAGGGCCAAACAACTTAATAAGCATTTGTGACATAACAAATTAATAGGCATTTGAAAAAATAATACACATAAAGTGAAAGCAAAAATAATATTTGAATTTCATTTTTAAATAACCATCATTACTTCCCAATGGGAACTATGTGCCCATTGGGCAATGTAAAACTTCTCAAACTATGCGATTAGGTTGGATACTGCCAACCTCATCTCCCATTCCACATTGGCAAAAACCTTTCACACGTATTGCTTCATATTGCATTATAACAAGAGGTACATTCTGTCCCATTACCACTGATACTAAGTTAAATCCTTGGCTAGGTGGTGACAGCCAGATCGCTCCTTTGCAAAACCATGTTTTCCCCTGTGCACACGGTGGAGCAGTACTTTTTATCAAGTGAATATTCTTTTTAACAATCTTTTCACCTAGCGGTTTCAGCATTCATGGATGATCTGGACTGAATCAGTTGTTTTATTAGGTTGCAAAGAAGTGATTTTCTAATTTCATAATTTCTCCCACATTGAATAGCTGACATTTTGTCAACTGGGGATGAACTCTCATTTCTCCTTGAAAAGGAGGGCAAATGCTTAATTCCTTCCCTTTCATTACCAATGTTCATAGAAAAGTATTATCTAAGAGTTACCTCCAGTGTTGGTAAATGAGCCTTTTCTTTCTCTGTTTTTCCTTCTTTTTCTTGAAAAATTGAAAGGACTCATAAATATTTATTTATTTATTGTAATCTTGCAGTTGATTATATTCATTCTTTTTGATGTGTAAATTGTTCCAAATTTGGCCAGTCATAACCCCTTCAAGTTGGTGCCTATGTCCTGTAAGCCACCCCAGTAGTTGTTTAAAGTAGTTTTTGTTTGTTTTTGTTTGTTTGTTTAATGTTTATTTTCGAGAGAGAGAGAGAGAGAGAGAGAGAGATAAAGAGACAGAGCACAAGCTGGGGAGGAGCAGAGAGAGAAGGAAACAGAATTCAAAGCATGCTCCAGGCTCTGAACCATCAGCACAGAGCCCAACGCGGGGCTCAAACTCACAACCTATGAGATCATGACCTGAGCCGAAGTCAGATGCTTAACTGACTGAGCCACCCAGGTGCCCCTTCTGTTTGTTTTTGTTGTTTTGTTTTGTTTGTTTTTAATGTTTATTTTTAAGAGAGAGAAAGAGAGAGACAGGGTGCGAGTGGGGGAGGGGGAGGGGGAGACGGACACACAGAATCTGAAGTAGGCTCCAGGCTCTGATCTGGGAGCACAGGGCCTGATGTGGGGATCGAACCCACGAACCGCGAAATCATGACCTGAGCTAAAGTTGGACGCTCAACCGACCGAGCCACCTAGGCGCCCCTGTTTTATTAATCTAATAAGGCTACCACTATTAGTCTTCTCTTTCAGTTTTCTTACCTATTCTTGTTTGCTAATTTTTCCATTTTAGAATCAACTTGTATAGTTCTCTGGGGAGAGGGAACTTTATATTTTTATTGGCACTTCATTAAACATATGTATAAACAGGGATAATTTTTGATGCTGAATTATCTTATCCAAGGACATGGGACATCTTTCCATTTCTTCATTGCCAAATTAGAGTCTTTCAGAAGCTTCCCAAAATTTGGTTATATAAGTTTATGCACATTTGTGTCTCTTTTTATGAATTTTATCCATGTGTTTTTGTTGCTGTAGTAAATAGTCTTCTTATTTATTGTCTTTTTATACTGGCTATTGTTTAAATGAAGTCTATTGATTTTTTTATAGGTTAATTTTATATTCTACTGTATTAAAATGTCTGTTGTTTGAATTGGTATTTTTCATTGATTTTCTTGTATTTTTCAAATATTCTATCATATCATCTGCATACAGATAACATTTTAATTCTTATTTTACTATTTTTACTTCTTTAATCATTTTTCTCTTATTTGATTGCTTTAGTTAATACCTCCAATATATCATAGCTGAAATAGTGGGAAACTGTTCCTAATTTTATTTATTTAATTTATTTATTTTTAATATGAAATTTATTGTCACATTGGTTTCCATACAACACCCAGTGCTCATCCCAACTGGTGCGCTCCTCAATGCCCATCACCCACTTTCTCCTCCCTCCCACCCACCCATCAACCCTCAGTTTATTCTCAGTTTTTAATTTAATTTTTTTATTTTTAATTTTTTTTAATACTTATTTTTGAGAGAGAGAGAGACAGAGTGTGAGCCGGGGAGGGACAGAGAGAGAGGGAGACACAGAATCTGAAGCAGACTCCAGGCTCTGAGCTGCCAGCACAGAGTCCGACGCAGGGCTTGAACTCTTGAACTGTTAGATCATGACTTGAGCCGAAGTTGGACAATCAACCGATTGAGCTACCCAGGCGCCCCCTCAGTTTTTAATTTTAATGGGAGTGGGTCCAATGTTTCACATTAAGTGAGATGGTAGTTTTAAGGCTAAGATATATATCAACTATGATCCTGATTCTAAAAAGGAATCCACATTTGACCTGTAAAGATATTAGAGGTCATCACTCCCATCGGTGATCACGACAATAATTAGTGACTTTTTTTTTAGATGTATCAGAGAACTGAGGGGGCGCCTGGGTGGCTCAGTCGGTTGGGCGTCCGACTTCAGCTCAGGTCATGATCTCACGGTCCCTGAGTTTGAGCCCCGTGTCGGGCTCTGTGCTGACAGCTCAGAGCCTGGAGCCTGTTTCAGATTCTGTGTCTCCCTCTCTCTCTCTGACCTTCCCCCATTCATGCTCTGTCTCTCTCTCTGTCTCAAAAATGAATAAACATTAAAAAAAATTTTTTAATAAAAAATAATAATAAAAAAGGGAACTGAGGTCACATGACAAACCACCACCCCAAAATCTAGAGACAAGTATATCCAGATATATATATCCAGATATATATGCTATATATATCCATATATAGCATAGATCTGCTTACCCAGAGCAGAAGTTATTGGATGCCATAAGACAGTAGGAACACTTGCAAGGAAATTTGGATGAATTGCTAGAGTTTGCTTGGACTAGTGTAAGAGTGAGGAATTTGGGATCCGCAGCCATAGATTTTAATTCAGCTAGATCAAGAATCACTTTAAATATGAATGGTCTAAACACACCAGTTAAAAGACAGAAGTTTTCAGGTTGGATTTAAAACAAAACAAGACTAGATACTGTGTACAAGAAAACCCACTTTAAATATAAAGACTCAGATAGGTTAAAAGTAATGGGATAGAGAAAGATATACCTTGCTGGCACTAACCAAAGAAAGTTGGAATAGCTATCTTAATTTCAACCCAAAAGACTTCCAAATGTGGAATATTATCAGGAATAAAGAAGGGCAATTACATAATGATAAAAGGGTTAATTCTCCGAGAAGGTATAATAATCCTTATTGTATATGTACCTAACAACAAAGTGTCAAAATACATGAAACAAAAGCTGATGAAAAGAGAAATAGACAAATCCACAATTATAGTTGAAGACTTCAGCACCTTTCTGTCAGTAATTCATAAATCAAGCAGGCAGGAGCCAGTAAGGATATAGATGACCTGAAAAGACTATCAAACAACTTGATCTAATAGACATTTATAGGATAATCCATCCAACCAGAGCAGAGTGTACATTCTTAACTGCACATGAAACATTCACCAAGATAGACTGCATTCTTGGCCATGAAATATACCTTAACAAATTCAAAAGAATAGAAATCATACAAAGTATGTTCTCAGACCATGACATTAAAATTGAAATCAGTAACAGAAAGATAGTTAGGAAAATCTTTAGAGATTAAACAATACTATTCTAAATATTTAGAGATTAAACAATACTATTCTAAATAACACAAGGATCAAAGAAGTCTCAAGAGACATGTAAAAATATTTTGAACTAAATGAAAATGAAAATACAACTTTCCAAAACGTGTGGGATATAGTGAAAGCAGTGCTTAGAGAGAAGTTCTTAGTATTATAGGTGATATAGATATAGATATAGATATAGATATAGATATAGATATAGATAGATATATCAATAATCAATAATTTTCTACCTTAGGAAACTTGAGAAATAAGAACAAACTAAATCAGCAGAAGAAAGGATATAATAAAATTAGAGCAGATATCAGTGAAAATGAAAACAGGGGAACAAGAAAATCAATGAAAACAAAATTTGGTTCTTTTGAAAAGATCCATAAAATTGATAAGCCTGTAGCCAGGGTAACCAAGAAAAAGGAGAGAAGACATAAATGACCAGTATCAGGAATGATATTGGTAATGATTTAATTCCCCATGGGCATCAAAAATAAAATAAGGTAATACAATGAACAATTTTGATAGTTTAGATCAAATGGACCAATTGTTTGAAAGACACAACCTACCAAACTCACTCAGAGTATATAGTCTTTTCAAGATCTAATCCTATATCTATTTAAAAAATTGAATTAAAAGTCTTCCCAACAAAGAAAACGCCAGGCCAAGATGATTTCACTGTTGAATTCTACCAAATGTTCAAAGAAAAAAAAATCAATTCTACCTGGTATCTTTCAAAAAAATGAAAAAAGAGACATTTTCCAACTTGTTCTATTATCAAAACCAGTTAAAGATGGAACAGCTAAGAAAAACTAGCCTCTCATTAACTCAGATGCAGAAATCCTTAACAAAATATTAGCAAATTGAATTCAGCAATATATAAAAAGGATGATACATTACAACCAAATGGGGTTTACCCTAAGAATGCAAAACTGGTTCAATACTCATAAATCACTCAATGTAATTAATCATTTTAAAGGAATACGAAAACCTGTATGGTTATAGCAATAGTTGCTGAAAAACCATTCAACAAAAAATTTCAAATTAGAAATAGAAAAGTTTTTTTAGCCTAATGAAGTATATACATAAAAAACCTACAGCTTATATAATACTTAATGATGAGAGACTGAATGCTTTCCTCTAAGCATAGGAACAAAGCAAGTATATTCTTTTACATCTCAGTTACTCAACATCATACTGGAAGTCCTAGCCAATGCAATATGACAAGAAAAGGAAATAAAATTATGCAAATTGGAAAGGAGGAAATGAAACCGTCTTTATTTGCAGCTGACGTAATTGTGTATGTAGAAAACCTGAAAGAGAATCTCTTGGGACAAATAAGGGAGTATATCAAGGTCACAGAATACAAGGTCAATATACAAAAGTCATTTGCTTTTATATATACCAGCAAAGCATAATTGGAATTTGAAATGAAAATAAGAAGAAATCAATAGTCATCAATGGGGGCACCTGGCTGGCTCAGTTGGTGAAGCATGTGACTCTTGATCTTGGGGGCATGAGTTCTAGCCTCATGCTGAGTGTAGACATTACTTAAAAGACTAGTCATCAGTGGTGTTTGTTTTAAAATGTTTATTTATTTATTTTGATAAAGAGAAAGAGAGAGTGAGAGAGAGCACACAACCTGGAGAGAGGCAGAGAGACAGGGAGAGAGAATTCCCAAGCAGGCTCCATGCTGTCAGCACAGAGCCTGGTGTGGGTCTCAATCTCACAAACTGTGAGATCATGACCTGAGCTGAAATCAAGAGTTGGACGTTTAACTGACTGAGCCACCCAGGTACTCCTAGTCATCAATGGCATTTTAAATGTAACAATAATAGCAAATTATTATCAGTGTAGCATGTATGTTGAAATCACCCTGTCTCAATTCAAATGGACAATTTAATCTTTGCTGTTTAAAATTAGCAGGAGAAGAAAGTTGGGAATTTCCCTGTCAAACAAATGAGTTATACATATATAACTCATATTTTACATTTATATTCTCTCCTTCAATTTTTAGTGGCATAAATAACGGTTTCCTAACTTCTTTGATTATTTTTAAACTTAATATTACTTTTATCAAAAGCTTATAACTTCTCCCTGCCCCTAAATTTCTGATTTCTAAGCCAATACTGTCAATTTTTGTAGCAATTTATGCCGGCATTTACCTTCATGTTTCCAATGGCATGTTTATGTTGCTAGTACTCGCTCTTTCAATTTTAGACATTGTCTACTGACTTCTTACCATGAAATATGTGTATTTGGCTGTCTTAAGTGAAAATTTATGTGGAACACACACACACACACACACACACACACACACACACATTTTCCACCTCATATATTCTCATTTTAGGTATGTCACAAAAGTTGGTTATGCCAGTGCTTAGTGTTTACATTATCATGACTATTTAAATTAACATTCGGAGGTGACTTATATAGTTTATATGACCATAATTTTTTTAATAATCAGATAAACTATCAGTTTTCATTTTTTCTTGGAGTCATGACACCATAATTTAGAGGTCATTTCTTGTTCCAATGAGGGCTGGTGGCTCTCCAGTTCTGCTGCACAATTGTTTTCCTGAGAGTTCTTTTTGACTTTTGAGAATTTTCTTCTTCTATATCCATCTTGATTCCATTTCTTCTTTCTTGAGTCTCTTGTTTTGATCTAGCATATCTTCTAACAGCTTCCTGAGAAACAGTGCAAGAGAGGTTATTTTTTCTCTATTCTACTCTCATATTTGATAGATAATGGCAATGTTTTAAAGTTGTAAATTATTTCCCTAAGAAATTTCAAGGTGCTGTTCAACCATGTTGTGGCTTCTACCACTGAAAATCTGATGCCATTCTGATTTCTAGACCTGTGATCTCCCTTTTTTTTTTTTCTAGATCTTCCATTTATTTCTGGTGTCCTAGAAATTCACAGTTATATGCTGTAGTGTGGCACTTCTGTTCATTATGTTGTGTACTTCATGGACTCTTTCCATTTAGAAGCTCATGTTCATCTATTTTAATTTTTGTCTTATACTATTTCTTTGATAATTTCTTTCTTTCCTTTACCTCAAAGAACTTAAAAAAAACCTAAGCTTAAAGTTAGTAGAAGGAAAGAGATAACAAAGATCAGAATAGAAATAAAAGGAATAGAGACCAGAAAAATGATACAAATGATACAAAAATGATACAAAAATCAAGAGTTGATTTTTTTACCATTTAATTTAATTTATTTTTTTAATTTACATCAAAGTTAGTTAGCATATATTGCAACAATGATTTCAGGAGTATATTTCTTAATGCCCCTTACCCATTTAGCCCATCCCCCCTCCTCCAACCCCTCCAGTAACCCTCTGTTTGTTCTCCATATTTAAGTCTCTTATGTTTTGTCCCCCTCCCTGTTTTTAATATTATTTTTGCTTCCCTTACCTTATGTTCATCTGTTTTTTGTCTTAAAGTCCTCATATGAGTGAAGTCATATGATTTTTGTCTCTCTCTGACTAATTTCACTTAGGATAATACCCTCTGGTTCCATCCATGTAGTTGCAAATGGCAAGATTTCATTCTTTTTGATCGCTGAGTAATACTCCGTTGTATAAATATATACCACCTCTTCTTTATCCATTCATCCATCGATGGACATTTGGGCTCTTTCCATACTTTGGTTATCGTTGATATTGCTGCTATAAACATTGAGGTGCATGTGCCCCTTCAAAACAGCATCCCTGTATCCCTTGGCTAAATACCTAGTAGTGCAATTGCTGGGTTGTGGTGCAGTTCTATTTTTAATTTTTTGAGGAACCTCTGTACTGTTTTCCAGAGTGGCTGCACCAGTTTGCATTCCCACTAGCAGTGTAAAAGAGATGCTCTCTCTCTGCATCCTCACCAATATGTGTTGTTGCCTGAGTTGTTAATGTTAGCCACTCTAAGAGGTATGAGGTGTTATCTCATTGTGGTTTTGATTTGTATTTCCTTGATGATGAGTGACATTGAGCATTTTTCATGTGTTGGTTGGCCATCTGGATGTCTTCTTTGGAGAAGTGTCTATTCGTGTCTTTTGCCCATTTCTTCACTGGATTGTTTTTTGGGTGTTGAATTTGATAAGTTCTTTATAGATTTTGGATACTAACCCTTTATCTGATATGTCGTTTGCAAATATCTTCTCCTGTTCTGTCAGTTGCCTTTTAGTTTTGATGATTGTTTCCTTCACCATGCGGAAGCTTTTTATTTTGATGAGTCTCAATAGTTCATTTTTGCTTTTGTATCTCTTGCCTCTGGAGACATGTGGAGTAAGAAGTTGCCACTGCCAAGGACAAAGAGGTTTTTGCCTGCTATCTCCTCTAGAATTTTGGATGGCTTCCTGTCTCACATTTAGGTCTTTCATCCATTTTGAGTTTATTTTTGTGTATGGTGTAAAAAAGTGGCCCAGGTTCATTTTTCTGCATGTCGCTGCCCAGTTTTCCAAGCACCATTTGCTGAAGAGACTGTCTTTATTCCATTGGATATTCTTTCCTGCTTTGTCAAAGATTAGTCGGCCATATGTTTGTGGGTCCATTTCTGGGTTTTCTATTCTGTTCCTCCATTGATCGGAATGTTTTGTGCCAAAGAGTTGATTTTTTAAAAGATAAACAAAATTGACACACCTTTAGCTGGACTAAGGGAAAAAATGAAGGTTCAAATAAATAAAATCAGAAGTGAAAGAATAGGAAACATTACAACTGATACCAGAGAAATACAAAGGATTATAAGAGACTACTATTAACAGTTATATACCAACAAATCAGATAACCTAAAAGAAATGGGCAAATTCCTAGAAACATACAACCTACCAAGACTGGATCATGAAGAAATAGAAAATATGAACAAACCAATAATGAGTAAGGAGAATGAATCAGTAATCAAAAACATCCCAAGAAAAAGAAGCCTGCTGCATTTACTGATGAATTCTGTGAAACAAAAAAGAATTAATACCAATCCTTCTCAAACTCTTCCAAAGAACTGAAGAGAAGGGAACACTTCCAAATTAATTTTAGGAGGCTAGTGTTACCTGATACCAAAGTCAGACAAGGGCCCTATAAGAAAAGAAAATTACAGGCCAATACCGCTGATGAATATAGATCTAAGAAAGTAGATCTTAATTGTTCCACCACACACACACACAAATGCAAACTATGTCAGGTGATGGATGCATTAATTAAATTGATTGGGATAACTATTTTACAAGTATACATATATCAAATCATCACGTTGTTTACTTTAAATATGTACAATTTCATTTGTCAATTATACCTCAATAAAGCTGGAAAATATTGTCTCCTCTGTTTTCTGTCCATTTGTTCTACCTTCTGGGAGTTTATTCAACTTTATCTTCTAAATCTCAACTAACTTTAAAACTTCATATATTATATTTTATATTTCTAAGAGCTCCTTTTTGTACCATTAAGTTTGCTTATTTGTGTAAAATATCATTTTGGGAGGCATGTGGGTGGCTCAGTCGGTTGAGCATCTGACTCTTGATTTCGGCTCGGGTCACGATCCCAGGGTCATGGGATCAAGCTCCATTTTAAGCTCTGCACTGAGGATGGAGCCTGCTTAAGATTTTCTCTCTCTCTGTCTCTCTCTTTCTCTCCCTCCCTCTACCCCACTCCCCTGCTTGTGCTCTCTCTCTTGCTCTCCAAAAAGCAATATTTTTTTAAAATAACAATTTTGTTCTTATTGTAGAGATCTTCTTTTACCTCTCTATGGATATTAATGATATTAATTATTTCAAAATTTTTCTGCTCCTTATATCTCCTTATATCACTTTATATCTTCTCTTCACTGCTTGGTTTGGTTCTTATCTTTCACATTAGACACTGTATTAATCTGTTCAAGCTTTCATAAAAGATACCACTTTTAGACTGGGTGGCTTTCAACAGAAATTTATTTTCTCAATTTCTGGAGGCTGGAAGTCCAAGATCCAGGTGCCAAAAGGGTTGGTTTCTGGTAAGGCCTCTCTCCTTGGCTTGCAGACAGCCACCTTCTTGCTATGTCCTCACACAGCCTTTTTCCTGGGTATGTGTGTTCCTGGTTTCTCCTCCTCTACTTATAAGGATACTAATCCTCTACCTCTATGGCTTCATGTAACCTTAATTACCCCCCTAAAGGCCCTATCTCCAAATATAGTCGCATTGTGGGTTGGGGCTTCAACTTATAAATTTGGGGGGAAGGGAGACAAAAATTTTAGTCCATAACAGACACGTCCATAACAGATAATGATGACTATCAGTTCATATGTAAGCAGAAAGCCTTAAAATAACTAAATGGCATAGAAGGGCCTGTTGAATGATGGGTTTCCTTACCAGATAATCAGAGGGTCAGCTATCTGCTTCATTGGGGACCCTGACATATCAGTGACTATTGGTCTTTAGGAAGAATGGTTTATTTTGTGCACAAGAAGGTCCTTGGTCCTGTTAAGGGAGATTAAGCCTGGCTGAAAATCTCTGTACTACGGAGAAGGTAGGGTAGAAGTGTGGGTGGGCAGGAACTTGGGAGTCTCAACCTCTAAAGTGTACACTTTCACTTAGTCCCCTGTTTTTATCAAGATATCCCTTCTTCAGCTTGCTCTGCATTCTTGAATCCAGAGCTTCTCAGATCAGCCTTTCCAGGAACAAACTTCTACTTTATGCTGTGGTCAGGGAACAGGTGTCATCTGGGTACACAGGCTTGGAAGCTCACTAAAGGGTTTAACTGCTTTTTTATAGATTCATTACAACTCCATTTTGGGTCCTGGAGAGCTGCAGCAGTCAACAACCTGGGCGAATTCCCTGTGCTGGTGGTGCTTATTTCCTAGTGGGTAAAAGTAATCAATAAACAAATAAAAAGCTATGTGAGTAAACCATCAGTTTACAGTCATTTTTGTGAGATTTGGAAAGGGACAGAGAAAATAATGTGTGCTCAACCCAAAGTTCAATAGAAAGTCTCTTTATTTGTTTACCATCAGGTAGTGGGAAGTACTGTGGTGGAAAGTAAAATGGGGAAGAAGGCCAGACTGGGGAAGGGTGGGTGTATTTAGAGAGGTGGTAAGGACAGCCTGCTTTGGTAAAGATTCTCTTTTGAGTAGAGGCCAGAAGGAAGTGAGGAAAGAAACCATGTAGGTGTTTTGGAGAAGGGCATTCCATATTCAAAGGACAGTGAGATCAGAGGCCCTGGGTTGGGAATATACTTCAGTATTTAAGGACAGTGAAGCTTAATCAGAGCCAGAAAGAGGGGAATGGTTGGAGATGAAGTCAGGGGGTGGCAGGAAGCCAATCATGTTGGGCCCTGGACCTACATGCTGAGTGTGATGAGCCACTGAAAGGTTTTGACCAGAAACGTGAGGTATGAGCTGAGTTACTTTTAGAAGAATTCCTGTGGCTTCCATGTGAGGAAGATTAGAGGAAAATCAGAGATTTAGGGGTGGTAGCAGGAATCAGGAATTCTGTTTTAGTCATGTTAGGTTTGAGATAACCATCAGATAACCAAATGGGGATGTTGAATAGGCAGTTAGATATTCAACTGTAGGGTTTGGGAAGATGTCCAGATTGAGGGCTCTACATTTGGGAGTTGTTAGTTAATGGATGGTGTTTAAATCCATGCAGCTGGATACAATCAGTTAGGGAATGAGTATATAGAGATAAAATGTTTGATGACTGAGATTAGGAGCACTCGTATGAAGATGTTGTCCAGATGATGAGGAACCATCAAAGGAAGCTGAAAAGGATGAACTTTCAGTGAGATAGATGGAGAAGGAAACGAAAGTAATCTTCTGAAAGACAAAAAAAAGAAAAAAAAAGGAAGGAGGAGTATTCCAAGGATGAAAGAAGGATTCACTGAGTCACACATTGCTGATAACACAAGTAAGACAAGACCAAAAATGAACATTGGACTTGGCAATCTGGAGGTTACTTGTAAAGTGCTGTGGAGAGATGGGGACAAAGATGCAATAGAAAATGAGAGGAGACGAAGAAGATGGATCCAGGCAAGAGGTGATGGTGGCCTGATCTAGGTCAGTTGTGGTGGAGGTGGTGAGAAATGGCCAGACTTTGAAGATGGTTTTAAGGTGGAGCCAATAGGTTTTGTGGATGGATTGCACGTGGGGTATATGGTGTGAAAGATGATGTAGGTTTTCAGACAGAAGAATAGGAGTGAAGGAGAGGATCAGACTTTTAACCAATCTTCCTGTTTCCTCAACCTCGTTCCTACCTTCAGAGGGACTTGGTGCTCCCAACGCCTGAGATTTCTCTGATTGCTCCTCCTGCTTCTCCACTGGCAGCTCTTTGCTTTCAGCTTCTCCTGGTTCCCAGATGAGTTGCCATGCATCCTTCTGATTTCCAGCTTCTACACTTTTGTTGATGACTATCCTTTCCCATTCACCTCTTCCTTGTTGCATTTGAGTCCCTTTTATAAAAAACAGCAACAACAACAACAAAAAAACCAAACGCTTTATAGTCATTTTTGTGAGATTTGGAAAAGGACAGAGAAAATAATGTGTGCTCAACTGAAAGTTCAATAGAAAGTCTCTTTGTTTACTTTTTTTCCCCCAATATATGAAATTTATTGTCAAATTGGTTTCCATACAACACCCAATGCTCATCCCAAAAGGTGCCCTCCTCAATACCCATCCCCCACCCTCCCCTCCCTCCCACCCCCCATCAACCCTGTTTGTTCTCAGTTTTTTTTTTTTAAACGTTTATTTATTTTTCAGACAGAGAGAGACACAGCATGAACAGGGGAGGGGCAGAGAGAGAGGGAAACACAGAATCGGAAACAGGCTCCAGGCTCTGAGCCACCAGCCCAGAGCCCGACGCGGGGCTCGAACCCGCGGACCGCGAGATCGTGACCTGAGCCGAAGTTGGACGCTTAACCGACTGAGCCACCCAGTCGCCCCTATTCTCAGTTTTTAACAGTCTCTTATGCTTTGGCTCTCTTCCACTCCAACCTCTTTTTTTTTTTTTTTCCTTCCCCTCCCCCATGGGTTTCTGTTAAGTTTCTCAGGATCCACATAAGAGTGAAACCATATGGTATCTGTCTTTCTCTGTATGGCTTAATTCACTTAGCAGCACACGCTCCAGTTCCATCCACGTTGCTATAAAAGGCCATATTTCATTCTTTCTCATTGCCACGTAGTATTCCATTGTGTATATAAACCACAATTTCTTTATCCATTCATCAGTTGATGGACATTTAGGCTCTTTCCACAATTTGGCTATTGTTGAGAGTGCTGCTGTAAACATTGGGGTACAAGTGCCCCTATGCATCAGTACTCCTGTATCCCTTGGGTTCCTAGCAGTGCTATTGCTGGCCCATAGGGTAGGTCTATTTTTAATTTTCTGCTTTCCAGAGCGGCTGCACCAATTTGCATTCCCACCAACAGTGCAAGAGGGTTCCCGTTTCTCCACATCCTCTCCAGCATCTATAGTCTCCTGATTTGTTCATTTTGGCCACTCTGACTGGCGTGAGGTGATATCTGAGTGTGGTTTTGATTTGTATTTCCCTGATGAGGAGCGACGTTGAACATCTTTTCATGTGCCTGTTGGCCATCCGGATGTCTTCTTTAGAGAAGTGTCTATTCATGTTTTCTGCCCATTTCTTCACTCGACACATCCCCAAAGGCAAGGGAATTAAAAGCAAAAATGAATTACTAGGACCTTATGAAGATAAGAAGCTTCTGCACAGCAAAGGAAACAACCAACAAAACTAAAAGGCAACCAACGGAATGGGAAAAGATATTTGCAAATGACATATCGGACAAAGGGCTAGTATCCAAAATCTATAAAGAGCTCACCAAACTCTTCGTTTACTTTTAAATTAACAAAGGATTATTTCTCTAGTTTGGTCGGGTCAGTTGGTCCTTCATAATGTTTCAGAGCCTGTGCTTTCTGAGTGAGATAGATCAATAATCTAAGTGATAGATTTTCTTTTTGCCTCCCCACCTCTCTTTCTCTAATTCTTCTTCTCTTGCATGAAACAATGTATTTTATTCATGTGTTGCCTGGGAACACTACCACCTGGCACCAACCTGGAAAAAAGTATACCACAACCATTTAAAAATACAACAAGCTTTTGCTTAGACACTGTGAGCATGTGTGAGTCTGCATGGGTCTGTATCTTTGAATTTGAGGGTATGCTCGTATGAACACATTCTTAGGTTAGAGAGTCACAGAGAATCACACATACTTAACTGTGATAACACATAATTTAACACATAATTCCATCTCCATTTTTCTTAGGTCTCAGCTAGATAAAAATTCCCGGAGAATTTGGAATCTGAACAGAGAATCTTCAAATGGCAGGCAACCTCAAGAACTCTGAGTGAATTTATAGGATGGAGTCAGGAAGCTTATTCTTGCAGACTCTTGCAGCCAATTGATTCCTGTAGCAAAGCAACCACAAGTGGAGAGAATGACATAGGCCTGTACCCTTGGAATGGATTTCTCTTTCCTGCTTAAGCTGACTCAGGTTGGTTTCAGTAACTTGCAGCCAAGGGACACCTACTAAGATTAAAGATCTGTGTTTTACCAACCTGGAAGGTTGATCGAACTTTCCATGGAGAGTTAGAGCAGTTCATCTCTATCTACTGACATCACAAAGAAGGAGGCCAGTGCTTAGGACAAACAGCTCTCAACTTAACTTTCCCAGGGGCTAGCAAATTCTCATGACCTTGGGCCATTCCCAGGGATTTAGCAGAACTTGATCTCAGGGACTGATCCCACCATATGAAGAAAGTTGAGTAAGAACACAGGCCTAACTCATCAGCACTTCCCTTCCCCCTTTCACTGGAATAGTAAGCAACCCCCAAGGAACACTCTAAATTGCCCTGAATCTTGGCTTGGCCAGAGAGCATTAGAAATGCACTTTGAACTAGGATGAGAGACATGAGGATCACATTTCTGGACTAAAAGTAAGTATATGCCCCCAAATGTAATATCCTAAATGACGCTGTATGTCTTATTCTTCGACTGTCTTGGACAAGGTCTGTCATAGGGTCTGTCTGTAACTAGAATCCAATACATTAGGAAAGCCCAAGGGGGAAATATTTGCAAAGTTAGACACCAAATCAGCGGGAGAACGGAAAATAAAACCCAGGGACTTTTACTACTCTGTCACTAACGACTCCAGGGACCTCCAAGGACCCTAAAGGATGGAGTCTGTTTCTGGATTTTATCGGAAGGTTTTCGTGGGTGTTCCAAATACAAATACTGAAGGGAAAAAAAAATTAATACACACATTCTGAGAATTATGATTTATATTGGTGGTATTCAAATGTAAATGGCACGTTAAGTGGAGACACAGCTCAATTGTAGAAACGGCACTGGTTTCGGGTTCTGACTCTGCCACTAATGAGCTGCTTCATTTGGGGCCAATAGTTTTAACTTCTCTGGACCTCAAAGTCCTGGTCTGCAAAATGAAAGGGTTGCAGTAAACACTGTTTTCCCTAGTTCTGAAATTCTAAGAAACCTTAATTCTGAAGGTTTAAAAACTGAATACAATAAATTGGAACAAGGGTTATTGTTTTTATCATGTAGTACTGACATATTCAAAATAATACAATGTGTTTAATACAATTTTAAAAAGCTAAGTGGTCACAGAAATATATTCAATTAAAGATGGAAAGAACAATGGGAGAGGCTTTTTGCTTCTGGCTTTTTTTTTTTTTTTTAAAGATATGAGGAAGCCAGAATAAAAATAAGGGAATTATAAAAGACAAGCAGAATTAATCATTATATGAGTTTAATCAGGGAGAGATTAAAACAATCAAGAAGCTCAATACTGCAAGCAGCATTCATAATCATAGCCTTTTAAACCACATACACAAGGCATCAAATATTTTCGCATGGGGGAAAAAGGGGTTCAGAGAACAAAAGAGATAAAGGAAGACTAGATTTTGAACAGACCATGTCATTACTGACAGAGGGAGAGTGGCGAACTGCCAAAATGAAGAGCCTTATATCTAGGAACCGCAGCTGATATTCAGGGGACTGAGTGAAAGGGTGGTGTTGGTAGAAAGGATTATTAGCAGGCAGAATGCGTTTCAGGTAAGCAAAGCACCAAGCCCAGATATTATTGTCTCAAAGGTGTTCAGCAAATAGGCAGAGATACTGATGAAACTTGAAAACAAATTATGGATCCCCCCACCCCCACCCAATAACCAATGTAAAGAAAGATTCCAGTGGCACCTGGCTGGCTCAGCCACTAGAGCACATGACTCTTGATCTCCAGGTCATGAGTTCAAGCCCCAAATTGGGCAAGGAGCCCAGTTAAAAAAGAAGAAAGAAAGAAAGAAAGAAAGAAAGAAAGAAAGAAAGATCCCAAAGTAGGGAAAAGCACAATTATCTTGAAGGAAACAAACAGCAAACAAACAAAATCTGAAAGACTAGATCAGAATACACAACAGCTCAGGGAAATGAAAAATCTATTGTGGGAAAATGGCCAACAAGAAAGCTGTGGGAAAGTAACTGGAATTATTAAAAGCACAACCTGGCCTTGTTTTTAGACACAAGCTAGTCACACTTAACCAAATGTTGGGTGTTTCTGGAGGTTATTGCTGTAATTATAAAGGAAAGTTGATACCTGGGCTGTTGTGCACACATTAATTTTTAGTAAGGATTATTTGTAAATTCCTGCATGGGAAATTAATTTCAAATGCTGATTCAGAGGCTAGGAAGTTGCCCCAGTTAAGAACCAGGAAAAGGTAGGAAGGTGGCCTATCAATGGTTCTGGGACTAGGATACCACTGCTCAGGAAGCCCAGATATCAAGAGGGAACCTGAGAAGGACAGCAGGAAAGGGGAAAATGGTGAAGAAAGGGGCTTTCGAGGTGAACAGTGTCTGTACAATTTGTCTCCCTGTCCTTGGTGAAATTCTTAGCTTGGCATCCAAGACCCTGTGGTATCTGATCCTGCTTCCTTGTCAATGTCCCTCTGTTGCACACCCCCTTATGCCCACTACTCTGCAAACAAACTTAGTGCCTTTCCTTGACTTTGCTTCTGGGTCCTCATGGTTCCCTCTGCCCGAACCAGCTGTTTGGCCAGCTCCTGCATCTCAGTCCCATCTCAGCTCACCGCTCAACACTGCAGAGTGACCTTCCTTGAACAACATGTCTAAAGTTGCCACCACCACCTTTTTGGCTCACTTTCCTTCACCACCTCCTCTCTGTTGTCTGTTTCCTTTCTTATTGCATGCCCACGTGGTCTCCATCATGGCCCTTCCTCACTGGAACATGAGCCGTCTGAGAAGACTCTCTTGAACAAAAAGGGAAATGGGTTTATGATAATTAGGCACCCCCAAGTTAGGGGGTGGTTGCAGAGCGTTTTTTAGATTTCAAAAGACTTATTTATCTTCCTAGGGTAGAGGTTCAGGACCTAAGGATGTAGTTCAGGGAAAGGGTTTCAGTGTTACACAAGTTTGGCAGTTTGGTACCCATGCCTGTGATATAGAGTCAACCTAGGAATCCCCGGTAGTTGGTCTTGGAAAATTCTGAATCATTTGTAATTTATACAAAGTGAGATATTTGCCTTCTTGTGATATTGCGTGTCCTAAAGAATGAACTTTTTGCTGTTGTTGTCACAGAATTGTGTTTTCTCCCTGAAGGCTTTATGTCTCCTTTGAACTAAGGTCTTTAATAAATACACAGAATCAATTTTAAAGCTTTGCTCCTTTTTTGAACATAGTAAAAGATCATCTATATATTATCTTAGAACAGAATCACAAGGAAATGTCAAATCTTCAAGGCCCCAATTAAGAATCTGAAAGAAATAAGGGGAGAGCATCAGTAAATCCCCAAGATAAAATAGTCCAAGGGTATGGTTGATTTTCCCATGATAAGGGAAAGAAATATTGACTGCCTGGATCTAATGGGGTGCTTAATAATATCAGTCCATCACAGTGAAGTGAGTGCCTTCAAGTAGTATTGAGGATCAAACAGAATTTGGGTAAAGGAACAGTGAGAAAAGAGGAATCACAATCTTATTTATAGTCCTGCAGTCTTCCATAAATCAATATCTATGCCCATGAGGTTTTTTACCAGGCAAATCTGGAGTATCATGAGGGCTGATGCAAGGAATAATGGACCCCTGCTTCATAAAATCTTCCACAGTAGGCTCCAATCCTTCCTTAGTTGCAGGCTTTAAAGCCTTGTATTGAACAAGGATGGGTAAGAATTTAGAAAAGTCAATTTCCATTTTGATGGGTTTGGTTTCCAGAATTCTTCAGGATGACTGTTGTCCCAGAGAGAATCAGAGACTTCAAATAATTGCTAAAACTGAGATTGGGTTACATTTTCAAGAACAGGCAAAATGCCATCTAAGTTATGTTATTAAGGGATTATACATGAGAGTCTTCAGGTGTTTCTAGAAAAAGCCCATCCGAGGAACATTTAAGTTGGCAGTTCAATTTACAAAAAAGGTTTCTCCCAATAAAATTTATCGGTATGGTATTGCAGAGAAGAAATGCATGCCCACTACTGAGGGGGCTAAGAGTTACAGCCACAGGTTGGGTAATGGGAGGCATTTGAGCACTGCTTGAAATTCTTGAATAGTGAATAACTCTGAGGAAGATGGGTAGAAATTTTGGTAGAACTGACAGTTGATAGAGTAGCACGTGTGTCTGTCAGAAAGGTTTGCTTTTGTCTTTCTGTTATTGACGATAATCCTCCTTATTGAATTAAAGGAATCATTGGAAATTGGGCACTGCAATATCCCTCAGAGTCCCTTCATTATTCCTGTTTGGAATAACAAGAGGCAGCATAGTTCTGTTCCATTTTAGTTAAGATGGGGTATTGTCTAAATGTGATTAGCTGGTTGACAAAGCCTCTTTGATTTGTTTTGTTTTTATAGAGAGATAGCTTGTATGCACGTGTGAGTTGGGGGAAGGGCAGAGAGATGAGATAGAGATGAGAGAGAGAGAGAGAGAGAGAGAGAGAGAGAGAGAGAATGAATCTTAAGTGGGGCTCTATCCCATGACCCTGGGATCATGACCTGAGTTGAATTCAAGAGTCCAACCCTCAACCGACTGAGACTCCCAGGGGCCCTGATGATGTCTCTTTGTATTCATTCTTTTGCTTTTTGCAAGATTGACTCAAGGTTTAGGGTTTGTTGTTTGTTTGTTTTTGTTTTGTTTGTTTTTGTAACAAAGTCTTGTGCTACAATTTCTGAGAGGTTCTCACCCCTTTCTTGTACTTTAAAGTGTCCTGAGTAAAATGTAGTCCATTATTTTGAATTAATTTTTACAGAGAAAAGTGTAGACTTACCTGCACTTGTAAAAATAATTCAGAGAGATCCCGTGTACCCTTTACCCAGTTTCTCCCCATGGTAACACCTTGCAAACTGTAGTACAGTTTCACAAGGATATTGACTTTGATGCAATCTGCTGCCTTGTTCAGACATCGTCAGTTTTACTTGTGCTGATTTGTGTGGATATGTGTGTATAATTCTATACAATTCTATACCATGTGTAGGTTTATGCATTCACCACCACAACCAAGATACAGAACAGTGCCATCATTGCAATGATCCCTCCTGTTGCCCCTTGACAACCACATCCACCTCCCTCCCATCACTTTCTCCTGAGCTCCTAACCCCTGGCAGTCAGTACTCTATTCCCCATTTCTATAATTTTGTCATTTCAAAATGTTACATAAATGTTGTATAAATAACATCACACAACTTTTGAAGATTTTTTTTTCCTCAGTATAATTCTCTGGAGATTCATTCAGTTGTAGCTTGTATCACTGGATCATTCATTTTTACTGCTGATTAGTATTCCACTTTCACCCATTAACCCATTGAAAGACATCTAGACTGTTTCCAGGTTTGATGTGAGCATTTATGTACAGGTTTTTGTATAAACATGTTTTCACTTTTCTGGAATAAATGCTCAAGAGTGCAATTGCTGTGTTGGGTCATATGGTAGTTGCATGTTTAGTTTTATAAGAAACTGCCACTGAACTGTTTTCCAGAGTGGCTGTTCCATTTGACATTCCCTCCAACAATGCATGAGTGACCCAGTTTCTCCACGTTCTTGCCCATATTTGTCATTATTTAGGTGCTTCTGTGTTGGGTGCTGTTTTAGCCATTCTGACAGGTGTGTAGCAGCATATCCTGATTTTCATTTGCAAATCTTTGATGGTTAACGTTGTTGAAGTTGTTTTCTTATTTGGTATGCATTTTATTCAGTGAAATGTTTGTGTCTTTTGCCCATTTTTGATTAGTTTTTATTTTATTCTATTGGAATTTTTTTTTTGGTCTGTTTTACTCTCAAGTTTTGAGACCTTTATATATTCTAGGTACTAGTCCATTGTCATATGTATAGTTTGCAAATATTTGCTCCTAGCCTGTAGCTTGTCTTTTTATCCTCTTAACAGAAGCCTTTGCAGAGAAAATGTTTTTAATTTTGATAAGATCCAATTTGTCCTCTTAAAATTGTATTTTTGGTGTCAAACGTAAGAACTCTTTATAAAGCCCTAAATCCCAAAGATTTTCTCCAATGTTTGGTTCTGAAAGATTTCTAGTTTTTCATTTTACATGTAAGTCTACAATACATTTTGTGTTAATTTTTGTATAAAGAGTGAAGTTTAGGTTGAGTTTTTTGTTTGTTTTTGTGTGTGGATACTAATTCCTTCAGTACTTCTTGTTAAAAAGACTATCCTTCCTTTATTGAACTGCTTTTGCACTTTTGTAAAAAATCAGTTAAACATGTTTATATGGATCTATTTCTGGATTCTCAATTTTGTCCCTTTGATCTATATATCTCTCCCTCTGTTAGTACCATACTGTGTTTATTACTATAATTATATAGTAAATGTTAATATCGGATAGAGTGATCCCTCTCACTGTATTCTTCTTTGTCAAGATTGTTTTAGCTCTTCTTTAGTCTGTGCCTTTTAATGCAAATTTTATTTTTTTTTTATTTTTTAATTTTTTTTTCAACGTTTTTTATTTATTTTTGGGACAGAGAGAGACAGAGCATGAACGGGGGAGGGGCAGAGAGAGAGGGAGACACAGAATCGGAAACAGGCTCCAGGCTCTGAGCCATCAGCCCAGAGCCTGACGCGGGGCTCGAACTCACGGACCGCGAGATCGTGACCTGGCTGAAGTCGGACGCTTAACCGACTGCGCCACCCAGGCGCCCCTTAATGCAAATTTTAGATAACTTGTCTATGTCTGAAAATCTTTGCTGGGATTTAAAAAAAATTTTTTTTTTAGTGTTTATTTATTTTTGAGAGACAGAGAGAGACAGCATGAGTGGGAGAGGGCAGAGAGAGAGAGGGGGAGACCCAGAATATGAAGCAGGCTCCAGGCTCTGAGCTGTCATCAGCCCAGAGCCCGACGCGGGGCTTGAACTCACAGACCTCGAGATCATGACCTGAGCCGAAGTCGGACGTTCAACTGACTGAGCCACCCAGGCGCCTCTTTGCTGGGATTTTTAAAAGAGTTACATTAAATCTATACAGATTTGGGGGGAACTTGACATTTTTACTATGTTGAGTCTTCTAGTCCATGAATATAGTAAGTTCTTCCATATATTTAGGCTGTCCAAGAGGCTTGCTATGGTGGGATTCTTCCCTATGGTGCCACTTGGGACATTGGTTGTTGTCTCTGGGTGAGTCTTAGGCTTGGGAGAACAAAAAGGTTTTCCAGGTTGGGTACTTCTTGTAGTAGGGTTTTTTGCTTTTTTTTTTTTTTTTTTAGTGGTGTAGCTTCCAGGTTGGGTGCTTCTTGTAGTAGGGTTTTTCTTAGTGGTGTCCTGTCTTAGGTGGGGGAGGGCAGTCTCAGGACCAGCAGAAAAGGAACGCACCTCTGGGCTAGGCACCTGTAGCATGATCCTCACTGCCTCATTGTTGTAGGATTTATTTGGTGTTGGCAGTAGGTCTGCTGTTCCATCAGTGAGAATGAGCCTACTTGGGTCACTTTCTGTTGCTAGGTTGGGGATCAGGAGACAGCAGGCCTGGGTTGCCTCCTTCTGTTGGGTGGTCAGTTGGGAGACATCCTGCTGCTATGTTGGTTTTCCAGGCCTAGGTCCCTAGCAAGTTCTCCTTCCTCTTTCTACCTCTCAGAGCTCTCCTTTGTTTGCCTCTTGCACTGTTTCCAGGGTTTATAATTGCACTTGACTGGAGGAGCGAAGAGAGATGAGTCCGTTGCATGTTGTCCATACTGGCAAACTCTATTCTAATTTAATCTTAAGATTAGAAAGTTAAAATAGAGGATCCACAATATACATAGTATATTGGAAGAAAATGCAACTTTCAGTCAAAGACCGGAAAGAGGGAATTATTTCCATTAAGAATTAATATAAAATAACTAGATATGTTCAGACTCCCATCATCCAACATTTTATCCATTTATGCTGCTCCTGAGAGCATGAAATAAAACCTTAGGTGTATCACATAAATAATAAAGAAGAAATGAAAGACTTTGTGTGATCATTCAAACGTCAAGAATGCTGTGTAGATGAAGGTGTGGAATACTGGAGAGGTGCAGATGGCAGACACTGCTGTTTGCTAAAGGGCTGCAAGTCCTCACCTTTATCCTCTTCTCTCAGATGAGAACTGCCCAGTGGAGGATAATGCAAGCCACATATCTAATTTAAATTTTTCTAGGAGCCACATTAATAAAGTGAGAAGGAGGAGCACCTGGGTGGCTCTGTTGATTGTCAGGATATCAGGGTTCATGGGTTCGAGCCCCGCATCGGGCTCTGTTGTCAGCACAGTGCCCGCTTTGGATCCTCTGTCCCCCTGTCTCTCTGCCCCTCCCCCGCGCACACACTTTCTCTCCCTCTCTCAAAAATAAACATTGAAAAAAAAAAGTAAGGGGCGCCTGGGTGGCTCAGTCGGTTAAGCGTCCGACTTCAGCTTAGGTCACGATCTCGCGGTCCGTGAGTTTGAGCCCCGCGTCGGGCTCTGGGCTGATGGCTCGGAGCCTGGAGCCTGTTTCCGATTCTGTGTCTCCCTCTCTCTCTGCCCCTCCCCGTTCATGCTCTGTCTCTCTCTGTCTCAAAAATAAATAAAACGTTAAAAAAAAGTAAAAAAAAAAAGTAAAAAGGAGCAGATGAAATTATTTTGAATGATATTTTAACCCAATATATCACAAATATTATCATTTCAACATATAATCAATAAAAAATTGTTATTGGTATAATTAACTTCTTTTTTATACTAAGGCTTCAAAATCTGGAGGGCATATTTCGCTTAGCACATTTCAACCCAGACTAGTCCCAGCTCAAGTGCTCGGTGCCCTGGCTCTCCTTTTTGCCTGACACATCCTTCCCTGGAGACCGTGAGTACAGAATAGCCTGGAATGCTCGAATTCTGAGGTGTGGCAGGTGATAGGTTGAAAAGAAAGTGGAAACAACTGGCAGATACCTCAAAAAGTATTAGCACGGCAGAAAAGGAAACGTCTCATTCATTTTAGGTCCTCTGCTGATTTTCTGTATGATCTTCACCTAATTCTTTTTCACTCTCTATTTTGGCTTATTCATGATGACTTTCCCATCCCAAGTACAAGGCCTCATATTGCTTTGTGCTACTTCACTTCCAATAGGAAGATGACCCGAGCTTCAGGGAAGTCAGGGGATTAAGTGCCTATTTTCTGCTCAGAAATGCATCAGTTCAGCCACTTCTAGGAGCCTCCTCAGCAGTTTCTACTTCAGGGGCTGGGGAGAGCAGGAGAGAGAGGAGGAAGTCCTTTGCAGCATTCAAAGGGAATTCGATCACTTAATTGATGGAGCCAGCAGATGGCCAGTGCAGCTCAGAAATGATTGAATAAACAGAGCAGTCTGCGAGCAAAGGGCGAATCTAGGGGTGGGGTGGGTTCCCCCTGGCCTTGGTGGGTGTGGCTGGGCACTAGTGGGTCTGTCCCCATTCACTCAGAGACAGCCACTGCCTCTGAGCACAGCAAGGAAGGAGGGAAATCCGAGAAAGGCCAGTGTTTGAACAAGGACCATCTGGAATAAGCAGTAATCATCAGAGAAAGGGTAAAGTACTTTGCCCGGGATGAAAAAAAAAAAAAAAAAAAAAAGCCCAGCAACTGATCTAAGTGCTAAAAGGCCTCAATTTGTTGACATATATTGTTTTTATGAGGGACCAGCATTTATTTTTATGGCTGAGTTAATGGACTTCTAGAAGTAGAAATTGAATAGAGAGAGCAACATTTACTACTCATGTAACATTAGAAAAATCCCTAACAGCCTTCCTCCTCCTTTCTCCCCTTCCTTCTCCCCTTTCCCCACTTGCCTCCACTTCTCTCTCCCACCCTCCTTTCTCATACACCCATTTACTCAGCATCTGCTCTGTGCTAGACACTGTGCTATGTCCTGCAGGTACAGAGATAAAAGATAGAGTCCCACCTGGCCTCACAGTCTAGCTCACAAGCTGGTGTCATTAAAGTCTGCACACAGGTTATTACCAGGTAGTGCAGAAGGGGCAGTTGGGGCTCTGAGCAAGGGGCTTTGGGACTCCAAAGGAGGGCCCCTCCCCCATATGGTGCTCGGGAGACAAGTAAAGGAAAGCTGGATTTGGGGATGAGTGGGTTGGATGATGCCTGTTTGTGTTTTGAAAGCTAATAAGGAATAGGCTGATTGAGGTCAGAAAGTGGTGGTCTAGGAAGTGGGACGAAGGTGTACAAAGGCATGGAGGTACTCATGTGGTTTGGTTCAAGAACCTCAAGTGGTTTCACCATGGCTGGATCCCTGTATGGGGAGAAGTGAGTGGCTCAGATAAGAGAAGCAAAAGCCAGATCACTGAGCTTTGCATGTACCAAAGTGGTTGGATTTTCTTCAAATGCAGTGGCTCTCAATGTGGGGAGATTCTGTCCCTCAGGAGACACTTGGCATGTCTGTGGAGACAATTTTCATTGTTACAACTTGGAGAGGAGTACTACTGACGTCTGGTGGGTAGAGGTGATAGATACCACTAAACACAGGACAGCTCCCCAAGGTTGGCCACTTAATTTGCAAGGTCCGATGGGAAGATGGCTTTTGACCTAACATACACCGGGTTTCCTTTGACTATGGGTATACCAGTGCCCAATTATTTGTGTCTTTTTAAAAACAATTGTTTATTTATTTTTGATAGAGAGTACAAGCAGGAGAGGGGCAGAGAGAGGGGGACAGAGGATCCAAAGCGGGCTCTGCACAGACAGCAGCTTCAGCACAGCAAGCCCAGTGTGGGGCTTGAACCCATGAACTGCAACTGCAAGATAATGGCCCAAGCCGAAGTTGGACGCTCAACCAACTGAGCCACCCAGGTGCCCCTACGTCTTTGTTCACTTTATGTAAACTGCCCCCTTTCAATGTTTGGAGCAAATGCAGCCTGTTTGAAGTCTTATTTCTTTGTGTTGAACCTAGAACAGTTCATCATGATAAGAAAAATACACTATTTTTCTGAATACTAAGAATCTGCAGGGTAGGAATTATCTACAAATTTACTCACTCCTTCATTCAATGATGAAAGCCAGACTCTCTGCACCCTTTGCAGACTATCTGCACAGCTCCCCACCACCCTTCATGTTGGTTTTGGAGGTCAGGACAGTTCATGGGACTTCTCAAAGAAGTCCAGTGCCTTCACTGGAGTTCTTAGTGCCTCGCAAACCTGTGAAGTGAATAAATCAAAACCATTGAAAAACCTGTATTCATATCTTACTCATGTTCTTTGGCATGTGTCTTGGCCATTGCTGAACTCAGGTTTTGAAGCGATCATTTTCCTACCAAAACAAAACACTATAAAACAAAACAATCCATTCAAGATGATTTACAAATTGAAGGCACCTAATAATAATACCTCACATTTCTGCAGAGCTTTTTATCTGCAGAGCACTTCCTAGACAATAACTAATGGATTCCCCAACTCCCTTTAGGAATATAGACACACACATTCCCACATGCACCAGCAACTTAATTTACATGAAATGAAGAAAAAGACATTCCGAAGTGTCATTCTACTAAATCATAATTACAACCTCGAGCTCAAGATAAACATGTCGAACTCTCCCGGGAAGGCAGTGACGCTCCTCCACTGGGGAATTTCCACTTCAATTCCAGTGCTATGTGGGGAGGACAGGCCAGGAATGGTCACATAGTCAACCATCGCTAGAATCAAGGTCCCATTTTAAAAGCAAATGACCCAGGTAAATGACCTGTTAGGAGCAGTGTTGTAGCCTTGTTCCCCGGCGAGGGAAGCCTGTCTCCCTCTCTCTGCTTCAGCCTTCCTGGCCACCTCTTCACCGGCACCTCTGCCCCCCACAGTCTCCTCCTGCTTATCAGTGGCAAGAGTGTGACAAGATGTCATGGATGTGTGAGGGCCTTAGTCTGTGACACCTTGGGGGAATATGGGTTTTTTACAAAGAGGAGCCTGGAGGCAGTCTTCCGGGAGTTTTCAGTCACCAAGGGAGGTAGAACATTCTTCCAAGTGCTCCATGAATCCCACTACCCGGCTGTCATCTGCCTCTTCCTCCCCAAGGGACTGGTCCTGTGGCAAGGCACATGTGTCCATCTGCACACTCAAGACCCTGGACACTTTTCATGGATCATGCCTCACTTACCTTGCTCACTCGCTTTGAGATGACGTCAACCTCCAAGTCCCACTTTAGAAATGTCCTGGGCTGAATGGCTGAATGTAGAACCGTTCTCTGGGTCAGCAAGCTCAGTTAGAACCAGTCTGGTAAAAAGGATTGAACCACTTTATTTTCTCTCTACCCCTCAGCCTTTTCCTCTTCATGACTGAAGCCACAGAACCTCCACCTGGAGGTCACCCACCCCAGGCTCTGGATTCTGAGCCAGCCCCATGTCAGGAGTCACATCTCAGTGTCCAGGCAACTCACGGTCAAGTCTCCTTGTTGCTCCCAGCTCTTCTGTCTCAGAACTAACAACTGATTTCTGCCACTGCTCTTGGGACAGGTCCCTGGTTTATACTCATGTGCTGTGTTGACCAGCAGTGGGGTTGGAACCACCTGACTTGGCTTCTGCATGTGACTCTTTCAAGGCCAGAGGAGAAATGGCCTCAGCATGCTCTGTGATGGAGAAGGGGGAAGTTTTAAGGTTAAATCTGGGATAGATGCCAAAAATCTACTTCACACTGGACTCATGGGTGTGGCAGAGGCAACAAAGGCCAAAACCAGCCAGCAGGGAGAGACCTCTCAGGGCTGCCGCTGGATACATTCACCAGAGGTGTGGTGCAGCAGCAGCTGCAGGAACGGGCAGCAAAGTGGTTTTCAAGGGGCTGAGCAGTGACTACATCAGAAAAGCCAGGATAACCAGAGCTGGTTAGCTGAGGGGTAAGGCTCCCAGCAATGCAGAGTCTAGAAGTCCAAGGCCATCTCGGAAAGCATGTTAAATGGAATAAGAAGGAATGCAGACCAGCAACATGCAGAACATCCCATAAGGAAGCCTGAGTTGCATCAAGCCTGATTGCTATAGGGCAATTCTCCTGCCACTGACAAACACTGGGACTTGATTTCATTAAAGGAGAGAGGGGATCAAGATGGCCAAAGAGATATAACAACAACAGCAAAAACAAACCACAACTGCACTAAAAACAAGAGGCAGTGTATTGAAAGGTCCAGGAACTTTGAGGCAGCTCTTAAGGATGGGAAAAGTCTAGGGTCATCATGAAGAAGAAAATCACAGTCCTGAGGTTGTGCAGTACTAAAACATAGAGAGGGCTGATCCAGGATTTGATGAGATTGGAGGCCAAGAATATTGGGAGGTTTCCAGCGGGGGTCGTTAATCACTTGGGATGCCATATAGGAGCAACCACCTGTCCACCCTCAGGTTAAGAAGCAAGCACTAAGGGTGTTAGTCACCCAGTAAGGACCACTGGGTTCTAATGGTTGTGATGGAGGTTGAGATGGGGCCCTGGCAACCCCCAGGAGGGGTAAGGTGCCCTCTATGCCCAGGAGATTAGATGCAGTAAATAGAATATTGGCAGAAAGGCTGAGAACTCAAATGTGAAATGGAGCACACAGCCTCTAAACAGTTGGAAAAAGCCATACAAGAGAGTTGTACCAACCCCAACAAATGCAAAAGTTTACATCCAAAGAAGCAGACTTAATAGAGCAAACAGAAGAAGCCAACAGGCACATATATAATTAGAATTCTCAGAGAGAAATAAAATGATATTGCCCACAAAAAGGAAGGCTTTAGAGATGTTGGAAATGAAGAATTTGATGACTGAAGTAAAATAAAACTCTCAGTAAGTGGGCAGAAGCATTGCCGCTGACAAGAGAATAAGTTGAAAGGGTGAGCCAAGGAATTCTCTCAGAATAGCAAAAACGGACGGGGAGACAGAAAGTATAAAGAGGGTCAAGAGAATCAGAAGATGAACCCAGAAGTTCCCAGCATTCATTGAACAGATCCTCAGGAGATAAGGACAGAGGCATGGAGGACAGAGTACACTCACCAGGCATAGAAGAGAGTGTCCCAGAGTGAGGACAGGTGTGGAGCCCAGAGTGCAAGTGCCCATGGCGGATGTGCAGAGTCAAGGACAAACAAAATGAAAGACTCCTACCAAGCTGTGTCGTGGTGACATTTCAGACATCAAGGATAGAAGGAAAACTCTAAATGCTTTCTGGGAATAGTGGGATGGGGAGAGGAGGAGCTCTGTTACTACAAAGACAACATGAGATGCAAAAAGAGACTGGAACAGTATCTTCAAACTTCCAAGGAAGATCCTTTCGAATTAGCATTCCATAACAGGTGAAACTATGACACAAGTGTGAAGGCACAAAGAGAGATACTTTCAGACATGCAAAGATTAAAAAATTTTACATCTCAGATCTGATCTGAAAAAAGAATCAACTCAGGAAGTATGATACAATAAGCAGCAAAACAACTGGCAAGCTCTCATGCTAAGTCTAAATAAATACTGACTACTTTTGAAATTGAGATGTAATTCACATACCATAAAATTCCTCCTTTCAAAGTGTACAACTCAGTGGATTTCAGTATATTCACAATGTGCAACCTTAACCACTCTCTAATTCCACAACATTTTCACTACCCGACAAGGATCCTGTACCCCATCAACCGTCACTCGCCATTCTCCCCTCAAAAAATGAAACATGGAGTTATCCCATGACCAGCAATTTCTCTAGAAGGTATATACACAAGAGCACTGGAAACATATACTCACAAACTTGTGCTATGAATATTAACAGCGTCATCATTCATAATAGCCAAAAAGTGAGAACAACCCAGTGCCTATTGACTGATGAATAAACAAAATATGGTATGTCTATACAATGGAATCTTGTTTAGTCTTAGAAAAGAATGAAGTGCTTATACATGTTACAATAGGGATGAACCTTGATAACGTTATGGTAAGTGAAAGAAGGCCAACAAAAAAGGCCACTTGTTGTATCATTTCATTTATATGAAATGTCCAGAATAGGCAAATCTATTGAGACAGTAAACAGATTGATGGTGGCCAGGGGCCTGGGGAAGGCGCTATGGGGAGTGACTGCTAGTGAGTATGGGGTGTCTTTTTGGGGTAGTGCAAATGTTCTGTATTTAGACTATGGTGATGGTTGCACAACCTTGTGGACATGCTAAAAACCAATAAATTCTACATTTTAAAAGGATGAATCAACAGCAATGCTTAACTAATTGCATACATTTTTAAAAGATTGTATTCTCATATTACTTGTTTGATTGAAATAGAGTTTAAAAAACTGGAAAAAAGAAATGTAGTGAACCAAAAATGGCATGAGTCCATCACATATATATACATATATATGTATATATATGTATATATATGTATGTATGTATATATATGTATATAGTTTTTTAAGTTCTTTATTTACTTTGAGAGAGACAGAGAGAGCATGAGTGGGGGAGGTGTGGAGAGCGAGAGGGAGAATCCCAAGCAGGCTCCATGCTGCTCAGTGTGCAGTGAGCATGGAATATTTTTGTCTGTTGTGTTAGAACTATGTCACAATGTAACAGCCTCCATTTAGACATTGGTTTATAGTAAACAAAGCTTGACATGTACAAAACCAAAGAAACAAAATAAAAAAAACTCTCTTAGCAAGAATATTCCAGGCTCTCTCATAGGTTGTTTTATTTCTTTTTCACTCTAAAGTGACACTTAACATTGCCTGCCAAGAGCATTCTCAGATTGGTGTTCCTTTCTGTCAAATGCATTATCCAGCTTAGTAGTTCAGGTGGATTCAAATCTTTGCAGAGAAAAGATAAGTTTGTGACTAGGTGATTCTATTTAAAACAAAATACTGTAACACATAGGAAAGGATATTTTACTCACAAGTTCTAAGAAGAAGCAGTAGGATGTTTGTGAGACAGAGTGATGTTGATTTCAAGGTTTATCAAGACATTAAAAATTAACTTCACTGATGCATTAAATATAAAATATAAAATGCATTCAAATATAAAAGTGCTTATACTTATAAATCCTTGAGGTTCATTCTGTTACAGTATAGCAAGATGTTTCTCTATTCCAGAAACTGTTCTGCATGAGTTTTATGTGACTTATAGACACAGCAGTATTTTCAAACAGTAAAATAAGAGACAACGATTCCATAATTTTTGTACATGTAAAATTTTTTTAAACATTTTTTCACATTTTTATTTTTGTGAGACAGAGCACAAGCAGAAGAGGGGCAGGGAGAGAGGGAGATGCACAATCCGAAGCAGACTCCAGGCTCTGAGCTGTCAGCACAGAGCCTGATGCAGGGCTTGAACACACAAACTGTGGGATCATGACCTAAGCCAAAGTCAGATGCTTAACTGACTGAGCCACCCAGGCACCCCTGTATGTGTAAATTTAAACTCAGACAAAATATAAGATCTCCTTAGACAACTCCTTAATATTAGACACACACTCCACTCCTTCCTAACACCTTGCCAAAATAATTCACTATTGAATAATTCACAATTTGAATGTGGAGTTTTATTTGTCATATGATAATTACAGCTATGTGGGAGCAACTCTTTTCTTTTTTTTTTTTTTTTAAGTTTATTTATTTATTTATATTGAGAGGGAGAGCACATGAACAGGGGAGGGGCAGAGAGAGAGGAGAGAGAGAATTCCAAGCAGGGCTTTTTCCTATGGACTGTGAGATCATGACCTCAGCCAAAGTCAAGAGTTGGACGCTTAACCGACTAAGCCACCCAGGTGCCCTGCAACTTTTTCTTACACGGAGAGAGAGATGTAGAAAGGGGATTTAATATTTGCACTTCCTTACACAGACATTAGCAACTCCCAAAGTGAAACACTTTAGGCTTCAGGCATGCAGACATCTTAGAAGAAGCCTGGGAGATGAGACCCCTCTCTAGGAGTAAGAGATCTTGTGGGATTTTGTGAGGATGCTTTGGAATTTCCTTGGAAAAAGTGTTAATGCATTTTGAGAAGAAAAGCTGGAGGAAGTAAACCTTATTAAAGCCAATGGTCTTTATTAATTGCTTGGGTTAGATTTTTATCACGTACTTAAAGACACAGCCAAGAGCACATGGTTTCATCAGTAATAGTGTTCGTAATGTTGGTGCTTAATAGACCATTACAACTACTTGGATTAAAATAGTGACTATCAACACAGATTCTGGACTTCCTCCATAACCACACCCGAATGCTCTAACAAGAAGCCCCAAATAAATATCACATTAAGAAAAATGAACTTCAGCTATTTTAATATTGAATAACTAGACACAAATGAAAATAGTATTTGACCTTATAAATACAGCACTTTAATCAACGCTACAATGGGTACATTTTTACAGCATAAATTACTGTACACAATTGTCCTACTTAAAATCCTCTTCAATTCTGGAAACAGTTGTAAGACCAATTCCTGTAAGAGGAGACGATAAAGGCCCTGTAATCTGGTTTTGCAGCTGCTAAAATTGGATCAGTGGAAAAGTCTCGTGGGACATAAGCAGGTTCCCAGGTTGCTGACAGACAGCTCTCCCAAGACCGAGATACACAATTTGAAACGGTGTTTGATGTGACATGCTATATAGGAATATTGAGTTAGCGTTGCCAACTCCATGAATAAACATCTAAGATGATACAGGATAAAAGGGTGGAATTTAAAATTCCTGCTCTGACTGAGGCAAACTTACATGGGAGTGACTTTCAACTTGATTCCACAGAACCATAGAGTAAGCTGCTATTTGTTATGCTGTAGTAGGAGTGTTTGTTCCATAACATCCTGCCTGAGAAAAGGCAGTATAGCATCCAAGTGCCTAGCTGGCGTATCGACACCTCCTCATGCTAATAAACCCCATGTTGCCATTCTAGATTTTTTTTTTTTTACCTAAATACTCAGAATTCACACTGGATAAGGTGTTGTGCTTTTGTGGAAAGGGTGTTAGTATCGATTTGGGCCTAAATGAGGATGGATCTTGTAAGACCTTCAGCAATTGCTCTTTTGTACTGGAGAAAACCTAGGGATTTTCCAATGGGGATGAAAAGAAAAAAAAGCTCTTTTCAATGGGTATTTCATGATTATTTTGGTTACATCAAAGCACTGCTTTAGGGATACAAGGAAGCCCTGTGTCTAAGTCATATAAATATTAGATAAAAGCTAAAAACTTCTATCCAACATTGAGGATCTTGACCGCGGTGGTATGAAACATTCAGATTAGTCAGATTTCCAGTTTTCGTTTCAATGTTTGGGGCTAGAATATACAGTCTCTAGTTGGGCATCACAAAAATTACTAAGGTCTTACGTTGATTTTTCCCTCTCCTGGTACACTGACTAAAATGTAGCCTACAATTAAGTGATTATGTTGAGGCAACCTAACCCACTAGAGAAAATATTTACTTTCTCTCAAGAGAGGTTTCCTTTTTCCTGAAGCTCATGACATACCCAAGTCCCTTATGACAGATCTCCTTTCTCAGGAATAAACCTCCCAAAGAAGCTTATCTTCCACCTCCTGGCCCCAGACAGACAGACAAACAAACAATCAGAGGCACAAGGTGCACATGTAGGCAACTCAGCCTCCTGGCACTCAAACAAACACCATGAGAGTATGGAAAATGAGACTGTGCTGTGTTCTCTGGCTCTATGAAGATATTGAAACATGGTGTTCAATAAGTAAGTTTTCTCCTGGAAGATGGTGCACACTGGAAGCTTGGACCCAATGTTCCTTCTTCCCCTTTCCATCTGGACACCCCTTAATTTCTTAAGGCTGGGACTGGATGAGAAAGGGGAGGGGCGATTGCACCACCAACTGGGGTACTTGGTAGCCCTGCTGCTCTTGGCAAGGACTCTCCCTCCCCGCCGCCGTCATTGGTCTTAGAGCTCTGCCTACAGGCAGGATGGACTCAAAGCGGTAATGACAAAGGCTGAAGAGTCTTATGAAACGGTCTGTGGTTATCCCACTGTCATCTTCCTGGTCCTCTGGAATCTAGTCAGGGCTGGGACAGAGTCCCATGCCCTGCATCACACACCTTTGTATCTTGGTGCCTGTAGATACAGTATATTTCTGTTGCTTCTGTGCTGACAATAATGCGTGACTCTTGCTGAGTGTGACAGCTGGGGATCTCAAAATGCTTGCTCAGATCTGTTGATCCTCACACTCTGTCTGAGGTCGTGGGTGTTCTGAGTTACATTTCACATAGAGGAAACTGAAGTATACAAGGGAGCTTTATTCAAAGATCAGGTGCAGCAGGTGAAGGAGGGGAGTGTTTTCCTGAGTTCTCATCCCAACATCACTGAGTTCTAATATTGAATCCTTGTTTTCTTAAAGCTTCCACTGTCTCTAGTAACTGTTCATCTAAAAAGTCAAGATACTAAAACCTGACATACAGAACTTAGAAGGGAAAAAAAAAACCAAAGGAACAAAAAAATAACCCAGCTCACAGGGCAGGACACTTTTGGGTTGAGCTGGCAGCCCTAGGAACTTCAGAAGATTAATAATCAGGTTGCAAATTACTCAAAGGAAAGTGTTAATATTGATATTTCACCACACAAATAGGCCCCAGAGATAGCTGGTGAGGCCACAAACGTGTCTGTCACCAAAGATTAGTGTGTTATGTGCTTACAATTTTTGACATCTCAACTACATGGCCATACTTTAGGCTTTGTGATCTCTCATTTTGTAGGATGGGGGTAACAGAGGAGACTTTAATAAGTCATGTATCTTTGACTACTGTGAGTAGAATGCTGTTCAGTCAAGTAGTGTGTATTCCTCAGTGTTAAGTATTTTCTCTTTGCTCATCTGGACATCTAGAAGTCAAGAGATGATAAATGCTGGGGAAAAAGTGAGTTTTTTTTTATGGAAAACTGAAAAAGGGTTGAAGAACAATACAGGAACCAGAATATTGTAATTATTTTTCTAACCAAGCACCACTGTTTGAAAAGCCTAAACACTGGTACTATTTGACGTTGTCTTTGGATATATTTTCCGATGAGCTTTTCCTATGTCAGAAATGAGTAGAAAACAAGTCCTTGATTCAGCTTTCCAGGCCTCATCATTACTTCCTGATGCTTCAAGACAAATGCCAATGATTGTTTTGACTTGCAGTTAGTACCTTGAGTTCATCCCTCGGATCAATGTGTTTAAAACTGGCTGTTAAGAGGTGGATTTTCAAAGCAACACATAGGGGTTTAATCCCCTGATTCCCATTACTCGAAGAGCTGTGAAGCTGACTCCCCTTGGAGCCAGCCCCAAATTACCCACTGCTGCCTCAGAATGCCAATTAAATAATAAAAACCAAAACTGTGGTCAGATGTAATTAGTTTGAGAACAGAGTTTTATAATTTCCCTCATGCCACACAAACAAATTGACCCCTCTGATGACATATACAGAATAATTCAGTTTGGACAAAGAGAACACAGATCTCAAATCTGAACATTTCTTGTGCTGTTTGTTAGGAAGTTGTAATAATGAAAACTGTGCTTGAAAAATTGTTGGAAATGCAGTTTATGTAGTTAGGTTTTCTTTCTTTCATTAAAAAATGTCTTTCAAGACTCCAGTTGGTCCATGTTTCATTGAAAATGTGTTACTTCTTAAAAATATGATTCTGATTAGTATAGACTTCAATAGCAGGCAAACTGTGTAAGAGAAAGACAGTTCTTGAAAGACTGTTGAGTGTTTCTTAGCCCAAACCACTTCTGAAAAGAGTATCAAGGTCCCTGGAGCAAGCAAAGCCAGTCCCCTGTCCTGGCCATTTCTGGGATGAGGTGGTCTCCATAGTGGCCCCGAGTTAGGGTCCTCTTGCAAGACAAGACAATTTGAATCTAAGGGTAGGGGCTGGGTAAGGTGAAAAAGTCATTCTGTTTTTGTTGCTGTTTCTGCTTCTTTGGGAAGGAATGGATTGAAAAAATTTGGGGAGAAGAGTAAAAATAAGGTTAAGAAAAAACCCTCCCACACAGAGAGATATATAATGGCAAGCCACTGTTCTAATATTTCTGTCTTCATTAGTTCAAAATTCTCCTATTTTACTCAACCAAATATTGCAAACATTATTCCACCTTGTTGGTCCGAGCTGAAAAAACCTGGCACATATAAGTTAACTTGTGTCATTAAGGAATATTAGGTAAAACAGTATACCAGGACTACTGGGTAGACAGGCATCAATGCAGTCATCAGTATGAACTCCTCAAGCTTTCTATTCAGCATTTCCTGGGACACTGGGGGGTGTTCTTCTGCACATGCATGTGTGCATATATGTGCTGGGAAATGGGAAAGACAAGTTGTAAACTAGTTATAATGCAGGAGAACATGCTTCCATCTTGACTGTGAAAAATGTCAGGCCTATAGTAATGAAAATCCATGGAAGCTACATTTAAAAGATTCATGAAACAACAAGGTTGCTTCTGAAGAGATTATGAACGAGGGACCAGAATTCTTATTTGAACGTATTTTGATTCTGAAGTTTCCTTGTAAAAATATTCACAGAAATTGGTGGACATTTTTTTTTTTTTACATACAACTCGGTTTCTCTCATTTACAACATAAGTCATTTAATGTAACATTTGCAACCTTAGAAAGGCAGACATATTTAATCCAAGTCAGTTTATAAATTCCAATTTCACATGGATTAAAAACTGCAGATAAATTAAGTCACAATAATATCCTGTACATGCATTAAGGCTGGTGACTGCTAAAGTCTCTTGGGTATCTACAAACAGGAAATCACACACAGATTACTGGGTCTGAAGAGTGTCTACATCATTAAAAAAATCTTGCTTTTTTTTTTTTTTTTGTTTTGCTTTTTTTTTGGTGATACAGGTTTCAACAGTAACTCTGGAAAACTGTGAAAAATGTTATTTAAAAATATATATGTATATACTACTGCACAGTTTCAAAGATGTGATTCATAAATAATGTTGGCTGCACTGATTAAGTTTTAACAATTACTGTACTTCCAAGGTGATGCGAACACGCAGCGACTTATACTCAATGTTAGGCACTAGTAATATCCTTCAGGCATACTACAGTTTTATGTTAGCTGTATTGTACATATATATTTTTAAATGTATGCATTTATACAAACTGTGTATATCATGTATGGGATGTCAGAAATGTACACATCACTGTTATATAATACACACATCATTGTTTTACATACTAGGATAAGTTTTAGTGCAGAAAATCTCATTGCATTGCATTCCATGTGTTCGATCTAGTACACAATTTGTCAACTCTTCAGATTATTTTTCCAGTACATTCTTCTTTAGATAGGGGGTCCGAGTTTGTGTCTGCAATCTGCAAGTTTCCAGAAATATCTGTTTTAATCAAACCTCACTTTCCAGGCACACTCCTTCACATAAGTCTGATCTCTGTAGAGAGTAGTAACAAATCCCAAATTTTGATCAGGAATATATTTGGGTTACTTTCAAAGGTAACTCTAACATTGTGATAAAGGAAGGCATCCACTCAGGTCATGGAAGGATAAGGTCAGTCGAACTTATGTTGAACTTCTGAGGAAATTATATGTCTTCAAAGAGAAAAAAATGATAGTATGTTTAAATGGGAGCATCTGTGGAAAAATATACATGAGACTGTCAACAGTGGTTGTCTTTCAGGGATGGGACGTGCTACCTTCTACTTTCTACATTGCTGTATTGTTTGAATCTTTACAATGAGCATGTATTACTTTTATAATCCAAAAACACAAGAAAGGTATTTCTACTTTGAACAAAGCTAAATAAAAGGAATAAGTCATGAATGACTTTCACAAGTAACAGTCAGAAGATGGTTCCTTACCAAAATCATCTATGCCAAAGCCAACAAAAACTGCTGCCCTCACGTGGTCAGTTGATGAGATCAAAGACAGGGAGAGGAACTGCATGCTCTGACCATCTCCAAGATGACGACTTCCAAGTGTTTTTTTTGCAGAACATGGGCCACGTAAGTGCTGATAAAATGCTGTGGGCACAATCAGCCAGGGGCCTCCTGTGGGTCTACATGGGGTTTTGTGGGTAAGCACGTTATGGGCCGCTACAAGACCCGTGGCTTTGAGGATGGGCAGGGCCAGAAAGCACCCAGGGGATGCACGATGGACCCTGAGGTTCATCCCTGTGAGAGTTTCAACATTTCATCAGGATTCATCAAGGGTAACTAGAACTAAGCTTTAGTCCTCCAAAAAAAAAATCCAAAATTTCCCAAGTTAGACTCAAATTTCCAACATAGGATGGGATCGCAAACTCTCCCAATAGCTAGTGAAAGGGATGTGAGGCGCCCCACAGTTGGACAAATGTAAAATAGAAATACTGGTAACATTTCAGGGCCAAAGCCAAATGCAAATTTCACAAACCCTTCACTGGCTTCATTTCACTTCAGACCCTTCACTTTAAATTCATTTCAAATCACCTAAGTTGTTCAATCATTTGTACAGTTTTGAATCAGTGCTTAGAATGACAGCAGTCTTATTTCCCATCTACAGATCAGGTGACAAAAATGTTAACATTACAACCAAAGCAGTAAGAGCATCAGGGAAAGCATATATCACAATCTACTATAACTGTTTTGTGCCAGCATCACCTTGGAAAATGGAGCGTTCCACATACTGCATCACCTGTCTCTTTCTCAGACCACCCTGGTGCAATTCTGTCAAGTGAGAGGCTTCAAGCACATTATTTTTGCTTTTAAGGACATGGCAAGGTATATCCTCTTTTGCAGAAGTTTTTCTTCTTACCAGTATTTTTTATATTCAAATATATTTAACAAGAAGACTAAATCTAGGGCATGACAAGAGACTATAAAAGAAGTAAGTTTCATACAAAGACTGTAAACAAGATGTCAAAAAACTAAAATGTAAACTTAATTGAAAAGAAAAGAATCAAGGGCAAGACGTAAACATACCAGACGTACAGGATGCAAACAGGATGTTCTAGTCGTTGCTACCCCAAACAGGGTTGTGATCATTGCAAAAATAACTCACCCCGCACAATAAGCAGCTTGCAAATCAAAGCCTGAAACATATCCCCCAGATCAAAATGCTATTAGAGGCCTGCATTCTGCACAAAGAGTGAGAGGGTGAGACAGTCTCACGATAGCAAATATTTCTCAGCCTGATAAGCAGCAGATACAGACTCCTAGTGAAGAGATGTTCTAGGTAATGTCCCATTTGGCCAAGAAAATTTGCAAGAAAGCTATCGTGGGAAGAAAAGACTTGAAACATATTGGCTGACAAATGCCATGTGGCTCTATGGCTGCTGTGTCACAGTGGCAGGAAGAAAACACACGTGGGCTGGGCAGGCTTACTGTTCCACGTGCAGAAGGTTTCAATTCCCAACTGAGCTCCAAGCTCAGTTGTTTGTTCTTGTTGGTCAGCTTTCAATGACACTGTTTTTACCAAATCCCAGTGCCATTTTCATATGATTTTGGGGGCAGGGCAGGGAAGGCCTGTGGGATTTGATCCATTTGCTTATAACGCATTTAGTTGGTAATAAAGTTGGATGGAAGGGTGCGTGTTAGACAAAAGGCAAGGTATTTGGTAACATGCAATCTAGTAAACGTCCAGCACAAAAATAACTGACTTTTTTTTCGTTATTCAATTATCCATAATACACACAATCAAAAATTAATTGGGGAATAGTATATTAATACTGAAAGTAATCAACAGTATAAGAACTAGGTTCATCTTAACTGGCAGTCAAGCTTTTGGTGTGCTGTATTGCACCTGGTTAACTAACCCATGAGATTTTGGTTGAATGTTCTAAGAAGTCATGGTTTAGCTTTGAAATAGAAAGTGTGTGTGTGTGTGATTTTGTGCGTGCGTGCATGTGTGTAAGTGTATATTCTCTAATCAGAAAACTCTGATCACTTTGTCTAGCTTGGGATTATGAAAACTAGACAAAAATGTATTTTAAAGAGCTGTATATCTTACACACATACACAGGCAACTTCTTTTACGCCCACACATACAAACACACATGCCCTGGGAAAAGACCATTGTTCGATGCTGAGAAAATATTCACCGCAGTTCGATAAATGCTGTGGCTGGGAATTTCAGTAGCACAGTGTCCAGAAACATTGAGCCGTCCATGGAGATGAGAGCACAATCCAGCTCGGGGGCAAGTTCCCTATGACAGGTGGGTGCTGTTCCGCAGCCAGTGCAGGCCCTGCTGGGAGTATTGGACCAGGTGCTCCATGCTGCTGTGCAGGGTGACAGGCCCCATGAGCAAATCCAGGTCGTTGAAGAATTCTAGAGGACAGAGAGAGTCGTTTGAGTGACACACGTGCTGAGCGTGCTACCCTGAGAGACCTGAGTGACTTAAAAAATCCCATTCACAGTCTCTATATAAATCATGCACTCTCTATTCCATCAGGCAACTTTAGCATTCCACTGGACAAAATAAAACCCAAAGGTAGAGAACTCATCCTATATCCAATTAATTCTATTGGCCATTTCTCATTTATTTATGTATTTATTTTAAAATTTTATTTAAATCCAAGTTAGTTAACATACAGCGTAATAATGACTTCAGGAGTAGAATTTTGGGATTCCTCACTTACATATAACACCCAGTGCTCATCCCAACAAGTGTCCTCCTTAATGCCCACCCCCACTCCCACCTCCCCTCCAGCAACCCTCAATTTGTTCTCTGTATTTAAGGGTTTCTTATGGTTCCCCTCCCTCTTTCTTTTTATCTTATTTCTCATTCAAACGAATAACATTTACTGGGCCAAATGGCAAAGAAAATTTACTTCCTTAGACTGCATTGTCCTTGTGCACGAATGCATCCTGCCCTAGATGTGGCTTATGGCTCTGTCACCCCTTAATACTGTACTCAACTGTAGCATGTGCTGAACCCCTGCAGTGAGTCCAAGGCAGAAGGGTCCAGGACCTTGGGGTCAAGTCAGAGATGGGTTCTGAAAAACCCCTACTGAGGTCACCTTCTAGTCCTGGGACATTCTCTAGGTCTGTGCCTTCGTTAACATTTATTATGTGCTGAGGCACTGTGCTAGGTGCAGGGGGTAGAGGTAGGGGGTACAGAAGACGAATAAGGTGCAGGCTCTGCTCTCTCAGAGATCACGGGATAGTGACTCAGAGAAACAATGGCTCATATGGCTGTTATACTGTCATAACTGGATCACTGAACAACAGTCTTTGAAAGTGAGAACCTGGGAGTTTTTCAAAGTTCCTCATATACATGCTGAATGATGTCCTGCTGGAGAAGGTGAGGGAGAGATTAGAGAAGACTCTGAGGTGGTGGGGAGGGAAGCCAAGGGAGGAATCCAGGAGCAGAACTGGGGAGGAGGGGGCAGGTCCAGGAAAAACGCCGACTTTACCCTGGACATGTAGCATTGAGCCCTCTGGTAGGAGACATCCAGTAGGCAGCTGGCAGTGCCATCTGGAGTGTGGCCTGCTCAGGGTCTCCCAAACTGGCCATGTCAATTTTTATACGTCCTGTCCCTTCTGTTGTGTCCACCGGGGATGCCCACCCCACTCCATCTCAGCTACACAACGACTATTTGCCTTTCCAAACCCTGTTCCCTGTCAATTCCTCTAGGAGGCCTCTCCTGGTGGCCTCAGTCCCCTGGCATTGACCTCCCTGGCATTCCCATTAGATTTTCAGGGTGTGTCACCTCTGGGATGCATGTTATGTACTATCCGGTTTTATTACCAATTTCATGTACTCAGGACCCACGTGCTTATCTATGCCATTAATTCCTCATCTCATTGTGAACATTCTGGTCTTGTCCTCAGAAGCTTATGCTTTTGTGGGAACAGAATTCGCACTTAATGGCTTGAAAGTGAACTCAGATTTGTGCTCTCCTGCTGTGGGAGGGAGAGTAGTAAATTGGTATAATCATTTGGGAGAAAAGTTAATATATATTAAGATATATAACAATATATATCTTAAAAGAATCTATAGCTGTTGACCTCCAAATTCTCCTTTGTATGAAAATAATCAGAATATAGACAATGATTTATATAAGGAGATTTGTCATAACATTATTCGTAGTAGAACAAAAGTTGGAAGTGACATAAATGTCCAACAAGAAGGGAATGGTTTTGAGAAATCATGATACTTTATGACTGTAAGACCACTATTATGACAGTCTTCTAGAACATTATAAAAGATGTTTTTGAACTAGTTAGTGGCATGGGAAAATGCCTGATACTGTTAAATGGAAACAGGATATAAAACTGTATATGAACTATAATCTTATTTTGGCAAGAATTGTGCATGTTTGGAGAAGACTAGAGGAAACTTCGGTAGAATGTTAACAGTAATTATCTCTTGGTGATAAGATTACTGATAATTAAAAATGTTTTTCCCTGTAGTTTTCCACACTTTACAAATTTAGCCACAGTAGACATGCATTTGTTTTATAATCTGTGAAAACAAACCTTAAAGAGAAATAGAACTTACTGCTGCCTATAAAACACTCTCTTTTCAGTGGCAAGCAGCTATCACTTATGCAGCCAGGAACATTCATCCTCATTAATTAATAGTTAAATGTTTCAGGTCCCTAGTTGTATTCTAGGCACCGTGCAGGTCTTGGGAACACTAAGCTGAATAGAACGTTACCCCTACCTTCACGGAGCTCACAGTCCCAAAGAAGAGCATATGTGTATATATCTCTATCTGTATTTACACCATTTCTATGTATCTGTATCATATCTATGTCCACCTCCATCTCTAATCTCCTATAGTCAAGATTAAGGTAGGTTAAGGCATGAGAGACCCTGAGTGAGGGTGGGAAGTCAGGAAAAGTTGTGCACAGCTTCTACCGTCTCCTCTGGTAAATGACGAAAACTTGCTCAATGATGTCCCGCGTCAGGCTGGCTCCCTGGGTTGTGGTTGGAACCCACACACACACTTCCTAGAGGCTCACACACCTCTGTTTTCCTTGGCCAGGTTGTCTGCCATCTCCCAGTAGTCATAGCTGTGGAGAATGCTGTTGGTGATGCTGACGTGGTTGGCTGCCATCTGGTGGATGCGCTGTGGGATGCTGACGATGGTCGAAGGGGACAGGGTGTTGGCATTGGAGAGGCTCCCCTGAGATCCCACGGAGCTGGTTGGAGAGGGGTTGGGAGACATGGGGGATGGGGTTCCAGTGCTCCTGGAAGGAGAGAGCGTAGAAAAAAACAAGAGTAGGGGGGCTGGTACCAGGTGGGGTAGAACAGCCCCCCAGGGTGCTGTAAGCAAAGTAGCACATAGCCCAGCATCATGCAGTGCCTCATTTATCACCTTTACTTTGGAGAAATGAACTTACTTTCCACTGGCTCCCCATGGAGATGGGGCTTGGGCAGCTTTAGATGAATTCTGCAGGAAAAGAAAAACGTTGACAGTGAGTACCATCTGTTTAAGTTTAAACAGCTGACGATAACGTGTTCTCAGGTGACCTTTGAGAGACGTAATGGCAGAGGCTGCAGATAAAATAAAGATTCACAGAAATTGGATCTGGGAAGTTACAATTACTAGGCTACTGGTTTCTTTTCTGGAAGCTGGTGGGGGGCAGCTGCATGGCCTGCAGGCATCCACCATGGGCTACAATGAAGAGCTCAACCCACAGGCTGGGTTTTCATGCACCAAATTCTGTGTACCAAATTAAATCATAATCCTAAGGGTCTGTTGAATCCTAAACCAGCCTAAGTTTTTTCAACTAGCTTAATTTTTCTGAAAAGGAAAAAAGGAGCAGGACCGCACCTTCCCCCTGCCACACCCACGGGGAACACCTTATATTTAAATGTAGGGCATATCTACAGAAACCACTGCCATACATTTAATGCCTGAAAATATATGAGACATCAGATTCTATTGTTTTGACTTATGAAGTTTAGAAGTATTTGTCTTAAAGGAAAGTGCTGTTGAAGTTTTCTAAAAGAACAAATTAAAATATATGTGCGTAACAGAGTATTAAAAAACTGACTTATCTGAGTATTTTGACTTAGGATGTTATGTTACATAAGCCAGTTGTTTGCATCAGGCATTGAAAAGAAGTTTTGACTTTGGCAAGGAAAGCTGCTAAATGTACAGACAGATTTCCTCTCTGAGAGTCTGATAATGCGTTCTTGGCCTAAGTCTATGGGACTATTAAAGAAAAAAATGGTCTTTAACGTTTATTTATTTTTGAGACAGAGCACGAATGGGGGAGGGGCAGAGAGAGAGGGAGACACAGAACCAGAAGCAGGCTCCAGGCTCTGAGCCATCAGCCCAGAGCCCGACGTGGGGCTCGAACTCACGGACTGTGAGATCGTGACCTGAGCCGAAGTCGGACGCCCAACCGACTGAGCCACCCAGGCGCCCTGGAAAAAAATGGTCTTTATGATACTGATGTGAATTTTGCCTTCCAGAGAGAAGAAAACAGCCTCAGCCTGGTACCCCAGAGACAAGGTGTTTCTTTGGTTAAAAAGGACTTTATGAAGTGGTAAGTGATTTTTAGTTTTTTAGCGGAGTTGTTACCAGAATGGTAAGAAATGGCCTTACAGGTGGAAATTCTATTGCCTTCATGCCTCTTCTACTACCAGTAAGCCCTGTGACCAAAAGCATGAGTGGGAATCAAGTCCTTTATTCAGAGGCAGCTCTGTATTGATAAAACACTTTGTTTATGGACAAATTATCATTGCCACCTGAAGGTTTCATAATCTCTGAACTTAAAATATCTTTTTTTTTAATATATGAAATTTATTGTCAAATTGGTTTCCATACAACACCCAGTGCTCATCCCAAAAGGTGCCCTCCTCAATACCCATCACCTACCCTCCCCTCCCTCCCACCCCCCATCAACCCTCAGTTTGTTCTCAGTGTTTAAGAGTCTCTTATGCTTTGGCTCTCTCCCACTCTAACCTCTTTTTTTTTTCCCTTCCCCTCCCCCATGGATTCCTGTTAAGTTTCTCCACATAAGATCCACATAAGAAAGAACACATATAGTATCTGTCTTTCTCTGTATGGCTTATTTCACTTAGTATAACACTCTCCAGTTCCATCCACGTTGCTACAAAGGGCCATATTTCATTCTTTCTCATTGTCACGTAGTACTCCATTGTGTATATAAACCATAATTTCTTTATCCATTCATCAGTTGATGGACATTTAGGCTCTTTCCATAATTTGGCTATTGTTGAGAGTGCTGCTATAAACATTGGGGTACAAGTGCCCCTATGCATCAGTATTCCTGTATCCCTTGGGTAAATTCCTAGCAGTGCTACTGCTGGGTCATAGGGTAGGTCTATATTTAATAAAATATCTTTTTTTAATGCTTATTTATTTTTGAAAGACACAGAGAGCATGAGCAGGGGAGGGACAGAGAGAGAGGGAGACAGAGAATCTGAAGCAGGCTGTCAGCAGAAAGCCTGATGCGGGGCTTGAGCCCACAAACCATGAGATCATGATCTGAGCCAAAGTCTGATGTTCAACCAACTGAGCCACCCAGGTGCCCTCATAGTCTCTGAACTTTATACTGTAAAGGCATTTAAATGGCCTTTAATTAAGGGTAGCCACCAATAGCCCCTGGAGGGGAAACTCTGATATTTAAGTTGTGTTCTTTGTCCATTCTGTACATATTCATGGATGGCATACATAGGCTAAGAACTTCCTATATCCCTTAAAAGTTATGTTGTAATCTCTGTAGCTTACAGAGTTCAGATTCCTTTTTTATTCAAGCATTTTCTTTTCTTTTCTTTTTTTGACTGTAGTAATGTTCTTCAGTATTAGCTCTTAGATTCTGACTTTCTGGAAGTAAAGGAATAGACTTAGTGTCTGTTCTTGTCATTATGACACAGAACGGTCAATGTGTCAAAACAGTTATCTCCTTGCCTTAGCACCTGGTTACTTTACACACGTGACCAGGAAGGAGCTAGCATGCTGGTCATAGCCCACAGAACCTCCAACGTAGCCTGGTCATCTGAGAAGTGGAGGTTGGGGATTAAAGGATCTAAAATGATGGTGTGTATCTGACATGGGGTTGGTGGAGGTGGAAATGCTATAATTTCTTGTTTCTATAGACAAATGGGCAGCAAAGGGGCTGAGAAATCTCAAATGAATAACTTTATGTCCACTTCACAAGTTAACCAGAGAAGGTTTTCTTTTTTTATTCTCCCAGTGAAAATGATTTCATTTCCTGAAATAGGGAAAAGTTAGCATATTTTCCAATCCTACCCTTATATTTACCCACTACCTCTGAGTTCTAACAAGCCATTTCTTATCATTTAAAACAATGCCTTGATTAAAAGTTAAATTAGCTACTGGAGAGAACTATGAGGAAGTTCTAAGTAGTTACCTCTAAGAGGAAGAAGCTCTAAAGGAACATGAGAAATTTGTTAGCTATAAAGAGGAATTTCCTAGGACACTAATATTCTTTCTCTTGAGGCCATAAAAATACTTGGACGCAAGGCAGGGAGATAAATTAGATGGACTCTCAAGGCCATTCTTTGAGCCTTGAACACCATGAGTATGTCATAAAGGGGGTTAGTGTTGATATCAGAGGGTTCCTGTATTATCCCCAAAGCCATGAATTCTACCAGGCTCCTCGAAAATGTCCATGACAGAGAGACCAGTGGATACAAGCAATAATGTTGCCCATTAGCCAGATAGTACCTTGAAATAGTCGATAAGTGCTTTTGAGTACTTCACAGCATGGTCCCTTTTGAGTCGAAACATCCGCCAGTACAGGAGAGCCAGGCATCGATAACTGCAGCAGAAAGAGAGAAATGGGCCCTGAAAGCATGAGTATGTCCTTTGCAAACAAGACTTAAAAAAAAAAACAAAACTCTTGTTCTAAGGCACTCAGCATTTATATCATGATTATATATATGTAATATTTTCAAACTTACATTTACGTCTGAAAAGTATCTGACCTTCCTTTAGTTCAAAAGATAGAATTCAAAACTTCAAGGAGTTATTCCATAAACATTATCTACCACTATATCACAGCTTTATTGCTTCTTTGTTGGGGCCAAGGGACAGGCCATTTTCTTCTTCCACCACTAGAGGACAGTCTCTCTCCATGGGAGGAGTGAGGGAGCATTAGCACAGGGCTTTCCCAGTCACTGGGAAACTCACTGGGGGAGTTTCAGGGCAGAGCCACCTTACTTTGATTTCTCTGGTGCCCTGACTTCTGCACCTTCGGCTTTGCTGAAAGAAAAGCTCTTCCACCTGTTTGTATTCCCTTCACTTTTAAACTACTTTACTGGACTGTATAAGTAGTTCAAATTAAAATATATGAATACTTTATAAACAGCAAAAACTCAAGGCTAAGAGTATCATTATTTTATTATTTTACATTTATTATTTACATATTAGTATTCTATCTTCTATAATATTAGGTATTAATCATCATTAATGTGTTAATCCTAATAATGGAACTTTACGTTTGAAAACAACAAAGAAAGCATTTACTGAGACATACCCTCCGCTTTTCCCTGGTGCTTTTCCCTCAATTATTTGCTAACTCAGTTCTGGTGCTGACATGCTAGAATGCCAATGTACCAACTACAACTTGCTAGTGTCTTCTGAGCACAAAAAATTGCAGATGGTGTGACAATGCAAAACTACCTGAGACCCTCTCTTTCTGAATGTTGCTGTTATTTTTTTTGAGACTTGATTCTCTGACTTGCAGATCAGGTTCTAGAGTAGAATATGAACCACTGGAGAGCAAAAAATGTTGGATCCCTATATAGGAGGAACCAAGACAGGTGTCCTACGATTTGGGAGAATGAGGTGAGGTGTTCCAAGGAGATATAATGGGGAAAATTGTTATTATTATATTCACATAGTCATTACCATTGTAATCACTACAGATACAGAAAAAAAAATCTATTACATGCTGGTGAACAGTTTAAAAGAAATGCTTCTGTTATTACAGTGTAATAAGCTGTTTCTCTGATGTGTTGAGAACTTCAGGGCACCATCTTGTTTTAGTCATAATAATCCCACATGTAAACGAACAAATGGATTATTTTGATTGTGTCTAAAGTGTCAAACACAAGAGAAATTACATTTGGCACAACTCACATTCAAATTATTAAAACACAGACCTACCTGATTTTAAAGTTGTGCATGCACTCACATACATACAAATACACAGAAAAAATTATCCTTGTGTAATGGACCTGTTGACTCTCAATCACTGTGAATTCACATCATACTTGGTAGGCCAGCAAGAAATTGTGTGGGCTCACCCCAGCCACCATCAGAACTGCATTTGTTTTTGCATGATAGAAGGTAATAGAAAAATGTATACATTTCAGCAGTTGGTTTGCCAATGAAGGTATACATGGCTGTGGAGGCTATTTTAAGTTGATATCATGCACTTACCATAATGCAGCCAGTTGTTTGTCTTCTGGTGTGGCATTAGGGCCTGAATGGGTTTTTAGTCTCATAGCATACCTAGGGGAAAGAAAGAAATGAAAAACCAAAGGAAAAAAAAAGCTTTCTTGTTAACAACAGAACATCTTCTATGATGGAGGTTCCCTTTGCCCCAAAACTTAGTTTTTCATAGCACTTGCTATTAATTCTTAAAAGCTAGCTAATGCTGCCCCATTTTCCCTAAGCATTACACTACTGTGATGACTAGAACAAAATGACTTTAATGATTGTCCAGCTACTTTCTCCCCCTTAACAATACAAGTTCAAATGCTACCGGTGGTTGAGAGTGAGGCCAGTTCAAATATTATCCATGAATATAGTGACACATCCATTTTTATAAAATTTTGACTTATGGCTGAGTGGCTGACAAGATTGAGTCAAGTTCAATCCTTCCAAACCAACCTTCAGAAAAATGTTCACTCCTTGTACTCAGATGAATGCTTGGATTCACCCCTTTTTCATTGTTATGGAACTCTTACTTTGATGGCTGTGTAAGTGTCCTAAAAAAGGTGGCTCTTTTGAACTTTACTTACTCCCATTTATTTCTCTAACCAAGGGGACAAATGGCCATTTCACTCTCCCAATAATATACCAAGTTACTTACAGACTCTTTGAGAGAGCGAACACATAGCTGAAATGGTCAGAGTCCTGGGTTCAAATCCTGGTTCAGCCTCTTATTAGTTGTGAGAGCTCAAATGAATGTCATTAAGCCTTGATTTCCTTATTGATAAAATATGATGAACACTGCTGATTACACAGTCTTGTTACAAGGATAGTATTTGTAGGTCATTGTAAATTGCTCAAGATATGATGCTGTTATTATACTAGGTCTACAACATGCAGATTTGCAGTGCCTCTGAATAGATCTCTGCAGTTTTCTTAGTGGTTGTTCTGGGTATTTACAATATATGTGAGTTATCACAATTCATGGGTATTAACATGTTCCACTTTGAGTGGAGCATGAAAACCTTATTTCCATTTATGTCCCTTTACTCACTTTCAAATAACATTGTCTTGAGTATCAGATGGTGGTACAGTTTTTTTAACCACTGAGTATGATTTATAAAACTCACGAAGAGGATAGTTTATTGCATGTAATCACATTTCTGTTCTTCCACTGTTCTTCATTCCTTCCTGACACTCCAATATTCCTTCATTTGTCATCTCCTTTAGTTTGAAGAACTTCCTTTAGCCCATCTTTATAGGTCAGAAACAAATACTTTTAGTTTTTCATATCTGAGAATATTTTTATTTCCTAGTCATTCCTGTATAATGAAGTTTCCCTGCATCTAAAATTCATTTTGATGGTTTTTTTTCTTTTACTAATTGAAAAATGTCATGCCACTCCCTTTTGGCCTCCATGGTTTCAGATGAGAAGTCTGCTGTCATACAAACTGTTGCTCCCCTACATTTCTCTCTGATTGTCTTCAGGATTTTTTTCCTTTGTCTTTAGTTTTCAGAAACGTAGTTATGATGTGTCTTGGCATGCATTTATTTTGGTTTATCCTACTTGGGTTTTTCTCAGCTTCTTGTACCTGTAGGTTTATATCTTTTGCCAAATTTGGCAAATTTCAGCCATTGCTTCTTCAAATACTCTTTTTTTTCCCAACGTTTTTTATTTATTTATTTATTTATTTATTTATTTATTTATTTATTTATTTATTTTTGGGACAGAGAGAGACAGAGCATGAACGGGGGAGGGGCAGAGAGAGAGGGAGACACAGAATCAGAAACAGGCTCCAGGCTCCGAGCCATCAGCCCAGAGCCTGACGCGGGGCTCGAACTCACGGACCACGAGATCGTGACCTGGCTGAAGTCGGACGCTTAACCGACTGTGCCACCCAGGCGCCCCTCAAATACTCTTTTAATCCCACTCTCTTCCTCTCCTGAGACTCCAATGAGACACATGTTGGATCTTCTGTCACTGTGCTTGAGGCTTTATACATTTTTTTCAGTCTATTTCTTTTTGTTGCTTAGATTGGGTAAAGTCTATTTTCTGTTCTCAAGTTCACTGATTCTATCCTCTGTTGTCTTGCTGGGGAAGGTCTTCAAAAAAATGTGACTGCCAGTTGACCTGTGAGCTGGACCTGGATGATCAGAGCTTCATCTCCTCCCTTGTCCTTGAAATGTGGGTTCTATTTGCCTTTTCTGTTCCCAGAGGCTGCTCCAAGGACACAACCTTGAGACAGCGTGTGGTGTTAAGAACACCTTCACAGTATACTTGAGTGAACTCATTAAGGCCTCCATATAAACTTTAAGAATTGGTGGGCAAGTATGGGAATCCATTAATTTTATGGCCACTCAAGACAAGTCTTATATGTAAGTTCTCTTTGCTTATTAAACCTGCCACCTACCAACCTGGAGTGGCCTGCCTCTTCCCCAGTGTCTTCTTGGCCCCCATGTACAGGGCCTGGTTTCAGATTATACCTGGGAATCTCCTGAGAGGGTTACGAACCAGCATATCTCCATGCTACTACTGAGCCCATCCAGTGAGATCTTTGTTTCTATTTTTCATTTCTATAATTTACATTTGGTTCTTTTTATTTTTTTAATGTTTATTTCTGAGACAGAGAGAGACAGAGCATGAGTGGGGGAGGGGCAGAGAGAGAGGGAGACACAGAATCCAAAGCAGGTTCCAGGCTCTGAGCTGTCAGCACAGAGTTTGACTCGGGTCTTGAACTCACAAACCATGAGATCATGACCTGAGCTGAAGTTGGTTGCTCAACCACCTGAGTCACCCAGGCGCCCCTGGTTCTTTTTTTTTTTTTTTTTAAAGAAAATTTATACTTCTTTGCTGAGATGTTCTATTTTTTTTTTTTTTTGTTCTTTTAAGAGAATTTATCACCATTTGTTGATCGAAGTATTTTTATGATGGCTGCTTTAAAATCCCTGTCAGATAATTCCAACATCTGATTTACCTTGGTGATTGGTGTCAAATGATTGTGTTTTTTCATTCCAGTTGTGATTTTCTGGTTTCTTGGTATGATGAGTGAGTTTCTATTGAAACTTGGGCATTTGGTTATTATGTTAGGAGACCCAGGGTTCTATTTAAATATTTTATTTTAAAAGGAAGTCACCCTGTTTAGGTTTAGCAGGCAGGTCCTGGCCTACTTCTGGGCTGTAGTTCCAATTACAATCTAATTTTCAGAGCTTTTGTGGCACCATTTTGATTTGTGGTGAGGGGGTCCACTTGCCAGCGTCCCCAGTCACTTGGTATCCCTTGGGGAGAAAGGAATTCTTCTGTCTATAGGGACAAAGAATGTAGCCTGAGCTGGACAGTTGTGGTGAGATCCTCCCTTGCCAGGGCTCCCAGCCCCCACTGGCTCTCAGTGGGGGAGAAGAGTCTCAAGCCTGGTGGGCAACATGCAGATATAAGTAATAAATTAATGTTATTTTCTAACTCAGATAAGAAAACTTTCTTTTGTCTTAGTTTTCTGACTAGTTCAAGGGATTCTACTCAGTCTGAATTATCTAGAAAATAGATTTTGTTCTCCATCATGCAATGATACTTATATTAGTGAACACACTAGAGTCCTAACTCTGGTGCAGGGCAGGTGTAGCACATCAGCACCTCCAGATGTATTTGACTGCCCTCAGGCTTTCATTGTTGTTTGGGATTGTTTTTTAAAATTTGAATGCCTTAAAGGGGGCCGTGCACACTGGCGTTCACCATAGGCCCTGTGACTGGTTTATTTATTTATTCCTCAAGTATTTATTGAACACATACTACGTTCAGGAACTGTTCCAAGGATTAGGGATACATCAGTAAACAAATCAGACTCCTCCCAAATTCCCTGGTTCAAAGCACTCACATTCTAGGACACCTTACTATTTTGTGCCTATCTACTTTCACCATGTTCTTCCCTGACTGCTTGTGGGTATCTGAGTCTGTGCCTTATTCTGAGGAAGGAATGTGATGATCTAGGATCTCATACAGTAATTTTACTATGGTGATTTCTTTTTTTCACTGACAAAAATAGCATACATATCATGTAAATAGTATGAAGGAATCACCAATACACTGACGTAGTAGAAATATTTTAATAACAAAAATGACTGGACAGTATTGACTTTTAAAATGGGGGATGGTGCTCACATTCAGGTTTAAGACCAAACAACATCAGCACCCTCTGAGACAGCATATCACAGGGTGGCTTTCCCTTCCTAAAATCCCTCCCACCCCGAATCTTCTTTCCTCTCATTAAATACTCCTGAATCATCTACTGATGGAGTTAAGATTTAGACTGTACTAACCTGAATCAGGTTAAAAACAAAAAAAAGCAGCATTGAGGTGAAATTAGTTCAAAATCTGCCACTTCTCAGCTGGGTGAAGTAGGCATGTCACATCTCACTTGGACTCAGCTTCCTTTCTGAAGTAATCAGGGGTTATAGGAGCTTTCCTGCTCACTCACAAGACAGCAAGGGAGGCAGGGTGTGTAAAAGAGCCTTGCAAAATCTTATGTTGTTCTTTGTGAGGATGCACCTTGGTTCTTGGTAGCTGATAGTGCAGCTGGAATTCTTTTCTCTGTATTCATAGTATTGACATACATTCCTCACCCCTTCCATTTCCCCAGCAAGACGTGGTGCTTACCTGATGAGCTCTACTGTTTCCGAATACATTGTATAGGGAGATTTGGATTCCATTGGGCCTTGTTCCATTGCATTTCCACACTCAATAAATGACAAAGCTGCTTCAGCATAATTCAAAGCCTTTCCAAACTTTTCCACCTGATCAACAGAGTTAATACAGTGTCTTCCTTAAGTATAGTTTTTAAAATGGCATTGTCACATAGTCAATATGCTTTATTTGAGAAACCTGACTTCTGAGTTCCAAAATCCTGTGAATGGAGCCGAGAGAAGAAAGAAATAGGATGCTTCCTTCTCTAGTTACTTTTGCAAATTGCTACTGGTTTAGGGTAAGTGGGTGAACGGTTATATACAGAATTGTACCAGATCCATACAACAGCTGCCAATCAGAATTGCTCAGAACTGCATGGTTGTTCTAATTTCTGTTTCCTTCTTTCTAACCCCTAATTGCTTGGCAACCTCACTCCTTGTCCCTCTATGCTATGCCAAATAAAAAATTATTTGGGATGATTACCTCAAGTTGTCTAAATTTATTTAGTTTCTCTCCACATCGATGAGGATAACCAGGAATCAGCTTCATATTATCAGGTTCTCATAAATCTGAACTTACACATCAAGTTCCTGGTTCCATATACATGTATTGTGTATATTCCATATACATGTATCACTTTCGGTGATAATTACATATTCTAAGTTTGGATTGCATACTCTTCCAAGCTTTCACATATTTATTCATCAATCAGAACAGAATTACACAAATTACTAATCTAAGTCTTGCCTCTGAAACCAATTCCCATTAGTAACGGATACCTTAGAAAACAGCAATGTAGAGCAACACTCCCTCTTTGGCAAATCAAGTTTTCAAATAGCTTATAATCCTAATAGGCTATAGAGAAATATTTCTTGGCAATGCTTTCGAATTAAGGAAGTCATTTCATTCAACAAGTGTTTTCTACAGCACTCGATTCTGTGCAGTGTGTACTTGATACACAAAAGCTTCTTTCAGGAACACAGAATACATCTGGAGAGAGAAAACATGCACCCACAAGATAGTTCAAAGTGCAAGGCAGTCTGTGATTAACAAAATGCAAAGCAGAGAGTACAATGCAAAGAGATGATAGGAAGGGAGCAAGTCATGGGGTTGCAGAAAGGCTGGGGAGGCTCAGGGAAGAGACCTGAAAATGGCCATAGGAAGGAATAGTATGATTTGGCTGGATTTGTGGAGGAAGTGGAGGTGTGAGTATGTGTGAGTGAGTGAGTGAGTGAGTGAGTGTGTGTGTGTGTGTGTGTGAGGCTCTGCTGCTGAAAAGGCCCGGTGGCTGGCATGAGTGAGGTGTGCTCAGAGGCTGGGATGGCACCAGTGTGGCTTGGAGCAGAATGTTGAAAGGAAAGGTCAGGTGGGATAACACGACATGGAATGAACACTGCTGGTAAACACTGCACGATTCAGGCAGAGAATTTCATTCCGCTTTAAAATTCTGTGCTCTTCTCCAAGGGCGATCATGCATCAGCTTCTTCAGGTGATCAGAACTCTCTACTAGACCGTGGGGTTGTGAGGACAAGAACTGTACCTCCCACTTCTCTTGTCTACTTTCTGATAACTCTGCCTATTTTCCTTGCACATCAGTGTACCTAGACAGTGATCTTCCGACAAATAAATGTTTGGCAACATCAGCGACACTGGGGAGGGGTACATTTATGATGTAAGCACCTTCAGCACTGGAATAATACCTTGAAGGTCATCTGAAATGTCTTATTCATCTCCAGCACCGTAATCTGTTGGGAATGCTGGAGGGGAACAGAACTGGAATTACTGGGTAGGAAGGAGTCTCTTTGGATGAGACCTAAGATGGACCAACCATGTGATCTCTTTCAGAAAAACCCAGAGGTTTTCTATTTCTTGTCTGGAAGATTCACACTTTCCAAAACAGGAGATTATCCAAGTAAGAAAAGTTATTTTTTTGGAAGACATCAAATCATGGTGACTTTAGGGTCTTATGTGCAGTATAATGGTTTCTGTGTTGTACAGTTTCAGAGGAAGTATTAATTTTGGCAGATACACAGGCAGAACATGAGTCCTCTTGAAAAGGGATTTGATCCTGGGACCAAGCCAAGGGCTGGCCAGGCTAACAAGAGAGAAAAATGCAAACCCAGATTTTTTTTTACTTAAAGGAAAAAAAATACTACCACCCACTGACTCCATTGCCTCTAGTTACTATTCAAACCTTAGAACTAAATTGAAATATTCATTTATCCGGGACTTTCTCCCAGTCAGACATTATTGGTTGAAGTCATAATTTATTGGGCTATGAGCACTTGATTATATAAACATTTCTCCATTTAACAGACCCAGCCATCCTTGTAATAGATTTTATAATTACCCCAGCTATATTGCCCCAGTGATGAAGCTGCAGTACAAACATAATTTGGAAGAACATATCTGGAAAGAAAAGGGTCTTACCATTGCATCTGCTTTATGCTTCATCCGTTTAGCTTCCTGCATAAAATAATCTGCACTGCGTGGCCTACAGGAAAGAGTATTAAATGTCATTATTGTGTAAGTGCGAGATCTTCGGAAAACATTCTTCTCTTTTTGCTCAAACTTGAATCACAATTTTAAAAGTCTGTTTAATATGGAATCAAGCATTTTTGCATTCCCAAATTACTTCCTGTATGTAAAATATCACAATTATTTTTCTCTTAAATTAACTATTCAAAACACATTCAATATGTGCAGTCTACATTTACAGTGGTTTTAACATGGTTCCCCAATGTCTAATTTGTGAATCAGATTTCTTATTGCATGGTTAAGAAAACAAGTAAAAAATCTTATTTTACATGATATTTGTATAAAACAATCCCTTTTTAATTTAAAGGTCATAAATACACCTCATAATACTTGCACAGATATGTTTGGGTGAGTATATTTATGTATTCTTATGAAGGTAAGTTGTCATTTATATGCATAAATGGCACCTACAGTTGTATGTATCTATATCTAATTATTTTAGGGCCTCACAGTGAAACACGAAAAGAGGTAATACTGTATGATTATATTCCAGTTGTAATGAAGTTAATTGTAAAATGATGTCTACCTTGTAACAATGCAAACGTGGCATGTATTCTCTAGAGTTCTGATTAGCTAGCTGGTAAACATTAACAGCAGACATGTGCATTATTAAAGCAATAACCCTGGCCAGCACTAACTCTGCTGGGAGATGAAGGTAATTAATACAGAGACTGATCTGAGTGTGTGTAATGACCCCAAGTTACATGAAGCTACTTATCAGACAGTACCTTTAAATGCTTAGTCTGATAGATTTTTAAAAATCTACATACTTTAGGTGCCATCAGCATAAACTTTTTTATATTATGGGTCTTTATATAATCAATAAATTTGACTTGCTCATGAATATCCAATATAAGCCAGGACTCGCTGATTGAGAGTAAGACATAAGTAGTGATATTAATCATGGACTGACTCATCTATTGTTATATGCTTATTCTGAACCCTCTTCTTTGAGATTCTAATGGGTCTTTTTCCTTACCGCATTATTAGGTGGTTAAAGCATCCTTTTATCCAAAGAGGTCAAAATGCTTAGAAAAACCATGCATACCGTGACAATGACATTGCAATCCCAAAGTTTTACCTTCATTTTAATGGTTTTAATCAATCAAACCATTATCATAATGAATAATAATAGTTATTATTATTTTTTATAATAATTAGTCTCAAGTACAAATCACAGAGGCCAAAAAGGACTTTCGTTTGGTCTTTTATTCCCCTGTAAAATATTGTCATTCTTGTGATAATGTGCTGGGAATATTTAACATTTCCAACAAAGAAATGAGGAACAGAGCTGCAGAATTCCCTTAATGTGTACAATTAAGTTCCCTGTCTTTGGCTCATCAGCCCTCTATCATTCTTCTTGCCACTCAGGCCTGAAACCTTCTATTCATCTTGGTGGGTCTTTGTGGCAGGTGGGGCCTGAGGTTTCCTTCATAGGAAGGCCATGCTTCTCCTACTGGCTCTACTTTCTCCAGTCCATCTCCTAGAAGTTCACACTTTTTCCATTTGAATGGGTTTTCACCTTTACATGGTGGTTTTCCCTTCTTTGTCCACACACTGACCTTTGAATGCACACTGAATACTGGTCTTGAATTCCAGTTCTGGTAATTTACATTATTTTGTTGTTGCTATCTTTGTTTTTTTAATGAACTTTATTTTTCAGAGCAATTTTAGGTTCACAGCAAAACTGAATGGAAAGTATAGAGAATTTAGAGAGTTGTCATATACCTCCTGCCCCTCTCCCATCAGCCCCCCTTACCTACCTTAACAGGTCTGACCACAGTTGTGGGACATTTGTTACAATCAATGCACCTACACTGACCCGTCGTTATCACCCAAAGTGCATAGTTTACATTAGGGTTCATTCTTGGTTTCGTATATCCTGTGGGTTTTAACAAATGTATAATGACATTTATCCACCATTATCATAGTATCATAGAGAATCGTTACACTGCCCTAAAAATCCTCTGCATTATTGTTTGTCCTTTTGTGGAATGCCTCAGTGTAGAAGAGCAGACCCTACCTCTAGCTCAGACCCAGACCTGACACCTGAGCTTCAGATGAGTTCCCAGAGCCTATCCACTCAAGAGAGGAGTTCCGGGGTCTTTATCGATTTCTCTTCCCTCTTATCAGATGCTATGAGTGCATCCTAAACATCCTTCCTTTTCTCAGTGACCACATCCACTACCCAGGCCTAGGCTTCATCACCTCTCTTGGCCTCTTGTTTCACTCCCCTCTGATCTATCCTGAGCTTTAACCTTTGACCAGTGTTTGTAAAGCATGGCTTTCGTTAAATCACCATACTACTTCCAGACCTAAAGTCAATCTCCAGATCCTCTGGGATCAAGTCTCAGTTCAGGCCCCCACTGATCTTGGTAACCCCACAACTGTAGCCATGGCGAGGGGTGGTCTCCTTGCTGTGTTGCTCACATGCCATCTCTGTCTTAGGGCTTCTCTACTCATCCTTTTCCTCTCAGAATATTCTGCTCTCTGAGTGCACATTCACTGAGTGCCTTCTATGAGCCAAATGTTACCTCTTCCTCAAATTCTTGTACCATAAGACCTTCTTGGTAACTCTGGTCCATGCTCATCTGGGTCTTTCCTAGATACCACTTCTTACTTACACTACATGTCTAGGCATTTAATTACCTTTGGAGGGGTATGGCTACAGTTATTGCATGTGGGCAGCTCTGCAGCTGGTGCATTTTCAGCAGGGACTGTGCTGGGACATCTTTGATCTTCCCCACCCTATAGTCTTAGGCTTCTACATGGTAGAAGGTACATGAATCCTCTTTGAATAGAATTGAATTCATTTTGAGCTTAGAGGAGAGTAGTGGCTTCTGATGGGGTGCAGCATCGCAGCCAATGAGCCAGAGAACGTCTCCATGGCAACTTGAAATTCTCCACATCATTATCTGCTCCACACTCTAGTATATGAGTTTGGTCAATTTTTTCTTGCCCGGTTTTGTAGACCTTGTCACCAACAGATCATCATTTCAAATGCATTCTGCTTTCATGAAAGGATTCTCCTGGCAATAAGCTATGGCATCTTAGTTTTTACTAACCTTCAAAGTTGCCCTTAAGGATGGTGGTGCCTCCTGATTCCTAATATATGTTCCTTAATCAACATTGTTTTCATCTGAAGCATATGAATGTATTTTTAAATCTGATATGGAGGCTGGGTCACAAACTCTCACAGTAGTGTACGCGGGTAAGTAACACATCTAATTTTCTGACTGTCTCACGCAGCTGACACTAAGCTGAGATGCTGAAAAAAATGTACCGTCCAGAGGCCATTTACAAACACATTAGTCACAATTCTCATCCTCGCATATAATGGAGGGCTCACTACACTGAGTCACTGAAGATTGCCTGATGATTGGCTCATTTTCTCCTTTCAGGTGATTTCTAGTGCCACGTTCTTAGATTAGAACATTATAAAGGCAGTGGGGCTAATGGGACACCACTGGAGACTGTCCAGCAGGGCGGTGGATGCATGCTATGATGAAGGCATCACTCTGACAGCAATGTCCTAGTCAGCAGGAAAGTAAAATTGTCGCCATTGTGGCAGTTACAGACTACAACTTGGCCAAGGTGCTACAATAAAATCTAATTATCTCAGTGTTCCAACAGATTTGTGATCTAATCTTTGGTGTTTTTTTGTTTTTGTTTTTGTTTTTTTTACATGAAAAGCCTAGAGTTTTTGTTTTTCATTTAGTAACAGCATTCTTCATATTGTTCTTTCGAAGTGATGGTATCTTACGATGACACATGAACCAACCTAATAAAAGTTCAATTAAACATCATACGTGTAACTAATTATGTATCTTGGGCTCTTCAGAAATGGGGCTTGCAAGTGATCTTTTTAAAAGCCAAGCCTTGGCCATGTGTATCTTTGTTGTAAGAGCTCTTTGCAACAAAAACAATCTGAACACTTGATCCAAATAGAATGTTTTTTTTTTTTCTTTTCCTCACCCTCCCACTATCGCCCCTATAAACATGCAACCTCAGTTCTGAGGCAGCAACAGGATTTGAGCTACCCTGATATTTCTTCTGGCAGAGGAGTATTAAAGCAACCTTGCTTTTTGTTCTGTTCTGTGGCTGAGATGGAGTTGAATGGTCTCCCATGGAGAGGCTGGCAGCCTTCTTTCTGTAATTCCTACCTCTGTGAAATGCACCGCCCCACCCCCCTCAGCAGAGCCTCCTGTTTTGTGAAAACTGGCAGGGATGGGAGCTCAATGTGTTTGAACAAACAGGTTCCTTGGCACAGCAGAAATCTGGATAATTTCCTTAGGGAAGATGAAGTCCAAATGAGACAAATAGGCAACTGCATACCAAATGAATTCATCATCCGATATCCTGTCAGCTTGTCATCTGATAAGCCCCATGGGCGTTACTGTGTCCCCAGCTTTGAAGTACTTTCTTCACAAAGAAGGACATGTAAGAAGTTAAGTACAGGCATCCCCCTGCTTTCTGAAAGTTCACTTTTACAAAAGACCTAGATTAGAAATGGTTTTCACTAACCTGAAGAGGATTTTCACTTTTCTGAAAAAAGCCTTAACTGTACTAATGTAGGTCTTTCTTTAAGTGAAGTAATGCCAAGCGAACTCTCAGAAAACTGGGGATACTCTTTGCTTTACACCATTTTGACTTACAAATGGTTTCATAGGAATGCTCTACTTTAGAGAGCAGGGGAGCCTGTAATTCTTTTTAATCTACTAAAGTGAACACTACTGATGAGGGCACTTGAGGGTCAGCGTCTCTGGTGTGCCAGTGTTGGCTTTATGAGTGCTTCTTGAAGGAAGCAGGTAGACTGAATTTAAGCAGCAAAGATTCAAATGCAGTTTTTGTTTCCATGAACTTGAAGCTGGCTGGGACCCCAGAGTCTCTAGAACTTGGCTTCTCAGAAGCACAGGTGATCATGCATCGTGTCTTGTACACACCATAGGCTCTTGCACACGACTGTGTTCTCTCTCGGTAACACACAGAAAACAGTGTGAGTTTTCCAAGATGCACAGACTAAATGTGGCAGGTTTTTGTCATTCAATCAAAAGCAACTTTCTATTGAAATGGAAACTCATCAGCTTGATTGTTGTTCTTCTCTGGGTTGACATTTAAAATAATTTTACAAAACCCTTAAAATGATCAGAGAATGAAGATTTTAGTCAGGGAGATCTGAAAGATCTTATCGCCTCTACGTCCCCATCCCAAGCCTAGTCTTTTTCTTTCTCTTTCACTCTTGGTTTCAGTTAAGAAAAAAAATAAAAACTTGGCTGAGAGGGATCTCATAAAGGAGAAAATTCCATACAGAAGAACAGGAAGGTGTACTACTGGCTTACCCGGAAAGGTGGGGAAGGGGAGCCCCTCACAAAGGAGCAATGGCCACAGCAAGCCCCCCATGGGAGTGCCTCGCCTCGTTGTACCATCACCTACTCAAGGATTTCAGTTGATGTCCTTTGACTAAATCATGCCACAAGAGATCTGACCTTTTACATACTAGACTCTTCCCATCCTCTATAAAATTAAATCCTTTTAGCTAGGAGATTGCTGAGCATAATTACATCACAAATGCCAAATCCTTTTCCCTTCCCTGCCAGTCACATTTCACACGCCATGGCCTTCAGCACGCGTGGCTGAGGGAGTCTCTTCTCAATGTTGGGAGAGTTAAGTAGCTGGGCTCCAGTTACTGGTGCCATGGGGACAGATGGAATGTTTGGTGGTTTTGCTGAATGTGATGATCGTGACTGACTCTTCCTTGTGAAATATGGGCAGGAGACAGTACATCCTTCTGGGAGCAGCAGGCAGTTCTGGCACTAGGGATTCTCTGGCTTCCCAACACAGCAATATGGCTGGTGGGAAAGGAGACTTGATTTCCCAGCCAAGCGTTTCACCACTTAGCTTTGCTCAGGACTTCTGTATCGAGGCCTTCATGACACAGTTGTTCTCTCTCGATTTTCCAGGGCCAAGAACTCCCCTGTCACTAATTATGACACAAAGTAATTTACAGCTCGTGGCTTCACACTAATAAGATCAGTTTCTGGGCTTTGAGTTGAATCTAGTGCTGTCACTCATTGACATAAATTCTTACAGATTTTTTTTTTTTTAAACAAAAGTTTGGCAATCACACCGGTGTCACCTTAAAACCGGGGCTGTCAAGTAGTGGATGTCGAGTGTGGCTAAATGTCAGGGAGGAGGTGCCATCACATTGCCACCAGTCTGAGCCTGCAAATTACGCAGAACCAGCTGACCTGGATCACATTTAAAAAATAAGTGTTATTTTGTTCAGTTCCATCTGCATTCTGAAGACACAAACTGGTGCCTAGTTAATTGGTAAGTAACATAGGAAAAGTGGCTTAGGTACCCATGAATTTCAATTTACCTGCATGTAGACCCCTTATATTCATGGTGAAAAAACTGCAGGCATTACTCTCTTAGCGCTGTTATTCTAATTCAGCTGTGTTCATTCAACACTTGTTATTAAGCGCCCACTGAATTCAGCTGTTGTCTGCATTGCATGTTTATTCAACCATTAACGAGTATTTATAATACGAAAGGATGAGTTTACTTTTTTTTTTTTTCTAAAAGCTACATGATGCAGCTTTAAAAAGTAAATGACAGTATGGCATCTGTTCCTTTTTGGATCACTATACTGGATTTCCATCAACTCTGAATTGCTCCTGGGCTATTTCTCCAGGTCTTTCTTTTTTTTTCTACTGGTAGCCTCTCTGGTTGTTTCACTGCTCCTTGACACCTTCAGTGGGGAAAAGTCAAGGAAAGTGACAGGAGCCAGGTCCTCGTCTGTTAGCAACCCTGCTGGTGGGGAAGCTGGTGAAGAACAGAGAGGAGCAGGAGGCTGAAGTTTTGTGGTCCCAAGGCACCTTCCCAGGGAAGCCACCCATGTGCCTCCCTCTCCCCTGAATTAATACCTGAGGATTCATGAATTGCATATCTTAGCTTCTGCCAATGTACCTGGCACTTAGTGCTCAGCACATACCAACTGGACCTGGGAGACATTTTATACAAGTTTAGGTGACTTCCTAGCGCAGCGATTTCTTAAGGGACAGTGATCTGTATTGTTTCAAGGAAAAGACAATGCCTAGTTTTGTTTTTCAAGCTTCAAGGGTCTTCCGGAGACTTTCTTAGTTCAGTGGTTGAGTGGCTGTTTGAGTTGCATGTTTATTTTACTGTTACGGATCTCAAATCAACTGGGACACATGGCAACTGGAACATGACATCTATCTCTCCGTATGACGGATACGTACAAGTGCCTTTTTATTCTATTATGTCTATATCCATAAAAGAGAAACAGTTTTATTGTAGCTGTCAGCCAGAAAAATTATACATATTGCTAATGGGAGGAACGAATGATAACAGCTTCTTTGTTGACACAGATCGTGAAAAAATTATATTAGCAATAGTGCCGGCAGATTGAGAAACATTTCCTCTTGTAAACAGTCCAAGAAACTGCAGATCGAAGTACGGCCATTTAGTTGTTGCTATTTTTGACTTAGCTTTTTGGTCCATACATTGGATAATTCCTTATATTTAAATTTTCTATATGTATGTTTATTATGATTGTATTAATACACGTAATACCATGGTATGTGTGTTTAAATACCATGCCCCTTAACATCAGCTGTTGGAAATGTTGGATGTTTTAAGCACCTTAGTGTCTAACGCACGTTGTGTTTGATCATGTTGTTAGATTATGACTTCTGAGTGCAAACTGCCACGTTGTCATCAGACACAATTTTAATTTCCCATTTTTACAAATGGTTAGAGTTTACGTGAACAAGTAAGACTACCAAACACTAATTATATATGCAGTTGACCAAGGGACTGTCCACCCACTACATGCCCCTACCTCGGAGATTAATGGCCACCCTCTTCGATTAGGGCAGTGGAGAAGACAAGGAGAAGGGGAGGTGGTTAGGGCCAGGAGAGCGTGCCTGGGGCCAAATGCTGCTGCAGCAGGCATGGGAAGGAGAGAAAAACACCTGTCCTCCTGGGCTACTCTTAAACTTTCATAAATCCAATTATCTTGGAATGTGTTCAGTAAGTGGAACAAACAAAAAAATGTGGATTTGGCTTTGAACTCCCCAATCCTGTGCCCTTAATTAGCTCACTGAAGTCCAAGAATAATTTGAGGACTCTAACGGCACATTCTCATTTCGCAGAGAAGTCTGTAGGGTTGAATAAGTAGAACTTGTCTGTACTCTGGGTGAAGCCAGGGCTGGAGGAGAGGATGGGTGGAAGATGAGGACGCAATAGTCATCACTTCTGCAAGGATGGTCCCCCTTGGGTGATCTCATCTAACTGGGTCTTGGGAGAACTTTCTTTCGGGAGAGAGGTATCATGACTGTTGTTCTTCCTAATAAAGAAGCTGGGACTTGAAGACATTTGGCACCCCTAACTTTTCCAGTTTTAGGTGGGGTGAGGGGTTTGTAGCTTGTCTCCTCAGCCAGACTGTAAGCAGTTAGAGGACAGGATGTCTCAGGGCTGCATGCTGTCCCCACCCCCAGGATTTGATGGAGTGCCTCACACAGACCTGCACTGGGTGCTTGTTGAACAGTTAACGTTGAAAACAGGATTCAAGCCAAAGTCTTGAAACCATATCTTCTGTCTTCCAGGCTTGTCCTTGACACATATTTTTCCCCCCAAGAGCCTAAATAGCTTTCAGTATCACTTTATCACTTCTCCTTTGTCATTTTCAGCATCTGAAGAACATTCCAGGATGTTACTTTTTATTCATCTTCTCTTGTTTCTCCTCCTTTTATGAATTGATGCTGGGAGTGGAAGTAATATTTGGGTTTCAGCACTAGGGCTGGGGGAAGGATGACAGGATATTTTTTTCCTGTGTGAACTATTTATGTTATTATAAAGAATGTAGCATTTTAGAGGAAACAAGCCAGGAGTGAACCACTATTATTCTTTGCCCGTTCTAATTTACAAAAACAAAAATGCTTCTCTTTCTGGTAGCATACAACTGCCAACAACCCAAAATGAAGTTGCTTAGAGATGTAAGACCCATGACTGCCATTTGCCTTAGCTTCCTGACATCTTGGAGGCAACCCCAGGAGCTCTGGCTGTTCTAGCTGTTCAAAAATCTCCCCGGGACTCAGGGGTGCATTCAAAGGTAAGCTCCAGTTCTCTTTGAGAGGGCAACATTCCCCTGACCAAGTCATGAATATAACCCTTCTACCTGCAGAGTTTCTGTTTTAACTTTGCCCCTCACTACATCGACAGAGTCCACACTCACATATCATCGAAGATAAGTTTCTGCCTCTTGCAGTCCCTGTGGCCGTTGGAACCTGGAGACCATGGCTCTGTTTGTGGCCGTGACTTGTGGAGAACGTTTTCGGAATTGTTGTGAGCGGCTTTCTAAACAAAAAACAACACACCAGTCTTTTCAGAAACTGGCCACCTGGCTGAAAGAACAACCCACTGTTTTGTGTTCTCTGTTAGAACTGATGATCTCTTTGTTTAAATACAGAAAAAGAAATACATGCATTCCAGTTCTCATGCTGAGGGCTTTCATGTGTGTTGTCAAATGTCATTCTTTTTTTTGATTTTTTTTTTAATTTTTAACATTTATTTATTTTTGAGGGGAGGGGAGGGGCAGAGAGACAGAGATACAGAATCTGAAGCAGGCTCCAGGCTCTGAACTGTCACTGCAGAGCCGGACGCAGGGCCTGAATTCAGGAACTGTAAGATCATGACCTGAGCCAAAGTCGGATGCTTAACTCACTGAGCCACCCAGGCATCCTTCAAATGTCATTCTTATAACAGTATCAAAAGGGAAGTTCTTGGGGAGCCTGGATGGTTCAGTTGGTTGAACTTCTGACTCTTGATTTCAGCTCAGGTCTTGATCTCAGGGTTGTGAGTTCAAGCCCCGTGTTGGGTTCTGTGCTAGGCATGAAGCTTACAAAAGGGAAGTTCTTAGTGGCCCACTCTCACAGATCCAGAAACTGTGGCTGGCTGAAGTTAAGTAACTTGCTCAAGCTCAAATAACTACTATGGGTGAGGTCTAGGGCTTAGGACTCAAGCCCCTTCTTTCCCCAGTTGGCCAGACCAGTGGTTCCCTAAGGTGACTCTGCATCAGAATCATCAGGGGGTTCCATCAACACACAGACAGCTGCTCCTCTGACCCTGAGTCTAATTTAGATGTGTGGAGTGGGGCCTGAGAACATCTCATTTCTAGCAAGTTCCAGGTGATGCTAATCCAGGAACCAAGGTTTCAGAACTGCTGAGCTATACCCTTATAAAAGAGAAGTCATTCAGGTCACAAAATGGACTGATTCTCATTAGCTGTCTGTGAAGAGCACGAAAAGCCAAAGGGAATAACTAGAAATGATTTAAAATGTATTTTTAAAAGGAACACTACAGATTTGTGGAAAAATTAAAAAAAATCATATTCCCTAGGGATTCCAATATTTATAGAACACCTATTGTGTGCTAGACCCACGGATAATAAAGCAACTGTCTTTGGTTATGAAATTCAAATGGATTCTTCTGGAACAAACTACAGATACCCACAACATGAATGGATGAATGGAAGTAATGAAAATGTGTTGAGTGTGTACAAATGCTTCTTTAAATATGGACTGATTTTATGTGTAGAGCAAGCCTCTTTGTTGTAAGAGGACCTAGGACTCTGCATTTCCCTTGTGGCACTCGTGACAGTAATTATAGATGTGTATAATCTCCACAGCTAGATTGTGAACTTCACACAGGCACGGACTGAATCTGTTAGATCACCACTGGATCTCCGTTGCTTGACACAGTGCCTGGCACACAGTAAGTACTTGCTCAATAAACGTCTGTTTGGTAAAAGGGTGACTACGTAAAGTCTGTAATTATTTTACAATTCTCTAGACATGGTTGCTTTTATGTTAGGATCTAGAGGTGCAGATAAGTTTGTGTTTTAATTTGAAATGGTTTATTTTTATTCCAGGTTTTTCTAGTAGGGTCTTCTCAGATTCTTTGAGCCTAGAATTGAAGATAATTGCTCCCAAATAAGGGCGCGTAAGTGGGTTAATTTCCTGATGTTACAAGATTTTGGCTCTTGCCAGACCTACTACCAACTTTTTTACCTCTTTAATTCATGAGATAGAACATTAAATACTGCCTCCCCCATCTTTTTTTGAACAGCCCTATTCTCATGTCTCATCTCTCTCCCTGCCTCACAAAGCCCCACTGGTTTTCATAGCATGGTGACCTGAGAGAATTCGGGGAAGAGTTTGGAGTTAAATAACGCGCCCCAGAGGATGCATGATCCAGGGCTACCAGCTGTTAAGTGGAGTAGCAGGAAAGAGGAACTAACATGTAGTGTTAGTTGCATAGGTATCTGTATGTGTTCTTCACATACAGATATGTTCTTCAGATAGTACTGGCTCATTTAAATCTTTCTGCCACCATTTCACAAATGAAACTGGCTCAGAGAGATGATGCAACTGGCCCCGAATCACATTTTGACTAAGATACGAAGTTAGACAGACTTGGACCCAAGTCCCCACCGTTCCCCAGGGGAGTGCAGGCAGCTGGAATCACCCTTAAGAAGGTCACTGGAAAAGGGGTGGGGGTAGGGGTCCCATACTGCAGCCACTTTACCAGTTACCAAGGGTGGAGTGGGAGTCCCACAGTTTTGGCCTGGGGTTTCAGTCCCAGATTTCACTCTGTCCTGGGGTACAGAATCTTTCCAAATAATAAGGTTGGTTGGTTTCAAACTCCCAATTTACATTGTCCTGGGGTAGTATTACTATGGGGCCGTTTCTTTTTAGAGTGGGAAATGAAATCCTGCAAAGAGGTTTCTTAAGCAAAAGAGGCTTCAAATGCCTCCTCTGGTTTCTTCTTCTGTAGTTCTCTGTGGGAAGGGGTAAAGGGGTGTGCTCATTCACCAGGCCTTCCCAGAGCAGAATTTAGGAATTCTTGAGGGACCTCAAGCATGTGTTTAGACTGTGCTGGGCTAAAGACAGATGAGTATAGGGGTGTGCTCAATTTCATTTTTATTTTCATTGGGAGAGGAAGAGAATGAACATACTGTGAGGTCTCCGGCATGAGACTGCAGCTGGTTCTCAGCCTTATGCTTTTTGTTGGAGGAGGCGGAAGTGAACAAACCGTTGCCATTTGATCTGCTGGAAGAAGTTAAGTCCTCGCTGGAGTATTTGTGTTTAGATGCATCAGACAGGGGCGAGATGGGTGACCGGAGCATTTTTTCATTTTTATTTATTGGTATTGCCAAGCTGAAAAAGGAAATCACAGTAATGGAATGTCACACAGTCAGCACAGGGAAAGGTAAATGTTTTATATATGACCCAAACCTCTCATTTAAAACCTGCTGGTAGGAAGGCATTTATTGGGAATTATTATACCAGGAAACAATTTTATGACATTAGGACCATAACGGACAATAAGTAAATTTTACTCATTGTTTCTTTACTTGTCTTATCAGGATGAATAATAATTCTGGTGCTAAATGACTAAGAATAATAAGATTTTCATTTTCTGAGTATTTCATCCAAGGATCTCAAAATACACAACAAACAACTTACTGTTTTCCTGACAAGCCTAAGCAGCAAGTAATGGGAAAGGCAATCAAATGATGTACAAGCGGTCTACTTCTAAAAGGACTTTTGCTAACACCTGAGCTTGTACTAATTATTATATGGAGAATAACAGAATCACAGAATAATCTGCAAAGCATATGACGCCAACTTTCAATTGTTAGGCTTCTGGGATAAGCAGGCATTGATTCAAATAAACACAGAATAGAAAACTGTTATTAAAAATTACATTCTCTGATTCCTAGCTCCTTATTTTATCTTCAGAACTAATTGTTTATGCCAGAGGAAGACAAATACATATAATTTCACTTACATGTAGAATCTAAAAAAACAAAACAAATGAACAAACAAAAAACTGAAACAGACTCATAAATACAGAGAACAAACTGGTGGCTGTTGGACAGGAGGGAGGTGTGGGTAAAACAGGTGAAGGGGATTAGGAGGTACAGACTTTCAGTTATAAAATAAATGAGTTGCGGGGATAAAAAGTCAGTAACACTGTTAATAGCTTTGTATGGTGACAGATGGTGACCACACTTATCATGATGAGCATTTCATAATGTTGAATCACTATGTTATATAGCTAAAACTAACATAATACTGTATGTCAACTATAATTCAATTAAAACAAAACAAAACAAAAGAATGAAACTATTGTCTATGTCTGAATATAACTCCCCCCCCCCCAAATTAACCATCAGAAAAGGGAGTCACTTGTGTTTGAATCTTTGCAATGTATGTTATATTGATAGGGCTCTCTCCATTACTTTGCCCTGAAAAAAAACAACAACAACAACAACAAAAAACTGAGGAAAGATACAATAACCTGAAATAAACTCAAACACTGTTAATTTGGGATGCTCACAGAAGTCACTTGACAAAGCCAGTTTAAAAAAAAAAAGGTAAATCCATTTAACAAAGACTTAGTCACTATTCCTGCAGTCATTACTTCTTAATTGCATGTGTTGGCTATCACTGCAAACAAGCCATTAAAGTCACTTCAAAAAGCAATTTCCTTAGTTGGTGGTCACAGTGTAGAAATTACAAACACAGGCCTCTAGAACAGATAATAAAGCCAAGGTTCTTAATGTTAAAGTAACGAGGTTCTTAGTGTTATGCAAATAGATCTGTGTAGGGGTAGAATTTCTGGTGATAGCTTTCTGGCACAAAAAATACCATGCATCTAACAACGCAGAAGTGACAAGATGTGTTCTGGAAAACTCCCTCGGGCAAGTCAAAAGTGGCTCAGTTGATGATGACAAAGACACTGATGCTGAAGATAGATGTGACCAGTCTATATATAATTGTGTCTTGACATGTGAGTGAAGCAAGTCGTGTTTATAAATTTTTATTATTTTTTATATTATGTGATTTTAAATGCTCATAGAAAACTAAATTACTACATTAAGTGTTGCCACGGACATAGGATTATTTCTTCATCATTATAAGTTTACATATTCAAGCTGACCAAAAAAGTTTTCTTTGGATATCCTCTTTGGGATAGGTGACCACCTTACTCCAGAGGTACACTGACCACCTTTCCTAGAAAGAACTCAAAGCACTTTTATATGCAAGTGTCATTATGTATCATAAATAAAACTATCAGAGCCAGCAGGCTCTGCCAGGCAAAGGCTCTAGAGCAAGAGTTCCTGGGGTTTGTGAACTTGGATGGAAAAAAGTTACATCTTCATTTTCATTAACTTCTCACTGAAACTGAACATTTCCAGAGTAGTGGTTTAGCAGGAGTATTATTAGCAATGCCTGTGATTGTGTCATCAGGAGAAATCACAGACATTTTTGTGTCATGTTCCAGTTGTTGCAGACAACTTGAAATATTGTTTATATTCATCGCTACTTAGAAATCATGGCAGTTACTAGATCTGCTAGAAAGATTTTCAGTGCATTAAGAAAGAAGCATGTATAGAACCATATCGCACATTTAAGACATTTTGGAACCACACGTCCCCCATTTGCATTTTCTCAGTATTTTGGGATACCACCCGCTAGGCACAGAGCACTGTGGACTAGGCCAGCTCGCGTCTGCACACTCCCTCTTGCTCAGACCTTCAAGAGTCCTCGCCTTCCTTCCCAAGGTGACTCTGACACTGCAGTGGGCCGGTGCTCGTGTGCCCTCGCTCTCCAATTTCCTCTCCGAGTTTTAGTACTGCTCTACATCTTCTCCTAACCTTTCAGTTTACATTTTTATGTGTTGTGCTGAAACATTAATCTCCCCTTAAAAATTCCATGTACACAGTCAGGGAGAGTGAGGAGTGTCTTAGCAGAGGAAAAGTGGTTTCTGAGCTGTGGTATTTCTAAATGGAAAGAGTTTCTATGACTGATGATAAGCTACTCACCTCTAATAAATATCAGGGACCTTGCCTTGCTAGAAAGCCATTTGTCATGGAGGGGATTTGGTGCACAGTGGGTCCATCTGGAACCCCTTTAGAGGAGTGACTGGGTGCCGTTTAACCTTGGAGACACAGATCCTGCCTAATGCCACAGTTTTAGTCTATATCCAAGAGACTCCATCCAAGTTTATATTTCTTTGTCCCTCTGTATAATAAGCTTACTGTTCTTACAGGTTTAGTGGCTATTAAAATCATGGTTTGAAAATTTACTGAGTCTTCAGAGGGAAAGTGTGTCTTTGAGAGTACAGAACTGAGTGTTAACTAGTAACCAGTCTTTTGTTACAGAGAAGTACTGACACTGTATCGGGGGCTGTGACATGAGCACACATTCAGGCATAATTATTAGCCTTAGTTTAAATCAGGAGAATCAAGTCTGAAGACCCAGACCAGAGCAGTCATTAAACAATCAGACTCTCCTCCAATATGATACATGACTTTCAGACCCAGAGATCCTTCCGGCTCACTGTAACTCCAGTGGAACATGCATACCTGTTGATGTTCATGCTGCAGTGGTTCGCGGATAAAGTATTATTGGCAGAGGCAGTCAGTCGTGAAGAGCTCTCTTTCTCTCCCTGGGCCTTCTTGACCTCCCTGTAGTCATCTTCGTTGTCACACTGCATGGGAATAAGCAAAAACCAATCAGCTTTGGATTTCAAGGGATCATAATAGATCCCATCACAACCTTCCACACAGCGAGGGCTCCCGGGAGGCCAGCTTACTCGGCTTCTCTGGAAGAGTATCCCAAGCAGCAGTATGGTTGCAACGTTCTTGCCTCTGTTCTAGGTTCCCAGTCAGCTCCTCCACCAACAAGGATGAAATCTGTCAGTTTTACTGTTGACAGTTTATTGAGAGGAAGAGCGTGACACCATGGTCAACATTAGGGAGGGAACAATGTGAATGATGAAAATTGGTCTACCATCAACACATCTGAATCAGCTCTCCAAAAAAGACCTGTTCTTTTTTTTATTTTTATTTTTTAAATATTTTTTTTAATGTTTATTTATTTTTGAGAGAGAGACAGAGCATGAGTGGGGGAGGAGCAGAGAGAGAGGGAGACACAGAATCCGAAGCAGGCTCCAGGCTCTGAGCTGTCAACACAGAGCCCAATGTGGGGCTCAAACCCACGAACTGTGAGATCATGACCTGAGCCGAAGTCGAATGCTTAACCGACTGAGTCACCCAGGTGCCCCAAAAAAGACCTGTTCTGAATTGACACTGCACCTTCAGTGTCTCTCATTTTGGCATTTCTTGGTATCTGAATAAAGTATGACAACCGTGTCCTGGGCTTAATGCCATAATGGCTTTTATGAATTTCAAGCAAAGGTTGTTACCTCTTGGTGTCTTAATTCTAGTGAACAATTACTATCCATGACATCTTACAATCCTTAATGTACCCTTTTATAAAACAGTATTTTGACTGAATTCTTGTTTCCACAATCGTGTTTATACGTGTATTAGGGTGCAATGGCAAATGCACTCAACAAAGCTCCACTGCTGGTGAGAAAGTAGAAACACAGTTAACAATATATTTAGGGCTCTCAGCAGTGTTTTCCAGGAGACAAGCACTGGCTTCCAAGATAGAAAGACTTTGACCTCTTTCTAGCTGGGATTGTCACACAGCCTCTGTCACAGGATCCCAGATGCTCACACCGAAACTGTACCCAGGGAAGGCCCAAACCAAAGCTCTGAAACTCCATTTCTGCTCCAGGGTTCCAGCAGGGCTAGACTCTGCACCTTTGGGAGCTGGGTCTGTAGTGTCCCAGTACTGGGGTCTTAACACCCCAAATGCTTAGGGAAGATTGCTATGAAAATGTTCTTTCACTTCTCTGTATCTGTATTTAATGACGATTCATTAGATCTTATGAGGAGAGATGGGTGTCAGGCTTAGTGTAAATGAAATTTCATAAGTTAAGAATTTTTAAAAAGGCCATGAGTAATAAAATTACTTAAATATAGAATATTATAGAATTTGTATGTCTTTCTGCACATCTCTATGTATGCTTATACAGCTATATGTATTTTCAATATATGTTTATCAATTTCTAGATGTGTACATTTCTTTTTTTTTTTTTTTAACGTTTATTTATTTTTGAGACAGAGAGAGACAAAGCATGAACGGGGGAGGGTCAGAGAGAGGGAGACACAGAATCTGAAACAGGCTCCAGGCTCTGAGCTGTCAGCACAGAACCCGACGCGGGGCTCGAACTCACGGACCGCGAGATCGTGACCCGAGCCGAAGTCAGCCACTTAACCGACTGAGCCACCCAGGCGCCCCATCTAGATGTGTACGTTTCTTACATAACTATGTTTCTCTCTCTCTCTCTCTCCATCAGTCAATCCATTTACCCATCAATCCAACATGTAATGGGAGGGTGGGGTATCTAGAGGGAAACAGGAGGGAAGAGGGGTAGGGAAGTAGTGAGCTAACTCATATTATATGAATTATATGGCCTGAATTATCTGACGATTACATCACTGAATTATATGGTCTGAACCTTATACCACCTCTGCAAAGATATCACTACTTCACAAAAGAAGAAAGTGGAAGTACCGAGAAGGTAAGGTCACCTGATTATTTTTACCCAGAAGGCTGGTGCCGACTACATCAAAAAGACAACAAAAGCAAAAATAAACAAGTAGGACTATATCAAACTGTGATAAAGCTTCTGCACAGCATAGAAAACCATCAATAAAACAAAAAGGCAACCTACAGAATGGGAGAAGATATTTGTAAATATATATCTGATAAGGAGTTAGTATCTAAAACATATAAAGAACTTATACAACTTGATTGCTAAAACGCAACCCAATTAAACAATGGGCAGGGAATCTGAACAGACATTTTTCCAAAGAAGCCATACAGATGGCCAACAAAGAAATGAAAAGATCCTCAATATCACTAATCATCAGGCAAATGCAAATCAAAACCACAGTAAGATCACGTCATACCTGTCAGAATCGCTAAAATAAAAAACTCAAGTGTTGGCAAGGATGTGGAGAAAAGGGAATCCTCCTGTACTGTAGGTGGGAATGCAAATTGGTACAGCCACTGTGGAAAACAGTATGGAGTTTCCTCAAAAAATTAAAACTAGAACTACCATATGATCCACTAATTCCACCTTGCGTATTTATCTGAAGAAAAGGAAAAATACTAACTCAGAAAGAAATTATTCAACCCCATGTTCACTGCAGTATTATTCACAACAGCCAAGACATGAAAACAACATAAATGTCTATCAATTGATGAATGGATAAAGAAGATGTGGGGTGTGTGTGGGTGTGTGTGTATCTATATGTAACTATATGTACAATGGAATATTATTTAGTCATAAAAAATGAAATCTTGCCATTTGTAACAATGTGGATGGAACTTGAGGGCATTTTACTAAGTGAGATAAGTCAGACAGAAAAAAAGATAAATACCATATGATCTCACTTAAATGTAGAATCTAAAAACAACCCCCCCCCAAACTAAAAACAGCCTGAGTTTATATATAGAGAATAGATAGGTGGTTGCCTGAGGTGGAGGGTAAGAGGTGGGAAAATGGGAGAAGGAGGTCAAAATGTACAAATTTCCAGTTATAAAATGAATAAGTCAGAGAGATATAATCTACAGCACAGTCACTATAGTTAACAAGAACATTCTCATGAAAAAAAATTGTAGCTATGCATAGTGATGGATATTAACTGGACTTCTTGGGATAATCATTTTTCAATATATAGAAAAACTGCATTGTTGCATTATACACCTGAAACTAATATAATGTTCTGTCAATTATACCTCCAAAAATAAAACTGAAAAAAAAAGCAAGAAAAGAGTAATGTGATAAAGTATCAAAGTAGAAAACATTTCCCTGGGTGTCAAAGTCTCTCTCTTGACCTATCATGGTGGTGTTTGTTTATGATTTCATCTTGTGTTCCTTGAGGCATGGGGATCTGAGGGGGTGCAGGCCGACTGAAGTGTCTGGGGCCGGTCCTACAACTGTATGCATGTGCATGGCCCAACAGTAGAGGTTTCCCCCTGTCTGCCAGTTATACAGGGATGGGGATGTCCAGTCAGGCATTTCTCCTTTCCACAGTCCAACGCCAAACCCAAGGTGAACCTGCAACCACTAGGAGATTGTAGTTCCCCCCTGAGACCATTCAGGCCCTGGATTAGAGTTGGGTGAGATGCCTATCTTGACCCCGACTATCACTGCACCTGTGCCTTGGCCTTTGGGGACTTGGGGGTGCAGCACAGGTCCTGGAAGGAGATGGGGACTGGACATGCTTCACCATGTTGCCAGAAGTATTTCAGTATGGGAGTGATGATGAAAAGTTTCCCTGTATGCAGTTTTGCTAACTTTGGAATGCAAAGGGGCCAAAGGGCTGGGCAGAAACCTGTCCTGGGGAAATAGGCAGGAGGTGGGGAACCACATGTGAGTCACAGCTCCATGGGCTCCCAGTCATGCTCTACTGTCCCATTGAGCTTCACTTAACAACACAAATTCAGAGATAAAATGAATTTCAAGATGGCAACTGCAAGAATTAAATTCCAAGTATAGAGCCCTTCCGGGCAGGGGCCCTGTGGGGAAACTACTACACAAACCTCAGACTAATTTTTTATTCGAAGACCCTGGAGCCAGACAGCCTGGGTTCATTCCTAGCTCTTCCCCTTATCACCCATGTGAACCTAGGGCAAGATGCTTTAGGCTTTCTGAGCTTCAGTTTCCTCATCTATAAAATGGGCATGACAAAAATATTTGGCTTATAAAGTTGCAAGGACTAAATAATTTAATATGTACAAAGTGCTTAGAATAGCATCTCTTGTGGGGACATATGTACATTAACTATTGTTAGTGATTTTGTCCTAAATTTGGAACCATCCATGATATTGCAATCTTTGGTTTGTTACTCATGTTGTTTTTCGCTGTGGCCCAAGTTACTTTTGAAGGTAACAGTAACAGGAGGAGATAAAACTCCTCAAAATTGGTTCTAATTTAATTTGTGATTACGTTATTCCTGCCCTCAAAAGTCTGCAAACACTGCTGAATATCTGGGTCTGCTTCCAGATGTGTATCCAGGTCTCCCTGCACTCGAGCCACCTTTCTTACTCCATGCCTTCCTTGTTCGTCCTGTTTCCCTTTTTTGGTGCCACATCATCCTCTCTGATTACTCAGTGTCCCTCCTCTTCAGGGACCTGTTCCCAGGCCGTTTTCCCCCCATAGTTCTCCTTGGTCAAGGCTACTGGGAGCAGTCGCTGCTGGTTCTGAAACTAACGTTCCTCTCACTGGGCACATCCACCCACAGCCTGGTGTCTGGCACTTCTGTTTCATGTTTCACCCCAGTCACAGCGTTAAATTCTATGAGGCTATTTGGCTTCGTAGTCCATGACTGATCAATGCCACTCTATCACTTCCAGCAAAGGGTGGGATTCACCATGTGTTCAGCTTTTCTACTGGCCCAGCATCGAGCTTGCCTCTGCACATGCTTGATAAAGATTTTCTGTATGCCCACTTCACCATGCAGTGGGACAGGGCTTAATTATAATGATAAAATGGGGATATTAATGGTGTTTCCCTCATCAAGTGGTTCTAAGGATGTAACGGAGTTAATCTCTGTCAAGTATGTAAGTGTGGCATATACAAAGTACTTTAGGAATGTTTGTTGAGTAGGACACACATAAGACTGCTGCCTGTACATTGCAGGCCAGCAGCCCATGTGGGCTTTAACACCTCCCCACAACTCACAACACAAGGGAAAGCCCTCCCTGCCTGCCATGCCCTCAGCCCCAGGCCTACCTTGCGTTTCCTCTTGGATTTTGGCAAAGCCTTTTCGGCAGGAGTGTCAGATGGATGGCTGGGCTGCGCACTCTCAGCGTCCTTGGCTGCAGGAGCATTCAAGACCCCCGGCTCCTGGGGCAGGTGTTCTGGGATCCTGGACAGGAGGGTCAGGTCAATTTTCACCCAGAGAGACCTGACCTCATCACTGTCCTTCAAGGGGGAGAGAAGTTCATTCCGGCCGAAAGGGACCAGTGTGTAGAACTGCTCCTCCAGCTCCTTGGCAATGTCACTGGTGGTCCTGGCGTTGATGGAGCCTACGGGGGCCCGGGGGCCCCCACCGCTGCTGATGCTGTTGGCAGCCTCCTTTAGTCTCTGCTCACTCCCCGAGGCGGCGGCTGCGGCGGCCACGGCCTGCGCTTTGGACAGAGGGTATTCCTCCTGCTCCGATTCCAGGTCTGAGTCCGAGGAGGAGGACGAAGATGACGACTCTGTCTCTATGAACTCCTTGGATTTGGGGACGATGCGGCTCAGCCCCCGCGTGCGGCGCTTCTCGCAGGTCACGGAGGAGCGCAGCTCCTTGCGGTGGCTCGTTCTGCTGTTGCCACAGGGCCTGGTTTTGGTGGGCTCCGGGGGGATCACTACGCTTGCCCCCAGCGCGTCGGCGGCTGCTGGCTCCTCGGGCCGGTGGCAGTTGGCACCGTCGCCGGCGGAGGTCCTCTCCGTGCGCCTGGTGGGCTTCTTGCCCGCAGACCTCCGCGCAGGCGCGGGTGCGCTCTCGGCGGGTGTGCCGGGTACAGCAGGCGGCTGGGCAGCTGTGGTCACGGCCACAGCCACGGCCGCAGGTGGAGACTTCTGCTTCACTCCTTTGCTCCCCGGGGCCTTGTTCGCTGTCCTTGGCCTCTGCTCCTCCTTGCAGGTGCTCTTGAGGTCCTTCTCTCTCAGGCTGGTTTGGCAACCGTCGGGAAGTTTCCCACAGTCCTGCACTTCGTCTTTGGCCGGGGTGTAGTATTGATTGCTCTCTGGCCCGTGGCTTTCATTTTGGATCAGGATAGGCGGCTTGTGGGGATTAACTTTGTTCAGCCATTTATCCAGCTGCCACTTGTTAGAGGACGCTGGTTCGGCCTAAAAGCAGAAAACCGGCAACAAACAGAACATCTTTTATTAGACTTACTTAAAACGGGCTTGGCTGTTTTTAATCTTCACTTACCCGATAGGTGTGTGCGCAGAAAAACAACGGGCTGTGAGCAGAAGGAAAACGGAAGCAGTTGGTGTGTGTAGTGAAGCTGTACCAGCACACAGGATGGGGTGGTGGGGGCCCTTTTCTGTCCCACTGAATATGTCAGCGCAGTAGTATGAAGAGTATTTGGAAAAAATAAGGAGAGAGCCCCATGCTTAATGAGAACCCATTTCCAGCACTTTTGAGTGTTACACAATGTATATTTCTTATAATTATACACACATACCTAGACTTGAGATTTCAAGGAAAGTTAACTGGGGAATAGTTTGGGGGCCCTGAGTATTAAAGCACTCATTTTTTGTTAAGACTAAAAAATTTAGAGGAAATTAAAAGAGGGGGCTAGGGGTGCCTGGATTGCTCAGTCGGTTAAGCGTCCGACTTCAGCTCAGGTAATGATCTCACAGTTTGTGGATTTGAGCCCACATCGGGCTCTGTGCTGACAGCTCAGAGCCTGGAGCCTGCTTCAGATTTTGTGCCTCCCTCCTTTTCTGCCCCTCCCCCATTCATGCTCTATTTCTCTCACTCTCAAAAATAAACATTTAAAAAAATTTAAAAAAAAAGAGGGGGCTAAGTGGAACCTATAATCCCAAGCAATTAACATATGATTTACGTGGTGAAGGCAAGTAGGGCACAGTCATTTAACAGTAGAAGCTATAACTTTGGGGAGATGGCTTGTTTAGTGGTAGAGAGCTCCTGATTCAAAGGGAACTCTGTGTGCCCCATATGCTTTGGCAGCTGGACTTGGTTAGTCCATCTTCAGCTTGCTTCTGTCCCACTTTGCTGGAAGTGTTTCAGACACAGAAGTGACGGTGGAAACTTCTGCACACAGTTTTGCTAACTTAGAGCAAATCACAGACATTATAGATTTTAAACTTTGCCACATGGATTGGTTCCAGAGAGTCAATGAATGCCCTAAAACAGAATGTGAAATGCTGTGTGGATACATTTTTCTGAGAGAGGTCTACAGTTTTCATTCAAGTCTCTAGCTATCTATGGCTCATGAAAAGGTTATGGCTTATAAAAAGGGAATAAATGCTGTTGATTTCTTTTTTTTTATTATTATTTTTTAATATTTATTTAGTTTTTGAGACAGAGACAGAGCATGAACGGGGGAGGGTCAGAGAGAGAGGGAGACACAGAATCCGAAGCAGGCTCCAGGTTCTGAGCTGTCGGCACAGAGCCCGACGCGGGGCTCGAACTCACAGACCGTGAGATCATGACCTGAGCCGAAGTCGGACGCTCAACCGACTGAGCCACCCAGGTGCCCCAATGCTGTTGATTTCTAATAAAAGTCCAATATCCAGTATCTATGATTATTAATAGAAAATAGGTGTATTGGTAAGTGTAAAGCTTTAGCCAGAGTGTTTTCAATTTGTGAAAAGTGAAATGGGGAAAATATTTTCACTATTTAAGGTGATGTATTTTTCCTTCCCTGTGGCCTCCCATGCTCTGAATTTGTGGCATCCATTGTTTCAGGAGACCAGTTTCTAGCCCAGACTAAAAGAAGACATTGCTTAATTTTGCATTTCAAATTTGATTGGCTGAAGTCCAGAGCAAGTCAGGCTTCCTTGCAGGCGAAAAACTTTTTTTAAAAAATTTTAACATAATAATTTCTAAAAGCCTGCTTTTATGAGTCAAAATTTGTCTTTCAACAGAGAGGTCCAGATTGAGAGTGGAACTTGGGGCATAAGCACATGCTGCAAGGATCTGAGGGGAGTGGGGCAGGCAGTCTTGTCCCCGGCTGGGGCTGGGGGAGTCTGGGACATAGCTTAGGACATGGAATGCCTTCAATGGGCCAGAGGAGCCTGGGGCCAAGATGAGAGGACACAGAGTGTGGGCACCAGGCACTAGAGCTGTGGCAGGGACCATGCACATCCTGCTGGTTCCCCCAAAATAGATGAGACCAACTGCACTTTGGGGAACACTAGCACAAGGTTTCCAGAGACTGGGAAGGACAAGTGATATTTCAGTAGGGACCAGCATGAGAATCTGGGGCCCCTCTCCCAGGGCAGTGAGGATGGAGAGGCTTCGCCCTGGGACACAGGTGTGGGAGGTGAAACCCTCATGGCCTCAATGAGGAGTCTGGTCTTCGACTTGACTTTTTGCTTTGTTGGTTTTCATGTACCAAAAGGACCAGGGCTCTACAGCAAGATGCAAAAGAACAAAAAGTTATCATTTTGCACCTCTGGGTTGTTCTGCATAAATTCTGACCTCACCTTATTTTGGCTTCTCCAGAGAAAGGGAACACAGGAACCCTAAGAGCACACCTCGTACATACTGTGGGAGATGCATGCAAGACAGAAAGCAGGACAGCAGGACACAGAACAGCTTTGTGGCCAATGGGAAGCCCTCGCCTTCCCTGGGTTTAGCGGAGTGTGGCTGAAAGCTCATGTGGTGGCAAACAATTTATGGCTTCTGACAGTGTCTCCTCCTTGCCCCATATTTCCCTCACTATGTGACCACTGGCAAGTCAGTGACTTGTGTGCCTCAGCTTCCCTAGTGTCATGGGACACGGTCAATACTAATGGATGCTGAAAGGGCCTCTGGCAGAAAGGGGACACATTTTGGGAGAAGGTAAAAACATTTATGGCTGAGCATGAACTCACACTGGTCCTGCCACCATGTTTAACACTACGTCTACCTCGCCCTCACCCCCGCCATGCTGAGCCTTCCACAGCCCACGTGTCTTATGTCAGAGAACACAGACAACTGCCTATGGCCAAAAGCGCAGCTGCACATGGGGAGAGTTGCACTAAAATTTCCTGATGGGAGCATTAACAGTGAAGGGGAGAATTTCATAAATTTAGTATGGGCCCGTTGTCTGATGTGCTTTAGTATCATTTTTTCCCTGCACTCCACAGCTGAAAACATCAGTCTAAAGTACCATTTTCAACACATCGCTAACTCACACCTCCTTTCTTAAGGATCTACAATGACCTCCTATTGCCTTTCAAAGGAAATCCAAATGCCTTGGGCTGGTTTTCAAGGACATCTATTATCTCACAGTCATCTTTCACTGCTGAACAACTACAATGTGCCTCCCACTTTACAGATATCATCTAATCTAATCCATACAAGTAAGAAATATTATCACCCCTAATTTGTAGATGAGGCTCAGAGAGGTTAAGAGACATGTCCAAGGCTGCAGAGCTACCAGGCATTACCAAGACTAAACCCGTATTTGCTTAAGTTTAAAGATTCTCAATAGCATACTATTTAAGCTTGTCAAATCACTATGTTGTGCACCTGAAACTAATGTAACATTGTGTGTCACCTACTCAAATAAAAACTTTTAGTGTTTATTTATTAGACCTAATCCGCTGCTTTGCCTGATCTCCCATTACTCACTGGCATAGCCTCATGAAAGGGGGACCTCATTCCTTTGAGAAATGTTGCTCTTCAACCTAAAATGACAGAATTAGGTCTAATTTTTCGAGAACACCACTCCAAGCAATACCTGTTGGCCTTTATTATCCTCAACCACATAGTCGTTTTTGTTGTTGTTGTTGTTTTTGTTTTGTCTTTTTTTTTAACTGCATAGTCTTGTGATGTTCATATTGATTTCACATGTATGCATCTTGGGTCTTCAACAAAGCCAAACACTTCTTTCAGAGGACCTGAACTCTGTTTTTTTTTTTTTGTATTGTTTGCAGTGTCTGTAACAGGTTAGGGAGGCCAATTGCTGTGCTTTGCTCCTAATAAGAACCACTTACAATGAGCTTTCACTCAAATTATATCCTTTATTCCTCAGAACAGGTTTACAGATTAGGCAGAACAGGAATACCTGTCATTTTTGGGATAAGGCAGTTGTGGCCAAGGAAGCTTCAATGGTGAAGAGCTAAGTGGCAGTGGAGGAGGAAAAACTCAGGGCTTAGGGCCCTCATCCACTGGCCTGCTGGTGACTATGGTTAACTTCCTACGGGCCGACTTCCTCAGGGTTTTTGCCTGGTGGTGCCTGTGTGCTTGCTGGCTGCTTTGTATTTTCGGTCATGACTCTCCTTCCTGATTAATCTTCCTTCTGATTCATGCACAAGCTCTCCACTGTGGATTTTAGTTCCTGCTTCATCTACATCCTTCATAGCACCCGCTGCCATGGACCCCACAGATGCCTAATTGAAGAAATGCCTGTTTAATCAATGAGTGACTTGTGTCACATTTCTGTTGATTTTTAGGAACAAGCTAAGGCAGCATTTTCCAAAATGTGCATTCAGTTCATATATTCCATGAAGAAAAGTTTCCAGGGTCAGATAAGTTTGGGAAATGCCACAATGGAAAACAGTTTACATGAGCAATATTTAAGGGGTGGGTGTTGCCCTAAAGAGATGGGTTAAACCGACTTTATCCTGACACTCCATACAATCATGTGACTGGGGTTTCTTTTTCCCATGTGACACCTATTACTTGTGGAATACCGCTCTAGGGAGCTCATGTACTAGCTGAGGGGGAAGGTGCTTCCCCCTGGAAAGCTCACACATGAAAGGATGCACCATGCCAGGAAAGAAGATAAAACACAAGTGAAGGAAATTAGGCTGAGAACAACTAAGCAAATATCAGGCTACCGAAAGGGGATCTGTAGTATGGAAACACTGTTCACAGCGGCTCTTCCGTGCTAGCCGCAGATACGACATTACCTATGGTGATTCATGTAAAATAAGTGCCTTTCTACAACCACAGCCATGAAGAACAGTTCAGATGAAACTTAGCTGGGCCCAGTGGGTTTCCCGTGCTGGCACGTAGAAGGGGAGCGTGCAGGTGCCATGGACCATCATGCATGCCTCCTTGTACTCCCACATCAGGATGGTACCAGCAGGTAAGTGATGGCCAGGAGCATTTTGTTCAAAGCAGCCTTATGAATTGTCTGTGCAGTGGAATGTGAGACGTGTGTATATACAGAGTCCAATTGTCTTGTGGGGTTCAGGAAAAGGAATCTCACCGCTCTCCTTAAGATGACGTGGGCCAGCCAAGTCACAGTAAAACAGAGATGCTGGGGAGGGTCAGCCATAGAATGCTACCTCCTATCTTTGTGATTTTCATTCTGCAGACTCATTTTATTTTTAAAGGGTGTGTGTCTGTATTCATCCCAGGGAAAATGTTAAATCTTACTTTTACTCCAACTGATACATTCCTTTCCAGCAGACAGCAGTAACAGGCATCGTGGCTAATACATAGCTTGTCACTTCTGCATTCCCTCTGCACAGAGAAGCAGGGAGTTGAAACTCTGTGGCTTTAGGCAACTTAAACTTTTAGGCCTGCTGTAGTAGGCTTGCGCTCCCTTCCTTGGTGAGGGGCCCTGGATAGCTGCTGGAAGCTTCCTCCACGAGAGCTTCCTTTCATCACCAAGAAGTTCAAGTCTTTGTAATTATCTCAGTGACATTTAAAAAGAATTTCCTCCAAGCACTTTATAACTGTACCTCTCTTAGATGAGGTTTAGCCTCATCCAGAAGCTCCAGGATTCACATTTAAGCATGAAAATAAGACCCAACATTCATGAATTTAACCTTCAAAGTCACAAAGAGACTGGAGGAAGGGTTGTTCACGGACACTAACACTTTTTATGCATCTCCACTGCCCTTTGCCATGTCCCTGGTACCCAGTTATTTCTTATAACGAAATATTCTGGAATTTCTCAACAAATTATAGCATTAGGATGGCTTCTCAACTCCTTATTTTGTTTCACTCTTATACTTTTTTGTTTCAAGTTATTCCCATTAGAATGCCAGTTCCCTGAAGACAGGGACCTCTCCTGTCAGATAACTGCTGTATTCCAGAGCTAAGCCCCTTGGCAGATGCTCAGTAAATATTTGTGGAATGAACAAAATGAGTGAGTGAATGAATGAAATTATGAAGAAGGAATAACAATTTAGATTCTGGGAAAGTCAGGGTTATATCAACCTGTGGCGTTTATAGGTTGATGTTGCTAAGGGCCTTCCTGTTATATTGGGAGACAGAGACAGAAATAGAGAGAGATGGGGGAGGAGGTAAGCATCATGGAAAGGAGAGAAAAAGGCAGGAGAGATGGAGAGATGGTTTATTTTGGGACGAATGGAGAGATCTCAGTGAAGAGCAGAAAGGTACTATAGGAAATGAGCACTTAGGGAAAATTCTCAATGCTTCTGCAAAAAGCCTTAGCCTCCTGAGAGGAGGAGACTGGAAGGGGAAAAACCTGAGGGAATTTAGGAGCCAGTCTATGAACTCCAGATAAAAACACAGTTGCTTTTGGGTGTGATGATGTCGTGAGTCACAGGTACAAAGCTGGCAACGTAGATCCTGCAGGCCCTTAGCGGTGCTCCCCTTTCACTGCCAGGGTTTGCAAAAGTGACTTCGGTTTTATTTCAGAGCCTATTTAGAAATTTGGTCTCCAAAGTGGTACAGAGGGCTGTAGGCAAAAAAACTTAAATCCTATGATCCATGGTAATGCCAAATATTTACACACCCAAGGAGAAACTGTATTTTATTCTTTCTTTAGCAATCAAAGTCTACCCTTACAGTTCCAGGGACTTGAGAAGTTTCCTTCAACCCTCTCTCGAGAATCTCCATGCACTGAATTACTCTTTAATTTCCCCCTTTCCCCTTTAAAGTAGGAATAGCAATGGTTTTTATTGGTACCTTATAATGCTTTTATATGAGGCACCTAAATTTTCCACATAGATACTCATCATAGCTATAAAAGGTTTCATTATTATTTGTAGGTTGATGCTAATTTTTCTTTTTATATTTTCACAAAGAAAATGCAGTTAAGAAGGTTTTATTAATATTTATAGTCCTTGTTCCTCTAATCCGTGACAAACTGCAAAAAGATAGGATTCTAAGCATGTCTAATCCATACACTTCTTTGCCCCTGATTTATGGGTGGTCACTCTTCCCAGGTGGTGAACTGCCCTGCCTAGTTATTGCCTCCTAGTTATTAGGGAGACCTGATCTAGAGGTTATTTCCAGGTGGTGATGTGTACAGCATACCGAAAGTTGAGATAGAGATTTTTGGACAATGAAAGATGAAGTGTCTGTACTTCAAAGGGAGCTCTGTAATTAGGAGAACTGTGAGGAGGGGACAGAGTGGGGAAGATGATGAACCCAAACAAACCCTGACAGGCTGCCAAGCGGTGGTAGCCTCCAGGCCAGTCCCGCTTTCTGAGGAAGAGGGGTGGGGTGGGGGAGGGCGGGAGGTGTGAGAACCAGACTCCAGGGGATTTATTGTGCTCACTGAGAGAGGCGCGGAGGGCGGGAGGGGCTCAGGCTCTTACCTCGGGGCTGGAGTAGTGGGGAGGCTTGCTGCCCTCACTCTCGCTGGAACTGCTCTCCGTCTCCGAGTCAGATCCCGAGCTGCTCTCTGAGTCACTGGAGGAGCTGCTGCTGCCGCTGCTGCTGCCGCTGCTGCTGCCCTTGCTGGAAGGCACAGAGGCTCTGCAGTTGGCCTGCTGGACCACGGCGCTGCCAGCCCACGAGGCCCCCGGGAAGGAGAGGGAAGGAAAACCAAGTGAGCAAGCACGAAACACCACCGAGCAAGCTGTCATTCGACCAAAGGAGAGAAGAAGCACACAGGCTGCACGTCTGTCAACCATCACCTGGAACATGAAGGGCCATCATCGGGTCAATGGCTTCCTAATGGTTAAAAAAAAAAAAAAATTATGTATATAAAAATATAATTGGGAATGAAAGCTGGTGCCCCGTGATAGCCTGGCATTAGTTATTTGGTGGCCATTTTAGAAAGGAGGGTGCTGTCATTTCAGAATGACTGTTTCTGGGAATGGCTTTGCAAATGCACCCTCTAGAATCCAATTGTCTACAAAAATGCAAGGAAATCCAAAATGCTTGAAATATTTTGTGAAGATTGAAAATGTCTGTTTGCTTTATTTTAGGAAGTGGGCTATGAGGAAGGGCACAGCATTCTTCTCTGTGCTTTCATGGCCTGCTGGAAGGTTCTGGAGACTGTGGGATCATCAAAGTTACAGTCCTGTTTCCTACCTCTTCCTGCCCATGGAGTTGACTGCTGGAGTCTTTGTAGGAGCTGGCTTACTTTATAAACAGTAACTTTCCTTTGAACTCTTTGTTAAAGAACTAAAGATCCATCCCTTACACATTTTTATATATTCCAGATTTTAAAATGTAACCCCAGTGCAGTGGCTTATAGCAATAGCATTTCAAATTTATGCTCAATATTCATATCCATTCTGAAATTTGCCAGAAGTCATTATATACTCAAAGACAACAGGAAAAATTGACACTTTCTAATGGTAATTAACCACAAAAATTCAAAGAGCACATATGCACCCAAGGAGTGCTCGAGCCAAAAAGAAAGTTTCAGTACTCACATCATATTCAACATCTTCAAAGTCCTTTATTAACTGTATTGCAACATGCCTGAATCTATTCTTTTGAGGTCAAATTCTGAACCCAGGAAATGCAGTGATCACTATTGAATGTTGAGTCAGCAAATATCTGCTGGCCACTTCCAACTGTGACTATACTGCTTCATCAGGACTGGACATTAGTGAAGGCCAGGGGTGGGGGAACTTGTCAGCGTTTATGGCCTTAAGTGCAAAGCAGCCTGGACAAGGTGAAGGACCCTTTCACCCACCCCTTAAATCCTGGACTAGTGTTTTGCCCAAAGACAGATTCTCATAAATCCTCAGCGTGGGGGCAGGAAGGGGGGTTAATATTCACTGGAGCCTTGCTTCTTTAGAAGAATGACAAGCAACTATCTTGTAGGATACAGCGGAAAATAGAGGCATCGGTTTGAACTGCAGGGTTCGAGGAAAATGGAGCTGGAACATAACCTTCCCTAGTGGTTTTTATTTCTTTCACCAATGTCATGGTCTGTACCTACTGTCTGACAAAATTCTTCAACATCAGACAACATAGGCACATTTATGCCTCACCTGAGGTGTAGTGGTTTCTTTACCAGACTATCGTTCGTGTCTGGTGCTGAGGGAGGAATCCTGGATCTTTAGAAAAAGGTGGGGAAGGGAAAGTTAACGATCAAAGGGCTGTAATATTTCTTTCTTTCTTTCTGAACCAAAATCCATTTTTCCTGTACAGATGGCTACTATCAGTGGGGTCATAAAACAAACAAACAAACAAAAAAAGGCTATAGATCCTGACCAAACACGAACATCTGAGGTCCATAATAGTTTGTCAGTAGGCCCCCAAAACACTGGGGGAAAAACTCCAAACAACTAAACAATACCACTTCCCCCAAATACAACCCCCAACCTTAAAACTCAAAACAAAAACAAAAACAAAAACAAAACCCCCAAAGCAACACATATTGGAAGAAAGAGATAGGTCTCCCTGCCATACTTTGGAATGGCATTTGCTGAAGATGGGGAAATTATGATGAATAAACAGCATTTTGATTGATTTTATATGTCAAAGGCTTTGATCACTGAGCAGTACATTCTACTTGCTTTAATTCAAACAACAAAAACATGTGATGCTGGTGCTGTGTGTACCTGGGCGTTGTGTGTGCGGCAGAAGCAGCAATGTGTGTGCAGTTCCCTGGGGCCTGCACCACAAAGTGATTGACTGTCTTTTGAAAAGCGGCACTTTAATTTCTGAGAAAATGTCCATTAAACAGTTACCATGCTGCCTTCCTTTTATGACTGCTGTCCTGGAGTAATGAGACATACTAGCCCAAGGAGAGAGAATCTCTGATCTGAAGAAGACTGGCAGAAAAGCCTTATGCTTTTATGTTTTCCTTCCTTAAATTAGGAAATTCACTTAAAATGACAGTTTTACTGGCATAACTATTATTTGTTTTGAAAACAGTTGAGACAGCCAGGACTTTTAGGTTTTCCTTCATGCTTTGGTTGTAAGGCTGTGAGGCTTACCATGTTTCTGGGGTCAGAATCAAATATATTCATGTTTCAATGGTCTGGGTAGAGAATATGTCACCAGAAACAATCCATGTCAAGGATGGGAGCCTGGAAAGACTGTCATGGCTCCAGCTGAGGGATCAAGATAACTATTCTAACCTCCATGAAGGCTGCTCCAGTAACTAGTCTTAGTGCAGGTCCTTGAGGGACAGTTAGTCGATCTAGCCTTGGCATAACGAATGTTACAGCCATGAATGCAGGAAGCTGCTTTGTCTCTGTGGGCTGCTGCAGCAGGAAGGGGAGGGGGCACAACAGAGGAGGAAGCTGGGGACCGTCATCACTGCAGACTAATATTAATATAGAAGGCTGAGAGCAGTTAAACTAGGAGGGCTCTTGGGAGTCATGGAATCGAGAAGATGGAAAAAGACGTACCAGAAAGACCTTCTGGAAAGAAGACTTCAGGCTTAACATATTTGAAGTTGCAAACTGAGCACGTTAGTGTGCCAACTAGTTGTCATGTTTCCATACCAAAGATATTAAAAAAATATGAACTTAACTAAAAATTAACTTTTTCCTAAAATGATAACACAGATCGGTTGACATGATGACACAGCCCTGGACAATATTTAGGAGAGCTTTTGACCTCTATGTCATTTCAGGAAGACAGTGCCATTGAGTCTGCAGATGTGACAACATTACTGAGATAATGGAATAAAAGTCTTTGCATCATTAAACTTAGCACAGTGCCTGGGACATAATGGGGCATTTACATGTGATTACTGAATGAAAAAATCAATAGAGAAAATCTATCATTGGGTTAATGAGTTTAAAAAAGGGATTTAACCTTTCAAAAGGGTTATAATCTCTCTTTTCCAATAAAGAAAATTTTTTTAAAAAGTTTTTTTTTTTTTTTTTTTTAATGTTTAATGCTTGAGAGAGAGACAGAGTGTGAACAGCGTAGGGGCAGAAAGAGAGGGAGACACAGAGTCTGAGGCAGGCTCCAGGCTCTGAGCTGTCAGCACAGAGCCTGATGTGGTGCTCAAACTCCCGAACCGCAAGATCATGACCTGAGCCAAAATCAGACGTTTAACCAACTAAGGCACCAAGGCACCCCAATAAAGAAAATATTTAAAGGGATTTCAGCACCTCTTGTGATCCTCCAACTTTTTTTTTTTTTTACCATAGGATTTTTTTTTTTTTTAATTTCAAGTCTGTATTTAAATTCTAGTTAGTTAACACATATGGCAAAATTGGTTTCAGGTGTAGAATTTAGTGATTCATCACTTAAATATAATACCCAGTGCTCATCACAACAAGTGGCTTCCTTAATACCCATCACCCATTTAGCCTGTCCCCTGCCCACTTCCCCTCCAGCAATCCTCAGTTTGTTTTCTATAGTTATGAGTCTCTTATGATTTGCTTCCCCCCCTCTCTTTTTCTGTTCTCCTATGTTCATCTGTTTCTTAAATTTCACATATGAGTGAAATCATGTGGTATTTGTCTTTCTCTGACTGATTTATTTCACTTAGCACAATACACTCTAGCTCTGACCACATCATTGCAAATGGCAAGATTTCATTCTTTTTTATTTTTTTATTTTTTAACGTTTATTTATTTTTGAGACAGAGAGAGATAGAGAATGAACGGGGGAGGTCAGAGAGAGAGGGAGACACAGAATCTGAAACAGACTCTAGGCTATGAGCTGTCAGCACAGAGCACAACGTGGGGCTGGAACTCAAAGACTGCGAGATCATGACCTGAGCTGAAGTCGGACGCTCAATCGACTGAGCCACCCAGGCGCCCTGATTTCATTCTTTTTGATGGCTGAGTAATATTCCATTGTGTGTATATGTATATATATGTATGTATGTGGGTATATATATATGTCTGTGTGTGTGTATATACATATCTTCCTGAGATATAGATATATATCTATATATCTATAGATCTATAGATATATATATATATATTCCTGATCCATTATCTATCAATGGATATTTGTTTGATCTTCTGATTTTAACACTTTTTCCTTTCAGAGAATATTGCTTTAAATGTGCTCTAAATTTTTTCTGCTATAATTTAAGCACAGTTCTCTCTTGGATGGTTTATTTACTTTTTATATTTTGATTTTATGCAATGTTTTGCTGGTTTGTGAACAGTCAAGACCAAAGACACCTTTGAGAGAGTCTCAGCTTGATTCTAAATGATCTGTTGCTGTGTTCCCTCCTTTCCCTGCAGTGACACATTCCTTTCCAAATCTGGCCTGGGTGAAGTCTGAAGGACAGTAAAAGAAAAGATCTGCAACTTAAATGACAAATCCCGGATCTCACAGTGAAGGGTGCTCATGCCTGCCAAGTGTATTGTGGGGCCTGGATACATACCCAAAGTTGTCACAAGCTTTCAACTCACATGTGAAAGGCTCTCTGCCTGGTTGGCACCGTGTGGACAGCTGTGATGCCCAGCAGGGTGCCTCACTTCCTGTGACCACTCTACTTGTACTGGCCAGATGATGGTATTTTAGAAGAGGTGACAGCCCTTTCTCACTCAACACTCTGTACTGATTCCCAAATGCTTGATTTCCAAAGTGTGATCAGTGCCCTGGCAACAATATTCCTTTTCTGATAGCATCTTTATTCATATTAATTAGTCTAAAACTATAACTACATTATGAGAAGTGAAAGTGGTAAAAGACGGCACAGGAGGTTCACCATTGCTGAAATTATCTTCCAAAATACAAAACTGATAGGACCGCTGGTTCTGTATAAAATGTTTCTCTGTTGTTCATACTGGCAATGTCTATCATTCTATCTTCAGGACCACAAATTCTTTTCTCTGTTATCTTCATTCTCTTTTGGGGCTCATTCACTGAATTTTAAAATTTCAGTTATTGAATTTTTCAGTTTTACAATTGCCAATTGATTTCTCTTTATATCTTTTATTTCTTTGCTGAGACTCTATGTTTTCATTTCTTTCAAGTGTGTTTCTAATTGCTTGTTGAAGCATTTTATAATGGTTCCTTTAAAATCCTTGTCAGACAGTTGTAATATTTAGATCATCCACTATTGGCATCTGTTGATTGTCTTTTCTCATTCAAGTTGAGATCTTCTAGTTTCTTGATATGATTAGTGATGTTCTATTGTATGCTGAACATTTTTGGTATTATAAGACTTAGCATTTCAGTAAAAGTGCTTGGTTTAGCAGGCATCCACTAACACAATACCAGCAAGGGGGCAGAGAGGTATCTCTTTACAGTTGGGCAGGGTGGGGGGAAGGAATTCGAGGCTCCTAACTTTGCCTTTTCCTGATGAGGTTGGAAACGTGGTCACTTCTTTCCCCCATGGTGTTTGACTGGAACACAGCAGCTATTGTCTAAAAGTTTTCTTCTTGCTAGGACACCTGCTTCCTGGTTCTCTTACTAGAGAGAGCTAGCTTTCTTGGGGATTTTATTTTTATTTTTTTAAATTTGTGCCTGTTGGCATTTCCAGGTTGCTGGCCTTTCCAGTATCTGCTCTGGGCTATATGAGGAAAAATGAAGACCTAGTGAACTAACCACCATGCCTTTCTTGGGCCGTAAGTCCCTAGCTGATCTGCTTTCTCTCTGTCTTACAGACTTGTTTGTTTTATAATATCTAAAGATCTTAGCTGTATTTAGCAGAAGGAATTGGGAAAAGTACGTCAGTATTTTGTTCCAGAATGGGAATGGCCTATGTGATATTTACCACGTGGAAAGGAACTCTCTCTCAATACTTCCAACCTCTGTTCTGGTTAATTGTATCAAAAGCTGATGAATGAAACAAACATGCGGGTGTCTGCTGCAGTCCCTGTTCATTATTTAACAACCATTTATAGTGGAAATTAAGCTCAGATTTTAGTAGTTTATGTACCAAAACTAGAAAGGTCCATCACAAAGAATGCATATACCATTGTGAGAAAAATGACTCAAACGGTTGTAAAAATGTTAAAGTTGAAAAGGTAAGTACTTAAAAGTTATGTTCAGAGTAAATGGTATGAGAGAAAGGCATGATATTGGTGTGATATTTGTTAAGAATCCACTTTGTGAAGAGAGTGGACCAAGATGGCAGTGTAGGAAGACTCTGAACTCACCTCCTCCCATGGACTTGCTCATTCTATACCTATAGATAGAGCAATTCTTCCTGAAGAAGAACTGAGGGCCTAGTGAAATCCTCACAGGAAACAGTAGAAGGACCACACAGAGAAAAGTAGGTGAGACAGAAACACAGTAATAATGGAATGCAATTCCTAGCATGGTGACCTACAGTAGGGAGGGTTATCCCTAAGGGGCCCACAGGGCAGATTCACCCACCTGGGGCAGCAAAACAACAGTGGTTTAACAGTGGCAACTAGACCAAAGTGAAGGAAATCCACTTACTAACTGGAGAGCATCTGTCAATGGGTAGAAACTCTGGAAATCTCTCCAGGGTTGGGGGTGATGGCAAGTGCCACATTTTATGTTCCTCTTCCATCTTGATAGCGTGGGTGAGCAGGATGGACGTACTCTAGCCAAATTGCTAGAGCTGCCCATTGTGTCCCAGGTCCCTGGCCTATACTAGCTTTAGCAGTACCCCCAGGAAGGCCCCAGCGTGACACGCCCTGGGAGCCCCTGGTTCATGCCTGTTACAGCTCCAGCCATCGTGCTTAGGTGGCCCCATGCAGCATGCCCTGGGACCCCACCAGCCCATGCTTGCTCCAGTTTGAGCTATCCTGCCAAGGTAGCCTTGGCATGATAAGTCCAGAGAAGTCCTGGTTCACACTTGCTCTCCTCCAGCCATCCCATAAGGGCAGCCAAGGCATGGTGCACCCTTGTACACCACTGCTCATGCCTGCTCTGTCCTGCCAGGGAAGCTCTGGTGCAGCATGCCCCAGGATGCCCTGGCCTCCATTAGCTCCCAGTGTGGGACTTCTTGGCCTGTGCTCACTCCAACTGCAGCCATCCCATCAGGACAGTTTTGATGCAGAATGCTCTGGGAACCCCTGGCCTGCACCTGCTCCAGTTCCAGTGGCCTGCCAAAGCCACCAGACACATGCAGTCTACACAGGGGATACTCCTATACAAGGCCACTCCTTCATACCTGGAGAGGTAGCTACTCTGCCTAATTAATAGAAACGAACAGAAGGTAAGACAAAATAAAGAGACAGAGAAACATGTTTCAAAGGAAAGAACAACATAAAACCATAAAAAGACCCTGGTGAAACAGAGATAAGTAATTTACCTGGTAAAGAGTTCAAAGTAATGGTCATATAAACACTCATCAAACTTGGGAGAAGAACGAAGGAACACAGTGAGAATTTCAACAAAGAGTTAGAAAATATAAGAAAGAAAGAACCAATAAGAGTTGTAGAATACAATAACTGAAGTGAAAAATACACTAGAGGGAATCAACAGCAGATTAGATGACACAGAAAAATGAATTAGTGACCTGGAAGACTGAATAGTGGAAATCACCCCAACAGAACTCTGATTTTCAGCAGAAACTTTGCTGTTCAGAAGGGAATGGCAGGATATATTTAAAGTTCTGAAAAGGGGAAAAAACAAAAACAGTACCTGTCAAGATTATCGCTCAGAATTGAGGATAGAGTTTCCCAGATAAGCAAAAACTAAAGGAGTTCATCACCACTAAACTTGCCTCACAAGAAATGTTAAAGGGTCTTCTTTAAGTAGACAAGAAAAGGGTGCAAGTAGAAAAAAGAAAATTTATGAAAGAAAAAAACTCACTGGTTAAAAAAAAAACCCTCACTGTTAAAGACAAATATATAGTAAAGGCAGTGGATCAGCCACTTAGAAAGCTAGTATGGGGGTGCCTGGGTGGCTCAGTCGGTTAAGTGTCCGACTTCGGCCTAGGTCATGATCTCACGGTTCGTGAGTTTGAGCCCCACGTCGGGCTCTGTGCTGACAGCTCAGAGCCTGGAGCCTGCTTTGGATTCTGTGTGCCCCTCTCTCTCTGCCCCTCCCCTGCTCATGCCCTGTCTCTCTCTGTCTCAAAAATAATAAAAAAAAAAAAAAAAAAAAAAAGAAAGCTAGTATGAAGATTGAAAGACAAAAGTAGTAAATCAACTATAACTACAATAAATAGTTAAGGGATACAAAAAATAAAAAGATGTAAAATATGATGTCAAAAACATAAAATGTAGTGTAGGGATTTTAGAATGCATTCAAATTTAAGTAATTATCAGTTTAAAATACATTGCTACAGAGGTGCCTGGGTGGCTCAGTCAGTTGAGCATCTGACTGTGGCTCAGGTCATGATCTCACAGTTTGTGAATTCGAGCTCCACATTGGGCTCTGTGCTGACAGCTCAGAGCCTGGAGCCTGCTTCTGATCCTGTGTCTCCCTCTCACTCTGTTCCTCCCCACTCACACTCTATCTCTCTCTCAAGAATAAACAAACATTAAAAAAAATTAAAATACACTGCTATATATATAGGACAATATAGGTTAAGATATATGAACTTCATGGAAACCACAAACCAAAATCCTACAATAGATACACAAAAAAATAAAGATTAAGGAACACAAACATAAAGCTAAAGAAAGTTATCAAATCACAGAGGAAGAAAGCAAAAGAACAGAATGAGAAATACAAAAAAATCCATGAAAAAATGAAAAAAAAGAAAATACATACCTATCATTAATTGCTTTAAATGTAAATGGACTAGATGCTCCAATCAAAATACACAGAGTGGCTCAAAGGGTAAAAAAACCAAGACCCATTTATATGCTGTCTACAAGCAATTCACTTCATACCTAAAAACACACACAGACAGAAAATGAAGGAATGGAGAAAGATATTCCATGCAAATAAAAGTAAAAAGAAAGCTGAAGTAGCAATACTCATATCAGACTAAATAGACTTCAAAACAAAGACTGTAACAAAAGACAAAGAAGGGCATTACATAATGATAAAGATGACAATCCAAGAAGAGGATATAACATTCATAAATATATATTTATTTGGGTGCATCCAACATAGGAGCATCTAAAAATATAAAGAAAATATTAATGGAAATAAAGAACAAATTCACAGTAATACAATAATATTAGGGGACTTTAAAACCCCAGTTATATGAATGCATAGATCATACAGCAGAAAATTAATGAGGAAACATTGGCCTTAACACATTAGGTCAGATGAACTCACATACAGAATATTTTATCTGCAAACGTTCATCTCCAGTGCATATGGAATATTATCCAGGATAGATCACATGCTAAGTCACAGAATAAACCTCAATAAATTCTAGAAGACTGAAATCATATCAAGCATCTTTTGTGAGCAGAACTGTATGAATTAGAAATCAATTACAAGAAGAAAATGAAAAAACACAAACATTTGGAGAATAAACAATATGCTACTAAACAACCAATGGATCAATGAAGAAATCAAAGAGGAAATTAAAAAAAACACCTTGAGATAAATGAAATGGAATCACAAATTCCCCAAATCTATGGGATGAAGCAAAAGCAGTCCTAAGGACAACACAGGAGAACCTCAAGAAACAAGAAAAATCTCAAGTAAACAATCCAACCTATACTTAAAGGTTGTAGAAAAAGAAAGTAAAAAAAGGAAGTAGAAAAAGAAAAACAAATAAAGCCTAAAGTTAGTAGAAGGAAGGAAATAATAAAGATCAGAGTGGAAGTAAATAAAATTGAGACTTAAAAAAATTGAAAGATCAATGAAACTAAAAGGTGGTTCTTTGAAAAGATAAAGAAAATCAATAAACCTCTAGCCAGACTCATCAAGAAAAAAAAGAGAGTTGGCCCAAATAAATAAAACCAGAGATTAAAGAGGGGAAGTTGCAGCTGACACTACAGAAATACAAAAGATCATGAGGGTGCTATGAACAAGTGTAAGCCAACAAATTGAAAAACCTACAAGAGGTAGATAGACAACTGGAAATATACAACCTTCTAAGATTGAATCATGAAGAATTGAAAATCTGAATAGACCAATTACAAGTAGCAAAACTGAATTAGTAATTTAAAAATTCCCCAAAACCAAAAGTCAAGGACCTGATGCCTTCACAGGTGAATTCTACCAATGACTTAAAGAAGAGTTAGTACTGCTCCTCAAATTACTCAAAAAAGCAGAAGAAGGAATGCTTCCAAACTCATTTTATGAGGCCAGCACTACCCTGATACCAAAACCAAAGACACCACAAAAAGAAAATTACAGCCAATACCCATAATGAAGACAGATGCAAAAACCTTCAACAAAATATTAGCAAACAGAATTCAACAATACATTAAGAGAATCACACCATGGTCAAGTTTAGGGACGCAAAGGTGGTTTAGCATCTGTAAATTAATCAACACAGTACACTACATTAACAGAATGAAGGATAAAAATCCTATGATCACTTCAGTAGTACAGATAAAGCATTTGACAAAATTCAACATCCACTTATGATAAAAATTCTCAACAAAGTGCGCATGGAACATACCTCAACAATAAAGACCATATATGGCAGACCCATAGCTAATATCACACTCAATGGTGAAAAGCTGAAAGCTTTTCCTCTATGATCAGGAAGAAAACAGGGATGCCCACTCTCGCTACCTTTATTCAACTTAGTACTGGAAATCCTAGCCACAATAATTAGGCAAGAAAGAAATAAAAGGCTCCCAAATCAGAAAGGAAGAAATAAAACTGTCACCATGTGCAGATATTTATAGAAAACCCTAAAGATTCCACCAAAAAACGATTAGAACTAAGAAATGAATTCAGTGAAGTTGCAGAATACAAAACGAACATACTGAAATTGGTTGTGTTTCTGTATGTTAATAACAAGGCGCCAGAGAGAAAAATTAAGGAAATAATCCTATTTATAATGGCATCAAAAAGAATAAAATATCTAGGAATAAATTTAACTAAGCAGGTGGAAGACAGGTACTCTGTATAAGACACTAATGAAAGAAACTGAAGATGAGACAAATAGACGGAAAGATAGACTGTGCTCACAGATGGAAGAATTACTATTGTTAAAATGGTTATACTACCCCAAGCAATCTACAGACTCAGTGCAATCCCCAAGAAAATGCCAATAGCAATTTTTACAGAACTAGAACAAAGAATTTGAAAATTTGTATGGAACCACAAAAGACCCTAAATAGCCAAAGCAATCTTTTTTTTAAAATTTTTTAAATGTTTATTTATTTTTGAGAGTGAGAGACAGAGTATGAGTGTGGATGGGGCAGGCAGAGAGGGAGACATAGACTCCAAAGCAGGCTCCAGGCTCTGAGCTGTCAGCACAGAACCTGACATGGGGCTCGAACTCATGGACTGTGAGATCATGACCTGAGCCAAAGTCAGATGCTTAACCAACTAAGCCACCCAGGTGCCCTGCCAAAGCAATCTTGAGAAAGAAGAACAAAGCTGGAAGTATCATGCTCTCTGATTTCAAATTATACTACAAAGCTATAGTAACCAAAACAGTATGGTACTGGCATGAAAACAGACTCATAGATTAATGGACTGGAATAGAGAGTCCAGAAATAAACCTGCACATGTATGGTCAATTAATCTATAACAAAGGAGGCAAGAATATACAATGGGGAAAAGGCAGTTTCTTCAATAGTGTTGGGGGAACTGGACAGCTACATGGAAAAGAATGAAACTGGACTACTTTCTCACTACATATATAAAAAATAAACTTAAAATGGATTAAAGACTTGAATATAACACCTGAAACCATAAAACTCCTAGAAGAAAATGCAGACAGACAGTAAACTCTTTGACGTTGGTCTTTGCAGTATTTGTTTGTTTGTTTGGTTTTTTTTTTTGGACCAATATCTTCAGGCAAGAGCAACAAAAGGTAAAATAAACAAATGAGATTACATCAAACTAAAAAGCTTTTGCACAGTGAAGGAAACCATCACCAAAATTAAAAGGCAACCCACTGAATAGGAGGAGATATTTGCAAATCATGCATTCGATAAGGGGTTAGTTTCCAAAATATATAAAGAATGTATACAACTGAATATAAAAAACAAAGTAGCTGATAAAAAATGCACAGAGAATTTGAATAAACACTTTTCGAAGGAAGATATCTGGATGGCAATAGGTGTATGAAAAGATGCTCAACATCACTCCTCATCAGGGAAATGCAAATCAAAACCACAATGAGAGATCACCTCACACCTGTCACAATGGCCAGTATCAAAAGGACAAGAAATAAGTGTTCTTAAGGATGTAGAGAAAAGAGAACTCTCATACACTGTTGGTGGGAATGTAAACTGATGAAGCCGCTATGGAAAACAGTATGGAGGTTCCTAAAAAAAAAAGAACTATCATATGATCCAGGAATACCACTTCTAGGTGTTATGTGAAGAAAACCAAGACACAAATTTGAAGATTTATATGCACCTCTATGTTCATTGCAGCATTATTTACAATAGCCAAGATATGGAAGCAACCTGTGTCTATCAATAGATGAATGTATAAAAAAGATGTCACACACACACACACACACACACACACACACACACACACACACACACACTGGAATATTACTCAGCCATAAAAAAGAATGAAATCTTGCCATTTTGACAACATGGACAGACCCAGAGGGTATAATGCTAAGTGAAACAAGTCAGACAGAGAAATATCTCCTATGATTTCACTTACATATGGAATCTAACAAAACAAAACAAATGAACAAACAAAAGAAAACAGAAACAGACTCAGACACAGAAAACAAACTGTTGATTAACAGCAGAGGGGGGCAGTGATTGGTGGGCAAAATAGATGAAGAGGATTAGGAAGTACAAACTTCCAGTTATAAAATAAATAGATCACAGGGATGTAATGTCCAGCATAGGGAATATAGCCAATAATACTATAGTAACTTTGTGTAGTGACAGATGGTAACTAGACTTAACATGGACATAATTTGGTAATGTATAAAACTATTGCATTATTATGTACACCTGAAACTAACAGGGTATTGTATACCAGTTATACCTAAAAAAATAATGCTATATTTGATTCAGGAAAAAAAAAAGAACCTACTTTGCTCCACATCAGAGTAATAGTGTGTGTGTGTGTGTGTGTGTGTGTGTGTGTCTGAAGAGGAGGCAGTTGACAGACATTCCATATTGCACAGAGCCTGGAATAGAGGAGTCAGCTGCTCCAGGCTTCTTCAAGGAAAAATTATAACAATCAGAAACAGTATAGAGTCATAAAAAGTAGATGAAATCAGCTATGAAAACTGTAAAGTAGGTTATAATACTACTTTTTGACAATGAAAAAAACTGCACATTTTTCATTAATCTAGAAAATCAAAGAAAAGCTCTATAAATAAGTCAGAATGGATTACCCAGTATTCAAGTGGAGGGAAATATCCACGTCCCAACATAAAACAGTGACTCGGCAATTGGAAAATACTTCCCTCAAGTATTTTTTTTGTTACTCTACACCATTGTTGCCTCCTTATAGGGTAGATACTATTCTGCCTCTTTGTAGGTGAGGACAATAAGATTCCTAATAAGAAACAGAGCTGAGATGCTGTTTCTAGAAATTTGTTCTATGAAAATAATCAGGGATGTTTAAAAACACTTATCTAAAGAATATATGCTCTTACATTATTTGCAATAGGGATGATTTTGTAAACACCCCAAATGCCCAACAATCGGAGATTGTTAAATAAATGATACACCTTTATGAAGGAATACTTTTTAGTGTTATGCAGTCCTCATTAATATATTAGCAGAATACTTACTTTATGAAAATTTCTCACGGGATATTTTTGAGGAAATGGGCTTTCCAAGTATGCTAGTCATCTGAGGGCAGAGAGACTCATCAGGAACACCTAAGTGTTGACTCTGCTTTTTTTCCTGGGGGAGAGGATGGGGTTTTGCCGACTGAGTTTTACTTAAGGTTATCAGATGCTCCCAATGTCTACAAACAGGCTCTTCAATGGGATTATTCAGCATTCAGATTGTGTAAATCTTCCTGACTAACTAGTTATGTGAGGTTCAAGCTTAAAGGGACCAAGGTATGAGGACCCTATTAGAAGCTCTAGGGGTACCTGGGGATCTGTGCACAGGTACCTATTCCAGCTCTGTGGGGCTCTGGTGCCTCAGCTGTGCTTTTATATCCTTTGGCAAATAAAATGAGGACCTAATCTAACCTCAGAGGGCATATGTGTGTGGTCTTTCCCAGACAGTCTATTTATGCTACAAAGCAGCATGATCATAAATACATTATATAGATACACACATACATTATACATATACATACACAAATACATTATATACATTATGCACACACACATACAAACACACACATACACACACACACACACACACACATGGAAAAAAACACTGGAAGGATATATATGTAAATGTTAACTGTGGATAGTTTTGGATGGTGGAATTATGAGGTTTAAATTTAAAAAAAAATAAGTTTTATGCCTAGCATGGACCCCATTGTGGGCTTGAAGTCACAACCTTGAGATCAAGACCCAGATGCTTAACTGACTGAGACACCCAGGTGCCCCGAGGCTTAAATATTTTTTGAACTTTTCTGTATTTCTCAATATTTCACCAATAGAACACATGCTGGCCTTTTCATGTCTATTTGATTGTGAAAGATGATTCTCTTAATATATCATCAAAATTAGCTTGCTAATATTTTATTTAGAATTCTGAGAGAATCTATAATTTATAGGTGAACCTGACATATACCTACATTCAACTATTTTATATTTGGGGGCAATTTTTGGCAGGTTTTGCATTATGGGGAGGTTAGCTTGAAAGAATAAATTGGATGGTGTTCTAAAAATTTTTCAGTAGTATGAGAATTATCTGTTCCTACAAAGTTTAGAACTTGCCAGCACTAAATCATCTAGTCACAGAGCTTTTCAGAATGACAATTCTTTGGTATCTTTTATAATTTAGTTCTTGGTTCTGTCTATTCTATTGTTGCTTTTGTTAATTTAAATTTTTTTCCAAAAAATTCTATTTAATTTTTCTTTTCTTTCTTTCTTTTTTCTAAATGTTTGTTTGTTTTGAGAGAGAGAGCAAACAGGGGAGGGGAAGAGAGAGAGGGAGAAAGAAAATCCCAAACAGGCCCCATGCTGTCAGGTTGGAGCCTAATGCGGGGCTTGAACTCACAAACCACAAGATCACGATCTGAGCTGAAATCAAGAGTTGGACACTTAACGGACTGAGCCATCCAGATGCCCAGTTTGTGTTTTCAAGTTTATTTATTTCACAAAATTTTAGAATATTCTCTTAAACACCGTGGCGTCTAATACAGAACTTCACCTAAATTTTGCTTTCTCTTCCCTTTTTCTTCATTATATTTGTCAAAAGTTTGTCTATCTTATTTTCAAAGAAACAGCTCGATCTGTATAATAATTGTAGTATTTTCTGGCTTTGCTTTCCTTCTATATTTTTCAGGTCTATTTTATAATACTTTTACACACTTCTTGAGTTGAGGGCTTGTTTCAGGTATTTTAATTCTTTCTCAATAGTGGAAGCACTTGGGGTTATCACTCTGCCTCTGAGTATATGTATGGTTGCAGGTGATGATTCTCATTACATTGTGTTTTTATTTTCTTTACTTTTTTTTTTTGAAAAAGTTTTAATGTTTTATTTATTTATTTATTTGAGAGAGAAAGAGAGACATAATGCGAGCTGGGGAGGAGCAGAGAGATGGGGAGACATAGAATCTGAAGCAGGCTCCAGGCTCTGAGCTGTCAGCACAGAGCCCGATGTGGGGCTCAAACCCATGAACCGTGAGATCATGAACCGAGACAAAGTTGGACACTCAACCAACTGAACCACCCAGGTGTCCCTTTATTTTCTTCACTTTCAAATGGATTGTTATAGTAAAGTTCTCCTTTGATCAAATAGCTATTTAGAAGACTGCTTTCCCATAAAAAATGACATTTAAGAAAGATAAACATTACATTTGGGTCCAAAAAAATAAAAATGGCAGATGTAGCTTAGTATATGCCAGTAATTTGAGTAGGATGGCTTCAGTCTGAGTGGGGAATCTTAGGGTTCAACTAAGAATCTGGTGAAGGTGAGAAGGAAGGGGCAGGCAGCACAGCTCATTTACTGTGAACTAGGATGGGATGGTAATAGGGAATGGCCTGGGGAAGGGATTGTGGCCATAAAGAAGACTTATACAGAACTATGTCTATCCCAAAGGTCTCTGAAACCTTCTGTTGGTCTTAGGGAAGGATAAAAGTTAACAGAACTTGCCACATGTAGCAAGAGAGAAATCCAGTAATATAGGAGGCCAATACACTTGGACATAAATTGTGCCTCATATTTGACTGCTGATGCTATTGTAGCTAGCATATGGAATTCTTCTGTTACAAACCAAAGAATCCAGAGATCTTCCTGATCAGCCAACTGGACCATTTACATAGTCCTAAAGGGAATGAGGAACTAATGTCCAAATTCCAATTTTTTGAAAAGCTTTGGGCCATAGGGCTTGATCATCAGTTTCAGACACCAGAGAGCACAGATGTCACCTCATGGGGCCTGCGTCATTTCCTGGATTTCCGTATTTTATGACATCAAATGTTATAGATGACAATAAGCCATTAATTCTTAAACCAGCTGTCTGATGCTCTGCTTCCCCTAGATGTGTGCTTTGGCTTGGAGAATCTGCCTGAATAGCACTAAAACATTCCTAAGTTTAGGATTCTTGAGTTTACAGGATTACTATGTGACTAATAATATTTACTAAGGAATACAAATTCTTTTGTTATGACATTGGTCCTGCTTTTAGATTTATCATATTTTCTTTTTAGAATGGATGAAGAATGTTCTAGATGCACTAAGACCAAAAACAAACAAACAAACAAACAAACAAACAAAAAAACCCTATGGCTTGGAACTCTGGGTTGTACTTGGGACAAGGTTTTAATTCCAGTTGAATAAAGACCCACATGTGGCCCAAGCAAGCAAAAAGGCATTTCACACAAAAAAAGAAAAAATACAATAATGTACACATATACATTGGTTGCTAAATATTCCTGGGTTTGTTGGTAGTTTTTGTCTGTTTCTAAAATAATATTTATTTATTTGTAAATAAAGGCCCTTCAGAGAACATTTTCCAGCTGGCTATCTTCTCTGGACTGATGGCTTTGAATGGAGTGGAACCCTCTTGTCCCTCTCCAGATGCAAGTGTTCTTGGTGGGGGTGGAGTGTGTCTGTGTAAATATCACTAGGAAGCAGAAAAACATCTGCACATTTTGCCTGTGTAACAGACAAGGATTTAAGCTGGGAGTCCTGATGGGTGAGGGCTCTAGAGGATGCTGCCTGGTCCCCATGTGGAATGCTTCTCAGAAATCCCTGCACTGCTTTGGCCAGGCCACCTCTGTACCGCACCAATATGCAAGACCAGTTCACAGGTGCATTTCCATCCTGTAGTTAACACTGTTTGAGAGACCGTGCCAGGAAGCAGTTGCCTTCTGGCGACACAAACTTGCTTCTTTTATAGTCAGGTGAGTGGTACCACTAGAGACACTGAGTTGGAAAGCCCTTCCTGGCCCAGAGAATACCTCAAAGCAGGGAATTCAACATACTTCTCTTGACAATTGGGATGGGAGCTGTAATGTGGCAGTGGCTCTCGAGGGCCTGTACCAAAGGGCCACCAGAGAGCTGGAAAGACCCATTAACACAACTACTCCCCTGGCAGAAAGAGCTGAATCACACGTTAGAAGAAGGCCATCTGGGTGGGAGTATGGGGAGACAAGGTGGGAATGGAAGGGCACTGGCCTCTGAGAGGCTGAGCTAGCTGGCTGATAGGTACAGAGGGTGCTGCCAGGTGCGGGTGTTTGTGCTCCAGCTGCTAAGAGTGAGCCAGACATCCAGATGAATGACCTCAGCAGTATCTCATGTGATCTGCTCACAAGACAAATGCAGCTCTTGTGACTTCCTCAGTGTGTTGATTTTCCCTGACCTGCGGCTGCTGGATGTTGGCAGGGAACCTCCCCACGCGACTGTTTTTCAGCCACCTGATCTACAACAGAATGTGGAGAGATTCTTGGCTGTCATAATTTAACGCTACCCTTGAGCTTCTTTCTCACCCTATCCTCGGGCAGGTTGTGTAGGGACTGCTTCTAGAGGTGAAATCATGTTGTGGGGACATGCAAGGCCTACTGCACCCCACTGAGTTCCAAGCTTCAATATGAGTCCTGGAAGAGAAAAGTTCTACTGTGAAGGGCACCTCTGGTACCTTCAAGCACTTCAGAGTCTTTTAAAGCAATAGCACATGACAGATCCTGCCACCCTTGGACTTGCTCATGCAGTTCTTAAATTTTCTTGTATGTATTTTCAGTTCAAGGAGGCCTTTACACAGTGCAGTCCCACACTGCTGCCCTCAAGGGAACTCTATAATCCATGTGGCAGTAAAAATTTACCCGAGCTCCCTGATTACTTAAGAAAAAAAAAACAACGCTAAAACCAGCTTCCCTGAGATATAATTTATATGCCACACAGTTAACCCATTTAAAGTGTATAATTCAATGTGTTTTAGTATATTCACAAGGTTGTGCAACCATCACCACAATCTAATTTTCCTATATTTTTGTCCCCTTTAAAGAAATCCTGTACCCACTAGCAGTTGTCAGCAATTGTCATCTCCCTCATCCATTGTTCCCTTTGTTCCAGCCCTCAGCAACCACTGATCTGCTCTCTCTTGCTACAGATTTGCCTATTCGGGACATTTCATATAAATGGAAGCAACCAGTGTGTGGTCTTCGGTGACTGGCTTTTGCCGTTTGGCATAACATTTTCACAGATCATCCATGTTGTAGCATGTATTGGCACAATATTGTGGTTGAACAATATTCCATTGTATGGATATACCACATTTTGTTTACCCATCCATTGGTTGATGAACACAGGGTTGTTTCCACTTACTATTATGAATAAAGTTATGAACATTCCTGTGCAAGTTTTGTGTGGACACACATTTTCATTTCTCTTGAGTTTATACCTAGGAGTGGGATCACTAGGTCCTATGGTAACTCTATGTTTAATCTTTTGAGGGACTGCCACACTGTTTTCCAAAGCAATCACACCATTTTGCATTCCCACCAGGAGTGTGTGAGGACTCCAATCTCTCCACCTGCTTGCCAACACTTCTTATCATCCATCTTTTTGATTCTAGCCATAGTGATAGGTGTAAAGTGGGAACTTGTTGTGGCTTTGGTTTGCATCTCCCTGATGATTAATACTATTGACCATCTTTTCATGTGCTTATTGGCCATGTGCGTATCTTCTTTTGAGAATGTCTACTCCAATACTTGGCCTTAAAAAAAAATTTCATTGCTGAGTTGTAATAGTTCCTTATATATTCCGGATAAAAGTCCCTTATCAGATATGCAAATTGCAAATATTTTCTCACTGTCTTGATGGTACTGCTGTAGCAAAATAATTTTTAAGAGTTTTCAAAGAATTTTCAAGTCCCTTCTGTAAGCCTCACAGTAAGCCTATAAAATAGGAAAGTCAGGTATTATTATGTCCACTTTATAGAAGGGAAAACAGGGAGGCTAAATTGCCTACTCAAGATCACGTAACAGAGGCTGAAACCCAGGTCTTGGGCTCCTAATGCTAACCTGTGTTCTCTGAGGAGCCAAACTTTCCCAGCAAGTGGGTTAAATTATCACCCTTTTTGGTCTCAGTGAGTCACATTTAGATAATTTTGCCACATGAGGCAGGATGGTTTTAGAATCAGGCCTGATGGACATTTTACCTCCTCTGCTTGCTGGCTGTGTGACCTCGGGGAAGTTACTGAACTTTTCTGACCTTCAGTTGCCTCATTGGCATTAAAGGGGGTAATAACAGTGCCCACCTCAGAGTGTTGCTAGGTGGACCAAATGAGAAAATGCATGTAATGTTCTTAATTAGCACAGTGCATAGCACAGAGCAAGTGCTTAATAAATACAGTTTAACATTATTCTTTAAGTTTTGATAACTAAAACTTCTTTCAATGTGGTAGCCTAAACAAGTAGGAATTTTTCCAGTTTACCTGCATTCTTTTTTTTTTTTAATTTTTTAATTTTTTTTAATATATGAAATTTACTGTCAAATTGGTTTCCATACAACACCCAGTGCTCATCCCAAAAAGTGCCCTCCTCAATACAGTTTACCTGCATTCTTAACTTGCATTGCCCATCTGGTCATTTCATAGGATTATAAAATATTTGATCAGGAAGGAGCCTGGGAGATCAGCTAATCTGACTCTCCAGAAAAGGGGTGTAGCATGGTGTTACCAAGATCATGTGGCAAATGAGCTTCCCAACACTACTTCTCTTCTCCAATTTCCCCTAAACCTGGTTGTTTTAGTGCAGAGTTCTAGGCAGCTATGATCTTGAACAAGGTCAAAGCTTGAAAAGCTCCCACAGCTGGGGGGCTGGAGGGGCCCAGAGAGACGGCAGAACCCCAGTCTTAGTCTGGGATAATGTTTGGCTCCTGAAAACTGTCCTTCTAACCCAATCTCTATCTGAATAAACCAATTCTCTCCTGTGTTTAAAGCAAATAAAGCAAGCTTCTGAATGTCAGCAGCATGTGGTGTTTAATTTGCATCTCACCAAGGAATGCAAGACTTAAGGATGATGAGCAAAAGGGATTTTTATGGAAACCAAATTACAACATTGGAGACACAGACTTGTGGCCGTATCAGCTCAAGCTGTGATCTTGTTAGCTGTCGTTAACTGAGCCGGGTTTGTTCCTTGGATAAGGACTCTCAGGGCAAATGTGTAAAATATTATTCAGGTGTTTCTGCGGGAAGTGTTCTTCATAAGGGCCTTTTCAAAAGCTATGCAATACAGCGTAGCTGATAGACTGTGCCTAGCAACAGGGAACAGGGACCATAACTAAAGTAAAAAACCAAAAAAAAAAAAACACACCACACACAAAAAAACACAGTAAGGACATGCATGTCTCCTAGTAAGAAGCCCCAAAGGGGCATTTCCAGGACTGGCTAATTCAGAGGCCTGGTGGTCTCCTCAAGGACACAGTTTCTCTCTATCTTTTCTCACTGCCACCCTTGGCTCGCCTGCAGGCTGTCCTCACTGTCCTAAGGCGGCTGCTAGTCATCACAAGCAGATAACAAAGCTTGGAGAAAGGAATATTCCTCTCTGGATTCTCTTGTTAAGTAAACCACTCCTCTCTGGCTTCAACTGCATCACGTGCCCATGACTAAACCAGTTCCACGGCATGGGTAGTAAGTCCATTAAGACCATTAAGATTGGCTTAGAGCAATCAATAGTCACCCCTTAGGACTGAAGTCTGAAGAACATGCCATTCAGCGTGGGGTGAACCCACAGGTGGTCTTGTAAGAAAGTGGAGAGTGGCTGCGGGACAGGCAATCGATGGTGTCTTCCTCATACAGGAAGCCTGCTCCATTAACGGAACATCTGCAACAAATGGCAACAAATCTCACTAGCCAGATACAAGGTGAGCTTGATAGGTAATCCCAGCTAAAACTCAAGGAGAAAGCTTTGCAGCCTTGACACCTGCACACTGGGGTTCTAGTCATACCTGTGCATCTCTGCCACTTTGTTAACAGACAGGCTGGATGAGACAATGTCTGAGGTCACTCTCATCTCCAATATCCTTTGGTAAATCTATAGTTAATTACAAAGGAGACCCTGATGACCCTGACTTTAGTTACTTATCCCTAGAAATGCCTAATATCAGAATTTCTAACTAGAAGTGATGGTAATTTGTATGCTAATTCTTTCTTTTTCCCCCATTCAGGATGATGAGCAGCTGGAAGGCCAGGAAAACCACCAGAGGACGTCGGAGCCAGAAGTTGTAGATGAATCGCTACTGGTAGTTAGTCCTGAGTTGACTATAACATGCTGTCTTGTGTTTTCTTCCTGCATGTGCATGTAGGGTTATATGGAACAGTTGAGCATGTGCCAAATTCCTAGCTTTGCTACCGCTAAGAAGTCGAGGCAATCGCAAACATTCCCCTGACAACTATGTACTGAGCCTCTGATATGCCAGGTGCTGTGCTGGGGGCTGGAGATTTCTTATCTTGCTGTGTGTAAGTGACTTCAAGGATGAGCCAAAGGCATTATCTGCCTGAAGCCAGTTACATCCAGAGCACTTTCCATTTAGTTTTAGGTCAATGAGGATTTTTTCTGCCATTAAGAATGTGTTAAGTGCTTCTTGCCTCACACTGTTGCTCTGTACACACTACCTGCCTGGCACTGTTCTGAGTGTGGTGGGGGCCACAAGCACCATGTTAATCCACATCCTCAAAGTTGGAGGGCCCAGAATAATGTTTGAAAGAAGACAGTATTTTTCAAGGGCTAAATTCTGTGATAAAATTCTACTCTTAAGAGTTTCAAGACCAGGAGAATAACTCCAGAGAAACCCCAGGAGGGCTGGAGTTTGCAGGTAGGTGTCTCTGGAGGTGGGGGTGCCCTAGCAGGGCCTTAAGTGTAAGGTAGGATTTACTAGGAGAATAGAGAAGGGGACAAGCTCTAGGCAAAGGGGTGGATTATGGGTCGGAATCCAGAATCTAGCAGGAAACAGAGATTCACAGAGGGCAGTTGTGCAGGGTGAAGTCAAAATGGCTCAGATCGGGGGCAGAACCATTTATCTCCTTCCATTTTACAGAGTCCCGCACCAAGTAGCTCTTCTATAGAGATACACAAGTGGTGATGAAAAGAGCTCAATAAACAGATTGGGATTGATTGATTTCCTGTACTGCGTGGAGCAGAAACTCTGTAAGCAAATATATGTGATTTAAAGTAGAAAGACTAGGGCGCCTGGGTGGCGCAGTCGGTTAAGCGTCCGACTTCAGCCGGGTCACGATCTCGCGGTCCGTGAGTTCGAGCCCCGCGTCAGGCTCTGGGCCGATGGCTCGGAGCCTGGAGCCTGTTTCCGATTCTGTGTCTCCCTCTCTCTCTGCCCCTCCCCCGTTCATGCTCTGTCTCTCTCTGTCCCAAAAATAAAATAAATAAATAAATAAATAAATAAATAAATAAATAAATAAAGTAGAAAGACTAGGGCGCCTGGGTGGCGCAGTCGGTTAAGCGTCCGACTTCAGCCGGGTCACGATCTCGCGGTCCGTGAGTTCGAGCCCCGTGTCAGGCTCTGGGCCGATGGCTCGGAGCCTGGAGCCTGTTTCCGATTCTGTGTCTCCCTCTCTCTCTGCCCCTCCTCCGTTCATGCTCTGTCTCTCTCTGTCCCAAAAATTAAAAAAAATAAATAAATACATAAATAAAGTAGAAAGACTATTCCGAGTGGGAGGCTTGTGGTAGAAATGCTGGATTGGGGGGTCTCCAGCCCTTCTTTGGTGCAGCCGCTACTGGAGTGGAGGGCAAGTGAGTCAGAGACAGAGCTCTCCTTCACCCACTGAGGCCCCTCAAACAAACTCTGTGGAGGCTGTGCCCCCAGGAGACGCTCATGATTGCAAGCGACACCCACATGCAGAAGCTGAGAATGAGCTGAACCTGAGAGGGAAATTACAAGGATGACATTTTATTCGAGGAAAGGAACTTTGGAGCCAGGTCTTTGTTTCTTTAAGGTTTGCTGAAAATAGGTTGTTTTACGGGCAGGCTGAGCAAAGAGGGAGACAGGAAGGGCAGGGGGTAAGAAAAAGAAGGGGGCATGAAATAAACTGAAATGTGGTCAATATAATTTTATTTGCTTTATTATTCCTGTGAATGGCGCCAATAAGTCTGAGTTCTGTGACTCCCCAGCTCCACCGTCACAGAAAATGTGAGCAATCCTGCTCCCAGAAATGAGTTTCTCACGAAAAGGAGAAGCGTCGCCAAGCATCATACAGCAGGTCAATAAAACTCCCAGGCGAGGCCCGGCCTGAATTGATGGAGTTCTCCCAGTGGGGTCTGAATGGTCCCCGTCATCAGCCTGCACGGTTGCAGCCTGTTCCTCCACTGAACACAAACCATGGAGTCGGGGAACACAGTCAGGCCCCAACTGAAGTCTGGGTAAAAGGCAGGAGCACTGAAATGGGTGCCAGAGACAGTCCTTGCCCACAGGGAGCTCCCGGTGGAAGCTGCGGCTTGTCTCTTTGATCAGGACTCTGCTTCCGAGGTAGTCTCATTGCGAAGGAAAAATGAGACGGTTTGCAGGAGGAAGAGAGGACAGAAGGAAGGTGTGTGGGCAGGTGTCAGAGCACAGCTGGCAGGGTGTGCCTCACTTAATTCCAAGGAGCAAAATGCATTTGGGACCTCAGAGTGTTCCGTGAGAGAAAATGCTCCATTAGGATCTTAAAACCTGAAAATATAGGCCTTTTCTGATGCTAAAAAAGGGCAGTGGCCCAACTTCCCTAAGCTCTGGAGCCAGGTCCTGTCACACGGTTTGTGGGGCCCACTGCATAATGAGTATATGAGCCCCTTGTTCAAAAAGCAGGAAAAAAGGTGTCATTACAAGTACTGAAATATAAATCTCCCTCCTTTCTTCTATGGTCTCTCAGTCAGGGCATTTTTAATTTGCTATTTCATGTTGTGCTTTCTGGGCACCAGGGTACTTGTGGGGTGAGTATAGACCCTCACAGGCATCTGGGGAACTTTGTCTTGTGGAGCTCTGGCTGGAGGGTAGTGAAGTTGAGCCAGGCGTCTCCTGTTTCGACAGCCTCCTGCCCCAACCACCACGGGCAAGGGGAGACCCCCTCGAGGATTGTGATCCCTGAGCCGGACACACTAGGCACCCGAATCAGGGTAGAGACAGGCTTGCTCTGGAAGAACTGCCCATTGAATGGGCCCAGAGCTGCCAGTATGGGGAGGAAAAGGCCACCATGGTGCCTAGGCATGTGTGCCCTCCCTCCACCCCCAGTGCACCCACGTCTCCCCTGGGGTGCAGGATAGCAGCAGGTGCTGCATAGGGTGAGAACTCAGTGGGGCCAGGGCGCTGGGCGGGGGAGCAGGTGGCTCCCTGGGAGGCACATGAGCCAAGACTCTAAGCTTCTACTGCAGCTCCACTGTTTCGCTGTACTTTGCTTATGAAACACAAATTCAAAGATCAAACTGTGAAGGATTTCAGGAAGGCAACCACGCAGCATTAAACTAAGTGTGGACCATCTGATCACAGGGCCCTTTGAGACTGCGCGGTTCACTGGCCCAGGGAGCTGGTCCCACCTGGAGCCTCAGGCCTCTTCTACCTCCATCTTTCTCTAAAACAAAATGCCCAATGTGCAAGCTGTCATCCAGACTCCTGGGACTATGGTCTTCTGAGAGGGCCCTGGTCCTATCTATGATTCACCCTGCTACCTCTCTGCTTGCATTCCCTGACTGGCTCCCAAACGGGAAGGTGGAAGAAGATTTCGCAGACTGTCTCCAGGTAACCAAGGTGGTGACAGTTTCGGAAGCTCAGAGGAGTTTCTGTGGAGACAGCCTTTTATAGAAGCTGGAGTCCCATGTAATTAAAATAATTTTGAATTACAATTTCCCCTTCAGTAATTGCTTTTATATTGTAATATTTACTACCATTGCCATTGTGTAACTTAAGGCATTAATTACATTTGGAAAAACGTTAGGCAATGAATAATTAATATGATGTGATAACCAAGGGAGTCATAGTGGTTAAAAAACAGAGCTTGAAAGCAAGCATCACCCACATGCAGTCCTGTTAATGAGAGCCTCACAGCCTGACGGCCACATGCTCTGAGGTGATGCACTCAGCCCGTAATCTGCTGTTCTCAGAGGTCAACAGAAAACTCTCTCTGGCCTCACTGCAGATGTGGAAACAGATCAGGAATTCTCTTCAGTGGCAGCAAGAAAGTCTCCACTTTATCAAAGCAGACAGTCCTTGGCACAAATAACTCAGCAAAATACAAATTAGAAATGGCACCAAAAAGTCAGCACAGTGCTGGTGCAGCAGCCCATGTCTCATAGAAAGTGGAGGTCTGATGTTTTCCATCAGAACACATATGGTGGGGGGTGGAGGGCAGGAGTTCAGCCAGATGCCTCTGACCTGCAAACGGTCCCCCTCCCACCTGGATTTCCAAACAAGCCCAAGCCCAACACTTGCAGCAAGTATGACACTCACTCCACACACACAAGTTACACACTTGTTTGGAAAATCAAGAGGAACCATGGTGGAAGGGAGAAGCTTATGCTACTGAAAAGAGAAAATTAGTTTTCAAGGAAGCTCTCTTGAAGAATGAGATAGAATTTTGATTTAAATCACATCCATGGTTTGTATACAAATGGCCTTCCAAGATCTTGACATTTTCTTATGTAATTTCCAACAAAGATCAAATACTTTCATAGGACACTTTTTTTCATAATGGTCTTTTGACCAAAATATGGTTTATGTAGGGTTGTCATATTTTGTCAGACCAAAATATGGTTTATGTAGAGGGTACCCAGTGAAATGTGAATTTCAGATGACCAATGAATAATAGCCAATATGGGGGACATACTTATACTACTAACGAATTATTCATTGTTCCTATATTTTTATTTGCTAAACCTGGAAACCTTAGGTTTGTGATCTTTCTTATGCATCCAACATGAGAATGTATGGTACCAAGCACTAAGGAGATGCTCTTAGACCATCTGTAGATGACTTACTTAAGAAATTTGCATGACACCTGGCAAACAGCACCACCATTAAGTAGTGTGCAGGGATTTCCTGCTTGAAAGTTTGCAAAGTGTCTTCTGGGTTATTTGACAGGATCCTAGATGCAATGATATGTGAGAGGATTAACTGCAATTAATCACAGATCTGAAGTCTGGGGACCTGGGAATTCACATTTGAGATTGCCAAAGCTCTATTTTAAGAGCAGTGTAGGTGCACCTGGGTGGCTCAGTCGGTTAAGCATCCCGACTCTTGGTTTTGGCTCAGGTCATGATCTCATGGTCCGTGAGATCAAGCTCTGTGTCACGCTCTGAACTGACAGCATGGAGCCTGCTTGGGATTCTCTCTCGCTCCTCCCCACCTCTTTCTGCCCCTCCCCTGCTCACGTGCTCCCTCTCTTAAAATAAATAAACATTAAAAAAAAAAAAGAGCATTGTAATACAACAGACATTGTGATGGAGGAACTGTTAGAGGATAAAATAAAGGGGTAATCAAAATATCATGAATCTATTTCAAAGTCACAAAATTCAGGGTTAAAATATTGCCTTTAAAGCTTCTGAATAAGTTGAAAAGATGAAAAGTGAGCCTTATGTAAGCATTTTCTTAGTGTAACCAAACTTGTTTATATCTCCACGACTGCAACACCTACCAGCCAGTTGAGAATCCTAAAGTGGCCATGTGAAGAGATTAGAGTTTCTAGAAAAAGAAATATACCAGATTGCCTTCCAGGGCAGGTATAGAGAATGCCAACACTGAAGGATCTTTAGTGCATCCAGACTGGCCGAACTCCACCCATCCTAAGCTGTGTGTTGTTGTTTTTGGACAACAGAATATTGGAAGAATATTTTATTCAGCAGAGCAGGCTTGGCCATAATGTTGGGAGTCAATAGGACAGGCCGTCCTTGGGGTGTTTCACTGAAAGACGGTGGCATCTGCAAACCCAGAGTTCATGTTTGTTGTTGTTGCCAGTTTTATTCTCACAGCACATAAAAGGTAGAAATTTCCTCTGGAAAGCAAGTCTTTTCCTTTAGACTCTGTTATTTGACCTTCCTACTGCACTAGATGCAGCTAACCCTTTTTGGAACAGGTAGTAGGATGGAGAGATGGATGAGATTGACTACAGGTACCAAGTTTCACTCTAGACTCCTCCTTGGGGGCTGCTCATGGGGGCAAATGACCCAATCCCTGAGGAATGTGAGCATCAGGGAGGTAAGAGCTCATGAAGACTTGCATTTCCTTTAGCTCTGCTTCTACCAGGGTTTTAGCATTAAGATTTGCAACAGATAATCTTCAACAGAAAGTTCAGAGATAAAAATAACACTGGAAACGTGATGGGGATGCATTGCACAAAGCTTGAAAAGGGAGGAAGGTTAAGACAGCAATGTTAAATACTAACTAAAGTCATGGCAATTGTGTTAGAAAACAGAAAATAAATAGTCTACAATAGCTACTGAACACATATCATAGAATAAAGGGAAGACTTTATGACACCATCTTCACACTACCCTCAGAAAGTTTATCAGCTGATGAAGGAGAGGAGGCCAGCGGAGGAAGGATCACCATCCTGGGGAGAATCAATGGGGACACTTTCACACAGCTGTTATACAGCTAAGGGGCTGTATCTAGGAGAAAAGACTGTCTTGGGCTCACCTCATGGAAGAGTCAACCTTTGAGAGGACATGGGGTTCTCAGTGCAGAGGGGCGGAGAAGGCCTATCAGAAGGAGGCAGCTACTAGCCAAGTCTGTTAGACCCAAGTGCTGTGGGCTGTTGTGAAGGCACAGTGAGGGTTCTAGCTCCTGGGAGTGAACTGCACATGGGATGCTCTCCCTTGGCCTGCCTAAGCCGTGGGACAAACATTCTTGAAATTGCAAGAAGCCTTTCTTTTGCAGAGAACCCCAGCCCCAAGACAATGAAAGCAGTAAGCTGGACTCCCCTGCACTGGTGGCCCAGTGCTTCTGAGAACTGCTACCTATCAAAGCACCCAACCCAAACAAATGTCCTTCAAACTTCGCCCTGTCTGCCTGCTGAGAGGTTGACTCCTCCATAAGAAGAGCTTTCTATTTTATAGTCAGAAATAAAAGGCTTACACTGAAAATGTTTCCTTGAGTAACACTGACTGACAAGAATTCAAAATTAGTTATAATCAGGGTGGCCATATAATTTATGTTCTGAACCAGGACACTTTAATTTAAAAAAATTGTGTGAAAATACACATAACATAAATCTTAATCATTTTTAAGTGTACTGTTTGGTAGCATTAAGTATATCACATTGTTCTGATACCATTACCACCATTCATCTCCAAAACTCTTTTCATCTTACAAAACTGAAACTCTATACTATTTTCTAAAGTTTATTTATTTATTTTGTGTGAGAGAGAGAGAGAGAGAGAGAGAGCAGAGAGAGAGAAAAAATTCCAAGCAGGCTCCGCAGCACGGAGCCAATGTGGGGCTCAAACACATGAACGCTGAGATCATGACCTGAGTCAAAATCAAGAGTCAGATCCTTAACTGACTGAGCCACCCAGGCATGCCTGAAACTCTATCCCCTTTAAATACTAATTTTCCATTCTTCCCTCCTCTCAGCCTCTGGCAACCATCCTACTTTCTGTCTGAATTTGATTACTCTAGATAAACCACGTGAGTGGAATTACACAGTATTTATCTTTTTGGAGCTGGCTTATGTCACTTAGCATAAATGTCCTCAAAATATACAGCATGTCAGAATCTCCTTCCTTTTTAATTCTGAATATACCCCAGTGTAGGTATATTTTGTTTATCCTTTCATCCATCTATGAGTTGCTTCCATTTCTTGGCTATTGTGAACAGTGATGCCATGAATATGGGTGTGCAAATATCTCTTTGAGACTGTGCTTTGGATTCTTTGAGATAATATCCCAAAATGGAATTACTGAATCACATGGTAATTCTATTTTTAATTTTCTTAAGCACTGTATTTTTTTCTATAGTGGCTATACCATTATAGAATTCTCACCAACAGTGCATGAGGGTTCCAGTTTCCCCACATCTTTGCCAACACTTATTATTTTTTGTTATTTTATTATTTATTTATTTATTTATTTATTTATTTATTTATTTATTTATTTATTTTTGATAGTAGCCATCTTAGTGGGTGTGATGTGATATCTTATTGTGGTTTAAACCAGGACACTTTTAAGAGTGAAGGAGGCACCAGCTGTAATTATAATGGGGCCCAGGAAATCACTGGGATGTATAATCACTGCAGCTATAATCAGCCTGGGGAGTCACATGGGGAACATTGCTTCTATGGCTTCAGATCTTTTGGCACAGAAGCCAGAATGCAAGTCTTTGTTGAAGAATGGCACAACAGTCTTCTGAGGGGACTCAGTTCCTGCCTGTCTGTAATCTACCCAGCTACCTATCTGCTTGCATTCCCCAAGTTTTTCACTAATGTAAAGGTGGAATAAAATTTTGCAGACTATCTCCAGGTAGCCAAGGTGGTGCCGACAGTTTTGGAAGCTCAAGGAGGCTCTGTGGAGCCAGGATTTTAAATAAGTTGGGGGTCTCATGTAAATAAAATAATTTTGAATTAAAATTGTCACTTCAGTAATTGCTTTTATATAATATTTGCTACGATTGCTGTTGTATAACTTATTTCATTAATTACTGTTGGAGAAAAGTGGCCAGCCACACTTAGGTTGGGGGTAAAGGGTTAAGTGTAATGGACAGAATGTGGTGTTTTACTTTACCCTTCATTACTCATCAAGGGTAGAAGCTATTCAAGTTCTTTCCTCCCTCCTTCCCTCTCTCCCTCCCTTCCTTCCTTCCTTCCTTCCTTCCTTGTATCTGTTGCACTAAAAACCTACACTATTTGTAACAAGTTTTTTGTTTTCCATAGCTCTTTTGCAAAAAAAATAATCCCATAAGGCCTGATGAATGTTTCAAGGTAAATAGAGCAAGCATCACCATCTCCACTTAACAGACGAGAAAAAAGACTCAAAGAAATAAAGTCAGTTAGCAAGTATTAAGGCCATGCATCAGGCACTACACGAGGTACCCAGATTTCACAGGCATAAGACGGAGCTTGTCTCCCATGGGGAGGCAGGAAATTAAGCAGTTCATTACAACAGTGGTGAGTGTCACCAAGAGACAAGTGGAGGGTGCTATGGGAAGACAGCAAAGGGAGGAAGGCCTAATGGGGTACAGGATGTAAAGCTGTGACCTGGTATGGGCAGGAGCAAGCCAGGCAACTTGGAGGGGAGGAGGGGAGAGGGGAAACTGTTCCAGGCAGAAGAAACAGTGTGTGCAGGTGTGGGAGAGGTAAAATTTCTGTATTTGGAGTCACAGGGTGAGCCTGTGACAGAGCCAGGGCTTGACGGGGACAGGAGGGGTCATGTTGGCTGAACCCTTACTGTTCCGGACCTTCTGATATTCAGAGAGTCTGTGTGGTATCCACCACCCCAGAGCTTCACCTCACCTGACTGAGGAAAACTGAGGATAACTGATGACTAGTGCCCAGAGGAACAACATACGGGTCGGGTTCACATGTAAAGACTGATGGTGTACAGAACTGCTGTAGAGCTGTGGGCAAAAAAATTTGGCCTTCATTTAGAAATGTTAATGAATAACTAACATTTCTTCAGCCAGATGGAAGGAAAAAAAATCTTGAAGAAATATAAGTCTTAGGAAATAATATTGGCTTGACTCTCCTTTCCTCACCATATAAATCTAAGCACCACTACAGCACTTTTCAGGGGTTTCTGGGTCATCTGTTTTAAGGGCAGAACACAGAAGGAGGGCTGAAAACCTCAGAACTACTTTCTTGGAGAGAGCAGGAGCAGATGAGGTATGTTCCACCAAGTCAGAACCCAGTGGAAACCTTCAAGGATGCAGCAGGTTCGTTCCTGTTTTATGCTCAAATGTGGCACGGACTGCTCCCTCTGATTAAATGTGACTATGTTTTGATGCACTGACAAAGGCAAGGGCAAGAGCAGCCCTTGGTCTGGTGTGTGGCGCTCGAGCCTGTGCTGTGAATGTAAGCTTGTGGCAGGTGGGATTTTGTCCTTTTTAAGGGCGGGCAATGGGGGTGGGGCAAGGGTGAGGCCCTTGGGGCAATCAGGACAGTGTGCCTTGGTCACTAGCTCAGTGTGCCAGGCCGTTACCTGCACACGGCCACACTGCCACCTGAACACCTGGACTCTCGCCAGCTGTAGCCCTTCCTCAACCTTGGGCAAGTGACTCCATCATTCATTCTAGGTGTCAGTTTCCCCACATGTAAAATGGGGACAATGGTGCCTACCCAGAGTGCTGCCATGGAGATGAAATGGGACAATGACATTAAGCCCTAGCACAGGGACCGCTGCAGCAGGCATGCCACTCCAAGAGGAAGGAAGGTAACATGATGGCCTGATGACCACATGCCTTTGTCAAGGAGGGGTGGGTTATCACTCAACTTTGTGTTCATCTTCCAGCAATAGCAAAGGCCCACACCTACTGTCATTTTAGAATTACACTAAATAGTGGGGCATCTCGGTGGCTCAGTGGGATAAGCATTCCACTACAGCTCAGGTCATGATCTCCCAGCTCCTGAGTTTGAACCCTGCGTCAGGCTCTGTGCTGACAGCTTCAGAGCCTGGAGCCTGCTTTAGATTCTGTGTCTCCTTCTTTTTCTCCCCCTCCCCCACTCGTGTTCTGTCTTTCTCTCAAAAAATAAATAAACATTAAAAAATTAAAAAAATTACATTAAATAGCTTAGTGGCTGAGGCAATGAATCAAAGAAAATATGGACCTCGTTCACATATTTCCTCAGCAAACTAATAAATGTCTTTAATTCTCTGTGCTTGGGTAGCATTCATGCCTTCAGACACATCATTTTCCTTCTTCCCTCCCAGCACCAGGATCTGCTAGCTGAATAGGGGTTACTGTCTCCAGTGTTAGATGAGGAATCATGGCCTAAAGTGGCCTTCTGACTCATTGGCTGTGAACAGGGTAAATGGGGCCACAGGGAAGCCCCTGGGGAGCTGCTGGGCCTACATACTCTTGGGCTGTGCTAGCTTCATGGAAGTCCTGTCCAATTAGCTGGATCAGGACCAGTAAGCAGGCAGAACTGGTCTGTGAAATGGAAAAGGGGCCATGGACTTTCCCTTCATAACCCTGATTTGATTTCAATATTTTGACCTAACTGACCTACAATTAAATAATGAGCACTGACAACTGAATACTGACTCTCAGGATGCGAGGAGCAATGGGTAGAGGGCAGCATGAAGACTCAGTTCCAAGGCCATGGAGAATTAGAGAGAGAGGAGGCACGGTTGGGGATATGGCTCAGAATTCAGCAGCTCTGACGGCTGTGAGAGTAACAGGGTGCAGATGGCCAGGCTGTGATGCTGGCTGTCAAGGGCAGAGGTGGGTGCTGCACTCTTGGGGACATAGGGAGGATATGGGGTGGCAGCGGGCCTGCCGGTCACTTGCCCGGGAGCCAGCACAGGGAAAGGAATTGGATGAAATCGGGAAAGGTCAGGCTGCTCCAGTTGATGGGGAGCACATTAACCTTTCAACAGCAGCAGGGGAGCTCATCAGGCTCCAAAACACAGTCATTAAAGGCCAGCCAGGCAGCTCAGCCAATGCTGGCCCATGGCTGCGTCCGGGAGGGCAGTCAGAGGAGTGGGTCATGGGGAGGCCGACTGGGGAGTGGAGGAGAGGAGGGGAGGGGCAGGCCCGGTGCCCAGAGTGAGCAGCTGGAGGGGCAGCTCTTTCCAGCTGGCTCTTCGAGTCCAGAGTGAAATGGCTGGGGTGGGACTGCCTGGGAGGGAATGTACTGGGGGATGGGGATGGGTGGGAGGTGTTGGCCTGAAAGGCTCTTAAAGCAGAGAAGGAAGCCTCCAGGCCTTTAGCTAATTTTCTCCACTAAAAGGAGATTTAACAAAACAAAAAACAATGGTGGTATCATAATGTAAATAAACTTCCATTAAAAGCTGCTAAGTAGTTTGGTTTTAAACAAAACAAAACAAAACAAAACAACCCCCCCTCCTTAATCTATCTATTGGCTTTAGAACTATCCACCCACCACAAATGTTTCTCCAGCTGGCCCTCCACTTATTAAGGGCACAGACATGAGTGATAGATCTAAAGACAGTGGCATCAGAGTGCTAAGAAATATCCATGTGTATGAAAATGCACTTCATCTTTTTGTATCTTTTTTTCCCCCTGTAAGACATGTTACTTGTTGCTCTTGGGTTTCTTTTATGTTCAGTTCAGTGTGGCAGATCTGAGTCAGTGAGAATGGTGAACACACAGGCAAAATGTAAAAAGGTGGGGGGTGACTATAGATCGTATCTTCCTGTGTAATCAGTTTCACCATTTTAAAAGAACTGACCGCTAATTAATAAAGCATCAATATATTCAGTGTAGGACAGCAAGTGCTTAATCAAAACTAGTCATTCAAGAAGGTATAGGTGTAATTTTATTTCAGAAATATATATTTTTAAAAAGTAGACAGAAAGCAAAAACAAACTACTGGGACTATACAAAAATAAAAAGGTTTTGCACAGCAAACCATCATCAAAACTAAAAGGCAACCTACTGAATGGGAGAAGATATTTGCAAATGACATATCTGACAAAGGGTTAATATCCAAAATATATAGGGAATGTATACAACTCAATAGCAAAAAACCCCAAATAATCTGATTAAAAAATAGGCAGAAGACCTGAATAGACATTTTTTTTTCCCAAAGAAGACACACAAAGGGCCAACCGACACATGAAAAGATACTCAATATCACTAACCATCGGGAATGCAAGTCAAAACCACAATGAGATATCACCCTACACCTGTCAGAATGGCTAGAATCAAAAAGACAAGAAATCATAAGTGTTGGCAAGGATGTGGAGAAAGAACAACCCTGTGCACTGTTGGTGAAAATGTAAATTGGTGCAGCCCCTGTGGAAAACAGCATGGAAGGTTCTAAAAAAATTAAAAATAGAGATAATATATGACCCAATAGTTTCAATACTGGGTATTTACCTGAAGAACACAAAGACTAATTAGAAAAGCTATATGCACCCCTATGTTTACTGCAGCATCATTTAAAATAGCTAAGATATGGAAGCAATGTAAGTGTTCATCAACAGATGGATAAAGAAGATGTGCTATGTGTACACACTGAAATATTACTCAGCCATAAAAAAGAATCAGATCTTGCCATTTGTAACAACATGGATGGACCTGGAAGCTATTATGGTAGGCGAAATAAGACAGAAAAAAGATGAATATCATATGATTTCATTTACAGGTGGGATCTAAAAAAATAAAACAAATGAATAAACAAAAAGCAGAATCAGACTTACAAATACAGAGAACAAACTGGTGGTTACCAGAGAGGAGGGAGTTAGGGAGATGGGCAAAATGGGTGAAGGGGAGTGCGAGGTCCAGGCTTCCAGGTATGGAATGAATAAGTCATAGAGATGAAAAGTACGACTTTGGGAATATAGTCAATGGTACCATAATAGCGTTGTAGGGTGACAGGAGGTAGCTACCCTCGTGGTGAGTACAGCATAACGAATGGACTTGTCGAGTAAGTCACTATGTTGGACGTCTGAAACTAATGTAACATTGCACATCAACTGTACTTCAGTTAAAAAAGGAAAAGAGTAGACAAGAGTGACAAATATTGAAAACTATGCTAATTATGCAAGAGTTTTATTTCTTTTAATGCCAAGTTTGAGATGTCTTATATACTGGATATATAAATAACTTTTCTGGATGTATCAAAAATTAAATTAACAAGCATACATTATACCATCGACCTTCGCCTAGAAGTGAAAGTGATATCATGGTTCAAAGGAGTAGGACATAGTGACAAAGACTTTAGTAAAAATAATTTAGAGTTCTGTTATTTAAATATTTCACCTTTAGTAGTTTTATCAATTTAGTCTGAGAAAATGGGTCCAGAAGAGGGGAACACAGTGTGGATGGTAATGGGTCAAAGTTGGTAATTTAAAGTATGGTTAGTAATAAGTTACAACATGCCTTCTAAGGGGTGTCTGGTTCCTTCTGACCCCTTCCCCAGGGCTTGTTACTTCAGGTGGTGTGAACAATTAGCTCTGCTCTTCCGTAATCACAGATCCTTTCCTGGCTGTAGGAGCAGAGGGTCAGACCGTAGGGTCTCCTCACCCCAGGGGACCAGGCTCACCTTTGAGAGGCCTTCTCCACTAGCAGAGAAGGAAGGAAGGAAGGAAGGAAGGAAGGAAGGAAGGAAGGAAGGAAGGAAGGAAGGGAGGGAGGAAAGAATCTCCAGGCAAGAACTCCAGCACCTCAATCCTGGGACAGAGAGAACTACTCTCCACTGGAGACATGTGAGAAAGGGGACCATCTGAAGAGCTTGGAATATTAGTGTGTACATTCATTTTTTTTCTTTTTAATTGTGGTAAAATACACATATCACATAAAATTTATCATTTTAACCATTTTCAAGAGTACAATTCAGTGGCATTAACTACATTCACATCATTGTGTGGCTGAGAGCACTATCAGTCATTTTTAAAGAGGACGTACCCTCCTAAGAATGCCGCATGCGTTCCTACAGGCTCACGGCAATTATGGGCAGTGATAAAACGGGTTAAAACACACTTTGGCCCAGAGGCCCCTCCTGTGGCATCTTCTTTGCCCAGACATCCAGCAGCGGGTCCATACTAACCCTCAGGTGTCCCAAAACCCACTAGACCATTTGAAAGGGCAATTAGTGGCTTCATACAATTCATTGTTTATTTACTCAAAAGACTATAACAGTTTCTTCCAGGCTGCTCTGTTCTATTGTGTAAAATACAAGTTTGGGACCTTTTAAAATGTGTGTTATTTACCTGATAGAACTCAATGGCTTCTCTGGAGCCATTCAGTTTTATTGTGGAAATTAGTACTAGGGGGGCTTTTTAAAAGCTGAATTTTAGACCTGACAGCCTGCATTTGCTCACATTGTTAACACAGTCAATTGAGCTAACAGCCACCAAAGGGCAGTAGGGGACACTTACATGGCCTCCCCAGAAGAAGCAGTAAGGCCAAGGGGGCCCACTTTTGTGAATACATATGGGTACCGTTGGGTCCTGTTAGAGAGGAGAGTGCTGGCTCAGGGACTTGGCATTTTTTTCTCCCTCCACACGGTTCCCCTGAACAGAGCTTATCAGGGATCCATCCCCATGGTATCTAAGAATCGCTGTTTGCTTTTGAAATAAAGATTACTTACTTTGAAATATTACACGAGACCAATTCTTTGGAGATATGCCGAAAAAGGTGTCAGGAAATGGCCCAGATTGCCTTTTCTACAGGAATCAAGTAGGAAGATGATGTGGAAGAGACTTGGCTGGAGCCTCTTGGAAGTCATGTGTGAGCCTCACCTAGGACCGATGGACCCACAAGTTGGCTTTTAGGGGAGAACAGGCTAGGTTAGGATAGATTACAAAATAGGGATGGTATAAGCCCAGTCAGGCATAGTTCTTGGGATTTCTTGGTACCTATTTTCCTACAATGTCAATGTAAGAACATGACCCACACTATTAGCTATTCAGGGTTTCATATATTAAGTCCATAATGTAATATTTTCCTCCCCCGGTTTTTAAGCATCATGGTAGGACTTAAATCAGAGAGTATCTCATGGTATCTTGATGAATGACTCTTCTCAGTGGTGTAGTAATTACTACCATATGAATAGAATAATAGATATTTTTTCTATTTATCACCTCATTTAATCTGGACATAAACCTAACAAGGAGGGCATTACTATCATCTTGTTTATGCAACGGAGAAAGTTCAGATGCAGATGGGTAAACACTTAGCCCAAAGAAAATTCTAGTCCAAGTTTAAGGATTCAAAATCCCATCCTTGCTTCCTGATGAGGGGAGGCTAGGGAGAGCTGGGCCAGAGGTTTGGTATTTTTTCCCTTGTTATCATGAGAGCAGAGATAAGAGGCATAATTTGAATTCCTGGTCTTTATTGTTTGAAAGGCACTGAGTAAGTCTCACTGAGCAGTCATTTTGTATAAAGTACTACCTAGTATTTAAGATGGGGATCCTGTTCTCCAGTCGGTTGTTGAGACCAGACATAAATACATAAGGTGAGCAGAGGACGGAAGCAGGACTGTGTCCACAATTATATGAGGTGCTGAAGGAATAGGTGTGTGAGAGCCAGGTAAGGGGGTTATATTCAGGGTTTCCATAGAAGATGAAGCTTGAGCTCACATTTGAAGGAAGCACTGTGCAGCAAAAGGCGAGCCTCACCCCTCTGCATCAGTGGCTGTCTAGAGTTGGCTTTCACACGCCTTTCCCTTTAGAAGCCTACACCCCAGCAGAATGAAGGGCCTGAAGCTCCCTGTTCACCCCCACAGGCTTGCTTGCTCAGACCAAAGCCACTCTTTCTGCAGAGAAGGCCGGTCCTTCCCTTTCCGCTCCTGGGTCATCTGAAGCTACCATCCTTTACATATACTTCAAATCCCTCCTCCCTGCTCCCCTCCTCTGCGCTCTGAGAGTACTTCAGTGCTGTCACTGCACCCCTCCAGTAAAGTTATTTCTTTATAAATTGATGGGGGGCGAGGGTGATTACTGAAGCAGCTAAGAGCATCATCCACCAGAGTCAGACAGACCACTCTGGGGCTTTATGTCCATAAGACTTTGGGTAAGTTATGTGTCTCTGGTCACCCAGATTCACTAGGATTTTAGGGAGAGTATTTGGGAAATGAAATGAAATAAAACTTCATTGAAAATATCACCTCTTTAGGACCCTTATGTTGAATCCTTCCTTCCTAGCTGAGAGGACTGTTGTGAGGAGTAAATGAAGTGATGCGTAGGAAATGCTGAGTGCAGCACCTCCACATGACTGCTGTGCTAATAAGACCTAAGGTCAGGTATGCACATGCTGACAGTTAATATACATAGTAGTTACACATATGCCTAAGTTTCTTCTATCACGTTGTAAACTCCCGGAGAGTGGGATCCACAGGTAATAAATTTCGGTATCTTCCATATAGACCAGCACAATGCCTTACCCATTATAGGGGCTCAGTAGTGTAAATATCCTACAAAAGAATGCAGGAAAAAAAGGAGCCTGCATCACTGGTGGAGAGAATATGTGAGAACATTGTAAGTTGTGGCAGCAGTATGAATCACAGAAATGAGGAGCAAGGAGGGGAGACAGGGAAGGGCCAGAGGTCATCTGGCCTAACCCCCTCTCCATGCAGGAAACCTCTCCATGGCATCATAGAGTTCTCCATTGGTTACTGAGTCCTAATTTAATTCCACTCTAATTGCACTGGATGATTTTAATCTTTTGAAGTGTTTTTCAAGTTTTAATTTTAATTTCAGTTAGTGAACAGTGTCATATTAGTTTCAGGTGTGCAATACAGTGATTCAACAAGTCCATACATCACCCTGTGCTCATCACAAGTGCCCTCCTTAATCCCCATCACCTGTTTCACCCATGCCTCCACCCCTCCCCCTTCTGGTAACCATCAATTTGTTCTCTATAATTAAGAGTCTGTTTCTTGCTTTGTCTCCCTCTCTCTTTTCCCCTTTGCTTATTTTGTTTCTTAAACTCCACATATGAGTGAAATCATATGGTTTTTGTCCTTCTCTGATTGATGTATTTCACTTAGTATAATACTCTCTGGCTCCATCCATGTTGTAGCAAATTACAAGATTTCATTCTTTTCTTTTTATGGCTGAATAATATTTCATTATATATAAGTCTCACATCTTTATCCATTCATCAGTTTCTTGGCTACTTTTGGACTGATTTTTAAAAAACGATTCCATTTTTTCCCATTCTTTACCTGTGTGGCAGTTAATAGTGTTTCTCAATTCTATAGCATCTTATAGGCACAGACATCTGCTCTAAGCCCTTAGTGGTGAGCCCCTGACCACCAACCTCTATCTCCTGGATGGTCTGCTGCAGTGGCACACAGCAAGTTTCAGAAAAGTATTTTCTGTTTTCTTTTTTCTTTTTTAAAATTGACATCCAAATTAGTTAGCATATAGTGAATCAATGATTTCAGGAGTAGATTCCTTAATGCCCCTTACCCATTTAGAAAAGTATTTTCTATTTTCAGCCCAAAGTTGCCATCATTTAACCAAAAACATTGGTCCTAGTTTATTCATTTATTTGCTCATTTTTTTCTTTCATTCATCAAGTGACTTACTGTGTCTCCTAATTGCTAGGAATTATGCTAGGTGCTAGGGATAAAAAGATAATCAAGCCAGAAATGTTAGGATTATTATAACTATTAGCAGAAACAAAGTGTTAGTACAGACTGAGTAAACTAGTTGTTAGAATGTAAAACGTGGCACAAGCCACCAGTCTCTGACCCCTTCCAAGCTTGCTTTGTTGCTGTGTGATGGAGGACAAGAAAATCACACTCACTGGGAGTCATAGGACCTGGAGTTTAGTCCCAGCTCTGCTACTTGCTACCTTGTGACCCTGGATGAGTCCCATCACCTATCTCAGGCTCAGTTTTCTTACCTGTAAAATGGGTCCTTCCTATCTCACGGGGTTGTTGTGAGAGCCACAAAATGAGACAGTCAATGTGATAGTGCTTCTAAACTCTAAAGCTCTTTCAAAAAGTTTTTAATTTACACAGTACACCAAAGAGACTTCATTATAACTAAGGAGTCCTTTGCATTGGAGAGACTGCTGTGGGTCTCAAGGGCAGGGCTGATAGACACTGTCCAGCATGCCACATTAGCATCTTTAAAGTTGGAAATTTAAAGCTTTCTTAAAAAGTTCTGCATCGCCCCCTTTTTGGACCCTTTCAGAAGAGACCAACTGTTAGTAGTGCATGGCAACTTGACTCTCCTCTCAGGACATCAGGGACATTATGTAAAATGTTACCCAGAAAGTTGTGCTTCTGTGCTGGTGGCCATCCCCAACATGCTCCCTTTGCTTGGCTGAAGTTGGTCCACTTGGCAAGGTGTCAGGAAGATGAAGCTGAATGCACCCCGCGCCCCCCCGCCTCACCACAGTCTGATGCTCACCCGGTGCTCCTCACCTTGCGTTGGGGCCATTTCCAGTCCTGTCTTTGGATGAACACCAGCCCCACGTGGAAGTAAAACCCCTTCATTTTGGTCTAATTCTCATTTACTTAATTCCATTACATTCTCCCTAATGGGAAGTAGAGATTTTAGGGGTGTGATTCATGTGAATGAGCTGTATGAGGCCTTTCTTTTTGCATAGCCAGCAACCCCCTGGATGGGAAAGCCCTGAGCATAGGGGCATGGCCGTTTCTCCTCACCACTGCACCCCTGCCTGCCCCAGCTCTGCGCCTGGCTGAACACGCAGGATGCGCTCAATAAATGCTTGTGGCGTAAGTGAATCAATCAATGGCAGTTGTTTGGATTTCAATATAAATGGATCTTGGACCTGAGATATTGCCAGATGGGCAGACAGGTTACAGTCTGGTGATGCATCTCCACGGCTATAAAAATGTAGCCATTTCTGGAGTCGCACGCTGACATTTCAGAAGATGATTATATGCACAATTTAACCACACGGCCACTTGTGCCCTCCAAGTGCCATCGCTTCAACAACTGTTTTCATGTTGGCTTTCTTGCTGCTCATTCCTTTTTTTTTTTTTTTTTTCAGTCAAGCACAGTTTTTTTTCCCAGCTTCTCTTATTTCCAGCTGAATGTGATTTATTCATATGAAATTATGCTCCATTTTTATAAAACCCAAGTTACTGCAAATGATGCTTGAGGTTTCACAGAAAATATTAATTCCTGATCTGCTGCTATAAAGCATCCCTGCTCGTTCTGCAGCAGCCCTGTCGCTCTGAGACAGATGGAAGCAGTCCAAGGGTATGATTAACTTCTTAGCCCTGGCAATTTCCTAGTGCTCCTCTTGCCCTAGATTTCAAGATTGACCTCCAGCTTCTCTGCAAATGCACAGTTGCTCAGCTTGATAAATCACACGAATCCCGTTTTTGATCACAGTTATCTACTATTTACTACTTATGAAGGGAAGTTAATCATATTCCAAGGCACTTCATATGCGGCACACATACCCTTCCTTCTCTGAACAGCACTTTGCATATTTTCCACATTACTGGTGATGTGGCAGCTTTCACAGTGCGGCGAGTCAACACCAAAGACACACCTTTATAAATGAGCCTCGTGCCCATTTATCCTGATTCTCCTCTGCCTCTCTCTACCCTATCCGGTACAATAATCCATAAGGAGAAAAAAACCAGTTGGGAGGCACATCATAAGGAGTGAATAAGTAAGAAGGAGAGTGTCTCTTTACAGACTGAAGTTTTCTTGTAAGTGGCTTGTTTTACCTTGTTGAGGATTTTGCCACCTCTTCCTGCCTTGGTCTCTTGCTTTTTTCACGATTTGGGGCATCGGTAAGCCTCTCGTAGGCCAGATGACTTTCAAAGGCATAAAACGGATGAAAAGTTCCACAGTCAGCAGTAGGAAAGAACAAAAAGACGTGCCATTCTACCCTCACACAACCCTTCCTGTCACTGCAGGGTGGCACAAGTTAGCTGGGCTGAGGCCCAAATTTGCCTTGCCAGTGTGAGCCAGTCTTGATGCTCTGGCTATTTGGGATGAACTATAAATTAAACCCGTTGTTCAAGCAAGACCAAACAAGGCCACCTCTCTGGAGGTGACCGCAGAAGATTTTTAAATTTAGAGAATGGAAATACTATAGTTTTAATTTATTGAGGTTGTGTACTGATTACTTAGGACTCACTGAACTTGAAAGCACAGTCTTAAGTGTCAGATATTGGATTTCTGCTAGAATGCCTATTTAAACCAGGAAACTGGAGAAATGAAAAGATAGACAAGATTGGCCTTCAGAAGACATCTGGATACTGTCATCTCAGACACCCCACAGGGACAAAGTTTCTGCTTGCCATTAGAAAGGAAAGGGAAATGCTAACACTTTCCCTTATAACTAGTCTCATCAGGTCAGGTCTCAAAAGGCCTGGACGCAGGTTTTCTCCTGGGGAAGCAGAGAACAGCCGTTGGCTTCCTTCATTATACACTCACATCCCCCAATGACCCCACATCAAGTAAACCCCTAGGTCATCATCAAGTGTACATCTTGAAACAAAATGGCTCTACTCCTGGATCAGACGTCCTGTGTTCACCAGGTACTCAAGGTAGTTGTAAGGCTAAATGGAAGAGAAGGGGGCCACATATGAACTAACTATCGGGACATGAGACAAGAAGTCTGTGGTGGCACAGCCCAAGCCAACATGGGCTTTTTTATCCAACTGCAGAATTACAGAACGCAGGAAGCACCTTCTGGGGTCTGACAAGTGTTGTCATTTTCTAGGGCAAAAATGAAAGTGCTTGTTCATCGTTATGGAGTTTTATTTATTTATTTTTTAAAGTTTATTTATTTATTTATTTTGAGAGAGAGAGAACAGGGGAGGGGCAGAGACAGAGGGACAGAGAATCCCAAGCAGCTTCTGTGCTATTAGTGCAGAGCCTAACATGGGGCTTGATATTATCATCCTGAGATCATGACCTGAACCAAAATCAAGAGTTGTATGCTTGGGGCACCTGGGTGACTCAGTCAGTTGAGTGTCCAACTTTGGATCAGGTCATGATCTTGCGTTCCTGGGTTCAAGCCCTGCGTTGGGCTCTGTGCTGATACCTCAGAGCCTGGAGCCTGGTTCTGATTCTGTCTGTCTGTCTGTCTGTCTCTCTCTCTCTCTCTCTCTCTCTCTCTCTCTGCCCCTCCTATGCTCATGCTCTGTCTCTCAAAAAATAAAACAAAACATTAAAAAAAAAAGAGTCAGATGCTTAACTGAGCCACCCAGGCACCCCATCGCTATGGAATTTTATATCAAGAAGTGACAACAGGCTGGAAAAAAATTGTTTAGTAAAACAGATGAGTTTATGTAAATAGATTAATACCAGGCTCTAAGTTGTCAGGGATGTTGGGGTTAGATCTCCACCTTGGGAAGGTCATGACTTGGGGGGAATCTTTACTCAATTCTATTCCTACCCTGAGGTGGATCCTCTGACAGACAGAATACTAGGCAAGACACACAGGAGTATGTCCCAGAATCATATTCATTATTTTCTAGAAAATACTGGTTTATTCAACAGAATAAGTAATGTGCTAGAAAATGACATATTACCTGGTAAGTTAACATTCCCTAATTTAAGAAAACAGAAAATATAAATCCAATTAACTCAGTAGGTATTTTAAGTTCTTATTTTAAAAAGGATTTAAAATTGTATCTCTAAATGATTACACATACCTTTCACATCTATTACTTGTGTGGCCCCAAATTAGTGGAAAACATAGAATAGAGAAAGCACAGAGAAGGTAGCTTTACACGACTGCACTGTTAGAATGGCAAAGTCAACTCATTAGTTTAAAATGAGCCTAATTCCCCCAATTTTGAACAGAAAAAAACGTTAGATTTAAGGGGGTAATGCTCTATTATATTTAAAGATGGAAAATTCAAAAGAAGAGAAATTATAATGGGAACCTGTTTCTCTGTTTCCAGGGAATGGGATTTTTTTTTTTTTTTTTCCTCACAGTATTCTGATCTTACCGGTTACAGAATCAACAGAGGCTAAGATGCTAACTTACCGGTTGACTGACTATTGGGTTTGATGAGGGGTTTTAGAATATCAGAAGAAAGTCAAGGGGGAATAGTGTTGCTATCATTAAAATCCATGTACATTTTCTATCCAAGACAGAGTCACGTGTCTTTTGGGAAGCAGTCTTAGAATGTATCAATTCTAGTTTCCGATGACTTGTCTTTGTATTTGCAGCCATGTCTTCAAAGGAATTCAATTATTTTCCTAAAATAGGTTTTGATTCATTCTACCAAAGTTCATAGTGATGTTTTGTGCCTATATATGTAGCTTTATTGAAATACAGTTTATATACCATAATGTTCATGCATTTAAAAAAACACAGTTTGATGGTTTTCAGTATAGTTACAGGGTTGTGAAACCATCACCATAATCTAATTTTATAACATTGTCAGTACCCCCCCCCAAAAAAATCTAACCATGGCAATAACATTATCTTGTAATCTGAGGGCTTTTGCTTGCTTATCAGTGCATTTTGTTGAAGGAAGCTCTTACTTAATAAGTCAAAGGGGAAAAAAAGAAGTATGTAGAGGAAAGGAATTAATGTGTCAGATTTTAAATGTTTTGATCCAGAGTCTCGTACCAATAGACTCCGAAGCAGTACAGTTTATCAGCTTTTGTGAAAATCCCAGGAGCAATTGTAGACGATCCTGTGGCAGCCACTCTTACAGCACACAGGCTTGTGTGGTTGTCATGGGGAAGGCTTTTCAAATGAAATAAAAATACTCACGCTCAGCCTGCCACCATAGAGGAAATGCTTTTCACCCATGGGCACAGATAATTTGCCTCAGTGACAGGTTTTACCTTGGAGAAGCAGTGAACTGAGCTAGTTGACACAGTCAATTATTATTCATTCCACACACACACACAAAGAAAAAAAAAAAGAAAAAGAAAAAGAAAGAAAGAAAGAAAAAAAAAGAACTGAGAAGGAAGGGGAAGGTGGTGACAGTTAGCTAGCTAATGCTAAGGTGCCCACCAGCCAGCCAGGGTAACATCTCCTTCAGCTGGCTCTAACACTGTAAGAGCCTGACTTGTGAAGAGAAACTGGGGCTTCATCTTTGCCTCCTGACAGTTCTTTAAGAGACACACATACACACACCGCAACCTCAGTAAATGAAAGCTTAAAAACCAATCAAAACAAAAAGGGCATGGTCCATCCCTGAAAGTAACTTTATATATCCCTGTTCAGCTATCTTTATAAAGCCTTTCTGGCAGAGCACGATGTGAAATACAGCTTAAGTGTGTTTACTGATTAGGTTTATATATCTCATGCAATAACATAAGTCCAAAAACACAAGCCAAAGTGAGGAGGGAAAAGTCAGGCTCTCAGGACCATGAACTGGGTTATGTGCACAAAGTATTTCATGAGAGGATTTCATCAAAAGACAGACAGCTCTTGTGAAATGATATGGAAAAAGTCTGAAGAAAACATCTCAAAACCAATGAAGTACTTATTGCTGAAAAATGAGCTTAGATTGCAACCAATTCCAAAGTTCAGAATTTACTGCACCATTCAGGTCTTTCCCTCTAAGTTTCTTGTCTCCTGTTTCATTGCACAACAAGGGATTCTTCATACTTTCTATGAAATACAACAAGGCGATTTTTGCAGTAATAAACTCCACACATGCATGACAAATCCAAGCATGCAAAATGTTTAACATCCCAGTTCACAGACACTTTAGGGACAAAATCCGATTATGAATTATATGCCACAATAAATAGGGCTCAATGTTTCATAAAGCAATTTATAGTTCATAAAAATGACAAAATGTACCTGTCAGACAGAGCGTGGAGAGCAGTTCTCTGGGCTGCCTGCTGGAAGGAAGGGCAGAGATGTTTATTTAATATTCTGACTTTAAATTATGTACTCAATCAACACTTTTAAAAAACCTGTGTCACACACGTTTTTGCCATGTGGCCAACTATTAAACTACTAGCAACATAGTAGAGACCCATCATGTTATGAAATGGATGCTCCTCAGAGTTAACTGAAGCCCACAGCACACACCTGCCACCAGGGGGCGCGAACGGGGAGGCACGGAGTTCTAGGTGAGGTTAGATTAGTCTCTAGAGACCCGGAGAGGCTCAGACCTACACTCTGAAATCATTTCATTTTTACACTCTGAAATCACCTTTACCATTGCTTTATTCTACTTTCCTGTAAGAAAAAAATCTGTTTTGTTTCTTGTAGCTTCTTCCTCAATGAAAGTGTAGTAAAAATAATTTTTTAATTTATTTTTGAGAGAGAGAGAGAGAGAGAGAGAGAGAGCGCACACTCACGCACATGGGTGGGAGAGGTGCAGAGAGAAAGGAGGACAGAATCCAAGGCGGGCTCTGCACTGACAGCAGACAGCCCAACGTGGGGCTCAAACCCACGAACCGTGAGATCAACACCTGAGCTGAGTTTGGAACACTTAACCAACTGTGCCACCCAGGTGCCCTGAAAGTATAATTTTTTACTCAGTTTTTAGATTTGTTGAAAAAAGTCAGTACAACTGGAAATTGGAACACTGGTTGGAAGAGTCAGAGTATTAGGAGATTACTGATTTGTTTTAGGCATAGTAATGATATTGTGGTGATTTTTAAAAGTGTCTTTTAGAGATCCATTTTGAAATATGGATACAATTATATATTGTTGGGATTTGTTTTAAAACAGTACAGTTGGAAGGAAGGGAGAATGGATGGGCATTTATAAATGAGACATGATGGCCTTGGGTTGGTAACTGTGGAAGCTAGGTGATGAGCACACTGGGGGATTAGTATATTATTCTGTACATCTTTGTATGTTTTTGAAACTTTCCATAATACAAAAACTAAGAGAAAAAGGCTGCCATTTCTCTATCAGATTCTCTCATGTTTGTAATCACTTTCTTTTTGTCTGGCTATTCTAAATTTTTGTACATTGGCTTTCTATCACTTAATACTCTGAGGCTTCAGAAGGCCAAGGTCATACTCTGTTCTCTGTCTCAGAAGTTATAATTGGGAGGGGATCAAAGCATGGCCTCTTAGACCAAGGCTCACTCAGGGTGTACTAGAAAATAAAGAGTGCGTACAGTTCATTTTCACCATGTATGCTACATATGTCAAGTTTATTAATTACCAGGGACACCAAAACATTTCCCATGTTATTCCTCTTTCCATTTAGACAACAGACTAAATAGAATCTTCATATTAGAAAAAAAATCTGACACATTAGTATCATCATCCCTATTACAGAAATGAAATACACCCTTGGTAGTAGCTGCATGTCCCTGGATCAGTCAGTCCAACACTTACTGAATTCCTACTGTGTAGAAACTATTATACTGGCCTCCAGGAGGGACAAAAACAAAAGCAGAATAAGTAGTCATCGTCTTAGGGAAGCTCAATCCCTAGGTAGGAAGTCACTCGGGGGTCCAGGGATGACTTGAGGACACTTAGGAAATAAAATGCAAATGAAAAGGTTAAGGTAGGACAGCATCAGGAAGGTGCCCATCTGAGGGACAGCTAATGGCTGGTGGATCAGCAGCTCCTCAAACAGTGCCTGGAATTGTTAGCAAGTGCTCAGTAAATATCTGCTGAGTAGATGTTAAATGAATGACTCAATCAGGGAATCCTTTTCACTGAAATTTAAGCAGAACTTTATTAAAAAAAATTGTTTTACATTTATTTATTTTTGACAGACAGAGCACTAGTGGGGGAGGGGCAGAGAGAGAGAGAGAGAGAGAGGGAGAGAGAGAGAATCCAAAGCAGGCTCCAGGCTATGAGTTGTCAGCACAGAGCCTGATGTGGGGCTTGAACTCACAAACTGTGAGATCATGACCTGAGCTGAAGTCGGATGCTCAACCGACTGAACCACCCAGGTGCTCCAGAACTTTATTTTTTTTAGTTTATTTATTTTGAGAGAGAGAGAGAGAGAGAGAGAGAAAGAGAAAGAGGAAGAGAGAGAGCAAGAGAGAGCAAGCAGGGGAGGGACAGAGAGAGAGGGAGATAGAGAATCCAAGCAGGCTCGCTCAGTCAGCATGGAAGTCTGAAGTGGGGCTCGATGCCATGAACTGTGAGATCATGGCTGAGCCAAAATCAAGAGTCAGACGCTTAACTGACTGAGCCACCCAGGTGCCCTTGAGCAGAACTTTAAAGACAAGGAGGAATGTGGGCAGGGAGAAGACGTGTTGGTCATACTGGAGTAGGAGGTAGAGCAAAGGCCTGTCCAAGCCTCTAGCAGTGGTTCTCAACCAGGACACCCCTTACTCCCAACCCCAGAAGTGTCTGGAATTGAGCAGGGGAGTTTCTTTGTATTATATTCATGAGGGGGATTACTACAGGCATTTAGTGCCTGGGGTCGGGGATGCTAAAACCTTTTAAAGATCAGGAAGTTCACTTATACGGTGAGGAAATGTCCCCTTAAAATGACAAGGGTATCTCTACAGAGAAACACTGTAGCAAAGTAGGAATGAAAGTCAGATTTGAAATAAGTGACACAGGGAACATTAGCCTCTGGGCCTGGCAAAAGGAACTGAAAATAAATGAGTAAGAGGAACTTAGATAATTCCCACAAATGACATAACCACATTGATTTAAGAAAAAAAAAACATAAGGTCTGTGAAACTGGGAATTGAAAGTCTTACATTCCGGGAGAGGTTTTGCTATTCATTTATATGGCAACCTTGAGTCTGGCCCTCAACCTATGTCTGTTTCCAAACTGCCCTCTCCTTCTCTGAAGGGAATGATGAGGGAGCCAGTCAGTCACTGTCCAGGCTACTGAGGACAGTCTAAGGGGTTATTGCCTCCCCCTTCTCCCCTGGATTCCAGCAAATTAGGGCCCAAATGTCCTGGCATTCCAGTGTCACATAATCAGTCAAGAGAGAAAAGAAGAATATCTGCACAGCTTGTCTTGGCGAGGACAACTGAGGGAGTAGAAAGAGGCATGGGGAAAGAGGGGAGAAGCCTGAGGAAGACTTGGAGCCCAGAAGCCCCCTCTGATACCTCAGAGGACAGGTATTTCCTTCTCTCATGCTCCTTTCTTGGTGCTTTCCCAGAGGGCCAGCCCAGGAGCATGCCCACAAAAAGCACCCAGCAGGTGATAGGCAGCCATCACTGTTCCCACGTTTGTCTCCTAAAGGGTTCTCTTATCACTCATCAAGATGGCTTTCACCTTTGGCAGCCATACTTGAAAAGAACTTAACTCTCTACTCTTGACTCTGGCTAAATGCACAAAAAGAATTTGGAACTCCCCAAAGGAAAGATGGCATGCATTATTAGTACAGTCTCTTAACATCATCTCAGCAGGAGGCACTGGAGACTGACTCTTCCTGGAATAACAAAAATCATAAGGGATGTGACCAAAAGTTCAACAGAAACCTCTAACATGGCATCTGAAGTTTCCCCTAGCCATGGCAGTCAATGTTTAAAAAAGTGTATTGATTCTTTTTTCTCCTGCCTCCAAATACTTCTTACTGACTTTTGTGGTAGGGAAACACAGTGCTTTTTGATGTGAAGCCTATAAGAAAGTTATTTAGAGAGCAAAAGCAAAAGCAACACAAAAACTGAGAAACTCAGCTGTTCAACCATCACTGGAGTGATGCATCCCAGGTGGTTGGCACCTGTTGAGAGCAAGTCCATAGGACTGATGTTGACTGAGATCTCTAACAGAAGCTGAATTGGCGGCTTGGAGCAGGGGTTTCTTTCCTTTACCAGATGGATGTGATGGTGGAGCCAAAAGGTTTAGACATATGTCACAGACATATGAAGGCTTAGACATCAGTCATCCCAAGTCACTAAGCAGTGTCTTTCTGTGACTGTCACTCTCCAATCTGTCCACACAATGCATGTTACCACCCACTTAACACTGCGGTATTTAGCATCATTGATTGCCTGCACCATTATTTTCAATGCCTGGTTTTGATTATGCTATTTAATTTGCAGTTTATTCTACATCATTAAAAACTTTACAGAGGATGACTCATCATCCATCAAGAAAAGAGATGAGAGTATTTTAAACATTTTAAATAATTCCTTGAGAAAATCATAGCTTTATGGCATTAGATTGAAATTGTATGTCATACACCAAGGCAAAGACCACAAAAAAATTTTTTTTACTGCCTCCTCTCTTAAAAGTAGTTTGGCTTTTGCATACTGTTTTACTTCACTCTTGGAAAATAATAAGATAAATAAACATTGCAATTAAAGAGCAGAGAAAAAAATTACTTAGGTGACTCATGATTGAAGCTTGAAAAACTACTCATAGTAAACTAGATGAATTGCCCAATTTCCTTCTTTCAAGAGTTGTACATTACAGCGACCATATTTTTCTCTTCCTAAATCATCATCTCCTTTTGTAACTTTCCTCTTATTTTGTTCTCAGGAAAATAGGTTGAGAGGGTTAAGAGAATACTTCATTGATCTTTCCTGAGTTCATTACTCATTCACGAATGACTCTGAAGCATAAGTCTATGAGACAAAACAAGCTTTCCACCAGAAATAATAATTTTCCAGGTTCTCCTCAAAAGATGACATCTTTTCTCTGTCTTTATTACAGCAAGTTCAGTGTTTTGGAACATAATCAGTAGACATTCAGGTTTCAATGTATGCTAAATGAATTACCAGTCAAAATCTGTTATTGAGGGAACTCAAAGAGGAAATTAAGTGCCCTTCTTATAATTGGGTTGTGCATAGAACAAGTTTATGGATATTGAAGCAGGGAGGAGAATGAAAGGAACAGGCTGAAATTCAGCAGGGTCTCAGGATGATCCAATTTCTTTTTTACTTGATAGAAACAGAATTAACACGTGGACAGCTCTGTAATTTGGTCTGAAGTACCTATGGTGTACAGTTACTGGGCTCGGCTTAGGTGACAGGCAAAACAGACAAAACCCTCACCATATTGTAGTTAGGGTCTAGCGTGAGTCAGACATGAAAAATTAAACACACTTAAACATGCTAGATTACAAGGGCTATGACTGAAATGGACAGGTGCTATGAAACAGAATATGAAGATCTCATTTGGAATGAATGGTCAGGGAGGGCCTGCTAACGAAGTAAAGCACAAAAAATCTGATGCTTGCAGGATAAAGAAGTTACTGAGCCAGAGACATGGGAGTGGGTGGGGAAGGAAGGGCTCCTGGCAGGGAGGACAGTTTGGGAGCAAAGGCTTGAGGCTGGCCTAGATCCTTGCTCAGTTGAAGAACTATATGAAGGACACCACGGGGGAGCTCAGTGAGAAGTGGGGACAGGGGATGCAAATCCCAAGGGCTTTGGAGGTCAAATTAAGGATTTTGGATATTATCCATAGGGCAATAGGAGGTCATTGAAGGATTTACATTATTGGAAGATGGGTGAAGGATATATGGGATCTGCTTGTACATTCTTTGCATCTTCTGGTGAATCTATAATTGAAAAAAAAAAGCAGGGAGTGAGGCAATAAAACTGACATTTTTCAGATATCACTCTGGCTTCTGTGCGGTGAATGGATTTGAGCAGGAAGGGACAATGTTTGAGGTTGTTGCAACAACGGAGGCAGGAGAAGTGCAGGGTAGCACTGGAGATGGAGAGAGAGAGTTTGTGTTATGTTCTGGAGGCGGAGCTGAGGGAACTTGTGATGGGTGGGATGTGGCAGACTTGGGGGTGGGGTGGGGAGGACATCAGGAAAGAGTCCCAGGCTTCTGCCTTGAGCACCTGGTAAGCATGAGGAGCCACTGATCAGGATGGGCACCACTGGTGCAGGTATACGGGCAAAGGTAGATTTTAATTTCGGGTGTGTGAAATTCAAGGTGCTTCTGGGATGTTCCAGTGGAGAGGCTGAGTAGGTAGCTGGATACCTGAGATTGAAGCTGTTTAAATGTCAACAAAGTATAAAATATCAATAGCTTTTTGGCAAATAACAGTCAAAAGGAGATATGTGACTGAATTTTTTTGGTCTACAATTTGCTCTCCTTCTAAGAGAAGTAGGTTGAGGATTCAACTGGTTAGAATACATCTTTATTTCTCCGTCCACATGTGAGTGACCTCCATCTTTTCTATGAACAGTGTCAGGTTTATTATACTGACAATAAAGCAGGTACCTGTGCAGCAGTGATTTTAATCACTGTGCTTCACCTGTGTTAGGATGTTGTATCCACATTCAGCTACTTGAAAAAATACCATAGCAGATAATCTTAGTTCATCTGTGTTTTGCTGTTACTGATGCATGCTGTGAACTTTAGACTGGATTCATGTATCTTTATGGGAATTCTGTCTAGTAAGGCCTTACTCTTTTCTTGCCATTTTTCTTCAAGTTGAGACTTGTATTTATGAATTTGTTTCACTGCTTAATTTCCTTCTACATCTCTTAACACATTTTATGTTTCATTAACTTAACTTTTACGCTGTTGGCTTTCCATTTGAGTCCTAGTTGATGAGTCTCTTAACTTTTTATGTTGTGAGCTTCTTTGTTGCTTTCAACCCATTTGGTAATATATGCAAGACAAAGGAAAGTCTTACTCTCTTCAGTTTTCCCTCTGTAATAATGAGCATTGTGCATTTTCAGAAATGCTGTCTAGGAAGCGTTTTGTTCAGTAGACTTTGACTCAGGCAGAGTCAGGGATGACAATGTAATTTGTGATCCAAATAAGAACATTTTGGAGAATGAAAGGGGATGCTCTGCAGATAGGAGCAGGGGAAACAGGAGAGAACCCTGCTCTTCTGGGCACACTGGGCTGTGTGACTGCTCTAATAAACATGAGTCTGCACAAATATAAATGAGATCAGGATTAGAAGACAGAATTTCAGGGGCTGAGGAACTTGTCAATAAAGAAAACAGACAGCAGAATGGGGGCAGTAGCAGACAAATCACTTGGATTCTTGTTCCTTTAAATCAAGCCAATGCTTCTGTCATTTTCCCATTCTTTTTCCAGCTGCTCCTCTATTTAGATTCTGCCTTTAATCTGAGGTCTAGCTCAACTTTTTTATAAGTGCTCCTTGACCACTCATGCTTTTGTTGACCTTCCTCTCTCTGAACTCCTAGCCCAGAACATGGATTAGCACTGGGTTCTTTTCTTTCTGGAGGAGTTTGCCATTTGTTTTGTGAGAATTCTCATCTTGGCTCCTCCAGTTTCTTGAGGATCAACTGAAGGTGGAGACCCTAGTCCATTCCTCCTCCATCTGAAAGGGCTTCCCGGCAACTGACAACACTTGCTGTGGGATTCACAGGCAGGGGGTGAGTAGGTAACTTTTGGGGATGACATATTGCCACTATTTGCCACAGCGCTAATCTAAGAGACTTGTTGAAATACATTTTTTCTTAGCTTTATATTGTTTCTCTATTTCACTTTCTTTAAAAATTAGGGTATACTTTCCTCTTGGGAGAAAGTTTGACTAGTTTTTTTCCCCCCACACGGGATTGCTTAGATTTATTTATGTCTACTGGAAATTCCATAAAGACAACAACAAACACTTATTGAGCACCTACTCTATCCCATGGAAAAGGCTGATTAGGGTTGACAATATCAGTGAAGTTGGGCTGTATAACGTTATCTCATAATTTGGATCCTGTTACCAACTGACTGATTTGGGGGACTTGTCTGAGGTCAGATTGTCAGTGACAGTCCTGATTTGGCTATTTGAATCTTCTGAGAGGGATTAAGAGAGACATGCTTGTTTTCACTGAGCATTTCCTGGACATAATGCTGGAGATAAACTCACTGGAGATAAACTGAACAATTTGTGACATCCACTTGCAGCCCCTTTTGCCTCTCTGTCCTAGGGGATTTTGCCTTCACAAATGAAAACTCTGGGGCAGCCGCTAGGAGTTGGAAGAGAGAAGGGAAAGGTGTGGGGACAATGTGAGCACATGCCATGGGTGCTGTCCCCCATTCACAGTGACTGACATCAGACTCCTCCCAGAGGGGTTGCGGCTCCACTGAGGGCCTGGAAGATACAAGGCACCCTAGACAGTGTGCCATATTGACTGCTACAAGGGCAACATTATGGGTCAGTGGCTTCCTGGAGGAGATCTGTGGGACAGGTGTGGTGTGGGAGTGGTAAGAGGTCAGTGTGAAGTGCAAGGATAATGGTAGGAAGACCCATGGCCATGCATGAGGCTAGTAGCATTCACCACAATGTTGGGGGTAAGGTGGCGGCTGCAGAACTGATACCCAGCCCCAAGTGACGTCATAGGAACAACCTGTGCTTCAGCTGATGTGGCATTGCTGTCCCATGGCAAGTACTTGCATCCACCAGGGGCAGCTGGACACTTACCCCATAAAGGGCCAGACTTAGGGAGGCTAGACACTAGCTCCTTGAGGACAGGAAGTAAGCCCCAGTTACATTATTGAACAACCATGGTACAATGTCTAACCAATAGCACAGGGCACACAAATGCTTGACAAATATAATGTCACCAGATGACCAAGCATACTGGTACCTCTCCTGAATGCCTAAGGGATGAGGGATTAGTCTTCATCTCTTTCATTCAGTTCCATCTCATTCCAGAAGCATTTGTGCAGAGAATGAGGACTCAAAATTGGCAACTGAGCTTTAGTCTTTAACACATATTCTAACATTTATTCAAGATTCTGTTAGTATAATTGTAAACTCAGTGTTCCTTTTTGTTTGTTTTTGTTTTAAAGGAATGAACAAGGCAGTATTTTGCTTTTAAACAGCCACCATCCTTCAATTGTCAATTACCCTCTTCAATAAAAGGATCTGACAAATCTTTGCTGTGCTATTATTTTGTTAGAAACAAAACACATTCCTTATAAGAAATTAATCTTTTTCCTTGTGGTGTTTTTCAGTAAAAGCTTCTATCAAGGTACTAAATAAGGGACCATTTGTGACCCCTGCTGGAGACGTGGTAAGTTATCAGTCTCTACCCTTCTGTTCCAAACATAAGTATTTTCTCCTCCTAAAGAATCTTTCTCCTCTAAAGAATCACAAATTTAATTAATCCCATTAATTGGGGGCTTGGTTCTCTTGTTACCTGTGTTCTCACAATGTTTCAGTTGCCTTGGGAGAGAGGGGATAGACTCATGCAAATAACATGTAATATCTAGCCCTAAACCTTCAGATTTCACATATCATCTTCATTGTATGCATGCCATACATACATCAGGATGTATGTTTAAATTCCAGGCTTCTAATTTTTATTATAATTTTCAACTGTTTTAAGTGGTATGTGTGCAGTGTAGAAAAAATTACATGTATGTAACAAGCAAAACAACAAACAACAATAATAAAAACAAAATAAAAAACAACCTCCATTTCTCCACTGGGATGATAGTTACCATTAGCAATTCAATGTGAATCTATCCCTATTTTACATTTAACCCAAATACATCAGGGCCAGTCTTGGGGCCAGTCGAAGAATGGTGTTTCACTGGAAAGAAACACGAATATTCCATGACAGCCTTGAAAAGTAAGGTAAATATCAAAGCCTCTTGACAAGAGAGGGCTGGGGAGCTAGACTGTAACACACTCTAAACCCCATTCCACTTTATCAGTCATCTTTTCTAAGTCCCACACAGTGTGGCAGTGACCCTGTCTCTCTTCTCCTCTCTCTGCCTCCTTCCTGCCTCCTCACACTCTCTTCTAAAAATCCAGACCTTCTCCTCTCTTCTTCCTCCTATCTTCTGGCTCTATTCTTCTATAACTGCCTTTTCTGATATAAACCAATTTTTCTGGCCTCTTCCTGTACTCCTGTTCTTTCGTAACTAAATAGACATTTTAAAAATTTCCAGCAATGCAAAAAAAGAATGTTCCTGGGGAGAAGGGAGAGAAGAGGCAGAAGGTGGGGAAGGACATGAAAATGTGTACTTTAGTAGCTTTATAGTAATACATACATTAATATAAAATGTTTTCTATTAATCCACTTCGGCATTTTTGTCCAGTTACATTAAGATATTGAAACAGGGGTTCAGTAAGGGTGGCTTGCTCACAGTCACAGGTGGGAAGTAATGGAACCAGGCCACTGAAATACCACAGAGCACCCCAGTCCTGCTTCTGCCTCATTGCAGACTATTCCTGGCAGAGGGTGAAGGGAAGGGGATCAGATGAGTTTGGAATTCTGCCAGTATCAGTGTGAAGAGAACTGGTGGGGTGCTGAGTGGACACTAACACACACAGGGACAAGCTTCCTGCGGGGATGCTATCGAAGAGGAAGTGTAGGAGTCATCTTTTAGACAGGTGCTTGCAAAGGAGATAGGAGGGTTTTAGGTTTCTGAGACTGAAGTCTTTTCCTCAAGAAGTTTATAGGTAGAAGCATACTGTTTATCTCAGAGCTTGCCAGAAACTTCTGGAGAAGAATTCTTTTGACCTCCAGAGCTCACCATGACAGACTGCATATATAAAGGAAGTGCCTGCCTGGGTCAGGTCTAGGTAGGTGCAGAGATCACTGAGGATTCATTTAGGCAAATAGGGCAGCCCCACCAGTGTGCAGGATGATGGTGGAATATCCAAGTGTGGCTGTCAATTCTCATAATGGTGAGAGTGAGTGAGCGAGTGAGTGAGTGTGTGTGTGTACATGCTCATCTAGCAGCATCTACAATTTCAAAGTGGAAGCAAACAAACAAGAATCACCATCATATCTGAGTAACTTGGAGATACTCTACAGGTAGTATGTGGATTTAAATGCCTGGTTATTGGGAATGGAAAGTTAAATTTGGAGTATGGAGTTGATGCAATCTAAGCCCTGCAGGTTCTCCCATGGCTTTGTGGCCTGCTTATCATAGTTTTGGTCATCTATACGTTCCTAGAACTCATCTCACAGAACAATTTCAGTGCAGGCCAGACCATGAGCATGGCGAAAGATGGTGATGGCCTGTTAATAACTCTCACCTTTGGTACAGCAAGTGGATACTGGGTTTAGTTACTTCCTACTTTGTTGGGTTTGCCAAATACCTTTTAAAGCTTTTAACAAAATCCTTATGCTACCTCAACACAATGCTTTAGCGGAGACCCATTCATTTTCCACTGGCCTTGCTAGGTGTTTGATTATTATGAATGCAACTGGGGACTAAGTTGTGTGAGGTATAAATGTTACTTTGTTATTGTATAAAGACAAAATGGGAGTCACATAAATGTTTTCATGGTTTTGTTATAAATGCAACCTGTATTTCAAGAACCAAAATCTTAAATCTGGCTTTATGTTTCACTTAAACATCTTTTTCAAAAACTGAGACAAAATAGCAATATTTGAAGGTTAAAAATAGGTTTGTAATGGTTAAGAAAGAGTCTTATAATGGCACTTTGTAAACCAATTTTTTAATATATCAGAAAGCTAGATTGATTCTGAATGTGTTACTATTAGTATTAGGATTTTCACCTCTCAAGAGACCACTGCTTTAGAGTTTATATGTGAAAGTGCTTTCATATCTAACATGTTGTAATCTTACAACATACTCTTCCTTGAACTGCTTTGGACCTTTAAGAATGAAGCCCAAGTTGAAAGAAGTGGTACCCAGAGACACGATGAATTAACCTCCCCAGAGTGACATTGGGCTAACTTGCTCTTTTCTAGTGTGGAAAGGACTGTCTGGTGGCCTGGCATTTCTGGAACTGTCTGGTCTGCTTCTTAAAGATGGTCTCTTTCACTCAGCACAACCTGTTGGCTGCAGATCTGGTCAGGATGGAACTGGCAAGTGCCAAGGGGCGTTGAATTACCACAAATGATTATGCTCCATGTAGAAACAACAGGCTAAGAGAGTCTCCTGAGAAAGGCTGTGCTATGAGATAACCAGCCCCACTTGAGAAGATTTGGAAAAATACAAACAAAAAAAAAACTTTCCAAGTGCATATCTGGACCAAACACCTGAATGACTGTAGGTAAATCCTTTACTAAATGAAACTACTCAAGCCTGGATATGAATGATAGCATATACTCCAAGGAGCATCCACTCTTGAATGGTTATACTTCTGAAGAAGCTATTTAAGATAAAAACCATTAAAGTCACAGGACAAAGGACTATTCCTCTGAGTTAAATAGCTGCATCCTCTGGAGGGAGAACTCCACTTCCTCTGCCAACCAGGAGCTCTGCCGGCAGCTGTATTTGAGAAGAACATGCCTATCAACTCGTGATGCATGGCCTTTCTTCTGTTCTCCAAATAGAGAGTCTATTTTGTTGGTACTGATATCCGCCATTAACAAAACTTGGCTTAGTTTCAAAAATGTAGCTCCTCTATGGATTCTTGAACTTAACAAAGCAATGATTCTCTATTTTTGTGTTAATAGTATGTTTGCCCAAATTTAATGGATCACCTTTTCATTTTTATGTAATTTTCTCCTTTCCTGCATTTCTGTTCAGGGCCTTCCAACTGAAATTAGTCACATCTTATGGTCCAGGTTGGTTGGGCACAACTAAACCTAAATAAATCTCAGTTGGGTCCCCCACATGAGGTCTGAGAAAATATTTTAGGAGATAGGGTTGTGAGCCTTTGTACATCTGTGCTCAGTGACATTTAAATCAGCTGATAATTTCAATTTTGGAAATTACTGTTCATTAACATGAAACAAAAGCAATTACATTTTTGGATATCTCTACTTATGCTCATGATTTTCACAAATGTTTATGAAGAGTGGCATGATTTAAAAAATACCATAAAATTGGCCATATTAAAGAAATTTTGCATTTGCTTCTGGTGACAATAAAATTTTATTTATAAAGTATGATTACTTAACTAAGTTTTAGGGCTATTATATCAATAAAAACCTCCTGCCAACCATTTGAGTTTTCACTGACTAAGACAGAAGTTTCAAATACATGATTACTTCAAATACAGATGACAAAGACCTGACAGGAAGTAGTTATCAATGTGAGTTATTGCTGTTTCTATATTAAAAAGATACCAATTCATCAATATGACTAAATTGGATATTTAGCTTAGGGATAGCATTAATGCAAGACTAAACAGAAAAAAAACAAACTATTCTTCCTTTTCTTCTGTTTTGCTATTAAGTGTAATATATGCTTTTGTGTGTGTGTGTGTGTGTGTGTGTGTGTGTGTGTGTATGTGTGTGTACATGGAGGGCAGAGTTTTTCCTGGCATTTAAAATTTACTTTAAATTTTTGTGGTTAAATTATCATAATGAATATTACTAATGTGTCTTGCACGATGTTTGGCGCTTAGTAGGCATTCAAGATTATTCTCAGAATGACTCTTATGTAAAAATTTTTTAGCTCTTGTTTGACTGCAAATAATATCTACAATACAGTTCATTTCTAATGTAAGAGAAACTTGATTTTGGAGCCTTGCCCCTCAAACCTGGTCCTGATTACTGCTTCAACTCCTGTTTATATAATTCCACACAAGTTTGGCAGGATTCAAGAGCACATACCAGGGTGTTGGCTTTTATGAATCTCCTGGGATGTGAATGTCAGGCTGACTGGATGAACTCTGGCCACAAATCCCAGACAAGCACAATGACTCTATTTATTCAGACTTGGCCGCCTGAATGCAGATCGACTCTGTGGGTAATAAATTTTCACAGGCCAAGAACTCCAGCATCAACCAAGCTGATCCTGAGAAGAAAAATGCACCCAGGGAAGTGGTGCTGGGCTGCACAAACCTCCTATGTTTTTATTCCACGTCTGCATATCATTTAGCTAATTCATTTGGTCACTGATAGACATGCACTGCCAATGGCTTCAGAGGTTCTTTTCAAAAACTCTGCTTTCTGTTATGCAATTGTCATATTAAAAAAGGAACAAAGGAAAAAACGAACAGCACCCATTACAACTGGCAATCTGCTTTTAATATGACACCCCAAACTGATGTCAGTTATTTTACCCAGTGGCCTCTACAGTAAAAAGCAGAGAACTGAGTAGGAATGTTTCTGTGCTTCCCCATAAGAAACCAAAGGCAACAAAAAGCAATGAGACCTGCAGTTCGGTGAGCAGAGCAATTTCACCTATAATCTTGACATCTTGATGCAAGGAGGCTTTAGACTTATTCCGAGAGGACTGGGATTCTTTTTGAGAGACACGATTAGTACTCCATGCATTAAAAATAAAAAAAGAATTGGCTTTTTAACTTGGAGATTTATGTTAACTACCTAGATATCTATTAAATTAATTGTGCTCTCCAAATATTGATTGGGGGATTAAAAGGTAACTTTTCTTCATTGTAAGAAGTAAATTATGCCAGTAGGAAAATTTCCCTTTACAGATTACATCCAATGATCAGTGCCTGTAAAATTAAAATTGTCAGTTTGAGTGGATAAACCATGCTCATTTAAAGAAAAAAATGCAGTTATATAATTAAAATGAAAAGGCTGCCTGATACGTGTGGATAATGTAATTACTGGAAGCTGCAGGCACATATGCAGCCATTCAATCTGGATCCTGCTTCTTTACTTTCCCTAAGCTTATATATTTGTCATCTCTGAAACACTGTCTGCCACTGACACTATCTCGGCTGCTCCTTGCTGAGAGTCTTAATCATATGTTCCTCTTCTTAAGCCTTAGCTATAATAATTTCATCTAGATATTTGGCGTGTCCAGCTTCCCAAGCTTACCCTGACTTGAGAGGCACAGCTCCGCTTTTTGCCAAATTGGGAGATATGGACTATAATTAATCTCTCCAAGTCTATTAAAAAAATTCCTTCAGTATTTAGTGACTTCAGGAATAATTTTGTCTTAAATCTTCTAATTTCTTTGTATTCTTACATGAAAACATTGGCCTTTGGAATTTTAAAACCAAGAGTTACAGAAAAGGGGATCAAACAAATTGCTACATGTATCAGTATCTTTCACTTGTCCAGACAAGCAAGAAAACTGATTCTCATATCATTTGTCTTAGTCCCAGTTCAAACCTTATCAAGTATGAAAATTATAGGAGCAAACATGAAACTATGCTTCTATTTTAATTATATCTCCAAATTTTCTAGGTAAACTCTGTCACAATCTCAGCTCTAGAGGTTACAGTCAAAATTCTGCTATCCCTGAAAGGGAAGGCTATAAGAGAAACCCATTCTTTTGGTTTCAGAGGCTTCTGTTTGAGATAAATTTTGGATTGAAGTTAAGATATAGGAATAAGTAAGGGGAACCTGGGCTTGCTGGTTCCTCCAACACAGCTATATCAACATCCAATCATTTTGAACACCTAGGAAATTGATCTGAGGATTAAGAGAACAATCTGCATAATTTGAGGGAGAGAACATGGCATTCTTCATGCTCACAGCCCGAGGCTTGAACTCATGACCCTGAGATCAGGACCTGAGCTGAGATCAAGAGTTGGACGCTTAACTGACTGAGCCACCCGGGTGCCTTGACCTCTTCTTAATATAGCATTCTCTCAGGAGCAGGAAGCATAACAAGCTTTCTTAACACGCAAAAGGTAAAAACCTAGACAACATGACAAGATGGAGAAATTCTCCCTAAAAGAAAGATCAAGAAGAAATCAACCATAGCCATGGATTTTCTCACAACATATATAAGCAATATATCTGAACAAGTCATAAGAATACTAGCCGGGCTTCAAAAAAGCATAGAAGATATCAAAGAAACCCTTGCTGCAGAGACAGATTCTGAAAATTTGTAACTTCAATATGGCTTGGTAGTAAGTACATTTAAGAAGTGACTATAGATATTTCCATGGAGACTGGATGGACCTTTCCTCCTAAATAGGTAGATTGTTTTTGCAATAATCTACAGCCACCTTATGATCTTGGGTCTTATGTTTTTGTCCTTTTATGTCAATACCTTTAATTTTGCATAGAACTAATTTGAAAAATCATAGGGTTCAATACATGAAATAAAGGTAGAGCAAAAGTTATCTCTGATATGGGACAACAAAGAGCAGGAAATACTCTCAATTCAACTCAACATTGTACATTTATTCATGTATTCATTCAGCAAGTATTTAGCACCTCTGCAGTGCCAGAACAGTCCCTGCCCCCAGGAAACTTCCAGTCTAATTGGTAGAGATAGATATTTTAAATTCTTTTTGAAAATATTTATTTATTTATTTATTTATTTATTTAGAAAGAGAGAGAGACAGAGCATGAGCAGGGGGAGGGGCAGAGAGAAAGACACAAACAGAATCTGAAGCAGGTTCCAGGCTCTGAGCTGTCAGCACAGAGCCTGACATGAGGCTTGAACTCACAAACCGTAAGATCATGACCTGAGCTGAAGTCGGATGCTTAACCTGAGCCACTCAGGTGCCCCGAGACATATGCTTTAAAAAGTAAGATAAAACATAAGTAAAATTATGATGAGACCTAAGAAAAAAGGTTAGGATGATTGTGAGAAGGACTAACTGGGGAGGGGGAGGGTGGTCCAATTTAGATAATGGGGAGGCCCCTGAGAAAGTGAAAGTTATGTTGCAGTTCATCAGATAAAAGAAAAAAATGAGGGAGGAGAGGCCTCTGGAGGCCCTGAGGCAGGTGAGCGTCGCTTGTTGGAGGAGATGAAAGCAGGCTCATGTGGTTAACGTGCCATGAATGAGAACAGTGTGAAGTGAAGGGAAAGAAGAGGGGTGAAACCACACTGTGTAGGTAGTGTTAGTCATGCCATGGGCTCTGGATTTTATCTCAAGTGAAATGGGAAACGTATTTAAGACTTTACAGCAGGTAATGAGTTGATCTGATTTATATTTTTCAAAGATTGCTGTGAGGAGGTTGTACTATAGAAAGGGAAGAATATAAATAGGCTAGTGTCTACTTGATTGGTTTAGACTAGCCAGGATGGAAGGAGGTGGAAAGACTAATATTTAATTTTGGAGGTTGAATTTATAGGCCTTAGAGACAAAATTAACATCTAAGTGAGGAACAGGGAGTTGTCGAGGATGAACCTGGTGTTTCTAGACTTGAATAACTGGGTGTATGGCAGGGCCGCTTTTAGAAATGGAAATAATCACAAGAAGAATATATTTGTGTGTGGGTGGATAAGGGATGGCAAAGACCAGAAGTCCAGTTTGGCACAAATTGAATTTGAAATGCTTGTGAGACATCCGAGTGGAAAAGTCAAGTAGGTCTGCAGTTCAGAAGAGGGTTTGAGGTAAGGATATAACTTTAGAAATTGTAAGCATATAAAAAATGAAGGTCATGGGGATGGATGAGATCATCCAGAGAGACAGAGAAAGAAAGGAAGTGGAGAACAGAAATCATGAATAAAGGCTGAAAGATTCTACTATTTAAAATTGGGCAGAGGAGGAGCAGTCAGCAAAGGAGCCTAAGGAAAAACAGTCAAAAGGGCAGGAAACAAACCAGGAGTTTAGTATTTGACACCTCAAGAAAAGTGGGGTTATCAATAGTTTTCAATGTGGTAAGTCTTCTGGTAAGACAAGACACTGAACAGAGCCCAGTATGTTTGGTTCTGTGGAGGTCACTGTGACCAAGTTGTGTAGTTCTGGTGGGGAGGTGGTGCAGGAAGGAGTCAAAAGAAGAAGGCCCCAAGGCCTATCAGGAATATAGAAAATGAAATTCTTTATTAGCCACATATTATCCAACATATATCCAACATATTACCAGTTCTGTGATGGAGGATATTAAGGGAGAAAACCTCTAAAATGCTATCACCAATGAACTGTTAATAAGTTATACACACACACACACACACACACACACACACTATAATCCCTAGAAGAGCCACTAAAAAAGCAATACAAAGAGATACACTAAAAATACTATAGATAAATAAAGACAGACTCCTGGAGAATGTTCAAGAAACCTATAGGAAGTCAGTAAAAAGAAAACGGAAAGATGAAAACAGAAATAAAAGGAAAGTGACAGAAAAGGAAAAAATAAAGCGACAGACTTAAGCCATAATATATCAGTAATTACATTAAATGCAAATGTTCTAAATACATCAATTAAAAGACAGAGATTGGCAAAATAGATAAAAGATATGACAATAATACACTGTAAGAAACTCACTTCAAATACAACAACATAGGTGGGTTGAAGGTAAAAGAATGGAAAAAGTTATATTATGCAAACATTAATCAAAAGAATGCAGCAGTGGCTATATCAGTGTCAGATAAAGCAGACTTCCGAGCAAAGAAAAGAAAATTACTAGAGATAGAGTGGAACATTACCTAATGATAAAAGGTCAATCTACGAAGAAGACATAGCAATCCTAAATGTTATGAACCAAATAACAGAGCTGTAAAATATGTGAAGCAAAAACTGATAGAATGGGAAGGGGCAATAGACAAATCCACAATTATAGTTGGAGATGTCAACACTCCTCTCCCAACAACTGATAAAGCAATTAGAGAGAAAGTCAGCAAGGATCTAGAAGAACTCCACAAAAGCATCAACGAACAGGATCTAACTGACATTTATAGAACATTCCACCCAACCGCAGCAGCATACACATTCTTTCAAGTGCCCATAAAACATATACCAATGCAGACCATATCTTGGGCCATAGAAAATACTCAGGAAAATTCACAAGAACTGAAATCATAGCAAATGTGTTCTTTGACCACAGTGGAACCAAACTAGAAATCAATAAAAGTAAGACTACAAGAAATCTCCAAACATTTGGAAATGAAAACAACCCACTTCTAAACAATCCATGCATCAAAGGGGAAGTCTCACTGAACTGAAGTGTTCAATTACATGCAACATGGTTGAGTCTCACAAACATAATGCTGAGTGAAAGAAGCCAGAACGAAAATAAACATATCAAAATCTGTGGGATGCAGCAACAACGTGCTGAGAGGGAAATGTATAGTGTTAAATTCTCATATTATAAAAGAGGAAAAGTCTCAAATCGGTAATCTAAGCTCCCTCAAGAAACTAGAAAAAGAAGAGCACAATGAACTCAAAACAACAGAAGGAGGGAAATAATGAAGACAAGAAATCAATGAAACTGAAAACAGTAAAGTTGACAGCAAGTATCAATAAAATGAAAAACTTGTTTTTTGAAAAGATCAGTGACATTGAAAAACTTCTAGCAAGACTGACAAAGACAAAAATAAGATAAATATCAAGAATAAAATGGGATATCACTATAGACCCAGACATTAAAGGGACAATAAAAGAACTTTTTACATGTAAATGTGACAACTTAGATGACATGATAAACCAATTACTTAAAGAGCACATAGTGCCATAACCTACCCAATGTGAAGTAGTCCAAATAGCTCTTTAACTATTCAGAAAACAGAATTTTTAAGTGTTAAAAATCTCCAGGCCCATGTGGTTTCACTGGAGAAATCTGACAAACATTTAAAGAAAAATTAGCATTACTTTTATATAATCTCTTCAGGAAAAAAAAAAAAAAAAGTACAGGGAACACTATTCAATTCATTTTATAAGCCAGTACTGTCCTTATTTCAAAACCAGACAAAGACAATACAAAAATAGACACCTTCAGAACACTGCTCATGACCCTGAAAGAGAAACATGGTGAGGATGAGGAGCAACTGCAATTCTCTTATACTCCTCATGGGAATGCCATTTTGGAAGATGGTTTGGGATGATATATTCATCTTGTGCACGCACATACGGCATGGCCCTGCATTTCTACTCTTGGGTGTAGACCTAACAAAAATGTTCCCATATGCTCACCAAAAGACCTGTACAAGAATGTTAACAATAGCACTATTTTAATAGCCTCAAATATCTTCATGCCCATCAGTAGTAGAATGGGTAAGTAAATTAGGCTATATGCACATGAAGAAATATGAGTAATGAAGATGAACAAATTTCAAGTACATGCAACATGGATGAGTCTCACAAACATAATGCTGAGTGAAAGAAGCCAGAAACAACAGATTCCGTTGTTACAACGGATACAACGGATACAACGAATCTGTATGATTCCGTTGATATAAATTTCAAAATGAAGCAAAATTACCCTCTGGGTATTAGAAAAACAGAGGAGTGCTTATTCTTCTGGAGGATGGTGACTGGACAGGGACATGGGAGACCTGAGAGGCTGGTCATGTCTGTATCTTGATCTGGGTGCTGACTACATGGGTTTGTGTGGTTTATCAATATTCATCACATTGTATTCTTAGATTATGTGTACTTTTCTCTATGTATGGTATATTCAATTGTAAGTTGACTAAAATGCAAAACACCAAAAGCTTAGTGGATCTGGTGATGTGAAGATAACAGGTAGAGCACAAGTCCTGAGGAAGCGGCAGGCTTTGGGGATCTAACACTAATTCCCACTTTACAAATGGTGGCCCTGGAGCAGAGAACAGTTTAGGGGCTGGGCTGAGGCTGCAAAGCTACTGAGTCACTAGCAGAGATTTGAACCCAGGGAGCAGGGCTGCTCAGTCCGGGCTTACTCACTAAACCAGCCTGTGTCTTCATTTTTGAGAACACAGAGGCAATGAGGATAAAGGAAGCATTAGATAGAGTACTCAAATGCATGTGAGTCTGAGGTGACTTTAGGAAGGGTAAACCAGCATAGCAAGTTGAAGCTCTTGTGGGTATCTCTTTGTCACATCAAGTGACCAATATTCACAAGGACAACCAGATATCATGTAAGAGAAGGCTAAGGAGGTTAGTATACTGCATTTATTGAGGCAGGGAAATGTACCATACATTTTTGAAAGATTTTGGGTTAAGGGACAAACTCTGATTACATCTCACAAGAGCATTTATGTTAAATGTTTAATTATCTCCCAATGCCAGAGAAATGCAGTGTGTGTATGCGTGTTGCATGTGTGCACAGGCTCTAGTCTTTAGGGGCACAATCATATTTTGGTCTTGGAGGAAAATAATACCATATCATTAGTCTCCTCTAAAGCATGGAAATTATGATTTTGTGATTAGGGCAGGCTATAATTATAGGCCAAAGCAAGATAACTTAATATAATTAGTGTTAGAGCAATCACTTAAACTACCACATACAAAACTGCTGTCTGGAGTCTTAATTACACTACTGTATAAAAATCATTCATTCTGTCAGCTGTTTTCACTGCAAACGAGAAAAGGTGTACACACACAGGCACCAAATATAAGAATAAATGATCTAACCTATATATTCACAATATAATACTATCAATGGCTACAGATTAGAAAGGAGTAGCTAATAAAGCAAAATGATTCAACGAAAACTTTCTACTGCCTTACAGAATGTGTCTGGTATATCCTTGATAAATAATTTTTTTTAAATCGAGTTTCCAGTGGAAATATTTCCTGGAAATAACTCTGGAAAATTCTTTCCAAATTAAGAAAGCTTGCTGAATGCAATACTCTGTGAATCCCTTTCTAATATAAAGTATACATAATCTACACATCTGATATTACTTAATCCACAATGTACCTATCTGAAACTCTCGCTGGGAAAAAAACATGATAAGATGAAATCATTAGGTAATAGTCACATAGATGAGGAACCAAAATTAGGAGTGAAGTCATTCTCAGTTCTGCCAAGATTGCCATGTTACAGATACCTGACTCTCCTGGTATGCACACTAGAAACAAGGTAGTCACTCTCTACAAAACCCAAACACTAGCAGCTCACCTTGCTCAATTAACCTTCCTTCACTTGGGGTTTTCTCCACTTGCCACTCTAGTTTCAATTCAAGTTCTACTTCACACCCAGGCCCCTCTTTGGTGCCTCACTTTCTTCTTCAAGGTGAACAAACTCTGTGACCTCACAGCCACATTCTGCTTAGATGCTCTTCCTGGAAATGTTCTTTTGAATTTTATTTCACCTCTGCACACTCTCTTTGTACATTATTTCCATTTGCATGGTTAGACAGCTGAATCACCCGTATAGCACACCATGACACCTTTATAAAAATTCACTATTTCAAGATCAATTGCACCCAGTCTTATATCACATGTAAAAATAACCTCTGAAAAAAACTCTCTGGATTGTTTTTATACCTACCACATTTGTCCAAATTTAACAAAATACCACACGGTTAATAAGAAGAAGGAAACAGAAGTGTAGGAAAATCTATCTTTTGTGTTTTCAAGCTTACTTTAAAAAATACAAACATTTCCTGAAACGCAGAAGTGAAAGTAATGAATGTTACGTGGATATTTTTCCACCTTAACTGACTGATCAGAAGAGTATTTATAAACCCCTGACTGATGTCTCGAGCTGGTAAATCAACACCAGGGAAGAACATTTTAAGCACATTTATCATCTAAGACAAACAGCCTATTCAGAGCATGATTATTTTTTATTCATCATTGAAGTTCACCTCCACATTTGCTTCTTCTCAATGTTAATAATATCTGTATAAGGTTTCTCAATATTTAATATTACAGCTTGCCTATTGCATGCTGATGAGGTTAGGTCACAAGCTTGATCTCTAGAAGACCAGTGAGCTTTGCCAAAAAAATAAAAGAAAAAGAAAATGACAAAAGGGCCTATTTTATACTGAAGTCTAATGCTAGTTAGCTTCATTGTAAGTACCCATTGTTGGTTTCAATGACATAAAAATCACAGTATCACAGTTTTAAGGGAAATTAAGGCTAAGATAGTTGAATGGACTGGCCCAATGGCATGGAAACTCATAATTATCAGAAGGCACCCACCATCCTTGAGCACCACAATTTAGAGTGTGTATGACTCAGTTAATACCCACCGAGTTAGCAATGCTGTGTCACATTCAAAAGACAGTAACATAAAAGAAAATCTTACCTGTTCATTCTCCTCTTCATCACTACTTAGCTTAAGGTCATCTTCTAGCATTCTGAAAAAAGGAACAAAGAGGTATAGATACTTAGCAAATTCAAAATAATTCAGTACCAAAATATCTTTATTAGAGTAATGATTTAACCATAAGTCTGTTTCCTGATTAATTTAAAAAAAAAACCCTTTTTTTTAAGCTTTTTCTTCTGATGTACTTAGGAAATAACAAACTGCCCCATCATGAAAATTAACCCTCTTAACAGTCCTTAATAGGGTAAGATGGGTTGCTTCAAGAATATGAGGTTTTATTTTATTTTTTTTAATTTTTTTTAATGTTTATTTATTTTTGAGACAGAGGGAGACAGAGCATGAACAGGGGAGGGGCAGAGAGAGAGGGAGACACAGAATCTGAAACGGGCTCCAGGCTCTGAGCTGTCAGCACAGAGCAGGACGCGGGGCTCGAACTCACGGACCGTGAGATCATGACCTGAGCCGAAGTCGGACGCTTAACCGACTGAGCCACCCAGGTGCCCCAAGAATATGAGGTTTTAAACAAACAGAATCAAATAAAGCTTTTGGTTGTGAAGTTTTAATTCCACAGTATTTGTTCAGTGTTTACCATGTGACAGGTGCTATGCTATGTCTCCATTTACTATTCAAGGTAAACACTGAGAGAGCAAGTAGAACTCTTCCGACAGCAATAACACAACAAACTAGAGCTGTGAGCATTGGCTGCTTAGGTCTTCCACCGGCCAAAGATCTGGAGAAGACATCTGCCTGAAGATCCTGCTGGATGAGGAAAACTCAACAGGAGAGAACTTTCTAGAAAAGACTCTGTGAAGGCAACAAACTCCCCAGTGCTCCTTGGTGTCTCAGATTTGCCATGGCGGAGGCAGTGGGGAAGTATACTTTTGGGTCTGTAAGAGTTAAAAGTAAAAACATACAAACAAAAAAAATCAAACCCTATGATTTCTGATGATGATAAAATTGTATTCTTATTACCATTGCTGAACTGTTTATAGAATAATAGTTTTCAGATTAATTCATTTCAAAAGAAATCTCAGAAGGACATTCTATAACACAAATGAAAGCAGAGCTGTTCTGTGGGGGGTGGGGAAGGGTCCATTTGTGATAGATTCTGGGGCTCCAGGAATCAGTCTGAAGGCCACTGAACCCATATACTTGACAGGCCTCATTGTTCTCCTTGAAGTCACCTTCCAAAGACTCTACCCTAAAATGTGCCTTGTTTCTTTAAAGGCCAATTGTGGGCCCATCATCAGTATATTCCTCTGAATATTTTTTATAAGTAATTTCAGTGACCTTTGGGGTGAACTTGGGGTAAAGATTTGCTGGGGCAGTGCGTGGACCTAGTTTTGTCCCAACCGGCCATGTGTTTGGAGAAAATCACTTAACTCCCTTACCCTTGGTCCCATTTTCTGATTTGTAAAATGACAGGTTATGCTGGGCAATCTCTAAGGCCGAATCCTGATTAAGATTCCATGAGTATAGAGAATAAAATTACCCCTTACTTTGTAAAGTAGAAAAATTCTTCTATTTGTCATAGAGTGAGACTGAGACTTTCAGTCTCTGAAAACTGAGAAATTTCTAAGCAATTTTTGGTGTACCATTTAAACCATAACTATTAGGACACCAGATCTGCTTTTTCACAGGCTATGGCTATTCTACCAATATGGAGAAGTATCACTCTTTTATTATTTCAACCACACGCAAACCAAGAAAACATCAGCAAAGACTGCAGAGCTCCATCCACAACTGCCCTTTATATCCGCTTGGCTGCCATTCATTTCCTTTGACCTTATAAACTCCTACCCTTGGCTTCAAAGAGAAGAGACATGGTGGTAATTTATTAGAGCACTGTTTAGGAAGAATGTAGGAAGGGGACTGTGTTTTCTTTGTCCTTGAGTATCCAGTGACTAGCACAGTGATGGCACACAATACAATACCAGCTTGCTGGCTGGGCTGGGGCACCTTCCCCACGATTATTTTCCTACCAAAAGGCACAAATGCCTTTCTGATGAAAAACCCCAGAGGAGCAGGATAGTTTCTTGCCTCCACCCCTCACTCCCTCTTTAGAGGTAAACTGCCAACAGCTATTTGGTTTAATCTCAAGGACTGCCCTGCAAGCATTGGGTGTTCTAAGTGTGGGTGGTCCTGTCAGTGGGTGGAAAGAAGGAGGGGGAAGGACACACACAATCATCATTAACAACCCCCTTGTTGTTGGATGGAGGTCATATCAAGGGTGACTGAGAAGTTTCATCTTTATATAGGCAATAGCGTGCACAGACTTGAAGGCCACTGTCAACCACAGCAAGAAATCCCAACATGCCCCAAAGCAAGGGATCATAGCTTGGCTGCACACCAGCCATGTGACTCGGTCACCACGCGAGGCTGGCAATGCTGAAAGTAACCACAACAGTAAAAACAGTGTGTGAGGTTCTCTTTTAAGGTAGGAATACAGCTTATTTTTGTTTATTTTAAGCATGTGCTAAAATGTGTACATGCATCAATGCGTGTTTGTTTGAGTTTCATACTGTCTCTCATATCCTCTGATCCCTGGTAAGTCACACCTCTGGGTCTTGGCTTTGTCATTTCTATACTTGTCATTTCTACTTTGTCATCACTTCCAGAAGAAAGGCAGTCAGAGATCCACCTTGCCTTGTGAATTTTTTATATTGAGAAAAAAATGAATTTATTGTGTTTCTGGCTGAGATCTAAAAACAAAGGATCGAATGTAAAAATACCTCGTATTCAAGACAGACTTCCAGAGAAGTCAGAATCCAATGAAACTTCAGAATCTTGAAATATGGAGAAATGGCAATGAAACACTAAGTCAAACAGCTCATACATAATCCCACAGCAATCCTGGGGTGCCGCTATTACCAACACTTGCAACCACAGACCTGGAACAGCCAGTCGCCGCCACCCTGTGCCCAATCCCCAACAGACACGCTGAGGAAACTGATGCTCAAGGCCATCCAAGAATACAGACCAGCCCTTCTGTTTTATTCTGATGGTCACAGCAGAATCCCCATGACTCAACTTTCAAAGTGAGTGCTTGTTTCCATTCAGTGCGTTCTTCAAGTCTGGCTAAACAGACCTGGGGAAGAGGAGCCAAAGTGTGTATTTGAGGTTATAGCTGAACAATGAAATGTGGTTAGAGAAGAAAAATGCTGTAACCCCCACAAGATCCTAAGAAATGTCAGTGTTTTGTGTGCGGCAGGTAGACTGCAGGCTGGGATTACCTCCAGCTAAACACACAAATGGTACTGTTGCAATCCCCAACTCTAATCCCACCCACTTGAGAACATTTTTATCATCTATTTCTGAAAGGAACAGATTGGCATACGTACATTAAACAAGAACAAACAACTACAAAGGTGTAAGCCAAAAGTGAGAGAAAATCCAAATTAAGTGTTGGCCAGGCCAAAAGGCAGGGGCTTGGGATCTCTGACTCCATTTCCAAAAAAGGAAGGCAATGCTCTGAAGGGCTGAAGGCAGAGTTTGGAATGGGTCATATGCACATAAGCCCATGAAGCCTGTGCTTCAGCGTCATGGTGGCTCACGTGGGCACCTGCCGCACCCTTGCATCCTTACATTTGAGCACCACCCAGCCTTCTTCCAGCCAATGATGCCCACCCAGCGAGAAAGCAGCTCCCTTTCATGCTCCCTTAGCCCCTCCCCTTCCAGAACTCTTGATTAGGAGCAGATCTCAGCGTTGAATGGATCTTTGTGCCAGGTTGGCTAAAAGCACTTTCTACGTTACCTCATTCAGTCCCACAGCAAGTCCTCTGAGGTGGGCACTGCTGGGACAGCAGGCTGTGGTGGTCCCAGCAGGCTGCTGGGACAGTCAGGCTGCCAGTATGAAACGTAGCGCTGCCACTCACCTAGCTGAGTGACCTGATACCTGCCTTAACGGGTTTTCTGGAGAAATCATTACACAACCCTTGGAAAGTGCTTAGTACAGAACCTGGCACGGAACGAGCATTCAATAAATGTTCATTTTCACTAATATTCCTCTTTTATCTCTGAGGGATATGCCTTAGAGCATTTAAAGAATTTGCATGGGTAAACAATGTGAGAGAAAAGATATTTCTATAATAATGCCTTAAATCTAAGCTCTACTTACCAGAATAGAGCTTTCTACTTTTTTTATACCTTTTCCCCCCTTACTTTCTATTTTTCTTTTCTGAAAAGAAAAGATGAGGCTCTCTAGAGGGGTAATGTATTTTAGGGTATAATTGCTGCCACGGTTGATTGATTGGATGTGGCTTCACAGCTAGAGAGGACAGTAAACATGCCTGTCACCCTCAGTGCACAAGGAGATCTGTTCTGAGGGCCAGTGGTCAGCCACGTGGCCAGAGTCCCTCAGCAGGAGCCACCAAGTGATGACAACAGGGATGATGAAATAAAACAGACAATAAAATGAAACTTTTCGAAGGATGACCAGGGAGCAGAGGTGCGGCCAGAGGTAAACAGAAACCTGGACTCAGTGCCCTGAACACCAGAGGGGCTGTCAAACTGCTGTCAGAGGCACTCCAGGGTGGTACCCCTTGTGACTTCCCTCTGAACCAGGTAACTAAGAACTGAGATGTTAAAGGACTCGGGCAAGAGTTTTAAACATGCAACTGATGATTAAGATTCCATCTATTTTTCACTGGGGAACTGCATTAGACAACAGTTTCTTATCTTAAAATTACTGTCCCAGGTATGTTATGCCATGCCCTACGAGTACCTGGTACAGGTCAAAAGGTTTGGAGCCACACGAGGGGGCCTTGTGCGGCCTGCGTACAGGAGAGGGTGTGACAGAGTGGCTTTGGAGCTCTGAAGCCACTTTGCCGTGTGTGTGCCAAGTACTACCTCTGCGGGTGGGTGTTAGGGGTCTCTTCCGCAAGTGAGGGATGAATGGCAACACTGCCTCTCCAACAGCAGGATTGGCATCCGGTCTCTCAGCCTTCTACTCCTTCTGGGGGGAGGGGGCTGGCACCCTGTCTCCCAGGGCTATTACATTTGCATTGGCACTATCACTCTCGCCATTTACAAACTGCCTGCAGTTGTGAAGCTCTGGCACACACAGTTCTCACAGAACCCAACTGCCTCCTCTGATGGGATCTTCAGGAGCTCTCATAAAAGGGAGAACTTAAAACCCCTACAACTTTAATATTTGTGGCAACTTTCCCACATGTAGTATTTTTTAACTGGGCAACAAATTTATGTTGTTGCTAGTCCTTACATTTTTGAGGTACGGCACTTTCCAGGGAACAGGAACAGTAGCCTACCCTTAGCAGATGGTCAACTGCTTCTAATGCTCCACTATTTCTTCACAGGTATTGCAAACGGGCACATTAACTGCCTTCAAATGTAATGGCAGCCATTTCACAGAGCAGTGGTTTTTAATTAATAGGATTTCCCCGGAATTACTTGCCATTTGGGGCCCTTAACAGACCTGAATCCTTTAGCCTTTTAAAGTTCATTTCATTTTGCTTGATCTTAATGGCTTTTAAAAAATCTGAGTTTTAATTGGGCTGTTTGATTTTCAGATTTGCTTCTATATCTGGTGCTACTATGGTCTCCACCTATTTGAAATTTAAAGCCAAAGACAAATGTTTATGACTCCCCATTAAACATATTCATATATGCAAATATCTATTCTAGCAATTAGCAGTGCACGATAGCCTACTCGTTATGCAAGTACACCCCTCTGCAGGTATTCCCCAAGCCATCATCTCTACTGCTCAGAACATGGGGAGGAAGTTATAAAACACATTTCATTCTGTCTGAAGTCCACTGCTCTGTCAGGGTCAGTGCTACCATCTGCCTGGGCTTATTTTCATAAATAGGTAACCACTTTTCCTCTGCATTTGTTCAGAAGAATTTAGCTCATATCACTCCAGTCGACTGGGAGCCAGGAAGGCTAGGATAGGCTCACACTGGGGGTTGGTGATTTAATGCATCCAAGGTACAAATGAAGTAACTTAGTCTGGAAACAAATGGAGAAATCAGGAGTAAGACAAAGGGTGTGGTCTAGATGACCCAAGCGTTTTCAACTCTGATATCTTCCTATCCAGGGTTTCATATTTACATCTTTTGAAGCAATGTTGATGCATAGAGAGGTGGTTCACATATATTTCCTTCCTGGACCTCTTCTGCCTGGGACTGTTTTGGTTGTCAATGAAATCACAAATAGCTCTCTGATTCTGTCACGGTCATCCTGGGTTGGAGGGTGAAGGTGCATGGTATCTTTTCTGTTTGTGACCTTACTTTTCCTTACAGATGGTAAGTTCCAGTGGTCTTTTTCTCCCATGTACAAGCTGAGTCCACCTGCTACCTTCTACACAGGCCCATCCTCCCTGGGGGCCAGTATCTCATTTCCTACTATTTAAGACTCTCGCAAAAAATCAACCTCATTTAGAAAACCTGCTAAACCCTGGTGAGATACGAGATGAATGTCTTTGAAATCTCATATCTAGCATGTTAATGTAGAATAAATGGAAATCAAAGGAAAATGAAAATCAACACTAATAAAAAAAAATCACAGTCAGTGGTGGGATGAGTTCTGGAGACCAGGGGGCTCAGGAAAAGTTGTGAGGAGGAGAGAGTACTTGAGGGGCTTCAAGGTCCTAGAGGAGGCAGATTGAAATCAGGGACTCTATCCTGCCCCATGAAGGAAGGGTGACAGCCAAGCACAGAGTGCTTGGGGGAACAGAGGTATTTATTTCCCTCACTCTCATGATATTTTTAAAAAAGTAATACATACATATAGTTCAGAACTCTCCAAATAGGAAAAGGTGTCCAGGGGCGCCTGGGTGGTTCAGTTGGTTAAGCGTCCGACTTTGGCTCAGGTCATGATTTCACGGGTTCCTGGGTTTGAGCCCCACGTCGGGCTCAGTGCTCACAGCTCAGAGCCTGGAGCCTACTTCAGATTCTGTGTCTCCCTCTCTCTCTGCCCCATCCCCACTCATGCTCTGTCTCTCTCTGTCTTAAAAATAAGTAAAACATTAAAAAAAATTTTAAAAAAGGAAAAGGTGTCCAGTGAAATGTCTCACTCCCAGCCTTGTTCCAATCCTCTTACTTCTTACTTTCGTCCCCCAAAATCACCATTGTCTATAGTTTCTTATACAGTTTCTTATAAGAAATAATAGTTTCTTATTATTTCAGGTTTTCTTTATGCATCAACAAGCAAATATGAATGCAGCACATTAGATCCATCAGGGTAAGTACATGGCATTTAAGAACAACTATGAGGTGGACAAATATAATGTCAACTGGATCCTCTTTATCTGGCTGTGGTAGGCAGCTTCCAAGATGCTCCCAATGATCCCACCTCCTGGTATTCATGTCCTCATGCACTCCCCTCCCCTGAGTGTGGCTGCACTTAGTGACTTGCTTCTAGTAAATGGAGTAAGGCAAAAGGGATGGGGTGTCACTTGCGAGTTCAGGTGACCTTTGCTTGTTGGCATGCATGCTCTTACTCTTCATGCCTGCTTGCTTGGATGGAAAAAGCTGCCAGGTTGGGAGCTGCTGTACGGAGAAATCCCCATGGCAGGGAGCTGAGGGGAACCTACTGCCAACAGCCAAGGAAGAACTAAGGTCCTCAGCCCAGCCACCCAGGAGGAACTGAATCTTGCCAGCAACCACATGAGTGAGCTTGGAAGTGGGTCTTTTCCCAGGTAAGCCTTGAGGGGACTGCAGACCCACTGACCCTGTGCTGCTTTGTGAGAGGTCCTTAGCCAGAGGACCCAGGTGAGCCACACTCAGATCCTTGACAGAAACTATAGAGTAATAAATGTTGTTTGAAGCTGCTAAGTTTTGCTGTAATTCGTTAGGCATTGATAAGTAATTCATATGCTGGCAGATGATTTTAAATATTTAGTGTGTCCCTTTTCAAGATCACTCTCAGCTGCTCAAGCTAAAAGCATTAGCAGCCATTATTCAAGCCGTTCAACAGAAGTATACTGTGGGCCTAAAGGGTAATTAAAAAGTTGTAAAAGCCATGTTAAAAAAGGTGTGAAAAACAAGTAAAACCAACCAACAGTATGTTTTATTTAAGCCAACATATCATTTCAATGATAATATACACAGTTCAAATGCTCACTAGCCACATGTGGCTAGTGGCTCCTATACCGGACAATGCAGGCTCATAGAAGGTGAGGGGTGGTCAGATATCTAGAGGTTTTGTTTTTCCCACCCCACTCAGCCCTCAGCCCCCCCATTGCCTATTTCAGATGTCAATCTCTAACACTTCTTGCCTGCACTTGACAGGGTGCACTGAACAAGCCTATGAAGGCAAAGATCCTGGTAACTTAGCATGTGAAGGAACTGAGGGAGGAGAAAGGGAAGGTTTTGGTTAGAATCATCATAAATGTGTAGCCCCCACTGACTACCCTTGGTGGAGACCGGAATCCCAGAGGTCCATTTTGTGTCAGTTAAATGTTTCAGTGACCCATTCTGCTTCTAATTCTGATGATGCTAATTACATGTAAGCTTTTGGCTTCACAGAAGAACTGGAAAGCAGAACCTTGCACAAAGCTGCAGGTGGCCCACAAGAGGGGTATGCTCAGGGCAATGTGTTTGGGAGCCATGGCCTAGGAAACCAGAACAGTGGGCAGCCTTGCAAATACACCTTGTCAAAGGCTGACTGTGCAAGGGACGTCTACCCTTGTTGCTCTGACATACCCGCTTCTCTTAGATATAGTAAAGACACAGCTCCCAAAAGTTATTTAAAGAATTCTAGATTTTTTTTTTTAAGTTGTATATTTTTAAAAGTGTGCTGGTTGGTTTTTTTTTTTTTTTTTTTTTTTTCACTTGGAATTGCAGTTCTAGCTTGGGATGCTGAGTGGACCAGAGGGAATTCTCCATCTAGGAGAAATAGAATGCTGGGCCCGTTTTCCTTGAACATCTCATGGGTGTTCACACAGTTTATGTGACCATGAAAGTATGAAAATGCTCCATCTTTTCCATTTAGGGCAATGTAGGCCACAGTTATAATGAAGCATTCTGTGAACACATCAGACTTTAAAATTGCTCCTTCCTGAAAGAAGTACAGGAGAAAAGGGCCGTGTGGACTCTATCGTTTCTATCAAAAAACAACCGTGGCTTTAGAAATAGCACTTTAATAGAGAAAAGCTCTCTCCTCAAAGACAGTTTCAAAATTCCTATCCTTGTTTGTTACAAGGACTTCTAGAAAATTAGTTTCTGAACTTGGTGTCCTCGGTTTTAGAGGATGCAATTTCTAAGGCTGAGTAAATTCAAGTACAGCATGTGAAAGAATAAGATCCTTTTCCAGGTAGATACCAGAAGAGAGGTCAGAGGACCCTGATGGGAACATAAAGTTTTCTTGGCTGCATAGATTTGATGATGGGTATTTCTTTATTTAACCCTCTTTGCAGGGGAGTGTTTACACCTAACCAGAGGAGAAATGAGATATGCACATATATGGCTTATGTTTGTGATGTTGAATATTAATTGGTTGTCAATAAATTAATAAGCTGGTTGTCTATTCTGTTTGCTAACTAATGTTTAGCTTATTTAATTGATAACTTTTGACAATAAGAACACACTGAACCTAAAATGGTTACACATCCAGTAGGTTAAGATTTGTTCTTTGGTTCATGATGCCAGTTTTTGCATTTTTGTGGCTATTGTTATTAATAAGTTAACTGCTAAGTGTCCCTAATTGAGAGATTTGTTTGAACTGATAAACTGTTAGAATTAGAAAAGAGAACCAAGCATAATCTCCTAATTAGCAAATGAGTGCACTTTAAGTGATACCAACCTCACATGTTGCCTGTGTATGGCATAACACAGTGGTTTCTAAACTTCACTGCACATCAGAATCACTTGGGATCTTTGAAGAATACCACCCCCACATTCTTATGTAACAGGGGTGTGAGCTGGGCAGCCATGTTTTTAAAAGCCTCCTAGGTGATTCTGATTTATAGCAAAGTTTGGGAACCACTATATAACACACACATGGACAAGAGTCAGAAGAGCTGCATGACTTCAATAGTTCTGGACCTAAATTCTGAAGTTTTAGTTTACTCATTAATAAAATGGGATGATAGTTGATTCATATGAGAAAATAAGGTGAAAGCACCTTGGCAATTGCAAAGCCTCGTAAGGGTTTCTCAATGATGTGGTTAACATTACTTTAGGTGCTTTAAAAAATACTGATTCTTTTTGCACAGTGAATGAAGCCATCAACAAAATCATAAGGCAACCTACTGAATGGGAGAAGGTATTTGCAAATGATATATCTGATAAGGAGTTAATATACAAAATATATAAAGAACTTATACAATTCAACACCAAAAAACAAATAATCCAATTAAAAAATGGGCAGAAGACCTGAATAGACATTTCTTCAAAGAAGACACACAAAAGGCCAACAGAAACATGAAAGGATGCTGAACATCACTCATCATCAGGGAAATGCAAATCAAAATCAAAATGAGATATTACTCTACACCTGTTAGAAAGGCTAGAATCAAAAAGATAAGAAATAACAGGTGTTGGCAAGGATGTACAGAGAAAGGAACCTTCATGAACTGTTGGTGGGAATGCAAACTGGTGCAGCCACTGTGGAAAACAGTATGGAGGTTCCTCAAAAAATTAAAAATAGAACTAGCATATGATCTAGTAAGTTCACTATTGGGTATTTATTTAAAGAAAATGAAAACAGTAATACAAAAAGATACATGCACCCCTATGTTTATTGCAGCATTATTTACAATAGCTAAGATATGGAAGTAATCCAAGTGTTCACTTATAGATGAATGGATAGAAAAGATGTGGTGCGTATATATATGGTGGAATATTAGTCAGTCATAAAAAGAAGGGTATATTGCCATTGTGATAACATGGATGAATTTAAAGGATATAATGCAAATGAAATAAATTGGACAGAGAAAGACAAATACCATGATTTCACTCATATGCAAAATTTAACAAAACAACTGAAGAAAAAAAGAGACAAAAAATTAGACTTATATATGGAGAACAAACTGGTGGTAGAGGGGAAGAGGTGGGTTAGAAGATGAGTGAAATAGATACAGGGGAAAGAAAAAACTGATTCATGGGCCTCATCCCCAGAGAATCTGATTTAACTGGTCTTGGGTTGGGCATGGGCATCAGTGCTTTTGACAGACAGCCCAGATGAATTTACTGTTCAGTCAGGGTTAAAAACCACGGCCTCAACTCCAAGGGAACGATCACCTTCTCATTGGGACCATCTCCAATTCACAGGACGGAATTCTTCACATCTCTCTAACTGAACAGAATTAAAGCACTATATAGGGCTGCTTGTCAACTCTTCTGGCTCCAGCTTTCCCCTCCCCCTCCATTTGAATAAGAAAGCTTCCAAGGGAGAGGTGTGTTTTCCTCAATGCCTAAGATAAGGGACAAAGCCATCAATACTAATGAGTTAAGGAATTATTGTTAGTGTTTTAGAACTCTTCAGTGGTTGTTTTCAGAAGCCATGGACAATGCCGGGGCACCTGAGATTATTTTCTGGCCTTTTCTTCAGCCCCTGGGAGGAAATTAGAAGGTTATAGGTTATCCTGCCTTTCAAGTTCTCAGGAGGAGTCCCCAAACTCCAAGACAAAATAACACAGTGTGCTGGGTTGTCTATTGGTTGACATCTCAGCTCCCCTTTAAAGCACTACCCAGTACCACAGGTGCTAGAGGCCTGGGAACTACATTCCCTGCCTGCAGAAGTTTTGGGTTTGATGTCACCAGTGAGAAGCATCGAATAGGGTTCGGAAGGTCAAAGAGCAATGGAAGCCATTAATGCTCCCAGGTCAGCGAAAGCCGTACATAAGCTTCAGCAGATGGCAGATGTGCTGTTTGTCAGTAGCTTCCAGGCATTCTGGCACCTGTAGGTGCTGCAGACATCTGAGATTATTGTTAGCACCTTTCTGTAACTCTGGCTTTTACCGATTTCCTGGTGGCTCCGTGCCTATAACTACCCTAACCCTCCTGATGAATTTGGAAGCCACTAATGCCGTATCTTAAGTGCGTTTCTACTTAAAATACCTAGAGTGGTTTCTCTTTCCCAGATCAAACTCTGACTTACACGTATGGTAATTAGGAGCATGAACTCTGAAGTCAGAAAGCCTGGTTTATTGATGTACATTCAGGCCCTGTCACATTCTAGCTGTGCATCCTTGTGCAGAGAACCTAGAATTGCTCGGTCTCAGCTTCTTCATCTTTATTTTTTAATATTATTATTTACTTATTTATTTATTGAGAGAGAGAAAGGGAGAGAGAAAGATTGAGAGCATGCATGAGTGGGGTAGGGTCAGAGGGAGAGAGAGAATCTTAAGCAGGCTCCATGCCCAGTGTGGAACCTGATGTGGGGCTTGATCCCACAACTGTATGACCATGACCTGAGCTGAAATCAAGAGTTGGATGCTTAACTGAATGAGTCACCCAGGCGCCCCAGTTTTCTCATCTTTAAAACAGAAAAATAAGAATGTTTACCTCCCAGGAATATTGTGGGAATTATATGGGGAAAATGCACAAAACATTTTGCAGTGCCTGATACGTAATAATTAATACATATTCAGTATTATTATTGGTATTTTATTACCCATTCCGTCTTGTAACAATCTGCATGTGATAATCTAAGTCCATTCCCTTCTTCTAACAGAGAACATAAACTCCTTAATTTATTGACCATCTCCAAAGAGCCAAGGGTATTCTAGGTGCTAGTGATACAAAGTTGAAAAAGTCTTTGCTTTCAAGTGGCTCACTGCTTATTGGAGGGAAAGTCAGATCAGTAACCCTAGGAAACTGATAAGCAGTGGGAGCACAAATAACCATCTTCTTTCTTTGTCAGACAATCCTGGCCCCTTTTATTTTTCCTCATAAGTTTTATTCTCCAGGCTTTGAAGCATCTCTGTATTTCTCTCTTGTGTCCACTACAAGTTCTCCGACGTCCTTCCCAATGTACATTCATGTGAGGGACACAGTCCACTGTATAGGCTATATCAGTATTAACTGGAGTGGGAGAGACACCTGTCCTATGTCTGAAGTCAATAGTTCCTAATTGTTCTTCACCTTGTTCATTTAGTTGTTTCCTCCCTGTGCATCTGCCTCTTTGTTCAGGATACCCATAGGTAATTTGAAATTCATCACCAAATTTTAACAACCTTGTCCTATGCTATGTGGACCTAGATGACTATTCTGGTTTCTGTGACTGTGGAGGGAACCAAGCCAGACCTGGATACTGCAGAGATCCAGCCAATCCCTCACCCCAGGTTGTCCAGTCCCTGGAACATATGCCCTCAGGACTTCTGGCTACCTGTGACTAGATGCAGGCTTTGTCTTAAAAATATATTTTTGAAAGAGAGAAAGCATGAGTGGGTGAGGGGAAGGGAGGGTGGGTGGGAGCAGAGGATCCGAAACAGGCTCTGCACAGAGAGCAGCAAGCCTGACGTGGGGCTCGAATTCACAAAGAGAGAGAACATGACCTGAGCTGAAGTCAGATGCTCATCGGTGGCTGCAGGCTTTTATACTAAATCCACTAACCCACACTAAATCCCCCACTAAATCCACTAAATGCCACAAACAACAATAAACTGATCATTTAAATGTAAAGAGAAGAAAAGGACATCCATGTTCCATATTAGAGAAAAAGCATCCTATTAGCTATTCATTAAAAAAGATCTCATATACACCAGGACTAATTCACTACTTTTTTAAAAAAGTGAATAGGGTTGAAAGTTAGGCAAATATATTAAATTGTCTAAACTCATTTTCAGGTATGCACAACTGGTTTTTGCAATGGAAAACAGTTACCCATTCAACATGTATCTCTATCCACCAAATACATCCTTATGGGAGTTGTTCTGCTCATAGTGATACAGAATGTATCAAACAACCCATGCACATTAAACCCTGCCATACCTATTGTAGAGGATGGTTCCATTTACTGAACTGGAAACAGGGTCACAAGTATCAGTCAGGGCCACTCCACAAAAAAGTTCCAGCATTTCCTTATAGTTTTAGATCAGGTGTATTTTGGGTTTAAGTAAAAAAGAGTAAAACTGCAGAATCAAGTTGCTGCCTACCCAACTTTTTACATATTCATCTATTTGACTTTCATGTGGCAGAAAGGAATCTCAAGTGCAAAGGAAATAATTCATGTGAAAAATTTTAAGTGGTAGTGCATATTTTTGAAACAGAATGTGACTGTAGAGTAATGTTTGTTCTACTTATGAAAATGACCAGTAATGATCATGATAAATGTAGTCACCATCCTAGAGGTCATGGTGTAAATCCTGCCTAGGTGGGTCTATTCATTGACAGAGCACACGAGTAGGGATGAAGAGAAATAGGGCCGCAGTCCAATGTAGACTTTCTGATTTTCCAATTTTAGATGGGTCAAGAGTCCTGGTCCACAGTTTTTCATTAGAATGGTAGAGAATCAACTGAGCTCAGGACCAATACTAGACACACTGTGAAGTAGATGTACTATTGTCTTTGGAAACCTCTACCATTTTAGGTGCACCATCTCCCTATCCCAAGGCTCGTGGCTCCTTTCTCATGCAGCACGTTCAGGATCCCATCTGGGATAGACAGATGTGGCATTCAGTTGTCATGTCTCCTTAAGGTTCTTCTTCTCGGTTGTGACAATTTCTCAGTCTTGCTTTGTTTTTGATGATGTTGACCACTTTGAGGAGTGTTGGCCATGTTTTTTGTAGAATGTCCCACAATTTGGATTGTTTGATATTTTTCTCATGATGAGGTTAGGGTTCTGGGGAGGAAGAGTCCAGAGGTAAAGTGCCATTCTTGTTCCATCATATCAAGGGTGCATGTTATCAACATGACTTATCACTTATGATGTTAAGCTTAGCATCACTTGGCTAAAATTGCATTTGTCAGATTTATCCACTGTAAAGTTATTCTTTCCCCCATCTTTCCAGACTCCACATGGAAGTCCCTAAGGAAAATTCATGCTTAAGGGGTAGAGATTTACATTCCACTTCCTTGAGGAGCAGTATCTACAGATATTATTTGGTATTATTCTGTACAAGAAATTTGCCTATTCACTCATTTATTCAATCATTTACTTATATCAGCATGGACTCTCACATATTCACTTTCTGTATTGGGTTATAATCCAACATTAGTCAACTGTTTTTTTTTATGTATATTTTTTCTCTTTTCTGTTCTTTTATTTCCTATTTCCTTTCCTTTCTTTCTTTTATTTTCTTTCTTTTTTTTTTTTTTTTAAGTAGGCTTCATACCTAGTGTGGAGCCCAACATGGGGCTTTAACTCACAGCCCTGAGATCAAGATCTGAGCTGAGATCAAGTGTTGGCCGCTTAGCTGACTGAGCCACCCATGTGCCCCTAGTAAACTATTTCTTAATCACATAAAAAGTATTGGATTGAGTAGTCCCATAGACACTCTATAGATAGAACCAAGGGACAGAGTCACAATGTGTTGCCAGTGATTGCTATAGGCATAAATCAAAGGCTTGTCATTACCTGTGTAAAGTGGTTAAATTCTGGCCAAATAGACATTTTAAGTCCTAATAAAGCATTCAGATTCTTGATCAGCAAGAGCAGAATTCTTTCCAAATGACAGGTATCTGCATATTCATATGTATACACTAAGGCTATCAGGGACATTCAATTGTCAAATGAACCAGACACCTCTGTTTGTCTTGTTTGCTCACACTGATTTATGCCACATTCATGTACCACTCCTTCCTTGAAATGCTTCTTGCACAGCTTCTCTGGTCCTTAAGGTTCTCTTTACCTTTGACTTCCCATTTCCTTTTGCCACTCTTCAGAAGTTGATGTTACCGTAGGATCCTGTCCTCAGTTTCTATTCTCTTCTACCCCTTCTTACCTCATCTACTCCTGAGGATGACATCTATGACCTCATCCTCCAAGAGCCAGTTCCCTAGGCTCAAGTGCACCCTCGCATTTCCACACAATGGCTTCCTGAAGGCCAGAGACCACATTTTATCCTATAGGGCATCTTTAGCATCCAACAAAATGCCTGGCATAGAATAACCACATAACAAATGTTTGCTGAGAAAATAAATGAATCTCCACTTGGATGTGCCTCTATGATTTGCCTAAAACCAGAACCCTCTCACCTCCCCACCTAAAATCCAACATGCACTGCTGAATTCTATGTCCAGGTCCATGATACTATTACCCACCAGGTCATGTGCACATGGTTGTTGACTTCTCCCTGCCCTCTTTACAGACAGTAAAACTCCTAGAGGTATGTGTTCAATGTCCTAAGTTTTCTTTTGAACCCATCTTCCTCCATCCCTCACAGTACTGCTTTAATTCACACTTCTGGTACCCCTGTAATAGCTTCCTAACTTCCTCCCTCCAGTTTTTCCTCCAGGTTCTATTGCCCATCTTGTTGCAATCCACCTAAAATCTAAATCCATAGTAGCTGCTGCTTGTTAGGGACGACAAGGCACTTCATGGCCTGGCCTCAGCTCTCTGCAGTTGTTAGCCTGTCCCAGCCCTTGTAATCAATACTGGAACAATGCAAACTATATATAGTTACACTTGTCAGAATCTCAGCCTCCACCTCTCCTGCCTGAAATGCCTTTCTTTCTATTCCCTGTTTTCATCTATTATTCACCCTTCAAATGCCACCCCAAAGGGCATATCGTCTTGATGCTCAATGACCTTAGTTAATTACACTCTTCTGTACACCGTCTAATAGCACATTTGCCCACACTATAGTGTAATTATCTGTCTTCAGACTGTCATCTACCTGACTCATGGGCTCCTTGAAGGAAGTGTCAGCCTCACTCCTTTCTGTGTCCCCAGTGCCTGAGGCACACAAATATTTACTAAATGAAAAGTCATAAGCACACATGCCTCCAAAATAAGAGACAAAACCTGCAACACTGCACAGAAGAACTTGATCCATGACTACAAATGGAATGGAATACACTTAAAATCTTAAAGTCTATCTTTAGAGGGCTGAAAAATGAGCTTGAGATAAGTTATATAAAAGTTTACTTTAAAAAGCTCTTGAATTTATAATAACCACACTTTTTAGAGCTCATTGTCTATTAACTTCAAAAACAGAAAGTGGCTGGGCAAATTTGTCTACTCCAGGATCAGACCAACAACGGAAGGGCTCAGAAACTGGAGAATCCCAGGGCCTCAAACGACTCTGCAGCTGTTTATGAAATAAAAAGTGCAAAGCTAATGGCCATGTGGTGCTGCTAAAATTCTTGCAGGAAATGACTGGGTAGTGTATGCTACTTTTTATCCAGATCTTTTCCCAGTCAAAATCTGGCTTTTGACAAATGTTTTTTGGTTAAAGTTATCTTAATACAAGGTAATATTTAAAAAAAAAAAAGATTAAAATTGTGTTTTGGAGAGTTTCTATGCAGGCACAGTGGAGTTTCCTTCTTTTGGTTTCCCTGATGGAAAAGGAAGGACAGGGAGGGCCAGGAGGAGCCATATGGGGAAGGAGAAAGAGGCCAGTGTGGGTGCAGTGTCAGGTGAACTGGGAACATTCCATCTGAATGTCTTGGTGTGGGGCACAAGAGGCAATGACAACAGTATGTAAGGAATATGTGTTAAAGGGACTTACCTAACTTTGCTTTGATGTTGTGTGGGGCCTAGAGGACCCACAGAGTCCCTTAGGAAGCTGATGCCAAGCAGGTAGTTTCTAGCCCTATCAGAGACTCCCTCCCTGCCTTTTCTTTTTCTTCACCAACCAATCTTGACCAGGACTTCCTCACCTCCCACCTGTAACACACTCCCTGCTCTAGAAAATTCTCAGGTTGCCTAATTACCAAGGCTGGTCTCCAAACCAGGCTGTGTCTAGTCACTGCTCACTCTTCCCATGCTGAGTTGATGTTCTGGGGAAATTTGGTCTCATTTGTGCACCAAGAGCTCCATACAGCATTTTTCAATGCATCTGTGACCAAATTATTTTCATGAAAAATACAAACACCATAATAAAACTCTGCCCAAAATGCATGTACCTGTTGAACTTCTGTGGCCTGCAGTTTGGGACAGTGTTATTTTGGAGCATCCAAACACGTCAGTGTAGCTGATGCTCCTGTACCCTTTGTCCCCACCTGGTGTCCAAGCTGGGGCATTTCCCTGCTTTCTCTGAGCTGCCTTCCCCAAAGGAATCCTTCACTCAGGACCACAGTCAGAGGGATCAGACCATAAATGAGCTTATGCATCAGGAAAATCCTCTTAAAAGTGATTTTAGAGGTGAAGAGGCTTTGGGGATAATCGAGACCAGTGGTTTATAAACTGTCAGTGGTAGTGGTGGCACCCCAACTCTTTCTTCAGAGGAAAACCTGTGCAGGAAGGTAGGGGCCTCAGGTAAGTATCATCAGACACTTTTCCCTCCTGCCAGGAAATAGCACTGTGAAAAATCAAATGGCCACCGTGCCATCAGTGAGAGAGCCTGTGAGCAGGTGATAGGATCAAGAGAAAAATGAACTTAAGGGAAAAGCTCCCCCAGTAGGAGGGCTGTTGGATAGAAGGTAGAAATTCATTCTGGGGGATGTCTTATTTCAGGAGGATATTGAATTAGTGATTAGGGCCCAGGAAGGGCTAAGTTCATGTAGTTGACTAAAATGATCTAAAATGTGGAAGGTGTTAAGGACTCTTCTGAACAGCCTTCTTGTCCTTCTTGGTAGAGCTTCTGGAAGCAGTGACTAGTTGTCAGCCTCCAGGGTTGGCAGCTAAGCCTGACAGAGTGGCAAGGTCAGGGCTTTGCTGGAACACAGGGAAGGTGTGGCCCCTGCCCTGGCCCCCACCACCTCCTCTGGGTTGAGCCCTCCTCCTGCCAAATCCCACTGTTAACTCTTTCCCTGCAGCACTAAGTCCCAAGGCAGAGAAAAGCCCTAACTGCTACCTCTGGTTCTGGCCTTTGCTGAGGTCTCCCATCTGCATGGTGGCCCCTGTGGCCAGAGAGGCAGGACAGAGAATTCTGCTTGTCCCTTGCTCGTAGCTGCTTCTGAAGCATCACTGTTCCTTATTCTTACTCTTCTATCTGATCCATAGCAGCAATAGTTGGGAAGAGGTTACCAGGCTATGGAGGCTAGAGGCAGTGGTCTGACTGGGATATGCAGAGCCAGGAGGAAGATTGGCTGATAAGATAAAGGCTTTGGAGGAGTTTTCTGTGAGAGAAGAGGGATCATGACCAAATCCTGGAGTGCTACATGTTGTGTCCTCACCTGCAATGCCTGGCCTCCTTCCTCTACAATCTTTGAAGGTCCATTCCAAGAACTGCTCCTCTAGGAAGTCCACCAGATGATCCACCTTCCCTGGTATCCCCTCTTCTCTGAACCCCATTAAGGATCAGTTGTCTTGGTTGGGAGCCAGTAGTTCTCTTCCCTCCTCCAGACTTGTGAGACCAAGATGGTGCTTGAAACTCTTGTGTCCTCTGGGGAGTCAGGTTATCTGGTACCAGGTTAAATGCAGCAGAAGAGTGTGAAAGTGTGAAAGCCTCCAGCCAGCTTAGCTTCTAGGGCTGGGGCTGTTCTGGCAGCTGCAGGGGACTCTGAGCCCATCAGGATGCACACCTCTTATCAGAGCTGCTGTCACCTTACACTGAAATGCCTTCTTTATGCTCCAGCCTTACCTCCTGTGGGATGAACTTCTTTTGAGCAGGGGCCATGCCATATTTCCATGTTTCTTATTTCCAATGCTGGGCCCCAAACAGAGCAGGAGCTTAACAAATTAACAGATTCCCCAAGTGAACCAAATGGAAATGAACAGACTGCTATGGGGTTACAGAGAAAACAGGTGGGTGATAGAATGAGAGGAGAAGGGGGATCAAAAACAGTGAGATGGAAATTCCATTACTGATTGCAACTCAAGTCAGTATTAACTGAGAGTAACATTAACATTGTTACCCAGAATGGGTAACTTTAAATGGGATTCTGCAAGAAAAATTTTCTTTTTCTCTGTGTATGTTTCAGTTAGATTCTCGGAACAACCCTTCTTTCTATCCCCCAGATGTTGCAAATACTGGGTGTGCCCAAACCTAATTTTCATATGGAAACAGTTTACATGCCACTACAATTTATCTATTATCGTCACTTACAGTACTTCTAAATCTTTTCTATTAGAGAAAAACACTTATACTTTTTATATTCGTTAAGGTGATTTCAACCAACGAAAAACTATAGCATTGGTGGGCGTTACAGAAATGGCATTGCCTCCTGGAACCTGCAATTTGTAAATCTTAGGTTTGTTGCTGGTTCTGCGATAACCAGGGAATGGCTATTATGTGCTCCCAGACAAGGCTTTCTCCTGTGATACCAGGTACTTCTATCTTCCCCTTATTACCCAAAGATAAAGTTGTTAATTTACTTTTTTTTTTTTTTTTAAGAATGAAAGAATGAACTCAAAAGCCAGTGAGTTTTGGTACCTTATTTATACACTCTTAAGTTGGTCAGTAAGAAAAACACTCAAAACACCTCTTCTGTTTCCTGCTGTATCATTATTTCCAATGTTAAGGGATCCTATATAAAAGCAGCCTTTTTCACTGTGTAAATACATACTTCTTACTTCTCGATGATTTTAAGAACTCTCTAGACCAGACATTAGAGATGGGTGCTTTAGGCTTTCAAAGGATTTTATGGACTCAGGTCAAATTTTGACTGAAGGAAGACCCATTTGGTGACTCTTGCCCCACTGATTGGGTGGCAGGTGTAAAGACAGGGCATAGTTGGTGTGAACCACGAGCAGTGAGTCCAGGTGCTCTGAGTGTGGGTGGACAAGGTCCTGGCTTTACTTCCCAGGGTTCTTTACTCGCTTGGTGACCTGCTGGTAATAGTGACGTTCAATTTCCTTCTCTATAAAAGAGAAAATAAAACACTCTCTCCAAACTATTGTACTATCTAAAAAACGATATGTGTACAAAAGCATTTGTGCTGCCAGGAAGACATTATCAGAAGTTGTCATTTGGTTATATGACATACTGTAATTTCATAACTATGGAATTTATCTAGTAAAGCCTTACATCTCCCTTTCATTAACCCACAAGAGTGCATGCAGCTCTTTTAACTGATCCAGCCAGCACCCTGGGTCGTTTTCACCCCCAAAACTCATAAATTATTTGCTGCCTTCCCTGTTCCATTCTGGTGTTTCATGTGTCTGGGTCAACATTTCTTTCACCAATTTGGGGTGTTCTTTAGCTTAGCTGTTAAGGTTTATGAAGTGGCTGAAAGTTGCCAGCACTGTTTTGAGAACTAGCAAGAACAGTTTCATTTCTGGGCCAGTAGTGGGCATGCATCCATACCTACTCAATGACCTTCAAATGTGCAACATGTCACATTTTAACCCCTCAAGTTACAGTGAGATATAGGAAATGGGTGACTACTGTATTGGAAAACGTGCTGATTTGGAGTTAATTTTTGACTTCTAACTTTGTCACCTACCAGCTTGATGGCCCTGAGTAAATTACTGGGCCTTTTCAGGCCTCTACTTCTGAATGTAAATTGAGAGTGAATAAAATACATCTCAACTTAAAAGATTATTGGGCAACTGAATAAGATAATGTAGACAAAAACATCCTGCAAATTTTAAAGCACAGAATAAGTATGAGGGATTCTAAGAGTGTAGGCTCAGAGTCTTATATACAGTAGGCCCTCCATAAATGGGAAATGGATTGAAGGGCTACCAGCAACCACAACTAATTCCTCTGGCAACTTGACGTGTAATCCAGAGGTGAGGGAGAGTGGGAAAAAAGGGTTGGTAGATTAATTTGGGCTCAAATTATGACAAATATTGTCATTTCAGCATGCTTCGATCAGCTTACCTAACAGACACGGGGATGAAAACAATGAACTTCAACATCTGGTTATGTGTTTCTAAGGAATCCGTTCAAATGACAAAACACAAGGAACACATTTGATTCTAGAAGGCAGTATCCTTCGGTTGTCCCCTGGGCTCACTGGAAAGGCAGGCAACAGGCCAACCCCATTAACTATCTGGAGAAGACAGACATCCAGGTGTGGGAGCAGGAAACTGCATTCTCGTTACTTCTTCCGCTCCAGACCCACCCACCCCTCGGCCTCTATCCTGCTGTCCAGCCCACCTGAGACTAGAGAGCCCATGCTGCTGTGCTCTCTTGCTTCTCTTTTTCTGCCTGCACTTGTAGCTGGTTTCCCTCATGTTTGTGTTTAATCCTTCTATTGTTCACTGCAGTTCCTGGTGTTTCATGTCCCTTCTTTAAGGTCACAGACTAACTTTCAAGTGTCTATGGAATCCCCTCAGCACCTGTCTGATGGCCTACGTGTAGCAGGTGATCAATACCCGCTGATGAGGAGCCCCAGCAGCTGTTACGGAGCTGGGACCTGGCCCTGGAGGCCAGGGGAGTCTTAGGAGCACAATGACCTGGTTAAACCTGTCTTAAAGGAAGATGGTCTTAAAGGCAGCCTATATGGGTGAGGGAAGCCAGCTTATAAGAGGGAGAAACTGCTTCAGGTCCATAATGCCTTATCTGAAATCCTCAGGTCTGGATGTGTTTTGGGGATCCAGAACTTCCTTTTGGAAAGGCAAACTGATGCCTCCATCACATACTCTGTAACATCTGGGCAGGGTCTGGGGTGGTTGTATGAACAGTCATAGGAAGTGAGACCAAAGTTAAAAACAGCTTGCGGCCAGTTCTACCAAATGAGTTTTTTTTTTTTTTTAAACTTCAAGCTTTTAGAGCTTTTAAAATATGTGAATTGAGGGACAGACTGTGGATTGATGTTTTAAAGGAAAGTCTTCTAAGGAGGATGGTCTTGTTAACCAAAGACTAGTTCTTTTCAGTACCTCAGGGCAAATGAGTGAGAAGTCAGAGGAGGAACTGCTCAGGCCTATAGAATGTGAGCTGTCAGTAGTGTGGGGCCATGGTGGAGGGAGGGAGAGGTGCAGGAGGGTGGTGGGCAACGGGGGAGGAGAGGGAAGCTGGCCACAGGATGTAATGGAGTGTGTGCCAAAGCTACCAAAGGCGGCCAGGGAGAAGCCCCTGGATAGGGCAGCCAATGGATTTTAGGACAGGAATGAGAGTAATCAGTTTGAAATTGTTTGCATTGCTTTCCCTAAGACCTCTCCTTGCCCACCCCACATGCCAGTCAATTCTCTCGAACAGCGCTAACAGAAATAGAATGTGAGTCACCTATGGAATTTAAAACTTGCTAGTAGCTATGTTACAAAAAGTAAAATGGTGACCTTAGTTTTAATAATATATTTATTGAACCCAATATACACCAAATATTGTCATTTCAACATAAAAATTACTGAGATCGTTTATATACATATTTTTGCACCAAGTGTTTGACACCTGGTGTGTACTTTACACTATCTCAGGGTGGGGTCTCCACATTTCCAGTGCCTGTGGCCACCTGTGCCTGGTGGCTCCTGGACTGGGCAGCACAGCTCTAGATGTCACAGCTGGGCCAGCCTCATACCTCAGGTGACTCAGACCCCACATTCTGCTTCCCCCTGGGTGAGTCTCCCAGGTGGGATCCTAATACACTCCATACTTCTACCTGTATATAGCTTGACTCATTTAATTCACTAGCTTACCAACAACCAGGGGATTAATGCTAGGTACCTACCTACCTTTATGATCATAAATATACTCTTTTTAGTGAAAGCTCTTGAGGTAGGCTGGAAGTACGCCTTTAAAATGCAAAGAAAAAACAATCCAGGTAATGTATGCTCCTGTAAAAACTATGAGTTTACGTGCATCTCCATACCTGCACAGGATGCAGGAGGGAGGGTTATCTCTGCTTCCACTTTCTTCATTATAAATGACCATGGTTACTTCCAACAACCTTAATAAGCAGAATATTTCTCAAACTAACAAAACAGCACTATATCTTTGCTTTTTCAAAATTACATTTGTAATGTATAATTCTGAGAATTCATGGGCACTTACAAGCATCTGAATGCCATAAAATAGGAGAACTGATGAAGCAGCTGAAATAAAGTATCTGTAAAACTAAAGATGATCAATCACAGAGTTTCTTTCCCTGGCCCAAGAACTCCCTAGAATCTGTGAAAAGCTTGCTCGTGGGAGAAGCACCCCACGCTGCTCCAACAGGGCACTTAGTGAACATGAGTCATCGCCATCCCATGAGGGACACTCACTCTTCACAGCCTGATGGCCTCACACAACAGTTAGCTGTCCAAATCCATTCAAACAAAATTGATTTTTTTGTGTGTGTGAGTGTGCAGATAAAATTCACAAATGAATTGCCCAAGAAATCACTTTGACATATTATCACATAAAATCTTGGCTGCTTGGAAGAACTGTAAAAAGTTTCATTAATATGGTTTCATCCTCCATCTCCTCATACGAACATCACAGCATGTTATAGTGGCAAGACGCAGGTGGTTCATGCCCAGGAAGTGAAAATCACTGCATCGTAGCTGAACAGTATACAATTTTAAGCCAGTTTACCTTATGATTCTATTCTTTAAACTCTGTATTACATTTAATGTAAAAGGTCCATTCCAGGGTATGCATCCCCAGTCTGCCCATATTTAGTTTGCCACAAAAGAGAATCATTATACTTATTGTGATACTATATTGCTCTAGACATGTGGTCTCTGGAAGCCCAGAATTTGGACTAATGAAAGCTCTGCACAGCACACTGTGGGATTTCTACGGACTAGGGGGATTCTTGATGACTGTGGAGAAGCAGTCAGCCAGCGTTGCTACTCCCTTTGCTCTCCTCTTCCTTGATCTCTCTCTCCTAAGGGGGGGTGGGGGTGAAGCCCTTGTCACACCTGTAAGATCTGAAGGCATTAGTTCTCTTATCCTGACTTTGCTTCCCCACCCCAAGGGAAAGGCATTCATCTGGCTTTTCATAGGCAGAGAACAGAAGTAGGAGAAAGCTGTACAGGAGGAGTTCCATAAAATTTTGGATCAGCTTCCTGAAGATTTGAGAATTCTCGATGCCATGTAGGGTCCTGCCACCTACTTAGCTGGGCAGCACTGCAGGTGAATGAGATGACCTTTTGTCCACCCCTGCTCTGGGTATGGGGAGTGGCGTGTGTGTGTGTGTGTGTGTGTGTGTGTGTGTGTGTGTGTGTGTGTGAGAGAGAGAGAGAGAGAGAGAGAGAGAGAGAGATTGTACCTATCCTACCTTAAAAAAGACTTTCCAACCACAAGACTATCTGTAAAAGCCTAGAATTTTTTTTTTTCAGAGAAAAATATGCAAGCTTCAGGCCTATAGAGCAAATGTAGTAAGAAGAGCAGTAAGTAAGATCATGAGTCAGGTTTTTGTACATCTGTTGTAAAGGCTAATTCTTTTTCTTTTTCTTTTTTTTTCATAAGCAAGACAATTCTGTTCTTGTAGAAAGGCCCTTGTGATCAAAACAAGAGAAAAATGGGTCATGCCAAGGATCCCGGCTCTGATAACTCTTTTCGAGCTCTGACAACTCTACTGGGTATTCAGAGCTGATAATGTGAGGATCTGAGTCCTCCTGGTTCTGATGTTAAATACTTAAAACAGGAATAATAAAACCAAGTCTGCCTTCTTTACAGGTTGTTGTTGAAGACAGTGTGATGTAACAGAATTGAAAGTGCTTTGAAAATCACTACTTTATGATCATTAATAAGACAGTAAACAAACACCAGACTTTGTGTACTTGCAAGTTCCTGATGTATCTATCTACTGCCTGTAGCATGAGACCTCATCTATGATATTCTCTGATGTTTATGTCTGCTTTTTCCTTTTCCAAAACTTCTCTGTATATTCCCAGGCCATTCAAAATAGAATTTCAAGTGTGCATCATTGGTAGGATTGGGCAGTAGCACACTGCTATCTTGTTCCTGGAACTAACCCAAAGTTCTAGGAACCAGAATATCTCTACATTTCCCAGTTTGAAAACTTTGATCTATGCAACAACAATCTCTAAATCAGGCATCTCTAATCTTTGCCTTTGGACCACTGTTTTAGCAGTGTTTTTTTTTTGTTTGTTTGTGTTTTTTTTTGTTTTTTTTTTAAAGCTTATTTCCCAGCCCCCAGAGCAGCTAACTGTCTTCTGGTACTGTTAACAATGGAGTTTTGGGGCCAATCTGGGCATCTCTTCAGCACACTGACTGTCCAAGAGTCTGCCTGTGACTCATGCCTTGGACTGCCCAGCATTGGGGTGCTGGATGGCTGTCACCAAACATTTGAAAATTTGGAAATTCCACCTCAAGCTCAACTCCAAGACTGTTGATCCTGGCTAACTACATTCATGCAAAATAGTCCAAGCACTGACTCACTTTGGGAATCTGGGCATTCTTGAGCTTTTGATATTGAGACAGTGGAAAACTTTGTATCAGTATAGATGCTACCAATAATTTTTATCCATTTAAGCACTTGATCTTTTACATATTTACCCAGAAATGTCTGAGTCTTACCACAGATCAGAGTTAACACTCTTTTGCAAGGAAAGACTGATTCACAGTGCTAATAAACACACATTTATAGACACCAAGTGAGAACATTATAGGCATTTAGGCATCGGTATGCTGTAATTTTTATCAGAGACCTTGTACACATTTTGTTAGATTTACACCCAAGTATTTTCCTTTATTCGAAGCTACAGTAAATGGTATTGCATATTTCTTTTGGTTCCTACTTGTCACTAGAATACAGAAATGCTATTGATTTTTTTTAAAAAAATTTATATTTATTTATTTTTGAGAGAGAGAGAGAGAGAGAGAGAGAGAGAGTGTGTGTGTGAGCAGGGGAGGAGCAGAGAGAGAGGGAGACACAGAATCTGAAGCAGGCTCCAGGCTCTGAGCTGTTAGCACAGCGCCCGATGTGGGCCCGAACCCATGAACTGTGAGATCATGACCTGAGCTGAAGTCGGATGCCCAACTGACTGAGCCACCCTGGTGCCCCAATGCAATTGATTTTTGCATGTTGATCTTATATCATACAACCTTCCAGAACTCATTTGGTAGTTCTGTTTGATAGGTTCTTTGGGATTTTCTATACAGACACGCATGTTGTCTCCAAGTAGAGACAGTTTCTTGCCATCCTGCAGTGGCTAGAACTTTCAGTGTTACATTGATTAAGAGTGATGACAACAAAGAACCTGACCTTGCTCTTGATCTTAGAAGAAAAGCACTCATTCTTGTACTATTAAGTATGAAGTTAACTGTTAGCTTTAACTATTTTGCACATGTTCTTTAAGAGGTGGAGGAAGCCCCTTCTATTCCTAGTGTATCAAGGGTTTTTATGATGAACAGTTGTTACATTTTGTAAAATGCTTTTTCTGTGTCAATTCATGTGATCATATGCATTTTCCTCTTTAGCTTGTTGATATAATAGATTACACGGATTCATTTTCACATATTGAACCAGCCTTGCATACCTGGGATAAATCCTACTTGGTCATGGTATATTATTCCTTTTATACATTGTTGGATTCAACTTGCTAACATTTCCCTAAAATTTTTTTTTTTAATTTGTAAGTTCATGAGAGATATTGGTCTATAATATTCTTTTGTTTTGTTTTGTTTTTGTCTGGTTTTGGCATCAGGATACTATTGGCCTCATATGATTTGGGAAGTGCTCCCTTCTAATTTTTTCTGGAAAGGACTGTACAAAATTAATGTTTATTCTTCTTTATATATATGATAAAATTCTCCAGTGAAAACACCTGTGCCTAGAGATTTATTTTTTGGGGGAAGCTTTTAAATGACAAAGTAAATTTCTTTAACAGTCATAGGGCTATTCAGGTTAACTATTTCAACTTGGCTGAGTTCTCATAATTTGTAGGTTTTCGAGGAATTGATCCATTTCGTGTAAATTGTCAGATGTATGTGTGTAGAATTATGTTCTTAGGATTGCCTTATTCTTCTGACATCTGCAAGGTCTTACAGTGATACCCCTTGTTTTGTTCCTAATATTGGTTATTTGTATTTTCTCTCTTGTTTATCTTCAATCTTGCTAGAATTTTATTAATTTCTTCAAAGAACTGGCTTTTTGCTTATTATTTTTTTCTATGTTTTCCTGTTTTTGATATCATTGATTTTATTTAAAAAATTGTTAAGGTTTATTTATTTTTTAGAGAGAGAGACAGAGTGTGAGCAGGGGAGGGGCAGAGAGAGAGAGAGAGAGGGAGACACAGAATCTGAAGTAGGCTCCAGACTCTGAGCTGTCAGCACAGAGCCCGACGTGGGGCTCAAACTCACAAACCGTGAACTGTGAGATCATGACCTGAGCCGAAGTCAGATGCCAAACCGACTGGGCCAACCAGGTGCCCGATCATTGATTTTAGCTCTTATTTTTGTTATTTCTTCTCTTCTGCTTGTCTTGGGTGTATTTTGCTTTTCTTTTTCTAGCTTAAGGTAGGACTAAGATAATTGACTTGAGATATTTGCTCATTTCTAATGTAAGCATTCAGTGCTATAAATTTCCAACTTGATACTGTTTTAGTTGCATCCCACAACACTTTGATATGTTGTGTTTTCATTTTCAGTCATTTTTTATGTGTATAATAAATTTCCTTTGAAATTTCCTCTTTGGCCTATGAGCTATGTAGAAGTAAGCTGTTTGATTTCCAAGTGTTTGGAAATTTTCCTATCGTCTTTCTGTTATTTATTTTTGGTTTGATTCTGTTATGGTCAGAGAATATACTATATATGATTTCAGTTCTTTTACACTTTATTTTTTTTTAATTTTTAATGTTTATTTATTTTTGCGAGAGAGAGAGAGAAAGAGAGAGAGAGCGAGCAGGGGAGGGCAGAGAGAGAGGGAGACACAGAATCTGAATCAGGCTCTGAGCTGTCAGCACAGAGCCTGACGTGGGGCTCAAACTCACAGACCGTGAGATCATGACCTGAGCCAAAGTCGGACGCTTAACTGACTGAGCCACCCAGGCACCCCAATTTCAGTTCTTTTAAGTTTGTTAGGGTTTGTTTTATGACCCAGAATAAGGCTTATCTTGGTGAATGTCCCATGAGTACTTGAAAAGAAGGTATATTCTAACTGTTGTTGGATGAAATGTTCTATTAATGTCAACTAGATCCTTATTGCTTGATGGTATTGTTCAATCCCTCTATATCATTGTTGATTTCCTGTCTAATAGTCTATTAATTGCTGAAAGTGGGGTTTTGAAATCCCTAACTATAATTGTAGATTTGTCTATTTATCTTTTCAGCAATATCAGGTTTTGCTTCATGTGTTTTGAAGTGCTTTTGTTTCTAAATATACATTTCAGGTTGGTATATCTTTTTGGTGGATTAATCCTTTTATCATTATGTAACTTCCCTCTTTGTCCCTTGCAATTTTCTTTGCTCTAAACCCTACCTTTAAAATATTAATATAGCCATTCCTAAATTTTAAAATTAATTTTTACATGTTGTGTCTTTCTGTGTTTGAAATGAGTTTCTTGTAGACCCTAAGTATTTGGGTCATTTTTTAAAAATCCACTCTACCAATCTCTGTATTTTAATTGGTGTATTTAGACCATTTACATTGAATGTAATTTTTGATATGTTAGGGTTTATGTCTGCCATATTATTAGTTATTCATTGTTTTTATCTTTTGTTTCTCATTCTTCTTTTTTTTTCTTGCCTTCATGTGGGTTACTTGAACATTTTTTAGAGATCCATTTTGATTTTTGTTTTTGAGTATAATGCTTGTATAGTTTTCTTAGGGGTTGCTCTCAGTATTGCCATACACATAGATAACTTATCACAGCCTATTGGTATCCACTTAGAGTGAAATGTAGAAATTTTAACTATATTTAAGTTCCTTTATACTCTCTACTATGAAAACTATATTTACCTATTCACCTGGAATTGTACTAGTTTTAGAAGTTTAAGTATGAAATATTCAAGGTCTGTGGTCTCTGACCTTCCAGTGTGACTTTGAGGTCTCAGAGCCATTACTGTATCCAGTAATATCTTATTGTATCTTACATAACACACCCTCCTTTATGCCCATAGGTGTAATTAAAAAAAAAAAAAGAATATAGCCAACTACTCTGGTAGATCTCAGATGTAACACAAAAGCCCTAGGCAGAAGGTCAGCATCAGTATATAGTGTCATGTCTTTGGTTGCAATTGGGTAAAATGAAGTACTGGGAATTGGAAGGTATGGATTTCACCATGGAGACCCACTCGACTTTCAGAATTTGGATCCTATACTATCTTTGGATTCAAACCAACAAAGCAACTAATCATGTTTCCTGTATTTTACTTGCTTTTCTAGCCCCTGGGTTCACCTAGTTAGTGGGTTAAAAGTATACAGTTCTAGATCATGGATACACTCTGCTTCTATGTCAGTGTGCTAATACCCAACTAACCCATATTTCAAAATGTTCAGGCAACAACCAAGGTGAATTTTCATTTTGTAGTGATTTTACATGCGTATCATATATTTATTACTAATAAATTCATTATAGTATAAGGAAATATATTAGAGGCAAAGTCAGGTACCCAACATATTTGGTGTAATGGTAGAAATAGAAACTAAATTAGAACTTAAACTTGTGTAGCATTATCACAGGAGAAATAGGAGAGGATCTCATGTTAGAACCAAGAGAGACTCTCATAGGATAATTAGAAGAAAGCAGTCTCAGCAGAGAGAGTGGTATGAACAAAGGCATGTAGAAGAAAGATCCCAGGGCATGAGAGAGGGATAGTGCCAGTTTAGATGGTGCATTTGGGTATGTGGGGACTAAGGGTAGGTTGTGGAAGATGAAGCTAGAAAAATAAATAGGGAAGGAAGATCACACAAGATTCTAAAATCTAGGTTTAGAATTTGAACTTAGTTTTTGGTAGTACATAGTTATCGAAGGTTTTAGAGAAGAGAAGTGGATGATTAGAACTATATATTAGATAAATTAATCTGGCAGCATCATATAGATGAAATGAAGAAACTGGGGGCAGGGAGACCAGGCTTCTATAGAGGACAGGGAAGGGAGAAGGGAAGGCCTAAACTCAGGTTGCATGGAGACATATAGAAAAAGAATTATGTAGGAGAAGCTGTGGGCATAGAACTTGATAGGATATAGCAAGTAACCGAGTTTTGGTGCCAACGATGGGAGAGAAACCAAAGTTTCGAGTCTCGGGGTCATTGTTCGCAAAAGTACGTGATATAAGAGAAAGAGCTGGGGAAAGAATGGAGAAGAGTATTAGATTCTGAACATATAGGATTTGGGGTCTCAGTGGATGGAAGGAAAGACTGGTTAGAAGCTCAAGGAAGACATCAGAGTTAGGGATCTTGATTTGAGAGGCATCTGGACAGAGATGAGAGTTAAAGCTATGGGAATGGATTAAGATCACTACGAGAAGGTTGCAGAGAAAAAGAAACAGACCAAAGCCTGAGCCCTGCTAGGAAAACCAAGAGAACACAGTAGGATCGCAGACAAGGAATAGATGGTTCAAAGAGGGCATGATCAGTGGGTCACTGACTGCAAAGACATCGAGGAAATTATAGACTCAAAAAGGGTCACTGGTTTCGCCCAGTGACAAGTGACAAGTGACATGGTGGCCCACAATGACATTGCCAAAGGTGGCAGTAGTAGGCAAGCAGTCAGGGAGAAGAACCCATGAGAGCTCAGTAGCTACAATGGTTGATGGCTGTGGCCATTTTTGTTTTGTTTGGGAAAATATGAACAGACCCAAGTAGGAAGAGCATCTAAGAAAATAACAAGATAGGAGGAAAGAGATGAGGTCAGGGGCACCAGAGGAGAAAAGGATCAGGCATTTCTTCTACTGAGATGGGAGAGAAGTAGGCAGGGATAAAGCTAGAAAAAAGTTGAAGGTGAAAACAATGGAAACATAGGTATTGTTTCAAAGGTACTGTACACATGACCAGATTATTTTTCTTTTTAATCAAAAACTGCTTTTTTGATGAAATTAATATGATTCAGTTAGGACAAAGGTGGTTTCCAAATCTGACTAATCATTAAAATGAATTGTGAAACTTTTCAAACATACATATTTGTAGGCCCAAACCCAGCCACACCAAATCAGACTCTCTGGTGGAGTGGCCCAGGAATCTGCATTTTAAAGCCCTTTCAGTGCTCTGAAGGTTAGCTGGGTATGGGACCTCCTGAGTATGGTTTTCAACCAAGGATGTATATCAGAATCACAGGGGCAGGTACTGGTTAACTGAGACTGCAGAGCACAGCTATTCATATTTCAAAGAGCTCCCCAGATGATCTGAGGTACACCCTGGTTAAGAAGCATGGTAAAGAGACTGGACTGAAAAATAAACTAATTGGACAGAACACTGAAATTCACCGTATCAATTCGTTATCTGTTATTTACGTCACCTGACAATTTCCTTTGGACATTTCTCGTATCAAAATGGCATCTGCTCCTAACCTGGCTGTCACAGGTGGACTGATGTGTTTCTCTCTGGCTTCTCAGTGCCTTTCCACAGGCAGCCAGGCCTGCAGGGATGCCATCTGTGGCTCCTTGGAGAGAGCCTGGCTTTGAATTTTTTGAAGTCTCTTTAAGGGAAAATATACAAAATAACATTGTTCTTTCTCTGAACTAATGATACAAGGTATCTTATGAAAGAAACAAAAATGCAGAATGGAGGGAAGGTGATAGAAAAAGCAATGATGGTTCCTATTTCACTAATCTGAAAGAAAATACTATCAGGCAGATTCATAATTAATTTGGTCAGAAAAAATCCTTGCACCATTTGGTCAATTTTTTTTTTTTTTAAAGCAGCAGCAACAAGATAACAATTACAGAAATGAGAGCCTGGCACATAGTTGCTTGGCTCTGAGGGAGGCCATAAGCCCAGCCCTTTTAATGCCTCTCAAAGAAATACAAAATTTTCTTTTATCCCACATGATGGTGTGATCCAATTCCTGCTCCAGCAGCCCCAACTCTCATCTGTTGGAGTCTTTAAATTTACGGCACAGAAGGAAACTGTCAGCTTCTCTCCCCTTTTATAGGACATTCACATTTGCATACTCAACAGACAGTACAAGCCTCAAAGGCCATATTCCCCAAAATGCAATAATCCTACATTTGAAATACGAAAGATATAATAGTAGCATGAAAATATTCTTACCCCGATGAAGGCTGGCTCCAGCTGTGGCTTAGTAAGTCAAAAACTAGTAAACTTGCTTGTAATAACATCCTAAAAATTCCAAAGGTTATTTTCCCCCATCCACAGTTAAAAAGCCATCTCCTACAGAACAGTGTCACATCTGTGACGTGTCCAGATTAAGGCAAGAGGTTTCTTGCTTCTAGTAATTTGTCTGGTTAGAGATTAAAGAAAAAAAATCTGTCTTGAAGCTGTCAGTTAATATTTTTTAACTTAAAAAAAAGCCATCTTCATGCTTCACAGCATAACTGTGTGATTTTTAAACAGAGTAAATTCTTCTCCATATCAGGTATCTGAAAGTTTTTTTTTTTCTCATTTTAGCACAAGGCAAGCAAACAAAAGGTTATCTGCGAAGTTTCAAATGCATCTGAGTAACATAAACTGAAGTTAGTTAGCTTTCTTTGATATAGAATTACTGACACATCTCACTGAAAAAACAAAATCCTCCTTGCAATTAATAAAGAATTGTGGTATTCTAACAAAGCTGGAAGCTAAGGATCTTCAAATTCCAAATCTTTCCATTCCTGGATGAGCTTTGGTATTCAGATGTTAATAGGATGCCTGCCTTCTTTTGGCCAGTATTCAGGCTAAAGAGTCTGTGAAACAGACTTTTTCCATTCTATGACCTCAGTTTTAGGATTTCTTTCTTGCAAAATGTTAGTTATTTTACTTGGCAGATTGCCAGAATTCATTCTTACTTTCTCTCGTCCTTCTGTTACTTTATCTCTTTTCCCTTCTTTTTTCTCTCCCTTCTTCACTTATCTTGCTTTGATAAATTATGGATTTAAATTAAAGTCCAGTTGGACCTAAATTTACATGGTGTTTGGTAGGGTTGCTAGAATTAGCAAATAAAAAATACAGGATGTCCAGTTAAATTTGAAGTTCAGGTAAAAAACCAAATAATTTTTAATATATGCCCCAATTATTATAGAATACATAGTTATACTAAAAAAAATTATTTCCAAATATCGCATGGGATATACTAATGCTAAAGATTACTCATTGTTACTCTAAAATTCAAATTTAACTGCATGTCTTGTATTTTCTCTGGCAATCCTAGTTTGGAGGTTAAATGGAAGGGATTAAAAAAAAAACTAGCAAAGACATGTATTCACAACTGGAAGAAGAGAAATTTCCATTCCTATCCTCATGAATGCTTTTTGTCTAGGTATAACTCTCCATGGCATTGGTTTATTTTTGACCCATCAAGTTTTACTAACAGACCCACAGAGCATACCACGGCCTGATACTGAAGAAGTCCATAGGGTTTCAGCTTTGGATCACCCAAGTCCGGAATTTACAAAGTGGGTCCCCTCAGACAACATGGGATCTCAGCCCAGCCACAAAACCATACAAATACTCAAGTTTCAATTGATCATTCTCCTTCAAAATTTGTACATCAAATTTAATATTTTCAAAGGCACTGAATGAATTTTCCCTCTGTGGTTCCCACTCTGAGGCAATTTAGCATGGTTAGTAACAGTGATTATTAGGAAAAACAATATAATTCAATTATACTTCAAAATGCAATTAAATGATCACTTCTTGGACATTTTGAAAGGGAAGATGAAAGTACTGATATGGTCCAGACATTTAAAGATAAGATAAAGATCTTAACTACATTAATTATTAATTCAATTGCATTTTCCAACATCTAAGTACACCCAGGGGTGACACATAATTCAGAAATGGTGTTCTCTTGTTCAAAGACATATTAATACTCAGTATTTTGAAAATATGTTGAAGTCTACTAGCCAGAATAGAGATTGTATAGAAGTATAGTTAAAAGCATGGGCTCAGGAATCAGAGTGAGTTCAAATCCCAGCTGTCACACACTAGCTGTGTGATGCTGGGCAAGTTACTTACCCTCTCTGTGCATCATTTCCCTTATCTGTAAATGGGGATAACCATTCCAGAGAGCTGTGAGAATGATATGAGTAAGATGCTTAGAATAGTTCCTAGCACATAGTAAAGGGCTCAGTAAATTTTGGGGGTGAGGATTACAGCCAAAACTGTCAACAGGAAAACAAAACTCACAAAATCAGAGATTGGCTTCATTTTTGCAACTGGCCCAGGAGAAAAATGATTTTTTTCCCCTGTGGCCAAATGGATAATATATTTATGTTTTTCAAAATAAAAAAATAACACTACCTTGTGTACTTATCCATTAAAAAATCTTTTTGTTTTCACAGTATACAACTTTTTGGGTTGTGTGAAATTAGCATCTAATTGTTTTAATAAGTGAAGCTGTATGGTTAACAGTTCTACCGAACTATTGGTTGCTTTTCTTGTCTCATCCTGATTATTATTCTCTTTACTCTCCCAAACTCCAAAAGCAAATGAATAGCACTTTTTCCTCCATTCCTAAAAGCCAATTAATCTAACTCAATCTTCTAGGCTTTAGTGTTAAGCAGACTTTCAAATGAAACAGTCCCCAGTCACTGGGTTTCCTGCCATCTGGTCACTTTGAACTTCATTTGTTTGTGTTTTGAACCAGGAATGGAGTCCAGCAGTGCTAGGTCTAGGCTACAACGCAGCTCAGGTGTCTGCAGTTGGAGGCGGTGTTAAAGAAAGACTGCTTTCAAGTCAGACGCCTCTAGGGTAACGTCCTGGCTTGGCCACGCTACCTGTGTGAGCTCCCTGAGACTCGCTTTCTATAATTATCTGTAAAAAGATTCTGGGGGCACCTGGGGGGCTCAGTCGGTTAAGTGTCTAACTTGGGCTCAGGTCATGATCTCAGGTTCATGAGTTTGAGCCCCACGTCTGGCTATCTGCTGTCAGCACAGAGTCCGTTTAGGATCCTCTGTCCCCCTCTCTCTCTGCCCCGCCCCTGCTCACACGTGCATCCATGTGCTCTCTTACTTTCAAAAACAATAATAAGTAAACTTTAAAAAAAGAGAGAGCTAATACTGTCTACTTTTTTGAGTTGCTATGAAGATTCAGAGTTGATTTACCTATAGGGTGATCCTATGTTTCAGTTTATACATGTCTTCCCTGTGTAACTGTGATATTATATAGTTATCCTATTTTTATAAGGCATTTAGCACAACAGCCTGGAATACAGTCACTATTCAGTATTTGTTACCTCTCAATCATGATATACCAACACCTTTACTATTCTAAAGCTTTAAATTTCACCAAGTCTTCATTTTAAAAGCAGGAATGGCCTTTTTAACATAGAAAGATGAGTGTGTGCATATATGTGAACGTTTGGTCACCTGCCCTTTGTCCCTGCATTTCCTGTGTCTTTGTGTATTTCAGCTATTTAAGAAGCTAGAAGTGGGGGTGGAATTCTCTGTGGTAGAACCTTGAGGGCAGAGGCTTAAATATTTTACATGCTTTGGTAGGATCATGAGACTGTTGCTTTGGCAAAATATACTCTGCCAACAGAAGGCCCTGTGAGGTGAGCAGGTGGGCCGGGGCTGGGAATCCGTCCTTTTACTTCTGCCAGCTATTTGGATGGTCAGATGAATTCCAGACTCCAGCCTCTGCTATTTCCAAGCTCTCCATCACTTGTGCAGGAACACCACCCTTTCCACATCATGTAGAACCAGCCAGGCTTCCTCCCATGGCCTCCTCCCCAGCTCTTTGGGATACAGTCTCCTTGATGATATGGAGGGAAGAGCAGACATTGAGGGCTTTTAGGGAAATACCAGCCCTCTACACAGAAAACAGGATTTCTCCCTTAAAAATCACTTCTGGTTCATGTGCCCTCTGCACTAGGCCGCAAACTGAAGGTGGTTCCTGCAAATGCTTCTGGAGCTAGCCAACCCTCCTGAAATCTAGGCCACTGCCAGCTGCAGAACCTCCCTGAGCCAACTCGCCAACTCTGAGACCTTGTTTTTCTGTTTTATAATATAGGATGTAATAATGTAATAATACACTTCATCGGATTACTTTAGAATTAAGACAACATGTCCAGTAAAGTGTCTGGCACAAAATAGGCATTTGATGCTTGGAAAGTATCATAATGGTACCAGGCTGCCTGGGAAGGGATCAGCATTAGAGGCAAAGAGAATCTGCAATCTGGGGGCAGTGGTGTGGGGAGGGAGAATTCAGTTTGTAAATATGTAAGCTCTGCATTTTGGAGGTTTACATCCTGATTAAAATCTGTAGAAGAGAAAGAACAAATCTCACTAGTGGTATTTCTGAACGAAGATATAGAAAATACACAGCAAATGTATTCCAACCATCCTTTGGGTTACTCTGCATTCATTCACTGATGCATAATAACAATTTTGTATCGCGTAAGTATTATGTTCTAGAGGCTGGGCAAAATTTCAGCATAAGAGTATGCAGAAGCTGTATAAAAGAAAACATTTGGAAGAAGCATAATCAGTCTGTTAATACCAGGCAATATTTATTGATTACCCACTGCAATCAATACATATGGTAATATTTATTGATTTACCACACTCTCCCATGGCCCAAGTAACTCCTCAGAAAAACGATGCCATCTGCTAACACCACAGTGAATACAGAGTACCTAAAGTTTATTAATTAACATCTCTGTGGACTGTAAGAGCTCATTGCAGAGGTGCCAAACTCACTTCCAGAAACTGCATTCACCTTAATTATTAAGTGAAGGAAGCGGTTGCTTATATGATCTGATCAGGGGTCACTGAAAAACTTTCCCTTCTCACATATTGTACACTCCAACTATCTACCCTCTTGAGCCTATGAACGGGTCCTAACATTTTCTGAGTTGTCAGGCCTTTGAGTTCAAGCTTTCCTTGGCCCTCTGGGAATGCTTACAGGTTGTCTGAGGGGAATACTGGAGGGTATAAACTAGTCACATTCTGGTAGTGGGGTCAGAGAGAAAGCCTGCAGCAGAGCTGAGTGGGAAGACTCAATGGATATAAATCTTTGGGTGGCCTCTTACAGTCTTTCAGTCTCAGTTTCCTCATCTGTAAAATGAGGAAGGAAGGACTCCCTTTCAAGGCGATGGGGAAGTCTGTGGAGGCTGTTTACATAAGGTGACTGAGCAGGGCTAGAAATATGGCAGGGCCAGTGTATGTTACTTCCTTCTCCTTCCTCACTCCTTGGGCACAGACTATCTCATTAGTTGGTCGGTAACCTATATTGTGTTATGAGCGTTGGCTGACAAAGGTGAATTTTTTTTTTAATTTTTTTAATTTTTTAATTTTTTTTTAATTTTTATTTTTTAATTTTTATTTATTTTTTTATTTTATTTTTTAATATATGAAATTTACTGTCAAATTGGTTTCCATACAACACCCAGTGCTCATCCCAAAAGGTGCCCTCCTCAATACCCATCACCCACCCTGCCCTCCCTCCCACCCCCCATCAACCCTCAGTTTGTTCTCAGTTTTTAACAGTCTCTTATGCTTTGGCTCTCTCCCACTCTACCCTCTTTTTTTTTTTTTTTTCCTTCCCCTCCCCCATGGGTTTCTGTTACGTTTCTCAGGATCCACATAAGAGTGAAACCATATGGTATCTGTCTTTCTCTGTATGGCTTATTTCACTTAGCATCACACTCTCCAGTTCCATCCACGTTGCTACAAAAGGCCATGTTTCATTTTTTCTCATTGCCACGTAGTATTCCATTGTGTATATAAACCACAATTTCTTTATTCATTCATCAGTTGATGGACATTTAGGCTCTTTCCATAATTTGGCTATTGTTGAGAGTGCTGCTATAAACATTGGGGTACAAGTGCCCCTATGCATCAGTACTCCTGTATCCCTTGGATAAATTCCTAGCAGTGCTATTGCTGGGTCATAGGGTAGGTCTATTTTTAATTTTCTGAGGAACCTCCACACTGTTTTCCAGAGCGGCTGCACCAATTTGCATTCCCACCAACAGTGCAAGAGGGTTCCTGTTTCTCCACATCCTCTCCAGCATCTATAGTCTCCTGATTTCTTCATTTTGGCCACTCTGACTGGCGTGAGGTGGTATCTGAGTGTGGTTTTAATTTGTATTTCCCTGATAAGGAGCGACGTTGAACATCTTTTCATGTGCCTGTTGGCCATCCGGATGTCTTCTTTAGAGAAGTGTCTATTCATGTTTTCTGCCCATTTCTTCACTGGGTTATTTGTTTTCGGGTGAGGAGTTTGATGAGCTCTTTATAGATTTTGGATACTAGCCCTTTGTCCGATGTGTCATTTGCAAATATCTTTTCCCATTCCGTTGGTTGCCTTTTAGTTTTGCTGGTTGTTTCCTTTGCTGTGCAGAAGCTTTTTATCTTCATAAGGTCCCAGTAATTCACTTTTGCTTTTAATTCCCTTGCCTTTGGGGATGTACCGAGTAAGAGATTGCTACGGCTGAGGTCAGAGAGGTCTTTTCCTGCTTTCTCCTCTAAGGTTTTGATGGTTTCCTGTCTCACATTCAGGTCCTTTATCCATTTTGAGTTTATTTTTGTGAATGGTGTGAGAAAGTGGTCTAGTTTCAACCTTCTGCATGTTGCTGTCCAGTTCTCCCAGCACCATTTGTTAAAGAGACTGTCTTTTTTCCATTGGATGTTCTTTCCTGCTTTGACAAAGGTGAATTTGTGTGGTTTGACTTGTACTTTAAAATATTAAATAAGAATTGAAGATGTCAGAGTAGTCGTGGGTAATGTTTTGTGATATCTTTCTTTCAGTATATACACTTTCATAGGATATGATGTAAAATGTACTTCTGACTGTGTAGGTTATGTTCAAAAAGTATGAAGTGAGTACACACCCCAAATAATCAAAAGCAGGAATCTGAGGCAGTATTTGTATACTCCTCTTCATAACTGGCATTATTCACAACAGCTACAAAGCAGAAGCAACCTAGGTGTCCACTGATGGATGAATGGAAACACAAAATATATATACACACCATGGAATATTACTTCATTATGTATATACACACCATGGAATATTATTTCATTACACACACACACACACACACACACACACACACACAGTGGAATATCAGTTAGGCATGAAAAGGAAAGAAATTCCTTCTTAAAAAGGAAGGAAAGTCTGACACAGGCTACAATCTGGATGAAACTTGAAGACATGCTAAGTGAAAAAAACCAGACACAAAAGGACAAATACTATATGATTCTACTTATATGAGATCTCTAGAGTAGTCACATTTATAGAAACAGAAAGTAGAGTGGTGATTGCCAGGGACCAGGGGAGGGAGAAATGGGAGTTACTGGCTATGGTAATTTATCAATTTAGTGTATCAGCAGAGCTTCCATTTGGGAAGATCAAAAGAGTTCTGTGGATAAATGGTGGTGACAGTCAAACAATGATGTGAATACATGTAATGCTACTAAATTGTACACTTAAAAATGGTTAAGATGGTAAATTTTATGTTATGTGTATTTTATCACAGGTGCATTTGGATGGGACCTGAACGTAAAAGAAAGAGAAAGCGTGAATCTCTGGGGAACCACGCAGGGGTCAGGGAACACATTCTCTAGTTGTTCTGAAGAATTCTCTTTTGTGACATCTGGGACCAGAGGCCTTCCAGTCTGGTGTAAGAACATAAAAAATAAAGTTTGCAATCTTGTTCTGTGATGGCATAATTTCCAACTTGCATTCTTGGGTTTATTTGGAGTTTTAATCTGAGAATACAACGAATATGACAGCAATGTCCAGTTTCTCCCTCGGGTAAAATTGATATACACATCTCTTCTCCTTTAACAAGCCTGTCCAGCCTTGGACTTATTGGTATCTGAGTGTTGGGTCAAGGTTTTCCTTCTTTATTGAATAATCCATACCTTGTGAAGGCCTTCAGCCTAGTGTGATCATCTACATAATGAGGGCACCCAAGGAACCTTGAAGGTTCTTCCTATTATATTTTTTATTCTTAGTGTTTGAGACTTGAAGAAACACAATCTGGCCAATTTTTTTCTAGCAAAGGCTGTACACTAGGTTTCTCATTTTCTCAGCAGACAGAATCCTGGCAAATTACTTAAACAGATACAGAAAGGAAGTCTCTGGGGACAGACACCCCATAGACTAAAAGAACAGTCACAGTTCATTATTTTGGACATGGATTGCTATGGCCAAAATAAATATCAGGAAGGTTTCAAACTTCTCTTAAACACACACACACACACCAAAAAACCCCATCTATCAGTAACAGTTCTCAAATCAACTTTGATCTCTCAACTTCCAGAACCTATTATAGCGATCAGATTGTATAACCTTATTATTAAATGCACATGTATAAATGATAGATTTCCTTGTGTTTGGCATATAATTGTTTCTCTGCATATTTTCCTCCAAATTTAAGAAATTTTTAATGAATAGGTCATGGACAGTTTATGTCCCTCCAAAATTTGTATGTTGAAATTCTAACCCCCAAGTGATGGTATTAGGAGGGCCTTTGGGAGGTAATTAGAATTTATGCCCTCATAAGGAGGAATATAACAAATCTTGCTTCCTCTATCTCTCTGCTCTCCTCCATGTGAGGACACAGCAAGAAGATGGCCATCTGCAAACCAGGAAGTGGGCCCTCACCACATGCTGGATCTGCCAGCACCTTGATCCTGGCCTCCAGAATGGTGAGAATTAAATTTCCATTGTTTATAAATCACCCAGTCTATGGTAGTTTGTTATAGCAACCTGAACTGACAAAGGCAAATATTTTTTATTGATATGAGCATATTTTACCTTTCATCTTTATGAATGACTCACAGTGTTGGACATTATATACCTGGAAAGGATCTTGGACATCATCTAGGACTACTTTGTTCTACCAATCAATAACAGTCACATCTCCCAAAACATTTAAAAACAGAAGTCAGTGGTGACTTCTTTAGCCTCCTTCAGGCCATACATTCTTCACAGGGGAGAGGTAAAGTCATGCACTCCTTGCATATGGTCCTATTATCCAAAGGCTTTGGAGAAGAGCTCATTCTGGTTAACATCTCTGGAATAGACTGACTGACAGTAGACTGCACCACCTCAGCTCCATTAGAAGACCTTTTGAAACTTTTTTTTAATCACCCTTAACCCTTCCTTAGTCCCCCCCCCCTTTTTTAAGGAAAGATTAAAATTCTAACTGAGCCCTGATCATTACCACCTGCTGAGACAGGGTTGTTTTCCATCTTTTTTAAGTCATGAATCCTGTAATGATTGCAGTAATAGCTGTTTATTGGATGCTTACTAGGTAATTGGCACTTTCTATATATTAATTTCAACTACTGCACTAACTTTGGAGAAAGAACATTGCATGAGTCACTCTAATTCAAGATAATAATTTCCAAGTCTTTTACTGTACCATGTGCACACCTAATGGGCCATTCATTATCTTTCTGTTTCATTTGTTTATTTTTTTTCTCCTAGGAGGTGAAGGTTTAGTATTTGATCCCATTTCTTTAATTTATAAAGGTAATTTCAAATCTTCATGTAGTCTTTAACATTATAGATGCTTTGTCCAATGAGGGTCATCTACGAATGTAGAAGGGTCCTGTCTAAGGATTCTTTTACAAGCCTATGCTATTGGCCTCTCATTTGAGAGTATATTTGTCAGGGGTTTACAAGTCTGGATTAAGCAAGCACAGTGACCCTGCCAAACTGTGGCCTTCATAATATCTTGGGAATCTCCCCTTGCTTGTGATTCCTAGAACTTTTCTAGTAGAGATGACAATCTGGCAGGGTCTCAGTCTACTCTTCCTCTGTAGGCACTACCTTAATTGCTTGCTCTTCCTGGCTTGGTTATTGTCTCCAGAGAAACTTCAGAAGAGCTCTAAGACAGCAGCAGAATGGGACAATGGTCAGGAGCTTGGCTTATAGGGTCTGAATCTTGGGTTTAAATCCTGGCTTTGCCACTTTATGCTATATAAAGCAGAAACCTCAATTTGCCTAAAGAGGGTATTATTGGATTTTTGCTAAAAATTAGAGGTGATAAAACATGTAAAGTGTTAAGACGAGTATCTGGTCAAGGTAAAAGCTCAAAATAAGTCAATTATTACTATCATCAGGTAGAAAAGCTGTCACACAAATTCATCCTTTCTGTAAAATTAATTTTGCTATTTGTTTAATAATTGGGGTAAAATTTATAGACAGTGAAATGCATAGAACTTAAGTGTAAAATTCATTGGAGTTTTGATAACTGTATATCCTTGTTACACAGCCCAAATTAAGATATAGAACCTTTCCATTACTTCAGAAGTTTCATCATGACCCCTTCCAGTCATTCCCCAGCCCCTCATAACAACCACCAGCAATGAATGAAAGTTCTTATTACTCCATATCCCTACCAGCATCTGGTCTGGTTAGTGTTCTGGGTTTGGGCTATTCTAATAGTGGTATCTCATTGTTTTAATTTGTATTTCCCCGATGACATATGGTGTAAGAGCATGTTTTCATCTTTCATCTTTTTATGGCCCATTTAAAAAAATATTTATTTACTTATTTTCAGAGAGAGAGAGGCAGACACAAAGAGAGAGAGAATCCCAAGCAGGCTCCATACTCAGCCTGAAGCCTGACACGATTGATCTCACAACTGTAAGATCATGACCTGAGCTGACATCAAGAGTCAGACATTCAACCGACTGAGCCACCCAGGCATCCCTGGCCCATTTTTAAATTGGGTTGTTTTCTTATTGTTGAGTTTTAAAAATTCTTTATATATTTTGGGTACCAGTCCTTTATCAGATGTGTCTTTTATAAGCATTTTCTCCCAGTCTTATCCACTTGACATTGACTTGTCTTCTTATTCTCATCTTCTCATTCTTTTCATATTGTTTTTCAGGGACCAGGCATTTTTAATTTCAATGAAGTCCAGTTTATCAATTATTGCTTTAATGGATTGTGTCTTTGGTGGTGTATCTAAAAAATTGTCATCATACCCAAGGTCATCTAGGTTTTCTCCTATATTACCTTCTAGGAGTTTTATAGTTTTGTGGTTTATATTTAGGTCTGTAACCCATTTAGAGTTAATTTTTGTGAGGGGCTGTCTAGATTCACTTTTTTCTATGTGGATATCCAGCTGTTCCAGCACCATTTGTTGAAAAGACTTTGCTCCATTGTACTGTCTTTGCTCCTTTGTCAAAGATCAGTTGACTATATTTATGTGGGTCTATGTTGTTCCATTGATCTATTTCTCTCTTCTTTTGCCAATACCACACTGTCTTGATTACTGTAGCTTTATAGTAAGTCTTGGAGTGGGCAGTTTAAGTCCTCCAACTTTGTTCTTCTCCTCCTGCATTGGCTCTTCTGGGTCTTCTGCCTTTCCATATAAACATTAGGATCAGTTTGTTGATACCTACAAAATAACTTGCTACAATTTTGATTGGGATTACATTGAGTCTACAGATCCAGTTGGGAAGTTTGTTGACTTTTGATTAGAAGTACTCAATTGTGTGAATATACCACAATTATTTATCCATTCACCAGCTGATGGATATTGGGGTTGTTTCCAGTTTTTGACTACCATGAATAAAACCACTAAAATGTACAAATATTTTAAAGAATACATGTTTTCCATTTTTCCTGCATGAATGCCTACAAATAGAATTGCTGGGTCATACAATAAGTATGTGTTTAATTGCTGGGTCATGCAATAAATGTGTATAAGAAATAGCCACATGGCTTTCAAAAATGATTATGCCATTTTACTTTTCTACCAGCAATGCATGAGACTTCCAACTGCTCCATATCTTTGCCACTATTTGGTGTTATCAGTCTTTTAAATTTTAGCCATTCTAGCAGTTGTGTAGTGGTATCTCATTGTGGCTTTAATTTGTATTTCCCTGAAGATGAGTGTTATTGAAATGACATCTTTTAAGTCATTAAAATGAAATGCATCTTTTAGCTGCTTATTAGCCATCTGTGTATCTTCTTTTGTCTGTTCGAGGAGGTTGCCCATTTAAAACATCTGTTTCCTTATCATTTTGTTATTGAATTGTTGGAGTTCCTTATATATTCTGGATACAAATTATTTGTCAGATATATGTATTGCAAATATATTCTCCCAGTTTGTGCCTTGCCTTGTCATTTTGATGAGAATATATTTTTAATTTTGATGAAGTCCAGTTCATCAGGATATTCTTTTATATCATATGTTTTTTGTGACCTCTGTGAGACATCTTTGCCTATCCCAGCATGTGAAGATACTCTCCTATGTTTTGCTCTAGAAGCTTTATAGCTTCAGCCTTTATATTGAAGTTTATGATCCATCTCAATTTTATATGGTGTGAGATTCATATTTTTTCCCCAGCAAGTTGTTCCAATAGTATTTGTTGAAAGTATTTGGCTTTTCCCACTGAACTGCTTGGTGATTCTGTAAAAAATCAATAGACCATATAGGTATGGGTCTATTTGAGACTGTATTTTGCTCTATTGATTTGTCTGTCCTCATGTCAATGCCACATTACATTAAATTACTTCAGCTTTTAAGTCGTGAAATCACGAACTATAAGGCCTTCAACCTTGTTCTTCAAGACGGTTTTGGCTACTTAGGTCCTTTGCTTTTTTATAAAAATTTAGAGTCAACTTGTCATTTTCTAGAAAAGTGTCCTGCTAGCCTTTTGATCAAGATTGTGTTGAATCTATAGAACAATATGAAAAGAACTGACATGTTAACATAATCAAAGCTTCCAATTCATGAACATCTGTCCATTTATTTAGGTCTTAAATTTCCCTCATCGATGTTTTATAGTTTTCAGTGTACAGGCCTCATGTCTTTTGCTAAATTTATGATTTATTTTGTCATTGTAAATGAAATTCCTTTTAAAATTTCATTTTCTAATTGCTTACTGCTAATAAGTAAAAACACAACTGAGTTTTGTATACTGACCTTGCCAAATTCGTTCATTGATTTTATTAGTTGTTTATTAGATTTCTGAGGATTTTCTGTATCAACAATCATTCTTTTCAATCTTTATGTCTGTTATTTCCTTTTCTTGCCTTATTGCACTGACTAGAACTTCCAGTACAATGTTGAATAGAGGTGATAAGCACAGACATCATTGCTATGTTTCTGATCTTAGGAGGAAAGTGTTTGGTGTTTCATCATTAAATATGATAGTGGTAGGTTTTTTTATTGTATATGCCCTTTATTAGATTAAGTTCCCTTCCAGTCCTAGTTTGCTGAGATTAAAAAAATCATAAATGGGTGTTAATTATGCCAAATGGTTTATCTCCATCTATTTAGAGGATCATAGATGATTTTTTTCCTTTATTCTATTGATATGGTAAAATACATTAATTAATTTTTCTGTTAAACCAACCATGCATGCCTGTGATAAACCCCACTTAACTATGACCCACTTAGTCATAGTTAATCATATTTTCTCATATATCACTGGATTATACATGCTAATATTTTAAAAGGAATTTTGGAATGTTTATGAGGGATACTGGATTATTATTTTCTTTTCTTATAAGGTTTATGTCAGATGTTGGTATCAGGGTTATACTGGCTTTATATAATAACTGTGTAGTTTTTCTTCCCCTACCCTCTGAAGGAGTTTCTGTAAGACTGGCAGTTTATTTGTTGGTATTTCATTGGCATCATTTAAAGTTTTGAGAGAATTTACCTATGAAACGATCTAGCCCTGGAGGAGTCTGCTTTGTGGAAAAGTTTTCATTGTGAATTCAATTTTTAAATTAGTCATAGTGGCATTCAGATTTTCTAAATCTTCTTGTGGCAGCTATGGTATTGTGTATTTTCAAGGAAATGGACTATTTCTTTTTTTTTTAATTTAAATTTTAGTTAACATATGGTACAATATTGGTTTCAGGAGTAGAATTCAGTGATTCATCACTTACATACAACACCCAGTGCTAATCACAAGTGCTATCCTTAGTACCCATCACCCAACTAACCCATCCCCACCCACTTCCCTCTGTCAACCCACAGTTTGTTCTCTATCATTAAGAGTCTCTTGTGATTTATTTCCCTCTCTTCTCTTCCCCACTTTCCATATGTTCATCTGTTTTGTTTCTTAAATTCCACATGAGTGAAATCGTATGGTATTTGTCCTTCTTTGTTATTTTGCTTAACATAATACAGTCTAGCTCCATTCACATTGTTGCAAATGGCAAGATTTCTTTCTTGATGGCTGAGTAATATTCCATTGTATATACATACCAATCTTTATTCATTCATCAGTTGATGGACACTTGGACTCTCTCCGTAATTTGCTATTGTTGACAATACTACTATAAACATTGGGGTGATGTGCCCCTTCAGATGTATATTTTTGTATACTTTGAATAAATATCTAATAGTGCAATTGCTGGATCATAGGGTAGTTCTGTTTTTAGTGTTTTGAGGGATTTCCATACTGTTCTACAGAGTGGCTAAGGAAATTGACTATTTCATGTAAATTGTCAAATCGATTGGCTAGAAATAGTTCAGAATATTGTTACTATTGTTAAGATTTCTACAGGATATGTGTTCATGTCCCTTATTCTCATTGCTGATGTTGGTAATTTGTGTTTTCACTCTTTTTTTCTTAATTATTATCATTAGTGTTTGTTAATTTTATTAATCTTTTAAAAGAACTCAATTTTGGCTTCATTAATTTTCTATTATTTGTTAACTTCTATTCCTATTTATTATGTACACCTTTACAATTATCTTGGGTTTAATTTATGCTTCTTTTTATAGCTCCTGAAAGTGGAAACATAAGTTATTGATGTTCAACGCTGTTCTTCTTAAAATATAAGCATGTGAAGCTGCGAACTTTTTTGGTGTGTTTATTGTTTTAGTGAAACCTATAATTTTCATAAATTGTACTTTCATTTTCATTCAGTTAAAATTACTTTCTAATTTCCCTTATGATTTATTCTTTAACTCAAAGACTTTTAGAAATATTATTTAACTCTCAAATACCTAGATTATTTCTTTGCCATTTCATACTGTGATCATAAAACATACTCTAAGATTCTAATCCTATGGAATTTATTGGTATTTCTTTTATTGCTCTCAGTAAGGTCTGTCTTGGTGAGTGCTTTGTGTGTACTTGATAAGATTCTGTAACTTGCACTTGTTGGGTGTAGTATTCTATAAATGTCAATTAGGTCAAAGTGGTTAATATGCCCAAATATTCTATATATTTGCTAATATTTTGTTTAATTTTTCTGATTACTGAAGAAAGGGATGTTAAAAACCTATAACTATTATTGTATATACTTTAAAGATCTGTTAGTAAATACATACATAGTTACGATTGTTATGTTTTCTTGTTAACTGACCTTTTTAGCATGATGAAATGTCCTTTACATGTCCTATAAAACTCTGTCTAAAGGTCTACTTGGCAATATTAATGGTGTCACACTGGCTATCTTATGCTTACTGTTGATATAATCTATCTTTTCCATCGTCTGGCTTCAAACTATTTGTGTTTTGTTTTGAGAGAGAGAGAGAGAGAGAGAGAGAGAGAGAGAGAGAGAGAAAGAGAGAGAGGCAGAGGAAGAGAGAGAGAGAATCTTAGGCAGGCTCCATGCTCAATGCGGAGCCTGATGTGGGGCTCAATCCCATTACCCTGGGATCATGACCTGAGCCAAAATCAACAGTCAGATGCTCAACTGACTGAACCACCCAGGCATCCCAAACGAATTGTGTTTTTAGATTTAAATTGTGTATCTCAGAGACAGCAGAAAGCCTTGATTTTATGCCAGTTTGACAGTCTTTGCCCTTTAACTGGAGTTTTTAGTCTATTTTACATTTAATGCAATTAATTGATACAGCTGGGATTAGGTTTACTATTTTCCTATTTCTTTTACATTGATACCTTCTGTTTTTTCTTTCCATTCTTTCTTTCCTCTCATATATTGTATTAACCAAAGATTTTGGTATTTTTAAAAAATTCCTCCAATGACTTAATTTTAGCTAGGCTTTTTTGGAAGTATTTGTTTTTAGTTGTTTTTATAGGTATTATACTATGCATCCTTATCATCAAACTTAGATATAATATTACACTAATTCACATAAAATGTAAGAATCTTGTAGTCATGCAATTCCATTAGTACTTTCTTATTCTTTGTGTGATTTTTGTCATTTATTTTACATCTATATACAGTTGACCCTTGAACAACAAGGGTTTGAACTGAACAGAGCCACTTATATGAGATTTTTAAAATAAATACTGTAAATATATTTTCTCCTCTTTATGATTTTTCTAACAATAATTTTTTCTCTAGCTAACTTTATTGTAAGAATACAGTATATTACACAGATAAAAATATGTGTTAACTATGTCATCGTAAGACTTGCAGTGAACAGCAGGTATTAGTACTTAAGTCTGGGGAATCAAAAGTTATATGTGGATTTTTGATGCATGAGGGGTTAGTGCCCCAACCCCTGCATTGTTCAACAGTCAACTATACATCATAACTCCCACAAAACAGTATTTTATTTTTTACATTAAATAATCTTTTATATTTACATATATATTTATTTTCTCCTGTATATAGTTCCCTCCTATAGGTTTGAGTTTCCATCTGATTTTATTACCTCTCAGCCTGACAAATTTCCTTCATCAGTTGTGGCACAGGCCTAATGGAATGAATTCCTCTCTGAATTTGTGCATCCAAGAGTCTTTATTTCACCTTCTGTTTTGAAGGATATTTTTGCTAGATTTAGAATTACGGCTTGACAGTTATTTATCTTTTTGGTTTTCTTTTTCGGCACTTTAAAGATGTTTTTGCCCTATATTCTAGCCTCTGAAGTTTCTAATGGGAATCCTTCAGTTAGTTATACGCTGTTTCCCTGCACATAATATGTCATTTTTCCTTGGCAACTTTCAAGAGTTTCTCTTCATCTTTAGCTTTTAGGAATTGTATGATTATGTTTCAAGATGTGGTTTTATGTGTATTTATCCTTCTTAGGGTTAGCTGAACTTCCTGTATTTGTAAGTTAATTTTTTTACCCAGTTTAGGAAGCATTCAGTTATTGTTTTTTCATATATTTTCCTGATCTCTTTTCTCTGCCCTTTCCTTCTGGGACTCCAAGTACATGTATATTAGACTACCTGATATTGTCCCATAATGCATTGAGGCTCTGTTCATTGCTTTTAAATCTTTGTTCTCATTGTTTTTCATACTGGATAATTCTTATTGGCTATCTAGTGAAATTTTCATTTCAAATATTGTTTTTTTCAGTTGCAGAATTTTCATTTGGTCTTTCTTTATTGCTTCCGTTTCCCTTCTTTCAGTCATTATGAAAATGTTTTTTTCCTTTATGTCCTTGAACATATTATAATAGATGCTTGAAAGTTCTTATCTGAAAATTCCAACATCTAGGTCATCTCAAGGTCTACGACAGACAACATTTTCTCTTGATTATGGATCACATTTTCCTATTTCTTCACATATCCTTTAATTTTTGGTTAATGAACATTGTCATGATATATTATAGAGATTTTAGAGTCTGTTTTCTTCCTTTAAATAACGTAGACTTTTTTTGTTCTCTCAAATTCTTAGCTGATCGCCTGAAACTTGTGGGTACTTAGTGTTACATTTTGTTATAAGACATTTTGGTTTTGTCTTTAGTTTTAGGATTAATCCTTTATTAAGGCATAGCCCCTCTGAGGTTTTGAAAAAAACCTCAAGGTGTTTACCAAGCTCTTATAATTGGATGGGATTCAAATTCCAAATTCTACAGGCAGTAGTTGTAGGCATTAGGCAGCAGTTGAAATCTCTGCTCAGTTTTTCAGCTTTCCAGTTATTGTTTTCCACTGGGCTCACTGGCATCTCCCCCACATATATGCAGTTTAGGGGTCATCCAAGGATTGAGAAGAATTTATAGAAAGAAGTGAAGCTCTATTTTATATGGTTCTTTGCTTTTTGGAACTTCCTCCCTTAAAGCCCATCTACTCTGGCAGCCCTGAACTCCATTTTCTGACACTTCAAGCAAATATGACTGTGGCTTTCTCCTTGAATTCTAGTTGCTCTTTGTGGATTGAAAGAACCCTCAGGGAGAAGCTGTATAAATGCAGATCTCACCCAGTTCAATTCACTCAGTCCAATTTCCTTCTTTCAAGGAACAAATTTCCAACATTATCTGCCTTCTTTTAGTCAGCATATAATAATACCTTCAAATAGTTGAAAAAATATTTTGTCCAGAGTTTATAACAGTTATCCACAGGAGAGGTAATCCAATATAATCTCTTCCATTACTGATATAACTTAAAATTTTAAAATGTTTATTCATTTTTGAGAGAGAGACAGAGACAGAGCATGAGCAGGGGAGGGGCACAGAGGGAGACAGAATCTGAAGCAGGCTCCAGGCTCTGAGCTGTCAACACAGAGCCTGACGCGGGGCTCAAACCCACCAACTGTGAGATCATGATCTGAGCCAAAGTCAAATGCTTAACTAACTGAGCCACCAAGGCGCCCCAATTATTGACATAATTTATTGACATAAATTTCTCTCACAGAAATTTTAACTTATGGTGTGTGTGTGTGTGTTAAGAATAAATTATACCGGGGCGCCTGGGTGGCGCAGTCGGTTAAGCGTCCGACTTCAGCCAGGTCACGATCTCGCGGTCCGTGAGTTCGAGCCCCGCGTCGGGCTCTGGGCTGATGGCTCAGAGCCTGGAGCCTGTTTCCGATTCTGTGTCTCCCTCTCTCTCTGCCCCTCCCCCGTTCATGCTATGTCTCTCTCTGTCCCAAAAATAAATAAAAAACGTTGAAAAAAAAATTAAAAAAAAAAAAAAAAGAATAAATTATACCTTTCATCTTTATGAATACTCATAGGATCATTAAATAATACATCCTGAGGGAATCCTCATGTATTATCCAGACTATTCTGTCCTACCAAGCAATGACTATCTAAAGCTTATGATTAATCTCCTGCTTTTATTCATTCATGTATTAGTTTAAGGTGTACAGCATAATGATTTGACATACCGTTGACCCTTGAAAAATGTGGTTGATGCCCCAACCCACAGGCAGTCAAAAATCCATGTATAACTTTTGACTCCCCCAAAACTTAACTAATAGTGTACTGGTGATTGGAAGCCTTACTGATAGCATAAACGTCAAGTAACACATATATTGTATGTTATATGATTTATATACTGTATTGGTACAATAAAGTAAGCTAGAAAAAAGAAAATGTTATTGGGAAAGTCATAAGGAAGAAAAATTACATTTACAGTACTGTATTTATTGAAAAAAACCCCACATATAAGCAGATCTGTGCATTACAAACCTATGTTGTTCAGGGGTCAACTATATGTATATACTGTGAAATGATTACCACAATGTCTAGTTAACATCCACAACCACACATAGTTATAATTTTTTTTCTTGGTTTGAGAACTTCTAAGAACTATTCTTTTAGCAACTTTCAAATATACAGTAGAGTACTATCAACTATAGTTGTCAAGGTGTACATTGTATCCCCAGGACTTATTTTACAACTGGAAATTTGTAGGTTTTAACCACCTTCCCCTATTTTGCTCATCCCTCACTCCCCTGGTTCCTATCTCTGGCAACCACAAATCTGTTGTTTTTTTTTTTTTTTTTTTTTTTAGGATTCCGCATATATACTGAGATCATATGGCATTTGTCTTTGTCTGACTTATTTCGCTTGGCGTAATGCCTTCAAGGTCCATCCCTGTTGTTGAAAATGGCAGGATTTCCTTCATTTTTTATGGTCAAATAATATTCTATTGTGTGTGTATATGTGTGTGTGTGTATGTACATCACATTTTCTTTATCAGTTCATCCATTAGTGATCACTTGGTTTGTTTCCATGTCTTGGCCATTGTAAATAATGCTGATCTCTTGCTTTAAAAGAGGCTGAGGAGGAAAGATGCTTCTTTAGGAAATGAGCTCCCTGTGGGGACACTCCCAATTAAATGCTATAATTTAAACTCATATAATAGCTTCATTACAGGGTCACTGAATTATACAGACAGATGAATGTATAAGCATTACTGAAGCTGAGTTTGTCCCATTAAACCATGGATGTTAAAGAGGTATCTTTCCCCATGTTTTTGTGTGTACGTTATCTACACTTTTCTTTGCTTTGCTTCTTCACCCCTTCAGCAACAAAGGAACTCATCACTGCTGGTCTGTTTTACTTGGGTTCTTACACCTTACTTAATATCCTGGCATCTATACATTCCCCATTCTCCTGACCTGACTTCTGTATCCTTCTGGTTGTTCTGAGCCTTAATGTTATGGGTTGAACTGCTTTCCCACAAAATTCTCATGTTGAAGTCCTGGACTCCAATACTTCATAGTGTAACCTTATATGGAGACAGGGTCTTTATAGGGGTAATAAAGTAAACACGAAACCATTAGGGTGGGCCCTAATCCAATATAACTGGTATTTTTATAAAAGGAGAAATTTGGATCAGAGACATACACAGAAGGAAGAGTATGTGAAGAAACACAGGGGGAATATGGCCATCTGTAAAACAAAGGCTGGGACAGCAGATCCCTCCTTCACAGAAGAAACCAATCCTACTGACTGATCTTAGACTTCCAGCCTGCAGAACTATGAGACAAAAAATTACTGTTGTTTAAGGAACCCAGTTTGCGGTACTGTGTTATGGCAGCCTTAGCAAAATAAAACTAATGTATTAGTTTTATTATTTTAACAAATAATCTGATCACAGTTTTTCAACTTGATTCTGACTCAAGGCTTTCCTTTGTCTCCTTTGATCTACTCACCTCTCAGTTTGGTAAATGGGCAAAAAAGCAAAATAACTGATCTGTGTCTTAATTTTTTTAACTTAATTCAAATGACTTTCCTGATCCTAGATTTCTTGTATTATAAAATAAGGATATTGCTCCTGCCCTACCCGTCTACCTAAGTAAAACTCAAATAAGGTACTGCACAGAAAATATAAAATGCTACACAAATCTCAGGCATCCTGAGTCATTGCTCTTTGTTCATTATATGTTCTTCCTCTTGCCAAATTATGAGAGAACTAGTTAGGGGGTTCAAGTTCAGAATTTTCCACTTTTTAAAGAAAAACCCTTTCAACCTAAGACTTTATTTTGCTACTTCTAGTTCAAGAGGCAGATGTGAGGTAGATGATGAATGTGGGATGATACTTCAAGTTTTTACCATTCTGGCATCTCCAGAGGGTTTAAAAGAATTCCTCAAACAACATATTTATTTTAATAAGAAACTAACATAAGGAAACCAATTTTTTATAGAGAATAGGCTTTTTAGAAAGCATAAGAGAAGAAGAACTAATAGTACATCAAACTGCATTAATAAAACTAGGATGTGTATTAAATGTGATTTTAAAATTTGTAAAATTAAATGTGGGATGTTAGCAGTTCTTCAACATACTTTATATGTTCCTTTGTTTTTAAAACCATTTTGTTAATGAGAATTTGAAAAATTGTTGTTTCTACAATAATACGCATTTTTATAAAATTATAGAACTTATTCCCAAACAGCTTATAGTCTAGTATATTGATTCTTATCCAGTTTCAAATGTTACTCAAAAGAACCAAAATTTGAAATGATTCTACCCTTTTCAGTTCTCTAGAATGCCTCCAGATGGCATTAAAACCCTTTTCCCATTATATTTTGCAGCACAAAAATTTAAAAATTAGTACTATTTGAACCACTTAAGACTAGTCACATTCATTATATCATCAGAAATCATGACAGTAGAACTATTTAGAATTTTTAGGACAATATTTTAAGAAAGACAAACATGTAATTATATCTTTTGTGAAATATATAGCCCTCTGATACACACCAAAGGATCTTCCTAGAATGAGAAACAGATCTTGGACAAAATAAGACATTCAATAATATTGTATCATGAGGTGTGGTATCTAATGAATAGCATTTTAGATGCTGAGCAATATGAGCACTGGCTCACACATAGATAAATTCACAAAGCTGTCTCATAATAAGAAAACTTATCTTGCCCCTCAGAGTAATAAAAATAAAGATTCTTAAGGAGCCAACCTGTGACTGATTCCTGTGAAGCTAAAGTAATTTGCTAGCTCGTGAATTATTTTATTTAAACTTTGGGATATAAATTTGGTATCAAATTAATCATTAAAAATACACTTGGATTCTTTGAGTACTGAGAGGAAAAAGACAAAAAATAGAGAGTGAGGAACACATGCTTTCTAAGTGCCTTTTCTTATGTTTTTAAAATTGCGTTTGTGAATTCAAAAACATGACAAATTTGAGATTCCAGAGATATTCATCATCGTATTTTTCACACAATTCCAAGGTGAGGTTGGAGATGGCAGGCTTTTAAAAATGACATTGATTGGTACTTCATCGTGTGTATGACAGAATACCTCCCAGAATATGTGAAAAGTCACACAGTTATTTAGGACAGGGCTGAAAATCTCCAACCAAATTCTAAAGGGTTTGTCTCCTTTCTCCCCAATGACACACACCCTGAAATCTAACTACATTTCTATTTTATCAGGAGGAGTATTTACATTTTTAAGATCACTCTTACTGTGCTAAAGCATAAGAAAGACTTCAAAATGTGTCTGCATCCAAAAGCATTGAAAGACATCATCATGAGAAAGAGAACCACAGGCTTCCTTCCATTATTATTATTACTCTTACGTGATATTTGCACTGTTTCATACTACAGACATATTATCTGGATAGAAACAGGAAAGAGACTTACGATGTATTCGATGTGCCATTGTCAGGACTCTCTGGCTCAGCATCACCTTTCTCTTAAAAAGGAAGCAGACAAAAAAATGTCAACATGTGAGTGTTACTGTCTTTAAGATTTAAGAGAGATTAAATATATTTCAATGCTCCTATTAAAAATCTTTCAAAATGTGCAGCAGGAGGCTTTTAAAACATCTTTTTATTGTCTGAGAACTGGATTGTCAAGTAATTTCTTCTATCTATTACAATTGCCCAGGCATGGATCTGTGAGTAGGTACTAGGAGCTGTTTGCAAACAACCAGAGGTTCAGAGTGGAGACCCTGCCAAAAGATGAATATCTTACAGATGGAACCTGTTTCCTTCCATTTCATTTTACAGACAATTTAAGGAAATAAACTTCATTAGCATTCTAACATGCAAGGCATTTTGACCTTTGATCCCTTTTGCTAATACAAGCAGGTCAGGTTCCACAAGAAGGTGGAGGAGAGAACTGTACAGAACACTGATAGATTACAAGATCCCCAAGATGTATACCCACTGAAAGTCCTGGCAGAAGCTTTTGGGGACCCCTGAATTAATGCAGAATAAGGTATAAACCAGAAATCCTTCCAGACCATTTGAAAGTCTAGCTAAAGAAATGTTTCTGTGGTTTGTGGTCATCAAACACTTAATAGGTTTTAATTAAGGGAGTCTGGAACCAGTTCACTTTTAGTAGTTTTAAATGGCAAATTCTTCTAGCAATAGACATAATGTAATTCTTCGATCCTTGGCCATTGAGGGTTTGAACCATGCATCCTTATTTTGTAAGGTGCTTCTTTTTATTTCCTTGAGGCTAGGGGAAGGAAGGGGGAGGGTCATGACTTGCAAGTGTGAGTCGGCTAGAGTTATGATGATTGTGTGGTGCTAACAGTTGAGTAAAGCCTAGAAAAGGTTGTGGGTTGTAAGAAATGGGCTTGATGGCGGCCACTTGCTTTTGCTTTGCCCTTTCAAGTCAGGCCTAGCCATCTTGTAGAACCTCAGGCCAATGGCACTAGATGAGCCTCCCTTGTCAGCAGGTGACATTAGCTTGTGGTCACCTAGTCTCAGGAATGATTACATGATTAACATGATGTAATTATGTTTAACTTATTTTCATGATGAACACATTCCAAAGATATCACCCAAACTGAACTCAAAAGTAAATTTTACAGGGGATCCTGGGTGGCTCAGTCAGCTAGGTGTCTGACTTTGGCTCAAGTCATGATCTCACGGTTCATGAGTTCAAGCCCTGTATTGGGCTCTGTACCGTCAGCACAGAGCCTGCTTTGGATCCTCTGTCCATTCTCTGTCCCGCACCCCACCCCCACCCCCCCAACCCCACCCACCGGTTTTCTCTCTCTCTCAAAATAAACTTAAAAAAAGGAAACTTTACAATTTCTCCTTTTTTTAATAGAAAATTAAAGAGTTGTGAGGGAAAAAAGGCACAGTTACATATATAGTTCACACATCTATCTCAGATATAACTCTGTTAATATGTCTACACAGTGCCAGAAAAACCATGAGGGACAGTCACTTTGTTAAAAAGCCACAAAATTGATTTAGGTGCCTTGATAACAAACACTGATTAGACAAAGCCCCAGTACAAAGGAATCCATTTTGAAATAAAAGTAGAGGCAGCAAATAAACAAACTTGCTTTCAAGCTCATAGTTTGATACTATATTTTTGTCTTCCAGGCCAGTCTGTGGTGTACTTATATAGGAGACATGTAAGTCCTCATCAACTGGTTCTAGTGCTGGAAAATAACCTAATTTAGTTCTTTCCAGGATCATTTTTCCACTAAGTAACCATGCTTCCTGCCAGAATGCCAAAATAAGAGCTGTAACACCTGTATTATGTAAGACAAAACTAAATGCAGGTTTAATTTCTGAAACATATTGATATATTTTCCCCTTTAATTTGGGAAAACTGGTTACTTTCCTGAGTTTATAGCCACTGGTAATAACCCCATGTAAAATCTTAATCAAGAATGTAAAACAGCAGGTTCAGGAGCAGCAGGCAATAGTAAACATTGCTAAACAACTTCTGTCAAAAACCCAGAAAATCAATAATATAAACAGAGACAATTATTTGGATGTTTGAATAAGTATGTTTTACCTTGAGCAACAATGCTGTCAGATAAACTGCAGGCTGATAGGGTACAGGCCTTAGTGCACATGGGATCTGGGGGCTGCAGGAATTGTGGGCTGGATCAGCTCAGGGACAAAGCTGCAGCTGATGATCTCTGCTCTTAGCAGCACTTATGTTGTGGCAACAGGGAAAAACAGAATAGGAAGGATACAATGGGGCCAAACAGGGCATTTATAGATGGTCCTAGAGAGAGTGTTCTCTGACTTTGGTGCTGATAATGAATTAATCTTTCTGGGGGAAAAGTAAGCTCAGAATGGAGAAGACAGGGATTAAAGCTGTGTTTGTCATTCACAAAGAATAAGACATAAAATTCTCAACATCTTGAAATTTTAGGTGATGCAATTTCTGAAGTTAACTTGAAATGTTTAAGTACATAAGCCATTAAGAATCATAGTCTCTTTTTCAGGACCCAAGGGAAAATAATAAATGTATACTAGAAAACTCTTGACAAAAAAATTCTTAGTTGGATGCTCAGATGTTTCCCTGCAGCCACCAAAGAAGACTTTTTGGGGTCACCCTGGTTATTTCAGCTGTTTTCATGATAGATACCACACTGGTCTCTGTATTGATCATTAAGAAACTGGACATAAAAGAATGGCTCAGGAGCAGTGTGGTTATTTTGCATGTGGAAATATAATTACAGAGAGGAAGAGGGCACAAAAAAATGAGCCATAGGATATATATATCTACATACACATGTAAACGCATAGGTATGTATATATGTATATTATATGCATACTTTCAGTTTGATGCTCCATATTTGTCTACTTGAGCCTTCCACAGTACTTAAACATATACTACATGCTTCATATAGGTCTTCTGTCTCATGACCTGTCATGAATACAGAATCCCTGTTACAGTAGTGGAGGAAGAGGAGAAAGGTACACTCACCACTGAGATGAATATACAGTTTGAGGTATGAAACAGCTTGATGGCCCCAATAGGCCACTTAAAAAAAAAATGACAGTAGCTACACTTTTAATCCAATAAATGCACTGAGGACTTAAACGCTGGGCACTCTAGCAAGCATAAAGATAAATAATACCTAATTCATGCTCTTTAAACACAGAACATGACTGCACTCCTGGAGTATGCACTCTCCATCAACAGTGCTACAAGGTGGACTACAGACTGTTGAAAGGGAATAAAAATACACCTGCGTTAAGCTGTATTATGCTGCAGAGGGAAGTTGCTATACTATAACTTTTCTTTTTTTTTTTTTTAAGTTTATTTTATTTATTTTGAGAGAGAGAGAGAAAGCGCGAGCAGGGGAGGGGCAGAGAGAGAGGAGAGAGCAAGAATCCCAAGAATCTCCATGCTGGTAGTGCAGAGTCTGACATGGGGCTCCAACCCAAGAACCATGAGATCAGGACCTGAGCCACCCAGGCACCCCTATGACTTTTCTTTAAAATGAAAGTAATCCATGTTTGCAGTGTTGACTTTGCTAGCTTTTGTTTTTAGTTATGTTAGCCCTTCAACAACTATGCTCAGTGATATACTTGTTTCTAGATGTAATGACTTTAGACTGTGTAACGATTTCTGTTATCAAAGATGAGACTTAAGGTACTTAATATACTACCATCTCTGCTTACAATTCTTACTAGTCTATTATTACTTTTAGTGCCTCTACTGGGTATTTATAACCTTAAGTTTAACCTTCTATTTCTTGATTAATCAACTACTGACAGTATCTTTTCCTGTATACTATGTGAAATGTGGAAATTCATTCATCTATTCTTCCCTCCTGCCTTCCCTCTCTCCACTGTACACAACTCTGCACAGCTATACGTTTCCTTCTACATAGCCAAGATTTAAAATATTTATATTCTGTTCAGTAATTATTAATGAGTCACCCTCATTAATATTAATTTAATTAATAATTTAATTTTTGGAATTGCCTATAGGCCAATTAGAAAAATTACAAACCAATGAATAATAGGATTTATAATATTATAATGATTAAATATTAGTCACTAAAGAACCAAGAAGTAAGACTGGATGTGTACAGAAAGGAATGTCATAAACCCAAATGAAGGCAAGTGTTCCTGGCATTTCAGTCAAATGTATTCCCATTCTTACATTTCATCATGCCACATGTTAATCTGTCTCAAGTAAAGGCTATACTTTTCCTTAAAAAAATGTTCAATAGAGTATGCATTTAATGTACATAAAATGTATATGTATATGAAAGTGTACACATGAAGTTTTAAAAAATTAAAATGAGTTAACTTTGAAAACATCTTCCAGGCCAGGAAGTGGGTATTACCAAGAAATAACCCAGAAACCTTCTATTTCTGCCATCCCCACCAGCTATCTGGAAATGGAATCTTGTGTTAATCATTCCTTTTCTTTTCTTAATAGCTTTTACCATCCATGTATTCATTAGCAAATAAAATATTCTTCAGTTTTGTCTGATTTTAAATTTTATATAAATGGAATCATACTGTATGCATTCTTTTGAGACTTCCTTCTGTCACTCAACATTATGATTTTGAGAGTCAGCCATCATGATGTATTGTGGTGTTGATCATTCTCACTGTGGTGTAGCAACCCCTTATAAGAATATACCATCATTTCCTTACTCGTTTGACTCTTGATGGACATTTAAGTTTTTTTCATTAGAATGATGTCATTACACACATTCATGAACCTCCTTCTTTGTGCATGTGTTAGGAGTTCTGAGACGTGGGGCTTACATATTCTTAACTTTACTGGAGAATCTTAAACTGGTTTCCAAATTAACTTATAGTTAAGATTTAAAAGGTTTTTCTAACATAATAATGTAAAATGTAATTTCATTGTGGTGTTTGCATATCTGAGTACCAATGAGGAGATATATTGTGCTTGCTCTCTGTGACATTCTCTTTAAACCCTTAAAAATTTTTTGTAGTATTCTTTTTTTTAACTCATAGAAGAAAATAACTACTTTCTTGATACAAATCTCCTGTCACATATATACATGCACACACAGAGACTCTCCTTAAATAATTTCTCCCAGTGGGAGTCTTTCTACTCCTTTTCTGGTATCTTTGGATGATTATAAGTTCTCAATATTAATGTACATGAATTTATCAACATTTTCCTTTATTTGATATCTTTTTTATTTTAATAAATATATCATAAAGATGTTCTATATTATCTTTTGAAAGTATAGAATTTTAATATTAACATTTAGGTATTTAAAAAATACCTGGAAAAGTTTTTGTATATGGTGTCATATATTAATTTCATTTTTTATCCCTATAGATAATCAATTATTCTGGTACTATTTATTAAGAAGCCCATTCTTTCTCCATTGGTCTACATTATCAGCTCTGTAATAAATCTAGTTTTCACACATTTGTGGATCTGTTTCTGGGTCTTCTGTTTCATTGATCAATTTGTCTATTACTATCTTCATTACTTAGCTAAAAAATATGTACTTATTTTTAATACTAGTAAGGCCAGGCTCGAACCTTGTTCTTCTTCAGGAGTGTCTGAGCTATTCTTAGCCCTTTGTTATATCACATACATTTGAGAATCAACTTGTCGTTTTCCACATACACAAAAGTGAAGTTATAAATTTGCTGTCTGCTGGATCCTATTGCTACCATTGAGAAGTCAACTGGAAGTCTAATTGTCGTTTTTCTGAAGATATTAAAGGGTATTTTAAGATTTTTTTTATCTTTGTGATTTTCAGTTTAACTATAATGTGTCTAGTGTGGACCTCTTTTTATTTATCCTGTTTAATATTCATTGAGTTCTTTCAATCTGTGTGGTAGTGTCTTTCAATTCTGGAAAATTTTCAGCCGCTTTCTCCTTTAATATTTACTCTGTTCCCTTAGCTCCTTCTGGAATTCTAGTTGAATATACATTAGACCTCTCACTTTATCCCTTATGTTCTTTTCTTTTACTTTTTTTTTTTGGCCGCAGGGGCAAGGGGGAGGACAGAGAAAGTGCAAGAGCTGGGGACAGGGGCAAAGGAAGAGAGAGAATCTTAAGCAGGCTCCACACTCAGTGCAGAGCCTGACATGTGGCTCAACCCCACAACCCTTGGACCATGACTTGAGCCAAAACCAAGTCAGACACTCAACCAACTAAATCACCTGGGTGCCCCTGTCCCTCATGTTTCTTAACTTCCATTTTGTATTTTCCATTTCTCTAGGCTGCATTCTAGATAATTGCTTAAGTCCAATTTTGCAATTCATTACTTTTTTCTTCAGTGATGTCCAATCGTCTGCTGTTAAGCCTAAGGAATTCTTATTTTCTATTTTTATTTTCTCAATTATAGAGGTTCTGATTAGTATGTCTTCAAATCTTCTCTTTCTTTACCACATTTTCAATCTTCTCTTTTATTTATTGAAATTAAAGTAAGCACTCTTGTTTTGTATTTTGGGCTTGGTAATTCCAATCTCTCAAGTCTTTGCAGGTCTAATTCTCTGCCATCTGTTTTTCATTGCTTTTGTTTATAGTCTCTTATTTTCTTGTTTATGAGTTGTTTTGATAGTGAGTTTTTCATTTCTTTTAGAATTCTATTTTTATTCTTCTTCTTCTTTTCCATTTTCTTTCTTTTCTCTTTCTGGTATCCCTATTAGTTGGATTTTGACCTTTCCTCCCTGATTGATCTTCCATGTATCTTACCTTCCTTTTGTATTTCCTTCTGTCTTTTGCTTAATATCCAGAAAAAGAAAATGTTTTCAACCTTACATTCTAGATTCCAGACTTCAGGTATTTATTTTAATTTTTTAAGTTTTATTGGCCATATTTAAATTCTCAAGTGCTCGTTTATTCTCTAATGACTTCTTTTTCATGCCATTCTGTTCCCTTTATATTTAATACAAATAATTTCAATTTTTTTCTGAAGGCTGTAATGATACTTGCAACTTTTTTCTTCTGTTCTTTGAATTAATATATTGATTCCCTTAGGGCCATTCCTTCTCTTTGATGCTCCTTGGTTATATATTCACATTTTTGAATGAAAATGGGTTGGTTAATGAAGGTAAATAGTGTGAATTTCCTGTACTGGTACACCGATCTCTTTTCCTAACACTCCTTTGCCTTGGAGGGAAGGGCTGATTTAGAACTCTTTGTAAGTGGATAGGGTTTGGTGACTCAAAGGCTTTATTTAGGGTTCAAAAGAGAGGCCTCAGGCAAGCTGGGAGCCCTAACCCTACACTCCAACAAAAGTAGGAAGTACTTCAGTCTGAGTATTAGTATTTTTTGTTTCCATCTTCAGCAAACTTGACTCTTCTTTTGCCAACCACACATGTCTATTTTTAAGGTCTGGTGTCATCTCAGAATCTGTTCTGCTTCTCTCTTATTAAAGTTCCAGTCATTAAGTGGAACTTCGGGTCAGCTCTTCATTTTCTTAGTAAATGTAACTATTTTTTTTTGTCTTTTGGATTTTTGGGGGAGAAAAACCAGACTGGATGCTCTGTATAAGAAAACAGTTAGGATGGGGGTTGAGGTAATTGGTAGAAGAATGACCCAGGTCTTCCTATTCATGATCTTCCCTGCCAGGATGATCAAACAGTATAGTCCTTTCTGCTTCTGTTTTCCAGAAACTCAACAGAACGTCTGGTTTGTTGATTGCATCCCCTCGTGTTCTCAGTGCTATTATGGATTTATTTCCATTACTATAGCTTTTGGTTAGTTAAATAGGGATTCTAAAGAAAGGGGAAGAGGTGCTTATGCGTAGTCTTCCTCTTGAACAGGACACTCTCATAACTTTTAAAAAACACAGACATATATCATCTATTTTAATATTTAAGTTTCTCAATGCTTAAAAAGCTTATATTTTATAATATTAAATTAATCAGTACTTCAACAAAATGACTAGAGTATCCATCTTTTAAAAGATTTGGATTAAAAGAATTTCTGTTTAATTCACACACTCTTTCCCTTTAGTATCGACATACATACTTTTGCTAATTTCAAAAAGAAAAAAGCATTGACCTGGGGCGCCTGGGTGGCTCAGTCGGTTAAGCATCTAACTTCGGTTCAGGTTGTGATCTCACTGTTTCATGGATTCAAGCCCCATGTCAGGCTCCGTGCTGATAGTTCAGAGCCTAGACCCTGCTTCAGATACTAGATCTCCCTCTCTCTGTCCCTCTCTCTCTCTCTCTCTGTCTCTCTCAAAAATAAACATTAAAAAAAAAGCTTAAAAAAAAAAGGAAAAAAGCACTGACCTAAAGTGGTGATGCTTAGTCTGTCAATCCACACATACATATTTGTGTTTGGTGTCTCTCAAGTTCAGTTTTTTTTTTCTATTTTCTACCTATTTACTGGAGTCAGAATTCCAGAAATATTCCAAACAATAATGATTCCAAACCAAAAATAAAACACAGCACTGGAACTACTGGTGGCATCAGCTCTCCTAAAGTTTTAAATATGCCATAATCTATAGAAAAAGCTCAGATTTTTAAATAGTGGTATTACCTTTTTATAGATGTACTTGGCTTTTGGGGGATTGGTTGGGAAAAAAAATCTCCCTACCCCAAGAAAAGAGGAAGTCAATCACAAATTTCCCTAGACAACGAAATGCCAGAGAGTATACCACACAAGGCAGGTGTCACTTCACATTTCATACAAGATGGGGTCTGCTTTACATAATCTAAACTGTAGTATAAGCATGAGGATTTATGACATGCCATAAAAATATGCCAGATGCATACAAAGTCAAAGTATATAGTTCTTGGACAAGAATTCAAATCCACTGTGAAATGACAGGGGTCAAGGTAGTGAAATACAGTCTGTTGTCTTTGGGGTAGAGATCCTGGAATACAAATCCTGGCAGTCATTTTTCATTTAGCCATGTGATCCTGGGTTAGTTACTGTCTTCAAAATCTCATTTTCATCATGTGTAAAATGGGGATGGTAACGCCTACCTTATATGGCTATGGTTAGGATTAGGTGAAATAACACATCAAGGCACTGGAACATAGAAGAGACTCAACAGCTATTTCCTTTGTTCTTTATGTCAAAAACTCTAAGCTCCGAGAAAGTACATTCATTCATCGATTATGTTCTCTTTACTCTGAACTGTTTAAGTTCAAATGGAAAGAAACAGTGAGGAAAGTAATGGCAACTCTTCTGTATACTCTAGCATGTTTTTTAGTATGTTCATAAGGCATATGATGCTGATACTGCACATCTCATGAAGGACTTAATCAGGCATTTCTTCTAATTTCTTTTCTTACCAGTGAATTTATAGTCTTCTTCAGATTTCAAGTCCCTTGGCCTTTCGCCACTTCACCAGTGCTTGTGCTCACAGCAAATCCCAAAAGAGGGTGGGATAATTAAGTGATATTGCCTTTGTGTCATTATGCCATCATTCCCCTTCCCTGACCTTTCTCTAACTGTGCATTAAAAGTCCGGGCTTCCTAACACATTTGTCTGGATGTCTTTTCTCCTCAAGCCTTCTGTCTCACAGACGCTCAGTGGGTGAGCCTCAGTTCCAAAGATGCATTTACTAGCTCAGAGTGATTTTCATGTTCAAACATAGCTTTGTAATTGGCAAGGGGTGCTCTTAGCTGACTGGCTGGTTTTGAGACTAACAATGCCCAGTCTTTGTGAGTGTGCTTTCATGACATGGACAAATTTTTTATTAAAAATTTTTTTTAATGTTTTATTTATTTTTGAGAAAAAGAGAGAGAGACAGAGTATGAGTGGGGGAGGGGCAGAAAGAGAGGGAGACACAGACTCCGAAGCAGGCTCCAGGCTCCGAGCTGTCAGCACAGAGCCCGACGTGGGGCTCGAACTTATAGACCGTGAGATCATGACCTGAGCTGAAGTTGGACATTTAACCAACTGAGCCACCTAGGTGCCCCGGGTTATGCATTTTTAATGCTCAAGAAGATACTAACACCAATTACTTCATGCCAAAGAAGAGAACTAAAACACTACTTCATGAAACAATAACATTCTTTCTTTGACGATAAAGCCTGTATGTTTTATTAGGCACTGGTTTCAATAAGAAATTCCTTCTTAGATATTGCAGCCTGCCTATCTCTGGAAGAGGGCATGATATCTTCATGCATTCTAAGGTCATTTATCTTGAGGTCTTCTAATTTGTTCTCTTGGCCCACTCATTTTTTTTCAATTTAGGTAACTCATTAGTTGTCTTTAAAGGTTTTTTTCCCTCCTCATATACCAGAGACCAACCATAATAGAGCATAGTGTTCCTTCTTCCTAGCATTCCTTTGAAATTCACCATTTTATGTTTGGCACCTCCTTCCCTTGAATAAAGATGGAGGAGCACTCAAGATCACCTTGAATCTTATCCATTTGGGCAGTACTTGAACCAATGGTCCTCTTTTCCCTGACTTGATTTTGGTTTTTTGGTGAAATTCCTTCTCAACCTACAGTCTATTGCATGCACCTTCCCTTCCTCACCCACTCCATCTCCCACCCTCCACATATGAAGCTGTAGAAAGAAGTCTTTCTTACTTGGATTATTGTGTCCAGAGGAAACAAGCTGAGAGTCCTAAAAGAACAAGAAATATCAATTAATTTTCTCATTTTGACTTTCAAAATCTAAGTTGAATATGAGGTCTACTACTAGTCACCCAGACCCTAATCTCTAATCATGATCTCTACTGTAATGAGAAACATTTATCTCAATGTCCTGGCTAAGCAGTTCTGGTAAAAACAGTTCACAACCATTTATCTTTTGTGTTGTAGACTTCTGTTTATTGAGGTGAAATTCATGTAACAAAATTAACCACCTTAAGGTGAATAGTTCAGTGGCACATGGTGTGCCACAATTACCTCTATTTGGTTGCAAAATATTTCCATCATTCCTAAATAAAACTCCTTGCCAGTTAGGCAGTATCTCTTCATTCCCCCGGCTCCCCTCAGGCCCTGATAACCACCAATCTGCATCCTAAATTTATCTATTTTGGATATTTTGGGGAGTGGAATCACAAAATATGTGACCTTTGGTGTCTGGCTTCTTTCACTTAGCATAATGTTTTGGCAATTCATCCAATACTTCATTCCTCTTTATGGCCAAATAATATTCCATTCTATGTATATACAACAGTTCATTTAGCCATTCATCCATTAATGGATATTTGGGCTGTTTTCACCTTTTGGCTATTGTGAATAGTGCTATGTACACACATGTGTATGTAGCTGTTTCAGTCCCTGTTTTCAGTCCTTTTGGGTATAGACCTACAAATGGAATTTGTAGGGTCATATGGTAATTCTATATGAAACTTTTTGAGGAGCTACCAAACTGTTTTTCAAAATGACTGAATCATTTTTCATTTTTACCAGCCATGTATGAGGGTTCTGGTTTCTTCACATCCTCACCAACACTTGTCATTTTCTTTTAATTTTTAGAAATTTTATCATAGCAATCTTAGTATGTGTGCTTTGATATATATATTTCCCTAACATTTTCATGTTTTTGTTAGACATCTTATATCTTCTTTGGAGAAATATCTATTTAAGTACTTTGCCCATTTTAAACTGGGTTGTTTGCCTTTTTGTTGTTGAGTTGAAAGAGTTCTTTATATATTCTAGATAATAGACTCTTATCAGACATATGATTTACAAATATTTCCTCCCATTCTGTCAGCTGTCTTTTCACTTTATTGGTAATGTCCTTTAATGCACAGTTTTTTTTTCACTCGTTTCAAAACTCCAACAGTTTAATAACAAATGCTTCCTCACCCTCACCCCATCACATAATGCACAGAAGTTCTTAATTTTAATGAAGTTCAGTTTATTTAATTTTTGTTGTCATTGTTCATGCTTTTGGTGTCATATCTGAGAATCTGCTGCCAAATCCAAAGTCATAAATTTATCTATATGTTTCCTTCCATGAGGTTTATGGTTTTAGTTCATATTACTAGGATTTATTTATTAGGATTTATTATATTGCTGACTTTTAATCTAACCCACTTCCCTTTGATTCTCTACTCTCATCACCTTTCTGCAGATGAGGCCAGCATCCAGACCCCCAGGGACACTCCAATGAACAATTGTTATCAGTCTCATATTGGTGACGGAAAGATTACTACAGATTTCCACTTACCTGAAACGGTGGAAAGTCAGTACTCCATAGTATTTTGAGTTTAGTTACTGTTTAGGTAAACAGTGATTGAATCTCATTTTATTTGCATTAAAGTGGAATACTAAATTTTGTTTTGGGAATTCACATCCTTCTTCCTTGCAAAATTCCCATTTAGTACGAAATATAAGGAGAGTTACGAAAGAATGAATTAATTGAGATGGTAGGAATGTAAAAGAATAAGCACAGCATATAAAATCCAGTGGAACTTCTTTATAATTTTAGTGCATGGGACAAAAACTGAGTGAAATGGAATTCACTTCTATTATATAGTTTAAAATATTTTACTAGAAGTTTGCTCCATGAATATGTTTGTCATGGGACAGGAGATGTCCTTTAATGTGACTTGTTGCATATTCAAACCCATGTGATGTTTTAAAAAGGAATCCACTGGAACAGTACAAAACCAGCCAGACTATTGGGTGGGGGCTGGGTGGGAAAGTCAGGAGCGGAAGGGATTCCCACTCTGCTAGGCTGACTGAATCACACACAGATGCTTTTAATATCAATGTTGGTTATAATGAGCTATTCATCTGCAGAAAAAGAAGCTCAACTCTTAACCTGAGATTCAGGTTTTGGAAACAGTGTATTAAAATGAAATACACTGCTGGTCCTGAACTGATGGGCTAAAGTATAATCCTCATAAATAAATGATTTGGCCCTACTTTGGATAGTTGGTACTAAGAAGATGTCCACAGTTAAATCCTTCAAATGGACTGGTATGTTTTCCATATTTTCTAATTAATTTAGAGTTTATATCTGAACATAAATTAATGTTAGCTTTGATATGTGAAAAGTACTTTGAGTTCTATGTAATCGACTCCTCTGAGCCATGGGTAGATTTTGACATACTGAAGGTGTCTTGTACTAGAGAGGTAAATACTCACTCACCATCAAATAGACAAACATGGTAACTGAGATAGTTTTCAGCATTAAGTTTATTCTTAAAAGAAAAAGTAGGAATTTTTGTAAGACTCTTTGCTGACACTCTTGGGAAATAGCTCATTTTATTTCCGGGTACATGTTAGATACCCTAAGCATCAGATGATGACTACAGACCATAGACTCTGAGCAGAGAACCAAAAATAAACTCACAGATAACCTGAATTATAATTACATACCGCAAGAGCATATATTTCAGAGATCATGAACTCTGAATTTTACCTAAAACATTTGTGTAATTAATGATGATTATTGTTTCTATTTTGTGTGGGTAGTGAAGAAAGGTAGAAAATGATTAAAGTAATTGGTGAGAAAAAATCACCACAAAAGTCTGCCCTTCTGGAAAGAAGGAAACTTCTGGAGATGCACAATAAAATAAAGGCTTGTCCTAATATGTAATGTCATGTTCGTAACTGAGGTCTTCTGGGTGGTGCACTGAACCAACAAATACTAGCTTGAAAATACTGGCTCTAATCCCAGTGTTTCTTGACCATGCCACTCTGTGGGTACGAATGATGTCCCATTGTCATCCTCACCGACATTGGGCTAGCATGTAGCCAGTTGGCTGGTGGAGGGTGTGAGTTACCTTATGAGCCTTCTCTCAAGATTAGGTCCCGAGGACACTGTCCTCATTTTGATTAGGTCTCTGCTGGCCAACAACAGGACCTGTGGCTGCTGCTTCTTGAAGGAATCCTGCCCTGCCTAGGTAGCTGCAAAACCCTGCGGCTACCACAGATTGTACAGATCCTTCATCCTTCACTAAGCCAGAGCCAGACTGGATTCAGAGTAGAGGGAAACAAAGCCCCTCCCTCCCAAAGGCCCAGGCACTTATATCCTTCCCATGTTATACTTCCTGCCACCCCACCCAGACACCCATACACCCATACACCTATAGCTTCTGTCTCAAAGGCCTTCTCTCTCTCTCTACTCTTTCTCAAAGGCTCTTACTAAGTTTTCCATAAGTAGCTTAGGGAGTTGCTAACCCCATCTGTGCATTTTTATTTTAGACTCCTCTGGGAGCACTCTACAAGGGCTGCAAGGTTCTGTCAGGCACCTTAAGAGTTATAGAGTGAGTGCACCAAATCCCTGCCTACAGGGCCTGGGTGTCTGGTGAGTTAGTAGTGGAGATGATGTGTATACAAAATATTATAACCTAGGGCTGAAAGGGATGTCATGACTGCTCTGCAAGAGTGCTTCAAGCCTTTGCAGGCTTTCCTTGTCCTTGGGGATGCATGTCCTGCCATTTTCTGTTTTCTGCTTGGTAAACTTCATTCTTTCTTCAAGGCTCAGAATAAAAAAGCTCAAGAGTTACGTGCTCTTTGAAATCTTCCTGAATCTCAGAAGGACTTATCTGCTTTATGTTTTCACTGTACTGTGTCATACTGCCACTACAGAAATGATCTTTTCAACTATGACTCTTTAAAAAAAAAAAAAGACAAGTTCAGCTTTATTAAGGTACAAATTGGATGACATAAATTGCACATATTTGAAGTGTACAACTTGATAGTAAATATCATCAAAAGAATGCTACTATTATTACTGTCTTGACCCAAGGGTGGCTTTATCTTATTAAGGAGCATTTACTTACTTAAAGAAACAAACAAAAGTAATATCTATTCATTAAAGAAAATTCAGAAAAGGAGTAAAGTATTAAAAAAAAAGTTGCCTGCAATCCTGTAACAGGACATTGGTAAGGTTAATTGAATGCTTCTGGTTTGCCAGTGTCATTCATCAAGTGTGCATCATTCTGACACTTGCACAAAGGGGAGAGCTTCTTCTGGTTACTTACAAGGGTATCTACAGATGGAATTTATTCTTCTCTGTCTCTGAGTCCTGAATTCCCAACATCTAAAGTATCATTTGGTATTGGGAATCCTAAACCTTCTTTACATGTGGTGTTTATCTGGAAAGTAAAGTTTGTATAAATCATTTTGCTGGAGATGGAAATAACCAAGCACCCTGGTATCTGAGAAAGCCCTTCAATGAAGCACTGTAATAAAGACTATATTTCATCAGATGTAACATGCCATCAAAACTGTAGGAGGCTACATTCCCTCATGTATTACTATGAAAGAAAATTACTGCCAAGTAATTGTAAGACATCATCAACTATAAAACAAATCCTGATTTTAGGGAACTTAAAATCTAAAAAAAATATCTACCTGAGATCAATAAAACACAGAAGTTCTTAAGCCATGTAGCTTAAGGAGGATCCTTATACTGTGAGATACTACTTAAAAATGGCTTTTGGGGACCATTTGAGGACTGCTCCACTCATATCTCTCCTTGCTTGTCTATCAATCAATCATTAGAATTATAAAAGGCAAGAAATAGAACTATATCTTCTCTTATTTTCAGACCCACACATAAAGCTAGTCACTACAGGAAAAAGAATTACCTGATTTGGGATCTCCTGTCACTCCCACCCATCACTTTCTTCTCATTCTTTTCAGTAAACTCAGAAGAGTTGAAATAATGTAATTTATAATTAATTTAAATGTTTGTTTCAAGGTAACTCTAAATATGGAGTATTAGTCCAAACATGTTGTGGTAAACCTTAAAGCATGCTAGGAACCACAAGAGGGACATAGAAAATGAACTTTGGAACTTTAAAGCCCTTTCCTTCATACTTGCTGGCTTCATTCTCCTTCAAGGGTACAAAAGAGCAATAGGATTATCATTTCTAAGATGATTCTAGAATCCTTATGTATAATGCTTTACACACTGATCAGTAAGAATAGTTCCAGACCATGTTTGAACCCACCAAAGTCAGCATCCATTGCCACAGATGTTTGTGAAATATCATTAAAATTTGCACATATGCCTTCTGAGAATGGAAAAGGTGCTACAACTTTAAGTCCTTTACTTGCATTTCAAAATTTAGGAGACTGCTACAGAAATGAAGAGAAAAGGGCAAATTAAATTTTTTTCCCTGGGTTTAAATACCTGATAATGGCAAACCGTTTTTTGTTTTTTGTTTTTTTTTTAACCGACTTCAATTACTTTTGAGATTTAAAGAATGAAACAAACATGTCTGGTAGTTTTTGTCTAGGGAACTATAACACCAAATTAAGTCTTCAGAGAACAGAAAAAATATATCCAAGTTCATTATCAATGGACTTTACTATACATTATGTCCTTCAATACCCAGAGAAATTGGGGAAATTCTCGGAAGTATTTAGCTAATTAATTTAGTGGTACTGGTTACTCAATGCCCAGTTAAAAAGATTTTCTTCGTGAGGTCAAATCACCCCTTCAATCTTAATGAGGGCTTACTTTTGTTATTTATTAGTCATTTTGGAGATTTTGCCCCTCAAATTCCATAAATAATTCTTGCTCCTGCACACTAGCAATAGTGATAATCTCAAACATTAATAATCTAATTAATGAACTGCAAGCCCCAGTTGTCAAAATGCTAATTAGTTGAGATACAGGTTAAGAGAGATACACTGTGTGTGTGAAAATTAGCAACAGTCTTTGTAGTAGGCATAGTGGGCTCCTTCAAAGGAGCCTGTATCCTATTTCCTGGACCCTGTGAATATGCTGCTGCTTATGACAAAAGGAATTCACAGATATGATTAAATTAACAATTTTGAGATAGGAGATTATCCTGGGTTATCTAAGTAGACCCAATATAATTACAAGGGCCTTTATAATAGAGGGAAGGAGGAAAGAGAGTCAGAGAAGGAGACGTGACAAGGAAGTCAGAGGTCAGAATGATGAGGGCAATGAGCTAAGTCACAAGGGCAGCTTGTAGAAACTGAGAACGGCAAGAAAACAAAGTCTTGCTTAGAGCATTCAGAAGGAATGCAGTCCACCAACACCTTGATTTTAGCTCAGACTTCTGACTTCCAGAGTTGTAAGATCATAAATTTGTGTAGTCTTAAGTCACTAAGTTTGTGGTAATTTGTTAACAGCAGAAATAGGACACTAATCCAATCTTATTTCATCTGTACAAGATAAGTTAATAGTACTTATCATAAGCTTTTTGAAAGAGAAGTATTATTAAAATTATGCAATGTTCTTACACTTTGTAAAATGACTTATTCTTTCTTTCTCGGGCAAGGCAAAAAGATCTAGGGTAACATAACTCCACCAAAGTCCTATGAAAGTCCTAAATGACACACAATTAGTTTTTGTTTTGTTTTGTTTTGAGAGAGTGAGAGAGAGAGTGAGCGAGCACCCACGCAGGGGGTGAGAGGAGCAGAGAGAAAATCTTAAGCAGGCTCCAAGCCCAGCAGGAGCCTGGCACAGGGCTCAATCTAATGGACCATGAGATCATGACCTGAGCTGAAATCAAGAGTCAGATGTTTAACCAACTGAGCCACCCAGGCACCCCTAAATAACACACATTTTAAAATTTAAATTTGAAATTCTGTGCCCTAGCTGATATTTAATAAGTATCTTTTTGGGTAGAAGATAAGATTCTTATAACTTAATTTCTGCCTTGAAAAGTAATTTTTTTGTACTAATGAGATAAGGGCTCAATTTTACCATGGGAAGTAGGTTACTACTTAAACTTAACCATGTACATTCAACAAAACAAATTTCTACAATTCTTTTGGAAAAGTCACAACCAAATGTGCCTTGGTATGTGTGCTCAATTACACCAGAAATTGTACTTAAACCATGGATATGTTTAGGTAATAAAAATGCTTATTTGATTGTACTGTGGGTCAAGCTATTATTTTGGCAGGATTATATACAAAAATTATAAGGATTTTGCATGGTATTTTGTGTGGGAGGATGCCACTGAGAAATTCTGAATGCAAGAGGGACATGCAGGTTCTGGTTAAAGATGGTGACATAGGAAGATCTTGACCTTACCTCCTCCTGCAGACACACTGAGTCCACAGATATATATGGAATAAGTTTCTCTAAAAAAAAAAAAAACAAACTTGATCCTGGTCACAGGGGACTGTAATAATAGATGTCACCCAGAGAGCAGCTCATAGCCCTGTCTGATGCCCTGATTTCTGTGACTGCTGCCAGGGCACATCTCTACATTGCCTGGTTGGGGTGGCCAGTTGGGCTTAAACTCACAGGTTCCACAGGCTGTAACCAATGGAGAAGAGTTCAAAGGACACAGCAAGAAGCAACAGGCCTAGAAGCTCAGTCTTTCTGTAAAGGAGGCCTAGTAGCTAATGATCATGGCTATGGCCTCCAGGGCAGGCTACTAATTAAACATGCATCTAGGAGCTGACTGCAATCCTTTCCAGCTATTTCAGAGGGTGGGTGCTATCTTTGCACTCATCCTGACTGTGTTCTAGAATGCCATGTCTCTTGGAGGGGAGCTTCACATGTGTTTGGTTACTGGTGTTTAGAGCAGATGCCCAGGGGATGCCTCTTGATCACCTGGATCTGGTGGCCTGAGGAGCTTGTGTTCCTGGGTCCCATAGGACTGTGGCAATCAGAGGAAGGTTCTCAGCAGGCTACCACATCCAGGGCACTGCACAGAGAGTAGACTGAGGCACAGCCTCTTGCCCCCAGTCTTTCTGCGAAGGAAGCCACTTTGTTTGTCTTGGAGCTCCAGACTGAGAGGCAGGCTTTTGGAATGACACATATTTCAGTGGCTTATGGAACTGCTGTCAAGGAACATATGCTGTGGAAACCATCTTTGCATTCTCCTTCTGGCTTGCCCTAGCTTGCTGGTATCTCCCAGAATACAGTCCCTTGGAGCCCAAATTTTTGCTTTTGCTGCCCAGGGAACACTTCCAGATTGCCTGGCTCTGGGGGTCAGGCAGTGCTTACGCCTGTGATCCCTCAGGATTGTATAAGTTTGCATCCTTTAAAAGCTGCTGCCTGAGGGTCTGGTTTGTAGTCAGCTTGAATCTAGGTGCTGTGATCCTTTCCTTTGGGACATTGACATGTTTTGGCACATCCTCAACTACTGGGGGCTGTTAAAAATATAATAGGCTCTTGGACAAGCACAGAGGTTTGAGAGATGACCAAGATCTGGACAGGGCTGAATAAAAAGGTTCATTTGCTACATGGGGCCACTCCTTCAAGACTGGCTGAAGTGGTTGTTAGACCTACTATATAGAAACCAGCACAGAGAATCAAGCAAAATGAAGAGAGAGAGGAATGTGTTCCAAATGAAAGCAAAACTTCAGAAACAAAAACCTTAATGAAAGAGATAATTTACCTGATAAAAAGTTCGAAGAAATGGTCATAATAATGCTTACTGAACTGGTGAGAAGAATGGATGAACATAGTGAGAATTTCAACAAAGAGATGTAAAATATAAGAAGGTACAAAACAGAAGTCACAGAGGTGAAGAATGCAATGATGAACTGAAAAATACACGTAAGAAAGGACCAGTCTACTCAAAGACAAGGCAATGGAACTCACCAAACAAAGGAGCAAAAAGAGAAAAAAAAAAGGAATGAAATAAGATAGTTTAAGGGACATATAGGACAACAGACTAACATTTGCATTACAGGGCTCCCAGAAGGAAGAGAAAAAGAGAAACAGACAAAAACCTTATTTGAAGAAATAATGGCTGAAAATTTCCCTACCTTGGAGAAAGAAACAGAAATCCAGATCCAGGAATACCAGACAGTTCCAAAAAGATGAATCCAAAGAGACCCACACCAAGGCACATTAGGATTACAATGTCAAAAATTAAAGACAAAAAGAGAATATTAAAAGCAGTAAGAGCAGCAACTTGTTATACACAAGGGAACTCCCATAAGAGTTTCAGCACAAACTCTTCAGGTCAGAAGGGAGTGGCAGGATATATGTAAAGTACTGGAAGAAAAAAATCTTCTAACCAAGAATACTCGACCCAGCAAAGTTATCATTAAGAATTGAAGGAGAGGAGAGATCAAGAGTTTTCTAGACAAGGAAAAACTAAAGGAGTTCATCATACTAACCAGCCTTGCAAGAGATAATGCTGAAGGAACATCATGAAACTGAAAAGAAGTGGTCTAATTAATAACAAGAAAACATCTGAAAGAGTAAATCTTACTGGAAAAGTAAATATATAGTTAAGGTAGTGGATTAATTATTATAAAGGTAGAATGATGGTTAAAAGATAGAAGTGGTAAAAATAGCCATGATTACAATAATTAGTTAGGGGATACACAAGACAAAAACATGTGAAGTGTGACACCAAAACTAAAACATGGCAGGGAGAGAATAAAAATGTTCAGCTTTAATGTGATCAAAGTTAAGTTGTTATCAATTTAAAATAGACTGTTATGGATATAAATTGTTATATGTAAGCCTCATGGTAATCATAAAGCAAAAACCTATAGTAAATACAGAAAAGATACAGGAATACAAGCATACCACTAAAGAAAGTCATCACACCACCAAGGAAGAGGGTGAGAGAAGGAGAAAACAGAAAGGAACTACAAAAACAGCTAGGCAACAATTAACAAAATGACAGTATCAGTACTTACTTCAAATGTAAATGAATTAAATTCTCCAATCTAAAGACACAGAGTGGCTGAATGGATTAAAAAGCAAGACTCAAAAAAGTATTGTTGAGGCTACTGTGTGGAGAATAGGCTGTGTATTAGAGGCTAGGGTAAATGGTTGGAGAATTGTAAGAGTCCAAACTAGATGTGATCATGGCTCAGAACAAAGTGGTAGGTAGAGCAAGTATGGAAACAGGAAGACTAGTTAGGGAGTTATTGCAATAATTAATGCAATAGGTGAGAGAGTGTAGACCGGAGGTAGCTGTGATGATAGGGGAAGGATTTAGATTCAAGATATATATCTTCAAAGTAGAGTAGATATGATTTAATTATGGGTTGGATGTGTGGTACGAGAGAAAGAGGAGTCAAGGATGGTGTACTGAGTTGAATAGCATCCTCCAAAAGCTCATGTCCACTCAGAATCTGTACATTTGACTTCATGTGGATATAGGGTTCTCACAGGTAAAATCAAGGACACACTAGATTAGGGTGGGCCCTAAATCTAATGACTGCAGTCCTTATAACAGAAGGGAGATTGAGACATAGACACACAGAGAGGGAAGACAGCCATGTGACTGTCGAGGCAGAAATGAAAGTGATGTAGCTACAAGCCAAAGAATATGGCAGACTTCTGACAGTCATCAGAAGCTGGGAAGAGGCAAGGAAGGATTCTTCCCTAGAACCTTCAGAATGAGCAAGGCCCTGCTGACACCTGATTTCACACTTCCAGCCTCCAGAACTCTGAGGAAATAAATTTCTTTTACTTTAAGCCGCTCACTTTGTGTATTTTGTTACAGGTGTCTTAGAAAACAAATACAGATGACTCTAAGGTTTTTGGCTTGAGCCAGCTGCAAAAATGGAGAAATCACTTACTGAGAAGCACTGGGATCAAAGGTTTGGGGGGGGGGGGATTGAGAGCTCAGTTTTTAATAAATCAAGCTTAAGCTATTTGTTAGGTATCTAAGCGAAGATGTTGTGTAAGTTCGTACAAATACAAGTATGGAGTTTGGGGCACAGAGAAAGGTCTAGAGAAATAAATTTACAAGTCATACGCTTGGCATGGAGAGTATTTAAAGCAACAGGCCTAGACGATATTATTGAAGGAACGATCAAACAAAGAGAAGTGTAAGGATTGAAGCTAAGTGCAGAAAAGGACTATCAGAGACTTTAGGTCAAGTCTGGACTAAAAACCTGCTAAAAAATACACTCTAGCAAAATAATAAGCAAATGTTAAAAAAAAAAAAAGACTTGAGACACAAGAAACAATGACCAATTAAGGACCAATTAAGGAGCTAACAAATAATTGTTAAGGTGTAATGCTGGAAAATGGTTCTAATAATGACAATTTGAAATACGGTAATCTCAAACTGAGAAATGATGGTGAGGGAAGACCAAACTAAAATTAATTGTTTTATATTTGGGGGTAGAATATGGATATAAGTTAATTGTAGGTGTTGATAAAAATAAGTTTAAATAGGTTAATGTATTAAACATTAAAAGGCAATTACTAGAAACACAGGATATTATGTATATGTTTGAAAACCCTAAAGGAGGAAAAAAAGGAACAAAGAAAGATTAACCAAAGAAGAGGTAGAAAATTTGAAAAAGCCAATAGGCATACAAGAAAATGAAAATATAATTCGAGATCTACTTTTAAAAGAAAATTATGTACAGTATGTCTTACGGTTGAGTTACTTCACGCCTTTAAGGAGGGGGAAACTGGCATGTTATTTAAACTGTCCCAGAATACAGAAAAAGGTAGAAAGCTAAAGAATTCATTATAGAAGGCAGTTATATTCCTGATGTCAAAACTGAACAAACATACACAAAAAGATAACTAGACCAAGATCACTTATGAACACAGGAGTAAAATTCCTAAATTAAATATTGGCATATTGAATCCAAGAGTGTATCAAATGAACAATACACCATAGTCAAGGAAACTAATAATAGGAATATACAGGTGATTAAAAAAATTAGAGAATCTATTAATGTAATTTTCTATATTAGCAGATTAAAGAAAAAAATTATGAACATCTCAATAAATACTGAATAAATTTCAACTAAATTCAAACTTGTTCTATTCATATATACTCTGGAAAACAGATCAGCAATTGCTAGGGATTGGGGTACAGGAGGTGTTGACTAGAGAGTATCAAGGGGGAGTTTTGGGTGGCGATGAAACGCTTCTGTACCTTGAGTGTGGTGGTCTCAAGAGCATACGTGTTTTTCAAAACCTGCAGGATACTAAAAAAGAGTAAATTTGCTACTTGCGAATTGTACCTTAAGTTTTAAACATGAAAAAAAATTAAATGTTCAGAAAGCTAGAAATAGAAGGAAGCTACCTCAGCTGGACCTATAATACGCAATTCTTATACTCACTGTTAACAATTATACTCAACGATTAGAATAATCCTTATTAATGTCATGAATATGACAAAAAAATGTATAGACTCCAGCCGACACAATAAGAAGGATAAAATGGAACGCATTTGTTCTTTGCAAAACTCTTAACAGCTTTTTATTTCATGTAAAGCCCCAAATCTTTTAGTGGCCCTACTGTCCCAGCATAATGTGACTGCATTTACCTCACTGTGTCACTTACTGTTCCTTGCCTGGGTTGCTCTGCCCTGACCCCAGTGGCCCTGTGGTCCCTCCAGCATGCAGGCACTTTCACCTCCATCTGCCCAGAACTCCCTTCCTCGACTTGTCTGTGTGACTCACTCCTTCTCTTCCTTCAGCTCAAGTGTCACCTCCTTAGGATGGTCTTTCTTAAGCTCTCTATTTAATATTCATCCACCCCCATTCACCATCAGCATCCATTATCTTCCTTCCACTATACATCATAATCTAACATGTTATGTATTTTACTGCTACATATTCTGTTTCTCCCCACTTGGAAAATATAAGTCTACCAAAAAAAAAAAAATCTAGCAGAATGAAAAGGAGTTCAGTAAACAGATATATATATATATATAATCCAGTAGCATTCCTTTTCAATTCTCTTGAATAGATACCCAGGAGTGGAATTGCTGGATCATATGATAACCTGATGTTAAACTTTTGAGGAGCTATTAAAGTGTCTTTCAAAGAGGCTGCTTCTTTTTAGATCCTACCAGCAATTGATAACAGTTTCAGTTTCTCAATACTCTTGCCAACACTGATTATTGTTTGTTTGCCTTTGATTTTAGCCATTTAATAGGCTGTTAATTTTTTTTATTTTTTATTTATTTTTAAGAGCGAGAGAGACAGAGTGTGAGCAGGGGAGGGGCAGAGAGAGAGGGAGACACAGAATCCGAAGCAGGCTCCAAGCTCTGAGCTGTTAGCACAGAGCCTGTGAGATCATGACGGGAGCCGAAGCTGGATGCTCAACTGACTGAGCCACCCAGGTGTCCCGTAGCTCTTAGTTTTTTTTAATGTTTTATTTATTTTTGAGACAGAGAGAGAGAGAGAGAGAGAGAGAGAGCGAGCGAGCAAGCAGGCCAGGGGCAGAGAGAGGGGGACAGAGGATCTAAATTGGGCTCTGCGCTGACAGCAGTGACCCCGATGTGGGGCTTGAACTCGCAAACTGCGAAATCATGATGTGAGCCAAAGTCAGACAGTCAACCAACTGAGCCACCAAGGTGCCCCTGATTTTAGCCATTTAAGTAGACACGAAAGAGTATCTCCCATGGTTCTGATTTGTATCTCTAATGATTAACAGTAGCAATAGTGTCTTTTCATATACTTAATCAGGCATTTGTAGATCTTCTTGGGAGAAATGGCTATTTAAATCCTTTGCCCATTCTTAAAATGAGTTATCTTTTTATTGGTGGGTTGTAAGAGTTCTTTACATATTGTGTCACTACCTGTTTCAGTAAATAAAATTTTATTTGAACATAGCCACATTCATTCATTTAGGTATTGTCTGCAAAGCCTAAACTGTTTACAATGTTATCCTTTACAGAAAAAGCTTGTCAACCTCTGATTTAAAAATAAGTTATTGGGAAAGAATTAAAGAAATATGCTGAAAAACAAAAACAAAAACAAATGGACAGTCCTGAAACAAATTCAATTGTTGACATAGGTGGCATTTCAAGCCAGTGGTGGGGGTAGGGGGACATGGACTAATTAGTTGATAGTGTAACAATGATTTCCTAACCACTGAAAAGAAGAAAGCTAGAATCCTATGTTATACCATCCACAAAAACTTTTTTTTTTTAAATTTTTTTTTTTTTCAACGTTTATTTTATTTTTTGGGACAGAGAGAGACAGAGCATGAAGGGGGGAGGGACAGAGAGAGAGGGAGACACAGAATCGGAAACAGGCTCCAGGCTCTGAGCCATCAGCCCAGAGCCTGACGCGGGGCTCGAACTCACAGACCGTGAGATCGTGACCTGGCTGAAGTCGGACGCTTAACCGACTGCGCCACCCAGGCGCCCCCACAAAAACTTTTTTAAAATCCAAAAATGAAACTATAAAAAATGAGAATAAAATAGAGAACACTGTTAGAATGTTGGAGCAGGAAATAATTTTTCTCTGACATAAAAATTAAACACTTTACTAGTATAAAAGGTACATAAATAAGGTTGTAAGAAAATAGTTGCATCATATATAACAGACAAATGAATAAGATATAAGGAGTTCCTGTAAATCATTTTTTAAAATTGGTAATGGATACAAATGGGCAATTTGTAAAGGAAAAACAGTCAATGCTCAAACTCCAAAGTAATCGGAGAAATGCAAATTAAAACAATGGGATATCAGTTTTTCACCCACACTACAGACACAATGATATAAAACCAGATAATGTTAAACGTTGGCAAGATGCATAAAAAAGTACTATTGAAATACAGTCAAAGCTAAATATGGTTTCTCATGTTTCCAGCACCCAATTCCTATTCTAGATATCTGTACTAGAGATATTTAATAAGAGATATACAAGAGACATTACAAAAAATGTTGGTTGTGCTAGTGCTTGTGATAACAACAAACCATAAACAATTTCAATATCCATCAAAAGGAGCTTGACCAAATAAACTACAGTTCATATGACAAAAGATTGTGCTGCTATTAAATAATGAAGAACATTTCCATGTATTTACTTGGAAAGATCTCCAAATACACTTTGTTAAGGGTAATGAAAGTCAGCTCTTAGAATGGAATTTACCACTGTGATAATTATAATGAAATGTTATTTTAATAATTCACTGTAAAAAGTTGCAATGTTGGTATTTAGCAATGATATGCATTCAAGGTATCTGAAAAACTCTTAGAAGAAATGTTTGTAGAACTATACCACTTAAGAGTTTTTTAAAACTGCATATGCACATATATGTATATAATGCACAACGAAGATGGCTAAAAGGGTATACACCAAACTCTTGAGAGTAAACTCTGGGTAGGGAAATAAAATCTGGATGAGGGTATTGGACACTTTTATATTTTGCTTCTACTTGCATAATTTTATATTTATGAATATGTAGTTAAGTGTTAGTTGTATGGTGAAGAATAGAACATAAAACCTATTAGACTCACATGTAATTTAAATAGATACATTGTGGCTGATTTTTTGAGTGTGCGCTTGTCCTTAGAAAATATGGAAATTTGTCTTTTAAAGTCCTAGAAAATATTTTAAGGTTTATAAAAGATCCCCAAGAGCAATGATATACTACATGTCTTCAATTCTAAGACATTGATTTTAAGATACATCATCAATTTAATAATAGCTTTTCAGGAGAAAAAAAAGACACAATCACACTGAATGTATAAAATGATTGTAAGATGCATTTCAATTTCACAAATGTTTTTAGATAAAATGACAATTATAATATGCATCACATTTTGCAGAAAGTATGGAAGTCAAAGCTTAATTTTCTCCTTTTGATGAATAAATACATGCTTGCAAATTGTTGAAAATCAAAGCCATATGCCTCTGGCAGGAATATTTACAGAGGAAAAAACAACCAAGGGAAAATCCACTATCCACTAAAAATCTCTGTGTGAGTAAAGCATATTCCTCCTGAGTGTTGCAAGATCTCACCTTATTTGGAAATGGAAATTTGCTTGGTTCCACTTTGCCAGGTGCTTGAACAGCAGAAAGTGGTGGGAGCCAGGTCATCTCCTAAAGAGAGGGAAAAAACACAGCTTTGTAATACAGAGATTATTTAAAGTCAGTAGCATATAAAACAGCTATATGAGCCTGCCTTAATACATGGAAGGGACAGGAATGAACAAGAGATGAATAAAGAATGAAAGGGATTTTTTAAAAAAGGATGTGAGACCCACTTTCATGATTTCTTTTCCTAATTTTACCAATTCTTGGTTCCATGGCTATCCCCATGCTCCCTTTATATCTTAAAAAGATCTGCAAGGCTGTCCTATTTTTTACTTCATTTAAGCTCCTGAGTAAAGGGACAACCCAGTAGTAAAAGCTCTATGGAAAATGCTGTACAAAGGGGGCTGCTTCTCTTGGACTTGATCCCACAAAATTTCACAGGGTGTTTCTGAAGGAATGTACAAAGTACTTCTGACTTTAGGGTCATTATTAGAGGACTTTTTTATTTTGTTCAAAACTAATATTAGTATGAGTTTTCAATAAGCCCCACATATCACTTTGGTCTTCATAAAAATTTCCTTCATGGAGAAGTAAAAAAACATATCACATGTATGAAATAGAGAGAGAAGTAAGTATCTTGCCATTTTTATAACACAGTATTAAGAATACAACTTCAGCTCAACGCACAGTCCTCTGTGGTATGTGTTTTGACACACACGTACACTGCACTGTGTGAGAGAGAATGGTTGTTTATTCACTTATAGTTTTCTCCTCCAGTTCCACCTCCTGGAAGGGATCTGCAGTCACTAAGTGATTGTACAATTAAATTCAATCAATTTCTGATCACCAGGACACTTACTCGGTGTTTACAAGTAGGGTTTTAACCCGTTTTTTTTTTTTTCCTTCCACCTTCAGACCCAAGCAAGCATAGAAACAGTAGTTGATCTGTTTTAAGCAAAGTGAGAAATTCTTTTTAGTTGAAGACATTTTCTCACCTCGCTTGGGAAAAAGGGATTCTGTCAGGTTTTTCAAGTCAAAGACATTCTTAAGGATGGTCTTGTGCGTTTTTGTTTTGTTTTGTTTTGTTTTGGTAACTCTCCTCCTTCAATACCTTAGATAGTGCAGACCTACACTGGGAGCAGACAGAGTCAAACCCACCCGGGGAAGTATTTATTGACCTTATTAACATCTCTCACCCACCCTAACACCTGTTCTGTAGATGGGTTAAGCTCATATGCATTTGAGATGTCCCTTCTCCATTGTGCTGTTACCAAGGTGTTTCCAGTGGAAAGCAAAGGAAGATCCAGTGACCCTCTATGTCCCTCTCTCCTCTTAACTCTGCTCCCCAAGTCTTGGCCAGTTCTATCCTGTATCTATCCATGTTGTCTCTTTTGAGGTTGTTATGCAGGAATGCTGAGTTAGTGTCAAGGAACAGAGTGGGTGCTCAGTATATTTTTGGATGAAGGCCAAATTGGGACAGTATCTCTGCAATATCTCTACCATACTAATCACACCTTCACTACTTTTAACCTGAATTACTTTAATAGCTTCTTCACTGGTTCTTTCTTTTGCTATTATTAATCCTTCTGCTACATTCCTGCCAACTTAATTTTTCTAGACTACAGATCCAGATGAAGAGCTTCACTCCTCCAAAATTTTCACATCCCACTATATACATAACAATATGATGACGACCATGGCCACAATGACTCCTGTTGTGCTTTACAGTTTTCACAGTATTTCCACACAAGATTTTAAATTTACACTCAACCTTTAATTATTACTAATTATTATTACATCCATATTGCTCAAAGAGATTAACTGATTTGCCCAAGTTCACTCAATTCATAAATGCCACAGCTGAAATTTGCACATATATCTCATACCTCCAGCCCACTATTTGTCTTTCACTTCACTGCATTTGCTCTTAAAGACCTCATCCTAGTATTCAAGACCTTCTACAACAAAGTCTGTTTTCCGCCTTGTGCCTTTTTATTAATCTACACGCACAGTACGTATAAGAAAAACTACATCTCTGTTTTCATTGACACTATACTTTTGTGTGTGAATGTCCTGCCCTCATATGCACTTTGGATTTCTATCCATCCACTAAAGCTCATCTTAAACATCATCTATGTCTTGAGGCCTTTGCTGATTCCCCTTCCATTCCAAGATTATACGACGGTTCCCTTCTCATGCTCCTCCAAAAGTATTTGTTATTCTCTCTCGTAGTACCTGTTAGATTCTTTTTTGTCTTACAGTTTTATGAGTACATACCTCAATCTGCACACAACCATTTCTCCCTCTTTCCCCTTCCATTCCTTCCTCCAAAGTAGAACAGAAATCATACTTAGGAATCTCAATATGTTTCAATAACATTCAGATCTATTAAACATAATCCTGTAAAGAAGGACTGAAAATTTCTTCAGAGAGGGATACTGCCAACATGTCTTTGTGTAGACTGAAGCACATTATAAATACTAAACACTCAAAATTAACTCACTGAATTGAACTGAACACCCATATTTCAATGCAAAACTGCTCACTAACTTTATTTTAATTCTAACTATTTCTATGTAATTTTTCTACCTAATGAGTTCTGCTAAATATATGAAGGAATGATAAACGGGTTGCTTAAAACATTTAAATCTTTAGAATTTCCAAAAAAAATAAGAATTTTTTACACAAACTATTTAAATATATACTTTAAAAATCAATGTGCGATGATTTTTTAAAAGATTGATCATTTATTATGTAAAAATTCTCCATTAGGGTTAGATGGGAAAATTAAGAACAAATAGATTATTCCTATTTCCTCTTCTGTCACACTAGCTCAGTGAGCTTAGGTAAGTGACATCTTGAGTAAATTGTAGTGATTTTAAAACCACAGACTTAGGAATCAATCAAATCTCAGCTTGTAGTATTTTAGAACCAGAGGAAATAGAGATGTTAACAATCTCATGGTTTAATCATGAAGATTAAATGAGATAATACATATAAGGAGCATAGCATGTTCCTTTATGTTTAGTCACTCAATAAAAGACAGTACTGATTAACATCAAACTGAGTTTCAGAATTCTGGGTCTCTAAACTGAGAAACAGAATTTCTCTCTGAGCTTTAGATATTGGGATACTGAGATGAGAGAATACATGGGAAAGTGTTTTGATAAAAGAATGAAGTATTATGCAAATGTAACCTGCAATTAAGCTAGCAATTATTAACACAAACTATAGAGTACTAAAACAGAAAGTTATTTAAAGCAATTACCATGATTCCTAAGAAAGAATCATAATAATGATTCTTTACACTGTCCCTAAGTTTTCTCATGGGAACAGAGCCTTGACATAATAATAATGAGATTTGTTTTTTTTTTAAGCGTTTAATTTATACCTGTTTCTAGTAGTTTAAAGTGTAAACAAAGGTAAGATTTTTGATAACTTCTAAAATTTCACTTAGTTTGTCTCACAAAATATTCTTCACAGGAAAAGATTCCTACCCATTGCAAGGTCATCAGTCCCATGCCACTGTGCCCATTGTCCCCCACCCCCACTCATGCTCTTGACTTCCTCTCCTCAACCATCCCATCATCACAGTGGCTATCCTGTAGCCACTTACTGGATCACAGAAGTAATGTAAGGCCAATTACTCCAGAGTTTAGGTAGTTGCTTTCTGAACTTCTAATGTCCCTTGCCACTTCTTTGTCTGCCTTCCTTCCTTTTTGATTTTCTTGCCACCTAGGAATGAGGTCACACCCTATTCCTCAACACTGAGAGGGCCTCAGTTTTGAGCTTAGGTTCCTTAGCCAACTGGTAGGATTAAGAATAAGACATATCTGTCTTAACACAGCCTCACTAGTCCCATCTCTCCAAGCAGATGTCTAGTTACCCAAAGGATATATTTCAGGGTGTCTTCTTATTTCTTATATAGGCTTAAAATGCCAAGTCTCTTTATAGTAAATACACTCACTTTTCTGCTAAATGAAGTAACAGATGGTTCAATGATAACGGTATAGAATACTGCATTTCATTAACTGTCCAACTTTTTTTTTCTTTCCTCCTTATACTGGTTTTCTGAAGGCCATGGGGCATACAGGCCAGTGTCCATTTTCACATCTATTTTACTGTAAGATTGACCTTGAGTCCCAAGAGTCCAGAGCTTAAAGGTGAGCAGACTTTCATGTGCTCATTTTGCACAACCCTCTCCCTCCATGCAGCTCCCCACTTACTCTGGTGTCACCTTCATCAGCCTGTCCTAGGACAAATGGTCAGAGGCTTAGGGCATCCATTCATTAAGCAGTGTAGCTCTTTGTTATTCAAGGCAGTTGAATTTTAGCCTGAAATCTTAGTGTTCAAAATATACAGTATAAAGATCCGCAAAGTATAGTTAGTTTGCAAACAGAGGAAACCAGAAAATTTTTGAACAACATTTAAATTTCCCTATTAAAATCAGCAAATAGAGAAATACTTTCCCTGGTCTCTCTCCTTGCCTACTGTCTCCCCACTACAATCTATCCTGATCACTGTCACCCAAGTGTTTTATTTAAAATAGTTACTATGCTACACTTGCTCAAAAGCTTCCAGTGACTCTGGTCCAAGCATTCAAGATGCTCTGTCATATGGTGCCATCAAGAAACACTGCAGTGTTACTGCTTGTTACTTTTCTGTACGGTCCTCCCCACAAGCCAGATGGGTTTACTTCTTGTCCTGCCCTAGGTTTTCCTATCTTGACATTTTTTTGCTTTTCCTTTCATGTTTTCCCAACTTCATTTATCTCTTCATTCTTTCTCATCCCTCGTCTCTTTATGAAGGTCACTGACCAGCGTGATCCTTAGCGAGAGCCACACCCTCCACCTCTCCATTACTGTGATCTGTGTTCCCTACTTAACATTTCCATGCTACCTGGGGCTGTGACTTTACCTTTCATGTGTTACCACTATCAGATTATGAATTTATAACCCTTGTTAGATTAGAGTAAAACCTCGGTTTATGGGCATAATTCATTCCAAAAACATGCTTGTAATCCAAATCATTTGTACATCAAAGTGAATTTCAAGAACCGGTGGCTCAGTTGTGACCATGTGATGTTTGGCATCACATACACATATTGCAAGACATCGCTCATTTATCAAGTTAAAATTTACTAGAAATGTTCACTCATCTTGTGGAACACTCCCAGAACACGTTACTCACAGTCCAAGGTTTTCCTGTATAACTTGTTTGAGGGAAGAGATTATGTCTTTTAAACTCTCTTACAGCTCTCTGGAGGCCTAGCACAATGGATAAAGTAACAGGAATTCATTTAATTTCCCTGGGATTCTCTTTTCTCTCCTTCTAGAATGATAGCACCAATAAGCTATACTTGTCCTACCAAACACATATGATGGTTGCCAGGATTGAGAGCAACTGAATATCTTCTTTCTCTTTCAGCAATGTTTCAACATCTGCTGCCAACTCAGAGGTCTGCTAAAATGGGGTGTCTACCTCCACAGGCCTGGCAGATGACCATAGCTAACTCCAGCATTCTTTGTGCTCAGAAACTCACTCTTCTCAAAATAAAACACTGGTTTAATTCCATCACTTGGGAACAAAAATACAAACTGCCAAAGTCGACTTTTATGTATGGCGGTGGCTGCTGCAGATCAGAGCACTATTTTGTTTTCAGTTTCACACAAATTATTTGTGTTATGACACTCTTATCAGATAAGTGCTTCCAACAACAGAAAAGTGTAATAAAAATTACATATCCTTTAAATGCGGGTAGCTAACAAGAGTACTGTATCTGGTGAAGGGAAACACTCTGGAAGGCCCATACCTGGGATTCAGAGCAGCAGCTCTTGAGTAAGAAAAACTGGGGGAAGCACACAAATCCTTCCCTAATGGGGCTAGAGAGTATATTCTAATTGTCAATCCATCCTTGGACTTTAAATAGACTTCAAGGTCAAACTCGAAGGCTGGGTAGATTTTGGCTCTGAACAAGCAGGCTAAAGTTTTACCCTAAATCAACAAAAATTCAAGAACATCCTCATTTTGTTACTATAGTAAAAGACCTATGGTATGAAAAATAATAGTAAATATAATGTATTCATGTCCATTAAGAATAACAACAATCATTATCTTGATTGTTGTAGTATCTTGAAACACTACTCATGGAAACCTTTTAGAAAAATAGTAGCTGCTGAAAAAGGAAAGTACTTTCTTCTATTTTTTTTACAGTATAGCTTAGGCTGCTAAAATTGTAACTAAGCAAATAACCAATAAAAATGTATAATTGTAGCATTACCAAAAATCATAGTGAAATCTTGTTTCTTCATATTGAAAACCCAGGAATATGTTCAATTTGGACTAAAACTGGCCTGAGAAGGGGATTCCCAGGAGCTGTATTTTCTGGTCTTATACATGTCTCCTGGAGAGAAGAATCTCAGATTTGGAACACCAACTAATCTAAGCCAGAGCCTTTTAATTTAAGGCTATCCCCATGTTCTCAATGAGGTTAATCATCAATGGATAAAATGGAGGATGAACCACGTAGGTCAAGATTAATAGCATCAATTTGAGAAACAGTTTTCAATTCAGCTTTCACAGATTGAGAAAGACAAGGAGAACACCTGTGTTAGAAAACAGTATGACCCTATGGGCCTATGCGGGGAAGGCAAGCACTGGGGACTGAAAAATACAAAAGCCTTCAACCTGGAAATTTCAAGGGTGTCTTAGGTGGGTGCATCACACTTGCTCCTTGGGCCATCAGATTTTCAGTTCTCTGATACCACACTGTGTCTGGCCTTTCATTATTTCCTTCACATGTAAAGAGTGTGATTTCTTGTAAGGAAATCCATCCTGTGCACTAGAGACCCACATCTCAGCTCCCTGACTTCAGCATCCCTGTAAACTCTGGACTCTCCAATAAGGATTAGAGGATAGCTTAAGGATAAGAGCACTGACTGAAGTCAAAATACAGCTGCCATTCCAAAAATTTATTTCATGCTAGATCCCTTCATTTTAGACTTTTCTGAAGATTTCTTGTTCTAGATGCAGTTTTGTTGTTTTCCAGTTTCTTTGGGGGCAGGAAGATGGATGTGACTTGTTTTATTGTCTTGTCCCTCTGTGTTAAGAGCATTGTTTTACCTATTTCCCAGGGACTTTCTGGAAAAATAAGAACCATACAATTCCATAATTCATTTTTAGATTCACCTGGCTTTCAACATTCATTTTTTTCCTCCGGGCTTAAAAATATTATAATTTCTATTCTTTAATTGTGGGTTGTTTCTAGAACTAAACATTGTGTTAAAATGTTAAAAGTAGTAAAATCACTTTGGGTTCTTGGAATTTAAAGAGGGTTTTGATGTTGAGTGTACAGCTGTAGGAACTTAACGACTCTTGTTAAACCCAGGTGACAACTTCACCCCAGAGTTCCTGCTGCAACACACAGACACCTGCTAGTTTCCTGCACTCTTAAAAACCTTGTCCTCCTGTTGAGAAGCATTAATTAGTGTAATTTTAAAAGATGCTTTCAAAAAAAAAAATAAAGCATTCGGCGGGGCAGTAGGAGGATTTCCCACATTCTGAATATGGGACTGGTATTTTCCTGTACCATTTCTTTTTTGAAAAAATTTTTAATGTTTATTTATTTTTGAGAGAGAGACAGACAGAGTGAGAGTGGGTGAGGGGCAGATAAAGAGGGAGACAGAATCTGAAACAGGCTCCAGGCTCTGAGCTGTCAGCATAGAGCCCAATGTGGGGCTTGAAACCACAAACTGTGAAGTCATGACCTGAGCTGAAGTTGGGACATTCAAACGACTGAGCCACCCAGGTGCCCCTTTCCTGTATCAATTCTAAGAATAAGTCATATTAAGTCTAGGTTTATGAGAAATGAACCAAATTCCTAACCAGCTCATAAGAAAGGTCATGTTATTAATGGTGCCACTGTCACCTTACTTCTGCTCTACATAACACCTTTTTTGTGACAGCACAAACAACCAGAAATTAGCCCTCCTACTAGATGTATAGATTGTAATTAATCCTAAAACTAGCTGTGGTTTGCAATAATCAAACTGCTCTTTCATACGTATCTAAGGGTAAAGAAGGTATTATTTGGGACAGAGAGGAAGACTGTGGAGGCCAGGAGGGGGAAGAGGGTGATAATTACATTCTTGGCCATGTTTTCCTCTTACTTATGTTCCTGAACCCCCTTCCACTGACAGATAATCATAAAAGTGCATTCGCCAAAACCCATCTCTCAATTATAGAGAAGTGGAATGGCAGAACAGGTTTGGAGTCAGCATCTGAGAAACCACGTGTCATCTTGTCCCTGCCGTGAACCAGCAGAATGACCTTGGGCAAGTTTGCTTTTCTGATTATTGATGTCCTCATCTGTAAATTGGTGTTAATAACCCTATCTTGTAGGATTACTAAAAGGGTTAGCGACAAACAGAGTGCATAGTGTCTGGCAAAAAGTAGGTGCTCCACAGAAGGTGATTATGGCTGTATCACTACCTTTATAATTAGCGTTGGCAGCTTTTGGCTTAGACTTTGTGAAGAGATGGGGATGGCTATAGGAGAAGGCATTTATGAGTTTGTTTTTTAATCTATTTCACTCCGTTAATTATTTAATATTTAACTGGTTAATTATTCATAGTCAAATAGAAGGCATAATGAAAGTGTGCTTATTAAACAATAATTTGCTTCCCTCACTCCCTTTGCTACTAAAGCACCATGTGCATAAAGAGGGGGGTGCTGTCTCATTGTCTGGTATTTTTCTGAAATGGGACAATTAGTAATAAGTGGAATGCATTCTCTTTCCAAAATTTGGTTTGGGGTTCTTAAGAGATTAGAAGCTTTGTTTTTATGCCTATAGACTACTACTGCAAGTACTGACCTGAGAGCTCTTCTAAAATGATCTGAAGGAGGCAATGGGGAAACGTGAATATAGACACAGAAAGCTACTGGATCATGGTGGTAGGAGTTGACATCAAGGCAGGGCACAGAGCAAGGCAGGCAGGCAGGGTAAGAAGAGAACCAGAGAGCCACTGGGGCTAAGATAAAAGTCCCTGGTACAGTAGGATGTCTGGTTCCCCAGAGGGAAGGCAAGTCTCAGCAGCTGTGCTGCCCTTAGCCCAACCTTGCTGATGGTGCACGCCTTTCTCCCTTTCAAGTCCTTTCCCAGCTAAGTTCCCTTCGAACATGCAGGTTTCTGTCTATTAACTTCACCCAAGTATTTCTTCTCAGTTTGAGGGGTAATTTAGAAATCACTGAGTGGCATTGCCCTAGCTAGCAGGGATATTTCCTCATCTTATGGATGGATGTAAAAGGCAGGATGACTTTAAAAAATACAGGAAATGTCTACTGAAGTATTCCAGATACAGACAGCCAAATCGGGAGGAAGAAGGAAAGCTGGTTAGTTTTGGAGAGACCATCTTTTTTTTTTTTTTTTTTTAAACCATGAGGTTAATATATCCTGAAAAAGGGGAAGCAAAAGATTAAAATACTTTCCACCAGAAGTTCATAGGTCTGCGAGAAAAGAGAAGTTAGGGCCAAAATAAAAACAGAATAATAACTACTTTTCTTAGAAGAAAAGACAACAAAAAAGACTGAGTTAGTATAGCCTGTAAAGAGCTTATCCCTTGGGAAAAGATATTCTGTGAGAACAAAGAAATGAAGATAAAAGACGAAGGCACCAAATTAATGATGTCTAAGGAAGATAAAATCCTGAACTCAGATGCTGTGTCTTGAAAGGGGGAAAGAAAAGACCTTAAGGAAATTAGGAAGCAAAGATGATCTTGCAGATGTCTCCATGGGGAGAAAGTGAGAAGGAAGGTTCAGAATACACAAAAGCAAATGGACAATCTACAAATTTGAGACAGATGTTTCTATTCCTTGATCCTTGCTGACAACACCAGACATAGTTTCCTGTCTTGAGAAGAGGTCTACAATCATGCTGAATAGTTTATGACTAGTTAGACCAATCAATTCAGTTTCTACTAGTGCATCCAGATGTACATTCAACTGAACTCATTTCTAACCATCCACTATGAACCAGGTGCAACACTATGTCCTGGGGATGCAACACAGAATACAACGCATGTGGAATTGTGAGCACCAGTGGGGCAACAAGCAACAAACAGTGAACACTGTAAACACAATACATCCATATTCCTCATGGCTGCTGTTTTTATTTCTTCTGGTTTTGTTTCTCATGGAGCCACCCCAGCCACCAATGTCTATCCTGGCCATAATGGATGCTGGTTGAGGTATCATAGTTCTCATGGTTGTTGCATTGGTCTAATGTGTCTAATTCGTTTGGCAAAAAAGAAGAATAAGTTGCTGTGTCAGACATCCAAGGGGCTACCTTGTGGAAAAAACATTACATGTGGCTTATGGAGACACCCAACATAATTAGAGGCAACTTGTTAAAGCTCTCAGGAAGAGTTTGGTTTCTATAAACTTTCTAACAATTTCTGACAATATTCCACAGGTGCTTTGTGCTAAGTACTGTTTTAGGTGCTGGAGACACAGCTGCAAATATGATCCCCATCCTCACGGATGCTACGTTCTGGCAAAAATGAGATAGACAGTAAACATGTACATAACTTTATATAGCATTATATAACATAACATAATGCAGTTTAAGTTAGTATAATATAATATAATATAATATAATATAATATAATATAATAACCATTAAAACTACTCAGTGGTAAACTAGCCATTTCTTAAAATGGTGATCTGCATATCTTGGAAGCATTTGAGATCATCACAGCGAGAGGTCTCTGGGAGTCCCAAGTTTGGAGTACCTACTTTCTTCTGATTAGATGGGGCCGTGTTCGGGGGACTTGAGGCAATCCCTGCCCTCTCTGTTTGTATCTATTCCTGACTCAGTGAAATTCTTAACTGCACATGTAATCTCTGTTAGGTTAGGACACATGATTTCAATTTAATTTTTAATTTAATTGAAAAATTATCTTCACTGCATCTTTCTGTTTACATAAATAATATATGCTTCTTGTTAAAAGTTAAACATTGTAAAAATATAAAATGCAGGAAAGTGAAAGCCACTCAGGTTCCTAACAACTATGGAGAATGCTCAGAGTGAACAGTTTCAAGCACTGGGTACTTATCCAATTTTTTATATACTTATACTAATATGGGGATTATCCATATATTTTTAATGAGGTCATACTGTTCGGTGACTTAATCATTTTCATCTTTAATTTCTTCTTTGCCAATACAACTGATAAATGTATCTTCTTTTGAAAGGCTACACAGGCAATCCACTGCCTGGAAGTACTATAGTTTATTTAATCTGACTGGAAGTATGATAGTTTATTTAATCAAGTGATGGAGAGTTGGTTTGTTGCCTTTTTTCGTGACTATAAACCATACTTTGGAAAAAATCCTTGTACATCGATCTTTTCATGGCTCTATATTACTTCCAGAGTATAAATTCCTTGTATAGAATTTCTAGGTCAAATGGCATAAATATTTCAAATGCTAATATATTGTCAAATTGTTCTCTCAAAATGGTCTATTAATTTACATATCCTGTAACAGTATATGAAAGCCCTTTTCATATGAAAAGTTTATGAAAGTTTCTAAAGACTTTTATTAATACTCTTTTTAAAAATCCTATTTGCAGTGGCTACTGGACCAAGATGGTGGCATAGGAGGCTACTGAATTTCCCTCCTCTCATGGACACACTGAATATACACCTACACATGGAGCAATCTCCTCTGAGAGAAATCCAGGAGCTAGATGAGTGAATTCTACATGTCAGGTGACAGAGAAAATGTCCACATTGAAACAGGTAGAAAAGGCTGAGACTCATGCCATAAATACCATCCCTGGCACAGCATATAACTGGGAGGGAACCCCTAAGTCCCAGCTTCTCTCTGAAGAGCAAAGGGTATGGGTCACATAGCTAGCACCCCAAATTTGAAGGCTTCCATTTGAGGGATGGGCCCCCAAATCACCTAGCTCCAAAAGCCAACAAGGCTCACATTCATGAGTCCCACAGGATTACAAAAAACACAGAAGCAGTCATTAAGGGATACAGGAGCGTTTGTGGCTATACACCTGGGCAAAGTGCAGAGGTAGCAGGCAAAGGTTCCCATCTCCCAGTTTCTCCCTGGATGGAATAAGAGTGCATGCATTCCAGAGGGGCTGGCTTCTGATCAATGTGCATCTAAGTGCTAACTACAATCCTCCCCTTTGGGACACTGAAAAGTCTTGGCATACTCTCAACTACTGGGAGCCACTACAGAGAAAAAATGGCAGCTTGGACAATCACAAATGTTTGAGAGGTAACCAGGAGCTCAAACTGGGTGGGTTGACTGGACTCAACTATGCAAAACCAGTCTGTCAAGCCAGGGAGAGGTGGCTGTTTTAGCTAATATGCAGAAACAAACACAGAACATCTCAGAAATGAAGAAATTGGGAACTGTGTTCCAAACAAAAAAAAGATAAATCTCCAGAAACCAATCTTAATGAAACAGAGATAAGTGATTTATCCAATTGAAGGTTCAGAGTAATATTTATAAAGATGCTCACTGAGGTCAGGAAATCAATTTATAAACAAAGTGAGAATTTCTTTTTAAAAAAATTTTTTTTAACATTTATTTATTTTTGAGACAGAGAGAGAGCATGAACGGGGGAGGGTCAGAGAGAGGGGGAGACACAGAATCAGAAGCAGGCTCCAGGCTCTGAGCTGTCAGCACAGAGCCCGACGCGGGGCTCGAACCCACAGACTGTGAGATCATGACCTGAGCCGAAGTCAGCCGCTTAACCGACTGAGCCACCCAGGTGCCCCACAAAGTGAGAATTTCAACAAAGATGTAGAAAATATTAAAAGGTATGAAAAAATCACAAAGCTGATGAATAATAAATGAGTTGGAAAATTTAATAGAGGGATTGAACAGCACACTAAATCAAGAGGAAGAAAAAAAAATCAGTGAACCTGATAACAGGGCAGTGGAATTCATCCAATAAGAGGTACAAAAAGAAAACAAAAAGAATAAAAAAGAGTGAGATAGCTTAAGGGACTTATAGGACAACATTACATGTACCAATATACATTACGGGGATCCCAGAAAGAGAAAAGAGAAAAATGGGCTGAAATTTACTCAGATAAATAATGACTGAAAACTTCTCTAAGTTGAAAAAGGAAACAAACACCCAGATCCAGGAATCCCAGAAAGTGCCAAAGAAGATGAAGTTCCAAAGAAGAAGAAGTTTCCAAAGAAACTCATGCTGACACATATTATAATTAAACTGTCAAAAGCTAAAGACAAAGAGAGAATCTTAAAAGCAGCAAGAAAGAAGCAACTTGTTACATACGAGGGAAATACCACAATATTATCAACAGATTTTTCAGGAGAAACCTTGCAGGCCTGAAGGCAGTGGGGTGATACATTCAAAATGCTGTCACAGAAAAAAAACCCTGCCACCTGAGGATACTCTACCTGAAAAAATCCTTCCATCATCACTAGACCAGCCTTTTAAGAAATGTTAAAGGGAGTTCTTCAATCTGAAGGGATGCTAATTAGTAACATAAAAATACAAGAGAGAATAAAACTCACTGGTTAAGGTAAATATGTAGTTAAATACAGAATACTCTAATCTTATAGTGGTGGTATATAATTACCTAATTACCTATAACTGTAGTATAAGGCTAAAAGCCAAAAGTATTAAAAATAACTACAACAATTTGTTAATAAATGCACAATATAAGAAGATGTAAACTGTGAAACAGAATAAAAGACCTGATACAAAAAATTTCCTAGAAGAGAACACAGGGAGTAAGTTCCTTGACATTGATCTCTCAGTTTTGACACAAAAAGCAAAGGCAATAAACGCAAAAATAAACAAGCAGGACTCCATCAAACTAAAAGCTTCTACACAGCAAAGGAAACATCAACAAAATGAAAAGAAAACTTGTGGCGTAGGAGATTTGCAAACCACATATCTGATAAATACCCAAAATGTATAAGGAACTCATACAACCCAAAAGCAAAAAAAAACAAAAAACAAACAAACAAAAAAAAACCAAACAACAGCAAGTAACCCAAAGATCTGAACAGACATTTCCCAAAGAAGACATACAGATGTACAACAGGTATATGAAAAGGAGCTCAGAATCACTAATGATCAGAGAAATGCACATCAAAACCACAATGAACTATCACCTCGCATCTGTTAGGATGTCTGTTATAAAAAAGATATGAGATGAAAAATGCTGGAAAGGATGTGGAGAAGATTAAGCCCTTGTACACTGTTGCTGGGAATGTAAAGTGGTACAGCTACTATGGAAAACAGTATGGAAGTTCCTCAAGAAATTAAAGTAGAACTACTACATGATCTAATAGGCTCACATTTGGGTATTATATCTAAAGGAGATAATCATTATCTCAAAGACGTATTTGTATTCCCACGTTCATTGCAGCATTATTCATAATAGCCAAAGAACGGAAACAACCTAAGTGCCCACTGATGGATGAATGGAAAAAGAAATTGTGGTATGTATATACAATGGAATATTATTCAGCTTTAAAAAAGAGAAAATCTTGCCTTTTGTGATAACATGGATGGACCTTGAGGAAATTATTCCAAGTAAAATATACTAAACAGAGAAAGACAAATACTGTCCAGCATCACTACAGGTGGAATCTAAAGAAAGTTGAATTCATAGAAACAGAGAATAGAATGGTGGTTGCCTGAGGCTGGGGTTTGGGAAAAATAGGGAGAGGTTGGTAAAAGAGTACAAACTTTCACTTATAGGATAAATAAAGCCTGAGACCCAAATGTATAGTTTTTAATAATGTAATGTAAATACTGTATTGTAAATGAAATTTGCTGAAAACTTAAAAAAAAGGTGAGATGACAGAAGTGTTAATTAACTTCATGGTGGAAATATTTTCACAAGGTATATGTATATCTCATCATCATGATGGACTCTTTAAATATATTATAATTTTATTTATCATTTATACCTCAACATTTTTTTACCTCATCGCCTTTATTTATTAATAAATAATATTTATTTATTTATTTATTTATTTATTTATTTATTGTTTATTGATTTATTTTTGAGAGACAGAGAGAGAGAGCGCACAGAGGAAGGGCAAAGGGAGAGGGAGAGAGGCTTGATCCCAGGACCATGAGATCATGACCTGAGCCAAAATCAAGAGTTGGATGCCTAACCAAATAAGACACACAGGGGCCCCGCTGCCAATTTTATAGGAAAAAAAATGCTTGAACTGTTGCTTTGATTGCATCTCTAATTATTAGTGTAGCATATTTATTAGGCATCTTCTTTTCCTATTCCTGGAATACCTTTTTATATCTTTGCCCGTTTTGACATCAGAGTATTTAGAAATTAGCTCTGTTTATCTGTCAGGTTGTCACATAAATACATTTTCGAATCTATGGAAAGAATTCCTGAAGTAAAAATGGACAAGAAAACTTGGAAGGAAAAGCAACTCTTTAGAAGAAAAGGTGAACAATACAAATTTTATCTTGGAAAAATATTTAATATAATTACCAATATGTGACAATTTTATTATATAGCAGCAAACGTGTCTAAATATTGAAACCTGATCACAAAAAATATTTATTGTAATAAAAGCCTAAATAGAACAGGACAGTATTATTCCAACTGAACCAAAAGATGTTTGAGTGAGTGTATACATGTAAGGGAGTGAGTCAGCAGGTGGGTGTGTTTGTATGTTTGTGTGTGATTGTTGGCCAGGGTGATGAAATCTGAAACTATATAAGGGTGATGGTTGCACACTCTAAATTTACTATGAATCACTGAATTGTACACTGGAAATGGGTTAGTTTTTTGATATGTAAACTATGCCTCAATAAAGTCATAAGAGGGAGAGCTAGGCAGTGCTCAATTATGCCCTGCAGATTAGAGTAGAATAGTGGTACTGATAAGGTAAGGACCCTTTTGACTTAGGGAAGGAGCCACAGAGGAGTAGCAGGTTTTTGGTGGAGGGTCAGAACCCACATAAATGTGTCCCTGATGGTAGTGGGAGTAAGGAAGCTAGCTTGATGAGGGGAGCGTGGAGGGTGGTGCTGGGTGGTAGTGAGTGCCCTGGCAGGGACCGAGATGAACCTGGAATGGGCAACATGCACTCAGATAATGGAAGCGTATAATGGAACAACTCAGCCAGTGAAGAGATCTAAGCCTGGGTGTAATGACAAGAGTGGTTCTCACAAGAAAGAAGGTTGGCACAAGTGGGATGCATCAAGAAATTGCTAGAAATGCAAAATTCCAACTAAACATTTAAAAAATGTTACCTTGTTTAAAGCATATTTATATTTTAAAACTTAATGCTTCTGGGGCGCCTGGGTGGCGCAGTCGGTTAAGCGTCCGACTTCAGCCAGGTCACGATCTCGCGGTCCGTGAGTTCGAGCCCCGCGTCAGGCTCTGGGCCGATGGCTCGGAGCCTGGAGCCTGTTTCCGATTCTGTGTCTCCCTCTCTCTCTGCCCCTCCCCCGTTCATGCTCTGTCTCTCTCTGTCCCAAAAAAATAAATAAAAAACGTTGAAAAAAAAATTAAAAAAAAAATAAAACTTAATGCTTCAGAGTTCCTAGAAACAAAGAGAACAAAAGCACTGGGCTCAGAATGAGGAGAAACTGAGGCTGGTCCCAGAGCCATAGGGAACCATGGAACCAGGAGGGTGGGGGATGAGGGCACCTGGCTCAGAGAAGTTATCTACCCAAGGCCACCAAGTCATTCTGTGGCTCACCTAGAATATGAAACAAAGGCTTCTGCATCTTTGCATTTGCCTTCAGTTTGTAACTGGGGTTTGGTGAGAAGTAGATAAGATACCATATTTCATATTGTTTCATAAATAGTATGATGTAGAACAAGTAGCATCAGCAGTAGTTAAGTGTAAATGTAATCTATACACTATTCTAGCATTATTGGTTCTCTTAGCATTTCTTACTCAACCCTGGTCTTCAACCCTTCTTTCCCTACCTTTCCTCTCACCAAAAATAAACAAGAAGTGGGACAAAAGAGAAAAAAGGGAAGGGAAAGAAAAAAGCAGAGATCAGAATTAGGTGAAGTGGGCAGGTGAAGGCAAGTATACTAGGAATCAGGACACCTTGCTCTGTCCTTGACCAGGATGTGTGCTTGACTTACCTGGGCCTTTAGTTTCTCATTTGTGAATATTGTAAGGAAAAATGCAATAATCAAAGACCTACCAAAGGAACTCTTAGACTCTTAGATGGAGCCTACCCAACTCCACCTCAAGAGCAACTGTGTATACACATAGCAAGATTCTTGCTGAAATTTACACAGAAATTACCTGGCTACGTTCAGCTCTTCTGAGTGACAGAAATGGAAAGTAATTACTCTGGAAACCTGGTCTCAATACACAGCCAAGGTCTTAATGTTCTCAGATTCTCTGGAATTTGCCTCTTCCCTTTTCTTGTTATTTCTTTTGTATCTCTTCAGGATGACATGGTGACAATTTTTAAAAACAATTTGTTTTGAACAGCATCAAGTCATCTGGTTAAGCCAAGCACCATTTTTACTTCAGAGTTAAACAATCACGCTCTAATTCTTAAATTGCTTCCCCACCCTGGGGAAGTTCATGTCCAAGTCTCTGACATGTAATTCTAAAACCATCTATCATGAAATATATTTGAGCTCAAGGAAGTTAGGGCAACTGCAGCTAGGGGAAAGGTCATTAATCCTGATGCCAGATTAATCTTCCCTAAACACCTTTTCTATCATGCCACCTGTCTCCTTAAGAGTCTGCTTAATTGAGAGGGCCCCTGATTGCCCATTAGACTAGGTCCCACTTCTCAATCTTGTCTCAGGCCCTGCCTGACTTTGACATGTCCAGCATGCTCCTTCCAGGAGCCGTCATTTAGGCAAGTCAGGTTCTCCGTGCTGCTCATAGTAAGCAGGCTCTGTGCATCTCACCTTGTAGGGCTTTGCTCAAATGTTGCCCATCTGCCTTCACTTCCCTGTCCACATCCTACCCTTCCATCACATATCAGTTCACAGCCCATACTGTTCAGTAAACATCTGCTTCCGTCTTCTTTTTCCCAACCTTTCCTTCCTCTGAATGTCTATAACACTAACAATTTATAGCACCCAATCTGCCACTGAATGAGATTACAGGTAAGCCGTCGGAGGGCAGAGACCCCCTCTTTCGTTCACTGCTACATCTCCAGGACCTACCCTGACGCAGTGTCCATGGAAGGTACTTGCTAAACAATTCCTGAATGAATGAATGATTACTTAGCGTATGAGATGTGAGGAGGTAATGATTGTTAAACTACCATGCTATAACATACACTCATATGATTTTTTTCTGTCAAGCAGGTAAGTCTTTTCTTCCAACAGTGCTGGGACAGCTCAAAATGTTTCTGAAATTTCTCTTTGGGAACTGTTCTATATCATGGTCCTTTGAATTCCTGGGGGAGGAGTGTGTTGGGGGGAATCTCAGTGTATAGAGTGGATATGAATTCAGAGAGAGTGAAAAGTCACTTAGAATCAAACCTCAATAAACTGCCTAATCAAGCTAAGGAAAGCTATTTTGGATCAAAACCCAAGTAAGGATGCTGGTTCCTCCCTGTTCATCTTCCTTGCTCTCAAGGAGAAAGTAGTTCTAGGAATGCTTGAGAGATGACATCATGAGAATGAGTGTTTAACTTCTCTTTTTTTTTTTTTTTTTTTAACGTTTATTTATTTTTGAGACAGAGAGAGACAGAGCATGAACGGGGGAGGGTCACAGAGAGAAGGAGACACAGAATCTGAAACAGGCTCCAGGCTCTGAGCTGTCAGCACAGAGCCCAACGCGGGGCTCGAACCCACGGACCATGAGATCATGACCTGAGCCGAAGTCGGACGCTTAACCAACTGAGCCACCCAGGCGCCCTGAGTGTTTAACTTCTCAACATGACTTTTTGAATGAATTAAAAATATCCCACATATGAATATTTCTTTTAAAGATGAACCTAGCAGGGCACCTGGGTGGCTCAGTCAGTTGGGCATCCGACTTCAGTTCAGGTCATGATCTCATGGTTTGTGGGTTCAAGTCCCATGTGGGGCTCTGTGCTGGGAGAGCCTGCTTTGGATTCTGTCTCTCTCTCTCTGCCTCTCCCCACTCATGCTCTGTATCTCTATCCTTCAGATATAAAAATTAAAAACATTAAAAAAAAAGATGAACGTAGCAACTAAGCACATAGTAGGAACTAAATCAACACCCACTAATCTAATCTTATTAACGGCTGTACTTTGGTTCTGTGCAAATATGAACTTGAAAACAAATTTGATGCTTTAAAAATACCAAGTTTCTACAGTAGAACAATAAAATAACGCAACAGTAGGAAACACAAGAAAATGCATGGCTACCTCTGGAGAGGAAGGAAAGTGTGGGGAACTTTTAAATTACAATTCTCAGGGGGGTTTCAAATTACACTAAGAAGAAAAGGAATGTACTAGATGTTTCTGGAGTTCTTTATAATTGTATCTTTTTGGCTCCTAACAAAGAACCAGCAGTAGAGTCAGGATTATTTTGGACAAATTTCAAGAGATTAAAACAAAGGTTAAAAAAAAGAAGAAGAAGAATAGAGGTCAGTCTGTTTACCTAGTATGGACAGATGGTTGTATTTATGTAGTTAGACTAGTAATGCAGAAAGACTTCCAAAGTTCCATGAGGCACATTTGCCAAGAGAATGCCTCAGGTTGGCAGAAGGTAGAAACACTGTATTGGGTAAATATTTAGCAACATTGATGAATTTTTAACACTAATATCTCATTTGCAGTGGAATATGCTTTATGGTCTGAAATCTCTTTCCCCATTCTGTTTTATAAGTGATGATAAAAATCAAAACATAATCACCTGTCGAGGATGAATCCTGCACCTGTGAAACAATATTTCAAGCAAACCAGCTTCCTAATTACAATGGAGAGGGAACTGGCACAAGGAAGCACACTTTTCCCACCATTCCTGCAGTGGGCTGCAGGCTGTCAGATGAAGGGCTGGTTCAACCACGAAAAACTGCTAAAATCATCTTTTATTATTCCTCTCTGCACAACAAATAGCTTTGTCTGGGGCTCAATGATAGGCTTCAGCCAAAATGAGAGGGCTCAGCTCTGAGGTATCTAATAGCAGCCCTAACTAAGGTAGAGACCAGAACACCAGGAGTGTCATGATCATATTCTACAGAATTCAGTGGCGAGTTGGCTAGTGGAGGGCACTAGTCTGAGCATGTTAAGGGGCATAGTAAAAAGAAACACAAACTCTGCTGTAAGGGGGTTTACAGTGCAGGGGAAGTACAGTACAGTAGAGTATGAACTCTGCTGTAAGGGGGTTTACAGTGCAGGGGCAGTACAGTACAGTAAGGGGGAAGGTGGAAATCTACAAACACATGCAGACATTAGTAATACAGTCCCTTGGGCATGTGTGGCAAACTCCAAATGCAGGATGGGCAGTGATGCTTGGAGCTGAGCAAGGCAGCAGTGTTCATTGTGAGCTGGCATGTTCAGGACTCTGTAAAGGAGGTGAAGTAAGCCAGTAACAGAAGTTGAGACCTAGGTAATCCCAGGAATAAGTTGGTAGGGTATTTGAGCTGGGGCAAGGGGATGAGTGGAAGTCACCTGGGCTTGAGTAGAGAGCTGAGGAGAGTAATGAGAACGGTCTCCGCAGGGCTTTGAATGCCAGAGTGTGCCATGGAGGGTGGGTTGGCAGTGGTAGGTTATGAGGGTTTGAACGTGGAGGGTCAGACATGCCAGGTGCTGTTTTGGGCAAAGCAACTTGGTGATCGTGTGCCAGACAGTCTGGATGGGGGACAGTGGGAAAGAAGGCAGCCTTCTGGGGAAAAAAACACTTTTTAAAAACAGTTGAGAAATGTAATCACAATAGACTAGGAAGGAGAAGGTGACAGAGAAAAAATCCGATGTTTTAGCAGCACAGCAAGGAACTGCTTTTAAAGGACACAAAGTCTGCAGGGCCAACTTCTCATCTTACAGCACGTTTCTTCAAAGGCAGTTTTAAGAGCATACTATACCCAGGCTTGGATGATGACTGTGAGGGGGCAACCATGCCCCACCCCAACTCCTAGATCCCTGCTCAGTCCGGCCCAGCCCTGCCCTAGGTGCTGCCAGAGCACAAGTTCCCCTTTGCTCTTCCATGTTCTCCTGTTATTACTGCAGACAGGAATGAGCCTGGTCAATTTGTATTTGAATTAAACAAACAAGAAGGTATACCAACCTGCCTGATTTATTCAACTGCATTAGAGGCTTAATATGGTTTTTGCCTGGGTTCTGGCCATACAGAAGGAATATAAAACACAGTCCTTCCCCTAAGAAGACTTGCATTTAGAATCTGGAGGCCCAGTGGACACACATCAGTTATTGAGTGTCACAAAATGGCATGTAATTCATGGCAATCTTATGTATTTTAGATCATAGGGGCTATAAGACGTTAGAGACGTTTAACGTCTATGACCAGATAATTTTAAAAGGCATAAAGAGCCCCAAAATGAGCAGAGCAGCCTTGCTTAAAGAACTCTTGCTCTTCCCTTATTGAAAATAAGACTTTAAAACAGAGGAAGTGTTGGGCTCTGAGGAAGAGGGAAAGTATCTGAATTGATGTACAAAGAGTACAAGGAATGACCAACGCAATCACTGAGTCACCTTTAACTGCAATTTTCATCACAGCTAAAATCACAATTCAAGGGACAGATGAACAAGTTCAGCTCCCTGGGCTACCACTGAGCAGAGCATGAGCATCTAATATATTTTCAAAGGCCATGTACCGAATCCTCACTGTGTGCCAAGAACCACACCAAGCACTTCCTCTACATTTATCTCATGTAATCTCAAAGCAACTGTGAGGTAAGCACTATGTTAAAGATGAGGAAAATGAAGATGTGAGAGGTTAAAGAACTTGCCCAGGGTCACAAAACCAGGAAGTAAAGGAGTAACGCCTCCACCTGTCTCTAAGCCACCCTGTTTCTGTACCTACCTCTCTAGTGGGGGTGGGACTGTGCCTACTGAAACAGCTCCCACTGCCCTCAAGCAGGGGATCTCTGCGGTTCCACAGTGTATGCTTCCAGAAGGGACACAGGCCCCATTTTGTCACTCATTCTCTGAAACATGGAAAATTTGACTTTTCAGGGGAAATCTACTTTCCACTATTACAATTTTGTAAGCCTAGCTAGCTGCAGGGATCTTGGTACTTTCAGATATACACCATTGGTAAGGGGTGTGTGTAATGGTAAGGGGGAGTCTGGGCAGAAAGTCAGCTTTGGCCTAGAGCAAGGGGTCTATGATTTTCTGACACAATCAGGGTTTTAAGTAAGTTGTAGCTTTGGTGCCTCTGTTTCTACACTAACATTTATTGAGACCTCATGCATGTGAGGCCCCGTACTCAGTTCCTACACAAGTCACACGTCCTCCCATTTTACCTGCTTTCTTCCCGAGTGTCTTAGGAAAGTGCTCCAGGAGTCCTTAGTTCTTTCTGCACAGAGAAAGCCTTCCATTCCTCCAAAAGCATTGTCTTGGCTCTACCTGACTTCAGGTCTGACATCTGAGGTTCCTCTCTGTGGGCCTTAAACCAGCTGACAACAGACAGTGGTTGATGCAACTCTGAGGGCTGACTGTCAATGCAGTGAGCCCCCCGACAGGGGGTGTCCACAGATTGACCATGCTGGGCCCTGGGCCTGAATGCTGAGTCATGGGGGAGTGGTTTGCCTGCTTTTCCTCAAGGAGGGAAGGCACTGGCACTGGATACTTGTGCTTTTGCTTTGCCATGGTTGGGATAAGCATTCCTACTGCCTAGCCTTGTAAGCTTCTCTATTTTTTTTTAAAGCTTATTTATTTTGAGAGATAAAGAGCAGGGAAGAGGCAGAGAGAGGAGAGAGAGAATTCCAAGCAGGCTTTGCACTGCCAGCACAAAGACTGATGTGGGGCTCGAACCTACGAACTGTGAGATCATGACCTGAGGCGAAATCAAGAGTCAGATGCTTAACCAACTGAGTCACCTAGGTGCCCCTTATAAGCTTCTCTATTAAAGTACAAGGTTCCTCATTCATAACTCTCTTAAATTACCTTAGATAAGGATTTCTAGCTTGACACTCCAGCATCTGGCAGGGTTTCTGCTCTGTTCCTTTCTTTTCTGCAGCCATGAAAGTGCCCTGAAGAGCTGGTCTCTTATCAGACAAACTCCCTGCAGGCATGGCCTTCATGAACAAAGACAAGTCAGCCTTCAACAGAGACACACCTGCAGATGGAGACCTACCCGATCTGGCCCTAGGTGCACAGGCGCAGCCTGCGCAGCATTACCAAAGCAGGGCCAGGGTTCCTTCAGAACAAAACCAAAAATCTGGAAAAATTAGTTCCAGCACTGCCAGTGCAAATGGGCAGCCTACATGTCCATGTGACCCAGCCCCTGCAGGTGTGACTGTGTAAAAAAGATAGGTGTCAATTGGTTTGTTCGACAGCTAAGAGCCAAAGGCAGAGCAGTGTCTGAAGTACCACTGCCAGAGTGATCACTGGGCTTGCCTCAAGTCCTCGGTTGGGCTTTCCTGTGTCCCCACTGCCTGGGCACACTCTTCCTTCCTTCCTCTCCATCTAGTGTGCTCCTTCTCTTCCTCCTCAGCTCTCACCTCCTACAGGTCCATGGCTTTTTCCTGCATCTTACACAGTATGTGGCTTTGAGTATGTATCTACCAAGAGTGTTTTGTGAAAACATCTTTGTGTGTGTCACACACACACACACACACACACACACACACACACACACACACACAACTTAGAAAAGCCATCTCCATTTCAGCAGTTTCTCCTCAAACATTTCAGTATAAGAATTTACATTGTCAATGTGTAGTTTTCAGGATTTCTTGACAAGGAAATGCCTAAAAATTTTTGCTTTTTTAATTAAACTCAGTACTACCTTTAAATTAACATATTACATTTAATCATCAGGAAAAAACATTTAAAACAGTATAGCCCCTCCTAAGGGACCATCTTGAATTTAGTGATGACAAAGGAGGCACTGAGGAAAATTCTTACTGGACTCGGACTGATGAAATGGTGGAATGAATTAGGGATTCTACTGGTAGCTAACTTCACATGTTCAGCAATGATGGTGTTAAGGATCTTAAGTCATTTCCAATTCTGGTTGCTACAGAAAAACATGTTGATTCATGACTCCCAGAACTTGGAATTTAAATAGGCTTTGGGGGAAAGAAAAAGATGATAATGAATCTCTAAGACATAATTGACCACATATGGTTAGGGCAACAGGCACTTATTGCAAAACTTAACTGTATTTCCTATGTAAAAGCTCTTTTTGTTATTTTTTTGTCTCAACTTCTACCTTCATGATCAAAAGAAGGAAAATAGTAGGAAAGAAAAAGTGTTTTTGGTTTGTGTGTATAGCGTGTATGTGTTGAAGAGAGACCCATCCCGGAGAACTTGGTCCTTCCCAATAAAGGATATATTGCAGTTGTGTTCTATGCTAACTCCAAGTCTGAAATTCCTATTATGCTATGTTCACCAGGAACTACAAAATAACTTTCTAAAAACTGAGATAAAAATTCACTATTTTAACCATTTAAAAATACATAGTTCAGTTTATGTTATTCGCAAAGTTGTGCAACTACCATCCACATCTAATTCCAGAACATTTCTGTCATGTCAAAAAGAAACTTTGTACCTTCCAATTCCACTCTCCTCCCACCCCTGGCAACCACTCTCTCTCTACTTGTTGTCTTGATGGATTTACCTACTCTGGACATTTCAAAGAAATGGAATCATACAATATGTGGTCTTTTGTGCCTGGCTTCTTTTACTTAGCATAATGTTTTCAAGGTTCAACCATGCTGTAGCATGTATTGGTATTTCATCCCTATTTATGGCTAACTAATACTTCATTATAGCACAATTTGTTTATATACTCATCAGTTGATAAATATTTGGGTTGTCTCAACTTTTTGGCTATTATGGATAATGCTGCTACTAATATGCATGTAACAAGTTTGGTGTGAACATATGCATTTAATTCTCTTGGGTATGTACTTCAGAATGGAAGTGCTGTGTCATACGGTAACTCTATGCTTAACTTTTTGAGAACTGCCAACTGTTTTCCATAGCCCCTGCACCATTTTACATTCACACTGGCAACATACGAGGGTTCCAATTTCTACACATCATTACCAATACTTTGTTCATTTTAGCCATCCTCGTGGTATGAAGTGGAAGCTCATAGTTTTGATCTCTGTTTTTCTAATAACTAATGGCAAACATCCTTTCATGTGCATCTTGGCCATTTGTGTATCTTCTTTAAAGAGATGTCTATTCAAATCCTTTGCCCCTTTTTTGAGTTGAGTTTTTTTTTTTTTTTTATTGTTGAGTTTAAAAAAAATACATCCTGGATAATAAACCCTTACTAGATACATGATTTGCAAATATTTTCTTCCATTCTGTGGGTGATCTTTCTACTTTCTTGATAACATCCTTTGAAGCACAAAAGTTTTAAATTTTGATGAGCTCTAACTCAGCTATTTTTCCTTTTGTTGCTTGTGCTTTTCATGTTATATTTAAGAAAAATAAGTTTAACCCAACAACATAAGTATTTATCTTATATTTTCTTCTAATATTTTTATACTTTTGCCTCTAAAATTTAGGTTATTAATCCATCTTGAGTTAATTTTTATATATGGTGTGAGGTAAAGGTCTGACTTCATTCTTTTGCATGTGGATATCTGGTTGTCCCAGTAATAACTGTTGACAAGATTCTTCTTTTCCCATTGAATTGACTTGATATCCTTATCAAAGATCACCTGACCATAAAATCATGGGTTTAACTTTGGACTCGCAGTTCTATTTCATTGGCCTATACCTCTACCGTTATGCCAATACTATACTTTGCTGCTTTGTAGTAAGTTTTGAAATCAAAAAGTATGAGTACTTCAATTTTGTTCTTTTCAAGAATTTTTTTGGGCTTTGGAGGTCTCTTGAATTTCCATATGAATTTTCGGATCAGCTTGTCCACTTTGGAAAAAAAGGTGATTAGAATTTTGATAGAGATTGCACTGAATCTGTAGGTTAATTTGGGCAGTACTGCCATCTTTTTGCTAGTATTGCTAACAATATTAGCTAACAATTGCTAATATTGCTAACATTATTAATTCTTCCAATCCATGAACACCGAATGTCTTTACATTTATTTAGGCTTGAATTTCTTTCAACATTGTTTTGTAGTTTGTAGTGTATAAGTACTGCACTTCTTTAATTAATTTTATTTTTTTATATTAAATATAATTTATTGTCAAATTGGTTTGCATACAACACCCAGTGCTCATCCCAATAGGTGCCCTCCTCAATGTCCCTCACCCACTTTCCCCTCTCCCCCACCCCTCATCAACAGTTTGTTCTCAGTATTTAAGAGTCTTTTATGGTTTGCCTCCCTCCCTCTCAACTTTTTTTTCCCCACCTTCCCCTCCCCCATGGTCTTCTGTTAAGCTTCTCAGGATCCACATAGGAGTGAAAACATATGGTATCTGTTTTTCTCTGCCTGGCTTATTTCACTTAGCATAACACCTTCCAGTTCCATCCACATTGCTACAAATGGCCAGATTTCATTCTTTCTCATTGTTAAGTAGTATTCCATTGTATATATAAACCACATCTTCTTTATCCATTTGTCAGTTGATGGACATTTAGGCTCTTTCCATAATTTGGCTATTGCTGAAAGTGCTGCTATAAACATTGGGATACAAGTGCCCCTATGCATCAGCACACCTGTATCCCTTGGGTAAATTCCTAGCATCCAGATGGCCAACAGACACATGAAAAGATGCTCAACATCACTCCTCATCAGGGAAATACAAATCAAAACCACACTTAGATACCACCTCACGCTGGTCAGAGTGGCTAAAATGAACAAATTAGGAGACTATAGATGCTAGAGAGGATGTGGAGAAATGGGAACCCTCTTGCACTGTTGGTGGGAATGCAAACTGGTGCAGCCGCTCTAGAAAACAGTGTGGAGGTTCCTCAAAAAATTAAAAATAGATCTACCCTAATTAATTTTATTTCTAAGTATTTTATTCTTTTGATGCTATTGTAAACAGATTTTTAAAAATTTCATTTTCAGATTGTTCGTTGTTAGTATATAGCAATACTTACTTTAGTATATTAATCTTGTATCCTGCAACTTTGTGGACCTATTTGTTAATTATAATAGTTTTGTGTATGAGTTGCCGAGGGGGGTTCTTTAGAGATTGATATATAGAAAATGATGTTATCAGTGAATAGAGATAGTTCTTCTTCTTCCTTTCCAATTTAGATGCATTTTTTTCTTGCCTAACTGCCCACATAGTACTTCCAATACAATGTTCAATAGGAGCCATGAGTGCATACATCTTGTCTAGTTCTTAATCTTAATGTGATGTTAGCTGTGGGTTTCCCATAGATATCCCTTTTTAGATTGAAGAAGTTTGTCTCTATTCCTAGTTTGTTGGGAGCATTTTTAATCATGAAAAGGTGCTGGATTTTATCAAATGCTTTTTCTTTACCTATTGAGATAATTATGTGGTTTTATCACTTATTCTACAGTTATTGTATATTATTTTATATATTGAATGAACTTTGAAATTGCTTAGAATAAATCCCTAAAAAATAATTCTTAGAACAACAGGAAGATCATCAATATGCATTTAAAATCATATGCTAGTGTGGTGATTCACAGTTTTCGTCGTATTTACACACACACACACACACACACACACACACACCTGGAAACTGACCACACAGTTATTATTATTATTATTATTATTATTATTATTAATCTTCATTCTACAAGTGAAGAAACTGAAGCTCAGAAATTTTCCCAAGGATAACACTGGCAAATGGTTAAGCCAGGTCCAGGCTTCAGGCCTTTTCATTTCCAGTCTATATATTCAGCCACACATACATAGAAAGTTTCTTTTAATTATACTGAAAAACTGCCACAGCATCATTATAAGAAAAGGTAAGATGAGCATGTTATGGTCATCCGTTCATACTCCATTTCTATGGGTCATTCCTATCACTGTAATAACAGCAAAACGTATCTCCCATCTCCAAACACTCTTCCTTAATCTCACACACCTGAGCAACGGTTCCATTTTCTCCTTCCTTTTACAGCCAAACTCCTTGGAGGAGCTATCTATACTCTGTCTCCACTTTCTTCCCTTAACCTCCCAATTCCAGCCACACTGAGCTGGCACCGTGCTGGCATTCTCAGTGCGGATTCTCAGTCTCCATCTAACTGGACCTCTCAGCACTCTTTCAGTTGATAATTCTCTCCTTTGTGAATCACTCTCCACCTGGTCACTGAATCACCTTTTCTTAGTTCTCCTTCTTCCCCAATAGGCACTCCCTCCCAGTTTCCCTTGCAAGAGGATTGTGCAAGCCAGGGCTCAGGTCTTCAATCACTTCTCTTTCCCAAGTATACTTATTTCTAGGTGATCTCATCCTGGCCCAATTTATCCTGCTAACCTATCTCTTTCTCCTGAATTCTAAACTTGTAGATCGAACTGCTTCCCATTTACCTCCACTTGGATATCAGAATAGCACCTCAATTTAATACATTTAAAACTGACTGCAGGCCTTCTTTCCCCACACCCTTCCCCATCTTGGTTAGTGGCAACTTCATTCTTCCACTTGCTCAGATCAAAACCTTACAGTCATTTTGACCCTTCTTCTCCCACACTGAACATTTAGTCTATTAGCAAATCCTGTCAGCTCAACCTTCAATTTGTATCTGGAATCTAATCACTTGTACCATCCACTGCCACCATCCTGGTATATGCCACTCTCATTTCTTATTTCAATTTTACTACGGTTTCTTGCTCCCATCCTTGTCCCCTGACAAGTCTCTTCTCCATACATCAGCCAGAGGGATGTTTTAGGCGAATGTGCCTAAACACATTCTTCAGTTATACTTCAGGAACAAATCAGTGATCTTTAAAAAAAAAACACACACAAAACCAATCCTGTAACTCCTCTGATGAAAACCTTCCAATTACTGCCTATCTCATAGAGAATAAACCCAAGGTCCTTATAATAACCTATAACATCCTATATGATCTGGCCTCTGGTTATCTCTAATTTCCATTATTGTCTCCCTACTTATTCTACTCTAGCTACAATGGGCTTCTTGCTGTTTCTTCAAATCAGCTCCTGCCTCAGGGCCTTTGCACTTGCTGTAATCTTAGCCTTCCCACCCTACTCCATGATAGCAATACTATTTATTCCCTCATTTGTTAGGTCTCTGCTCCATTGTCACTTCCACAGAGAGGGCTCCTTGCCTGCCCTATCTTAAATAACACTTGCCCCACTGCTCCCTGTCCTCTCACCCTGCCTTCTCCTTCTTAGTTAGCTCTTATGGCCTACCTGACATTTATATATTTTCGGATGTTCTTGCCTCCATCTAGTGATATGTAAATTTCTTAAGAACAAAGAATTGTCTCTTTTTAGTTCACTGCTCTATTGTGGAGTAGCTGTCAGTAAACAATGACCTCCAGACCAAAGTGACTGATCTATTACCTGTTTTTTATAAATGAAGTTTTACTGGGACATGCCTGTACCCATGCATTCATTATGTCTGTACAGCTGCTTTTGTGCTATAAAGGCACAACCGAGTAGCTGCCAGAGGCTATACGACCCACAAAACCTAAAATATTTACCACCTTTATGGCCCTTTATGGAAAAAGTTTGTTGACTCCTATTTTGAGAAGTCTGTGCTGATATGGTAGAGGCACTGAACACACTTGTTCAATGAATGAATGAATGAATGAATGGAAAAAAGAAGGAAAGAAGTGGGGTTAAGTAGTGCCATTTGCATTAACCAAGTACAGCAAAATATAGATAGTGATTTGAACTTAATAAAATCCAAATATATACAAAAGATATTTTCTAACTCTGTTTCCTGTAAATTGGGAATATAAACCATTTTCTCTGATGTAATGTGAGAGAAGTGCTAAGGTGGATACTGCGGGCCTGGGTGACATTTAAGCCCAGGTAGGGCTTTATTATCTGCATGACTTCAGTCCAAACAAATAGGTACACACCAAAAACTATGGCTTCAGAAACCTGGAAGGAAAGGTTTTTTTCTTCATTTCCTTCTTTATTTTGGCCAATGTTTTGATTTTCCATTTTCCCTTGGGCCTCAAGACAGTCGTCTTTTGGATTTAGGGTCCTCACACCCTAATACCTGTACACAGAGTGCACTTGAAAGGCTTAAAGTAGATGTTACCAAAAGCCCTGTAGCTCAAACATCTATAAATGCTAATAGTGAACATTATATATTTTTTTAACGTTTATTTTTGAGAAGAGAGAGACAGAGCATGAGCGGGGGAGGAGAGAGAAAGAGGGAGACACAGAATCTGAAACAGGCTCCAGGCTCTGAGCTGTCAGCACACAGCCCAATGTGGGGCTTGAACTCACGGACCGTGAGATCATGACCTGAGCTGAAGTCGGACGCTTAACTTACTGAGCCACCCAGGCGCCCCTTAGTAGTGAACATTATAAAATAAAGAAACAGGATTCCAGACTTATGATGGTATTTTTTTTAAGGCCCAATTCTGCCAGCATGAGAAAGAGGAAGACACAGAACCCAAAAAGGAAAGGTCAGTGTTAGAATTTTAAAAGACAGTACAAAGCCCCCACTGAACACTTAGGGGACACACTGCCCGAGCTGTGACCTTTGTTGTCGCTGTAGGACAAGGGACCTATAGTGACCCTGCAAATGTTTTCATGGTAATCCATTTGAAAGTACTCCTGAAACTTTTTAAAACCTTGACCTGCAACACTGGTTCTCAAAAGATCCAGCTTGAAAAGCATTTGCTTATTTCCTTCTGTGTTTTGCTTTTTTTTTGTAACATCAAGGGCTCAGGCCTCTACCAGCATTTGACCATTTAAACCGGTAGTTAGATTTATGGACTACAATACTCCTGCCCCTACACACACACACACACACACACACACACACACACAGTACTCATGGCAAATTCAGAGACAAGACTTCTGAAGATAAAATTAGTGCTACATAGCCCCATAACAAGACTCAAATACTTTAAACTAATGACATTTATATATCCAGCAGCAAAAAAAGACACAAATGCTTATTTTGGCCTGTGGGTGCGTGGAGGATCTGTTTTCTTAAGTTTGGATGTTTTCCAGACAAATCATTCCAACATCCAAAAGTTTGTTTTGCCGTATTGTTTTAGACAAATTTCTAGGGTGTTTTTTTAGGGAGCTTAATAGGGTAAAAAGACAGTGAATGGCTGCTTGGAACCTTGAACCCAGGTTGGCTAGCTTGTCTCTTGGTATCTCTTTTTGCAGATGACAGTGGAAGATAAATCTGTCATTCACAGAAGGAAAGTAGACAATGAGCAGAGATTTAAATGAGAAAATGCACATAATGACCCAATTTCAAAATGGCAATAAAGCTTTTGCTCTCAGAGTTTGATAATTGCCATGTATTACCAACTCTCACCTCCCAAATATTTTTTAATATTCCCCTCCAAACTTGAGGGATAGAAATTCCTTCCACCCTTGGACCTAACCATGGAGATTCTAAAAAGCAATGGAAGAAGGAGGGTGTTCTGTGTGTTCTGAGAGGGCCTGTATGTTGTCAGAGTCTAGGGACTCTGGGTAGACAATGCAAAAGGGGAGGGTATTGATTAAAACTCTGTAGTTTTTGTGCCAGTAGCTATGCTGCTGCCCTTTGTGACAGAACTCACCCTATCTCAGGATGTACAACTCAGGCCTCTTTCAAGGGCACTTGGCATCTACTGGTGAATGACACCACGTGACAGCAAAGGATTAAGGAGCCTAACAGGATTACGATGTCCTAAGGACTAAGGCAAGTTTGGTCACTGACAAAACATGTATTCTTTTCTCAACCAAACATCTTTGTAATAAATCACTTAGCCTGACTGTCCTTCTAGAATCCAGGCACACTTTGTGATGTAGATGCTGCCATTTTTAGAAATTTCGAGAAAAAGGACAGAATGATCAAAAGACCACCCTGCAAATATAAAGCCAGCTTCTTTTCTAAGATAATCTATTCTTGCTCTGATAGGTCAAGACAGGGCCCTCATGGAAAGGGAAAGTTATTCAAGAGGCTCTTCAAAGCAACAAATCAACACTCTCTTTTGAGCACTTACAATGTGCTAAGCACAGACAGTGTACTTCATCGATCATATGCCATCCTTTGCAAATACTTTTGGAAGCTACATTAACATTGAAAGTCTACTTTTTAGGCATATCCAGGCACTCCTCAATGGTTCTCAAAGAAAACACTCAAGGTAGCCTCCACAGATGGCTTTTTGAGAAGCATGGATTTGTCGCAGCAGCTACTCTGGCCTCAATGATTAGCAAGGGGTTTATTTAAGCGTCAGGCCCCTCAGGGAAACTGAGGTAGCCCTGAGAAATCTGGAGGCAGTACTTGTTGATCACAACCAGGCCCACACAGCCCAAACTTTCCAGAACTTTGTCCTCTTGGACACTTCCCTGCCTAGAAGATGTGGATGAGCTCCAGTCTGTAGCACCTTTCAGAGGGTCTGAGGTGTGTGTGTGTGTGTGTGTGTGTGTGTGTGTGTGTGTGTAGTAATATTCTGTCAAACCTCTGCAAGTTGCAAATCTGACAGAATTCAGAATTCAGGAGGTCACACCAAGGGCCCACAGAATAGAGACGACAGGCACAAGGCCTGGGACTTACATCTCTACAGGGGCCAGGAACAGACTCTGAGCAGAGGAAGGACCAAAGGCAAATGGGCTGGCAAACAAAACTGTGTATTAAGATTTTATGCTAGTACATACTGTATATTAGTATGATATTAGAGTAATATAATGCTTTATATAATATTAAGATACTCTGCTTCTCAACTTCAAAATCACAGGCTGTTGGCACGTGGGGAACGAGCTTTATCTACATGGCATTAAATACAAGAGCAGTTTTCTTTTAGTGAATATGTGGACTTCAATTTTCTGAGCCACTTTTCATTTCAGGATCTGAAGAATATGCCAAATGTAATTGTACTGCCCTAAAATTTAGTCCATATCCTTTCAATTACCTTCAGAGGCTGTTTCTGTCATGAGGTCATTCTAAGTTATTAGAGTTTAAAAATTCATAATGACCCTATAAGACGGATGTATTAGTTTTCCTCTTTGCAAATATGTTCCTGATACTCTTTTGCATGTTTCCTTACTCTTCTGAAATTATCTACTGAGGAAATTCTAACTGTAGTTTCTTAAACTGTTTGTATCTTATTTACTGTTTGTGCACAGAGGTGATGTTGGGACCCTCTGAGGTTTTATTCACTTCATCCCTGCTTGTGTCCTGGCAGCCAAGAGGACACAGGGTAGGGAGAGGAAGAAGAATGAGTTAGTGTTACTGCAGGTCAGCTTGAACTGGTTTGTCTGTTCCTAATCAAACCCCGGCTAAGTCATTCCAAGTTCTAATCTATGTGGACCTGTATAACAGGAAGAGAGTAAAACAGAGAACAGAGAATTACAGTAATGGAGTCTTCGAGTAATGAAATTATATATCACTACCTTAGTGCCACACTCACATTAAGCGGCCATTTCTAAATCTAAAATAATAGCGCAGAGGTGGATTCTACCTGCCTTTAAAAGGACAGAGCTAGTTCAAAAATTATATCCAAATCTCTAACAATTACCTGTAAAGGTTACAACTGCTAAAGATAGGAAGACTAGCTTAAAAAGAATAAAACTTTACTCTCTCCTTATTCTTTTTCTCTCTTTACAACTGAATCTTACCAGAAGTTCTATAAGGGCAATAAAAAAGGGACATTTTATTTAACTTCAGGTTTCTGGTAGATACTTAAAATAAAAGTTCTAAAAAATATCATAGATGAAAGCTTTCTCTGCTGTAGCTTCTTCCATTGAATATGTGGAACTCTTTAGAAAACTTCTAACTATTTCCATACACTCCAGAAATTCTGGGAGTTGGAGTCAGTATAAACTTTTAAGGAGTTATTTAAGAACTTGAGTTCACCTACTGCAACACGCCTGGTGTACATATTCTCTGCACTCCATCCACACATATTTGTTAAGGACCTACTCTGAGCCTGCTCTGAAACTTTATATTCACCTAACAATGTCTGGTATGTGAAGCAGACAAACAGCATTGGAGGCAAAGAGTGTGGATCCTGTAATCTGACTGTTGGAGTTTGAATATAAGTAAGCTCTGCCAATTTTTGGAAGGTTATTTAACCTCCAGGTCCTGTTTCCTCATCTATAAATGGGAAATGATAATAGTACTTGACTCATGGGGTCAGTGGGAGGCTCAAATGAGATGTTAGCACCAAAGCTGCCACCAGCACACTAGCTCCTTGTATGACTTTAAATATTAGTTGTAGCCACTGAAATTATTATCAAAGTAGTCATAAAGTGAAGGATATAATATTGGATAATATTCAGGTATATAATGTTTCATCTTCAAAATGACAAATGTTTAAAAATCAAAATCATGATTTCCCACATTCTCTAAAAAAATTTTTTTTAATGTTTATTTATTAAGAGAGAGAGAGACAGAATGTGAGTGGGGGAGGTACAGACAGAGAAGGAGACACAGAATCCAAAGCAGGCTCCAGGCTTTGAGCTGTCAGCACAGAGCCCGACATGGGGCTCGAACTCACAGACCACGTGATCATGACCTGAGCTGAAGTCAGAAGCTTAACCGACTGAGCCACCCAGGCGCCCCCCCCCCCACATTCTTTTTAAAAAATGCTTATTTATTTTGAGAGAGAGAGAGAGTGGAGAAGGGGCAAAGAGAGAGTGAGAGAGAGAATCCCAAGCAGGCTGCAAACTCAGCACGGAGCCAGATGCGAAGCTGGATCTCATGAACCATGAATCATGACCCAAGCTGAAATCAAGAGTTGTGCACTTAACTGACTGAGCCACCCAGGTGCCCTGAGAGTTCTCATATTCTGTTGCTTGGTCTTATATGATAGAAACATGTCAGTCAGCAATGTGGTAAGGAATCAGGCAGGTAAGTACCCTTGCTTTGACTCTGCCCAGGAGTCAGGGGTGTGGGAGTCAGTAAATAGAACTGACCGTGGAAAGCATTTGTGGTTTTTATGTCATAGTGCTATAAAGTAAGATAGTAAAAATATAAACGATAACTTCAAATTAATCCTTTTATGCCAAGTTGCTGTAAAATATTTAGAGGATTCAGGCTGGTTTTAGCGATAGATTCAATGTGCCGTGGAGCTTTGTCCTTTACCGTGCTTTTAGTGCCAATGGCTGGATTCCCACCACACCATCTGTTCCTGACACTTGGTCTCATTAGCACGACTATTTTTATTGATACACATAGCAATGCTTCTCATACCATCTTAGCTAAGCATTATTTATTGTATCTATATATACAACAATATTAACACAGTCAAGCATCAGGATCGGGACTGGAGGGCATCATTAAAATCAGCCAGTGTTCAGCGAGAGATTTAATGATGGATTTAATAGTATTAAATGGGAAAAAATGCCCTTGGCCTTTACATTCTCATTTAAAAACATATAAAAGAGCAGTAATTCAGGCAGTTATACTTCTCTCAAAGATTTTGCTCTAAATCACAGATGGCAATGGGAGGCCATGGCTGAATGCTGGCTAACACCCACTCACTCTGACCACAGCTAGAAGTGCCTCATTGGGTCATAATTAGCAAACTGCTGCAAACTCAACTCTTTAAATCAGAGGTCAGAGAGTGCCAGGCTAAAGCACAGAGAGTAGAAAACACACAAAAATGATGATGTAGGTATCCTCTGGAGGCTGTCTTCTCTGTCTAGCTGCAACTCCCACCTCGTTGGGTACCACACCTGCACTCAGGCACTGTAAAGTGGTGTACTTTGCTTTCTAAGAAAGCCTCAGGGTTTGGCTCTTTGGTTTATAGGGATTCAAAGCAACATGCTATCCCCAGTCAGCTCCTGTCCACTCCTCACTCCTTGCCACAGACAGGTCATAAATTTCTGTCTTGGGAACACATCATCTAGCCAATAAATTATTAGTTCCCTATGATGTATATCCTGGAGAGCTTTGATCAGGGTCTGCTGGTCTGAAAGTCTAAACATTTCTGACTAAAGAGCATTAGGCTGGGTTTCAACTTTTGATGGAGATAGTTTTGGCAGAGTAGAAAAAAAAACACCCTGGATTTTACTCAGAGGCTTGTCTTTGAGTTTGCTGGGTTATGTAGCAACTCTGTGATTTAGGGCTAGCCATTCTCTGAGTCTGTTCTCTCATCTGTAAAATGCCTCCCAGAGCTGATATGATACTTCTCATCATTGCTAAGGACTCGGGCCACTGGTACTTCTTTTCTAGGGACCCAAGTAATCAGGTACATGTGACCAGAATGACAATAGGGCTCTCAGAATTTCCATCTTTCCCTCTGGATACCAGTGGGATTAACATGCAATGAATGGCGGCCATGCTTCTTCTTGCCTCCAACATTAAGAGAGACTTTTTCATTTTGGAAATGTTGAAAATCAGCACTGAGAATGGGTTGTGTCGGAGAAGCTGATGGAGGTACTGCCCAAGGATTCAGGCTGCTTCCAAGGGTAAGTTACAGTGCTGAGTCCTTCCCACACTTTTTAAAGTCTTGTCAGGAAAATAAACATCAGTGGCAGAAGCGCAAGCTCTGCAAATTAAAATATAGCTACAAAATTATCTTCTTTGCATTTTAAAGCAAATTACAGAATCATTCAACTAATTTCAACAATGAAAGGAATGTAGATCCAGTCAAAATTACACATGCATGGACGCTGGTGACGATACCTAAAATTAGATTCTTGGTGGCAGTTCCTGCAAAAAATAAATGTGAAGTGATTGCTCATCAGAAAATACATACGTTCCTATGTGAAACTCTCTTGCCCATGATAAATTCTTCCAACAAAATGACTACTCAAGCATTCAGCAACCTGCTTTAGAAAATACTGCAAGCTAATGTTTCTTGTCCAAAAATGTACATACAGCACAGATAAGGGAAGAAATGGGACAGCAACATCAGATTCATGAACTGTCTGAAAAGCCTATACAGTAAGTGAAGTGCCACAAGAACTGCCTGAAACAAGACTAAGAAGCAGGTAACTGAGGTAACCAGAAGTGTCTACCTGTAGCACACATAACGAAACAACTGAAAACTTAATAAAAACCACCATGTGCTTTTCAGTATCTAAACACAATCGGACTAACGTTTTGGAATTTTTGAATGAAATGCACTAAATAGAATCTTCTGTGAATGAATGAGAGATCTAAGATTTGCTTCTCCTTGGTAAGAAGTGAGATATATTCATGCATCTGAGGATAAAATATTTCCTTCACTGAGCACTATCTGTTTTTACAATTTTATTATCAATCTCCACTAAGTGGCCACCACAAATTCTATAGTGGTTTTCAACCACGGTCAGTGTCGGGAGACAATTTTTGGTTGTCACAAGTGAGAGGATGTTACTAGCATCTAGTGGGTAGAGGACTGCTAAACACTCTCCGATGCACAGTCCCCCACAAAACAGAAGTATCGGTGCAAAATGTCAATAGTGCTAAGTCTGAGAAACCATGATCAACATGCAATTCAGCAACTCTACTCATAGGTACTTACTCAAGATAAATGAAAACATATGTCCATGAATGAACAGCCAGATGAAGAGACACATAGGGTGAGGTCCATAAAATTCTGAGCATAGGAGCTCCTGTCCCCATGGAGTTTGGGGTGTGCTACTCTCCCAGCACATGGATGAGTTCCTGTTCATCGACCTGGATGCTCTCTGAACCCCATCCTTTTGGGTTTTTTTGGAGGCATCATTGCATAGGAATGATTGATTAATTCACTGGCTGCTGGTGATTGCTTCAATCTTCCCCCCTCCCTGGTAGTCAGGAGGTAAGGCTGAAAGTTCCAACCCTCTAATCATATAGCTGTTTCTCCTGGCAACTAGACTTCATCCTTAGTAATCTAGGGACTTTCCAAAAATCACCTCATTAACATACACAGATGTGGTTGAAAGAGATTTGTTATGAATAACAAGAGAAACCTTTATCTCTCTTATCATTTAGGAAATTCCAAGGATTTTTGAAGCTTTGTGCCAGGAATCGGGATGAAGACCAAATACAATAAAACCTTGGTTTGCGAGCATAATTCACAACATGCTTATAATCCAAAGCATCTGTTTATCAAAGCAAATATCAAGAACCATTGGCTCAGTTGTGAGCATGTGATGTTCAGCACCATGTACTACTTATATTGCAAGACATCACTCATTTATCAAGTTAAAATGTATTAGCAATGTTTGCTTGTCTTGTGGAACTCTCGGAGAACAAGTTACTCGCAATCCAAGGTTTTACTGTGTGTGTGTGTGTGTGTGTGTGTGTGTGTGTGTGTGTGTATCTTATTATAAATCACAATATGATAGGACTTGCCCATGAATTGCTCAATGTGCATGTTGCCAGCTGAGGTCCAATAAGGCAATGCTTTGCCTTCTTTCAGCTCTCATACTATAATATAAACAAAGGTACTTTTTATGGTATATTAGCATCATATTTTTTGCATTTGCATGCTTTTTGTTGGTGGTTTCACTGTTTAAAATAGCTCCAAGCATACAGCTCAAGTGCTGTCTAATGTTTCTAGGTGCAAGAAAGCTCTGATGTGCCTTACAGAGAAGATACACATGTTAAATAAGCTTCATTCAGTCCTGAGTTAGCGTGTTGGCCATAAGTTCAACGTTAATGAACCAACAATACATATTAAATAAGGTGGCTTTAAACAAAAACACACATAAAACAAGGTTATATGTATTGACAGGTTGATGAAAATGTGACCAGAGAGGATTGCAGGACCTTAACACTGTTATTTCCCTTAGGTTCAATATTTGCAAATTCCATATTCATGGCAACTTTCAAGAACATAACTACCATGAATAATGAGAACTGACTGTATATGTGGATCTTTCATTTGATTCTATTACACTTGCATTTTTGTCTCAGTGTCAGTGTCTACTTCCCTAAGCACTATAGTTTAGCTCTCCATTTATTTAGGTTTTCTTTAATTTCCCTTAGTAGTTTTTTATAGCTTTCAGAGTATAATTCTTATATACATTTTGCTAAATTTATCAATAATCAATAAGTACTTTATGATTTTAGTGCTACCGTGAATGGCATATATATACAAGATTGTTATGTACTTTTGATGACTTTCTACACATTTTTTTAAATCATTTTAAAAACACCACTACATCCCTGGTGATATTATTCATCCTGAATTCTACTTTGGCTGATATGAATACAGCTTTTCAATCTTTCTTTAGATTAATATTTCCATATATTTTTCATCCTTTTACTTTGCCCATCTCTCTAAATATAAAGCATGTAGACAGCATATGGTTCCTTTCTGCTTTTATTATACCCACTCTAACGATCTCAGCATTTCAATTAGAGTGTTTAGACCATTTCATTTCATGTGATTATAAAATTACATTAATTTAATATTAAGTGTATATTACATTAAGCTTTGGTTTAAGTCCTCTATCATCTTGATAGTTGATTTCTACGTTGGCCTGTCCATTCTTTGTTCCTTTTCTTCTCTTTTCCAGCCTTCTTTTGTATTAATTCAATCTATCTTGTATTTTTTTCTCCATTATTGGCTTATTTGCTATACCTTCATTTAATTTTTAAGTAGCTGCTCTTCAGTTTACCATATACATTATCATCATGGTCCGTCATAAAGTAATATATCACTATACTTCTAATGTAAGAGCTTTGCAACAGTAAGCTTTATTTCCCCTTCAGTCTGTTGTACTGTTGTTGTCACTTATCCTTTTACATATGTTATGAACACTTCAATAAATTGTCGTCCTTTGCTTCAGATTACCAGTTATCTTTAAAATAAAAGTAAATCAGAAAACTATATTTACAATTTATCTACCATTCCTGGAGGTTTTCATTCTTTTATGTAGCAGCAAGTTTCCAACTGGCATTATTTTTCTTAAGCCTAGAAAACTTTCTTTAACACTTGTCTAATTTGTTGGAAATGAATTATTTCACCTTTTATTTATTTGAAAAGCTCTACTTTGTCTTCAGTTTTGAGATATTTTCATTGGATATTAATTTCTAGGTTGATGGTTTCTTTCTTTCAATACTTTTAAAATGCCACTCCATTGTGTTGTGGTTTGTATTGCTACTGACAGTAAGGTTGCAGTCATGTTTTGATGTTTGGTCCCCTGTGTATAGTGTTCCTTTTCTTTTCTCTAGTTGCTTTAAAATTTTCTTTCTTATTCATTTTTAGCATAATCTGCTCTGATGCGATGTTCTTTGTGTGTATCCTACTTGGGATTTGTTGAAATTCCTAGATCTGTAGGTTTATAGTTTTCATCAACTGTGAAACACTTTCATCCATTATTTCTTCAAAGTATTTTTTCTGCTCCTTTTTTTCTCATCCCTTCTGGAATGGCAAGTACACATATGATCAATACTGAGATATTGTGACACAGACCAGTAGGGTTCTGTTTTTTTCTCTCTAGGCCTCATTTAGGATAGTTTCTATTGTAATGTTTTCTGTTAAATCTTTCCAGTGAATTTTAAATTTCAAAAAATGTATTTTCAGCTCTGGAAGTTCCATTTCTATGTCTTCAATGTCTTTCCTTAGTATATTAATCTTTTCCTTTAAATCGTCAAGACCATAGAGATAAGCTGTTATAAAGCTTTTGTCTGATAATTCCAGAATGTCTTTCACTTCTGAGAATGTTTTTATTAACTGATTTTTCTCTTGTTATGAGTCATATTTTGCTGTTTCTTTGTATGTCTAATAATTTTTATTTAAAGTTTATTATTTATTTATTTATTTTGAGAGAGACAGAAACAGCACTAGTGGGGGAGGGTCAGAGGGAGAAGAAGAGAGAGAAAGAGAATCCCAAGCAGGCTCCGCAATGCCAGCATACAGCCCGACATGGGGCTCGAACCCGTAAAACTGTGAGATCATGACCTCAGCCGAAACCAAGAGTGGGATGCTTAACTGACTGAGCCACCCAGGTGCCCCTGTATCTCTAATAATTTGTATTGGATACTTAACTCTCTGAGTGTTACATTGGTATTGTTTTTCAAATTTTTTTATTGAGGCAGAATTAACATATAACATTATATTAATTTCAGGCTTACAACATAATGATTTGATATCTGTATATATTACAAAATGATCACCACAATAAGTCCAGTCACCATCCATCACCATACATACTTAAAGAATTCTTTTTGTGAACAGAACTTTTAAGATTTACTCTCTTCACAACTTTTAAGTATGCAATACAGTGCTATGAACTATAGTTACAAGGTTGTACGTTATATCCACATGACTTATTCATTTTATAACTGGAAGTTATCTTTTGATTCCCTTCACCCATTTCACCCACTCCCATCTTACCTCTGGCAGCCATTAACCTGTTGTCTGCATCTGTGAGCTGGTTTTTTGTTTGTTTTTAAAATTCCACATATAACTGAGATCATACAGTATTTGTCTTTCTCTGTCTGACTTATTTCAGTTAGCATAATGACCTCAAGTTCTATCCATGTTGTTGAAAATGGCAGGATTGAATTCTTTATTTATGGGTGAGTAATATTCCTTTATGTATAGTGTATGTATATCTTCATCCATTCATCTGTCAAAGAATGGTTGTTTCCATATCTTGGCTATTATATAGGTTGTTTCCATATCTTGGCTATTATAAACAATACCGCAATGAACATGGGGGTACATATATCTTTTTGAGTTCAGTGTTTTCTTTTGAATAAATACTCAGAAGTGGAATTGCTGGATCATATGGTAGTTTTAGTTTTAATTTTTTGAGGAACCTCCATACTGTTTTCCATAGTGGCTGTACCGATTTACATTCCTACCAATAGTGCATAAGAGTTTCTTTTTTTCCACATCTTTGTCAACACTCACTATTTCTTGTCTTTTTTATCACAGCCATTCTAACGGATGTGTATGATATCTGTTTTAAATTTCTTTCTTTCTTAAAAGATTGATGAAATTTGTTACTCCTGGATCAGGTTTATCCTTATAAGGCTTAATTTTAAAGTTTGTTAGGGTGGGTCTAAAGCAGCCTTTACTCTGGGGATGTTTTAGCCTTATTACTAAGGCATGACTTTTCTGGTGACTCTACTTAGTGTTCTGGTTTTTTAATGAGATTTCTCCATTATGGCTTGTGAGAATTCAAATGTACCTCTGCCCTATGAGAGCTCTGGGAATTGTTCAGTTTATAGCTCCATGGAAATTTTTATTTGCGTGGCCTTGTGGAGTTTCACATTATGTATGCAAGGATTAGTATTCAGCCAAAGACTCAAGGGGCTCCCTATGCAGATTTCTGGAACTCTTTCTCAGAATGTCTCCAATTTTGTATTCTGCTTTGCAAATTCCAGCTCCCTAGGCCTCTACAAACACTGTTCTCTTTCCCCTCATCTCACTGAGACTTCTAGGTTCTGCCTGAAGCTACTTCTCTGCATTGCAGTCTGGAAAGCACCTGTGAGTATAAATCTGAAGTGAACATGCAGTAGTCACCTAGTTTATTTTTCCTTCTTATAAAATCACAATTCTGTATTGACTATTTTCCAATGTTTGAAAATAGTTACTTCACATATTTTGTGCAGTCTTCTATTTGTTCATGGCAGAACAGAGAAACCAGATAATCATTCAAAAATACAAACCTGATGATGTCACTCTCTAGCTTAAAATCTTTCAAAGCTGACTATATATTTTATCGTCTATAGTGGTATATTTTTAAAGAGCTAAAATGCTCATCAGAAGGGGATACTATGATAATGAACATAAAGCAGGATGGTCACAGGAAACCAGGACCTCTGACATTGTCATACATCTTGGCTTAAGCTTCTAGGGTCTCTGTACACACCCTTGTGCCCCCATTTTCCACCAACTTTTCTTTCTTTCTTCTTTCTTTCTTTCTTTCTTTCTTTCTTTCTTTCTTTCTTTCTTTCTTTCTTTCTTTCTTTCTTTATGTTTATTTATATTTGGAAGAGACAGAATGCGAGTGGGTTGGGGCAGAGAGAGAGGGAGGCACAGAATCCGAAGCAGGCTCCAGGCTCTGAGCTGTCAGCACAAAGCCTGACACGGGGCTCAAACTCACAAGCTATGAGATTATGGCCGGAGCCAAAGTCGGATGCTTAACTGACTGAGCCACCCAGGTGCCCCATCCACCAACTTTTATTTCTTAAGCTTTCATATTCTGACAATTCTGACACACTTGTGGCACCTCTCCTGTCTTGTCCATCTAGTAGATTCCTCTTCTTCCCTTCAGGTAGTTAAAACGTTATCTTCCTCATGTCTATGGAGTGCTTTGCATCTCATTTGGCATGTACATCATGGAATTGTGTTAATTTGTTTATATTTTACCTGTTCTTATAAACTAGGTGTTTAAGTACAAAATGAAGAAGCATGTTTTAGAAAAATCAATCTAGAAGCAATATTTGTTAAAAATTGGATAAAGGATAAGTGATAATTTAGAAGGTTGTTCAGTATCCATAGTTTTATTTAATGTCAACCTTTAAAACTAAAGAGGTCCAAAGGCCTCTTAACACCAAACCATCCCACTTTTTCTTGTTAGATTATTAATCACAGTCAAAACCTATTCAGAAAATCAGAATTTTAAAATGTGACCATCTCATTATGGAGGTTCTCTATGTTTTATGATCTAAGCAAACTGGCCAAAATGGGGTAAATTTCAATGTTGGGGGAAATACCTGCAATTTTCCCACTTAACTATATTTAATATCCTATTGTAGTACCCACTGCAACTGACATGTATGATCACATTGTGCTCACAATCACGTTATATGAGTGTGCACAAAACTCTGCAGTTTAATACTGTGTCACAATTTCTTTCTCCTTTTAAGGAGATATAGGCTTCTAGTTATGGAATGAATGTCATGGGAATAAAAGGCACAGCATAAGGAATATAGTCAATGGTACTGTAATAGTAATATGATGACAGATGGTAGGTATACTTGTGGTAAGCATAGTAGAATTTACAGACTTGTTGAATCACTATATTGTATACCTGAAACTAAGGTAACTCTGTGTGTCAACTATACTTCACATACTTCACACTAAAAAAGGGAAAAAACCGAGATATATTTTAATTCAAAACGCTTCCTATTTGGGACAAATACATGAAACAAAGATTTTCAAGACCAAGAACACTGATTCTCAGGAGAGGGACAACTAATGAGGTGAGCTGTACTATTACCCCAGCTTACTGCATCAAGAGAGTTGCCAGACTATGGTACAGAAAAGGAAATCCAGATAGAGTCTAGTAGACACTCTGAGCTGAGTCTGGAAGAGCAAGTTGACTAGAGTTCGCAGGACACAGTGCCAGAGAGATTGCTGAACAGAGAGAATACTGGAAATCTGAAGAAGGTCCTCCTTGAGTATTCAACAGACTCCTGAGTAGCACAAGTATAAGAGGAAAGAAATTGAGGCCAGGAAAAGAATTATCTAAAAGGATTAGAAAGAAAACATCAGGTGCTCACCCAAGGCCTGAACAGTAATTGTTTTCATTACTAGAGTAGAAAACCTCATAAATGATGGGACATTGGGTAGAACAGTCAAAAGAACCTTGCCTCAGTAGCGGGCAACAGACTAAATGCTGCTCTTTTCTCACCTAACAGATTGTTAAAATAAGACTCCAAATGATCAAGTTGTTTCCAAGCAACCTAAGTGCACCCCAGAACAAACCTCAAGATTTATAGAAATACAAAGAGAATTCTGCCTCTTTGTCTCACTGCCTGACAACCAACCAGAGATTACTAAATCTGCAAAGAAGCAAGAAAACGTAACCCATAGTGAAGAGAACAATCAATCAAAACCAACTCAGGACTGACAAAGATGTCAGAGTAAGTATATAAGGATAAATTAAAGTTATCATAATCGGAACTTATATGTCCAAAAAGGTAAGGAGAGACATAGAAGATACACAGAAGACCCACATCAAACTTCTAGGCATGAAAACTACAATGTATGAGATGAAAATATACACTGAAAACAATTAATGGCAGAATCAAGATTACAGAAGGAAAGACTAATGAACTTGAAGATACAAAAACAGAAACCACACAAAATAAAACACTGAGAGGAAAAAAAAGAAAAAAAGAAAAAAAAAAAGAAAAAAAGATTATTGAGCTGTGAGATAACTTAATGTATGTTCTAATGTACATGAAATTTGAGTCCCTAAGGGAGAAAAGAGGGAGGGGGAATAGATTTGAAAAAATAACAATAAAAAAAAAAATTCGAAATGGACGAAAATTATAAATCTATAGACTCAGGAAACTCAATAAACTCTAAACATGGGAACCACAAAGAATGCTATGTGAGAACACAGTGTAATTAAATTTCTCAAAATCAATAATAAAGGGAAAATATTAAAAGCAGCCAGAGTAAAATGAAATGAAGATAAAGATTACAATGGATTTCTTGTTGGAAAAAAATGCAAGTGAGAAGACAGCAGAGCAACATCTTTAAAATATGGAAAGAAAATACCAACCCAGTGATATATAACCAGCAGAATCATCTGTAAAAAACAAGGGTAAAATAAATGACATTTTCAAATATGCAAATCCTGAAAAATTCATAATTAGCAGATCTTTACTCTAAGAAATGTTAAAGGAAGTCCTCTAGGCAGAAGGAAAATGATACCAGATGGATATGTAGATATATTCAAAGAAGTAAAGAGAACTGGAAATGGTAACTATAGAGGTAAATATATAAAAGTATATATATATATTTTTTTAATTTTTTTTTTCAACGTTTTTTTTTTAATTTTTTTTATTTTTGGGACAGAGAGAGACAGAGCATGAACGGGGGAGGGGCAGAGAGAGAGGGAGACACAGAATCGGAAACAGGCTCCAGGCTCCGAGCCATCGGCCCAGAGCCTGACGCGGGGCTCGAACTCACGGACCGCGAGATCGTGACCTGGCTGAAGTCGGACGCTTAACCGACTGCGCCACCCAGGCGCCCCAAAAGTATATTTTATAATTTAAATGCATTTAAAATATAATTGGCTATTTAAGTAATAATTTATATGGAGTTCATAACATATATAAGTAAATATATATGTCAACAATAGTATGCAGGTGGCTAGGAGGGGAAAATGAAAGTATCCTATTGCAAAGTTCTCATACTGCATGTGAAGTGGTATAATATCACTGGAAAGCAGACTGCAGTAAGTTAAAGATGTCTACTGTAAAAAAAGCAACCACTGAGATAACAAAGAGTGATAGTAAGTCAACAAGTAAATAAAGTGTATGAATGAAACAACTCAATTAATACAAAAGAAAGCAGAAAAAGAGGGAAGAGAAACAGAAGATAGGATGAATAGAAAATAGCAAGACAATAGACTTAATCTCAACCATATCAACAATCACATTAAATGTAAACATTTTCACGGGGCACCTGGGTGGCTCAGTCAGTTAAGCATCTGACTTTGGCTCAGGTCATGATCTTAAGGCTTGTGAGTTAGAGCCCCATGTCAGGCTCTGTGTTGACAGCTCCTGCAGCCTGCTTCAGATTCTGTCTCTGTCTCCCTCTTCCCCTCCCCTGCTCGCACATTGTCTCTCTCTCTCTCAAATATAAATAAACATTAAAAAAATTAAAAAAATAAATGTAAACATTTTCAAATCCCAATTAAAAGACAAAAATGGTGAGATTGCATAAAAAAATCAAGACCCAATTATATGCTGCTTATAAAAAACACATTTAAAATATAAAAAAATAGATTAAAACAAAATGATAGAAATAGGTATTACATACTAATATGAATTTTAAAAAAGCTAGAATGGCTATATTAATATCAAAGCATATCTCAGTACAACCAGGGATAAAGAGGTTATATTATGTCCAAGGAGTCAATCTGTCAATAGGGCATTGCAATCTAAATTCTGACACCTCCCATTACAGAGTTTCAAATGTATGAAGCAAAAACTGATACAACAGTAAGAGGAAATAGGCAAACCCATAATTATAGTCAGATTTCAATATCGCTCCCTTAGTAATTGACAGAATGAGAATGAAGAAAATCAGTCACAATGCAGCCTTGAACAGCAACACTATGACATGAGGGTTTATGTAGAAAATCCAGCGGAATCTACAAAAAAGCTACTAAAATTAGTAAGTTGGTTTCATAATGCTTCAGGATGTAAGATCAATTGAGATCAACTGGATATCTATTTGGTAGCAACTAATAAATATATATTGAAATTAAAAAATTAATGCCATGTACAGTAGTGTAAAAAATATGAAATACTTAGGGATAATTCTGACAAAAGATGTTCTTGTCCTATACACTAAAAATTCCAAACAATGAAGGCCAAAATTAAATGAGATTTAAATGAATGGAGATATATACTGTGTTCATGGCTTAGAAGAATCAATACTGTTCAGATGCCAGTTCTCTCCAAATTGATCTGCAGATTCAATACAATCCCAATAAAAATCCCAGCAGGCATTTTTTTGGGGGTAGAAACTGATGAGCTGATTCTAAAATCCACACAGAAATGCAAAGGTGTAAAAATAACCAAAACAACGCAAAAAACAAGAACATTTGAAATGGGAGAACTAACACTACCTGCTAGAAAATCTTATTATAGATCCACAGTGACCAAGAGAGTGTGATATTGGTGTAAAGATTGATATATAGGGACAAAACAGAGAATCCAGGGACAGATCACACATATATGGACAATTGATTTTAAGCAAAAGTACAAAGACAATTCAATGGGGAAAGGACAGTGTTTTCAAGCACTGGTGCCGGAACAATTGGATTATCCATGTGCAAAAACTGAACTTATCCATCCAGGCTTTAAAGTGGATCTTAACCCCAAATATAAAACCTAAAGCTGCAAACCTTAAAACAAAAAGTAGGAAAAAGTCTTTGTGATCTTGGAATATGGAAGGATTTTGTAGCTATGCCACTAAAAACATGATCCATAAAGAAAAACAATTAATAAACTGGACTTCATCAAAATTAATTTTTTGAAAACCCAACAGTGTCATCTTTGAAAGACACTGTTAAAGATAATGTAAAGACAAGCTCTATACTAACAGAAAACATTTGCAAAGTATATAAAGACTGGTGTATAAAATACATATAAAGAACTTTCAAACTCAATTAAAAAAAACAATAAAAAAGGACACAAGTTTTGGACACTTCACCAAAGAAGATGTATAGACGGAAAATAAGTGCATGAAGAGAAGCTCAAGATAATTAGTAATTAAGGCAACACAAATGAAAACCATGATAAGATACTATTGCATTAGGATGTTTAGAATTAAAAAGACCGGGTATTTGCAAGATTGCAGAGGAACCAAAATTCTCATTATATTGTTGGTGGAGATGAAAAACTGCATAAGCACTTTGGAGAACAGTTTGGTAGTGTTTTTTTTTTTTTTTTTAAGTTAAACATACTTCTATCATTTGATTCAAACACTGCACCACTAGGTATTTACTCCAGAGAAAAGAAAGCATAATTCCACACAAAGAGTTTTTGTATGCTTTAAACATGTGCAAAAATGTTTATAACAGACTTATTTGTACCAGCCAAGAAATGGAAACAAATAGAATGTCCTTTGAAAGTGAATGGATAAACAAGTTGTGGTATATCCACACAATGGAATACTGCTCAGTGATAAAAAGGAATGAGCATGAAACACAGATGAATCTCAAAATACTTACGCAGACTGAAGATAAGAAAGAGTATATATGATTCCATTTATATAAAAGTGTAAAAAAATGCACACTCTTATGACAGAAAGCAGATGAGTGGTGGCCCGGCGGGACAGGTGGGACATTCAAGGGTAAGAGAGATGAATGACCAACGAGTCTGAGAAAAATCTGAGGAGGGATGAAAATGTTCATTATCTTGATTGTGGTGATGTTTTCACAGGTATATACCTATGTGAAAACTTACTGAGCTGCCATTCTAAATATGTGCAGTTTATCGTATGTCAATTTTACTTCAATAAAGAAATGAACAGCTAGTATTTCCTATTTCCTCTCAATTCTATGCAATTTAGACTTCATACATGTAATCCTTTCTGTAAGCTCCCAGCAGGATTTCTTTCATCAAAACCAGCTACATAATTTTGAGAAACTTTTCAGAAATTTCAAAGTATGTCAATTTCAATTACTTCTTGTAATTATATGGATTAACTTTCTTTTCTAACCTTCATGCAAATAGGCTACAAGGTATTTTTTCATGTTTTCATTAAATTGGTCTTCAATGTCAAAGATTTTAGTTATTGTGGATACTAACAGTCAAGAAAGTGAAGCCAGTGGCACAGCTAATTGGAAAGGTAAAGATGGATCCCTAAGTAAGGCAGCCACTGACCCAGCAGGGGATTCATGTGCAGGGAGCAACAAGTTCCTGTCATCAAAACACAGGGCCTGCATTGCTTTCCTTCTGGAAAAACTGGATGGAGGAGCCTGCTCTGTTACAAAGGTTTCACCAACTATGTTCCTATCCTAACATCTAGTTATAGGATTTCTCATTTTCACTCATCCCCTCCCCCCCTGAGTTCCAGCTCTTCAGTTCATGGGTTTACCTGTGACCAGAAAAGTAGAAATTATGAAAAAGGATCCTATATAGCATGACTACTTGTATATAATTGTATGAGGGGTCTCTATATTATTTCAAGTCATTATTAGCCAAATTCTATAAGTCAATCCTTTTGTGACTCTTCCCGTAACTATCTTCCTCGGAACTATTTCCTTTGTTAAATATATGCTTATACAGGTTTTTACATGTGTATTATGTATCAATTATCATATAATTACGTAATTACTGTAATCGGATTTAACTGCATAATTAGAATGTGTAATTACATAATTAAAACATGTAATTACCAAGTTTAAAAAGTTATGGAAATTATTTTTCTAATGAATAATGCATGTATGAGTAGGAAACTATTGAAGTTCACAACTTAGGACTCATTTTAATTGAAAACACAATTTAAAATCAGTTATTTTAAAATAACCAGTTATTTCACTTGATGTGTTGAATACTTTAAAATTTTTAATGGTTTTTTATCTTATGAAAATATTAAAAACCTTTAAGAGCTCAGTATCTGAGTGCAGGATAAAGAGACAAAAAAGGCATCTCTCATGGGGCGCCTGGGTGGCTCAGTCAGTTGAGTGTTTGACTTGAGCTGAGGTCATGATCTCACGGTTCATGACTTCGAGCCCCACGTCAGGCTCTGGGCTGAAGCCCAGAGCCTGGACCCTGTTTCAGACTCTGTCTCCCTCTCTCTTTCTCTGCCCCTCTCCCACTCATACTCTTTCTCTTTCTCTCTCTCTCAAAAATAAACATCAAAAAAAAAAAAAGGCAGTTCTCATTAAGTGTACCTGCCATCTGACTGGATTATTAACCTATTCCCATAGATACATTAAGAGTTTCCTTAATGTAATTGACTACAAATAATAAGTAGTGATGGCTAATATGAAAGTCATTACCTAGCTGGTATCTTGGTGAATTCTGGACACAGTGTATTCCATTCTGCAAACCACCCCTCTCCCCGAATCTATGCTTGGTTTCAAAGGTATAATATTACTTTTGTTATTTGTATTTTACTTTTCAAATATAATTTATTGTCAAATTGGCTGACATACAGTGTGTACAGTGGGCTCTTTGTTTTGGAGGCAGATTTCTGTGGTTCATCGCTTACATGCAACACCCAGTGCTCATCCCAACAAGTGCCCTCCTCAATGCCCATCATCCATTTCTCCCTCTCCCCCACCCGCCATCAACCCTCAGTTTGTTCTCTGTATTTGTCTCTTATGATTTGCCTCCCTCCCTCTCTGTAACTATTTTGTTCCCCGTCCCTTCCCGTATAGTCTTCTGTTAAGTTTCTCAAGTTCCACATATGAGTGAAAACGTATGATATCTGTCTTTCTCTGACTTATTTCACTCAGCATAATACCTTCCAGTTCCATCCATGTTGCTGTAAATGGCATGATTTCATTTTTTCTCATTGCCAAGTAGTATTCCATTGTATATTCAAAGGTATAATATTACTTATAAAATAAATGTTGATTATACATCTGCTTCACAATAAGAAAAATCTACCTCTATTTATTTAACTTCAATTTGAAGAATAAAACATTTTTAAAAGTTGGAAGTATATTATATTGGGATGCCTGGATGGCTTAGTTGGTTGAGCGTCTGTCCAACTCTTGATTTTGGCTCAAGTCTTGATCCCAGCATCGTGGGATTGAGCCCAATGTCAGGATCCACGCTGAGTGTGGAACCTACTTAAGATTCTTTCTCTCTCCCTCTGCCCCCTCCTCCGCTTGTATGCTCACTCCCTAAATAAAAAATAAAAATAAAAAAGAAGTATATTTATATCAGTGGCATTATGAAAATAATTCAGTTATACTAGATTCCAGAGATGGAAAGAGGAATCAGATGTGTTCTCTGGCTTTATGTTGTGCAGACAGACACACAGCCACAAATAAAACATAGAGAATACAGGCAGTAATAGCTTTTGAAAACTTTTTTTAAACCTAGTAATAATTTGGTGCCTGAGGAAACAATCCTCATCCTCTAAACCAGCAACTGATTTTTGATTTTTTGATTCATATCAACACAATAGTTGATTATTTTCTGTGCAGGAAAATCCCTACTCCTCTTCAGGCCCACAACATTTTGTACATACTTAATAATAAAGCACTTATCCTATTATCTCATAATTATGTATATGTGTGCCTCTTCTTTAGAATGTAAATTCCAGGAGGGAAATTGCTCAGTGCCAGAAACATTTTCTTACATGTGTTAATGCCTGCAGGAGTATCCTCTATGTACACACATGCATGCAGATACACACACACACACACGCACACACACACGCATACACACATATGCATGCACACACAAATACGTAATGAAGGAATATTTGTCTGCCTTTTTCATGGAAGCAGAATATTATGTCTCTTGCAACACACATAACCAGCATATCTTTCAAAACCCAACAGTTTAACTTGCAAATATTCTTTTAAAAAAATATTTTTTTAACATTTATTTTTGAGACAGAGAGAGACAGAGCATGAACGGGGGAGGGTCAGAGAGAGGGAGACACAGAATCTGAAACAGGCTCTAGGCTCTGAGCTGTCAGCACAGAGCCCGATGTGGGGCTCGAACTCACGGACCGCGAGATCATGACCTGAGCTGAAGTCGGCCACTTAACCGACTGGGCCACCCAGGCACCCTTAACTTGCAAATATTCTTAAAGATCATTGTCAAATGATAACTTATTTTTGGACCAAAAAACCCACATATGCACAAAATAAAGAATATGCCTCACAGCAATGGCAGAAAAAAATCAGAATAGTTATAGTAAACCACAGGCTCGTTTGAAGAGGAGCCCAGTTTCCGCAAACTGCTTTGTCACTGATCATGTTGTGAATTCATCTGCATCAGGTGACTATCCAATTAATTAATTAATTACTCCTATCAGCATTATTGTGCTTCTGTCTACTGTGTGTGGAGTGGTGTGCTGAGTACAGAAGATGCAATAAAAGGCAAGAAATAACAGCCCCTGACCTCATGGAGTTCATCTTCCAGGGATGGGGCAGACACATGAGCAAACATAACAGTGCATGTGCTCAGCCCTGTAATGTCAGTGTGGAGACCCAAGGTGTGTGGAGGAGGATGGGCATTCCTTGACAGATTCGATGTACCACACCAGGGATCTAGTTCCTAGTTTGTTTCTTCTGGCTAGTCACTCCAGATTTAATGCGGGTAATCCAAGTTAAACACATATGATAAAGCAAGTGACTCAGAACAACCCTGACGTCCCAGAACCTGGAGTGGATCTGCTAGTCTCAGAAGAGACCCTTTCCTTCCACATACACCTGTTTCCACCTACCCTACCCTTGTTTCAGATAAAAATTCACAAGCATTATTCTTTTTTAAAAATCGTTTTGAATATTTCCTATTGGGGATTCTTTCTTGCTTTGTTAAAGATTAGTTGGCCATATTATTTGTGGGTCCATTTCTGGGTTCTCTATTCTGTTCCATTGATCTATGTGTCTTTTTTTGTGCCAGTACCGTACTGTCTTGATGATTACAGCTTTGCAGTACAGCTTAAAGTCTGAAACCAGGAGGGCCTCACCTGGCCTAACCACAAGCCTCTCCCACCCCCCCCCGCCTCCCGCCCCCCGCCCCTGTAGATAAGGTCCTCCAGCCAAACAACCCTCCTTACCAAGAGAAACAGGCACAGTTCCTGCTCATCCCTGCCAGCCTGCAGAATTATTCAAACAAGCCAATCTCCCCATTGTGGAGACCAGGGAGTACCTCACCCTCTTGTTACTATGGATCCTCCTTCTTACCACTCCTGCTGGTTCACTCTGTTCCAGGGTGTAGCCCTGTATGGTCCTGCATCCTCATCTGCCAGGCTGTGAGTGTATGTGACCCAGAAACTGCTGTCAAGCTCACCTGTCCAGTGTCAGGTGTCATGTATTCAGCTGTCCCCATTACTCTGGGGGTGGGAATCCCTCCCTCAGCAATGGTGTGAAGTAGGGACAATCAGAGCAGCTGCATGTGAGTAGGAGGGCTTATGTACCTGGGAATAGGGGCTGTAACAGAGGCTGGAAGAACTCTATTTCATGGGAATTTAAACATCACATGTCCTCACACTTTCCGTCTTCTCTAAATACCACTCGTGAGTTTTCTTAAGTGACTGTGGGGATGGCTGCTGATGTAGCACAATGTCGGGAAACAAAACAAGTGAAGTGATGCAGAAAACAAAAGAGACACAACTGAGGAAAAAGAAAACAAAGAAATATCCTGGGGTCTCAGGGCCATTGGTGACAGGCAGTGTATTCTAGAAAATACGTGTAATTATTCATTTAATTCACCAGCAGTTTCTGTCCATATCTTACTCTAGTTCACTGGATATCACATCTCAGGGTACCCAAATTCTACCTGTATCTGTATGAAAACAAAGAGTGATGAACAAGAGAACTAGTGATTAGTACTAATGTATGTGCTCTAGTTACAGACGCAAATCTGTCTCTCCTCCCCCATCCCACCCCCAGCTAATGGATGAACCTCAATCAATACACTCAGGAAAGACCACAGAATCAATAACAGGGCTAATTTAACAGAATTAAGAAGTGGCTTTTTTTTTTTTTTTAAACAAAAAAGCAGACACATTGGCAATAACCACATTCTTAATGTTGCCTAGCAACAAGATATAAAAATGACGTACAATGTCAGTAACTTATTTTCACCTACAAAAACAGCCCCCTGCCTTGGCAATGCTATAATGTACTTTCCCCCAACTAGAACTCCACAGAGACTATTAACGCTACCATTTTCCATAATATACTCTGTTAAACAATCATGTGTTTTAGTGCATTAAAACACTGAATTTACTTAATGACTACTCAGTGAAGCAGCAGCTACAGAAAAGGGAGGAGTTTTTCTGTTTCCATTTTAAGCTCACAGGTTCATTCTCTGGCCAGAGGAAGTCAATAGATAGCAAAGGTAATGAATCAAAACATTGGAATTCACATTTAAAAGGGTAGAGAACAGGGCAAGGAGTGGTCTTGTGTGTGTTTTAAAGGGAAAAGAGAAAAATAAAGTTAAAGTGCAGTATTAGTGCTCTTCTTGAAGATTTTTAAATTCTTTCTTTGGCATATGAAAGAAGTTTCTGGAAGGCAGAAAACCCTTGAGGTTCCAAGGTATGTGCTTGGATATGGGAGTGAAGGTGTGACAGGAAGGGAAAGTCACAGCAAAGAGCTTTAGCAGAGGGGCTGAGCTCTTAGTGGCCATATGGGCAAGCTTTCCATACAGGAGATGCTCACTCCTCCATGCAGCTGCTGCTCTGGCAGGTAGGAAGGGGAGTGGGTCTGCCCGAGCTGGGGCTTTACATATATTATCTCTTTTCATCCGCCTATGATTTCATTTAACAGAAGCAGAAAATAGGCTCAATGAGATTAAGTGATTTACCTAGAATCACTCAGTTAGTAAGTGGTAAAGCTGGGATTCAGAATAGGATCTGTCTTCAAAGCCACTGCCCATCTTTGCCTCAGTTGGCTGTTACTGAAGTCCAGTTGTGGGGGATGTTCTGGGATTGCTGCTACTTAGCACCAAGGTGCTAAGTACTAAGGAGGAAACTTATTTTCTCAAAAGAAGCAAACAAACAAAAAACAAACGTCCCTGGTAAGCTGCATATCACACAGCACTATATTTATTTGCACACCTGTTAACTTACATGCTCCCATGCTTTTTTGCATGTTTCTAATTCACTGTTATGTGGGATCACTAACTCCTTGCTTTGGGGCCATGTGTTATATTAAAAACAAATCAACAAACAATTTTCTGTCGAATAGAACTTATTTAGGAGATCTTTGGTAAGTATTGCTGGACAACTTGTGGGACAAAGGACATTCAGTTTTATGAAATATTTGGGGGAAATGGATCTATTTTATCCATTACTTGTGTTGGAATATATAGCAAGAGCTTAATAACTATGTATAAAGTCAACTGTATGGCCTTATGAATTTCAAGTTTTCCCTAGTAGGCAGATTGATCAGTGATTTTTACTCAGGATCCTCTGGGGCTTGAATCAATACTGGTACCTGTAAACAGCCTGAGATGAGCAAAAGGATCCATTATCACTGGATGCTAATCTGAAGTGGAATGTACTGTGGGAAGGGCAGATGATTACAGGTGAAGACTACTTGAAGGCTGAGCATCCTCCTGGTCTCTCTGCAACCCCAGACAAGTCCCTTGTCTTACCTGGCCTCTCTAGCCTCACCTAGGCAGTACTCACAACACACTGTCAGGGAGTCAATAAGCATTTATGGAATAACCACAGGGCACAAGGCAATAAACTTATTACTTATGTAAGCCAGGAAATAAAGCTAAAGCAAAGTAGAGGATTAGCTCAAATGCCTGGGCAAACCAGACACAAGTAGAAGTATTAGGCTCTGAAATCCTCCAGGTGGTTGTTGCCATATGTAGTCAAGGCTTTGGGGCATTTTAAAATTAGTACCCGAATAATCCTGTCGACTGGCTTTAGCCAGAATCTGTGTGTGTTGGTTTTCTATTGCTGCTGTAAACAAATCACCTCAAATTTAGAGGCCTAAAACAACACAAATGTACGATCTCATAATTTATTACCTTAGAAGTCTGGAATGGGCTAAAACAAAGGTGTGAGCAGGGCTGTGTTCTGAAGCTCTAGAGGACAATCTGTTCCTTGCCCCCTCCATTCTTTAGAGACTGTCCTTGTTCTTTGGCTGTGGCTCTTTCTTCCCATCTTCTGAGCTAGCAATGTTGGGTGTCTTTCATCCTCTGGTCTCTTCTGCCTCTCTCCTCTACTCAGGAAGGACCTTAGTGATTACACTGGACCCACCTAGAATCTCTCCATCTCCAGGTCAGCTGATTAGCAACCTCAATTCCATTTGTAACCTTAATTCCCCTTTGCCATATAACCTAACATGATCATGTGTTCTGGGGATTAGGATATGGACATCTTTTGGGGGGGGCATTATTCTGCCTACTATAGTGTATGTTTTTGAGTAATTATTTCTCTATTGAGAGCCATGGTGGATTATGAATTTTATGGTTATAGCTCAAGGACTTGTATAAGGCTGCCTACCGCCTTCAGAACTTTATATTCTAAGGAAGGTAATATATGCATAAAATATTAACTACAATCAAAAACAACCCTGACATTTATAACATGACTTACAGTTTTCAAAGCACTTTGACACGTATAGTTTTTATTAGACCCTCATAACTACTTTGCAAGGCAGATAAGGAAAACATTGTTATCTCTGATTTATAGATGCGCAAACTGAGGCACAGAGGGATTTCCTTAAGGCCACAAAATCAGATTCAAACCCAGGTATGCAGAGTTCTAGTCCAGTGTTCTTTCTATTACCCACACTGCAAAACCCTTATAGTATGTGTCATATCAACATATATTGCCCAAAAGAGCAGTAAGAGATCATGTTTCTATTCTATGAAAGGAAAAAGAAGATGTGAGGTTGTTCAGAAACTTAATGAAGAACACAAAGCACGCCTCTTGCAGAGCTGAGGAGACTGTCTCCCCAGAATTGAGTGCTTGTCCCCGACCCATGCTGTGGACAGGGACACAATAATTGACTGAGAGGGACAGGAGGAACTGCTCATACAGGCAGAGTCACTGTAGGGCTGAGGAACAGCAGAGCAATGTGAACACCTCACATCCATAGTTAAAAGGAATTGCTCAGTTTACGGTTCAGTTTTTTTTGTATTAATAAAAGAATGCACCTGCAGGGCAGCTTTAGCCTTTGTGCCTTGGCAACTATGTATATACACACAGACAGCCAGGGAGCTTGCGGAATTCTGTTAAAATCTTGCACTCCTATTAACCACTATAAGCTATTTTATTCTCCAAAAAGGTACATCATTTTAATGGAAAATCTGAAAATCAGGAACTTCTTCATTTTAACCATGATCTCACAGATTTGTTCTAATGTCACACCGTAAAAAAACAAAAGGAGTGATTTTTGTATTGTGCTGAAGAGAGGTGCCAACGATTAGCGAAACGTGGCCACTCCTGCTGACTGGCTTGGACAGCCAGAGCCAGTCCACAGTGACTGTGCTGGGTCACTACCTCCCACTCTCTCTACTTTAGAGGCTGCCCACAGCAGCCTTTCCAAGTCAGACATTACTCTTTCCCTCCTAGGAAGCTTTGAAGAAACCTCTGAAGGTGAAACACTAACAGAAGCTGAAAAGTCACAATCCCCCACTGGCAATGCCTGACAAAGGTGCATGGTACACACTGGCCGAGCAGAATCCTGGTGCAGCACCCTCTGGAGGGAAGACCTTCCAAGTCCCAGAGCCCCCAAATGTTCACTGTGCACTACCTCAAGATGTGACTCTAATGGTTAAGCTGGTCAAAGATGAGAAAAAAGAGAGTCCCCGGTACAATAGAGGAAAATACATAAATGTAAATGTATAAAGGGAAGTCGAGTGTGATTCCCTACCTTAATTGCCTAACACAATTCCCACTAGATGCATAAATTATAGTTCCTATTAACAGCACTATGAATAATAATCAGTTTACTTTCTGACTTGTGTCTAAATATACTTTCTATATGATTTCATCTTTTATTCAGCTGTTTAAAAGCAGAACATCTAATTACAGTTCCTATTAGTCAACATTAATTTTTTTTTCTTTTTGCTATGGAGCATGTGTGATGATTGATTTTCTAAAAACAGAATTCTTCAGCATATGGAACAAATCGTGTTATTATTAATGCATTCCCAAATGACTCTGCATTTCAATTCCCTTAATTATTTAGTCATTGCTGATTATGTCTTTTTACAATTCATTATCTCATTTCTTGCCATGTGGGCATTTTATTCATTAAGTGTCAAAATGAAGGGTTTGGCCTAAAAAAAAAGATAATCAGGAAATACTGACATATTTTTAAAAGTCTGTGTTTCCTTTCTTCAACATTTTCATGCCATGTGATAACATGGTCTAAATAACAAGTATTTCAAGGGTATCTTTAGGTACCAATGCTAATCTGTGTATCGTGACAGCCATTGTTGGACCGGGTTGGAAGGGCGTCGAGGAGGGAGGCTGTGGAATTGCTTACTGGAGACATCTCTAAAGATTAGAACGTACCAGTCCCATCTGTAGCTCAATCACACGGTGATGTGGTATCATTTTAAATAAAGATACCATTTGTGTAAGTGGTTTGTTGTCCTAGTTTTATTCCAAAACTAAAATCACCTTTTAAAAATAGCCCTTTAAGTAGTGTTGGGAAACACAGGATAACAAACATTTACTAAACTGACTAGCTCTTAATAAGACTTAATTTTGTCCTTTGGCTGGTCCTATTGAAGTTATAGAACCAGATTCTGGCTTGGACTATTTAATAAGGCCTAGGCACTATGACCTTCTTGCAGATGTTGGCTCATGATTTCAGCGAGATCTGTGTACCTCGTCTGAGACCAAACTCATTATACACATTTTTTAAAAGGTAAGGGGGAAACTATGAAAGGATTAAGAAGGCTGAGGATGTGAGAAAATTAGAGGAGAGCAGACATACTTATTTCTACCTGGTAAAAGCCTTGTGTCTATCTGAGATGTCAGGTTTTCTGAACAACTTGTGCTTTATTTGTAACCTAGATGGTAGGTACTACAGTAACATAGAACAAAATGGTAAACCTCTTACCAAGTGTACCCTCTAGCTAAACACGTGCCTCCAGATCATGGTAAAATTGAGTACTCCTGAACACGATATGAAAATGGAACTCGTGTTTGGTTTTTTATTTAGAACAAACAGCAGATGCCATACCATCCAAGGAAAGTATACCAAGGCAAGGTGAAGCTTGTAAGAGATGGGCTCAGAGAGTTTTATGACTTTTTGCTCGATATCATCTGAGGCCCAGAACCAGAATTTCCTTGGAGAAAGATGCTGTAATATTATGTAACATTATAATGCTTCCCTCTCTCCTCTGAAGTAAGTGAGGGGAAGGGAGACAGTTCTTCCTCACCTCAAGCCTAAATGAAAGGGCTTTAATACACATACATATGCACACATCAACCACCTTCAGGGGACTTTATATTTGTTCTGGGCGCTTGGGGATACCTAACTAAAGCCTGGAAAAATCAATGAGAGCAGCCACTGAATGGTTGATAAGGCAGCACAGAAGGCTATGTCGCATGCAGACTGCACTGGGACCTACAGAGAGACAAGATATACATGGATGCAGAAGCTGGGTTGGACAAGAACATGGAGAGAACAAGGAGTCATATGGATTACAGATGAATTACCTTCATTAAAGGAGCTACAAGTGGATGTTCACAGTGGGGAAAAATCTTTCTGGAACTACTAAAGCATCCCATAAAGAACCAGTGCTCTTTCCCCAAAGAAGAGACCCACCGACACCACAGAGTACCAGTGTCAGCACACAGGGACAGCCAAATATGACTTGTTTGGCTCCTTAGCATTTTTTGTGACTCTGGTTCTAGCCCTGGGGAAGCCAGAAACCCCAGCTGAAAAAAGAACAATGTAAGACAGTGAAATAGAGAAGGTACTCCCATGTCCCTCTTTCCCTCCTGGGATTCCAGCCTGAAGGAAGCCCTAGTTGGGGGAAGAAAATCTTTAACTTTCAGTGAAGTTCAGAGCTTTGATGATGCCCTATTACTGGGCACTTTAATTATTGAAATGAGATTTTCTGTCACTGAGAATGACTGAAGGACTTTTGAATCATCTACTAGTGCATGGTAAAGTCATGGAAACTACTAAGATTTCATTTATGGGCAGGAGAAGAAATAGCCCATGAAAAGGGTTGCGAGAAACCATGTGACCAAACACAGAGGTGCTGTATGTCTGCATCCTATTGGGTACTCCTTGGGTGGAACAGTTACATTCTTTATTGTGGTAAAATATATATAACATAAAACTCACCATTTTAACCCGTTTTTAAGTGTACTGTTCAGTGGCATTAAGTACATTTGTATTGTTGTATAACCATCACCACCATCCATCCACAAAACCTCTTCATCGTTCCAAATTGAAACTCTATTTCCATTAAATAGTATGTAATAGTTGTATTTTACTTACTTACTTTTTAATTTGAGAGAGAGAGAGAGAGAGAGAGAGAGAGAGTGCGAGCAAGCATGCAAGCAGGGGAGAGAGGCAGAGAGAATCTTAAGCAGGCTCTGCACTGAGCGTGGGGCTCAATCCCACGACCCTGGAATCCTGACCTGGGCTGAAATCAATACTTGGATGCTCAATCGACTGAACCACCTGGGCGCCCCTGTAACAGTTGCATTTTAAACAGTAAATAAAAGAACTCTGCATAAGGCCTGGCTCTTGGCTTCGGAATTTACTACATGCTTCTGCGGCTGTTTTACTTTTACTTATTCCATTTCCGATGCTCTTATTTGTGTGTGTGTAGATCTGAGTTTCAGACTACATCATATTCCTTCTGCTTCCGAATTTCCTTTAACATTTCTTATAGGTCTGCTGGAAATGAATTGCCGCAGTTTTTATCTGCAAAACTCTTTACTCCTCTTTAACTTTTAAGGTTTTGTTTGTTTGTTTGTTTTTGCTGACAAGTCTGGGTTGACAGCTTTTTCTTCTTTTACCACTTTAAAGATGTCACTCCATTGTCTTACCGCTTGCCTGGCTACTGGTGAGAAGTTTTTGGTCATTCTTAATTCCTCTGTTGGTAATGTGTCTTTTTTCTTGGACTAACTTCAAGACCTTGTCTTTGGTATTCAGAAGTTTGAATATGATATACCTTGAGGGGTATGTGTGTGTATATGATGGTATTCATACTGCTGGGTATTCTTTGAGTCTGAGCTTCTGGGATATGTGGTTTGGGGGTCTGTCACTAATTCTGAAAATTCTTGGTCATTATTTCTTTTGTCTTGTTCTCTTCCCCCCCTCCCCCCCCGGGATTCCAATAATATGAATATCACACCATTTATAATTTAATATTATTCTAAAGATCTTAGATACTCTCTTCTTTTTCCTCATATTTTTATATCTTTGTTTTCATTTTGAGTATTTTCTATTGACTTATCTTCATGCTCTTAGATTCTTCCCTCAGCAGTGTCCAGTCTGCTAATTAACCCATCAAAGGCATTCTCCATCTCTCTGTGCTCTCCATTCCTCATTTTTTTTTTCATGTGGCTCTCTCTCTTATAGTTTACAGTTCTTATCTCCCCAGTTAAATTACTTATATGATTCTGCTTGCATGATTTTAGATTCCTAGCAGAGGTAAACTCTAACTTTATAATTTTAGAGGCCTTTTCCTTCAGAGCCATTAACATATTAATTGTAGCCATTTAAGTTCTCTGTTGTTTTCATGTCTGTGTCACATAAAACTCCCTTTCTGATGATTGCTTTGTTGCTTCAGATTGTGTTTTTCTTGCCTTTTCATAGGTCTCCTAAGTATGTATTAAAAGCCATACATCCTGTATAGGGCAGTACACTCTGAGTCCCTCTGTTAGGTCTTTAGTGTTAAGGTTTGTATTAATCTAGTTAGTAATTGGTCTGGATGTGAAGTTTGCTCTCTGCTTGCCTAGGCATCTCCCCACTCAACTTTGGGTCTTTCCTATGCATGACTCTTCCAGTGGTATCCCAGTGTCATTTCTACTCACTGCTTGCTAGTGTGGTGGTTAGAGAATTGGGGAGGGAAGACAGTCTCTGATGTTCTAATTAAGACTTGGTTTCAGGTAGGCACTGTGAACATGAGTCTTTGTGTGAGGCCTCTCTCCAGATGTAATGTTAGGTAGCACATATTCCTGCACCATCCCTAGGGGTAGAGCTATTTCTTTTCTCTTCCCCAGGTACAGTGGACCTCCTCTAGGGACCTCAGAATACATTTTAGTTGCCCTTCCTTCTGGAGATTAAGGCTTTTGTTTCTTAGAAATGACAGGGAGAGGGGTCTGAGTTCAGTTTTGGAGGTGGTTGCCATTCCCCTGCCCCACCAGTGCTCGCAGGTTGCAGTTTTGTGCAGATGAAGACTTCCAGTCAGTCAGAGAAATAGAGGAATTGGGTCTGGATGGAGGTTGGGAAATGAATGCTGTTCCCTCCCCTGTGTCCCCCAGCCAGCACCACAAGAGAGACTTCTCAGTATGCTCCCTGGTCTTTCCCATGAGTGTCTGGTGGAGGAAAAGCCAAAAGAGAGTGAAACCCTCCCTGTGTTCGTGGCACTCTCCTGTGAGCCCGCACTTAACTAGCAATTCATTACAAGTTTCTAGCTGAATCTTCTTACTGGCTTACATGGCCTTGGGTGGTGTCCCACATAAGCAAATGCTTAGGCCTTATTTCTTCCTGAAGGTGACTTTCTCTCATCTCATTTTATGTTAATCATTTGCCCTGTGATACCAGTTCTTTTATGGGTTAAATAGTTAATTTGCTGTTTCTCTAGCTTTTTTCTTGTTGTAAGAGTGGAAGCAGTGCATCTTCTAGCTCTCTACCTTCTTTCTGCAGCTCTGAGCTGAGACATTACTGTTTTTAATAGTACCTTACCAAGCTGTGTGCAATCCTTAATCTCTTTTGAGCTACACAACCAACCTGGATCAAGCACATGTTACTGCTGGCCACAGGCAGACAAGACAATCAGTTAGAAAACTTACTATTAGGGTGCCTGGGTGGCTCGGTCAGTTAAGCGCCCCAATGGTCATGATCTCACAGTTTATGGGTTTGAACCCTGCATCCAGCTCTGTGCTGACAGCTCAGAGCCTGGAGCCTGCTTTGGATTCTGTGTCTCCCTCTCTCTCTGCCCCTCCCCTGCTTGTACTCTGACTTGCTCTCAAAAATAAATAAGCATTAAAAAAATTATTTACTATGTTGAATATGTAGGCCCAGTTCTTCATTTTCAAGTACTGATACATAACATTATAAATTAATTTACTCAAGAATAGATTCTTATCAGAGGCAACACTAAGTTTATAATTTTAGATGCTTGAGTCCCCATGAAGACATAAATTATCTATATATAAAATTCTAGCTCTTATTCATTTCTAGACTCTAGGAGTCTGGCTTTCTTAACAGTAATAACTTAAGGCACTGAATATAATTTAACAAGGAATATGTCCCATACTTGAAAGTATATAAGATGTCTTTAAATACTTAATAAGTCCATTTTTTCATGAAGTCAGATTTTCAATAAACCATTCAAGCACTTATCGAGATGATTGCTGGGTGCCACAAGATCATACAGAAATGTAGGCAATCTCATTCTAATTGAAATTAAGTCTGTACATCACTGAAAATACCATATTGAAAAGAAATAATCCTTCATACATGGTGTAAAAATGCCAACCCATTTCTTTTTTGTGTGTCTTCTTTTAAGGGTCTATATAAAAGCTGAGGATTTTCCGAACCTACCCCTTTGAAGACTTCCACTATTTTAATTCATTATCCTTTCAAGTCCAAGTAGATTTCCGAGTTTTACATCGCTCTCCTCGGTTGAATAAGTATATGTGGAAAGGATTTATATTTAAGTAGGAAGGTTCTATGTCATTTGCCAGCTGTTCCAAGCAATGTACCAAGTGTATTTCAATGTGAAAATACTGCTATAAGTTAGAAGTTACGCATGATTTTTAATCCTTTGTGAGCTCTCAAAAGGAATCTTTAGAAACACAGCAGACTAGAACACATATTATAAAAATTACCTTGCCTGGGTAATCGGATTTATAATTAGGCATACTTAGTATAACCATACACATGGAAAAGCAACTTATAGGCATAAGTTGACATAGTTTTACAATCAACTAAAAAGGCAAAGAAATTTAAATAAGCACTTTAACTGTACTTATTAACAAGATAAAAAGCTATCAACTGCCTATCAAACAAATGTTCCACCAGGGGGTGTAGTCTGCACTTATTCCCTCTGCAGCCACTTTACTTAGTACATGCACCTGAACATTTGTATAAAAAACTCCATTTTTGTAAAGTAATTTATAATGTCCCACTGGCTTTGGTTTTATTCCAAGCTTTATTGTTTGTCAGTCAAACTCAATGATTTCCAACACTTTTGTTTTCCTATTAACACTAAGTTTTAAAGAAACTGTAAGCAGGTTCTTTAGTGGGGTTTGCTGTTAATCCCAGGCCAATCTTTTCCTATAGCCAGGAAGCCTTTAGCAAAGCAATCGTTTCGCAGCAGTAAAGATAATTTCACAAATATTCTACAGCTAGATATCATAGATTGAAATTCATCGCTAATGAATCTGAAAATACTCGATTACCCTAACCACAAGTATACCAGCAGCTAACAGTCATCAGTTCCAAAATAAAATGTTTATTTCAATCACAGATTTACAAAATTGGTTTACCTCCAGAACTGCCTCTGATGAATGAAAATATTTTGTTAGATGCTGACTCACTAAGATGTGTGTATTCACAAATTTATCCAGCAATGGGTGTTACAACCATATCAAATAGTGAGTGAGAACAATGACTTTTTTTCTGGGCAAAATGTGCACTGTCTTGAAATCTATATTGGCTCAGTGTTACCCAGCCGGTCTGGGGGCAGTGCTGTTGTTGAACACAGCAGTATCTGATGCACAAGCTGGAGCTCTGGTGCGACGCACACCCATGTGGTCAGCGGTGCCTGGGCTTCTGTCACCTGGAATTCTGGACTGTCCTTTTTTACCCTCCTGCCTTGTGGGGAAGAGGACAGCACTGACTGATGTTGCTCTTACTAGGGGTAATATGGGCAGTAACGTGCAGCTCCATACAAGGCAGCATATAACAAAGGCTGATGCAGAAGAACCCAGAGTTTGAAGGCATATTACTAGTAACTAGTTTACACATGAATATACACTTGAGATCAATTCCTAAAGAACCATCAGCGGTATTTCTATGCTCACTGTGCATCCCTCATGCCAAATGGCATGTACCAATCCTCAATCTAACTCCTTACAGACTCTTTGCAGCTTCTTACCACCGTGGCAACAGATGCAGCCATCATGTATCCCTTTGTTTCCTCAAGACTGTAAGAAAAAAGTGGTACAGATGCGAGAGTCTTGATGTATCCCCACAAGAAGAATTTGCTCAGTCTTCTGTTTTGAAAATATTCATAGTTTTAAAAAAATTGCACTACATTACATTTACAAGCTTGGGCTCCAGAGACCTGAGTTTAAATCCTAACCACGTCTCCTAGTTACTCTCTACGTCTCCACTGCCTCCTCTGTAAAATGGGGATGACAGCATATAGGATCACTGTGACGATTAAAAGGGGTAATAGATATTAAGGGCACGGTTAACCATCCATACATGTTAAGCGTTGCTGTTATGATACTTTCTGATGCTTTAAGCCATGGAATTCACTCTAGTCCAAGGAGCTATTCAAATCCTGCACCTTAAATACAGGGAGGCTATGATGCAATATTGATTTGATCAGCTCTTCATCATTTTCAGTGTCCAAGGTCTAGCACATGTCCCTCGAGGAACCATGAGTTTTCCCAGTGCTTCTAGCACACTGGGGGTGGGGGAGAGGATAGGGGAAGGGAATGCATCTTTAAAATGTTCAAATCAAAATTACTGCTCATCTGATTTCCTAAACATTTGTTCTAATTCACCAAATATTTCGCTCACTGCCTTTTCTTTTCATCTTCCTCCATTTGCATGTGCTTTGCTTTTGATGTGGCACACACTTTAAAAATACATTATTAAGCAGACAAGCATGTCACCCCTGGAGCTAGCACTCTGTCCCCTGCTTATTCTTAACAAATCTCCTTTTGTGTTCTTTTGTGCTGAAGTGATTAATCATTTCAACTATTCAAGGGTTGCTGATGATCTTTCTAGATGATGCCAGCTACAATGACCCCTCCTCCCCCACCATTTACACCACTTTAAACATGTTAGGAATCTGCTTCAGAGTCTTTATTCATATCACAGTGGGCTCCTCATTCCATACAACAATAACGAACTAGCCTCCAAAAGAACTCAGTGTTCATTTTTTGTCTTTTTCCAGAGTCTGGGATTGGGATGGGTGTGAAGAGGCTGGTGAGAGACGACGGTGAATAAACAAGTAAACAGGAAGTTAAAAAGTCAGAATGATAAATGCATATTTTGCAGACTAGAGGAGAGGTTTTTATCTCACTGTCTGGAAAGAACCTGTTGCACTTCATTTCCTGTGCAATACCATCTTCTTCATTGCACGTGGCTCGGTTTTCTTACCTTCCTTGCCTCTTTCTCCCTAGTTATATGCAATGGGATTTTCAAATGGCTTTTGTAGTTCGAGTTGAGTCTCAGAATTACCAGGGTCTTAATACGTAATTTGGTTTCCAGAGAAGCAGCCTGGGTAGGTTTTCAGGGATTGGTCAGTTTTTAGTAGCTGTTACTAACATTTTTAGCTAACTTTAAAGGTTCTATTTTGAAAAGCCTATTCTTCACTCCTCCAGCCCACCTCCCAATATACACCACTAAACTGAATTCAAAAACATGTTTAAAAATGGACCAAAATACTGTTAGGTCACAAGTTATTGCCAGGGGAGGGAAGACTAAAATGATTCATAAAAATGTGTGGATATAAGTATTTTGATAATAGTAAATTAATTAATAAAGCATCTCAGTGTAATTTAAAAAGAAATATGTACTCTACATACAGAAGTAAATCTTTATTTGAGACTACTAAAAAGATATTTATAAGTAGCTGAGGATAGAGTTTTAAATTATTGTATAATACATCAATAATAAGCCTGCTGATCTTAAGATTTTTGATCAAATCTCAGAAGCCTAATCAATGTTCGTAAATATTTTGTTTAAAAAATAACATGAAATCTTTAATATTTTTAATTCCACACAACCACAGATCTCTAATTATTTAGAATTACAACACAAAAATAAGCCACTAAAATTAAAACCTTGTACTGAAAAACCTGTAATAATAAACAGTGAACTGCCATAACTGGTCATAACTTCTATAATGTCCTAAGAAATTCAGGGAGAGAAAAAGATACACATCCTCACAAACAGGCACATCTTTTTAGTGGGAGGAGAGAGAGAGGGAAGAAAATAAAGCCGCTACTGTTAGCATGTGACAATTGTTCTCAAACCTGATAACTGGAGACACAGGAAGAGGTGTATGTTTCCTGATTTATCATCAGAAACTGAAATTGTTTAGAAAAACAGTATTTGGTAGAGGGTTGATCTCTGGAGAGTGAAGGTATGAGCAGTGGTACTGAACACAGCACTTCTCCAGAACTTCTGAGATATAAGTAGGCCCAGGAATGGTACTATGTGCAAATGGGACAACCTACACATGCAAAACCTAGTTAATGCAGGAGGCTAAAGAATGTCGATGCTGGGTCACCTATTCCGAAATTACGGGCTGTGTGGACAGCTTTGAAAATCTGAACAAAACAAGATGCCCATAAATATGGGAGCACATTCTAAAAGTTATGCAAAATATCTGAGTTCCGGTCTCTACATTTATTTTTATTTGTTTGCTTGCTTGCTTGCTTATTTATTTATTTATTTATTTAAAATGCTTATTTATTTTAACGGGGAGCGGCAGAGAGAGAGAGGGAGAGAGAGAGAGAATCCAAGCAGGCTTCTCACTCAGTGTGGAGCCCGACGTGGGACACAATCTCATGACCATGAGATCATGACCTTAGCTAAAATCAAGTGTCGGATGGTTAACCAACTGAGCCACCTGTGGGAGTGCCCCCAATTCCTACATTTAAAAAACACTTACATTGCATTGCATCCAACTACCATAAAAACAAAATAATTGCACAACTACAGATCCAATTTCTCCAAACTTACAAAACAACATATAAATGAAATGGAAAAAAAATTAGGTTTCTAAGTTTTATCAGGTTATGCTGATCTAAATAATTATGAATAAAAGAACTATAGAAAATGTCTTATTTAAAATATATGATTAATATCTAGATAGATGATCTAATTTTTCAAGGCCCTTATCTCTTTAATCTGCAAATTATCATCTTCTATTTTAGAAGTTATTTTCAACTTCTCTCTGAGGGTACAATAGTAATTTGTAGCAAAATTTTAATTTCACACCCCTTAATTTGAAAAAGTAACAGAAAACACTCTGTGCAGTTTTCATGATTAAAAATACAATTTTAAAATGTATATCTTGAGTTGATCGCTTTGGGTAGATGTGTTTTAATTGTTCTAAGAACTGCTTTCCACAGAGCATATTAGCAGTGGAAATAGCTTTGACTTTCAGCCCTTGATTCTATGAGCAGCAACATGGTAATTAACCAAATTATCCCTGCAAATTTATTATCTTGATTTCTTCAACTTGTACATTATACTCATTATCTATCAAAATGAAAAACTCAGTCTCATGAAAGATAATCAGAACATAAGCAGCAGATACGAAGGTCTGAGCTCTCCCGATGTGTATGCCAGCAAAAGCTGCCGGACTCCTTTTCACTTCCAGCCCTCGGGAGTTAAGAGGTGAGTTTTCATCTCTCTTGCATTTCTGCTAATTGTAGAATGCATCCTAATGTTTCCAGGTCACACAACAGTCTTGGTTGTCCTTGGAGAACTGATGTTTAGGGGCATAGCACCTCAACATTTTTTGTTGCAGGATTGGAAGGACAAGGTAGAGGGCAGGAACAGACATTGAGTAAAACGTCAAAGTCATACATTCATTATTCTCCACCCATATATTCAGTATTTATTAAACATGCATTATGTGACAGTCATTTTGACAGCCCCTGGGGATAGACAGTAACAGCCTAATGCGGGATAAGAACGACCATTGTGACTCAAGGTAATAAGTGAAGTGATAAGAATAAATGATAGTTTTCCTGGGGAATACAGAATAGGAGCCTCTAACTCAGACTCTGGGAATCAGGAAGGCTTCCTGGAGGGAGTGACATCTCAAGGTAGGCTTGGAAGATAAGCAGGAAAACAGTGGAATTTGGGGGGAGGGGTAGACAGAGCATGCTCTGTGGGTACAGAAGAACATGAGATAAGCCCAGAGGTGAAGGAGAGGTGCAGACATTACTCTAGCAGAAGTGGGGTAGAGAGTGTGGGATGGGCAGTAGCCAAAGATAAGGCTGGAATGTGATACAGGACTAGGATTTGTGTGGCTCTACAGACCACATCTAGGAATCTGACTCTGTCCTGAACCCAGAGGGGAGCCACTAAAATGTTTTTAAAGCAAACATGCTTTGGAAAGCGGATTCTTCCTACACTGGGGAAGCTGACTGGAGGCAGCTGGTAGGCAGGTGGCCAGGGAGGAGGTCTATGGAACAATTTAGGTGGGAAAGGATGATGGACTGAACAAGGAGGGCAGCACAGGGATGGAAAGAAGCAGACTTATTTGAGGGAGATTCATGAGACAGACTGACAGACTGGGTATAGAACCGAATGCGGCAAGTGTGGATAGGAGAATCCAATGGCTTGAGAAGCCAGGTGGATGAGGATAGCCCCTGCTGGAGGAAGAATCAGCAGAGGTATGGGGTGGCATTAGTGTGGAGGGGTCCATGACACATATAAGTGGAGCTGGACAGATGAGCATGAAACTCAGGAAACAGAGCTGGGCTCGGGATACACACTTAACACCCATCATGGCACAAATATTACCAGAAGCTGGAGAAACTGTAGCCTGTGAGAAGAAAAAAGAGCTAGGACAGAAGTCCTAGGAATACTAACACATATGGGATAAAGGTAGTTGCAAGAAGAGAGGTCCATGGAGACCAAGAAGAAATGGACCACCAATTGGGAATAAACCCAAGAGGGTGTGGTGAGAGATGCTAAGGCCTGTGCATTTTAAAGTGGAATGTGCAGTCAGCACATTGAATACCGCCCAAAAGATCATACTGGGAATGGTCTCTGAGCTTAGTGGGAAGCTATCCTGGACCGTTGACACTGGTATAATGGTTTCAGAGGAGTGGATGGGGAGAAACTGGACAGTGGTGGGTTGATGAGAAAGTGGAGCTGAAGGCACATAGGGACTTTTGCCAGGGGAGTCTACCGAAAAAGGGAAGAGCCACAAGGAGTACAGATTTGAAGAAACTCTTTTCCAAAGATGGAAAGAATGTGTACATATTTACCCTGAGGACAAGACACTACAATAGATGGGGGCTGGAGGGCACTTGTCAGCTCTTGAGTTGGCTGCAGTAGTGAATGGGACTCCAAAGCACAGGCAGAGGGATTGGCCAGAAGTCAGGAAAGAGGGAAGGAGGGGTAGGTGAGATTCAGGTAAGTTTCCAGGTCTGTCAGAAGGTCAGAACATGGGAAGTCTGGCAAGGCAGAGTCTAGGCCTATTTTGTTCACTGCAGTACCCCCAGTGCCTAGGACAGAGGATGGCAAATTGGCCAGTGAAGCAAGCAGGACGAGGGCTTCATGCTAATAGCATCTATTTCCTGAGTTCCAGAGAAGGTGGAGCTCCTGCTGAGGCAGGAAGGAGATGCAGATGTCAGAGGTGTGGAGCAAGGGGAATGGCTTGGCTAAGCCAGATCAACCTCATTCTTGGGGATGAAAAAGTCTTACTCTCTATGTATAAATCACAGATACATATACCATCCATAGATGTACAATATATTTGTGGTATTAGAATTTTGTTGAGTAGCAATTAGGAAGAGTGTCTTGTAAGATTCCTTAGAAGAGGATAATGAGAAAAAATTGAGGAACACTGACTGGGCAAAGGTGGAGAGACCGCAGGACACCTAGAGCAGCAATGCCTGGTGAAGACCACGTTGACAGTGAGCTCTAGTGGGAGCAAGTCACTGTTTAAGGGAAATAGCACAGGCCAGCTAATGTGATCCTGCCCTGGAAGTAGGATTCAGCATAAATGAGAGGTCACAACTGGTTGGGTGTCTAGAGGGGTCCATGATCCAGCCCCAGAGTTGGCTGCTAGAGAAAAGGTTTCACTGCTCCATCCCAGAAGTCCTGGAGGGACTCAGGGCTGATGTAGGCTCTGAGAGTGGACAAGGGACCAAGCACGATGGTGCCCTGCTAATGGAGGGGCGCGTCCACAGAGGGACCCTCCTCAAAGGAGGGCAATGCCTCACACATGGCTGTGCCAGTCACAGGCTAAAATTGGCAAGCTCTCTGGGGGAAAGATGGCCATGCCCTTATGGAATCTTGATGGGATGGAAACAGTAGGAAGAGGTCTTCAGTGACTTGTATCCAAGAACGTGTTTGCAACAACCAGCTGCCTGAGAGAATTTCTAAGTCAGAGAGAGAGAAGCATAAAATGTAGGGTAGAGGTGAAGAAGGTCACAGGACTCTTTATGCCAGAAATTTCCTGACACAAAGGTTACACGCATGCATATATACATACATCACACTCCAAAAATACTTTTACAAACAAGGAGAATCTTATTTGTCTGCACATTTTAAGTACTAATATCACTTTGGCTAATATTTTAATGTTTTTGTGCTTAAAAAAATTTTTTTTCTTAATGTTTATTTATTTTTGAGAGAGAGAGACAGAGCATGAGCAGGGATGGGGAAGAGAGAGAGGGAGACACAGAATCTGAAGCAGGCTCCAGGCTCTGAGCTGTCAGCACTGAGCCCGACACGGGGCTCGAACCCACGAACTGTGAGATCATGACTGCAGCTGAAGTTGGATGCTCAACCAACTGGGCCACCCAGGCGCCCCTGTTTTTGTGCTTTTTAATTAGCACTCTGAAATATTCCTTATAAAAGGACTTAAAATAAAAATTATATAAGTAATTATCAGTTTTGATTTTTGGTAAGGTTTTCAAAGTCCAATGAACACATATGCTTATATTATACTTAAGCACAGAAATAGGAAAGAAAAAATAAAATTGCATTCGTTCTGTTAGGTAAATTTAGCAAAGGACATGAAGCAAATTAAATGGCTAGCACTAAATAGTAGCACTGTACTGCTGAACAACAGCACTTAAGGGAACCAAAGATTAAAAATAAATATGTTCTTTGGGAACTTATACATTTGAAAGTATCAGACATCATAATCTGTGTATTGGTATTTTCTGTAAGTAAAACAAAAAACACATTGCAATGGTAAACTTCATTCTTGGATAAAGATAAGAATTTGCAAGCTTTGCTCTATGTGATCCAAGGTTAAGCACTTATTTTTCTGGAAATGATAACTCGCTGAAATACAAAGAAGCAAAATACCGTGAGGTGCTGTGAAAAGCTGAGCGGCATGGATGGGTGACACCGTATAATCCAGTGGACCACATATACTCTGACAGTCGACCGCAGTCTCTGCTTCTGTCCCACCCTCCTACACTCCCATGTTGCTGGGGTAGGACTCTGCAAAGCACCTTTCAGAGGAGCTGTTTGTTTTCTTCCCCACATTCTCTCTCTTACTCATTCTATAAGCATCTGGTCCCTTTTGCATGTCTTACAAGTGTTTAAAGGCACAGAGTAAATCTACCACTTGTTGAGTGACATTCAATCTCTTCATTTCTTTGATCTCTTGATGTACCTTATAAGGCAAGAGCAACAGAACACTTACAAAATCAAGTATTTTTAATCTTCTGGTCCTCTAATGTAATGCTGAGACTCTCCAAATATCTTCCTGAGAAACTGAAACTGGGTCTTTGACCTTGCCTGAAGCCCAGCCCTTCCTGCATTCTGGCTGGCTGACACATTTCCCTTGCACATCTCTTAGTCTTTACCAGCCTGGGTACAGCAGGAGGCACACAGCACCATTAGTTTCCATGACACCCAGTGGCATCTAGGTTTTGTTAACATGCCATTTGTGTTATCTCCTCTTTTTTTCAGTCAGCACCTTCATAGTAAAATATTGACAAACACCCATGAAAAGATATCAGCTGAAGTATCAGAATTCACTCTTGACTGTCAGAGCAGAAAGTATATTCCCACATGCCTCTAGCTACATGGGCTGCTAACATTCCTTTGGGCTTCTATCCCCATGGTTCTGTAAATGCCTTTGTAATTTCTAATGGTATGCATCAGAACAAGACAGGTAAACACAGAAAGGCAAAGCCCTTTGTGCCCAACAGGAGCTTCTGGACCTCTGAGGTTCCTCTGGCCATCACCCCAAAATCTCTGGGCTCAGAGCAAATTCTGATTTGGAGTGGTCTCTTGCCTCACGTCTGTTAGAAACTGAACACCTCTAGAGTCATCGCAAAGTCTACAGAGTGTAGCCAAATGGCCCTGAAACATTGGAGCAGGCCAATGGATACTCCTCACAGGTACAAAAATGCCCTTGGCAAGCAGAAATGGAGTCATTTAAGTAGGGTTTGTGGTTTTGGCCAAAAGGACTAGCATAATAACATCTCGTAAAAATGCATCTATGGTTATAAAATAAAATATAAATTGTGGTATTTCTGTCTCTATCCATTCAGATGATCAAATATGAAAAGAAAAATCAAAACAAAACACTACCAAACAATAATTCATCTTGGACAAGACTTGTAGGTTTTGTCTGGTCAATTTCTCTAGGCCTACATCAAGTTTACTTTTGCTTTGATTTTATTTCACTACAACAAGTAATGGGATGTATTAATGGGGCTCCTGAAAAGCTATACATGGACTGATTTTGCCATTTGTGGGCTTCATTTTGTCACTAACAAAATCTTTACTGTTTGAAACAAATGAAATAATTAATAAAGGAAAGAGCATGAGTTAAAAAAAAGCCCATCTGGCTCTGTGCTGACAGCTCAGAGCCTGGAGCCTGTTTCAGAATCTGTGTCTCCCTCTCTCTCTGACCCTCCCCCGTTCATGCTCTGTCTCTCTCTGTCTCAAAAATAAATAAACGTTAAAAAAAATTAAAAAAAAAAAAAGCCCATCTGGTCTAAAGCAGGGGAGATTGGACTGAGGTCCATTTTTTCAAATGACCCAAATAGGTCACTTAAAACAAGTTGTCTGTTTGTTCTCTATTTTTTCTATAGAGTGGCTAGTATATTTTCATTAAATGTAGACTTTTAAGCACAAGGTTTGTCTTGGCCCACATGAGGGTCTGAACATGTCAGGGGGCCACGATAACGTGCACGTCATACGATGGTGCTTTCAATGCTTTCCTCACTCACAGATCTCCCAGAATCAAAATCGAAAATCTTGTCCAGCAGGCTCCTTAACTTTCTAGGAAAGGAGTTTCCTTTTGGGCTAGAAGTTGTTCAACTGTAGTGTCAAGAAATTGATGTGGGTCTCCAGAATCCAAACAAGTACCAGTTACCCTTTTCCTACCAACAGAAATGCAACTCTATGTAAATATTCACTATAAAGATTTCTATGAAGTTGGAATTGAATTAGTGACTAAAGATGAAAACTAAGAAGATAATCGGCTCTGATGCTATGTGGAAATTGTCTCTAAATTCGTCCTTTGAGCCCAAACCAGAATCTCAATCACTGGCTTCTTTATTAGGAAGGCTCACCACGCTATGAGTAGTACTCCTCAACAACTCCATCTAAAGCTGTCTTGCATAAAATTTGTGCATCCTAGATTCCAGCCCTGCACAACCCCATTAAGTTGTAAACGGATTTTATTTGCTGAACAAATGTTAATGCCATTCTACGTTAATGGATAATGCTACAGAAAGCACCTAAGTATTACAGCACTGGAACCTTTAAGAATGAAATATAGTGTAACTTAAAAAACTGTCTCTTACAAACATATGTCAGCCATGAGGGCTCCTAGCTTGTGTCGCCCATCTTCATAGAACTCAGTTATAATTTCTCCCTCGGTTAACTGAATTTTGCAATAATACACAGACTTATTAGGTCCCAGGGTTAAAATTCTCTGAGTAAGAGTAAAAAATAATTACACTTTAGAATATAATGTAATATTCAAATGGCTTGAAAACAGTCACCTCAGCAAAAATAAGAGAGAGGAAAGGAAGAAGAAGTTTAAAGATGAGGTTGATAACGTTGGCCATAAAACCTCTGTGAGTTCAAGTGCACAAATGCATGATCTGGCACTTCCGAATCATAAACACGTGGAAATGGGAAACCTCCCTTTCATGGCAAAATGCCTGAGTGGTTTCATTATTGAGCCAGGGGGACTTCTTCATTTAAATAAGAAAGCTTGATAGATAAGATAGAGAGGGTGCTGATGCCAGACTGTGCTCGTTAAAATCCCAGCTCTACTACTTTCTAGTTGTATGACTTTGGGCAAGCTGTGTTTAACTTCCTTCTTCTGTAAAATGGGGATGTTAACAGTGCCTGACTCATGGGGCATCTGTGATGGTTAAATGAGTTAACACAAGCAAGAAACTGAGAACAGTTCCTCGTTTGTAATAAATGTTCCACAAATGTTAGCTCTTCATCATTTGGTACCTGTTATTATCTATAGGATTGATTGCAGATGGAAAGGCCCTGAATGGGAACTATGGCCTTTCCTCATAAAATTTCTTTCAACTCACTGATGCTATATTCTCAGTTTTCTCTTGTCTGGATGCTGCGCCCTCTACTCCACAGAAACAGCATGCAATAAAACCACTGATGAGCTTTTTGTTGTCCAATCCAGAGTGGTTTTCAATTCTTGTCTCTCTTCTCCCCTCAGAAATCCTGTACACTGTTGAGCTTGAAACTCTCTTTCCCTGGATTCTGGGACTTTCCATGGCCATTATTACTCCTCAACTTCCTGAGTCATGCCCTCTCACTTTCATTTGCAAGGGGATCCTACTCTCCCTGACCCTTATACGTTTGAATTTCAGCTTTCATTGCCGCTCGGTTTCTCCTCTCTCCGGGTAGATTAACCTATTTCTGTGGCTTTATTACCAACAAAATTAGCCTGCAGCTTTAGACCTCTGTTCTGAGCCCCAGACGGATGTATGCTCATCTACATTCTCCATGTTTACTGGATTGCCTCAAAGGTAGTTCAAACTCAACATGTCAAAAAATTAATTTATTATTTCATCCCTCCCCCTCAAACCAGCATCTCCTTCAATGTTTCCATGCCCGTGAGTGCCCCACCAAGCATCTCTCATCTGGACAGCTGCAACAGCCCCTCCTCTTTCTTCTTCCCCTTCTCCTCTCAATCCATTCCACAAAGCAGTCAGAGTAGAGTGTCTAAACAGCTAATCTGATAACGTTACTCTGGCTCAGCTCCTTCACTGGCTCCCCTATACATATCTTAAACATGACTGAGAAGGAACAGCCCTACCTGGCTTCTCCTGCCTAGTTTTCCCACCTACACTCTAGCCACTCTGGGCTCACTGCCCTTTGTGGGTCCCTAACTAGCCAAACTCTTCCTGTTTCTCTGCTGGCAGCCTCAACATTTTTCTCCTATACCAATTTTCTGTTCAAACTCCAACTATTGGTCCAAATGTTGCTTCCTCATGAAAGACCTAAAATTAGAGTCACCCTGAGTATTCGTCACAATTAATATTAGACATTTATTTATAAGATTACAAATAAAACTTAGTATCTATATCTTCCAGCACATCACTGGTTTCAAAAGGGTCATGTCTGTTTGGCCTGCTATTGTTCTCCCTGTACCTCCCATATGGAAAGGACATGCTAACACTTGTTAAATGAATATCTCAATTTTCATTATTTTAAAGCGCCTTTATGACCTGCTCATTCTCCACAATAAGAGAGAGAGATGGCTATAAGTACCAAGTACCTTGGTGACCTGGACCACATTAGGTTTACCTCGCTGATCATAAGGGGAGAGAAAGTGACAAGGAAAACTGGGCTCCACAAAGACTATCTATCCATGGGAACCCACTGCTTTTAAGCCAATACGTCATGCCCAAGATTTAGAGTAAATGGAATCTGTTTGTGAGCTATCACAATGATATTCTTCCTTCTCCCTTGGAGGATTCTTTCCTTCCTTCACTTACTCATTTATTTATTCATTCAACAAGATCCTGATTCTCAATTCCAGACATCGGGGCCATGGTGTGGGAGGAATACTGACATCTGGCAGATACACAATAAATACAATAGGCTGTAACAGAGAAGGCGCCCTGTGCTTGTGTTTGGAAGAGAGGACATGCTTAGGACAAGCGGGGAAGACAGCCCTGAAGAATGACTGGTGTGAGCGAGGCAGAGGACAGCCAGGAAAACATTCCAGGCAAAACTGGGAATACTGGCGTGATCATCTAGGAGCTCCCTCAGCAACAACTACGGCTACTAACACCACAGGTTGACAGGTGAGGACAGAGAAAAGGCCCACCTGGACAACACCAGCACCACTATCACCTCTGTTTCCTCTGACCCTATACTATCTCCCATCCTGGACCACTCATCATGGGCTCTAGGAAGATCAGAACATTAAAGAGAGCTCAGTTATCTCCTGATGAGTTCATCATCTCCACTGCCCTTTACCTTGCACATGCTTACAAATCAATGATCTGGTTGGTCCAGACTTTCCCTTTTGTTCCATTACTGATTCCAGGCAGGCTGTGGCAGTGCCAGTGCCAGTGGAATATGAGGAAGTAGGAATATCAGGAAGTAGGAGTGGGATGAGGGGGTATAAGACTTTCTTCAGCTCTCTTCTGAAAAAAAAAATGCCTTAAGACTCTTGACGGCAGCATTCGGTTTAAGTGAATTTTATGTTACCTAAACTATACCCTTTTGGTGTGTGAATTGCTCAAGCCTGTATTCACACTTTAAGCCTTGTTTGGAGTGCGGCAAAGAAAGGTCAAATGACAGATTTCTACCATAACCTCAGAAAAGATAAGGAAGGATAAGAAGGGGTCAGATTTTAAAAATAGTGAAATCAAAGGAGAGATGTGTACTGCTATTAGCATTTTGCTGACATAAATACCATAACCAATCAAAGGAAGATGGCTTTATCACTGAATATTTGGATTCCAAACATGAAAGTATGTCAAAAGAGAAATAGGGCAAGTATATCAGCACTTCACACTAATTTGTTGTTTAATCTGAAACAAAGCTCCAGGTTAGAGATAATACAGATATAAAATACAATATGTATTTTATTTAACATATATGAAATGCCAGAAATGAAGCTACCCACTTTGACAACTGTTTTCTATATTAATCTCTGCCAGAAAAACAAAAATCATTACGAACTCAACAGATCAAACTTCAATTAATTATTTTGGTTAACTTGAGAGTTAAAAGGTTTATGAAATAATGCTTTCCAGGAAGAAAAAAAAATCTGCCTCTGAAAACTATGTGATGATTAATGTAAATTTTTAAACCAAATAATTATATTACTGTCATTCATTAGCAATTCAAGAAAAAGTGTGTAGGATGTCCAAAAGTTAGAAACATATTAAAATAAAGGTTTTTTCTTTATAGGGAATTGCCATCCCATCTGGTCTAATTTGTCTTGATGTTTTTCCCAGTGTAATATCAGCTTTTTGAGAATGTAAATTATTAGGTCACTCCCCTGAATAAATATGAGTGAAGAAAAAATATGGGTTGAAGATGACATCCTGATTACAAGTTTGAATACTCAACACTAATATGGCAGGAGAGCCCAGCTTAAGTGAATCTGGGTGTGAAACTGGTTCATGGAGGGTATCTACTAGAGATGATGATGATGATGATGAAAAGGACAGTGTCAGACAGTAATAGGCAAAAATGGTAAGATGCAAAACAATATGGAAATAAATTTTCAGACAGCGAGCATCACCTCTTTGTCAGAGTGCTTCTGATTCTAATTAAGTTTAGGAGAAAACTAAGAAGGCAACCCTTGCCTGACTGGGGAGTAAGGACAATTAAAGGATGCTTTTAAATAGTAGGCTGACAAATGGGGGCATCCAAATGTAAGCACAACCATATTTTTCATCTCAACTCTGTTCTTCTGTCTCCCAGCTGACCACTTTAATACAGTGTCACCTCAGCCTGTACAAAGGCACTGGGTTGATGTGTAGCTCCTAGATTTCTAAAAGAAGAATTGCTTTTGTAAAGCGGCATTTGGACAACTTATATGATTGCCTTCAGAAAAGGTAAACCTCAAACAAGAAGCAAACAATAGGCTCCTTGGACAACACAGCCACATGCCTCCTTCTATTTGGGATCTAGTCCAACCAATTGGACTAGATCTGTAAAAAGAAAAAAAATCTCCTTACCCGAATTATTTCTTCAACACAGCTGTTTGTGTCTCCAGATCTACTCTCCTGAAAGCAAAGGGAAAAAAAAAAACAAAAACCAGAATTAGGCCTGAGAGCACAGATTTATGGTTACAAAGAAGAGATGACACATAAGCTTCTAAACTTGAGCTTGGACCGGGGATGCCTGAAGTGGGGCTTACTGATGAGCTCCTTTCCTTTATGGGGCAGCACGAGTCACGGCTACGACTGCTCCCCTCCCCTCTGTGGCACAATGGACAGGTCAGCCAGGAGCATTGCATACACCTGAGTTTTAGCTTGGGGCCCTCCAGTCATGGCCATGCTTGGCAGGGCAGGCTTCTGGGAGGATAGCAGCCGACAGACAGGTGTGAGCTCTTCACCTTGGGCTCTACCAATGTGTGGAAATGTGGCCTCCACTGCAAAAGTGGAACCAGTTCACCTACCAAATACATGCAATGGCTTTGCCGAGTCCAGTGGCTTGCTAAGGCTTAAGTAAAAGTCTGTCCCCACTTTTTACGTAAAAGTCTGGTAGTTCCACCATCCTCAAAGCCCAGATTTACTGGTTTGATGAGCAGAAAACTGAAAGACCAAAAGGAGAAATATCCTCTCAACATTCGCACAGCATGCTGGGTGTCATACTCCACAGCCACTTGTTCTGTGACCCACACTGCCCTGTGCTGTGGAGATGTTAAGGACTCTGAGGAATGGTGGCTTCAGGTCAGAGCCGACACTGGGGAGCATTTTAAGTTCCAGAAATGCTGTGTGGTTACTGCTGGTTCCATAGCTCAGAGCTCAGGAAGTGGTATGGTGGGGACATGAAAGCAGCATCGGCTGGTAGAAGTGCCCACTGTGGTCTCAGGGAGCCACTTCCCCTGGCCTTTTAATTCAACAAGGCTGCCCACAGTTCAGCGTGACATTCTAGAACGAGGCTGTCTTCATAGTCTTCTCCAAACCCGCTCTCCCATCCTCTTCACAGTTCTCTCTCCATCAGGGAAGCAAATGTGCCCCTTCCTGGGTTTCCTGGTTAATTCCAAGTCTCCCTGTAGATAACAGGTCAACCAGGACTTCCTCAGAGCAGCCGTAGCTAAGCCTGGAGTACTCATCCTCAGCCACATTTACTTCTTCAGAGCACTCATCACACTCAGTAACTAGCTATTTCATGATACTTCCCCCCCACAGAACATACACTTCACAAATTCAGGGGCTCTGGGTCTTTCAGCTGTGCTTCACATTGTCCTGAGTATGTGCAGTAAATGTTGGCTAGTGGACACTGTATGAAGAAATGAATGAACCTACTTCCTGTAGTCTTAGAAATATGAGGAGTACCATAATTGGCTCCAAGATTGGGGAATATTGCAAAGGCTTGCCAAAGAGCACACCTTTGTACCCTAACCACCCCTGTGTGTGCCACCTCACCCCCTTCACCTGGTGGAAGAGCATTCTGTTTGAAATATTTTACCCTTCTTACTGGGTAAGGAGGCAGAGTGAATGAAGATATGGGAAGCTTGAAAAGGTCCCACACATGATTGAGAGAATTTGTCCAGGTCCCCTAATGGAGGCCCATAAAGTTTACATGACTTGCCCCTTGCCACATAACAGCAGTGCCTGGACCAGACATAGGACTCCTGACTCCCAATCATGTACATTTTCACTTCCAGAAACTTTCCCCAGTCCCAAAGCTGTGCTTCAAATATAATCTGTTGGCAAATCTGAGTTCATTTGTCAAAGGTATTTCATTACCAGGGTTTCTACAAGGTTTATATAAGTTTAGGAACTTCTTGTGTGTGTGTGTCTGTGTGTGTGTGTGTGTGCACGCGCATGCATGTGGTAAAATATGCAAAATATGAAATTTGCCATTTTAAACCATTTTTTAAAGTTTTTATTTATTTTTGAGAGAGAGAGAGACAGACAGAGCATGAGCAGAGGAGGGGCAGAGAGAGAGGAAGACACAGAACTCTGAGCAGGCTCCAGGCATTAAGCTGTCAGCACAGAGCCCGACGCAGTGCTTGAACTCACGAACTATGAGATCATGACCTGAGCTGAAGTCAGAGGCTTAACTGACTGAGCCATCCAGGCGCCCCCATTTTAAACCATTTTAAAGTGTATAATTTACTGGCATTCAATACAGTCACAATGCCACCACTATCTAGTTCTATAAGTTTTTCATAACCTTGAATGGAGTCCTCATGCCTCTTGAACAGGAACTCCCCATTCTTCTCTCCCCAGCCCCTGATAACCACTACTTTCTGTCTTGATGGATCCTTCTAGTCTGGATATTTCATGTAAATGGAATCATAAAATATGTAGTCTTTTATGTCTGGCTGGTTTCACTTAGAATAATGTTTTCAAGTTTTCAAGGTTCCTCATTTTTTTTTTTTAAATTTATTTATTTGGCTGGGGAGGGGCAGAGAGAGAAGGAGAGAGAAAATCACAAGCAGGCTCCATGCTGTCAGTGTGGAGCCTGATGTGGGGCTCAATCCCACAAACCATGAGATCATGACCTGAGCCAAAATCTAGAGTCAGATGCACAGCCGAGACTGAGCCACCCAGGCGCCCTGGTTCCTCTGTGTTATAGCATGTATCATACTTCATTCTTTTTTATGGCTGAATAATATTCCACTGTATGGATATACCACATTTTGTTTATCTATTTGTAAATTGATGGACATTTTGATATTTCCACTTTGGCTATTGTGATATCACTTCTATAAACATCCATGAACAAATTTTTGTTTCAATGTCTGCTTTCAGTTTTTTTGGGTATATAATTAGGAATTGAATTAGTAGGTCATATGGCAATCCTATGCTTAGCTTGTTGAGGAACTGCCAAATTGTTTTCCATACTAGCTGTACTATTTTATATTCCCACCAGCAATGTATGAAGGTTCTAATTTCTCCAACTCCTCACAAATACTTGTTTATTTCTGGTTTTGCATTGTTTTATTTTTGTTAGGACCCATCCTACTGGGCATAAAATGGTATCTCATTACAGGTTTGATATGCATTTTCCTAATGACTATTGGTGTTGAGCATCTTTACATGTGCATGTCGGTCATCTGCATATCTTCTTTGGAAAAATGTCCTTTGCCCACTTTTTAAGTGTGTGTGTGTGTGTGTGTGTGTGTGTGTGTGTGTGTGTGTGTCTTCCTATTGTTTGTTGTAAGAGCTCTTTATGTATTCTGGATCCTTGACCCTTATCAGATATATGACTTGCACATCTTTTCTTGCATTCTATGGGGTGTATGTTCACTCTCTTGGTAGTTCATGGATGTACATAATTTTTAGTTTTGATGAAGTCCATTTTATCTTTCTTGCCTTTGTTCCTTTGCTTTTGGTGTCATATATAAGAAACCACTGCTGAATCCAAGGTTCTGAAAGATGTACCCCTGTTATTTTTAAGAGTTTTACAGTTAGTTTTTATATTTAGGTCTTTAATCTAATAGTTTGAGAACTTTTAGGTAAGATTAATTTCCTTATGGGTTATTTGGTAAGTTTTAGTTAAAATAGGAACATTCTCTTTGTATAAATTACTTCATGCTGGTTCATCACTAACAAAAAGCATAAGGCACAGCCACTGTTGCTCACAGTGCAAGAACACAACATACATGTCTACTACTATAAATCAAGAAAAAATAGTCTTAAAAAGCAGGACAGGTTAGGAGACCCAAATGCTTTTTATAATATTTCATTATCTTTTCCTACACGCATCCCTCCTGTTTACCCAAAAGTTCCAGTTTGGTGACACACATCTAATAACTCCCTCCTCTCATCCCCAGTGCCTTATCCTAGGACTGCTCTGGAAACTTCACCATTCTAACACTCCAATCCAACTGTATCAAAGAGCTCTTGTTTGAACCTGCCCCAAACCTACTTCCTTTCCAGGGCAGCCTCAGGCAATCATCATAGAGTCTGTAGGGAACAGTCTCAGTCCGGCCAGGGCTCAATGGTGTTTGGAACAATCTCCTTTGGAATTCAGCAGTGGGGATAAATGATCTCAACTGGAAAACCTGTCTTCAAACTTACAACCATTTCTCTTATTCTACTTCTAAGTCCCAACTCTTTTCTACTGCATAACATACTGGCAGAGTAAATGCTAAGTTCTCACGTAACTTTCTATTTTGCACCTTAAAATGATCAATCAAGAAAAACTTGACTTCATGTTCACTTGGTAGACTCACCCAGATACACAACATACTAAAAACATTCTTCAAATTAAACTTTGGGTTGATTCCTTAAACTACAATTCCCCTGAATACCACACTTTAATTTCATTTCAAGTGATTTATATAAATGACAGGTTGCTCTTATGGATATTTCTCCCTGTAATCCTATAAATTTCTACTATCCTATTCTAAAAAGGAAATTCACTGAGAGAGAAATACAGTACAGATGCCTGTTCAAATACGCCCTTCATCCCTGTAGATGGAGTATGTAAGATTATTACACTGGGTCCTCCCAATGACTGCTCCAACCATGAGTTTTGATGGTCTGGACAGACATCAGGTCTTTCCCTACTAGGAAAGACTCTTATTAAAGCTGAGAAATTACCAGGACTGAAGTCAGGACAAACAACTTCAAATAACAGTGTCAGGAAGCCCTGGGCTTAAATGACAGTATGGAGAGTATTTGGCAGAAATCTTGGGCCTCCTCTGGAACATTTATTACTCCTGGAAACACCGAGGGACCTAAGAAGAGTACCACATTGAATTGGAATCTCTAGGATCCCATCTTGGTTGGAGTGGGTCTGTGAGGCAGAGTACTGTAGAAAGTTTGAATTGGGAGGAACCTTAGAGCTCATTTTAGGCCAACTCAGTGATTTTAACAGATGGAAAAACTGTGGCCCAGAGAAGTGAAAGACTTTGCCCAAAGTCATTCTGGCAGGAAGGGGCAGTCAAGATAGAACCCACACCCATTTCTTCAACACCAGTTCAGTGCATTTTCTACTATGTCATCTGTCTCTGTAAGATCAATCCTTAAAACTGGTACAATTTGAGGTCACTGTCATGCTTAAAGTACAGAAATAAAAGAATCTGAAGAGTATTTGGGTAAATTCCCATGCTGCACATTATCCAACACTTAGTCACCCCGTGGCTTACTAACCTCCAACATCACATGCATAGACCAAAGGGGGAAGAGACAGAAGAGAAAGTGGACAGAAAGGGTTAAAACCACAAACCCTTCTGTGACATTGACAGATTGGAGACAAGCTTTTGTGTCCCCTGAAACTGAAGGACAGAATCCCACCTCTTCTTTTCCAAATACACAAAAGGGGGTAAGCAGGTAGGTTTGGGGTGAGTACAGGGTGAGGGTTTGGGGGAGACTGGAGGGCCTTTCACCTTCTTGACGTCTTTCTCAAATCTGGTTTCAGCTGCAGTTGGGTACTTTGATTATATTTACGTTTTCAAAACTTTCAGTGTTTATGAACCAGATTAAAACATGCATGTAATTTACATCTCTAAATTTGTGTTTATATTTTTCACAATAAAGTTATTGCTTTCCCTGGAAAGGTACCCACTGAGAAGAAGGACTGCACAATGCACATTTTAATTACTCTCTATTTTTTTTTAAGGGTTTGTAGCTGTTGTTTCATGCTGAGTTGCTGAGCTGTTGCTCCGTATTTACTGCGACTTTGATGAACCCACCCCATTTCCTATCATTACATTTTGAAATCTGTCATAACAGTCTCACCTCACTGAACCTCCAACTAAACTTCAATTAAAAGCTAGCAACCCCAGCTGATTCTCCTGCTCTACAGCCTTGTCTATCACGTTCCTTTTTCACAGAACTGCTTTCCTCAAATCCTACCACTTAAAAATACACACCACACACTCTGCCAGGGAAATGTAAGGAGCTAAGCTGTGGGAAAGTAGAGCTGGAGAAATAGCCAGGAGCATCCTATCAGTGAGAGCAGAAGTCCCTAATTACCATGCCAAGCACAGAGCCCTGGAAGAAGCAAGCAAGGCTTAAGGAGAAAAGGCTCGATCAAATCAGTGGGAAATGGCATTTCGCTGCATAGATGAAGCTGCACACGTCCTATTTTCAAAAATAGTTTAACTCTTCATCAGACATATTTACGATGGAACTTTCATTCTAAAATAAAGCTACTTTAAAGTCACGAAGCCTTTGCTTGTCTGCAAGCACTCAAAAGGCCCTCAAGCATTTAGAAATTGTTTATCACATGCACACTCTTCAATACTTCTACAGAAGTATTTTTAAATAAGCCTTACTATTCTTGATTTACAGAAAAACTAAGTTACAAAGAAATTAGGTGTGTGCCATCCATGCCACCAAAGCAGTGGCGAGCCTCACCTGAGGCCAGTGTCACATGCGGACAGGGAGGCAGCTGGCCAGTTCTCTTTCGAATTCAACCTGTCTTACACCCAACCTAACTCCTTCCCTTTTGAGGGCTACACTCTGCTCCCACCCACGCTAAAAACCCACTTCATCCCTCTTCAGTCCCTTTTTATCTCCTGGATCTGCTCTTTTGCTCTGCCACTCACATCCATCCCTTCCTCTCTGATTCTGTTACACCATCATTGAGACATTTATATACTGAGAGGAAATATAAGCAAAAAGAGAAATAAGAAAAGAAAGATGTACAAAGGTATATATAAAAATGCAAACAAAGTGAGGGCTGATGGTGGCAATACTAATACCAACTAAAGGATGGTTCATAGAAAATAAAATAAAATAAAATAAAATAAAATAAAATAAAATAAAACAAAATAAAATAACTGAAGAGCACAATACAGAATGAGGAAAAAAATAGCCCAGGCAGTAACAGAGCATCAAAATAAGGCAAGCTAGGAAAAAGGCAGAGAAATAGAATTATTATGGTTGGAAGTGTTTAATCCACCCTTATTCCTAAATAGACAAAGGATGCTGCATCCTCCTCCAAAAGAAACTATATAGAGGGATAGAAAAATTTAAAAATTAACTAAAATGAATAAGGCTGAATTGTTAGGTACTGTGAACTTAGACAGGAATCCCAGTGTTTCAAGCACACATGAGACAGTTACCAAAGCGGCAATTACTGTAGTAGTCATATATTGAGCTACGATAGGATGAAAAAAATTCCAAAAAAGTAGTTGTTTTATAGCCCAGACTCTTTAACCACAAGTTATCAAAACAATGAAGCTATAGGGGCGCCTGGGTGGCTCAGTCGGTTGGGTGTCCAAATTCAGCTCGGGTCATGATCTAGCAGTCCGTGAGTTCGAGCCCCGCATCGGGCTCTGTGCTGACAGCTCAGAGCCTGGAGCCTGTTTCAGATTCTGTGTCTCCCTCTCTCTGACCCTCCCCCGTTCATGCTCTGTCTCTCTCTGTCTCAAAAATAAATAAACGTTAAAAAAAAATTAAAAAAAAACAATAAAGCTATAAATTAAACACTGTATAGACATAAAAATCTTCTAGAATTCTTAGAATAAAACAAATATCACACACTTATAAATAACTCTTTATAGTTACAGAAAAATAATATTAAAATACTGCCAAACAAAATTATGGGATACCCCAAAATATTCTTAGAGAAAAATTCACACACTAACAAAATTACACTATGTTTTGAGAGAAAATTTAGGTGCTAGGCAATCAATTAAAAATTTAAAATCAGGAGAGATATAAAAGGGAGAAAATAACACATAGGGAAAACCAATGAAATATTTATAACATGAAAAATCAGAGTTTACAAAGCGAGAATATAATTTATTGAAACAAAAATAAAACATACCACCCAAAACAATAATAGAAAGTCACTTAAAAATCTGTTCAATAAAAAAAAAAGCCCAGGGGGCGCCTGGATGGCTCAGTCGGTTGAGCGTCCAACTTCGGCTCAGGTCATGATCTCGTGGTCTGTGAGTTCAACCCCGGGTCAGGCTCTGTGCTGACAGTTCAGAGCCTGGAGCCTGCTTCAGATTCTGTGTCTCCCTCTCTCTCTGCCCCTCCCTTGCTTAAAACATTTAAAAAATAAATAAATAAAAAGAAAGCCCAAATAAACATAATTTGATATAAGAAGAAGATAAAATATATGGAAGGGATTATAAGAAGATATTGATATTAAAAAAGAATACAATACTAAAACTGAAAATTTTTGATGAAATTAGCAACTTTCTGGGGAAAAAAGGATTTAAATAAAGAAAAGAGACTGGAATATAACCCTGAGAATGCAGATTAAATTTAAAATTATCTTCAAATATGGCTTCAAATCAGATAGTTTTAAAGTGAAGTATTTCCAACTTCCAAGGGAAACTAATTCCATATATTTTCTTTTCCAGAGTAGACAGTAATGTAAAGTTATGAGTGATTTTATTAAATTAGTATAAAATCCTAACATAAGAGAATAATCAATATCCCTTATGAAGATAAATATAAAATTCTCAACAGATTATTAGTAAATATAATTCAATAAAATGTCACAATAATTAGTGGGATTCTGGGGAATGCAAAATGGTTTAATATTTAATATTAGGGCCCTTTTAAAGTACTGTATCAGTAAGGAAAATATGTAAAACTGGGATCATCTCCACCTACAGATGTTTGATCATATACTTAGAAAAATCCAAAAGAGTTTACTGGGAATCTTATTAAAAAGGGAAGTTAAAAAGTATTGGGTACAGGGGCGCCTGGGTGGCTCAGTCAATTAAACAGCCAACTCCTGATTTCTGTTCAGGACATGATTGCATGGCTGGTGAGATCCAGCCCCAAGTTGAGCTCTACACTGACAGCATGGAGTCTGCTTGGGATTCTCTCTCTCTCTTTCTCTCTGCCTCTCCCCAGTGTGCTCGCTCGCTCTCTTGCTCTCTCTCTCTCTCTCTCTCTCTCACAAAATAAATAAATAAATAAACTTTAAAAAAAACTAAAGAGCTCAATAGCTCTTCTGTGTAGCAGTAACAAACAATTCAAAAATATGAAAAAAATCCCATCCACAATATCAAGAAAAATAAATGAGGAAGAACCTTCAAAGAAATGTTTAAGACCCATAAGAAAAATCTTCAGAATTCTAAAATTTACAAAAAATACCTGAAAGGGACCAAGCTAGACTTCTCAAATCTAATATCCAATACAAAGCCAAATAAATATATCAAGAGAAACAAACCACAAACTGCATTAAACTTAAGAAAATTGAGATGAAAGTCACATAACATAAAATCAACTGCATTACAGTATACAATTTGGTGGCATTTAGTATATACATCTAGTACACAATATTGTAAATCACAATCACCTTTAATTCCAAAACATTTCTATCAGTACAAAGTAAAATGCTGTACCCAACTAAGCAGTTTCTCCCCATTCCCCTTCACTTTAGCTATTTATTTATTTATTTATTTATTTTTTAAAGTTTATTTATTTATTTTGAGAGACAGAGGGAGGGGAGGGACAGAGAGAGAGGGAAAGAGAGAACCCTGTGCAGGGTCCGCACTGTCAGTGCAGAGCCCTACCCAGGACTGGATCTCACGAACTGTGAGATCATGACCTGAGCCAAAATCAAGAGTAGGATGTTTAAGTGACTGAGCCACCCAGGTGCCCCCACATTAGCTCTTTAAATATGATTATATTGTACTAACAAATACTTTACTTAACTGAAAAGAACAGAATGAGGAAAGTGTTGATAAATAAGTAGATTTTACAGTGGATATGGTATCTCTCATTTATGTGTTTATGACCAGTTCCCAGCAGAGTACTTTGTACAATGTAGTAGGTGCCTGATGATGTTTGTTGAATGAAGTAATAAATAAAAGGCCAATATATTTTTTAAAAGAGACTCTTAAAAATTAAAGTGTCATACTTTATAAGTAATAAGGCTGGTCATCTACATTACAAAGGGATGTCTTTGCTTTACCTGTCTCACCCCTCCCAAATAAATTGCCAGAGTTATCTTAAAGACAAATTCTTAGAACATCAACATGTATTTACTTCATTAAAATTAAGCTTATACACATTACTGCAAAAACCATTAGCAAGTTATGTGACTTCCCTAATCTCCATACTGGTATCTGTATTAGGCTCCTATCAACAGGCAGTATGATTAAAGAGTTAATAATTGATTTTCTATCAAATTCTTAGACATAGGACAAGGTCTTTCAATTATGATATTATTTTTATAATGAAAATTAGTAACCTCAATCAAAGCTTGTAGTTAAACGTGCATTTCATTTTCAGAAAGTTAAATGGTCTGTCAGTGCACTGACCTTGTCAAATATCTATTGATGGCATAAAGAGATCAGAACCAGAGACGGTAGTTTTACATCTTGATCACTGATTGATATTGAGTGCTTTTCCACAGGGTCATGTCTCAATAAAGTGCCTGAATAGTGTATAGCAAAGCTGTCTTCCACTGTCCTGTCAAAGCTGGGTAAAGAAACCACATAACAGTAGTAGTGAACACGTGCTTTCCACTTATAATCTGACATTGACAAGAACACTTCAAGACCTCTGAGTTCTTTCATCTAAAATTGTGCAGTCATTACTGTGAGCGAGAGGAAGACCACACAGGCACAGGCAAGTGACAGTGCTGATGTTATTAACCCTCACACAATAGGCAGACTTCAGTGAGATTTCGGAAATGTGCCATTTCCTTTTCAACATTTTTCTGAATCTTGTCCTGTACGCTATCTATATAATCTAATAACAAACCATGTGTTTTTTGTAGGTAGAAGAAGGCTTGGTGATAGGGCATCCCTATAACATATCTGTTCTCCTTTAAAAAAAAAATAATTTATTTTTGAGAGAGAGAGAGAGAGAGAGCACATAAATGAGAGAGGGACAGGCAGAGAGAGGGAGACACAGAATCTGAAGCACGCTCCCAGCTCCGAGCTGTCAGAGCAGAGCCCGAGGTGGGGCTTGAACGCATGAACCGTGAGATCGTGACCTGAGTCAAAATTGATGCTTAACCAACTGAGCCACCCAGGCGCCTCTCTTTTGTTTTCTTTTTTTTATTTAATTTTTTTTTCAACGTTTTTTATTTATTTTTGGGACAGAGAGAGACAGAGCATGAACGGGGGAGGGGCAGAGAGAGAGGGAGACACAGAATCGGAAGCAGGCTCCAGGCTCCGAGCCGTCAGCCCAGAGCCCGACGCGGGGCTCGAACTCACGGACCGCGAGATCGTGACCTGGCTGAAGTCGGACGCTCAACCGACTGCGCCACCCAGGCGCCCCTCTTTTGTTTTCTTAAATGATGGAGGAAAACATACAGGAAAAGACACATTTGACTGTCATTTATGGTTGGAACATGGTTTTCTTTTCCAATCATGGAATTCTGAACACAAAAGCTTGTAAGATGGAGAGTAATATGATATGGCTGAAGAAATTAGCCAATGAAAGATACTTATGGACTATTGTAAGTGGCAGAAGTGGCCTTATGTATTTAACAATATTCTGTTTGGCACATTCTATTAAGTTTACTTATGTACTTGGATAAAAGAAATAAAGAACAGATTCACAAGTAACTCTTAAAATGTCACGTTTCTTCATGAATCTTTCTCCATGATCATCTCACAAGTAACTCTTAAAATGTCATGTTTCTTCATGAATCTTTCTCCATGATCATCTCACCTTTACCCAAGGTCTCAGGTCTGGCTGACCACCAGAATAAAGTTCATTACTTCTGTGCTTGACATCAACTGCTTCTGTGTATGCTGTCTGAGGAGATATGCTGTAAATAAAAGCTGAATGAAGAAATCCATCTGAAAATGAGGCTGACCGGAGAGGTGGGAGCAGGCAGCATTGAAAAGCATGAGTGAGAAACTGGTACATATTTCTATTGGCTGGTGAGGAATTTTTAATACTCAAAGTTTTATATTTTTCAGAAAAAATCTACCTACAATGCCATACTTAAAGATTTTCTTCTTTTTTCACTTGTGTGAATTTACAGCATTTTTATTCTGTATTCTGCTAATGTGGCTTTAACTGTTAGTCTTGGAAAATATTTGCAGGCTATTGGAAGGAGATCTGTCATAACGGCAGTGGGTTTTATCTTTTCCCTTCCACTCCTAGAAAATACTCAGTTCCTTCAAAACCTGTATTTGTGCCCCAAGGTAAGACAGAGTGAGTTTATTCGCCTGTGGAACTTGGTGTACCTGGGCCTGAACCTGGATATTAATCCACACATCTGCCTTTCTGCTATCAGGGCAGGGCTCAGAAGGCCCCTAGAAATGCCCATTGACTCCTGAATTTCCAAATAAAACATCACCAGATAAAGCATTCTCTCCAGGTCCTTGCTGGGCAATTCAGGACGAGAAGAGACACGTCAGTTCCTGTGACCCTACCAAAAAGATGGCAAACTGTTTTCTATCCCTATTCCAAAGCTTCTGTGTAAAGCCCAGTAAGAAGGCAATCTCTCTGTATCTTCACACTCTCACTGGTAGCACAGCCTCTTGGAGTTGTAATCCAGAGGGAGAAAAACAAAAGTTTTCAAAAACAAAAATTTCAATAAGAAATAAATACCACATTTTAAATATGCTGAGATCATTATGACACGATTCTGTTTGGAGAGAATGCAGATGTTCCCTCTTCAATGTTAGCTAACACCATGTGTGAGATCCTTCAGATACTGGGAAACATTGAGAACAAGACTATGTTGCTTAGGTCACTTTTTGATTTAAAAACCTTTGGTTTCTTTGGCTTTTCTCAGTAGATTGTTAGAGTCTGAAATTGATCTGTAAGGCAAATTTCTGTACCAATAATCTCTCTTTTGAACAGAGAAAAAGTTAACAGTATGTATGTATGTGTGTGTGTGTGTGTGTATAAAATATATACATATTTATAAAAAATATAAATATAAAATATACAATATAAGTAATATAATGTAATATATTATATAATTATATATTATATAATATTACATAATATAAATAAATAATATAATAATAAAAATTATAATATATAATATACAATATAATTTATATTTATAATTTATAATATATTACATTTTATTTTATATAATGATTATATAAAATATAAATATAAAATATATAACATAAAGGCTTGAAATCTAATTAAAACACATTCAAGATTATGTTGGAACAACTTAGCAATTTAACAAAAAATGATCATTTTGTCACAAATACCAACAAGAGCAGTCAAATTAAGTCAGCAAGTATAAATGAAAATTTGTCAAGGTTACTTTCTATCTAACACTATGGCTGAAAGGCCTACAGGAAAAGCAAAAAGAAACAAATCATTCAGTTAAACCCTCCTTTCTAACATCATGCCAATACATAAAGTGCCATGTTTGATTATGGACTTGATCTCTAACACTGGGAAGGTGGATGATATTTAGAAACCACTTTCCTTTAGACTACAAAAAAAGAACACCCCAAAACTTAACAATCATAAAGGAATAAAAGATACAGACTATTTAATGAAACGTGCAACCGGAGAGGGACTTGAAAAACCTGTAAGGCAGTGTAAAGAATAAGAACAGGTGGTGACAGATGGTGACCACACTTATTGTGGTGAGCACTCAGGAATGTATAGAACTGTTGAATCAGTATGCTGCACACCTGAAACTAATATAACATTGTTCATCAATTATCATTGAGTAATTAAAAAAAAGGGGCGGTGACTGCTTAGGTAGATGGGGTTGTGTGAAATAGCACATCAACAGATGCCAGAAAAAAACATAATTCAACTTCTATCTTTTTTCTGCTTCCACATCAAGAATAATCTTCAAAGTGATAAGCAGTAGAACAAACTAAGACAGAGTTTAGTGGGAATACTATGAGAATGCTTTAAACCACTTTACACTTGTTCCGCAGAAGTTGCCTAACTTCTCTAGACTTCATGGATTTCATTTGTAAAACAGGGATGATAACAGCACATACTAAATATGAGCCAATACATTTATACAGGGCATTGAGCAGGGTTCTTTCCACATGAGAGCTGAACACTAAATAATTATGAATAATTATTTTATTTTAGAATTATAAAGAGAGCATTTCCATACTTAGAAAACTATGATTACCAGAAGCCAATGTGAGTTCACGAAGACCAGATGATGTTATTTCTACAATTTTCCTTGGTCTTAAATATAATGTATCTGGATTCTGCAAGGCATCTGTCAAGGTCTTACAAGAGCTCCCAGTAGGTGAGATGGAAACATAAGAATTGGTTGCCAGTATAGTTAGATGGACTGGTATATAACTGAATAGCCATACCTAAGGAATAAATACTGTTGAGTAAATATTTTTATGCGTCTAGCATGTTCTAGATGCTAGGAATTCATAACTGTATATGGCAGAAAAAAATTCCTGCACTCATGGAGTTTAGATTCTAATGAAAGGAGACAGTAAAATAATAAATCAATAAATTATATAGTATGCTAGAAAATGCAATGTTATGGGGGAAACCTAGAACACGGTAAGGGGAATGGGGATGTGGGATGGGGCATTATATTTATAATCTGCTCATCTGGTGCACATGCTGTTATAGCTACCAACCTAGAGAGGTTTTAACACTGGGCTAGGTTAACCCCTTCCCCTACCTCCTTTCCTACCTATAAACCTGTAGTATTTTTTCCTTCCACTATGAGAATCTCATTACTTCTAGTATTATGTTTAAATGTTTCCTTTCATTGCTGAGTTGAAAGCTCCATGAGTCTAGAAAAAGACATCAAGACTGATGAGGAGTCTGAGCCTTTGTGGAATAGTTAAATAAAAGAATCTGTCACAAAAAGAGAAGAGTTAAATGGGTCACACTAGATGTCTTATATATTTAAAGGGCATTGTCATGAAAAAGAGTTTAAACATATGTTAGGTCATTCCAGACATGGGAGTATGGAACAATGGGGGTAAAGTGCAGGGGTCATTTTAGCTTCCTGAAAGTTCTTTTTCACAATTAGGACCATCCAAAGAGAATGGGCATGTTTTTTTGAGTGACTACATGTTCAACCAGAAGTTAAATGGTTCTCTGAACAGAAGTTAGTTGTTAACTCACACCTCTAAGTGTGAGATTCTCTCTAACTTTAAGACTATCCTTATGGTCATTTCTAACCAATTTTTGGTTACCATGTTGAATGGTAAATTTCTATACATTCTGGTTTAGCATAGCACTGTAAGTCTGTATGAAGGATTAATGAAGAAATCCTTTTAAGAGAATAAAAATAATATTCCATAAATACAATCTGTAAGTATAGAATCAGAGTTATTACACTATCTAATAAATTAAATGGATTAATTGGGTAGAGATTTGAGAAATTTTAATTAACAATTAATCAATTAAAGAATTCAACATGAAAATCTATTACAACCCTGTTTACATTATTTAACTTCAAGCACTTCAGTTCTGTGTGCTTATAATTAGCAAGCTATAAAAGATGCCATCCATTGGAACATAATGAGAAGAACTGTTTATAATGATAATTAGTATTCATTTTCACAGACAGGAAGGTTACATTGCTACAGGGTACAGCAAACAAAGGGTTAAACTCATTATTGAGGAAAATACTATCCTTAGGCAGTATTTATTATACAGTTAACCCTATAATGCAGAGCCTTGTCTTAGGATATACATCATAAATAAAGCTTCATGTTAAAACAGGTAAGATTTTTCCAAGGTTTGGTGGTGAGTATAGGGAGCCCATGAAATATCATACCTCCACTGGACTTAACTAATCCTACCGTATTGGTAAGGACTACATTCCAGCTGCTGACTTTTATGTTCTCTCCCTGTCTCCTCAAATCTTACCTATATTAATGTTTTATGAAAAACATTTGGTGTATTGTGAAGACCAGAAAAAAATAATAAAAAAATTTTTTTTTCATTTCTGCATTTGGGCTGGAGTTTGTTCTCTATAGCACTTTATCTCCTACTCTGAGCACTGTTGGAGGCTTCTCATGGGCTTGCCTGTGGCAAAATCTAGCTTCAGAAGTGGGAAATATCAACCCACAGTACAAAAACCCTCACCTTTAAAATCCTTTTGTAATTCTGGCTTTAGAAAAATCAAAGTTTCATTCAGCAGAGATGAAGCTCCTGTCCCTTTTCACAGAAACTCTAATATCTATAAAGACTTACTTGATGAACCTAAAATGCTTTCTAGACACATGGTTGTACCAATAAAAGTGTTTCTTCACCTCTCACTGTACCTCTGAGCTGAAAGACAGAATTTGTTACTCTACTGACTAATAACCTGCCAACACTTCGCAACAATTAGAGAGCAAATGATCCTTTTCTAGATATAGCATAGTGTAACCATCCATATTAAAATTTTCCTCTATTTGTTCTATGTGCAAAGCTAACACAGAACAAATCTCAGTCTAGTTCCTAGCCTGAAGTCACAGAGATATTTAATGCAGGTCATGGGCTGGGAACAGCAATAACCGAGGGCAAGCCCAGATAAATGTGAACCAGGAAGCCAGCAGTCAGACATAATATGGCCTGCTGCATTAACCACCTCTGAGCCAAGGAGGCACCCTAGCAGTCCTCAAGCAAAAAGAGAAAATCAAAGAATCTTAGTAGAGATACTGGTGTGCTTATTTTTCATCATCACATGCCTTTAAAACGAAAGGTCTACAGTCAGCTCTGATCAATACAACTTCTCCTGCTTCCTGTGTCTTTTCAATCTGTTAAGCAAGAAAATGCCTTTCTATTGGCACTAATCCCATTGTGCCCCCAAAGAAAAAAAGTCTCCTATGGGACTATCTATTTATATGCACATATTTATTTTTTATTAAAAAACAACAACTGTATAAAACAAGGAAGTAAAGACTATCAAGAGAATACTCCTGGAAAAGCCCTCTTAAAAATATACCTAAGTAAAATAAAAGTAAAAACATGAGAGAAAGCAATTATATGTCAGGGAACTCATATTCTGCTTGTGAAAGAATTTCAGCATCTAGAAAATTACTTATTAACTACTTCATTAGCTCATTCATTCATTCACGGATGATTACTGGGCATCAATGCTGTGCCAGTGCTGGGGATAAGGTGGTAAACAAAATAGAGAGGGACCCAGCTCTGGAGGAGCTCACATTTTATGGTAGAGCTGGATGACAAATAAATAAACAGGCTGACTTTGGACAGTGACAAGCAATTGCTAGAACAGTAAACAGGGAGATGTGAAAGGGCTGGTATAACCTTCAAGATTCCTTTTAGCACTAACATTACCTCATTTTTGCTCATCTCACAAAGGTATAATGAGGACTTCTGGTCATTTGGAAGAAAGGGGCTGTTTAAGATGAGAGAGAATCCTAGTAACGCTAGGTATAAAACCCCAAAATATAACAACATAAAATTGAAAAGAAGAAGCAATATGCAATCCCAATGTCTCCTACATCCCCAAGACTCTGGGAAGAACCTATTTACAGTTGCATTGCAGCCATTCTGAAAAGGTAGAGAAAGAATCACAGGTTTTTGATAAGAAATTGTGCAAATAACATGGCAGTATTGCAAAATGCAAATGTAAATGCTGCCGAGCCATCTGTTCAATATTACGGCAACATTGGGAAAAGGCTCTGAAAGAAATGATGTTTGAAATCATTAAAAAAATAACATGTCAAGTTTAAAATACTCGAGAATCTTAAAACCAGCATCAACACATTCAGCAACCATATGGCCCTACAGCAGGTTAAAAAAAAAAAAAATCACCCTGCTTGCATTTTCTACTTCAACCCAATGGTTTCCAAAACATGTTTCTTTTTCCTACTTGAGTACTTTTTTTTTCTGTTAAATTTCTTGGTGTTTACAGCTTCTTGAATTATACCTCAAACCATAATATTCATTTCACCCTTCCTGAAGCAGGAGATGATGCAGTGAGGAAGACCAAAAGTTAACTGTTCCAGAAAAAGGGACATGGAGGTGACTGACTATATATAACTTGTTGAACACATCTTGCTTTAGGTTTATTGATTTATCCCGCCTGATCTCACTCACAGTCTCAGTACTGATAGCTAATTTCATTGAGTATCACAGTTTTCCAGGCATGGTGCTAAGTGCTTTACTCATCATATCATTCAATTATCACAATTTTACAAAGCGGATTCTACTATTATCCCCATTTTGTAGAAGAGGAACTTCTTCCAAGTCATACAATAGCATGTGGTAGGGCCATAGTCCAAAACCAACTTCGTGGACCAGTGCTTTGGCCTCAATTGCTATTACAGGCAACCCTTTGTTGTTCTGATATTTGTGTGGGAACACCTGAGTTGACCTTTCAAGGTTAAGAAATGAACAATATTTGTATAGGGTAGAAGTAGCTCCCTTGTGTCATCACGAAGAGATTCTTGGAGAAGTGCCTTAAACTCCAAAGAACAGAGTAGTTGCATAAAGGCAAACTCTCCCAGAAGCACAAGACACAGTGACAGTCACAGAGTTCGGAAAACTATGAACAAATGGAGGACAGTCAGTTGGTTATTACCACAAGCGTGGTTATTGAGAAAGCAGTTATAAGAAGATTAAGAGCAGCAAAACTTAGCCTGCCCCACAATAGGCCAGAGATCTAAAATTTCAGTCTAACTCTTAAAATGACATTTACAAAGCCATCATTTACATTGTCAACAACAGATGATATGCCCACTGCATAACCCAAAGCACCCACCACCGGAAAAATGAGTTTATTCAATCACAGAAGCAGAGTTTATGTTACAGTACGCTTTCCAATATTTGTCCAAGGACAGACCAATTACACCTAACACAGTGACTGACTACCATTACAGATCTGTGACTGGAAGTCAAGGAAAGAACTTGTGATAAATATTTCAATCCATGAGATGGAAAAGCAACCTGAAGCCCATTGGTTGTATTATAGCTCACAACTTGTCTCATAAACTAATTCCAAAGTTTTGTAAAATTTACAAAATGTTCAAACACATAGAGAATTACAAATTTATAATGGCAATCCCTGGGGTTTCAAATGAATTCAAAACTAACTTCATTCAACTTAACAGCTTTATACAGTGTCGTATGGATATAGTGAGACCCCAGTACATGATTATTGGATGAACAGTATTAACTCATATATAAAAATCAGTATTACCTCAAATGGTCAGGGTCTGATGGATATATTTTAAATGCTAAAGTTGTTTTTGTATCTGACGCATAAAAGTCTTTTTAAAGTAACAAAGCATATTTAAACAATTTGACGAATAGTTTAGAGAGAATCCAAAGGAAGTCAGGCAGTAGAAACATTTGCCAAACACTTAAGTTCTCTAAATGTAGTTATATAAATTATAAATATAACCCTAAAAAATGTAAAACCTGTAGTAGGAGTAGATTGGCATATATTGAGTGATTTCCAATAATCTGCAAATCTATACTGCTATTTGGTTATGTCTACAAATCAGCCAGCAAAGGAGTTCCTGATGCATGTGGTCACAGGAATTAGTGTCAGTGGAGAAAGTTATGTGGTTTTTTGGTTAATGTTTATGTATTTATTTTGAGAGAGCATGCATGTGCCTGCAAGTGGGGAAGGGGCAGAGAAAGAGGGAGAGAGAGAATCCCAGGCAGGCTCCATGCTGAGCATGGAGCCCAATGCAGGACTTGATCCCATGACTGTGAGATCACAACCTGAGCCAAAACTAAGAGTCAGATGCTTAACCGACTGAGCCATCCAGGTGCCCTGAAAGTTATGTGGTCTTATAAAACTTTTTCCCAAAATTTTTACTTCATATTCATCTGTCTATTACTTTGGCTAATGATTTTATCTCTTGACTGGTTAGTAATCTTGACTGTCTTTAGCAACTCTTTAAATCCCATGCAGCCACAGTAACAAATAGATTAAAAATAATAAATAAAAACAACTTAGGCAAGTCAGCATGACAAATAGCTGTGGAGTTACAAACTTACTACAGAAAATCCACACAACCAAATTCATATAAACACATAAACATTAGGTACAGCTCACAACCTCCTATCACTTTTGCCTTCTGTTCCCTAATTCAGGACACCTGGTAAAGCTTTGGCCTAGAGTGGCATTTTATTTTTGCAAAAATTGAAGATCTATAACCAGAATATAGTTGCCTATAGATAGAGTTTGACCTCTTTCTTCTCCACTCATCAGGAAAGGGAGTCCTTACAATAAAAACAATAAGGTTTGGGGTTCCAGAATTGGAAATATATTTATTTTTCTTGCCTAATTACTCTGGCTAGGACTTTCAGTACAGTGTTGAATAGAAGTGGCAAGGGTAGATATCCTTGTCCTGTTCCTAATCTTAGAGGTAAAGCTTTCAGCTTTTTTTCACTATTGAGTATAGTGTTAGCCATGGGGTTGTCATATACGGCCCTCATTATGTTGAGATACATTTCTTCTATACCTAATTTGTTGAGAGTTTTTTATCATGAAAAAATGTTGAATTTTGTCAAATGCTTTTTCTGCATCTATTGGGATGATCATATGATCTTTACTCTTCACTGTATTAATGTGGCATATCACATTTATTGATATATGTATGTTGAACTATCCCTGTATCCCAGGGATAAAATCCCACTTGATCATGGTGTGTGATCCTCTTCATGTACTGTTGAATTAGGTTTGCTAATATTTTGTTGAGGATTTTTGCACCTATGTTCATCAGGGATATTGACCTGTAATTTTCTTTTCTTGTAGTGTCCTTGTAATCTGGCTTTGGTATCAGGGTAACGCTGGCTTTGTAAAATGAGTTTGGTACTGGACCCTCCTCTCCATTTTTCTGAAGGAGAATGAGAAAGATTGGCATTAATTCTTATTTAAATGTTTGGTAAAAATTACCATTGAAGCCATCTTTGTTTGTTGGGAGATTTTGATCATTGATTCAATCTCCTTACTTGTTATTGGTCTGTTCAGATATTCTACTTCCTCATGATTCAGTCTTGGTAGGTTGTATGTTTTTAGGCATTTTACAATATTAACAAAAAATTTTAAATGATGGTTAATAACTAGACTGGCATATAAATTGTCCATTTGTGTTTTAGGAAGGTGAGATAAAGTTTTAGGTTTATTTATTTATTTTGGGGGGGGGGAGAGACAGTGAATGCACGAGTTGGGGAAGGGCAGAGAGAGAGAGAGAGAGAGAGAGAGAGAGAGAGAGAGAGAGAGAATCCCAAGCAGGATCCATGCTGTCAGCACAGAGCCCAATGTGGGGCTGATCCCACAACCTGTGAGATCATGACCTGAGCCAAAACCAAGAGTCGGATGCTCAACTGATGAGCCACCCAGATGCCCCAGGAAGGTAAGGTAATTTATTAAAAGGTAATTCAAGGAAGAAAAGAATCTTTTCAAAAATGGTGTTAGAACAACTGCATATCCATATACAAACAGATAAACCTGAGCCTTGCCTCACACCTCATAAATTGTCTCAAAAAGGATCTTAGACCCAAATATAAGGGCTAAAATACATAATTTCTAAGAACATAAGTGAAAATCATAATGACCTTAGATGAGGCAAATATTTCTTAACTAAGACACAAAAAGCACAAGCTTCAAGAGAAAAATATAACTTCCTTTGTTAAAATTAAAGCTTTCCTTCTTCAAAAGACATTGGAAAAAATGAAGAGATAAAGGGTACGAGGTTTCTTTTGGGAATAATGAAAATGTTCAAAAATTGTGATAATAGTTACATAATTCTGAATATATTAAAAATTGTACATGTTTAATGAGCAAATTGTATGGTGTATGAGTTATATATCAATAAAGCTGTTACCAAAAGAAGAAGAGAAAGAGAAACCACAATCTGGGAGAAAATACTTGTAAAACATATATCAGATAGAAGACATATGACCAAAATAAAGAACGTTTACAACTCAGTAATGAAAAGAAAACTCACTAAAACATGGGCAAAAACACAATGATGGAGGTATGTCAAAGGGACACAGGGGCCAACTGGAAGAGTTCCTAATAGCCAGAGCTGGAACAACAAAGTAGTGTTGGATTATAACTCAAAGTATGAGATAAATATCCATGATTCCACACTGATTATTAAAAAATGACTGAAAAAGATAAATGGAGAAGAGCAGATAAATCTTCTGTGTATAAGAATTAAATTATGTAGTTAATATGCCCTCAAGGAGGTGGAGCTTAAATTCCTACTTCTTAAGTGTGGGCTGCACACAGGGACTTCTCTCCCAAAAGTACAATATTGAGGAGGGGGAGAAAAAATAATGTTACAGGGAAGAAACCTGGCAAACACCACTCCAGTGAAATGATCAAGGTCGACATCAACACTGATAAGTAATGTTGATAGTATGTACCCTTTATACCATGTGATAAAACTGGAATTTTACCTCTGGAATCTTCATGCTCTAAATCCATACCTTCAGTTTAATGATGAGAAAGAGATCAGACAAACCAAAACTGAGGGTTTCCTACAAATGCTGGACTAGTGTTTCTCAGAACTGTCAAGGTTATCAAAAATAAGGGTAGTCTGAGGAACTCTCACAGTTTAGAGAAGCCTAAGGAGACATGACACTAAACGTGCGGTATCCTACATGGGACCCTAGAACAGAAAAGGGATGTTAGATAAAAACTAAATAAATCTGAATAAGGTATTATTTAGTTAATAATAATGTATCAGTATTGACTCATTAGTTGTGATGAATGTTTTACACTAATATAAGATATTAACAATAGTTGAAACTGGATGTAGGGTATAGGGAACTGTCAGTACTCTCTGCAATGTTTTGTAAATATTAAACTATACTGAAATAAAAAGTTAATTTTCTTAAAAAAATGGAAGATTTGGGAAAAATCTTTTTTTGCCAAAGAAAATATAGGAGTGGTAAGTAAGCCTATGAGAAGATGCTCAGTATCATTGGCTAAAAATGGGAAAGCCAATGAAGGCCACAATGAGGTAATGTTATATGTCTACTAGAAAGACTAAAGTTAAATAGACTGACATGTTCACTTCTAGTTCAAGGTGAGAGGGAGTAAGCCTACTTTATCCTCTCACACTGAATGTAGCTCAAGAACCTGGACAAAATGTGTGGAGTAAAAATTAAACAGCAGCAGGCTGACTGGCAAAGAAGACCAGAATCTGAAGTGCCAGTGAACAATTTTCTTTTTTCTCCTGTATCTCCCAGGCTGTACTCCACAAAGTGTGAAACCTACAAGTGGGCATTATTGTTGACACAGGGAGACAGAGAGAAGTAGGAGAAGCCTGCTAATATGGCTCAAAAGGAAGCTGAAGATGCTACCGGTGTCCAGAGAACATGCAGGGAATCCTCCATTTCTCCACTTTGTCACACCTCAGTCTCCAAAAATATCTCTTGGTGGTGCAGTGGCAGCAAATGGGTGCCAACAAGAGCCTAGGGTTGTGATGAAGAGGGACCTTCTTCTCTGGTTAGAAGAATGCCCAATCACTCCTGGGTGGCGCAGTCGGTTAAGCGTCCGACTTCAGCCAGGTCACGATCTCGCGGTCCGTGAGGTCGAGCCCCGCGTCAGGCTCTGGGCTGACGGCTCGGAGCCTGGAGCCTGCTTCCGATTCTGTGTCTCCCTCTCTCTCTGCCCCTCCCCCCTTCATGCTCTGTCTCTCTCTGTCCCAAAAATAAATAAAAAACGTTGAAAAAAAAATTAAAAAAAAAAAAGAAGAATGCCCAATCAAACATGAACTACGTGAATGTAACAATGGAGCGCACACACACACACAAATCACAGCTTTGATCAGATCAACCTTGCTAAGAGGGCAGGGCAAACTCCTGGGTAGAGTTGCAGGAAGTATGTGACATCGTGGTATAAACTCCCAGATTTCTGGTAGAGTGTCTAAAAAGAGAGCCCCAGTGAACTAGAAAGCTCTGGAGAGGTTACAGAGAGGAAAAAGATTGGGAAATTAACCCCATAAGGGTTTTTGTTTTGTTTTTGTTTTTGTTTTTTTAAATAATCTTCTTGGCTCACTCCTGAGCAGAACACGTTTGGATCTAATTCTAAACAGCATACCACAGACTTTGGGATCCAAACTACTGGATAGGCTGGGTCCAGGCAGACATTGGATGGCACATACATAGGAATGGCCTGAATAATAGCATGCCAAAGATTTGAAAACAGAAATGGCATTGAAATTAAAGCTCACAGAAGGTACATCAGAACCTACAGCCTGAATCCAACCAGGCTGATTGCTTGCTAAAACAAAAAATACCAATATTCTCCACATGATTTAAACAAAAACCAGAGTCTTAACTGTGTAATATTCAAAATGTCCAAGATACAAGCCAAAGTTACTGAGTGTCTGAAGAAGCAAAAAAACCTCAATTCACATAGGAAAAGACATAGATGCCAATGGTGAGATGACACATGTTAAAATTATCAAAATTCATTGAGTTGTTCATTTAAAATTGGTGGATTTTATTATGTACAAATTATTCCACACAAAATGAACAAAACAAGAGTTAAGTTTTAAAAGGAGGACTGACATAGTTGAAATCTTATGTTAGTATTTAGTTACACTGTGGGATACATTGATTCCTATAGACTATCCTGGAACTAAATCACTATTCATAACATTATTTCTTTGAGAAAATTATGTCCTAAGTTTCAAATAATCAGCTTGTAAAAACAAACAAACAAAAACAAAAACAAACAAAAACCTTTGGCACCTGGTCCTTTCTTAGGTTGAGAACCAAACATTTTAGAAAATGTGGTACAGATGCCATCTTCAACCCAAGAATGTGAGACTTTTGATTACTTGGGTATCAAATTATACATAAGCGTATCTTAATGCTATTAACATCTCTCAAAGGATTTTGGAGGTAGCACATTTGGAGCAAGGGTAGTCTTTCAGAAAATTCTCAAATGATGACTCAGCTGGTGTCCTGATATGGGACATGTAGGAGGGAACTATTAAACTCACTCCCTTCTTCTGGCATTGAAATTGTTAGAAATTAAAGAGTTCTGCTTTTATAGAGTACCTTTCATTAAATCCTTCAGTCTTTTCCTAGAAAGAACCATGGAGACAAATAGTGTTCTAATTTTCATCTTTACTTATCACTAAACTATTAGGCAAGGGACATGGTTTAGGTTTCAAGAAGACTGCCCTAAAGAATATTTATTTTCTCAAAAGGAAAAAAATCTATAAAACTGATCTTCTTTTATTCTAAATAAATGAATAATCATAATTGGTATCTATGTTTGGGAGCTCATTTGCAAACTGTTCCTATAATTGTACCACTCATTTAGAGGCACAACTGAGTGAATCAGAACATAATACTGCACCCTGCTTATTAGCATTAATTGTGATCAATTGTCACAATTTGTTTATAAGACTGAATAATTTTTAATCCTAAAATAATTATGCTGATTATCAAATGGTTCTGTATTATTTAGTTGTTTTTTTTTTAACATTTATAAAATGTTTAATATAATCATTGCATTTTTGGGTGTTGAAATACAAGGCTTTTTGATTTCATCCTTTTTTACTTTATTTCCAAAAATTTAGAGGTTTTCCAAGTCATTCTTTAATTAGCTCATTAGAAAGTAAGCTAAGGTGAATATATGTTGTGATTTTTACATGCAATGCACAGTAAGACAGAGAAATGTAACACTGGAACACATATACCTGTAAATCCCCACCTGGATCAGATGAACTTTCTGTTTCTGATGGTGAAAGATCCCATCCATCCTAAAATCCCCAGTCAGTTCAACCTTCCTGGATGGCCCTATAATTAATTATTCTTTTATGTTCTCCCAAAGAACTCTGCGTGGGCCTGCATTGTCACATTTCTCCTCAGCCTACCTTTAACTTGGGTAAGTTTTCCCAAGTGGCTCCCAACCCACAACTTGGCCTTGCATCTATAGACATCTCATTAATAGCTTTTTTTCTCTGACAGAAACTAAAGAAGAGCATCTCTACTGTGCTCTTTCAAGTTATTTTTCAGAAAATATTCACTCCCCTTTCTCTCCCATTGTGGGAGAAATATTTTTCCCTACCCCTTGATTTTGGTTGGCTGAGCAACTTGCTTTGGTCCATTGGACTCGACATGACACAAGCTTCAAATGTGCTCGCTCAGCAAGGCTTGTCCTTCTGAACTTCTGCTATCACCGTGAAAAGTACATTCTAGAAGAATTAACTTCTAGAACAGATCTGAACCCAACCTTCAACATGGAGCTGGTTTCAGCCAGTTCTAGCCTAGACTGAACACGGGAGCAAGAATAACTGATTTTTGTTTTAACCCACTGAGTTTTGGGATGGTTTGCTCCTTAGTAATAACTGACCAAACACTTATTAATGCATGGTTTTCATCCTTTATGAATATGTCTATGAGATCCAAAATAAAATAGCTCTGCTTTTCCTATCTCCTAAGACAGTGCTAAATTGAGTTTGGACTGCTTTCCACTAATGGCATTATCTTACATTTGCTTACATTAAAGCTGCGGTTTTTCTTTTCTGCCCACTCAGTCTTTCAAGATCATTTTGTGATTTATCCTTACCACTTTGGTACACTGTTCCTCAGAAGAGTTGGGGGTCGTCTATAAACATGTCACTCTGCACCCTGTCTTCCAGAATCACATCATTTTTAGTAAGGATTTTAGTTTTTTTGAGAGGGGTCAGGAACCATCTACAGCACAATTACCTAGAACTCTTGTTAAAATTAACAATTTCTGGGCCAGCTCCAAACCCACTGAGTCAGAATCTCTGGGGTAGAATCCAGGAATTTATATTTTTAACAAGCTCCCTAGGAAATTCTTATATTACAATGAAGTTTGCAAAACACTTGAATACTGTGAATTTGTTAACTAACCAGATCTCAAGCCAATACCTTATCCTAAAGGATTTAAATGATTATCTATCATTATCCAGAAATATACCTGTTTATCCTTTGTTTTTGTTTTCTATATGTTCATTTTCTATTTGAAAATGTTACTTTTCTTCTCTCCACTTTTAACCATATGAAGCTCATTTTTTTTTTTTAGTAACCTTGATACAGAATATTTTCAAAGGACTTTTGATAATTTAAATAAGTTATGTCAATAGCTTCTTTCTGTTAACAAATTTATATTTTCTCTCAAAAATGTGGTACTTGGGCTCCTTGGATATTTTCCCCATAGAAACCACACTTCCTACTCCTCAAACCATAGCCCTTGCATTTTGCATTAAGTGACCCTCCTCTTTGATGGAGTTCACTGGCTGGCCTCATAAGGAAGTGACTCACAAATCTTAATTCATTGAATTCCTTATGGAAACAAGTCAGAGTAGTAGCCAATCAAGTTTTCAGCAATTTGCCAGTTACACAATGGTTTTGGCCACTAGCTCCAAAATTGGTGTTGCCGGTTTCATTCCATCTGTGGTTTCCAGCCTTTCAGATTCAAAAGAAAATTTAATCTTTTCTGTGTAAGAACTGATGGAAATTTTTATTTTGTGTAAGAACTGATGCAAAATTTTATTTGGTCTTTTAAATGCTGTATGGGTGTGTAGAAAAGTGGCTAAGAGCATGGACTTTAGAGCCAAAGTCCCTGGATTTGTATCCTGGTCACACTCTGTGTCTCAGTTTCCCCACTACATAAATGGAGATAACAGTGATGTACTACACAAGACTGTGCATTACATGATTACACTTAAAAGTTCTTAAAATTTTTTTTTTTTCAACGTTTTTTATTTATTTTTGGGACAGAGAGAGACAGAGCATGAACGGGGGAGGGGCAGAGAGAGAGGGAGACACAGAATCGGAAACAGGCTCCAGGCTCCGAGCCATCAGCCCAGAGCCTGACGTGGGGCTCGAACTCACGGACCGCGAGATCATGACCTGGCTGAAGTCGGACGCTTAACCGACTGCGCCACCCAGGCGCCCCAACACTTAAAAGTTCTTGAATAGTACTTGCTTCATTAGAACTCAAGATGTGCAAGTTGTTATTACTACTTTGAAATCATTGAGTATATCTTTGGCACCATTATAAGTCTTTAGTTGAGCTCCTTTTTGATTAACTACTTCTTTCTCCTTTCCTAAAGTTGTTTGTTTGTTTTGAAGGTTCTATTTTTAAGGAATCTCTACACCCAATGTGGGGCTCAAACCTACAACCCTGAGAACAAGAGTCACATGCTCTACTGACTGAGCCAGCCAGGTGCCTCTTAAAGGCTTTATTTCAAAATATATCATACATACAGACGAGTGTCCATAATGTGCATGCACATTTTAAAGAACAGCAAAATACATATTTGTGTACCCAAACAGCTTAAGACACAGAATTATAAAAATAAGTTTTTGGACCACTGTGTTCCTTACTTACCACCTTCTCAAATGGTGTGTTTGTCATTTCCTTGCTTTCCTTTATACATTTACTACCTGTTTATTACAATTTTTAAAAAAGGTTTGCAAGTTCATAAATTCTTTTATGGTCTATTTTCTTGTTAACACTCTCCATCTGCCACATTTTTTAAGGCTTTCCTGTTCTCAATTGGGAGATTGTCATAGATTATGAAAAATGTCTTATTCCCCGTGATCACCAATTTTTTCTTCACTGGTTAGTTTTTGAAGGCTCCCTCTGCCCTTCACCAAACTCCTTCCCCCAATTGTCCAGTATCTATGGTCATATTTATGGATAATGCCCAGCATCATCAGTGTGGTCCAATGCTCCATGGTGTGGTCCTAACACTGGACTGAATGATTGAGGTGGGAAATTTCCACAGTCTCATCTCATTCCTTATGATCTTTACCCTGTGTAAGAGCTGAGTAAAAAACAATTAATATTTTACAAACATAAAAGGGATCTTTGAAGCCTATTTGATGTGTCAGTATGCCAAAGGCTAAGGCACTGCAAAAGGGAAATGAATGAGATTGTCATTGAACTTACTCAGTTTTCTCTTCTAAATTAAAATCTAGTGCCAGACACCAAAAGGTTTCCTCTCTCTGTCCTTCTTCTGCAATTAAAAAGACTACTTTGGTCACTCTACGCTATTCTCTATTCCACCCACCTCCTATCATCTAATGATGCTATTTTGGCAAACTAATATTACAAAGATTTTTTTATTAAAATAAAGATAGCTTTAAATGGGAACACTCAATAAAATATCTCAACAGATGTTTTTCCTGCAAAGGAAATGGAACCACAGAAATTCAAAACTAATCCATCTACCTTGCTCAATAAAGACTCTACTGTTCATTTGCTATAGCCATTGATTTTTGCAGGTAATAACAGAGGTTGAGAAGTAAGCTCTTTTAAAGGTGGATGTTTTTGTCATTCACAAAGAAGCCTCCACATTGCTTATTTCAGACAAAAAAGTCAAAATTTATCTTCTGTAAAAAGCATAACTATTTCAGAGTTAAAAAAACACTTCTGTGCTATGAAGATAACTATTTCAGTGTAAATACACCACTTTCTCATGGGCTATGAAGTCAGATGATGACTGATTTAAACCATACAAACATTAGAGTCAGACTGCTCTATTTATTTTGTCTCCTCTTTTAAGAAAAATTTCATAAAAGAGTTCACATAACCCCAACCCTAATCCTTTAGCCATCAAATAAAGTATCTTAGATAAATATAAGTATGACTTAGAGACACTGGAAAATATTTGAATTCCTGTATTGATTTATGTTTTTTACATGCAATCTTGTAGAGAACATTTTAAAAAATCAACTATTAATGTATATATTATGCTTTGGTCCCAAGATACAAAAATATTATTTAATGTTACTAGTTTATCCACAGAGGAGACATTTTTTAACAAGGTTATGCAGAAGTTATTTGGACGAGTGTCGTGTGAGCATGTAAGTCAGCTGATAACATCCTAACTGAGCAGCTTGGAGGCAGATAAGGATGGAAGCATCAGATGGGAGGATGTGATAGGTTTATGATCAATTTTCATTTGAAACCCACATGCCACAAAGATGTTGCTTCTTTCACAATTGTGGATCAAACTCCACGTTAGAAATGACAAAAAAGAGACAAAAGAAAGATATTATGAGGGCCTTGTAAGCCATCAGAGTATCAGGAAGTAGGGTACACATCAATTATCTGCTTGGTACTTCAATTCCACAGAATCACCTTACCAAGGGGAAGCAAGTAAGTTAGTTGTTGCCATGGTCCTGACAGTTCACTACTGCTGGCAATATCAGACTAGCTGACCTACTTTTGGTCTTGGAGAATTCATTCATATAGTTTTTCCTTGCTTTAGGATACAAAGAACCAAATGATGGCTGCATAATAGACTGAAAACAGACAAGGGTGTCTGTTATCACTGCCGGATTTGGATTCTGGGGTCTTGATAAGTTTGTCTACTGATAAAAGTCTATATGTGTCTTTAAAAATCTATCTAGTCTTTTCCATGATGAGAAGGCCAGGTATGGCAAAAATGTACACAAATATTGTCCCCATTATGCCTGGAGTAGAGCAGATTCCATGATGGCTTCCCTTTCGTCCAATGTCTTTTATACAGCTATATTTAAAAGCATAAACACAGATCTGTAGACTGGTATAACTGTGCATCTATTCCTCTGGTGGAATCCCTGAAGTTAATAGGTTACAAACGCCATGAAAAGTCCTTATGACCAGTCACTTGACCAGCCATATGACCAGTTATTCAAAGGCTGTCTATTCATGACCATTCTGAATGAAGCCACTTCCCAGACACTATGACCACTCTATTGTAAATGCACCCCCAGTGAGCACTGAGAAGCCTGAGGTTAACATGTTAGCCAATGTCAGGGAATCCTCCAAGTGACCAAAGAACTTCATCAATGAAAAAATTGAAAGCTTTGCTTGAATTCTGCTTCATAATCCAATGTGTTCACTGAACATGACATATTAAGTAAGGGCTGATATGTTCTTTGGGAGTGTGGCAGACAGAGTCCAGCACCATCAAGGCCCCACAAAACTCCAAACCAAACAAAAGGGAAAAGAATCATGACTTCTTTGCAGCTGGAGACTTAGAGGTGACATTAATGCCACATGTTGCTTCTTAGGAATTTAGTATCCCCTCTGAACTTTCTTTAGCATTAACAGAAAGAAAAGAGATTCTTAAATAGAGTCAATCTGATAACACTACAATATTTGCTGAGCTCACGCCGCTGAGAACACATTGGATGGAAACCAGACAGTTAAGCAACAACTATGTTAGATGCTGAATGGAAGTGAATATAATCTGTGCGGGTAGATAAAATGTTCTCTAAGGGTACAATGGCATAGCTTAAGTTGCGGTGGCCCAGCCATCAAGTGCTGGGGGAGAAAGAAACAGGGGACCATCCTGAGCAGTGGAAATGGGACAGCTTTTTTGAGTAGACTCTTTGGAACACTTCAAGGAAAAATGTGGGCAGCTTTGGCCTATGAGCAATAGACTCTGGAAACAGAGAGTGGTTAAAGAGTAAACCAAAGTATTATTTACAAGAGCAGGGATGGTCCTGGCTGTCAAACTGCTTATTTTAGCCACACATACTTCATAAGTTTGAAGACAGATTTAGATTCAGAATGATCTCACTAAGCTGGATGGGTCATTCCAACAAAATGGAATTTAATAGAGATACATGAGAATTAAGTATATTTAGACCCAAAGATACAACTCCAAGAATATATGAGTTGTAGCTTAGCAGCCTCATGTGGATAAGGTAGAAGAGTTGGGAGTCGGGAGTTGATAGTGAAGTAAAGTTAACCTACAAATTAATTTGATTAATTAGGCATAAAAAGAGAAGGATAACCTAATTTATGGACCAAACGTAGTGTACTGTGTTGAGTTCTGGATGCACACATGAGGAAGGTGCCCAAAGGAGAGGAACACATGAAGTCACTGAAAATGCTCACTCAGAGGATGTGAGAACTCAACGACATCAGAAAGCCCTTATATTCTTGAAGGGTTATGATACAGATAAGAGATTAGAGTTACTCTATGAGGCTATTATGGGCAAAATTAGAGCCAGTGATGGATATTACACTTCAATCATTCATTCAATAACTATTTGTTGAGCTCCTATCATGCGTCATGCATTGTATTAGGCAGCCGAATTGCAAGATAAGAGAAATTCTCCCAATATTCAGAGCTTTCCAGAAACAAACTGGGCTACCTTCTGAAGACAGAGAGTACCTTCTGAAGATATTAAGGCAAAGTTGGAAGCTACATTTCAGTCTTGGACTGGTTGGAAGTGGAAGAGATGAATTTTAAGCTCCCTACCTCAGAGTGGCTTATGATCATCCATGTGCTACACTGTGTATCTTTTTCAGTGCTTCCACATGGTAAGAAAGAGGCTAACTCACTTGACATTGTTTTCAGCAAAAAGTAACAAAAAAACAACACTGGTGAATTTAAATAAAAATGGCATTTATTAAAGAGGATCCTGGGTTTCTCACAGACTCTTCAGGAAACCTGCAAAGCTGGTCTGGGGCACACCTCTTCTGTGAAAGATGAGCTCACATCAATGGGCACTGGGACAGTGCTATAAGAAAACAGCAGCCTGAAAACCAGAGTGAACTGCCAGCATCGCCCCATCCTCACTGGAACAGATTCCTTGTATTTCCTACATCCTCACCTCATCTGCCTCTGGTGATGTGATGAGCTGGACAGACCTGGATCATGGGCCTAAGTCCCAGCTTTAAGGGAGGCGGGAGAATCAAATATCTGGCATTTTCAGCTTTGATAGGTGGGCTCTGCCCCATAAGACAGGGGATTCTGTGAGGGTATTCAGATGCTAAAAGTCCCCAAAATCTAATAACGATGTCAAAACACTCAAAGGGAGTTATAGCAATTCTTCTCCCAATGATACTTTAACCAAGCCAAAAACTGAAGCAGAGGCCAAAAGATGAGAAAATTGAAGTTGGCAAATTAACTTCCCTAATATTACAGGGAGTATTTGTTTCTCTGAATCCCTTTTTAGGAAGAATTCTGATGGTCACGGTCACTCATAAACTTGTCATAGTGGGTTTGAATGGAACTGATAACAGGAGCAAAACCCAAGAGAAACTAGGGAGTTTCAGGTTATATTATGGCAGATGAGTTTTTAAGTCAGCCTGTTGGAAAACTAATCACCACAGCAGTGACCAAGAATAACTCACTAGTATCACAGGACTGGAAGAAACCTCTAGCAGTCAAGAATCCATCACCCAGTGTCCCGAGGGCCTGCATTTCCAAAAAGATGGCTGGCAGCCCCCTTTCTCTAAAAGCCTCTGGAGAAGGTCATTTGATAACCTCCCCAGATAAGCGAGAATTGCAGATGTCTTATATCTCATGGTCAGAATGTTCTTTGATAATGTTCTTTCCATCCATACCCCACCCCCACCCCCATAATGAAAACAGAGAGGAGGGGCTCACCATCTCTTCCATCAATTTCATTGTGGTTTCCAAAGGACAGTGCTGGGGGTCAGAGCCAGAGTAACCTCATACCACCGTGATGCATCCACTGGGGCATTCCGGACTCTGGGTGACACTTCAGAACGCCAGACTTCCTCCAGGAAGTGTGAGCATGCTAATCGTGCCCCTGGGACAGGTGGGCACGTGGACGGAGAGATTAGCTTTCCCCACAGCTGTCAGGCTGGGGCCTCTCATTAACACTCACGTTTCTCTGTCTTTCTTTCTTTCTTTCTTTTTTTCTTTCTTTTTTTTTTTTTTTTAGGTCCTTTGACTGTAGCTTGTGTACTTGAAGTATGTCATTGAAAAATGCACAGATGGGATCTACCAGATCATGAGAACGCTTTCACAGCTTTTGAAAGTGTGCTGGGTTTCTTTCCTTAAGAAGAAAAAAAAAATCCTGTATTCTAATTTCCACCATTTCCCACTCTCTTCCTGCTTCAGAAATAGACTATTACAGAAGACAATGTTCCAAATAGTAATAACCAATAGGGCAATAATTAAAATCTAGTTCTTCTGATTTGTTTTTTAATCTGAAAGCAGCTAATTGTATCTGCTAATCTTGTCTTCATAGTTCACAGAGAGGGCACAGCATTTGAAATATATTCAACATTAGCCGCAACCTACTGAAATACAATGTCGGGCCAGAAGGGGAGACAGCAGGGCAAGCAAGAGGAGCGTCTGACAGGTGGTGCCCTGAGGGGAGATGCATCCTGAAGCAGGAGGGACTTGGGGGAGGGGTCTTTTATCTTGTTATGAAAGTTCTAGAGAAGGGGTTGGGAGTTTTTGTATGGAAACAGCAAGATAATGAGGAATGAAGGAGGAGTACTGAGAACCATGAGTCTGTCTTAGATGACCCTGTGGCTTCCTGAGCATTTTAATCAGTTTCATCCATGATCCCCTGAACAAAATCAAAGAGCCAAAGAGGATAAAGTCACTATTCTCTGGATGGACACTGTGTTCTCTTTGTATGAGGCTATCTCTTTGTATAAAGAAGAAAGGCAGCTATGCGAAGATCCAACAGTCCTATTTTTAATTGAAGTTCTTAGTTCTGGACTTCTAGGTGGCCCCTGCCACACCCACCTGGCCCCAGCCAGCTCAGGGTCTTACTAAACTGACCCCAAGCAAAGTGGGCCCCCTGGTAGACTGTACAGAGAGGGCTGTAGTCTATTTAACACATGCCCAGGATTTGGAACAGATGATATTAGCAACCTTCCCATAAAATACCCAACAATATATTTGTAATGACTTAGCTAATAGCATAGTACTTTTTACATCTCAGAAAGGGCCTTCCATAAAAAGAGGGCACTTAATAAATATTTACTCAGCACCTACTATGCTCATGTGTCAGGCTCAGGGCTAAAAAAAAAAAAAAAAAGGAGGGGGAGGGAGGCTGTTAAATATAACGAGGATAGATCTCCTACTCATAAAATTCCATACTTTAAAATGTCAGCAATACAACCTTGAAAATTATGACATCTGTCCTGAGGAAGTGTTGGGACTGACACAGGACTTTATTGACTAATAAGAAATGTTGAACAAGGAGTATTCAAGTGTGTCAGTTTATCTCCAGCCAGCAGCGCCACCGCTGTGCCCTTTTAAGAAACATCAGGGGAATATAGCTTATCCTGGGTTACCCCAAGTAGCACCCCAGTGTACCCAGTGATGTGCCAGACTGCAATTAAAGCCACAGCAGAATGACAGAACCCTGTCCCAGAGATTTTCTTTTATGGGAAGATATAATATGGGGTGTGGGGGGAATTATATATTCTTTAAAAGTTGTTACTAGGGCATGCACTAAAAATCTTGCTCTTTTTTGTAAGCTAACTTTCCCCCTTTCCTGAAAGCTCATAAAGAATAATAATCTTATGTTCTGTTAGAGATTGGTTGGATAATGGAGAACCTGCATTATGGAGTTCACCACGCCAAGGGGAGCTGGGCACAAAGGAGCTAGTGGACATGACATCAGCCAGGGCTGTGAACTCATGATTCCTCAGCATATCTGCAGGGATCCCATTAGGAAGTTTTATAGAAAATGAACTTAGAATTTAGAAATGTGAGCCTGGTGGTCCTATGGGTCTGTCTCTTACTTCAAGGCCAGTGCTTGGGCCCAAACAGAGCTGACCAGCCTCTGAAACCCCTCCAAGCTACCCCCTCGCCTCACCCTATAGACCATCTTCTCAGCTCTCCTCTGCCTCTGGGAACAGCGAACACTGTTTGTCCAGAGTTGGCATCTTGTTGCTGATCAGCCATGAGCATCCAGATCCAACAGACTTCTTCCTTCAGGATGAGATCACAGCCAGCTGTCCAGTCAACCTGCATCAGCCTCCAACATCTCCTTCCCTCTGGACCTAGATTTCCACCCTGAGGATGTGGCCTTGGAGAGTGTGGTGTGGGTCCCTTCCCTCTGGTTGGTAGAGGACACTCCTGCTCTGTCCTCAGAAAGCTGTCCAGGATGAATGGGATTCCACCCTGGGCATTCTGACAGTGCAGAGAACCTTCACCAGCCCTCCTGAATGTGCCTACACAGACCCCATCCTTGTGGCTTCCTAGAAAACACTTCCTAGATGAGACGGGTAATTGCCTGACCCTCTTCTACAGGCTGGCAGGTCCCCAAGTGGGCTATGCAAGGAACCCTGAGAAAGGCTAGCCCTCAATGACTAGGGCCCTCCTGGGCCTTTGAGGGAGCTTTTTAACCTCTGGGAGACTTCTAGCCAAGCTGTGGGATGAGGAAGACAATAAAGCTTTTCCAAAAAAAAAAAAAAAAAAAATTAGCAACCATAAGAAGGAGTGTTTGAAAAATCATCAATTACATAAAGAAACCACTCTGTCCCTCAAAGTGGTTTAAATTCCATAAAATATAATTAAGAAGCTGGACTCTGGAAGTAGACTGCAGGGTTCAGAAGCTGGCTCCATCACTTAATACTAACCTAACCACTCTGTATTTCAGTTTCTTCACCTATAAAATGAGGAATATAAGATTACCTGCCTCAGTGGGATTCTATAAGTATCAGGGGCACAGCAAAGCATGAGGCCCATAGTGGGCACTCACTCTCAATACATATTAGCTATTGATATTATTATTAAATATATATTTACACTACAACACAATGCATTGTTCTATTTCTCACCTTAAGGAATTCTCTATGCCCCATCATGAAAACAGATTAAAAACCTGGATAAATTGAATAAAATTCCTTAATGTGAGGAAATGTTCATAAAATCTGTCTTATTTTACAGATGTTTCTTCAGGGCTGACTCTCAATCAGTAATTACATGAAGGCAGTGTTTTGAATATTTTCATTTTGCATGACAAAAATGTTTTGAGAAATAAATGGCAAAGGTCAGGTGTAATGTGAACTCTGAAATCACAGTAATGAACTTTCCAAACTTTGTTATGTTAAAATTCATTGGTCTATCTGGCACTTTGGATGAATTTTTTGCACATGTACAATTATGTGACCTTATGCACTGTCATTGGAAAATACTGGTTCATTAAGTTATACAGATCTTCCATACAGTAACACATTTCATTATAGAACATCAAAAAATCATATCACCAACAGTCTCATCAAAAAGGTTCTCCAGTGTCTACATTAAAGTAGTTGTCAAGCTCCTGGTGGCAGATACAAGTTTTCTAAAATTTTAATTTTTGCTTGAAAGCTCAAGTTTAATCATTAGCAACAAATACTGTCAGTTTTCCTTGAAGTGACTTTCGCTCCATTCACATTCAAGAAAATGTCTGCCAAATACCCAGGTTTGAGAATTGTAATTCATTTCTCAGCCATTCTTTAAAGTAAAACAGTGTTCCATTTTACATTAGTGCCACTAAGTGGCTTTTCTCAAGACAACCACTCTACTCAGGTAGGCAGGCAGTAGAAGTATCTTACACACATTTCCCACTTACAGAGTGTTAGAAAGACATGTACTCAGCTGTTAAGATCTACTTAATAATTCTTTGCTTCTTTATCAAGTACATTCTTAAATGAAACTGACAGTTTTTGTTTTGATTTTAACTGTGAGTACCCGACAGTGAAGAATACAATGACTACTAACAAAATTTGGTGGCGTTGCTTTGATTCATGCTAAGGCACCTGAGTTTTACCCTCAATTGTTTTTCAACCTAGTTTAATGTCAACTAGACATTAAAAAAGACATTGTGAAAAAAGACAAACAGCATTTTTATATTACTGTGAAGATAGTTTTGATCTTGTGTACCCATCGTAAGGGTCTCAGGCCATTAGAAACTACATATTTGAGCACTGCTGCCTTTGGTAGATTCCTATACCTCTTATGCCTCAGTTTTCCTATCTTTAAAATGGAGATAATTCATGACATATATCCTATAGGGTTGTTACGAGGACTAAATGGAACAAATCTGGTACAGACCAAAGAACAAAGTTGGCCTATGGTAAATGGCATGTAAGATTGGGTAAAAGGGGCCTGGGGATCACTTGAGACCCTTGGCTCATTCAGGTGTGATAAAAATAACTATCTCAGTGATTAAAGCAAAAAGAACATCTATCAGTCACCTCTACTGAAAAAGTTCTTCGTTGAGTATTTCCCAGAGATTGTTAAAAAAGATCAACTGGTCAGAGACTCCTTCAATTGCTCCATGAACTAGACCACTCTTTAAAAAGCTCTAATCGTGTAATTGCCCTTGATGTGGCCTCAGAACATTACCTACCCCACCTCTGTATAGTTTTCTGAGCATCTCTTCTTAGGGCTTGCCAGGGAATCACTGGAAGCACTGGAGAAAAAAAGCTGACATTTATATTTATGTTTTTATATGTGTCTAGGTTCTCAAAATATTGTGACACAAGAGAGAGATGGGAAATTGCCTGGCCCCTAAACCTGCTGTGCCATGTCAGCTCTCTGCAGTTTAGCATGGTTGTTAAAAATGAACAGACTCAGGACAAAAACATCTGTCCCTTCAGCCAACAAGATAGGTAACTGATATGGGTTTGTTTATTCCTGATGGTGCCAATGTGGTGTTTTAAAATGAAAGCAGACACAGATGTATAATGTAAAATAAAACTTGCATGAATTTTTAAGATGCATTTTTTGCTTTTGTTGTGAGCACTTATCAAAGATGTTGCTCACAGGCAATTTTCTCCATGCGCATCTCTTCAGCCTCTTCCTGTCCTGCTCAGAGCACTGCAGCCTAGGCCCTCCTCTCTGACCCTGAAACGGGAAGCGGGCCCAGAGCCCTGAGCCCTGTTGCTCAGGATGTTCTCCTTCACCGCCTCCAATCTTTCTGCTTCCAGGGCACGGGTGACTTCTGGTTTCTCCCTGACTCTTGTTTTCCTTGCCAGCTCCTCCCCAATCATTTACTATTCCTGGTGGTTCCAAAGGACTTGGTCTTGAACCTCTTTTATTTCTCATGCCACACCCATTCCCTAGGCCATTCCACGTACTCCTATGGCTCCAAATACCATTCCTATGTTAACTCCCAAACATTCACGTCCAGCTCAGATCTATTGCTGTAATCCCAAGCTCATTTATCCAACTCCTGGTTGGTATATCCACTTGAATATCTCACAGAAATCTCAAAATATCTATAACTGAACCCCTGGTCTTTTCTACTGAACTTTTTCCATCCTGGTCACCTCAGGGAATGTCTACCCTACAAACCCACTTGCTATCTTACTGTCACACCTGCTTCATCAATGTCATGTCAATTCCACTACCTCCAAGAGATATTTTACATCTGTGTATTGTGACCCAACTCCAATGCCACCATGTTAGCCCAAGATTATCACCTCTTACCTCTCTTGTCTCCTAGCTTCCCTCCTTGCTCCTCACCCCTCTCCATTCTTTACACAGCAGCCAGAGTATGCTTTGCAGAAGAGGGATCATGCCATGAGGTTTCTTTGCTTGAAACCATCCAATCGCTTTTTATGGCCTTCAGGAGAGGAACCAAATCCTTAACGCAGTCTAACTGGGATATCTGGGACATACATTTGGCCTGTCAATGGGACATCAGGTAGAAATATCCATCACCTTCTATGATGGGGGCTTTGGAGGGTGCTAGCAGGTTGCAACCACCACAGTGAGAAATGAGAAAGGGAGCCAACTAAAAACATGAAGAAGGAGACATTGAGAGTCCATGGGTGTTGGGAGCCATTACAGTTGTTGGCATCATAGACAGGGAACCTCCTTTAAATGGAAATTGCCATCAGCACTTTATCAAAGACCATTATTCTGTAGCCATACATTCATTCCATATTCATAGAACACATGAAGCCAGCATGACTATTTTTAGAATGTAATGAAAATATTAAGTGAAACATAAAACTATTTTGCAAGCACGATATACTAGTTTATTTAGAAGCAACTAAAACTTGTTTGCTGCTAGTATAGATGTTGCTAAACACAGAGTAAGCACTATTATCTAGATGCTAGGTGTTAATTTGCTTCCATTCAAAAACACTGTAATTCACAAAAGAGTGCACTCTTCATTCATTCAACAAGTATTCACTGAGTTCCACTGTGTGCCAGACACTATCCAGGTGCTGGAGACAAAGTGGTAAGAAAGATATGTATTTACAAAATGTGTGCTAAATGAATGTGCCAAATCAAATGACACCATTCTTATAGTACATCCTGCACATTTCTTCCCAATGCCACAGACGTGATGCTATAGGTCAACCTACCTTGATTATTTAGCATTAAACATTGCAAAAGTACCTAACAGTTAAGTTCTATGTTGAAATAGACATCCAATAAAATGCATTTTTGAAGTAATACATAGAAAACAAAAGAAGGAAGAGGAAGTTCGCATAACATCTATAGTAATTCTCCAGGTCAACAAGAGCTTAGCTTAAGTTGAGAAGAAAAATCAAGGCAGGGTGATCTGACCTTGGAATAAAACTCTTTGGTTGAATTTTAAGTGGCTAAAACACAGCTTTGGGGAGAGATTGTTCTTGCCATGGAACGGTCTTCTCTTACCTCTCTCAACCTGTCTCCTAGCTTTACTTCTTGTCTCTCAACCTGTCTCCTAGCTTCCCTCCTCCTTTCCTGTGATTAGACTCAGTCTCAGTGTTTATTTGTTTGCCTTTTTGTGCTTCAGAGTGAAGGGAAAATTCCACCCAATAATCACTTCTTTATTGGAACACACTAAGAGTATTTTTTACCCATCCATGGTGGATTTTTAAACACTCAGAGGCTTCCAAATTAATCTCAAGTCTTACGATCTCTCCCTTTAACATGTTATTTTATAATAAGTAGATTTCAGTAAAAAAAGGAAATAGAATTCTGTTCTGTCAGTAGGCACTGACGTATTTCTTCCAATTCTCATCATGTTCTCTGGGACTCTACTACTATGAAAACTGATACAATCTAAAAATAATCAATGATAAGTGTGAATTTAAGAACATGTAAGACATTCAATCAATTACTTAAGAAAGCTGTCACTAAACTCTTGATTTGGCAACATGAGTTCTCTCAAGTAAAAGAGTGGGTGGATGGGTGATTCCTGCTGCCTGCCAACATGTCTTGTTTTTGCACTGCTATTCAACGGCATCTTGGTCAGCACACTTCGTATAGATTTAAGCAGCAATCCTTTTCACACACCTTGATTCTGTAAGCCTGTGGAGTATCTTTCAAATATCTGAATTAAATGTGGACAGAGGTTGAGGAAACTAGACAACCAAAGGCCACAAAATTAGGTCACTTCAGAGATGTCAGGTTTCTTTTTGTGTGTGAAGTCCATGCACAGGGCAGCCCAGGAATCTGCTGGACAGAAGCAATGAAGTAATAACTCACAGGGGTTGAAAAAAGTCCCAGAGCTGGTCATGGGGATGGAAACGCAAAGCATGCAGTTCTAAAACTGTTTTCCAGATTGTATTCTTTAACAAAGATACTTATTAGTTATGCTTTGAAAAAAGTCACTGACTTCCCCATGCAGTCCATAATGAGTTCTGCAGATTCATGGAATTCCTTTCTTGAAATCATTTCCTTTACCTGAATTTTTATGTTTATACTATCCATCTCTAAGCTCATTTAAATTCAGATTGCGAACAGGGACCATGATTATATCTTCTGAGACATGCTCATCAACTTCCTAGTAGCTCCATAAATGTCTATATAACAACAATATTAATAATAGTAATGAAGCATTTCATAAAAACTACACAGAATGTATATCAGTATTTCTTCCATTTCCTTGAGGTACAGTAAGCCACTTTTGTAAAATTTCTCTCTTAATTTGAGGTAGGAGAACATTCAGAGTTTCCCTGTGAAGGTAATTCTGAGCTTCTGGATAGTTTACTTGGAGTCAACTAGGCATAAATAATTGGTCTTTATAATTTCTTATATTTGTAAAAGGAAGCAAAAGTAATTGGTCATCATTTCACACGTGGCCAGGTTCACAAGCACTCAGGTCTTGCCAATGTGCCCAAGGGCCACATCTGTGTTCCTGTGGAAAAATGGAAAACCTGATCTTCATGCCTTCATGTCTTCTTGAGTTTTTTATGCCCTTTTCAATTATTATTAATGTCCATGGGAACAGATAAAGTTATTAGTCTTTTAGGTATGAGCTATCACCAATTATCATTGTAACTTTCATTAAAATATTAAAGTAGTTAAGAACCAAATAGAAATAGTTTCTTTTATTAATATCATTTAAAATAACAATGAAAGTGGTAAGATGGTTATATGTTCATTAAATTGCTAATGAAGCCCGACCAATAACTCAAAGCTGGGTTCCCTGCAGAATATCGATTTGAAGTATCATCAGCCAAGATCATTTGATAAGAGAGATGTAAAATTAGTATCAGGATTCTACCTTCCAAGAATTCATCTTTGAAATTTTGTGGCTAGGTGTTTTATTTCTAGCCCGCTAAGAAACATAAGATCGCCTGATGCCAACAGGCCTGAGTCTAGCTGGAGGAATGGAATCATGATGAAACATTTGTACATCATATTAAGGCAGATAGAAGCACACCACACGCTGTCTGGTTGCATGTCACATGCCCTGGGAGAGCCCCACCATGGCACTCCCGGGCCTGCCAAGGTATCTCCTGGGACACAGCTCAGCCTGAGGTTCTGAGTCACAGAGCTGGGGCCGTTTTTCCTCTTGGGAAAGACCAGACACTCACCCTTTACAAAAACCTCTATGATGAGTCACTGGTAAAATGAGTTGGCATTTTGAGGTGGCGGGTGGAGATCAGGGTTTGCAACAAGGCCATGTGATGAGCTGGATGATCCTGCGGACTGCCTCCCAGGAGTGAGGGCTGGGCTTTAATGACAGTGCCACACGGAGAATCCCTCGCTCTAGGATTCCTGGTGTGGATCTCATCATGCAGATAGGACTCCCACTCAATTTCAAAAGGGTGCTATCCACCCTGGAAAAAAAACCTAGCCCACTGAGGAGATGTGAAAATACACCGCCAGGGAAACAGATGGCTTAGGAAGAAGCAATCTGGAATAATAGTGAGGGTGTGGGAGTCGAAGTGCAGGCTGGGTGAGGAGATCAGAGAGGAGAGAACGGGCATCAGTATGTGGCGACAGATGACAGTGTGTTGTTTGGGAGGAGCAGTTGGAGGAGGCCAGGGAAATGGAAGTAATGCATAGGGCTGCAGCATAATTAGGAAAATGCCCCTTCTGTTGACTCCATAAGCCCTGCTTGGTTCAGATGGAGACAGCACTTGCTTCGCCCAGGAAGCAGAGGTTACATGCGATTCCAACAGGCTTTCTGTTTCTGATCGAAACAAATCCAAACTGAGCTAATTTGTGTACAGCTGCAGGCAATATAAACATGGCTGTTCAGAATTCTTTATAGAGTATAGGCCTTTGTACTCCATACTTCACCGAAGTTAATAAGTAGGTGTCAAACTCTGAATTAAAATTCCCAGAAGAGGACACAGCACAAAGGACAATAAAAATGATTTTTAAATAATCATAGGGATAAATAGCATCCACTTCTGACAAATGTAAGTGCTGGCATAAAATGTTATTAGGCTACAGAGATCGTCTTTTGTTCAGGAAGTATGTTTTATTCTCCAGCCGTGTCATTCATCATCCTAATGAGCCCTCAAAATGTAAATTAAATAGCAAAGACGGATTCCTTCGAAAAGCATCTTTGTGCTGGGTGTTAAACCATTTTTCTACTTTTATGCTATATATTGGTTCATGTTTTCAATGGGAAAAAAATAAGCCCTCAATACTTGAACACTTTATGGGATAAGTTCATGCAATTCATATTTTCAGGAAACAGTTCATTCATTCTCCAGTGCTTTGGATTCTGTGATTTCAAAATGAAGAAATCCCATTTTAAAATGCTGTGCCCTGTAAATTACGTTTGATCCAGAAAATCTTAGAAACCTGTGCATGCATTTGCTTTGTTGTTTTATTCAGAAGTAATTTGGTCCAGGGAAGCCCTCAATGGGAAAGGATTAGTGAAAATTTCAAACAGCTTCAGTTTACTGAACCGAATGCATTAATGGCTAGGCAAACACCATTTCAACCATTAATGATAAAAGAATAAGGTCATGAGCCAAATTAGTTGTGATTTCTTATTATGTATTGATAAGGACATTACCTGTTCTTATGATGAATAGAGAAATCAGGGTTTTGTGCTTGACCTGAATTTATGCACAAGCACACACACAACAGTAGTAACTGAACAGCACTGCTAGGGAGGCATTCAGGAAAAATACACTGAGAAAGGAAAATAGCAGCAAATCATGCCTCATGCTGGCATGATTGGTCCTCATTTTCCTCTCTCTGTCTCTCTCTGTCTCTCCCTGTCCCCCTCCCTCCTGCTCTCCCTCTCCCTCTCTACATACAGATATAGATATAGATATAGATATAGATATAGATATAGATATAGATATAGATATAGATGTATAGATACAGATATAGATATATAGATCTTCCCTCCCCAACCCATCTTCTCTTGTTGCAACATGTAAATCATTATTTGCATTCTTTGGCTATCCCTGCTTATGTGAGAGCTCATTTCAGTTCTGTGTATGTATGTGTGTGAGTGACTGTATATAAAATGAAGATACAGATAAATGAACTGTTGAGGTTTACCTAATGTCCAGGGAATAGCCATTAATCTGCACAAGGGGGTTTCCACAGCCCCAGTCTGCAGGATAAACTATAATTAACCAATCTAGGTTTTCCAGAGACATTATATTTTATGAGGTCAAAATGCTAGAGAAATATCTCAGAGGAGAGACTGAAATCATCCAGCTAGGAAAATGTAAGCTAGTGAACAGCATAACGTGGAAGCCTGGGTTCTTTAATGGCTAGTGTCCACCTGCTAACCTGGCTTGAGGTATACCCCCAAAGCCTGTCTGATTCACTGTGATTTGTTGCCTTTGGGAAGCACCCATCCCCTTGTGACAGTGTCCAATGATGGCCCATCTCTAGATGAGTAGCATCTCTCTTTGAAGGTCTGGCTAATGAAAGAATGCATCATGACAAATGGGAGATCACAGTAAAGCCAGGTGACTCTACTGAACATTCTGTTTTAGTTCATTTATTTGGTTATTGCTAATGAAGAATTTTCTTTATAACATGACTAAGCTTAATTCAGTGCAAGGCTCAAGACTGTCAGAATGATGGCTGGCCTCATGAAGAAACTCTGTAGTCTGAGTCCAAATGGCCACTTTATTTCTGCCCATCAATTTCCTAATAATGTACATTTTGATGGGGCACATTGATTGCTTCATGATCTAAGAACAACAGTAATCAGTGAGGGAGAAGGTAATGCCATGTGTCAGTGAGGCCTTGAGAAGTACGGGTGAAAAGGGGCGAGAAGACAGTGAAGGGGTGCAGTCTGAGAGATTAACTAAAAATTACTTCTGACAAGGAAAAACAAGGTATTATTCTATGCAGTTTTTAACGCTGAAAAAGCATTGTATGTTCAGAGAATATTTTTTAATGAAATTTAAGCCTCACCTGGAGTCTGGGAAGATAAATGGTTAGGATATCAATAAATTGTTTTAGTTTTGACCCTAGGCAGGAAAAACAATGTACAACCCAGGGACTGGAAGGTGCCCTACTGTGAAGAATGTGCCTTTTAACCTTTTCAATATGTTAATAATATAAATTCCCACCCATGTGGCACCTCCATAGAAACACGGAACTCTCACACGGAAAACCTTTCAAGTATAAAAGAAATAAGCTACCCCCTAAATGTTTTCTGAGAAAATTCCCAATGAAGAAGAATCTCGCCGTTTGAATGCATAAACTTTTAACCGGATGTGAAATCCCTGCGAAGAGGCCCCATGTTAAATGACTGACAGCACCACTAGGAGCTCCACAACATAAAATACATGCTTCATTAGTCTCCCAGCTGAACTCAGGATCCTCTGGCTCAGAATAAATCTCAGCCTTTAAAAATAAATTCTCTGCTGAATTAACATCTCAGAATCATTAATCTTTGGAGTGACCCTCCAATTTCATTTGGAAGAGAACCACCGTGTTTCACAAAGGTCTTTTTCTTTCAGCAAATCATGATTTCATGGAGAGAAGGAAAATAACATGCGTTTTCTTTTATCATTTCTCCAGTCTCACCCTCAAGGTGGCTTCTTTGTCCTTCCCAACTGAAACATCCTACATCTAAAATCAACAGAGAGCCATCTACTAAATCAGGAAGGGACAAAAATTTAGTTTTAAGTATATGCGAAAATAAAAACAAGGCGAGATGGAATTACTATAAATTTCAGGAAGAAGGAAGCATTGTAGTAATATCATTTTGCTAAATTAAAAATGGTTGGAATTTTGTTCTTCATTGCAGGAGGCCTTATTTATCAGTAGACAGAGCAACATTAGTAATGTTGATTTATTTAATAGGCCAAATGAAGAGATGAGGTCTGTGTGCAGTAAAGATAAATGTTGCCTTGTTTTACCCAATGGGTATGGCACTAAAGATATAGACATCACGTTTTAAATACTTGCAAGCTTGGTCTATAAAGTAATTCCACTATAATTCCTTCTTTAGCAAAGAACCATTTTGAAAAGCAAATAGTTATTCCTTTATTTGCTTATTTATTAATCTAGATGTTTAAAGTTAGAAATTTAGTTAAAGCAGGATGAGTCTATACTGTCTATCAACTTTCACTGTGAAGACTACCCAAGGCAGGTACCAGAGCAGACCCACTGTCCGTTTAGGGATTGTGGGACTCATCCTATTTGCTTCTCCTACCATCCCAGAGCCTGTTCTCCTCTCTATCAGAGGTATTCATCGCCATAACCCATGTTCTTCATTTTTGGTGTTCTTTGGCCAGAAACAAATCCCTAAAAGCTTGCTTGCCGCCCACCCCTTCCAAACAACACCATCCTCCACTACTAGGTTAATCTTAAAATATAGCTCTCACCGTTCAGTTCTCCATGCTCCATGCTCCATGCTCCGAGCTTTAATGGTTCCCATCACCTAGAGGATAAATCTGCAATCCATAGAGCCAAGTGCAGCCCCTAACTAAGCCCTCCTGTCTGTCTCATTTGGGCATTTCCTTTCAAACAGTCTGTGCATTCCTGCTGGGAGCCCCTCCTTTCTCCTCCTCCTCAAATTCTTCCTCTGAAGGTCTGCTCAAACCATACCTCACAATATAAAGGCTTTCTCTTGCTTAAAACCCATCTTCTTGCTTAAAACCCAATGTCTACAACCCTTTTGCTTGATATTTATTCCCTTCTGTCTTAGTGAGCAGTTTTAATGTTCCACTTAAGTCACCAACATCTCTCTGATAGGAAGAATTGTGTCTGGACTCCCATGCATATAACCTACATATAACATAGTGCCTTATCCACAGTAAAGATTAAATGAAAATATAATCATCATGATCACCTGAAGATTATTTTCATGCTTCTGCCTTCAATTTGAGGAAATATGAGTCTCAGAGAGAAATTCCAGGCCTCTAAATTTGTGTATTTATGCCCAGTGGCTGCTGGCTCCAGGGATGAAGGTACAGGGACTATTTAAGGCCTCAAAATACCACTCCTAGCACCTTGTAAGTTTTAGAGGTAGTAAGAGATACGGAACTCTTTTCCTGTTCTATGACCACTAACTTGTCTATAGCAGATCTGCTCATTCACTCTGTCTTACTCCTGGTTAGGAGAGAAACTCAACCCCTCACTTGGGCCATTTGAACAAGCTCATTTGGAGGGCAGACCATACCTACAGGACAGGTTTTAGAATCTATTATGTGATAAGGCTTCTCCATCTACCCTCTCTGGCTACATTATAGGCAAGGGGGAATTACCTGCTTTTTTTTTTTTTTTAATTTTTTTGTTTCTTTATTTCTGAGAGAGAGAGAGAGAGAGAGAGAGAGAATCCAAAGCAAGCTCCAGGCTCCGACCTGTCAGCACAGAGCCCGACGCGGGGCCCAAACTCACAAACTGTGAGATCATGACCTGAGCCGAAGTCAGGCACTTAACCGACTGAGCCACCCAGGTGCCCCGGAATTACCTGCTTTTAACCAGTTTTATTTCATCCCCTACTGTCTACAGATGGAATAGGGAACATGTAGACAGTGGAAGTTTATTGATCCAGTTTACTCTTAGTGATTGATCTGGAGAAGGCAAAACAAGGCTGAACCATGTGTAGACTTCTTTCCTAAACCCTCCAAATACATTAAAAAATATCCTTTAAACATACCTCTTATGCGTCTTCTCCCTGATATGCAAACCTGTTTAAATCTTGTTCACTTACATTGTGCCTTTTAGATTTAATATCTCTCTCCCACTTCAGAAAGGTTTCCATAACCCTAAAGATGGGTGTTCAGCTTCACACTAGCTAGGTCTTATTACCTGCCACCCATATTCCCAAACTGGGAGATCATTCATCTTATCCCTGGCCAGCTCTTGCTGGGGATCTCCTTCTTCAGGTTGGCCTTGGCCTACTCCAACACGTGGATACTCCAAGATGCCCACTGCTAAATTAAAACTAATACACTGGAGCCACAAAAAAATTATTTTCCAGACAAAGGAGGGACATGCAAGGTCAGAAAGCCTCTGTAACACAGGATGGATGCATTCCCATAATGTCAGGCCTGGGGGCAGAGCTAAAAGCATCTATAGCCTCTTGCTGTCTCCTCTCCCTGCTAGGAAATGCAAAGGATGCAAGTTTGCCATTAGAAAAATCTCTAATTGATTTTGGACTATTTTAACTTCAAGTCCATTGGATTAAGGTCCTTTAAAAAAGGTCTGTATGCCACACTCCATGGAAGAAATGTTATTACCCAAAGTAAAAAAAAAAACAACAGTAAGGCAGACATTTATTATACCAAAATGACTGCTGTGTAAGAAATTCCATTATAACATTTGATTTGCAGATTTCTTGAATGACAAAAGAACAATATTCATGAAAGCATTTTACTATATTAATTTGAATTTTTCTTAAAATTTAGAAAAACTACCTTTAGAATATCAACTTCAACTTGTCCCCAGTGCTATAGGAAATCACGAAATTTAATTTCCTTAATTTGATTTCCAGTGACACCTAATTTTTAAAATTTCATCACTTACCAACTCTCGTCCTTAATGGGATGGCTGAACCAGCTCAAGTATCTAAACCCATACTACCAGTCAGTGTTTGAAACAGAAATGGTGGAAATGTTGGCCTTCACAGGTCACAGCTGCCTCCCTGGTCTGATGGGGCAGGGACCCTAAAAGCAGCAGGTGTGCTGGTGGAAGGCAGCTGAGCTCATCTGTTCACCTGACCCTCCCTGTCATGTTCAATTCAGCCTCAGCCTCAGAATGGAAGAGGTCTAAGGCAAATAGCAACTACAAATGTAGCCCCTTAGGCCAGAGAAGCTGTCTCTGAGTCCAGAAAAGGTAAAAATTCATGTTTTTGGTTTTTGAAAGCATAAAATTAGAGAGGAAAAACGCTGTTGTTACTACAATCATCTTTAGGTAAGAAAGACAATGAATTCTTCTTGGACTCTGAGACTTTCTTATAACTGATTAGTCAGGGTAGTGTGGTTATTGTGCTTGTTAATTCAGCATTTGCCTGAAGGTGACTATTTTCTTAAGCAACACATCATCCCTGCTTGCAAAATATCATAGTATATATTCACAGTAGTGTAGTTATCACATTATAATTGTTACTTAAATATATGTAATTTTACCAAAAAATATAAGCTCTTGAATGTTAGAAATTATTCTGTTATTCTTCTTTTTAAAAAAATCCCACTTCATAATTCAGTATCTGGAACATAATCAGCATTTAATAAATATACATCTTTATTATTGTTGTACTTGATGACAAGTACTTAGTATTGGGCTAAACCCTTTCTATCCTTTATCTGATTTGACCCTGCATCACATCCCTGTGAGATAGTATTACTTCCCCTCATTCACAGATGAGTTAACAAGGCTTAGTAAGATAGGTATAACTTCCTCCAGACCACCCTACCATAAGGTGAAGAGACACTTCAGTCAGTGTCTGTTCGACTCCAAACAGGCACATTACTACAGGCTGCACCAAACATCCATGAGCATACATGATTCTAAGAGCCACCTCTCTGCAATTATTACCCATAACGAAACTCAGCAAGTGTTATATTAATAACAAACACTGTCATACACAGTCAAAACTTTGCATCAAATGTTTTAGTAATGAACCTAATATAAATATTTTAGATAATTCCAAAGCAAGGGATGAAAAAAGTATATTCCCAATAAAATACTCAGATCAGAAGACGTAACTCTAAAAATAAAATATAGTAAAACTTCACTGTAATTTGAGAACAAATGAAGAAAATAGGTGATGGAAGTATTGGGATAAATTAAACAGATCTCACCTATAAGGCATAGACATCAAGGACATTATACGTAATTTCAAGTGAATAAAAACTGTCAATTAAGCAGAAGCTTCATCATGTGTATAATATTTGAGTACTGCCATTTTAAGACAGCATTTCATTCTCTGTATTAAAAACTGCATTCAGGATTTCATAGCTACTAGACTAGAGATGTTTATTAAATTAAATGTTATAATTACTCTAGTGCTTGCAGAAAAGTATATTATCATTTCCTTGATTTCTTCCCACTTCATCAATTTCTTTCTAAAAACTGTATGAATTTTTTTTTGCAAATCGCCATCTTACAAAGACTTTCATTCTTAAGTATTTAAGATAAACATTTAACCCGATGCAACTTTCAGAGGTCTGCATTATGCATTGTAATCAATCACTCGTACTTCTAAAAAGACTAAAGCATGTACATCAAAACTGTATCTTTTTAAAGCATGCAGCTGTCTTTGTCAAAGCATTGCATCTTTTCAAGGAAATGTCAGCAATGTTATTCTTGGGCCTCCCTCTGCCCAAGAGGCCAATGAGGGCTGAACAATGAAGCCAACAAGACAGTTAATCAATAGTAGTCACAGAACCATTTTTTATCCTCCAGAATCTTCATTATCAATGAAGTTTTACATCATTAAAGTAAGGAAACAGGACCGTCAATCCCCACTGGTTTCAAGTGGTAGATGAAAGAATTAATTTGACGGTCACAAAAATAACCATGCAATTGTGTGCTTTAAGTCTTTAAATATTCGTTTTTAGGTTTAAAACCCAGAGGGACAGACATATTGCTGAGAAATAAAAGCACTGATTTGTCAATTCTTTCTTTTTCTCATAACCCAGCTTTCTACAGATCCGAATGTTGTAAAGAAAAGCAAAAGATTTCAATACAAGTCTGTTAAGATGTAATGAACAATATATTTGAAATACATTCATTATCTGTGGTACTAATGCCATTGTTTTTGAATGATGTTGACACATGTCGTTTCAACATGTGCTTTCATCATGACAGATTTATATGACAAGGAGTAAAAGCATCACATAACACCCACATAACCATATAACCCCTTCCCAGGGACAGACGCAGATTTTGCAAGCCCTAAATGCTATCGAGCTCTCCTTCAAAAAAGAACAAAAAGAATGTGAAATTGTGAATATAAAATTAGGTACAGGGCCTTGTAAGAGGATCATGCAACCCAGGAGCCCTGAAATTTAAGCTTGGTTAATTTAGTGGTAAATCTACCCCTGCCTCATCCACTGAATACACGAGTATCATTTTGCTTGTACATTGGCAAGTTCTGAATGAGCTGGGTTTTTCATTTGGTCTTTTCTCCACAGCAGCCTCCCCGACCTCCCCCAGATATTCTGTGTTAGTGTAGCAGAGTATGCCTTGAGAGAGAAGGCGTGGGATATCAGCCCAGCCCACAGGCTTCTGTGAACATCCCAGAAAACTGCAGGCAGCCACTTGCACCCAATGAGACAGTGGTGAGGGAAATGTCACAGCAGGTGAAGGGGTGTTTTCTGATTTCCACACAATTTGGGCGATCGATGAGACTGTCAACAGGTATATGTCCTGAGTTTTCAGAACTAGCTTTATGTTTCCATGTTTTGTCTCTAGTCATGTATTTCTAGCATTTTCAATGGAAAATTCGTCAGAAAGAATAAAGAATAGAGAGGAAGCAGAAGCCAGAAGAAATACCAAGACTTTTAACACTTGATCAAGATACATGCTTTGGCACCTCATTTTTAATTGAGACAAAAAAAAAAAAAAAAAAAACCAAAGCAAGCCCTATCTATGATATCCACGATGCCTGGCCCGGCAAACAGAATGTTCCTGGGTCAGAGCGGGGAGAAGATCTGGAGCAGGAGGAGGCATATTACTTCTAAGAATTTGGCACTTTCTTACACTGTTCCCACACACAGCACCCTAGCTGCCCCTCCCTGGCTCCTTCAAACAGCAAGGCATCAGAGATAGGCTTTGCTGCTCAGTTCTGTCTGGGTAGAAGTGACCTCTGCATGCCCCTGGCCTACCAGATGCAGGAGGAAGGTCAGCTGGCTCTCCCTCACCTCTGTCGTGGGACCCAAGCACTCCTGAGAGTCAGTTTCCTTGCTCACTGGGACTTGCCCTCCCCAGGGCTGGTATCCTATAGATGTAGGTTTTATTACTATTTGGGAATGATGACAGGAGACAAATGGTCAGAAGACAACTGCCATTGAAAAGATAACTTGTTATGCACAGGTTCCCAGTGGAGGCCGCATACAGCACCACGGGAGCCACATGGGGAAGTACCAGGGTTAGTCGGGAGGCAGAGGGAGCAAGGGGAAAATGCGGGCAAGAGCCGTTATCGGAGTTTCCAAGGGAAGGAATGGTTGAGGCAGGGAGAGCAGGATTAGGAGGGGCCAGTTTGAATAACTGTAGTGAGCTCTACAGTACAGAGGCTGTCCCTTGTGGTCTGGTACCTAGGGTGATTAGGGCAGAAGGACAGTGGCCTGATAAAGGAGGTGTTTGGGGGTGTGGACTCTGGATTGGTTAGTTTTTATCAAAAAGGTGTACAATTGCTTCCTCTGTATTAATCAGACAAACTCAGGAATTCTTGGAAAATGAAAAAAAAAATCTAAGCTATACATTATTTTCAAGTATAATGGATTTTTAAAAAATCCAACCAAGTAGTCACTTGTATCTCTAAGAATCGGCTACTCCTGGAAAAGGCGGTCTCTCCAGGATCAGCCAGGCCCCAAGATGTCAAAGCATCAAAATTACAGAATAAAAAGACATGATTAATACAGGAGGGAAGGAACACCAGGAAGGTAAGAATGTCCCTGCCTATCGCAAAGGCAGCCAGAGTCCCATTTAGGTTTCGGGATTCTGAGGCTGAAGAAGAAAGACTACCCTTGACCCTGCTTCAGGTGCAGGCTAGGAGGGCTACTGAACCTTCCATCTGGTCCCTGTGACAAACAGATGACACTCACTGATGGAAGTTTCATCCAACACCAAGGGAGCAGACATGACCTCGCTAGGGGAGGCAATATTACCCTCATTTTACAAATGAAGACACTGAGGTTCAGAAAGTTTGAAAGTGCCTTTCACTATGTCACACAGCTTGTAAGCAGTAGAACCAGGATTTGTATCCAGGACCATGATCATTCTATCTGTTACACACTGGGTTTAAAAGCCTACCAGAATTTTAAGGTCCCAAACAAATACTTGAGACCTGAAGAACTAACTATAGGGGCTCGAAAATAAAGAGAAAACTATAATGTCAAAATTAACAAAAGTTTAAGTAATGTCCAAAAACATATTAAGTCATTTTTATAAATTGTTACATTTAGTATTCTTTTTTAAAAATCCATTATACTTGAAAATAATGTATAGCTTAGATTTTTTTTTCATTTTCCAAGAATTCCTGAGTTTGTCTGATTAATACAGAGGAGCCAATTGTAAATTAAATGAATTAGTTATAGTCAAATAACTTCAAAAGCAAAATTATAAAAGCCTCTCAAAAATGTTAAAGCATTGTGGGTATATTTTAATATGCTTGATAGGAAAGGGGTAGGGCCACCAAAAGGAAGCAAGCCTAATGCCTTGAAAGTCTTAAAAGAGCCCTGTCTGATTCAGCCTTGCTTAAAAATCCAGGCTCCTTCAACTTGCATTCCCACCTTGACCACAGAAGACATAGAATGTGGCTTCAGAGGTCCCTGTGGGTATGGGCTCACTATAGAGAATGGTTTAAGGGCTCTTCCCATGGCTTGCTGCAGCATTTGATACCTTAACCTCTGTAGGATGTAAACCCAACTATTACAAAGGAAGTAAGAATATTCAAATACAGGGTAGATTCCCAAGGGAGTTTCTGGAACATCTGTCATGAGCATCAACATCTGAGAGTTAGAAGACCCAAGTCCTCCTTTTATTGCTATAACTCCTTGGCTATCTGGGCAATTTAATACAAATTTAGGGCACAATACATTAGTCTAGACAATTTAGAACTAGGGTATAGGATACTATTATTAAACGCATTCTCATAGTAAATTTTTTTGGAAGAAAAGAAGGAAATTCTGTATCATTTTCATATTATCTATGTAAGTTCCTTTGAAGAGACCCCTGTACTCATGAGAAATAACCAAATGTTATCTGGCTATGATAGGTGCTGCCATCTGGCCCTTGTTAGCTTAGTCAACAAGCATTTGTCGTGACCCCTTTCCCTCCCCTGATTCTTCCTAAAGGCTGTATGTTCCTTATGTCCATGTCAACACCCAGAGCATGAAAGAGAATCTTGTGAGGTCAGTAAGATGGAGGACAGGTAGAGGATCGCCTCCAGTCGCTGCCACGGGGCTCAGCACTCAGCACTGGGTTCTCCCGTCCCAGAACAGCACAGACGGAAGTTGTGGGCTTGTGGGGTAGCAGATAGGAGTCACTGAGGACAAGCTGCTGCTCCATCGTGGGCACCTGATTCTCATCATCCTGATGCTTACACAGATGGCTCTATGACCCGTGTAGAAGAGAAATGGCACTCTCACTACCCGGACAGACAACACAGGATGAACCAGTTTTGTACCCCCTCCAAATTTTTTTTTAAAAATTTCAAATAAACCATCTCTATTACCCGTGGCTAGGCCTGCCTGGCCCCTGGTGCTGGTCAAAATATCTGCTCAGGACGATGATGGTCACACCTTCTGAACACCACCACCCCCCACCGGACACCAGAAATTATTTTCTCTTATGAATATGTCTGAGGTACTTCATAGTGTGTTACACAAAGCAAATATTTAACAAATGTCATTGACCAGAAGTTTGACAATCTTTTTTTAGACAGTATTATGAACTGAACGTGTCCTCCCAAGTTCATATGTTGCAGCCTTAACCTACAGTGTGATGGTGTTTGGAGGTGGGGCTTTGAGGAGGTATTAGGTTAGATGAGGTCCTGAATGTAGGGCCCTCACCATAGGATTAGTGCTTTTATAGGAGCCACTGGAGAGCTTGCCTGCCCTCTCTCCATCTTGTGAGGACACAGCAAGAAGGCATCTGTCTGCAAGCCAAGAAGAGGGAGAGGGCTCTCACCCAAACCCAGCTATGCTGCCACCCTGATATTGGGCTTGTAGCCTCCAAACTTGAGAATATAAATTGTGAAAGAAAAAAGGAAGGACAGTGTCAGGTACTTAGTAAGCATTTTGATCGTCTGACATTTTTTTTGTGTGTGTGATGAATGTCAGGAAAATATTTTTTAAAAGCTTAATTATATAATACAGAAGGCTGTGCTTTTTAAAACTTCACATGGTGCAAAGTGCATAGATTTTAAAATGTAACCCCCACCCTCTTTACTTCTAGACCAGTTTGTATCTCTCTCCAAAAAATAACCAATTATTAATAGTTTTGTGTATCATTATTTAAAAATAAAAGTGGGATCATCCTATGTATTGGTTTTACAACTGCTTTTCATTTAACATTTCTTGATGCTCAGCACACATTGATTTGTTTTCATTTTATGTAACTGACATAAGACAATCCACACAATTTTTACACCACAATTTAACCTCTTCCCTATAGGAAGGCATTTGGGTTGTTGATACTTCTCTATTACAAGTTCCTTGTGCACATATGTGGGTATTTCTGCTGGAAATGTTCTTAGAAATGGAACTGCCAGCCTGAAGGGCTCATATTTTCAAACGCTCGCAGATATTGCCAAATTACATTTTGAAAAGACAATGCTAGTTTATAATCCCACCAACAGAACATTTCCCCATACTTCAGGAGAAAATTAATATAAAAACCAATTTGAAATTTTAAATGTGTTTTTGAAGTTGAACTCCAATTCAACAACACAGGATAGAAACAGCCTTTGATTCTAAAAAGATGACATATTGAAATTCAGATGTGCTAAACGCACAGGGGTATTCTTGCAGCACAAGAATCCTAGCCTTCACTTATATATTATTTAATTGCATCTATTCACATAACCTTTTGAAGCTGGTTTTATAAAGGGGCCACCATGCTCACTGCAGAGAGGATCGTTACTCCTGGTAAAGCCTGACCTCTGACAGTGGCATGCAGAAACCCTCACCCATGGCCGTGGTACCATCTGCAATAAAGGCCTGGGTTGTGCACTGTATATATGCCGATGAAAGGATTTAAGGTGAACTGATTAAAGTAATAAACTATATCTGTATGCCCTTAGCAGCTGCTTCTACCATATAAAAAGAGCTGTCTCTTGTCTTTCTTCTCTTCCACTAACTCCTCCACCTCCACCTCTCTATCTTCTTTTTCTTCTTCCTCCTTGCCTGCACCCCCCCTTCCCCCACCTTTTTAAAACGTAAAATCTCAATTGAGAAATCACCTGACCACAGAAAACACTCTTCACCTTCAGGTTCTGAATAAACAACTCGGGAGGGAGTTGGTTATATGATAAACAGAATATACATGGTATTATAAGTTGATATGAAACTGTACAATGGAATGATCCAAACCCTTGCAGCCAAGGAACTTCCATCAACACTATCCAAAGCACTAATCTATCATATCCAAATTCCAGAAATATAGAAAAGCGCATCCTGACCACCTATCTGCAATCTCATTCCTGCTACTCTGCAGGCTTCTCAGGTGCCTGGGTTAGTACCCAATGGCTTTTGCACAGAGCTTTACCCAAGAACCTGTCAGAAGTTTCCATCTGAAGTGAAGCACAGTTAAGTCAAAGTACTTAAAATTGCTAGTCAAGATATTTCACTTGGTCATTTTTCTCCCTGTCAAAAATGCATTCTTATTCAATACTTCTCTACCCCAAGAGTAAATAAACTGTTTTGCAAGTACATCCTATAAATTTTAAAGGAATGATTTACTTATTTCTTAAATTATTTATTTTTTTTCAATTGTATTGTGAAGGTTTACTCAAAAAATTGAATAACAGGTGGTTATTTTATCTGCCAAAGTTACATGAAACAGTCGTTTATTATAAAATCACTAGAAAAGTAAACTCAACTCATTTACCATTGGTATGATTTCCATTTTGGGACAACAAAGACTAGCATTTTAAACTGCATTTCAAAAGTTTTTATCTGGCAATGAATACAGGACAAGTTGCATTATAATCACATATACTTAATTTAATTTTTAGTTATGAGCAATTAATTTAATTACCTTAAAAATCACCTCCACTCCCATTCCCCCAAATGCAACAGATTTAGGAATGAAAGAGTGTACCAGGAGACCATGGAAATAAAGACCCCTTGAACTGATCCAAAGGATCTCTTGGGCCAGATGGGTCTGCTCATCATTCTGTGAAGACTCCGGCCACAGGCATTGTCTTCCGATGATGTTCATCTCTCCTCACACTTACTTCCCACCGCCCACACTGCATTGCCTCCTCAGAGCTCAATTCATTTCCCTTTTCTGCTCACAATTCTAACTTCTCTTCATTTCTGGACTGCTTACTGTCTATATCATTCCTTTTAATCCTACTCACTTACTTTCTTACATCATTTTATAATCCTGTCTTTCTGAAGAGACACCCTTTAGGAGTAAAATATAAATCTTATTCCTTTTTATTTGCCCAGTATAGTGATGAACATTTTGTTGGGCAATTCAGTAAATGCTGAATTGAAAATTTCAGTAAGAAAAAAAATGACACAAGCAGAGCAAATGAATGTTACACATAAACCACAAAGCACCAGTTTAATAAAAACACATTAGTTGTGAATTGATAAGAAAAGCAGAGCCCTTCAAATGATTAACTTCTGAAAAATACTAGAGAATTTATCTGATAATCTGGGTCAATAAGTCTTAAGACTTTTCTATTTCCAATTGTGTCTACAATTTCCACTGAGTATATTCCAAAGTTACATGCAGAATACAGACAAAAGTGGATTCTTCTCTCCTTTCCTGTTAATTAAGAAATGTGTTTGCAGAGTGAGAGAAGCCTATCCTGTCGTTCCCCCTAGCTTTTGTTTTGACTTTCCTGAGAGTTAACCTTTCCCCTATATAATCTTCAGAATAATAATAACTCACACGTATGGAGCACCTACCTGCCCTGTGCCGGGCATGGTGCCTAATGCTTACACCGTATTCTCTCACTGGATCATCCCTCTAGCCCCAGTGGACAGGCACTCAGATGAGGATGCTGAGGCACAAGGAGGTTGGCTCATGGCCAGCATGCTCAAACCACCTTCAGATTCCCAAACCCTAGCTTTTGACACTGATCACAGCACGCCATGACCCCCTCACAGGAGAAACTGTCATCTCAAACCTCAAGAACAAGCTCACAATCAGGAAGCGCAATTCCGTAAGCAAGCAAATCTTGCACGTCTTCTCTTCTGTTATTTTATTTATTTATTTACTTACTTACTTACTTACTTACTTACTTACTTATTTATACATCCATCCTCTCCCGGGCCACGTATAACTTGTCTTCTACTCAGTCCTGTACTTGCTTATGCCAAAGCTTTGGTCCCCAACATGTTGTCTCCAGCTTTTGTGGCTGTACGTGGCTCCTGACGCAGCTATGTTCTCTCAAGAAAGCCTCCCAAGACAGCCTTTTCCATTCTGTGACCTCCTATGACCAGACCAGTTTTTTAATAATACATTTTGATCTCAGTCTAAAATTCTGAAACAGGGGTGCCTGGGTGGCTCAGTAGGTTGAGCCTCCGGCTTTGGCTCAGGTCATGATCTTGCAGTCCATGAGTTCGAACTCCCTGTTGGGCTCTGTGCTGACAGCTCAGAGCCTGGACCCTGCTTTGGATTCTGTGTCTCTCTCTGTCCCTCCCCCACTCATGCTCTGTCTCACTCTGCCTCTCAAAAATAAATAGTTAGAAAAAAATTTTTTTAATAATAAAAAAACAAATGAAATTCTGAAACAGCTCCCACTGCCTCCAGGCCTAAAATCCAAGGCCCTTCTGCCTGGTGCCCTCATGTCGGCCAACTTCATCTCCCATTACTGTCCCTACCCAACAGCAGTGCATCTCTCTCTTGTCCTCCCTTACTCCTCCTTCCACACCAGCATCCCAGCCTTCTTCCTGCTTCCTGTTCTCAGTGCCTTCCCTTCTCTCAACCCCCTGCTTATGCTAACGTTATCTTCAGAACCAAGACTGGCTCAAATGCCATTTCGCCCAGAAGCCTTCTCACAGGGCTAGGCACAAGGATGCTTGGAATGTCTGGATTTGGAGACACAAAAAAGAGTGCAAAATGTTGGCTATTTAAGAAAACAAAAAAGCCCACTCTTGAAGAAAAAAAACCCTCTCCATGGTTTCTTTTCTTTTGCCCCACATTCACAAATATACACAAGTCCTTCCAACTCCCCTAATCTTGGCAAGTTTAAACTGCAGTTTTCTGAAACAAAGGTCACTTGCTCAGCTACAGATAAATAAAAATTCACAAGCATCTCCAGGAAAATCAATACAGGTACTAAAAAATCTAAGTTGATAATAAATTTTAGTTCCCCTTGCACATAGCTCAGGAATGTCACTATTTACTGGAACTGCTGTAATATCAGATATTTCAGAAGGGTATTGATTTTGCCACTGAAGTGTGACTAAGGGGATAAATAAACTGCTCCTGGGGTCAATCGATCCATTTATCTTCACTGGTATTTTATAAAAAGTCAAAGTAGCATACACTTTGATAAATAAATGTTATCATGAAAGAAATATTGCTGACATAAGGGTCTGAAGGAAGAAAGAACAGACAATTTTGCTACCTGAAAGAAGCACAATTGGCTCAAGATTTTACCACTTTTAATAATAGCTACCCACAAAGAAACATTCTTTTTCGCTCACTCTACATAATCCTTGTGGGTCTGAGGAAAATTCTGAGCCACATGGCCAAGGAAAACAGAGGCCACAAGTCAAGTCCTCACGAAATAGAAATGCAAGGAAACAAAGATTTTTTTTTTTTCTGTTTATCAGAAAGTAGTTGTTACAGTCCCTAAGGGACACACGTCTTTGGGTATTCTGAAGGTATGTTTGGAAATGGCAGAGCTATTCAAAATTTATCAGAATGGGGCATACTCTGAAGTGGTTTTTTAGGGCTTTATTGTTAAACCCTGCTGCACCAATAACCACTTAACTGCACTACGACGATCCCATAAAGATTTCAATGCAAGGCCATGAAGAACCCACAACATCAAGGCTCTGATAGGATATTAAGGCTCCTAAAGAATTTTAATTGAAGTGTAAGAAAAGCGGGAACCCTGTGAAGAGGCTATAACTTACCCTGAGAAATTACACTGGCAAGAAGATTTTACTGCACTTGTGTGAAGGCAGCACCATCATTTTCCTCTTGCGATGGAACAAAATGATGATGAGGAAAGTACACAAGTTGATACTGTAATTTGAGCCCAATAATGACTTCGGAAATTACCATACCCTAGGGAGACACACGGCTGTCGGGATGCAGAGACTGCTAAAGACTATAAATTTGGTTCAGGCAACTTCTCAAAGGGCTTTCAAACTTTAAAACTTTTCCAATCCAAATATGTAGCTCTTAGATCCAAGCCCACCCTGGTTTTCTTTTCCTTAACTACCAGGAGCCCTTTCAGGGGTTCCTTATTTTTCTTCTTTCCTTCACACAGACCACTGCTGCCTTCAAAGACCCCTGCCCAGAGAGACGCTTTTCAGGGTCCTGTTGGAGGGAAGCCTACTCGGCATTTGGTGAGGCAGCTAAAAGGAGTGTATCTCCTGGGGGTTGGTGCGATGCCCAGCAGGACACAGTGGGCACTGGATACAATGGCATTTACTGACTGAAAGTGTCTGGGTGGCCAGATCAGGCCTGGGATTCTCTGGGGGTCACAGGATGTTGGCAGTGTGGTTCTAACAGCTGCTAAAGCAACCCTGGGCAGGAATAGAACGGTAGCCATGGGTACAGTCAAAGGGGGAAATGCCCATGACGAAAGGCTGTCAGGCAGGCTTGGACAATCTCCATGAAGTAGGTCTGGCACATTCCCGTAATGGCAGGTCACTAAAAAAAACTGATAATGTACAATGTCCACAGTGTACAATGCTACTCATTTTCCTCCTCCTAAAGAGTTGAAAGGACAGGATTAGCCACAGATCGGTAGAAATGCATGCCCCTTCTAATGGCAGCATCCCTCCTTGTCACTTGAAGGAAAAGAATGTGTATGGATGCATATATGTATGCATGCATGCATATGTGTGTGCATACACGCCACCAGCTCTGAACTGATTGCAGAAAATCTCCCTAATATTATGGCACTAAGGAAATAAGGCAAAATTCTCTTTAATGGGAGTTTTCTTCTCTCTTTTCCTCCTGCCAATCATTCTGAGGATCCTGAATTTGTCTTCCCAATGCATTACGTCAGATTGAGCCTTCTGTTCCTTTATTAGGATGTCATCTATACGTGCATTACGTAGCATAGCTGGAAAAAATCTAATCATAACCTGGTAGACACGGCCTTTGCCCTGGTTCTTGGGCTGTGCAGCAATCTGTGTTTCTCCATTCAGCTTTCTCCTGGTCTCCAATAGATTCTACCAAACTCTGCTGGCTCTACCAAACCTTTGCTCTCCCCTCTCTCTCCATGGCCAATGGGACATCTCCACTTGGACTGGCCTCCTCATCTTGACCCCCTGTTCGCAATCTGCTTTTCTTCACGCGTTCACTCTTTCAGAGAATGGTACCACCATCCTTCTGGCTGCCCAAGCTGGGAATCTGAGAGTCAGCCACAACTCCTGCCCACGTTTCACCCCATACCCATTGCATTATCAACTCTTCCTGAAGAGTTCTGTTCTCTGGACACCCCTCTCCATCCCTACCGTCTCTAGCTCACACTCCATTCTTTCTTCTCACATTACTGGGGTTACCTTCCTGACAAGTCCCCTGGCATGCAGTCCAGCTCCAGTGGGTTCTCTTACCGCAGCCATAGGGATCTCCAGCATTATGCTGCTCTCCTGCTTGAGACACTTTGATGTCTGTGCCCTTACAAGAAAAGGCCAACTGCTTGCCACAGCTAAGAAGGAATTTCTGGATCTGGCTCAACTTAACCTCTTTCACTTCCTTTCACAACTCCCCATTCAACCTCTTTCTGTTCTCACCTATACTTCTAGATATTGGAAGTGTTTTCCCTCTGCCCCTGTACATCATGTAAGTCTCTGCTTCAATGTAATTTTCTCCTCAAGTCTGAAAGACAGGTCCCTCCTTGGTGCTCCTACAGAACCCCATGTGTGATGGTCATTAATACTGCTCATGAAATATAGATTTTAGATGTATTTGGAAGTATATTTGCTCACGACTGTTTAAACTGTAAGCTCATGCACTAAAAAAAGTATAAACTTTAATAAACAGTATAAATAATTTACAGCCCTATAAATTCTTAAAATCTGGAAGTCACATGCTACAATTAATACTGACTTGTTATACATGTACAATGGAGGAAATATTTCTCTTTTATGGTCAGAGAAATTGAACATTTGTCTAAAATCAATGAGTGATAAATTCTAATTCCCAGTGGGTGATTCTTCTGAATAATGTTTAAATATATACTTAGCGTGCTATGTGTTTGAATATATTCTGCTGAATTCAATTGTTGACTCAGCTCGACAATGCAGGTGTACCACATTGGTGCAGGTGTACCTCATTTTACCTGACAGACATGCTTTTAAAACTACATGCAAACTGAATTTCCGTGAATCAAAGTTGATTTTAAATGTCCCATTTGAGCAAATTCTATGGTAATTCCATGTTCAAAGGGAAGAATAACCTCCTAATTTAACTTTCTTGAATTATCCGGACTTCCATAACTGGATTTACTTACAGCAATATTATAAAGTAATTAAATTGATTTTAGTCACAGAATAAAACAGAAAGAAAAAACAGCAATATAAGATATGTACACACACACTGACAACATCCTGTATAATACAAACACTGAGATGATTAAGCTGTCTTAGAAAACTCGCCTACATAACGAGGGAAGAAATATAGGAAAGTTTAGTATTTATATTCTTCTGAATACCATTTTATCTATAATTAAATTTTTCCCTTGCGATTTACAACTACCAAGGACAACAGAGTGATTTTTTTTTTTCCAGAGGCACAACGAAATCATCTTGGAAGGATAATCCCAATTTTCATAATAAATAAATATGAAATCGTTGGTCTAGGTTCACCAACATATATAATTGCAATTGTATCATTAAACTCTATTTCAACCATTATAAGGTGCTGTCCATCGTGAGGTGCACCACAATGTTGTGTGCCATTTAGGAAGAATAACTTATGTCGACCAAATTATGACACCTCATAGATTGTAAGACACATTTCAATTTCAGAGATGTTAAAATATCCACATTTTCTAATGTGAATCTTGAAGTCAATGTATGAAGTAACAGATTCTTTTCTGCCATAATTATGTCCAGAGTTTGGAACAGTGTCTGGCAATAGTAAACGCTCTATAGATATTTGTTGAAAGCATAAGAGACTCTTAAAAACTGAGAACAAACTGAGGGTTGATGGGGGGTGGGAGGAAGGGGAGGGTGGGTGATGGGTATTGAGGAGGGCACCTTTTGGGATGAGCACTGGGTGTTGTATGGAAACCAATTTGACAATAAATTTCATATACTGAAAAAAAATATATAGTTATTTGTTGAGTGGATGAAAAAACATAAGTGACTACTTAACACATAGGGAAATAAATAAATGCCTTACATATAGAAGATGATAAAAATGCTGGGCACTGATCAAAAGTTTTAGAAGGTAGCAGTTGTTTTATTACCAAATTGTCTCTTCTTTTAAATTGCAGCTCAGGAAATTAGAATACAAATAATAACCTCCTTACAAACTTCCATTAAGTAGATAACTATCAGGTTTAAGATACCCAAAATCATATATAAGTTTGATGAGCTTATTTTTAATTAGATTCTAAAATGAATGTCCTGCTATGCCTTTCTGGTAGAGTCTGTAATAGAGTTTCCTCTGAGTTTTACTTTAGGCTCATTACTTATATCAAAGGTCTGGGATATCCTAATGTGACACAGCAAACACACCTTAGGCTTATGTCTTCCATAATGTCACTATGAATGGGAAAACGCCCTATTTTACAATTGCTGACAACCTGCTGATGTTGCTGATTACAAACTTTCTTCCCAAATATATTTCATGAATAGCTCTCTTATATTGACCTTCTTCTACTGACATCATTTTAAGATGTTCCCAGCAGAAAGCATATTTATAAACAAAGAGGAATTCAACAACTTCTCATCTGCTGCTTAAATTTGCTAAGGTTTAATCAACTGCTTTACATATCTTTACAAATACCATCCTTCACCGGAAAACTTGCCTTTTCTTCCTCACTTGTTCTGCCTTCATGGGCTTCTGAGTATGAAGCCAGAAACAGGTCACTTCTGATAGTTCTGCCATCTGACACTCTACTGGGAATGGAAACTACAGCCTCCCCAAGCCTTGATCTTCATGTAGAAATGCCAGGTCTGTCAGGTCTAAGATAAATCCGTGTCTCCTCTGTGCTCAATACACAATGCAAAACAGGGCCTGGACCTCTGGAGAATAACTAAGCAAGGACATCATGTTCTATCTGTACAATAAAATGCACATCTCCCATTAAATGGCAAATCCTTCATTTCTAAAGGTTGAATAGGATAGCACTTATAAATGAATTCCACTCGGTTAAATTTAGAGTGCAGAAAAAGTCCCATCCGAAAATACACTCTGGCTTGGGGCCCTTTCCATTTTATTTTGAATGAATTTATCTTACACCCTTTCCTCTCAGTTATCTTATGAGGCAAACACCAGTTGATATAGCCATATCAGGCCCAGAAATCTGAAATACTTTAGTGTTCTCAGTTGCCCCTTAGGGTTTTCAATTAAATGAGGACTTTCTCTTCATTGAAACATGTTTGGTGCAAGCAATATCGGTAACAATGTTTCCCTATCTTGTTCATTGTTTTGTTCTTTTGTGTTTCTTCGAAAATAGACTGCCTTTGCCTTTGCATCCAGATTCCCCAGACATCCCTCTTTCCCCTTTGGACAAGAAAAGTCTCAAATGAGCATGACCAGTTCTATAAGCTCATCTGTCTTAAAACTGCCTGGAACACTAACAAAATCTGTTTGGTCCTCTTTCTCAGGTGACTTTTAGGGTCTAGAATAACACCCCTTCCCACATCTCTAGTGCCTGCAACCCTCCCTGTGGCCATGCTAACCAGATGCTTCAGGATGATGCATGGATGCCTAGGGCCCTGCTATCCTGCCTTCTCTTTCCTCCATTCCCCCTTTGCTGCCACTGCTGGATTCTTCCATCCCCTCAACACCTCCTGGCTTCCTCCTCTGGGTGGTCACCCTCCTGAACTTCCCCCTCCCACTCTCCCTGACCACACTGGCCTCTGCACTGGGGTGGCCTAGAAACCTTGCTGCCCCAAGGCCAGTTTTCAAGGGATGGAACTATGTTGCCTTAACTTTGTGGGACATCCAATGATGGTATGCCATCCAGAAATCTCTGCTGCCCTTTCTCTCTGCTGGCACCCAAGTCTTCACAGGGTTGCCCTGAAGATGCTTGTTAAGTTCCTGCCAGCCTACCTCCACTAGTTTGGAGGAAAGCTTCTGATGAAAACTTCTGTAACAGCCCTCTGGGTCTCAGTGACTTTTCACAAATAAAGGCAAGGACAGTCATCTGACTCACGTTCTCAGTCCAAATGCTTCTTGCCTGTCCCCCCATCAACCTCCCCCCCTCTCAGAAATAAAGATCATGTCATTAGTTACAGTTTCTCCTCTTATCCTCTTAGACACTGATTATTGTAAATGATAAGGAGAAATCACTTGGATTAATTGTCCCCTTTGCTCTCGTGTGTTTATTCCTAGCGTCAAACCCACAAAGAGAGCTGCTTCATGCAGTTCGGTGCATTGGTACAAACAGCAATATAAGGCTTTTGTTTCAATTTTATATTTTAAAAACTATAACAGATATTCATGAGTTTAATTTAACTGTCTACTTACTAGCAGCCGTGCTTGTTAAGGGCTGCAATAAACCAACAGAAAAATTAAGCGCTCCACTTCCTCACATCCTAAGTAATACATTATTTTAAGAGTCCCGTCATTACGAATTCAGTTGGTACTCATACCAGCGGCATAGATCCTAATGACTCCATTTGGTATTCACACAGATGTTATCATTTATCATGCCCTCTACTGCCATCAGAGAATCATTCCTGTTCACTGTTTTTTTTTTTATTATTATTTCTTGTGTTTGATAAATAAGCTGATAATCTTTGCTCTACACAATAAAAGAATATTAAAACCAGGCCTGGCTAATGTGTGACTATAGATGTAAAAAGAAACTTTCGTAAGTCCCAACACCAAAATACTCCAAATTCTTCCCTACTACCCATTCAGAAGATTTTTAGGCATTCTTACAATTATGGATGCCATTCCAAACAATGTGAAGATAAAACTCTCTAAACTGCAACTTAAACTACATTACAAACCACAACAATGACATTCAACTGTGTACTTTTATCATATCAGATATTCACTCGATTGTCCTAAGAACCCCCCAAAAGTTGGCATTACTACCCCGTTTTATATATAAGGAAACTGAAACAAGGAGAGGGCAGGACACATGCTTGGCAGGCAACCAGGATGCGACAAAAGCTGGGCTTCAGACCTAGACTTCCCAACTACTAAGTGGTGTGTTAGGACTGGCTGGTCAGCCCAAAACACAAGCCTCCCCTTATCCACCTGCAATGGTCATGTTTATGTGTCGACTTGGCTAGGCTACAGCCCCAGTTACTCAATCAAACACCAAAACAGGTGTTGCTGTGAAAGTATTTTGTAGATGTGGTTAACATCCACAATCAGTAATGTAGATAAGATTATCCTAGATAGCCTAGCTGGGATTGATCCAATCAGCTGAAAGACCTTAACAGCCCAACTGAGGTTTCACTGAAGAACAAATTCTACCACTCCCACCAGTGCACTACAGCATCAGCTCCTGGCCAAGAGTTCCCAGCCTGTTCTTCCCTACAGGTTTTGTACTTGCCAAACCATTCCCCACAACCCATAAGCCAACTCCTTGCTATGTACCTATCTATCTACTTACTTACCTATCTTCTATATATATACACACACACATACATACATACATACATACACACACATCCATATATCTCCTACTATTTCTGGTTCTCTTCTGGAACCATGACTGATACACCATCTAAAACTGTCTTGATGGTTAAAGAGCTGTCATGTGCCAATACTGTGCTAACCACTCTCACCTGTTACTACACAGCAGGTATGCCAGGTAAATACTGGATGCATCACATTCTTGAAGATCAACCCCCTAAATCCCTTAATGGTAAAGCAACTGAATTCTAACAATATGCACAGATATTTTTCCTTTTGTAATTTAGGGCTCCTTTTGTCCTAAATGGAGGTGGAAAACAACCTTTTGTTGCCATCTATTTGAAGTCACTCAGATATTTATCATGTCATTGATAAAAGAACGTTAAAATTATGGGGACTCCTTGGTGGCTCAGTTGGTTAAGTGTCTGACTCTTGATTTTGGCTCAGAGCCCTGCATCAGGCTCTGTGCTGACAGTGCAGAGCCTGCTTGAAATTCTCTCTCTCACTCTCTCCATGCCTGCATCACTCATTCTCTCTCCAAACAAATAAATAAACTTAAAAAAGGTTAAAAATAAATAAATAAATAAATAAGAATATTGAAATTATGAAAAATCTGTGTAAGCTGCCTAACACTAGTCCAATTCTGTTGCAATGTGTATAATTTTTACCACTTTACATAATTAACAAGTTCATGCAAAACTCAGTCATTCTATGTGCAAGATTAAAGTGAAGTATTTCAAGTATTACCAAAATATTATTCCTTAGACACTAGTTTAGAAAAGCCTATTCTTCTCTTCAGGTTAAATAACCCACCCACCCCCCTTCATGCTTCACCGTGAATCATGTACCCAGCCTTGCAATTACTTCACTTGCTTGCCTGTGGAGCTTTTACTGTTTATTTTTTCTCATCCTAAGAAGCTAACACTAGATGCAGTTTTCTAATGAGAGAGTCTGAGTTGTTGAGGGATGCTGCTTTTAATATGAAACAAACATTCACCACCCATATTCAGTCTTGGGTTTACCACGCCTGTCTCCACACGGCTACCGTCCATCCCTCATTCTCTTCCTGCCAAGTACAAGGCATCTCGATGCTTTACTCTCCCTTCTCATTCAAATGAATGAGTCCTGGCCTTATGACCATGTGATTCTCACAGTTTACCTTTGTCTTTAACAAAAGTGTCTACTCCATACTTATGTCTAATTCAGGTGGCTTATACTTGCCCATTTTCTCCCATTTCTCATAATAATTTTGAATCTTTGTTGGCTATTTTACTGCCTGCTTATTGGTCTAAAACCAATAATAGGTCATCTATTATGAACATAATTTTCCACCCTTTACTCATGTCACTGATCAAAAGATGTTTAAAATTCACCATTTCATGTACAGCATTATGTTCAGTTTGAGATGAACTCGGATATATAAAATGTTCCGATTTGGACTGAAAGAAACACAACCACAATGCTATGCTCTGTCACAGAGACTGCTCACTAAATATTAATTGCATTACGATGGCCATTTAGGAGGAAAGCACTCATAATACTTGATTTGGGAATAAACATACCTTTATTTAGGCAATGATAGAAAACTAACCTCCCATTATTTACTCAATAAGCACTGTCAGTTAGTATTTTTATTGTTCATTTATTTTCATTCCCAAGCACATTTTAAAAACTAGACTTGATTAATAATTTAAAATATTACACTATGCAGTAGCATTTGGATACTGTATTAAAGCATTAAGGAAACATCTAGATAGGGGATAGGAAAAACAGCAATGTATTCATCCTCTATCACCACTGAACTGTATTCTAGCATTTTGGCCACTATGTACAGGAAGGAATGCAACAAAAACAACTGGATAAAAATTTCTAGCTAATGCAAGAATATTATAAACAATCTTTTCTTCTATATCACTGTCCATGAGCCATATAAGGAAAAATGTCTCTTAGACCACAATAGGAGCAAAGTGTCTGCTTGCCCTAAGTGACTAAGTTTATATTTAAGGACAATGTGACTCTTGAAGCCCTTCAAGTTTCTCTTTTCACTTTGGCCACTAGGAAACTCAGAGGCAATTTACAGGCTACTTTTATTTACTATATAATAATTGTATGAATTTTGATAAGTTACTTTAGATCCTATTCTGAATAAGAGACCTATGAGTAGTATTGTGGTTTTTAATGGACTAAGTTAAATATGATCCCTGAAAGAGCTCTCACTGGCTTTGTTGTTTGGCTGCACAAATCGCGTAATTAGAACTAACATCACATGTTATTTCAAATACTGAATTAGGGACTCTACAATTCCTTCCTCCCTATCCAAGACTACTTTGATGATTGGTGAAGTTTACTGAAGAATCTTGAAAGAACACTTTTACATAAATGTTAAGGAAGGCATAAAAAATGCTTTTGATTTGTGCGTACAGTATAATAACCCAGCACAGTGTCTGAGTCAGAGCTGCTGGGGTGTGGGCTTCCTGGGGTGAAGCATATTAGTCCATTTATTCTGCTAGCTGTCTGAGGCTCTGTCTTTCACAGTGGATTGGCCTGTATTGTAGGAAGTATGGCATCAAGGGTCTATGTGGTTTTGTGTGTGACTGTCACATCCCAAGTTCTTTCAATCATCGTTTGATCTATTATTTCTGTTATTTTTTTTATGAGACTAAGCATGTACCAAGATTTAGTACAAAAAGATTTTTTTTAAAAAAAAGGATTCCTCTCAAAAACTCAGTAGAAACTGGAAACTACAAACTAGCTGCCCCAATAGATCCAACTGGTTTTGTCAAACGTTTGTGCCCATTTAAAGATTTGCACTTTTTATGTTCACTCAGACAAGCAGGGCAAAGGATGTAGGTCTGGCTGTTATGGTAAGCACTGACCTCTCTAACAGAGCAAAATTCCAAGCATAAAGGTTGAATAGTCATTGGAGGTTTCCTGTATCCCACGATTCATACTGTATTTTACTGACCAACACTTGAACTGCATACGAAAACAGATTGTAAATGTAAATATTATGTAAAACGTTTCTTTAAAAAAACAAGCTGCTGCACCCAGCAACAGCTGCCTGAAAGGATGCTTAGTGGTAATAAATGGGGTGACTGAGTTATGGCAGCCAAGAGGCTGGAAATGAAGATATGTACCACAAAGACAAAAGCCAATACCTGTGCTGGGTGGTGAAGAACCCCATGTTGTTACTTACAGCTGTGATGTGAAATTCCAAGAACCAGAGTATTTGAAAGCCATTTAACATTTTAAAAGCTCTAGATGGTAAAGGTTAACTTCCCTGATGATTCATCAGGACTGTCTTGTTGAAAGTGGCGGAATTTACAAGCACAAAATAATAGCTGGCAGGGGAAAGTGCCCAAATGAAAGAGAGAGGCAGAATCCATCTATAGCCAGGATACCAAGCCTCAGACACAGTATTCCTTGGCATGTGGAAGTAATTCAGAGATCAATGGGAGTAATATATTGCTTTTTAGCCCAGAGGAGAACAAGGCCACATTCATGTTATTGAGGAATGGAGAGTCTTGATTTCTCCAAGTGATTAGCCTATAAAAGGAAGACTGCTCTATTTATTAATGTAAGAACCTAGCATTATTAGAGGCTTAAGGGCAAAAATCCACTGTGAGTCACGGGGAAAAAAACCTTCCCAGGAAACCATTGATCAATAGTACTATATTTACCTAAAGTTTTATGTTTGATGACAAACACAGTCCATAAACGTCATTTGGTAATTTGCATTGGTAAAAATTATTGGCCAAAAGTCACACTTGGGGCACACATGCTTCCAAATGCCACATAATTTGCTATAACATGTCTTCATATTTATAACTATGCTGGATGTCCCCATTAAGACCCAATAAATCACTTCTCCACACCACTGATTATGAAGATTTTTCTTCATTAGGGTAACTTTCAATCATACAAAGGTTTCCAAAGTTCATATTTTTAAGTCAGAAAAATATAGTTGTATTTCTCACTGAATGATCTCAAGATCACTAAGGTCTGAAACAGACATGAAGCTACATATTTACTCAGAAAACCGTAAATTTAATGAGGGACAAATTGCACAGGGTCATCTTTTCCCAAATGATAACACAGGAAAACAAAATCTTAGCTTACTGGGATATTTTGATCATTAAGGTAATGTGAACAATGGGGCACCTGGGTGGCTCAGTCAGTTAAGTGTCTGACTTCAGCTCAAGTCATGATCTCATGATTTGTGGGTTCGAGCCCCAGATCAAGTTCTGTGCTGACAGCTCAGAGCCTGGAGTCTGCTTTGAATTCTGTGTCTCCCTCTCTCTCTGCCTCTCTCTCTCTCTCTCTCTCTCTCTCAAAAATAAGTAAATATTTTTTTAAATGTATTGAAAAAATAATGTGAATAATCAATCATAACCTATTGTATAAAATAAAAATCCATGAGTTCATACTGGTTAAATTAATGAATGAAGTAGAAGGGAAAGCTCTTCCTTATATAGGAATGCCAACTAATAAATGTAGAAGTAATGATACAATTAGAAAACCACTGTTTGGCAAGCACCACTATAATAAATGACTCAGACAAGAATCTTCAATGGATGCTAAAAATACTGACTGAAAGCCTCATAAGAAATAAAATGTCGGGGTGCCTGGGTGGCTCAGTTGGTTAAGCGTCTGACTTCAGCCGGGTCATGATCTTGTGGCTAATGAGTTCAAGCCCCGCATCGGGTTCTGTGCTGACAGCTCAGAGCCTGGAGCCTGCTTCGGATTCTGTGTCTCCCTCTGTCTCTCTCTGCCTCTCTCCCACTCACACTCTGTCTCTCTCAAAAAATGAATAAACATTAAAAAAAATGAAAAGAAATAAAATGTCTACAGTCTCAAAGATACTTATTAACAATATTTTTTAATAACTTCAGTGGAGAAAACTGACAGGTATCACCTTAACCAAGTGAGAATGTTCACATCACCAGTAATGAGACAAGTCAGTATCATGAGACTCTCTGAACATGATGTTTTCAGATGAATCAGCATCTCTCCTGTGGCATTCCTACCAAAAAATGCAAAACTTGAATCTAATCATTGGGAAACATTAAAAAAACAACAACCATAAGTTGAGAAACAGTTTATAAAATATAGGCCTATGGTCCTCAAAAATGTCAAGGCTGTGAAAAACCGAAAAAAAAAAAAAAAAAGAAAAAAACAAAAGACTGAAGAACTAATGCATATTGAAGGAGTCTGAAAAAGTATGTCAACTAAATGCAGTGGATGATCTCGAATTGGACCCTGGACCAAAAAAGAAATGAGACATCACTAAGACAACTTGAGAAATTAAAATAAGGTTTTTAAAATAAGGTTTTTAGATTATAGCATTGTATTAATGTTAATTTTCTAATTTTGATCAATGTACTGTGATTAGGTAAGAGAATGCTCTTGCTTTTTTGAGAAATACACAATGAAGTATTTAGGAATAAGTGAGTATCATGTCTGCACTGTTTTCTCAAATGGTTCAGAAAAAAATTATATGCACATATGCTAAAGCCATATATTTTATACTATACACACATACAGAGAATGAAGAGAAGAGGAAAAGAGAAAAATTAAGCAATGTGGGATGAAGTATTAATATTTGGGGAATCCAAGTGAAACGTGTGGGAAATACTTTGACTCTCCTTGCAACTTTTCAGCATAAAATAAATGTATTAAAATTATATAGATATGAAAAGATGAAAAATATTGGCTTAATAATGAAACAGATTAATTAAAATATTATATATTAACTTCTAAGAGCAGTTAGCATGAAAAAAATACACAGCCACACGTATCAGTAGGGACAGATGCTGAAAACGTGTGAAGTGAAAGTCAAGTTACAATGTCACGGACAGTACAGTATCATTTATGTAATTTACAACATAAAGGTGAAACATTACTATGTTATTTAGTGAAATTCTTAATTTTTAAGCATGGGTACCCACATTTTAATTTTGCACTGAGCCCCATAAATTATGTAGCCCCACAAGTTGTTATCACACTTTCTTCCTTTTATAAAAAATAGCTGAAATAAATTAGCTATTTCTGGATAGCATACACCCAGGTGTTTACTGTGTTATTCTATGTACTTTTCAGTATTTCAATTATTTTTTTCAAGTTAAAAAGGATCTTTTCACAAGTTCATCTTAAGATGCTAATATAGCTTGTGGTGCTTAAAACTAGAAAAATGAAACAATACAATCTTGTATTCAGCACTGCAAAGTTGGGTTGCCCTAAACTAGAGTTTAGTTTAAAAGAGAAGTTCGTGGGCACCTGGGTGGTTCAGTGGGTTAAGTGTCTGACTCTCGGTTTCAGCTCAGGTCATGATCTCGCGATTGGTGAGATCAAGCCCTGCACAGGGCTCTGCACTGACAATTTGGGATTCTCTCCCTCCCTCTCTCTCTGCCTCCCCCTACCCCCACGTGTGCCTGCATGTACAGGTGTGCACACTCTCTCTTAAAATAAATAAATGTTTAAATAAATAAATAAAAGAGACGGTCTCTGATTAGGGCACTCTTCCTTTGTCTGAATCCTTTGTATTTACTTCTCTGCTGAAACATTACCTTTTCAAAAATTTCTTTAACCATCCCATCTACAATTCCTCCCTTCCTTCTTAGCCCATCACTCCATCCCCTCACTTTGTTTCTACCACAGCACTTACTATTCTCTGAAATCCTATCATCTATCTATATAGGTATACATATTATACTTTCCTTCATTAGAATATAAACCCTAGAGGCAAGGAGCTCTATGATTCCTTATTATTTCCATATTCCCAGCACCTGAAACAGGATTTGGCACATAGCAAGTATCTAATGTCCATAGGAAAAAAAATGAACTTAGAATGAAAGACAGAGACAAAGAGAGAAAGATTTGTAGAGATGGACAGAGACTTAAAAGTGTCCATCCTTTTGAAACAAGCTCAGAGCAAGATTTTCCAAGAGCCTGCAGGATGCATTAAGAGTGCAAAGCCACACTAGGAAGAAGCTAGTGATACCCTGGTCCTTGAAAATCACCCTCTCCAATCATGCCCTTAGGAAACATACCCTGGCAACAATCCTAAACAGAATTATGAGCTACCTCTTCAGGTGCAGCAACCTCTCTGGGTCATCGACTCTGGTCACCCCAAATCTTCATTGCAGGGTAGACTGTGAGGGAATTTCATCCTTGCAAGCCCACAAGGCAAAGACAGCTGCAAAGATGAGGGCCTGACATTTAATGCCACCTCTGTAAGACTAGAATTACCAGAGATCTCTAGAAGATTTGCACTTCTGTGTCTCTGCTCTTGTTCAGGCTACATCCTGTTTCTTACATCCCTGACCTCCAAGGCCTGACTTGAGCTTCCTTTCAGAAAACCCACCCTAACTACTGAAGCCCACTGTATAGTCAGGGTCGTGGAAGACCGGGTAAGCAAGGACCTGGAAGAGAAGAGTTTAAGAGAAGGACTGCTTACATACTCCATTGCAGGGGGTTGGGAACCATAAGCTAGTACAGCACAGAAAGGGTAATGACTGCTTCTTGGCCTGAAAGGTCAGAGCCCAGAGGGTGCTAACAGGGGTCATAGCAGGGAAGGGAGGAGATGGGATCTGACTCTCCTTCCTCCCTTTGATCTCCTCATTGGCTGAGCTCAACCAGAAGCAGAGGGTAGAAGAGCCTGATGTGGTTCTTACAGGAACTTCCCTGGCATGAAGCAGATGGAAGAAGACGTGAGAGTGGATCAGGGACAGGCAAACAGAGGAAACTCCAAATATTAACATTTATCTCTCTGTGTTCTAAACACTTATAACAGCGAATGCACAATTATATCCTCTCGTTAGAGTTCAATACTTGTTTCCTGTTTGCCAGCCTTGTCTCTTTCAGCTGCACTCAAGAGTCTTCAGGGGGAAGAAATAATATTTTATTTTTCCTGCATCCCCTAAAGAGATTATCATATGATCATATATCATAACATATAATCGTAATTTGGTGATCATATGATAGATTACAAAACGGTCTGTCAGATTTTCTGATATTAAAAATTACCTAAAAGCATCAGAATTTACAATACTCTGATTATATGTGATAGCAGTGAGTATCTCATTAATAGAGGCCAGGATTCTGTAGCAACCCATACACATTTCTACATAAGATGCAACATAACCTAGTAAGAAAGTAAATGATGAAAGTAGTTTGCTATTTAACAAGAAAAATGCATTATCTGCTCCACAAAAAGCATGAAAAAAATTCTGTTGGATATTTATTACTTGGCCATTATATGAAAATATTACAGAAATAAAAACCTTAGGAGGAGGAAAATATCCTAACAAATTCTTATAGGACTGAATAGTAATACGCTAGTGCACAATCAATTCTGATATAAAAAAGGGGGAAAGAAAAAAAAACCCAGCTTTTCTCTTTCAGTGTATTTTTCTAAAGGGAATAAATAATTTACTGTTCCTTCAACCGCGCAATTGTCTCCTATTATCTGAAAAATATATTCTGGTTGCAGTTACAAAACAAAATATAGAGCGATTTTTTTCTGACTTGCCCATTAAATTTCTGTATATCTTTTGATTATGAGCATGATAACTCAGAAGTCGTAAAGAAAAGTTTTTTGAAACACCATCATTTTGCTTTGGAGACTATGAAGAAAAGGCAATCAATCAAAGTTTGAAACATCCTGGAAATATCTTGGGCATTTAAAATAATTTGTAATAATTTAAATTGGACTACTTCTACATCACATGTCACACCCTTAAAAATCTACTAATGAACATACCCTTGGCCCCATTCCTCATTCTTTAGACATTCTGGAGGTCAGAATTACGGACAAAGTCACCATATACAATGTTCCACCCCTGCTTTCCACAAAAATGGTGCCACTATCAGAAAAGCATCTATTCTGGCATCAGTGTTTGTAATATTAATTGCTCTGGTCTTTAAATCAATCTTACAACTTTGGTTGTTACATTCATTCATTCATTCATTCTAACAACAAATATTTATGAGGTGACAGGGACAAACATAACACACATAAGCATTAGGTGACTGCCATAAGAAGTGCTAACCTAAAGCCTACCTCATAAAAGTGGTATTTAAGTGCAGTATGAAGGAGAAGTACAAGGATTACTTAAAACCAAAGACTAATAGAAGCGGCTTCCAATGACAAACTTTACACGTACTTTAGTCTTGTTTCCAAACGTTATAAAAAAAAAAAAATAGAGCGGCAATGAAAATACTGAATCTGGTAGAAAAAGTTTAGTATGAAAACTGAACTTGGATACCTTCACCCCTACTTTGTAATCTAAAACCACTTTTACACAAAACCACTAAGTCCCCCAGTGGCATCGCAGAAAAGGTGATTTTCACATGGGGCATGAAAATGCCTGGCTCTTGTGGTTTGAAAAGCAGGAGGTGCTATCAATCCTAATCATTATTGTTATTGCTTTATGATGTATATTAGAGATTGCTGTCTGGTTTTTATGAATATAGACAATAATCATTAATCCCCAAGAGCAGTGCAGAATCATTTTCCTGCACTGCAGTGTCTTCCCTCATAAAGGACATAGATGAAGAACATTTGGGGCACCAAATTCTTTTATGGAAGATCCAAGAGCATAAAGCTATTAATGTTTATCTCAAGTATAATTACCATACTTCTCACATCAATGCCCACAGTTGAACACATCAATTAAAACTAGATGCATAATTTTCATGTTTTAAATTAATTTAATTGTGTGGAGAAGATGTGTTGTATGCCCTCCTACTATATATACCTTTCAAGAGGCATTCCTTTGCCAGTTCTAGAATGGGCTGTAGAATATGGGATGGTTCCTTCTATGAAATAAGCCAATCCCCTGGGCGCTTGCTGTCAAGATCAGAGCAGCTATGCCTATTCAGAGCATTTTTGGTCTAACAGGTGAACTTTGTTCATATTAGAAAACTACTATCAAGTTCAACTTACCTATAATACCTTTTATAAAATGATTACTCCTTATTTAAAAAAGTTTCAAACTAATTAATCTCTTTCTTCCCCGTACTCATAGTAATTCCTTTAAGGCAAAGGTTAAAAGTAATACAATTCCCCAAATTAAAACCAAAGTAAGTGGAACACAGAAAATAATAAAAATTAATGAAACAGAAAACTACAAACAGAAAAAAATCAAGAAAGCCACAAGTTGGTTCTTTAAAAAGATAGACAAAATTATAACCACCTAGAAATACCAATAAGGATTTTGAAAAAAGAAAGCAAGAAAGAAAGAAAACCGGAACGATCGATCTTAAGAATAAAACAGTGGACATACTACACATTGTACAAAAAATTAAAATCATAATGAGATATTATAAACCATTTAAGCCAATAAATCTGACAATGTAGATGAAATAGATTCATTTAAAGACACAACTTACCAAAACTGACATAAGAAGAGATTGAAAATCTAAAGAATTCTGTATCTGTTAAAGAAACTGAATTTGTAATTAAACATTTTTTCTAAAAGAAAACTCCAGGACTAAATGTGTCCACTGTTAAGTTCTTCCCAGAATTAATGAAAGAGATAATATCAATCAGACACAATCTTTTAGAAGACAAAGGGGGAAAATACTTTCCAATTCATCATATGAACTCATTATAACCCTGGTATCAAAACCAAACACATTATAAGAAAAGAAAGTTACAGACCAGAATCTCTCACAAACATCAACATAAAAAAAAAAAACTTTAATAAAATATCACTAAATTACCCAGAAATATATAAAAAGGATAATATACCATAATCAAGGAGAGGTTATTCCAGGAATAAATGGTTGGAAATAAACCAATGTAGTTCATTATATTAACACATTAAGGGGGAAAACTCATATCATTTCAGCAGATGCAGAGAAAGTCTTTGACACATCAGTTTATGTTAAATACATAACCCATTTATGAAACACCCATTTATGCAAAAATCTTTCAGCAAACTAGGAACAGAAGAGCACTTCCTCAGCCTGTAATGGATGTCAAAAAGTAAAAAGTCTATAGCTAACAACACTTAACAGTAAAATATTAAATGTTTCCCCCTAAGGTTGGGAACAAGGCAGAAATGTATAATGTGTACTTGTACCACTTCTATTCAACATTTTAATGGAGGTCCTAGCCAGTCCAATCAGACAAGCAAGAGAAATAGAAGGCATACAGACTGAGAATGAAGCAGCAAAACTCTCCTTATTCAGTGATGACATGTTATGTATATAAAAAGTCAGAATGAATCTACAAGAGAACTGCTAGATCTTATAAATGAACGCAGCAACATTATAGGATACACAGTCAATATATTAGCAACAAAAAGGCTAAAAATACTATTTACACAAGTATCAAAAATATCAAGTACTTGGGGATTCATTTAACAAAAGTCATGTAAGATCTTTGCCCTAAAAATTCTAAAACATTGCTGAGAGAAACTAAAGAAGACCTAAATAAGTAGAAAGATACACTATGAATGCACGCATTGAAACACTCAATATTATTAAGATGTCAATTCTCCCCAAACTGATCTAAAGATTCAATACAATTCCAGTCAAAATCCCATCAGGCTTTTCTCAAAAGAAAATGTGCAAAAATACAATGTGAGACAATCATGGACCCAACATAAAAGCTATAACAAACAAGGTATTAGAAATGGTGAAAAGAATACATCACCTTTGTTCCTACTCATTCTTTCTAGTAATCCATAATCTTAGTCTAATTATGAAGAAAATGTCAGACATAACCAAAGTGAGGGTTACTCTACAAAACCTATGGTGTAGTCTTCATAAGTGTCAAGTTTATAAAAGACCAGGAAAGGCTGAGGAACTATCAGAGACTGGAGAACACTAAAGAGTCATGACAACTAAGGCAATGTGGTGTTCTGGATAGGAACCTGGAACATGACAAAACATTAAGGGAGAAACTGGTAAAATCTGAACAGAGTCTGTACTTCATGAATTGTACCGATGTTGATTTCTTAATTATGATAATTGTACAACGGTCATGGAAGATGTTAACATCAGGAGCAGCTGGGTGAAGGGTATACAGCCACTTGATGTACTACTGTGCAACTTTCTATAAATCTAAAATCATTTCAAAATAAAAAAAAGTTTTTAAAACACTATCAGAACAACACCTTCATGAAGGTGAAGTAGGGAAAGATTTCTGAGAGTAGGAATTTTTCTTAGAAAGGAATAAACATAAAAGAACAAAAATGAGGGATGCCTGGGTAGCTCAGTTGGTTAAGAGTCTGACATTGGCTCAGGTCATGATCTCACAGTTCGTGTTACAGTTCGTGGGTTCAAGCCCCATGTCAGCTCTATGCTGACAGCTCAGAGCCTGGATGGAGCCTGCTTCAGATTTCATGTCTCCCTCCCTCTCTGCCCCTCCCCGGCTCATGCCCTGTGTCTCTCTCTCAGAAATAAACATTAAAAAAATTTTTTTAAAGAACAAAAATGATAACTTAGATCTCATCACAATTTAAAATGTTCATCAAAAAGTACCATCAAGGGGCACCTGGGTGGCTTAGTTGGTTAAGCTTCCTACTCTTGATTTTGGCTCATGTCATGATCCCATTGTTTGTGAGTTTGAGTCTCACATCAGGCTCTGTGCTGACAGTGTGGAGCCTGCTTGGGATTCTCTCTGCCTCTGTCTGTCAGTCTCTCTCTCTCTCTCTCTCTCTTTCTCTCTCTCTCTCTCTGCCCCTTCACCCACTCTCCCTCTCAAATAAAAAAATTTTCTAAAAAAGTACCACCAAGAGGGGCGCCTGGGTGGCTCAGTAGGTTAAGCATCCAACTTCGGCTCAGGTCATGATTCATTGATTCAAGTCCTGCATGAGGCTCTGGGCTGACAGCTTAGAGCCTGGAGCCTGCTTCAGATTCTGTGTCTCCCTCTCTCTCTCTGCCGCTCCCCCACTCATGCTCGCTCTCTCTCTCTCTCTCTCTCTCTCTCCAAAATAAACATTAAAAAAAATTTTTTTAAGTACCACCAAGAGAATAAACAGATAATAAACAGCCACAGAATGGGAGGTAATATCTGCAATCCAATCTGAAAAGTAACTTCCATCTAGAACATAAGAAGCACTCTGGTACCTAATATACAACAATAACATCACAAAAAAGGCAAAAGACTTGAAGAGCCACTTCACAAATGACGTTTAAGCAAATTGCCAATAAACACATTGGAAAGCATTCAACATCATTTCCATCTGGGGAATGCAAATTAAAACCACAATGAGATACCAACAGTCACCTACTAAAATGATTAGATGAAAAAGACTAACACCACTAAATGTTGAGGAGGATGTGCAATAACTGAACTCCTCAATACTGTTGGTCAAGTATAAGATGGTGCATTTTGGAAATCTCTTGCAGTTTCTTAAAGTAAAATATGATCTACTCTATAACCTACCAATTCCACTCCTAGGTATTTATACAAAAATCAAACCATAGGTCTACAAAAAGCTCAGTGCTACAATGTCCATAGCTATTTTATTCATAATAACACAAACCTCCAAATAGCCTAGATTTCCATCAAGGAATCAATCTACTGTGATACATTCATACAGTGGATTACTCCCCAACAATGGGGGGGAAAAAGGAACCACTGCTACAGGCAACAATATGGATGAATCTCAAAAATGCTATGTTAAGTTTAAAAAAAAAGCCAGGAATAAAAAGAATATACTGTATGATCCCATTTCTACAAAATTCTAGAGTGCGTAAAATCAGATCGAAGCGGGCCAGGGAAACTGACTGGAAGGTGGCATGGGGGATGATGCCTTTAGCCTTTGCATTTATCCTAACAGACTGAAGGTGTATTTAGTAACTGAACATGCCACTGCATGCAAACTATACCTCAATTAACAAAAGGGTAACACAGTTCCTAAGAATTGAGAACAATGGTCAGTTCTTGAGTTAACATGTTTTTGTTGTTTTTTTGTGTTTTTTTTTTCCCTTTATGCCTAGGGTCTCTCCTGTCTCTGGGGATGAAAGAAGCCTTTTTCATAGTTTCAGTCTTTTGGCCACTTCTTTGGAATGGTGGTCATATTTTTTTGCCTAGACTGCTGGAGCTTTCAGCGAGGGCAAGCTACTGCTCTGCCAGTTGTCCCTGAAATGCTTCTCAAATGTAATGTAGTATATTCGTGCACGTGCTATTCATTCCCAACACACCCATCCACAGCATCAACCTCATAAATGTCTCACATTTTACAAACTTTAGAAAAGAACAGACAGTTCCACCACCACCCCTCCCTTGGAAGAGTTTTAAACCACCATGCCAAATATAATGTGTTTTAAGCAAATCTTTCTTTCCCCACAGGAAGCATGACAGTAACCTAGCTCCATTTTAGATATGACAATATAGAGGACACCTGAAAATAAGAGAGAACTGGGTCTCTTTTTAACCTTGGTCTACCAGGGTCTTCTCACAGTTGCCATCTTTTCAAACCAAATGCCAAGTTGCTCAGTTAAATGGCTTCTCAGGGATTTGTGGGATTGTGTGTACCAAGTGTTGATAAGGACTTTGGTCTGAACATTTGTGAAGCTTACCAGAGTACAGATTGTCAATTTCTAGATATAAGCTTTCAGTGCTAAAGGCATATGGAATATCTGCAAAGAAATATGCTTTGGCCTCAAGAATCAGCAACTACTTTATTTCACATTCTACCAAGGGATGCTTAAGAGCCGTAATTATGAGTTCTGTAAACTCAGAAGTTAATTTGTATTTTTGCAAGAGGGACAATTAAAGATGACTAGGATCTTCTGAATTCTAGCTGGGTGGAAAGTGAGGCCCAATGAATTCATTCAAAAGAGATAAAGCATAGTGACAGTAGTTGTTCAATGGCATATAAACATATCTACAATGCTGACTGTGGAAATCATTTGAATCATATATTTTAAAGGACTTATTCCATAGTTCTTTTGCAATGAAAACTCAATTTTGCTTTGGAAAAAATATTCCTAAAATAGAAAATTTCAGCATCCTTGGTTTCTGAGATTTACATAGCTTAAAAATGGGGGCCTGGGGGAAGAGAACCTGCTGTGATCTACCCCAGTATGCAGGTAGTTAACATATTAAATGTGTCTGTTGCCTCTATAAAGTCACACCATAGAATTCGCTTTTAATGTTGCAATTCTTACAGTTCCAATGAAACCAAAGTAAAGAATAAGTGCAATAACAGCTATATATAAAGGGTAGGCATGTCTTGCTTTAAGAAACATCTCCGCTTTCAGGCTACAGAATAGGCAAGAGAGAATTACAGCAGATGGCTTAATGCAGGTCTACTGGGAATGAGTTTATCTATGAATCACCTTGCTAGATATGACCCTCATAAGAAGATCAGGCCCTTACCCAATTCAAGCTATGCTCTGTAGGTTTGTTATAACAGTCTTCCCTTGAGCTTCCCTATCCTGTCCTTCCACTATTAATAAGTACCACTGAACAAACTTTTGTGTGCTATATTAGATTGGGGATTGAGGAAATTTCTTTTTCCCTGTAAGATACGGTCCCTGCCTCAGGGATTTACGTTTTTTGGAAAGAACACACACACATACACACACCACAGAATAATGCAATTCCTCCTCCTTCCGCTGGCACAAATCTTACACATTCTTCAAGGTTCTACTTGTATATCACTTCCTTTGAGATGTTTTCTTATAGTCCCCAAAGAAATCAACCTTCTTAGTCACATCACAACTTATATCTCTATTATAGCTCTTATTTGATCCCAGTATGATGCATAGTTTATGTCTAATGCACACAGTGTAGTGTATATTTCTATTCTTCTTTGAATTCTTCCCACAGTGCTTACTATAGCAATTTGTATACAGTTAGTGCTCACTAAAAGTTGAATTCCTGATCTTTTCATTGAAGTTTAGAATATGTAAAAAGACTGTCATTAACAAGAAGGTGAAGGAGTGAATATCCTTTAATTACTATCACCTTTCCTCAGTCTGCCATATTATATAACAAACTCAAACTTCACTTTACCTTTGCTTATCGCTATAAATTTAACATTAATCTGGCAAAAATAGCAACATCAGGAGGTCACTCCATCACATGCTATGTTTCAGATTTAGAAACTATTAAACTGACACATAAAACCCAAAGTGCTATTTCATCAACTTAATTTTCCCGTGTCCATACACTCCAAAAGGGAATTTCTATTTTAGAAGTATGCCATCAAATGCAAATGACTAAGGTTTTTATTATTAATATTATTGTTATTACAGATTTTCTTTCCTTTTGCTCATACTGATTCAGTCAAATTTACTTCAGGCTTGGCACAGATTGATCAATCTCTATTTGTTTTAAGCTCAATAATATTTTCCTACAAAATATGTTTTTATTATAGATAAACACAAGCTATTCCAAGGAATGATTCTTGTTGCCCCCAGAGCATGTTCTAGGAACTTATGTATGTTGCTTTTGATCTCCAAGGACCACATATCGATGTCTTGGGTTCTCAGCAGACAGTATAGCACTGGTACTTAGTAGGAACTCAATAAACATTTACAGAATGGATGTCCTACATTCAGTCTTGGGCATATGAAAAGACAACTAAAACATGAAGAAAGAAAGTATGCTGAAATCTCAGCCTTCCACTACCTTCAACTTTCCTTTCTGTGCTTCTCCAGGGGCCCACTCCCTGCCACCCCTGAGGCTGTCCTGGTAGACCGAGCAGTTCAGAAGTCAAGCACAGGTGGAGAGTACACACAGAACAAGACTGGAAACCCCAGGTCCTGACGTCAGCTTAGCACACAGAAGACATACAGTAAACAGCACGTATTATCCCAAGGCTCACAAGCTGAGCTTCCACTCCCAGAGAGCTGCTTTATTATCAGGGAATAAACCAAGGTCTCACGACTATGGATGAGAAACTGATAATGTTGGGTAAGATGATGTCCCTTTTAAGCTATAGGCAACCATGCAGCCTTTTAATTAATATCTGCAGAGGCTGGGTGATGTATGAAATTGCTGAATCACTATATTGTATACCTGAAGCTAATACAACACTGCATGTTAACTACACTGGAATTAAAATAAACTAAAATAAAAATAAAGGCAACCTGAAAAAAATTATCTGCAAAGGCTGCTCATAGGAAAATGGAATCACCACTTGTACATTCAGTAAACATTTATTGAGTCCCAATTCAGCTGTGTGAGGAGCTGAGGATACAAAAACCAATAATTTGTGGGCCTCAGTCTTCATGGAGTAACCTGCCATAAGGTTACTCCAGTCATAACATAAACCAATAAGTACAAGATCAGACCTATATATATACGTGTGTGTGTGTGCATATATATATATATATATATATTTTTTTTTTTTCCAGGCATACACACACACACACACACACACACACACGTATATATATGCCTGGAAAAGAAACGCAGCTAGTGAGATCGAGCGAGCGAAGTGCAAACACATGAGTACAAGAGCATAAAAGGAACTGAAACAGCACTACTGAGCCCACCTGCCACTCTGCCGGAAGCACATATGTCTAGAGGACACTTGGAGGGACAGCTGGGGACCTGCCGCTCCACATTCAGGTGCAAGTTCTACATGCTTCTCATTTCCCTACTCTGAGCTGGTTCTATTGTTTAAGGATGCATATTTTTTTCATATAACAAAATCTTGAAAGTCAAAGCACCCACTTTACACATTATTAATTTATATATACACAGGATAGAGTACTGGATACATTAGAACAGGTATCAACTGTTTTTTTTTTTTGTGGGAGATTTAGGGCATCTCAAGGACAATTTTGATTAAGTGCAATTTTTATCTCATACCCCAACTTCTAATCTAATGGCTCCACTGGCTTTGCAAAGTGCTTCAGACACACAGGACCCAGATGAAGGGGCAAGCTTGATGCACCTGCAGGGTTGCCAGGGATTACACATGATTTATGCTTGTTTATTATTCAACAACTTGCTCTAAAAACACCATACACACTTAACAACGTTTCCGTTGATCTCTTTCTCAGAACCTGATTTCTTTCCTCTGCATGTATTAACAAATCAACAATAAAAATGAAATTTCTGAAGTCAAACCAATCAGAAATATTGCCCACAAATGTAAATCTCCCAATAATCTAAACAAAAGCATCACAGCCTATATGCTAATCCCAGTTAATTTCTACTGAGTCTCCTAGCAGCTCCCCTGGTCTCACACAGGCTCCAGTGCATAAGCTGATGTGCAAGGGGCTACTGGGATTCTCTTAAGAGTGGACCCCTGCCTCCTTGAGGGGAAAGAGTTGAAAGCTGAATCACTCATCTCCCTGCTTCTCCTCATGCCCCTACATGTACAAGCCAATACCTGCTTAGAAAAGTCAAAAGCTCAGAAAGATGAGTAATTAAACCATTTTCCAAAGATTTACAAATGAGCCAGAAGCAGTCCAGCCCCACAGCCTCTCCAGAGCTCTAAACCTTAAAAATACTAAAGTTTTCTAATCAGAGCACCATGAATGTATACTGAGAGACTACAGAGCACGTGGGAGGCTATTTCATGCTTCAGAGCCTGCAAAGCTATTGTGGGACAGATGTACTAATATGGGAAAGAAAATTAAAGTTTAATGGTAAATAACCTCACAAAAACCTCAGAATGGTAGCTAAATAGCATTATGTAAGTCTTTTTAATATGCACAGGATCCTTCCTTGAATATAAGCTTCCGAAGGTTCTGTGTCCTATAAATATTTGCAAGTCGAGACTGATATTTATAGGTCATCTTCACAGAACATACTCACCTAATTATATTTATATAATGAGAACAAGCTGGACTTTGTTTGCCAGTATCAGGTGGAACTTGAAAGCTACCACTGATAAAAGAATCTTCCTTCAAAAGCTCAGTAACTGTATCTGCATAAACTTTTTATCATATCACTCTTTTACCATATCATGGAGGCAGGCCTTGGCGATGTGCTGAGTAAAGCCACCCCTGTGGCTTGTGATGGCCCCAACTTCAATTCATTTAAACAAAGAATTGCATCAACCCGGCTCTTAAAGGACCTGTCAAATTAGTGTGACCCATTCAGATCAACTCTCTTGCAGTTGCCACAGCCTTTAACTATAAGAACTCTGATCACAAAACACCTTGCACAGCAGTGTCTACATAAAAATCACATATATGCCGCAGAAACCAAACTTTCAGGATGTGGATTAAATGCTGCATATTAAAGCCGCTTTTTACAAAAGCACAAAAATATTTTAGACCAGTTCAATGCTTTTCAGGTTATGATTTAAGAAATGGTATGGGTAAATGTCAGTAAAAACTCAACCAATTAGGTTACATAATAAAAATTAATTAAGTCCATGGGTCGACTCCATTCAAGAAGAAAAAAGGATATATTCCTCCATTTCATCATAAGTCTAACTGCCTACTTCCCTCAGTATAACTTCATGTTAATTTTATGTTAACCTCTGTTATTTTTTTTAAAAAAAATCTGGTTTCTTGTTCCCCAGGACTTCTCACATGAATCATCTGAAAAAAACAAAAAACAAAAAACAAAAAACAACACCTAAAGCATATCTTTTTGCAGAAAAATGCCTTCTTGGAACAAAGCATTTTCTGACATCACACTGCATTGGCCTTACTTGATTTAAGTTCATAGTATAATAAAGTAAAAAGAAATAAAAAATGTTAAAATAAACATGTATTGAGTATAACATTTTACAACCAAAATACCTTGAAAATAGCATTTCTAAGCAAATGAAAAGCTGGAATGCCAACAAATATCTGAGAATGAGTATCATTTTAAAATATAGTTTGACATGTCTGGTGAAGGAGAACCAGGGGTAAATTCATTATCATGCATTTAGAATTTCTATTTTATTTAAATGAACATCTGACTTCTTTTTATGTTTCAAATTCAGGAAAGCAGAAAATCCCAAGATATTAAAACCAAGTATTTCCTGGATTATATAAAGACTGCCACAGACCTGCATACGAGCATCTCTCTAAACTTTAAGAAACTGCTGACTCTAGGCTAAGAGAGTGTTCGATGCCCAGGTGAGGTCAAGAGGATAAGTTCAGTTTACCCAAATCCCATGTTTTCCCACCAGGAAATGATAAAAGAATGGTTCATATATGAAAAAAGAAATAAAACTTCATACTTCTTTTCCCAAGGATTACAATCTGTTGACAAGACAGATCAGCAGAGCTAAGCAAATAGCTGGTCCCGAGGAAGAGCCTAGCAGTGTTGCAGAGATGTAGGTACAAAGTTATAGGTGACCCTGAGCCTGCACTGTCAGCTATGTCTTCAGTGTGGCCCCTGCAGGCTGGTCCCCTCTGTTACAGAGTGCAGACTAAGCCCTGGCCCCAGCCATGGATACTATGTGGTCATCTGAATGTGCCAGGAGCTTGCTTTGAGAAGGGAGAAGAAAATTGTCTGGTAGGTGAGAGAGGCTACTCTCCCCTCCATCCAAGCCTCTCTCTCTCTCTCTCTCTCTCTCTCTCTCTCTCTCTCTCTCTCTTTCATTTAACTCCAACATTACTGCACTCTGGGACAAACCAGGCTTCTGATCAAAGGCAATCTGTGACTGAGGTTCAAACGTGTTGATTAATGCTTCTACCAGTGATGTAAATCCATGAGATGGGGAGACTAGCCTAAGGGCTTTTATATTTCTTTAATGCATTAGCCATTAATGGGTTAAATTTGCCAATGGGACCCAGGAAGCCAGTCCCAAAACACAAGCTCAAATATATGTACTTTCCGAACTATGGTTCTCAAGGACATGTTCCATTTCTATGAGGTTTTAATGAGACGAGATATCCATTTATAATGGCTCTCACAGCACACCTGGGTATGATTTAGTAACTTGCCTAAGCCTTTACAATACTAAAATATATATACATACATACAATACATATATACATATAACCAGCAGTTTAAGATTTAGAACTGAAATTCATATGAAAGAAGGTTTAGAGTCACAAAATGAGTCTTTGCTTTTTTAAACTTCATAACATTATAGATGGTTCATAGTTTTAAGACACAGAATAAGCATAGATTATCATGACCCTGGGATCAGTTTGCTTTTTAACAAAATCAACCAAATGATCAAATAAAAATAATGGCATACTCCCTGTCTCATTATTTTTGGTTGGCTTATGCCCTGAATATGACATGTCAGGATCTAAGAGTGATATTCATTGACTAGTTCATAAGCTTATAGTACCTGCTGAGATGTTAAGAAAGTGTATAGTTCTTTTTCTTGTATGGCCAAGAAACAGAATGGAACTTTCTGGTACAAAGCAAGAAGGATCCCAGCTTTGAGAACGAGTTAAGGTGTTGGAAAGACACTGATAGATTCTTTTCTTTTTTCATTTCAGTGAGTACTTAAAATCACAGTTAGTCATGGAACACTGTTTAAAGATCACTATGATAATTTTGTTACTGTTTCATTTATATAAACATATATTCATTATATAAACATATATAAGTAAAAATAATTTGTATTGCAAGCTTTGCTATGTACTCTCCTCAGTCAATGGGAACCCCAAAGAAAAATGTTAAACAGCACAGTCTTGGTGACTGTAGAGGTAAGGTTCATTTATCTTTCCTAAGTTAGCACTACAATCAGGGTATAGATGAGGCAGCTCACTCTGCTTATTTTTCTTCACTAAGAAAGAACATTTCAGAACATATCTTTCTTCATTCCAGATTTTATGCTGATTTAAGAAAACAAGATTTGGAAGCACAGCACCCTCCAGTTATATGAAGCAAGTAACAGCCACCAACAAGAGAACTGTTCTCCTCCACAGGTGTCCCCTGTGTCATTGGCCTCTCACACATGGCATCCACCACAGCACTGCTGGGAAGGGGCTAGTCAGACAGTGCTGACTTTCCTTACTTGGGGGACAGTATTGTACCTCGAACACTGTGTCACCTTACAAGCTGTCTATCTGCCCAGCTAAACTGTAGGAACTAGGTGGGCAGGGACTGCATCTTGCATTAATCTGTGTCTGGCAGGTACAAAATGAACTTCAATGTTAGTTCCATACTCTCAGAATCAGAGAATGTATTTCAAAGTTTAAAAGGCTACATACATAGAGAAGCAGCAAGGTCAACATTTTCCATAGGGCCCTGTGGACTCATCAGTTAATCATATTTTCCAATTAATTTTCCATAGTGCTCCATAGATCTTCTTGTTTTACTCCTGATCATAATGTACAGCTGCAATAATGTGAGGTTTTTAAATTGATGTTAAATAAGCTCCTAGAAGTTGCATTGCAATGAAGTCATTTCATAGAAAGGCAAACTAGATTTGGTTGTCAGAAAATAAATATATGTATGTTCATCATTAAAAGAGATTTATCTTTCCAGAAAGGAGAGTAATGGAATAAAGAAGGTGGTAAAGAAATTCTGAGCTCTATACAACTAGTGATGTATCTCACCTGAGGTCTTTATCAGAAAAACACAACATTCTGAATATTAAAGGTTTAAGGTAAGTTGGAAGTTCCCTTGAGGACCTACCAAGAAAGTAATAAGCTTAAACCAGAGGTGGCAGTATTTAGGTTAAGCATTTGAAAGACTCTTAAAACACGAGACCTGATAGCTGGCAGAACAGATAGCTAAAGATGGCTGGAGGTGTTTCAGAATAGGACAGTCTCAGGAAGGAAGCAGCTTCAACTCTAGTGTCAACCCCAGCTAAGCAGTATGACCTTCCCTTGGTCCTCTGACTTCCTCTGCATAAATGCCCACCTTGCACTTGCAGCTTGGGGAGGTGCCACCAGCATCTCTAGGCAAGCCAGAAATCCCCACAAATGGGTTCAGAAAAACAGCACAAGGAATTGAAAGGGGCCCTGTGTACAATATGACGCACTGAGTAAAGAATGCAACCCTTGTCCAAAGTCTCCCCATATTAGAAGCTGGACTCCTGAAGCTTCTCTATACCACAGCCCCCACATACCCTCCATAATGATAAGAGACAGTGCTGTCTAGATCAAGTGTGTGGTCTCCTTTAATTCTATGGTTTGACCTTTCACACTAAACTATAAACTGGGCATTTTCAGGTCTAGAAGAGGAATACATTGTGTGAGTTTTCATAAAGTTCTGAATGTCAAAAGTTTCTGAGAAGACTCCTCTGTGACCCAGCATATAAAAAGATACAAAGGCAATTCCTTAAAACAATACAGGGACCTACAGAGACACAAAGGGCTGCATATGTACCCTTCAGTGCCTCACAGGCAGCTAAATACAGCCAAAGGGAATCACTTCTCAGGTAATAGAGGTGCAGGGCAGGACAGAGAAGGATGCCCTGCAGACCTCCACCCCTGGGATGGGACAAAGGGATGCCACGGGGCTTAATCCAATAGTGAGGGCTGCACTGGACCTAGACAGAACAAAAAGACAGATCCAGGTGGACTACTTGTACTAGGTACTACTTGTATCTAGACAACTTGTATTAGAATAGATGTTTACATATAACTTGTCACTGCGATGGGAATACTATTCCCTCTTCTCACCTGCCCCAGAGGGGAAGAAGCTTGCACTCCATTCCTGAGAAGGGGCCAGTTGCGAAGGAGCAATTCCAACCTCACTCAGCCTCACTTCCTCCCTTCCTATCACTGCCTAAGGGAGAAGAATCAATGCACGTTGGTCAGTCCGGTGCTTTGGATCTTTCTATGAAAATGTTGCACTTTTTATTTATTAAAGTACAGTTGACATACAATGTTACATTAGTTTCAGGTGTATAACATATTGATTCCACAATTCTATACATTAGGCTAAGTTCACTACCATTAGTATAGTTACCATTCTGCTACCATACAATGTTATTACATTTTTTTCTGTTCTCCTGCCATGCAGAAAACTAAGCAAGGCAGGACTTGCCTCTCAGGAGAAGATGCAGTTGTCTAGCACTTCCCAAGATTACTGGAACTGAATGTTTAATTCTGTGGAGAAGAAACACAGATCAAAGGCCACCTTCTGTAATCTACTTTATCAGCTGATATTCTGACATACATTTGACTGTCACTTGTGTCTTATTTCTCAATTAGTTCTAGATTTAGAAGGGGACAAAATGAGTGTGTTTACACACCTCTTTACGTGCCTCTTAACACTCCAACACCTTTATGTTTGAAAAAAGGAGGCTACCTAATGTTTAGCATTAGCAAGGGTATGGCAAATGTCCACTGTCACCTCCAGTATGTGTGGCATTCTTTTATCCTCAGCCATGGAGACATTTAAGTATCCCTCTCAACATGGTGTCCATGCTGACAGTCACCACCAATAAACTGCCACCACAACATGAAATATAGCTTGCTATCTCAGACATTTGCATGTTGGACACTGGCTATGTTGCTTTCTGAAGAACTTCTTACTATACTTAGCCATATGGGTCAGCATTCATTCACTGTACAAATATTTAATGAGCAGTTTATAACTCAAATGGGGGAGAAGGAAACAGGTGTTGGTCTTTATGGAACTTTACAATAATAAAGTACTGAGGAAAATCAAGTACCATGAGCCTTACTGAGAAGATGTATTCTCACTACCCTAGTGGGTACAATCTAGAAAAGACTGAAAAACTCAAACGTTTCCAGAGATGGCAGGCCATCCCCCATGAATCAGTGTGACAATCTTATGTTCCATATATCAGCAACTTCCTGAGCCTTAGTCCCATCATGGGTATTTCTAGGACTCTACAAATAGCCCCATAACAAAAAGCCAATGGTCTGTACTAAAACTCCAACACCACTTCTCTATTTTGAATACACTACAATTTGAATACACTTCACTATTTTCCATTCCACTTAAGGGTGTCAGGAGAGAACTGACCAACATGCAAGTAGGAACTGAGAACATCTACTTGAAGCAGTACGACTGCAAATAAACAGGCTTCTTGGTAAGTAACCCAGTCATTCATCCTCAATCATGGGAGCTCCATGGTGAATCATTCAACAAAAGCAAAAGGAAGAAATGGAAGGAGACGGGAAATAAGAATATGAATTCAAACAAAACCAAAACCAAAGTCCCTCTATTATTAACATTCCAAAATCAGGAGAAGAAAAACACCCATACTAATTGTTTGATCTTGGAACCTAGATAGGTAGGTAGGTAGGTATCCATGGCAAGAGCTAGAGAGAGAATTTTCCAAGATGCTTGGAAGGAAAAAATATAACCCAGCACTCTCGTGTTTTTCATTTTTGTTTCCCCTCCCCTTCTGCTTCTTGCTTCTATCCCTCAGAGACTACAGCCTTCAGAGAAACGGAATTGCGTATTAGCTGGCTATTAATTAAAGGATCTAAGTTTGCTGGTACGGAAGGATGAGTGAGAGCTAGCCACACGATGCTCGGCTAATCCCTCACCTGAGGCACCAGGAGCTGTTACGGCCTGGTGGTGCTGCGTGGGCAGGAGTTCCTAGGAAATGGAGAGGATCATTTCCTGACAGCTTCATATGCTGAGTGTCAGCACCTGGCCTGCTTTGATGATGGGTTTTACCCTAATCAGACCACCCAGGAACTGCAGGGACAAGGAAGCCAGCCGAGTTTCAGGGACATGTCCAAAAAGGTACAGGAGGATTACAGAAAAAGGCATTGTTGTTATCTGTCAAATCCACATACATTCCTACACAGGCAGAAGGAAATGCCATTTGGGGCTGTGTGCTTATGCAGTTTACAGCTTGTAACTTCATCTTCTAATTTTTTTTTTAGAACACTAAGGAGAAGTTATACAATATTAAGGAACAAAGTCCAACTTCAAACTCAGAAGTCCCCAGGAAGGAAGAAGGAATTAGGGTGCATTCATATGGCTTAAAGATGCTGGCCCCAGTGAGAAATTACTGGACTGGTGAAGTGGAAACACACTGGTTGGAAAGGCAAACACTCTTTAAATTCCTAATGACCTTTGTCAGGAGGAGGTTTCCTCTTTCAATAATTATTGCATGCATTCTCTGACTCAGTCCAGACACTAGCCCAAGTTGGATTTATCTGTGTCATCATCATCCATGAGCCACATCGATAGACACCTCAATATGTGTAGTCCTCAGACACTCAGGCTTAATCCAAGGACAGCTGTGACTATTTTATGAGTTCCCAAATCCAAAAAGTAACATTCTAGAGTGATTATTTATATTCAGAAAGAAAAGAGGAGAAAAGTACAATGTATTCCATGATGGACAGGCATAAGAATCAGTGATGTCCAGGTTTGAAAGGCTGCGAGAGAGAAGAAAAAAGAAGAGTATCAGCCGATTCTTCAAGGAAGCTTTATAGGCAAGGCAGAAAAGCATACAATGAAGTGAGATGAGCTACAGAACTTTGGGCATGTTACTTGACCCCACTGCAATTCTACCATTTATAAAATACATATAGCAAGAGTATGTATCTCATGTAGTTGTGATGAGATCCAATGAGCTAACACATGTAAAGTACTTGAATAGTACCTGGCACACAGTAAATGATGATGATGATGATGATGATGATGATGTTACTGTTGTAATGGTTAATTTTTTAAATTTTTTAATTGAAGTATGGCTGATATATGTTACATTATGTAATGGTTAATTATATGGGTCAACTTGGCTAAGCCATGATACCCAGGTATTTAGTGAAAAACCAGTCAGTAACTTGCTGTTTTTAGGTTTTTTAGGTATTTTTAGAAGAGATTAACACTTAGGTCAAGAGATTTTGAGTAAAGCAGATTACCCTCCATAATGTGGGTAGGCCTCATCCAATCAGTTGAAGGCCTTAAGAAAAAATGAGGGGTCCCTGAGGAAGAGGAGATTCTGCCTCCAGACTGCCTTCAAAGTTAGGCAGATTGCAACATCAAGTCTACTTTGGTTCTCCAGCCTGCTGGCTGCTGGACTGCCCTGAAGATTTTAGACTTGTCAGCCTCCATACTCATGGTTCCAATTCTTCTTCTCAATCTCAATCTCTCTCTCAGTATATACTGTGTATACCTTTGCACACTGTTTGTGTATATATCCTTACTATATACTATACTCAATATGTACACACACACACACACACACACACACACACAAACACATACTCTATTGGTTTTGTTTCTCTGGAGAACCCTAATACAAATGTTATATATATATATATATATATATATATATATATATATATATATATAATTTTATTTTTATTTAAAAAAATTTTTTTAAATGTTTATTTATTTTTGAGACAGAGAGAGACAGAGCATGAATGGGGGAGGGTCAGAGAGAGAGGGAGACACAGAATCTGAAACAGGCTCCAGGCTCTGAGCTGTCAGCACAGAGCCCGATGCGGGGCTCGAACTCACGGACCGTGAGATCATGACCTGAGCCGAAGTCGGACGCTTAACTGACCAAGCCACCCAGGCGCCCCCAAATGTTATATTTTTATCATTATTTTATGGCCAAGAAAGATAAGAGAAATGCCAGGGATCAATATCACAAACAAGATTTCAACTTGATTAACTTTTTCTGTAAGGACCATCCTATTTGGTCTTGGTTCCCGGAGAACACTGGCAGAATGTCAAAAGGACAATTTACTTAATGCATACCTAGTTGTTTCCCTTGTATTAGAAAATACATACAAATGTTTAATTAAAACAAACAAGTAACATTTAACCTTCCTGATTGCACCAGGAGCAAAGGTCTCACACACTTAACCACAGAAATGCGATTAAGTTCTTTGATTTAGAAGGGAAAAGGCTTCCCTCAGTTCCTGTCTTCACTTTGTTAAAGAACACCTAAGTCCCTTACTACACAATAATTCCTATCAGTTTAGACTGACACTTATCTAAGGAACATTTAATATCTCCAAAAAATGCAAATGAATTACCTAAGAAGAAAAATCCAACTACATGCAGCTTTAGAAGGGCTATGATATACTAAAGAAGAAACTAACAATTTTCTTTAACATCTCTGAACTCCAGGGACAAATGCAAGCTATTTGTTATAACTAAGCTTCCTGAAACATTTGACATTCTAACTACTCCTGCTAGATTAATGAAACACTTGAAATATAAAATGTGAAATCTGTATTTCTTTCATTATCAGTTTATGGCATTAATAAGAACCACTTTGCTAATTACTCTATTCTCAGTTTTCTGTTGGGATAAATCTAAGGTATTAAGAGTACGTAAGAATTGGGGCACCTGGGTGGCTCAGTCGGTTGGGCGACCGACTCCGGCCCAGGACATGATCTCTCGGTTCATGAGTTTGGGCCACGCGTCAGGCTCTGTGCTAACAGCTCAGAGCCTGGAGCCTGCTTCCGATTCTGTGTCTCCCTCTCTCTGCACCTCCCCTGCTCATGCTCTGTCTCTGTCTCTCAAAATATAAGTAAGTGTTAAAAAAAAATTTAAGAGTACATAAGAGCTTCATATTTAAGTCTTGCTCCAAATGATGACTATATTGTTCTGATGGGGCCCACGTCACTGAGTTTATAGTTAGATATGTTATATTGCATTAAGCTAAAAGCTAACTTAGGGGTGGAATAGACCTCCACAACCATCAAGATCTTAGATTTCTCACTACAGTTTACCCCCAAATTTAAATGTCTGATGTGGCAGGAAACTTGTACTATAATCTTAAATCAGGAGACCCTGATGCCCCAGAGCTTCTGCATATGTTTGTATGGGGGGGTTGTGTGTGCTATTACATTTAATCTTCTATATGGGCTTTCCTTTGCAATTACCAAACATTTTATACATACTCATTAAAAAAATATCCTTCTGAAGTGGACAGAATTTTCCAGTTTTCCAAATTATCTTCCCAGATAATTTGCTTCCAGAAATCAAAACTAGAACTAGAACCAGGAGGCAATTCTAAATTGTCACATTTTCTGTCTGTCTCTCGTGTTCTCACCTATCTGCTTCATACCACACTCCCCTGACTCCCTTTCTTCAAGCTCCAGATTTCTAAGAATCAACAAAGGACTCCAAAGGGATCAAATCAACAAGGGATTTGTAAAGGGAATCTGCAAAGACAAAGAGTATCCCCAGGACATACTTCTGAAGCCCTGAACAGACAAATGAGTTTCTGCTCCTGAGAGCAAACCAGCGAGGAGCAGGCTCTACCAAGGAGGGTCGTGCTAAGGGTTCATCATTCAGGTATGGACAGTGATCATGAGGGGAATTTCTTTGGTGGTCAGAGAAAAGGAAACTGGTCCAGCACTGCTCTAAATTCACAAGGACTATGAGGAATTTCTTAGAAGATTCAGTAGCCATTCCTACTATGACAGGCTGTGCTTGAAAGATTTCCTTGGACTTCTGTCTTACAGGCAATCTAACAAGTTACTATGCTATTGTTATGTGTTAAGCTTATTAGAGCAGCCTAGCACACTAAGTTCAGTATGCCTAGTAGTTTTACGTAATCTCAATTATATATGGTAGCAGAGACTGCTAGCTGCCTATCACTGTCCATTCTTCCCTTCCTCTTTTACTAATAGCACCTGAATTTTGTTGGACAAGGCAGTGTACCCACTTTACAAACCACATTTCCCAATTTCTGCTGTGATTACTCATGTGGCTAAATCCTACCGAAAGGGATGTAAGAAGTTACCTGTTGGGGCACTGAGAAACTTCCTTAAGTGAGGACTTACTCAGCTAACAGCCTCCATTCTGCCCATCCCCCCTTCTTCCTCCATCCTGTCAGGAATAGAGGTAATGATGGCTGGAGCTGCAGTAACTACCAGTGACAATGAAGGAACATTGAGGGCAGAAGCTACATACTAAGGATGGAAATTTTAAAAATGAGCCTGAGGCACTGATGATATTGTTAAGCAGCCTGTTGAGATCAATCAACAATCAATTGTTTAAAGATCCATATAGTTTATCTCCCAAGTATCTCTCCTCACCCTTTTTACTAGTCAATGATTCAGCATCTACTTAGTGCCTAATGTGAACCAAGTGCTGAAGGTACAAGAAAGTGTGAGACACACTTCATGCCCTCAAGGAGCTACTAGTCTACTGGGGGAAACATTCAGTAAATAGCAGAGTATGTGTTATTACAGTAAGATGTGCATTATTCATCCATTCAAAAGGTGTCTATTAAGCCCCTACTAAGTTCTAGACACTCTCCCAGGGAACATGATAATGAGTTTATATTCTAAATGGCATGGAGAAGAGCAAGTTGGAGGAACAAAAAGAAGACTGATGAATAAGACAATGTCAGAAAATAAGGGTACTGAGAGATAGTGAGTGACTGCTGGTAGCCAGCAAAATCCTCTCTGTAAAGGTAATATTTAAACCAAGATCCTGAACAAAGAGGGAAAAAGAACCCTGTGGAGAGCTGGGGGAAGAAAGTTCCTGGCAGAAGGGAGAGCCAATGCAAAGGTCCTGGGCATGTATAGGCCTTGCATGTTGCTAATAACTCCTAGAGAGAAGCACTTGGCCCTGAATGAGGGGAAGGGGAGAGTGAGGGGGGTTTCCCAAGTTGGCCTTGGCTGAAGCCAAGTCCTTCTCCTCTCTAGAGCATAGGAATTCCCAGCAGCGAAAGAGCACAGTGACTAAATTGTGCCCTACTTCATGCCCTACTCAGTGACACCACTACCTGTGCTTCATTCCCAACATATTTTCCTTCCCTGAGAAATAATCACATGAGGCTCTTGGGGTGGTGGGAGAAACAAAAAACAGAAGAAACCCATCATTCTCCTTCTGCATTAGAGGAAAATAATTTTTGGCAACACTGCCACTTCAAAAGCAGTTGCTATGATTAAGTCCCAGCTTGTACCCAGATCAACAGCCACATAAAAGTCCACTAACACACCATTCCTATTCTGAGTTTTCCAGGTACCTCAGTTCAGAAGGGTTGGCTGATCAGGATCTTTATTGATCATATGCCAAGCCAATGAAGAACAAAGCAGCCCAGGACCTCAAAGCCACAGACAGCATAAAGGCAAGAGAAACTGATGCAAACTCATGGCCCTTACTCCAAAACCCTGGTCTAGTTCTGCACGAGGCCCCAGAAATATGCATGAGCCCTCTGGATAGTGCCTGTGTCCTGACTACCTTTCAATGGCTTCATAACACTATGAAGGCGACGATGACATTCCTAATCTTCTGTCTTAGTCACCATATTAAACATTGGGAAGTGTAGAAACACACCAGTCCATGAAATTTAGCAGATTCAGAGAGGTGATGCATCCAATTTTCAATAGATGATGATGTTACTACAATGAACAATTCTTTGATCATTAAAAGAAAATGTGACACTGTCCTCTTCTCAAACCAAAAAGACCTCATTTCCTCTGGAAAAAAAGTTATCAAATGAAAGGTTTTTCTTCATATTAATGAAGATCCTTTCTGTCTTTTCACAGATTTACTGCACTCAATAATTGTCAAGTTATTACCTGGTGATCTATTTCTAATGAACTCTACTTGGTTAAAAAAGAAGCTGAATGTGGAAGAATAATTTCTCAGTGGTTCCCTATTACCCCTCTGCCGATTGTTCAGTCTACCATTTAATAGTGGAGCTGATGACAGTTTTGCAGTCTTTGGCTAATTTCCCTGTTATATGTTTCTCTCAGATTAGTACTTTATTTAAAACTGGGACTAGTAGATCTTTTCCCCACTAATGCCTCAACTTGAAATTTTTGTCTGGATGATCATCTAGATTAGATTGAATGTTGGATTTCAACCTAACCTACATCTGTCTTCTATGAGTTCTTTGTGTCTAAAATAAGCCTACTTATATTGACTTTTTGTTTTAATGGCCAAAAGCGAGATTGGAGTTGATGACCTTGGGTTGGAGTTGATTATACTCTTTCCATGCTGTCCCCGTGTGGATATTTCTCACTATAAAATTAAAGCTGTTTAAGTGTATTATCTGTTCCCCTATCAGTAATAACACCCATATGCAGGAATGTCCTAATAAGCAGAGTAGGATTAATTAGACAAAAACATAACTTAAGGCAAAGCAGACTGTGAAAGGTTGGTGGTGGGGAACCTAAACTCCCACTTCTTCAAAGTACAGAGGTTGGTCAAAGCTTCCCATCTTCGTCAAATTACACCACCTCTCGGGGGCTCTGGCATGGAAAGGAACATAGCAGGAGACAGCCCTTCTTCCACTGGAGGTCAAGAAGTTTATACTCTAAGGAAGAGCCAACGTGCTCTGTAACTCTGCTTTTTAAATTTTTCAGCACTTATATGCTATGAACCATGCTTGACCCTAGAGGTACAAAGAAGGAAAAGACAAGGCAGTGAGTGACAGAGCTGTGAAGAAGCTCTCCTGTAGCTAGGGTGACAAATAATCAGTGGCCCACAAGACCCACATCCAGAAAGAGCTTTCTTTTTTGAAGCTAAAATGTAATAATCAAAATCTAAATATATACATTTACATTTAATTAAGAAAGGGAATGGACCTTAAGAGGTTATCTGTTGTTTTTTTTTAAAACAGACTTAGAGAAAATGGAGTCAATAGGGAGTTTAGGTGATTCTCTGACATAAACGCAGTAACCTGATTCACCCGTTGAAGTGTTCCACAGTTAATGGATACCCACTATGTACAGGCACTGTGTTAATGCCGGAGTAACAGAGGCAAGACATGATCCCTGATCTTGAGATGACCTTGTCCTCAGAGATAAGTGAATATAGAGAGATAACTCAGAATGCAGGACTTATTACTGTCTGCAGGCTGATGCAGAGATATAAACTAAGCATGAAGGAAACAGTGATCAAAGAATGGCCTTTAGCTGGTTCTCAAAAGATAAACATGATTTCTAAGACCTGGCACACTTTGACTGAAAATTACTTTGGAATTTCTACTCTTCCAAAACAACAGTGGCTCTTTCCCTCTTGGTTCAGACACTATCAGGATCACTTTAATAAATGTATGCAGAAGATACAAATGCATAAGTCTCCACGGTCTAGTTAGCAAAATGTGGAGCAAGAAAACAGTTCTTTAGGTAACACCTCTAGTCTAATGGAACTCTGAAGCAAACTTCACTACTTTCCTTGAAGACTCGTGGCAAACAGGACCTCCTCTCCATTTCCACAGATGGGGTGAAGAGCTGTTGTTGACAAGCTCACTGAGTCTTCTCAGTTCCCACCACAGCTTCTCACCAAGAAGTCAGACTTCCCAGCCAGGCATGCTAGTGGCCCCTGCCACAGTGTGGTCGGTTCTGGCCCTTTCTCCTCTTCATGGAGGCAACTGGGAATGGTGAGTTTCCGGTTTCCCATTTGTTCAATTTCTGTACCCCACTGTCTAGCCAGGAAAAATGAGAAACTCTCCATCCATCCCACCCTCACTGGGGAACTATCTGGGGTCCAAGTTATGCAACAATGATTCCTTCAAACAGCTTCTTGCTGACTCTAAAACCTAGTCCACAGGTATTTTTAGAGATGACTCAGCTCTGCATTATGGGATAAATAATCACTGAAAATAAGCCTCACATGTGGAAGACACGTTGGGGGTTAGAAAGCAGAAGCTGTTGACAAAAACCTTACCAGCCACTCAGGAAAACTGTGAGGCCTGTAACAGGGGGTCTGCCACACCCCAGAACAGCCTAGGTGGCATTGCAAACATACTTACTGAACAATTCGTCCAAATGACTATCTATGTGCAAAGCCAATTTTTTTAACCAAATTTTTGACGAACCGTATTTTTGACAAATAGAAATTCCCCCATTATCCATTTCAATGATTTTCTATTTCATAGAAAATTAACTTCAAGAAACGTGTACCCCATGCCGTCCTCCTCCAGGCTCTGCCTAACAGACACAGCCCCAACCATGAAGAGGCAACCCCATGCTGGGAGACAACATATGCAGCAACCGTCTCTGAAAGATGGTGATGGTCCAGAGAGAGGCTCTGACTGATATCCTGCTGGAGCTTCAAGATGCACCACTGTCTTCAGAATTTATCCAAAGCACACCCAAACTCAGAAATGGACCTTCCCTTGCAGACTGACAGTTACTGAGAATAAAGGAAAGCAAATTCATTTGGGCCACTCTAGTTAGAAATCAGTAACAGATGAATAGGAATTAGGCCAAAGTTCACATGTTTTGATACCTGAGTATAATGGTTTGTTTAAGAAACTAATAATACCAAGAGCTGGTGTGTGGGTGGGTCATAGGTAACTTATTTAGGAGACTAGAGTACCTCAGGCACATTTAATCCCCAATTACATACAAATGACTAACAAACTAATATCAAATCTTTAGGGCAGTGACTTACGGTCTTTTCACTGGTGTATCACAGCCAGGTCCTTGCCCTCACTACATCCTAGATAAAATGATCCTTGTTAAAATATGTCACCTCAGGGCTTCTAATTGGCACCATTTTGTTCTCCTCATGCAAGTGAATGTATTCTTTGCTTTTAGTCAGTCATTACATAAATTTTTACTCAATACCTACCTGCAAAGCCCTGTATAAAGTATTGTAGCAGGATGTAGGGATAAACAACACATCTAAACTCATTCATGGAATATAAAGTCAAAAAGTGGATATATGTAGACAAACTGCATGGAGCTTTCATAGGAAGGGGGCGTTGCATCTGACCAAGAAGAGCAAAGGAAGGAACTTAGGACACATGTACAAGTGGGCATATGGAGATGGGAGGGTTAGAATTCAGCCCAGTAGAGATGGAAAGCATGGCATGGGGGTACACAGGGAATACTAAAATATCCAGTTTTTTCAGTGCATGGAATAAATGAAGGTACTGGTGGGGGATAACCCTGGGAAGAAAGAATGGGGACTTAGCACAGATTATCCCGCAGCCAAGATTTTGGCCACAAGAAGTGAGTGGCTGCACTCTTTTAAGCAAAGGAGATCATGATACTTGTACTGAAGAGCAGTAAAACTAAATTACTTTCACAATCCTCTGTAACTTGGGAGACTCTCATTCAGGTTGGTTGCCTTTCTCCCCAATACTAGTCTGCATTAATAAGATCCAACTGTACAGGTCACCAGTCTGGGGGTACTCAGAGCTCTGTCACTACCAGTGTCCACCTCCTCCCATGAGGAAGGCCTGGCCATTTTCTTTTCTTTAAAAAAAATTTTTTTTAATATTTATTTATTTTTGAAAGAGAGGGAGACAGAATGTGAGCAGGCAAGGGGCAGAGAGAGAGGGAGACACAGAATCGAAGCAGGCTCCAGGCTCTGAGCTGTCAGCACAGAGCCCGACATGGGGCTCGAACCCACGAACTGTGAGATCATGACCTGAGCCAAAGTCGGACACTTAACCGACTGAGCCACCCAGGAGCCCCCTTTTAAAAAAAAATTTTTTTTAATGTTTATTTATTTTTGAAAGAGAGGGAGACAGAGTGTGAGCAGGCGAGGGAAGTCTTGGCCATTTTCTGCCTGCAGTGCTCAGTTCCTACAAAACTCACCTCTTTATGGAACTGTAGGTTTGGGAGAATCTTACACTAAGTGAGTCCTGAGACAACTCCCCATGTTGCCCCATATTCCATCCACCTGCTCCTTTTCACATCTCAGCTTCTGTAGCACAGTCTGAGTGCCTTGCTTGGCTTTGTAGGCAGACAGCATGAATTTTTCTTTGCTGCCCTAGTCTATCGTATTTTATTTGGAATCGAAAAACTCAAAGGAAGATGGATGATGAATGAGAACAGTAGACAGCAAGGGCCCTGCTGAAAGGACACCTTCTCCTGCTGTCCCCAGATGGACCTCCCTGCCTCATTCTGAGAAAGAATGAAAGTCCTACGGACACAGCTCCCTCAGAAAGCCCAGGGCTGAGCTAGCAGCATGTGCAGCATCTTCTTATCCTAAACCTCCAGTCCACAAGGAAAACATCTGAGATTGAAACCACTTTGTCAGAGAAAAAAAATAATAATGAAAATAAAAACGGCTAAGTGAAATTAGCCAGTCAGAGAAAGACAAATACCTATGATTTCACTCACATGTGGAATTTAAGAAACAAAACAAACGAACAAAGGGGGGGGGGAGGAGATAAACCAGAAAAACAGACTCAACTCTAGAGAACAAACAGATGGTTACCAGAAAGGAGGCAGGCGGTGGGGGGCGGGGCGGTGAAATAGGTGATGGGGATGAAGGAGTGCACTTGTGATGAGCTCCGGGTGTTGTACGGAAGTGTTGGATCACTATATTGTACACCTGAAACTAATATAGCACTGTATGTTAACTACCCCGGAATTAGGATTTTAAAAATTCATTATGGCAGAGCATTTGATACTTAATATGCTCTTTAGTCTAATCAAAAAAAAATGTTACATGCAGTATTGTATGAACTAAAGAATATGTAAATTCATACACACACGCAAAAAAGCTGTGTCTTCCCTACCATTAGCTCATGACCACATCCAATCCTCCCAACTAGAGTGATATGAAACCTGGGACAGAAATGGGTGGAAAACCTCTGGATGTAGCCTCAATTTAACTCCTCCAAATAAAATTTTAGTTGGAAAAATAAAGGTCACTTTCAAGGTGCCTTGGCAAATTACTCAGATTTCAGATTTCTCATCTGTAAAATGGGAAAAATAATAATACCAACTTCCTAGGGAGCTCAAGAATTAAATGAAGTAATGCATATAAAAGTACTTAACCCATCCATTTAGGGTATCTTATTGCTGCTAACATTCATGTATCTAAACTGTTTTATTTATTTAACTGTTTCCATCTCAAGTGAAACATTTATTTCCTTTTAGTTCCCCTAAAGGCAGGAGAAATGATGAACTTTGGGTCAAGTATGTGAATTCCATCTGGTGTACGAATGTTCTAAAACACTCACAGGCAGCGATAAATGTCTTCTGCAGCTACTGAAATAATATTTCAAATATCAAAAAATGGAATGGAATAGAATGTCTTTTCACACAATAACCATGAAATGATATTTTTTACTCTTCCCAAGTACTTAAAAAAACCACTTCATTTCTTATATATTCCCTAGCCATTACGAAGAGATTTTAAAAATCAACTCTCTACCCAGCAATTTGATTCATAAGAGACAGACAAGAAAGCATTACTAACAAAGTGATTTTATAGCTAAACCTTAATTACATGTGCAGCTGCATCAATTCAGTTTGGACAAATAATTACATGATTAATCGTGCAGTAACATTAAATGTAACATAACAGTAAGATTAAATGGATTATCTCCATCCTCCTTCCTCAGCCAAGTATTTCTGCATTTGTAGTTAGGTTTCTAAGTTTTGTTTTGTTTTTTTAACCTGTCAAAAAATAATAATAAAAAGAGGGAAACAAGTTAAGAAGAGCCAGTGTGTGGGTGAGTATGTGACAGATTCCAGCAGAGGAAGAATGGAAATATTTGCTAAATCTGAATATTCTCTTAGGTAAAAGAGATATAAAGTCACTGTATTCTTGTGCCTCAGTGCCTGGGACATGGGAGGAAATTCAATGTTTTTCCTTTGAAGGAAGGATCATAGCAATTCATTACTACTAATAATTATGAAAATAATATGGCCAAATAAAAAATTGGTGAGTTTTTCTGGTGTGTGCTCAATGAACTGCCATATCCATGAAATCACTTTATTTTACAAAAAATATATATATATAAAAAATAAAACAAAGATTTAAAAAATAGGTTTAACCATTCCAAACTCTTAGGTGGAGACTTTATCCATCCAGTCAGCAAATGTTTCTAAAACACCTATTATGCATAATTACAACAGGAGAATCAGACTCCTACATCAACCTGTTACTTAAAACTATATGTTATTCATATGCTCTGTGCCCTACTGGTACTGTGACAAATTCTTGAGAAGTTTGAGACATACTTCCTGTTGGGACAGCAAATACAATCAAATTTGTTGATAGAGAACTAGTGTTCAAGAAATTATATAACAATGAGAATATATATGCCTCCATCCAAACATATATGCCTGTGTGTACAAATGTCCCTGATAATCTGCTATGATGCCCAAATGGGCAGGTAAAATTAAGCCACTGAAAATGGGGGGCTGAGGTTATATGCTAAATAGTAAAAAGAGCTTTTATTTAGCCTAAAAAACTAAGAAAGAAAATTCATTTATTGAGAGCTTAATAATGTTTATGTTTTAATTGTAACTAGCCACTCAGCCTTAAAGAAAAAATCAAATTATAAGTATTCAAAATAATTTTTCTGAAAAAAAATGTGAAATGTGTGAACTTCCCTTGAGAACATCTTTCTGATTTTTGAAACTGACTTTTTTTTTTTTTTGCAAAAAACAATTGAGAGTCTGTAGTTCTTACCAAGATATCTCTTTAAAAAAAAATACCTACCATGCCATCATCCTGGTTGATTTCCTCTTTAATTACTAACTTGTCTAACTATGCCAAATGTTCATTTGCCAATGGTTCTGCCTACGATCTGAACAGTTCTCCAACATCAGTTTCATTGACATCATTGAAATTCCATATTTTGGTAAGACATAGACGTCACAGTCCCAAATTGCACTGTATTTGCAGTATTTCGTCAGATGTTTACAACTTCTTAGGGGGGAACAAGTAGACAGATGCCAGGTTAGGAAAGCGATAGGAGTAAAAACTCATTTTACAACTGGTCAGTTCATCAGTAAATACTTCATATTACACTGACTTGATTTTCTCTGCAAAGCTGAGACTGACTTAATTCTCTGAGAATGACTGCTTGGAGAATGTAAAGTGAGGTGCTACACTCTCTCATTTAGAAAACAAGAGGCACCAGTTGAGTTCACATTTTCCTCCTCCACTTTAGAAAAGTCCTTTGTTTTTCAAACACCCAAACTCTCACTTGGTTGGTTCCCTCTGTCCTACTGATCTCACCCTGAAAACATTCACCTTGACCTAACCTGCCCTCCAACATCTTGCTTTTCCTCCTTCTTTGGTTTTCCAATCCTGTGTATTATTGTTTCTAAGCTTTACTAGGAAGGTAGCTACCCAATATAAAAAACATAACTAGGGGGCCTGGGTGGCTCAGTCAAGCGTCTGATCCTTGATTTCAGCTCAGGTCATGATCGCACCGTTCATGAGATCGAGCCCCATATCAGGCTTGGTGTTAACAGCCAAGAGCCTGCTTGGGATTCTCTCCCCTACCCCTGCTTATGCTTTCTCTCTCTCTCTCTCTCTCTCTCTCTCTCTCTCTCTCTCTCAAATAAATAAATAACCTTTTTTTAAAAAAGTATATGAACTATACTATTTATGATTGAAAAGGGTGCATGTGCAGAGGCCCTCTCATTCCACACATTTTCTTTGCCAGGGCCCTTCTGTTCCTTATTCCGAGGACTGACTAATGCAAGGCAGATGCACTCCAGTGGTTAAGAGTGTGGGTGTTGAAAGCAGACAGCTGGGTGCAAATCCTGGCTCTAACTTACTATGTGACCTCAGGCGGGTTGTTCAACTTCTCTGTGCTACAATTTCCTTCCCTGTCAAATGAAGGTAGAAGAGTGCTGTACTCCATAGACTCAGTAGGAGAATTAAGTAATTAATTAAAGTCCTTAAAATAGGGTCTGGTATTTAGTAAGCACTAAGTGTTAGTCCTTATTAGGATCTTCATCCCATCCAGTGCTCAATTAACACCAGGCCCCATACTAGAATCTTGGAATACAGAGACAGTATGCATTCCTAGGGCCCTGAAATCTGAAAAGGAGTCTGTATTACAAGAACTTCAAAGGCACCCTCACATTTACAGGCTGTGTGATTCAGGATAGGGAAGCAGGTACAGACATTAAAGGCCACCTGTGCCTCTTGATGGAGTATCTTATGCCTTTAGACTTCTGTCCTCCGTTGTAAAAAAAAAAAAAATGGAGACAATACTCCCAAAACGTTTTGGAATACTCACAAAGGTTCTGGAATGATTATATATAAGACATATTTGAGGAAGCATCTAAAACAGACTCACAGAGATACTCCAGAAATGTTCATTTCTCTGTCCTTCTTTAGAAAAATGACCATAAATTCAATTTGCCAATACCTACAAGAAGATGAGCCATTAAAATAAAAGTTCACTCCGGGTAATTTTAAATCCTCCTATGTCCAAACTATAAGTCTTCGAAGACTGAGGATCAGTAATAGCTGTAACTTCTCAAATTCATCAAAATGTATTATTTCATCCTGTACAGAGTAGCTAACCAATGAACTGAGAAAGTTGCTCTATAATATCCCTCCTTGGACTGTTTTATGTAGAAGAGGAGGAAAAATGCCAGTTGTTAAAAATATGCAGGAAAATTATGTGAAAACAAAACACAAAGTGACGGATAACAACAATCAGAACCAACACAATGAGCCCAAACACGGAGACAGAGGGATGATGGTGCAGGAAGGACTCAAGTGAGGAACTGGGCTCCCCTCACCAGCTGCAGCTCCTACTCCCATGACCCTCCACTCCCTTTGAGAACAGCCCACAGTGGGAGAGACCTAGCTCTGCCCCAGACAACTGAGTGAGTCACTGGGGAGATGTAATGAAGGATTAGTAGGAACACAGAGGGTCTTGCGGGTGTGACTACTTGGCCAAAGTCATGGCTTAAAACTTGCTTTGTATACAAAGTCCAGGGACTTTTTGTGCATGTGTGTAAGTGGAGTGATGGAATGATACAGATTTTTTACCACTACTGTGCACAAACTAACCAAAATTCTCAAAGAATAACTTCTACTGACAGAAGGTCAGTGGTGTCTTTTTGTATACATTTAGCATAATATAAACATGGGGATATTAAAATGCTGTGGTACCAAAACCCCCCCACTTAATTAACAATCTGTTATTCTGATAAATACAAATAGAATGTGATGCATTGGCTTTCCCCCCCTTATCTTTATTCATATTTTGGGACTACACTGACTTATAAGTATAGAGAAAATAGATTTCAAATATTGTCTAGTAAATGGTGATGTATATATATTTGTGTATGCGTGTATGCCTACACACACACACATACACACACACACATATCCTGAAACTTTGTGGAAATGTTAACAAGGTAATAGTATACACATACAAAACACTCTGAGGAAGTACAGTATTTAGAAATGCTTCAATTATCACCAAGGTGATGTAGTAAAATGAGGATAATAAAATATAATTAAACATTAATTACAGAAACTATCAAAAATAATTGACTTGTACAAAGCACAGCACTCCTATTAAAAAAGAAACTGATGGATAATAAAATATATACAGTATTCTGTTCTCTAGACATAATTACTTCAAGGCAGCAATTAAATTTATAGAAAACTGTTAAGTTTCTTCTGTGACGCTTTACTACTGTGAACTCAAGACATTTTGACTGAGAATTGCCATTGCCTCCAAAAAATTCTTATGATTGTTTAACATCTTAATAGGAAACACTGCCATAAACTCAAAGATGTGTGTTGTAAACAAACAGAAATGAATTCGAATGCAGTTAAGACCCTGCTGCACTTGTCATGTTTCTGGTGTGCACAGAACAGACTTTTGCTCCCATTAGAAATGCCTAATGCTCTTATAGCCAAGGCAGAGTATATTTTACAATTAAGGAAATTTTTAATTTTAATGCAAGGATAATATACTGAAGAAATGCTGGCAGGATAGATTTTTACTAAAAATTATCAAGCCAAATTTTTTAAAAATTTTTTAATATATGAAATTTACTGTCAAATTGGTTTCCATACAACACCCAGTGCTCATCCCAAAAGGTGCCCTCCTCAATACCCATCACCCACCCTGCCCTCCCTCCCACCCCCCATCAGCCCTCAGTTCTCAGTTTTTAACAGTCTCTTATGCTTTGGTCAAGCCAAATTTTTTATATTTACACCAGTTTGTTTTGTTATCATTTAAGGAAGTACGACACCATTCCAATGTCCTTACGGGAAGCATTAGGTTTTTAAAATTTTTTTTATTTTTTTATTTTTTGGGACAGAGAGAGACAGAGCATGAAGGGGGGAGGGGCAGAGAGAGAGGGAGACACAGAATCGGAAACAGGCTCCAGGCTCCGAGCCATCAGCCCAGAGCCTGACGCGGGGCTCGAACTCACGGACCGCGAGATCGTGACCTGGCTGAAGTCGGACGCTTAACCGACTGCGCCACCCAGGCGCCCCAGCATTAGGTTTTTAAAAGGGCATAAAAATTTCTCCTTCTGACCTTTTTTTTTTTTTAACATATTCAAAGAGCCCAGAGAATTCTCTACATACAGGCAGCTGTACACATAAACTTCTCTACACTGTTGCAGAGGATCCATGGGGGGTGAGGCTAGGATTTCACAAGTTTTTACACTGACAAAATTTGTAACCACTGAAAAATGAAGATGGTTCTAGTCAAAACAGGTGTGTGCGGGTACAGCAATTGGCAAAATGAAAGCAGTAAATTTGAGAATTCTGCGTGTAGGTGTACATTTATGTAGAACAGCCTTGAAAAATCTGACCACATTTGTCCTTGTCATATACTTTTTTGTTTGTCCCGAAATGATGCTTTTGAAACTATATTGTTTTAGTCCCATAACACTAGGGATATTAGGTTAAAGGAAGGAGGAAGACACTGCTAGCAAGCACTGGGGCCCTCCCTTACTGATGTGAGAAAAAGCCTGAGTCTCCGAGAAATATATCCTAAAGCAGAACTGAAATGAAACTGTGACAGACAAGTAATGTGAACCACTACATTGGAAGCCACAAGATCAGGGGCTGTTTGTTACTGTAGCATCAGTTAGCTTAAGCTGATTGATGCAAAACCTCACATTTAGCTTTTATAAGCAAGTTATGGTTTGAGGACCTGATTTTAAATGAATATAAAAGTTATCCCTCACCTGCTTTGACTTAACATTAAAAGAAATTGGAATGATTTGGCAATATTCCTTCAATATATCTGATTTTGACCAAGATTATGCCACTAAAGAAATTTCAGAGGCACATGAGTTCATCATCCATCTCTATTCATGATGTACTCTATTCAGTACATTTCAGCATTGCTGAACAATAGGCAATAGATTATACCTGGAGTGTGGTAGTAGGCAATTTTGGCAAGGAGTTTCTGAGAAGAACAGGAAATTAGGAACTCATTGACATTATATGATAATTCACCCTGTTGCCTTTCACTGAAGAGGAAATGTGAGCTCCGTGCCTTAAGAACCACAGTATAAAGGCAGGTTAGGTATAAAAATAATATAAGTACCTACCCACAGAAATTATAATATGAAAAGTTCCGCAGAAACAGCTGACAGTGGTGCCCAATAAATACCAGGCTCCCACATTAGAGCCTTGGGCTAAAGAGACAATATGCATTCTACTGCCCACAAAATCTGAACAGGGCTCCATTACCCATGAACTGCAAAGGCCTCATCACACTCACAAGCTGTGTGTGTGTGTGTGTGTGTGTGTGTGTGTGTGTGTGTGTGTGTTCCTGGATCATTACTTACAGACCTGTCAGACACCTTACTTAATTAAATGCTGACCCCTAGAAATTTGGGAGGGCATTCCAGAGTTATTTTTTAAAATTTATCACTCCTTTACAGGAAAGGCAGTAACACTTAACACCTTAGGGTTCCATGCAGAAATAGATTAAAATCAAAGGACAATAATCCACTGTGATATCTCACTTAAATTTATCTCCATAGCTTGTCAAGTAAGAAAATTCATTTATGTACGTGTGTGAGATGTGGAAGGAGGGAGACAGGGGAAAACAGAAGTGACCTGGTGTATTTCTTTACAGAGAGAAAAAGATATAGCATAGAGTCACAAAACAGCAGTTTTCTGGTTGCCGGCCTCAGCAGGGTGTGCAAAAGACAGCACTGTCTCCAAAGATGGTATGAAGTGTTAACAGAACCAACTGGATCATCCAGGTTAGAGAGACCTTTCAGATAAAGCAGTATGTAATGGGCAAAGAAAAAGCAAACTCTCAAGATTCGTAGAAGATCAAGTCTACATGTTAAATCTTTTTCAGGGGAAATATCCACTCAGTACGTGGAAATAAAGGGTTGTACCAGCTCAGTCTGATGTTTTTTCAATGTCTACAGTGAGGGAGGCAGGTGAGCCTTTCGAGGGTAGAAAGGAGTAGCACTTTAGAAGCAGGCATGGGGGCTGGCTTGGCCACAAGGCCTGGCAGTGTGATTCACACCTGTTATGTGAGCCAAAGAAATTTTGGTCCACTTGACTTTACCACAATAATTAAAATAAGATGACTCTCAGAATGGCAGGGCCACTCAGGCCCCCCCACCCCCTCACAACTGAGGAAATAGGTGGTTCGGCTGTACTTGGCCCCAATAAAATACTGTTTTCTGTCTGACACAGAGGGACAATGTCCAAACCAGAGCAAGCAGAAAGACAAAGGCTCTGGAAACACTGCATCTCAAGAACTGTATACGTACACCGCCTGGAAAAATGGGTGGAACAGAATAGTTATATTCAAAAACTAGGAGGGCTAGCTATACAACACAACTCAATAAATATTTACTGAGCAACTTCCAAGTGGATGATCCCTGGAGGGATATGCAGAGACTGGTAAGAAACAGTTGCTGTCCTTAGAGAGTATGCAATCTAACTCGGGCAGAGGAAAATTGTAAATAAACAGGTAACCTGAGGAAGCACAAAATGCTATGCAGACCTTATGGGAGGAAAAGATCATTTTTTACTAGAGGACATTTCTGAGGGATGGATAAAGTTTTGATTGCCAGAGACTTTTTGAGGAGCAGGAAAGGAATAAGGACATTATCAGGAAGCAGATAAACAGAGAGAAATAGAAAAATAAAATGTATGAGGTTGGAGGGAAAACTCTAGTTTTGCTTGGAAAATATGATAAGGAAAGTTATATAAGGTTGGTATGTGAAATACATATTTGCAAAGCATATTTGTACTTAAAGAAAATTTTTATTGTAATACTACAATATCCTTATTTATAGTTAGGGAAATGAAGCAAAGAATTCTTCCTCACGATCCCTCGGTTCTAAGTAATACTTTTGAATCCAGCACCTTTTAAATGCTCAATAATGGATCATTGAGCGAAATGAAAAAATACATTTATATTTTTAAAGATAGTTTATAGTATTAACACATATGAAATTATTAGCATTTTTCCTCCTAAAATCACTCATATATTTCTCCCTTTTCTTTCCGCTTGTAAACAGTCCACTCTTGTTAAATGCATGCTTCCAACTCCCATGCATGATTTAAGCCCCATTTTAAACTCCATATTCGCTCTCTCTTGTCACACAGCATAGTTTATGGCTTCTCCCTACCACACCCAATCATGTCCACACCCAAGCAAGACCATGGATATCTGAGTAGTGTCCTAGACAGAATAAACAAGGTCAGGGATTTTTGTGGGTTTTATTCACTGTTATATTCCCAGTGCCTAGAACAGGATGTGGAATGCAGTCTGTGATCAATAAATATTTTGTTGTTGGATAAAGCAAACAGATTTTTAACTTATGCAGAATAAGCCAAAATAAAAGTATGTGTTTTGTTGTTTGTCTTTACTTGCTTCTGAAGATTATCTATTATACTAAAGGAGTGGCACAATCAAGATTTTACACTAAATGAAATGTGGAAGCTTATGCTTAAAAAAGGGTAAACCCCTCCTTCTTTGACAGGCACTAGAGTTGTTAACATCTGAGCCACTGCTCCACCAGCACTCATCTTTAACTTTTTAACTGTATTTAAATAATAACAACAATACAGGTTTCTCTACTGTGATTTTTACGCTCAACTAGAAATTGCTGGTCATATACCATTTCACATTTTCTTAGCTATTACAGGGAAAGTAGTCATTCTGATATTTCATTTAATATCACTACTTACAATTAGTTTTTACGTTCACTGAAAAAAACCACTAGCACCATATGGACTAACTCCAAGATATCCTGCTGAGAAGTTGCATTTTATAAACAATAAGCTAAATGCTATTATCCTTATAATAACCCCCAAACATTTTCCCTTCTCTCAAGTGCTGCATTTCATACCACAGACCTCTTATGAAAAAATCAAGCTTGCCATCTATGTCATATTATTTTTTTTTTTTAATTCTCTGCCTTCCCTCCCTCTCCCCTCCTTTATGCCTGCACACTACCTAGTACAGGGACCCTCCAAATAGGACCAGGTGCTTGGAACAGCTGGGGAAGGGGCATGTGCAGGTTCCAAAATGGAGTGGGTAGCAACTGCAGCACACATCAAGAGGTGGGCCTTCCAGGTCCCCTTCTGAGCACTCTGATATGCTAATTAAGGATCTGGCCTCCACCTTTTGCCAGTCACCAGAATGCTGTGCTGTTTCCTTCAGAGCTGCCTTGATAAAGCTGCCAAACCTGTGACCTACTTTCACACAGCCCTGTGCTTCTGGCTTCCCCATAGTCACATGCCCTTCCATGTGGTGGGCTTGCTACCTGTTCTCTTAAAACTGGAGATCACACTGAGCCAGCCTCACACCTTTTTAGCATTTTAGTCACTGCCTTTAGGGTCTTAGTCACCATGTGTAGGCATTTTGAGAGCCACTCTCCCAAAGTCTTCCCCATTGCCTGTCTCCCACTAATAGCTCACCACCCTGCTTCCCACTCCCCTGTATATGGTAAAGCAGGGACTGGATAACTTAGGGGAAGGTGTCTTGTTTTAAGACGTTGCTTTCTAGCTGGCAGTTCTATATTACCAGCTAGAAAACCTCATTAACCTGATGATCATATCCTATGGGTGTCACAACCACTGAAAAACTGCGGTTATTAATTGCTCACGTCAGGCTATGAGGAGATATATTGACCTCTCCTTCCTCTGAGCCTTCAGTGTTTCTTGCACATATCACTCACTTGGCCAATCGATCACACTTTGCTTTGAGACACCTATGGTTTCACTTTTGCCATTTTCTTTAGGCTCTTTGTTCCCAACTGACCAATCCACTTGGTGCACAAAGATTATATAGATTATGTGTTTCTACATTTTCCACAGACGGTACATACTGGGTCTCAGAAATACTAGTGGACTGACCTCTGGGCATCAAGGGTGGACAGGATGATACAGACTTATTTCTTCCTATCCCTGCTAAGCAAACAACGAACCCTGGAAATAACACAAAGGGCAGCAAAAGGAAAAATCTAAAAGGTGTCAAGAGTAAAGTGAATTGGCTAAAGACCCTAGGGTCCAGAGGTCCACAGAGCAACAGGGCACCTTAGGACCACCCCACTCAATAGGAGAAGGTATCTCAGAGTTGGGGTTTCCTAACCCACAACCTGTGGGAACAGAGGCAGCTCAGATAGGCTCATTCCTTCTGTGATTTGAATAATACTCCTACCAACAATGCCAAGTGAGGCAGAACTGGAAAGGGGGACAGATCAGGTGCCCCACTGACAAAAATCAGCCAGAAGAAGTGTTCTCCTAACGTTCCAGGCCTAAGATTGTCCTCCCTCACCCAGACACACCCTGCAAAGGGCATTCCACCACAAGAAGCATCTGACAGGGAAGCATTCTTCATCCATGTCCTCCCTATGGGCCAAACACTCCTTTTTCTGATCCAAAGGCATCAGGGGACCCAGCCTGCAAAAACTCCTTCCTTTTCCTCAAGCAGCATCAGGTGCACAGGATAATCTAAACAGACCAAAATGGTACCGCAAAAGCTCTGAACATTAAATGTCATTGTAACCACAATCCATAAAAGTAGCCTGGGTACTAAACCTAAAAACAGAGACTCTTAATAGTCACAATGTCCAGGACAAAACTGTAAAAATCACCCATCATACCAAGAGCCAGGAAAATAAAAAATTGAAGGAGAGAAGACCCTCAACTAATGTTAACACTAGCATGATCATATGTTAGCATTATCTGACAGGACTTTAAAGCAGTTATCATGAAAATGCTTCAACAATCTAATAAACAATAAAATATCTTGAAACAAATGAAAAACAGAATATCTCAGTGAAAAATGAGAAATTATAAAAATGAACAAAATTGAAATTGTATAATAAAAATACTAAAATAAATATAAAATCACTAAATAAGCTCAGGAGTAAAGTGGGAATGACAGAGAATAGAAATCAATAAAACTTAGAAGATGTATCAATAGAATTTACTCAGTCTGAGCAATAGAAAGAAAATGGACTGAAAACAAAACAAAACAAAATAGAGCCTTAGAGGCCTGTGGGACAGTAACAAAAGATCTAATATTTTTTATCATCAGAGGGGGAGAAGTCAGTATGGATAAAAAGCTATTAACAAAATAATGGCTGAAAATGTCTTAAATTTGGTGAAAGACACATAACTCACAGATTCAAAAATCTAAGTGAATTCTAAATAAGAGAAAAATCAAAGAAATTCATACCAAGACACATCATGATTCTGAAACTGAAGACAAAGAAAAAAGTCTTGAAAGTGGCTAGAGGGAAAAGTTGCATTATTTATAAGGATATAACAATTCATATGAAAACAGATTTCTCATCTGAAACCATGATGGCCAGGTGGAAATGGCGCAAGTCTTCAAATATGTTTCAAAGAAAAGACGTGTCAACTTTGAATTCTATATCTGGCAACAATATCCTTCAGAAATGAAAGAGGAAATAAAAACATTCTCAGATAAAGAAAAACTAAGAGAATTTTTACTAGAAAATCTACCCTTAAAGAATGGCTAGGAAAGGAAATAGCAAAAGAAAGTCTGGAACTTCAGAGAAAAAAAGTATCAGAATGAGTAAAACTGATGGTTAAAGCAAAAATTATTGCACCATCTGATGTGGTGCATGATGTACAAAGAAGAAACACTTCAAACAATCATATTTAAAGAAAAGGAAGGGTAAAGATGCCCAAATGACTAAATCTTCTACATTTCTATCAAAATGGTACAACACTGGTATCAGTAGACTATGATGTTTCATAAATGCAAGTTAATACTTAGAGCTACCATTAAGAAAACTATACAAAGTGACATACTTAAAAAAAAAAAAACTATAAATAGGGGTTCCTGGGTGGCTCAGTTGGTTAAGCATCTGACTGTTGAATTCGGCTCAAGTCATGATCTCACAGTTGTAAGATCAAGCCCCACATCAGGCTCCATGCTGGGTGTGGGGCCTGCTTAAGATTCTTTGTCTGTCTGTCTGTCTCTCTCTCTCCCTCTACTCCTTGCCTGCTCTTTCTTGAACACATGCTCTATCTCTCAAAAGAAAAAAACTATAAATAAATCGACATAGAATCATTTAAAAATTCTTCACATAACCTACAGAAAACTAAGAGAAACAGAGAAATGAGACACAGTGAAAACAAATCAGAAAACAAATAATAAAATGGAAGACTTAAGCCAAAACATGTAAAAAATTACCTTAAATGTAAATGGTCTCAGTAAACCAATTAAAACAAACTGTCAGAGTTTTAGAATAACATGAGCCAACAATATACTGTCTACATGACACTTACTTCATGTACTACACTATAGGTAGGTCAAAATAAGAGGGAAAAGGATATACCATGCAAATATCAACCAAAGAAAAAAAGGTCAGAAGTGACTACATTAATATCAGTAGACTGATAAAATAGAGTTAAAGGAAAACACCAAAGATGAAAAGGAGTATTACATGATTTTAAAACAATCAATCCACTGGGAAGGCATAACAAACCTAAAAGTATATGCATGCACCAAACAACCTCAAAATGCATGAAACAAAAACTGAAAGAGCTGAAAGGCAAAACAGATAAATATGTAATAATAGCTGGGGACTTAAACACCCCACTTCTGGCAATAGTTAGAACTACTACACAGAAAATCAAAAAGGATATAGAATAATTGAACAACACATTCAACCAACAAGATCTACCTGACATATATAGAAAATTACACTCAACGACAGCAGAATAAACATTTTTTTCAAGTGCTCATGGATCATTCATCAAGACAGAGAATTTCCTATGTCACAAACCAAAAGTTCAACAAATTTAAAGGAATTAAAATCATACATAGACCATCATGGAATCATACTAGAAAACAATAACAGAAAGACAAGAGGACAATCTCCAAGCCCCTGGAAATTATACAAGACACTTCTATGTTTTTTTTCTGAAAAAAGCAATTTTTATTCTTTCTAGTATTTACCCGTATTTATAATTTTTTCACAATTGGTTTAATTGTGTAGATATAATTTCCTGTTCCAATTTTAAAACTTATTTCATAACCAATTCCATATATTTTGACTTGTCCTTTTATTTATCATTTGATGGGTATATCTTTTGTATTGCTCTATCTATTATGTCAGATGTTTATAGTTCTTTTAACTATGATTAACCACCCTACTTTAAATAACTTGGTACTTAGAGTTTTTTCTTTCGTTTTTTTATATTAATATAATTTATTGTCAAATTGGTTTCCATACAACACCCAGTGCTCATCCCAACAGGTGCCCTCCTCAATGCCTATCACCTACCCCCCATCAACCCTCAGTGTGTTCTTGGTATTTAAGAGTCTTTTATGGTTTGCCTCCTTCCCTCTCTGTAACTTTTTTTCCCCCTTTCCCTTCCCCCATGGTCTTCTGTTAAGTTTCTCAGGATCCACATATGAGTGAAAACATGGTATCTGTCTTTCTCTGCCTGATTTCACTTAGCATAATACCCTCCAGTTCCATCCACATTGCTACAAATGGCCATATTTCATTCTTTCTCATTGCCAGGTAGTATTCCATTGTATATATAAACCACATCTTCTTTATCCATTCATCAGTTGATGAGCATTTAGGCTCTTTCCATAATTTGGCCATTGTTGAAAGTGCTGCTATAAACATTGGGGGTACAAGTGCCCCTATGCATCAGCACTCCTGTATCCTTTAGGTAAATTCCTAGCAGTGCTATCGCTGGGTCATAGGGTATATTTATTTTTAATTTTTTGAGGAACTTCCACACTGTTTTCCAGAGTGGCTGCACCAGTTTGCATTCCCACCAATAGTGCAAGAGGGTTCCCGTTTCTCCACATCCTCTCCAGCATCTATAGTCTCCTGATTTGTTCATTTTAGCCACTCTGACTGGTGTGAAGTGGTATCTCAGTGTGGTTTTGATTTGTATTTCCCTGATGAGGAGTGATGTTGAGCATCTTTTTATGTGTCTGTTGGCCATCTGGATGTCTTCTTTAGAAAAGTGTCTATTCATGTCTTCTGCCCATTTCTTCACTGGATTATTTGTACAAGACACTTCTAAACACTACATGCATCAAAAACGATATCTCAAAGGAAATAAAAAATGTACAGAACTGAATGAATATGAAAATATAACATACCAAAATATTTGGTCCTCAGCTAAAGTAGTGCTGGGAGGAAAATTTATAGTACTAAAAGCCTACATTAGAAAAGAAGGAAGATCTCAAGTATTAGATGCAAAAATCCTCAGTAAAATATTAGTAAACCAAATCTAGCAATGTACAGAAAGTATTATGCACCATGACCAAGCAGAATTTATTTTGGGGAGGGTGCCTGGATGACTCAGTCAGTTGAGCATCTGACTTTTGATTTCGGCTCAGGTCATGATCCTAGGGTCATGGGATTGAGCCACATGTCAGGCTCCACACTGAGCGTGGAACCTGCTTGGGATTCTCTCTCTCTCTCTCTGTCTCTCTCTCTCTCTCTCTCTGCCCCTCTATCCTGCTTGTGCTCTGTCTAAAAATTAATAAAAAGGAAAACTTTAAAATAGAGAGGATAGTACTTTAAAAAAGAATTTGTTTTGGGTATGCAAGGGCAACACAAAGGATCTTTGTGGTGACAGAATTCTTCTGTATCTTGACTGTGCCAATGTCAATATCCTGATTATGATATTATACCATAGTATTGCAAGATGTTACCATTGGGGAAAAATGGGTAACAGATAAGTACACGGGATCTTTCTGTATTATTTCTTATAATTGCATGTGAATCTACAATTACCTCAAAATAAAAAGTGTAATTAAAACATGTGTGGAGGATGCCGAATGCAGTTCAACTCAATCATTAATCTTTAAGTGATCTTATCTTATGGAAGACTGAAAGTGTTATGGTTGTTGGTTCTTAGGGATTGGACCCCCCCAAAACTAGGATTTGAGATTGTTCTCTGAGGTTTCAACTTTATGAATGACACAAAATGAATGAAATATAAAAATAAATTTTCAAAAAATTGCTATGAATGCTAGACCTATAGAACTATAATGTAATTTGACAGAAGCTACCTATCTAAAGTAAGGCCATGTGATTCAGAAGGGTGGTTAAAGCAACCATGCCTAGCACAGAAGAAAAAAAGCACAGTGTAGCATCCATACCAAACCTTTCCAGGAAGAAGCAGCCTTAACCAAATCTATTACTAATACCCTGTTAGAAGGCATTGAGATGGAAGCATGGAACTGTACTTACTGGACTTCAAATATTCCAGTCCTGCTCTCCCTCCTGGGGTACATGGTAAATAAATAAAAATACTCAGAAATCTACAGTAAACCTGCATCTGATGACAACTAGCTGAAAGCTATTGTTGCACACACATCTACTTTTCCCCATTTCTTTTCCCCCTCTAAACCAGCCAGACTTCAATCCTATATTCTTTCCTAAATTTTTAGTCCTTTTCATACTTGAATGAATAAACTGGCATTCTAGTTTTGCACATCAGTCTTGTTAGGTTAATATAGATGAGTCCAGTCTTAAGAGTTTGTTGGGAAAATCAGCCTTCTGAGCCCAAAACCTAGCTTATGGGCTGTGGCAAATTTATAACTGAAATGGCACCAACCACAAGTGGCCTTTTTGGAATTGGGCTCATTCTCATGGTGATGATAGTTCCCTCTATTTGTCTCAAGGTCCAGTGTGAACTTTTCGAACCCATTAGTCATTCTTCTACCAGCCTCAAATTAGATACAGTGCTCTGTTCTTTGACTGTATTAACACAACTGCCACATAGTAAGTGGAAATATATGTGAGATTTTTATTATATTTTGACTAGCAAATGAAATGATTTTATGTTTTTATTTCAAAACAGTATAAAAACTCAAGATTTTGAACTTATTTGAACAGAGGCAATGAAGTTACTTTCTCCCAATACCAGATTTCAAGACTTCTATTAATTAAGTCCATTGAATGTATGATATGGAAGACTAGAGAAAGAGCTTTCCAAACCATGCCATCTTTCTCTATTAGGGCTTCCACCTAGGTTTTTAATTGCTCTGTGCTTAAGTGAGCTGTCAGGAAAAAGCAACTAACTAAAACTTAATGGGTTTATATTTAAAGACAAAGTAAAACTTACATGGCTATAATGATCAGAACCTAAAATTTATATAGATATACTATTGCTTAAAGGATCATCTGTTTGTTGATAACGATTACCCCCCCCCCCAAAAAAAAAGGACGCAGGGAAACTGGATCCACAAATGATGGCCTCAAAAGAAAATGAACACCAAAGGATATAATCAGTAAAATTCAACTGAGATTTTTTAAAGTATTGATAAATCAAATCTTTACCATGATATTTATGAGGAAAATAACTCACCCTGATTTAAATAATTTTATTAAGATAAATATGAAAACAGAAAAAAACTGGAAACAGATTAACAGTACTCTATGGAAAATTGATTATGGGAAGGAATTAAATTGGCTTAATGATGTTCCCTCAGGAACTTTATGAAAATTAATTCACGCTGGGCCAATTCTGATTAAAATGTTATGTTCATAAACTGGGAGTCTAAACATCCCGTCCTCCTGATGACATCATGCTGTTGCTTGAACTCTTTGCGATGCTGCTGCTATTCTGCCTTCTCCCGATTCTCACCCCCATGACTTTCCCTTTCTCAGTCCTTCACTTCTGGGTGGTTTTTCTTCCACATCTCACCCCTTATGCATATCTTGTGCACTGATTGTGTGCATCTCTTCTCAACTCCACATTCAGTAGATGGGAGTATCCACATCATGGACACTGGCAAACAGGATCTCTCTATATTGTTTCTCAGCATTCCACTCAACAACATTGCTTTATTCCAGCCATCACTATTGCATGCCTTAACCCTTGCAGCCATTTCCTGTCTTCCTAACTTGACTTGTTTCTGATTACACAATCCATCCTCACATGGCCACAGGATTCTATCCTTTAACATATAGCCTGGTACATTCAATTCTGCTTCAATATCTCACCATTTCCTAGGTAATGAAGTACAAAACACAGCAGATCATTCTGTGTTCACTGAACACAATATATGCCTACACATTCCCATCTGCGGTTTGCTCTTGTATTCCTTTAACCTTAAATGTCCTTGCCCTCATCCTCCTCTCAAATCCCACTCAGATGAGAAGACCCTTTCCTGATACCCTGGTAAGAATGAACTCTTCCTTCCTTTAGCCTACACAGCCTTTGTTTGCATCACTATTCATTCTTCTAGCTCTATGTTTCAGGGTCTCATGTGTACCAAACTTGGCAAGCAATCAACTTCATTTCCATCAGTTTTTAAAACCTCCTTTTGCCTTTAACTGAAGGAGATTCTTTTTCTTTCAACCATGTATTTCCTTCATTTTGCTTCCCTAACCCAATTTAATTATTCCCAAACCATAAGCATTTACAGAGTTAAGAATGCCTACTCTGTCTGTCACAATCATGCAAGATGAAAGGATATTTAACCTCAGGCTTGGTGTTCCAAGTGCCTGCAATTAAAGCAAATCCTTTTTTTCCCTTTGGTTGACTCTATGATTAAAAAAGAAAATGATTTCATTAAAGATAATTCAGTTGACATTTCTTCTTTGGTACAACTTGGATTTGAGACTACTCTAGAATAATTTAGCATGCAGTAACATCAATAAACAAGGAGCAGGAATGTCCCCAACATACATGAGTAACAGTAAAACATGAAGTGAGCAGTAAGGAGGTAAATGGCCTAGAAGAGGTTTGGTTTGTCATACAATACCTATGGGAAGTCCTGAAAGCTCTGACCAGTGAAAGGTTTGTACAATTTTCGCATTACCCTTCTTTTCAGCCTTTACATCCCTCTACCTCTTTGTTCCCCACTTCTAAGGCACCTAAAGCAATATCCTCTTAACTATGAATCAAAATTCAGCAATGTGTCATTGCAAAAGAAGAGATTCAGACTCTTCAGGGTCATAAGTGAGATGAGATGAAAATGAAGCAAAGGGAGAGGGGCAGGAGGAAGAACACAGGTGCTGGAGTTAAACAGAATGAACTCCTCCCCGCCCTACAGTCTCACTGTCTTCCTAAGATCTAGAACAAGAGTATGGGAGTATGGGAGCAGCTTTCTGACTAATGTTCTCTCCTACACTAGGGTACAAAGGTCGGAGGATGGCCACCAGACACTCTTCAGGTATGCATGCCACATCTCTTATTCAAGGACCCCCACTCCCCCCATGGAGTCTACTCTACTCCCTTTACCACCTTCAGAGACAATGCAGACATACACTCTCTTTTGCTGAATAGTGACCTCAATTTACCTTGAACAAATGTACTAACTGGTGTGAAGACCCATGTTTAGACAACTCCATCTGTATATGGAAGGGGGAGAGGGGAAGCTTAAACTCCCTTCTCTATGAAGATGGATTATGCTTTATAACAGAGTGTTATTAACCTGAAAATCCATATCATTTCTACCAAATCTAGATCCACATTTAAAAAGTAATAAACACCTACCAAATAAAAAAAATTAGTATATCTAAGCCTGAATCTCTATTTATCATTTTTTTTTTCAACATTTTTTTATTTATTTTTGGGACAGAGAGAGACAGAGCATGAACGGGGGAGGGGCAGAGAGAGAGGGAGACACAGAATCGGAAACAGGCTCCAGGCTCCGAGCCATCGGCCCAGAGCCCGACGCGGGGCTCGAACTCACAGACCGCGAGATCGTGACCTGGCTGAAGTCGGACGCTCAACCGACTGCGCCACCCAGGTGCCCCTCTATTTATCATTTTTTAAATAATTATGACCCTTGACGTCATACACAGACGTATCACAAAAGCACCAAACATTTATGTAATGTTTTCCTCCCATGAAACACAAAACATTTATAGGTATTACCTATCTCAATCTCAGTTTTCGTTGTATTTATCTTTGGACTGAGAAGATATATAACAGTGAATAATAGTGCACAAATGGTGCATCTGTGTAAGAGGTGAAGAAATTTTCTGATAAGGATGAAAAGAAAGAAAGTGGCAAAAGGCACAGACATGAAATGATGTGTTCCACTTTTTTCTTTGGGGAATTTACTGTACAGCTGACAATAAACTGGAGTCACCTCCTTACAGTCCTGAAGGTAGTAGTGCTCCTACTTTCTGAAGAGTAACCCTGCCCGTGTGACCCAAAGACTACCCTTTCCCTTTCTTGCCCATCATCTTGACTTTCTTCTACCAACATTTCCTTCCCTTTCCCTTTCAAACAACCATAGGTCTTCCATAGCTTGAAAACACACTGATTGGTCCTGTTGTTTTTCTAGAAACCATCTCCCTCCTTCTATCATTATTCATGACTAAAGATGGTTTAATATCAAAATCTCTGTTTCCTCATCACCCACCCACTCACTTTGAAATATTTCACCACCTGGCTCAGGTTCTTACCAAACTAACTCTCAGGAACATCAACCATGACCTTCTTTTGCCAAGGAAATGAGCCTTCTTCATAACCCCTCAAGCATCGTGACACTGCCCCTCTCTTTCTCGATCTGCTCCCCTTTCATCACTTCCAAGATACTACACATCCTTTTTTTCTTGCTCCTGGAGCCACTCCCTACTGGGGTCTTCTGCTACTTCCTAATGATGCAGGGTCTTCAAGGTGGAGTTCTTGGTCTCCTATTCTTCTTTCTCTAAATTTCCTTCCCAAAGAGATTCAATTATTGTTTCACTGATTTAATTACCATATTGAGGACTTTGGTCTCAAGCACCTACACTGTATCTCCAAATGTTTCCTCAGCATTCCACTTGAATTTTCCACTATCAACTCAAATTCCACATATTCAAATGAGAATTTGTCACATTCTTGACCAGGTCCCTGAGAACTCAGACTTCATGCCAGCTTCTCCACTTTATTAACATGTGCCTTGCATTTTCTGAGCCCTCTGAACATCTACATCTATGAGAGTCAAAAGATCTTTCCTGCCTGGTCCGGAGGGTTGTTACAACAACAATCAAATGGTTTTCACATGCAGAGTGTTGCTATAAATACCTAACATGCTGTCATATCAACTCTACCATACACACTCCTCTGAACAGACTTTACTAAGTCACAGGATCAAGATCTTCTCTAATTTGTTGTCCCTTCCCCTCACCCAGGCAGAGCATATCCAGGGCCTATCACTTCCGTCAAGATGTCTCACCATTCCTTCATTTTGTTCTTGTCCATCTCCTGTTTTTCCCCCTTCACTCCATTATGCTACCCCCAAAATAATGTTCCACAGATTTAACTTCTACAACATCTTTTCCCATTTCCTAAACTGATTACAGTTCCCACTCTGTCCAGGAAAATATCCAGACTCAAACTTCTGGCTGACTTTCAATCCCTCCACAACCTAACTTTTTCTCTCCAATCAAAATTATCTCCAGCTAATCCAAAACCACAACCCACTACTAAATGCAAATGTCATGTCTCCTCTTCAGGCTGAAAGCTCCTTGAAATATATATATTAAAAAAACATGACTTAAATTTATTTTGTGTAATCCACACTGTGGAGTCCACTGTTGACTGAACATGTAGTGTTTGATCCATCTTGTACTGAAAACTTTAAGCAGGGTAATATGATCATAAAATATAATTTGAAGGCCATTTTGGTTTAAATAATAACTCATCATCTAGCCCTACACTGGAGAGTCAGGCCCAGGGCCAAACCAAAAAATGAGCAACAAAAATATATTAGTTGGAGGTTTCAGCTCAGTATGATTGATCTAGAAACATCTCTTGAGGCTCTGTTAACAAAACTTTATGGTGGAAAAAAAATGATTTGGATTGATTTCCACTGTCTAAATCATGAGCAGGAAACCAAAAGAATTTGACATGTCTGTGCACTGTAAAGACAAAAGAAGCCTAAATCCATTAACAGGTGAAAAAAATCAAATTAGATCCACATTAAGCTAGTGTCCTTTCCAGTGGCACAGAAATGTCCTACCCTAAATCCAGCTGACCATTTGCAAGAGGCTAGTGGCACTAATAAACCCACTGGGCACTAAGACTGTGAGGCTACAATACTGGTGTCACCCACAATATACCCTAAACCCTCGAGCTGGGGTCAATGAGGGTCTAGTGCAAAGGCCACAAAAAGTGTGCCAGGCTCAGAAGACGTAGGCTGGCTTCTTGGTCACCCTCATGTCTATCCTGTTTAGCAAGGAGATTTGAACAGGAGTAAGTCCACAATAAATACTTACATCCAGAGATGCTATAGTTGGTTAACTCTTGATTCAGGTAAGCTTCAAGCAGTGTCCTCTCCTATAATTTTATAGGAATCGTGGTGGGTGGTGGGGAGGAGGTATCAGATAAAAACAAACAATGACACCATGCACAGAGTTTCATGGAATATCTATATTTGCTTTTCATTATGGATGGTATTTTCATTCACTCAACAAATAGCTATTGGCCCTTCACTGTATGCCTGGCACTCCTCTAGGTCCTAGGATACAGCAGTAAACAAGACAGATCCAGTCCGTAGTATATTGAGTAGGGCAATAAACCAGGAAATGAGTAAGACAATTGCAGACAGTGATAAGTGATATAAAGAACTTATAACAGGTTAAAAAGGATTGTGAATAACTATAGGGTAGTAAGGACTTTAGGCACAGTCAATAAAAAAAACAGAAAGAGGCAAAGCTGTGTTCCAAACTCCTCACCACTCCTCACCCAGCTCCTAGAGGTGGATGCTACTCTTCTAGCTATAGCTCTGGCTCCAGTTCTGCCCAACATAAATACTGCATTGCCCTTTTATTCCTTTGTTAAGCCCAGCACCATCATAACAAAGCTTTGCCTCAAGACTTACAAATGGTTAAGTATAAATGGACATGCAAGCTTTTTTCCTTTGGTGATTTTATTTAGCATGCTTTTTGACATACTTGATCTGATCAGAAATGGACCCTAAAACAACACAAGACACCTTTAATTTATTTTCCTGATATGCCCCGTAGAACTTCCAAACACTTAAATTCACAGGACCCTAGCTCTGTATTGAATGTTCACTATAGATACAGTTGTTCTTCTAAGCACTCACTAGTAGCACTTACCTCTCACTCACTTAGGCCCTGTGTTTTGTTATCAAGGCACAGATGTAACTAAAAAGCAGTCCACCTGCTCATTAGAAAAACCCTTCTTTGTTAGGATGAGATATGAGGAGGGAAAACATAGATCCTGAGGACTTCTAGTCTGCTGAAATTCTGTTAAGTAGAAGGTAGACAATGGAAGCAGATAAGCACATTGTTCCATGGGCTCCACTTTCCCAGCACCTACATCGATGCAGAATACTTCCTATTTTTCACCCATAGATTCAGACTGACACCTTAGACAGATGGCTATACTTCACTCTATGAAAACCAGGGATGGGGGTAGGGGAGGAATCACATAAAATGGACCCAAATTTCTCCTAAGTTTGATACCCCCAAATCTGTACTGCATAGAATTGCAATCACAAATTCAGATCCACTAAAATAATTCTATTGAGACTTGGGTATTCAAAATTGTACTGTATAAGCCCTAATTGCCTAATTCTAATTCTCAGTGTTTTCCCTTTTCTAGGTAGTCTTCATTAAAAAAAAAAAAATGAGACCTTTAATGGAAAATTATTGCTACAGGTACAGGTCTCCAATTTCTATCCTGTCTCTGTAGCTATTGTTTTAATTAGTTTGCCTGCTTGTATGTCGGCCCTTTGTTGTGGTCTGCTCTGGGGCAGGGGTGCCAGCGAGGGTTCTTCTTCTGGAATGCAAGCATTAATGAGCCATTTCAATAATAAGAGCCCTGTATTGAGCCAGGAGCCAGAGCACCGGAGATGCCCCAAGGAGCAGAAAGGCTCATGAATTTCTGAAGCCGCCTTTCTAATTTGCATTTAAACATAACTCCTGAAGAACAATTTCACCTGTGATTTTCTGAGCTGGGGAGTAAGGGAGTTTAGATGTTGAATATGTACAAATTATGTTAATACCATGGAGGTAAATGAAAGTCAAATGCATTGTCATGTAAAATGATCCATTCTATCTAAATGTCTATTTTCTACCACAAATTGTTTTTATTTTTTTCCCTTAGGTGAAATGTGATGGGATTTTTTTTTTAATTAAGTGAATCTTTATAATTCCTATTTGATTAAAACTATCTGATTATTCTTCGTTTTCCTGTAACCTGGACTTCAGAAACCTTAGCAAGAGGAGGATTAGTTGGTATCTGGCCACTTCATACAATAGATAGAAACCAATCTAATTTAACACCTGTGTGCTCATCAATAAGTGTACTCAAGCACAAAAGTGAGCACAGTGTTGAGTGATTTTGACACTGACTGCATGACAACCACAGATTCTGTATCCAAACACTGGCAGACAAGAAGCTAATTGCAGGGATGAAAAGCACACCGCTAAAAGCATGAGTAATCGCTGCCATGATTCAAAGATAACCTGCTCTCCTTTACTAGCAGGGTACTTCAGCATTTATCTGAAACCTGTCTCTACCCAATCTGACCACCTTTTGTCTCTCTGACCAGTGAAAAATGGAAATGATTTTTCATTGCTGCTCCTACAACTGTGAAGGATCTCTTCCAAGTGTGGAGATTTCTTTCAGCAATGAAGTATAAAATAAATGCAAAAGCTGACATTTGTCATTGCACTGCAGAAATGAAAGACTAATTAATGAGATCTGTTTGAACACCTTCTCCCCAGTCCACCCTGTGGTACCAACGGAGACTAAAGACACATTGCCTTTCCAAGTTGTGACACATGTAACAAACTCTACCAGAGCCAATGATGGCAGGTATCATGATGCAGCCCTGCCATGGTGAGGTGACACTAAGGAATCATATCATCAGGTTGCAGTTCAAGGTAATGATAATTATAATGTACTTCCTGAAATACATAACTTCTATCACTAAGGGAATATCAAAATTTTCCACTTGATTTCACCAAGAATATGTAAGCCCAACCAAGAAGCCTGCTGAACTGGAAGGCATCCTTAACCTGGGAATCATATTTGCCTACTCTTATTCCCTGGAAACTTGGTTTTGTTTCACCAAGCACTTTGGGTTTTTCTCTTGACAGCTATTTAGGCTAGTGAGCAATACACATCTGACTTGAAGCTGAAAGCTACCGAGGCCCACCAAATCAGTGATCTGTCATTTTAACACAAATGAATTGGGGTAGAACTGGCTATTCTTAAGTATCACACAAAGCAGAAAACATTAAACAATCTATCTAAATTGACCAGCTATCTAGACTAAACAATTTTACCTGCACAGGGTATACCTACTTATGAAATACTAACAATGACAGGAGAATCTTCCAATTTCAAATCTATAGGTGCCAATATTGGTCATGGAAATATATGTATGAAGTAATTATCTATAAATCAAGTCACCTACTATGACATGTTGCTATTTTAGTGGGACTGAAATTGGGATAGGGAAAATGAAGTGATTCCATGTTTAGAAAGGCTCCATCTCTTCTGTTTTTCTGCTAGGCCCCATTTACTCTAGTTCTATGTTTTGCATCTGAATAAAACAAAGAAGCTATGTTCCCACTCCAAGGGGAAAACAATAAAAGTTCATCTTTCTCTGAGTTTTGTCCTAAGCCTCCAAACACCTGATAACATTTAAAAAGAGCCGGATCCCCAACATGTTCCAAGACATTAGCTTCGAATAAAACCATGGCTGAAGCTGGCTGGCATCAATACTCCCTACCTTCGATGACTTACGAAATAATACCTATTGTTCCCTGTCACTCGCCTTTGAGCAAACCCTACCCTGAATTCCTGAAGGAACACATACCCTGACCCCCTGCTAATATAAACCCCTAACCCCCTGCTAATATAAACCCCTAACCCCAAGTGACAGAGAGATTCACTCTCTTTTCCTGAGTCTCCCAGACACTCAGTTGTCTGCTATGCTCTATCGCTTACGCTATTCAATAAACTCTGCTCTTACTTCCTCCTGGCTCAGGTTTGATTTCCATCCTGTGCAAAGCCAAGGATACTCTTGGCTGGTCCTGCAGGACCCCCTCTAAGTCCTTGGACCAGGCCTGCGTATGTCAAAAGGAAGAAAATTGTTCAGGAAATCTGAATTTTCATACATCCTGTATTCTTAAAGTGTGTATGTGGGCTAGGAGTGAGGAGACATTGAAGTTTCCATCTTATTGCACAATGTTCGGAATGCAGCTGACTGAGATGGGATAAGTGACACATGAGCTCTGATGAGCAATTATGGCGGCAGCCGTTGGTGCTGAGACCTCATTACACCCTTTCCTCCACTCATTTTTGCCAAGCTGCCTACTAAATTATAAAAGTGCTACATCAAGGAATATCTCACTAAATTCTGAAAAAGCACAGCCATGGAGACAGAAAACTAAAAACACATAAAAACAAAGCTCAGGAAGAGATTCTGAAAATGACATTTTACTGATAAGAAACCCTAGGATGGTGACAGATGTACCCAGGTCCATACAACCAGCCAGTGGCAGAAGCAAGAGAAGAATCCATTATCCTGGTGCCTGTCCAGGATTTCTTTACACAGTTCACTGCATTGTAAGGAGGAGGTGAACACCAACTCTTATTCAAAATTAAATTCTATTAGATATTATGGATTTCTGGTGGGAATACTTCAGAAATGAAAAAGCATTTTCAATTTAAATTAAATTAAATATCCAATTATGTCACAGAGAACTATACTTCAACAGGAATCTGTTTTACTTTACCCTTTTATAAAAAGAAAAAATCACTTTATCTTTCTAGTTATAAATTAAGAGTTTTATGCAAAATGATTCAGTTTTACCTCTGACTAAAATGCAGCCTATTTTAGATTTAGGGATTAGAATCTGAGGTTCAGGAACTCAATGAAATTATATGGCATCGTTTCTGTATATACATATGTTGTTTTTTTCTACGAAAGGATTTTTAACTTTTACCAGATTTTCAAATGGGTCTATGACACTCCCCAAAGATTAATAACTCTTGTTCCAAAGAGAGCTGAGGTTTTGGCAGAAGCAAACTGCCACAAACTTGTTTCTCTCAACAGCTCCTAAATCTCTTCAATTCACACAATTGCTTTTAAATTCACAAAGGAAATCCATAAGACTTAAAAAGAACAGTAAACTCCATTCCCATTAAGAGGAGAATGGACAACAATGAGTAATTTTGCAGTAATACAAACTTAATATAAAACTTTTACTTCATTTCAGGTTGCCTGAACTTGAGGTGGGACATTATCAGCATAAAAACCATTTCTTTCTCTTCTTTCCCTCTATTTCTTTCTTTCTCTCTCTCTCCTATCCTCCTTCCCTTAAAAAAAAACTTATATTTACTTGATTTAAATTTTCATAGGAAGCTTTTTCTTCTGAATTCAAGTGACTGAAACTGAAGTTATTTCACCTGGGGAGAAGAGAAAGCTGAAAGCCAATTTCATATTGGTTTTCAAATACATTATGGCTACTCAGAAAGAGGATGATAGCCAAAGGACATGGTCTTTGAACTGAAGTATAAAGAATCTGAATTTGTTCTAAAGCTAAATTTCCTAACATAAAGAGTTCCTAAGATAAACTGAGAGACTGAGGGATCATTTTTGCACAGTTTAAGAGCTGGATAGGTTCTTAAATGTCTGAGATGGCTTCACTGTGGCCCTGCCTATAGTCTGGAAGATGAAATTTACAACCAGTGGTCCCTTCCTGGCCTATGAATGAATCTAAGGCCATGACTGGCCTATCAAAACTTTGCATTAGCCCAGGATGTCCACAGTCGTCCCTCTAACCAGGGAGGGAGGCAGCAGCCAGCCAGTATATCTCACAGATTCACCATCTCTCCACTAGCCACCACTGCCAAAGTGTAAATGGAGGCCTGTTCTTCTCTAAGGCTGGAAAGGGGTTTTCAACAGCAAGGAGAGCACTCTTCCCTAATTCTAGCCCCAGACCCCACCAATGCCATGGAAATCCTAAGTTTTCAAGAAAAAAAAATGTAGAAAAAAAGTAGATCTCAGGTGATGTAGCAGAAATTACATGAATGCCAGATTAAAAAAAAAAATCCCTATTAGCTTTGCAGCACACTTTTTTTCTTCTCTTGATGAAAAGGTAATAGCTCAGTTCTGCTTCCAAAACAAACACTGTCAAGATTGGGCTGGTCTTTGCCTTCCTTTTTGCTGGAAAATCCTGCCCCAACTTAGAGTAGAGGAGATGTCCATGGCTACATACCTTCAGATTGGCCTCAAAAGTTTTGTGTGGGTCCCAAAGCAGAACCCCAAGGGACACTTAGGGAGCTTAAACGTTCAGCTTCTCCCACCACCCACTGGTCCTGTCCTCACAGACTCTGAGATGTTAAGTTGTTCAGGGATCCTGGAAAACATCTGGTCGACCCTTATCTGCAGTGCATGCTCTTCAGGCACAGCCCCCAACTGATCACCCTATTCCTACCAGTGCTCCTCCAGAGGGAGGAGCTCATGATCTCCAATCAGCCCATCCCAAAGCTGTCCTGCTCTAAATGAGAGAAAGAGCTCAGCTGGAACCTACCTTCCCCCTTATCTACACATAAGATAAGTAGTTTGGGAAACTTCATCGAAACATCCAAATGCAGAACAATCACCTGGGCGGTAAAAGTTCAAAGACAACTGCAGTGCACATTCCTTCCGAGGTTCAGGAACAGAATTCCTGGAAGCAAAATAATCTGAAAAGTATGTCTGAATATACTTTGTAAGTGAAGACTGCTCACAGAACTGTGGTCCACAGGAAAATCTACGGTAGGGGTGCCTACTGTATAGCTAAAAACCCAGCAGAAAGCAGAAGAGGCTAATAAGCTCAATATGGAGAACAATATTTAGAAAACACTTGCACTGTAGTTTTATTAATATTGCCAATGTCAAAATTACTTATTGGTAAATAAAAACCCCTCAAAGCATCAATGCGAATAATATGAAAGTGGAAGTCATTATTGACTTCTTTCTGAGAACACAAGGCCCAACGGCCAACGTGACAAATAGAAACGCTGGACATCATCAGAGAATGAGGGCATTCTCATCTTTCTGGATGAACCTGAAGTTCCATGTGTATGCATGACAGGGGAAGGAAAAGGTTCACATGATTAAGGCGGTAAGAGGACTTAACTAAATAGATCTCTTCAACTGGAAGAGTTGAACATAGGGAGGGAATGAACATGATTTAAGTCTGTTCAAAATCTGGAAGGGCATAAAAAAGGAATATTTTATTAATAAATACATTTTTCTTCCCTACCAGTATCTTCAAAGACAAGGACTGGGACTAAGTTATCCCCATAATACCCAGAGACCCTGAAGGGCCTTGTACATACTAGGTGTTCAACACACATTTAAACTGAATTAGTCTGCATTTTCTCAAGGGAAAAGAAAGTGCCTGAGAACTAGCTCATTTTAGTAAGAGGCATTCTGTTAAAGGAGTCTTTGTAGAAAAAGAGTGAGATGGCTGATAAGCTCAGAACAGCCATGAATCTAAGGCTGAGTGAGAATATTTAGATTCAGGAAGAAGTCTTATAAGCCCTGAAAAAAGACCAGAGGAAAAAACCTCATTTTTCTTAGGTTTCTTTTTTTCCTTTATTATATACTTTACCTTTAAAAAAAATCACTCCCTAGTTCTACTATCTCTGTATTAAACATTTTCTTCCCTGCTGCAAATCCACTATTTGAACTCTGAGTAGCAGTAAGAACTTGAATTCCATCAAGTACAAGCAATGTAGATAAGCAAACACTGCTCTGAATATCTTACTGTCTATATTGCTCACTATCTGTGGTTTTCAACTACATTTCTTGCCATAATCATGTGTCCTTAATTAAATATAAGTTTCTGGCCAATTTTTTTGTAATGTAAAAACTCATGACAACGTCCTTGGGTTTATAGCCCATTACTGTTATAGCATGCAATTCAACTTCAGCTATTGCTTGTCTTAAGTTAATAGAGGATTTGGGGTTTCATATTCAATGCTGTAATGTCACTTATGGAAATAAATATTGTGCTGTTTGCCTTTCCCTGCTGTTCCACAGTCTCATGTCAGCCTTGAGGGCTGTCTAGCACACTTGGCCCTTGTGCCAGGACAGAAGACACAAGATGAGCCCTAACAGACACAGTGTCAATGTTTTCTTTCCTCTAACTGCAGATATAATGACACTCTGGCACGATGTGCATGGGGTGGCAATTAGAGACAGGGCACCTCTCAGAACAATTGTACCACAAGGACATGAAGAAAGGCAATGATTTCTCTTTCCCAGTATGTGGCAATTTTTAGATTTTAAAGGAAAAACAGACATACTCTATGAAAGGATTTGATTTATGGCAATTGCTTTTCTTTTCCTGATTCCATTAATGCCAGGTTTGTTGACCTTAAGCACAGGGCTAGGTATTTTCTTCTTATTTAGTGCTCCCTGGGCAGCTATTACATGTATCAATTTTCTGTTATCCAGATCAATACTATAAAAAAAAATGTGTCTTTCTGTCACTGTATTTTATTTAAACAAAATATTTGTTGGCATAACACATTTTTACAGTCAATCTAAGGGAACTTTAAATCATAGAGTTATTTTTTAATTACATGAGTTGTTTCTAATTATAAAAGTAATTCATGTTCATTGTAAGAACAAACTGAAGAAGAGGAAAAACATTTTAACAATCTATAGTGCCACCAATAAAAATAATTTCTGGTAATGGACTGTGTATTGATAAAATTGGAATCATTCTCTATATACTGTTTTATATATTCGTTTTTCTGTTAACATAGCATGAAAAGTTTCTTATGACATTGAGTTCTTTTCAAAATCATATTTTAATGTGACATAGGGCATAGGGATTTTTTTCCAATTCCTTAATATGTTAAATGAAACTGTGAGAAACATTCCTATAGATAATATTTTAAATTTCTTCATGCTTACTCAGTTGTTCTTCAGAAAGTTAACAATTTAAACTTCCATAAGGATACTACAAGAATGACTACTCCAAATTCTTCAGTTTTCAAATTTTTGCTAACTAGATGGGCAACATGTTAAGACACTGATAGTTTCATTTTTCTTGTCTTTATGTTTATTTTTCCTTTTGACAGCTGGATATCTTCTTTTTGTGAGCAGTCTGCTCAGGATCTTTGACCATTTTTCTTTTAGAGCAAAGGTTTTTATTGTGTTTGGTTTTTTAAAAATAATATTTAAGAGTCCTTTATGTTTTCAGGAGACTAACAGGCTGTAAATATTCCCCAGTTTGTCATTTACCTTCAAATCTGAGATCATGTTTTAAAACCTCAAATGAATAGGAACTTAGAGCTGTCATTTCTCATGTGAACTTCAAAGTGTCACTGAAAATTACAATATTTACAATAATCAGATGCATTTTATGTACTGAACTTGTCCACTGACTGTTAAACACCTAAAATGTAAAACCACTAAAATCTTTTGAAAAAGAGAATCTTTGACTGAAAACTACCAGAAGACAAAAAATGCCAGTAATTTCCATTGCTTTTTTTTGTTGTTCACAATATCAGGACCTAGCAATGCCTCAAAGATACTAGCCCTACAATGCTCTTCCTCAAGGCACTAGAGCCACACACACAAGCAAGAAAAGGCAGTCTAGGACCAAACCGCCATCCTTTGGGATTCACTTCTGGAGTTCTGAGGTGATCTAACCAGAGGAACATAAACATAACAGAGAAATGCAGTCCAGCCCAAGCAACCACACTCACTGAGTTACGTGAATTTCTGAGTCTCATTTTGGCACGTTAACTACTGGCAGTATTCCTTGTCACTCTCCAGGTTTGGTGTTTCAATTTCCCTCACACTGGGGGCCCAGGATATTTAATTTACTAAAAATTTGCAGAAAACATTAAACATGGAGCATTTGGGGCGCCTGGGTGGCTCAGTCAGTTAAGCATCCGACTTCAGCTCAGGTGATGAGCCCACAGTTTATGGGTTCAGGTCCCACATCAGACTCTGTGCTGGAGCAAGGAGCCTGGAGCCTGCTTCGGATTCTGTGTCTCCCTCTCTCTGCCCTTCCCCCGCTCATGCTCTCTCTCTGTCTCTGTCTCTGTCTCTGTCTCTCTCTCTCTCTCAAAAATTAAATAAACAGAAAAAAAAAACATGAGGCATTTAACTCAAAATGAAACTGTAAACCAAGCAATCAAGTAGAGAGCTAAGATAAAAAATAATACAGAAAATCAAGAAGGACAGAAAAAATATTTTCTAATGAAAGAGAAGGGAAGGGTTGAATAATGGAGGAAACAGAGAACATTCTGGGTTTATATGAGTTATGTTCACTCACATACAATTACTCAGTTTATTGCCACAGATAGGTAATCTCCCTGAGGGATAGGACATAATCTTTGTCACAAGGTATAATTCATACAACGACATAACCAGGCATATATGGGAGAATCCACAAATTGTTAATAAAGACAAGAGTTTCAGCCCTTAAAGAATTATTCATGTGTCTGTGGCTGATTAGAACCCAACCAGAGGAGATTTAAGATATATTAGATGAAATCTAAGTTCTGCTTAATCAGAAGAGCCTCGTACAAGAGTGAGATTAATCCAGTTTTCCGTGAACAGGGCAGTCTCATCAAGCCAACAGTCACCTTGTATCCCAATGGCAGTAGAAGCAGAACTGAGTGGGGCCTACTCTTCATCTGACCCATTTCCTCCACTTGGCTTTGAATGGTTCACAAATTTTCAATAATTCACATAAAGGATGATCTCCATATAACTTGATTATCTTTCTGTTTTTTTCCTTAATCCAACATGATACGATTCATTTTTACAAATGATACGAATTATTTTTAAATGTCTTTGTTATTACCACTATTGTTCCTGTTAATATACCCGGAAACAACATCAAATACTTAACAAAATCTCTGCTAACCAGGCAGAGACTTGACCTCAAGCTCTGGAGTTGTCTGCCATTTGAGGGGAGAGGCTGAAAAAGCAATAGGACCTGTGTCTTTTTATCTATTGACTTCAGAAGTGCCAGAAAGCAAAACCAAAATTATCTGGACAATTCAGGTGAGAAAAACTCACCTTTCCCTGAAGTCTTTGTGCAAAAGAAGCTCTAAAGGACTGAGTTACTCAGATAATTATTCAAGTGTTAAGGTCTGTGTTTAATTAAAATAAGAAAGGAAATAACCTGCCAAGCAAGCAGTTTTTTCAGAAGGTTTAGAATACTGAGTACTCCAAAGGTTTTGCAACAGGACTACATGACTCCAGAAAGTGCCAGCAGAGCAGAAAAATTCATCTAAACAACATTAGTTTTAATTTCACTAATTTCAGAAGAAATCCACTTCACAAAGCTTATAAAACACTGGTTTTTAAGCATGAGAGAGAAATGGCTCTTTACTCTTGTACATAAAATAAAATATAAAAGTGTTTCCCTCCCAGTTTGTTAACAGTAAGCTTTGTTTTTGCATTTTTGTTTTTGTCTTTTATTTTTATATTGTACAATGCAGTATAAGTTGCTGCTAATATTTCAAATGTCAGGCTTCAAGTGTTAAGGTGATTGTGACAAGAGTTGAAATAGTATGGACAGCAAACAATGTTCAGGGCAACTAAGATTGATATATAGGTATCAGTCACTTCCAACTGAACAACTCCTTACTTTCTGTATATGAAAGGAATCTGTGAAGCTTTTTAATTCAGACCGGAGTAGAAAATTTTAATAATGAAAGATTCTCTTCACTCAGCTTCCATATTCAGTTTCATCCAAAGTCCTTATGTTAGTATGCCATGAATATCTAGAGAGATTAAACAGGCCCCTTCTGTGAAGGCCTGGGCTTTGCATGAAGATTGCTTATGAAATAATCTGAAAGATTACCAAAATGTGTTTTTGCTTTGTTTTGGTAACCTCAATGATCATAAATATGCTATAGCCCTACGGATGTAAAAATAACTGAATAGAACTGGAAAGACGTAGGTTAATAAATCTACAAAACTAAAAACAAAATAGTATGTTAATACCATCTGTTCCAGTTCCGTATCGTCCAACTCTGCCACCCCCCACCCCATCAGAAGGACCTAGTTAATTCACATGAACTGCTTGCTGCCTGAGATTCTTGCCAGAACACTTAACAGCCCCCTCATTTGTTGGGTGGTTTTATAGGTCTCTGGTGCCGAGCAGAGGTAAGACAGCTTGCAGTGCACGAGGAGGACAGATAAAACCACCCTGCTGTGCAGATTTAGTCCATTTGCACTGGCTCTCATACAGAAAACAAATTGCAACCTCTCACAAAGGGGCCCTTTTCTGCACTAGCAACCCTGAAAAATGCAGGCAAAAATGAGTAAATCAGGCAACTTCACATCAGGAGGAAAAAAAAATGGCTACCACTCCAACAGCTGCTCTCATAATTAAGAACAGATTTCATCACTAAACTCTTGCTGGTTATGTCTGCAGCAAAACAAATACACAGATGCAAGGCATTTACATACTGGATATTTTGTACTGGGTAGCCAAACCAAATTTACCTTTTCTGCTTTAAGATATTCTCTTAAAAATATCATCTAGTCAATGATAAAGGATAAGGCAATGTCCAAATCTTAAGTACAACTATATTTCTGTCATCATCTTGCAACTAAATTTATTTTGGCATTCTACCAGATTCACTTTCTTTTTACATATTCAAAATTGCAATACACTGCCATGGACATGACCTCTTTCAGATAATGAAAATGTGCTACCAGTTTCTTTTACTCATAAAATTTGCTAAATTTATTGCTGCCTCATTTATCCATGTTTTAAAAGATTGTATGGCACATGCAGTAAAAGGAATAGCATTTGACCTTTTTAAAGGTAAATTGGTGTGCCATTAAATCAGAGAAATAAAATTAATGAAATGATAAAATTATAATAAAAACAGATACGTAAGGACAAATTAATGGAATCCCACTCCACTGCAATAAGAAAGCACAGTCTCCAATTCACACAACATTGATGAATCTTACAAACAAAATGCTAAACAAAAGAAGTCAATAATATAAAGTACAAAAACAGGCAAAAATAATTATGCTGTTAGAAGTCAAGATAGTGGTCCCCCATGGGTAGGTAGGGTACGAATGGGAAGGGGCACAGGAGGGCTTCTGTGGTCTGGTAATGCTTCATTTCTTAATGTGGGTGCGAGTTACACAGATGTGTTCAATTTGTAAAAATTCCTCAAGCTGTATTTTAGGATCATTTGTCCTACATATAAATCATACTTCCACAAGAAATAGAATAGAGTACAATACAATAGAGTAAAATAAAATAAAATAAAATAAAATAAAATAAAATAAAATAAAATAAAATAAAATAAAGATAGGTAAGGCATGCTGAATTTCATGATTTTCAGTGTCAACAATAAGTACCTGCTCACCAATGTTAGTCACAACCTCTTCACATGACCCAATCCATGCAGTGTTCACAAACTTCTGACACTGTTACAGTAGTATCTTTATTAATATTTATCAAGTCATAAGTTTTACTTTTTGAAGGACTAAATTGGCCAAATGTTTAAGCTTAAATTAGTGGTACGACATTCTAGGATAGTCTCTTGTCTAATATGTTAAACTGATTATCCTCCCAAAAGGTATGAACGTTAAACAAATTTTTGTGTATTTCATTACCAGTGCTATAATTTAAAGCAAAGAAGTTCTAAACATGTGATTTTCAGAAAAAAGTGGTTCTAAGAGCATCTTTTAAATGACGTTTTATTACAGTTTTACCTAAGGAACAATAATCCTAATAGAAATTCACAGATGTCAATAAACTAATTCAAAGGTAGAATGTGCAAGATAACGCCTACTTAAGTTTACCTCCTATTTTCTAAGATCCTGAATATTTAAAATTAGATTTAAAACCCTACCCCCACCAAAATACTTAATGTGCATAGTTCAAGAATGTGTAACTTGTAGATTAAATAGAGTTTTCATTCAGAATTGCAAATCTCAGAATTTACAGATGCAAGTTAATCTGCAAACAAGTATTAAGGCATCAGAGTATCTGGAGAAGTAAACCTACTAAACAAGTTGAGGTGGCTGATGATGAGAGGGGTGTTTTCTACACTTTCATCCCAGCCAGGTCTTTGGTGAACAAAACAGCTGATCGTTACAAACATAATCACATGCCCTTTACTTTAACTGGCTTCACAGCTGCACTTCTCAAACAGTGACCATCAGTGCATGAACCAGGGGTCAAAGGCAGAAAGACACTTTTTTAGCCTAAGAGGAGGATCTCTCTGACCTCTTTCCGCATGTGTGTTCATCTAGCTCAACACTGTTGCAAAGGCTGAATTCTTTTCTGATAGCTTGATCCTATGCAACAATTAATGCTAAACCATACCTAAAAGAAAGGGATATGGGAAACATTATCCACGGGCTTGGCATTAATATATTTGGGGTCCACGTTTATAAGTGAAAGCCCTAGAAAACTTGTACGTAACATAATGAAACTTTCCATAAATTGGTGTTATGTTGAATAGGGGAAAGAACATTAGGTCTCACTTTCCCATGCAATGCTTCCACAAATAGCATATTTGGACCTGGTGTGTTCAGCTAATGTTAGTTTAGATCCATCCACAGGTGCTCTCAGACTGTCATTCTGAGATCCAGCTTACGACACAGGACCATGCAGGGCTCATTTAATTTTGATTTATTCTCATCTTTGGCTGGGATACTCAATGTTACTTGAACTTTTACTTATGCCAAACTATGAGCATTTATTTGTTTTAAATAACTCCTTTGTAATCATAATTTAAGGAAACTAGATCTGTGTCCTTAATGAAATGGTGATTTCAAACTCCTATTTATTCTGTGTGGACACTTGTCTGATCATTGGCTACTCCAAATGAAGCTTTAATCCATAAGATTACTCCTGCACTACCCATACGCTTAAAAAATTCTGTTATTTAAGAATTTAATGTCCAGCCAGAATTCTGACAGGATGTAAGATGTAAAGTATATTATTTTCTCAATCTCTAGGCTGGGATAATGCTTGCTTATAAAACACCATGAATCCTGTTATAAGAACTGCTATGTGATTTTTTAAAGCTTTTTATTTAATTTGACATTAATGTATGAAGCACCTTCAAGATAAACACTGTACTGGATGCCAAAGATGTAAAGATGAATAAGACAGGGCACTAGCTTTACTAGGGGCTCACAGACTGTGAAAGAGAGCTATGTGAGCCTAATGAAAACATAGTAGGATGGATGGACGGATGGATGGACGGACAGATGGATGGATGGATGGATGGATGGATGGATAATAGATGGCGGGGGCATGCAGAGACAAGAAGTTCTGTGCAGAAACACAGAAACCAAGCCATTCCATGAGGAGCAGAGGTTTCACAAAGGAGATGACAAAAGTGCTTTAGTGACAGTTGCCTTGATGGGGTGGGAGTGAGTGGATGCAGAAAATGTCTGGTATGGAAAAACATACAGCAAAAGCATGAAGGCATGGAAGCCATGGTATATTGGGGGTGGGTGTGGGTGGGAATACAGCCATCAAGTTCAGAGTGGCTAAAGTGTAGTGTACCTGGATTAGTGTTGTGAGGTCAAAGCTAGAAGGGTGAGTTGACGTAAGATTGTGAAGGCTGTATGCTAGGTCCAAGTATTAGATTTTTTTTATCTCTCTGTTAGTATTTTCTAGATTTTGTTTCTCAGAATACAAATTCCCTGAGCTGTTTTGCACATACACACACACACACACAAAAAACCAAAACTTTTTTTTAAGTTCATTTATTTTGAGAGAGAGAGAGAGAGAGAGAGAGACAGAATGCAACCTGGGGAGAGGCAGAGAGAGGGAGAGAGAGAATCCCAAGCAGACTCTGTGCTGTGAGCCCAACGCAGGGCTTGATCCCACAAACCACAAAATTATGACCCGAGCCAAAATCAAAAGTCAGGTATATAACCTACTGAACCACCCAGGTGCCCCCCAAAACACTTTTTGATCAAGTAAGTTTAGAAAATGCTACAACCTTAAGTCTCCTTTCAGAGATTCATAATATACACTTAGTGTAACAGGGCTGAGAAATACCTCAGTAAAAACCATCTTAACTTAAATGCCATTTTCACAAAACTATTCACATCCCTCAAAATTAATGTTCTACAGATTACACATGGGAATACTAAATGTTGTTCTAGGAAAGAAGAGAAACAGGAACTGCTGGAGTAAGAATGTAACATGATCAGATTTGTCTTCCATTTTCTCTTCATCAGAAAAATGTATTTTTTAGCAGTTCATGTCTGGTAAGATGTGAATGTTGCACTAAATTTGGAAGAGATGAGTGGCAAAAAGCCAAGAGGTGACAAAATACAGGGATGTGGGACCCCACTCAAGAGACTATCTCAGAATAAAATTAAAAGTAATCCATGATGGGGTACATGTGGAATGACAGAAACATAACAAATGAGAAAGACTTCAAAGGTTAGCCTAGAGACCCAGTGGAAGGCACTCCTGTAGCCAAGACAGAGAATTTCAAAGAACTCTGCTCTGCGGAAAGACAGTATGATGGGTGCTGGTCATTTTAAGTATGGAGTGCCTACAAAAACATCCATAGGGGCACATCGAGAAAACAGTTAGACAGTGAGCATAGCGAAATGTATAGAGAAGTTGAATCACTATTATGCTGTATACCTGAAACTAAGGTAGCATTGTATGTTAACTATACTCATTTTTTTTGAATTTTAAAAAAGAAAAAAAAAAAAGCAAGCAATTAGAAATACGGCTTTTCAGCCTAGAAGGAAGGTCAGAACTAGAGATACATATTGTAATCATACAAATGGTATATGAAGTCATTGGAATGGATAAAGCCCCTCCCCCAACTCTGGGGAAAATGTGTAGAACAAAAAGAGTATAAAATCCTGGATACCAACATTTCAATGTATAAAATACAAAATTAATTAATGTCTTATGTGACATTTTTATACTGTCATCTGAAGGTATTTTTACTGTAATTTATTGTAATCTTAAGGATTATTGTAATGTAATTATTGTTCTGTTTTATATTATCCAGAAACAGAATATAGTGCTGAGCCTGACAGTGTTTTATATTGTTACTTTGGTCACTGCTACATCATGTGAAGGAATCAAAATATGGTTGGAACAGAACAGGATCTAATTAAATACACCTGAAGTCCAGAGTGAATCAGAGAATTGATCAAAGTCTTGCAGGTAGTTAGTCCTGTTTGCAACTAGCCCACTATTTAAAAATTAGTTCATTCCCCTCCATTTTATTGTTTCTAAGGCATGTGAGAATGCAAATGAAATCAAATAATTCACTCAAATAAAATCATTAACAGATATTAGAAAAGCATTTTGCAACTTTCACGTGTTCTCTTTTTAATTGTAATTGCTAAAGAATGTTAACAATATAAGCTATTTTTTCTTGATGTAGCTGAATTATGTTTCATTGGAACATCATGGGATTAGCCTGTATTCCTGGAAGGATGGTCAGGAAAAGCAATATCCTATATTAACAATGGCCCTATCATCCCACATGGCCAATCAACAAAGAGTTACTAAGTGCCTAACATTACTGAAGCACATCCTTACTCAGTTAAGAGACACCAGAGAAAGGAAGAGTAGCAAAATCACAACTGAAGTCAAGGAAGATTCCAGCAGCCGCCACATAATTGCACATAATGATTTCAATTGACTGGCATGAAGTTCTTAAACACTTAAATATAGAATCCTTTAAAATCCATGTTAGATTTAACAGAATTTACAATTCTCTTCAGTGAGAGGAGAATAAAACCTTCAAAAATTATGAAAGATTGCTGCACAACAACATGAATATACTTAACACTACTGAACTGTATACTGGTTAAGGGTCGCCTGGGTGGCTCAGCTGGGTAAGCATCCAACTCTTGATTTTGGCTCAGGTCACGATCTCATGGTTCGTGAGTTCAAGCCCTGCATCGGGGTCTGTGCTGAGCAGTGGCAGAGACTGCTTGGGATTCTCTGTCTCCCTCTTTCTGCCCCTCCCCTGCCTAGGTATGCATATGTTCTCTCTCTCTCTCTCTCTCTCTCTCTCTCTCTCTCTCAAAAATAAATAAACATTTTTTTAATTTAAAAAATGGTTAAGATGGTAAATTGTATGCTATGTGTTTTTTATCACAGTTAAAAACTTTTTAAAGGAATTATGAAATTAACTTCACATACTCTTGTCCATAAAATGTTCCATATCTTACAAGGACTAGGGAGCTGGCCAGTATTCGCAGCTGGTGAGAAAGAAGTGGAACCTGAAGATTAATTAATCAGACAATGCTGTTCAGGGCTTATTAAAGAGATGTTGACAAGATAAACACTGAAAAGCTAGAAAAGCTAGTATCAAAGTGAAATAGTTAAAGAGGAGAGTAACACTAAGATCTGGAAGAATATGAGAGACTTATGAAAAGAATAATCAATAAGATATGGTATGGATAAAGAAGGAGAATCCAAGATCATTCCAGCACATGAGGTTCATACCCAGAAAGCATTTGTTACAAAAAAAAAAAAAAAAAGACCTCGGCCTGAATGCTGCTTAACCACCAAGGCCTCAAAGATACCAATCTGAAATACATGCCAGAAACTTGAATCAGGAATTCAGATGAAGCCCAACCAGCTCCAGCCTTTGTATAACCAGTTCAGCCATCAGGTCTTTTGCAGAGAGGCTACGCTACTCACCTCTCCCTGTGCCTTCTTCACTTCAAGTTTACCTGGGAAGGTGGAGGGACTAACAGAGAAAAGTAAAAATCATTTCACTTTCAATTTGATGGAACTAAAGAAACTTCTGGAGAGTGAGTCTCTTCTAAAAATTTGCTGTGCTCTAGGAAACGGTATAGAACTGAGAAAAATTAAACCCTTTACAGATTTTATGCCTTTAGGCAATCCGACAACTGCTGATCTTCCTTTCCTTTTGGATCTTAGTACTGCAGGCAACTCAGAAACTCTCCTGCTCTGATCTGTACAAAAGGTCATTTGTTGTTTCCAGATCAATCTCTGTGGTGTTCCAGTTGCTAAAACAGCAGATTAAATTAGCATCCACAAGAACTGCAAGTCTCTACCCTCCACACCAACACTTGGGGTTAAAAAAAAAACAAAAACAGGTGAGTCAGAATGCCATGAGTATACTGGAGTTGGAGACTCTTACTGTAATTTATAAAATTAAAAAAAAAAAAAGAAAATCCAAGTTTTTAATTAAAACCTTCAGAACCTTATCACAAAATGTTTCTGCCTTTACTAATTAAATGGAATTTTTTCCACTTAAAAAAGTCATAGCCAATTTGTAGGGGTAAAATATATAAAATAGTACTTAGAAAAACAAAATGAATTTATTTTCATTGGAATGTATATATTTAGACTAGCTTACTGTCTCTGTTCTTTAAATCTAAGCTTGAATATTTATTTTTCATTTAAAAAATGGGCATGTTTTAATTTCCAATCTAAGGATATTATGGTTACCAAAACAATTTATTTTATTTTATTTTATTTTTTTACTACTGCTAGCTACTTAATCTGTGAAGTACAGCTCAGGGAAAAAAATGCTGTCATAAAACCTGTTGGTATAAAGATAAGCAGTTTATTTAATATCTAATTAAATGTGGTCACCAGAGAAATCACAGCTTATGAAACTTTATCAGAAAAAGATTAATCCATTTCAGGCTTAACCCAAATGTCATAAGAGAACTCATGAATTTAGATAGGAATCCACTTATTATCCAAAGACATTTTCATATTGAGTAAGAAGAGCCTATATTACTGGTTATATTTATACTTCAGTCAAATTCATATATGTTGTAGCTATCATTGATTTCAGGGACAATTATCAAACTAGAATAATATAATAAGGAGCCCTTTCCTCTTTGTCAAAAATTTTTATAATGTTCTAAAAACACTTTATGAGTTTATAGACCCCATTCATTCAGAAATTCAAAAAATTATATGACTTGGGTCATTGTAATTAAAAAACAACTATCTAACAAAAAACTACTGAACACCTATTATATGTTGGACTCAGGCACTGGGGAAATGAGAATGGAGAAAAGGATTCTTTCTTTTGAAGGGCTCCCCAAAAATCATGAGACAAACCCTTAAATAACCACTGATATAAAGTAACTACTATAGGGCTGAGGTTGCTTGTTTTCCCCCAATATCTATTCATCCCTTTGTCCATAATAAAAAATATCTGGACATGTGGTGACCCAGCATAAAGGATGAACACATTTCTTATCCTTCTTTGAAGCTAAGAAAGACAGGTGACTAATTGAGGCCAATGGGATACGACAGAGAGAGAGTAGTCTGTGCTTTGTGATCCTTCCAGGTTAAAGCTTTAAATGACTGGATATTCCCTCCCCATTCCCCTTCCTGTTCCCTCAGAAGGAACCTGAGCCATCTTGGATCAGGTGGACAAGTGTAGCCCTCTTCTAGGTTATAAAGCTACAGAATAAAAGGAGCCTGCATCCATAAAAGGATGTCACAGAACAGAACTAGCATTCCACCTCAAATTTATAATGAAAGAAAAATAAGCTTTTATTTTGTATTTAAGCTGCTGTTTTTGGAATCTATCACATGAAGCGGCACCATGTTCTAATTAAGATCTAATAGATATGCTTCTTCTGAGAGTTTGGTACTAGAAAATGTCCATTAAAAGGAAGAACCAATATGTGGTATTAAAAGCAAAGGGCAGCTTGATTTCTAACTTTTTCATGAAAAATAAAACCCTGAATTATAACAATAAACAAATTGTACATGAACAAAATACAAGTGAGAATTAAAATTGTGTAAATTCTTAGAGGAGAATGATTTAAGAAATTGGGGGGGTATAATTTTTTGTTAACAAAATTGTATAGTCATGTGATGGAGTTAATGAAAAAAAAAAACTGACATAGTAAGAAACAGAATAGGTACCAAAAACTGATCACTGACATGTAGGAAAGGCTTAGGAAAACAGTAGTGATTACAGGTGAAATAATAAAGATCAAAGCAATTAGAAAGGAACTAACAGATAAGAAAGATAAAGATGATTCAACACAAGAGTAATTAATTCCTTTAAGAGGCAAATCAAAAACAGTGTGTGCAAACATGTGTGTAAACACTTAATACAGGAAAATTCCCTGAACTGGAAGAATGAACTATCCTGGCAAGATTGAAAGAGCAATCCATGTTTTGGGAAATGCTAAGACATATTTTGATTAAGCTGCAGAAGTTTAAAGAAATAATTCTTTAGGTATTCAAGCAGAAAGAACCAACCATTTTCAAGAAGTAACAAGATAGCCATATTTGAAGAATATATATATACCAATGCTCAAGAGAGTCTCCAACTGGCAAAACCAAAGAAATATAAACAGAGATAGAGGTGAAGAAAGAGAATGTTATCTGGAATGAAATTCATCTTATGTTTGTGGGACCCTTTTTTCTGGATGGTGGGATTTGAGTTGATTTTTAGATTTCATTTTCTTCATTATTTAGATAATTTGAATGAGCATGTAATGTGTTAACAAAAACAATGAGTAAGTAAGCAGAAAAATATCAAGAATAAGATGGAAAGCAAATATACCAATATATTAACAGTGATCAATTCTGGGTGGTGGCTTTCTAATTTACAAATATATTATCATTTTCTGTAAGATGAACTGGACTTGAAGGAGGAATTTGGCAGGCAAACTAGGGAAAAACAATACTACAGGCATACAAGCAAAACCAGACTATAATGAAAGAAAATGGCATGCTTAGGAAACAGCAAGAGGTCTGGTAAGTAGACAGGGATGAAGCCTGGGTAAGATTATATGTGATTATAATATTCATTTATATGAATATATTCATTTCCAGTCTTTATTTTTGTCCTTCATCTAACTAACATCATTCAAACCAGTTACAGTACGTTTGTCTCTATTTATCAGGTACAAAATCTCAAAGTTCAGACTTCAGGGACAAAATAATTAAGTACTAGATCTAACAGAATCCTATTCTAGGTGATAGTGCAAAGACAGATGAGAAGCAGAGCCTGTCCTCAAAGTGCTTACAATATATTTGTGAGACAAGACAGACAAACAAAACAATAAATAATAATAAATGGTAATATAACACATAGTGACCTTATTGGAATTTAGAAGAAAGGAAGCTCTTTGGTGATTGACTATGGAAGTGCACAACTTAGGCCAGGTTCTGGAAGAAAGGATCGAACATTTTGATTTAAGATTTCCATCTCACAAGAAATTACATTATTTTATCCCTACCTACAGCTACATCACAATTCCATAAAGATGGAGTGTTTACCACTTGTTTCATACTGAATTATAAAGAAAAGATGGACTGAACAATCACTTATGCTAGAATATGGCTGTGGGGAAATATACAAGTAAGTAAAGTCTTACCTTGTATCAAAATAAATTCCAGATGCATAACTTTTCATCTAGTTCCTTTATGGTTTTACATGTTAGACTTAACTCTTTAATGTATCTATGGAAATAGCCTTTTTAACATAATTACAAAGGACGAGATCAAAAGGAAACAAGATACAAAACTTAATTTCTACATTATAAACAAAGGTTAATCAAGAAAGGGGAGAATTGTTTCCAATATATTTAGAAAAAGTTCATCTTCTTAATTTTTAAAGAAACTCCTAACTCAGAAAAAATACAAACACTTCAATGGAAAAATGGGTAAAGAATGTGAAAAGAAAATTATAAAAGATTATATATGATAACCTTTCTTCATTTTAGAATTGTAAATTAGATGTCCAAGAGTTTTTCCTTGACAATATGATATCTATACAAATTTACTTATAAGGCTATTTATTGCAGAATAATTTAGAATAATGAAAAAAAACCAAAAACAGCCTAAATGCCCAACGAAAGGATTGTGTAAATAAATTATGGAATCTCTATAGGATAAAACCACTGAAGTTCCCAACTAAATGAGATGCAAAGACCATACACTGAACGTTGCCAAAGACTGTTCAATGACATGGCAAAGTGGTTTTGGTACGTAAGGAAAATAGTTGGGAAAATAACCATATATGATAGCTTCACCCCAGTTCAATAAAGAAGGTCTAAGTATAGAAAAAGACCAGAAGGATCTATACCAAAATGTTAACTGTAACTACTTCCAGATTGCAGGATTACATGTGATTTTTTTTCTCTTTTATGTTCTTAATGTTATCCAAATTTTTTATAATGAAGACATATTACTCTCAAAATCTTTGCTGCCCTTTACAGCAAAATTTCTGGAAAGAGCTGTCTATATGTCATGTGTCTAATTCCTTCTCATAATTTTCTCTTAAACTCAGACTTTGGCCTCCAAAATGCTCATTGAGGTAACTGGTGACTTCCATGTTACTAAATCCAACACCAAGAATTGAAACTGATTAATTTCCTTCCCTTGTTGATACCATTTTCCTCCTGTCTTCTAGATACTGCACTGTTTTCTTCCTGTCTACTGATCCCTTCCTTTCTGTCTCCTTTGCTAGCACCTTCTCTTCTCACTAACCCCTTGATGTAGGAGTACATGAGGGCTCAGCCCTCTTCTTTAGCCACACTAACCTGAGTGACCTCATCCAGCCTCAAGGCATTATCACATGTATGCCAATGACTTCGAAATCTGTATCTTCAGTCCAGATACATATTCCTTCTCTACCAAATTCCACACCTGTGGCTCCAATGTATGTGTCTACTCATACCTACCTGGATGTCTAACAGATACTTGTCAAACTCCAATAAGCTCACATGAATTCCTGCTCTTCTCAAAAACCTGCTTCTATAGCTTTTCCCATCTCAGTTAAAGTAACTTCTTTCTTCCAGTTGCCCAAGTCAAAAATCTGTCCCCAATTCCTCTCCATCTGTCATCCGGCGAGTCAATTCGTGCCTGACTCTCCTCCAAATTATATCCAGAATCCAACCTTCTCATCATCTTTGCTACAACCTAGGTCCTATAACTACTATCATCTCCCCCCTTTCTCTGCCCCAGATTAAAGAAATCATCTGCCAAGTGTTCTCCTGCTTCCACCTCTACCCATTATAGTTTATTCTCAACATTACAGCCACACTGATCCTTGTAATACTTAAGATAGATCATGACACTTTGTGCTCAGAACCCCTGAAGGGCTCCCAATTCTCACTCACAGTAATACCATGGTCCTTCCTGTGGCCTAAAGCCCTTATATAATGTGGTTTCCTCTCCCATTCCCTTCCTCCTTGTATATTCCACTCCAGCACACTGTCCTCTTGGTATTATAGGGCAAGGAGGTGTGTTCTGTTTCCACTTGCACCTTTGCCCTAGCTACCCACTCTACTCCAGCTAACTTCTTCTTTCTCCAGGTACCTCCTGCTAACGTTGCCTCACCCTCTTCTGGTTCACGTTTCAATTTCTTAATGTGGATTACTTTATCTACTCTTTTTAATACTGCAACCTGCTCCCTATCCTCCAAACCTATCTATCTGTACCCCTCTACAGGTGCAAACCCAGCCCCGTTTACTATGCTGTGCTTGCTCCCTTTTCTGAAATACTAACCACAAATTATAAAAGGGTAAGAAACAGTAATACTAACCACAAACTATCAAAATGGTAAAGGAATAATCAAGATAGGTTATGCTGAAGCAAGGAAGGTTCCTCTGAAAACTCGTGTTTAAATTACTTTGATGCCATCTGGAAAAGGGTGGTGTGACCCTGAGGGAGGGACTGTCCAGAGGACCTAACCTACAGGAATTAATAATAAAACACAAACATAGGTGAAATATCCAGCAATTTGAAGTCCCAGTGGGCACACCTAATGCTAAGAAGTATAAGCTATTGGAAGGTTGACTTATACATCAACCCAAGGAAGGGTGAGAGCTGTCCAAAGATGGGAAGCCTATCCCAGGAGGTGCTAATTTCCCTCTTAGCTGTGGGGGTTGAGCACAAACAGGATGAGCCTCAGTAAGGACGTCACAGAGAGTAGTCAAACATCCCACAGGAGGTTTGGAGTAGACCTTCCCTCGCCCATGCTCTCTCTGTGAGATTTTCAAGACATCCAAGAACAAGGGGGGGAAGGGAGTGGCTGATCTATATTTGTTTCCAGGGCTTATATAGATCAGTAACTGAATGCACACATTTTCCTATTTTCTACTGTTTAGCCTTCTGTCACACAGATAAAGAGTCAACCATTTACTGTGTATTATAGGCATGCCACTAGCTATGTGGACCCAAATGCTATGTAACCAGCAATATTTCTGAAGGATATGTCTCCAAGACAACAAATAAACAGAGCTCTGGATAAATGTGTGGACTATGTTTACATAAATTATGAAATAACGCATTACCATGAATAAGTCAAACATGAATCATGACAGAAACAAGATCCATGAAGCACAAAATGACATATAGAGAAAAAGGGCTAAAGGGACATTCTGGAAATCAGTACCTCTAAGAACCCCATGTATTCCAAGTTATTTCAAATCCATTAAAACTTAATTCACATAGCAGAAAGTTTGAAAATGAGGTCTCTTCCCCACTGTCCCTTGGCCCCCTCACCACCCTCCCCATTCCTAAGTCCTCATGCTACAGCTGGCATCACGTGGCCAGAGAAACAAGCATCTGCCTGCAGCACATACACAGAACACCGCACACACTGCCCCGAGGCCAGAGTTTCTGCTCAGGAAAACCAAACAAAGGAGAACAAGGAAAAAGAGGCAGAGCACATAACATCCCTGGCAGAGACACCGCCTGCTTTGGCTTTTGTTTCTGAGGCCAGCATATAGCTCTATGGTTTATTTTACATGGGCTGTGTTTACATATATCAGTAAATATGGTTCTCATTTCTCTTTGTAACGGCAGCTATAAATTATATGTTGGAAGTGTTTGGCTTTTCTCCTCCCATAAAAGGTTTTGCAGGAATTACTGAGGCCCCAAGGAGAGGAGGTCAGTGTTTGGAGGGGAGTGACTTCCTTCACCCATATCCTTAAATTAATTAACTAATTCAATAAATACCTATTGAGCACAAACAATGTGCCAGGCACAGTTAGGGAAACTTCAGTAAACAGACTCCAGTAAAAACAAAACAAAATCCTTGCTTTTATCACATGGATATTCTAGTAAAATTCACCACCTCACCTCACCTCAATTTCCAGATTCTGAGCTCTCAAAACATCTAGGGCTGAGCATATTAGAAGGTAAATGTGAAGTAAACATACCTACTATAAATAATAATAATTATTATCATTATTGAGTTATTGTTACTGTGGATTTTTAAGAGCTTACTATGTGCCAGCCACACTATTCTAAACACTGAGCAAGTATTAACTTATTAAATAGTCATAAAAACGCTATAAAATGCTATCAGGTACTGTTTATCGAATTGTGTCCTTCACAATTATAAATTTTAGATAGAAATAGGGTCTGTACAGAAGTAATCAAGTTAACAATGAGGTCATTATGGTGGACCCTAATCCAGTGTGACTGATGTCCTTACAAAAAGGGGAAATTTAGAAGGACACACACATAGAGAGAAAACAACATAAAGACACAGGGAGAAGACAGCCATCTTCAAGCCAGTAAAGCTAGGCTACAACAGATTCTCCCTCACAGCCCTCAGAAGAAATCAACTCTGCCAACACCTTGATTTCAGGGTTCTGGCCTCCAGTCCTGTGAGGCAATTAATTTGTTGTTCTAAACCAACCAATTTGTGGTACTTTGTTAAGGCATCCCTGGCTTACTAGTCATGATTCCGTGTCACAGATAAAGCCACTGAGACACAAGGTCATCTGGCTAGCCAATGGACTGACAGTCAAACTCAGAAGATCTAGCTCCAGAAACCACACTCCTCATTCTGTTCTAAAATCAGGCCAATTACTGCAGACACAGGTCCCAGTCAGTATCACTTCTCAACACCTCTGTTGATCCTAAAGCCTGACCTTTGGCCAAAATGGAAAACTGCGACGTCCAGGGGCGGCTGGCACGCTGCTTGTCACACTTGCAGCCACAGGACAGAGTGTGTGACTGGCAGCAGGGAAACTGCACTCTCATCTACCATAAAGGTATTGGTAATGCTGGTTAATCATGTGGGTAAGTGATTCTCCTCCTCGGCCCAATTAAACTTGCTATTTAATACTGTGTGGCTTCAAAGAGATCTATTTCAGTGAGTCATTCTAAATACTACCTGGAAATTTTAACCCTTTTCCTCAACCCATATCTTGTTGATTTTATATTTCATTTAACTGGAAATAAAGCTCAAGTGTGATATGTTCCACTACAGGTAATAATAGCTCAGGAAAGCCAAATACACAGGAAGAGAGAGAAAATTCGATCCCAGACTTGGTAATAAAATCTCAGGAGGGGGCTAAGCATTAAATAAGAGAGAATCATGTCACTCAGGCTTTGCGCTATTAATCCAGGATAATCTCAGTCTTCAAGATTTCCATTATTTCTAACAAATAAACACCAAAAAACTTCCGGAACTTCATTCTTCTTTTCCCTTCTCCCCATCTCTCTGCCTCTCTCGCTTTAGCTCACACACACACACACAACAACTTCCAATACTATCATTTCTCTATCTTGTTTGCTTTTGTCATTTCAGAGGTATTTCTAGGAAGAGTAATATAGCCAATATTTACTGAATGCTTACTATATTGTCACTGTGCTAAGTACATGACATTCTTCAACTCATCGATTGACTCCTCTTTCCAGCAACTCTGACACATAGATATTATCATTTTCTCCACACATAAGAAAACTGAGGCCCAGAGAAGTTAAACCACTTGCCCTGGGCCACATGTCTAATAAGTGGGAGAGCCAGGATTTGAACCTACACCTTGCAGAGCCATCAGGATTCCACCATGTATCCTATGTATCTGAAAGCTTGCCCAGGATTTCCAACCAAGAACGAACGAACTACAAAAGAAGAGGCTTTTGTCATTGGACTGTTAAGTGATATTTTTTCCAGGGTAGGAGAGGTTCTTGGATTATATACCATCTTTTCAAGTGGCTCCAAACACAGAGGCCTCAGGCTCTTGATTAGCCCCAGGTTTGGAGTCAACACACATAAGGTTGCAGTTTAAGAGAAAACAGCCCCGTAATCCGTCCAGATGCTTTCCGGGAGAGGAAACTTTATGAGAACTGAGAAAATATACAGGGAAAGTAGAGGGGACTTGCTAATAGCTTCCCTCCGGGTCTCACCCTCAATGCCTCCCTCATTGGGAGTAGTTTTACTACCTTATGGCTAGAAAATGTGGTTTTATAATATGAACCCAGAGAGGAAAGGGGGTGGAAAAGGACACCAGCACCTTCACACAAGACACATTTTAATATGCTTTCTTCAAAGTTTTCAATAAAGGGTTATAGAAGCTGAAGTTATTTTTAAGTGGCTAAGTGCTTTACCTTTCAGGGCCTCGCTGGCTGAACATAAAAGTACCAAAAAATATGGAAACATTTCCACTTGCCAGCCTTCATTTTGACCTTCAGAATGACCCATCTATAAGATGGAAAACAAGTCCTTTCATATCTGAGATCAAAGTTGTGGGTCTTCCCTCTTTTAAGTCTACAGGGTACAAGTTGTGTACGTCCTCACTCCGGGAACAGATAGCACGGATTACATGGGGAGGAGGAAGCACAGAGGAGAACCATCTGTGCTGGTACTAAGCCCACCCCCCCGCTCCCCCCGCCGCAGTCCCACTGCCCCACAAGATGTGGCCTCTTGAAGGAGGATGGAAGTGATGGCGATGGGGAGGATGAAACTACAACAGTCAGGGAAACCGAGTCTCCAATCTGGACATACACCCTCATTTCATCAATGAACCAGCCATCAGATAGCATGCTTCCATTTGAAAACATTATACATCTCAAATGTAATTAAGAAATTTAGACTGGCATGAATATGTAATGTACACATTGCTCTGCAGATGCCTTTTCCGTCCGACAGGCTGGTGCCGACTTTAATTTGGAAGAAATCCATTTTCATACAAAGGTAACCAAGAGTGACAGGAAATAGGAAGCCTACATCATTTATCTTCTGTGAACTTAGGAAAAAAAATCAGTTAATTGCTTTTCTAGGAAGCTATTTTGTGGAATCACGGTGCTTTATCTTTCTGTTCTTATTCATGGTATAAATGGTGATTTTAAAATGCCCACTGTGAAAATGCTGATCAATCAATACATCTTCAACTATTTACTTATTTTAACAAAATTCTGACCAGCCAAAAATGGTGTCTCTGTTCTTGTGGATGAATTATCAACCACTAGGAAAAGTCCTAATATACACACAGTCTATTAATTGATATTCAAATTGAGGTATCTCTTTCCTCATCATTGGTTAAACTAAGAGCAGCAGGTCCTGCGTTCTCTCCTTCTTTCCCTGGCTTTTCAGATGTGTTCTATTCTCAGCCATCAGAGCCCTCTGTGAGAGTGGTCTTAAGTCACTGCTACTTATTAAATTAATAACAAACAGAAACTAAAATGTGTATGTTTTGGAATACCAGTGAAGCTGTAACTTGCCGAACAAACTGATTTCATAGCCCATGAGGCCCATATTCCTGTGCTTTGTCTCAGTGGCACTGCATATTAGGCTTTTTTATAGGATTGTCCCATTTCTGTCTTCCTGTATCACCTAGCATATACATATGTATTTTTAAATTCTACCAAGTTTGAGGCCAATATAAAGTACTCTTTTCAAATCTAAAATTATCATTTTAATAATAATTTTGTATTATTCCCTGAGTGAAGGATAGATACAGCATGAAGCTAATGACGCATGAGCTTCAGGGCCTCTTAAGTGAACATTCCTCCAAGGCCCCAGGAGGGGCTCTAGCAATGAGTTAAAGCATGTTTTTGTAAAAATTTCAAGCATAAGATAATTTTTCTACTCCTTTTTTCCTAACGAAAACTCCCAAGACAGTATTTATTTTAGGTCCCACAAAACCTATATCTACTCCTAGGTTAACAGTCCCCAGTGTCTGGATCTTGAATTACATGTAAAGGGCAAAACATCAATTTTGTGTGTGTATGTGAAACAAAAAATTTTCTTCAACTGCAAATAAGATTTAGTGTGCCCTACCCAAGAATGTTCTAGAACACATGCTGCAGGTGTAGCTAACACCTAACGCTAGTCACCCTTCCAAGTGGCACTCCAGGGAAGGCTCACTTAATGAGGGATGGTATCAAGAATCAAAAATTCAGCTATAACAACAAAAATATGTTTTTCATTAAACACAAAACTGTGCTGGGGAAAACCAGCCAGGAGACAGGTGTATCAGTTAAGGAACTCCCTTGAGGTCTTTAACTTCCACATCAAATTGCACTGAATTTTTCCACACTAATTACCTATTATTGAAGACTAAAGAATTATAACAAATAATTCTCCATGGCAGCAGATAGAGTGCAGATGTTGTAAGAAAAAGAATGAAAAATTTCATGAAGTGTAAAATCAGGCAAAAGAGATTCACAAATTCTCAATTTTTTAAAATAACATTGAATAGTTTTCTACCACAAGGATTATGAAGGTGAGGAAATTTTCTAGGACTAGAAGGCCAATTTTAAATTTAGTTTGGACTGTACGTGAGAGAAATTGCAAATTAAAAGCTAAGTGCTGGAGTCTAATTTATTCAATTCATGTAAATTTCTTGCACATAGAGATCACATCTTAGATTTTTTTTTTCAGTTTCTCACATCACATTACACCTAGTCATTGATTTGATTTCTTATGAGGACTGTACCTACACAATGCCATACAGCTATATTTGCATCTCCCTTGTCTTTACGTCATTTTTACCTAACACTTCCTTTCAGCCCCCAAAACCTTCACACAGGCATAAGTCTTATTCTACACCTAATGCCCTGGGAAAGTATAGTCAAATCAGGAAAGTTCCTTTCAGGTCATTGCCTCTGTAAATTTCCCTAAGATAATGCATTCCTTACCTCATTGAAAATTAATGTCAGTACTATCAAGGGAACAGTTTTATATAGGTACTATCTGCGTAAAAAAAAAAATAGGCATTAATATTTCTTATTTGCCACATTTGTTTTATTCTCTCCAGAAAATAAAGGCAAATATCCCCATAAAAGTACAAACTGATTAGCTGATAAAATTCTTCAGTTTCTGTGCTAGGATTATGGATTTTATAGAGATGTCCTATAAATAATGATATACCTGCAAAAGGGTATATATAAAAGGGTCTCTCGGAGTACTGTTAAAACAAACAAACAAACAAAAAAACTCTTTGAGTCTGAAAGATGGAAAATGTAACTTATAGATACTATTCTGCTGCTAACTGGGAAAGATTCATTTTCTTATTATAATAGACTGATTAAACACACAAGTGTTGCAAAATTCAAATTATCATATTTTCCATAATATGCAAAGTTTTTTGCTAAAATAAGGACTGTACATCTCTCATACCCAAAACAAAAAAACCAAATCCACCAATTAAAACTTTGTTTTACGAATGACACTTCTTACCTTTTCCTAACCAGGCTTGATTGGCCTCTTTAGAGTATTCAGCATAGAATGTTAGGAAGGAAGCAAGCTGACTGGCTCGATGTCATTACATGGGGGAAATGAAACACTTCCTTTTTAAAAGCTCTAATTTCTCCTGGTATGACTTTCTATCCTAGGCATTTCCCTCTTTCTGTGATTACTGAACCGTAGTACAATGTGTCATTCCCAATCTGGGGTCTTGGAAAGGCGTCCTGAAAGTGTCCATGTTATTAATGACATACCCAAACCCTAATGAAAACTGTATAGTTATCTTCATAGGATTATACTGGCTATCAAAAACTGGCTTTTAACCAGGGCTTTATCAACTCATTGAGTTACAAAGTAAATAAATAAATTACTACCTAATAAATTTGAAGTTTCTTTGGCACATAAAAATCATTTTAACAGGGAATCAATTGGGATTACAATTATAAAGGATTCCTGGTGGTTGCAGCCACCTCTGTTCAAGGATAAGCCATGTTTAATTTGCCAGGTCATTTGATGACAACAAAAATCAAAGGGCTTGATAAATTCATTTTGTAAAGTGATATTAATGTGTGTTTCCTACAAACTTTTAAAAACATAAATGCTTGCAGAAATTATGTGTTGCTTCTATTAATTCCTAAGAATACTTTATGGGATCCATCATAAATGAATAATTAAAAGGAGTTACTAGTATACATGCCACTTAATTTCTTCTTTAGAACCTGTATAAACACCTTAGAGTAAAAAAATATATATCTTCTCCTTCAAGGGTAATATGTTGATCTCCCAACTGGTGCATGGTGCTTTCTGAAGTGATAGCTCAGCTCAGAAATGATTAACTTCAGCCTTGTCAGACTCCCAACAAGAAACATCAAATCATTCGTGTTTCATTTGGTTATTAAATCAAATTAAAATATACAGAATATCCTGCAGTGTTACTCCATCTTTAAAAATGACTGTGTCAAAAAGAAAAAAAAAATGGACAGTTCTTAAATCCAATGCTCCAGAATTCACATTTTATGTTTGTTAATATACCACATCACAGCAAAACAAAACAAAAAAAAATGTGCAGGCATACTTTTTCATGTGCTCTTGACAACTGTCATCAATTTGTAATATAGTCTGAAACGTGGTTCTTTAAAACAAAACTTCATTTTCCATCCAGATTTACTGTTCAAGTGAGTAATCATGGCTTCTTTGCTACCCCTGTGATTATGTGATTTGCCTTTTTGAATTCTAATACTCTATACATCCAATATACATATTTTATAATGCAATAAATAAATACTTTAGATTAAATTCAAGATGCAAACCAGAAGAATCTGAACTAAAAGATTTCATTCTCTTCATATAACCTAAGATCATTTTTATAGGACAAGGAGAGTTCTTACTTGATGCAAATCAATTAACCTGGATTTTAAATATTATAATATGGACAAGACTTTGATACATTTGAATATGCACCATACTTAATATTAAGTCTTTTTTTTAAGTAGGCTCCATGTCCAACACGGGGCTCGAAGTCACAACCCTGAGATGAAGACCTGATATCAAGAGTCAGATACTCCACCAACCGAGCCACCCAGGTGCCCCTCAATATTGAGTCATTTAATAGTTACTTTAAAAATCATTATGAGGTTTACTTTGTGAAATCTGTGCTCGAACATTCCAAAACTGACAAAAGCATCAAACTTCTGAACTCTTTTACATAAAAATTAACCTCTTTATATATAGCCTTTATGATACTTTTATTTCTAATATATAGTATCTGTGTCAACACTGACTCATTAACAATACAAAAAAAATTCCCTTGAACTATATTAAAGGAGACATTCCTTTCCTGAATGAATGTAGACACATAACTGCATGTGTTGGAACTTAAAAATAATTTGGTGATAATCAATTTGAGAAAGTTGATAGGAAACCATTATTTATGTGTACATCCTCCTTTAGTGATTGCTACAAATCCTACCATATGGAGTTGCTCACACACTGAAATAAAGAAACATGGGAGTTTAATTTGTAATCGTCCAGTGGTCACTTAGAACTGCTCAGATGTATGTAGGTGGTATTGAGAAAACTTACCTCTCCTTGCTTGGGGATGCTGAACTTGGACAGCTTGGCCTTGGCTCTGGTAGACTCTGGCTTGGTGGCCGGGACTCCCCTGTATGACGTACAGTGCACACTGGTTTCTGTGGATGACTTAAGTTTTGGAGACTCATCAGGAGCCTGATCTTGGCCGTCCATCGGCCGCACATATGCAGTTGGTTTCTGCTGAACCAGGCTGGGTTTTGAAGCCAGGGATGGAGGAAAGTTCTGAACACAGTGTCCGCTGCTGCTGTGCTTGGCTGCCATAGCAGGTGGCCTTTCCTGGGTCTGAAGACCCACCTCTACATTGCACACTTGCTTGGCTCGTGGCTGCTGTCTGCCAACACCATCTCCAAGCAAGGTCCTGAGAGAGCCTTGTGCTGAGTTGGAAGAAGAAGAAGAAGAGGAAGATGAGGATGAGGGGCTCGACACAGAGTGGTTAGGTTTTTTATTATGGTTCTTTGGGTTAGCAGATCTGTTCAAATCAAGCAACCTGGGTCCGTGCTTACTTGCTCTCTGTTGGCCATCTGATGGTGGGTGCCCAGCCTTCTGCCAGCCCATGGTGCCCCTCTTACTCTGCTGCACGGGGACAGCTGCTGGTGTGGAAGATGCAGTGCTACAGACAGATGAGGGCTGGGTCTGGGCTCTTGAATCTGCAACAAAATGTTCATCGATCTTGTTCACAGGAGCCTGAGGAACCCCAGGTTTGGGAACGCCAACGAGATGACTCTGATTAGATCTATCAGTTAAAAAGTCTTTCATTTCATCGTAATTGCCTAAAGTATTCTGGATCCGGTTGGAGAGCTCATCTCCCTTGTTCGTCTGGAGAAAGAGAAACACACGTACCCTCTTGTTAGAGACAACAGAAACACAGGAAACAACAGAGAGGTGCCATTATTGATCACAGTAGGCTTGTCACATTCAGAATAAGAGTTGGGGGATGACATCAAAACTGTCCTTTGCTTGGGGGCGCCTGGGTGGCGCAGTCGGTTAAGCGTCCGACTTCAGCCAGGTCACGATCTCGCGGTCCGTGAGTTTGAGCCCTGCGTCAGGCTCTGGGCTGATGGCTCGGAGCCTGGAGCCTGTTTCTGATTCTGTGTCTCCCTCTCTCTCTGCCCCTCCCCCGTTCATGCTCTGTCTCTCTCTGTCCCAAAAATAAATTTTAAAAAAAAAATGTTGAAAAAAAAATTAAAAAAAAAAAAAAAAAAAACAAAAACTGTCCTTTGCTGGGGCGCCTGGGTGGCTCAGTCAGTTGAGCGTCCGACTTCGGCTCAGGTCATGATCTCACGGTTCGTGAGTTCGAGCCCCGTGTTGGGCTCTGTGCTGACAGCTCAGAGCCTGGAGCCTGCTTCAGATTCTGTGTCCCCCTCTCTCTCCGCCCCACCCCTGCTTGTGCTCTGTCTCGGTCTTTCAAAAATGAATAAACATAAAAAAAAAAAAAAAAAACCTGTCCTTTGCTGAAGAAGTCCATCCACACTCTGTATCATGCCAGAACCAGGAAGCTGTTAAGAGCCTTAGACTACATCAAAAAGGAATCTCTCCTTGGTGGTGTTCTACAGCTAAGGAAATCAGAAAATTTACCACTGTAGCTGCACACAACAGTCTCAATTAAGACTTTCCAGGATTAGGTTTTCTTTTCTTTTTTATAGTCCCTTTGGAAGCTTTTCTTGAAAATTCAAATTTGGCTCAAATTGTTCTGCTGCCAATTTCTAAATATATAATTATTCTTGTCAGAATCCCAGAGGGACAGGCAAAAGAAGTCAGAGTAAAGCTTAAAATGAACATGGGGCTAAATGTGCAAGAAGCCACCAGCCTAAACTATCCATAGTTCTGTGCAGCCTCAGATATTAGTGAAATCTTGGAAGACCTTTCATTTTGGAAGAGAAGCTGTATCTCTGACCTTTGGTATAAATGAGAAGCAATCCAGCAGCTTTTTTCTCATCACCCTATCAGGTACCCTGATTGCAGCATGACCCATGTGTGGCAAATGTTATCAAACCTCTTTATATTTCCTAATAGCTGAGAAAAAAACATAACAAGTGGCATTGACTTTGAAAATCAATGCAGAAATGAAGTCTATACTATTGATAAAAATCACAGCAAGCAGCTCTCACTATTAAGCAAAAGTTATATTTTACTGAGGGAGCAGGCAGTCAAGTCGTGTGAACTAAACACCAAGATCTGTGATCTGAGAAGACCTCATTTTGAGTGGCTGAGCTGTCTTCCTGGGCTGACCAGGCAGAGAGCCAGCTGAAGTTTGGTTGGTCGACTCTTCCAATACAGACTGAAAGTAGAAGTACAAGTGAAGGTGAAGATGAGCAACAGAAAACCATCTACCTTGTAGGGTTCACTGAAAAGGGAGTAACTCGAATTAAATGCGCCATCATCCTGCTGAGTTTCCTGATTTCTTCTTTCTCGTTCTTTCCTCCGTAACACATTTCTATCTGGTTCATAGACGCTGCATCAGGAGAAAGAAAAGAGAACAACCACATAGGAAAAAGTTAAAGGCTAAAGCCCAGTCAAACATTCCCCTGAGTGCAGAAGTCTGGGTCATGGACAAATGGTGATGATAAGAACATGGATCAGATTAAAGCCAGTCTAATCAAGCAGTATGAGCTTGGGTGTCTGATAATTACATTCTTCAGGAGCAAAAGAAAATCCTTAGGACAAGTTCCAACCAGTACTAGACCTCTCTGCCTGATATGTAAAACAGGAAATATCTAAGCAATTTTGACAGGAGAAGACTGAAAGTAATCTTAAGGCAGACAGTAATTACAGTGATGTGTAAATAGAAATTATGAGCATATTTCCTCTTAAGACATAGACTCTGAGTGTTATATGGGAATGCTTCTGTTCTTGTCTTTCTTTCTTTTTCTTTTTCTTTTTTTCTTTTTTCTTTTTTTTTTTTTTTTTTTTTTTTGCATGGCTGTGTTTCTGTAGTGATTCTTTCATTAACTAGCTCCCTAAAGAGCTGTTAAAACTCCATGCTGCAGTGGTTTTCACAGTTATGAGCCTTCTTCTGATCTCTGCTAATCAGTCAAGTCGTCAAACTACTACTGAATCAATTCTTCCTTCTGATATATTTGACACTATCACTCCTAACTATGAAAAATGTGCCAGGAGGAAGGGGTGCAGGCAACGAAGGGAGAGAACGGAAATTGAATTATGGTGTGTCATCAAGGATCTCAGCCTTTTTGTTAAAGAAAATTAATATCTATTCTCCCAAAATACAATTATGAAGTGACCAGACACCAGATAACTGGGAGGACTAAGGGAGTGTTCCTTCCCCCTCATAAGGAGGAAATAAAGGGGCTAATTCAACTAATAATAAGGAAGTGACCCGTTTACTGAAGGAAGGAAATACACATGTTTTTTTCAGCTTGGTACATAAAGTAAATCTGGCTCAGTGGAAACAACATAACTGACATGTCCCTCAGAATGAGCACTGTCTTCATTTCCTAGCAGAAGCATTTTAAGTGACCTTGTTCTGCTTAGAGCTCCCACTTGATCTAATGCACAGATGCCTGAGCTGGGAGCCGGGACAACCACCTACTGACTGTGGTTCTCCCATAACCAGCGACATGATGATGGGAAAGCCACACAACCTCTCTGCACCCCAGTGTCTTCATTATAAAACAGGGATGTTTCATGGCGTTGTAAGGTTTAAATGTGAAGGTAATCTACAAAATGGCTTTGGAATAGCTTTTGGTGCCCAAACTCCAATGTACTGCTTTTAAATGTTGTTAATAATGAAAGGATCTGTGGGTTCATAGAAATATATGAAAGAGTGAGATTCTGTTTTGTCTAGTTTTGTTTTAGCTGAATTGCCATCTTGAGTATAAGAGAATATTTGTGTCATGTAGCTATAGAGGACACAAATAAAATGATCATAAAATAAATATTGCTTATCCTTCTAGCTCTGCCCGGGTGGATAGAATATACTTTAAATTCGCTAAGGGGCAATGCTAAATATGCTTTCAGCAAGGCTGGGAGAACACCTAAGGAATTTCATTTAAATTTAAGATTAGGAAATGTTAAAATACCCAGAACATATCACCTATTAGCATTTTAATTCATCTTTCGTACGTTACCCAAAGTTATTAGATTGGGGAGTCCAACCAGTGACCTTCACATAAACGGAGGCTGCAGTCACAGCCTTACCAAATGAGAGGCTCACAGCTCTGACACTGCGATCACTAAGAACTCTCTGGATGGCTATAGTGATAGTGACTGGCATAAGGGAGGCATAAGATGAAAATGACACTCTTATTCACAGAACCAGGCTTCAAGTTCAAAGAAGAGGCTATGATTGCCTTGCCCTGCTTGTGGACATTTGCAATATGAGACTGCAGCTTTCACACACATTCCATGGATTTCAAATGGAGACTGCTCTGACAACACATGACTCATGCTGTGGATGGGCATGAAGTAGCTTTAACCAAGGGGACAATTCGAGTTTTACTATGAACTTGCTAACTTTAGAACCCAAACCAGCATTTGGCAATCAGAAAAATAAGCTTGCATACCATGCACCGTACTTCTTCCCCTCTCCAGCACACACAGGTATCTGCGAAGCACCAACTATGCAGGACTCCATGCACAGAGACTTCCATAAACATGCTTGCTGCCCTCAGGCAAGGTCAAACCAACCAAACACACAAGACTGGTATGATGCATGAAGTGGCCTTATGTAACATGGAGCAGGCAGGTGGTCATTTAGGATGATTTCAGGACTTCTGAGAGGCCCCCATACCCAAAATAATACCTCCTACATCTGCTGGCTGACGACTGAAATTCCACAACTAGAGAGTCATTCCTCTGGCTTAAGATGTCTTCACCCCTGTAAAAAATGTAGACACCACAAGAAGGGGAAACACTTTAACCTGATCAGCCCTTGGTATCTGAATGTGTATGAGTTTGTCAGCATTTTTGCCAAAGGCCAATGGGAAAGGGCACAGGACATGAGGGTCCAAATATGAGGCATGACAAAAAAAGGAGGGATGATGGAGAATATAGCAATGAAAACAAATTTATAAACACTGCCTACTCTGCAACATGGCTTAGACGTTTAGCATTAGGCTGAAAGCAAAAATCAATTAGGCAGATATCAGACTTACTGTATTTTCCAGGGTCAGGGAGTAAAAAATCACTTAAAAATATGGAGAAGTTGGGAGGTGAGAGGCAAGCTGCTCCTCTTTAACTAAACCTGCTTCATTCCCCAATCCATTTGAAGATAACCAAAAGCACTCCAAGATGCACACCAGTGCTGGCTAAAGTTCTCTAATGAGGTTCTACCTGCATACCCAGCCTATAGCTTCTACTACTAAGAAAGACTGAACACCCTCAGGACCACCTACACATAGTCTACTAATAAAAATGCACTGGCCATTGGAGTGTGTGGGTGACTCAGTTGGTTGAGTCTCTGTCTGACTCTTGATTTCAGCTTAGGGCATGTTCTCATAGTTCATGAGGTTGAGCCCCACATCAGGCTCTGTGCTGATAACATGGAGCCTGCTTGGGATTCATTCTCTCTCTCTCTCTCTCTCTCTCTCTCTGCCCCTCCCCTCACTCTCAAAATAAACAAATAAACAGTTTTTTAAAAATGCACTGGCCATCTTTCACGGGATAGCCATGATGCTTGTGCCATGCAATATCCTCCATGCCACCAGATGAAACCAGAATGATCAAAAATGACAATCATCCCCACCTCCTCCGGAAGAGAGCAAAGGAAACCCAAAAAGAGAGCTAATACGTCTTCAATGCTTTCCCTTTGGTTTCTCTTCCCCAGCCTCCACTGAACATTTAACCCTTCCTAACGGTGACCCTCCTGTTTCCTCATCCTTAACTAGAACCACAACCCTTACCTGTCATGTCAAGCCTAGGAAAATGTCACCTGCTTAATGCAAATGTCATTGTAGAGAAAGTCTGGACTTACATGCCCCATCTTTCTCTAAGTGTCTGAAATTTTATCTCTTTGGTCAACACTAAATGTTTAACTCATAAAGACCGTATCTTCTTGACAGTAAGTCCACCATTCCACCAATTACCAGTGAAATCTCTGTAGGTACTTACAATTCTGGAGAGTGCTTTTCTCTTGATTTCTCACCATTAAAACTTAGCCCTCTTCCCTCCTCTGCCATTCAAACGATGTAAAGCCCATGTCATTTGCTTTAGAAGCAAAGGAACCTTTCCCCTGACATGCTGAAAGTCAGGTCATCTTCCCTGGGGATGATCGACTAAAGTTGTAGAGAATTCTTATTCCTGGCATGCCAATAAATACATTAGACTCAGTAAGAGCTTCGTATCATGAGCTGTTTTGTTATTGTTGTTGTTACTAGCAGATGGTAAAATCTCTATCATCTGTAAAGTTATTCCTTATTTCTGTGAAAATTGTAAGAATCACATTCCTCAAATGTATGTCACCAAATGTATTTATTTATTTTGTATGAAAGTGGAGGCAGCCAACTGCTACAGTATTATTTATTATATATTGCAAATGCATAACATACCCAGAAAATGAAGCTTTTTAATCAACTACCTTTAAAAGACTAACTTATTTTCAGAATAAAAAAAATAGCCAGTGAAAAACATAGTAAAAACATTTCTGATCATTGCCCCTTATTTGTTTTTAATCTATAAAATGAGGTAAGTATAGGGTTCAGGGCAAAGCCAATTATGCTGATTAGGGAGGAACAGAAGTCCAAACATGAAATTATCACCATTTCCAAAATTAATGTATCCTTGATCATATGGTAACAGTATGAAACTGAATAATAGCAATACCTTTGTGTCTGATAGTTTCTCCCTTCCACTGGGCTCAAAACGTTTCACACATATGTCCCTTAATTATCCTTACAATGTCCCTTGGAGAAAGACAAGGATGGTAGATATTATTGCTAGGCTACCTTTTTTAAAGATCAAGGGACTCAGTATAAGAGTTCAATCACCAAAACAATGTCATAAAGAAGACATCATGTAGAAGGGACAGCAATGTCAATCCATAGAGGAGGGGCTACCCGGGAGCCAAGAGGTGGACATACTTCCTAAACCCTAATGTCTACAAGCCCAGTATTAGAAAACAGTGAATGTTTCCCTCACAAAAGCAAAACAGGACAATGAAACATAGGGAAGCTACTTTCCATGCAGAAAGAACTATAAGGAGAATTCTGGAATAAAGGCTGGGTTGTTATAATTTTTTATAGTCCCAAAAAACGAAAGACAAAAATCAGTTTCTTTCCACAGTACACATGCCAAAAGGATATCCATGTAATACAGAAGAGTGGAATAAAGGACAGGTGAGTGAATTTAAAAATTATAGACTCAAAAGTAAGCCAGCAAAGGCTGCTCATCATTTTCCTCAGATCCTACCCATTCTTCAGCATGCTCTGGTCTCTGCAGCCTTATTAGAGAGAAAGGTGCTGGAGCTGGAGGGAGCTGCCCCCTCTGCTGAGCTCAAGTTTGACCCAGAAGGCGCAGCTGGCCAGGAGGGACCGACTCTCTTCCCTGTAGCACTGATCCATATGCAGCCTGTTCACATTCGAACAATCGCTGCAAACAAACTGCATTTCCCATGGACGAGGCTTTCAGCCAAGGGGATATGTAGCTAATTACACCCCTTGGCTGGAATCATCATAGTGTTTTCTTCTTTAAAAAAAAAACAAAAAAACCAAAAAACATTATCCTACCTACTGGTATGTCTCCAGAGTTGCGGTCTGGGAAACAAGTACATTCAAGGGGAAGAGAGGGAACAATCTCTCACCTATCTGAAGAAAGTTATCATGTTCTCCATGGTTAAAAAATATTCTCCTCTTCATACAGCAGAAATACAATTCACTTCAGTCCAAAAGCATTTCCTGAATGCCATGGCGTTAGATGCAGGGGAGACAATTAGGGCTGTGACTAGCCTTTCCTGCTGCTGAGAAGCTAATGGTTCAGAAGACAAGGGGGAGAAGAGGGAAGGGCCCCATTCTATAAGTTGTTTTTTTTTTTTTTAGAGAGAGAGAAAGGGAGCATGGATGAGTGGGGGAGAGGGGCAGAGGGGGAGAGAAAGAGAGAGAGAGAGCGAGAGCGAGAGAGAGAGAGAGAGAGAGAGAGAGAGAATTTTCTGCAGGCTCCACACTCAGTGCTGGGCAGGGGTCTATTCTAAGCAGAGAATGCTGACATCGTGTGGCTAGGGCACTGCAGAAGGGAGCACAGGGAATCTGGAGCGCTTCATGAAAGAGACTCCTTTGAGTTGGGTCTTGAGAAAAGGGCAGGTGGAGGACAGTGAAGGGAAGAAGGGCTTAAAAGTACAAGGTACATAAATTACTATTAAGTGGCCTTTGAGAGGGTTTGAAAGAGGTGACTCTTGCCCTCCCAACACCATCCTACTTCTTTATCCAGCTGGAATTCCACATTTAAAGTTTCATTTGTTTGGTTTGCTCCACTGCTACTCTGTCATTTCTACCTTACCCCAAATAAGTTTATCTGATCCTTCCTGAAGCAGGTTTGGTTTGGAGTGAATAAATAAAGGGTGGATAAAGGGAAGAATACAGTTTGTATCAGGGCAGGCCTTGAACACCCTGACCACAGAGAAGACAACCTTTTCAATCGTGGGACGCTTAAAGTCCTTGGAAAACATGCTAACCTGTCCCTGGGGTGTGCACTGGCAGCCACAGGGCCAAATAGGAAGAAGAAAAGGCATTAAGTGGAGAGAAGAATGTGTCACAGAAACTCTCCTGATCTTTGGAGCAGTAGCATATACAACGGTGCATAATTAAAGAAACTTAATCAAATGCTGCAAAATAATAACTGCTTTACACTTAATGAGTCAAACTAATTATCATCTCTTGTTATTTATAAAGCAAATGATAGAAGATTAGTAATCCCTTAAGTCCGAGAAAAGCAAGATTACAGAAGTATATTTGCAAATTCCTTCCTTAATCTATAGACAGAGCTGGGAGACTCAAAGACAGGAAGGTAGTCAGAGAGTGCGCAGGTGAGAGAAGCAAGTCAGGCAGAGAAAAGGTGGGTTGGAATCAGAGCTTGGTGAAGAGGCAAGGATCCTCCAATGAGAGTTCTTCAAGGCCTTGAACTGTTGTAGCTGTGGTGCTGGCACCAGGAGGTGGGGGGTGGGGAGGATGATGGTGGTAGTGGTGGTGATGATGGGGTTGGGGTGGTGACGATGAGGTGGTAGGGGGAATGATGGTGATGGTGATAATGGGGGTGGGGGTGGTGATGACAGGGGTGGTGGGGGCGGTGGTAATAAGAAGGGCTGTGGGGGAAGTGGAAGGGGGTGAGGTGATGGGGGTGGTAATAATAATGATGGGGGTGCGGATCGGGGTGATAGTAGTAAGAAGGGGTGGGGGGAAATGGGAAGGGATGGGGTGTTGAGGGAGCAGTAATGGGGAGCAGGGTGGTGATGGTGGTGGTAAGAGTGGTAGAGGTGGTGTGCTGGGAAGATGGGCTGGAGGGTGGTGGGAAGGGGTGGGGTGGCAGAGGGTAGTGGTGGTGAGAATTGTGGTGAGGTCGGCAGTTAAAGATCTGCTGAGAAGAGAGGACTGGTCAACGGTGAATACAATAAACCCTTAAATCCTGAAGAACATCACTCTGCCCTGCTCACTTATAGTAGGCTTCTTTTTGAGTCAAGTAATTTCAGTTCTCACACCTGTTCCCTCCATTTTCTCCAACAGCATTACACCACTAACTTGCCATCAGCTTTGTAAGTATGACCCGCAATATTATTTCTACCATAGGTACCTTGAAAAGGTCAGTCCAACCTTACTTGTTTGTCTCTGATCACAAAGGTGATTCAGAGACTCTCTTTGAGAGCATTTATAGATCTCTTCCTCAGGGCTGCCAATCTGTTCTACAAGAATGGGAGAAGAATTGAAGATGGTTTGTGCCGTAATCACTTGTCCTATACGACAGCTTTGGTGAAACTAGGAAAGAGAAGGGAGTCACAAAAATAATGAACACCCACAGACAAATGTAGCCGACAAATATTCCAAAGAAAAATATCCTTTTGGGATAATCTATAACACTTTACCAAACCCACCAGGCCCATATTAAATTTTGCTAATAACAACAACTACCCTCTAATACTACATGCAGCCACTGCATGAAGCACTTTACATACATTATTTCACTGAGTAGTCTTCAAAACCCCAAGAGACATTATCCCCATCCACCACTGAAGAAACATGAGGCTCTAAGTTTAACTAACTTGTACAAGTCCCATAGCCAGTGAGCGACAATGTTGGGGTCTGAAGCCAGGCAGTCTGGCACCAGAGAATGAATTCTTAGACTATGCTCCACTGGCTCCCCAGGGAACCTACTTACTGACAGACTTTGACAAATGGTATCCCCATCTTTTGCTAGTAACTGCCAGGCAGAAGGGTGTTAATTTTCATATCATGACAATTTGAGTTCATTCTTCTAAGATCTGCTAAGTTTCCTTGGTTGATAAGCATCAACTTTCAGAACTCTTGTAAAACTTATAAAATATAAGTGAGATAAGCAATTCAAATGAGTTACAACTAGCAATTAACTAATACACCAGTCCCTGAACTCTGTACAGTGAATTACTTAAAAATTGTGGAACACCATAATTAGTGCATTTTGTAATGGCACTAACAAAGACAAGCCGCTTCTGCACTACGGTACTGGACGCTCATCTGTTCTCTACTGACCATTTAGTAAGTCCTAACTCCATTTCTAACTCGGTGGAAATGATAACTGTTCCAAATCTCTCTCGTAAATACCCTCCAGTGAGTTTTTAGAGAGATGACAGATAAATGACAGCTTTGCATTTCCAAGGGTTAAATGCTTTTCCTGAGGGATCTTAAGTCTTGCTGCCATGAGAACAAGTGTCAGGTTCTAATGGAATTGTTCCATTATAAATAAACCAGCAGGTTGTATGATAAGCAGCTTTCAAAGAGGCTCTCCATATAGGATAAACAGAGAAGTTAATCTGAGTTTCTTAACAGGACCTTTTTCCTTTACAATATAAAAGTGCCTTGAGATGAAGCAATTACTCTGATTTACCATCTTCTCCTTGTTAGAATATAAAGATGCAGCGGAGCTTCACAAAAGCAGCAGTAACTTAACCAAATGAGACTCACCTGCAAAGTCCCTACTATGCTATTTCAAAGAGCTCACTTCTAGACAGCAGCAGCACAGAACAGCCATCAATCATGGGTGTCCATTATTAGAAGGATGCTTACTCCCAGGGCTTTTCATGTCAGAGCCAATAAATTACTTTTCCTGCACAAAATACCGTTACTTCATTTTCACTTTACAGTATAAGTTTCTAAACTTCCACTCCTAGGAATTTTAATGCCATCTATAAGGAAGAGTCATATTTCATATCATGCCTATGTTTTAACCATGATGCCCTTCCATACAATCTCTGTGTGGCCACTCAGGGTCATGGATGTGATCAGAGGGCAGAAGGGTGGCCAAGTCCTCTTATATAACTTCTTACTATCAGTTGGGTCAGGCTTTTGGACATAGAAAGTCCTGAGACCCTGTACATCAGCCATTAAAAAATGGCCCCTGTTCTTCCTGAATCCAACTGCTCAACTTCTTTTCTTCCCAGAACCACCAATGACATACACTATCTGGTTGAAATGGGATTTCTGAAAAGGAGCAAGAGTTAACTTGAGCCACTTCCATCTGTTGAGCTGAATTAATTTACCTGTGAGGTACAGAACTAGCCCTAGGCTAGAATGAAAACAAACAGAGCTAACTTTAAGGAAAGGAAGAATTAAAGGGATATGCATGTCCTCAAATACCTTCTGATGTCTAAGCAATCTGACAGATCAACCATTAGAGTCTTCCATGTAGGAAACACAAATGGCAACCACTATAACAGATCTATTAATTTATCTGAGAGGGAAAGAGACCTGTTTTGAAGATAAGAAGGACCTACTCTAGTACAGGGCAGTTTATGGGCTTAGCTAGAAGTCTTGGTGAGTAAAGGGAGGAGGGAAGAGGAATGTATGACAGAAATCCTCAGTATCTGAATGAGAACACAGAACCACTGAGAGGATGGAGCTTCTATGTCACGAGGAAATCAGATCCGGGGCATGAGACCTGGGCTCAGGTCCTCGGTCAAAGAGAAACAGAAGGCAACAGGCAGATGCTCCCTCAACTTCCCATCCTCCAACCTTTCTCACCTCACCAACCCTTTCCTCCTCACTGCTCTCGAAGGTGAGTCCTTTCTCGTCCCCAGGCTGACTCTCCCACTTGGACTCTGAAGCCTACTGCCCCCTCCCCACCTTCCCACAGATACCATTTTCTCCTACTTAGTCACAATCTTGGTTTCCACTGGGTTTTTTTTTTTCATCAGCTAATAAACCCATTCAAGGTCCTCCTATCTTCTAAAAAAGAAAATGACAAGTTCTCCCTGACCTTCTGTCATCTTTTTGCTGTTGCTCTCCATCAGCAACCATTTTCTGCAGAGCCATCCACACTTGTCTCTCTCCAATTCCTGGTTTTTCTAAACCCATGTGATCTGGCTCTGCTCTTCACAGCAAGGTCACAACTCCCCCATTAGGCATCCACTCCCCAACCTCCCACACAGCCACCACTGCTTTAGAGAAACTTTGTTCCCTAGGATCTGTGGAAATGTATACTCGTGATTCACCTCCTGGGCTACTCCTGAGTGTGCTGTGCATGTTTCTACTCCTATGCCACTCCTTTAGAATTTGTTGCCACTCAGGGTTGTGGGTAAGACCTTGTGTCTAGGCCTGGTCTCTTCTCATGTGACAGTCTTCCTGGTGATATCATTCATATCCTTCCCTTCAGGTGCCATCTTTATACTGGTGACATGCAAGGCTCTAAGACTTATCTATATCTCTCTTCTCAGCTCCAGAACCAATTATGCAACCATCCACCAGACTTTCTCAAGTCATGTTTCCCACAGTTACACAGAGCCCAGAAAGTCTACACATGGCTCATTGCCACTCCCTGACCCCAGCCTCTGCCTCCATTCTGTTGCTTGTGTTGGTGGATGGCACCACTACCCACATAGCTGTTTGGGTCAGAAATATGAGCATCTAGTCAATCCCCAGGTCCTATCAATATCACTCAAATTTGTCCAAAGGTCTCCTCCAACCTGCCTCCCCAGTCTAGGCCACCACTGGCTCTCTCTCCTAGCCCACAGAGTGCATCCCAAAGGGTCTCCTGGTTGTTCTTCCTGTCATCTGTTCCTCCACAGTAAAGTGATGTTCCCTAAAATAGCAGTTTGATCAGTCACTGTTCTGCTCCACCCTCCCTTGGACAGAATCCAAATCTGGCATCCATGCCCTGCAGGGCTTGGTCCCTGTTTCTCTCTCCAGTGTTGGCCCAAATCTCCCCTAATCTCTACACTATGGCCTCTCTTTGAGCCCAGGGATATGTTTGCCACCTGCCTACCTCCTCCTGATCCTGAAGCTCTCAATTTAGTGATGCTTCCTTCTCAGAAACATTCCCTGATGCCTTCAACAGACCCAAGTCCTGACCAGTCCTGACCTTCATGTGTCCTACATAGAACCCTACATTCTGCCCCCAATCACATTTCTTACACGAATTATCTGAATCCTCCATTACATGGTTAGCTCCACAGAGGAGGAACTGTGTCTACTTTCTGTAAAACTGTATTCCCAGAACCTAGAACGCTGCCTAGCACACAGTAGGCACTGAAAATAATACTCAAAATACTTTAAAAATACACAATAAAATGATTTAAAAATTTTTCCTTATTCCTTATCAAAATTTAGTCTGTATACATACCATAATTTGAAAAAACAGAATACAAATCCATTCAGATTCTGGGTCTTAAAATGTTCCTTCTGGTTGTAGAGCATAACAATGGGAATCATATTAATAGTAATAGTGGGCAACTGTTTGGTGCTGGAAAGTTTTGGTATTTTATTATCCCTCTCAACAAACCTGCTATGTAACCCTTATTTATGAAAAACACAGAACTGTAATAAATAAACATGCAAATAGAAAAATGAAACAAAATCTATGTGCCATAAACATTCTTCTCTTCATTTTACAGATAAATGCCTGTCTTCAATGGAGAAATGAGACTTGGAAAATTTAAATGATTTGCCTAAATAGTAACTGTTAGAATCAAATTCTAAGTTCCACAGAAGTCCTGGATATTATAAAACTGAAGTGTTTTAAAAACATATTTTTTTTATTCAAAAAAATTAATTAACACTTACTATAAACCCAACACCAGCTAGACATGAAAATATATCCATGGCCCTGCCTCGACAGAGACTCTCAGGGACATTTTTCTAACTTACCACCGTGAAAGTTCTATAGTCAATTAAGCTTGAGTTAGAGGAAGATGTTAAGAATTTTGAATTATTTGAACTCTATAGTTCTATAATTCATTAGGTGCTAGTGACAGTAAAGATGATTAATTCTAAATATCCATATAACACAGTGTCAGAAAACCAGGGGGTCTTCCTATGGTTGATGTATCATTCACAAGTTCCCAATTTTAATTAGACATGTAATCTATCATACAAATATTTTATTAGATCCTAGAAGATTAGGCATATTATATATTATGGAGCTGCCTATACATGATGATAATTATCACCATTCTTTAAGAAATGTTGTAAAGGGGACACTCATACATATTCTGACAACATATTTGCTTCATGTTATCTTAAAATGTCTTTATCCCTCCTCTCCTTCTCCTTTCCTCTCTTCCCTCACTCCTTACTGTTTCTATCTCTTTTAATGTTTCCAATATACAACCATAAACAAGAGAGTAAATCCAACGTCACAGGAAATATAGGCAACTCTGTGGTATTAAGATAAACTTATTGTGAAGAAAGCCTAGGAAGAAGGTTCTTCTTCCTCAAAATGCTGTGCCCAGAAAAAGGTTGGGCAGTTTGTGGCACATAACAGAAGAAAGGACTTGGAGAATAAGCATTTGACTTCTCTCCTCATCTTGGTTCTCTGGCAATTCAAAATCAATTAGCCTCTGCTGTGTCAGGAGGATTCTATTCTGTGGGTTTCCATCTTAATTGTCCAGCTTTCTGAGTCCCTAGGGGTCTCTTTCCACTAAATTTTAGGGTCCACACCTCTCAGAATTAGCTGAGAACAATACCTGACTGACAGTAGGCACTCAGCTACCATTTGTTGCTTGAAGGGATGGATGGCTGAATCACCAGTGTTCATTTTCACTCAACCCCTCTTTCACTGAATAACCAATAAGAAAAAACAGTACTGTAAGTAGACTTACCTGGTCTTCTCAGGACAGTAAACATATGCTATGATACATAAAGGCCTTTCAGGTACATTCTGAAAGCAGCAGCCTCAAAGAGTTAATAAAGCCAGGTTTTTTATCAAATAATTTTTTAAATGACTGGCATAAAGAAACACGGAAGTGTCATATTGTCCCTTTGGAATTAAAAGTCTACATGCATTAATATAAGATACTGTAATATCTCAATGGGAAATCTACCTGAAAATTATTGAACTTAAAGCTTTCTTGACTAAAAAGCTAATGATTCAGAGTCAACTTGGAATGATAGTAAAGGGAAGACATGGGGCACCTGGGTGGCTCACTCAGTTGAGTGTCCAACTTCAGCTCAGATCATGATCTCACAATTCATGAGTTTGAGCCCCACGTTGGGCTTGCTGCTGTCAGCACAGAGCCAGCTTCAGATCCTCTGTCCTCTTCTCTCTCTACCCCTCCCTGCTCATGCTTTGTCTCTCAAAAATAAACATGAAAGAAAGAAAGAAAGAAAGAAAGAAAGAAAGAAAGAAAGAAAGAAAGAAAGAAAGAAAGAAAGAAAAGGGAAGACATAGCAAAACCTCCCATTGAACAAGAAGAATACTTCCTACCACTGGGCTACAACTTCCAAGGATCCTCCACTACTTTCAAAGATATTAATATTGGGCCAAGAATGAGGAGACCCAGGTAAGGTCCAGCCATAGACAGGTTAAGACCTATTTTATGCCTTAGCAGGGTTAATAAAACCAATACATACACTGTTCACTGGTTGTAAGAAGCAAATGAAATCACGAACGAAGAATTCCTTAAAAATGTTAAAGTGCTCTGCCAAGGTGAAATATTATTAATGCCTGGAAAGAAGGTGATTAAAATACCCACTATACAGAAAGAAACACCACTCCCTATCCATCACAGGCTGTCATTAAATATTGACTTTGACCCAAGGATTTCATATTTAGGAATATACCATTCATATTTAGGATGTCACTGCAGCATTATTTAAACTGCAAAACAAAAACAAATTTAAAGTCAATTAAGTATAATTCTTTAGAGACTGGTTAAAATTTATGGTATTTCATACAATGGAAGACTATGCCACCATTGGATGGAGGGGATCTAATGTAAAGACATGGAAAAGTATCTAAGACATACATATTAAGTGAAAAGAATAAGCTGTAGAAGAACATGGATGATATAATCTCTTTTACATAAAATAACATGTGTGCTTTTAAAGATATTTGAAAATCTTAAAATAGTTATCTCTGAAGTGAATGAAGTGGCAGGGGGTGGAAAGTCTTCTGTATAGTTTGGATGTTTTACAAGCACATTACTTTTTTAATACAAAGCATTATATTTTTAAAATATTGACAGTTTTAATTTGCTTTCCCTTTCTGATCTATAAACATGCAAAATGTAAAGTTAAGGCAATGATTAGTAAATATAGCACAGGTTTATATGCGACTCTCTCCAAGGATCCGGGCCCCCTTACCAGTCCAAGCGTATTTTCTCCACACACACCCCCCACACCTCCTCCCCAAGGATGAACTAAACAGATCTCTCCACAAACCTAACCTGTAGACTTTAATTCAACCAAACTCCACATTGATCAAGGACTTCCTGAATCTGTCAACAATTACCCTGGACTTACACATACCAAACAAACAGACAAACAAATCACCATAGTCATCCTACTAGCATCTAACTGCATTTACAGTTTCAGACAAATAATCTGCATAATCCCCAGGGATAACTCAGAAACACCAGGTCATTTGATACCAGGTATGGAAACATTTCTTTATGAACTCAACTTGCCCACAGCTCCAGAGAGATACAGAACCTGAATACGACAAATCTGAGTACAGAGGTGTCTGAGACTTTCAATTTATAGGAGAATAACAATTTACCTCAAAGGTAGAGGCAATCTGCTGAATTGCCAAAGCCCTCCCAAGAACTCTGAATTCCACTCTCCTGGCTACAAATTGATTAATTGTCCATCCTGCTCCCTTGTCCACTCCATTCCCCTCCAAATCTCTCCTCTCTTATACTTGCATTAGCACTCTCTTGACTTTTTGTGTCAGACTGTCTCCTCATCTCTCATCTAGTCTAACTTTGCTTGCTGTTTGAGAAATAGTATTTATTATTTTTTTTAAGCTAGTAATAACGTTGGAATTTTAGATAAAACGAATTGTTCTTCAGATTATAATACTCATTTCTTTCAAGTATTTATATTTTAAGCAGTCATCTCTGGCTAGTATTTACATATTATAAAACAAGGAAATTATCATTAATAAATGTAATATCTCTTAATATTAATATTAGGCATATTATGTATTCTTAAACATTAAAGGCTATGACTAATAGCATCTTCTTATACTAGGAAAATATTGGTAATTCTGCAAATTCAATGTGCCATTTTCTATCCACGTCAATTATTTTATCAGGCTCATTAAACTCACAAGAGGATAAATAATAAATACATAACAATTGCACATCATCGTTAATAATTAAAGAAATGCAAAGAAAGCCAAAGTGAAACAATTTTTACCTATCCAATTAGAAAAATAATTTTAAGTGAGTTAAAAATTAATATTCAATTCTGGTAAGTGTTGGGTGACATGTGGCTGGAGGAAGCCTAGATCAGAACCAAGTTCCAGAAAACAATTCTGCATTTTGTAACACATATTCAGAACCTTGCTAATATCTCCCTAGGAATATGTCCAAAGGAAACTGTCAGAAATGCAGAGATTTACGTAGATGAATTTTCATCAGAGAATTGTATACAAGATGGGGAACTAGAAACAACCTGATGTGCAAAAGTCAGAAAATAAATAAATCATAATTTACTGTAGCCATTAAAACTCCTGTATTCAATAATACTTAGTGATGTAGGAAATACTCATAATGTAATGTTAAATGGGAAAAAAAAACAGGATAAAAATTACATAAGCAAATGATCAAAGTTTTGTTAAATTATACAAAAGTGCGTGTGTGTACACGCACACACATACATATATACATAGAAAAAAATCTAAAAGAATACCAAGATGTTAATGTTGGTTATTCCTGAGAAACAGAAGAAATAAAATGTTCTTTTTCCTTTGTTTTTAGTTGGTATGTTTGACTCTTCACACTATTCATACACATCAGGATGGCTACTCTAAAAAAAAGAAAATAACAAATGTTGGTGAGGGTGTGGAGAAACTGGAACCCCGTGCATGTTGTTGAGAATGTAAAATGGGTACAGCTTCATTAGAAAACAGTATGGCATTTTACCCCCCAGTGGATCTTGAGAAACTTAACAGAAGACGATGGGGGAAGGGATGGGGGAAAAAAAGTTACAAACAGAGAGGGAGGGAGGCAAACCATAAGGGCCTCTTAAATACAGAGAAAAAGGGGACGGCTGATGGGAGGGTGGGGGAGAGGGGAAAGTGGGTGATGGGCATTGAGAAGGGCACTTGTTGGGATGAGCACTGGATGTTGTATGGAAGCCAATCTGACAATAAATTATATTAAAAAATAAAAAATTTTTAAAAATGAAGGTACACAGTTGTGATACTGAAAAAAAAATAGTATGGCAGTTCCTCAAAAAGTTGAAAATAGAATTACAATATTTTGTAATTGAAAGCAAGGTCTCAAAGAGATATCTGTATATACATGTTCATAGCAGCATTAGTCATAACACCCGAGAGGTGGAAACAACCCAAATGACAAATGACTGGATAAACGATGTGGTGTATACATATCATGGAGTTTATCCAGCCTTATAAGGAAGCAATTCTGACACTCGACATATACAACAATGTTATCATCTAAACTGTGTCCCTCCTAAATTCATACACTGAAGCCCTAATGTCTAGTACCTCAAAATGTGACTATATTTGAAGGCAGGGCCTTTAAGGAGGTGATTCAATTAAAATGAGTCATTAGCATGGGTCCTAATTCAATTTGACTGGTGTTCTTATAAGAGAAGGAAATTTGGATTCACAAGAGAGACACCAGGGATGACTGTGCATAGGGAAAAGACCACGTGAAGAGGCCGTAAGACAGAAACCATTTGCAAGCTAAGGAGAGAGGCCTCAGAACAAACCAACCTGGTGACGTTTTGATCTTGGAATTCCAGCCTTCAGGACTGTGAGAAAATAAATTTCTGCTAAGCCACCCAGTCTGTGGTGTTTGTTACATGATCCTAGCAAAGTAATACATACAACATTGAAGCCCTTGAGGATGTTATGCTAAGTGAATGAGCCAATCACAAAAAGGCAAATACTGTATGATTCCACTTGTATGAAGTACCTAGAGTAGTCAAATTCAGAGACAGAAAGCAGAGGGTGGTTGCCAAAGGCTGGGGGAGGGACAAATGGTGAACTGTTTAATGGATATAGTTTCAGTTTTGCAAGATAGAAACAGTTCTGGAGATCTGCTGCACTTAACATTATCGAACTGTACACTTAAAAATGGTAAAAATGGTAGATTTATGTTACATGTATTTTACTATATAATCTAAGACAAAAGAAAGTAGCAATCTGACTTTTAAAAATTATTTCACAATTATAGATATTATACATATTTTATTAACATCTAAGATAACAAAATATTATCTATTTAATTCACATCACCAGTTATTGATAGTAGAAGAACAGTATTTTAGAAGTTCACCCTAATCTTGCTCCCATGCAGTCCTTCCCATCTGCAGTAAATAGCAACTGCATTCTTCCAATTGGCCAAAAACCCTTGGAATCTCCCTCATATAAGAAAGGGGAGGAAGGGGCGCCTGGGTGGCGCAGTCGGTTAAGCGTCCGACTTCAGCCAGGTCACGATCTCGCGGTCCATGAGTTCGAGCCCCGCGTCGGGCTCTGGGCTGATGGCTCGGGAGCCTGGAGCCTGTTTCCGATTCTGTGTCTCCCTCTCTCTCTGCGCCTCCCCCGTTCATGCTCTGTCTCTCTCTGTCCCCAAAAAATAAATCAAAAACGTTTAAAAAAAAAAAAAAAAAAAAAGAAAGGGGAGGAAGCTAGAATGACCTATGCAATCCATGTGATGATGGGTTAGAGCTGGAGGCAACAGACTGAAGTTAGCTTCAAATTAATATATATGCAAATGGAAACATATAGAGATATTTATAAATATGTGTGTATATATGTATGTGTGTGTGTGTGTGTGTGTGTATGTGTGTGCGCGCATGCATACCTTGCTCTGTCAGCTGAGTGGGCCCAGAAACATCAATACCCCAGTGGCAACAAGCATGGCTAGCATTCAGATCTTGGTTTCCAACACCATTGTCCAAAGAAAGGAACAAGGGCTACTTGAAGAAATGGCTCATTTTTGGACTAGCACAGAAAATACACAAGATAGGGCAGAACCAACTTGTATCACTAGAAAGCAAGAACACTACCACCAATAATGGACATATGTCAAAGAGATATAGGAGCCAACTGAAAGAGTTTCCATTAGCCAAAGCTGAGCAATTTGAATGAGAAAATAAATAAAATAGTATTAGAATATAACCCAAAGTATAAAAGAAATATACTTATGAGTCTAATCTAAATAATAAATAAATCCAAATATTTTATATGACAACTCTACCTTTAGGAAGGTACAGCATAATTCCACACTTCTTAAGAACTACAGCTATATCCAACAACATAAATAAACCTCATGAACACAATACTGACTGAAAGAAGCAATACAGAGAAGAATATCTTACTATATAATTTTATTTGTATGATGTACAAAAACAAGTAAGCATAAACTTCAGTGTTAGAATTCAGGACAATAGTTTTCTCTGGAAAAAAGGGAAAGAATAATGTGCAGAAGGATGCCCAGGAGAGATTTCTGAGATTCTGGCAATATTCTATTAAGCTTTTAATGATCTTTGTTCTGTCAATGATTTAATCAACTCAATTAATTAAAACTTGACCACTACCTCATACTATGCATGAAACCAATGTCAATTCAGGGGGAAAAAATACTTGAAATTGATTTTGATGTAATGTAGTGATCAGTTTCATTTTGGTTCCATACAGCAAGCCAAATGACCCAGCTCTATTAGTTGAAAAGACCATTATTTTCCCATTGCTATGCAGTGCCAACTTTTGCCATAAATCAGGTCTTCACACAGGTGTGGTTCTGTTCCTGGGACTCCTTTTTCAATTTCACTTGTCTATTTGCCTATCTCTGTGCCAACACTGTATGTCTTAATTCCTACAGCTCTGTAAGTCCTACAACCTTACTCTTTTTCAAGATTGTCTTGATATTCTTGACCTTCTGTATTTGTCAGACATATTTTGGAACCAACTTGCCAAATCGACACACAATTGCTAGGAGTTCGTTTAGGAACAGGTATGCATATCCTCACATATAACATATACATATCTCCTCCCCTATCAAATCTGGAAGCATAAAGATGTAGTTTTCCTTCACTTGGGTGCTTGAGTGGGGTCATTGTCACAAAAAGCCCCCATTCCCATTTACACATTATGAACATGAAACATAAGCAAAAAACAGACCTAAATTATCAAAACAAAAATTCTATGGCCTTGTAGGGTAGGAAGAGGAGTTAGAATAAAAAGATCCAATATTAATTCTGGATTTATTTTAAATATCTGAGCTACAACAAGCATATTGCATATATACTCACACACGCAAATATGGGATACATGAATTGTTAATTCTGTATGAAACATCTGAGTTACTTGCAACTATCTGAAATTAACTCAAACCATTTTACCAGATGGTAAATTCTGGAAATAAATTTAAAATATGCAAAAAAAAATACTATCTGACTTTCATATGAAACACAGAGTACCTAATTATAACCTCATTTTTTAATTTTGAGGAGAGGAAACAATATAGAATTTTTATTTCTAATATCAGCTTTGAATGGTAATCAATTCTGATTTGCAAAAAGGTCTATGTTTTGTAAGCAAACCAGTATTTCCCATTTGGGATTTTTATTGGACAATAAAAGCCTTATGGGCTATGAATTCATCAGGATTAATAAAAAAAGATGCAAATTCTTATAATATAATGTGCCCAACTTTTTAAGAACCTCTGCAATAGCTTTTTGTGTATATCAAATTAAGATTTACTATATAATAAAGTTATGTAGTAATAATATACAACCTTTATCTAAAGTCATATGATTCTTCAACATTTATCCTTGCTACACTGCAGCACATAAATCGTGCAAGAGAATTCTCAAGGTACATATTATATAAGGCACAGAATTATTTTTGATTTAATTCTTGATAAGAAGTGAAGCAGTAACTTGTTACTTTAGACTGGCAAATCAATATCAAATGCTTGTTCTAAGATCGGTTATCACTCTAGTCATGCAAGTAGCTTGAAAAACTGAAATATTAGCATTGACAAAAGGATTGCTCTATTTGTTTTCCAAGGGCTTTCCTGCGTGACTCAATACTTAGTTTTACGCCAAAGAAAATCAATTTCTTTATTCAACTTGTCAATCAGAAAACACATATAGAAACAATGACTTTATTGGAGCACATAAAAGAACAATGAATAACAATGTAAGATGAAATGGAAATATAAAGTGGCATTACATACAAAATATACATATGTAACAATAGAATTAATATACATATATAGACTTAAATGCAAAAAAAAGAATTAAATATAGAAATTTAAACTGAGAAACATCAGCTGAACAAACTCATTCCCACCTTTAGTTTTCCAATACAGCAATATTTTTTTTCAATTTAGAATTCAAAAAAATAAAATCATTAGAGTAACTAGTTTTTCCTCTTACAATGAAAGGCCACAGAAATCCAGTTTTTCTTATTTCTTTTTCTTTTAAAAAATTTTTTTAATGTTTATTTTTGACAGACAGAGACAGAGCATGAGCAGGGGAGGGGCGGAGAGAGAGAGGGAGACACAGAATCTGAAACAGGCTCCAGGCTCTGAGCTGTCAGCACAGAGCCTGACACGGGGCTCGAACTCACAGATCACAAGATCATGACCTGAGCCGAAGTCGGACACTCAACCGACTGAGCCACCCAGGCGCCCCATTTTCTTTTCATTTTTTAAACTGCAAACACTAAACTTTCTAGAGATGGTAGTGCTGGACACTTACATCATGAATATCAACGAAGAAAAAAACATTTCTCTTTAAAGGAAGAGCCTGAGTGACTCTGAATTACACTTTACATAATAAATAACCAACAAATTATCTGGCTTTTAATCTAGTACCAATAAAAAGAGCTTCAAAAAGGTATACATTGCATACCACAGCAGAAAACAACATAATACGTTGATCTAATTATCACTCAAGTTCCCCCATTCCATCCAGATCACTCAAGTTCACCATGTATGAAGTATTCAGTGTCAGTCACATTAATTGTCTTATGTGAGTTTTCTTTTACTTTAATGGATGGGTATTGCCAAGCACCAAGTCCTGGCTCTAAAAAAATGAAGTCTGACTAAGGAAAAGAGTCTGATTCTTCCTTGTTTCAATTAAGAATAAGAACTCTTCTTTCTATGTGTCCTCAGTACCTGACAATGCTTGGCATACCACGGGCGCTTGATGAGCATTTACTCACTGAAAGAGCAGGAAAACATATATTCTTTGTGTGACCTTAGGCACCTAATGTCTAATAAGTTTTCAGATCTTTAGAAACAAAGACATAATATGCATGCCTTCGACACTGGGTTGTTCTGAGAACCAAGTGAACTAATAGGTATGAAAGTTATCTGTTACTCATAAAGTATGTTACAAAGGTGAGTCGTGAGTAAAGCATACTTGGAATGTGGAGGGAACTTCAAGGCACACAGTTTTAAAAACTCAGATTTTTCCTCTGTCCCTTGATCCACTTAATCTACTACATCTTTGTTCAAGAAGATGTTCAGTCCACTGAGAGAGACCAGTGATATGGTTCTAATCAAAACTGAACATATGTATAAGATGCCTGGGTGGCTCAGTTGGTTAAGCATCTTACTCTTGGTTTCTACTCAGGTCACGATCTCATGGTTCGTGAGATCAAGTCCTGCACGGGGCTCTGTGCTGACAGAACCAAGTCTGCTTAGGATTCTCTCTCTCCTTCTCTCCCTGCTCCTCCTCTACTCACGCTCTCTCTCTCTCTCACTCAAAATAAATAAACATTAAAAACAAATGAACGTGTGTATGAGGGCTCTGAAAAATAAAGTGCTGAAGAAAATTTATCAAACTCTTTCCTGACGATGGTCTCCCCCACCATGAATTCCCCATTAACAAGGATGGTGCCTCCATTCTCACAATGCCTTAGGCTTGAAGTGCCTGCTGTTCACCAGCTACATTCAATTCCTTCTATTTAATAATTCTAGGATTTTCCCACATATTGCCCTAGGCCATTATGATCTTACCAGCTTTGTAAAAACTTAACAATGTATCATTATAGATCCACTTTGAGGTTTGAGGATAACAAGGACAGTATTTGGGAAAGAAAGTGTTTTATCTTACTCATAACATATTCAAAAATAAATTTTTAACAGTTTGAAGAATAATTGTTTTAAAATGAATCAACGATAGTGGCAGCTGGGTGGCTTAGTCGGTTAAGTGTCAGACTCTTGATTTCAGCTCAGGTCAGATCTCACAGGTTGTGAGATCAAGCCCCACGTCCAACTCTGCACTGACAGCGTGGAGCCTGCTTGGGATTCTCTTTCTCCCTCTCTCTCTGCCTCTCCCCTGCTCACACACTCTTGCACATGCGAGCTCTCTCTCTCTTAAAATAAATAAATAAATAAATAAATAAATAAATAAACAAACAAACAAATAAATAAATAAAATAAAAATAAAATGAAGCAACAATAAAACAAAAAGAAAATATAAATAAACATTTATGTGATCTTAGAAGGGGCTGGCATTCCTAATCATTAAAGCAATGAAAGAGAATGCAAAAAAAAAAAAAAAAAAAAGGACATATTTGATCATGTAGAATTATACACTTCTACACATCATAAAATCTCCACAAATTTATCTGCAAAAGATTCAAGATAAACTGGGAAAAGATATAAAACATATAAGAAAAGGGGGTAATAGTTTTAGCCTATAGACAAAGATTTTTTATAAATATAGGAAATGGTTTCTTAAAAATCTGATAAAAGTGAGTTAGGGCATGAACAATAAATGGCCAAAAAATATAAAAGATGGTGAGAAATAAAAATAACTAAACATGTAAAAAAAATTGAAAATTGTCAGTAATTTTTAAAAAGGAAAAAAGAAAAGAAAAAATAAACAATAAAGAAATACGATTTTTTCCTACCAAAGAGGCAAAGAACTAAAAAGTATAACCCTCAATGCAGACAACTGTACAGGACAGCAGGAGGTTTCGTATGTTCCTGCTGCTAGCAAAACAGGTCAAATCTCTCTAACGGGAAATTTGGCAAGATATCAAGAACTATATTAAAGCTCACATCCTCCAGTCAGGAATTATTGGCAATATGTACAGTGACTTCTATACAAGAATGTTCACCATTGCACATGTTCATGTTAAGAGAAATATTAATATCAATAGTGAACACTTCTAAATTAAGAGAAAATATTAAGAGGAAAAAAACCCTAAATGTCCAATAGAAGGATGTTTACACAAGCTATGGTTCATTCATGTAACTGGATATTATGCATCTATTTTCAAGGAAAATATAAAGATATATCATGATAAATGCTTACAATATTAGCGAAAATGGAAGATTCAAAACTCTACTCACTATAATCCAAAGATGAGGGGAAGGGGCAAATATATTGAATGTACACATTTTATAAATATAACTTGGTGAGAAAGTCAAGAACGGCATTCTCAACTTCAACTCTGAGTGTTTTCGGTTTTTTGTTTTGTTTTGTAATTGTTTGATCTGGGCCTCTGTAGACTCTGAAATGGCTTGGGCAGAAGAAATACTTTCAAAGTCAGCATTTCAATTATAAAACTCTAGGCTATATTTCTCCTCACCCCAAAAAGTTCTTCATCAAGTCATTAAGGGAAGAGAAAAATGAAAGAGAGAGAGAGAGAAAGGCAAATACAAGATAGGAATAATTCTTCTGCAGTGAAGTCCAAGACTGAAGTGGAGAAGGATCACCAGCCTCCAGAGGACACAGGACACAGCAGACCCACCCATGGACACCTCTGCTGGGTGAGGCTACCTACGCCCTACCTGCTCTCCCACCACACTAGGGGTGTCATATAGTCTTATTCCCACAGATTTCAGCCAAAGAGACAATGTAGCCCCTTATTTCATTCCTTCCAGGATTCCAGCCTTCCAGCATCAGTCAAATTGACTTAAATTTTCCTTGAATTGAAAACAATCTGGAGATATCAAAAACACCCCCACAAAAACAATTTACAAGTGTGTACACATCAAAAAGAGAAGAGCTGCAAAAAGCAGAAAGTGACTTACAGAAAGGCACAAAAGAGTAAACAATCTCAAGCATTTTGTGGATTAATAATACAAAGGGAGCTTTGATGTTATTTCTCATGTATTTTATAAGCATTGGAAAGAGCAAGTGAAAGACATCATGCGGCTTGTGGTTGGGGAAAAAGGAGGCTAGATACCGGTCTAAACTCTTCCCATGATTTTACCAATGCCACATCTATGCATAGAAAAGATTGCAATGTAACAAAGCATTCAAATAGTTTAATTTTTATCAATGGGTCATGGGATTATGCAACATGTCTACTTTATAGCTTTTCTACATTTGAATTTGTCTGAAATTAATCTATCTTACTTTTATGAGAGAAAACTATTATAACAGTGTTTACATTTTAAATTAACTAAATGAAACACCACCTTCATTACATCACTTTCTTGCTCAAAAATCCACAATGGCTTCCTAGCAACCAGTAGCTATCCTATCAAATTCACACTCCTTCAAATATTTTCTATGAGACCTGAGGATGTCCAGAAGCCTTAGCATGACATAAAAGGCTCTCCCCATTGGTGATGACCTACCTGCCTCCCTCCTTAGCTCTGCGTAAGTTACCTGTGTGTGTCCACACTGTAGATACCTGGGACTGCTCCCCAATGCATCGTGTTCCTTTTCACACACATACCTTTGCTAACCTTCTTGCTTAACTTGAAATTCCTCTTCTGTCTCTCCCCACATCCTATTCACTGTTAGTTCTGCTGGAAGATTCCCCTACTCTAGGAAGCGGTCTCTAACATGGCTGACTGCTGCCTCCTCCTTGTTCCAGGTGCCTTGGGCTCACATCCAGCACAGATTAGTTTTCATTTTCTCTCTCCCCCAGGAGAGTGTGAATTCTGGGGCAGGTACTCCTCTTTGTTCTCCCCAGAATCTGCCTCGATACCTAGCTCAAAGGGGCACTGAATAAATGTTTGTTAAATTCAGTTTTCATTTCAACTGTTCTATTTCACAGAAATCTCAAACATGGAGATTTATAATACTTCAGCCTAGCAAACATCTGCCTCAGTGCTACTGACCATTTCAACCCCAGGAACTGTATATGCCATGCTTCCTAAGCAGAATTTCGTCTACCTGCATGACCCATAACCTTCCCCTTTCCTCACAACCCTGTCATTCTTTCACAGAAACCTTCCGTTCCCTGACCACACTCTCTTGACCTCCCCTACATGCGCCTCTGTCCTCATTTTCTCTGCTGAACTTTTCTAAATCTGTAGCCATTTGGACCCTGTGTGCCAGTGTCATTAAGCACTATGACAATTGTTGCTTTCAACCTCTTTCATTAACTATAACGTCCTCAAAGAAAGAAAACTCAACAAATTACTTGGAGTGCCATTTTCCCTGTGTCCCTGATACTGTACTCCACACAAAGAGCTCCACCCCAATGATCACAGCATTCCTTTGCTCCGAGAAAGACTCCAATCTAGCTGAGATGCAATCACTTTCCTAATTCGGCCAATATACATCACTGAGTTGCAAATGCTCCAAATGCTCTTGGAGGCCTCCCTCTTACCAGTAAGGGAAAACAATATATTACAGTCCCTTTTCTAGTCACAGCAGGAGAAAATGTCCTAGTTTTACATCTTTATCAGTTACACCAGAGGACCACCATGAACCCCTGATGAGAGCAGGATGTTGAGGCATTGCTTAAAAGTGGTGTCAGCATCACCAGGTCTGACACACCTGCCTGGCAAGAGCACGCAGAGCTGGGGTGCTGAAGCACCTGCTTCATTCACCGGGTACTTACAGGCCTGCCTTGTCTTCAAAGGATTTTCTCATGGACAATCACAAGTGAAAGCAGTGTTAGAAAACACAGTTTCGGGGCTTGGGAAAGTGTTTTGCCAGGCCAGCTGGGAAGCTGGACTGAGTGATGATGGGACAGATCCCCTCAGATGAAAGAGCCCCACTTGGATAAACCCTCGAAGGAGAACAAGGAGTACTAACGGGTGAAAACCTCAATCAGTTGGGAAATATGCTTTATGATGGAGTCAGAACTGTGTTCTGATTGCAGTCTGTCTCATACTGTGGCAAGTTTCTTAACCTTGTCTTTTTCCCCCTGTTATTACGATTTGTAAATAGAAAAGTGGGGAGCTCTCAGTGAGAAATACAAAATAAAGATGTATAAGAAAAAAAGTGTTCAACCTCTCTTTACCTTTTCCTCCTACTACTATTCCATCTGATTCAACAAGCTTTCTATGTGGCCTCAATTCAACAGAATACAGCAAGAACCAAATCAGATCAAATTCTAGTCTATGAATTCTAAAAAAGACAAACTTCAAACTCAACAAAAATAGTTCCTAATCCTGAAGAGGACTGTATCCTTCCGATCTCGTGAACTTCCTAATAAAGCACTCTAAAAGAAATCTTAAAACACTACAGATTAATATTTACTATCCTATGCCTTCTTCTAAACTGGAAAGAGTTAAACTTCATTGACTTTGGCCTTTAGCAAAGGCAGCATGGAATGGTGGTAGGAACACAATGCTCAATGGCTGCACATCTGGGATGGCACCTAGTCCCACAGCCTGCTGGATATCTACCTCAGAAATACTATCAGTGTCTTTATGTACAGGTGGGCGTAATGATGCTATACTCTGTATGCTTTTTGTATTTTTGAAAAGACAAAATAAGAAATTGCTCCTGCACTATAAAACATTATTCAAATAAGAGAATACAGTCAAGCAAGGAAAGAAAAACTGGTATTAATAACAAAACATTAAAATGTGCAGGATAGGTTCTATCAAGGGCTATGAGTATTTGTCACAACTACTAAATTTTATTTTTGAGCTTCTTAAAAAGTCACCAACTTTCTTTTTTTTATTTATTTTTATTTTTTTTAACGTTTATTTTTATTTTTGAGACAGAGAGAGACAAAGCATGAACGGGGGAGGGTCAGAGGGAGAGGGAGACACAGAATCTGAAATAGGCTCCAGGCTCTGAGCTGTCAGCACAGAGCCTGATGCGGGGCTTGAACTCAGGGACCGCAAGATCATGACCTAAGCTGAAGTCGGACACTTAACCAACTGAGCCACCCAGGCGCCCCAAAAAGTCACCAACTTTCATGGGGTCGCCTGACTGGCTCAGTTGATAGAGCATGCAAATCTTGATCTTGTGGTTGTGAGTTCAAGTTCCACCCTGGGGGTAGAGTTTACTTTAAAAAAAAAGTCACGAACTTTCAGTATTTAAAAACACATAGGAATTAAGTCTGAATGTGTTAGGAGTGTCTTAATGGTGTATCTTCCTAATGGTGGTGAAAGGGTCTGGATTACCAATTGGGAAAGTCTCAGAGTCTTTCTTTTAGTCCCTAGAGGTGAGAAGTGGACAGACCCAACACCAGCTCATCAGGTCAAGGGCCACATCATCCTAGGGGATCTGGGTAGCACTCAGGATCACATCAGCCCGGTCAGGTTCTAATCAGGGTTACTGCCTCCCTCTTTATCACCTTAATGGTTAAACCAATTCAGGTTTCTGGGTCTTCCAAAATAAGGCCAACACAGAGCTAAAACTATGTGCAAATGTGCACAAAATGCAAATGAGGATAAAAGTCATATGTGATTGATGGCTCTACCAAGCAAGATGTCAGCAAAGAAATTCAGGAAGCGCCTCCAGAACATATGGTATTCTCCAGTTCCACAAAAGCAGTACATAGATTCAACCTATGTACTATGTACTATGTACTATGACTACCCTTGAACTTCAGGGAGCAGAGTATTCTTGAAATACACCTTGGAAAATATCTCACTAGTAAGTAAAAACTATATATTCAGGGTACTGTCAGTGCTAATTTAAAGGACAGTGTAAAGCTAAGCAAAATATTCTGTTCACAGTAAAAGAAGTATCATGATTTTAATTCTGGAGTGCTAAGTCAACTAATATTCAATGTTTTGTGTTCAGATGACAGGCAGGCAGTCAAACCTAGAGTTTATGCTTGCCCAATTAATCAAATAACCTCCATGCCACTTATCCTTGGAATTGGCATTAAAAAAGCACCCATGTGCCCCCAAATCATATAAATTCCATGGTTTCCTATTCATTAAATCCAGGTTGGCTTATGTTGATATGTCATATCTTGACATGTAGCCACAAGGGATAGACAATCAAAATTAAGAGGAGACCCTAGCTAAAATTGGCATGTCCTACTCGAATGAACAATTTATGCTTACACATGGATAAAACTGTATCTTCTCCAAATAATGAATATTAAACTGTTAGAAACACAGAGGGATATAATTCACTTATTCATTCATTTTAGTTTTCAACCAAACACAGAAGGAGTGTTCACATCATAGGAAGTACACATGCTATTACATGTAATTACATACTAACTATGAATACTACTATCATCATGGTATTTACTGAATAAGCCTGCAGCATTAATAAAATCCTATTTTTCTCCTGCTTTCAACTCTCCCACAGCTTCCCTCTGCATTTGGAATAAATGTCCAATTCCTCACCATTGCCTCTAAAGCTCCAGCCCATGCCCACTCTCTGAGCCCACCTCATGCCACCCCCACACCATCCCACAACCTTGCCAACGCCTCGGCCCTGTCTCACCATCATTCATCCCACCCCTGGCACGTGGCCTTTCTTTGTTTTTTTATCCCATGAATGAGCTAAGAGAAAAGCCCCTATCCCTGCTGCTTCCTTTGTTTGAAAATCTTTTCGCCAAGACCTCTATGTGGTTAACTTCTCGGATCTCAGGTCAAATGTCACCTCATCAGTGGGGCTTCCTTGGCCATCCTAATGACTGCTGCCCTCCACCTGCAAGCGCCCTCTGCCATGTCCCTTATCACCCATTTTATTTTCTCTATAGCACAAATATATTTCAATCTGAAAGCTGCTATTTGGCCCACTAAAATGTGAGCTCCAGTAGGCAAGCAATTCTCTTTCAGTGCAGTGTCTGGAATCTGTGCTTGGCACAAATAGGTCCACAATAGGTGTTTGTAACATAAAGAAATGCTGGGCTGGGAGCTGGATAAAGCAAGTTACAGATGTGACAATCCACACCCCTGAAAAACTATCTAATGACTGAGAAATGAATGGAAACAGAAAAATATTTAGCAGTTGGATACTAAATTATGATTAAGTAATCAAAGTTAGCTGAAGGTATACAACATGAATATACAACATTTAATAAAATAAGCAACATGAATAAATTTTTCAACAAAATAAAGAAAGGTCACATGGAAATGTGAGCAGTATAGACTGGGAAGGCCTTCTGAAATTTGATAATGAAAAACTTGATGAACTTTCTAACATGATCTTATGGGTTGAATATTTGTGTCTTCCCCAAATTCTATGTTGAAGACTTAACCTCCAATGTGATGGTGGCTGTAGGTAGGGCCTTTGGGAAGTAATTAGGCTTAGAAGAGGTCATGAGAGTGAAGCTCCTGTAGTGTCCTTTTAAGAATAAGAGAGACCAGACACATCTCCCGCTCCTCCTCCCCTGTCTCCCACCTGTCCATGTAAGGACAACCAGAAGACAGCCTTCTGTGAGCCAGGAAGAGGGACCTCACCAGACATCAAATCTCCTGATACCTTGATCTTGGACTTCAGCCGTTAGAACTGTGAGAAATATTGTCTCTTGTTGAAATACCCCAGTCCAGGGGCGCCTGGGTGGCGCAGTCGGTTAAGCGTCCGACTTCAGCCAGGTCACGATCTCGCGGTCCGTGAGTTCGAGCCCTACGTCAGGCTCTGGGCTGATGGCTCGGAGCCTGGAGCCTGTTTCCGATTCTGTGTCTCCTCTCTCTCTGCCCCTCCCCCGTTCATGCTCTGTCTCTCTCTGTCCCAAAAATAAAAAAACAATAAAAAAAAAAAAAAAAGAAATACCCCAGTCCATGGTCTATTTGTTATAGCAGCTCAAGCTAACTAATACACATTGTGTCCGGTATGGTACCCACTGCATGGAACATCATAGCTGTTCAATAAATATTAGTGAATTCTGAAACATTTAAACTAAGAAAAAATGTCATTTTAGTTTTCTCAGTAAATATTTTTAAAGACCACTTCTCTCTAATCCCTACTGATGTTTCTCTCCAGCATAAATACCAGATTTGGGGATATTAAAATTAGGCAGTACATTGCTTCTCAGCCTTTTGGCTAAGATCAAGTGTAAAATTAGGCAGTCGAAAACCATCCATGAATGTAGGTAAGGTACAACTTGGAAGTTTTTGTTGTTGTTGTTGTTGTTGTTGTTTCCCTACAAATTTCAAAGAGGCCTTGCAAGTACAAACAGACTTCAGCTTTTTCACGTTTCTCATGCCTGGAAATTGGGACATTAAAATGCCAGGAATCCTTTTAATATCTAAAACATGTGATAAATGCTGAAGAAACTCTCACATGACCAAGGTAACTTCTATAGAGCTGCCAAAAAGCCAGATGCTTCTCTCAAAAGAGTATCAATTTGGCTCTGAAAGAACCTGTGGCCTTAGCCCCAAACAGGAAGGGCAGGTGGGATGACATGGTGTGCAATGTGCATCCCAGCCCCCTCAGCAAGCATCTTCTCCTGACAGCAACACTATGTGCCTACCAGGCTTGGCGTCATGTGTGAACCACATGGCTCTGCTGTATATGAGGACAGGAATTGGAGGGATTTGGTATGGGGCCATGCAAAATGAATTCTGTACAATCACATGGGGAGAATGTCATATTGAAAAAGATGCAAAGTAGCTTCACTGCACTGTAGATTTTTATTTTCAGAGAAATTGAACATAGTTGAAGAAAAAAATAGCTGCATTCAAAAAAAGTTTCACGATGCAGGATACTAGAAAATACAACTTTTCTTTTCAACCAATACATTCCACAAAGAGCAACTGTTTTTACTACCGTCATCAACCAAACTATCAACTATGTGATCTTTTGCCTTAATTATGAGCATTTAAAAGGCCCTATTCATGTGCATTCATTTTTCACACACTTCTGTGAAACTAGCATGATGATCTGGCTTGAAAAAAATGAATCCAAAGTTTTTGTAGTTGTCAAGCTGAGGATTTTTTGCTTTTAAGAGAACCTAGGCTCCATTCCTACATTTGCAGCTCCTAGTGGAGTTCATCTGAGTTTAAATTTGCTGTCAAAATTATTTTTTCAGTATCTTTAACACTGGTTGGTCTCATGAGAGCTTCTGTGCCCTGGGCTTTCATAATTAGGCAGCTCACACCTGAGCATCTCTGTCTCTGGTAATTAGATCTCAGGGCGGCACTTTCCTTCCCATCCGGCCACTGGGCCAGGACTGAACATATTTAAGAGCTGTGACTGTGGGCAGCATTGCTGTCTTGCCTTTTCTCCCAACCCTCCTCTGTCTCAAGATGGCTGGGTTCTCAATTACATGGTCAGTGCCTGGAGGGCAGGAATGCATTTCTGCTCTCTCTTGGCACCTAGCAGAATCCTCTCTCAAGGAAGACAGTTTATAAACATTCACTTCCCAGCAGTAATATCTAAGTATTCTAGACTGTTACATGTTTTGAGCGTAACAGCTCTTTCTGTATTTACTTGCCCCTGTCCTCTAAATATTGGGGATGGTACAAAGAGAAAATCTCTAGATGTGAATATTGAATTCAATCAGAATTACCCCCTCTCTCTTCCCTTAAATCTGTCTATATGAATTAGAGACTGCAATGAACCTCAACATCTTTGCTCAAGATATTTTTTCATTCACAACACCCAACATAAGTTCACTTTGCTGACCCAATGCAGTAGCCCACAACTAAAGAGAATCCCCTAAGTAACAAACAGAAATGCATACTATCTCATCTTTTTTTCTCTGTGGGTTGGCCTACTGTTTGCCAGTTTCCTGGCTGATACATGTTTGACATGGTATACAGTTTGAGTCGATCTCTGAGATTTAGTTTGGGGAAAGTTGATATGTTTATATTCCTTCAAAAATAATCTATAAATGGAGCACCTGGGTGACTCCGTTGGTTAAGTGTCTGACTCTTGATTTCGGCTCAGGTCACGATCTCGTGGATTATGAGTTCAAGTCCCACATTCGGCTCTGCCCTGCTTGGGATTCTTTCTTCCCCTCTCTCTCTCTCTCTCTCTGCCTTTCCCCCTGTTTTCTCTCTCCCTCTCTCTAAAAAATAAAAAATAAACATTAAAAAGATAATCTGTAGATGTGCCAAACAGGAATAAAGAAAACAGGACTGTCCATTCAGGGGCCCGATGAACCCTTCTATCCCATTGCTGTCTCTCTGTCCTGCAGGTCAGACAACATTAAGCAGTGAAGCAAACCTGAAGAGATGGATAGGGGCAAGGGTGGAAGGCAACAAGTACAGGATGGTAATCTGCTGTGGGAGAAAGAGCCTCGCACGGGGGCTAAGCACCTCTGCAGCCTAACCAGCCATCGCATAAAATAGGGTTATAATAATCTGGTCTGAATAGAGAGAAAAGGGAAGGGAAGGAACAAGCCATGGTAATGGGGGTGGGGCAAGAATGGGAGAAGGTGGGAAATTGACTATTTTCTTTAACCAAGTGGCCAGTGGTAGCCAGAGAAGACTGAAATCACCTCAGAAAAGCAAGCAATTGATGAGTTCTGGAGCAGCTACTACCGACCAGCAGCAATCACATTTTCACCAGTGTTCTTGTTCTGCCTCTAAGAAGCACAGAAAATGGCCAAGCAATTGCAGACAAATTTACTTCTTAATAAGAAGAACAGCTATCATTACTGAGTTCTCACTGTATATCGGTACTCTGCTAGGAACTGCCTTAAATCTTCCCTTTAAGGGTACCAACAAATATTTACTATTCTGCCATACACACTTTTATACACACACACACACACACACACACACACACACACACACACATATATATAATATAATACCTAGCCTACTCTATAACGTTATATTGGTTATTAGGTTTCTCCAGAGAAATAGAACCAACAAGGAGTGTATGTATGTGTGTGTGTGTGTGTGTGTGTGTGTGTGTGTGTGTGTAAACAGATTTATTTTAAGGATTTGGCTCATGCAATTATGAAGGCTGACAAATCTCCAGATCTGCAGGGTGAGCTGGCAAGATGGAGATCCAGAGAAGCCAATGGTTTCGTTCCAGTCTGAGTCTGAAGACCTGAGGACCAGGAGAGCAGATGGTGTAAAGCAATCACTGCTTCACTTTTCCATCTCCTCGACAAGACAGTAAGTTCCAGAACTTGTAGATACTGAATCTGAGAATTCTCCAAGTATTAGTGAGTATCCCCTATGAGCCAGGCTTAATGACACAACACAGACCCTGCCCTTATAAACCTTTCCATCCCCTATTCTCTAGAATAAACCCAAAAGCAACCTAAATAAACAGAAAAATTTTTTTAAATCTCAAAAAAATAATTCAGAGTACATGTCCTTGACAATTTTTTAAATTCAGTTGCAGTAATTAAAATCTTAAGTTTTTTTAATGTCAACTATAAAAAAACAAAGAAGTCAATGACAACATCTAAGCCACTGTAATGCAATAATGCTTAATTCTTCGTTCAATCATTAGTGTACTGATGAAACTCTCTGTAAGGAGTAAAACATCATGTCCTTTGTGACAAATTAAGCTACAAAGCTGTTTCCTCTATTCTCTGGTTTCTAGCCTGTATTAACGAGTGCCATAAAAGAAAGCCTTTAAGATAATATTTATTTGCAGAAACAAACATCGATTCAAAGCACTTAGAAGCACATATGTGCATTGAACGGAAACACTCGAGGGAATCCTAATATTTTATCATATCGTGTATATTATTACCGCTGTACCTGCATATCTCCATACTCAAGCCACTCTCAGTATTTCATGTCTATCTGTATCCTGGACCAAAGCTGTTCTGGTGGCACACCTGCATATTACCCACAGTAATGACACCAGTAAATATCACATTTTACCCTTTGTCAGAACTGTCTGAGATTACATAAACATGATATATTTTAAGAAGGAATGCAACTCTGTTGTTTACAATTTAACAAAGATAAAGCTATGACAAATATTATAAGCTATAAATAAAGACATCTACCATTGTAGTGCACTTATTCATCTCTGGGTTGAACAAATGTTAATTATACAGAATTTGAAAATGAGACTTGTTAATGTCATTTTTAATTTAGCATGTTACAGTGTAAATGTTTTCCATTGTGTTAATTTACACCTGTTATCACAAGCTTCATTATTAGGTTTATAGTGGAGAAGCTCTCTGTGACTCTGAAATTTGCCTAAAATGGCAGAAACAATTACTAATTAGAAGGGCATGTTTACTTTAATTATATTTATTTTCTAGTCTAGTTTTATATGTAATGTACTATGGAAGTGTATGATTTAATTAGTGAAACCTATTTATCACAAGCAATTTCTCAAATGAGTACTGCTTAAAAAATACAACAGATTCGTTCAGAGTTTCATAAATTCCTTAGATGATATTTCTACAGTGACAGAGCTATATGGAGATCTTTCACTCATGCACACAGAACACTTCCCACTTTTGTTCCAAAAACTGCAATAACAAGATTCAACCCTATAATTTTTGATGCAAATTTTAAGATTTGGTGTAAAAATTTTAGAAATTTATAAGCTCACAATTTTATGATCTGCACTCAAAATTAACACAGGTTTTTATTTATTGATATTCACACTCAAAATTTCATTTAAAACTTTATTTTAAATACGGACAAAACAAATTCTTTTGTTTTTAATAAAAGGGACATGCATTTTTTTTTTCTCCCTAGAGTCATTTCTCTGGTACCCAAAGTACAATTGACTTCTTCTTTCCCCAAACTGGGGTATGGTAACCACCAATTCAATAACTGATTTAGGCAAAGACCATCAGTAGATGTTAAAACTCCCAGTAAAGATTGTTGGAGAATGGGATATTCATTCACCTGGTCTCAAAATACCCCCAAAAGCTACTTAATCACAGGAAGAAGAAGGTGCCTTTACGGGGGAGAGATCTGGTGGACACCACTTTGACCACATGATCAAAGCCAACAGTACCACCAAGGGAACAGATTGACTTTCTGTGCTTCCTGAGGCCCTGCCACAGGAAGGCAACCCTCCCAAGGTGGCATTTTTTAATCTTATAAGAGGAAACAACGGAGCAGATACAGACTGTGAGACAGTCCATAAGAACTGGCATTGACTTTTCAAAACTGTCAATGTCACAACAGAGTTTGAAAAAACTGAGGGACTTATTGAAAAGAGACTAAGGAGATATGACAACTAAGTACAATATGTGATCCTTGATTGGATCCTGGATTAAAAAAAAAAAAATAGCTTTAAGCAGAGACACCTGTGTGGCTCAGTCGGTTAAGCGTCTAACTTTGGCTCAGGTCATGATCTTATTGTTCCTGAGTTCAAGCCTCTCATTGGGCTCTGTGCTGACAGCTCAGAGCCCGGAGCCTGCTTGGGATTCTGTGTCTCCCTTTCTCTCTGGCTCTCCCCCACTCGCACTCTCTCTCTCTCTCTCAAAAATAAATAAACACTAAAAACATAGCTATAAGGAAAATAACTAGGTTAATTTAAATATGAACTTATACTAGATAATATTATTATATCTATATTGAAGTTAAATTTTTCTGGTGTTATAATGGTAACAGATTGTATAAAAGAAAACCTAATTCTTAGGAGATACACCTGAAATCTGTGGGGATGAATTGTCATGGTCTGCAACATTCTTTCGAATGTTCAAAGAACAAGTGTAGCAAAGTAGATGGCAGGGAGGGTGGGGGTGGAGGGGTAATGAATTCCCCATGTTCATTACCCTTGTTTCAAATTTTCTATAAACTTGAAATCAAAAGCTCAGAAAATATGAGTACTCCAACAGGCAGAATGAGAGGTCAAACTAGAAATACTCTCTATACAACTTCTTAGATACAAACTTGCAAGAAACGTTATTGTGCTACTCTGAATTTAAGCTGTTTAACATGAATATTAAACCCATTAAAATGTCAAGAATTACACTTGGAAATGGCTTCACAGCCATGTCTCAATATATATTGACTCAAACATTGCTGTGAAGCACATTCTAATCACCTTACATTTTTAGATACCAGAAAGAATCCATGCTATGGAGCAGCCAAGCACTTCTCATTAAAGATGTCCATCCCACCAGCTCCAGTGAGAAGTCTAGTATTGTACTTAGTTTTGTTAGAAAAGAGGTATATTTAGAGTATGTTTTATTTAATTTTAAGAGAGTTACTATAGTTCCTAACCACAGTTTCTACATTTGTAGAAACACTTTTTTTTTTTTTTTTTTTAAGAGACAGAGAGAGAGCATGAGCAGGGCAGAGAGAAAGAGAGGGAGACCAATAACCTATGGCATCTTTAGGAATGCTAGGGAAGTTACCTTTTAATTAAATTTCTGATTTCTCTCCATGGCAGGGCCTTTTTCTTCCAACTCAGTCATTCTGGAATTCTTCATTAAATATGGTTATCCTGCTGGTTAGGGTAAATAACAAGCTGCTTTGCTAAGTTTCTGTCTACTCCCAGCTCAGCCCTGGGTTTTCACCTGTGGGATAGACCAGGCCTAACTAAGGAAGTAAAAAGACCTGGAAAATCCAAGCTGAGCCAATGTAATGCCTCTCAGGAAGGTGCAGGGGGCTGCTAGTGAAGAACAAGTTAAAGCCAGGGAAGCCAATCCATGAATAAATCGGCATCTCAGCAGCTTTTAACAACAGTCTTCAAACACACTGCACTTACATGTTCTGAAACTGAAAACACAGCATGGGAAGTATGGGGATGAGGCAAAGCTCATTAGGAGAAATAAGAGGCCAATAGTGACCCAGATTAGGTACAAGCATCTTCCAACTCCCCTTTACCAAGCTGTGAAAAGTTAAAAGGGAAAAACTAACATGGCTTAACATTTCTTGTCTACCATTTATATGGAGAGTTGAAATTGAAACTGAGGGAGTTTTACAGGCATAGATTATCTGTGTGTGTCCGTACCTCCCAGTTTATAGATCTACAACCTACACTGTGTGTTTCAAGAAGGGGAACCCAGATAAGGAGAGGTTGCCAAAGCAGGGTGAATTTCAGCAAAATGTAACCTTCCCCTTAGAAACCAGGAACTGGAGTGATTAGATTACAATCTTTCCAACACTGTGGGAGAGATTTGATCAATTAGAGCCAAGATCAGTTACATTATTTGGTTTACCTAAGTAATGGACCCTTAAATGCAATCAATACTTCTCCAGGCTGTGAGTCCTCAAGACCTGAGATGCATTCAACAAAAACACAAATGGATTTTCAAAGGGCCTTAGGATGTTCAATCACAGACTGAGGAAGGGGACTGGAGCGGGTGGGGAGAAGGAAGGAAACCAAGTTTTAAGCTTGCTATATGCAGTCTTCCTTTCCTTCCCTCCTTTGTGTGCTTTGTTCATGTTTGTTTGTCTTGTAGTTTATACCAATTAAGTTTGTTTCACCATAAAGCCTTAATCCAGGGATGAGCAGCCATGCCATTCAGTTTCTGTTTAAAATTTCAGCCTTGAATCTAACATGATGGGGGAAACAAGAAGAGTAAGATTTCTATTTATGGTTTATGAAACTGAAAAAACTTGAATTGTGAAGTTTTGAAGTAAAATGGCAGAAGCAACTCCAGATCTCCTACCTCCCCGCATCTCCCCCCAACAAAGGAGTATGGGAAGGGCAATGGGGCTGTCGTGCCCAATTTGTTTGGGGACTACCTAGAAATGCCTTCTAGGACTATTCTTGATGAGAACAGGTCCAGAAGAGCCTCATGTTACCACCAAACTTTCCAACTGCCTACTCATGTACAAGAGCTGGGTTTAGAGACTCCTTGAGCTTGGTGGGTCCACTTACCAATTCATATGGTTTAGAGCCTAAAAATAATATATTTGTGCATTTAGACAGAACACTCCTCAAAGCAGTCTAAGTCCATCCACTATCATCCTAAATTAGATTTCCTGGAGGGAACGGGGCAGCAGCACCCGCCAGCACTTTCTCCAGCAGCCCTCTTGACTATCTACTTAGGCATGGACACCTGCAACACACAAGCCTCTTACAGTGATTTGTTTAACACACTTGTAATAATTAGAAAGTTAAGCAACTAATTCCTGACTTCCCCAAGAGGAGGGCTTCTATTAAAAGGTGTGGGGAAATGTAATAGGAGGGGAAGTGGAAGAGGAGAAATTTATACTAAGAGGCTTTTTTGCATAGCTTTTAAGTCTCTGTAGCAATGATGAAGAGAAGCTGAGGTAATCTAAAACAACAGGTAATCAAAAAGTCATTTCTATTTGCCTTTTATCTTCAATTATCTTCCTCTTGGCAGCAGTTGAAAAATTATGTTTTACTCAAAAGTCAGCCTGTTGACTTTATTTATACAACACCTGAACTGTGTTGGGTGTCAGCATGTTAGCCACCGCGGAATTTCAAATTCTGCTGTTTGACAGTAACTGAGAGCTGATTCTGAGAGCAATCTTCTGAATAAGTGCATTATTATCATTCCCTAAAATCAGATGGGCTCAGTGCCAGCAGCATGGAAACATGCAGGGACATTCCATTAGAAGCTTGATTATTGGGGCGCCTGGGTGGCGCAGTCGGTTAAGCGTCCGACTTCAGCCAGGTCACGATCTCGCGGTCCGTGAGTTCGAGCCCCGCGTCAGGCTCTGGGCTGATGGCTCGGAGCCTGGAGCCTGTTTCCGATTCTGTGTCTCCCTCTCTCTCTGCCCCTCCCCCGTTCATGCTCTGTCTCTCTCTGTCCCAAAAATAAAAAAAAAATTAAAAAAACATTAGAAGCTTGAATCTATGCTGTCAATTCAAATAATCTTCCTCCAAAATGAAGAAAATGCATCTGGAGCTCAGTCTTCTTATCTGTGGCATGGGGATAATAATGTGTAACTTGAAGAGCCATTTCTGAACTAGGAAAATATGTATGTGAAGTACCTATATTTGATACCAGGTAGGTGCTTAGCCTATTTTGATGGCTGTCAGGAGCAATATCCTAGAGGAAGAGCTTCCCTTTGGGTGCCCTGCATCTTTCTGGCCAATTATCTGCTGGTTCTACACAAGGAGGTCAGATGCTGAGAGGACCAGGGAGCTCCCCAAGGTGGCCTGCCACTCACCTAATTATGCATGCCAGTCTGAAATCCTACCTGCAGATCCCTCTTCCTCCTGCTCTTCAGAGCATTAGAAGATTAACTAGCCTTGGGGCTCCCGGAGAGGCCTGAAGGGTGTTTATGTATAAAATCCAAGTAAATAAGCCTGTGGCTGTCACCTGGGTATGCACTGACCACCTCTGTATCTAGTGGATAGGTCTGCGCCTCAAAATTGCACACTACTTTCCGATGGCTGCAGTGCTCTGCTCTGGTTAAGCTTTCTCACCCCGAGGCATCACTTCATTTCTTTTAACAGAGCCGGTTTAATCCTGAGGATTGGAGAGGACCCTAGAGGTCACTGGCACACCATCAACATGTACTGAACAGTCTGGCCAGAAAAGCACAGGTCTGTGGATGCAGGAGACCCAAATCCTACAGCTTCTTTGGCCACTGGAGCACCTTGAGCAAGCCACATCCTCTGAGACTGTTTCCTCTTGCACTAAATGAAGACATTGCATTAGATGGTCCCTGTGATAGTGGCTAATTTTACGTGTCTCTGACTAGGCTACGGGTGCACAGACATTAGGTGAAACATCCTTCTGAGTGTGTCTCTGAGGGTGTTTCTACATTGGATTAAGCATTTGAATCAGTAGACTGAGTAAAGCAGATTGCTCTTCCCAGTGTGGGTGAGCCTCCTACAATCCAATGAAAGCCTAAGCAGAACAAAAGCAGACTTCCTCTGAGGAAGAGAGAATTCTTTCTGCCCAACCACCTTCAAACTGGGACAAGGACTCCTTTCTGCCTTCAGATTTGAACTGAAACATCACCTCTTCCTGGGTTTTGAAACCTGCAGGCCTTCTGACTGGAACTTACACTATTGGCTCTTCTTGCCCACAGGCCTTAAGGACTCAGACTAGAATAAACATCTTTGGTTCTTCTAGGTCTCCAGTTTGCTGACTGACCCTGCAGATCTTGGGGCTTACTGGCTTCCATAATCACATGAGCAATAAATCTCTTTATAAATGTATTAATACACAGACACACACATAAATTCTATTGGTTCTGTTTCTCTGGAGACCCCCCAACATAATCACCAAGAATATGTTCAATTCTAACCCATGCCAAATGGTCATACAATCTCTCCTTGAACACTGCCCAGAGATGAGACCTCCTTGCCTCCCGTGGCAGCTCATCCTGCTTTAAGGAGGGTGGGCCCTGTAAGTCCCACTCCTGGGTGAGAATCGAAAGCTGAATCAGCCATAGTTTCAGCCATAAGGACCTTAGATCTAACAGATGTGATCTGACCTAAACAGAGTATAGTATCTTTGCTTTCCATTATAATTAGGTTAACACAGGCTGAGGCTGCCTTGGTTGTTGTTGTTACTTTTGTTTCATCTTGGTTTTCCTGGTTATATCATAATGTTGGCAGTTAACCCTTAGTTATTTTCACATGAATTTCAATGACGTTAAATCATCACCCAATACTTACACAGGGACATATAGTACATAAATGCAAGACTTTGCATTTATTACTATAACCACCATCATTTTGTTACCCTAGGGGCAGAAAGTTTGTAATTCTTATCCTGTCATCTAGAGAACTATCTCTTCCTCTCCCTTCTGTGTCATCCAGAGATTAATTATATATCATTAGCTCTAATAGAAAACATGAGATGGTTCCTGGCCCCCTGCAGCACTTCTCATTAGCACCCTACCTCTGGGTCAGAGGTCTCCAGGCCCGACTGACTACACATTACAATCACCCAGGAATCTTAAAAAAAAAAAAAAAAAAAAAAAAAAAAAGCTAGATCTAGCCTCAGAGATTCTTATTCAGCTAGGGAGTGTGGGGAACACAAGCTAGGGCATTAATGAGAAACTATGCAATTCTAATATGCAGCTTGTCTGAAAACCAGCATTATGTACAGGGGCCAGCAAATTTTTTCCATAAAGAGCCAGAGAGCAAATATTTTAGGCTATGTAAGCCATATGATCTGTATCACAACTGCTCAATCATTCCAGTTAGCAGAAAAGCAGCCATAGAAATGAATGGCTTCACTGTGTTCCAATAAAACTTTATTTACAAAAACAAGCAGGGGGCCATTCTGGCCCACTGACCAGAGTTTGTCAATTCATCCATTTATCACCTACTTTTAAAATGGCTGTTGTTCCCTCTTGCACCAAACAGAAATTCATCGAACTGTATTATCACCCACCTCACATTTCTCCATGTTGCCATGTCACAAGAGACTCTCAAATGTCTTGTTAAAATCAATATTCACTATCTGGCATCCTCTTCCTGTGTCACAGTAATGATCCCATCCAAACAGGAACAAACTTGTTCTTAGAGAATCCTTTGTGTCTCCCAGTAATCACTGCTGCCTTTTTATATCTTCACAAACATCTGTTTAATATTGCTTTTAGAATTTCATCAGAAACTGACTTAAGCTCACCCATCTGTAGTTTCTAAACTATGCTTTCCCCCCGCCCTTGAAAACTGGTACATGTTCACTGAAATCATTTACAATCTTCTGGCATCCTATTTGCCTTGATTCACAAAATATTATCTAAAGTGGTTCCACAATCACATCTGCAAGTTCTTTCAGTGCCCAGGAGACCTAAATGCATTTTTAGCAGCTCTCATTATCTCTTCTATCTTGGGCTTTAATTTCTCGTAACCATCTTTATTCTACCCATACCAATTTCAAGATCATTTTTCCTGATAAATACGATACAATCAAAATAGGAGTCAAGCAGTTCTGCTTTCTCCATATCATCTGTTTATACTATACCATCATCTGTTCTAAATAAGGCTATGTCTTTTTTATTTTTTCTTTTTGGCTTCAAATAGAATTGTTCTAAAACCCGTACACTCAGGTGACCATATGCTTGGGACGGTCTGGTACATATCTTTTGCCCTGAGGTAAATGTTAATAGAGCCCTCTTTACTCTGAAAAGGATCCAGTCTGAGCAGCTGGCTCCATAGGAAAAGCTGCGGAAATGGAGGTAGACAGCATTTCACAGGCTTGATGAGGTCTCAGGTCACTCACACACTCAAGAAAAAAAAAAAAAACATCTCTGTTGTCCCTAGCCACACTGGATTCATTTCCTGGATCTGCCATTTCCTAGCTGTGTGATCTCAGAATAAGTTCTTTACTCTCTTTAACTCCCGACTGGACTCTGTAGAACCTTTCATCTATTATACAACGAAATACATGATCAAGGCACTTAGCACTGTACACATGTCATGGAGTAAATACTCCATACATGTTACCTATTATTAATACTAGTATCACTACCAATGTTATTAACTCTCTCAACGGGGTCACAGTATGTGTAGCTCTCTATTGGTGGTTTGTCTTTCCTTTTCAATTATTCATATTTTTTTCTTCTCACCAACCTCTTGCTACTCATTTAAACTCTGCCTCCTTGGGGCACCTGGGTGGCTCAGTCTGACTTCGGCTCAGGTCACGATCTCACAGTTTGTAAGTCGAGCCCCGCTTCAGGCTCTCTGCCATCAGTGCAGAGCCAGAGAACCTGCTTCAGATGCTCTATCCCTGTCTCTCTGCCCCTCCCTTGCTCTCTCTCTCTCTCTCTCTCTCTCTCTCAAAAATAAGTAAAACATTTACAAAAATATTTTCAAAAATGAACTCTACCTCCTCAGTGTTGTAAAATCTCTCCCATCTTGTTGAAGAAATCTTTGTCTCCACTAGAAAATCACAATACTCAGAGAAAGTTTCTCCTCTGGCAAAGAAGCACCCTGCATCCTCTAACCTACATAATTCGTGAGCTGCTCTAGCAGGAATGCAAACACATATTCCATGAATACCTCAGCATCTATATTTCCTGGAACAAGATAAACTACGATCCTTCATGGTTCCCTTGGGAACACACCCTGAAAACTTGAGAGATTTCAACTCTCAAATAGCTAGAGTAAATCACAAAAGCTAGAAAATAAAATGACTACATTAACTTTCTGAGAAAAAGACTGACCTAAGCCATATTCAAATAAGGGTATTAGCAAAAGGACCACACAGACAAAAGTTGGTGATAGCTGGGGTTTCAGTGTCAACTACAAGAATAGCAACCATTTATTGAGTGACTACTAGATGCCAAGACATAATATCCTAGGCATTTTATAAATGTTACCTTATGTATTCCTCTCAACAGCTCTGCAGGAAAATGAGGCTCATAGGACTCAGTCACCCAAGGTGTATAACTGGTAAATGGCAGGAACAGCATTCACCCCAGGTCCTCTGCACCCAAAGTTTAGGCTTTCTCTGATACACTAGGCTGTCTTTTATGAAGACAATCCAAACTTGTTTTTAGACACAGTTAAAAACCAAAAAGCCACCATGAGAAAAGCAAAATTAATAAGACTTACATATATTTAAGAGAAATATATAAACCTTGTTGATGAAGTGGGTAGCTGACCTTTAATCAACAATTGTGGATGATGAAAGTCAGGTATCCCAAGGGTGCTTTTTACATAAGGCTTACATAATACACATAGGGCCAGTAGTTTGAAGCAGATAACTACAATGAAGTAAAATTTCAGCAGACTCAAGAAAGGTATCATTTTGATTCATGCCCCTACAAGAAGAGGAAAGAAGAGTCCAGAACCTCTCCCTCTCTACACCATAGGAGGATACAGCAAGAAGGTGTCTGTTCACAAAACAGGAAGAGGGGCCTCCTCACGAAATGAATCAGCTGCCACTTGATCTCAGACTTCCTAGACCTAGGACTGTGAGGAACAGATGTCTGTTGTTTAAGCTACCCAGTCTATGGATACTTTTGTTATAGCAGCCTAAAATAAGATAGGCTCCTATCCCAGTCCATATACTTGCTACTTGTATGACCTTGTGTAAGACAGGTGGTGCTCCTAAGCTTTCAGGAGTTAAATCTCTCTTTGAAAATGTACATCCTCTTTCACTAAATAATGCTAGGACAACCTGATACCTAAATGCAAAAGAATGAATTTGGACCCTGTTTTATGCAGCCCTAAGACCACCACCATGTTCAGATGGTTGCTAGAAGGACACAGATTCAGTACATACTTACACTCATAACTAAGATTTGTTATAGCTATGTAGTAGACATACAAAGCTAGATCATAAGGGGAAAAGACACTAGTCTGGAGGGACCCATGTGCAAACTTCCTATGCTCTCTCCTTCCCAGGAGAGGTCACACAGAGCACACTTTTCTCCCAGCAATAAAAATACAACAACACGTGGGGTGCCTGGGTGGCTCAGTCAGTTAAACATCCGACTTTTGATCTCAGCTCAGGATCTCACGGTTCATGAGTTCAAGCCTCACATTGGGCTCTACGCTGACGGTGCAGAGGCTGCTTGGGATTCTCTCTCCTCCCTCTCTCTCTGCCCTCCCCTGCTTGCTCACACACACACACTCTCTCTCAAAATAGTAAATACACGTTTTAAAAAATGCAACAACATGTGTACAATGTTTGTACCCAGGGAAGCCCATTAGAGACTAGGCACCCAAGAATTTTTATTGGAAGCTGGGCCTGTAGGCACCTTTTGCTAGCCCATACCAAAATTACAGATCCACTGAAAAAAAAAAAGGCAAGAGATCCCTTCCTCATACCATACACAAATATTAATTTTAAATAGATCATAGGCCTAAACATAAGATCTAAAGCTATAAAAATCTTGGAAAATATAGGAGTAAATATTCATGACTTTGATTAGCAAACCTTTCTTAGATATGACCCAAAGTGTAAGTAACAACAGCAAAAAATAAAGTGGATTTCATCAACATCAAAACCTTTTGTGTTTCAAAGACTATCATTCTACACACAGAATGGTACAAAGTATGTGCAAATCATATTTCTGATAAGGGAGTTTGACCTAGAATATATGAAGAACTCTTACAACTCAATAATAAGAAGAAAATAACCTATTTAAAAATGGGGAAAAGATATGAATAGGCATTTATTCAAACAAGATAAACAAATAGCCAATAAGCATATGAAAAGGCGGTTATCATCCTTAATCAGTAGGGAAATGCCAATCAAAACCACAATGAGATACTACTGCACAAGTATTGGCATGTCTATAATCAAAAAGACAGGTAACAAGTAGTGACAAGGATGTAGAAAAATTAGAACGCTCATTTGCTACTGATGAAAACATCAGATGATGGAAAACAGTCTAGTGGTTCCTCAACCAATGAAACATACAGTTACAACATATAAACCAGCAATTCCACTCCTAGGTATGTACCCAAGAAAACTGAAAACACTCATCCACACAACAACTTGTATACAAATGTTCAAAGCAGCATTACTGTAGTAGCCAAAAAGTATAAAAACAACTCAAATGTTCATCAATTCATGAGCAGATACATAAGATGCTGTCTATATATTCAATGGAATACTATTCAGCAATAAAAAGGAAAGAAGTACTGATATACACCAGAATACGATAAACCCTAAAAATGTTATGCTACGCAAAATAAGCCAGATACAGAGGCCACATATTATATGATCCCATTTATATGAAGGGTCCAGAACAGGAAAATCTATAGAGATAGAAAGTAGATTGATTTTCTAGGGCCAGGAGTGGTGGGGAGTCCGGTCATGGTAACTAATGGGTATGTGATTTCTTTGGGGGTCATGAAGATGTTCCAAAATTGAGTGCAATGAGGGTTGCACAACTCTGTGAATACACTGAAACCAATGAATTGTACATTCTATGTGGATAAATTTTATGGTATGTGAATTATATCTCAATAAAGCTATTTTTTTTTTTAAGAAAATTCTATGTCCTCATTTCTTCTAATCGATGACAAACCAGCAAAAGGACAATGAGAAAAAGGGCTAACTCTGATCCAAAGGCCACATCAGTGCTTCCATCTGGCTAAAGAGTCAGCCAAGAAGCCAGATGTCAGGACTAGAAGAAGATAACCCAGAATCTGGCACTGATGCCTTGCAAGTGCCTTTGAAAGCAGACAATGAAAGCTTATCTGGCATGAAACACAGCACTATCCACAGAACAAGCTTTATGATCCCAGCCATATGATGTGTTTCCTCAAAATCATAAATAAATTAAGTTCTGCAAAACCACAACCACAAAACGCATAGGACTACATGTATTAATCTGATCCATTCCTTAACATTTAGAGAGTACCCAAAGGATGATCCAGGATACACAAGTGATGATGTTATTACTAAACAATGTGGGAAACACACCCTCTATCCTCGTTCAGTTCAACACTGGCCTCTGAGAACAGACATTTTCACATTAACTTGCCTGGCATCAGGTTATCCACCAACGTGTCTGAGTCATTTGAGTAGGTGTAAAGATGCTGGAAAAATGAGCGAAAGTCCTGGCATTCAGCAGGGATGTGGATTATGCCAGGGAGCTTTATGTGTGTTACATCATTAGTCCTCAACCACCCAACGTGGGATAATGATATTACGTGTGGGTATACTGAGGCATGGAAATGTTAACTTACCTAAGGTCACCCAACTAGGAGGAATGAAATTGGGCTTCAAACCCAGTCAGTCTGGCTCCAGAGATGCTCTTCATCACTATGCTAACTGCTGTCTGCTCAACTGTGCTGTGTGCCTTGCCACCACAATTTCTCACCTCTTCTGGAAAACAGTCAAAGGTTCTGCTGAAGTACAGATAACACCACATATACATAATATTTCCCAGTGCATAAGGAAAAGTGTTTAATACCTATTTTTATTTAATTATATTTAGATTTTTGAATAACATTTTTACTTTACAATCATTTTAGATGTACAGAAAAGTTGCAAAGACAGTGCAAAGAATCTCTACATACTCCATCACCCAGTCTACCCTATTGTTAACATCTCACATTACTCTGTGCATCTGTTATAACTAAGGAACCAACATTAGTACACTATTAACTAAATGCCATACTTTCTTTGGATTTCACAGCTTTTTTTTTTCCTGATATCCTTCCTCTGCTCCCAGATCCCATAACATTACAGTTAATAGTCATGGTTCCTTTGCCTCCTCTCATCTGTGACAGTTTCTCACACTTTCCTTGTTTTTGATGATCTTGACAGTTTGAGGAGTGCTAGTTAGGCACTGTGTAGAATGTCCCTCACTTTGGATTTTGCTGGTGTTTTCTCTCATCATTATACTGTGATTATGGGTTTTTAGGAGAAGACCACAGAGGTGAAGTGTCATTGTCATCACATCTTATCAAGGGTACATACTATCAGCGTGACTTGCCCTTGTTGATATCAACCCTGATCACCTGGCTGAGGAAGTGTTTGTCAGGTGTCTCCACACAAAATGCAGCCCATACTCCAGGGATGGGGAGTTAAGCTCCACTTCCTAGGGAGGCAGTGGGGGGTTATATAAACATAATCTTATTTTTAATGGAGTTAATCTGTCATGACATTTAAAAAAATAATAAAAGATTCCAAATGAAAACGTACTGCCCTGCCCTATTTTTAGTGACCCTGTTGTGGTTCTGGGGGCTCACAGCTCTTCTGTGTCTTATACTCTTATGTCCCAAAATCACAGGGGGTAAAATACACTTTCTGCAAGGTAATAAAAAAGTGAACCAACTAACTTACAGACGAAGTAGGAAATACAGTCCATTCTAGAAGATGTTTAATGAACAATAGGGCAAAGGAAGGGGAAAAATACCCTGTGATAGAAGAGATGAAACATGCTATACATGTTTGTATGGGCAGATAGTAAATTGGAAGTTTCAAATGAGCTACAAAGCCAGATATAAATTTACAAAGTGAGGTATCAGGGTTTTAAAGGAACTTTTTAAGGTTAATGTGGTCAAACTGATTTCATTATTTTGTATACCCTTTGCCCACTGAGAGTGAAGAAAAAAAAAAAAAACAAAAAACCAGAGGTAGCGTGGTGGGGTTGGGTGCCTACTCTCACTTCAAGTTTACTGAGAAAGGCTCCAGAATAGAAAAGAACCAGCACTTGAGAAGGTTTCCCTAGAATCTGGAAGGCATAGTAGACTTGCAGCTGACACATACCTAGAGGGACCCAGGCTAGCAAAAAAATAAAAATAAAAATTGCAGAGGGAAATACCTTCATCCCATTATCCACCCTGAAGTGGAACAAAGGTGACTCGACCTAGGGAGCCAAATGTAGAATTTATGGTGGGATGACCAGAGGTCATCCTGCGCAACAGACTTCTTCCAGGGGATAAGGTGATCCTGACAGGGTCTAGATAGAGCAGAACTCTCTACAAAATCAGAAGCTTTTGTACTGCGGGAGAAGCCTTCCCTAACAAGGGCATTACAGTTTGAGGGGCCCAGCACAGGAGCTAAGAGTGCCCATGGGAAAGGTGCTTTAAAATCAGCTAAGGCTTCCACAAGTATGGCAGACCAAATACCCTGGGGTCTACCAGTAAAGCAATCAGATCCTAAGTAAAAAGCAATCATTCTTGTTTTCTTAGGTTCAGAGGAGGCAAGAAAACTCACCACAGGCACAAAGGAAAAAGCAAACAAACGAAACCCTAGGCAATGAGCACAAGAAAGGAGAGGGTCCTATGAGGGACAGTGCTGTTTTCAAAGTGACATTTGGGAGGGCTTTATATGTGTGGTTGGGTGGGGGCAATAAACTAAAGCTCTGGGACATCAGGAAGGTGGTGAAATTGTCTCAGGACAGCAGCATCCCATGACTACTTGCAGAAGGAAAAGCAAACACTCTCCCAGAAAAGCTTCCTTGATTTAGGTCCCAAGGCTTCATCTGCAGATTAAGATCAATCAAATCAAATAGGAACTAGCAGTCAAGGTTTACTAAGCACACATGGAAACAAAACACCATGCATGAGAGTCAGAAGAGCTAACAAACAACAGATTTAGACTGCCATGGACTTCAGAAGTTTCAGTTACCAGAGAGAGCCTATAAAATAATTACATATGCAATATTAAAGAAGCAAAATGATAGAATCACAAAAATAAACAGAGAAAGTGACTATCAAAAATGACCAGGCAGTTTCAGTTCTGCAAAGATGAAAAGAGACCTGGAGATTGGTTGCACAACAATGTGAATGTACTTAACCCTAACTGAACTTAACTGAACTGTACCACTTAACAATGATTAAGATTGTAAATCTTATATGTATATGACCATAGTTTTTTTTAATAACCATATTTAAGAACAAAATTAGACATTTAAAAATAAAAATGATAATTTTTGGAAAAAAAATTCACTAGCAAGATTACACAGGATATTAATCAAAGCTGAAAAGGGAATTAATGAGCTGGAAGGAAGAGCTGAAGAAATCACCTAAAAGGCAATCCAGGGAGACAATGCAATGAAAAATATAGAAGAGATGTGAAGCTACATGGAGAATACAATGAGAAGGTCTAAAATAAGTCTAATCACAGTCTTAGAAGAAAAGAAGAGAAAGAATGGAGGACAGGGAATATTTAAGGCTATAATAACTGAGACTTTCCCGAAGGTGGTAAGACATGTATCCATGGATATACTAATCAGGGTAAATAAAAGGAAATACAGCCTAGACTGTTTTCACTATTGTAGTGAAATGGAAAAGCCCCAAAGACAAAGAGATGCTAAAAGGCAACTTAGCCCAGAAAACACAAAGCCAGCTTGTGACCAGACCAGTCAAGTAAGAAATCCTATTTCTTACAATTACCTTCCTTCCCTCAACTTCTTTTCTTCCCCAACATGAACCCAACGAGAAAGAGCAGTTAAAATGCAGAAGAAAATGAAAAAGACACCAAACGTACCTCTTCTCCCATGGTCAGGATGGATGGATGCCTACAACCAAGATAGGCAGGGAAAGTGTCACCTCTGAATGAGTGAAGTTTCTGAGGTTTTCATTAACATAATACTATAGTTTATTGAGCATTCTGATTGCTAGCAAAGTGAGACAGTGTATTTTCAACTGTCCAGTGTAAAGAGTATAAAAAAACAGAACGGGGAGTTAGCCTTCCTCAACAAAAAGTAGGTGATAAGTTCCTGTTACTTCTATACTGCAAGCTGCCAAAGAGACCAGGAGTATCTTCCACCATTTGTTTTCTGAGGGCCAGAAACCACAGTTGGCCTGATAAACATGGTCTGTGTAAACACAAAGATATATCATTATGCAGTGATAATTTCAGTGCCCACACTCACCTCCACTCCCATTTCTTTTTTTTTTTTTTTCAATGTTTTTTATTTATTTTTGGGACAGAGAGAGACAGAGCATGAACGGGGGAGGGGCAGAGAGAGAGGGAGACACAGAATCGGAAACAGGCTCCAGGCTCCGAGCCATCGGCCCAGAGCCTGACGCGGGGCTCGAACTCACGGACCGCGAGATCGTGACCTGGCTGAAGTCGGACGCTCAACCGACTGCGCCACCCAGGCGCCCCTCCACTCCCATTTCTAATGTGCAAAGTATTAATCTGCCAATCGCTCTGAAAAGTATCTATGCTATGCTCTTTTATAAATTCTATAGATGCATTATGATTAGATGTTCTCCTTACACACCAGCTAGCCAGAAAAGGGGATGAGATAATGAATAACACCCAAGGGAAGGAAATCCCTTTTTCAGCTGGTTTAAGTCTTGCCGATAATGTGCATACAGCATTTTGCATTTACCATAAAGCTCTTCAATTAGTTCATAGGCAAGTTAACCTTCTAGCTCCCAGAAAATATAATTCATGCACATTTTATACCATGCAGCATCCTGCTAGCTATTATCCATCATTTACAAGTGTTATTTGTCTATAAAAATGACACTAAATTTTTGAAAAATGACACTGCTCTGCCTGCTTCTGGCTGTGTTTTAACAAATGGTACCACTGCAAAAGGCTTTAAGTCGCATAAGAAGCAATTAGTCAAAGAAGCAATAAATATTTTTTAAAAGGATATAAATGATTGCTTGTCCAGATAGCCAAATGTCTAAAGGCTGATACACAATAAAATAAGGGTTAACATAAAAGAGTACACTTCATTATTTATGGTTAATAAAGTTAATCAAATTCAGTGCTTCTTACTCATGCATGCATTTAAAGGGAAACACAAGTATGATATGCATATTTATGGAAAACAGCCCAAAAGATCATTATCTCCAAAAGAAAATCCAACAAAGAAAGAGATGCATAAAATGTTGCTATTATCCTATTACAACGTAGACTGTTTTGCTTAAAACACAAACATTTATTTTAATTAAAATTATTAAGCTAAATAATATTTTCCACCACTGACAACCATAACCAAAACATGAATTTTCCAGGATTAATATTAAGATAATTTTTGGACAGAGAAAAACACAGTCGGAGCCCTTCAATGTTCCTTTTACTGGTATGTTATCCACCTATGCTAGAGTACTTTTGTTCTTCCATTCAAAAATCTATTCTCAAAAGATATATTAGGATCTTTTTAAAACAAAATTAGATAAGCATAAGCTCATCAATCAGCAATTTCTAAATGCATTATCTTCAAGTGGCTTGGTCTTTTATGTCACTTATCTGCTCAAAATTAAGTGTAAAAGAGTTTCCAAGAAGATAGAAAATTAACTTCATTTCATAATACGCTCTCCAATCATACCAGCAGACAGCTGACATTATTATAGCTCACACTTATAAATCAGTGATTATATACACTAGTTAAGCAAGAAAAGAAATGAAGAAGCCAATTATATAGTGGCGAAATTCCCAAGAAGCACAGTTGTAGTCAATGTTGCTAAACAGCAGTTCACTTGTGGTTAAAAAAAATTTTTTTAAACCACCTCCAGGTATTTTGGGGGGTCCACAGTATCTCTTGAGAGGAACAAAATAGAAAAATCTCTGCAATCTGTCTTATAAGCAGAAAAGCCAACAAAGACACCAATTGATTATGATTTTAATTCATTTTATTATTTTGAATTTAAATTCTAAAATTTCCATATGTTGCTAAACAATAAAATAGTACTGAATTAAAACCAAGAGCAGAGTGTTTGGGGTGAGGGGGTGATATCTAGATATCTACAGACACTTAGTAATGCATAAGCCGGTGGTGAATAAAAACACAAGAAGTGAACTGAACATGATTTCCATACTCTCTTCTGCTCTGTGCCACTTGAGTAAGGGCCAAAACACCACTTCTAATCTTACTTTCCATTTCTTAGATGTTTTTTATTAACTTCTCTTTTATTGCATAGTGAAATATTCTAATTGGCACATGGTAGACCTACAGCTACTAGATGTCAGTCACACTTGAATGTGTTTGTAATGGCCTGTGGTATAAGGGTTCTGGCAGACCCAGTGAGGTCCCCTTTATTTCTTATAGAGCTTGCACATGATAAATCAACCTTAGTGCATCGAAACAAACTGGTTCGTATCACTACAAGAAAAGGAACATTCTCTCTTCCATCTTCTTTAAATTACTTTGAAGAAATGAGATATCTTTTCTGCCCACTCCAAATGAGAACCAAACAATGTTTATCATTTCTGAAGTACCATCTGATTTTCAAAGCATTTGCTAGTGTCCTATTTAACCCCCACAAGTATGTCTGCAAGGAAAGCCAGAGGAAATATTGTTCGAAACTGACATTTTACAGAGGGGAAAACTGGGGACAGATATTCAGAAAAGTTGATGAGACTGAGGGCTTCTACAAAAGGAGAAGATACCACTTTTATTCACATCTTCAACTCCAGTGTTATGTCCTGAAGGAAATACTACTCGTGACCTTGGGCAACTGCAATTCACTGACTTGTATCTTCATCTAAACCATCCTACTCATAATTATTTCTTCTTAACTAGCAAACTTGAAGATCTGCTCATACTTTCACACATGCTAAAAAAAGGTGTTGCTCAAAAGGCCAGACAGATAACTTTAAACCCCCTGCCCCCAAGGGAGATGTAAAAAGTTTACTTCTTCCAGTCCAACCTACAGTTAAGGAAAGAGCTGGGGGGAAAAAAAAGGAAAGAGCTAGATGATGAGCAGGGGGAAGCACCTCTCATCTGTTTCCTTCCTGAGAACAAATGGAGCAAGCACACAAATCTGAGTGTGCATGCATGCACATTCGCACACCCCTCTCCAAGCGCATCTGAGATCAATTAAGGGAGTTGTTTCTGAGTGATCAGCCTGTTCCCTGAAAGGCCAGAATTTTCTGGTAAATATTTTTGATAACCCCACCCTGTCTAAACTAACAGCAACAGCAAAATTAAAAAAAAAAAACAAAAACTAAACAGCGTGCTTGAAAAAGAATCTAAATTCCAGTGATAAGCTGATAATTTCATTTATATTAATGGCAAATAAATATTCACAATAGCATTGCATCGTTTTATGGAACTCATTTCTCTGGACATCTCAGGTCTCTAGATGGCTACAACATTTAACACCTCTCTCCACAAGATAGGTCAAAGGTACTTATTAACCCTATTTCACAAAAGAACTTTGGCACAGAAAATTAAAAGACTCATGCAAGCCATAAACTGGTGACAAGGTAGAGACATGAATTCAGGTCTCCAAACTCTCTGCTAACTAAATAAAGGCCCAGAAGAGTCATAGAAAAGTCAACACAAACAGTGTCAGCTGTTATTTACACTGCCTACAGTAAATATTTGTTCCAGAAAAAATAGTTCAAACAAGATGGGAAATAGTTTAAACACAAAGGGCTGAAGGGTTCAGTATAGGAGAAAAATATGTTTGCTTTTACTACAGTGGAGGAGCCGTTCAGGAACAGCCTGTCCTCCGGCAAAGGCTGGCTGGTGCTGCAGAGGGGCCACAGGCTCACGGGCTACAAGGAATGGAGACACCTGCTGCTACAGCACAACTAACTCCTCTCTTACTGTCCCAAATCCCCACGCTTCTAATTCCTCTACATCTTTGATTTGGAATGCAAGTGATCTTTTTCAACAAGCAAAACTTAGATTTGTGTTATAAACCATGACCAAGTCTCCTAATTCTGACAAGAGCTAAGTATTAAAAAAGGAAAAGAAAATGAACTGGAATCTAGGGAAGCTACAAAATTATGTGAGACTGAGGAGCAACAGCATAGCACATGCTTCCTCAGGAGCTGCGGAGATTCCATGGTTGATATCATGGTTGTTGATGGAGGCTGCGATGGTCTCTTTTCAGAGGGGATCTGAATTTGGCACATGACACAGGAGCCTGGAGTAGGAAAGCCACAGTATGGAGAAGCTGTGTTTCTTTGAATAGCACAAAGGCTCTCATGCAAAAGAAGGACTGGATTTATTCTAGAGAGCTCCAGAGGGCAAATCCAGTAAGTGAAAGGCAGGAACATATGTGCCCAGAACTCAGCGGAACTTGAGAATAATCAGAACTGCCCAGCAACAGCAGGGCCTGCCTGGAAAAACTGGAGCCTCATCTCTGAAATGCCTGCCGCAGAGGCTCAGAAGCCCACCATCAGAGGATGTTGCGAGGGGAATTCCATACTGGGTAAGATGTCAGACAAAATGAAAGTTAGGATTCTTTCAAATGCTTAGGACTCAACAGTGGTTTTTAAATGTCTCTGCTCAGGTCCCTATGATGGTCACTTCCAGATTATGTCAACTCTGGAATCACACAGACCTGAGTGCCAGTCTCAGCACTATCATTTCACAACTGTGTGACACAAGGTGGCTCTTCCAACCAAGTATGGCCTCCAAACCTGGCAGGGCTCATAACAATCAACTGGAGAAACTGTTTAACCATAAAGACACTCAGATCTATACTCTAGAATTTCTAAATCCTACCCACCAGAAGTTGGTCTAGGAATCTTTTTTTTTTTTTTTAACATTTGTTTTTAAGAGAGAGAGAGAGACAGAGCACAAGTGGGGGAAGGGTAGAGAGAGAGGGAGACACAGAATCCAAAGCAGGCTCCAAGCTCCGAGCTGTCAGCACAGAGCCTGATGCAGGGCTGGAATTCACACACTGCGAGATCACGACCTGAGCTAAAGTCGGATGCTTAACCAACTGAGCCACCCAGGTGCCCCCAGGAATCTCTATTTTTAAAAAGTTCCCACATGACTTGCTAGCAGACCAATTTGTGGACCACTGTTAAATCTTTTCAGGCTACATCTTCATTTGTAAAATAGACTAAATGAGTCTAAATGAGTCATAGAAATAGTTAAGTAAGATAGCATATGTAAAATACTTAGTATGGTGCCTATCTCTAGTAAATGCCCAGAGTCTCTTTAAAAAATGTTTTCTACAGTACATGATCAAGCTTAACTTAAGAGCATTCACTGATTAAATAAGGACAATGTGGTTTATGTACAGTTAGTGTTTGACCATCTCCTATTTTCTTGTCTGTTTTTTCATCCTGTGTTCTTCAGGCAACATGAACAAAACCTAATGCAATATAATTTGAATTAGTTGAATAAAACATCTTACCTATGCAAAAATCACCTTAAAATCAATTTTAACATAAAGTTACATTTAAAAACTGAATGCAGTACTATATAAAGCCTATGAGTTTTTGCTCATTTACAACAATTAGAAACTCAAGATATAAATTCTCTACATATAGGAGTTTAAAACTCATATTTATTCCAGCATACTCAGGTAAAGACAGAAGACCGCATTTCTTATCCTCCCATATCAAAAAGCCACACTCACTCATTTAAAATCCTGTAAGGCACTGAAATGGAAGAATTATCCTGTTCTGACATTTATATCTGCACAAATGGCTTCAATTCTTTAATTGTAAAGTTGCTTCTAGACACTAGGGTGAGTGTTAAAAACACCCCCAGACAGAAAGAAAGGAGGTAATCGAAGCCATTTATATCAAATAAAAAAATGTCTCCAGATTTCTGTATTCCTGTTTGCAAGTCTGTTTGGGTGGTTTTGTACAAAAATTGTAAAGCGTGGTTGCTTAAGCACATCCAAAGGTTAAACTTCAGGCAGCTCATCTGTATGTGAGAACAAGGAACTGTCAAACACTTCACCTTTTGCAGATTAAAACCCTCTGACTAACAGATGTGAAATCATTGTTGTTGTAATTGTTATAAGTAGAAATCTGAGCATTTTTAGAAGATATATCACTTTTGGAGCAGTCAGTTTCTGCCGCGGGTCAACTTTCCTGTTCATGACTGAGACGGAATCACTGCCTTTCATTAATGCTCATACTCTGGTTCCCCTGAATTACTACACGGTGTTCATCGTTATTCTACAGATGTATTCTTGAAAAGTTATAAATTGAATTCCAATCATCAGTTATATTTTCACATTGTTCCATACATGATAATTTTGGAAATGCGTTATCTTCATTTCGGACTGCTCCTAATTGGCCTCAGCAACTAGGATTCTCTGCTCCCTTCCACTTCTCTGTGCCCACTTCCACCACTTAATTACAAGTGTCAGGCTCATAGGAGATGCTTGATCAAGATTTGTTGAAGGAAGCAATTATCTATAACACCTCTAAGATCTACTCCCAAAAGACAGTTTTTGGTAAACTCTTTTTGTATTGGAAGTCGCCATCTCTAATGACCTGGGTTTGATGGTTTTTAATTTTAATAAATGAGGTTTTTTTTAAAAAAATTTTTAAGCTTTATTTATTTTTGAGAGAGAGAGACAGAGAAGCAGAGAGAGGGAGACACACAATCTGAAGCAGGCTCCAGGCTCCGAGCTGTCAGCACAGAGCCTAACACGGGGCTTGAACTCACGAACCACAAGATCATGACCTGAGCCGAAGTCGGACGCCCAACCGACTGAGACACCCAGGCTCCCCAATGAGGTTTTTTTTTTTTTAAATGGAATATATTGTTTCCGGTTTTCGGTTTTAAAGTTACTAGTAAGAATGAACATTTTATAACATATGAAAGTACATATTCTTGTCTAGCACAACATAGGTGCTCAAATATTTTGAAAAGAATTGACATTTTGGGGTGCCTGGGTGGCTCAGTCAGTTGGGCGTCTAACTTTGGCTCAGGCCATGATTTCACGGTTCGTGGGTATGAGCTCTGCGTCAGGCTCTGTGCTGACAGCTCAGAGCCTGGGCCCTGCTTGGGATTCTGTGTCTCCCTCTCTCTCTCGTGCTCTGTCTCTGTCTCTCTCTTTCTCAAAACTAAATAAATGTTCAAAAAAATTTTTTAAAAGGATTGACATTGTATAAGTTATAGCATTGAAACACTTGACTTGAAACATGTTGCAATTTAATAACATAAATTTCTTCTTATCGACAATGGTCTAATAGTATAAGACCTATTCCCAAAAGAAAAAAAAAAAAAAAGCATGCGTTTGCAAAAGCTTTTAATTCTGGAAATGTCATATAAAATAGAGAACCCTTTTAAAAATAAAAAATGGCTGACAGGAGAAAAGCCTGGCCTGTGGCATCTTTTACCGTTGACACTTGAATAACACAGGAGTTTGGGGCACCAGTCCCCTACACAGTTGAAAATCCACATATTATGTTGGATTCCCCCAAAACTTCATTAATAACCTACTCTTGACCAGAAGCCTCACCAATAACATAAACAGTCAATTGACACATATCTTGTATGTTATATGTACTATATACAGTATTCTTACCAAAAAAAATCAAGCTAGAGAAAAGAAAATGTTACTGAAAAATCATAAAGAAGACAAAATACATTTACAGTACTGTACAGTATTTATTGGAAGAAATCCATGTATAAGTAGACCCACGCAGTTCAAGGGTCAACTGTAATGAAAGTATAAAAGATATAGGAGGGTTTCAAAGTCCCAAGTTTTATGTGAATAGTATACAAAATGTGAATTTTGAAATATACACTAGACCATGTGTGAATGAGGTGACTCCATGATGCCATAGTCTACAAATGTGGATTTGGGTTTGAAGAAACAGTCACAGTGCAATAAAACACACGTATCCTTTATCCACCCCTGAAACACATCTGGACAGAGGAAATGTGGTTCTGTGAGGTCCCTCGTCTGAATAAAGAAACCTCCAACCTTCAACTCCAGCCTAAAACTGGACACATGAGGTGGCTCGATATTAGGGTCTTCTTTTAAAGGGGTTGGTGTTGGCATGCACATTAGAAGGAACTGAAAAGAACACCCCTAAAAATGCTTTGAGCAGAACTGTCAATAAATAACAAATGATGGAGTAAATAGGTTGGCACTTTCCTTAAGAAACCATAATCGTGTCTTGTTTTCCCCTTTTCTGCCTGTGAATCAGCTGCCTCTTTCCTGTGAAGACACCCTCCCCCTTTCAGAGTCTCAGTGAGTATATATTCCAGGCACATACTGCACAGCAGATGTGGTTATCTGCAGGTAGTACAGTCTGTAAATCCAGCTTGCTCAACTAAACAGCATTTATCATGTATTTTTATGCCTTCTGACGTCTGTTACTAAATATAAACAAGGGAAGAGTCACTGACAACTGGAGATTTCTAATCTATGGGATAGGATGGCTAGAAAAATCACCTCTCTTTTAACCACAAAATGAGATATTTTGGCCTCCGTGTATCCATGTGCTCAGGCTGTCCTCTAAATGACCCCTTAGCCTTTAAGGGAATATGCTGTGGACCCTGAAGCACAGGAGCTGTGGAGAGGTGAGTCCTGAGCTGGGCTAGGCCTGGCTTGCTGTCTGGACCTGTTCTATTGGTAAAGGCTGGACCCCCAACTCCAGGAAAGTGCTAGCCTCAGACTAGGTATTAATGAACTAAAACAACTCTAAAGTAATACTGATAGCTGTACCTTTGTTTTTCTTGTTTATTAAGTGTGGGATTAACATCACAAATGTTAAGAACCCACCTTATCTGAAATATGCTCCCAACATAACCACCATTGCTGTCTCCTTTCTGTATTTTCTTTATTTTCTTATTGAAGTATAATTAGTTATATCTGTTTCAGGTGTACAATATAATGATTCAACAATTCTATACATTTCTCACTGCTCATCAAGATAAATGTATGTATTTTCTTTATCTTTGCCTTTTTGTCTTCATTTCCTATTTCCTGCCATCCCTCTTACTTTACCCGAGTCCTTCTGTTCCCTATTTCTGTTCGCATATTAACTGATTTGACTAATTAATTTGCAGATTTAAATATGAAAAAATTATTGTCGGACTTCTCTGAAATGTCATTTTTCAATGAAGTATAAGGCAAAGTCCTACACCTGAAGGCCAATGTTGAGTACAGATTCCCCAACCTCAGACTCAGAGAATCTTACTTGCTGTATATAGTCTGTTATGAATTGAACTATGTCCCCCCAAATTTGTAGGTTGAAGTTCCTAACCCTAGTACCGCAAAATGCAATCTTATTTGGAAACAGGGTCACTGCAGATATAATTAGCTAAGATGAGGTCATCCTGGAGTAGAATGGGCCCCTGATCCATTTTGAGTGATGGCCTCATGAAAAGGAAAAATTGCCAGGTGGGCACGAAAGTGGAGATCAGTGTGATTTTTTCCACATGCCCAGGAACACCAAATATTGCCAGCAAGCCACAAGAATCTAGGAGAGAGGCAGGAAGAGCTTCTCCTCCACAGTCTTCAGAAGGAACTTACTCTGCCAACACCTTGGTCTAGAGTTCCAGCCTGAAGAACTGTGAGACAATAGATTTCTGTTGGTAAAGCCTTCCAGTCTGTGGTGCTTTGTTACAACAGCTCTCACAAACTAATACACATGACACACATTTTCTGTTCACCCAAGCATCTCAACAAAATGTGTTCTTTGGCCAAATAAAATATAACACAGAGCCAGATAAATAAGACACCAACCTCTTTCTCAAATGAAAGCAAGTTCATACATCACGGTCAGAAGTTAAAAATTAAAAGAATAATTGTTGCCATCTACAATTCAAAGGTTGATGTCAAGAGCTTTCAGATGGCTATTTCATGGAAATCAGATTTTTTTTTTCTCATTTAAAGTATTACACCGGGGCGCCTGGGTGGCGCAGTCGGTTAAGCGTCCGACTTCAGCCAGGTCACGATCTCGCGGTCCGTGAGTTCGAGCCCCGCGTCGGGCTCTGGGCTGATGGCTCGGAGCCTGGAGCCTGTTTCCGATTCTGTGTCTCCCTCTCTCTCTGCCCCTCCCCCGTTCATGCTCTGTCTCTCTCTGTCCCAAAAATAAAAATAAAAAATGTTGAAAAAAAAAAAAATAAAGTATTACATCTAAGTTTAAAATTGTAAATAAGCAGCTTATTGTGCAATAAGTAGCACTTTACTCCATCCATGATATATACCTAATAAGAAGACTAATGAAATGAGAAATTCTTAAATTATGAAACATGAGAACATGTGGCCCCTATAATGGGGCACTGTAAACGAGTCAAATCAGAGGCGCCAGTCCCGTAAATATGAAAGTGGCTGGGTAGAAAGTTCCAGAAGGAAGACCCCTACCAGGTCCTGTCACGGCCAGGCCAGGGATCAGACACTTACTCATTCTGAGCACTGGTTTCCTGTGTTTCAAATATTTCAGGTATGGCCACTGAACCCAATGCAATCTTCCCAGATCTGACTTAGCTGGTGACTCTGTTGACCCCCACCCTTGAAATTTCCCACTTCCTGGGCTTCTGGACTTTGCCACCTCCTGGCTCTCCTCCTGCCTCTGTGTCTGTTCCTCCTTCATCTGCCTCTCACTCTCTTGCATCCTTGTCACTCTCCTTCCTGTACCCCGTAGCCATGCCGTCTCCATGCCCGTATTCCCATTCCCAACCGCTCACAGCTCCCAAGTACCCACATATACTTAGATGTGCACTTTTGCTAAACACTGTGTTTTTACAGCTGATCCACCACAGGATCAACACAACCTAAAGTGATAAGGTGACTTGGAAAATGGCCTGTGAATAGATTAGTCTCTCAAAGATGGCTAACACATCCCAGCACCTTGTTCACAGCATTCTTTTATGTAGCAGATGGCTTTATCTCACTTTACCTGGTGAAAAGTTAAAGCCCAATTTACCTCTGAACTCTGAATCAGAAGAGTACGAAAAATGCAGCGTGCTTTTTACTAGTGTCCAACATGAGGATCTGCAGATCCTCCCTGAGATGGAATGACTGGGAAGAACTAAAGGGCAGAGGCCCAGCAGAGGGCTCGTTAGCCTTGTTTATCCTGAGAACACAAACTCTGACCTTGGGAAATTAAGGAATATTTTGGAGACAGTCACTGCCACTTGGAGGCAAATTAAAGTCCACCTTGGAGCACTGGTAGAGAGGAAGGTAAAGGGAGGCAGCAGGAAGCCTAGATAGGTTAAAAAAATATTCTAATTTAAATGTTCAAAAGGACCATTATAGGATCTTAATTCCTGCCAGTAAATAGAGCATTTAATTATATGACAATGAGCTATAAATACAACCCCTCTAGAAAGGAAACACAGAATAGAGTTCTCTGCTCCAGGGAGTATCCTTTGCTTTCAAAAGAATAACTTGAGCTAACTGCTCATGTTTCTTGGTGGGTGATCAGATAAGTTTACAGCAGACCCATTTAGGGGAACAGCAAACACACAGAAGTTGGCCATGCATTAATTTAAATGTCAAGGCTCCCAGGTAAAATATGGTAAACATCTAAATCCACTTCTTCTAAAACCCTCTTAAGAAACACCATGATGGGGGGGGGGGGGGTGCCTTCGTGGCTCAGTCGGTGAGCCTCTGACTTCAGCTCAGGTCATGATCTCACAGTTCATGGGTTCGAGCCCCACATCAGGCTCTGTGCTAACAGCTTAGACCCTGAAGCCTGCTTCAGATTCTGTGTCTCCCTCTCTCTCTGCCCTTCCCCTGCTTGTGCTCTCTCTCTAAAATAAACATTAAAAAAAGAAACACCATGATCAATGCTTCATTCAGTAAACAAGTCCACAGGAAGCACAAGAAAGTTTAGAGCAACAGTTTTGCCCCTCTAGCAAACAGGTACTCCGTCTTTATACTAGAGTTCTGAGAACTGAAGGAAAACAATACACAGTCACAGCAACACATTCTTGGCCAAGGATGTTTGCTTCTCTTTCTCAGAATCCCCAGTTCAAGATTTTTCACTGAAAATACCCTTTCACAGAGCACAACCAAGAGAGAGCTTGAAAAATAAGCACCTCTGTTTCCTAGAAATTGTCAGATCAGAAGAATCCTATTTCTAGACACCACCACAACAGTAGCAAAAAGCTGTTAATGGGGGGGGGGGGGAATGGTGAAATAGATGAAGGGGATTAAAAATACACTTATCATGATGAGCATTGAGAAATGTATAGAACTGATGAATCACTATATTCTACACCTGAAACTAATATAACAATGTATGTTATACTTCAATAAAGGAAAATAAATAAACCAAAAAGAAATAAAATAAAGACCTTTTTGTTTGTGGTTTCAATGATTACATTTACTTCTATAATGAAAAAAAAAAACCCTGTTAAGTTGGGAAATAACTAAGGAAATTTCACTATAATTAGGGAAAATCTAAAACTGTGGTATTTTATAAATGTTTCCAGCTTTCACTTTTCCCTAGAGGTTCTGGCTAAATTCCCAGCATACATTTACCTGATGATGTTTCAAATGATGGCAGAAACAGAATATCATATTCCAGTTGTTCCTGCTGCTAGTGTCTCTGTGGCTCCCTCCTCTGTACGATGCTTTATGCCTTGAAGGCACTGTGCTGCCAGAATGCCCTGGGACTCCCGTTACAGAGCCCATACCAATACCTGAACACAGCCCAGATTCCTCTTCAATACATCAGTCAGCGCTTCTTCACCACTTACCAAGTAGTGTTTGGAGGCAGGTTAGCATGCTTCTATCAAAGCAAATCAGGAAGTCAAAATGGACTGGAGAAATATATAATTCTTTGGGAACCAAACAATTTCCTTCTGATGACATGAATGTCTGTATCAAATCAGAGTATGAATGCAACGTAGCTGGAGTTTACGAGGAAAAAGATGTGACTTCAGTGTCACTCATTTGTTCTCCCACACTCTAACTTGTCCTCAATTATGTCTCTAACTACAAACTGAGATAACTCCTTATCTATTGCAATGACAATTAAAATGTCACCCCTGAGACACTAAAAACACAGATTCATCGTGGTTTCTGCTGTAGAGAACTATAAACACTGTTGGTGTCACATTCAGACTCTATGCAGGAACTTCTTTCCCACTGAGGATTTGATATCTTCCCAGAAAAAAAAAAAAACCTTCCCAGAAAAAGCCTCACCACTGAAAAGCAAATACATATTACCTCCATGTGGAATGCAAACCTAAAACTGAACTATCTCACCAAATTTCCTAAGAGGCAAGTCGCAAAATACCTGTGGTTCTGACCCTTGGAACCTGTTTGCCTTTTTCTCTGCACAACTGAATCAGTGCATATCACACACTCACCTTATGAAGGCCTTGATGTTGACTCCATTTGAGTTGATAAAACTGCCTCCCAGCTGTGTAGTTCTGTTCCCATTTTCTCCCCTTTTTCCTTTTAATAAACTTCCTGCTGAGGCACAAGAGGCTGGAGCAGTGCAGCTGAAGGTCCCTCATGAATGCTAAAAATGATTTAATCTGCTAGCAATATCTCTTTCAAGGCAGAGAAGCATGGTCTCCTGGGCCAGTGCAATGCTATCAACATTATGTATGTGCGGTAGGTAGAATAATGGCCCCCCAAAGATGTCCACCTCCTAATCCCCAGAACCTGTGAATATGTTACCTTACATGGCAAAAGGGGCTTTGTAGGTGTGATTAAGTTAAGGATCTTGAGTTGAGGAGATTATCCTGGATTATCCCAGAGAGCCCAATCTAATCACAAAGATTCTTATAAGAGGGAGGTAGGAGAGTCAGAGAAGCAGAGGTCAATGTGAGATGATTGCTGGCTTTGAAGATGGAGGAAGAGACCACAAGTCAAGGAATGTGGAAAGCCTCTCAAAGTTGGAAAAATCAAGGAAACAGATTCTCCCCTAGATCCCCCAGAAGGACACCTTCATTTTAGGCCATTGAAATCTGTTTTAGACTTCAGACCTTCAGCACTATAATAAATGTGTGTTGTTTTACACCAGTAAGTTTGTGGTAATCCATTCCAGCAGCAATAGAAACTAATATAGGATTTACTTCTTCCCTCCTGACTAATCCACTCCAGGAATTTTGGGGTAAGTGGCTTGGCAGGGACAGCCAGCTAATCTCCAAACTCTTTCTCTACTACTTCAACTCTGGATTATCTGTTCCATTAATAGACACTAACCAGGTATAGTTGCCTTTATTTGGAGAATTTCAGAATTCTTAAGGCTAGCTGGACTAGAAGTCAATTAATATGCTAAACCTCTAGAATTCAGAAGGGTTCAAGGAACTCCCATGGACACCCAGTCAACTGCTGACTTCTGCTGACTTTCTAACCCAGTTCTCTAAATTTCCTGTCTCATGCCTGTATTGTGAGCAATTCCATCCCACAGAAACACATTCTTTTCCCCCACCCCGATTCCTTTGGCAATTTTTTTCTTGAAATAAATGTCAATTAGTAAAATGTACATATTTTGCATATTCCAGCTAGGAAGCAGTACAGATTGGCCAGCAAATCCATGACAAACCAAACCGACTGAAAGTATGTTAGCTCATACACTGAGACGGAGTGCTAGATTGCCAGAGATGGACATCTTGGAGCCAGGTGAACTCAGCTTCCGCTGAAACGCAGAAGATACTATAATACCCATATAATGTCAAGTTGTGGATTCTACAAACACCATCTGAAACACTGAAGAGATTTTTTGCCACTTCAAACTCACAGCTTTTTATAAGGCTTGCTTGTTTTTATTATTTTGAATCAAAATCAAAAGGGTAGAGAGGGAAGAGACTTAGAGACTGCTAGTTCAATCTTTCATTTAGTCAAAGAATCCAGTCCACAAGAGTACACATATATGACTTGGTCTTGACCCAGAAGCACAAATCAAACAATGTCTCAGGAGGTTCTGCTCCCACCTGCAACATTAAGTCTTGCTATTAAGCAGTGGTGTAAATGACAACACAGAGAACAGGCTCACTCGGCTGCACAAAGAACTGAGTCACATGGACTTCTAAACACCTCCCAACGAAGGGATAAAAACTTGAGAATAATACTATGTCAAATGGAATTAGGTACTGTATATAGGAAAGTATACTTAACGTAAAAAAAAAAAAAAAAGCCCACTAGAAATAAGCTAACTAGCAGAATTCAAGTTTCTCAACTAACTTGTCAACTCCCCTGGGCAGCCACCATCTGGACACACTTCTTCTTGTCACACTTACTTTATGATGGACACACAATCTGTGTGCATTGAATTCAACTGGAATTGACTGGTCCCTGCTTCACTCTCAGAAATGGGGAGAACTCCACAATGTGAATTGTACTTTCTCCGGCCCTTCAACAGAAACTGAAGTTCCCCAGCTTCATAAACACTATCTAAACTTTTGGTGGTCGCCATACCTTGATCTGAAGCTTATCAGGCTAGTCTGACAGATGCATGTGCTGTGTCTGAGTGCTGGGTGAATGGGGTGCTACCAGATTCACTGTAAGAGTAAGAAGTCAGCCTCCCTCGAGACTGGTGCTCCTGAGCTCCTGGCCATGAAGACAGAACATCTTGGTTTCAGTTTTCCCTGCTCTAACCACACACTTCACTGTTACTCTTGTCATTATCACTTAAGTAGTATATAACATTCTGTGCTAATACTCGAGCACTCAGGCACAGGAAAGTAACTAAGAATAAGGATCACAAAAAAAAAAAAAAAAAGGGTTACAAGAGCTGCAATATCCTTTAAAAGATGAGACAGAGTACCTGCTTTGCTTTATAATCAGCATGGCATAGTACAATGACATTATGTCCAATGTCACAATTGCACATAAGCCCAAGTGTGCCTTGGTTTCCTCACCTGTTCTCCCTGCTATGGTAGGTTATTGACTAGATGACTAGATGACTAGAGAGAATGTAGACAGGATGTTATTATTATTAGTAGCTCTTAACCATTATCGCTATTTGTACACTATTACATGGATGTTTATTGCAATTTTGCTTAGCTGTGTCGAAGAATATATTACTTTTAATTAAAACATTAATATAGTTCGTCTGGAAGGCTTTCCTTTACATTTTTATCCAAGGCCTTGGCTAAAGCTGGGGAAAAAAAGCCATATGCAGATTTGTCAATAAATTTTTGTCCTGAAATCTAGAGACTAGAGGCAAAAGTAAAGCCCACCATCTTGGCTACATAAATTAAGAAAGGAAGAGAGGAAAGCAGGGAGGGAGGAAAGATGATGCAAAAAAAAAAAAAAAAAAAAGCACAGTCACGCACCAAGTTCTAACCAGTTTGCCTCAGATGTTCTCCTTGAAGGAAATAATTTGTGTTCTTTGGGCTAAATGACCAATTTACACATAAAGATTAAGAACCAGTACGGGGCACCTGGGTGGCGCAGTCAGTTAAGCGTCCGACTTCAGCCAGGTCATGATCTCGCGGTCCGTGAGTTCGAGCCCCGAGTCAGGCTCTGGGCTGATGGCTCGGAGCCTGGAGCCTGTTTCCGATTCTGTGTCTCCCTCTCTCTCTGCCCCTCCCCCGTTCATGCTCTGTCTCTCTCTGTCCCAAAAATAAAAAAAAATAAAAAAAATAAAAAGTTGAAGAACCAGTTCATTGGGGGGGTGGGCGGCACGTGGATGGCTCAGTCGGTTAAGTGCTCGACTCTTGATTTTGGCTCAGGTCATGATCTCACGGTTTGTGAGTTTAAGTCCCACATCAGGCTGTGCGCTGCAAGCACAGAGCCTGCTTGGGATTCTTGCTCTCTCCCTCTCTCTCTCTCTCTAAAAATAAATAAACTTTAAAAAAAGAATCAGTTCATTTTGGAGGCTTCTCAGGCAAATTTCTACTTTCGAGCACGCGGGCATTGTCCTCTTCTGGGAACAAACAAAAAAAAAGCCCTCTGCCTATCAGACAGAACAAGGATGCAACCCTGACTCCACCATTCATTGGCCACAACACTTACACATGTATTTGACTCCTCAGAGTCACACTGACCCCATTTGTCAAGTGGGACATAGAATGCCTACTGTACAGAGCTAACTTTCTATGATAATCATTCAGGTTAACCTGTATCCTATCAGCTGGGTCACTCACCTCCTCCTCTAGCAAAACACATAAATGCTGCTCCCTGCCCCAGGGTGCTGCCAAAGGGCCTGGACGTTGAAGTCTGTACTTCTCCAAAAGGGAAGAGCTCTACAGAAACCCAGGGTGATGATCAACACAAGGCTGGGAACCAAAGGTGGGGCCTTTTCTGGGCTAGGAGCAGATTGAGTGGTTATCCAGAAGCTATAATGAGGATTGAGCAGGCAGCTAAAAAGTCAGGTAACAGCAGACACCTGCAGAAACCAGCAATGCAGCCTGAATGGCAGTCCAAAAGCACAGAAAGAATGGACCTTATACGCCTAAGTTTACTGCAGGAGGCAGAGCCAACAAAAGAGTGAGTCAAGCCCACAATCCGCAAGTACAATCAGGTAAACTGCTTCAGGAAGGGGTATGATTAGGTTTCTATGCAAGAAAAGATCCTGATTCTGAGGCCTGTTTTCTCTCTAGCCATGAGGTGGTCCCTATATTATAACAAGTAGATTCTGCCTAAAAGCAATTTTCTCCCCTTTATTCAGATCTAGAGACAGGAAAGTCCCTGGGTGGCCACATCAAACAGAGCTAGAAAAACAAAATAAAAATCCCCACAACTTCAGTGACCACCTGCTTACCTAGTGAGTTCCTCCAACGGATAGGTTCTGTTGAGTCCTCACATTTCGTTCCACCTGCCTAAATTTCCAGTGGCCTCCACTGCCTCTCTCACCTCTCTTACTGTTGGCCCATCTCCCACCCATGTTCTAAATTCACAGACAAAAGGAGAGGAGAGAAAACTTTGATTAGGAATAGGACCTCCACACAGTTGACTTTGATTCACCTTCAGAAGCACAGAATCTTTGGGGGAAAAATAGTTATAATTTATTGGGTGCTGAGAGTAAGTCACTGTTCATTCATTTAATATCTACACAACCCCATGAGGTAGACAGGACAGAATCATCACCCAAACTTTATGGATACAGAAATAAAAAACCAGATTGTAGTGAGTGGCATGGTCAGAAGTTAAGCCCACATTTGACTTTCAGTGCTCAGCAGCTCTCCCATACCAGTCAACAGGCAACCTGTGTGAGACATAAATATGTCTACTGGGGGGGAAACGAAATGTAACATAACAGAAAGATCTTGTGTATGTGAGGGGTTTTTTGAAAATTCATTTAAATAAGGAAATTCCTATTGACATTTCTTTCCTTGATTTAGTAATGTTTAATAACTGCTTCCTTGGAAAGCTCTTTAAGAAGGTTTGTGAAACTTTATAAGCTCTCTAATGTTTTCTTGCTCTTATGTTTTCATTATGAGTTTCTCTCATCAAAAATGATTCAGATCCTTCTACAAATGTCCTAGAAGTAAACCTATTGTCAGGAAAAACAGATATGTTGAAATATCAATAAATTAATGAGTGAACTAACAAACTTTAGAACAAACAGTACACCACTGTCCTACATGAACTAAATTACCTAACTTTAACAAAGAACTGTGACTGGAAACTCCTAACCAATGACAGCCCCATGGTGGTTTCTGGATGCTAAATATAGATCAGGTCCAAAGTCCCAAAGCTAACCCTGGCATTATCACACATACTTGGCAAAATACTTTCATCCTGATAAAGCCCTCCTGTCTGGCCATGCTTAACTAAATGCCCCCAACATGCCCTGTTTTCCACCTAACTGCCAGGGAAGAAATGGATCACTTCTGCACTCTTGGTGTCTAGCCAGACTATATTAAAAAGTCCTTGATCCTGCCACTGCTATAAAAAGTGCGTTGCCATCAGTTATGGTAAAGCTGCTGTGTGATACATTTAAATATTGCATAATGAAGGAAAAAATGTTGGGCTACCTTGTAACAGCAAAAGGGACATTTGAAGCTATTTGGTCACAATTTTACCACTGAGTAGTAACCTGTAGGGTAACTCAAACTACAATTAATTTGAAAAGCCTTTGGCATGTAAGGTGATATGCATTCTTGTAAAATGGTTCTTACAATATCAAAATGCATTTGAACTCCTAAGTCCTTATACACAACATTGGTCCCTTAATTTTATTTTAAACACAGAACAGCAGAATTTTTCTTTTAGCAGTTATGCACCACTGTGAGAAAGTTCAGGTCAATCAGCTCATTTGTAATGAAGGCAAATGTAAGCCACTGGACTCCCACGATGCCATAAGGAAGTGACAGAGGAAGAGAGGGCCCTGTAGGCTCTGAGTTCTTACAGGCTTGCTTTCCAAACCATGGCCTGCATTGTCTTTATGCTCTGGCTGTAGAGCTCCAAGCTTCCTACTTGTTCACATAGCCAAGAAGAGATTTGACAGTGTATTCATGATAAAATCCCTGTAGCCTGGCAGAATGGCTCTGCCCAGCATCCCTATTAGTACCCACTCCTTCCTCTGCAGCTGGAAACACTAACAAAGGAATGCAGTTCTTATACTTCTCCAGCCACCTCAGCTTCTGCTCATAATGTAAACCTGCTGCTGCTAGAGCCACTTCCACTCTCAAGGAAGTGGGGTCACAGATGCTTTGGGGAGCCTAATTAAAGCTGTAGGCTCTCTTCTCAGAAAAGACAAAAAGAAAAATGTGCATATGATGTTGGGGTTTCCCTGACCTCCAGGGTAAGAATACGGCTTTACAGGGCTAAGAGAGGAAGAATGGGATTGAGAAGAGAGATGAGAGTTTGGCATGGGGTTGGGGGGAGGGCCAGAGGGACTGAGAGAGAGCCAGACCAGGTGACAAAACACTGAAGAAAGTGCTTCAGAGAGAAGCAACTTTCTTCCCTTCTTGCCTAGCCTGGGAATCAGGTAGGTCTGGGTTCTGGTCTTGGTTTTCATTTTTTAATGATCTTGAGCAAGTTCTTAGAATAAACCCTTGATTCCTCAATGTATAAAACGAGAGGTATTAACTAAATAACTTTAAAGCACTTTACACAGATTAACTCACTTAGTCCTGACACCAATCCTTTGTGATAGGTATTATTTTTTCCCAGAGTTCACAGTTGACAAAATAGTTACCCACAAGCAACAAAGCGGGGTGATAAGAACCCAGGTCATCTGATTCAGAGTCCGTGCTCTTAATCATTACTATGTGGTTACTGCCTTCAACCAACTCACAGACTAGGGAGAACTGTTCCAGTACAAAAACAGTTTCATTTTGACAGTGGAATCAACATAACTATAAAATGCATACAGAATGCATAACTATGAAATTACTACATATGTAAATATAAAGTGGACATTTTATAAAAAGGAAATTGTGTGGTATCTTATACATACTGGGTAAGTACATTTATTTATTATGAAGACTGTGTCCAACTTCATGTATCTTAATAATATTTAAAATATCACAAATATCACTTTCTTGAGAAAATAGAATTATTTTCAACAAAGAATAGTTTGTAAGTGTTAGCGTTTTTACTGGTTGTCTATAGTACACTTCTTTATCCAGACATATTTATTAGCACACTGCATATTAAATACTTTATCACCAAAAAATATAGGAATTGAGCTTACAAAATTATCAATGTCTGTCTCAAAACAATTTGGGAAAGCCAATGAAGATACTAACCATATATTAGTAACAAACTAGAAAAAAATGCTTAGTCAAATACAATGAATTTAAGATTGTAGTTACCTGTAATGTAATCAAATACGTTCTTAAAACCTTGACCAAAACAAACAAATAAACAAACAAACAAAGTGACTCTTAAGATGTCTTGCACGTGTCATAGCTCTTTTTCAAAGCAAATGTATGAAATCTCCTACAGCACCTTGCTATCCAAGAGAGACTCATGATGTAAAACATCTTGCTCATCACCTTGGTCATTGCAATCCCCAACGCCATGCCCTCACCCAACATCTTGGTCACCTCAATCTTACCCACCCATTACTGGAACATGCAAACTCCCCATCAGGCCCTTTCTTGGCCTCTCAATGAACTCCCTAAACTCTCAATTCCGAAACCACTAACAACCTGGCTGGTACCATTCCCAAATCCACTAAGCAAACTAGCTCTGCCAGAATCCCCCAGGACTGTGGATTTTTGCACTTCAGTGTGAACTCCTGGTTCCCCACCCCAGAGAGTCTGTAGACCCAGGTGATTCTGGGAAGCAGCTAGATTTGAGAACACCTGGACTATCCCTCAGATATTAGCATTTAATTATAGGCATCAGTTTTTTCTGCTGTAAACTGAAGGAAATGGCTGAAGAGATGACCTCCAGGGCTCCTTCGAGACAAGCTAATAGTCTATGAGTCCAGATTCTAGAGCTACTTCATGGAGACTGCTTCTCCAACCAGACTTCATGCTTCTTTGGAACAGGGACCACATTACTTTTGTGTTCCCAAGCTGGCACAGTGCTTCACACTTAATAGGACCTCAATAAACTTAGGACCATGAGTTTCTAGGACTATATCCTGCTGACTGAGAACTGGTAGGCTGAGCCACAAATACTGCTGAAGGTCTATTTGGCAATTTTATACAGATGCTGGTTTACATCTTGCTCCAAAAGAACCTCTTACAGAGACTTCAAGATATTAGCATTTGATTGACTTCAGCCAGAAAACCGCAGAAATCACTTTTTCTAATCTTAGGGCACCAAAAAAGGTACCAGTTTTGACTCTATTTGTTAAGGAAACCACAGAAAGCCCTTATAAATAACATATCTGGTTTGTGAGAATTATGAAGCCTATTTTGCTGTCATAATAATTCACATATCTAATAGAAGGTAATGGTGAGAAAAACAAGACAATGGTTCTTTTCACTATAATGATAATGGCAAGATCCAGGTAACAATTCAAGTCTAGAAAATACATTAAATGGGTTTACATCTATTACCAAGCTCATTCTATAGAAAGGAGACTTTTCTAGCTGGCCTTTTGCAGTTTTTCCAACATTTATCTATGAAACCTTCTTAACAAGTATCATCATCTGAAAGTTAAGATTTCTAGAAACTGAGAAACAACAATTTTCCTTACATTTATACAGGCTTGAATAGTTTTTGAGTCACTTTCACATTGATTCTACTTAAGCCTCTCACAGCAGCCCTTGGAGGTCAGCAAGGCATACATCATCTGCATTTTACAAATGAGAAAATGAAGCCTAGGAGAGGTTAAGAATTCCCCCAATGGTAAGGGGCGCCTGGGTGGCTCATTCGGTTAAGTATCCAACTTCGACTCAGGTCATGATCTCACAATTCATGAGTTCAAGCCCTGGATCAGGCTCTGTGCTGACAGCTCAGAGCCTGGAGCCTGCTTCAGACGCTGTGTCTGCCCCTCCCCACCCTCCCTCTCTCTCTCAAAAATAAACATAAAATAAAAAAGAATTTCCTCAATGGTGGAAATGAAACTAGACCCCAGGTCTTTACATTCCATCCCTGAATAGGGTGTCACCAAATAGGGTCTCACAGAGCAGGCAGATGTGTGATGTCTGGCCAGGACAGTAGGAATTTGAGTTTGCTTTCTTCATTCTATTTTGTTTGTTTTCCATTGAATTTGAATGTACTAAAGCAAAGTTGCAAAGTTTCCAACTGGCCACAGGCCCCATCACATCCAATTATGTAACTGCTTCAAACATTAACTTGGTCTGTTTGGCCCTTGAAGTTGTTTGAATTTGTGCCCGGTGCTGAATAGTTATATTTACCTGGTTATATAAATATAAATAATTGAATCTTACCATTATATAATATCTTATGAGCACATTCACATACCATATTTTATTTGCTCTTCATAATCCTGTTTTACTGATCAGGAAACTCAGCTAAAAAGAAAAATTTAAGTGACTTCCACAGGGTCAGGACCTAAAATCTGAATGTGTCATATAAGAAAAAACACTATGTGGGATTTTAAGCATATGTCCAGGTAAAGTTCTTTAGATAACAATTATGTAAGCTTCTGAACTTGAGTACTCAGGCTGGCATATTTTGAAATTTGATTATTACTTAAAGGACAGCCATTCAGAGTATGTGTAGAAATGAAGTTTCCATATTTCCATGGGGCCAAGTCCTAAGAAAGTCATATTCCTTTATTTTTCTCTCCAGTGCTTATGAACTTCCAATATTGAAGAATAAACTGACAGAAAGTCTGTTTTCAAAAAAGTAAGTTATTCATCAAAATACTGGCAAAATGAATCCAGCAACATACTAAAGCATTATATACCATGACCAAGTGAAATATTCCAGGCATGCAAGGTTGTTACAACATATCAGAATCAGTCAACATAACAGACCACATAAATAGAATAAAGAACAAAACCCACGCAGTCGCCTCCATAGAATGTCTAAAGCCTTGACAAAATCACTGTTTCATGATAAAAATGCTTAACAAACTAAAAACAGAGGAACTTCTTCAACCTAATAAAAGGCATCTATGAAACCCCACAAACAAATCATACTTAATAGTGATTGACTGAGTGCTTTCCCCCTAAGACCAAGAACAAGCCATGAATGTCTTCTATTGCCACTGCTATTCAACATTGTACTAAACATTCTAAGGGCACCTGGGTGGCTCAGTTGGTTACGTGTCTGACTCTTGATTTCAGCTCAGGTCATGATCTCACCATTGTGAGATCAAGGTTTTGAGATCAAGCCCTGTGTCAGACTCTGGGCTGGACACGGAGCCTGCTTGGGATTCTCTCTCTCCCTCTAGCTCTGTCCCTCCCCCACTTACATGTGCATGTGCATTTTCTCTCTCTCTCTCAAAAAAATAAACATTCTAACATGCCAACTAGGCAAGAAAAAAAAAAAAAGGTATCCAGATTGGAAAGGAAGAATCAAACCTATCTCTACTCAAGGATGACATGATCTTGCACATATAAAGTCCAAAACGCAAAGGAATACACACACACACACACATATACACACACACATACACGAAAAAGAAAGTAAAAGTATCAATAACTTATGATCCCCTCACCAAATACTAGCAACTAAGAAGCTTGCTTTTTAATTTCATTAATCTCAACCTGAGATATATAAATATAAAATTCAGAATTTATTTTGGCTTTTCTTTTTAAAGTTTATTTGAGAAAAAGAGAGAGAGAGAGAGAAACACAAGTGCACCCGCACTCCTGAAAGCAGGAAAGGAGCAGAGAGAGAGGGAGAAAGAGAATCCCAAGCAGGCTCCATGCTCAGTCCAGAGCCCCACATGGGGTTCCATCCTCCCACCATGAGAGCGGAAATCAAGAGTGGGATGTTTAATCAACTGAGCCGTCCAGGCACCCCTATTTTTCGCTTTTAAAACTATACGTAATATTTGGTTAAAAGAAGTGTTTCCCGGTATACACACAATTATGGAAAATATGAAGGGAAAGATACTTTTGTTTGTAGGCCAAGAAAGTTAAGTGATAAGAAACAGAAAAGATTTTGAAGCAACGAAAGAAATTCTGCCAGGCTCACTAAAGAATACTAATCTATTCAAGTTACTTTTCTTCTAATGGGTCTTCTTCAAAGCACTTTATAGCAGTTGCAATTAGTTCAAAATATTGCATCTTGGTGCTCATACAAACTAGAAAGTAATGACTACATTTTCTCTCATTTAGTTTATATTCTCACTTTGGTCCAGTCTCCCAGAGATTTTAAACACCATCAAGCACTTCACAATATTGGTGTAGACTGTTTCCTTCTTCAACTTCATTAAAATTAACATAGAAGTGGTATTTTATTCCAACAGTATTGAACATGCTTCTTAGGTAACATAAATCAAACATATACAGAAAGGAAAATTGGTCTCTGTTGCAGAAAAGCATTACCTTTATTTCTTTTTTGAAGATTTGAATACAGACCTAGCCTACTCTAAAATCTGTAAGGCATAAATTGAACCAAGAATAAGCCTAAGCCCTGAGAGGTCCTGCTAGGTTCCAAGAAATTTCTTTCATACCCTTTACCCTCAGAACCTCAATAAAGAAACATTCATTCACTCACATCAATGGACAATTCTCATCCCGTCTATATTTGTAGGTTACGACATCTTCTTTTGTTGTCTAAATTTGTTTAAAAAAAAAAAAATCAAAACCAGGCTCAAGCTATAAGCAAAGCTTTAGTTAAAGAAAACATGGATGCAACTTTTCTTTTCTGTAAATCAGATAGTTTATTCCCTGATTCCCTTTCAATTTATACATGGATTTTACTCTTCTTTCACAATTTGATTCTAATTAGTAAGTGGCAAGCAAAGTCAAGTTATTAAGAACCTGGACATAATAATCGAATAATAATATTTTACACCATACATGATAAAGGCAAATTGCTTAAAAATAAAATATTACACACATGCTTTCAAAAATAATTTCCCTAATATTGTAAAGCCAGTAACATGGAAACTTTGCCTCTTTGGATAAAAGCATTTCACTAACTTTTTTTCATCAGGTACTCTTTTTGCAATGTGAATTCAAAAAAGGTGAAAAATTCCAATAAAAAGAAAACCATAGACCAAAAGACAGAAAACTTTTATAATATGCTACCAGACAATTCTGGGAGCTCTTTTCTGAATCTTGCTATTTTCCTTTAATTTAAAAATACTAATTAACAGTCTCAACAACAACAACAAAATACTGATGAATTGCATAATAGACTATATCATTGTTTTCAATTTTTCATTGCCTCCCTTTACAAGGCTATGCCTTCCTGCTGGCTGCCATGTGACTGACAGTGCTGTTTTATGAAAAGAGAATCTTTGCCCTCCCTACCAATGTCATGCTTGGGCTTATGACTGATTAGGCCGATGAAATGGGAGCCATATGACAGTATTCCACATCCAGCAAAAGCTCCTTTATTCCCTCCACCCAGCGGATGGCATGTTCCAAAAAGGTGCACTCTGTCAGCCTAAGTCCCAGAATGAAGAAAACACACTAGGGCACAGCTGACCTTCAACTGCCACGTAATATGGCTAAGAATTACACTTTGAGATTGTAAACCACTGAGATCCAGGGGTTATTACCACAGCATTGCCTGACAAAAGCTGACTAAAACAAACTACAACCCTAGCATCTAACCCACTTTGTCATTTTAATTTATCTGTAAGTAGACAAACCTGAGAGATGTCATAAACAACCTTTAGGGAATGTTGATTTCACAATTCAGTATGAAAGAAATATGTAATGACTCATCTCTTGGTTTGCCAGAATCAGGCAATTTGATGTAAAACTATCCTATGTTCTGTAGCAGCAATTAATGCAGTGATAATAGAAGGGAATCAAAAGAATAAAAAGTACCCAAATCTGAAGTCTGTAGAAACAATTACTACATCACTTAGGTTCACTGTACAGACCACAGTGGGCTGTCATCCAGCTGGAGAATCTGAGGTCATTCTAAGTCCAAAACTGGGCAGCAATCATATGGGTATGGGTTAAAGTTGAGATAGGAGGTCAAGGTACCTTTCTAAGGAGATACAGCCATTTTATGTCAGAACAACATCCTAAGGCATCGGACTCTGTCAGTCTTGTGTGTTTGAAAACAATTTTTAAAAATCCATTTTAAACAGTCTTCAATTAGAAAAAATCTACAATTTTTTTCCTGGCTATGTAGCTTCATCCAATTACTTCTGAATCAAAATTACTTTAAAAAACATTCTAATTAAATTACAGATGGTATGACATAGATTTATGCTAAAGTGGCTTATGCAGACTTTTCATTCATTAGTCATGTGTTCAAAACTATCTATGAAACATTTATTATTTACATTTAAGAGTCTAATATTCAATACTATCTTCTTCTCTATGGTTCCATGCCCTGAAACTTCCTTTTCTCACAGATACGTTTTTAAAAAGTCTCCACCCACCACCCCTATTGTATCTACATCTATAACCACCCACACGTTCTTCCTCTTATTCTGGGCCTTGCCCAGCCTGCCCTGTTCCTTCTCTGAGACATGCTTCCATTCATTTGCCCCATCTTTCCTTTCAAGAGGAGACCATTCATAATCACCCCTTACACATCTCTCATTCCTTTTTGCACCCCCACTGCCAACTCCATAAACCACCTCAACCTTCTCATGTTAAATGACTACTCTAAAGCAGTTGACCTGGGATGCCACTTTCTCATGGTCTCCTACCTTTCCAACCATTTCTTTTCAACCTCCTTCAAGGGCTGCTTTCCCTCCCACTACCCCTCTGGGTCCTCAGCTTAATTCTCATTTTCTCCTCTCTCCCTGGATAATCTTGCCCAAACCACAGATGTCATCTATACCTGTATGCTGATAACTCCCGAATCTTTATTTCTGTCCTAACCTTCTGAACCACAAACTTTCTACAGGCAATTCTACCTGGATGGCCCAAAGGCATTTCAAATGCAACATATTTAAATCCAACCACTTCATCTTTCTCCATTCAGCTTGCTCCTCCTCTTCTATTCCCTACCTCATCACACAAGCTAAGTATTCTAAAAGCATCTTTGGTCCTTCATCCTCCCTGATTCATCTGTCTAGTCAGTCAGCAAATTCTGCCAATGTAATCTCCTAAACACCTCTCCGCTGCCTCCTCCCCACCATCCTCATTGGCTGAGCCTTGGCAGCCAGCACTCCCTGACTGACCTCCTGATCCTTCAGATGTGGCCCCTCAGAGGCACCAGACTCATCCATGGACAATGCCTTCTACAAATAAAAACAAAAAGAAAATGTGACCATTTTGTTCTCCTGCTCAAAACCCTCAATAGCAGACTATCATCTAATAGAAAATGTTCAAACTCTCTGAATGCCAAGCAAGGCCCTCAAAGGCCTGGCTCCCGGGGCTCCTCTCCCCCAGTTCCTCTCCTGCTACTCCTCATCTTGAATGCTTCAGACCTGTAACGTATCTGCATTCACTGCTGTTCACAACATGCTACTTTCCACCTTTGTGCCTTTGCTCACTCTTTGCACCATTGTACCCACCCACATTCACCCTACTCCCAGCCTAATTCCTATTCATCCTATAAAACTCAAATTAGATGTCATTTTCTCCAGGAATCTTCCCTAAAACTCCACACTGAGTAGGGTACCCTTTTATGTACTCCACAGGATTCCCGATTAGAGCATATAAAAACTCTACTGAGATTATTTGAAATAATCTGTTCCAGGCTAAAGTATAAACACATCAAGGGCTAGAAAAGTGGTCTATTAACTTCTGTGTATGGTTCAATAAATGGCTGCTCATCTCAACCCAGAAACCTATAAATCTAGAGGAAGAAAGTTACAAAGAGCAGCTTAAAGTATCTATACTGTGTTATATTATTGTATATGATATTCTAGGACTTTAAAATATTACTTTTGTCGTGCTGAGGGATAAGAGTAAGGAAAAGAATAGAAACTAATTTATGTAACTAATTATCTACCTAAATATTAGAAACTAAAATACCATACTTCCTTTTTAGACTATAAATATTTAATTTCCATACTGAGAACTTGTTAACTCAGCCTTGGAGTATTCATTCAAGCTGAAGGGAGGGAGGGAGAAGGTGGCTAGGTAGCAGGTAAAATACGCCAGCTCTCCCACAAGAGACTTTTCTCAGGTATTCTGCTCATACTAAAAGATTAAAATCTACTTATCAAAAACAGAACAAAACACTCTAAAGGAAAGTCACCTTAAAGATTTAGTTCTCAGAAGAAGTCATGCCATATTCTGGAGAAGGACCTATCTTCAATGAAAGGAACAGAAATAGGAGAGTCCATGTGGTACCAGCTAAGCAGCCCTGCACTACACATGGACACACTTCTGAGGACGCAGCAGGCTCTGCACGCAACATCTGTCCCACACTCCGAATACCCTGCAGCAGCAGATGTGTCTGGTGCTCAGACACAGCATGGACTTTATCTGCATCACCCTAACCTGAGCCCGGACAACGCAGGGTAGGTCAAAGGCTTCATCCTACAGAGTTACACAGCCAGAGGTACAACTGGTATACCACAGGAAAATATTACACCATTTGATTTTACATCAAAAAGAGAAGGCTCTTCCATATGGATGTCGGTTGGAATAATATGGTTTTCCCATTACTGCTGATGCTGCTACCTATTTCCTCAGGAAAACAGACAGCTCAGAGATTTTGCTCAAAGGGTCCCACCCTCCCACAAGGTGAATCCTCATTTTCACCACTGCTGCAGACCAGGAGAGGACCTGGCAGGACATTTCAGAAAGTGGATGGACCAAAACACTATGGATCCTGAGCCTCTATTTCAGTGAGCTGCAGAGTCCATGGCCCTTGAAGATACAGACCTCTCAGCCTCAGGTAAAGTCCTCAAATTCCAACAGCATTTTCCTGCTCAGTTCTGAAAAATGACACCAGTATGCTCTCCGCCATGGAATACGGTTGGTATGAAAGGGAGCAAGTAGAGAGGGCCATGCCGATGGCTATCTTCTCAGTCAAGGCCAAAAGCCTGAATAATGTAACCAAAGTTCAGAATTTAGCTGACCATCATCAGCTGCTTTTTTGTTCTTAAGGAACTCCTGGGTATTTCTTCTTAGGACCCAACAGAGCAAACGGCTGACTCTGAGTCCTTTTTGTTTTTGTTTTGTTTTGTTGAGAGTTGTCTAAATCACCTGACTATTCTGTGATTTGTACCATATACTGATAGGCAATAAATAGTGTTTTCTCTCGTGTAAAAGAAAATACATTAATTTGGTAATACTACTACAAACCAAAGCAATAACCAAACACTTGCCTTCCTTATTATGGGCTTGACCTATCTTCATGCTTGAGGGAAATAGTTTCCCTCACCTCCCCCCAACCTGAGAGAAAAGTTAAATTAGAGGAATATAATGTTGCATAATTAAAAGAAATTATTAAACACAATTAGTCAGCATACTGGATTATGATGTATAAGGCAGCATCATGGCCACTAAAAGTAGAAATGAGGAGTCTTGCCACAAACAATGGGCTAAAAGCTATTGTGAGCACTTCCTCTGTGGGTTCACATGTGTCCCAAGGCTGCAAGATTTGAACTGGTCACTACCATTCCTTAAAATCAGCTTTCTTTTCCAAATCTGAAATAGTCACAATTGTTTACACCCAATGTGGCTTGCTCTTAATCAGCAACAGTCTTCTGCACCATTTCAGAGAATGGCATGCACACGCGCACACACACACACACACACACACACACACACGCACACACACACTCTCTCTCTCTCTCTCTCTCTCTCTCTCTCTCATTAAGAAGATAAAGTAAATAAATTTCCTGCCAACCTGACAGCACATTCAAAGTCAACTGTGTTATATTTGCTCACATAATCATTCCTATCTGCACTTATTTTTCTAATGAAATAGAATTGGAAAATTAAGCCTAGGAACGGCAGCTATGCCTGCCCACTGGATGGACTCAGGAGGGCATTCTGGTCAGGGCTGAGGGAGACAGTAGTTGGCAGCAATCGGATAGAAGGTTCCCATGTGAGGTGTCTGAGACTTACCCTTGGTTCCACTTGGAGCTTGAGTTTTGATTTCTCCCAGGACACTAGGAAAGTTGCAATTTGTAATGCTGGCCACAGGGTTGTGCAGTCATTCCCCTCTCCCCCACCACTACCAACCTGCCTCCAATCTGCACCCTGCATCCCCCATTCCCTCCCAAAGAGAGAATGGCTTGGGAGAGAAGGCAGACATGTGGTCTGAGTCCTGGGCACCCACAGGAAGGACTGAGATTCCCTAACAAATCCAGAAGTGTAAGATTCTGTATCCAGCTACTCTGAGCATTCATTCTTGATGCAGAAGGACCCAGCCTTCGAAGGACTAACAACAACTGTAATGCTATAAAAAGTGATTAGCCTATTTATTACAAACTTTGTTTACTTAGGCTTTTATGTTTATTTACCACTTTATCCCCACTAGGATACAATTAACCACCCCCTCACTCATCAAAATTGTATTATAAAGACCCACAAAAATAAAATAAATGCTGCATCTGAATGTAACTTCCTGGCATTATGGAATTGTACTGTTATTATACAACCCCTCCCCTCAAATAAAAAGAATATGTAGTATGTTAACAGAGATTCTTTTTAAATGCAGAATCATAGCTTCACCCTGGACCTATTAAGTCATAATACATATTTTATCAAGATCCCTAAGTTATTTGAAGGCACATTAATGTCTGAGAAGCACTGGCCTGGGTGACAGTTAAGTACGCTGACCTGTGTTCTCAAAATAGTTTTCTAAGCGCTGGGTCTTTTCTTCCTCAAGATATATTTTATAGAAAAACAAATATATCTTGAAATTGGAAAACAAAACCAGATTATTTCCCAGAACCGGTGATGATCCACTAGAGTAAAGGCTTTTTCTATCTAAACTGCCAGATAACTAATTAACATTTCAATGAACATTGACATAAAATTTGTTCTGTCACTTCATAACTCAGGTAAACAGTACAGGTATGACAACAAAGATTTAACCAAGACTAACAGATTCATATTACAGCACTCCAGAGGATTTCTGAAAACTAATTTCCTGTCCATAAAAAAGTAAAATTAAACTTATTTTCAGCATCAAGTTAACACATAACTCTAAGCTGAGTTGTTATGTTAGAGTGGTCTTCAAATTACAGTCCTTTTTGTTTACCTCAGCTAACAATGAGCCCCCTGGGAAGAAATTATGTGAAGAAGTTTAAGTACCCTCTATGCCATCCTCCACATGTGAGTGGAGAAATTACAAAGGGAAAATACACAAGGGAAAATTAATGACTTCTATACTTTGATTCCCGCTCTCCTATGATGGAAATGATCACAGATTATGAAGTTGGAAGAACTCAGACAACTTACTGCTGCTGGTCCACATACCCAGGAATCTTTTCTATAGAGTAGCGGGCAGAGCATCTATAAGCCTCCTACAGACAGGTAATTGTTACCCTAAGACAGCCGGGTCACATCCCCTTTAGATACTCTCATACCCCCTGAACTTACTGGTGCCCTTACATAACCCAGAACAACTCTATGCCTGCTTCCCAGTAAAACTCCCTCAACCCCTCCAGGGCCCCTGTCATGTCCCCAGGGTTTAGTTTATGCAGACTAAACCCATTTAGTTTCTTGGATGGTGCGGTGTCCTCTTACCCTGGTAATAACTGTGTATTTTGTTTCTATTGAAACTAAATTATGATTAGCCTGACATAATTTAATGAGACCCACAGTGCCAAATGAAGTCATTTGATGTAATGGGTGGTAATTCAATACATTCTCAGTGAAACATCAAAGATTATGTAATGGTTAATATATCTACATATGTTAGTACAACCACAAGTAAGGGTGTATTTGTCTGCTAGACTATGATATACAACTAAGAAAAAACTACCAACCAACCTCCACTCTAAAATGTCCCTGGATCCCATTGCTGGAGAGAGAACTCTGTACCAGATGGATGACCTGACCCAATGTGGCCTTTCTGTATCCTTCCTTGTTTATGATAAAGAGACTTTTTAAGGAAGCAAAGGGTATTAAAAGAACTACATTTGGCATTCACAAAGCAATTGACACTTTTATTACTTAACATCACAACCTTATGAGGTAGGCCAGTATAAGTGCTGTCATTTTATAAGTGATTAAACCAAGACTGAGAATAGGAAATGAGAAAAATCGTGAGCTGCCCAGGGCCAAACAGAAAGCAAGGTTGGAGCCAGCTGAATTCAGAAACCTCAATTAAATTCCCAGACAAAAGAGAACAGGCAACATTTAAAATAAGTTTTATGGATTTCACTTTGAAATAAAACAAGGAAACATTATGTTACCATTAAATGATATTAAAATTGTCTTTTATGGCCTTGATTTTGCTACCAAGGCTTCGTTTTCAAAATAAAGAAAATTTAAACAGGCAAACTTCTTCCAGGTTAAAAATTCCATTTATACACAAAAAATCTTGCATTCCTTTTGAGGTTATTTTTTTTCTTAATTTGACTCCGATGCTAACCAACAATATGCCAAAGGGCTTTGTACAAGTTGCTACATCTGAAGTGTCATTGATTAGACCCATTCTGGTTCACAGGGACATTTTCCCAAAATAGATTCCTAGCATTTTATAACCCTCCTACATTTTCACAAAAGAGAATCTGGAACACAGGAAGGAATCATTTCCCCACACACAATACTCATCTTCATCGTCATCAAAAGACATTTGGTTAAAATTCATCCGCACACCCAGTTCACATCCTCTCTGGTAACAGTGTGGCCCCCAGCCAAGCCTGAGTCCTCAACTCCAACACCAGGCATCAACCAGTCTTCCCACCTGGTTTTCTCCAAAACACACCTACCCACAGCCAGGCTGATGCTTCTCACAAATGGATGCAGCACTCAACTCCCTGCCCCCAGTGCTCTACTGCTTCCCATCAACACCTCTCTACCTCCTGCACCCAGGCAACAAGCCCCCTTCGAGGCTGCAGCCCACGGGCCCTAGCCCTGAAAACCACTTAGGGAAATATTTTCATCCCCTCACGTGCTGAGACCTTTCCCAAGCTGTGGGTATGCTCTGGGCTCTCAACTAAAGACAAGCACTGCTGCCAACCATACAGCCGCTTAGGGCCATGGACAATGAGCACAACCAACTGGCCTGCTCTCTACCCATCACCCTGCAGACAGAATGTGGAGGGTCCCTGTGTGCACCTCTCCTTCTGCCTTTTGTGTTCTGGTGAACTGCTTTGACACTAAGAGCCAACAACAGGGATAGCAGTAGGCCTTAAAATGTTTGCTTTTCCAGGAAGGTAAGAAAGGGTCAAGGTACCTGAGGGTCAAGATCAGGAATCTGGAGCAGTTTTCTGACACTATACAGGGCCTGGGAAGCCTAACTAAAGGAGGCATAGATGAAGCCATGGCTTGGGCATGTCCGCTGGCAGTTTATTTGAAGAGAACCAAATATGTCAGCAGGTTCGACTGGGAAGCATCCCTGTGTTGTTAGGGGCTCTGCTTCACTCCCCTCCCCCACTGGAACACGGGGGTGCAAGAGGTTTTCAACCCATGGACAGATGGAAAAAAAAAATTTTTAATAGAATGGAAATAAAATAGAAAATATCAAAGTGCATCACACATAGTAAGGATAAGTGTTATTTTGTGACAATTATTTATTTCAGTTATGTGTATGTGTACGCACAAAGGGTTGCAATGTTAAATGTGTTTATTACTGTGAGTCATCATGGTGTAAAACGTTTGAAAGCCACTGTTCTATAGTACCTATCATATAGTAATGTCTAATACTCTGTGAATGCTTACTGAACAAACAAATTGATGAGTATGAAACAATCCATTTATCACAACTTCAAAGGTTCCAATCTGAAAGAAGATAAAGTATAATGCCTATTTGAATAAAAGTAAATGGATTCTGGCCTATGTGAACCTATGGTGGGGTGGGGAGGGATACGGCGAGGGGAGTAGTACAGAGAAATCTGAGTATTTCTATTATATTTTGACAGACTTTCTCCCCAATAACTAAAATGTTTTATATTTAAAGGAAGATTAAATACAATTTTTTTACTAAGTTCATTTGGAACACTTTCCCATTCACTAAAACTACCTCATAATTACAAAAGTTTGGCATCTTTAAAATACTTGGTATAGGTAATTCCACCATGATTCATAAAAGGATCTTTCAGAGACACCATGAAAGCCTTTGTTCAAGTTCTTTCTTTGCTCAAGATGCCTCTATGTCCTCTCAATACCCCCACCCCCACCATCTGTAAAAATCCCATTCATCTTCCAAGGCTTAGTTCAAAGGCCACCTTTTCCATGGAAGCCTTTTTTTTTTTTTAAACTCAATCTTTCCTATTTCCCTCCTCTACCACCCACCCCAGTCCCAAATATGGTCTTTCTCTCTTCTGAATCACCAGTGCTGAAAACCTCCTTTTCCTTTATATACTCATATCATTCCCCTATTAGATAATCACATGTACAACCCAGTTTACTCATATTTGTATCCCTTACAGCAGTGAAAGTAATGGTTAACCTAGTAAAAAGGATGGTCATTATTTTAAAGGCCCTGAGGAATGGCTTACATGTCTAGTGACTGATCAAAAGCTGGCGGAGAACAGGAAGGAGCAGACAGGAAGAGGGGAAGAGAGTGGGAGGCTGGAAAGAGATGCTATTCCTCAGAATTTCTGCCCCTACAAACTTCCTGAATCCCCAACTCTTCAGGGGTCCAATTCTACCCAGTGAAGTTATGGAGCCACTGCAGAATGAGTGCCTTCACCTTGTTCCAAGCTCTCTCTTGGTTAGATTCTGCTTCAAACCAGACACAGGAAGTGAAATTAGAAGTAGAAATTAGGGCTACCCTTTTCCAACCTTTTTTATTTATTTTTGGGACAGAGAGAGACAGAGCATGAACGGGGGAGGGGCAGAGAGAGAGGGAGACACAGAATCGGAAACAGGCTCCAGGCTGTGAGCCATCGGCCCAGAGCCCGACGCGGGGCTCGAACTCACGCACCGCGAGATCGTGACCTGGCTGAAGTCGGACGCTTAACCGACTGCGCCACCCAGGCGCCCCAGGGCTACCCTTTTCAACTTTAAGTAAGGCTGAAAGGAAAAGTTGAAACAGCTATCTGGATAATTTAGACCCTAAAGGCCTCTTTGAAAAATAATTATGGGTGTTTCGACAGTATGGGGAGTGGGTGCAAAGAGGCCGAGGAGATGGTTCTTGAATATTGAACAGAGATTGTCTATATTGATTTTTTTCAACAATACTGAACATTTTTCTTTATACTGTGTATACAGGCATTTGGGGACAATTTCTGCCACGACTAGACAGGTTCAAAGCTACAGTCACAACTAACAAACTGCAATCTGTTTTATTGGTAAACAATGTCTACCAGTTAGAAAGAATTGTTAGGGATTAAAATACCATTCTCCTTTGCCATTAACCTGTACTTTCCCCCAGCCTCTCCAAAGAAAACAGGTGTCTTTCTAAGATGAATTAAAAAAAGAAGTTTTCAGTGGTATTCATTTTAAACTTATAGATATTTATAGGTTAATTCACATAGGGCAGGCATAATTTCCCAAATCATGGTATTCTGTTTTTAGATTTTTAATTTTAGATCAATATCTTTTAGGGCTCTGACCTTCTCTTTCTTTGATATTTTGACAGAACCTTAACTTCCAGTCCATCAAGGTTTTGTTTTGTAATTAACTTCAGAGCCACCCTCATGAACTGGGAGACATCTGCAGCTCTGTAGAAAATACACTGGATTTAAGGTCAGAAAACTGAGTTTTGAGAAGTTAATGGCTGGTTCGAATATGGCTGCTCCACTTCTAGATGTGTGACCTTGGGCAGGTTACCCCTGACCTTTCTCATCCTCAATTTCCCGACCTGTAAAATGGGAATAGTAACAGTATATGCTGTTACTAAGGTGGCTCTGAGGGCTAAATGAGCTAAAACATGTAATATACTTAGAGCCTGATAAATGGTAAGCATTCAGTCAATGTTAACTTAAAATTTCTACTGTCATTTGCTTTATGGTCTCAGTGGAGTCATTTTACCATTCAAAGCCTCCACTTCCTTATCTACTAAATGGGACTCCTACCACTTACCACTTCCAGGATTGTTATGAGATTCAAATAAGAAAACAATGGATACGAAAACATTTAACACACAGAAAGTACTCGATGTTAGTTATTTTGGATTACTTATAAGCTTAAGAATAAACCATTAGCTTAAAAACTTATAAACTTAAAAATAAACCATAACACCGAGTTAGAAAATACCATGCAAAAATTCATCCATGACTGAAAAGGTCTGTGTTAGAAATGCATACTCAAGTAGTTTGATTGATCTTTAACATATCATAAATATGTTAGCCTTTATCAAATGTAAACTTTACATTTGCAAACTTGAGACACTCTTTCAGTTAAGCCAAACTGTCCTACTATATTGTAAGCAAGAAAGCCTGCACGTTTTCATAAACCAAAGATAAACCCATGCACTGATTAAATTCTGATTGTATGTACAGCAACTTTTAAAAAATGCTTAGTTTTTTCATTTTTAAAAAGAATACATGTACCCTAGCTAATGTAAATTTCAAGTCAATGCAATAGACATGCAACATGTAACTGTGCTCCAGTTGTAACCCAGCTGGAAACTAAGGATGCAAAGAGAAATAAAGCTTAGACCCTGTACTGGAAAAGCCCACAGAGTATAGCTGGTGATTTCACAACAGTACTTATGAAAGTCATGAGGGGGCTTCAATTTGAGTCAGCAAGCTGACAAGCACCATAAAAACATGCCAAAACAGTAAGTTCTTCCCTTTGACTCAAAAACTGTCTTTTAAAAGCAAAAGTCATTTAAAGCACAGTTTCTATCTAGAAACCTAATGAATTTGTGCCAGAAACCAACATTTCTAAATGTAAACCTGTAAAATAATAGGTATCTGTAAATGAAAGGCTGAAATAACCCCAGGAGCAACAAGACAGTAATTAGCAACTTTTATAGAGTAATAACATGTTTCATATTCTTTCTGCACTGGCTCTTTGAAGTTTCCAGTGTAATATATAAAAGTTTTATTACAATAGGGCCCATCCTTGTGTATTTTACAAGCAGCAGCATTATGCAGAGCTACTCATCCTCCACCGGATCTTGTATAAGAAACTGCTCGATAATGCACTTGCTTTGTGTCCAGTTTAGTTTGTTACACCTGGCTTCAGAAAGATCAAAGTCACCAGAAGCCCAAATCACTGAAATAATCCACATATCATCTGTACAATCTGTAAATCTTAAAGCAGTTTAGTTTTAAAATTGTACATTGCATATTCATGTGCACACCACTTGCAGTTTTAGACACATGTGAACTCTTTACTGAATTAAAGCAAAAAAAAAAAAAAATTACCAGAGGCAGAACAGAGTGCAGTTAATATGCTTGTTCCAGCAGCTGTTCATTCCCGTAAATATTAAACATAACACAAGTTCCTCCAGGAATATGCGGGCAGTAATTTTACCACCTGAATAGGGCTGGGTGAAAACATTTAGGAGCCGGGGGTGGGGGGATAAGAGGGATGCTGAAGCAGCCAATGGGATTTTTAAGAAACCCGCAACGAGAATTAAACTGCTTCTAGCGGCGATTTACCTACAGCAGCTCTTCAACGTGAGAACACGGAGCAACAGATCCCGGAGTGCTCCCCCGGCCGCCCGCTCCCCAGGCTACGAGCTGTGAGCGTGGAATAAAGGGACACGCGGGGCGCCGGGGTGGGGAGGAGGAGGAGGAGGAGGAGGAGGAGGAGTACAACTGTAGTGAGGTGTGAAGAAAGGGCCCAAAGGAATTGTGAACCTCGAGGAATCGAGTCCCCCTGGGCCAAGGCCTCTGGAATTCCCGCACTCGCCCCCTGCCCCCGGTCTTCACTTTCCATCTCGGGTGGGAGTGGGTAGGAGACAGAAAAGATGTAGCCGCCCAGACCCGGCGCCTCCAGGCAGGAGGCTGGAGCATCCTCTAAGGGCACTTCGCAGCAGCACCAACTCCAGGGGGTCGGTGGTGTGAACCAGAGGCTCTCGGAGATAAGGGAGGGCGCAGATTAAGAGAAGGGAGGTGAGAGGGGCTAGGGGCCGAGGGGTGGATCCCCAGGCACTAGTGACACGTTCTAGAAATCGGGTCTTTTTCTCTCCATGGCTGCGCTCTGCCCCTGGCTCCCCAGATCACCAGCCCTTGGGCTGGGGCGGGCAGCACCGAGGGAGAGGACAGGAAAGGGGGGCAAGAAGACGGGAAGGCGGCCGTGCATCCATCCCGGGGAGGCAGGAAGGAGCCGGCGGGGCTGGCGCCCCTGACCCACCCCACCCCCACGGCGGCCGGCCGCCCGGAGCCCCCGGCCCAGGTAAGGGCGCGCGGGCCGCCGCGGCCGCCCCTCGCCACTCCCGCCTGCCCAGGCGGCGGGCACCGGGACTCACCACAGCGACTCGAGGTCCCATTCCTGGAGCAGGGCTAAGTCGAAGCTGTCCATGGTGGGAGGTGTCAGCGCCGCCGCCGTCGCCGCCGCCGCCGCCGAGGCTCGGGCCGCCCGCGCGCTGCAACGAAAGGCGCCGCTCAAGGTGCATCCCGGCCGAGCCGGAGCGGCCGCCGCCCGCCCGCTGCCCGCCCCCGGGTCGGGCTTCCCGGCGCCCCCCGCCCCCGACTCCCGGTCCGCCGGGCGGGCGGCAGCGGCCGGCGCACTCACCCGCTCTCCGGCTCGCGCGCAGGCACACTCAGGAGAGAGCGGCGAGCTCGCCGCGCCGCCGCCGCCGCCGCCTCGCCCCCCTCCCTCCCCGCGCCCGCCCCTCCTCCCCTCCCTCGCGGCGGCCCGGCCCGCTGCAGCCGCCGCCGCCGCCGCCGCGAAGCTCTGCGCCCGCCCGCCCGCCTCTTTCTCCTCGGGGAGGCGCGTGTGCGCGGGCGAGGCCGAGGCGCGCGCGCGCCGTGAGCCCCGCGCCGCGCCCGCCCCGCGCGCCCCTGCGCTCCCCGCGCCGCTCACCGGGGTCCCGCGGCGCTCGCAGGCCGCGCCGCCCACTCGCCCTGCGACCCCGAGGCCCGTCTGACCCGCCGCCGCCCGGGGCCTCCTGGGGCGGTCCTGCGAGCCGGGGAGAAGGGAAAGGCGGCGGTGCCGAGCGCAGCGGGATGCTGAGCCGGGCCCGGCCTGCCGCATCTTCTGCCTCTCGCCCTTGCCCGGCCCCACCCGGCCCTGCCCGGGCAGCACGCACTTCTCTGGGGGCCCAGAATTCCCCGGACCCTGCCAGGCGCTCCCGCGGGCGGAGTGCAGGCTGCAGAACTGGAGGGCGTGCTGGGAAATTCCCTGGCCGCCCCAGGCACCGGGAGAGTTAACTGAGCTGCCTGCAGCCGCGCTGTAAACAAATCGTTTAAAATATCTGGAGTCAGTAAGTTAAGTGAAAGGGAGGAAACCTCTTCTGACAGGACCTGCAGTTTGGCCTACAGCGGGGGTCCCAGCATCCTCCAGCTGGCCGTCCCTGGAAACTAACCTTCTTTCTTTTTATTTCTTACTGGGAGAGGGGACAGGCCTCTGGGTGTAGACTGTTAACTTCTCGCCCCATCTCCTGTCTGGAGAGTGGCATATTGTCAGCTGGAAGGATGACAGAGTATCCTTGTGGCTGCTAAAAATCAGGTCCTTTTTGTTATGACTTCCTTGATTGTTAAGAACAGTCCTCCCCCCTTCCCTTACTTTTACAAATGTGCTGAGAAGCCCGTGCCTAGATCAGGACCATGGCCCTGTTTTTCCACCACAGCTGGCCGAAACCAGAACCCTCCCTCAGTTGCCTGACTTTCCTGTCCTCTTGGCCACAGCTCTGGGAGCCTCACTGAGGATTCCAGAGAATTCCTGGAGAGAACAGTACAGAGCAGTGTGGTTATACTCCATCACTTGCACCAAACCCCCAATTCCCTGTGGTTCCGGAGGCCTTTCCCATACTCTCCCCTTTGTTCATTCTCAACAAGGACCACTGACTGGAGCCACCAGAAATCTAGACCCTTGGAGAGAAGTCACAGGATCCCTCCATCAGTCCTCCTCACCTCCCTGACCTCTGAATGAGGATTAACCAACTAAGTCTGGACAACATGTGGAAGAAGAAAAGACCAATAAGAATTCTTACCTATCTGGGATGGATTACAAAATGTTCAGCCCCCTTGTCTTCCCCCAGCTCTGAGATAGTCCTTCCTTTATTAGCATCCACAACTAATGTGCAAAATGCAAAACAATTAAGATAGAGTGAGTATCAACATAGTTTGAGAAAATGGAATTTTTATTTTACAAGCCGACAACTCTCAGCCCCTAAAATCCTCCCTCATTAGTTGAAGGTAGTAACATGGCTACAAAAGAACAAAGAGAATGTGAATAGGGGAGAAAGTACAGGTGTGAAGGGCTAACTTCCCAAATCCCAATCTACAGTGCATTTGAAGAGAAGAAAAAAAAAAATCTGTCTTCCTAATATCTCCTTAGCATAAGCCTTGTTGGAAATGTTTGCTCTGGCAAAAGTGAGATGCCTGAGACATCCAGACAGCATTCCCAGGAACAAAGGAAGGGGGTGGAGGGTGGAGGAGAGTGAGAACAGCCCCTCTCTGGAAGAACTGCAAGTTCCCCTGCCTGAACAAGAAATGCATCCTGTCCCTGTGCTCAGGGCTGCAGCCTGGAAGCTTCTCCAGAAAGGAGACCTCCCACCCCTCACAGAGATCTGGCTTTCCTTCCCTTCCCACCACATCTGTTTATACAAAGAGGGGCTGCTGGAGAACAAACAGAACCATGTTTACTGGGAGTCCCATCCTGGGCTTGAAGCTTAAGATACAGATTGGCCCTCACCACCACAGAGACTGATGATAAATAGATGGTCCCAGAAAAGGAAAGAGAGAAAGCGCTGGGGGGTATAGAGCTGGTGGAGTGGTTTACTCAAAAAAAGGCCTCTCCTCAAAAGTCACATAGTAATGGGTAGATTTATATTTGCATTTAAACACAGTGCCTCATGTTAATACATGAATGTACTTTGAGCCCAAAGCAATTTCAGTGTGGGTATTTATCTTTCTTCAGGAATAGCCCTTATTTTCTGTTTGGGGCCTGTAACATAGAGGAAGTTATGTTAATACATTTATTTCTAGTGTATGTTTTTGTGTATAGTGTCCAGTTGGAGAATATGGTCTTTTTTTTTTAATGTTTATTATTTTTGAGAGAGAGAGAGCACAAGCAGGGGAGGGGCAGAGAGAGAGGGAGATACAGAATCTGAAGCAGGCTCCAGGCTCTGAGCTGTCAGCACAGAGCCTGATGCGGGCTCCAACTCACAAGCTGTGAGATCATGACCTGAGACTAAGTCAGACGTCCAACAGACGGAGCCATCCAGGCACCCCGAGAATATGGTCTTTTGAAGAAACCCAAATCATACCTGTAGGTAGCATTTTTACTAAGTTGTCATAGAAATAAATTAATAGCACTTGCAAGTAAGATGTAGAGCAGTTAATGAGAACCTTTATAGGGTGATCTTTTTATTATTTTTATTTACCTGGTGGATTAAGATGTTCCCATTATCTTCTAGACTCTAGATACACATACCAAAACAAGTGCTCAATCTAGCTGTCAAAACTTTAAATCCTTAATAAGAAGCAAAAAAAAGTTTGGACTTCCTGGGATTAGAATGCCAGAACTAAAAGGGAGGTTTGGGGGGCTTTGTTTTTGTTTTGTTTTGCAAAGGAGTAAGAGACTCCCTAAATTAAAAATAAGAACTGGTGTTTCCTATAAAGCAGATGTAGCTTCCATGCATACTAAAGACCTTCAGACTTGAGGGACTCCCTCCCCCCTTCCCTGGATAGATGCAGATAACACTACAGAGAGCTGAATGAAACCACCCAGCTCTGAAGAGCCGCTGGGGGAGTTAGCTAAAGGAGGAGCTATTGGCTCCCTGAGTCAGGGTTGGCTTTTTTGTAAGCTAGATCTATGAACAGAAAGGACTGAGAAATGAACCCTGATCAGTCTTGAGGCAGGCCTACGAGTGCACCCAGCAAGGACCCCACTCACATTCCACCAACCTAGAACTGAAAGCCTCCAAAACGGACCCAGAAGCAAATCTGTGGCGTCTAACAAAGATCTCTCTTTGGGTACAAATTGAGAGAAGAGAAACTTTGCATGGCTATGTTAATTCATGTCTGGTTCTGAAGATGTGGCTATGACTCAGAAGGTCACGATTGCGAGTGACCAGGTGGAAATTTTCCTTGTATAATCCCCACCCTTCCCCCAGAAAATTATGCCTGGCTAAAAGCCAGCCGTGCAGGTGTTCCTGTTGGAAGGTCAGGGGAGCCCCCAACCCACCTCCTGCAGCATTGCTTGTCACTGTCACTGTACCTTCTCTCCAGTTCCAGCTAGGCTGCAGACGCATCACAGTCTGCTTCTCCTTCCAGAGGCTTCTTGAGTGTTTGTAACTGTATCTAGGGATCGCAGGATAAGCCCCCTAGGCTTTCTGCTTGCAAATTACATGCTAATATGTTGAGCCCCAGGACAGCTTGGGTTTTAATCCACTAGGAGTTCTAGTGCCTTTCCCTCTGTACTGGTATCTCAGAGTGGTTCTAACCTAGGATCTGAGGTGCCTTTCTTTTTCTATTTTTCTCATCGTTCACCAGGTCCTGAGCAGATGGTGTGGCTGTGCTGGCTGTCATCACTCCTCCTATGTTTCCATGGAAACATGGGGCATAGGGACCATCTCTGCCTTGGGCTCTCTGACAGTATCCTCTGGCAGAGAACTTCAGCACTCTGGCCCCTCCCCCTTGCCTGCTCACACCCTGGAGAGTTTGAGAAGGACTTGTGGCCCTAGTAGCCAGGGTTATTTCAGAGATTATCTAAGGACATGCTTCCCACAAGTGGTTGTGAACTGGCTGCAAAATGGAGGGGGAGGGGAAGGGGTGCCAATACCCTAGTTGCGTGGCACTTGTGTTGCAATGGTGGCAATATTTGGATTATCTGTCCCCTCAGCCGGATTCTATAATGACTGATTATTGCCCACATGTCAAAAGAGAAGCTCCTAAGTTTGCATCTGCTCATCAGGCAAGAGATACTTAATGAGTATAAGTATGTTACTAACATTCTACCTCCTCCAAGTGCATTCCATATATGTGTGTGTGCATATATATATATATATATATACTTTTTTTTTTTTTTTTACAAAACCAGGTTTTCCCTAAGGAATGTACGTACCTTCCTCAAACTTTCCAACATCCTCCTGCCTACATAATTCACTTATATAGCCACTGAGACATTAATTAGATTCAGAAGCCCATGGAAACAGCAGAGTTGGGCAGGGTCAGAGGCCAGACAGGGCAGAGAAAAGAGCGGGGAAAATGACCCCTTGGGAGAGGGGTAAGGAAGCAGAGGGAAATTTTTCATGCCACTCAAGTACCAAACAAGACAAAGATAATTTCAAAATGTGGTCAACTACCATAACATTGTTTAGAGAATTAAAGTATTGTCCAATTAAAGAGATCTTTAAGAAAAAGCTGATTTGGTGTAAGAATTCCATGCAAACGTCTTTAGTGTTAGTTGCTTCTTATATAGCTGATACAAAAGACTAGTTAGTGTGTGAAGCTGACCACGTTTTAAAAAAGAAAAGAGACAAAGCAGGCATATCTACTGAAAATTAAAATACTGGCAGAAAAGGCATAGGATAGTCATAAAAGTAGATCAGAAAAGTATTTCTCATCACAGATCATGTATTTTGTGCCATCCTGACCTACTTGGGGGATAATCCCATTATTTGTGATAGGAGAATCCCTTGGTGCTGGTAACAAGGACCAACCATCCTGACCTAAAATTAATATCCCCACTGGCTCTTTGTTGTGCTTCTGCAAGGTGTGCAATGGCCATCGTGCAAGATTCAAAGACTCTTAATCTGTTGAGAAGAGAAGATGACTAATCGTAATGATAGCAAACATTTGTATATTATAATATTTCTATATTATAACTGAGTACTGTTCTAAGTGGCAACTCCATTTATTCCTCCTAAAACCACATGAGGTGTGTTACCATTGCTTTTATTTCACAGGGGAGTAAACTTAAGAAGCAGATAAGCATCACAAACCAGAGCATAAAAGAGAGGGGATTAGATTTAAGCAGGCACAACACTATACCACTATACTATACTAACTTCTATAGTATACACTAACTTCTATACTTATATACTTATATATACTTCTATACTAACTTCTATAGTATACACTATACTAACTTCTGCCTTAATTGTCTATAGCATTGAAGTATTCCCATGCCTGTAGGTGCTTAAATAATAAATGTAATACAAATCTACTCAGAAGGTGAGAGCACTCTACCTCTCCCCATGCAATATTCCTTCCCCTAGTTTTTGACCTCTGAGTTTTGCCGTACCACACCTGGAGTAAGACACGCATCCTCTCATGTCTCAGTGCGCTCCTTTGCCATGTGAGAGGCTGAGTTGGACATTTTTTGTCTTTGTCATTTTTTGTCTCTGACAGCTCTAAAATGTTAGAATTCTGTTTTCAGTGGTGCCTCCTGAGCACTGTCAGACAGGAATCCCTGGAGTACATCAGGAAAGCCATAAATCTTTTTTGTTTAAAGGTAGGACCTCCTCCTTGGCTTAAACAAATCTCAAGGTGTTGGTCTGTTCCAAACAGGAGTGCTTGCTGTTCTGTTAACAGACAGCAAGACCAGCATGTCCAAGAGGAAGAGACTTGGTTTAGGTCTGGGGGGAAATGTGAGAAAGAACTCATAACATGACTTTAGGTGCCAGACTCTTTTCTCTATAGCACCAGAAAGTATTCAAGCATGGGGCTGATTGTCCCCATGAAGACCCTGGAGGACACTGAGGTTGCAAATGGACCAACTATGGCTCACAGCCTGAAGACAGAAAAATTTCAAAATTATGTGTTGATGGGTTAAATATTGACATGCGCAAAGGGCAGCAGTATAAGATCCTCACAAGGACTTTCAGGTAGCGGCATCTCCAGTAGCTCAAAAGTCTAGCAAAGGTCCTCCATCCAGAAAAAACGAAATAGAGAGCAGAGTCTACCTCATCAGGATACAGACAATGGTTGCCTCTCCAGTATGTATCCTCCTCTTATTTACTAACAAAACCTAAGTTTGGTTTGGGGAAGTACTAAGCCCAACTGAAAGAACTATATTTTCTTGGCTCTACTACAGCAAGAACTAAGCATATAACAGTTTGGGCCAATGAGACATAAGTTCAAGTTCACTGGAATTTCTTAGAAAGTTTTGCTTTCCTGAAATAGGCACCATTTCTTCCTCTAGGTCACTTGCTTCTTGTCTAGAATGTACTTGAAGGCCTGAGGCGGAGCAGCCATCCTGAACATAAAGGGCAACAACCACAAACTAGAGTTGGCAGATCTGAAGTTAAAAGGAGGTTACACCCTTGATGGTTTCTTCACACAGTTATACCATCTTTGAACCACCTACCTGTCTCTGGACTTTTGGGGACAAAGTAAGACTCTCTGGCTGAGCCACTGTAGTCATTTTATTTTATCATTATAGCTAACTGATGGAGAAGTTATGGTCTCTCCAGTGTGCCCAACACTCTGCCCATAAATTCAGGTCTTCCAGATGTCTCATACTATGTGCCTCAGCAGGGACAGCACTTCAAGAGGATGAACTGCGATTTGGAGAAGGCTACATGTGCCTTCTTAAGTATAATCTTGCCAGAATCTTCTGGGTTCACTCCAAGTGTAAGAAACTATGCTCAATTGTCTGAAGATCGATTAATCTGGCTTCAGCATTTTTTTTAATATTCCATACTAATGATTGTTTCTTTATTTTCATGTTATTTATTAACTTAGTTAAGTTACTGTTACATCCTCACAGGGATACTAGAAAATCTCATTTCTGGAAAACAGTGTATGAATAACAATACTCAGCCTTTCTTGTGTCCTTGTCACATACATAAAAATATGCATGCTTCAGACTCAGTCATTGTTTCTACCAATAAACTAATTACCACTGTATGAGGCTGATTTACTTCAGAAGGAGTTTAGCAAAACAACTAATTAAGTACAGTATTTTGAAATATAAACTGCATTACAAGGTTACAACCCCATAATAAAATTGCAGAAGCTTGAAATTTGGAAGAAACCATAGAGGCTCTCTCTAGCCAACCTTCTACCCCATGCAGGAATTCCTTCCAGATCAGCCCTGGTATGTTCAGCCTACACATGAACATTTCTAATGATAGGTAACTCACTCTCTTGAAAGGCTTTCTATTCCATTTTAAAAGAGCTCAGCTCTGATGGGAGCAACATTCTTCCTTATATTTATGAATCCCAAATTGATTTCCCCGTAACTTTCTAGCACATTACTAACTTGCAGTAAGTACTCAATTAGAGCTCAGATTCACTGAATTCCTTCTCTTGGTGCTCCATATGCTGAGACTTGCGGGCTCACATAATTTTTTTGGCACCTTTGCAACAGGGAGTTCCCTATCCAGTTGGGAATACTGTACAGAGAAGGAGAGCCAGTCTCTTAAAAGCAGCACGTGGACAGGGGAATGAGAAAAACCCCACCTTCTTCCAACCGATCATCAGTTTCCTGGAAAAAGGGAGCTTCAAAAAGAACTTGAACTGGCCACAAGAAGGAAAATGCCTGTCACAAGACAGGGGGGCAGGAAACTCCTCAAAAGAAAGATACCTCCCTGCTGGGTCTCAAAGAAGAAGTTGCACTTTGGGAGGTAGAAAATGGGAGCCCAAGATCATAGGAGGAAGATGACAGTGAGGACAGGAAGGAGCCCTGATTAAAGCTATGAGTCTAAGGGTCAGGCTCACCCTTAAATAAAGACAGCAGCTCCTTCAAGGGATGGTTCCCACTGCTTTTCCAAAGCTCCAACTCTTCCTGTGATGCTTATTATAATTCTATATACTTAGCACAGACAGTTACATTTTTATGAATGTAGCATTACTTTCTGTCACTCTCTAGACAACAATATGAGGTTTATTGCAACATAAAGGGAGATTCATCCTCTTGGTCCTGAGTGAGCATCAGCCCAGATCCCCATGCTGTCATCCCTATCATCCTCCTCTAAAGAATACAACCCCAAGTCAAGGATGAAGTCACTGGGGATACTTACCCAAGCCCAGGCCTTGGGCTCAGGCTCCATGGTCACATAAGTCCTTTCAGATATTTATTTACTGAACAAAATTATTGAATACCTAGTACATGCCAATCAGTGGGTTAAGAAATAAGAAAAGAGGGGGAGAAGTTAAAAAAAGTTGCAAAGCCCACAGTCTAGACAATAATGCACATACACCTTCATTCACTTACTCATTCTTGAATTGAACAAATATTTATTGAGCCAGTTACGTGCTCAGAACTATGCTAGGCACTCAGGTTGCCACCCTAAGTGAAACAGACATGGTCTCACTGATTATCTTATAACATTGATTAGTGCTATGATGAGAGAAGTTCAGGTACTCAGGAAGAACTTTCTAGAAAGAATGACTGAGTTGTATTCCAAGTCCTGAATGGGCTTCTCCAGAATAAGGTGGGTGGGAAAGGATGAAAGAGAAGAACAACCTCTGTATGCCATTCTGTGTTACCTGCTATGACAGAGGTGTGTCTTCAAAGCTACAGAACAAGAGCAGATGAGTGACAACTTCTGCCTGAGGCACTCTTAACGGGCTTAATACAGAAAAGAACATGTAGGTTGGATCTAAAAGAATGAAAGCCGAAGTAGGGTAGGTGGTAGTGATGGAAGAGCATTCCAGACAGAAGGAAAAGCACACAACTGAGCACAAAGACAAAAAGCATGTCATTTTCCAATGACAGAGAACGTTCTGTGTGGTCAAAGCCTTGCCTTGGGATGGGGGGTTTTGGCAATCAGTGGGTCATGTTCATTTGGGAGCAGAAGCAGAATGAAGGGAGAAGGGAAAAGGGAAAAGGAGGCAAGGACAGGGCAAGAGACTGGAGCCAGGTGGTAAAAAAAAAAAAAAAAAAAAAAAAACCTGTTTTGCCGTTGTGAAAACATCTTAAGTGAGCAGGAAACGAACATCAGAGATTCAGTAAAGCAGCAAGTGAACAGCAGCTGCCAAACCCAGGGGGACAACTAAGAGCTGAAAAGAGGAAATGGTTTCTGAGAAACCAGAGAAAGTATTTCACAAAGCACTCAGCCCAGAGGTTTTTCTTTTTTGTTGTTGTAAACTCAAGCAACACTATAAACCCTTTCCCTCAGCACAGGGCTGACCACATCATTTGCAGAGCCCAGAGCAAAATGAAAATGTTGAGCCCCTTGTGCATAAATTAGTAAGAATTTCAAATAATGACAAGCACAGGACCCTTCTAAGTGTGGGGTCCTGTGTGGCTGTCTGGGTCACATTCATGAAGCTGGGGCTGCCAAAGTACTTTTATGCTATGAGGCACCTTTTCACTAATTGGGTAGGTAGATGCTGGCTCCTTGAGGCCTGTTGCAAGACTGGCTGAGCAGCACATCTAGAGCCCAGCATTTGCACTCATTCAGTCTGCACCGTGCTAGTCTTCAGCACTTGAGTTCATTCCAAAATGAAAAGGTTCTTTTTCTTTTTGTCCTGATAGTATTGAAAATATACACAAAAGAAGATAATGCAAGCCATGCACAGCTGTATGTGGCAGGGGAAAACATTAAACTAGAAGTACTTTCATTCTTTCTCTCCCCTTTATGACAGTAAGTCCTCAAAAAAACTTTTGTTTGCTAAGCTAGGTGATGATAGAGATGTAGGAGAAGGAAACAGGGAAGGGGAAAATTTTTATGCAAAATAAAACAAAAAATAACAGGAGTACAGGAAGAAAAGAATAACTCAGCTAGAAGAGAAAGGGAAAGGAGTAGAAATTTGGGGAAAGAGAAATATCTAAATGGGATTTCAGAAAGTTTTGGAATATGATGTAATTGCATTCTCCAGCATCCTAATGAGCCTTAAATAAGTAAAAAAAAAAAAAAAAAAAAAAAAAAAAAGCAAAAACTGCATTGTTCATTGAAATTTAGGAGAGAGAGAGAGAGAGAGAGAGAGGTGTGAGTGAGTGTGTGTGTGTGTGTGTGTGTGTATGTGTTGGGGGAGGTGGTTTTCACACAGCTGCAGATTAGAATTACCTGGGGGAAAATTCCAATGGCCTGTCCCATCCCAAGACAGTGTGAAGATTAACTGGTGTGAAGTAGTCGGGAGAGTCCCTGACTCAGGGGAAGCTATCACACAACTGGTCAGGATAAGGTGTCTCTTTTGGCTCTAGTCCAGGTCTTTTTCTCTAGCGACCCTCTCATTTCCATTGGTCCATTTGTCTTTCCTTGGGTCAGATCCGCACTTTAACTACTATTGCTTTATAAAAGACTCTGATGGCTGATAGAGCCAGTTACTCCCACCTTGTTCTTCTTTAGGATAATCTTCAGGGTGTGTGGTTGGCATAGTTGGAAGAGCATGAGGCTCTTGATCTTGGGGTCATGAGTTTGAGCCCCACACTGGGTGTAGAGATTACCTAAATAAATAAAAACTTAAAAAAGATAATCTTCTATTCCTAGCCCTTTGTTTTTCAGTAATATTTTGGAATCAGCTTGTCAGGTTACACACAAACACACACACACACACACACACATTCACACTCACCCACAGAAAAAAAACATATTAGCATTTTGACAGAAATACTTTTGAATATGTAGATCAGTTTGGGGAGAACTAATATTCCAACAATGTTTCATCTTCTATATCTGAACATGCTATGTCCCTCTGTTTATTTAGATTTCCCTTTACTTACATTAATTTTTCACATCCTTCTGTAGAGATCATGCATGTCACTTGTTAGGCTTTTATTTTCTCTAAATGTCTGGTTAAGCTAATTTATTCATTCTAATAATTTTTCTGTAGTTTTATTATTTCCAATGTAGTTTTATTATTTCCAATGTACACAATAATTCAACAATATCATCATGTGAATGATGGCTGTTTTCTTCCCCTCTCTGCAATCCTGACACCTTAACTTATCAGCTAGAACTTTACATACAATGTTGAGTAGAAGAAGTAATGATGGGCACTCTTGTCCTATTCTGGTTTCAAAACTCAGGATTCTTTGTAGACCTTTCATTAGATTAAGGAATTTGCTTTCTGCTCCTAATTAGTTAACTTCATAGATACTTTTTGTTTGTTTATTTGTTTATTGAAATCATGAATTGATGCTGCATTTTATTTTTGTAAGTTTATTTATTTTGAGAGAGAGAGAGAGAGAATATGGGAGGGGCAGAGAAAGAGGAGTAGAGAGAGAATCCCAAGCAGGTTCTGTATTGTCAGTGCCCACCCCGAAGCAGGGCTTGAACTCATGAACCGTGAGATCATGACCTGAGCAGAAAACAAAAGTTGGATGCTTAATTAATTGAACCACCCAGGCACCCCTAATTGTTCATGTTTTCTAATTACGTTGTTGAAAGCTATTTATCCTTACTGATATTTTGTCTGTTTTCATTTCTAAGAGATATGTTAACGTTTTCCACTATAATTAGGAATTTATGTATTCTTCTAATCCCATTTTGCACTATATATTTTGAGGTCATGTTATTAGGTACGTAAAAATTTAGAATAGTTATATTATACTGGTAAATGAACCTTGTTAAAAAGATGGCATGTTCCCCTTAATCTCTAATGATGATTTTTGCTTTTAAATCTACTTTGCCTAGGGCGCCTGGGTGGCGCAGTCGGTTAAGCGTCCGACTTCAGCCAGGTCACGATCTCGCGGTCCGTGAGTTCGAGCCCCGCGTCAGGCTCTGGGCTGATGGCTCGGAGCCTGGAGCCTGTTTCCCATTCTGTGTCTCCCTCTCTCTCCGCCCCTCCCCCGTTCATGCTCTGTCTCTCTCTGTCCCAAAAATAAATAAAAAACGTTGAAAAAAAATTAAAAAAAAAATCTACTTTGCCTAATATAAATATAACTGCATTTAGTTTCCGTGAGTTAGTGTTTCTATAGAAAAAATATTTTTCCACTCTACCATTTTTAATCTTTCTTTATGTTTAAATGAATCTCTTGTAAATAGCATGTAGCTGTTTTTTTCTTTTTTTTGTTTTCAGCACAGTTTGACAAAATTTGATTTTTTGGATTTTTAATACATTTACATTTAATATAATTACATTTGTATTGAAGTTTAAATCTACTATCTGGCAAGAAGCTTTCTAATTGTTTTGATTGTTCTGTTTCTTTTACTTTTTTGTATTATCTTCATTTGAATTATTTGAATACATTTTTATTATTCTTTTTTCTTCTCTATTAGTTTAGAAGTTATGTTTTTCTTTTTTTAGTATTCTTTAATGCTTGCATTTGATAGCAAAATATGCATCTTTGATTTATTAAAGTCTAATATTTGTTTTTATCTTCATCCATGAAAATACAAGTATCTTAGAACACTTTAAGTCTATTTAGCCCTCTCCTAACTTTTGTAACATTGTTATCATATATTTAGTTCTGTTTTACATACTCCAAAACATTATTATCTTAACACTGAATTTTTATTAGCATTATGCTTGTCCTTCATTCCTTCTTGCACCTAATGATCCACTTAGGATCATTTTCTTGTTTAAAGAATATCCCTTGGTCTTTATTGTGTTTCTACCAGTGATAAATGCTCTCAGTTTATTTTGTCTGAAAATATCTATTCTACCTATATTATAATTATTATTATTATTTTGAGTTTTTCAACTTCGCTGAGGTTTAATTGACAAAAAATTTTAAGATATTTCAAGTGTACAACATGATGACGTGATATACATATACATTGTTAAAGCATTTCCCCCATTGAGTTAATTAACATATCTATCATCTCACATATTTACCTTTTTGTGTGTGCCTATGAGAATGTCTAAAATCTACTCTCAGCAAATATCAATTATATAACAGTGTTATCAACAATATTTACCATGTTATACATCAAATCATCTGACCTTATTCCTCTTATAACTGAAAGTTTGTATGCTTTTACCAAACTCCTCCTCTTTCCCCTACTTCCTAAACCCAGGGAACTACTTTTCTATTACCCATTTCTATGGAGTTTTTTGTTTATTTTCTACATATAAGTGACATCAAGCACTATTTGTCTTTATCTTATTTCACTTAGCATATGCCTGTCATGTTTACCTATTTTACTACAAATGACAGAATTTCCTTCTTTTTTTAGTATTTATTTTTGAGAGAGAGAGAGTGAGCAGGGGAGGGGCAGAGTGAGGGAGAGAGAATCCAAGCAGACTCTGTGCTGTCAGTGCAGGGCATGAACTCATGAACTGAGATCATAATCTGAGTTGAAATCAAGAATTGGACACTTAACTGACTGAGCCACCCTGTCAGGCACCCTGAATTTCCTTCTTTTTTAAGTCTGAATAATATTCCATTGTATGCATATATCACATTTTCTTGATCCATTCATCTTTTGGTAGACATGATTGTTTTCATACCTTGGCTGTTGTGAATAATATGGGAATACAGATATCTCTTTGAGATAATGGTTTCATTTCCTTTGGATATATAGCCAGAAATGGGATTGCTGGATCATATGGTAGTTCTACTTTTAATTTCTGAAGACCTCCATACTGTTTTCCATAATGGATAATACCAGTTTATATTCCCACCAACAGCTTATAGGATCCCTATTCTACCTATCTTTACGAGCATTTGTTATCTCTTGTCTTTTTGATAACAGCCATCCTATGGAGTTGTATGAGTTCTTTCTCTTTTTTGGATATGCTCTTATTGGAAATATGGTTTGCAAATATTTTCTTACCTTTGAAATATTGCCTTTCCGTTTTGATGATAGGTTTCTTTGTTGAGCAAAAGCTTTTTAGTTTGATGTGGTCCCACTTGTTCATTTTTGCTTTTGTTGCTTTTGCTTTTGGTGCCAAATCCAAAAAATCATTGTCAAAAAGTGCACTCTCTATGTTTTATTCTAGGAGTTTTACAGTTTCAGATCTTATGTTCATGTTTTTAATAAATTTTGAGCTGATTTTTGCATATGGTGTAAGATAAGGGTCCAGTTTCATTCTTTTGAAATGGCTATCCAGTTTTCCCAATACCATTTATTAAAGAGACTATCTTTTCCCCATTATATATTCTTGGCTCTTTTGTCAAAAATTAAATGACTACATGCGTGGGTTTATTTCTGGGCTCTCTATTCTACTCTATTGATCTATGTGTCTGTGTTTATACCAATACCATTGTTTTGATAACTAAAACTTTGTAATATAGTTGAAATCAGCAAGTGTGATGCTTCTAACTTTGTTCTTTCTCAAGATTGCTCTGGCTATTTGGGGTCTTTTGTGGTTACATACAAATTTTAGGACTGTTTTTTCTATGTCTATGAAAAATATCATTGGAATTCTTATAGATATTGTGTTGAATCTACAGAACCCTTTAAATACTATGAACATTTTAACAGTATTAATTCTGCCAGTCCATGAGCACAAAATCTTTCCACTTATTAGTGTCTACTTCAATTTATCTCATCAGTGTTATGTGCTTTTTCAGTGTACAGATTTTTCATCTCTTTGGTTAAATTTATTCACAAGTATTGCAGTTTTTTTTTTGTTTTGTTTTGTTTTTTTTTTTTTTACAAAATCTAAGAAGATTAGTTAATGAAGGTTATGGAACACAACAAAATTATTAAAGAAACTCCCAACAAAACTATGATAAACTATATACTGGTGTTCCTAATAATTCTCTAAAGCATACACAGATACTAATTACCAATCATTGACTAACTTGTAATCTTTCCACATTAGCATCATTTATTTTTCATACTTCAGTCACTAAACAAATATTTATTAAGTGTCTACAATGTGATATTTTATTCTTTTGATGCTACTGTAAATAGGATTGCTTTTTTTTTTAAATGTTTTTATTTATTTTTTAGAAAGAGAGAGACAGAGTGCAAGCAGGGAAGGGCAGAGAGAGGGAAACACAGAATCTGAAGCAGGCTCCAGGATCTGAGTTGTCAGCCCAGAGCCTGATGTGGGGCTCAAACCCATGAACCATGAGATCATGACCTGAGCCGAAGTTGGACACTTAACCAACTGAGCCACCCAGGCAGTCCAGAATTGTTTTCTTAATCTCTCTATCTGATAGACTATTGTAAGTGTACAGAAACATAACTGATTTTGTATGTTAATTTTGTATCCTGCAACTTTACTAAATTCATTATTAGTTATAACAGTTTTTTGGTGGAGTCTTTAAGATTTTCTACATATAAGATCATGTCATCTGCAAACAGAAATGATTTTACATCTTTTTTAATTTGTATGCCTTTCTTTCTTTTTCTTGCCTAACTGTTGTGGCCAGCACTTCTCGAAAAGTGGTGAGAGTGGGCATCCTTGTCTTCTTCTTGATGTTAGAGGAAAAACTTTCAGCATTTCACCATTGTGATGCTATGGGCTTCTCATATATGGCCTTTATTATTTTGAGGTACATTCCCACTATAACCAGTTTGTTGAGAGTTTTTATCATGAAAAGGTGTTGGATTTTGTCAAATGATTTTTTTACATCTATTGGGATAATGATATGATTTTTATCCTTCATGTTATTAATATGGTTATCACACTGATTTGTGACTTGCATCCTGGGAATAAATTCTCACTTGACCATGGTATGATCTCGTTAGTGTGCCTGCATTTGGTTTGCTAACATTTTGTTGAGAATTTTTGAATCTGTGCTCATCAGGGATATTGGTCTATAATTTTCTTGTAGTGTCCTCGTCTGGCTTTGGTATCAGCATAATGCTGGCCTCATAAAATGAGTTTAAAAGTGTTCCTTCCTCTTCTATTTTTTGGAAGAATTTGAGAAGGATTGGTATTAAATCTTCAAGTGTTTGGTATAATCCACCAGTGAAGACTGAGCTAGTTTTTCTTCATTGGGAGATTTTTGATTACTAGCAATTCGTCTATTCAGATCTTCTATTTATTCATGATTCAATCTTGTTAGGTTGTACATTTCTAGGAATTTGTACATTTCTTCAACGTTATCTAATTTGTTGGCATATAATTGTACATATGTCTCTTACAATCATTTGTATTAAATGGTATTCATTATAATGTTTCCGGTTTCCTTTATAGTTTATTTGAGTCCTCTCTCTTTTTCTTGGTAAGTCTAGCTAAAGGTTTGTCTGTTTTGCTTATCTTTTAAAAAAACACAGTTCTTACTTTCGTCATTCTTTTCTATTCTCTTTTTGGTCTCCATCATTTATTGCCATTCTTTGTTATTTCTGTCATTCTACTGACTTTGGGCTCTATTTGTTTTCCTTTTACTAGTTCCTTGTGGTATAAAGTTAGGTTGTTTATTTGAGATCTTTCATCTTCTCAGTGTATTTTTCTCAATTGCTGCATCTCATCAGTTTTGGTATGTTGTATTTCAATTTTATTTGCCTCCAGATATCTTTTAATTTCCCTTTTTATTTCTTCTTTGACCCACTGGTTGTTTTGTAGTATGTGTTACTCTCCACATATATGTGAATTTTCCAGCTTTCTTCTTGTTTTGATTGATTTCTAGTTTCATACCATTGGGGTTGGAAAAGATCCTTGGTACTTCCAGTCTCCTTAAATTTATTTAAGACTTGTTTTGTGGCTTCACAATTGATCTATCCTGGGGAATGTTCCAAGTGTACTTGAGAAAAATATATATTCTGTTGCTGTTTGATAAAATGTTCTATAAATGTCTGTTAGGTCCACCCGATCCAATGTGTAACTTCAATCAGATTTTTCCATATTGATTTTCTGTCCCGATGATTTATCCATTGTTGAAAGAGTAGTATTGAAGTCTTGTGCTATTATTATATTGTTTTTCCTCCTTTAAAATCTACCAATATTTGTTTTATATACTTAGATGTTTCTATGTTGGGTACATAAATATTCACTGTTACATCATCCTGATGAGTCAACCCCTCTATCATTATATAACGATCTTCCTTGTCTCTTGTCACTTTTTGGCTTAAAGTCTATTGTGTCTGACATAAGTATAGCTATCCCTATTTTCTTTTTATTTTTATTTGCATGGAATACCTTTTCTCATACCTTTATTTCAGTTCATTTAGTCCTTAAAGCTAAAGTAAGCCTCTAATAGATAGGATATAGTTGGGTCTTTTTTTGTAAATCCATTCGGCCACTGTATATCTTTTTTTCCCACTCTACATCTTTTGACTGAAGAATTTAGTTCATTTACATTTGAAGTAATTGTTGGTAAGTTTGGACTTACTCTTGCCTTTTATTAATTATTTTCTGGTTTCAAAATGTCTGTTCCTTTATTCCTTTCTTGCTCTCCATCTTTGTGACTCAATGATTTTCTGTAGTGCTATGCTTTGACTCCTTTCTCTTTATGTTTTGTGAATGTACTATAGGCTTTTGCTTTGAGGTTACCATAATGCTCACATAAAACATATTTATGCAGTCTACTTTAAGCTGATAATAGCTTCACTTTGAATGCAAACAAAAGCTCTACATTTTCAACCTCTCCTCCCCCTCATTTTACATATTTGATAACACAATTTATATCTTTTTACATTGTATATCCATTAATAAATTACTGTAGTTACAGGTATCTTTAATACTTTTGCATTTTAATCTTCAGAGTAGAGTTATAAGTGATTTACCCACCACCATTACAACATTAGAGTACTCTCAATTTAACTGTATGTTTCTTTACTAGTGAGTTTTATACTTTCTTAAGTTTTTCTGTTACTATTTAGTGCCCTTCCATTTCAGCTTCAAGAACTCCATTGAACATTTCTTGTAGTACCAATCTAGTGATGGTGAACTCCTTCAGCTTCTGTTTGCCTGAAAAACTCTTTATCTCTCCTTTAATTCTGAGGAACAACTTTGCTGGGTAGAGTATTTTTGGTTGACAGTGTTTTCCTTTCAGCACTTGAATATATCCTCCTACTTCCATCTGGCCTCCAGGATTTCTGCTGAAAAATCTGCTTATAGTTTTATGGGGGTTCCCTTGTATGTAACAAGTTGTTTTTTCTTACTGTTTTTAAGATGTTCTCCTTATCTCTAACTTTTGTCACTTTATAATGTGTTAGTGAAAAAAGATTTTTTTAATTCATTTTGTTTTGTGCTGCTTAGGTTTCCTTTATCCGGATATCTGTTTCTTTCCTCAGGCTGGGAAAGTTTTCAGCCATTATTTCTTTGACTAAACTTCCTGATCCATTCTCTTTCTGCCCTTCTTCTGAAACCTCTATAATGTGTATATATATTTTTCATGGTTTCCTATGCATCCTTTAAGCTATCTTCAATACTTTTCATTCTTTTTTCATTTTGGTCTTTTGAATTCTACTGTCTGTTTTCATGCTCTCTTATCTTTTCTTCTACATAATCTTGTTTGTTGTTGAACTCCTTTATTGATTTTTTTCAGCTCAGTTATTGTATTCTTTAGCAATGTGATTTCTGCTTGGTAATTGTTTATATTTTCTGTTTCTTTGTTGAAATTCTCACTTTGTTCATACATTGTTTTCCTGACCTCAGACAGTATCTTTTACTATTATTTTCAACTCTCTGTTGGGTAAATCACTTATCTCCATTTCAGTAAATCTACTTCTGGGGATTTGCTTAGAGTCTTAAAAAGTTGGGGTACTAAAAGTAGGGTTCAAACCTTCACTCCTTACCTTCATCTTTTGTTTGAAGAACTTTCCTCTATTAATTTTTCTTGATCTTTTATGTTGGTTTTGGTCATTAGATAAAACCACCTCTCCCAGCCTTGACAGAGTAGTCTTTTTAGAAGATCAAACTTGTCAATCAGACTGGCCTGAGCTCCTGGTTGATTTTCAAACCTTTGTAATCATCCAAGATGCTTTCTATATTCTAAGTGATTCTCTGTATTTGAGGGTGTACCAAGACCTGTCAGTGCATTAAAGGAAGAATTGTATTCAGCACCTAGATGCAGTATAATTGGATGCCAGGCCCTCAAACAGCATCTGGAATGGTGCTTCTATCAGCCACTTTTGCACAGGGCCCAGGTATATAACTGCAGTGGGGTGTCTTTGAGGCTTGTGAATGGAAGCCTAGTTGCCTATCAAAGCTGGGTGATCTGGGGAGTCATCCCTTAGGTAGCAGTGCAAAAGCTGGATGCAAATGTGAGTGTAAACTCCTTCCAGGGAGATAGATACTGGCAAGTTGGAGCATACTAGAAAGACAGAACAAAAGGGACATGTCTGCTGGTTCCTCTAGTTTCAAGAACAGATCACAGCCAGCTTCAAGATGTATGCTGAATTAGAAATATGGTCCTGAGTCAACAGCTTTCAAAGTTTGCATATAGACCCCTTCAGAGAGACTGGAAGATGGATGATTTTTCCTGCTCCTTCTGTACTGAGTCTGAGGGGGATAGCACAGTAAGTGCTTGCATGCCCATTAATAACTGCTTCTTTGTTTGCTACTGTCTTGTGGGTATCTTGAACACAAGGCCCATTGGTTTTCAGATCTAGGTGCTTTGTGGGTCCTCCTTCAAGTGGGAGTCTTAAAAAGTTGGGGTGCTAAAAGTAGGGTTCAAACCTTGACTCCTCAGGAAGAATTTGGGAATTTGGAGTTCCCTCCCAACTATATGATGCTGTGTCAGGGGTGGGGTTTATGGCAAGAGTGTGTCTCGGCATTTCCTACCATTCCAATGCGAGTATTTTCTCATTTGTCCGATTTATAGGAGGTTCTCAGATAGTTTCTGTATTTCTTTGAGAGGTAATTGCTGTGTATAACTGTACATTTGGTGGTGCCATGGGAAGAGGAAAGCAGCCTTCAATGTATCCATCATTATCTACCTCTCGATTTTACTTTTATAATTAAAGGATATTTTTGCTAAGTTTAAAATTCCAGGTTGACAGGGAATTTTCCCCAGCAATTTAAAGATATTATATCACTGTCTTCTGGCTTCTGTCATATCTATTAAAAAGTCGGTTGTCAGTTATATTGTCGCTCCTGTGTAGGTAAAGTCTTTTTCCTCTGGCTGCTTTTAAGATTTTCTTTTCAGTTTTCAGCTTTCAGAGGTTTTACTATCATGCGCATAGATGTAGTTTTTTCTTTATCCTACTTGAGGTCCATAGGGCTTCTTATCTGAGTTTGATATCTTTCACCAGTTTTGGTAAGTTCTTAGCCATTATCTCCTTAGTTACTGAGTTTGACTCATTCTCTGTTTCCTCTCCAGAGACTCCAATTTTTACACGTTAGAATTTCTGTCTTTTACTCCATCTTTTGAAAGTTTAATTCTCTTGCCTTTCTAAGGCTTCTTTCTGAATATTTTCTTCTAATAGATCTTCCAGTTAACTAATTCTTTCTTGAGCTGTATGTAAACCACTATAAAACCCATTCACTGAGTTCTTAATTTGGAATATCACTTTTTTTATTATAGAATTCCCATTTGATTCCATTTTATAGTTTCTCACCTTCTGCTAAAATTCTCAGTCTTATCTTTTTTTCAATTTAGATGCTGTAAACATAGTTATCTTAAAATTTGTGTCTCATGACTCCTTTATCTGGAGCCCTTATGAGTGTATTTACATGGTGTATTTTTTCTACTGAAAACACTTCATTCATATTGTCTTACCTTCTTACATCCAGTTATTCTCTTAAATTATATGGTGGACATTGCATTTTCAAAATGATTTTCAGAAATAATTTGAGGATTACAATAATGTTATCTTTCTCCAGAGAAAGATATCCATTTCTGCCAGGTTCATAGAAGCATTAGCAATTAAGGAATATCTTTGTATAGTTTCATGAGTTGAGGGGAATTAATTTTGAAGATCCTTTAGGGGCATGTCTACTTTCAAGTCTCCATTTCTTTTAGGGTACACTCTTCATGATTCCAATCCAAATGATGGGAATTCGCTATGCTGTTTTTTCTTGTGGATACTGACTTCATTATTATCACTTGAGCCCCAGAAGGCTGTCAACATCTTGTGTTAGCCTCTCAACGATTGCCTCCAAAATTGAATTTGGCCTCCAGGGAAAAGTGACCCTAAACACCACACTCACTTTCTTTAATCTCTTTTTTCTTCTGGAGGTTGGCTCTGCAATTGTTCACTCAATTTGTATATCTCTAATGCCTTTATATCATAATTATTTTAAAACTTTTTTGATAAATTGAATAGATGTGTATGTGCTATGAAAAACAAAGTTTTATTTGGATTTGGGTAATTTGCTTGGACAATGACCTTCATAGGATAGATGTAAGCTACCCTGTGTATTGGTTAAGAGCACAGGATTTGGGGCCAGCAAATCTGGTTCAAATCCTTGTTTTGCTTCTATTAGCAGTATGGTTTTTGGCAGTTTACTTAAACTTTCTGATTCCCACTTCTCTCACTGGTAAAATGTGAATGATGATTATAGATTCTTTGTTGACAAATAAATAGAATAATATTGCAAACATATAATACAGAGTTGGCACCTAGTGTAAGCACACTCAAATGGCAACTGTTGTTATTGAATATAAACTATTTAAATATTTAATAATATCTGCCAAAGACAACTATTTTAGCTTTAAAATGATTATAATTATGATTTTTTTTCTGGTGTATTTCAGAAAAGAACTCTTAGGTCATGGCTTTGGGGTCCTGGCAATACTTGCTTTGTAATTTTCCCATACCCAAATCTTAGCAGTGTTTATGCTGTAGAATTCAGGGACCCAGTGGAATACTTCCTTGCATTCTGGGGTCAATTAAAAACTCCAATTAAGGAAAATTCTGGCTTTGCCCACATGTAGCCCTAGAGCATGCTTCCATGCATGGATGTGTAAGCCTTCATGTGTCTGAGTTTCTACAATTGCCCTAATTGTTTTTAATGTTTATACTAGCTCCTTCTTTACCCACAGGTAAGGCCAAAGGGGCACTAGCAAAAAGTCCCTATGATTACCCTCAGGGGCCGTATTGTTATGGTACTACTTTTAACCACTTGGCCCTGTTTTTATATATCTAGAGATTATCTACCCTTCAGGAGACTATCCCTGCCATTTTGCCTGTTGGGCACTTGAAAGCAGGTCCATTTAAACATCAATAACTAGGAGTCTTCATTGACGTCTTGCCGGGTAAGTCCTAACCTAGTCTTGACCTTAGAGTCAAAACCTTGTGAAAAGTCAATAAAAGTAGCAAACAATGCCATATTATTCTTGGCATACTTTGCACAACAATAAGAGAGTTTAACAATAGTTAATTATGGTTTAATAGTCGCTAACAAGTATTGAGTGTTTACAATGTAGCAGGCAATATGCATGCATGCTCTCATTTGATTCACATAACAGCCAAATGAGGTAGGCACTGTCATTACCCTGTTTTAAAGGGGAGGAACTGTGGTTTACAGGGGCAAAGTATTTAACCTTAGGCCACAAACCAGCAACGGGGTTTATGTCAGCCATTCCTATATGTATGCCCCCTGTGTAGAGTATTAGGTAGAGAAACTCAGATTCAGCTTATTATGGAAGAAGCTATTGTGACGATTTGAAGGAACACCTACCATATTAATAGGTATGTAGTTATTCTACAGAACTGCTCTGTTAGAATGGGACAGATTATGTCTTAAAGACTATCCTGCTAAGAATAAAGGCTGAGGATCTAATTAAAACAATCAGGTTAGCAAGCATCAAAACCAACCAATAAGAACATGGAGAAAAGAGTCTGGCAGCAAAGAGGTATCACCTGGTCATGTAAGTGATGATGTTTAATAAATAATCCATAAGAAGAGGCATTATCAGGTCTTGAGAAGCTCCTTAGAGAAACTTTTAATTGACAAAATGAAAGGTAACATTTTTCAAGTATAAGACTGTGAAAAGTTAACCTTCTCAGCCCAAATGGAATATGTGTTGCCACAAGAACTCTGACTGGACACATTTGGTGGGAACCATGTTACAGAATTGACCCTCATTAAGGATTCTTTAAAAAAAAATTTTTTTTAATGTTTATTTATTTTTGAGAGAGAGAGACAGAGTGTGAGCAGGGGAGGGGTAGAGAAAGAGACAGAGACCCAGAATCCGAAGAAGGCTCCAGGTTCTGAGCGGTCAGCACAGAGTCCGATGTGAGGCTTGAACCCACAAGCTGTGAGATCATGACCTGAGCTGAAGTTGGATGCTTAATCGACTGAGCCACCCAAGTACCCCCTCATTAAGGATTCTAACAGCCCAACCCAAGGCCTTCCACAGTAGTCATTTCACTTGAAGCTCTTTTATGGAGGAGAAATGAAATTATAATAAGAATAAAATGTATTAAGTTACTTAAAGTTCCTGCTGCCTTGCCTACTAAGACAAGGTTTTGGTTTTGATTTTGGTTCTGGTTATTCCCTGTGAATACTTAACCAACTAGAAGCCTGAGGTCTGAGGGTTAGGCCCACATTTACGCATATAGTTCTGGTTACCCACACTTACCTGAGTAGTGGAAATAAATCCCCCCTTTAACTTCTGGAAACAATTAAAATGTTTTCAGAACATATTGTGAGACTGAACAGTCCTACACTTTATTCCAGCCTTTTAATCTAATCTGACCAGTCTGTGTAGAAATAGATTCAAGGACTACTAATATCAAGGTTTAGGTGTGAAGGTAAAATGGTATAAAATATCTATTCCAAAGATGATGGTGATGAAGGAGGAGGGGTCATGTCAGCTACAGCAGTGGCTGCCCACAGTGAAGGTATATAAATGAATTTCCCATATATTTGCTCTGTATAGTACCAGTCAGCAATCATGGACAATGCCTGGCACACTAAATGCTCAAAGAATGCTTATTGGGTGAATACATTTAGTTAGAAAGTGCCTGAGCTGGTCAAGGCTTTGAGCTGGATCTTAAATGAGTTTGGCCAGTGACAAGAGATTAGTTCAAATCAGAAAGGCAAGCAAAGCAATTTGGATGACTCTGATGTTCTCACTCAGGCAGATGGATGGGCAGTGATGCCATAAACTAAACAAGGTGATGGATAGAGGAGGAGGCATCAAAGTAATAACAAACACATGATATTTTGTCACAAATTGGGGAAATTCACGTTCAAGAGATTGGTGCATTTTGCTGAGTGTTATGGTCTCAAATTACCTTCTCCATATTTACACGACTGGAATCCTCTTACAGCCTTTTTTAATTGGTCATTCTCTGTCATTAGAGCTTGAGTCTGTATAGTTGTCATTGTTAAGATTTTTATTTTTAAGTAATCTCTACACCCAATGTGGGGCTTGAACCCACAACCCTGAGATTAAGAATCGCGCACTCCACTTACTGAGCAGCCATGCGCCCTGAGTCTGTAGAGTTTTGATTTTGCTGTTTACCACAATGGGGCATTATTTACTAAAGGTTGAGATGGTCATAAAGAACTCTGCAAAATCAGAAATTTTATTTTAATGGTTTTATTGTCACCTCATATATTAGAATAGGCTGTTATTTTTCTTTTTCATTTCTCACTAAACCCTCATGTGTTTGTGTGTCGATATTTTATAGATGAGGAAACTGTATTAAAATACAGCATTATTCAAGAACGCAGGGGTGGGGGCGCCTGGGTGGCTCAGTCGGTTAAGCGTCCGACTTCAGCTCAGGTCACGATCTCACGGTCTGTGAGTCCGTGAGTTCGAGCCCGGTGTCGGGCTCTGGGCTGATGGCTCAGAGCCTGGAGCCTGCTTCCGATTCTGTGTCTCCCTCTCTCTCTGCCCCTCCCCTGTTCATGCTCTATCTCTCTCTGTCTCAAAAATAAATAAACGTTAAAAAAAAAATAAAAAAAAAAAAAGAACGCAGGGGTGGAGGTGATTGCGAATTAAGAGATGGTCATAATACAAAAGCAGAGAATAAAGATGAATATAATAGTGAGGTTACCCAACCCAAAGTAGTAAAAATTGAATATTACTCTGAAATGAAAAGCCACGTGGCTGGGAGAGATGGCCCAAGCATGAGTAATTGAGAACTTGTCTCTGGAAAGGAGAGGAAAGCAAAATGGCTCTTTAATAAATTAAGTCAATGTCTAACAAAATGTGTGTTTTCTAAATTAAGCATTTTCAAAAATGTGCATTTCCAAAATTGTGACTCTCCAAGAGATTCCAAATATTAGCAATGAAAGGAAAACTAACTTTACTTAACCCAAACTTGATCAAACTTATTTGACCTTGGAATGCATTCTTCATGCAACATCTAGTACCACCTCCCAGGAAGGTGTGGGAAATGTTGAGTTAGGAAAACAATGTTTAATTTCATAGTGTCTGGTATATACTAGGTGATAAATGATTATTTTTGAATTTCTAGAAGTAATTTTCTAATAACACAATCATTATCTGTTGTCAACAGTTTTTTCATAAAAGGGATTTAAAAAGAGTAAAGTAGACATGAACCTTAGAATTAGAAAGAATGTGGCTTTGTTAACATCTACTAAAAATAATTAAGGAAATTTCTACCATCTCAGGACCTGCCCAATTCAGAAATAAATTATTCCCTCCAGTTCTATAGCACATAGTTCCTCTGAAACTGTTAATTCTGCTTAGATGCCTTCTGAGTGCGAGTGAAATTTAATTATCTCATTTTCTTTAATAGCAGAGAGTAGATTAATTGTTTAAGAGAAAAAGATGGCTTGTTATATGAGTGGAAAGGTGCAGAGTCCCTGGTGTGCCACTGTAGATATGACCATCAAGGCAGAAGCTTGAACTAGATAGCACATGAAAGCAGATATTCACACCAAAGACAGAACTAATTATTCATTTAACACTAATTTTCAATTTACACAGAAATTTGTTTGGTTTTGTCAAATGAGACTATATGTGTTCATCAGGCAAACTGGGGTTCAAATTTTGGCTTTATCACTTATGAGCTATTTAAGCACAGGCAGGTCTCTGAGCTTCAGTTTCCTCTGTGTAAAATGGCATTAATATTCAGAGTATTAGACTAAAGCCTTCCTCATTTTAGCATTTAGAAGTCTTCAGGATGATTATTTCTCACCATTCTCCTACCCTAAAGCACCCTACTCCACTCTACTCACAGTTCTAAAGAAGAGAGAGTCAGCCAGAAAACAGACCTACAAACAATAAACACTTGAAGTACACAAGTCATTTCATCCTATTCCCTCAAATGGAAATGCAAAATTAAGGATTACCAGACATACAAGGAGAACTGCAGCATGAAAAAGAAAGATAGAGACAAGAACAAAAACAAACCACACACACACAACAACAACAACAATAAAAAAAAAAAAACTGACCCAGAAAGGAGGAAAAAAAGACAATTAGGGAACAGAAGACAACACAAAAAGTACTCTAATTAATTTGGTGGGGGCATTCTGGAGAAAATATAACATCCTTAAAATTGGGACAAAATGCTAAGGAAAAAAATTGGAGAATTAAAGAGAGTGCTTGCAGATTAAAAAAAATAATACTGGTTGAGAAAAAAAATTAATTACAGAAAGCCTAGAAAATAAACTCAAAGTTTCTATTCTCTTAGAATATAGGGAGAAAGAGAAAGAATTGAAAACTATGAGAGGGAAGATCAGTCTAGAAACCAGAAAATCCATCTAGGAGGTCTCACATGTGGTGTTGGAGATGAAAAAAAGTATCAAAAAATACTTGAAGAAAAAATTTCCAAAGCTGAAGGACAAAATCCTTCAGAATTAAAAGAGCTTCTGAATGCCCACAACAATTAAAGAAAAGAGAGCCATACCTAGTAACATCTTTGATGTTCAGAGTACCAAGGATAAAAAGAAACTTCTAAAGGCTTCTATACCCAGCCAGATGTCAATCACATATGAGAGCAGAATAATGTTTTCAGACAAAAAGATCTCAGAAAGTTTATCTGCCATACATCCTTTCCTTTAAAGGCATTTGAAGATATATCCAGAGGAACAAAAGTAGAACAAGAAGACGTTTGTGTGGTCCAGGAATCTGTAGTGCCAATCCAAACTCCTGATAACAGTGGGAAAATTTTGCAACATGACAATTGAATCACAGATGCAGAGGGCAACCAGTACAGATTGGAATAGAAGGATGGAGGGGAGATAGGGGATGGAGGTTTCCAGGAGAAAAGCAGGACTTGATAGAAAAGACAGGGTTGGGGAAAACTAATCACACAGACACATAGTGCAAAAAGAACTCCAACAGCACCCACTGGAAACTTGAGGGATCATTGGTAGGGTAAGGAGTGTATAATAAATCTGAATGTTTAGTAAAACCATAATTCAAATATGAAGCAAACTAAAACACGTCAATATTGGAGGATAAAAACAAAGAGAGAAATTCCATTGAACCTTGATGCTCTCCCAATTGGCCCAGGAGTTATGATGTTAGACTTATTAAAAAGAATATACTTATAACACATGACTTGACCAATCTATGGATGAATCATGGAGACATGGTTGCAACTTTAGGACAAAATGTAAGGTATATGTTTATCTGACAAAATGAGACTTGGAAGGTAGATAAAATGGTGGGGGCATCAATAATTTTATCTTTTAAAGTGAGAATACAATATTATAAAGAGATAAATATTATAAAAGAGATATACAATATTATAAAAGAGAATACAATATTATAAAGAGATACAATATTATAAAAAGTTAATGAAATGAGAAATATAGATGTAATATAATACTAGAAATTATAAATATGAACACAGGAAGAACAATAGATAACAAATATAACAAAAGATGACAATATAAATGTCAGACACTGGGAATGTCTAGGATTGGGTTGTGGGGGAAGGGTGGCAGGACTGAGCTAAATTATCAACTTTCATATTGAAGAGTCTGTAAATAATATCCTGTATTGATACACTTTTAAAAATAGAGTTATAGGTATATTGTCTGTATGGAGGAAAGAACAGAAGAAATGAAAATGTAAACAATCTCTTAGAACAGTAACCTTGTCTGTCTCATCTGTCTGACATTGTATCCCTTGTGCCTAGAATGGCACACCTGCTGATAAATGGTGAATGAAAAGAAGGTGACTTCTGGGAAACAGTACTGGGAGTGCAGAGGAGAAGGGCCAGGGGCTGTCTCTTCCCAACATTGAATGGTTACCAGATAAAGGTATTATTTTGATGAAAACAATCACAATAGTGAAAGTACACAGGAGAATACAGCATGCCATGAATGCGGATGGTCTCCTTGAGGAAGTGACAAGTAAGATGAGAACCAGCCAGGTGAGGAAAAGAATCAGCCAGGTGAGGAAAGAGAGTTCCAGACTGAGGAACACATGTGAAGACTTCAGGTGGAGAGAAGATCCAGGTGGCCGGGGCAGAGTGCGATATAGGGGTGAGCTGCACAGAGTGCTCTGTGTGAGCCTGTGGAAGTAGGCACAGGCCACTTCTAACGGTTTTGTAGGCCATGTGGGGATGCTGATGAATTGCTCAAGAAACATGAAGTGAGACCTATGACTTCTTTTTATTTCATTATCACCAGTGAGGCTAGGTTTTCCTAGCTCTGTGCTTACACTTGGGACCATAGCTTGCATATAACTCTGTTCTTGGCCTATCAGGAATGGTCTAGGCCTCTGGATTTGATTTTCAGTATCTAATAATTCTGAACTCTCAAAGAAGAAGGAGATACTATGTATTAGATGACTGAGTAGAATATGGTCAACTTATTGCATACTTTGTGTATCTGTTGCATAAGTTGAACAAAATGTGCAGAGAATGCTTGTGGAAGCGGGGAAGAGCTGAATTTTATCATCAAGGTTTTGGTGCTTGTCAGGAAGTTGTGATACTGTTTTAGCAGGAAGGCAGAGAAACATTATCAGGGCAATTTAGGCATTGATCAGTGGCAAAGCACATCCTATTCAAGAAGCCAGAGGAGTGTTTACTGGGCTCTCAAGAGCATGGGGCCGGGCCAGATGCCAATGATAATTGTAAAGATACAGGCTCTACCCTGAAGAAGTGCCTATTCTTAGAAGACAGAAATAGATGTGGATGAACACAGATCCAGATTCTCTCAGAGCACAAATGCTGCGCAGGGATTAGGCTGGGTGCTCTGGGAAGCTGAATGAACTCTTCCAATCCACTAGGGTCCTTGTTAGTGCATCGAAGCAGTAATTTACTCAATGACAAGAGTTCATGTCACTTCCTAAGGCACTTAACTTACTCCCAGGATGTTGGTTGCACACCAGGGGAATCTGGCTCACTAATCTTTAACACTTGTCATAATTATTTTTCCTTCAATAATACTATTTTCCCCATGAGAAACTAAAAATTATTACATAAGAAATGTAGAAATATAAGTGTGTGATATTTTTTTAATAAAATGTAGTCAGTGCCCCTGGGGAATTTCTGTAGCAAAAACCTCTCAAATCAATTATATTTTCTCATTTCTGGTTCCAATAATTGAATATTTTATTTCTATATTTATTTAAGTTCTTTCAAAATGAAAAGGTGGAGTTGTGTTGGCACACTGGGAAAGGAGGGTGTCATTAATTAAAGTTGTTTAAAGTATAAGATGAAAACAGTGCTGATGCATATAAATTTGCTTCAATGAGCTGCCAGCTGCTTTGTGAGGTTCTAGGAATACTGTCTGTAATCTTGGGTGGTGGCACGGTGGTGCATTATCCCGTCCTCTCTAGGAGGTAATTCTGCAATCACAGTTCATCCAGACAGAGAAAAAGTAAAATTATGCAGCCAGGTGTTTAGTGCCCATGACTCATTATTTAGAAAATCCAGGATTACTGACCCGCATTTCTCACATTTCAATCAGAATGTTCAGTCCTGATCCCTCAGTCATCTCAGCTAGGAGCTCATTGTCACTTACTTCCATTGTCTCATCTAATTCTCACATCATCACTATGGTGTAGGTGGAATGGTGGTGGTGGTTATTCCCTTTTAACAGCTGGTAAGGGACACCAGGTTCAAAAAGGTTGAGGATATCTGCCCAGGGTCATACAGCTGGTGGTAGAGTCAGAACCAGACTGGAGGCCTTTTGATTCCTTTCAGGCACTTCTTGTGCTGATTCCTGGACCCCAGGTGGCCCCAGGCTCTACTTTGCCTGACCCCTGAGCTTCAACTATTGCACCCACCCCTGCCACACAAGAATTCTGAATGTCTGAGTAAACACAACCTGAGAAGAGCAACCCCTAGGAAGTTCCTGCTCCCAAAATAGATGCTGATGAGTTACCTAGAGGCATGGAGAACTCTTGAGATGGTGTACATCTGATGCAGGAGTCAACATTAGTCGGAAAACAGTCATGGAGCAGGTAGATCTTTGACCCTCTCTTGCTAGTCCCCATTCTCAGCTGTCAGCTCCTTTGTAACAAGTATGAACAGTACCACCCCTAGTTGCACTCTCTCTCTCTCTCTCCCACTCCCTTCCATGCCTATTCTCGTAGGAAAAACTCTCAAGAGGCTTCTGATGTTTTTTTGTGGTCAGTTAAGGATGACCAGAGTGACCCATTCAAGAAAGGTTAATTTCAGAGTTCAAGCAATGAGTTTTCCAGAGCCTGCTTCTTCCAACCCATGCCACTGGAGATTAATAAATGTTGGTTATTGTTATTTGGCTCAAAGGATGCCTGGAATACAGAGAATTTATGATCTGTGTGTCTAAGTCAATCTCATATTCTTATATTCACTGTGACACCAGGAAGGCAAAATGGGAAACAAGAGTCAAAATTACAAAGAGGCTGATTTCGCTTTGAAATGAAGGACTTTCAAGTAATTGGAACTCTCTGGAAAAGAAATGGCCCTATCAAGGGGCCGTGAGGCTTTTGTTGCTGCCAGAGGTAGTTAAACTAAATTGATGACTACTTATCAAAATGTGTTGGAAAAGGGGAGTATGGTTAGAATAGATGACCTCTAAGGTTCAACATTGAGATATTTAATTTGTTTATCCTTCCCATAGACACATTTCTAGAGTACAGAGAGAGGGGATTGGTCAGAGGTCAGGATCAACGGTCAGGCACCTTCAGTCCATCTGTCGCCTTTGTCCAAGCTGCTCATCTGCTAAGTCCAGTGAGGAATGTATGGACTGCGACACCAGGAGAGCAGCTGGGCAGGATAAAGGCCCGTAGCTAATGGGTCAGAATCTCCCTGATTTCAGCTACATTCCTACCATTGGCAAACTTCACAGCAGCAACCACTTAACTAAACCAAAGGATCTATTTTGATGAGATTCTGAAACAAGAATCCCTAATGATTTTCTCCCCAGAATCACAGGAAAATGTAGCAGGGATATCATCATATCATTTGAATGTGTACCCACTTGCCAATTACTCTGGATTGATGCTTCCTGATGTAAATAATCAGCTGAACATAAAATCTAAATCATATACAGTTATTTGACACTTTATTCGAGACAAAAAAAAGACTGGCTATTTAGGCAAAAACATCAGACTAGTAGTTTTCCTGGCAAATGTGCTATAACTAAGTGTATATATAAAACAGTCTACATTATGAGCAAGTAATGGTCAGGCCATTCCAAAGGGCAATTTACTCTCCAGGAAACCAACAGGGTCTGTGCTACATGCACGTTCTTTTCCAAGTTGCTCAGAGCCATTTAGAAAATTACTATTGTTATTCACAGAATGCTCCACCAATCTGAGAAATTAACCCTCTTCCCAACATGTCTAATTTACTTCTTCTTCAAATAATAGGCATGTTAAAGTTGATGTGGGTCCAGTGTCTAAATAATAAAAAATAGCTACTTTTTACTGAGTGCTTAGTATGTTGCAGGTACTCTAAATGCATTACATACAATCTCATTAAATCCTCACAACAACCCGGATGTATTATTATCCCTAATTGAACTGAAGAGTTAACTGAGACTCAGAGAGAAAAGTAATTTACCCATAGTTGTACAGTTACTCGTGCCTGGTACATAGCAAGTGCTGGATGAGTGATCATTAATGTTAGTTTATACTAGGAGGCACAGCTAGAATTTGAGTTGAGATCTAACACTCATCAAAGCCTTTACAATGGCCTCTATGTGGTTCTGCCTCATACAAATTGCATTGTCCATGTGAAGGAGGTGGGTCATGGCCAAATATCACTGGCAGGAATCCTTGTCCTAAGGGAGACATACTGCATATGTCACACTTTCAGTAGCTCCCTATTAGTTAAGAGCATGTGACATGTGAAACAATGATTAACAGAGAAGTCTCCAAACTTGGGTAGGGTACACAAAGAACTTTCTAGAAGTTTCTAGAAGCTGAATGATACATTCAGGGCTAATGGAATCTATGACTAGATTCTATTTGCAAATATCATCCTTTCTAAAACTGATATGCCCAAGACTGCTCTGTGGTCAAGGCTTCATGCCAGCTCTCCATTCCTGACTCCCCTACCCCACAGATTTCTACCACACAGGACACTCTCTTCTCCCAGGCCTGTCTTGTGTACACGCACATGAGACACACATTCTGAAGGGTGCAGCCCTACAGGCACAGGGCTTGATGGGATGCTGGTAGCTTTGTGAGAATTTGAGAAAAATCATCTCTTCCTCCAGGTGCATGGAGTGTAGGGTGGATATTAATCCCTATTCATTCACACACTCAGCAATGTGCCCCTGTGCAGGTCATTGCCTGTACCAGTCTTACTACAGTGCATCGAATGTTCACTGTCTCAAAAATAAAAGCCCCATGGCTTTTTTTTTTAAGGGGAAGTTTCAAATATTGACTTCCAAGAAGCCTTGAAATACAGTTTTCTGGGGTTCTTTTAGAAGGTTTGTGAGCAAAACCATTTCATGCAGTTTGGGATGAAGAGACCTCTGGGCTGCCTCACAGCTTCCTTGAGCATGTGCTGTCTCACAGGACAACCCAACTGAAGCACCATCAATACTCAAAGATCTCCATTGAGTCAACAGAAGGGCATTTGCCAGTCAGGAAGGTTAGACACTCACTCTTTATTTCTAAACAAAGATTGCCGAGCATCTCCTAAAGCACAAAAATATAATTGCAGGCCAAGCAACAATAAAGATTGAATAACAGACTCATAAAATTAATGGCCAGAAATTCCACAGCAACATTTTCAGCCCAGAGTTTCTCTGACTTCAAACTGCAAATATGCCATTTGAAAAACAAAGATGGACTCAATATTTCAGTTCCCCAAGACACCCAATATCTTTAAGAACAGGACAGCCCACTATTCCTGTGACACTCAGACTCCATGGACATACTTTATTTTATATATATATTTATGTATATAAATATATATTATATATATTAATATATATTATATACATAAATATATATTATATATATTAATATATAATATATTATATATGTGTATACACACACACACATATATATATATATATATATATATATATATTTTTTTTTTTTTTTTTTTTTTTTTACCAAACAGAGGAAGTTTTGGTTGAGTGCATAACAGACTAATTTCTTAGCCCTTAACTACTCGAATGAGTATGATTTTCAGGTCAGTATTATTGATATGATATAAATGCAGTTTTCTTGGGAGAGGTTGCTTTTTAAAATAGAGTTCTTAAGAAAGAGCTTCTACCTCACCTTCTCTTCATTGTATTTATGAGTCAAGGGGGGAAAAAGCAGGGTGCTGCCTCTGAAGTCACATGACAGGTGTGCCCCAGGGAATGAAGGAATGAAATAATTAATAAACACTTAAAAGTTCCACCTATGTGTCACGCATGGCACTAGGAGATAATAATAACATTAAAAGACAATGGTTATTCAGCACCTACCACATGACAGGTACTATTCCAAGAAAGGTACATATATTTGCTCACTGAGGCCACACGGCATCCACTTTTACACAGCTGAGTAGCTTGCCCACTACCACACAGCTAGTGGAATTTTTCTTCCCAAATGCATAATTAGGCATACACACACACACACACACACACACACATTTCTTTTATTAGTTTATTTTACAGAGTTTTTTTATATATTAAGGATAGCATGCACTCATTATATATTGAAGGATTTTTCCAAGTTTGCTGTTCATCTTTTTTGTGTGTGTGGTGTTTTTGACAGTCTTATTTTTATTTATATTTCATTTATTTAGTATCAGCCTTACAAAAACTTTTCTCACCCCAAGATTATTTAATCTTCATCTGAATTTTCTCTAGTAACTTTTAAGCTTTATTATAATATGTTAAAATCTTTCTAGAACCTATTTTAGTTTAGAATGCATCTAATTTTACTCTATTCCCCATGACCCCTAACAGTTAGACAGTGTCTTAACATCATTTACTGGAAAGCTCATTATCCTATAATTCATTTATTCAACAAAGCTTTATCCAGAACCTATGATGAGCAGGTGTTTTTCTAGGTCCTGGGGATACATTACATTACAATAGGGAGAGACAGATAAGGGCAACTAAACATGTAGTATGTTAGGTGGTGGTAAATGTGGTGGACAAAGAGGGGCTGGAATAGCTATTTTACACAGAGTGGTCAAGGAAGTTCTCTCTGAAATGGTGATGTTAGGGCAGAGACCTAGAGGAAGTGAGAAGCAACCTATGTACCCAGGGAAGGGCATTCCAGGCAGAGGAAACATGAGGTCAGATTATGCTTGGTGTGTTTGAAGATTGGCAAAGAGACCACTCTGACTGAAGCAGTGCCACAAATTAGGGGAGACATCACAAGGGTGTCAGAAGAAGTCAGAAGGGTAGCAGGAGTCATATCATGTAGAACCTGATAGGTTATCTAAGTACTTTGGATTTGGAGACTGGATAAGCGTAGCAGATTACATTTCCCAAAGATGGCCACAGATATATCCCATGTGCTTGTTTGCAATGTGGCATTGACCTCAACCTCTTTGGATCTGGGCAGGCCTGGTAACTGCTTAGACCAATAAGAAAAGGTACTGTAACTGTCCTGGGAGTAGCCCCCACTGCCTCTTAATGGACCATCACGATGGAAAAACTACAACTACCCCAAGACCACCAGAAGCCCAAGCCACATAGAGAGCCCTGGAAGATGAGATGCCACATAAATAGACAGACAGGCCAAGGAGCCACAAGGCACAAGGCATGTGGATGAAGAAGCCATCTCAGAAGGGGATCCTCCAGTCCAGCCACCACCTAAATGCCTTAATTCCTGATCCACAGTATCCTGAGCAAAATTGAAAGGTTGTTTTAAGCCACTATGTTTTGGGATCGTTGGTCATCCAGCAATAGAAAACTGGAACAGCAAGGAAGGAGGCCCTTGAAGGGGTTTGAGCAATCATATGATTTGACTTGTTTTACAAGAATTCCTCTGGGTCTATGCTGAGAACAGAGTGAAGAAGAGAGAGTATAGAAAGGAAACAGTGTGCAGAGCAGGTAAGAAACCAGACAGTAGAGGCTGGAGTGGTGAGAAGTGATTCAATTCTGGATATATTTCAAAGGACACATAGATGGGATTTGCTGATGGATTAGATGTGTGTTGTGAAAGAAAGGTGTGAAGGATGGCTTTGAGGTGCTGGCCTAACACTGGGAGAATAGAGAAGGCTTTTATTGACACGAAAGGAAGCTGCAGGAGGAGCAGGGCTGGAGGCAGGGAAATCAGGAATTCTGTTTTGGACACGTTAAGATTATGAAGCTGAATATACATTCAAGTAGAGATGCTGAGTGTTGTCAGACAGCCAGGTGTCTAGTCAGAAGAGAGGTCAGGGCTGGGCAGTAAGTCTGGGCATCATTAGTGTTTCTATGGTCATATCAGACCATATGCCCTAGGGAGTGAACGGAGACAGAGCAGAGAAGTTGGAGGACTGGACATTGGGTACTCCACCATCTAGATACTTGGAAGAATTGGAGAAGGAACCTCAAAAGGAGGTGGCGAAGGAGCCACCACTGGGATAGGAAGTAAGAGAGTAATGTTCTAGAGGCAGAGGGGGAAGTTGCTTTGGTAAGAAAAGAATGAATAAGAGTGTCAGATCTGCCAAAGAATCAAACCAAATGAAGACTAACCATTCTTTATATTACTGTCCTCATTCTTGATATTATTGATTCAACACATTTATCATACACTAAATTTGCATATGCGTGAGTGTATGTGTGTGTGAACTTTCTCCTCTCTCTCACTGATCCATCTGGAACCATATGACCACTGAAAATTTTTCTTTCTTCTTTCTTTCTTTCTTTCTTTCTTTCTTTCTTTCTTTCTTTCGTTCTTTCTTTCTTTCTTTCTTTTCTTTCTCTTTTCTTTTCTTTTCTTTTCAGAGAGAGGGCACAATTAAGTGAGGGGCAGAAAGAGAGGGAAAGAGAGAGAATGTCACGAGGTGCAGAGAGAGAATGAGAGGGAGGGAGGGAGAGAGAGGGAGAGGGAAGCAGGGTTCACCCGAAGCGGGGCTCACCCAAAGCAGGGCATAAGCTCACCCAATGTGGGACTCAAACTCACGAACTGTGAGATCATGACCCAAGCCAAAGTCAGATGCTTAATGACTGAGCCACCCAGGTGCCCCCACTGTAACTTTCATACCCAAGGCAAGCACCAAGTCTGCCCCCCTACCACTTTTTCTTCTCCACCCCCACCCCAAGAATATCCTCATTGTTCTAAACTAAAATTCATCAGAATTTTATATTGGAATTTTATCAAGTCCCCTTCTTCCCCAAATGCACTGAAAACTTTATTTTATATATGTATTTTTGCATACAAATTAGTTTGGTGAGAGTTAATACTGAGTCTGCTTATCTAGTCTCCACACGTTATGTGTTTCCATTTATGTTTCACAAACCTAAGTAGATTTTTTTCATATAGTCTCATGTGTTTTCTCTTAAGTTCTTTTCTAGGTATTTAAATTGTAGGTGCTTTTGTGAATTATATCCCTTTTTCTCATATTTTCTTACTCGCTATTTTTTTAATAAGAAATCTATTTTTGTATAAAGAACTCTCTTATTATTTCTAATGATTTTACAGGTGATGCAAACAGATTTCAACACCTTTGTTATTTTCATGGGCATGAGGTTTCACAGCTATGGAATCAGATAGCCAATGTACAAGGCTGTCCTCATTTCTGCTGATAAAATTATTCCTTGTTTGGAGAATGGGATTTAATATGCCAATATTTCAAAGTGTTTCACAAAGATCTCCATGATTTCCAGGTGCTCTGAGAATGACTGTAGCTACCCATTTCAAATTGTCCCAGATATTTCCAATTTCAAATATTTTTCCCTTTGTTAACCCATGAGTCAGACCATATGTCCTTTGATCTTTGCTTCAGAAAATATTGTCACGGTATTTAGAAACAGGGACAGCTGAGGCAAAGTTGTAACATATGGGATGTTTTTCCTCTGAGCCCCTCTCTCCTCAGCATTTTTCCTGGTTATGTGTGCCTAGAGCACACACATGCATGTGTGTGCGCACGTGCGCGCACGCACGCGTGCGCACGCACACACACACACACACAGTGGTGTCCTGGAGGAAAAGGGGTTTTTTATTCAAACAATACCACATGTGTTGCTGCTGTGTAGCCTGGACTCGGGGTCGCCTTAAGGCTGGCTCAGGTGGAAGGTTTCAGAGCTGGGAAGTCTGGGTTTGAAGCTCACATCTAACCGTGTGTGCTTGGGCAGGTCACTTAACCCTAGAGCCTCTATTCTCTATATGTGAATATCTACATAGTAGGGCTGTTATGGGGACTCCAGAAATGACTAAAAAATGCTCGGGGTAGGTAAGAGCTGAGGAAACAGTACTTATTACTTTGATTTAGAAGGAAGTTCCATTTATTGCCAGGTCCTTACGAAAATCCCTTGGTCTCATGCTGTGGAAGGAAAGCAAAGCTGGAGATGCAAAGTGACCAGAATGAGAATATAGGAAGCAGTGGGACCTTAGTCTCCTAATTCCTCCTTTTGTACACTTATCTATAGAAACAAACCACCAATGGCTGATCTCTCGCATTTATAACTAATCAGCCTCCACCCAGAGGCTGCAGTGTGGTAACCATGGGGCAGACATTTGCATTTTTGGCTGTCACCTTCCAACTGTCCACCCCTTCCTATACCACTCCATTCTTCCTTTTGAGGATGCTCCCTAGTGCATAGCTTTGGGAGGTAGGACCTAAAGTCAAATGGACAGACCTGACCTTTCCCTAGGGGCAGGTATGTGACCTAGGTGCAGCTCATCACACTCTCCCTTCTTTCTAGGATTCTGTATTTTACATAAGTAATGGCCCCAAAGTGGGGACACTTGAGGTCACATCTGTCACAGTGGTCCCCACATTACATGGCCCAGGCTGTGTTCACATTTTCATTACTGTGGTTCCTGATGGTGTTCTTACTGCCTGGCCTTCAGAGCCCCTCTCTTGCTGCTCTACTTTACGTCTGGTCAGCCCCCAAAATTGTTTCAGAAGATTGTCTTTTTGTTTAACACAGCTTGATTTGGTTCCTCTCTCTTGTAACAGCACACTGGCTCATAACAGCCAGATTCCAAGACAAAAATAAGAAAAGAAGCTCATCCCACTTAACAAGAATTTTCTTACCACAGTCAACCCCTGTTGCTTGAGAGAAAGGTGAACTCTTAGAAAACATGACTAAATGGGACACCATGACTCAGTTGAAGTTCTATATTATCACATTAGAGAGGATTTTGGAGTAGAATAGTCTTTCAGCTTGCAAATTTAGCATCAAAGGTGGCAAGAGGATGGAGAGAAGAGGGGTAGTGAATATCCTGCAACTCTCAACTCAAACACAAACTCTTCGTACACTTTTAGGAAAATGTGAAACAATTTCTTTTTTTCAGAACGGGGAAAAGGAAATGCTGTATTTGCCCTTTGTCTCTTCATTTTCCACTGTTTCAGCATTGCTCCTTGGTGATGAGAAAGCTGCCACAAAGCATTTTACTAGTTACCTGATTGCTGTCCTACTTAACACGTTCCATGGTCTGCTGGCTGATGGTAGTTTAAGCAGGATCTAATTGGTAACATATTGTCGATTGAATTAAGTGCCATATGATAGAGATTTAAACCATGGTAATTTTTCCATAAAGAAAAATCCGTCAACAGACTACAGCAGAAGACCATTAATAAATCAAATTGTCATGTTTATTAGTTATCACGGGAGTCTAGTTGTCTTGTATTCATGATAGCCCCCCATTTTTAGCACCGATAAAAGGTATAAAAAGGAATCTTTGGCAAGGCGCTTCTCAGTAGGCTCACATATGTACACAAATACTTGCTTGTATTTTAATCACGAGAAAAATTGTGCTACTTCACTTTAAAAGGAACATGGATTTAGGCTGTTTTTTTGGACGAGGGATAATGTTTTTATTTTCTTGCAGTTATGTTTTAAAACATTGGGAATCAACACATTGATAATCAAAGAAAAGCCAATGAAAACAAAAATGAGAACACCATTTGCTGATCAGATTCACAAAAAATAAAAGAACTGGTAAAATGTAGCACAGGATTTATAGAAGAACAGTCGCTGTAGTTTGATTTGTAATATTATAAAAGTTGGCAATAAATTAACTTCCCATATATGGGGAATGATTCAACAGATTATGGAACACTGGTGCCAGGAAGTGCAAAATAGCTATTTCAAAGAATGAGCTAAATCCCACCTAATAACACATCATTAAGAACCAACATCATTTATCCTTTTCCTTTCCCTTTTCTTTTAACTGCCTGTACTGAAAGTCGCTTTCAACATTTTTCTCCTACATGATTAAGAAAGAAGAGTACTTTATAAATGCTCCGTCACTGGAATCTTCTAAAACCCTGTGAATATGTAGGACAGGTTATTATACCCACTCTACAGGTAAAGAAACTGAAGTGTGGAAGAGAAAGTGATTTACTGAAGGAGACCCATAGCTCTCAACCTCAGGAGGCAGGATGCAAGGATATAAGTCCCTCCTCTGAACTGATATGTAGAATAAAGGGTCTAGAAATCAGAGACCAGCATCCAGCTCCTCCCCATACCTTTAAATCCCAGCATGACTTTGAACTTGTTTCTTAATTCTCTAGGACCTGGCTTCCTCATCAGTCACATTTCAACACCACTTAGTACTGTAGAGTATAGTACTGGCACTAGGAACACAGCCTGGAGATGGTCAGACCGCAACTCTCCCCAATCCCACCCAGCTTTGCACCCTTAGGCCAGTTATCAGCTATGGTCTAAAAAGGCACCATCAAGGGATCTGATGCGATAACATGAGAAGACATGTAACAGGGGAGCACACATGAGAGACACTGAATGCATGCTATGTACTGTTCTTTGGATGCCAGTTACACACATCTACTTCCCAGGTTGCTGTGCACGTGGGTACACAAGAGGTATAAGAGCTTGTATAATCAAACCTGCCAAGCTCCGGAGCCTTGCTCCTCCTGCCAGTGGGACTCCTAGGGAAGTCTGCCCCAGGCTCCTTTCCCAGCCTCCCGCTCACTGCACCTTTGCAGGGTTTACACTTTGTGTGTCGGGTGTCCTTGTTCTGGCTTCATCTGTGTCTCCTTCTACGCTCATTTACCTACCCCACATCCTACCTTCAATCTTTCCCACTCTTCTACCATTTCCCTTCAAGTCTGACAGCATAATTGTGAAAAAGAGGAGGATAATGATGATGATGATGATGGCCACTAACACTTATTGAGCCCTTTCAATGGGCCAGGTACTCTCTTAAGCACTTGACATCTATTAGCTACACTAAACCTTACTTAAGAGGTAGAGACTATTGTACCCATTTTACAGACGTCAGGACTCTGATGCAGAGTGGTATAATGAATGACTTGCCCAAAGTCACAGCAAGTGTTAGAGTTAAGATTGGAACTCAGAAATCCAGTGAATGAGCAATGTATATTTTTCCATTTTCTAAATGCAAAATGAACAAAAATGACTAAACACTAAATGCAGGTGATGCCCAGAGGAAGAGAACCACAGTTGAACAAAAACCTTAGCACATTGTTTGTGTTACTTTCACTGTAGTAATTTCACATCAGCAGTGAGATGAGAAACCTTGACAGACCTAGGTAGAGGAGGGAACTCTTCCCACTTCACACTAAGGGGCAAATGCTTTTGAGAAAAGCAGACACCATAATTTTTTTACTTGATTAGTGTGTACACTCAAGACTAAAGAATGAGCTTACTGCCACTTCTTTGCTGCTGTGGGTGCTGCTGTGGGTACTGGTTAACAGTTGGCTTGAGCTATTTTTGTTGCGATATCAGGTCACAGAATACCCGAACGGTCTCTACCTCATGGAATTTACAACCCTTTGAATAAAAGGGATTATGAACTGCATATTTAAATATTATTTCATTTTTACATTTGTAAGAGCCTGAATAGCAAGGAATTCACATATTAGGAAAAAAATCCTTTGTCACACCATTAGTTCTCTGCCTGCAAAAATATTGTCACTATTGCTATTCTGTATTCTAGGTGTGTCTATGTGTGTATATATATGGGTGTATATATACATATAATGTACCATATATAAATATATATGCATGATATGTGTACACCCAAGCATACATGCGTACATAGTATATAATGTGCTGTCTAAAGAATACGAGATAGTGTTATCAGACCCTGTTGATGAGCAGGCCGTGTGTTCTGAGTTACTTATGAAGAAACAGTGACGGCCTTAGGGTAAACCTTCCTGTAACCAGGCCTCTGGGAAATCATTCTCTGTGACCATTCATGGGAGTCTATGCTGTGACTATGTCGTAGGCTCTTTTTTGGCCTAAATGAAGTTCAGACATACTGTTCATAAGGCTCGTAGGCCCAGCTATCATCACAAATGGTGTCAGCATGTCCACATCAAGATTGTATATTCTTCACATGATTCACTCACATGAATTCTGTGACCTTTTCTGATCATGTTCCAAGTCTGCCTCCACAGTCTGTCCAGCCATTCACCCAAGGTTGCATTATCTCTATAGGGTGCAATGGAGGTGCTCCTGGCTGCCCAGTCCTGAGGAGGAGGGCCAGGCTACCCTGATGCATCCCCCAAAAGGGAACATACAAAGCAGTAGTTACTTCTTCTCCACCCAAGGCAGCCCAGAGGACCCAGACGCTCTCTGGCTTGATCTTACCTCTCAACTTACAGGCTCCTTTTCTTTCCCTCCCAAATAAGTTGTCCGATTTCTTTCTTCTGAGGCTGTGTGTAGAGCTCCCGTCTCACTGGCAAAGCTTTCTGAATGGCACTTTCTATATAAACAGGAAGAGTGTGTGTGGTCGCGACTGAAGTGTGCAGGTGCTGATAGAGGATGTGAAAGTGTGGAGGCGAGTGACTAAACCAACCAGTGTCATTTCCCCACCAGACACCCAACTGCCCTCCTGTTACCCACTGCAGGGCAAAGGCTACCAGAAGGCTGAAAGCAAGAGCCTGGACCCCACTCTGGAAGACCACCTGACACAAACCAGAAGAATATGGTTGGTATATTGGCCAAGGGTGAACTCTACTGCTCTGCCTCTCCTTAACTCTATATAGACTCCTTAAAAGAATCCCAGGAACATTTTTGGAATCCCTTAAATACATTCTTATCATCAAGTACATGGATTTAAACGGCCTACTTAACTTGTCTGAAGTTCTGCTGGCTCCCCAAACTTCTCACACACAAGAGACCATAATGAAAAGCCTTATCTTGCCTCTGGTCTATAATAAGTCTTCTAGAACTTTCTAGAATACATTTTCAGTGGGAGAGAAGGTGCACTAAGTGAGTAATCAGATGACCCAAGTCTGCTCTATTTGTAGCATTTCTATCACCTCATCTCCATTCACTAGTCAACCCACAACATTAGGGCTTCTTGCCTCACTCGCTTACTTCCTTTCTACCCCATTCATCTCTGGAATTACTTTCACTAATGTCACCAGGGAGCTTACTGATGGATACTTTTTTCAGTTCCTGTCTTATCTGTCCTCCTGCAGTGTTTGATACCAGTGACCATGTCCTTCCTTCTGGAACTTCTCTCTTGTCCTCCATACTCTGCATTCTCCTGGTTGGGATCAGGTAATCTCTCTTATTGTCAGGCTTCCATTCCTCTGCCAAAGTTCCCACCCCCTCCAGGGCTATTAATCTAGTGGTTCATGTTCTCCATGGGTGGCCTCTTCCCAAGCCCACATCCATATATTCACAAGTCTCTGCTGCTCTCCCATGACGTCCCCCAGACACTCTGGCTCAACTGGCCAAAATGAAACCCTAGTCTGTAACTCATCTACCTTTCCATGAAACCTGTAAAATCCTTCCTGCCTTGTTACCAACTTGCTCCTGTTTTCCACTCCTGAGTTTGCCTACTTCTGACCTCTTGCTTTGTCCTTGGTTAATACAGCTTCTTTGTGTTTGATCCTCAATTATCCTTGTCCACACAGGACCACTCATCTGTATCCTCAGGCTATATTTACTTCTGGACATACCTAGAAAATGCTCCATGCAAGCCTATGCCAACCACTGGGAAATTATCCAAGCATTGACCACATCAGGTCCCTGGCAAGGGGAAAACATTTCTTTCTCTTACATTCAAATATTCAAAACAGAAATGGGGAGTCCTCCTACCTTCTTTCCTTTCTCATATACTCCTCAACATTTAATCCTCAAGCCCTGTCAATTCTACCTCTTAAACCACACCTAAATTTGTTCTCTCTTCTCCTTTCCTAGAGCCAGGCCCTTACTCCAGGCTTCATCAGCAATGCCCCAGTCCTGAAAGGGGCATGTGAACCCAAGGCATGCAAGAAAATTCACTGAGTTGGGGGAAGGAAAGTCTTGAATACTGTGCTTACTTGTTTTGTTTATTTGTATTGAGGGTAGATTCACATAACATGAAATTAAACATTTACCATTTTAAAATGCAGAATTCAGTGACACTGAATATATTCACAATATTGTGCAACCTACCAGCTCCATCTAGTCCCAAGACTGACGTTTATTTTTATGTCATACTTTTAGTGTTTACTTTTTGTGGACATTTTAATGCAGGTAGTGTATGAATACACTTGTATTATGATCATTTGTGAATAATCATATATCCACTGAGAATCTGTTATGAAGAATTCTTTACCAAGGAGGATGTATGATCAGAAATGTGGACACACATAGTCTCCAAACTCATCTCCCAGGTAACAGGCTCTAGAGTATTTTCCAAACTGCCTCCAAATTTTCTTTGTAAGTGACTTCAAAAAGGATAACATTACAATCCCCTCACCTCAAACCCAGTGTTTAAACTCTTTAATGGCTCCCCATCATCTACAGGAAAATCCCAAATTTCCACCACTGGGTAGACAACGTGTTTGATGCAGTAGCCTCTGCCCTCTGCAACATCATCTCTTGCCATGCTCACTACCTCCCTCCCTCCTCACCACCCAACAATACCACACCACTGGTGATTTTATGAACATCCAGGCTACTTTAGGTCACTCTTTTCTCATGCTATTTCCTCTTTAGGGGATGCCTTTGCTTCTACTGGCTATCGGGCAAGTCCCCACAGACACTAAAAATCCTTCCTCATTACTCCTCTCTGAGTCATAATTCATGACACATGCCAGCTACCATTATAGCCATTTGTCTCCATGCTGGATGGTACCACAGCAATTTGGTGGTTAAGAGGGTGGGCTCTGACATCAGAAAGACTTGGGTTTGAATCCTTCCTCTACCATTTACTAGTTGTGGAATCTTGGGTACATTACTTAAGTTCAACCTCCTCGTCTACACAATACCCACGTCAGAGTGACTGCATAAATTAAACAACATCAAGCATGCACAGGGCAAGTATCAAATAAGTAGTCGGGAAGAGCATAGCTATTTTATTTGTTTCCCTTACTATTATGAAAGCTCGAACAATTTGTAAATTTCATACCAAGGAGAGCTACTCCTGATGAGGCAGAATGCCATTATTTTAAAAAGAGAAAAAAAAAAAAGATTAAATCTTTGGTGTTCATTTGTAACAGAAATTCAAAGAATGCATTTTTTTCCCAGCTGTTTTATGAGGATTCCCCAGCCACGCGTCCTCCACTTGTCCCTCCAGGCCCCTCCCACAGCCCACTCAGCAATAACCCACCACTTGCTGGTTGCTGAACACTCCAGGCTGCTCCTGCCACTGTCCTTTTTCAGGAGGCCTTTGCTGCCCCAACCCTGGCAGGGAGCACTCTGGGAGCCTGTCCATGTTCCTCTTACAGAGCATTTCTGTGTGCCCCCTACAGACGGCCCCACAGTGGTTGAACAGCTGGTCACAGATGCATTCATGTAAACTTATTTCCAGCCTCTGGCAAAATCTCTGGTACGATGTTTAATAAATATACTTCCTCTGCCACAACACCCACCACACTTAATTACAATCAATTACTTGGTCGTGCATCTTCTCCAGGAGACCAGAGGCTTTGCCAGGTGGGGATTGCACTGGCTCTGTCCATGCCTGTCTCTGTCACCCATAGTAGGACCTCAGTAAATTTGTTGAGTGAGCATACGAATGAAAATATACTGAAGTTGGGCAAAACTAATGTTGAGCTCAAATTCTATCATGTATTAACCTTGTCATGGTGTGTGGCCTTGAGCAAGTTGTAATATGTCAGAGCTTCTGTTCCCTCATAAAATTGGAACCATAATACACACTCTCCCATAGGAACAGGGCAGTTACCTAAGTAGGTCATAAACTGCAAAGCCCTTTACAAGACAGACGCCACTGGGTGTGTTTGGAGCTGGGAGCAAGAACCAATGAGAGAAGGGGGCAGAAGAGTCGGGGACAAATGCACTGAGCCTAAGCAGGTTAGCGGCAGAATGCCCTACTCCAAACATACCCTGTTTCTCCAGGATGAGAAAGCTGGGGCTTCACATCTGACCCCTGGAAGGGCTGTGTTTGTGGGGCTGCCATCCCCCTGAGCCCACTCCCTATTTACTATGCAAAATTCCGGAGGCCTCCCTGGAGGGAAATGGCACAATGTCTTGTGCCCTGTGATAGGGAATGAGAGCACAGGAAACACAGCTTATCCTGTCTGTGAGAAACTGGAAATAACCCCACACTCGCTGCAGTCACTGGACACTGAGAGGCCTCATGAGTGAGTCTCTCCATGAAGCTGGGATGGAGAAGTGTGTTTGGAAATCCTACAATTCCTTTTTGGGCAAATCCAACAGCTAAGGTGGTAGTGGGTGAGGAAGGACTGGTTAGTGCTGGCTGGGGTCTTCATCATAATTCCTAGCCAGAGTGGGAGCTGGCAGCCTATTCTAACTAGGTGACCAGGTGCTAGGTACAGAGGGAGGAGGCCCATTGGGGTCCTCACCTGGGAGGACTGTGCAGGATCATGGATGCACATCTGAGAGCAGAGACTCTCCATCTTCATAATCCCAAGTTCTCTAGCATAGTGTCTGGCACTCAGTGCTGTGAATTTTGGCTGAGTGAATAGGGAAGATCTAATCTAATTAATGTCTGTTACGTGTATACCTATATTATTTATCCTACATGATAATAAAATAGCTGACAAAACCCTGTGAGATACATACTATCCTTATTTTTTTTTTTACATTTACTTATTTTTGAGAGACAGAGAGAGACAGAGCACAAGTGGGGGAGGGGCAGAGAGAGAAGGAGACACAGAATCAGAAGCAGGCTCCAGGCTCTGAGCTGACAGCATAGAGCCCGACGCAGGGCTTGAACTCACAAACTGTGAGATCATGACCTGAGCCAAAGTCAGACGCCCAACTGACTGAGCCACCCAGGCGCCCCTATTCTTATTTTTATTTTACCAATGAGGAAAATGAAGCCCAGAAGTTTAAGAAATTGCCCAAGGTCACATAGATGATTAATGATTGATGTAGAGTTCAAACACAGGTATTACTGTTTCAGGGCACATATAGTTTCTTTCTCCCTCTCTCTTCACACACACACACACACACACACACACACACACTTTGTTCACATACATTTATATGCATGTGTAAAGACAGGAAAATACATTGTGCTTGTATTTGTATGTAAATCTATATACATAATGTTTATCCTTAGCATGACTATCCCATGTGAAATTTTCATTAGATTTCTCAGCCCTACTGAGCAACCCAGAACATCCATATGTACATAAAGTGATTTTACATCCTATTTCAGTATCACCCAGATCAAACCAAGGGAGGGGGTGGGAGGGGGCTAAGTAAGTTAGTTGAACGACTTATCTCTGTTAGAACCAAAACAATTCTAGTTAAAAAATAAACAGGAAACAGAAGCAAACAATCAGAAGGAAGATGGAACAAGTCTCACATATTCTGTCTCAAAATTATAGGTAAGTGGGTAACGTGTTAAGGAAAAGGAGGTAGAGAAGCCCATCACCCATAAGAAAAATCAGTGCCGGAGCCACTCTGTAATTCATGACTGGAACACGAAGCAGGGACTTCTGCAGTGATATAATAAGAAACAAATAGGGTAGGGGCGCCTGGGTGGCGCAGTCGGTTAAGCGTCCGACTTCAGCCAGGTCACGATCTCGCGGTCCGTGAGTTCGAGCCCCGCGTCAGGCTCCGGGCTGATGGCTCGGAGCCTGGAGCCTGTTTCCGATTCTGTGTCTCCCTCTCTCTCTGCCCCTCCCCCGTTCATGCTCTGTCTCTCTCTGTCCCAAAAATAAATTAAAAAAAAAAAAAAAAAAAAAAACGTTGGAAAAAAAGAAACAAATAGGGTAGACAAGGATGGAACATAATTACGGAGACACTCAATCCGCTGGTTGCATTTACCACAGAGTGAGTTGTGTGCAAGAGAATTTACATACAAATGAGATGCTGAAAGCACAGGAACAGGACAGTGATAAGACCTCATACATGCTATTAAAGCATGTCAGTGGGAAAAAAGTCATTAAATTGATACCATGTAGGTTTAACTACATTACATTACTGAAATAAATTTCAAATGGCCTCCTGAGCTTTAAAACAGGTATGTGGCTTTCAATTCAGAAAGTTAACTGATATTTTGTGTGTGTCTATCTCATTATTTGTGTTGCTTGGCCTTATTATTTTAGAAACAAATATTGTAAAATAATACTAAATTATTAGTTCTCCTACAGGTTAAATACACTCATCCTTTTTTTTAACTTTCATGAGCATTATTTTTTATTCTTTTGTTATATGCTTCATACAATTCCTAGACAAGACTTTTTAAGGATAATTTCTTCAAATACTTCATCATTACCATTGATGCAAACTTTGTTTACATGAATAGGTAAGAAAAATTTAAACTTTTATAAATAACCATTCAAACTTCTACAACAGTTAAAACAATATTTAAGAAGTCTAACAATCTTCCTTTGCTTTTCTTGAAAAATGCTTTGTTGAAATAAATTGTGACATGGGAATGAATTTTGTATCAAATTAAACTTCATATTATTATTTTAAAATAGTGATGAATTCCTTATTTTCAGTTTGTGCATACATTGTTAGAAGAGTCACTCTCCTGCTAGCATCGGAAGGCACATCTACCAAAAGGGACAGAAGGATTAAAAACCTATGACAGAGTAAAGTTAGGGCTGAGGCCTGGATGCGGCCCTGTTCATCCTCCCTGATTACCAGCCATGTCCTTGTTGTGCAACTTGCTCCTTGCTGCGTGGGTACCCTACCTGAACTTACTGCTCCCTGACAGGCAGCTGCAGAGCTCTCTGGAGGTGGCTGTGGAATCAGATGCCCAGGTGGCAGACACTTCCTTGCCCATGTGCAGTGTACTGCTGTGCACTGGAGGGAGCCAGATATGGCTCACTGTATTCCCTCTCTGGTCTTAGGTACTGTGGGTCATGCCATCAGACTCCCACCTACTCCAGCAATCCTCCTCAGAGTACCAGAAAAAATTGAAGGCTAGCGGTAGCTAACTTGAAGTTTTCAGCTTCCCTAATCTCTGTAGATGACTTAAGGGCTCAGGAGGTCCTATGGCACAAGAGTAGTTATGGGTCGGGAAACTCTGTTCTAAAATTTGGATGCTATGAGTGGGTTATTACTTCCATATTCAATATGCCACTGGCTGGTACATGTTGTGGAAATTAATAAAGGGACATCTCACTAAAGTAAAGTTGGGAGGCTAGAAGGGGGAGTCTTAATATTCAACATCAATTACAGGAAGAATTATCAACTACAGACCCCAATGGAAGAATCATCAACAGGAAAAAATTATTGGTTACAAGCCCCACCAGGGACAATTTTACAGTGCATCTCCTATAAGAGAACAACTACCCTTTCACTCAGCCAATGAGAAACCATCATCATCCTGAACCTATGATTCTTCCATTGGATTTTTGCTCAAAATACCCCCTCTCCAAACTTCCTCCTTCTTCTCCATAAAGTAATGTTCTCCTCTTTTGTTTGATGGACTTGACTATGGTTTTGCCACAGCTTACATGTCCTTAATTGCAATTCTCTTACTCCTAAATTAATCCACTTTTTTGCTGGCAAAATAACTTTTATTTTTAATGATAACACTGCATGCTACTGTTATCTCTGCATTTGAATTTTGTTAATCATTCTTTGATCATCTTAAAATATTTGCTTTCTATATATTTTTATTGACATATAGTTGACATACAATGTGAGTTTCAGGTATATAACATAGTTATTTGACAACTTTATACACTATGCTATGCTCACCAAAGTATAGCTACCATCTTTGACCATACAACATTATAAAACAATCGACTACATTCCCTCTGCTGTACCTTACCCCCAAAACTTACTCGTTCCATAATTGGAATGAGTGAGAATACCTCCCACTCTCCTTCACCCATTTTACTTACTTCCCACAATTCTCCCCTCTGGAAACCACCAGTTTATTCTCTGTATTTAATAATCTGTTTTCCTGCCTCTTTTTCTTTGTTTGTTCATTTGTTTTCTTCTTCAAATTTCATATATAAGTGAAATCACATGGTATTTGTCTTTGTCTGACTTATTTCACTTAGCATAAGACTCTCTAGCTCCATCCATGTCATTGCACATGGCAAGATCTCATTTTTTTTTATGACTGAGTAATATTCCATCATATTTGTGTGTGTGTGTGTGTGTGTGTGTGTGTGTTATTTCTTTATCCATTCATCTACTGATGGATACTTAGGTTTTGCTTTCTATATGTTGATGCTGTGTTTTGGGGCACATAAATATTCCTGTTGCTTTAATTTTATTAATATGATGATTCCATTCTTCATTATAATTATAATGCATATCATCCCAAATTTGACTTTGTATGAATAGAAATGCCATATTCCCTGCCTCCTTTTATTAAGCATTTTCCTAAGAGTCTTTATTCTTTTAATTTTAATATTTCTTTGTCATTTTGATTCATATATTAGGACTCATAGTTTATTATAGTTTATGTTTCATTTGGTATTTGCCCTTTAGAAAAGGTTCTTTCCAGGGTGCCTGGGTAGCTCAGTTGGCTAAGCATCCAACTTCAGCTTAGGTCATGATCTCACAGTTCATGGGTTTGAGCCCCACGTTGGGCTCTGTGCTGACAGCTCAGAGCCTGGAGCCTGCTTCAGATTCTGTGTCTTCCTCTCTCTCTGCCCACCCCCCACCTCCTTGCCTGCCTGCTGTCTCTTTCCCGAAAATAATAAATATTTAAAAATAAATAAATAAATAAATAATAAGAGTTTTTCCCACATTTACTTCTATTGTCTCAATTTATGTATCTTTTTTTCTTTGATTTTTCATGCTTCTCCTTTTTTATATTTCTTGCTACTTCTCTTATTTTGATTAGTTTGAATATACTATATTATTTAATAATTATATTAAATAAATTATATATTACTGTCTTTGAAAGGTGAAAATCCTGCTTTAATTTCACTGGTCTTTTATTCTTTAATTCTAGTCATTTTAAAATTGACAAAAACATAAGTATTATTTACTGTTTTAATTTTAATAAGATGGATAAAATGTGTAATAGAGCAGCATATTGAATAGAACTACTACTGGCACAATAATTTTAGTAATTCTGGTAGGAATGGATTTAACTGAGTGCTTACCATGTGCCAGAAGCCTATGTTAAATGTTTCAAAGATGAAACTCAGTGGTGTGGTTCCCAAGGTTGAGGGCCTAGCCAAGGCCAAAGGGTTAGCAGGAGCTGGAGCTGGAATCTAAACCCTTGGCAGAGTGATTACAGAGGCCAACCCCAAATTCACAGGGATGCCTCAGAAATCTTTTAAGGAACGGATGTCCTCTTTCCACCAGTGGCCTGCTGCGGTTCCTCCAAGGATGTTCAGAGGGCCTCTTAGCCAAACTGGTCTGGAAAAAAAGCCATGTAGGGTGAATCCATTTAAAGTGGGACCAATATTTGATACTCAGTAGAGAAGAAGTTTCATTATGACTTCATCTTTAAAAAACAAAATGAAAAAGGATAAAAACAAATAAAAAATGATGTGAAAAATTGTGAAAGTAAGTTTCTTTTACATTTATTAAGATGTAGGTTATAATTGTAATTATGTGCTAATTCTTAAGACAAAAAAGAAATAAACTGAGTACTATTTGGTACTATTTGGGTGGCCTTTTCTATTTGGGTTCAACATTCCTGAGAAAACTACCTTAGGGTAGTACCTAAGGACATCCTTCATCTCACATAGTTTTATGGCACAAACATAAAGAAAAGTATCTCTTTTATTTAAGAAGCAGCAGCAGCAAAGAATTCAAATGTTTGCCTAATGCCTCTTTTAATCCTTTGACATTAAAATCACTCTAAGTGGCTGTTAATTTTCTCTTCAATTTTTTACTGGAGAAACTTTGCTAACCTGCATTAGATAATAGTTTTACATGTGATTCAAATAGTTCTCCAGCACCACTTTCATCTGTTCCATGAAATGTCAGCATCTTTTGCAAAATATATAATTTCATTTTGCATTGGACTTACATTGCATACCCATTGTATTGTACTGCATTGTCCTGCTTACATATGACAAATGGGGAGGGGCAAACTGTACCAGTCTTCGTCCCTATAGGGAGCAGATAGCATACTCAATCAGACTGTGTAATTGAGGGGAGTTTAATAAAGAAACCTTTAAAAATGTTGTTGGGCAGGGTTGGAGAAACCAGTAAAGGATACTGAAGGATACGTGGGTTAGCAATAGCAGGAAGTCATTGCCAGTCACCCACATTCCCCAAACCCCCACCTGTGACCCAAAGCACATAGCCATAGCCAGAGGGGAGGGCTGCCACAAAGAAGCTTTGATAGAGGTATAAGGACACAGGGCATTCACAGTAATCCATTTAAGAAGGAGGTGGGAAAACAATTATCATGACATCACATTTCTATTGTCTTCTGGTCTCTCACCAGTGACCTCATTGGCTAAACCCAAATGGAATCCAGAGAGGAAGGGAGCCTATTGGTTACATTTATAGAGTTCAGACTCTCAGGAGAAAGGGAGGTGGAAAGGGAGAAATTGGATCTAGGGGTATAAATTAATACCTATCATACTGACCAAAAATATGTTGATTTGTTGACTCAGTAGATTCTCGTGTTAAGTGGAGAGTTAGTTATATTTGAATGAGAACAAACCCTACAGGTGCTCAGTTCACTATGAATCTTCTAGTTTTATAACTGTCTTGGCTATATTACATCATAACTGGAGCAATCTGCATGACAAATATTGCGTTAATGTGATCTGAAGTTCCTTTCTAAAGGAATGCAGAAGACAGTTTCCTTTCTTTGAAGAGAGAAGAAATCAAATAAAGGGTATATTGAACACATGTGTTTTGAGGACATATTTGTATATACATACACAAAAATGTTGCCATATAGCTTGGGTAGATTTATTGAGTCACCTAGCAATACTGGACATGTCAATAGCTAGAAAATGCTTTCTGGCATTTTGAATCCAGAGGCCAAATCTAAGCTTTCAAGCCTTCACTTAACCACTAGTTTCATAATCTCACCCGACTTACAAGGTTTAATGAGTAAAAATGAAAGTTTCAGAAAGAAATTAAGTTGGAAATCATTCCATTTTGTATCATATTTACAATGGCTTAGGAAAATTTTTTAAAGACAAAGTTACTTCTGGCTCCATACTGAAGCCTTTCAGAAGACCTGAAATGAATGTCATCCAGAATAATCACTAAAATGTATTTGCTTTGATACGTTCAGGATAATTTCCCTGGTTTTGAACATTCTAATGGTTAAAGCAGGACAAATAAGGGCAAAAGGAACAGAACACATCATCCTGACAAAAATCTGAGTCCAGGCTACAGTTGCAAAAATCACTTCTTTTTAACTGGTGAGTCATTCACTTATTTTAAAATGTAGCTTACCACTACCCACCCTACCAGGAAACTAGAAAATGGCCCGTGGCTTAAAGTCTGTTACAGGATTAATTGGCTCTCTATGCTATCATATTTTCACATGGGACAATGAACATAGAGCAAACCATCTCTATAAATGGATCAAAGCAAAGGATGAAAATATTGGGAGGGCTATTATCTCAAAATTTTATTCTTCTAAGAATCTACCACTATTTTTGATCAACACCAGCATTAGTTATTTTATTACTGAGGGCACAACAGAAAACATTATTGTGAGAACATTCATGAACATTAGTACTAGTAAAATGTGAAAAACTATAATCAAATTAAAAGTAACATATAATGTTTGGCATCTGTGTGCTCACAATTCAAATGTAGTTTTATTAAAATCCTATAAAATATTTCTTTTCAGGCTATGATGGAATTACTTGTAGTAGACCAATGCTTTAGCTGAAAACAAATGGAAAAGCAAATACAAAGTAAATTTGTCTGAGGGCATTGCAGAAATGCTGGGAGATTGCCAGGTCTTGAAGGGCCAAGGTCCTAGAGAAAAGGGAAACTCACCGAGGAGAACTCTACCATTTTTATTCCATTCTTCTTCTTAGGACATTTGCTGATTCCTGACATGGAGAGAGAAAACTTTAACTGGGCAAAAGAAAACTACTAAGAATCAGATAAACCAGAAGAACTTCTGATAATCTCATAGGAATGGAGATGCAAAATAGGGGTTTGGGGTTGCCAAGACAGCTAAAACATGAAGGGCCAAGTACTCAAAGAGAAGAGTTCAGAAAAGTGAGTCTGATACTCCATAGCAGTTTTCCCCTTGAGGCATTTGCTGATTTTTTAAAATTTTTATTCATTTATTTTTAGAGAGAGAGACAGACCGAGAGATAGTGTGCACATGTGTGTGTGAGAATGGGGGAGGGGCAGAAAGAGAGAGGGAGAGAGAGAATCCCAACCAGGCTCCATGCTGTTAGCACAGAGCCCAATGCAAGGCTTGATCTCACAACCTATGAGATCATGACCTGAGTTGAAATCAAGAGTTGGACACTTAACCAACTGAGTCACCTAGATGCCCCAGCATTTGCTCTTTCTTAATTTGTGTGATATAAAAGGCTCAGAAATCAGGGGAGGAGTTAATATGGTGAAGTAGCAGGGGCACCCTTCTCTTGTCTTGTCCCTTGAACACAGCTAGACCAACATCAAATCATTTTGAACACCTAGGTAATTGATCTGAGGATTAAGAGAACAATTGGCATAATTTGAGGGTGAGAACATGGCAGGTAAATGATGCAGAGAGGGGAACTGGGAGACAGAAAAGCCACAGTACTGCAGAGAGGAGGGAGCTGTTTTCAGAGAAATTAGAAAGAGAGGGGGAGAGAGCAGCGCATGAATTTGCACTGCACTCCCTCTGAAAGTAGCTAGAGAGAAAGAGAGAACAAGTGAAAAAAAAAAGTGAAAGCACTTGCAGAGGACTGCAGGAGAAAACTTCCCCAAAATCATTGATGGGGGGAAAGAAGAGGGTTTCAATAAACAGTGGAGCACAGACTCGGTCTCAAGTTCTGGAGGTCACCTGGTGGTGCTCCAGCAAAGGAAGCAGGGCAGAGTCCCAGGAGCAGGCAGAATCCCCTGGGTCACTTGGGGAGAAGCAGTTTGGAGTACATTTGGTAGAGGCCATATGGCTTCTCCTAGGGCAAAAGACCTGGCAGACACCATAGAGCTGCCCTGTTCACCACTATAGGAACAAAGATGCTGGCTGAGGGCAGCAAACCCTGGTGCCTGCTATGTGTTGTGATTTACTATAAACTCCAAGCTGCTGCAACTGCGTGGTCGAATGAACATTTTCTGGGACAAATTGGCTCCAGCCACAATGTGGTAAGACCCTCTCCCAGAGACCAACGTGGTTCTAAGCAGTGGGGGTCTCTGAAAGTGCGGGCTTTTGAAACATAGCCGTGACCGAAATAAAGCCCAGAAGGGTCACACCACCCGCCAGGCAGACAGATCAGCCACAAACAGGGTCAAAGCAGGGAGTTGACAGAAGCTGGGAACACAGGAGGTGTGACTGATCCCATATCTGTGAGGGCCAAACACCCACTCTGGAGACTAGAGAGTGGGGTGAATCCATTTTCTTTTTCTTTTTTTATTAAAGTATACATGATATAATTTTAATATGCAAACCACACATATACATGGCAAGTGTGCACACATACACACATGCCCATTCCCACTACTGTTGGAAAATTATTTAAATTTTTTTCTGTTTATTTATTTTTGAAGGAGAGAGAGGCAGAGCATGAGCAGGGGAGGAACAGAGAGGAGACACAGAATCTAAAGCAGGCACCAGGCTCTGAGCTGTCAACACAGAACCCAACACAGGGCTTGAACTCATGAGCCTTGAGATCAAGATCTGAGTTGAAGTCGGATGCTTAACCGACTGAGCTACCCAGGCACCCTTTCACTATGTAGCATTTTGTATTTCCCACGATTGTTTACACGTGTTGCTTCAAATTTGTTTTCACCTGCAGCCCACCAGCACTGATGGACCTCAGTGAGCTAAAGGGCACCACCGAATGGAGAAAGAAACCATTACAACAAGCCCCCACCCTGCTGTGCCTCCAAGCACTTCAATAGAGCAAGTCTGCCTGAGAATCAGAGCAGCAGGCCCTTACCCCAGAAGACAAGCACAAGCACAAACCCCTTCTATGCACTAAGTCTACTGATCATAAAGCGCTGCAAAGCTTCAGCTCTAGGGGAAACTGGATCTAGCTTCCTTTTGCGTGTGTGCGCGCGCGCGTGTTTCTATTATGCTTGTTTTTGTTTTTATTCTATGATACAGAAAGAGTAATTTTTAATTTTATTTTATTAATTTTATTAATTTTATTTTTTAATTTTTTATCTTTTTTCTCTTTCCTTTTTTTTATCAAACTTCTCTCTCTTTGTTTTAATATACAGGTTTTTTAATGTTTATTTTATTTTTGAGAGAGAGGGAGTGAGCATGAGCAGGGGAGGGGCAGAGAGAGGGGGACACAGAGGATCTGAAGCAGGCTCTGCCCTGTAAGCACAGGACCCAAAGTGGAGCTTGAACCCACAAACTGTGAGATCATGACCTGAGCGAAAGTCAGATGCTTACCCAACTGAGCCACTTAAGCCACCCAAGCACCCCTCTATCAAGCTTCTCTTAATAAGAAGACCAAAACACACCTAGGACCTAGCTTCCTTTATTTATTTATTTTTAATTTTTAAATTTTATTTTATTATTATTTTTTCCCACAAAAATGACAAGATGGAGGAATTCAACCCAAAAGAAAGAACAGAAAGAAATGATGACCAGGGATTTAATCAATAGAGATACAAGTACGATGTCTGAACTAGAATTTAAAACAACAATTATAAGGATTCTAGCTGGGCTTGAAAAAAGCGTACAAGACACTAGAGAATCCCTTACTGCAGAGATAAAAGAGCTAAAATCTAGTCAAGCCAAAATTAGAAATAAATGCTATAACTAAAATGCAAACCTGAATTATTGCTATGACAGCAAAGATGGACAAAGTAAAGAGTTAGTGATATAGAAGATAAAATTATGGAAAATAACAAAGCTAAAAAGAAGAGGAAACAAGGGTAATGGATCACAAAGGTAGAGTTAGGGAACTCAGTGACTTATTAAAATGGAATGACATTTGTATCATAGGTGTCCTAGAAGATGAAAAGAGAGAAAAGGGAGCAGAAAGTTTATGTGAGCAAATTATAACTGAAAACTTCCCTAAACTAGGGAAGGGTGTAGACATCAAAATTCAAGAAGCACAGAGAACTCCCATTAAATTCAACAAAAGTTGGCCATCATCAAGGTATATTATAGTCAAATTCACAAAATACACATATACAAGGAAAGAATCCTGAAAGCAGCAAGGGAAAAGAGTCCTTAAACTGTTTGCAGCCTATCTGTCCACAGAAACTTGGAAGGCCAGAAAAGAGTTGCAGGATACATTCAACTTGCTAAATGGGAAAAATATGCAGCCAAGAATACTCTATCCAGCATGGCTGCCATTCAGAATAGAAGGAGAGATAGAGTTTCCCAGACAAACAAAAACTAAAGGACTTCAAGTCCACTAAACCAGCCCTGCAAGAAATATTAAGGGGGACTCTCTGAGTAAGGGAAAAAAAGACCAACAACAACAAAGACTAGAAAGGAACAGAGAACATCACCAGAAACACAAACTTTACAGGTAACACAATAGCGTTAAACTCATATCTTTCAATAATCACTCTGAGTGTAAATGGACTAAATGCTCCAGTCGAAAGACATAGGGTATCAGAACGGATAAAACAAAAACAAAAACAAGACCCATCTATATGCTGCCTATGGGAGACTCATTTTAGACCTAAAGACATTGGTCTTCCAAACTTATTCTACAAGGCTAGCATTACCTTGATTCCAAAACCAAAGACCCCATTATAAAGGAGAATTACAGGTCAATATCCCTGATGAACATGGATGCAAAAATTCTCAATATACTAGCAAGTTGAATTCAGTACATTTAAAGAATTATTCACCACAATCAGGTGGGATTTATTCCTGGCCTGCAGGCTGGTATAACATTCACAAATCAATCAACATGATACACCACATTAATAAAAGAAAGGATAAGAACCATATGATCCTGTCAATAGATGCAGAAAAAGCATTTGACAGAATACAGCATCCATTATTGATAAAAACCTTAACAAAGTAGGGATAGAAGGAGCATACCTCAATATCATAAAGGCCATATATTAAAGACCCACAGCTAATATCATCCTCAATGGAGGAAAACTCAGAGCCTTTTCCCTATGGTCAGGAACAAAACAAGGATGTCCACTCTCACCATTACTATTTAACATAGTACTGCAAGCCTTAGCCTCAGTAATCAGACAACAAAAATAAATAAAAGGCATCCACATTGGCAAGGAAGAAGTCAAACTTTCACTATTTTCAGATGGCATGATACTCTGTAGAAAAGCCAAATGACTCCACCAAAAAATTGCTAGAACTAATACATAAATCCAGTAAGGTTGCAGGATATAATATCAATGTACAGAAATCTGTTGCATTTCTATACACCAATAATGAAGCGATAGAAAAAGAAATCAAAGAATAAGTCCCATTTGCAATCGCACAAAAAACAATTAGATACCTAGAAATAAACCTAACCAAAGAGGTAAGATATCTATACTCTGAAAACTATAGAAGACTTATGAAAAAAATTGAAGAGGACACAAATAAATGGAAAAGCATTCCATGCTTATGGATTGGAAGAACAAACATTGTTAATATGTCTATACTATTCAAAGCAATCTCCACATTTAATGCAATCCCCATGAAAATACCACCACATTTTTCAAAGCGCTACAACAAACAATCCTAAAATTTGTTTGGAACCATAAAAGATCCCGAATAGCCAAAGCAATCCTGAAAAAGAAAAACAAAACTGGAGGCCTCACAATTCTGGATTTCATGCTGTATTGTAAAGCTGTAGTCATCAAGACATTATGGTACAAAAACAGACACATAGATCAGATCAATGGAACTGAATAAAAACAGAATTAAAAAAAAAAAGAAATGGACCCACAACTATATGGTCAACTAATCATTGACAAAGCAGGAAGGAATATCCAACGGAAAAAAGACAGTCTCTTCAACAAATGGTGTTGGGAAAATTGGACAGCAACATGCAGAAGAACAAAACTGGATCACTTTCTTATACTGTACACAAAAATGAATTCAAAATGGATGAAAGACCTAAATATGAAACAGGAAGCCATCAAAATCCTAGAGGAGAACACAGGCAGCAACCTCTTTGACATCAACCTCTTTGATGTTCTTACTAGACACGTCACCAGAGGCAAGGGAAACAAAAGCAAAAATGAACTATTGGGATTTCATCAAAATAAAAACTACAGCACAGTGAAGGAAACAATCAACAAAACTAAAAGGCAGCCTATGGAACGGGAGAAGATATTTGCAAGTGACAGATCTGATAAAGGGTTAGTATCCAAAATCTGTAAAGAACCTATCAAACTCAACACCCAAAAAACAAATAACCCAATTAAGAAATGGGCAGAAGATATGAATAGACACTTTTCCAAAGAATACATCCAGATGGCTGCCAACATATGAAAAGATGCTCAATATCGCTCATCATCAGGAAATACAAATCAAAATCAAAATCAAAACCACGATGAGATACCACCTCACACTGGTCAGAATGGCTGAAATTAACAATGCAAGAAACAACAGGTATTGGTGATGATGTGGAGAAAGGGGAATCTTCTTGCACTGTTGGTGGGAATACAAACTAGAGCAGTTACTCTGGAGATGAGTATGGAGGTTCCTCAAAAAACTAAAAATAGAACCAGCAATATAATCCAGCAATTGCACTACTAGGTATTTACCCAAAGGATAATAAAATACATATTGAAAGGGTGCATACATCCTGATGTTTACAGAAGAATTATCAACATTAGCCAAACTATGGACAGAACATGAAGGTCCATCGACTTCATGGATGGAATAAAGAATGAATAAAGAATGGATAAAGATTGGAGATATATATATATATATATATATATATATATATATATATGGAATAAAGAATGGAATAAAGAATTCCATGTATATATATATATGGAATAAAGAATGGAATAAAGAATGGATAAAGATTGGAGATATATATATATATATATATATATACACACACACACACACACACACACACACAATGGAATATTACTCAGTCTTCAGAATAATGAAATCTTGCTATTTGCAATGATATGGAAGAACTAGAGTGTATTATTTTAAACAAAATAAAGAAGAGAAAGACAAATACCATATTTCAGTCACATGTGGAATTTAAGAAACAAAACAGATGAACATATGGGAGGAGGGGGGAAGAGAGAGGGAAACAAACCATGAGAGACTCTTGAAGGTAGAGAACAAACTAAGGGTTGATGGAGGGAGGTGGATGGAGGATGGGCTAGATGGGTGATGGTTATTAAAGAGGGCATTTGTTATGATGAGCACTGGGTGTTGTATGTAAGTGATGAATCACTGAATTGTACTCCTGAAACCAAATTGCACTATATGTTAACTATCTAGAATTTAAATAATAAATTGAAAAAAAAAAAAAGGCTCAGAAACGACTGAAAAAAACAATAGGAAAACATAGCAAAAGTTTTTACTGGTCATGTATATGTGGGGAAAGGAAAATTAGAGCCTAGTACCCTCTAAAATCTAGAAAACACCCAAGCTCTCAGTGGGAGTCTGGAATATGTATTAAGGGTAGGTTTAAATCAGAGACAGATTCAGTCTTACAAAGGCTGTAACATAGCTTTGAAGCAAGGATTAAGGTAAATTGCCCATATGTGAGCTGTCTGGCAGAGGGTAGCATTAATCCTCTCACCCTCTCCAATTTTTTATACATAATGTTTGACATTCAATTAAACATATCAAGTATATAGAAAACAGGGTCAAGAGATAAATAGGCAATAAAAATAGAAAGGTGATCAAGATATTTTAGTTATCATAAACATTCATGTATCTAATTAATATATTTGTGAAACTAGATGGTAAGATGAAGAATTTCAACAGAGAACATAGAAACTAAGAAAGAGCTCAATAAATAGGTACATCAGCAGATTGAAAACAACTGACAGGATTACCATATTTAAAGATAGGTCAATTGAAAAATATACACATTAACCCAATGAGAAAAAATGGAGAGAAAAAAGTGTTAGGAACATAAGAATTATAATGAAAAGGTCCAAAATATGTATATCTGCGATTTCAGAAGAAGATAGATTAGGCAAAAGCAATATTTAATTTTTTTTAATGTTTATTTTTGAGAGACAAAATGTGAGTGGGGGAGGGGCAGAGAGAGAGGGAGACACAGAATCCGAAGCAGGCTTCAGGCTCTGAGCTGTCAGCACAGAGCTTGACGCAGGGCTTGAACTCACAAACCATGAGATCATGACCTGAGCTGAAGTCAGACGCCCAACGGACTGAGCCACCCAGTTGCCCCAAAAGCAATATTTAAAAGAGGTAATGTCTGACAGTTTTCCAAGACTTATAAAAGACATCATGCTACAGATACAGGGATCACTCTGACCCTCAAGAATTATAAATAAACTAAAGGAAATAACAACCCATATATCTACATACATCAGTGTAAAAATGAAGAAACTTAAAGATAATGGGGAAATATTAAAAGCAGTCAAAGAAAAAAGACACAGCACTTTCAAATGGTCAATGAACAACAAGGCTAATATCTGACTTCTCAATGAAAACTTCAGAAGCCAGAAAACAATGGAAAGGTATCCTTAGGTATTGAAAGGAAGTAATTTCCAAACTAGAATTTTATGCTCAATAAATATATTCTTTAAAAATTAAGGAAAAATTGGGGTGCTTGGGTGACTCAGTCACTTGAGTATCCAACTTCTGCTCAGATCACGATCTCACAGTTGGTGGGTTCGAGCCCCTCATCAGGCTCTGTGCTGACAGCTCAGAGCGTGAAGCCTGCTTCGGATTCTGTGTCTCCCTCTCTCTCTGCCCCTCCTTCACTCACGCTCTGTCTCTGTCTCTCAAAAATAAATAAAAATGTTTAAAAAAATTTTTTTTAATTAATTAAAATTAAGAAAAATAAAGATACTTTTAAACAAACAGAGAATTTATTGCCAGGGATTCCCAAACAAAAAACACTAAATCAGGCTTTCCAGGCAGAAAAAAAATGATCCCACATTGAAATACAGAAAGGAATAAAGAAAGGAGATACACAAATGAATAACATGCTAACAACAACTCATGTGATGTATGTACAGTTAAAGTTCAAGACAACCGTATCACAAAAAGCAGAGAATGAGTAAATGGAGTTAAAACTTCTAGCATGAGAAGTGGCCAAAGAACTAATTTATAATGAAACTTAAGAAGTAAAAAGCACAGGGATGCCTGGCTGGCTGGGTCAGTAGAGCATGCATCTCTCGATATTGTGGTGGTGAATTCGAGCCCCATGTTGAGTATCGATATTACTTAAAAATAAAATCTTTTTGTCTTTCTTTTCAAAGTTTTTTTTAAATTCTAGTTAGTTAACAAAAAATAAAATCTTAAAAAAAAAGGAAGTAAAAAGCACAGACTGTAGTCTGTAGGGTGGACATTTAAAGAATAGTATAGGAATACATAACTAAAAGCAAGATGAAAACTGTGGAATAATAAAAATATTTTTAATTATCTAAAAGAAATTTAAAAATAAATAAATAAATAAATAAATAAATAAATAGTCTACAAAATAGGCAGGATGGCAGCTACCCAAGCAAATCAGTATTAGGCTGAATTTGAGAAAAACAAACACCAACTATATGTGGCCAGCCAGACACACATTTTATTATAAGGACAAAACCAAAGGGGTGGAAATTAGAAGATAAAGAAAAATGTACCATGCAAACACAAAGCAGAAGAAAGCTGGTACAGCTGTACCAAGTACTAGTGAACTGACAAGGTAAACTTTAAGGTAAGAAACAGCACTAGAAATGAGGAGAGACTTTGATAATAATAAAAAGGTCAGTCTTCAAGAAACATACGAAAGTTATAAATTTGTATGCACGTAATTACATAGTTACAAAATATATAAAATAAAATGCGACAGAACTACAGGTGGACATAAACATATCCACAACGCTACTGGGACATTTAAACATGCATTTCTCTGTAAATGACGGAACAAGCCAACCAGAAATCAGTAAGAGCATAAAAGACTTGAACAACATGATTAAGAAACTTGACCTCATTGTTCTATATAGAACACTGTATCCAAAAATGATGGGATAGCTCTCCTTTTCAAATGCACATGGAATATTTACCAAAATTTAACATATTTTAGACCTTATATAAAACAAGGAGTGAAATCACTCAAAGTATGTTATCTGTCAGTAAAGTTAATCCATAAATCAATAATGAAAGAGAACTCAAAAATTCTCAAATGTTTGGAAATTTTAAAATTTCTAAATAATTTATGGGTCAAAGAAGAAATGAAATGGAAATCAGTAAATATTTTGAAGTACATGATTAGAGGTTCTATTTCCAGTAATGGTGGAGAGGCTTCTACTGGATTAACCCTCCTACAGATAAAAATTATAAACTCTGGGCAAAATATTAGTAACCTCTGGACAACAACAGCAACAAAAACAAATGACTATTAATTATTGCTTGAAACCAGTGAAAAAGAAAAAAATCCTAAAAGCTTCCAGATTAGGGGGAAAAAAAGACAAATTATGTACAGAGGAAATGAGATAAAGCTGATTGCAGATTTCTTTGTGGAAGCAATGCAAATTAGAAGACAGTGGAGCAAAATCTTTAAAGTGCTGAGATTAAAAAAAAATCTGTCAATGTAGAATTCTTTACTCATCAAAAATAAAGAAATATTCAGACATACAAAAGCTGAAAGAATTCATCACGATCAGATCTGCACAACAAATGATAGAGGAACTTATTCAAGCAGAAGGAAAATTACAGGAGTTGGAAATCTAGATCAAAGGAATGAAAAGCACCAGTAAAAGGAAGTATATGGGTAAACATAGACATTTTCTTATTATTGGAATATCTATAAAAGAAAAGTAATAACAGCGTATTATGGGTTTTATAACACATGTAGAAGAAAAATATATGACAGCAACAGTACAAAGTCCAGGAAGGGAGGAATGAAAATAATCTCTTGAAAGGCTCTTAAATAGTCATGTAAAATGCTATATAATATCATTTGAAGACAGATTATGATAATTAAAAGTTGCATACTATAAATCCTAAAGCAACCATTAAAATGACATAACAAAGTGGTCTAGCTAATAACCAATTAAAAAGATAAAATTAAAGCATAAAATACATACACTTAATCCAAAAAAAAAGCAGAAAAAAAGGGAAATGGACAAAATACTGACGGACAAATAGAAAACAAATAACGAGAAGACAGAATTAAATCCAATCATATCAATAATCATATTCAGTGGTCCAAACACCTCAATTTAAAGGCACAGTTCAAATAGGATAAATCAATCAAGACCCAAGTAATGTGCCTACAAAAAATTGAAATGTAAAGACATAAACAGGTAAAAAATAAAAGAAGGGAAAAAGATACACTACATTAACATTAGTCAAAAGAAAGCTTGAATCGTTATGTTAATATCAGTTGAAGTCAATTTCAGAGAAAAAATTACCAAGCACACAGAGGGTCATTTAAAATGACAAAAAGGTCAGGGGCACCTGGGTGGCTCATTCAGTTAAGTGTCCCACTTCAGCTCAGGTCATGGTCTCATGGTTTGTGGGTTCAAGCCCCACATCTGGCTCTGTGCTGACAGCTCAGAGCCTGGACCCTGCTTTGGATTCTGTGTCTTCCTCTCGCTCTGCTCCTCACCCACTCACACCTGTCTCTCTCTCAAAAATAAATAAACATTAAAAAAAATTTTTTTTTAATGACAAAAAGATCAGTTCATCAAGAGTATATACAATTTTAACATTTATGTTTCTAAAACAGACCTTCATGATATATGAAGCAAAAACTGAAAAAACTACAAGGTGAAATAGACAAATTCACAATTACAGATTTCACCACCTATTTGTCTATAATTGAGAGAAAAGTGTACAGAGCATCCGAATGGATATAGAAGATTTGAACAACCCTATCAATGTACACCAACTCCACCAATTAACACTCTGCCAATTAACAGCAGAATGCACATTTTTTTCAAGTACATTTACCAAGACACATCATGTTCTAGGCCATAAAATTATTCCTTAATAATTTTTAAAGGTATGAAGTCATCCAAAGTATATTATCTACAATGGCATTAAATTAGAAATAAATAACAAAGTCCCTAGGAGATCCCCAAATATTTGGAAATTATGAAACTTTCAAATAACTTGTGGATCTCAGAAAAAAAAATGCAAAGGGAAGTTACAGTGTTTTGAACTGAATGAAAATGAAAACACATCATATAAAAATTTGTGGAATGTAGCTAAAGCTATACTTAAAAGGAAATTTATAGCACTAAACACCTATATTAGAAAAGAAAACATATTTCAAATCAAAGACTAAACCTTAAGAACCCAAAATAAGAGGGGCTAATAAAACCTAAAATAATCAGAAGAAAGAAAATAGTAAAGATCAAAGCAGAAATCAATGAAATGAAAAACAGAAAATAATAAATATTTATGAAAGAAAAAGCTAGATCTTTGACAAGATCAATAAAACTGATGAACTTCTAGTCAAATGACTTCACTATGATTTTTACCAAACATTTTTTCCAGATTATCATCCTTTATTGTATGTGTGTTACATACATAGCTTCCTTTCTCACCCCTCTGTCCTCATTCTTGTCCAAGATCTTAATTACTTCGTTAAAACAGCTTAACTGGTGTTTTTTGAAATCATAGCTAAGACATTGACACTGATACAGTCCTAAGACCTTCTTCGGATTTTATAAATTTTACATGTACTCATTTGTATTTGTGTGTGTGTGTGTGTGTGTGTGCGTGTATTTAGTTCTGTGCAATTTTACATGGGTGGATTTCTGTGACCACTGCTACAATCAAGATACAAAACAGTTCACTTGCAAAGAACCTGCATGCTACTCTTATATAACCATAGCCACGTCTCTCTTAGTACTACCCCCTGCTCCCATATAACCCTTGACAACAACTATTCTGTACTACTCTATAATCTTGTTATTTCAACAAAATTTTATAAAGTGAATCAGGCAGAGATTCATTTTTTTTTCACTTAGCACAATTCCCTTGATACTTATCCAAGTTGTTGCACATTTAATAGTTCATTACTATTTATTGTTGTGTAGTATTTATGAAATGAGTGTACCACAGTTTGTTAAAATATTCACCTGCTGACGTATACATGGCTGGACTCCTTCCAGTTTTTGGTCATTGTGGATAAAGTTGCTACACACATTCATGTACAGAATTTTGTATGGACATAAGTTTTTTGGGGGACATAAGTTCTCATTTCTCTGGGATAAAGGTCCAAGAGTGCAAAGGCTGGGCCATGTGGTAGTTGCATGTTTACTTCTATAAGAAACTGCCAAACTGCCAAAATCATAACACAAAATGGATCATACACCTAAATGTAAAACCTAAAACTATAAATTTATGGAGGGAAACATAGAGAAGGTGCTTGTGACCTTGGGCTGGGCAGTAATTTTTTAGATACAACATTAAAAGATGCATTGAAAGGAAATATTGAGAAATTGTACATCAAAATTGAAAACCTTCACTTTTCGAAATACAGTTTAAGAAAAGACAGTTTGAGGAAAAATATTTGCAAACCCCATATTTGATTAAGGACTTGGATCCAGAATAAAGAACTCCTCAAACTCAATAATAAGACAATGAACAACCCAATATAAAGTAGGCAAATATTTTCATGGTCACTTCACCAATGATGATATACAAATGGCAAATATGCATACGCATGATTAAATCGTCAGGGAAATGAATTAGAATTGCAATGAAATACGACCATCCAGGGATTAGGATTTCTAAAATTAAAATGTCTGATTATACCAAGTGTTGGAGAAGATGGGTAGCGACAGCAATTCTGTACACTGCTGGTGAGAATGTAAAATGGCACAACTACTCTGTTAAACAGTTTGGCAGACTCTTAAAAAGGTAAGCAAACCTATACCCACCCTATGGCCTTGTCATTCTGCTCCTAGGTAGAAAAGAAAGCATATGGCCATGCCAAGACTTGTACACAAATATTTACAGCAGCTTTATTTCTAATAGTCCCAGACTGGAAACAACCTAAATGTACATCAATAGGTGGTTGGTTAAATGAATTGTGGTACATACATATGGTGGAATACTGCTCAGTTTTTTTTTTTATTTTTTTATTTTTATTTTTTTTTTTTTAATTTATTTTTGGGACAGAGAGAGACAGAGCATGAACGGGGGAGGGGCAGAGAGAGAGGGAGACACAGAATCAGAAACAGGCTCCAGGCTCCGAGCCATCAGCCCAGAGCCTGACGCGGGGCTCGAACTCACGGACCGCGAGATCGTGACCTGGCTGAAGTCGGACGCTTAACCGACTGCGCCACCCAGGCGCCCCGACTGCTCAGTTTTTTTAAAAAAATGAATTAATATGGGGCATCTGGGTGGCTCAGTCAGTTGGGCCTCTGACTTCGGCTCAGGTCATGATCTCACAGTCCGTGAGTTCGAGCCCCACATCGGGCTCTGTGCTGACAGCTCAGAGCCTGGAGCCTGCTTCAGATTCTGTGTCTCCCTCTCTCTCTGCCCTCCCCCGTTCATGCTCTGTCTCTCTCTGTCTCAAAAATAAACAAACATTAAAAAAAATTAAAAAAAATGAATTAATACATGGCACAACATGGATAATTCTCAAAATTATTATGCTTAGCATAAGAAGAAAGACAAAAAGAGGAGAGAAGACTGTATGAATTACTTCCATAAAATTTGAGATAAGGCAAATAATCTAAAGTGACAGAAAGCTGATCAGTAGTTGCTGGAGGATAGGGATGGGGAGTGGCAAAAAGGAGGTAATGCAAAAGAGTTTGAGGAATCTTTTGGAAATAATGGATATTTCCATTATCTTATTGTTGTGATTGATGACAGTTTCATGCACATGAACCTATATTCAAGTGTATCAAATTATTCACTTCAAGTACATACAGCTCCTTGTCTGTCAATTATACCTCAAAAAACCTGCTTTAAGATTTAATTAAAAAGTTTTCCTGCAAAGAAATATTCAGACCCAATTGTATTCACTGTTGAATACTTCTAAACATTAAGGGAGAAATAGCACCAATCTTAAGCAAACTCTTAGAGAACACATAAAAAAGGAAAGGCTTCTCAACTTGTTCTATGAGGCCAGCATATCCCTAATATCAAAATCAGACAAAATAAGGCAATACAAAAAAATAAATTGCCAGCCAAATCTCTCTTATAATGCAAAACCCTAAAATTTTTTTAGCAAACTATATCCTGCAATGAATAAAAAGTATAACTTATCACAAAGAAGTTAGGTTTATTCCAGTAATGATTCTGAAAAATCATTCAGTGTAATTCACCAATTATTAGAATAAATGTGAATATTATTATTATTTGAACAGATCTACAAAAAGTATTTGACCAAATTCTATAGGTATTTATTTTAAAAACCACACTTAGCAAACTAAAAGTAAAAGGGAACTTCCTTAATACAATAGTGAATTTATAAAAATTCTGTAGTAAACATACTTAATGGTGAAATAGTGAAAGCTTTCCTGCTGTAATCAGGAATAAACCAAGGATGCTTGGTATCACTATTTCTATTCAATATTGTACAGTATAAAATGGCTGGTACAACAAGCTAAGAAAAAGGTTGAAGAATAGGAAAGAAAACAATAAAACTGTTATTATTAACAGCAACACGGTTGTGTTTGTAGAAAAGCCGAATGATTCTACAAAGTATTAGAATTAATGAATTTAGCCAGATCACTGAATAGAGGGTCAACATAAAACAATCAAGTATATTTCTAAGCATCAGGAAACATCACAAAATAAAACTTTAAGAAGATAACATTTAAGGGGCGCCTGGGTGGCGCAGTCGGTTAAGCGTCCGACTTCAGCCAGGTCACGATCTCGCGGTCCGTGAGTTCGAGCCCCGCATCAGGCTCTGGGCTGATGGCTCGGAGCCTGGAGCCTGTTTCCGATTCTGTGTCTCCCTCTCTCTCTGCCCCTCCCCCGTTCATGCTCTGTCTCTCTCTGTCCCAAAAATAAATAAAAAATGTTGAAAAAAAAATTTAAAAAAAAAAAAAAAAAAAGAAGATAACATTTAAGATGACACCAACAAACATCATATAACTAAAAATAAGTTTAATAAAAGTTATATACTTCCTTTCCATTGCAAATTACAAAGTAGCATATAGAGAAATTAAAGAAGGCCTAAATAAATGGAAGGATATATCATATTCATTTTATAATATAAAATTTCATTTTTCCTCTTCAATTCAATGAATTCATATGGGAATGGAAAGGACCAAGAAGAGTCAAGACAATCTTGAAGAAGAAAGCTTAAGTTCTTACTGCACCATAGATGAATTCGTATGGAACATGCTAATACATTCAGAACTAGATCTGCATATCCTCTGTACCTGATTTATGATGAAGGTGACACTGTAGTATAATGAAGAAATGATCATTTTTTCCAAAAGTAGTGCTGAACCAATTGGATATCACAAGGACTAAAACTAATCTTGACATCTACCTCACACCATGCAAAGAAAACTCAAGATAAATTTTAGATCTACACATAAAAGGTAAACAATAACACTTGTAGAAGAGAAAGAACACTGGAGAGTATTTCAGTGACACAGGGTAGGCAAAGGTTTCTTAAACAGGATTCCAAAAGCACTGACCACAATGGAAAACTGGTAAATTAAACTATGTTAAAAGTAAGAATTTCTGTTTGTCAGGGGATCCTTAAGAAGTTGAAATACAAATCACTGAGTAGAACAAGGTATTTGCAACCCATATCTAGCAAAGAATTTAATATTCTAACCAATCAATAAGGAAAATACAAACCGTGGACAAAACATGTGAGCAGTTATGTCACAAAAAGAATAAGCAAATGTTCAATAAACACATGAAAAAAGGGCTTATGTCATGAGGCATCAAGTGAGTACAAACCAAAACCACAAGGAAATATTACTATACATACACTGAAATGATGAAAGTTAAGAGACAAACAATACCAAGTATTGGCAAGGATGTAGAACAATTGGAATTCTTAATCACTGCTGCTGAATGTGTTGATTTGTACAAGTGTTTGGCAGTACTTGCAAACACTTTATACCTTCATACTTATGCTTCATACCTTATGCTTCAATAATTCCACCTCCAGTTTTATGCCCAACATACATGTGTATACATGTACACCAAAATGCACGTGCAAGAATGTTTATGGCAGCACTCTTCATGATAGCTAAAAACTGAAAACAAGCCAAATATCCCTTGGCAGTGGAATAAATCAATAAGTTGTAGCGTATCCATACAACACAATACTCTACAGCAGGGGTCAGCAAACTTTTCTGTCAAGGGTTGGAGAGTAAGTATTTTAGGTTTTACATGTCACATGTTGTTTTTGTTGCATATTCTTGTCATTTTTCCACAACTCTTTAGAAACGTAAGAGCCATTCTTAGCTGGCGGGCCGTACAAGAATGGCTGTAGTGGACTGCAGTCTGTTACTCCCTGCTCTAGACCAATAGTAACAAATAGGTTACTGCTACATGCAATAGCATGAATGAATTTCACTAACATAATTCTGCATGAGGGGAACTATTTGTAAAAAAAAAGTGCACACTTATAATTCTAGGCAAAACTAAAAAAATTAGAATTGTCTTGATTGTGGAGTTTTTGTGGGTAATAGCAGTGATGAATGTGGCAGAAATAGAGCACCTAAGGGCCACCAATATTATTTCTTGATCTGGATGATGGTTACACATGATTCATTCAGTGAAAACTCATTGATTTAGATACTTATGATTTGCATAATTTTCTATATGTATATTATACTTCAAAAATAATTTTATTTAAAAATCGTGAAGTCCAGTTTTCCCCATAACAATTGAGTTATTTTCTTCTCACTGCTGTTTCATACCAGCTTCTTTTCAGCTATCCTAATTAGTAAAAACCTTAGCCCGTGCCCACAAGATTGTGTTGTGACTTATAGTCACTGTAAAGTTACTAAATAAGAGTACTCAAAATATTGACTTTCCTTGTCACGAGTGAGGGGGAAGGGGAGAGACACAGAGAGAGAGAAAATGAGACAGAGTCAGAGAGAAACAGCATAGAACCTTGAGGAGAAGTCACCCCAAGTACAGCAGGACAATAGTTTCACCACCTGGCTTGCAGTCATTCATCGTGCTCATAACACTCATATTTCAGCAGAAAAGAAGAACACAGTTGGCCAAAATAAAAGAGCCTAGCTGAACATGGTTTTCTCATTTGTGCTTTATCCTAAACATTTGTAAAGATTTAGCAGCTTACCCCAGCAAGCATTTTTAATCCACATTCCAGTAATAGAGATTTCATGAATGCTTATTTCCAGGCTCCAACCGAGCCAAGTTATTTCATTCTCTTAGGCGGCTTGGTGAAACCTTAAGATGGTAACCAATAGGACACACTGAAGGTGATCACTCTTGGAACTTCTAAAGGTTGGAGGTATTGGTAGGTGTGGCAATTTACTGGGTTTTCTGATCTCAATGAGAACTTGAAGATTTAGAAGTCAGGTAGTGTTGTTTAGCTTTGAGCAAGGTAGGTGCAAACATTACAATAAACAACAGAGACAGGGCTGTTATCAGAATATTTTCACCTGCATATATAAGAAGTGGGTCCCTTGGGTCCCTGTAAATCATTTTCTAGGGTACTGCTTGACATATAGAGGTGAGAAAATTCTAGGCTCTGATGAGTAGAAACCTAATCTGAGTTGCCAGAGTGGGAATTAAAGGTCTCTTACACAGGTCTCAGACATAGGCCGAGTCACAGGTCAAGAACTTCTCAATTCAGGAGGGATGACTGGATCCCTTTGAAGAAGGGTCTAGCAATATGTACACAGAGGTCCAGCATACTGTGAATATTCCTCAAGCCTTTCCCAGAGAGACCTGAAGCCATTTTCCAGTATGTTCCCCCCAAATAACCAGACTTTCTAGGTGTTTTTTAGATACTAGTTCTGGTATGATGCTAATCCCTGGAGAACCAAAAAGCCTGGGACATTGTGAATTAACTAATAGATGAAGTCTTTAATCTGTCTCACAAGGCGTCCACCCATCTTGTGATTAATTTCCCCACCATCAGAATTAGAGTGAGACTAGATATACTCAGTAACTAGCCAATCTTGACATTGGTTCCCTGACCTATGCTGTGAAAACTATTATGACAGGAAGAGCCAAGTAGATGTCCCTGAAATTGCCCCCAACCCCATCATTAAGAAAGTAAACTAAAAGAATGCCACATTTTTGGGAAATGCAAAGATTAATGCTGCTATCAAAGATCTGACACAGTCAAGATGGCAGACTCCAGCATATCTCTATTTAAATCACCTGTTGAAACAGCCTGATAGCTCCTGGAAAACAATTGAGATGATCACAAACTTATCCAGATGGTGATGATGATCACAGCTGTGGTTCCAGTTGTGGTATAATTACTAAAACAAATCAACAGGGTCCCTGGTATCTGGTATGTAGGTACAGTCCCAGCAAATCCTTTTCTCATTTACATCAACAAGATAATCAGAATCAGTGTGCATATACAAAGTAGTCACATCACTGTCCTAAGTGCTATGCCAGGTCCCCCAGTTCCCAATCAAATTATAGTCCCTGACAGATTTCTGTGTTGTGGATACCAATTATTTTCCAAATAAAAGACAGTAAGGAAGCTAAGAGGCAAGCGGGGAGAAGTCTTCTGGATATTTCTCATTGTCCCTTCAGATCCACTCTCCATCCTTCTCCCCCCTACTCTGTGCCTGGGGAGGCTGGCCTATATGGATTATACGTTTGTACTTGCCTTCTGCCTTTTAGTTGATTTGGCCAATGGGAAGCATCTGCAAAGGATCAGTGGATGGTAGAAAAGTGAGGTGGAGGTTTTTTCTGCCATACTAGATTGTCTTGGATTGGTTGCATCCCTCCATGGAAGGCCACAGTTCTTATCAGGAAGCTCTCTCCATATACCACTGCTCTCTCCGGGCTCTACTCAGGCTTAGGGTTGATAATGGCTATGTTTGGTGCTAGGTACTGCTCTCTTCTTTGTTGAGTTCTCTAAACTCTGCCCATATCTTTATAAGTAATGCTTTTTTTTTTAACTTTTTTAAAAGTATATTTGGCACATAATGTTACACTAACTTCAGGTGGAAAACTCAGTGATTTGACAAGTTTACACATTATGCTATGTTGACCACAAGTATAGCCACCACCTGTCCCATTACACTGCTATCACAATATCACTGACTGTACTCCCAATGTTTTGCTCTTCATTCCTATGACCTACTTATTCCTTAACTGGAGGTCTCCCCCCCACTCTCTTCACACATCCTGCCCAATCCCCAAACCCCCTCCCTTCTGGCAACCAGCAGCTTGTTCTCTGTATTTATAGTTCTGATTCTGCTTTTTGTTTATTCATTTTTTAAGATGCCATTTATGAGTTGAATCATATGGTATTTATCTTTCTCAGTCTTATTTCACTTAGCATAATACACTCTTGGTCCATCCATGTTGTCTCAAATGGCATGATCTCATCCTTTTTAGGGCTGTGTGATATTCCATGGTATATATTTATATTTATATATACCACAGTTTCCTTATCCATTCATCTATTGATGGACACTAGGTTGCTTCCATGCCTTGGCTATTGTAAATAATGCTGCAATAAACATAGGGGTGCATATATTTTTTCAAGCAAGTATTTTTGTTTTTCCTGGGCAAATACCCAATAGTGGAATTATTGGATCATATGGTATTTCTTTTTAAAATTTTTTGAGGAACGCCATACTGTTTTCTACAGTGGCTGTACCAATTTACATTTCTACCAATGGTGCATGAGAATTTCTTTTTCTCCACATCCTTGCCAACACTTGCTGTTTCTTGTCTTCTGATTTTAGCCATTCTAATAGGTGTAAAGTGATATCTCATTGTGGTTTTGACTTGCATTTCCCCAATGATTGGTGATGTTAACCATCTTTTCATGTGTCTGTTGGCCACCTGTAGGTCTTATTTGGAAAAATGTCTATTCAGGTCCTCTGCTCATTTTTTAATTGGATTGTTTGGTTTTTTGGTGTTGAGTTGTACAAGTTCGTTCTATATTTTTTATCTTAACCCCTTATGGAATTTATCATTTGCAAATATCTTCTCCCATTCAGTAGGTTGTCTTTTTATTTTCTTAATGGCATCCTTTGCTGTACTGTGCAAAAGCTTTTTATTATGATACAGTCCCCATAGTTTATTTTTGCTTTTGTTTCCTTTGCCTTAAGAGGCATATCTAGAAAAATGTTGTAGGGTACCTGGGTGGTTCAGTCAGTTAAGCGTCTGACTTTGGCTCAGGTCATGATCTCACGGTCAGTGACCACATCGGGCTTTTGTGCTGACAGATTAGAGCCTGGATCCTGCTTTGGATTTTGTGTCTCCCTCTCTCTCTGCCCCTCTCCTACTCGTGCTCTCTCTCTCTCTCTCTCTCTCTCTCAAAAATAAATAAAGATTAAAAAAAAAGGAAAAATGTTGCTATGGCTGATGTCAGAGAAATTACTGCCTGTTTGCTTTTCTAGGATTTTTATGGTTTCAGGTCTCATGTTTAGGTCTTTAATCCATTTTAAGTTTATTTTTGTGCATACACAAGAAAGTAGTACATACATAAGAAAGTAGTATAGTTGCATTCTTTTATATGTAGCTGTCCAGTTTTCCCAGAACCATTTACTGAAAAGACTGTCCGTTCCCCATTGTATGTTCTTATTCTTTGTCATAGATTAATTGACCATATAAATGTTTATGGGTTTATTTCTGGGGTCTGTGTTCTGTTCCATTGATCTATGTCTCTATTTTTGTGCCCAGTGACATATTACTTTGTAATGTGCTACAACTTTAATATATCTTGAAATCTGGAATTGTGATACTCCAGTTCTCTTCCTCTTTCTCAGAATTGCTTTGACTATATGGGGTCTTCTGTGATTCCATACAAATTTTAGTATCATTGTTCTAGTTTTGTGAAAAGTTCTGTTGGTAGTTTGCCAGGGACTGAATTGAATCTGCAGATTGTTTTAGGTAATATGGACATTCTAACAATATTGATTCTTCTAATCCATGAGCATGGAATTATCTTTCCATTTGTTTGTGTCATCTGCAATCTCTTTGATAAATGTTTTGTAGTTTTCAGAGTACAGGTCTTTCACCTTCTTGGTTAAGTTTATTCCTACATATTTTATTCTTTTTGGTGTAATTATAAATGGAATTATTTTTTAACTTTCTCTTTCTACAACTTTGTTGTTAGTTTATAGAAATACTACTGGTTTCTGAGTATTAATTTTATATCCTGTCACTTTATTGAGTTCACTTATAACTGCTAGTAGTTTTTTTGGTAGAATCTTTAGGATTTTCTATGTATAACATCATGTCATCTGCAGATAGTGACAATTTAATTTCTTCTTTACCAATATGGATGCCTCATTTCTTTTTCTTGTCTGATTGCTATGGCTAGGGCTTCCAGTACTATGTTGAACAAAAGTGGCAAAGGTGGACATCCTTGTTCCAGAACTTATAGGGAAAGCTCTCAATTTTTCACTGCAAGTAGCTTTTTTTTTTTTTTTTTTTTTTTAAATTTTTTTTTTCAATTTATTTTTGGGACAGAGAGAGACAGAGCATGAACGGGGGAGGGGCAGAGAGAGAGGGAGACACAGAATCGGAAGCAGGCTCCAGGCTCTGAGCCATCAGCCCAGAGCCCGACGCGGGGCTCGAACTCACGGACCGCGAGATCGTGACCTGGCTGAAGTCGGACGCTTAACCGACTGCGCCACCCAGGCGCCCCTGCAAGTAGCTTTTTAATAAACTGTCTAACTACCAGATTGCATGTGCTATCTCTGTCCTGCCAGGACCCTGACAAATCTATAGATTAACAGTTTCCAGCCTCTATCTGGGGTTACTTGGGCCTGAGATAAAGTATATGGTGGCTGCAGCAACCAATGCCATTTCCATCCTTTGTGCTTCCCTCCTTTCTTTCCTTTCAAAGATCCAAAGAACCAGAAATATCCACCCAGCCTGCATATCCCCTACCTGCCATCTGGCCTGGAGCTTCTTTTTTGCAGTTCTCTCCTTCCTTGATTTCTTTCTATAACTAGTGTCTTGCTCTGAGATCTAGACCACCTGGCTATTAGATTCTGCCTACCCTTCACCATTCCATCTTCAAGGCTCAAGGTCCTCATATCTCCTTCCCTAGATGTCATGGCAGATCTAAAGGAGCCAGGAATCAGTCTTTCTCTGCATTCTCTCAGCTGCCTGATTGGTCACTTCAAGTTACATCATTTCTAAAATCAGAACCACTGTACCCAGGCCTACATGGTGCCTGACTGCCAGTTGTAATTTTGAGCTACCTCAGTTTCCATTCTTTCTACTTCCAGGTGATATTGCTTGGTCTCTACCTAGCCCCAAATATTTCACATTTGAGTTGCACCCCCAACACACACACACAAACTCCAAGGCCAGACAATTTCATAACAGTACATGAAGTGCCTTGCATATAGAAATTCCTCACTAAAGAAATAACACATCAGGAAGCAATTTGTAAACTATAAAGTGCTAGAGACAAACAATGCAATTGTGATTATTTGTTGACTAAATTAAATGACCAGCATGTACACAAGAGTTTGGTATGTTCAATATTCTTTTACATAATTGATATTTGTAAAGTGACAGTGAAGAAAACCACGTATAGTTTCCTTTTGTAAGTATCATTATTGTTTCTTCCTAAAGGTTCATGAGGTAAAGGCCTGCCTTTAAATATGTGGAAATGGTGAAAACATTCTGCCATGCTCTCTGGGAATGAGCTGGAGTCCACAGCTCACTAGGAATATAGTGTACACTGTTGTATGTATATATATGTATGCTTGTGTATATGTGCATGTAATGTGTGTATATGTGAATGGGTTTGCATGTATGGGAATGTATGGGGTGTGTATATGTGTGTAAATATGTATATATGTGGTATGTGTGGGTATATGTATACATGTGTATGTGGTATGTGTGTGTGTGTAGAAGAGACAGCTAGAACTCTAGAGCAGAGATGGAAGACAGCAGGGCTAAAGATGTTTGAACTGCAGGTGATGGAGTGAGCTTTGTCAGAGGGGCTGTTAGAAAGCTAATTGATGAATTTCTCTGAGCAGGATAAAGCAGATGGCCAAAGAATATGAAAAGGTTCCAGGCCAATGTAGAGTCAAGAAGGAAAAAAAATCACATTCTTAGGTTTCAAAGAAGACAATGTTTAATGACAGGGACTACAACAGTTAAGTAATAACATGAAGGCTTAATATGTACTTAGGAGTTGTTTATTTTAATGCTTGCTGTACTTGGTGGTAATTCAGGGCTTATGAAAAAAGAGATAATAGTAATGATGATAATGATAACCAAGATGTATTAAGCACTATGTGCCAGGCGCTGTTCTAAGCCTCCTACATGTATTAGCTCATTTAATTCAAATAAAAACCCTCTGAAATATGCTCTATTATTCCCACTTTACAGATAAATCAACTGAGGCACAAAGGGATTGAATGGTAACTAGCCAGTGTTCATATAGCTGGTAAGTGTTGGAGCCAAGATTCAAGTCCCTGTAGTCTGACTCCAGAGTCACTGGGGTCTACATGCTAAGTTACGCTTATTTCTGTCTATAACGCTAAGGGAGTGAACTGTTAGATTTTTGTTTATATTACACTGTCCTAAACCAGCTACTCTGATATTAAATAAAAGTAGGAGGTGGCCAACCACTCTGGATTGCCCAGGAGATAACACCGGGAACAATCCCAGGCAAACAAGGATGGCTGGTCATCCTAAAAGGAACCCTATTTAAAATGAATAAATTTACCTCTATGGACTTCCACCAGTTTACTTTGCTTTGGCAATGAAAACATAACCAGAGTAATTTCTACATTTTGTCTCTGGCATTAATTAATAACTATCATATAAGTAAAATGGCCCTCACTCATTTTTCATTAAGCATTGGCTTTCCTCCCAGGCATCCTGGTTGGTTTTGTTTTGATATTGAGTGGAGGGTGTAGGCAAGCAGATAACCAAGCTCTCTAACCCACTGCAGGTGGGGGCATGTAGGCAAAGCTGGGTGGATACAGAGTTCTCCCATGGAAGCGAAAGGTCTTTAGGAATGGCAGGCATTGTCCAGAAGGCCCTACCTCTCTGACCTCGCAGGAACTTCCCCTGTGGCTCTCTCAGTACAGGTCTGGCAGAAACCAGATCACTCAAGCCCAGAAGATGCCCACATGCACCACCTGTATCCATCAGACAATGCATACTGTGCTAACATTTCTGTTCTGCAAGTCACTAAAAAATTCAATGCCAGGTACACAGCCAGCACCTTTGATTTCTTTTTAGTAATTGGTCCATTGTCAATGTCTTTCTCACCTCTTCACAGTGTGGCTTCAGAGGGTATTTCCCAGCATGCCTTTAGCTTTCTTTGTTACTTGGCCTCCTGCCATCCACTAGAATCTTTTCCTTGAGTGACTGGGGGAAGGCACATTTATGCCAGTCTCTCTAGTGAGATCTTACTGCCTTAGTCCAGTGTACTGTCTCATGTTCAATGTCTCGGCTGGAAGAAAAGCCCCACTTGCTGGCTTGTTCCATTTTATCAGACCAGGCAACAGTCGAAGTGAAGTGACAAGTGCTCGAGGGTGCTCATTTCCTGAGCCTCAATTTGCACCCACTAATGATCTGCAATATCTGGGCTGAGGCATGTAGATTTGCAGAAATAAACCCTAATGGCTGCTAATTTCAAGTGGCATCAACAAAGTCACTCAGGCAGAAAGGGTATGCAGGTGGCACGAATTGTATGTACAGTCTATAACTAGGATGGTTTTGAACTCAATTGCTTAAGAGTTAACAATAAACAATTGAGAAATGAACAACCTGGGATTTGAGATCATTTGTGTAAAATTCTATTTGCATAAAAAGAACCTATGTACCAGAACCAGACTCTGGTCATTATAGCTGACTAAATCATCCCAAGTGGTGATCACTAAAATGCAATTCTGCATAATTTCCTGACATTTTCATGTCTCTTTTATACAAGAAATCAGTTCGGAAATCCAAACAACTCAGCAAAAAAAAATTATAAATGTGAAACTAAGTATTATTTTCTCCCTATTCCTAAAGATAAATTGGCACTATTTCAAGAGAGACACAAATCATTTAAAACTCCAATCTTAATCTAGCATAAAACCATAATAGTATAATTCTTCCTGGGGGTAAACTAAAGCCTGCTTCAAGGTCCCTGCTTATAATTATTTTACCATTAGAAGCATAACCATATTTCTAAAACTCGGTGTTTACTGTTCTGATCTATTTGCTTCACTCCCAACCATCAGCTGGTTCCCAGTTATAAAGATGAGCCTGGAAGGAAATTAAGGCCTTTCTAAGAACGAATAAAAGACCATCTCTTCTGCAAGTGGTGTTTGTATTATGTTTGTCATCGTTTGGCTGGTAGAGACTGTAGGAAATGGGAAGGAGATTATTACACAAGAATGCATATTGTAGGGAGAAAAAAAGATGTGCCCATTGATTCTGTGTCCTGTCCCAGAAATTGGGTGATGCAGTTCCAAAATGCTCAGTGATGTTCATTAATTTGCTTTGGAGAGAAAGAGACAGTCAGAGACAGAGACAGAAAGAGACAGAGAGAGAAGGACGCTCATCCCTGAGAAGCCAGCACTATTGTGCTGAGTCCTGGCATAGCACTGAGGACAATAATTTAAGAGGTCACAATTAATTTATCATTAAAAATATGATGAAAAAGAATCCTGGCACTGACTGGCTTGGCAGACTCCCCAGTCTGAAAAGGAGAGGGAAATATCCTTTCTGTCAAGTTTTGCTTAATGGACCAAGAGAAATCAGGCCACGGGTCCAAATTTAAGGAGTATTTAAAGGATATTACTTAATGATGTATTAACCTGTGGGTTTATTTAATCCCTGTTTACTCCTCTTTCTTTAACTCTTCATAGCTCTGCTTTGAATGGCAAGGTCCTGGGATAGCTCTGGCTGACATGAGGATGCTGTGGAGACCAGGGGTCGAAGAGAATGGAGTGCTCCCTGCTTATTGCAATCCTCCCTCCCAAAACCTGGGCAAGATCTCAAATAAGCCCTACTCTAATGCAGCCTCTGAGCACACTCTCTGCACAGGGATTCATCACCCAGACCTGGCTTAGTTCCCACTGCAGTCTCCCAGCTCCATGTTAATTCCCCCCATTCTGTCCTGACCTTGTACCTTGTCAGCTGAAATCTCTTCCCTTGCCACATTTCATTGATACTTCTCCCACTCAAAACCCCAGAATGTTGGCTTATTAGCTAGCATGTTAGGGAAGTCTAAACTCAACACCATTTTCAACCCTAATACAGACTTCAGAGTTGCCAAACTGCCCTCTGGCTCCACTTCTCTATAGCCAGGCAAAATGTCAATTGTTGAGTACCATTCTCTGATTCTCCTAATCTTTGTCAACGCAGCCCTCCAAATGGTCACCAATTACCAATGTGAGTTAGCAAGCAAGATTAATCTGCGAGTAAGAATACGTTGAACCCTGTCATGTGCCAAGAACCTCTTCTAGGCTCTGGGGACACAGCAAAAAATACAACCAAGTCCAGGCCTAAATGAAAGGCAGATAAATAGATATATGATTTAATGTCAGATAGGGGAAACAATGGCATGAAGGAAAATTAAAGCAGAGTGAGGAGATGGCCTAATGGTGGTCAGAGAGTAGAGAAAGGAAATAAATGAGGGAGCTAGCCATCCATATACCAATGGAGAAGATTCATCCAGACAAAGGGAATAGCAAGTGCAAAGGCCCTGAGATAGAAGGATGCTAGGGATCTGTCTGCCATCCCATCCCCCAGCCTGATCCCAATCTATTGCCCCATCACTTTTCCACTCTTGAGCAAAGCCAATCACTGCATAATCATGGCTCACCTATGCAAGTGTTGTTAATTCTCACCATCATCTCTGGGTCTGAGGTTACAATAAAGTGTTTAGATGACTGAAATCCCTCCCAGAAGTCATAGGAATTCAAAAGCTTGTATCCAGATTAAGAGAAACCAGTTTTGTTGCTTTCGGTCTAAATGTTAACCCTTCTTACTAATGCAAGGAGATTGACTGGTCATGGAGAAGGGGCCAAAAAACCTTTTGGATATTTTCTCTTGAACCATTTAGCAACCTTGTCCCCCTTATTTAACACTCTTAACAAGCTTTCTTCTACCAAGTCAACTTTTTGGTTGACTAACTTCCACTTCCTTCCCTTCTTCCTCCCCCTGCATTCCTTCTCTCCCTCACTTCGTCCCTAGCTCCTTCTCTCCATCTTTATCTCTCCTCCCACTCTTTACCTGGTGCCCCAGGATGAACCCAGTGATCCAACTTTGGGGTGGTGGGTCGTCATGGCAAGTCTTGGTAGATGTGGCTTCTCCTCTTCAATGCTAATGCTGCCTGTTAATTGCACAGTGGGGGGTCTTAGAGTTCCTTCTCATCTCATTCTAGCAAGATACACCTTGGGCATTTCATCTACCCCATCTAGTCCCTGCTTGGCTTCTTCTTCTCAGTCTGGGATTGCTGGCCTATGCTACTGAAGATTGATCTCAGGTGAGCACTGTTACCACCTGCACAGTTAATACACCAGGCTGTACATTGCCTTGGCTTCTTTATGGTGATTCATATTTTGCTTCCGCATTACTGGATCCATTCAGAGTTGTTTGCATATTTTCTCGTGATACTACTGGATGATGGAGATGTTTGTGTGTGTGTGTGTGTGTGTGTGTGTGGTGGTGGGGGGGGGGGAAGGGACATGGAGGTAGATTAGTACATCAACCATTCTTCTCTAGCTCTCAGAACAAATCACATCCAAATCTCCAAATTCTGAATCCTGTTACTGCCAGGACTGGAATGTCTCCCTTTTCCTTTTTGACTGTGCCTTTAGGGCTTCAGGGCCAGTATCAATGATGCTCCTCTGATCTTTCCTAAATCTCAAGAATTTTTATTGAACTCATCCTTTGTTTTTTGTTTATTCAAAGTGGGTTAATTATTCAAATAAGCAAAACAAAATAAAATCTGAGTAGCTTAAAATGATGATGTAATTCCTGCTTGCAGGACAGTCCATGTGGGTTGGGTAGCATCTCTTCAGATAATGACAAAGAATGAAGCACCTTCCATCAATGCAGAACCATCTTCAACAGATGGATTCTGAAGGCACCACAGTAGGACACTGAGAATGGAGGGTCTCACTGGGATGTCTCAGAGGCCAAGACGGGGAGGGGCATAAGTAATTTCTGACCATGCTCCCTTGGCCAGAAATGAGTCGCATGGCCCTACTTATCTGCTGGGACACTGGGAAATGTTGTTGTGCCACCTGCCCAAGAGGAAAAAGGACCCATTCCGGGTCCACATAAGCACAGTCTCTGCTACATTCTTTGATGCCTCATTTTGATTATGTTTTTTCTAATTATTCCTATAGATGTAGAGAAGTAATAAGGAACCTCAGAGGTTTAACTTGAACATCTCCTTTTACAGAAGAGGCCCAGAGACACAAAGTGACTTGCCTGGTGCAGAGTTTAGACTAGAACTCTGCTCTTCTGATTCCTGCCCCAGAGCTTACAATTCTGCTAAGTATTTTGCATTATTTTTACCTGACAAATACATATACTCATCGGGGTCAAGAACAGGTCTCTAGTGCCAGCTCCTTGAATGGGGCTGAACATGGAGAAAATCCTAACAGTTGATCAGAGGTAAAGTTGCTGGGCACAATTTTTCCTCTTCAAAGCTGACCCTCTCAGATGGGCCTTTTTGACATGGAAGGAAGAGAGGAAGGAGAGCACACAGCCGTATTTCACAAATGTAGGATGCCAATGATGAAAGATGTACCATTATTTTATTTACTACAAAAAAGGGGAAAAAATCCTGGTTAATTACCTCTGGCAAAATACCTTCTTATCATTTAAAACTACTATTTTATACTTATTAATAGAATTTGTATACATTTATTAAGACATAGATGTTTTATTGTGGTAAATATATATAACATAAAAGTTACCATTTCAACGATTAAAAAATTTTTTTTAACATTTTTATTTATTTTTGAGAGACAGAGACAGAGCATGAGTGGGGGGAGGGGCAGAGAGAGAGGGAGAGAAAGAGAATCCTAAGCAAGCTCCACACCATCAGCACAGAGCCCAAGATGGGGCTTAAACTCAGAAATGGTGCAATCATGACCTGAGCTGAAATCAAGAGTGAGACGCTCAACTGACTGAGCTACACAAGCGAGCCTATGGTTGATTTTTTTGAGGAGCCACCCTAATTGGACATAGATTTTTATCATATATTACTCTTGTACATCCACAAAAAGGAAAATATAGGTGAAATCAATAGTTTCAGACATTCTTAAAACTTTTCCATATTGCCTGAGTTTCCTGGGTCACTCAAAGAAGATGATGCTTTCCCACCCAATGTCACACTCTGTGCTGTAGGACCACTGTAGGACCATCAAGTTCATTGGTAATACAGCATTTTTTTTTAACAGGCCCTAAAAACAACTGGTACTGAACTCCTCAACTGATATTGCTTTTCTGTAGAGTCAGCCTATTTGTGACTCCTGCTTTGAGAATGTTGCTAAATAGCCTGGTTTACCACCTCCCCAACCATGTCCTGGTAGCCACTTGGTTTCTAGGAGTGCAGTGCTCCACTGTGATCTGGGTATTTTCCTCCAGGCCACTGATCCCCATTCTGAAAGTTCTGATGCTGGTGATTTCAATCAATGCCTGTCCAGGCAATGGCAACTATGTCATTTGCCAAAGAATGTGAGATGTCACTGACTGCAAGGCTTAATTCCAGAAAGATTAAAATTAAAAAAAAATTAATGTGTGTTGTCCAAATGATGACAAATAGTGATCAAGTGTGACAGATAAGTATTGGTACATGAATCATTTGATATGAAGACTCTGCTGTAAGTCCAGCCCCCTCATTTTGAAATTGTCATTTAATAACACAAGTGGGCAAAGAGCACACCAGCTCCAGCTCCCCACCAAATAAGACTAGAGACCTTTTCATCCTGGACCCATAAGGAAAAAACTAATAGTGTCATCCCCACAAATGGAGGAGGTGCCCTGGGTTCACACCAGCAGGGTGGGAGTGAGGATGCACAATCCTTCTGGTGAATGACCACCCATCCTGTCACTCTTAAGACAGGGAGATCATTCTAGTCCTTCACTGAAAAACAAGTCCTGTATGGAAGAAACACGGAAACTCTCTTTGGGCCATGAGAGGGCAGAATGGACATTGTGCATTGAAGAGATTTGGTTGTGCTCTCTGATGTGTGATACAGTTCTTCCTTGCTCTGGCAGTGCTTCTGGAAAAGGTTAACCCCTTAATTCCTCCCTATACTCTCTTCTGGATTTATTTATTGTGGGACAGGATCATAAAGAAGTGTGCAACCTGGGACTTATCAGTCTAAATTACTCCTGAGAAGTTAGAAGGGAATGAATGAGAAGGTAGAAAGACCCAAAAACAATCATGGAGACAAAGAGAAAGATCCCAGGAGAGGGAAATTCAAGAAATTCATTAGACTCAGAATGAATTTATCTTTGTTATTCACTTAAAATTTTTATAATTGGAAATATAATGCACATAGATAAATAGAAGTGCATGGAAAATAAATTTGCAGTACACTGTAATTATAAAGCCACTTTAGTCACTAGCTACAAGGTAGCTAGCACCTTAGAGACCCACCCCTGTATGCCCTTCTCCATTGCCTCCCCCCTTATTTCACTATGCACCTCGCAGCTGAGGCAGCCCTGGCTTGATGGGTGAAAGACCTGAGAAATCTCACAGAGCCCCCACACTCACCCGGGTCCCAGGCTTGCGATCTAATGCTCTGCCCTCATCATCTTTAAATTCTTAGTAATTTTTGAAGTTGTGTTTTAAAAGTAGAGTCCAATAGTACATATGCATGAGCAGAGCAAATATATGTAAGAAAGGAAAAACCTGTATATTTTAGTACTTTTAATGATACTTTTCCCCCTCTTTTTCCGCAAAGGGCGCTACAATATTCAGTTGCGTTGGGCTTCATAAATTACGTAGCTGCTTTAGGCTATAAGAATACCACATACCTTAAAAGGAAAATGAGAGAGAGAGACAACCATACTCAAACAAAAATAATTTAAATAATAAAATTACATTAAATTTAAAAAAAGGAAATACCAAAAATAGAAAGAAAGAAAGAAAGAAAGAAAGAAAGAAAGAAAGAAAGAAAGAAAGAAAGAAAACAAATTTAAAAAGTTAACTGGCAATTTTTGGCCAGAAACCTATAGGCATTTTATATGTGACACAGCTGGAAGTCAGCCTCCAGCTGTTCTCACAGTAAAGAAAGGGATACACCACTCAGTAACTGACCTAGTTCACTTAAACATTGAGAGCCAACCATATGAAAAGCACTGTGACAGACTAATGAAACCCGATGGCTACCCTCAAGGAATCTAGAGTTTCCTGGATAAGATGAAACACACGTGTTCCTCCCTGACTCTACTATTGCCTGACTCCAATCATTTATCTTCACTGCAGCCGGGGTGATCCTTCTAAAATTCAGATCTGAATATGACACACGTCTCCTTAAAATCCTTCAGCGGTTTCCTACTGCCCGCAGAATAACGTTCAAATTGACTGGCTTGGTGATTCACTTCATACACTTTCTGCAGTAATTGTTAAACAATACAACTCAGAAGGGGCTAACGATAAGAAAATGTACTACTTCACATAACCAAAAGTCCCAGGCAGAAAAGCTTTAGACCTGCTTTATTCATCAGCCCAATGATCTTACCATGAATGCAGGATCACTCCATCTGCCTATTCTGTCTTTCCAGCATATTGGTTTGTCTTCTGGGGTTGGTTTTCCTTTTGAACTGGTATATATCCACAGGAGGAAAGGGGGGTGTGTGTGCTACATTTGCTTCTATGTGACTCTCTGCTTCCCCCACTATCTCATTGGCAAGAATTGTAGTCTTGCCAGTGCCAAACCAATCCTTCGAAAGGTAATGGAATTACCGTGATCTGGGGAGGGGCTTTCTCCCCTCTCAATCACATGCTGCCTAGTAGCTAAACAACTTGGAGATCTCCATAGCAAAGAAGGATGGTTAGTGGTAAGGCAGTAAGCAGTGCCCACCCACCAGGCCTGAGGCTGCTTATGTATCTGGCTTCATCTATTGCCATATCCTCTCTCACATTCTATTCTTCAGCTACATTAAATTTCTCAATCTACCAGACTGACTGCTTTGGGTATCCACTCATGATGTTCTTCTTTTCCTATAACCCTCTTTCTACTGAAGCACCTTCCCGCAACATGCACGCACGCACACACACACATACATACATACACACAGATTTTCACCTGGTTAACTCTTATTCATTCTTTTGACCAGCAGCGTAGGCCAGGAGTGGAAAGCTGGCAACACCTGGTCTATTGACATATTTTATTTGCTTCCCTTAGTATTTTTATATTTTTGGATGAGGTCTGGACATTTAAAAATAAAAATCCAACTTTCTGATTTCCCTTCAAAAATGGGAAGAGACACTAGCTCCACATAGCCACAGGCTCCATTCGCTCAAGCTGAGGGCAGTGGCACACTATAAACAGGGCGTGCTCTCTCCAGTTCATTCAGCTCTTACCTGGCTGGATTAACTCATTTATGTAGCCTGCCTGGCCCTGCAGGCATTTGAGGTTGCCAACCCTGGTTTAGACTGCCCCCGATGGCCCGCTCCCAACATGTATTGGGTTTTTCTTGGCTGTTTCTAAAGCCCTTTCCTCCCTCAGTGAAAACGCTTCTCACATTATTGTAACCACTCATTTTCTGGTCAGCTACCTCAACACTCGCCTAGATTACAAAGTCCTTGAGGGTCATAAGTGTTTCTGTCTTGTTCATGGTTCTGTCCCTACCACCCAGCCCAGGGCCTGGCATGTAGCAGGTGCTTAGTGCATGTACAGACAAAAGTGAAAAGTAAAATGTATGTTGTTTGTCTCAGAGGAGTATTTAGGCCCTATTTGTTTAACCTACAATTACATGTTCATTGAAGCAATATCAATTAACTGCCCATTATAGGCCTGATAGTGTGCTAGATGTTGAAGGTAAAAGGCAAATAAGTCAGCCTCAGCTCTCAGTGAGGCCATAGTCTAAAACACAATGATTACAGTGGAGGTGATAAATGGGATCAGAGAAGAATGTGAAGGGGCACCGGAGGGTAGATGACTGATTTATCTTGGTGGTAAAGAGAATCTATGTCTGGGTCCCAGCAGGAAACAGAATTCATGCCAGAAGCTTCAAGCAATGAGTTTGGTGAAGGGCCCAGACACAGAGTTGGAGGCAAGTTAAGGAACCAAGAAGGGCTATTTGTGACCTGGGAAGCCATTACCTCTCCTGGGGCTAAAAGGCTAGAAAAGGAAACAGTGCTGTTAGAGCAAATGAGAGCCAGAATTGGGGAGCCTGGCCAAAATTAGAGAGCTGACACCAATGTATGGAGTAAGCAAGGAAGAAATACCCCAACCTCTTTCTTTCTTCCTGCCTTCCAATTTCCTTCCTGTCTCTCTCACTGTCTGAATCCAACCAGAAACCCACCAGGTAGGGTATCAGGATGATTTATTCTGCAGAGGTTAGCCTCCTGTGACACAGAACAGGGCAGAGGAGGGGAGAGAAGAGATCTGGGTGGTGAGGGTTAAACAGAGGGTAGCTAATGCAAGAGTCTTTCCAAGAAGAGGTCACCCTGGAGGTGAGGCTGAAGTCAGGTGAAAAAATAGTTTTCAAGATTTTTGGTTTCACTTAGTTTAGGGTTTTTGTTGTTGTTGGTTTGGTTTATTTGTTGGTTTTAATACACACACACACACACACACACACATTTCTGCCTTGTCTGCAGTTATTACCACATGTAAATGTGTTTGCTGAGTCAGCTACCTTTTGTAGACCACAGCCACATGTTCATTCACTAAGACAGAAGATCTCCATTTAAACAATTCGTCTTGGGAATAAAAATCTAAACAAAAGTACTCAGTAATTGTGGGGTTTTGTCTTGTTTCTTCAGGTACCAGGTACATTAGCTAGAGTCCAGGCATCAGAAACGGCATATGTAGCATGTGTTGTTTTTAATACTATAGGTAAGATTGGAAACTACTTTCATGATCAATCTAGATTTCTCTGTAGCTCTGAATTAAACAGAAAACTTGCCTAAATGTCCTCATCTCAAAATTTAATTCCATAAACAGTGAAATTTAGATTGGTTTGGTTCTTCTATTTGCTCATAAAAGAAGGACATTTGTGAAGGATGTGGTTTTTCCATCCTTATAGGAAGAACGGATGATCAATTGATGCCCTTAAAGGAATGAAGACGGTGGTAGCTTGGGAAGGATTCAGGTGCTCGTTATTATTTAAATTGTGCAAGTTTAGATGTAAAATGTGGAGCATAGTCCTTACTGTGATTCAGTTAGAAAAATCTCAGAGCCTATGTCTACTCTGCATGGACCCAAACATCTGGCTGATAACGAGACCAGACAACAGTGGTGCACTGTGTTGCCTCCCCAGTAAGAATCCAGCTATGGCTGGACCCTGGCAGACACATCTGGCGATCACATCAAAAGGGTTCAGGGTGGTGCTTTTTATCCTTAAAGTGCAGTGAGAAGACAAAAAGGCATTTAAAGATCTTGAAGGTCCTTTTTAAAAGGCTTTAGTGGGAACTTATGCTAAAGTGTTCTGACCTGGCAAATTGATTGATTTCCAATTCTCTACTGGTTTGTGCTGTCAATACCAGGCAGTCTCATGGAGGATATTCTCTGTATTTTGTACTCTTTACCTTTGTGGAGGTTTTTTTTTTTTTTAATTAGTTTTTGTATCCTTGCCAGGTACATTTCAAAAGGGTATTCTTAAAAATCACTATACCAAAATACCTATATCCCAGCGGTTGGGGTGGGGCCATGGAAAATCCATCAGAAAGGGAGTGAGAAACCTGTGCTCTACTGCAGACTTTTGACCCTGGGCAAGTGGTTGAGCCTCTTTGTGGCTTGACTGCTCAGTAAATAAACTAAGATGAACATCTCTGCCTCACCTACCTCATCCAGAGCCAACAGGAACAGAATGAGAACAGGTTCGGGTGCTTAAAGCAGCACAGAGCATCACACAAGGGCACAGTACCATTCGTCTTTCTGTTTCCCAGGCATACAGGGATATAACATGATTTGGTTCCTGGGGAGGGAGAGGAGTGGGGTGGGGCTGTCACAGCAAGGAGCATTTGCTGCATTTACCACAGCCTGTTAGAGTGGATGTTAGGGGAGGTAAGCCGCAGGCATGCTCTCCACCCAATGATGTCAGGGTCCTCTGGGTCTGAGACACTCTGAACTCTGCTTATCCACTAAAGACAGCACATGTGAAAACTGGGGAGACGTCTGGGCTACAGACAACATGAGCTGCAATGCTTTTCTACCATTCCAATTTTGGTTCCCTGATGTAAAAAATTTATGGGTGGAGCTCTCAAACCATAACAATCTGAAGGTATTGCCAAGGGGATATGGGTCTGCTGAATCTTTTGTCTGCTATTTCCCCTTCTTTCCTCCAACATACAATCAAAGTATTTCTAGATACTTGGCAGGGTTCTGTGGTTCCTCATATGTGCGTCATTTGGAGACTTTCACCTCTGAAGTCAGGAACCTTCCTCTTCCCTTCCTCTTCCCAGCCCCAAGCCTCTATCCACTGTGGGGCCAGCGACGTGGTGTAGCTCTTGTCCAACTTTAGGTTTTGTCATGACTTGACCTCCCCTGTTAATGAAGCCCATTTAGTCATGTCTGTGATTGTCAATGTTGCACACACCGCCTTTACTCTGCATGATCATGGCCATACCATTTAGTAAGGAAAGGGCTCTCCATGTAACTGTGACTAATTAAAAAAACTTTAATTCTTAAATAGGAAGACTTAGAGACTTACAGTGATCCTACTACTACTGCTCTTCTCTATCTTCCATTTCAATATAGTTATCTCCCTTTCCTGGCCACTTAGGCCTTCCTTTAAATTCTTTAGGGCCACGTTCAAAATCATCCCTTCCCCTCTGTGCTGACTGGATATCAAAATTGGAGTTCTCAGGCCCTCAATGCACACTTTGTCCCCATCCTATCCTGTCTGTTCCTTCTGAGGGGAAGCCCTTTCCTTCTTACCCTATATGTGTTTGAGGATCCCAGTTCTGGGGTTGCCATGATACCCAGGCCCCTATAAACCTCCCTTTCCACTTGGGGAACCTCAATACATAGCATTGAACAAATATGCTGTCCTTTAAACTTATCCTGTAGATTTCACTTCAGACCAATAAAAATATGGAGTTTTGAGCTCAAATGTATTAAAGGGATTTATGCGTGACTAAAAATAGAGAAAAATTCATTACATTCTTTTCTTGTAAGAAGTTGGATTTACTTTGCCAAATGTGTCTCAGAAAGTGCATGTTTTCTTTTCTTTTCTTTTTTTTTTTAATGTCAATAGTTATATTTGCTGCTGTTCCCAGCAGGGCAGATTGTCCATTAAATAATCACAATGTAAGGGAATCCTCAATAAAATACAGTTTTAGCTCAGGAGGACATAGGTATGCCTTGCTTTAAAGAATAGAGATGTTCTTCAAAGTGACTTTTCGGTAAAGCAACTAAGAAATACCAGAAATGCACCAGAAGGGAAATAAAAAATGTGGCTCAGACTCCAGACAAGGAGGGAGTGGGAGCGGGGGCTGGCGGGAGGCAGGAGAAGCAGCCTGGGGGATGGGCACAGCTTGGCCTCAGCCTGGCTGTGCAGGGAAGTCTGCTACTCTGTCGCTGGAACCGTCTGTGACTCCAGGAAGCCCGAGACCATGCCTGCCCAAGGGGGCCACTGCCAGCAAGGCCAGGAGCTCTCGGCTCCTTCCCCCTCCTCCCTCTCTGTCTGCTTTGCACCATTATCAGCCCAAGGCAAAAACAGTGCGAGATGAGAGTATGCCTGCAGATGATCCTAGAGCCAATAGGAAAACGGCCTTTGCTTCATGGACAATTTACAGCAGCTGTCTGGAGCACAGTTGCTTCTGTGATGCAAGTACAATGGGTACAGCTCTGAGGAAGGCATTTTATGTACTAGAGATGTTCTGTGCCTAGTGTGAAAAGCACACAAATTGCTTATATAACCCAGATGTCAGCTGGGGCCTCACTAACCTGGGAGTTGAGGGAAACTTAGCTTCCCAAATCCTCCTGCTGACTCCTGAAAACCCCCAGATTTACCTGCAGTCTGGATCCTAAATGCCTCATCTCCATGTTCTCAGCCATTATGTGGGGTCAGATGGGAGCTCCCTGCAGGGGTCCCACTGGAATCCACTTACACAGAAGCAGCATGAGCTGGCCAAGAGGGCCTGACTGGAGATAGAGGTTGGGGCACAGTGGGGGGTTATACCATGCATTTCATTGCTCAAAATTTTAAAACCTCCCCTTACAAGATCTCCTTCGGGGGTGATAAAAATGTTTTGGAACTAGACACAGGCAATGGTTGCACAACTCTGTGTACTAAATGTGACTTTAAAGAGGTTCATGGTATGTTATGTGAATTTCACCCCAATATAAAACAAAAACCCAACACCTCCCGTCCAGGCTTCCCCTCAGGAAGAGCTCAGACTCCCCTCCCTTGGTCCTCTGCCCTCTCCCAGGCCGGCCAGCCTTCCCTCTGTCTATGGTGCCCACACTTGCCTTCACAAATACCTCAAGGGCTTTAGCTTTATGGGACTGGCCATAAACTGATACACCTTCTATGAAGGTTGGACAGACGAAAAGTGTGACATTTTTCTCTGTTCCATGGGCTCAGGTGAGGAATAGATGACAAGCATAGGAAGGTTTATATGTGTATATATTTTTCTAATGTTTATTTTTGAGAGAGAGAGAGAGAGAGCATGTGCGTGTGAGAGTGGGGGAGGGGCAGAGAGAGAGGGAGATACGGAATCCAAAGCAGGCTCCAGGCTCTGAGCTGTCAGCACAGAGCTCAACATGGGCTTGAACTCACAAATCGTGAGATCATGACCTGAGCTAAAGCCAGATGCTTAACTGACTGAGCCACCCAGGTGTCCTAGAAGGTTTATATTTTAATGAGCTAGTAGCAACTGTGGCATTCCATCCCCCATATAACTGGGCCCCCAGGAGTAGGATACACAGGCCTCCCTGCCCTATATAACTCCTCAAGATTTGAGAGAGTAGAGATAGGCCACCCATAGCCCAGTGGTCAGGTGCAGGGGCTGTGGAACTAGACTATACTGGTCAGCAGACTGCCTTTGCCTCTTCCTTGCTCCATGGCCTTGGGTGACCCCTTGGTCTCTGCATTTTATAACCTTCACCTGTAAATGGGGATCATAACTGTACTTGCCTCATCTGGCCATCGCAAGTGTGCTATGTCATGAGAAGTGGCCAGCATGCAATGACAGTGACAGTTAATGTGAGAGATTATGGTTCATGCCACCTCAGAGTATGGCCAGCAGACTTAGTTGTGTGGAGTTTGAGCTTGGTGTCCCTACAGTATTCCAAATATATCCACCTTTATTCTCAGCATTCCCAGAGAACCTGCCTAATGTGAGCTCAGAAATCGGGGTTCCTGGGACTGCAAAGATGCCTGGACGGTAGGAGGCTTGAGGCCTCCGTGCCTAGGCGAAAGTGGTTTACAACTCAACTGTAATTTCCTTGCTTATATTTGTATTAATTACAGTTTACAAAACACTTCCACAATAATTTTCTCACTTGTTTTCACAACCACCACAGGAAGCAGATTTCCTCCCCATCTTTAGAGACGAGAAAGCTGAGATTCAAAGAGGTTAGGTGACTTGCCTATTGTCACACGGCAAAGAGTAGAGCCAGGAGTCAAAAGCAGGCATTCTGATTCCCATGTGATATCCCACACAGGAGCTCTATCCACAAAACCAAGGTCTTCTTCAGTGGAGCACTGCCACGCGGCCAGCAAGGGGCTGATGATTGGTGGGAATAATAAAAGGAAAAGCCACATATGTCCTGCCCCAGGGAGCTTACAGTCTGCATGGGGACAAAGTGCTGCAGTTCCCAGTCTTAAATGGTCACTGACATGTATTCCTCAAATCTCCAGGGCATCTTGTAATGAATTATTTTATCTTCTTCAAGGGCATATTGTGATGACAAGCTGTCCCTCTCGTGAGCACCCATATGTCTGCAGCGAGAAGGAGGCTATGGCTGACTCTGAGTGAGATAAGGGAAGGAGCCCAGTGGAGAGGACCCTGGGTTCTTAGCAGAGTCAGGGGACCAGTATCTCTAATTTCAGCTCAGTTTCCTCATCTGTCAAATGGGGATCATCAGAGTACCTATTTCATGGCATTATTTTAAAAATTAAATGAGAAGATCTATGAAAGATATTTAGTGCAGTGACCAAAGTTATCATTATTATCATCTCAAGCAAACTCTGCCCCACACTGCAGTAATAGGCAAATTCGACATTAGGTGATCCTATGTTTTGTGCAATTATTGTGTCCTATGGGATTAACTGCAATTCACTGCTCGGCGCTGGATGTCCTTTATTTTTTTTATATACATCTGTACGCAGACTAGAAATCTACAGAGCACTAAAAACACCATCATGATGAATGGCAGATATCAAAATTATACTCTGAGAATGTTTCTCAACCTCAGCCACAGAAAAAATTCGGGCGAGAAAAATTCAATCATAATTCCTTTTTTTTTTACATCTAATATTTTATTTAAATGTCAGATTAGTGAATAGACTTTAATTATAGTTTTTAATAAGTATGCTTGACCTCTGTTTCATATGCATGTCTAGGAAGTTTTATAAAGCTACTAAAACACAATAAAATAGATTAAGAAGGTAGAATGACATGCCCCTTTTAAGAAAGATTTAGAAGAATATCTAAGGAATGACAATCTCTCACTCTCATCATTTTATTCTCCATACATATTTTCTTAAAGGAAAAACTAAAGGAAAAAGATGTCCATAAGTGGGTGCTCTCAAACAAACACTGAAGGTAAACTACTTTTACGTGCAATGGCAAGTTAGGTCAGTCATCATTTTCAATAAAACTGATTAATGACTAAGTGTGAGCAAAATAGGGAAGTGAGTAATCAGGTGGAATTTATGTTATTCTAAAGCTGGAATAAAAGTCGATGGCATGGAAAAAAAAAGCCTTTGGGGGCTTGGCCAAGTCCTTAAATAATCAGGAGGCTGAGCAGAGTAGCTGCTCTCAGGAATCAGCAACCAGTTCACAGACAGAGCCTATTAAAAATTAACAAAATAGTTTGCGATTACTATTTTAAGCGTTATGATTTGGCAAATGGCAAATACCTAGCTGAACAGATGACTGGTTTTGATTCTTAATAGCCAATTGTAAAGGAAATGGACCACAACAGGCTCTCAGACACAGAAGTAGCAGTCAGTACAGAGACCGAGGCATGGGGTCCATGTAAGTGTAAGGATTAGCAGTTCCCCAGGGAACAAACAGGGAAAGCCAAGTCATATTTCCCATCAATTGTTGAGCATTTTCTAGCAAATTAAGGATAAGTCTGGATGGAATTGGGGGTGGGAATGGGGGTTTCTGCATTGGAGTGGGTCTGAGGAATGGGAGAATCCCATTAATAGGAGAAGGCTGACTGTTTTAGGCATTATTCAATAGTTTGATGATGTAAGGGTTTTTTCCAGACCACTGTATTAATCATGTTTTTGTTGTTTTTTTGTTTTTTTTTCCCTATATTTCCTGATGCTTTGACATCTTGAGGCCTGGACGAGCCTGGAAAGAATGCTCATCCTTAGGGCTAATCAATTCCTGGGCCTGTGAGCATGCCTTTCATATGAAACCTAACCTGTACAGAGCCTTCAGCCCCAACCACCTCCCCTATAGGCTCTTACACTCAGGACTGCTGTCTCCTTGCCCTAAGAATAATCCCAGGGTGAGGTAGCAGACAGCTAGGGTACAGCCCCTGTGGCTCAGAGTGCCCTGAAATCATTTAAACAACCAATCTTAAACTTCCTTATTGAATTTATGCTGCCTTGTCTTTCCTTCCTACAAGACCCACAATAAAGGCTCTTTCCCACCTATATCTTCCCTCGCTCCCTCTTCCTCCTGACCCATGTGGTGCTTCCCCATGTGGCCCTGCAGAGCATGGCATGCCCCCTCCTGTTAAGAACAGTGAGTCATGAACTATCTTTTCAATGGGTCTCCTAACATGTTGGCCTCACCATACGGGAATAATAATAAAACTTACATTTTAGAACAGTCCCATCAAATATCCCTGGCATCAAAGTAACCCCACGGAAATGTCACATACCCACAAAAGGTAAGGCTGAGAAAGTGAGTTTGAGCTTCATCATGCAGGGCCTCACACGCCTGCATGAGTAACTGGACTTCGTTCCATGATCAGCGGGGAATCTCTGTCAACTCCTGAGCAAAAGGGAATGATCACAGCTATAGCTGAGGGAGATCAATCTGGCCTCAGACTGTAGGATGCACCGTGGAGGCAGGGAGGGCAGTGAGGATGCTGGAGCAGTGGCCTGGGCAAGAGGGCCGGGCCCAGGGCTATTGCGTAGGGAATAAAAGGACACTGTCTATCAGAAAGGGCAAGATTTCCCTGCTAATGAAACGTGGTGAGCAGAAGAGTGAAATGACCCAGAGCTTCCAAAAGCTGGCTTCTCAGAAAACAGAAGGTGACAAAAGCAGAAGGAAGAGTGATGCAAAGATTTAAAGTTTGCGAGTAGGAGATAATTGGCTTCTTCGCTCCTGATTCTCAAACAGGGTGCTAGTAATCACGGCTGCCTTCACTCAGCAAGCCTTTATTTGCTGAGGACCTGCCACGCCCTGTCCTGAGTGCTGAGAAGAAAGTAGCAAACACATAAACAAGAGTGGCCACCTGCACAGCACTTATAATCTAGTAGGGAAGAGGTTTCAAATCGCATTGCTTTTTCTTTCAAGAGCATTAGAACTCAGGACTTGCAGGCCAAAGACTTACCCACAAGCCTTTCTCCGGGTGCTTGCTGTTCAGTTCACCCTTGAAAACATGCTTACCTTCCTCACGCACCTCATTCACGCTGACATGAAGATGGCATCAGGGCTGTTAGTGGACAAGCTGGAGTCAGATACAACTAGCTTAGAAATCCATATTTATTTATTTTTTCCTTTGGTCAATCAAAGGAAACAAGTACGCGACTGCCGGATGCATGTGAGTGAGTTGCCTGGCACTGGGAGAGCAAGCCCTTTGGTTGTTGTCTGTTCCTGGCTAGGGGCCGCCTCACCTGACCCGAGGACCCCCCCTCATTCACATGGTACACACTGTTGTTTTTCTTTTCCTTCTGGGTATGGAATAATCATTTTGTTTCCAGTTCCTTCTCTGACCCAGAGCCTAGTAGTCACAGATCAACCACAGCAAAACCACAGATTAGGAACAAAGAGAAATGCACCAATGGGCAAAACCACGCAAAGCATGCTGACAGGAGCATGAAAGCTCTTCCAACTGCCCGCCTCACCTCTGCCTTCTGACTTCTCCCAGCTGTGGATAAAAACTGCTGTATTCCCATGTGCCTTAGTCAGCCTCGGCTGCTCTAACAAATGGCAGCTTCAACAACAGACATTTATTTCTCACAGCTTGAGAAGCTGGCAAGTCCAAGATCAAGGTGCCGGCCAATTTGATTCCTGGTGAGAACCTATTTTCTGGCTTGCAGATGGCTGCCTTCTTATTGTGTGTCCTCATGTGACAGAGAGGGAGATCGGCTCTCCCTTACAAAGCACGAGTCCCATCAAGGGCACTCCACCCTCATGACCTACTCACCTCCCAAAGACCCACCTCCAAATACCATCACACTGGGGATGAGGGCTTTGACATGAATTTTGGAAGGACACAGACATTCAGCCATAGCACCTTTGTTGGCCAAAGTGACATAAATGGGCCTTCCAGGTTCTCTCATTAGGGATGAATTTGGGCAGATTAGAGATTAAATTTAAAAAAAAAGCCAAGGAGAACGTAAAAGATTTTCTTCACTTAATAATGCCAATTTTATCATCACTTAGCATAACTCCTTTCTGACAATTTTATCATCACTTACAATAACTTCCATTAGGGTAATAAGGCATTAAGTAGATGTTGATTGCAAGTAATCTGGTTACATTCACTAATTATAGGGAGACTGATTTTTTTTTTCCTGTTTAAAATGTAATTTTGTAACATCACTATTTCCTAAAAACAAGACATATCAAAGTAAGGAGACACACAGGCTGTAGAAATAGAAAATGAGATTTTTGTGTATTTGGCAAGTGCCTGATGATAAAATGAACCTAAATGAAGGGTTCATCTTCAGAAATAAGGAATGCAAATGGCTCGCTCTAGTTGATTTACTCTCACCTTCTCTCCCTTGGGGTCAAATTAACATGTTTACTATGGATAAGCTATTTTATACAGCTGAACATGATGATGCTCAAACGCCATCTCATGGAGTAGAGATCTCCCCCAAACACAGAGCTTTATAGAGATTAAGTATAAATTGCCAGGCTCTGAATTTTATGAGTCTTCCATAGCCGTGGAATGCTAGTTTAAGTAAGGGGTAGAGAAGCTTTGGCTATATTGTATTATTATTTAAGGCTCCTATAAAGTTTTGTAAGGCTGTCCATTACAACACTGGCTTTCAGATGGCTGTCATAACTCAATAGAAATACTGATGCTACTATTCTACTGCTACCCTTACTCCTACTGCAACTATTAGCAACTTGCTACTTGAATATTGACATATATCAAGTATATTCAAATTATTTGCTTCCAGTTGATAAAGCAGTCATGGGTTATTTTCAAGTTTGTAACAGTATTAACGCCCTGAGCATCCAAATGAGAGCTGGATTGTTAGAGCTGTCCGTTTTGGTTCTTCTGGAACCGAACACTATTTTCTTCCCTTCATCGACATTTTTTAACCTATTTTTCAGTAATGTGCTCAGCTCTTTTTAGCTTAAAGGGAATAAGAAATAATTCTGATTTCAGTGAACAAAAATGACAATGATAGTTTGCTCTGTGCAGTGTTTTCAAGTATTTAAAAACAATTTTATTTTCTTTCTTTTTAGGAGATTAGGAGACCATGTGTTGTTACATGCTGTAGATTAGGCAGCTATTTGCCCCATATTACAGTGAGAAAGTGAGGTTTAGAGAGACCATGTGGCTTGCTCAAAGTCGCAGAAGTGTCTACAATAAGATCAGAAGGATCCAGGTGTCCTGGACAACAGTGTTTCAACCATAAGCATGAATGACTATGATGGAAAATGTACATCACTCTGTTCACTTTTTTAAAAATATACACTTTCTTCACAATCTCTCTGAGAATCAGTCTTACATAAGCATACAACTTTTAGTGCCAGATCTGGTCAGGTTGGGCCAGTGCAGAGGGCCTGGCCTGGTATCTATTTTTTTGTATAGTTACTGTCTGATGAATGTGAAGAGATGTCTGAGACAGGCAAACAGCACTGCCCTAAAGCTTGTGGAGTGGGGCAGCCCTGAAGTGGCTGCAGGGCCACCAGCTGTACCCCTGCCCTCCGAGGACCTGGAAGGCCATCTACCCATTCTGAGTCTGGAGCTGAGAGGCACCTTTCAAGGAGTTCAGTCACTCTGGTTTTCTTTCCTAAAAGCAATCAGAAGTGGACCTAAGTTCTGCCCCCAGAAGATTTCCCAAAAGCAAATAAAAAATGTAGAATAATTCAAAATCTAAAGAACACTAAGATCTGAGCTCCTATCTTCTGATTACAAACTGCTACCCCGAGGGCATATTGATTCCCACCAACATGCTGCTCCTACACTTGATATTTTATTGGGGGGGAGAGGGAAGGTCAAGAAAATTTAGGTCAAAAAGGTTCTAGTCCAAGAAGGTCAAGAAACGAAATAAAAGAGTTTTTCTTTTATTGCAGTCTCTCCCATCTATCTATATACCTTACAATTAGAATTGTAGAACTGTAAGTCCCCAGGCAGATCCGGAGCCAAAGGAAGCAAAATTTGTTTACATATTTCTGGGAAAAATGTTCTTAACCCGAATTCCAAGATGCTTTCTACCATGATATTCTCCTCCTTTAGCCTGCAATCCTTACTTCTTAACCTATATAGAGGAACTGCTTGGTTTCCTTACAGGTAAAATCACTAAGAGGAGTTCTTCTTTCTTGCCACATGTTGTCTCTGGAAGTATAAAGACTGTGGCAAATGTCCCCGCCATCATATTTATTGGGCGTCTTTGGCAAGGGTTCAGCTGAACCGACATACACCCTATAGTCCCAATACCCACAACCTTTATCTTAACAAGAACATGGGTCTAATTATTCCAAATTCTGCTAAAATAAAGCCCAAGTGTTCAATTCTCCATGTGTTCCTCTTAATTAAAAATGAAATGAAAGAGAAAAAGGAACCATCAAAATTATATAAATAAAAGCAGATGGAATGCAGTATTGGAAGCTCTCTTCTACAGTAACATTCCCTTTAATAAAATTCATTGGTTAATTTGGTTGATAAAAGCAGCGTTAAAATTAAATAAGAATTAACATACACTCGGGTAAATATTTGTAGTTTCCTTCATGTGCTACCATGATAAAGGTAATTTAGCTTAAAAGCAGTCATCATCTTTCTTCATAACTGATAAAGCATTACTAATTGTGTGTGTTAATATGGTACAATATGGAATTGAATAGAGATGTTATCTTAATAACATCTCCATTAAATTAAAGACAGTGTTGTATGACAGGAAAGATAAGTCTGTTTATTCTGAACTAGCACATCAAAAGAACAACTGTGGGGAGCTGGTGCAGTAAGTCACATTTTCTATACTATTCAAACTGGCAATGTTACATTTATAGTCGCTGTTGTAAACATCGTGGGTTTTTTTGTTTGTTTTTGAGGAATAATCTATAGACAATGTTTCATTGAGAAAAGTGATACTTGAATTATGGTGCAAAAGATACTGATCTTTTCCTTTCTGTGTCTGATAGGATATTTCTGTAAACAAAATGCTGGGTGGGAAATGATCCAACATTGTTGCAAAGAAATATTTTGGCTTTTTCACCTTTTCGGCTATTTCACCAATCCTGAGCCTCTGTTAGCATGAGATGAGTGGCCAGGGTTAGCCACAAAAAGAACTCTCAAGCTTGTCAGGAGTGAATAGTAATGATTAACTGCAAGAATGCTGGCGTCATATGGTTCTAGTTCCGTTCCCCAGACCCCTAGAGGACTGTCACTCAAGTGACTGGAATGTACGGGACTCTACTCTTGTCCCATGGTCCTCTCATCTGTCTCCTTGCCAGGCTGGAAGGGCAGGATGCCCTGGGGAGTGCTAGCCTGCTGAAGGCCCCAGGCCCGAGAAGCCCAATTCCCGTTTCAACTGAGCTGTCAGCACAGAGCCCCATGCGGAGCTTGAACTGTGAGATCATGACCTGAGCCAAAGTTGGATGCTTAACCGAGTGAGCCAGCCAGATGCCCCTAATGTCTTTGTTTTCAAAAACACATGCCACCAACTGCCTACTCAGAGGCTATGAATTTGCTGTCAGTGTGAGACCCTGCTATGTGGACATGCTCCCATGTCACTCTGTTGCTTCCGGGGACAGACAACCCAGCCCCCAGCACCTGTGCAAAGCCTCAGAAGACATTATCTCTTCACTGCTGGCTTTGAGCACACATATCACACGGACGCATCTCATATGAGGTGGCATGAGTGTGACCAGGCAGAGTAGATATCAAGTACTAGCTAAGAAAGTAAGCAGTTTGGAAATAATTACAAACCTCCTCCAAAATATGTGTTCAAAAAATCAGTCTGCAGAAGTAGATGCCAACCCTATTTTTATACCAACCCGGCTGAATTCTTAAAGCCCAGCAAAAAAGAAAATCATAGTTTAACATAAAGTGGGAGATGTAATAAATAATGAACTGCACTAACAGCTTAGTATCATAAGGAGGCAGATGGAAAACTTCTCTCCTGAGATCGCTGCTTCCAAAATTAGAGAAAAGGGCTTCTGGATGTGTTCAGGGTGGATAGTTCAAGCCGGAATTTCAATGAGGTGGGAATACTTTTTAGTATAAATGCAAGATTTTCAAGTCTCCCTTTCAGAAAACACACAAATTATGGCATTCATCTGTTTCACCCAGGACATGAAAGGCAAAACAGTGAATCTTAGGCTTTTCCAGAATGTTGGATTCAATTAAACCAGGGAAGATGCTGCCGGGTTTTGTTTCCCACAGAAGTGTTATGATGCCATCATCTGTCCAGGAAAAGAAAGGAACACCCATCCATGTGTAAAAGTTATCAGAAAACTGGAGCATTGGGAATAAAGGAATTATTTCTATGAGAAAAGCACAACCAGACATTGGCTCATAATGGGCTAAAAGGCCAATGACCCTTTCTCAGAGACTTCCAAGCCCTGGTGTCCAGGACCCACAGCTGCAGCTGAATCAGCATGGTGCAGATCAGAGGGCAGAGGTAAGGCTGGACAATGTCAACCAGCTCTGCTCTGCATCACTTGGGAGTGACACAGATTGAGTTCATTTTCATTGCCTTCCTACGAAAGAGGCCCATGCACATATGGGTCCACCAATGCACAGGTAATCTTGGGGGAGCAAATTTACCACAAATCCTGCTGTATCCAGCTCTCCGAAGTCCCTCCTTCCCTAGCTGCCATCTTAAGTTTTTTGACTAGACTTCTTTTTGAAAGGCTCGTAAGTGCCTGTGGCATTCTGTTTACTGGTCAGGAAACTCCACATCTGGGCTCAGTTCTCTCTGCCTCAATTTCCATGACAAAGGGGATTCTTCTCTAACCTTTCACTTCTCAGCTGTTTCAAATGACCTCTGATGATATCATAATCTTGCCAGTATAGCTTTCCTATTAGAATGGCTCTAAGAAGTCTTCAAGAGCAAAATTTGCATAAGTAGTGTATCAAAAATACTCTGGTGTTTGGGGACCATCCAGAGCAAGTCTGACAGGGGATGACTAACCCTGGAAGACCCAAGCCAGTTGGTGGCCTGAACCTTCACCACAATCACAGGCCCTTGCATTACATAGCCCAATTCTGTAAAACCCAACTGACTGTTTACAAAAATCATGCATTTAAAAACAATGAATGTATTCTCTTCTCTTTGAAACATTGAAAACAATGGGGCGTTCCAGTTTCACCACAATGCCTCAGATAAACTTTCAACCCATGATTCTTAAACACAAACGAATAGTAGCATGGACAGTCAAGGCAAACTCAAATTCAAAATGTCAAAAAATAGGAAAGCAGGATAAATTAATTGCAGGAAAGGATAAGAAATGATAAAATCAAAGGCAAGCTTTTCAAAACCATGGTGGCTTGCTTCCTCAAAACCAGCAAGGGAGTGACAGACTCCAGCAAGATGGGGCTGCAATCCTATGTAATGCAACCATGTAATGATGGGCATGTAATCATGTACCTCCAGTCACTTCTATCATACTCTTGTGGTTAGAAATAGGTCATAGATCCTGCTCAGTCTCAAGGGGAGAGGATCATACAAGGCAAAAACATCGACAAGTAAGGATCATGGGGGCCACCTGATGTGTCTGTCTGCCGTAACATACAATTACCAAATTCAGGAAATTTAATATTGATACTATCCTTCTCAGTGTATCAACACCTGCTGTCAGTTTGTCCAATTAGTGGTGATAGGAACTCTGGTCATTTGGTGAAGAATGCACTACTAGATTTCCCATCTGTAGTAAATGTACCAATGTTCCCTCTGTAATTATTAAGTCAGCCTATTATCCATCAAATTCTCACCCAATAATTTTAACGAAATTGATGATTCTTTGCCTGTATGCAATTACCATGATTTTTGCAAAATAGTGGCTTTGTAAATTCCATCATTCTTTTCACTTTTATTAGTTGGTATTCTGCCGTAAGAAAGAACTTTCCCTCTTCTCTGTATGTATGCATGCTTGTATGTGGGTATGTATTTATACAGGTATGGGCTCGTGGATTCCTATTATTTTAATGGTTTAAAATTACTGTCTTTATTTATTCTGATGCTCAAACTGTCCCAGATTTAGTCAGTAGGGACACTTCCGAGGTGACACCTGACTCCTGAGTCCTTTTAACATGTCTCCTTACTTTCTGGCATAACAAGATGATCCAGATCCATTGTGTAGTTCCCTGCCTCAGCCCTGGAATCAGTCATTTCCCCAAGGAGCCCTGGTTCCTTGGATCAGACAATGGCATTAGAAACCAAGATCAGTGTGCATGAGAGGGTTTCAAATAAAGACATGGGCAACATAACTCGGAGAGGACACTGCAGTGGCTAGGACGATGGATAGCAGCTGTACTATAGATCCTTTAGGGGCTGAGAGGCCAGCTGGAGGCAATGTTTCTCCTGAATGTCCCAAGTGTTTAACACCACACTAGACTCTTTATAGTTCCACTATAAATACTGGGTTGGTTGATTCATTCACTCATTGACTGTATTTGTTGGTCAACATAAAGCCAAAATTAGTTCACTAGATGCTTTTCATGGACTTCTGTAATAGGTAAAATAAAGTGCATGAGCAGCTTGGAGATTATACAGGCCACCCCTCCAATTGGTTAATGAAGCCTCTTGGACCTCAGTGAGGGGCATGCCATCCCAAGGTCATGCACTTGGCCAGCAGCAGAGCCAGGCCTGGACCCCACCCCTTGAAGCTCAGAGCCCTGAACGTCATACACCTTTCACCAGGACCGTTCATACTAAGATGCCAAAATGAATCCTTGCCTTTTAACAGAAGAGGTTTTCCAAAGTCTTACCTGTGATTTTGCTAGTATGGCTTGGCCATGCATTCTGCCCAAGCCCACACTGGCACGCTTTCCCAGTACCACAGCTCACATGTTTTACTACAAGCCATCAGCTGCACATCACCAGATGATGGCTCTAGGTTAGCAGAGTCATACCCTGCTACGGGCTCTGCAAGTTCTGAGCCTGCACACTACTGACTCCAAGCCAATCTGTAAAAGTTTCTTGAGCATTAAAACCATCTGCAGGGCACTAAGTTCTAGAGGCTGCAGTGATTCAGGGAGGGGCAAGGTTCCCATCTCTGCCCTGAAGTCCTTAGTGTCTATTTCACAGTAATGTAAGCAGTCTTACTCCTTGCTCGTTAAAAAATAATAAATACAATTTCCTAAAGAGCTAGTTGCTGGGGGTGACTGAGACCTTGCCCAATGCCCAGTCTCTTGCATACTTCCTCTGTAATCATCACAACCACCTTGCAAAGAAGCTATAATTATCTCCCATTTTCAGTGGAAAAATGTGGAGCAAAGGAGATAAACAGTCTCACCTAAAATCTCACTAAGAGTGTGGAAGAGAGAGAGCTGAGAGCTTCACCTTGACCCACAGACTCTGAATGAAGCAGGAATCATAAATGTCCTCTGCAGGGATGCCAAGGACATTTATAGACCAAAAGGCTGAGGGAAAGGGGGTTGTGCACTCATTCTCCTGCTGTCATCACCTGGGTTAGCCTGTGTTCTTAGAGCAGGGGCATCTTCCAGGCCCTGCCCCCCTTGCCCCTTCACAGGCTTCTCTCATCCCCCATCAGCCAGCCCTGGGCAGGCTCCTCAGGCGCAGCCTTGGGATCCCCGCTGGCCAGCAGAGGCATCTTCATTGGCTTCTTGCCTCCCTAAAAGGACTTAGTTCCAGTTCTCAGCTTTTAAATCCCAGAAAATCTTCTGGCAGGGCTAGCCCATAAATGTCCCTAGCTTGGCTGGAGGCAACAGTAAGCTACACCAGAGGTTTCCCTCTGCACGCTTTGCTTTGGAGTTTTGCCTGGGGCTGCTTTCTAAGGGAGGACTTTAGAGTGTAGACATGAGCTTTGTGCTGTAGCAGATGTTTTCTGGCATCTTTCCTGGGAAACACTTCTGGGACTGTACCTAGGGTGGAAATAGAAATTACAACTCAGGACTCGACTCAGGGAGGTTCAGCTGAAACACTGTGAATAAGCAATAATTTCCACTTGTGGGACCAACATTCAAATAAGAACATTTCATTGATTCAAAATAAGGCAGACACCAGTATTTCCAATAGTGATTAAGAGGTTGTAGAGTTGGACCTGGATTCCAATGCCATTTCTACCAGTTACTAGACCTAGGACCTTGGGCAGTTACTTAACCTGATGAGAAACAAAACCTATTGGATCCCCTCCCAGGGACTAGTCTATCCTAAATTAGTAAAGCTTAAGGTTTTTGTAGTTGCAATTTTGCATCATATGTTGAGAGAGCACTCCCAGATTGCAGAAGGTTCAAAGATGTAGATTCATTTCTGCTCTTTTCTATGGGCTAGTTACATCTTTGAAGGGAAAATCCTTCCTCCCTGAGGAATAAGTGTTGGTATTGCAACTGAAAGCGTTCAGGAGCATGGAGCCCAAGGCATAGTGCCAGATTCTATGAAATGGAAACATCACTGACATACTGGCCCTCAGGTCTATGCTCCAGCTCCTCCCTTTCTGTACACCTGTCTGGGTCTCTTAAAACCATGTAGTGAAAGTGCTTGGGATGGCAAAGCACTGTTCAAATGTCAGGGGTAGATAAGTCCTGCCCTTTTCAGACCTTGTTCCTTAGCACAGCAGATCTCCACCTGGCACACACTGGAATCAAGGAATAGGTTTGGAGAAATACAAGTGTTTGGGCTCTATCTACCCCAAACCAATTCAATCAGAGTCCCTGGGAGTGAGACTCAGGCATTGGCACTCTTTTTACATTCCTCAGATGATGCTATTGTGGGAAACACTGCCTTAGAAAGCCATTCTGGGCCTCCGAGGTCTTGTGCTTCTTTTTTTTTAATTTTTTTTTCAACTTTTTTTTTTTTATTTATTTTTTTTGGGACAGAGAGAGACAGAGCATGAACGGGGGAGGGGCAGAGAGAGAGGGAGACACAGAATCGGAAACAGGCTCCAGGCTCTGAGCCATCAGCCCAGAGCCTGACGCGGGGCTCGAACTCACGGACCGCGAGATCGTGACCTGGCTGAAGTCGGACGCTTAACCGACTGCGCCACCCAGGCGCCCCTTGTGCTTCTTGAATATTGATTCTGGAATACTAATCTTTGCCATTCATTTGGTGCTAAGCATTTGCTTTCTTGTACTGTCACTTGTAACTTTGTTTCTCCTTCCCAGGGTAGGTGGTGAGTACCTTCACAACGTCTCTGTCTACCCCAACCAGCACTCCTCTGGCTCTGGGCATTTAAGCAACTTGTGACCAGGAGCAGATAGCTAACTACCTACTGTGCACTCAGGTACAACTAATCCCACCGGAGGACAAGAGACTAGCCACCACTTGTTTTCCCTTTATGTGCTAGGAGCTTTCATGCTAGGAGCCCCCTAAGAAATCTGCCAAGGAAAGAGTTTTTTAGCCCCGTTTTACAGGGGAGGGGGGTGAGGCTCAGAGAGGAATGGCATCTTGCTTGAGGTCACAGGGCTACCCAGTGCTGGACCCAGATGCCTACACTGGTCTGTGCGGTCCAAAGCATATGCTTTTCTCTGAGCATGCTGCCCTGAGTATGGTCTCATTGAGGCAAGGACTGATCAGAGAGAAAATGTTTGGGTATAAGGCTGCAGGCCAGCTCAAGAGGTGACTAAGAGAACTGTAAAACTGACATTTGAATTTTTCACTGTTCAAGTTCCTGATATGATTCATACTGATTTTGTGTGGCCAGGCTTAGAACTGAATGACTAGCTCAGCTATAAAATTTGGGTGCTTTCCTGAGTTCCTGCTGAAATAAATTAATAATAAGGTGACCTATAAATATTTAATAGTCGATTAGTGGTTTTTCCTTTTTTGGATCGGAATCAACATCCTTTGATAATTGCATTTGAATGTTGCAAATAATCTCTGACCCCCATGCTTTTCAGTATAACCTGTGTAAATTACCTCTTCAAAAAAATCTATTTGGAGTAAAAGGTCTGGCAGGAAATATGAACAGCAAAACCATTCAAACCTGGAGGTCATTTCACTCTGATGGTGTGAGGATAGCCTGCTGAGCCCGAAAGAGGCAAGCTTTGGGTGCTGATATTCTTTTAAATGAGGGTTGAATTTGCGAAAGATTTATGTCTAGGCTGGTCCCTGTCATTTTCCTTTATGCCCAGAAAAGCAATCTCCAAATCCCATCCGGCTTCAGACAACTCAGACCTTTTGTACCTGTTGCTGGAACCAAGAGCACAAGGTCTACGTCCCCCTTGCCCCCCAATATTTATGTATTTTTGAAAGACAGAGGGACAGAGCATGAGTGGGGGACAGGCGCAGAGAGAGAGAGAGAGGGAGGGAGGGAGAGGGAAACACAGAATCCAAAGCAGGCTCCAGGCTCTGAGCTGTCAGCACAGAGCCCGACGCAAGGCCTGAACCCATGAACCGTGAGATCATGGCCTGAGCCAAAGTCTGATGCTCAACCAACTAAGCAACCCAGGCACCCCAAGGTCTACCTTCTAAGGGATATGTTCTGTTATCCCTCAGTAGTTGGAAGGATAATCCTGGGACTTGTTTAAAAGGCCCCATGGGTCTGGTTCAGTGGGTCTGGGCAGGGGCCAAGGTAGGGCTCAGGAACCTGCCATATTAGTAAGTATCCCACACTACTTGGGGCTTTGAACCACATTTTGTGAAATGTTGACTTACCATCACAGATTTAGGATACCTCAAAAGTCATTCAGCCCAGCCTCCTCCTTTTTGTCTGATCCCCCACCCCAGCCCCACTATCAAGGATCCTCTATGTTCTTCTCTGGGCTACCAGGATCAACACCTGTGGAAGGGCAGGGTGGGGTGGAACATGACAGGGCAAGGAGGAGGACTGGGCAGGGTGGGAAACTAGGCTGTAATGCAGTCTCCATGATGTCCTTAGCCAACCACACAGGAAGCCCTGGAGCAGGGGTGACCTGCTCAGAGGTGTCCAGGCCCAGTGAGTGAATAGACCTGGGACTTGGTAGCCCTGCCCTGATTAGTTATTCCTGAAGAAGGCTGACAGCCAAGGGCTATCTTCCAGCAGCACTCTGCCATTTGAGGGACTAAGTCATTTATTCCTGAAGAGGATCTGGTTGGCTCCTCGCAGCATTCCCCAAAGTTATCATGACTACCAGCTCTCATCTTCTTCCACAACTCTTCACAACTAAACACTATAACCTTTTCCATGTGTGAGGGACCATTCAGCTGAGGAAACCTATAGTCCTCCCCCCAGGGTCATATTCTGCCACTGAAGGCATACAGATGTCCAGGCTGGTCCCTGTCATTTTCCTTTATGCCCACAAAAGCAAGCTCCAAATCCCACACTGGTCTCAGATGACTCAAAACTTTCTTTTACCTATTGCTGTGGCCAACAGCACAACACCCATCCTCAAGGTTCTTCCATAATGGTCTTGTAAATGTTTGAAGGCAGTGACCCTCCTACAGGGCCAAAGCTACAATGTGCCAGATGTAGTCCTGTGGGTTCTTCTAAGGTTGCGGTTATGACCATTATTCACTGAAAAAATTTCTATATACCAGTCTCTCTGCTTAGAAAGTTCCCATGTATTTAACCCTCACAACAAAGCCATGAAGTAGAATCTATAAAATCATTATTCCCCTTTTACAGATAGAGATTTTGAGATGCTCGGAGAAATGAAGTAAGTTGCCTGATGTCCCCATACAGTTGGTAGTCAGCTACCAATAAATGCAGTCAGAATACAAATACAGGTCCCTCTGACCTGCTGCTCACCAGCGTTAGAGGTATCCACTTTGAAAGCTGGGTGGTGGGTCCCATCTATGAAAAGGAAACCAGGTGCAGAGAACCAAGCACTTTTTTTGGAACTGGAATTAGAGGAACCCTGTCTTGGCCACCCAGGATGTCATCCCACCCTCTCTGTAATCTTACATACAGCTTCAGTGCAAGATCTTGGCCATTCTCCCCCTGACATCCTTATACTCCAGGCTTTCCTAAGCAGAAGAGGGCCTTCAGGGAATCTCTGAGATTTAGGTTCAACAGACCTAAGTCTTCCTCATTTTACTGATGAAGAAACTGAGAAAATGAAGTCACATGGCCAAGGTTACTTTATATGATTTGTTCTTTTCCACTCATTGGAAGTCTGACTCTTTTAAGGTGTATGTTTAAAAAAACACCCAGATGCTTCAGTAAAAACAATGCCACACACATCCCTTTGTTTTCCAGAAAGGCTTTGCTCTAACTTGAATATTTTAATAAAGGAAGACAGGAAACCCCAAGATCACAGAACTACTAATTAGCAGGCATGGAGGTGACATCCTTCCCCTCCATCTGGTGTCCTCATCACCACAGTCTAGGTGGAGGATCCCAGGTTTCACCTAGGGCTCCAATGTACAGAGATATAAAGATTCCAAATTGCATTGCTAAATGAACACAGTGCTCAGCTCATCCCTTAGTACCACCCTTCACTAGCACTACTCTCTAGGTTCAGTGGGCCCACTGGAGGCCCCCCAACAGGCCCTCTTACAAGCCAAAGGAAAAGGATGGAGCTGATCAAGGACTGCTGATATTGGGGTGTGGTTCATATTTGCTCATGAAGCCTTGGGAGGTTCTCTTTTATCAAGTGCCCTACAGTGGGGACAGTGTGTGTCTCTCAAGGCTGTTGCTTATCAGGAGGAGGACCTGGGACAAGCATGCACTTTCTTCTTTCATTTCTCCCATCCTCTCCACTGCACCTCATTCCCTGCAACAAATACAGCCACTTGCTCAGCCACCAGACCCCTGTGTAACAGAAGCACACACAATTCTGATTCTTGCAGCTTCAATATCAACCAAGCCCTTAGGTAGGCAATGACCTACATAGTGTTTAATATGGAAATATAAGAAACTTTATCTTAAAAAAATCCCTGACCCACTTTCAGGCCACCAACACAGGTACTCCTGGGTAAGGCAGATTCCTGTTGACTCTGAACAGCACAAATGCTAAGATCATTAGCATTTCTCCTAGGACTTATAGTAATTCAATCAAAGCCCCTCCCAGCAAGGGCCAGTTCTGAAACACGTCTTAAATAATTTGATGGAACATGGCTGCTGCATCAAGGGTCTGAATTAAAACAGCAAATTCTCAGACACGGGCTCATGGCATAAGAATTTTATACATCCTCTACAGGATGTGGCCTTTTGGGGCAAAAAAGGAGCTGAAGCATTCTACTTATGAATTTGTAAAAGGAGTGTTGCCGTTTTTCTTCCCTTCATTTTTCAGTTGATCTAAAACACTCCTTTAAAATTATTTCTAAAAGAATTATTGAATTATGTTAAACAGTACTAGCTATAATTTAAAATCTTTGGGGGAAAGTAGACAGAGTAGACTCTTTCTGCATTAGTGTGTTTGAAAGAGTACATGACTTGAAGTTCAGAGACCTGGGCTTAAGTCCTGGCTCTGCCATTTAATGGAAGGGTGCCCTTGGGTGGCCATTATCTTTTTTTCTTTTTTTAAAAAAAATTTTTTTAATGTTTATTTATTTTTGAGAGAGAGAGACAGAGTGCAAGCAGGGGAGGGGCAGAGAGAGACAGAATCTGAAGCAGGCTCCAGGCTCCGAGCTGCCAGCACAGAGCCCGACGTGGGGCTCGAACCCACAGACTGTGAGATCATGACCTGAGCCGAAGTCGGTCACTTAACTGACTGAGCCACCCAGGCGCCCTGGCCATTATCTTTTATGTTCTACTTTCCTCCCCTGAAAATGGGAATCACATCCGTGCTTACTTCACTGACTTATTTATAAAGAGACCGAATAAGATCATGCACATATTTTACCAGGTATAAATTTTTATCCAAAGATAAGGGATCTTCCTTTATTTTTTATTCACTAGTAGAAAGGTCAGAGTCAACACTAAGAATCAAGTTTATTTTTATCATACCTTGCTCTCCAGTTTGTCTTTTTGTCCTCAGAGGTACCCAATCTCTTTCCATTTTTATTCTGTGTATTGTATAAAATGGATCATAAATTCACTCATAACAAGATATGTCTCTTGCAAAAACATTTTTCTTAGTCACAGGAACCAAAAATTTAAACTTCTAAAATTCTTTGAGTGAGAGACTGAAGGACTAATTTGGGGGTAGGGAGGCAAACTGGATTCCCCAAATTCTGCCAATAGGTAATTGCCTGCTTGTGGATATTTAAGGACACACCTATGGGTGGCAAGGTTTTCACAAGAATGCAAAGTAACTCACCAATCTTTGAACCTGTCCTATCACACACCTGCTGAGAATAATCACCTTATTAGGGCCACTTGCAGCTGTGGCCTTGACTGAGGCTTCTCACCCTAAGGTTAACACATGAACTCTGAGAAAACAGTGGGAACCTTTTCTTTTTGATACTACTGTAAATGGAATTATTTTCTGAATTTTAGTTTTAGATTGCTTATTGCAATTGAAATAACAACTGATTTTTTACAGATTGATATTTATCCTGTGACCTTGCTGAACTCATTTATTAGCTCTTGTGGTCTTTTTTTTAAAGTTTATTTATTCATTTTGAAGGAGAGAGAGGGAAAATCCCAAGCAGGCTCCGTGCTGTTGGCACAGAGCCCAGTGAGGGGGTCAATCCCATGAACCATGAGATCATGACCTGAGCTGAAATCAATAATCATATGCTTAACAAACTGAGCCACCCAGGCTCCCCTCTCATGGTCTTTTAGTGGACTTCTTCGGGTTTTCTATATTCAAGGTCATGTAATCTACAAATAGATATGTTTTACTTCTTCTTTTCCAATCTGATGCCTTTTCTTTTTCTTGCCTAATTGCCTTGACTAGAACCTCTAGTACAATATTGAAGAGAAGCAGTGTAAACAGACATCCTTGCCTTTCTTCCTGATATTAGGAGGGGATCATCCAGTCTTTTATCATTAGGTATAATGTCAATGGGGGTTTCTCATGGATGCCCTTCATCAGGTTGAGGAAGTTCCCCTCTTACTCTAGTTTGTTAAATATTTTTACAATAAAAGGGTGTTGAATTTTGTCAAAGGTATTCCTCACCTCTATTGATATGATCATGTGGTTTTTGTCCTTTATTAATACAGTGTATGACATTGATAAAATTTTGTGTAAGTTAACCTTGCATTCCTGTGATAAGTCATGGTATATAATCCTCTTTATATTTTGCTTGATTTGGTCAGCTAGTATTCGTTAAAGATTTTTGCATCTATATTCATAAGACATATTGATCTGTAACTGTCTTTTCTTGTAATATCTTGGTCTGGTTTTGGTATTAGGATTATACAAGCCTTATAGAATGAGTTGGGAACTGTTCCTTACTTTTCTGCTTTTTGGAAGAGTTTGTTAAGAATCAGCATTAATTCTTCCTCTTCACTGGTAGCATTTACCAGTGAAGCCATTTGGGCATGGGCTGTTCTCAGTGGGTAGTTTTCTCTTTGCTGATACAATCCTTCTGCCGGTTATTGGTCTGAATAGTCAGATTTTCTTTTTCTTTTTTTTTTTTTTTATCTCAATTTCGGAGCTCTTAAAAAAATCAAGTCACCACTCAGAGACCCCACAAAGTTGACACTTGCAACTGAGCCCATTTCCTTCTTCAAAGTAACTAGCCTGGAGTCTCAAAATCTAGAAGCTTTTCTTCAGCAACTTTAAAATTTTTTTTAACATTTATTCATTTTTTGATAGAGAGAGACAGAGTATGAGTGGGGGAGGGGCAGAGAGAGAGGGAGACACAGAATCTGAAGCAGGCTCCAGGCTCCAAGCTGTCAGCACAGAGCCCGACACGGGGCTCGAACTCACAAGCCATGAGATCATGACCTGAGCCGAAGTCGGACACTTGCCTCAGCCACCCAGGCGCCCCACCCCCCACTTTCACTTTAAAGAGCCTAAGACGGTATGGGAATGTTTTAGGACAAATTTTTAGGCAAAGTTCAGGAGAAAGTTTCCTAATTCTAACAACCCCAAGGAGTAATACACAGAGTAAGACAATAGTATTGGTATCCAGTGACCATTTTTCCTTACTTATTTGGGGAGAAGAGAGTCTATTTGGGGAGAAGAGAGTCTATCTCACGGACCGTGAGATCATGACCTGAGCCGAAGTCAGACGCCCAACCGACTGAGCCACCCAGGTGTCCCTTTTCAGCAACTTTAATTCCTGGAACCATTTGGTCCAAAATATGGGCTTGTGGGTGAGCTAAAGCATGAGGAAATTAATTCCCATCATTTTGCAGCCCAATATGAAATGCATGTTGGGTATTAACTGAGATGCCCTAATAGCTCTTCTTATATCTGGAGAAGGTTAGATGACATAACATGGTTTCTTAAAGGTGGTCAGCCTTTAGGAAAAGCATATAGAAATGTTCTTGTTTTCTATTCCTCTTGGATAGCTTAGAAGCCTCTGGAGAGTTATCATCACCACCAACAATGCCTCCTAACTTATAGCTCCAGAGCCCTTCAGAGTAGTCACTATGGACCCAGTTCATTGTGATTTTTTTTCCATTCCATGCCTGGATACAAGAAAGTTACAGTTTGCTTGACTTCTTAATTTTTGCTATATCTGAGAGGCATTTTCATTTTCATTTTTATTACTAATCATTACCTGGAAATGGAATGAGAGCATAAAGCTAATAAATATGAAGAAGTTGCAAGATTCAAGAAATCCAACCAAGTTGGATTGACTTCCTTCTTTCATGGAACCCAGAGGCTCTTAGTTTTTACTTGTTCTCCTTTATTCCTGAGAGAACTTGTCAAACTGAACCAAATAATTAGACTCTCCTTGTCTTTCAGACATAATGGTCTCTTCCTCCATGGAATCTGCAAAGGTAGAATGAGAACACTGAACAACATAAGTGAACAACTATCATGGCTTCCACCCTGGGAAAAGCCACCATCACCTCTTGTCTGGGGGACTCCAGGAGCCTTCTTGCTGCTTAACCTGCTTCTGGCTTCACCCCTACAGTCCATCTAAATCACAGGAAGCAGTGCTCATTAAAACATAAGTCATTCCTCCCAGGTGGCTGGGTGTCTCAGTGGGTTGGGCATCAGACTTTGGCTCAGGTCATGATCTCACAGCTCATGAGTTCGAGCCCCTCATTGGGCTCTGTGCTGACAGCTCAGAGCCTGAAGCCTGCTTCAGAGTCTGTGTCGCCCTCTCTCTCTGCCCTTCCCCTGCTCATGCTCTATCTGTCTGTCTGTCTGTCTGTCCGTCTCTCTCTCTCAGAAATAAACATTAAAATTAAAAAAAAAAACATGTCATTCCTCTGCTAAGATTAGCCCAATGGCGTCCTATTTCAAAGTAAAAGCCAATCCTTACTGTGTCCTACAAGGCCCTCCCTGATGTGGCTCCCTGCCCATCTTTCTGTTCTCATATCTTTCCACTCTCTAACATCTCCACCTGCTTCAATTTCTCCCTAAACATATTATTCATTTGCTGTTCCCTTTGCCTGGAACAGTCTCCCCACCCCACCCCCTGCCAGATAGTCACAGGTTTACCATGTCTCCAAGTTTTTACACAGATACCGCATTCAAAGTGAGTCTGTTCTTGACCACTCTATTTAAAATTTTATTTTCACTCCTACCTCTAAGACTTCTGTACTCTTAATTTCTTCACATTTTACTTATCATTCTGTTATTGTTTTTCTTCCCTTTAGACTGTGACTACAGGAAAGCAAAATTTTTGCTATTTGTTCACTGAAGGGATCAGGCGTTGAGTAACATCTTTTATCAAGATGGTAACATCCTACCACTCAAGCAGCTACCAGTCACACCTAAAGACCTGGTTAACACTATAACAGTGTTTCTCCTGGATCCATTTAACCTGCTGGGTTAGGCCAGGGCCATATTGGTTAGGCAACTTCAAGGGAAATTTTTTCTCCTTCTTTTCAAAAGTAGAGAAATAATCAAAGTTCCATGCCCAGAGTATTACTACCTTTCCTTTTAAAAAGCAGTATTCCTGGGAGATGCCTTAGCAAAGTTCAAACTTTTCTCAATCAAGTTAATAAGTTACCTAGGAGTTAACTGTTAAGGTCATTAATTTTCCAAATTATATCCCTTCTTAAACTTTCCTAGGCTTAAGTTTAAGCCTCTTTAAAGGCATTGCCGTGACTCACCTAAAGATGGGAATATGAAAGAGGCTATGTTCATGAAGAAGATCACAATAGATTATTTATATTCTTGTATCCTTCTTTACCAGGCTTAGATTCCAATGGGATCCATCATTCCTTTGCCTATACCACTCCACTGACAGCTCTAGTTAAGGCCCCTGCTGATACCCCATCTGAACCTCTCAGTACCCAGCCCTCATCTTACTCAACACCTCTTCCTTGAAACATTTTATTTACCTGGTTCCCAGAACACCACCCTCTCTCCTCTCTCCTTTCACTTCAGTGTACATTTTCAGACTCTTTTGTTGGTTCCTTTTTATCTATCCAATCTGGAATGCCCAGAGCTTGGTTCTCAGATCTCTGGTCCCCTCTCTACAACCACTGTCTATGACTACTCCAATCACTCATGACTACTGAGTTTACACTTCCAGCCCAGGACTCTTCCAGGAGTGGCAGACTCATAGTCAACTGCCTACTTGACAGCTGTACCCAGATGAAGTATTGTCTCAAACTTACATCCAAATATAATTCTGACAATCTTTTGAGTCATCCTTGACTTCTTTCTCTCACATGCCATAATCAACCATCAGCCAATGCTTTAAACTGTCTAAAATCCAACCATTTTTTTTCACCACCTAAACCATAACCTTACCAGGAATATTGCAATGGCCTGACATCTCTCCCTGCTTCCTCTTTGCCTGTCTATAATCTATTATCTATTCAGTAGCCAGAGTGGGTCTTTAAAATATATATAAGGCATATCATCCATATCATTCCACTTCTATGCCCCAAGTCCTACGATGCCTTTCCATCTCATTTCCAGTAAAATCTAGTTGCTGGCACCCTTTAAGACTTCATGTCCCCTCATCTTCTCCTAACATGCTGCACACCAGCCATCCTGGCCTCCTTGACCTTTTTCTAATACCTGTGCCTCAAGACCTTTGCATTTGCTATACCCTCTGCCTGGAATACTTTCTGCCAGATATCTACCAGGCTGCTCCCCTACTTCTTCCTGTCTCATTAGTCAGACCTTTGAATATTCTGTAAAACAGCATAGATACCACCCACCTAACTCCCTTCTATTCTACTTACCCTGTTTACTTTTCTTCACAGCACTTCGGTCCTGCTGACATATCATATGCTTATTTGTTTAGAGTCTCTCTTACCAACCTGCAGGGGAATGTAAGCTCCTTGAAAGCAATCCCTTTGTCTGACTGGTGCACTGCTATAGAAACAGTGACTAACACATAAAAGCCACCCCTTTAACATCTTCTGTATGAATAAAATAATTTATAATAGAATTCATAAACAACTTTTGTCTAACAGCAGAAAAATGATTAAGTAAATTAAAGCTTCACTTCTCAATGGAATTTTACATAGTCAATAAAATTGATGAAATCACTCATAGGTATTACTCAAGGGACATGAACAATTTTCAGAAAGACTCCAAATTGTTAACAGACACACAGGGGAAAAGTATTACCCACCTAGCAAGCAAGGAAAAGCAATTTAAAAGAACTACGGGATACCATTTTTCCTGTTACTAAATTAACACATGTTTCTCTTTAAACTAACACCACCAGATCCTGGAAAGGCTTTCCGGTGGTGAACTCTCTTCTAGGGAATATAAATTTAAAGAACACCTTTGGAAAAAAAACTTGTACAAAAATGCATAATATTACATCAAGATGTTTATTCTTTTTCATCTGGTAATTCTGCTGGGAATATTACATAAGAACATAATAAATACTATAGAAATATATGTATTTATCAGATAATATATATCAGATAATGTCAAATAATCAGATATATATGTATCAGATAATCTGCAGGTCTCAGAGTTAAGAAAATGATGTATGTACTCTATTGAACATTATAAAGTTGCTAAAATTATGTTTATATGTTTATTATGGATTTTGTTGACTTGGAGAAATGTTTATAATATGTTACTAAATTTTAAAACATCAGCCCTAGAGAAAATACCAGGTTATCTACATAAGGAACAAAAGCATCCACAGAGTTCCTATAGGAACCTGGAAAATTTTGACTTTTGCTCAAAATTATTGACTTGATGTTTTGTATCTGTGTTTCCAAAAGCTTAACTAAGTCTATATTCATATAATGTTTTGGCTGAGCTCTTTTCAGTGACAAATAGAAGATAAAGATTCCACTATGCATTTCCCTACTGCTCTCCTCTTCCATTAGTACTACATACAATTATTTATCATGTCAGAGGTTTTATGTTTAATTTTTAAACTGTAAATAATTACTATGATTTTAGTAAGTAGTAATATTTCACATCTATATATGAATATAAAGTATATAAACTTTGATTTTTTTCTACCATTAATACATTCATTTTTCTCATTAAGGCAAACAACAACAGAAAAGTATGATCTACAGGAAAAGCCTCACCTAGAACAAGTTCTCTCTTTTTAAGATTGATAACTGATTGCTGTGTGCATACATTGCTGGAATCTGTGGTATTTGGAAGAGAAGTGACAAAGACATGTTTCATCATGTGTTCTCGTTTCCTACCACTTGGAATCTAGAAGGAAGTGAAGGGACAGCAGAGTTGCCAGGTAGCCACAAGGAAAACCCAAATCATAAATACTAAACATGAAGCTTTGTTCTCTGTCGCGCATGTGTGGCCTGCATACAGAGCCCAATTTCAGTTCACCCAAAAAAGTGAATGGCTCACTGGCTTTTTCAAGAACAATTTACAAATTTTAACATAGTTGTAGATTCACATTCAGAGTAACACAGAGAGATGCCTTCATGGAGTTTCCTCCACTGGTTACATTCCGCAATACTATAGTACAATGCCACGATCAGGATATTGAGGTTTATACATGCTGACCTTATTCAGATTGTCCAGTTTTACTTGGACTCGTGTGTGTGTGTGTGTGTGTGTGTGTGTGTGTGTGTATTGAGTCCTATGCAGTTTTATTACACTGTAGGTTCATGTTTCCACCACCACAGTCAAGGATCCCTCACCACAAGGATCCCATTATTGACATTTTGTAGACACACTCATGTCCTTCTCCTGCCCCAACTGTCCCTAGCCTCTAGTCACTGTTTTCCATTTCTAATTTTTTTTTCATTTAAACAAAATTATATAAATGGAATTATATAATGTGTAACCTTTTGGGATTTGTTTTTTTCACTCAACATAATTCCTTCTAAATCCATGCAAGGGATTCATCTGAGTAGTTGCATATATCAATATTCGGTTCCTGTTTATTGCTGAGTAGTATTTCCTGGCATGGATGCACCACAGTTTGCTTAACCACTCACCCACTAAGGACACTGAGTTATTTCCAGTTCTTGGCTATTGCAAAGAAAGTTGCTACAAACATCCATGAGAAGGTTCCTCTATGAACATAAATTTTCATTTCAGTGGGATAAATGCCTGAGTGCAACTTCTGGGTCATATGATAACTGTATGTTTAGTTTTATAAGAAACTGCAAAATTATTTTTCAGAATGGCTGGATCATTTTCTATTCCCACCAGCAACATATGAGTGACCCAGTTTCTTCACATCCTCACGAGCATTTGGTGGTGTCACTATTTTTTATTTTAGCCATTTTGATAGGTTTGTAGAGGTTTTAGTTTGAATCTTCCTAGAGGTCAATGATGTTGAACATCTTTTCACGTGTTTATTTGCCATCTATATACCTTTTGGTGAAATGTCTATTCATGTATTTTACTCATTTTCTGATTGAATTTATTTATTTATTACTATTATGGGGTTTTTAGTAGACTTTATTTTTGTCAGAGAAGTTTTAGGTTCATAGAAAATTTGAGCAGAAAGTACAAAGTTCCTATATGCCTCTGTCCCTACATACTCACAGTCTCCTCCTCTATCAGCACCCTCCACTGGATTGGCACATTTGTTACAATCCATGAACCTATACCAACACATCATCATCCAAAGTCCATGGTTTACATCAGGGTTCACTCTTGGTGTTGTACTTTCTATGCATTTGGATAAATGTATACTGATATATGTCTACCACTGTAGTATCATACAGAAAAATTTCACTGCCCTAAACTCTTCTGAGCTCTGCCTCTCCAACCCTCATCCCCCTAAACTTCTGCCAACTACTGATCTTTTTACTGTCTCCATATTTGTAACTTTTCCAGAACATCATATAGTTGAAATCATACAGTATGTAGCCTTTCCAAATTGGCTCCTTTTACTAAGTGAACGGTTGACTTTCTAGAGGTTCCTGTATGTTTTTCATGATTTGATAGCTCATTTCTTTTTAATGCTGAATAATATTCCATTGTCTGAATGTGCCACAGTTTATTTATCTATTCACCTACTAAGGAACAGTTTGGTTGCTTCCAAGTTTTGGCAATTATGAATAAAGCTGCTGTAAACATTCGCGTGCAAGTTTTTGTGTGGACATAAGTTTCCAATTCACTTGGGTAAATACCAAGGAGTAGGATTGCTGGAACATATGGTAAGAGTATGTTTAGTTTTCTAAGAAGTTACCAAACTGTCTTCCAAGGTGGCTGTACTGTTTTGCATTCCCACCAACAATAAATAATCATTCTGTCATTCTACCTCCTCACCAGCATTTGATGTTGTCAATGATTTGGATTTTGGCCATTCTATAGGTGTGTGGTAATATCTCATGGTTGTTTTAATTTGTAATTCCCTGGTAACATATGATATAGAGCATTTTTTCATATGCTTACTTGCCATGTGTACATTCTCTTTGGTGAGGTGTCTGTTCAGGTCTTTGCCCATTTTCTATTCAGGTTGCTTGTTTTCTTATTGTTAGGCTTTAAGAGGTCTTTGTATATTTTGGATAATGGTCTTTTATCAGATGGTACTTTTGCAAATACTTTCTCACTGTCTATAGCTTGTCTTTTCATCCTCTTCACAAGGTCTTTCATAGAGCAAAATTGTTTAATTTTTATGAAGTCCAACTTATCAACTGGACTGTATTTTTGGTGTTAAGTCCAAGAACTCTGCCTGGCCTAGGTTCCAAATATTTTATCTTTAATGTCAGAGGCAACCAAAGAAGAGTATGGAAAGGGGAAAAGTGAACTGAAAGGTGGAAAGAGAAAGATGAACTGATTAGAGACTAAGAGCTGGAAGAACAATAGGCTGTGTGTTGTGTTTTTCCCCACAACCCTCTACCCAACTAGGAGAAAGTGACTCAGGCCCCATGTTTCCGGTCCCAACTCTATAATAGAAAATGGCTCACATAGTCCACTCTTCCCCTGGATGAAGAAAAAATCCACCCAACTGTGCCAAGAGAGATGGATCAGGAGACCTGGTGACAAAAAGTGACCAGAAGAAGGGCTGTTTTTCCCTAGTGGCTTGAGAATCTCCTCCTTATTGAAAGACACCAGGAAGCTTAACAGTACTGGCAAGGGAGATCTTGGTTATAGGAAGGCCTGAGTCCAAGAAGTTTCTTTGTCTCCAAGGCTTGAGACTCTTTTCTCCTACCCAGAAACACCAGGTGGCAGGGTGGCATTAGCAAGCAGGATCCTGCCCAGGAAGCACTCTTTATTTCCAGAGTTTGGAGGGTTCCTTCCCGTATCTAGAGGCACCAGCCTAGCAAAAATTTCCCTGTGGCAGCACCAAGAGGGACCACTGGGAGCCTTAGCAGCTCCAGAGAACCAAGCAGATCAAACCAGCACCATGAAGCCTGCAAAAATTAAACTGTCTTTGTAACCATAAAGCACAAAAAGTAGCCTGGGTTTAAACCTAAAGTGATAGTCTGCTAACATAACACCTAAAAAGTCCAAGATATAATAAAACATTACCAGGCATGCTGCAAACCTCACAGCCTGAATGAAAAGAGAAGATCAACTAATGCCAATACTAAGATGAATCAGATGCTGGAATTATTTAACAAGGATTTTTTTTTTAATGTGTATTTATTTATTTATTTATTTATTTTTGAGAGAGAGAGAGAGAGACAGAGACAGAGAGAGCACAAGTGGGGGAGGGACAGAGAAAGAGGGAGACGCAGAATCTGAAGGACGCTCGCTCCAGGCTCTGAGCTGTCAGCACTGAGCCCAACACGCGGCTCAAACCCAAGAACTGTGTGATCACAATCTGAGCCGAAGTCAGACGCATAACTGACTGAGCCACCCAGGCGCTCATATTTAACAAGGATTTTAAAGCAATCATTATAAAAATGCTTCAATAATCAATTACAAATTCTATTGACACAAATTAAAAAATAAAAATATCTCAACAAAGAAATAGAAGTTCTAAAAGAGAACCAATGGGAAATTACAGAACTTCAGCAATCAATTACAAATTCTATTGACACAAATTAAAAAATAAAAATATCTCAACAAAGAAATAGAAGTTCTAAAAGAGAACCAATGGGAAATTACAGAACTGAAAAATCCAATAACCAAAAATTTTAAAGTACTGGATGGGCTTAATAGTAGAGCAGAGATGCAAGAGATATAACCAGTAAACTTGAAGAAATATTAATAGATTTTACCCAATCTGAACAACAGAGAGAAAATAATCTGAGAAAGAAAGAAAGAAAGAAAGAAAGAGAAGAGAAAGAACAAAGCTTCAAAACCTGTATAACATTAACAAAAGATCCAAAATTTTTAACATCAGAGTCCTAGAGACAAGGAGAAAGACTGTGACTGAGAGATAATTCAAAGAAATAATGGATGAAAACTCCCCAAATTTGGCAAAGGACATCAACCTACAAGTTCAAAAAGCTGAGTGAACTTCTGAATAGGAAAAATCCAAATAAATCCATGCTAAGACATATTATAATTAAGCTTCTGAAAAATAAAGACAAAATAAAAAAAAACTTGAAAGCAGCCACAGAGAAATGACATGTTACCTGCAGGGGAACCAATTTGTACACAAATTGTGGATTGGTCATCATCTGAAACCACAGATGCCAGAAGGAAGTGGCATATTTTTCAAGTGCTGAAAAAAAGAATTTCCAACCACAAATTCTATATCTGGAAAAACTATCCTTCAGGAATAAAGAGGAAATAAACATGATGTCAGACACTAGAACACAAAAAGAATTTGCAGTTAGCATACCTACCCTTAAAGAATGACTAAAGCAATTTCTTTAAACAGAAAAGTAATAATAAAAGAATCTTGGAATATCAGGAGGAAGAAAAAGCAATGGAAAGAGAACTTATATGGGCACATAAAACAGACTATCCTCCTTATAAGCTTCATAAATCATATTTGAATATGGAAATAAAAATAACACCATCTGATACTTAAGTCAACGTGGGGGGGATAAAGAGACCTCAATGGAAGTAAGGTTTCCACACTGTACTTTAAGTGGCAAATGTTGATAATAGTACACTGTGCCAAGTCGCCAAGTCACATATGCATATACAGTGCTCTCTGCCCCCAAAGGCACCCCTACATTTTGTTTTATACACACACACACACACACACACACACACACACACACACACACACAGTATTATACATATTATAATTAACAAGAGCACTAAAAAGGTGATTAAAAGATATGTACTCAAAAACATTATAAGCAAATAAAGATGAAATTCTAAAATTTATGCAAACCATCTTCAAGAAGGCAAGAAAAGAGATGAGAGACAGAAGAAATAAACAAATAATAAAATGTCAGACTTAGCTCTAATATACCAGTAACTTTAAATGTACATAGTTTAAATACAGTAATTAAAAGAAAGAGCTTGGGTTAGTGGATAGAAAATCTCTTACTATATGCTGCTTACAAAAAAACTCACTTCAAATTCAATGACATAAGTAGGTTGAAAGCAAGCCTTGGAAATATATATAACATACAAATGGTATTATGGAAATAGGGATAGCTATATTGCTATCTGATAAAAAATATTTCAGAGCAAAGAAAACCACTAGACACTAAGAAGGAGATTGCATTACAACAAAAAGATCAACCTACTGGGAAAAAAAATAATGATCCTAAAGATCAAATGACACCAAATGACAGCGCCTAAAAATCCATGAAGCACAATTAATACAGCTGAAAGGAAAAACAGACAAATCCACATCTATAGTTAGGTGCTTTGACACTTCCCTCTCAGCAACTGATAGAATTTCTAGAATGCAAATCAGTGAGAATAGAGAAGATCTAAACAATGTAGTCAACCAATGGGATCTAATTGACACATACAGAATACTCCATTCCACGACAGCATAATATCCTTTTTTTTTTTTCCCCCAAGTGCTCATGGAACATTCACCAAGATCTACCATATTCTGGGCCATAAAACAAATCTCAAAAAATATAAAGGCATTAAAACCATACAAGCTATGTTCTCTGACCATAACAGAATCAAATTAGAACTCAATAAGATAAAGACAACAGGAAAAATACCTAAAGAGTTGAAAATTAAACAACATTTTTTTTAACAATCTATTGGTCATAAAGAAAACCTCAAAGGAAAATTTAAAATATACATAGAACTGTATGAAAATGCTCACCAACTTGTTTTCAAATTTATCTATTTATTTTGAAAGAGAGAGAGCATGATCCGGAGAGGGGCAGAGAGAGGGAGAGAGAGAGAGAATCCCAAGCAGGCTTCATGCTGTCAGTGCAGAGCCCAACATGGGGCTCAAACACATGAACCATGAGATCATTACCCGAGCCAAAATCAAGGGTAAAATGCTTAATCAACTGAGCCACGCTGGTGCCCTGCTCACCAACTTTAAAAGTATCTCTTGAAAATAAAATTTTTTCATTATATATAATTATAAAACAATTTCAATATATTTTATTATGTGATTTAAATACTGGATTATCAATACATACCCCATGATCTTCGTAAATCAAAATTGTAGAATGCTGCTTTGACTCCCACAATTTTAAAAGGTTCTAGAATGGCTTTGCAACATATTTCTTCATAAAAAATAGGATAACAGTTTGATAAAGGAGGCTGTCTCCCACTTCACATATCCCCTAGACTGTCAATGGGGGCCAGGGAGCATGTGGTTGGAGAAAGAAGCATGCTCCTCCTCTTCTGCTCAGTTTTTAGAAGTTAAGGTGTCTTCGTGCAGGGCCTTTCTCTTCTCCATTCATACTCTCTCCCACGTGACCTCATTCACTTCCACAGCTATAAATATTGTCCCTATGTCAATAATTCTCGATTAGGCAACTCTGGCTCTGGACTCCTGACTCATGCAGCAAACTGCAAACCTGCCATGTCCACCTGGATTGGCACCTTGCCCATCTGTAATAGGATTCTTAATTATACCTCAAATCTGCTTCTCCTGAAGTCTTCTCCTGAACTGGTACCATCATTCACCCAATTATTCAAGCCAGAGTCTTAGCAGCCAGTCTTGGTTCCTCTTTTTCACTCACACCTGTAACACATCCATGACACACATCAGCAAGCTCAACAGACCCAACTGCCTAAACATTCCTTTCTTCCCTATTTCTGCCACCATCTTGCTCATCTAGATGACTGCAACAACTTCCTGCCTGCTCTCCTTGCTTCGAGTCTTCTCTCCCTATGATGCATTTTCCACATGGAAGAAAACCATTTTTAAAAATATAAATCAGATTATGCTACTCCCTGCTCACAAATTTCTAGTGACTTCCCATCACACTCAACATTTGTTTGTCTATTGTGTCATGTCCAAGTAGAATATGTATTTTCTGAGAGACAAACATCTTTCTGTCTGGTGCATTGTAGTATTCTCAAGACCTGGTTCTTACCAAGGGACTCCATAAATATCTGTTGAATAATAAACAAGTAAATGAACACAGTGTGAGGAGGGTAACAGCAACCATGACCATGAAACAAATTGTCTTTGGAATCTAGATCAGAGTACATTAATGTGACTATTATACATACATATTATCTGATCATGACAATGTAAAAAGCATGTGTGTACAGAAGGAGTGGATGAAAATAAAGAAAATGTTAAAATGTCATCTTTAAGTGGTGGGTTTATGGATGCTTTCCTTCTTCCTTCCTTCTAAATTTTCTTCTCTAAAATTAGCATGAATAATTTTATAATGGAGAGAACTTAAATGAACTTTATTTCTTCTAGTCACTCATTGGAGTCTTTCTTCTTCAGGCTGAATTATTCAGTGTCTCACCATTTTATCCTCCTACCCCTCAATCATCTTTTGGGCCCTTTGCAATACAATCTCTCCTCACCAATCACACCCCTTGACAAGTTTTCATTTATATTATAATCCACAATCTTTTTCTGTAGGTATGAAATTTTAAGGAAAGGAATTTTTCCTTTCCTAGGAGGTGTCATGGAGCAAGTGTGTCCAAAAATGTTAATAAAGTCCTGATTTTAGCAATGGCTTCTAAGGAGAGCTGGAATGGTTCTAATGGGTTATAAAATCTGGCAATTAATTCCTGAAAGAATGCCTGAGAAACTCTAATGAGCTTTGCATATGTTTCCTCCTTTTATAAGTGGGATTGAATGAGTTATGTTATTCACACTTTTCAAGTGTGAATCTTAGCTAAAGTAGGTTTAATTATGCTTAGGCCAAGTACTATGAAAGCAATATGGAACTTAAAAACTGATCTTCAGAAATTAAAGAAATATATGGAGTGCTACAAATGTGAACATTTTTCTTTAAAAAAAATCAGATATAGTTGCAGGTACATGAATATATATAGTTTTGTCTTCCATCAGGCAGTGACCCCAACAAGGTGGTGACATGCTAATTTCAGGAATATGTGTCTGAGAAGAGAAACACAGGACATGCTCCTGTTGGGGGCAAGCTGGTTTTGGGGGTGGTCTTCTGGCCACCTGGATATGTCAGATTTCTTGCCAGTTCTGGAACTGGCTCATTTCCAGGCCTCATTAGATGAGATTAAATTAGAGCCAGTGAGAGGGAGGGCAGGTCAAACTGTCTAGGGAATCTGGACAGAGTGTGCCCCCATACACATCAGAGGCTTCAGATGCAAGGTGGAGTCAGAACTCATCCATTCCTCAACTTCCTCCCCATCACCACTGGCACTTGCCATAGGTGAGGTTTGCTGAGGTCAGTTAGGTGCTGAATGAGGATAAGATCTGGTCTCTGCCCTCAAGAACTTCTTGGGGAAGTAAGACCTACAGCTGACAAAGGAAACAATCAGGCAGCATATGCCCTGTGCTGAGATGAGAAGTCATTCAACAGGTTAGAGGTGGAAACAGACTGGAAAGGACTGGGGTGGCAGCAGTCTAGCAGGGCTGAGTTTCCATGGTGCGTCTGTCCCCACCAGTTTGACCTGATAGGGGACATTATGCTCTGAATACTTGCTGGAATGGTGCTTGACTGGCTGGAGAAAAGACCCCTTCATATGAAATAGAACCACCGTTGGTGCTCCCATCTCCTGTACTGTCATTCCCATTGTGGCAAGGCACCAGAAAGTGTCTCAGGAATGAGTTTTAAAGATCGTTTACTGTCTCTTAGCTGGGCTAACAGAAGCAGGAGGTGGTACCTCTATTCTGAAAGTCACTTAACCTCTGCTCTGGACTGTAGAGTGTCAATTTGAATCAGATTTGCCTTTCTGGTTTTGCTAGGCTTCTATTAAAAATTCACAGGCACTTCCCATTCACATATATGTTAAAGGATGAGAAAAGAGTCAAGAAATAGGTACAGGCCAGGAAGAAGAAACCAGCCCATGGCTGGGAAGCCCCTGCCACAGATTTTCTGAGGAGATAATCAAGATATGCAAATTAAACTACAGTGATATATTGTTTCATTTATTAGATTGGCACAGCTAAATATGGGCTAGTGAATTTCAGCACTGGTGAGGGTATAAGGAAATTAATGGGTGCTTGAGTACTTTGGTGGTACAAGGGTAAACCCATATTATCTTTTTGGCTTGTAACTTAGCAGTATCTACTAAGTTTAAAGTTGATACCCTTTGAACCAGTATTTCTAACTTTAAGATTTATGCCTCCAAAACCCTTCTATAAGTGCTCAAAGACTCAAATATGTTCCTTGTGGCTTTGTTTAAAAACTTAAAAGTATTACAAACATATAATTAACCCAAATGAACTCTGAAGAAGATTAAATAAATGTTGAGACATCCACACAATGGAATACTGTACGTGACTTAAGAATGAGGTAGACTTCTTTGCACTACTGTGGAGTAAAACATGCAAGCTCAGGGTAGCATTCATGGCATGAGTTCATAACCAAAACAATCAAAAGCAAGAGTTAATATCAGTGTAAAAAAAGAATATGGAGAATTTTGCAGCAATTTTTGGCAGTGTGTCTCTAGAAGTGAGATTATGTACGTTCCTGTACAGTTTGGAATTTTACATAAATTTGCACCATTTAATCAGAAAAAAAGAGGTAAAGTCCATCTTAGTGTAGTTCTCAAACATATTTCCATTCAATGAATATTTGCAGGAATTATTCATGACATTTGTAAACATGTGGGAATATGAAGTGATACTTCATAGAGTCTTTAGGACATTAATTTCCAGGGGTGCCTGAGTGGCTCAGTCGGTTAAGTGTCTGACTTTGGTTCAGGTCATGATTTCACTGGTCATGGGTTTGAGCCCGGCATTGGAGCCTGGAGCCTACTTCACTTTCTGTGTCTCCCTCTCTCTCTGCCCCTCTCCAACTTGCACCCTATTTCTGTTTCTCAAAAATAAACAAACGTTAAAAAAAACTTTTAAAAAAAGGACATTAATTTCCAGTGTGAATAAACAAGGAAAGATAGGGGCAGGTCTACATGGCAAGGTTTATTTAGCTCCCCACGTCAAGAATTACAACCTGTTGCTGGTCTTAAAAATTATTCCTTCAGTCTTTTGAAGTCTTAGTTTCTTTCTCTGTAACTTGCAGATGGGCAAGGTCCTTTTAAGGTCTCGTTGAGAGGGGCTTGGCAGACAAGTAAGTGGAGGGTGGGCAAATGATTTCTCCTAGCAATGGCAGCTGTGTGCCACTCACATCAGCTAGGACCAGTGCCACAAGAGCTGACAGACCTCCTCTGAATTAGCAAAACATAGAGTTTTCTAGAATAACCTAAGTGGCCTTTCCCACATTCATCCCAGGCCTTCTGCTTCCCTATCTATTTTGACTAAAGAAAATTAAAGACGGGGTGGGGGTGGGAGAGAAAAGAGTGTGTTAGGAAAAAGAAAATATAAATGGAGAAGGGAATAGAGTCATCAGGAGGGAGGGCAGTTAAAGATGAGTTACTAGAAACATAAATTACACAAACAAAAGTTTGCAAAACAAACCAAGGCCCAACGAGGTGATGACTGACACACAGCTCCAGAGCCCCACGTTCCAGGCCACCCCAGAGGGCCTGCTCCACAACGTGGCCATTGATGCAGCCCAGGTGTGCACAGCCTTGGCCACTCTCATTTCCCCTTCCTGCCCAAGGCCCCCCTGCTGCTCAGGAAGCTGTGCGGTCCTGGTTGTGCATGCAGAACTCCACAGCAGGTCAGGAGCCTGGAAGTAGGGGGCTCCAGGCCCATTCTCACTATAAGAGCAGCTTTTGTAGAAAAGACAAGTTCACAGCCATTGAGTGAACCTGTGACAGTTTTGCAGAGCTTACACTTTCACTGCCAGCCAGGGCTGGGCCCAGAAAGAATGATGTAGTCAATGACATTGGAGCCATTTTAATGGATGTTGTAGGCATTCTCTGCCAGCCTGATTCTCATCACAACTCCACGAGGCAGGCATTACTATGTGCACTGAATGGATGAGGAGGTCACAGCTGGTTAGAGAGGTCAGACGTCCAAAGTCATCCAGCCAGAAAGAAAGTGGGTCGGGGTTCAAACCCAGGTCTGCCTGGCTCCTCTTGCTCTGATAATGCTGCCTTTGTTTTTTGTTTTTTTCCAGGCATATCTCCCATCCCTTCCTGTGCCTCACAACTTTCTCTCACATTTGGGAGCCAATCACTGGGAAAGCTGAACCTGCCCAAAGCAGACTTTCTCCATCTATCTGTTTATGATGTCCTTTTGCACACATTAGAAGACTAATCTTAATTGATATTCAAAAAGCAATTCGAAACCTCAGCAGTAATTACAAAGCAATCACTCTTACAATGTCATGTTGTTTTCTAGAGCCTAAAAGAGCATCTCTGGTCATTTCAGTCTCAGCCCTACACCCCTGTGTCAGTGGGACCATCCACACTCCAAGCTCCCGCTGTCTACACTGAGAAAGTGGAGTGTGACTAACTCTACATCCCACCTCTCAGCTCTTACTTACTGCAGATTATGCTGGCTCTCACTACTGCTCATGGTCCCACCAACCCAATGGCCCTTTTGAGAGATGGTAGGGTGACAGAATGATCCACACATTGATCAGCATTTGGCAGTACAGGTTTGAGGCACACAGTTTGAGAGCCGATGTGCTAAAGAATTAACTGAAAATGGCTTCTTGCTACCTCTCCTGGGCATGACTGCAACCTGGGTGAGATCCTCGAAGATGAACTCATCTTCTGGAAGCAAAGGGGCAAGTCTCTAAGGGAGTCTCAGATACCTATGGGAAAAGGCCTGGAAACAAGCAGGGCAGGGACATGGAGAAGAAGGGCGGGTCGGTGGATAGGGCCTTCTCAGTCACTTAAATCCTGTAGCATAGGCAGAGCTCTTCATAACTATTACAGGTTGAGTCTGCCTTCCCCATTCATGTTAAAGCCCCCAGTACCTAAGAATATGGACTCTATTTGGAAATAGAGTCCTTGATGACATAATTACTTAAGATGAGGTCATATTGCAGTACAGTTGGCCTTAATTCAATATGACTGATGTCCTTATTTTTAAAAAAGGCAGTTTGCACACAGAAGATTCAAGGAGAACATCATGTGAACAAGAAGACAGTCATCTATAAGCCAAGGAGAAGCCTGGAGCAGATCCTTCCCTCATAGCCTCAGAAAGAATCAACCCTACAAACACCTAGATTTCAGACTTCCAGCTTCCAGAACTGTGAAACAATACATTTCTCTTGTTTGAGCAGCCCAGTTTGTGGTACTTTGTTACAGCAGCCCTAGCAAACCAGATACAACAGCTCAGTCTCAAAGTTCTGCTAAGAGAAACCTAGATGGTAAACAACAGTTCTCAGGTGTAAAGCTACACCTTAAAATACAGCAGAGGCAGAGTTATGTGCTTTCAACCCCAAACAGGACCATGGGCTTTCCATGACATTTCCCTCACTTCTTAGGAAGGCTTTGAACAACTATACATTGAGGGCAGCATTTTAAGAGAGATTTGAGTCTCTTTTTTTTAAGTTTGTTTTTTATTTTTGAGAGACAGAGAGCAAGTAGGGGAGGGGGTGGAGAGAGAGGGAGATAGAATCCCAAGCAGGCTCTTTACTGACAGAGCCCAATGTGGGGCTGAAACTCATAAACCATGAGACCACAACCTGAGCCAAAATCAAGAGTCAGATGCTTAAACAAGAGATTTGAGTCTTAAGTGACAGATTTTGAATAAAAACAAGAAAATAGGGAGCTGATACCTGAAGCATAAAGGCCCAAACATTAGATGAAAATTACATTAAATGAATATTGGTTACATTTAACCATGTTTCAGTCCTCCATACAACTGCCAATTGAAAATCTATACATCTGGAAAAATGATCTAATTTTTCCAGTTACCATTCTTACATTTTTATACTACACTGAAAAAATAATTCTGTAGAATATGGGCTTCAAAACAAACGGAATCAAACCAAGATGTTCTTTGTCTAAGGAATGTATCCTGAATTAAGGCCATGAGAACATTCACAATTTTGTGGCAATTTTGCAAAATAGGATTTACCTTGATGACTTCATAAAACTTTGCACTGTAATTTTACCCACAGACATTTTAATTCTTCTGTAATCTGATATGCATGTTGCTGGTTGAAAGGATAAACATGAATTCCTTTTTGTATTTTTTCCATCATTGGTACATGTTATCCAACACCTGACAGGCTGTCAGGACACAAGCTCACTAAGAGCTGAGGCTAGGGTTTAATTTGCTTCATGAAGCACGACCATGGCACAGAGCCACATGCATAGACACTGCATATTTCATTCATTCATTCATTCATTCATTCATTCATTCAACAAACACACACTGCTCTCTGTTACTGTGCTCAGCAGTCTGTACAGTGAGGAATTCTGCAGAACAGAATAAACAAATCAAAGAAGGAAAGTGGTGCAGAGATATTTTTCTATCTATGCAGAAGTAGTCCACCTGTGTGTAGATTCACAACCTCGTTTATGATGATTTGGGGCAAACCCCACAGACCAGTTTTCTCTTTGTTCTTTGAGGTCCCTGGAAGGTCTGGTATGCTGGCCATGGTACACAATCAGGTCTTGTTGATTCTTTCGTAAGGCTCCTAACCCCAGGACAGAGAGGCGAACTGTAATATAGAGTGTCTTTCCTAGTTTACTGCTTTTGACTAAAATAATAACATTCACTCTGACATAATGACTGTACCAATTAGACTTAGGCAAAGAAAAAACTCTGATGGAATAAATTTAGTTATGGGAATGGAAGCCTCTCCAGAAGTCCCTGCAGTAATTATCTGTATTCTCCCAGGGGCTGGGAGACAGGCATGGTGTGGGCCTGAAGTCCACAGGGAGGCCCAAGCTTTGCTAAGTAGAGGGCCTCCTTGTCCACCAAACTCCTCACTGGGCATTTCACCTCCTTTCCTGCACTGCACCCCCAGCACAACCTGCTGGGGGTGGAGCTTAACAGGGGTTACTGAATGCCAGGACCTGGGCAGCAAGAAGGGCCCAAACGATCTTCAGGCTGAAGCTTCCAGACTCTTGCCTTGAATGAAAGCCCTGATGCAGGGCCTCAATCCATCCACATGGGCACACAGCAAATATATACTGAAGGAAAGAATGGCTACATCAAATTTCATGGACATTAAAATACAGCCATTCTTAAAGCAGCTCAGGTCCCTTCTCTGGGTGTTTGCACACACTGGAGTTTCCTCCAACGCAACGCCCTTTGTGTAGAAGACCTAGAGTGGAGTACAGGGTTGTTGTCACAGTTTCTTGGGGCACCGAGTTACAGATCAGTAGAGGGTAGGCATTATCTGGGGTGACTTTAGAAATAAACAAAATAAAATGGAAATTCCATAGAAAGTAATTTTGAGTAATTGCTTAAAAATACAAACATCTCTGCACTATGTCCAACAGAAACAAGTGCTTATACTGTTTTGTTTTTCCAAATGAAACTGCCAGCCAAGTTGAAAAAATCCTTTCTATCCCTGGCTCCTGCCTATGAGGAAGAGCAAGGCAAGCTGTACATCTGTGGCGGACACTCAGAAAACGGCAGCCCCTCCCCAGGGATGCTATTAGTGTCTGGGCTTCTTGGAAAGACAGGGAGACATGTGAGAATCTGATTACTATTCAGATCAGCAGCGAGGCCCGGGCTGTCTGGAACTGACATCGCCAGGTAAATAAAAGGGCATTCACTGGAGACTGCGCATGTTCTTATGTCCCGTCATGGGAAAGCGTATGCCTGTACCCACAGCATTCATGGCCATCTTGTGAAAACTGTCTCCAGCCCCCAGATGCAGGGGTATGCTTTGCACAGAATGTAATTTACTATTTTGTGCCACTTAGCACTTCCTCCACCAACATAGTAGTAAAACACGTGGCCCATTTCGACTCTAGCATTAGGTGGGGATTGGCAACAGCCTGGGGTTTCATTCTTGGTTCCCCTACTCATATCCCAGCATGTGACACTATCCACTTGTCAAAAAGGACATGTATCAAACAACAATAGCAAAGCCATTGTCTCTGTGGCTTAAATGAATTAATGACTTCATAATAATAGCTAACATGTATTGACATCTTTCTCTGTGCCAGTGGCTGTGCTTAATATTCATTATTTTACAACAACCCCATGGCATTAGTATCTTCATTTTCCAGGAAAGGAACCTGAGCACAGGGAGGGTAATTCACCTACTCCACGTCACACAGCCAGTAAGTGGGGTCACCAAGACTCATGTCTGGTTTGTTTCTGACTCCAAGCCCAAGCCTGTCACTCCTCCAGCATCGGGGAGGACAAAGCATCTTAAACTGCAGACTGCAGGTTGGACTCTTTCAGCTCTCCTCCCCGCCCTCTCTCATAGGAAGGTTTCAGGTAATCCATCAAGTTGTATAAAGTGGTTTCTCAATCACACACAAATTCGATTTTCCTTAAGTATCAACCCAACTTTATCTAAAAACCCATCTTAAAGTTAACTTGCAGGGAGTTGAGGGGCTGGGGTGACGCGGGTGTTCTGGGCCTCTCTTGGGAATGTCTGCGGTAAGACTACACCCGCCATATAAATCTTGTCCAAGAAAAGAAAAGAAGCTGGGTTGTGCAGGGTAGAGTTACTACAGCTGCCTGGACCCCTGCTTACAGACTGGGGAGATCAGAGGGGAGCCAGGCCAATTTGATTCCAGGCCCAGAAAGTCGTGTTTGAAGCGAACCCTCTCAGGTTTCCAAGGAGGGAAGGTTTGCTGGGAAGCTGGGAGTGTGGACTGAACAACGAATTCCGGGCTATGTGGTTCCTTAGAGAAGCCAAGGGCGGCAGACTGGATAAGGAGCCAGACTCCTTTCTACCTCAGATAAGATTGAGGCCTCTGTCTCTGAACGTGTTATTAATACTCTGCTTGGTTCAAAAAGAGCAAGTGCTGTTCTTTTCCTGCAGATTGAGAGTTAGAAGAGACAGTGACTTCCCCAAGGCAGGATGACCCCAAGGTTATAAACCCAAAGAGGGAGGTCCCATCTGGGCCTCTGGGAAACAGCCATGGCTCCAGCTCTGAAGCATGGCTGCTACCGCAGTTCTCCCTTACTTGCTATGTAATCACATTTAATAAAACATGAATATTGTACAATAAAGACTGCATTTTCATCAATCTGTTTGTGAGATCAAGTGGTATGCTTGAAAATATGAAATATGCATCAAAATCTATTACAGCCTCCTCTGGGCATTTTATATAAATCTTTACCTGTGAGAACATTTCAGAGAGAGAATCTAGACTTGATGGAACACCCAAAGCTTTTCCTCCATTGCAGTGAGATATCAGCATAACATTTTTAAAAATGCAAATTAACCTTTGAGATTCACATGCCCTCCACCATCACCCTAAGAAACATGTTCCCATTCATGTGAGCAATTACTGCACTTGCCCCTGCCCCCCATCCCAAGTCCTGCTAGCCCCATCTGGCAGGAACCAGCCAAGCTTTCCTGGGTCCACAGCACCTCCTAGTACAGGTTACTGCAGCTGGCTCCTCATTGCTTCCCCCGCTTACTTCTGAAGGGAGGGTGCTTCTATGCCACACGCCTCTCCCCAGCCCTCATCCCTGCCACCACCCCCCACCCCTGTGCTATGGTCCTTGAGTTGTTTGGTACACGGTAAATAACTATCTAGAACTAGTAATCCCCCATGGACATTCTCCCTCTCATATGCCCACCCATATTCTCTCTAACCTCCTCCTCCTCATTCCCTTGCAACCCTGTTGGAGTTTCTCCACTGGAAAAATCTCTATCCACTTTATAATCCTGTCTCCCTTCCATCTGGGAACAAAATATTAACCAAAATTAGGGCTGAATGACATAAAAGTGGTGTTGGTAATCCAAGTGCATCCAGGAAAGGGACGTGCCTGCATCTGCCATGGAGGTAAATGCAATTATGCTCCGGTGCTGTTGCTAAAGCTCTGAAAAGTATCCAGAAGTGCCTTTCAATCTCGAGACGCTAACTACCTCATTCCATTTCTCCAAGGACACCTGCTTTCCTCAAGCACTAGCATTCAAGATGAACTTTAAAAATACTATTTTATTCACTATGTTTTTCTGTTCTCTTCCATAGTGAAAGCCTTGATGCTGTTGTATTTCCCTATGCAGTTAATCCATCCAGATTGCGGTTTGTTTGTGAGCCGGCCCACAGAGCAAGCTAGCCATTACTTATTTGTAATGCTTTCCATGGAGAAGTGTGGTCTGCACATCAACCGTTCGGTCACCCTACACTCTGCTTAGGCCCATGCCTGTGAGGGAGACACCTTTTGTGCATCACCTCACCTCCTGTCAGCTTCACCTCTTGTAGCCACTGCTGCAGAAACCCAGGTCCCTGCAGGTTGCAACCAGTTTCCCACAGGTGTGAACCGCCAGCTACTTCCCTCGCCACGCCTGCTTCAGGTCGTCTCTCTGATGCTGAGATATGGGCCACCTGGGAGAACTGTTTCACTCAGTCATCACCTAGAAGTGTGGAGACTTAATGCCCTGTGAGGGGCCCTCTGACCTGTGAGGCATGGGAGGTGGAGTCAGGACACCTCCTTTATTGCTCAGGTGGACAGTTCTGAGTCTTGCTCCAGAAAATTCTTCAGAGTACCAAAGAGCAATCATGTGGTGACCCCTGGTAGTGCCCAGTTCGATAACACATCTCCCCCCTGTTTGCTCCCCTGTCCTTCACTCTTGCTCCCTGGGACCACATCCCTGCAAATTAACCCTTGTCTCAGGATGTACTTTTGGAAAAAACAGGAAGGGACAGGCTGTTTCTAAATGTTCCCTACTGTGCACGTGGATTACCTGGAGAACCAGACAGGGATGTGGTCTTCTTACAGCAACAATCTGGAAGCATCGCTCTTGGCTCGTTTTGCTACTCTGGGCATCCGAACCAAAAATATATTTGTGACAAATCCCAGAAGAGCTTCAATGAACACGGGTTCCATAAAGACTCTAAAGGAACAGCTGCTCCTTGCTCTAGAATGAAGACAAAAGATAGTTTATCACACAATTAACTTAAATTTTCAATTCCTCACACATGAGAACCTCTTTCAACCCATGTGGAGAAAATACTGCATTTGCTCTGGGCTGGTCCAGATTTCTTGGCTTTTTTTCATTGGCCAGTCCTGCATTTTCTCTTCTTTGGATTTTACTTGTCCTACAAAGTTTGTGTGAAGATGTCATTCCTAGGATCAGGTTCAAAGCTGAGCCCCAGAGGTTTTATCGGCAGAACTGTGGAAAAGGCCTGGTTCCCTCCAGCAGGCTCTGGAAGGTGCCTTCCTGTATTTGGAGTGCCCATGGTAGTACTCACTGCAGCCTGCACAGCTCTGAGGTTGGCCTGGGTCTGATGATCTCTGGCCCCTGCTCTGCACACTGGCCTGTTGCCGAGACAAGAGGGGAGATCCATCCTTTTCCTCTGCAGAAAATAGTCACTTTGTGACTGGGGTCTGCACTGAAAAGGGGTTCACAGAGCAGAAAGAGAGTCCTCTCTCATCCTGCACTCAAAACATCCTTCCTCCAGGAGTGATGTGGGTTCACTGACTACTTCCTGTCTGAAGCAGCGTGAGCTACTAGCAGGTGGAGACAGACATCCTGGCTGTGTGAAGTTGGATGCTCAGACCTCTTGGAAGCAGGTCAGTGCAACCTGTTGGAAAGGACGTGAGGTACTGATAGAAAGGGGAGTGGGGAAAGACGGAAGCTGGCAATCCCTCCTGGCTCTGGAGACAGCCTTTTGCCCAGGTGTTAGAAAATGTGGCAAGGTGGGCAAAGGAAAGCAAACGCTAGCTTGGCCCTTTTATAAATGTTCTAGTGCTGATGGCTAGAAAGACTAAGATGTGAATTACTTTACTTCAGGAAGAGAAACCCCAAGGCAAAGCTTCAGTCACGAACTTTGTCTGGAGGAGGCAAGTTGCTTTCCTACCCTCCTCTCCCTGTCACTTCTGGAAAGCACTGCATGGAGTTTCCTAATTGCCACAGGACAGGCTCAGCCCCCCAGGTTCTCTGGGAGACACTGTCTGAGGCCTGATGGGGGTCACCAGGCTGTTGCCAATGTAGAAACAGAATGGTGGCTACAGAGTGCCACCTAGAGGCAGAAGTGGCTAAATATTCAGATGGACTCAGGCAGATACAAGCACTGTAGTAGATCCTATCTGCTTTTCCCACCTTCATTTACTTTAGGGAGGTCTAGGAAGCCCAGCCTCATGCCCCCAGCTCCCAGCCCTGGACAGGCTCAGGCACAGCCTGAGTGCACACTGAACACAGGGAGAGAAGTCAGCAGACAGACCCCAGAGTTCTGTCAGCTTCCTCCAGATTTTTGGTTTTTGTTCTTTTCTTCACATTTACTCTTACCAAATGTATTCTAGCCCTATAGACTCTTAGAACTCAAAGAAGGAATGTTTATTTTTATAAACTAAATCGACACAGAATAAATGTAAAATCCATACTTCCTGACCCAAACACTGTTGCTTCCCTTGATTCTTCCTTTAAAGAATCTACTTTGGGGGCATCTGAGTGGCTCACAGTTTGTGGGACTGAGCCCTGCAACGGGCTCTGCGCTAACCATGTGCGGAGGCTGCTTGGGATTCTCTCTTCCCCCAACCTCCTACCCGCCACCCCCCCTCCTGCTTGCACGTGCACTAAATAAATAAATAAATAAATAAATATTCATTAAAAACAAAAAGAATCTACTTTGTACCCAGCTAAGAGTGTGTCTTATTAGTTCCCACTGTAATTTTGACTGGCTTAAAAAACACTATTTTTAATTTTTTTTAATGGTTATTTATTTTTGAGAGAAAGTGAGAGACAGAATGTGAGCAGGGGAGGGGCAGAGAGAGAGGGGGAGACACAGAATCTGAAGCAGGCTCCAGGCTCTTAGCTGTTAGCACGGAGCCTGACACGGGGCTCAGACTCAGGGACCACGAGATCATGACCTGAGCTGAAGTAGGATGCTTAACCAACTGAGCCACCCAGGCGCCCCATTTTTAAAATCTAAAACACTGCCCCTGATTCTTAGAGTTCCCAGACTCCTTTTAGATCTCACGGACCTTTTGACCTGAAGAGATTTAATGCACCCATATCCAAACTAATTTAGCCATGGTCTCAAGGCGTTTGTGAATCATTCCTCTCCTCAGTCAATCCATGGATGGATTAAAAATCCCTCTGTATCTGAGAACATTCTGCAGAAGTCCTGAAGACATACTGCATACTGCAACCGGTCCCACAGAGCTGGTTCTAAAATGTTTTTTAATGCCTTATTCTCTAAACAAAATCTAAGGGCAGAGTCTTGGCCTTTGTATATGCTATTCCCTTTGCATGGAACTCTATAGCATTCCCAGTATCCAGCTATCCATAGCTGCATAACAAATTACCCCAAAACTCAGTGGTTTAAGTCAATAGCTTGCTACTATTTTTCACAATTCTGTGGGCTGACTTCGTTCACATGGGCACTTCTCATTCTGTTACAGTCAGATAACGGCTGGGGCTGAAATTATCAAAAGGCTTCTTTACTCACATGTCTAGGGCTGGAAAAGCCAGGGCTGATTGGGTGTCTCTCCCCACCATGTTGCCCTTCTATGAGGCTAGCTGGGCTTCCTAACAGCATGGTGGTCTCAGAGTAAGTGTGCCTCTTACATGGCATCTGCTTTCCCCTGAACAAGTGTTCTAAAAGGTCTAGGCAGAAGCTGAAGGCTTCTTATGACCTAGCCTCAGAAGATCCAGAACATCACTTCTGCCACATTCTATAGGTCAAGTAAAGGCCAGCCCAGATCCAAGGAAAGAAGAATTAGACTCCATATTTCAGTGGGAGGAGGAGCAAAGAATTTGTAACCATCTTTAAGCCATACAACCTGTTTGGCCAAGCACCATTGGATGCTTTCAGTTTCATATTAAATGCCATTTTCTTAGGGAGGTCTTTTCTCATCCCAGACTAGGTTAAACATATTTTTTTGTACATGCTCCTATAGTGCTCTCGTGCTCATGCTCTTGCCATCTCTCTCTCTCATGCGCACGTGCACACACACACACAAAGAGGCTTTTTGTATTTTCACATTTGTTTAATATTTATCTTCCCCAAAGACTAAATCTCTCAAGGACATAGGCAATGTCTTTTATTCACTACCGGTCCCAGGCACCTATACAACATCTGGCTCCATGTTCAGTTTCAGAATTGAATTAGATTGATTTTGGGTTTTCAGTTGATCAACAGAAGGAATATATAAGGATTTGCAGGAAAGCTGAAACTAATTTAGGGTGTGTTCTCATGCAGCTCCCTCTCACTGTAGCCTTACTTGTCATCCATCTGATTATGACCCTCTTTGAGCTCTCTGCAAGAAAGGTCTTCATGTTTCAGAAGCCTGTCAGTCATGTAGTCTGACCCCTGGAATACGGGGGAACTCAGAACTTTGAGATGAGGCAGATTGTGGGGATGGGTCTATGGCTGGAAGGAATCTGGTCTTACAAGCTGAATGTGGCAGTTGATGTGTGGGCACAGACAAGAGGTGGCCAGTCATTCAGCCCAGCTGTCAGGTCAGGAGCCTCGGTGCAGTCACAAGTGTCTTGACAGCTGGAAAGGCCCAAAGACAGGGAATTCAGAGCAGACCCTTACCAGAAATCAACTCTCAAGGGGCCTTAAGGTCAGCAGATGGTGAGACCTCATCCTCCAGTTGCTGGGCCAGGGGGTGGCTCCATGAACTCCAGTCTCTGGGAGTCCCTACTCTTAGAGAGACTGAAACTCTAGACAGGGCACTGAGATAGAGACAGGTGCACAGGATATAAGACAGGCAGCCATTTTCTACCATCAAGGTATGAGGTAGTGCTTGGGCATGAGGCAGATCCAGGCCCTCAGTGGTCAATACGACAAGTCAGGAGGAACAACTTTTCTGTTTAAATCCCTCTTGCTAAGCTCTGGCTGCACATTTGTGGTAGCCATTGGAGCATTTGCCAAATATATTTGCTCTCCACCTCTGAGGACATGGTAGGGCTGCATTTCCTGGCCCCCTTGTGGTCTGATGGGGCATGTGACTAGTCTGGCTAATGAGTTATGAGATCCAGGGACACGAGTCCCTTCTGCCAGAGCCTGTAATTACTGGTGCAAGACCCTGGGAGATCTCCTTTTCCCTGGCCCCATGCCCAGCAACACTGGAGATGGCTGGCCCAGCCAGGCTGAGTCTCTGAGTCACTTATGATGAACAGCAGGGCCTTGCCTCCCATAATATCTGTGTAGCTGGAGGGGCATAAAAATCTGTGTTGTTTTTAAGTATCTGAGACTTTATAGTTGTTTGTTGCTGTAGCACAAACTGGCCTTGAAGGCTCTCACTTTGGCTATACATCAAAATCATCCAGGGGCTTTACAAAGTCCTGATGCCCACTCCCACACCAGAAACCCTGGTTTCATTGGTATGAGTGTTCTGGGAATCAGGATATTTTTAAACTGAACTTTTTGTTTTAGAATACTTTTAGATTTACAGGAAAGTTGAGAAAGTAGTCCAGGGAGTTCCCATATGCTTCTCACCGAGTTTCCCCTATCCCCCTATTGTTAACATCTTATGTGGGGCACCTGGGTGGTTCAATTAGCTGAATGTCTGACTCTTGGTTTTAGCTTGGGTGGTGACCCTGGGGTCACGGAATCGAGACCTGTGTCAGGTTCTGTGCTGAGTGTGGAGCCTACCTGCAATTCTCTCTCTCTTTTTCTCTCTCTCTCCCTCTGCCCCTCTCCCCGCCTGCACTCACTCTCTAAAACAAAAATTAAACACATTACTATGGTCCTTTGTCACTACTCATGAACCAATACTGACACATTATTACTATAAAGGTTCATTCATCATACAGAAGCCCTTAGTTTTTACCTAATGTCTTTTTGGTGTCCCAGGATACCTCCTGCTACATTACATTTAGTCATCTTGTCTCCTTATGCTCCTTTAGACTGTGATAGAGTCTCAGACTTCCCTTGTTTTTGATCACCTTAACAGTTTTGAGGAGTACTGGTCTGGTGTTTTGTAGACTGTCCTTCAACTAGATTTGTTTGATGTTTTTCTCATGGTTAGACAGTGTAATGGGCTTTGGGGAGGACAACCCCAGAGATGGGCACCAATCACGGGCACGTGACTTATCACTGTTCATGTTGACCCTGATCACCTGGCTGAGGTTGGGTTTGGTAGGTTTCTCCATGGTAAAGTTACTCTTTTCCTGTTTTCACCTTATACTCTTTGGAAGTCATTATGCATAGCCCACACTTAAGGGGTAGGAGTTAGGTTCCACCTCCTTGAAGGAGGAGTATCTACATAAATCATTTGGAATTCTTCTGTATGAGAGATTTGTCTAATCTCCTCCATTTGTTTATTTATTCAATAATTTATATCAGTATGGACTTGTGGATATTTATTTTATAAACTGCTTATGGTCTAATATTTCATTGCTCAAATCATTCAGCTTTGGCTACTGGGAGCTCTTTCAGTTGGTTCCTGTGTCCCTTTGACATATCCCCATCATTGTGGTGAGCATTTCCTTATTCTCTGGTACTACAAGATGCTCCAGGCTTATCTTGAATCCTTCCTGCCTAAGCCCCAGGATCAATCATTTCTTCAACAAACCATGGTTCCTTTCATTGGAGGATGATATTAGAAGCCAACATCCAGGTGCTTGGTTGGGCATCAGGATTGTAATTTTAATGTGCAGCAAAGTTGGGGACCCACTGGCTAAACACATAGTGATTCTCAATCTTGGCTGCACCTGAGAAGCACCTTGAATGTTGAATATGGTATGGTAGGTAGTTCTTCATAGGTTCATGAGGCTCCATAGCATACAGAATTAATCACATATCACAAATTATTTACCAGATAAGATACCCAAATGAAGGGTGTTTTTGTTTGTTTTTTTTTTTGTTGTTGTTTGTGCAGTAATTTGCAAGTACTGTTTATACCAACATTTCCTGGAGCTTAAGTATCTTAGCATAATTTACATCTGGTGCTGCTAGAATTCTTCCCCCCCCCCCCACCCCCCGCCACTCCGCTGGAGCTCAGTCCTTCTCTCAACACCCAGAGAATATGAAAGGGGGAAAAATTACTCTCAAGGCACAAAGGATCTAACCCCAAGGGATATAAGCCCAAAACACTGAGGTGACCATCTTCTTTCCAGGACTAGGAAGAGAGCTCAAATGATTTGAAGTGCGTGTGTGTGTGTGTGTGTGTGTGTGTGTGAGAGAGAGAGAGAGAGAGAGAGAGAAAGAGAATATATGAGCACCTATGAGCATGTGAAAGTATGTGTGTATGTGTGTGTGTGAACTGTAAGTGTGTGTAAGTCTAAGTGAATGTGTATGGTTGACAGTGAGTGTGCAAATGTGTGAATGTGGGATATAAACTTGAAATTGTGTGTGAGTGTGCATGAAACACTGTGAGCATTTGGGGTGGGGACAGGTCACCATGACCCTTTGTGGGCATTAGCCCCCATAGCCATCCTCATTCCTCACACCGTCTTGAACTCCTAGGTGACTGTCTCTGCTCCAAATTCATGCCATGGGTGCCATGTGTGGCACAGTGCCAAGCCTCATCTCTCGCCCCCTCCTGAGAACCTGGGTGCAGCACAAAACAGTCAAATATTTTCCTCTCCTGTCATTACTAACTATAGCTCCACAAGTTCTCAGATCGCTGTGCTAGCTCATTGCCATAATTAGCAATTTTCTGATATCATACTAACACTGGTTAATTATTCCCTTGGAGACAAAGCAAATTCATGGGATGCCGAGGGTAAGTGGATAAATTCTTCTCTGAAGAGCAGCTCAAGCATTTGTGTGTTAGTCACACTGCAGTGTGGTCTCAGAAAGGGCTCAGTGACCTGGAGCAGGGCCACAGGTGAGGACCGCAGCAAGGCCTCATCATCACAGTGGTGTCCACCTGCCCCACTCCCCCTCCACCTCACAAACACCAGAAAATTTGGGAACCTGCTCTTCTCCTGTCCTTCACCGATATTATGACCTGCCCACCACAGCCCAGCTTGGGGCCCTGGTGTGAAGAAGGCAGTTTGTCATCCCCACCCTCCTCAAGCTGCCTATGCACCCCAGTGTCACGCACCCTTTCTGTGTTCCAGCAAAACTAACCTGTCTGCATCCCACCCTTAGGGCCCTGCTTTGTGTCTGCTTTTCCTCTTGGGGACACATAAGTACTTAACAAGGTTGCCTGAGCCCTTCTGCAGGCAGGGTTTCCCAGAGGGGTGTGAGATGCTGAGAGGCAACAAAGAGAAGGGGGTCGGCACAGCTGTGGCTCCTTGGACACGGGAGCAGCCGCCACTTCTCTCCAGGGACACTGAAAAAGAGAACTGGGAGTCCTGGGGGTACATCATTACGTGGAACACACCACAAACCTCTCAAAGGCTCGCTTAGTGAAAAGAAGTAAAGAAACCCACAAAGCTATTTTTGCCTGTTATTCTATTGACGGAGGCAGACATTGGGTTCCTTTGCCTGTATTTACTCAAATAACAACCCGAGTGGTGCCTTCCTTTCGTACATGAGAAAGTCCCTTCTTGGTGGAAAGTTTAGGCTTGAGATCTCATACCTGGGGCTTCTTCTCAATTCCCCGAACACAGAGCAGGCTGCACGGTGTTGTTATGGCACGTCCAGGCAGGTCAGGTGCCTTCACCTCTCCCCGGCCGCCCCCAGCACAGGGCCTTGTGACAGCCTCTTGTCTGCCTCATCCTGTTTGGTTTGGACGCTTTCACCAGTGAGCCCTGCCACCCTGAGCCGAAGCACACTGTGTCGTGAGGGGCTGTGCTGGGCCGTGGTTCAATAGATTCTATAGGCCCAGGCACCTGGCTGCTCAGGGACAGCATGACTACATGGCCTGGCTTGCTGGGACAGTCTCAGGTGACACCTCTTGTCCTGGACTAATGGCCTAATAACTCCCCAGACGGTCTTGATTTGGACAATAACTGGTCACCCTGTGTGGGAAAGATCTGAGGGCCAGCACCATCTCCTTGGCCTCTGAAATCTGGCCACTCCGAAGCCACTCTGAAGCTCCCCTGTTGGAGAGGGGTGAGCTTGCTTCCCAAAGCTCTGGGAAAGCCAGCGGAAAGTGAGGTAGGGTGAACACGGGTACTGCTCCCTGCCCACGTGCAGAGAACTAAGTGGCTGGTGCTGCACACCCATGTCTGTTAAAACTCAGCCCAACTCCTTAAATACCTAGTGTCCTTTCTGCCTTTCTGCATGTCTTCAACCACAGGTATCCTCTCTCTTTGAACCCTCAAGTCCACCCCAAGCTTCTTTCACCTCCTTTAACATATTCCTCCTGAAATGTTGGAGAGGCAGCATAGAGCAAGGCTCAGGATTACATGAGCCTCAGCTCAAGTTTCAGCTCTATCACAGAGTAGCTCTATGACCGTGGGCGAGTCCCTTTACTGCCACAAGCCTCAGTTTCCCCATCTGTAGAATGAGAGGGACAGAGGCTGCCGCACAGAGGGGGTTAAATGGGTGAATACATGGGATGCACTTGGAACAGAGTCTAACACCTGGAAGTATTAGCTATTAAGTACTACATGTTACCTTCCTTCCTAGATTGTAAGTGTTCTTCCTTAAAAAGCAAAATTCAGGAATCACTGGGTTCTACTGCTCAAACCAATATTATACTGTATGTTAACTAACTTGAATTTAAATTTAAAAAAAAAAAGCAAAATTCAGGGCGTCTAGGTGGCTCAGTCAGTTAAGTGTCTCACTCTTGATATCAGCTCAGGTTTCAATCTGACAGCTGTGAGATCAAGCCACACATCAGGCTTTGTACTGAGCATGCAGCTTGCTTGGGATTCTCTCTCCGCCCCCTCCCCTGCCGGCACACGGGCACATGCACACTCACAGTCTCTCTCTCTCTCAAAGTAAATGAACATTTGTTTAAAAGCAAAATTCAAAGTGATTTGCTGAGTAATGACTACGTACCAGGTGCTTTAACAACCACTGTCTCACCAATCCTAGAGCCAACTCTGAGAGCTGGGGGGCGGGGGGGCGGTCACTGGCCCCCTTTCACAGGTGGAGAAGAAAAAGTTCAGAGAGGTTAATTAATTAGCCCAGAACACACAGCTTAGTAATTAAAAGATCAGAGATGATTTGGAACACAGGTCCTTTCTCCAACTTATCACACTACCTCCCCATCTCCCTCCACACAAACCTCATGATGACAAATAAGCCTTTGTGCTGACATACATTGCAGTTTAGCTATGGAGGTTTACAACAGATGACACTTAAAATCAGTAGTGCTCTTCAAGAAAAATCAAACGGATTCCAGGCATCAATTTAAGAGAAGGACAGTCATGTACACAGGCCAAGCAGTATTAGGAGCTTTAGCCAAAATCAATATGTTAGTGTTCCCTATACCGCACCCCAAATATGTGCCATTGTGTCTGCTGATGGCCTTGACTTTTGGATTGAAAGCAAGATGTTCAAACAAGGTTTGCCATTTTCAGACAGAGCAATGAATGTTGTTTCCAGGTACAAGGATTTACTTCTGAAAAGAGGAACTATCACGAGCACCTCCTGGGCTCTGCCACTTCCCCTCCTGGGGCCTCAACATTCTCCTCCGTACAGTGGGACTGTATGAGGTCTTCTCTAGGACCCCAACAACTCTTATTTTGCAGGGGTCCCTGAGTCACATATGCTGCTTGGGTTATATCTGCTGTCTAGAAAGTTTGCCTGAGCAAGTTCCCCATTAGGATGGCCACATCCTAATCCCCAGAACCTATTTATATGACGTTATTTTTTTAAAAAAGGTCTTTTCAGGGACGCCTGGGTGGCTCAGTCGGTTAAGCTTACTACCTCGGCTCAGGTCATGATCTCGCGGTCGGTGAGTTCCAGCCCCGCGTCGGGCTCTGTGCTGACGGCTCATAGCCTGGAGCCTGCTTCAGATTCTGTGTCTCCCTTTCTCTCTGAACCCCCCCCCCCCTTCATGCTCTGTCTCTCTCTGTCTCAAAAATAAATAAACATTAGGGGCGCCTGGGTGGTTCAGTCGGTTAAGCGGCCGACTTCGGCTCAGGTCATGATCTCGCGGTCAGTGAGTTCCAGCCCTGCGTCGGGCTCTGTGCTGACGGCTCATAGCCTGGAGCCTGCTTCAGATTCTGTGTCTCCCTTTCTCTCTGAACCCCCCCCCCCGCCCCGTTCATGCTCTGTCTCTCTCTGTCTCAAAAATAAATAAACGTTAAAAAAAAAAATTAAAAAAATAAATAAACATTAAAAAAAATTTTTTTAAAGGTCTTTGCAGATGAAATTAATTTAGGGATCTTGAGCTGAGATCGTTCTGGATTATCCGAGTGGGCCCTAACTCTAATGACAAGTGTCTTTTAGGACACACACAGAGGAGAGACATAGACACATTATCAGAGAAGTCCATGTGAGGACAGAGGCAGAGAGACTGGAGTAATTTGGCCACAAGTCCAGGAATGCAACAACCACCAGAAGCTGGAAGAGGCCAAGAACAGATTCGATCCTACTGCCTCTGAAAGGAGCCCACCCCTACAACCCCCTGAATTTGCACTCCTGGCATCCAGAACCATGAGAGAATAAATTCCTGTTGTTTTAAGCCACCCATTTTGTGGTAATTTGTTATAGTATCCATTCAGGAAACAAATATAAATAGTTTTATATGACCACAACGTGGTGATACCCATGTTCACTTTTAAAACACAAGTTGGCTTCATTTGTAAATGTTTCTAAAAGGAACTATTCAGTGGAATTACTGTGACTGAAATCAAGATTAGCCCCAATCTGTTAGAACACCCAAAAATTATTTCCAGTAAAAGGAAGAGGTGCCCGGGGAACTCACTGGACAAACCCCTCCGGCTGTTGGGGTAGTTCACACCTTTATGCAATGTTTCCTTTTCTGGGGCCATTCTGCTGCTAAGACTCTCCATTGGTTAACCGGAGTACAAGTTAACCCTGTCTCTCATTGCAGGGATTAGATTACCAAAGCAGTTTGGGACACATTAGAGTCCTGTCTATATGCTTTGGGGGTCAGAAGAAGGGAGAGGAACAGAGACCCATACACCCACCCCAGCCAGGGAGCAGGCTGGAGCCCAAACAGTAGAAACTCCTCAGTTGCTGCGTCATTTGGTGACAGCACAAGCCAGAGCCTTGAGTCTCTTCTTCCTTTCAGCTAGCCTCCAGAAACGAACTGTTCCTGCTGGCCAACTCTTCACCCCATGTCAGGCTTCAGTCCAGCAGTCAGGCTCTTCCCACCACACAATGAAGGCTGCTCTGATGTAAGCCTTCAGTGACCTTCTGTGGCAAGAGTCCAGAGACCCTCTCTAGTGCTGGACCTCAGTCCTCTGAACAGTTGACCCTTCCTCCTTCCTGAAACCCTCCTGAGTTTTTGAGGATGCAACCATTCCTCAGGCTCTCAGTTTGCCCTTCTTCAATCTCCTTCCTAGTTTCCTTCTCTCCTTTTCTCTCTCCTCCTCTCCTCTCCTCTCTCCTCCTCTCCTCTCCCCTCCCCTCTCCTCTCTCCTCTCCTCTCTTCTCTCCCAGTGCCATCCTCTCAGGACTGCCAAGCCTCAGACTCACCTGACATAATGTGATGATGAGTTGTGTGTGTCAACATGACTGGGACACAAAGTGTCCAGGCATTTGGTCAAACATTATTCTGGGTGTGTCTGTGAGGGTGTTTCTGGATGAGATTACCATCTGAATCTGTAGACTGAGTAAAGCAGATGGCCCATGCCAGTGTGGGTGGGCATCATCCAAACATTTGAAGGCCTGTATAAAACAGAAAACAGAGGAAAGGAGAATTTGTCCCTGCTCTACCTGACTGGTTCAGCTGAGACATCAGTCTTCTGGTCTTGGACTGAGACTTACACCATCAGCAACCCTGGGTCTCAGGTCTTTGGACTTACTGAATTATACCACAATCTATCTTGGACCTCTGGCTTACAGACAGCAGATTAGGGTACTTCTCAGCTTCCATAAATTGCATGAGCCAATTCCTTAAAATAAATATTTTTACACATATGTTTCTCTGGAGAACACTGACTAATAGAGGTAATCAATACAATGTGGATTCTTCGGCCCTGTCCCAGGTCCAGTGAATCAGAATTTCTGGAGGAGCCCACGAATCCTCATCTTATAGGCACCATGGGAGGGTTCTTATTCTCATGTGCATGAGAACATCTGCTCTTCTCTGAGATTTGTTGCCAGCAGAGAGCTTTCATGGATTGGTAGTATCTTCCCTTTTTTGGCCAGCAAGATCATAAGTTCCCCCATTCCCTTATATTCCTTCCCCCACCCCCCAAAGAGAGTGGGATGGGAGCCTCCAGGAAAACAGCTTCTGGGCTGGTCTGGGCAGGGAACCCCCCAGTCTGGGTCTGTAGAGCAGGCCTTACATTCAAGTGGGGCCTCTCCAGTGGAAGGTAACTGATGGTTTATCTCAAAAATAAAGTATTGCAGCAACTCCCAGAAAGACCGCTTTCTTATTGTTTAATAGAATCTGCAGTAATTAAAATCAGCCTTCTAGGAATGCTCAACCAAGTAGTAACATATCAAAATGTGAAGAATATCCTTCCATGTTGGTTCTTAGTGTTTGGTTTACTGAAGGTAAATGTTGTCACTTCTCCTGAATGATTTCACACAGGTGAGACCACCAAACCCACAAGTTTATGAGAGCCACATCCAAACCAACAGAACAGGTTTTCCCTAATGTCCAGGCCATATTTATAATGCCTCCTAGATATTCTCCACCTGGATGCCTCAGGCTGCCTTTCACTCAACATATCCAAAACCACTTGATCATCTCTCTCCCCACTTCCTCTCCTTACTTCCTCCTCCCTATTCCTTACTTTGGTTAGCAGCAATAGTGTTCATCTAACTGTCCAAGCTAAAAATTCTGCTGTCATACTCCCTCCCTACCCGCCTCTCTTACTTCCCACAACCAGTTGGTTATGAATTTTGTCTGAGCTATTTCCTCATTACTGCTTTCCTCCTCCCTGTCCCCCATCACAGCCTGCCTCAGTTCAAGCCCCATCACTTTCTGCCTGGGCTTCTATAAGAAAGGAGAGGTTTTTCAGACGTTGTAGGGAAATTTAGAGTTCTAAAGTCAGACCAACGTACATTCAAATCCCAACTCTGCTATTTATTAGCTGTGTGCCTTCAGGTGAGTCATTCACCTGCTCTTAGCCATAATAGTTTCCTTCTGCACAAAAAAGGGGTAACAAAAACATCTATCTCATAGGCTTCTTATGAAGATTAAATGAGATCATGCTTAGTATAGTGCCTGGCACAAGGTACTGATTCAGTACATATTAGCTCTCAGTTACTATCAATTCTGGTGGGTAGACAAGACCTTCTATGTGCTGGACACAGTCTTTCATGCTCCGTCTGTGCCCCATGCATTTTCTCATGCCTGGGATGCACCCCCTCCTTTGTCCATCTAGTCGACCACCCATGCTTATTCTCCAAAAGTGAACTTAGGTGTCACTTCTTTGTGACATGTCAGTAACTTGAAACTGACCGTGGTGGGAGCATTTACACTGAGGATATTGGCAAATACTGCAAACAGGGGCTCAGTTTATCATTCTGATGATTGTCTAGACTTGACAAAGTGGTGGAGAAAAAGTTAATAATGAAGATTAAATTTAAAAGTGTGTTGTGCCTATAGCTACTACAATTGCAAATCTGTTCTTCTAGTATTTGAAAACTAGTATCCAATTTAGCAAAGAAGTTGCTCACATCATTGACAAATTCGTCAAGTCCCAATATACATCTTTGTTGTTTCACTTTCATCTTATTAATATAAACAAAAATAACAACCAACATTTATGCTGACAGTACACTCATTTACAATGACATGAGTGACTTCTCTGCCAAATCAAACAGCGTCAAGCATTTATTTGTAGTCTGATTTTGTTACACTACTGGCGATTGAACTGTAAAGACTAGTAGATTTTGCAAGAAATAGCAAATCACACAGAAGTTATACATATAAACTGAAAAATAAGTATCTACCTTAATATTTATGTCATTTCCAAACTTAAAGGACTAACATCACTAATAGAAAAATTTATTTTAATCCTCAAGGGGTATAAATTTCACTGTAAATGTAAAATTCTTTTCTGGATTCTGACTCTTAAAATACTAAAATGCGGAGTAATCTGTTAAGTTTCCAAAATGTAAGATGAAGACAGATACAGAAAATAAAAACAAACATCATGGGAGGTAGCAGAGCAACTTCATTTGTCAACTCATGGTAGAAATGTAACCACAGGATGGCTGAGGATACAGGGTTCAAGAAAACAAAATTTTAAATCTATGAAAATCAACTGGCTATATATAATTTACAATAAAGAATATTATTTTGTTTTATCATATATATATCCTTTATGTCAGTAAAATGTGTGGTCAACTTATTTGTATATATTTGTGTACACTTTTTTTGAAGAGTCCATAATTGATCATTTACTGGCACACCACTGGTGCTAACCTTCTAAGTCTCCTGCCCTTTAGGATCTCACAGTACAGAATTCTAACAGGAAGTGAAACTGGTAGGTTACACAGACACGTAGAGATGTTTGCTGCTAGAATTCAAATGAGTGAGACATTATTTCAGCCATGTGCAATTGCCAGGCTTTGTTCATAGTTCATGTTCCTCATGTGCCTTTTTAGACTTTGTAAATTGATGAAAAATGGACATACAGCAAAGTACATAAAGTTCACTGCTTGTAAGTGTATTCCTCAATGTGTATGTCTATTCATACAATGGAATATTATGGACCAATTGAATAGAAATGAACCCCTGGTATAAGGACCTCAAGGAGGAATCTCGCAGATACTGTAATGAGTGATAGAAAGGGATGAGGGACCTCAGGCAAGCTGAGGGCCAAGCATAAACTAGCATTACCACTCCCACCCCCCAGGTGGGATATGTGTGACATTCCTCAGGCACTCCTGGCTGCCCAAGTACAAAGGAAAGGACAGAAAACAAATGGTTAAACTGATAGAGTCTCCATGGGATTACAAATATCTTAGTAAATTACAAGAAAAAGGCAATCTTAACAATAGCCTAGAAATTTCTAGAAACCTATAGACTCAGTTTCCTGGAGCCCCAACATCAGCACCCCCTTCATAATGATGTGGGGGAACAAAGACAAGAAGGAAATGACAGATAAAATTAAATTTTTTTATAACCTGCAGCCCATTGACAAATACTTGAGGCAGGCAGAGTAAAACATTTCTCCAGGAACTCCTTACTGTCTTAAGTTAATGCTTTGCTAGAGGGAAAAACAGCCTTAACTTGACAATAGCTAGGTCTCCCATAAGTGAGTCTTCTTTAGCATATGAAAATCACCTTGGAAACTTCCCTTTTGATTTTACCTCGCCCAGCCCCATAGTATATAAGGAGTCACTCTTCACAACCCCAGTGCAGCTCTTTCTGCCCAGGGGTCCTGTCCCCATGCTTTAATAAAATCACCTTTTTGCACCAAGATGTCTTCAAGAATTCTTTCTTGGCGGTCAGCTCTGAACACCCATTGCCCCCAAACCCCATCAGAAACCAAACACAGAAGAGTGGATTCTCCATGATTATTTGATTGTATGATAATTTGAACCTTACCTGCCTCTCTTAAGGGTTCTCACTGAAGAATACAAGGCCCTCTCCCTGGTGCAGGGTGGCAGACAGCTTAGAGCGGCTCTCTGGGGCTGCCCTGCAGGTTCGTCCCCATAGCCAGGGCAGGCATCACTGTGGCTAGGAGAGGAGGAGGGGAAGGGGGAGGGGGAAGGGGGAGTAGGGACAGAATGAGGAAGGGAAGAGGAGGGGAAATGGGCTGAGGTGGGCTGAGCCGAAGCTCAGGCTTCACTCATCTGCCCACAGTGGCCATGTGGTGAGGGCAAGCTTGCTGGGCCCTCCAGGTGAGGTGTGCATGTAGGCTCCCCGGGCTCCCACTCAGCTCTTACACCCCGTTTTCATGTTTTGCAAGGAGATTCCCAGCCCAAGTCAGGGTTTGTGGGGGGGCCCACCACAGCCAGGGAAATGATCACGGGAACTCACTCTGATCCTCCCTTTCCATGGCAGAGGACTCCAGGGAGGAAGCATCACGGATGACCCTGCACTGTCTCTTCGGAAAACAGCATATCGTCAGAGGGGTGGTCTGGCCGGGCACAGGCTGAGCCCTCACTCCCCACGAGGTGAGGCTTGGAGGCCGTGGTCTGGGCGCCCCATGTGGTCAGGTCTGTGTTGTAGCCATAAACAAAGCTTTCTTCTTGTGCTGGCCACGGAGAAGCGCTGAGGTCACGCACATACTGTCATGGCCTGGCGGTGGCCCCGTCACCATCCTAGGGACACGCAGCCCTTTCCTGTGTAACCTCAGATCCTGGGGACCTCAGATCCCCGGGCCAACTTCCGGGCTGACCTTCAGACCGGTTCCTTTACCAAAACCAAGCAGTGTACGCTTTCAAATGAACCGTGCCAGGGTAGAAACAAAAGCAGAGTCTCTGGTGAGCAGCCCAGCAGCGGGCGCCCCACCTTGACTCCTGACCCTTGTCTCCGCCTGCCTCTTCCGAAGGCTTGGTTGCCAGCAGAATCAGGCCTTGCGATTAACAGGTGCGGAGGAGCCAGTGGGCGAAGCACTTCTTCCCTCTGCATCTCCTCTCCGCCTTCCGAGGGCCCACTTCCCCCTTGTGCTGTAGAAATCTGGAGAATTTGCCCTCCCCTCCGCCCGGGACAGATGGCCGTGTGTAGTTAATATTTAGAGCTAAATGACACCTGCATGCTGCCTGGGGAACAGTCCTATTAAGAAAATTAAAAGCAGGGGCGCCTGGGTGGCTCAGTGCGTTAAGTGCCGGACTTCAGCTCAGGTCATGATCTTGAAGTTCACGAATTCCAGCCTGTGAACTGTGCTCACAGTTGTCAGCTGTGCTGGCAGCTCAGCGCCTGGAGCCTGCTTTGAGTTCTGTGTCTCCTTCTCTCTCTCTCTCTCTCTGCCCCTCCCCTACTTCGCTCTGTCTCTCTCTCAAAAACAAATAAACATTAAATAAATAAATAAATAAATAAATAAATAAATAAATAAATAAAAAAGCAAACAAAGCACCGCCAAGCAACTAACACGTTCTGAGTGGCCACCTCTCTGTAGATTGATTTTCTCAACCGGTCAAGGCTCTCAGGCTGTGCTGTCCCGTTGGGGAGCCACTCCACACCTATGGCTGTTGAGCACGTGAAGGGTGGCATCTGGACTGAGACAGGTGCTGAGTTCAAAATCCACACTGGATTTCAAAGAAAGAAAAAAAAAGTAAAATAGCTCATTAATAATTTTATATGGATTACATTTTTAATTAACAGACTAGATTAAATAGATTGTTAACGTTTATATCTCAGCTGTTTCTTTTCATTTTTTAAAATAGGACTACTAGATTACCCATATGAGTTGCATATGTGGCTAAGATTATACTTCAGTTGTTTTAAGGGAATATTTACCTATATATTCCAAGGGAATCCAGACTTAAAAAAAAAAATAACTAAAATCACAACAACTAAATCAAACACTTGGCTTCCACCACCAAGATCTTCCAAAGGTTTCCTACCCAGGGTGGGGGAGTGGCTGCCTGGTGTGGGCAATAAGGGATGTGTTGTCTGTAGAGAAATTAAAAACAATAATAAAACTCAAACAAAGGTCAGTCTGTTTTTTGTTTTTTGGTTTTTGTTTTTTTTTTTTTAATCATCATCAGGGCCAAATGGCTCCTTCCTGGCTGAGTGAATGGCTCCTACAGCACCCCACCCCTCAGATGCGTACTGACACCCCCCACCACTTTAGCTTCTCATTGAATCCCCCCCAACTCAGATGCCCACTGACATCAGACCCAAAGAGGAGTCTGGGGCAGAATTGCCACATGCTTGTCCCCTTCTCCATTCCCTTCTGCCCCAGGAAACACAGGCCATGTCTCATGGCATGGCTCCTGGTGATGTCTTCTCAGCTCTGAACATGTAGCCCCCTCTGGGTCCAATAGGCCATGAATATTTTTCCCTCTTACAACTCAGCTATCTGTACGTCTCCCAATTTTCTTTCTGCTAGGGAGGGGGGCCTCTCTTTGATGCAACATTTCTCACTTCTGCTTGGAATCAGGGCTCTGTCCCTCTGTACCATCTGTGGAAAACTCTGGCCCTTGCCTCAGGGCCCTCCCTGCCAGGCTACTCCCCTTGGGTGAAACCCTCAGTGCCCACTCAAGCAGAGTGCCTGGTGCGTGCTGTGCCTGGTGCATACATTAGGCTGGTACTACATTATAATTTTCTATCAACAAATAGAACCAGACTACCTGAGTATGAACCCCAGCTCCACCACTTAATAGCTGTGTGACCTTGAGCCTGTCACTTAACCTCTCTGTGCTTTAGTTTCCTCATATGTAAAAGAGGGGGGGGGTAGTTATAGCTTCTTCCCTGGGTTGTTGGGAAGCTTAAAAGAATCAATATGATACATGTAACTACTATAATACTGAAAGCAGTGCCTGGCATACTAATCACCATGTGAGGGCATTAAGAGTAATATTAATACTATAGAAATACTACTATTCATAGCTGTTATATGTGCATCTTCCTTGAGGGCAGACCTGTGCTTTGTTCATCTTGCTGTTCCCACTACACAGCACCGTCCTCAACAAGGGAGGTGCTTAATTGTCTTCTGCGTTAGTAAGTTGTTTTCTGGATAAATGATAAGGAAAGGATGTTGCACCGAGTCTGATATGCCTAAGACTCAGCTTTGGGACACTGAGGTAGGATGCCTCCCCTGCGTCCCACCCCACATGACCCTGCTTTGGCTGACAGTGACAAGGGGTGGCATTGAATCTTTGGCCTGCTTGGGGGCCGCGTGCTGACATCCCCTTTGCTTTCACATGGGCCCTCACAGTTCTGCAGTCCTGACCCTGCTCACCCTTCCACACTGTCCACCTCTCCGTATACCTCTTCCTACAGTCCTCCATGGGGCAGAGAAAGCGAATGCCTTTCTCAGGGATGAGAATCTGCTGGACAGGGGCCTCTAGTTCAAAATGCCTTTGTTGCCCCCACCATGGGCTTGGGGCTGTGCTATGTGCCCTCGGGCTGCAAAAAGCATAGAATTTAGGAAAGGCTCCTGTATTAGGGTTCTCCAGAGAAACAGAACCAATAGGATGTGTATAAATAGAAAGAGAAAAGGATTTATTATAAGGAATTGGCTCATGCAATTATAGAAGCTGGCAGTTCCCAAATCTGCAGACCCAATGTCCCTGTTCAAGTCCAAAAGCCGGAAGCTGTGTAGAACCATGAAGAGCCTGTTTCAAAGGCCAGCAGTTTGGAGGAATTCTCTTTTATCTGAAGGGTCAGTCTTTCCTTCTATTCAGACCTGTCACTGATTGGATGAGGCCTACTCACATTATGGAGGTAGACTCAAAGTCTACCGATTCAAACACTAATCTTAACCAAAACACCCTCACAGACTCACCCAAAATAATATTTGACTAAATATCTGGGCACCATGGCCCGGCCAAGTTGACACATAAAATTAATCCTCACAACTCCTCACACACGGGCTTCCCTCTGCCAGGGAAGAGGTAAGAAAAGGAAGAGGCTGTTGAAGGGGCTCACGTTCTTAGCTGCACAGTCCTGAGCAGGCCATTTGGCCCCTCTGTGCCAGTGTCCCCTTCCATGCAGTGGGGACAGTGGTTACAAGGGCCGGAGGTAACACATGTAGAGTGCTCAGGACCATCCCGGGCACCCTAAGTGCCACCACTGTTAGTTTTACAGTGCAGCTGGGACTGTGACCAGAGGAGGTGAGAAATTGGGAGCAAAGAAAGAATGAAGGGTATGCCCGGGTAGGTCCCTCAGGGGAAGGGGGAGATTCTGATTAAACTCAAAATCACTTCCTGTGACTTCGTGGCTTATTTCTTTCATTGCATTTTAGCTTTTGGATCCAGGCACTTTTGAAGGTAGAATTCCATCAGCTTGTGAAAATGTGTCCCAAACCTGCTTTTGCCTGGATTGAATACCCACATGTGGGTCAAATACCCAGGAGGCCTGGAATTGCTTCCTGTGGAGGGCGCAGGCATTCCTTACGCTCCTGCACCTCCTGGGTCCCAGGTTCTTCCAAACCCTGCATTTATGCCCGGGATGCTGAGCCTGGCTCATCTCCCGGCTCTCTAACCTGAACTCGTCCTAGCTAAGTGTTTGAAGTGATTCAACAGCACTGATGCATGGGAGGACTGAAGCTAAAAATAGGCACCTTTTCAGAGCAGGAGGAAGCAGAGTCCTTAGTAACCATGGGGTTACAACCCTGGGGTTGGTGGCAGGGGGAACCAAAGGAGTGACCTTGGGTAGATGAGCAATCATAGGTCCCGTATTTTTTTATTGAGTACCTACTGCACACAGGGTATGGGGGATGCTACGCTCTTTTCTCATGGCTCAGAGATGAAGGAATCTCTCATCCTCCCTCACACCACGGACTGGTGAGAATTTGACATCCACTGGGTCCTACCCACCAATGAGAACCCAGCTCCCTTCCCAACTCCTACTCTTGGATCCATGCTCATTATGCCCTCAGGGACCCAGGGCCAGTTTTCCCTGCAGAGGAGAAGAACTGGCATTTCCCTCTCAGCGGTCCTTCCATCCATGTGGCAGTGTGGTCCAGGAAACAGAGCTGGCAAATGCGATGGCTCTAATGCACGTATGCAACCAAGCCCTTCTCTCTTGCTGCCTGCCATGGTCTTTCTCTGGCACCGGGGTGCTTCTGATTGTTAGCACCCCACATTGTTGTGGTGAAACACCTCTCTGGGGTTTGGGGGTGAAAGAGACAGATTCAGAGGGGCACAGGAGAGGGCAGTATCCTGCACTCCAGCGTGGTAACTATAACAAAATCAGTGCTTTGTTCCCAGAATGGCTCTTAAGGCCTGTATTTATGTCCTCCAGTCGAAGCTCTGGGGGTCAGGCACAGTTGATTGTAACCCCAGACCCTGTGTTGAACACTCTCAGGGAGCAAAATGTGACCCAGACAGAAGCCCATCTCAGCAATGTGTGGGCCTGGCTTAGGAACCTCACCTAGGACCTTGCACTCAATCTAGTGAGGAGGTGGCAAGTGCCATGAGGCAGATGTGACATGTGTGCTTGGGGCTGAATTTTATGCAGAGGATACTGAAAATGATACACCTCCCTGTTCCCAACCCTGAGCTCCTTCTGGAGGAGGATGGGAGGTGTGATGGAACTGAGATGTTCAGGTGGTCGCACTGACTGTGGAGCTCCAGCGGGGCCCACACAGCGTCCCTAGCCCTCAGATCAGGGCAGCTACTTTGCTGGGGTCTGGCAGACCCCTTGCAGTAGCTGGTGCAGGAGCAGCTCAGACCCTGGTCAGTGGGCACAGGGACTGTGGGAGACAATGTGGAAGGAGGAAGGGGGTGCTGGGGCAGGCAGTCAGAGATTTCAGACTGGTCAAGGCTCAGAAATATCTCGGGAGGTTGTTCTCGGGTTGCTAACTTTTTAATTTCACCAACTAAAGATGTTAAAAGAGAAAACTACCATCAATTGTCAGCAACACTTCATAAGAGTAATGACTGTTTTAAAAGTTTGTACTTATTATTTGAGATACAGCAAAGAAGAGAGAAAAAGGGCATGGCAGAGGGGCAGAGAGAGAGAATCCCAAGCACTAATAATGAAGAGGCTGATGAGGGGCTCCATTCAGGGTTTGGACTCAAAAACTGTGAGATCATGACTTGAGCTGAAGTCGTATGCTTAACCAACTGAGCCATCCAGGCACCCCAAGAAAGGACATTTTCTTTTTTTTTTTTTAAATTTATTTTTTAATATATGAAATTTACTGTCAAATTGGTTTCCATACAACACCCAGTGCTCATCCCAAAAGTTGCCCTCCTCAATACCCATCACCCACCCTGCCCTCCCTCCCACCCCCCATCAACCCTCAGTTTGTTCTCAGTTTTTAACAGTCTCTTATGCTTTGGCTCTCTCCCACTCTAACCTCTTTTTTTTTTTCCTTCCCCTCCCGCCATGGGTTTCTGTTAAGTTTCTCAGGATCCACATAAGAGTGAAACCATATGGTATCTGTCTAAGAAAGGACATTTTCAATACCAAAATGTACTAAGGATTTTCTAAAATAGAATAAAGGCCTATTTTTCCTTTGAAAGTGTGTGTGTGTATTAATATATAATTATATGTAACTAATATAATATAATTACATGTATTATACATAATATATAATTATATATGACTATATTGTACAATATTTATTATGTTTTATTTATAATATATTTTCTATTTTTCTTTTTTATCCCTCTTTTTTCTCTTTTCCATGCATGTGTCATTGTCTCTATTTTTTCTTATTTATTTATTCTGCAGTAAACACCCTCCTAGCATTTGGAAAAGTCACAGGAACACTTAGTAGACACGGGACGTATTTTTACTGCATTTACAGAGCCATGGTTTGCACGAACTGCTGTATCATTTATCTCAAGTAGACATACTCTCTGCTATGTTTAGGAAAAACATAACACTTATAAGTCCCATCAGATTGTGCTCAATATGTATTCATCCAGAACTCTTGAGATACTCACCAGCACCTATACCTGGTCAGACCTACCTGTCCCCAGGGGCGTGTCTGGCAAGACTCTCTCAATCTAGCTAATGGAGGGCGGTGGGGCCCTGGCTTCACATGGCCACACCCCAGGCACTATTCTCATCCCCATTTTACAGGGGAAAACTGAGGCAACGGGAGGCTAAGCAGCTGTCCTGAGGGTGCCTCCTATAAGTGAAACACTCAAGCCCGTGCTTGGATTTGCCATGTCTACCACCTCCCAAAATGACGGAGAAATTCAGAACCCACAGTCTCCTTCCTCAATCTTAGAATTTGGGGAGGATGTCCAAGAGTACCTGGATAATTTAAGAGGTGTAGACCTGATCAGTCCAAATGAGTTGTCCTCTTAATACTGGCTCGTCAGAGACTTCCATGCAGCCTAGTGGGCAGAAACTTGGGTTGGGGGGGGTGGGGGGCCTCAGGGTGGGGCAGGGTTTACCTTAGCTGAGCTGCCACTGATCCCCACTTACCAGATGTGTGAATGCAGTCCAGAACACTTCTCTGAGCCTACCTTCCCTCCTCCTTACAATAGAATAACAGTCCTGAGAGTCTCGTGGTTCATTGTGAGGAGAGTGAGTTAGTACAGAACTGTGGCTGGCATCTGGAAAGTGCCCACTAATGTCAGCCGCCGTAGCCGTTTTTGTTGTCATTGTTATCATCACTGCTATTATTACTTGCACCACCAACAGTGGCCATTATCATTAGCCATCTGAATGAAGGGTGTCCGAAGGCCACAAAATATGCCACCATCCACATCTAACCCTGTGGATCTTACTTTGGACCCTTAAGGAAGCATGCATTGTTGCAGGTGGAAATCTGAGAGGGAACTTCAATACTCACGTTATGGGACCGGCAGAAATGAGTGTGCCGGGTGAGCCCCTCACTGTCCACTGCCGGGTGCCAGAGCGGGGAGCTGAGGGATGGAAGAGCAGGGCCTGGAGTCTGCTTAGGGACCGGGGCGGTGGGGGGGGAGCCAAAGAGGGATGAGCTACTAAGGAGAATGACACTGGAAGCACACTGCCAGCAGGGTGGCTGGAGCCCAAGCACAGGGCCCACACTTCCTTTACATCCTTGCTTCTCAGGTTTTAGTTCCATCAGCATCACCTGCAGGGCTTGTTAAGCCCCATCTTGCTGGTTCCCACCTCAGTTTCTGATACGTAGGTCGGGGTGGAGCCCAAGATTTTGCATGTCTGGCAGGTTGCAGGCAATGCTGGTGTTGCTGATTGGGCAATGGACTTAGAGAACAATGCTTTAGACCACTGTTCTTCAAATGTTTTAAAGCCAGGGAACCCTTTGGTCAAATGAAATGTCTTGGAGGCAAAAATAAAGGAATAAGATGATGGTGTGGGGTCAGGGGTGCCTTGCTGGACAGTACCTAAGGCACAATTACAAACTGACCAGAAATTGTCCAGTTCACTTTGGCTTTTGACCAACCACCAGAAAGTGGCCAGTCCAGGCCTTGTGTTATGGACCCTGAAAGACCCGATTACAAATTGCACAGCATTTGGGGCCACCTGTCTCAACAACCTGTGTTTTAACAGCCCTCCAGATGCTTCTGAGCTTGTTCAAGTTTGAGAACGGCTGGTCCATCCCACTTGCTGTGACTTCAGTTATGTGGGGATGGCCCCACCTCTGCACCATCTCAGACAAGAACCCCACCTTTCCTGAGCTCCCTGCCTCCTGCTTCTCCACCTCCCTCTCCCAGAATAATGCAAACACATCTGAACTTATGTCTGTGCCCACCCTCCTCTCCCCCAAGCCCGTCTTATTCCTGTTCTCCCTACCCTGGGAGCAACATGGTCATGTTTATTGCTCACCATGTACCTGGCACTGACTGGTGCTCTTTGCACATTAACTCTAAATCAAGGTAGATAATAGGTTTCCTACTTTACAAATAAAAAAATCAAGACTCCGGGAACTGAAGCACTTCAACCAAGGTCACCCAGCCAGCATGGGATTCAAACCCATGTAAAGCAATTGCTTTACAACCACATGTTCTTTTACACAAAACCATCCACCCAGCACAAAGTTGGACTCTCACTTACCAGCAGGACCCTTTGAGTCAAAGGCTTTGGCCTTGATTTTATTATAGTAGGTATTTGACCTTTTTAGAGAAAAGATTGATAACTTTCATCAGCTGTGAGTCAAAAAAAGATTAGGTAGGCATTCCAAAATCCTATAACAGTGAAAACAATAATAACAGTAATATTCCAGAAGCCTGTCTCTAAACTAAGACTCTTCCCTCCTGACTTTAGGGAGGGACTCGATGGTGTCCTGGTCAGATCAGCTTTGCAGAAGAGGTGCATCTTTATCCCTTCCACAGGCATCTCCTTTCACAAATCCCAAATGTCTGACAGGAAACCAGCTAGTGTCCCTTCATTCCTGAGCGTGCAGTGACCCCACGTGGCCATTTCCCAGAGCAGCCACTTGCTGCTAGTTCATCATTAAAAAAAAAAAAAAAAAAAAAATCAGCAGGTTGATGTCTTTTGTTAGAAGTTTTGCTTTCGTTCCACTGAGGAGGCAGGTGAAAGAAGCAGCTTTGACTGGGAAGAGGCATGTTGAACTTTCCGGGACAAATATCCTTCCAGCATGCTGACAACAGGAACCCTCCAGCTCAGGAAGTGGGATGAGGGAGTCCCCTTGAGGCAGCATTTGAGGGACAGCAATGTTGTGCTATGGTGATTGGGACAGCTAACCTTAAGGTCCATTTCTGCCCTTTATGCACCCCTCTCCCCGGCTTCTTCCTCTGTGACACCCCTGCCCCCCACCAGCCCATCCCAGACTAAGCTACTGCACCAGGGAAATTCTCCTGTGGTGTAAACTCCAGACTCAGAAAGTAGAAATGGGGGCCTGTCATGCAAGAGCTGGGAAGGTCCATGGGACTGATCTAAGCCACTCTTTATTTTATAAATAAAAGTAAAGGCCAGAAGTGTTAGAAATCTCTCCTTAAAGCCACCCAGCAAGGATTTGCATATGACTGCCACTAACCTGTCAAGTCCTGATGGCTTAAACTAGGTAGGGGTCATTTTCTTTCATATTGAGATACGGAAACTGAAAAGGACTCCATTTTTAGAAAGACTCTGACTGTGCTGTTTTTCTGCCAGGCCCCATTTACTCAAGGTCTATATTTTGCATGTGAATAAACCAACACTTCAAGGGGGAAGCAAGAAAGTCAATCATTTTCTGAGTTTTGTCCTAGACTCCCAAATACCTGATAACATCTAAGAAGATCCCAAACACATTCCAGGACATTAGCTTGGGACCACCCTCGGCTGACGCTGGCATCTGTACCCCTACCTTTGGTCATTTACGAAATAACACCTATTATTCACCTGTCACTCACCTTTGATTGGACCCCACCCTGGATTCCTGAAGGAACAGGTATCCTGGACCTCATTTCAATAGAATCCCCTAACCCCAAGTGACCAGGAAACTCATTCTCCTTTCCTTTCTGAGTCTCCCAGACATTCCATCTGCTATAATTGGTCACTATTCGGTAAATTCTGCTTTTGCTTTCTCCAGTTCACATTTGATTTCTATCCTGCTCAAAGCCAAGGATCCTCTTGGCTGGTCCTGCAGGACCCGCCTTTGGGTCTTCAGACCCAGCCTGTCTGCATCAATATTAACTAAAGTCCCTCAGAGGTAGGTGGCCCAGGGCTCCTTTCATGGCTCCAAAATGTCATCTGAGACCCCAACTCCTCTGCCCTCTGCTTCATCAGCTCTGAAGAATAAAGCCTAGCTACAAGGTTATATCATGAGCACAATATGGTTGCTAGAGACCCACCCAACAATTCTGAGTTCCAGGCAGAAAAAAGAAAGAAAGAGCAAGAGGAAAAGCTAATTTGCCAGAGATGTAAGCTTCCTTTTAAATAGCTTTTCCTATTTTCCAATACCTTACCTCATTTCTTATTGGCCATCCCTACCTATAAAAAGAGGCTTGGAATTGCAGTTTTGTAAGCTGGGCACATTACTAAGAAGGAAGCGAGAGAATGAAAATATAGACAACTAGAAGTCTCCTCTGTAACTAGTGGTGATTATAATGGCCACTAGTTCTTCAGCACCTACTATGTTTATATGCACTGTCTCATTTATCCTCATAATAACCTGCCAGAGTCTGTTTTTCTACTTCACAGGTGAGAAAAATGAAGCCTCATAAGGTTGTAACCTGCACTACAGCCCATGAGTGATGGAGAAAAATCTGAACCTAGATCTTACTCCAAATTCCATGGTCTGAAAACTGTGCCCCATTGGATTAATGAGATTGAAGGTAGCAGAAAGTTGAAAGCTTGTCTTTCAGAGAACGGTTTCCCCCTAATCAGCTACTGTGTCTTTCCAGACACCACTAACAAATCCACTAGCTGTCTCTGCAGAAGCCTGGACTCAAAGTCAATTGATATGGTTCCAGCCTAGGAACAAGCAAGGCCCTGCATTCCTTACTAAAGATAAGGAGCCCAAGGGGCACCTGGGTGGCTCAGTCGGTTGAGCGTCTGACTTCGGCTCAGGTCATGATCTCACAGTTTGTGGGTTCGAGTCCCACAGCAGGCTCTGTGCTGACAGCTTGCTCAGAGCCTGGAGACTGCTTCAGATTCTGTGTCTCCTTCTCTCTCTGCCCCTCCCCCACTCAGGCTTTGTCTCACTCTGTTTCTCAAAAATAAATAAATATAAAAAAATTAAAAGAAAAAGATAAGGAGCCCAAGACCACATCCAGTTTATACTAGTTCTTGGAGCATGCTCATAGTCCCTCTCCTTGTCCTAAGAGAACCTCCTGATGTCAGGGGCTGAATTCTGACTCTTTCTGGTGTTAAGTCTACACCCCAAGTGAACATGGGATGTATGTTACATATACGTTTGCTCAATGGCGTCCTCCACCTTTACTCATGAGTAGTCATAAGTTTCCCTGCTCGTTTCATTAATATGTATGTAATCTCCTACCCTGAATTTCTCATTTATTTATTCCCTTTATTTATTTTTTTAAGTTTATTTTATTTATTTTGAGGGAGAGATAGCATATATGAGCAGGGGAGGGGGAGAAGAAGAAGAAGAAGAAGAAGAAGAAGAAGAAGAAGAAGAAAAGGAAGAAGGAGGAGGAAGAGGAGGAGGATGAGGAGGAGGAGAAGAAGAAGAAAAGGAAGAAGGAGGAGGAAGAGGAGGAGGATGAGGAGGAGGAGAAGAGGAAGAAGAAGAAGAAGAAGAAGAAGAAGAAGAAGAAGAAGAAGAAGAAGAAGGAGAAGAAGAAGGAGAAAAAGAAGAAGAAGAAGAAAGAGGAGGAGGAGGAGGAGGAGGAGGAGGAGGAGGAGGAGGAGAAGAAGAAAAGGAAGAAGGAGGAGGAAGAGGAGGAGGAGGAGGAGGAGGAGGAGGAGGAGAAGAGGAAGAAGAAGAAGAAGAAGAAGAAGGAGAAGGAGAAGAAGAAGAAGAAGAAGAAGAAGAAGAAAAGGAAGAAGGAGGAGGAAGAGGAGGAGGAGGAGGAGGAGGAGGAGGAGGAGGAGGAGGAGGAGAAGAAGAAGAAGAAGAAGAAGAAGAAGAAGAAGAAGAAGAAGAAGAAGAAGAAGAAGAAGAAGAAGAAGAAGAAGAAAAAGAGAGAGAGAGAGAGAGATAATTCCATGCAGGCTCAAATGTTAGTGCAAAGTTCAATTTGGGACTCAATCCCACAAAACGTGAGATCATGACCTGAGCCGAAACCAAGAGTTGGACACTCAACGTGCCACCCAGGTACCCCTGAATTTCCCCTTTTAAAAACTTACTCCCTTAACCCAGAACCTGAGGGAAGGTTTACCTGTTCTGATAAAGAACAGAAATATTAACAGTTGGGCCTCTGGAAGCACTGGGCTCCATCATCAATTGCCTGGGCAATGGCGTTTGTGCTTTATTGTCTTAAAGCCATTTATCATGGGATCTCACTTAAGACTTATTATTTTGGTGGAGTTCTTTGGAAAACCATCAGGCACAGGCTGAAGTCCTGATGGCAATCCCTGCTCACATACTGTGCCTCAAGCCCCTGCAGTACTGGAGCATGTCCAGAAGATGGCGCAAAACATCTCTTGTCCTTTGGAAGAGATGTTCACCAAAAATGGCTGCTTCCTCCCTCATTCCCTTCCTCCTTTTCCTCCCTGCTCTTTTCTCTCTCTCTTCTCTCTGTCCCTCCCTTTCTTCTTTTATTCATTGTTTCACCAAATATCTGTGAAAGCCTAAGGCTGAGCTCTGTGCACGATAGTGGAGAAATGAGTTAGGACGAGGTCCTTGCCATAGAGGAGCCCAGAGCATACAAAGAGAAATACAATAGACAAATGAGGCTGGCAGGTTGCTAAGGGAATAGTATCATTCTTGAGCCCCATTAGCTCAGCCTATGGGTTTGGGAGTTAGACCCGTCTTGTCTTTCTTTAGGTCCCAACTGCACACTTACTGTGACCTTGTGCAAGTGCTTTAATCTCTCAAAGCCTCAGTTTTCTCATCTGCAGAATGGGGATACAGATCACCCCATGAGATTTTCATAACGTTGGAATAAATGAGTTAATATACATAAAGCATGTAGCACATAAAAATCCTCAAAGTGTTATTTAAAACATGTAACTGATTCATTCTTTCATGCAAGCATTCATTCCATAGGTATTTGTTGTATGTAAGCACATGAAAAAGACCATCCTTGTTTTGAGAGGCACATTTATAAATATAAGGAACCTTCCTGTGCTCTAGGGAGCTATGCTCAGCATGAATGCTTGTTCAGTATATTTCTGAATACCTTCTCTGGTGAAAGTGTAAAAATCTATCACAACTGAAGTTGTAAAATCAGCTTAGACTATAACGAGAAAAGAGCAGCCCCGGTGTTAGCCAGGCAGGGAGGAGCAGACTCAGAGAGCCAGCTGCACTGTTCCCAGAAAATAGAATTTCTCCCAAGGTGAGACGCAGCAGAAAAATGCCTCAATGACCACCTCTTTGAGTGACCAGTGCCTTCTAACCTCTGACTCCCCACACTCGCTTTGCTCCTCTTCTCCTTTACTAGGGACATCCAAACACAGAACCAATGTTGCTTGGGAGGGCACCCTACTCTGAGCTAATCCTAATGCACATCTCCTGCTTCTGCCCCAGAAACAGCAGCCAGCACACCACTGACCCACTTCCCCCAGGCCCTCCTCATACCCTGCAGGGGCAGCCTGCATCTTCCAAGAGAGTCTTCTGGCCTCCTTCTCACTGAGCAGTGTGCCACGGCTCATCTAAAGTGTCCTCCCAGGCAATAAATGGGATTTTGTGAGACTACAGGGTATGCCTCTAAAAACGAGATTCACTCACTTCTTCCAGGAGCATCCTTGGGCTAGGAATTGTGCTCTCTCAAGATGGCGGCACAGATGCCTTGGGCCAGTCCCTGCACTCCCCATCCCCTAGGCCTGTGACAATTCCCTCCAGGTCCAGTGGCATTAGGGCGATCCACCAGGGAGAGTGGGCTCTGGGACAGGTGACACCTGTGCAGTCTTAAACATGGGTCTGAGGGACCCCAGTGTTCCATTTCTGGGATCTGGACCAACAAATGGGTCTGGCTCTTTGCAGGTCCATGGGGCTGCTGGGTTTGGCTCAGTGACTGGTGACTCAGTTGTTTGCCAGGCAGTGCTAACTGCCCTTCTGGGCCACAGAGAGTGTCCACAGTGCTGGGTTAGGGTACATCGGCCTGCAGGATACCAGGGCCTTCACTCTCCTTGAGTATGGAGGGGTGAGAGTTGCAGCTCCTCCCTGGTCGGACGGGCTATGGGGCCCTCAGTCTCCTCTTCTAGAAGAAGAGCACAGCATGCATGGTGCTGGGGTCAGAGTCCCCATTTCAAGACTGGGAGGAAGAAGAAAAGTGGGTCCCGAGAAAGGAAATATGGGCTGAGTATCCAGGAGGACATATGGTGTGATGAAATGTGTGGGCCCCCCATATGCACACCCTTGCCCCTCTCCTCCTCCTCCAGGCCTGGCACTGTGAAGACTCTTGAGCAACCTCCCTCTCCTGCTGTCCATTTATTCAGTGCCACCTGTATGCCAGGTGCTCATTGCACGGATGCTATTCTCAATCTCCTAGATGCTGCCTGCACAGCATAGCCTATGCTTTGCCCTTTGGAGACATGCTCTCTGGCTGTCTGTTAAGAGCAGGGACCAATGTTAATCCGATGAAGTGATCTTGCTGAAACTGAGGTCAGGCCAGAGGCAGGGATCCCAAAGGCCTGAATCAGCCTGTGACCACAGCATTTCACTCCACTACTTTGGGTTCAAGAGTGGTGTTGGGCTCCACAGAATTTTAAATTTTGAGTTGTGGCCCCCCTCTGCCATTAAGAGATACATTTTACATTACAAGCCACACCATACCATAGATGCTCGAGACTGTAGCCCAACATGTTCTTACTGTGTTCAATGCATTCTGCGGTTTTTTATTCTATTCTGGTTCATGGCTTGGAAGTGAAGGTCACAATCCACTAGACAGACATCACAACACACCAGTGACCCCAGGCTAGTTGTCAGTGATGCTCTACAGTGAACTGGTGGCTGCCTAGTGCCAACTGCTCCACGTTTCCATGGGCTAAAGTGCCCCCACATCCAGGGGAGCTCAAGGAGGGGCACATTTGGTTACATGGGGACGTAGGGTCCTTCTCTTCCCACTGACTGGGCATGGCAATGCCCAAGGGTGGAACACTCAGGATGCTCAAGTGGTTTCAGCAGAGCTTCAGGCTGAGGGGCTCTTTTTCTGCCCAGCCTAAGGCTCTCCTCCCCACAGTGGGATATGGGGGCCTAGACACCACTGACCCTGGGTTGGTCACTCATCTGGGCAGACGCCCAGGAGATGACTTGTCCTGAGGTCCTTCTTGGCTTTGCTGATGCACCTTGTGCTGACTCTGGTTGAGACATCCATCGGCTGTGCTTTGCTTGCTCACCTGCTATGGGCTCAGCGGCTCTCGCAGCAGTAACATGCACAGAAACCGGCTCAAAACGCCACATGTTGAAGAATGGTCCAGTAACATCACAACTCATTCGGGTGCTTTTTTTATGTGGCTTTATTCATGTGTTGATTTCAACTGCAACAGGAACCTAGGGCCTCTGGGCCTCTCAGAGCCTGTAAACAGCAGCTGGGGCGGGGCAGGGGCCCTGCCCCGTGTGGAGGTGGGTGGCAGGAAGAAAGCACCATAGAATCAGCTCTGGGTACAAACTAAGTATCCCCAAACCTAAGTACCCCTTCCCTTTCTCCAGCTCCAAGGCCCTGGCTCCAGCCACATTGGTTGTACTCTTCTAGTAAACAAAACACCAGAAAAATTACATTCCCCAGCAGCAATCTGGTGACCTCAGTTGTGAGCTGTTTTTTTTTTTTTTAATGTTTATTTATTTTTGAGAGAAAAACAAGAGTGTGAGTGGGAGAGGAGCAGAGAGAGAGGGAGACACGGAATTCAAAGCAGGCTCCAGGCTCTGAGCTGTCAGCACAGAGCGCAGCGCGGGGCTTGAACTCATGGGCCTCGAGATCATGACCTGAGCTGAAGTCAGACACTTAACCGACTGAACCACCCAGGCGCCCCATGAGCTGAGCTTTTAAAGGTCAGCTATTTATTTTAGGGCTGTGTTTATGCTAATTGCTAGGCTCTGCTTCTCAGGCTTCTAACAGAAATAAGCACTTTTCTCAAAAATGAATTTCTGAAAGAGTCTTGAAGTGGCAAAGAAAAGGGATCTGGAACACAGCACTGACTTGCTCTCCCGTGCTGCTGCCCGTGGGGTGGTCGTCTGTCCCGGGGAAGCCCATGCACTTAGCAGCTGACCTACAGCTTATGGTCTGTCTGGGAGGAGTCGGTGACACTGTTGCCTCAAGAGGAAGAAATCTGCTACCTGTTTCCTGTCCAAGCCCCTGGGTTTTTCCCCCTTCCTTCTGAAACAGGGCTCATCACTTTGTTCCGAAGTCAGCTTCCGAGGTTTCATACGGAATACTGACCTCCTACAAGTGCCGGGCTGTGCATCTCCATGGCAGTCTTAGGTTTGAAGAGCCAAGGAGTAAGAGGTCTCTTTTTCCTTCAACAGAGCTGTCTCACCCATCCTGCCAAGAGAGGGCCTAGGAGGTGGGTCAGGTCCTGGAAAGACAGCCATTCTGGAATGCATGCGTTTCCCCGGGGGCTGGCACAGATCACCACAAATTAGTTCTCTTTCAGTTCTGGTGGTCAGAAGTCTAACACAGGTCTCACTGGGCCCAAATCAAGGTGTCCAGGCCTGCCTTCCTTCTGGAGCACCTAGGGGGGAAATCTGTTTTTTCAGAGTCTCCGGCTTTGCCCTTGCCAGGTTCTACATTCTGTGGCTCATGACTCTCTTCCATTTTCAAAGCCAGCACCTGCATTGCTCTGACCTCTGCTTCTGCCATCCCATCTCTGCCTGACTTTCCTGTCTCCCTCTTTCACTCTTAAGGACCTTTGTGATTACATTGGACCCACCCAGATAATCCAGGATAATCTCATCTCAAAATCCTTAATTCATTCCAATCCACAGAGTCCCTTTTGCCATGTAAGTTATCATGTTCACAGGTCTTGAAATGGGCATCTTCAGGGAGATATTATTTTGCCTACTCCACGGGGCCTCAACAGTCAGCCTGTGGGCACTTAGCCAGGCACTGGGCTCTTAGGCTGCAAGTAATGAGGAGCATGGGAACCTAACTAAGTAAGGTTTTCCTGCATGGCTCAGGCAGCATTCTGGATTTGGAATTATTGTTGGCCAAAAGAAGTCCATCCAATCCTTGCCTTGTGCTCCTGGTCTGTCCCTGGTTGCTAACAACCCCGTACTTCTGATTTGGTCACCAGACACAGGTTATGGTTGTTAACACATTCTGCAGCCTGTAGGTTTCCCTGATGTGATGTTGCAGGTTGCGTTCTGAGAAACCCGACTGAGACGGAGTTTGGCATGCAGAGTGTTTATTAAGGAATGCACCTGGAATCAGCACCTATGGAAGGGAAAGGAAGGAGGCAGAAGTGGACAGAGAAGCCAAATGGCAGCACAAGCCCAACAGTGGCCTGGGCTGACCCTCCTTTCGCCAGCCCTGGAAAGCTCTGGAACGGTAATGACCCTTCCGAGACGTCCAAGTTTGGCAGAGAGGGCCAGGCCTTCGTACTCTTGCATTGGTCAGTCATGGGATGTGAACTACCTGGAAGCTCTGCACTGGAGACTGTTCCAGAAGGGGCAGGGAGGGGGCTGAAGGCTGTGTCAACATACCCAGCCACTTGAGCAACCAGCCCTCCGCTGGAAGGGGTCTGGGCAGTACACCATATGCTCACTACATCCCACCCCTTGTGCCTCTCGGACATTTCTTCATACTCCGCTCGGGAAGCAGCTCCTTCAAGATGCCGGTTGGCCTCTTCCTGGAGGAAACAAAACAAGACAGGTAGGGTGCTCTATAGCTCCCACGTCTGTTGCTGGTCTCACGGCCGTAACTGATGAGTGCTATCTCCTTCCCACACCATCCATTGCAGACTCCCTTGCCTCAGCTTGCACCTCTGCTGGTCTCAGTGCCTTAACTGACTCAGACCCTCCTCTCTGAGAAGTGTGCACCCTGGTCTACACACCCATCTTAGGCCGGGGTGCTGCACGTGTTCATTTTCCATCAAAACTGAGCAAGGGAGTTCTAGGAGGCACCCACGTGGGTCACCTGGGTTTCACACATTCCTCTCTTCCCCAGGGTGCAACAGCCCTGCCTCCTCCTCCTGATCAGAGTCAACTACCCCCCATCAGGATGGGGACACTCTTCCTGCTTGCTGGCTCTTGGACGTGTCCAGGTGAAAACTGCAGCTTGTAACCCAGTGAGTCTGATGGTGTTCGCAGGCAGAAATCTGCCTTTGGGAACCAAGACCTCTCAACCTGCAGAGCTGGGAAATGAGGCTTTGGGAAGTACAGGTGCTCCATCCAGGTGGGTCACTGGGGGTTACAAGAACCAGCCCTTGGCTCTCAGATCTGTGTCTTCTTCCTACTGGGGACATAGCACCACGTAAATGTGCCAGCTCCAACATGTGTCCGCATCATGGAGGCTGGCATCCCATTCTTGTACGGCAGTGCCCCCAAGGTGGCACTATTCCTGTAACAGGCCACTCCTTCTTGCTATCAGGGGTTCAGTCTGTGACAGGAGTCCAGGGCCACAGGCCCATTCTTGCCCTTTTGCCAGGAAGAGGATCTCTCGAGCTTGTGTGATGTGTGACAGTAATATTTGCCTCTGATGCAAATAAGACACTCCATGAGCATGTCAGAGTGCTTCTGACAGAGGCCCTGTTGTCAGGAAAGGTAAATTGATACCTGGAGGGTCTATTGCTGTCAGAATGAATTACTGGCCCTTTTCAGGCTGGAGGGGGTCCAATGCAAGTCAGTGTGCTACCAAGTCTCCTGAAGGACTAGGCTGTGTCAGAGACTTGGTGTGTGTGTCTGTTAACGGCAGATTAGACATTTGGTGGTAGCAGTGGCTACATCGCCTTTGATAAGTGGAAGCCCATGCTGCTGGGCCCATTCACAGCCTTCATCCTGTCACCACTGTGTCAGCACAGGGATGATCAGTGATAGAGTCTGGCTGAATCATCTCGTCCCCCTGATTGCTCAGTGCCTCTTCTCTAGTGAAGGGTCTCCAGTTATCACCAACACGTGACACGAGTCTCCTCACACTCTGCCTACCATTCCCATATGCCATCCCTCCTGTCCCACATCTGCCCATCGTCTTCCTTTTGGGATCCCGCAGCCAGACAAGCCACCACTTGTCACTGCCCATGAGTCCACATATATTCTAATTTCCTCCTCCTTTTCTTTCTCCTCCAAATGGACAGCCAGATGCTCTCCTCAAAGTTCTGCCCATTGGGAGGTTTTCCCCTCCCTACTCATGTAAGACCACCCTTGAAGGAGCTGTAGACAGCTGTCACCCTTTCTCGGCTTCCATATCCATATCAAGCCCACCTGACCATGGACGAAGGTTGGACTTTTTCTTCATCCTTCATCTGGTCATACAGAATTCCCAAACAGACATAAGTAGGAGCTGCCCAGCTGCACTGGGGCAAGACTGGGGGATCAAGGGGTGGGGGGGAGGGGGTTTCAGCCACAAGCTGTGTCATGTGCTACACCCTCTGCTCTTGTTTGCATGTGACTGTAGATATACCACTTCTGTCTTAAAATGGATTCTTGCCAGCCCACCCTACCTTATGACTTGCGTCAGAACCCAGCTCATCGTATGGGCACTTGTGGCTGCAGGGCCACTTTACGCCCCATGGTCAAGGGTTCTGTCTCTGCCAGGGCCCCACTAGCATACCGGGAGTGTTTTTAAAAGCTGTATCATTTTCTCCTGGAAATGGCGTACACCTGCTCTCCTGAGGCCAAAGGTGTGCATGTGCTGCGACTGCCTTATTGTGGTTTGCCGTAAATTCTGCCTGGCTCCTTGCCCGCCAATGATACATGTGCCAGGTTACATGGTCTAAGTGTCAGGGACCCTTCCACCACAGCCAGGCCTTTCTCTGCATTCTGGGCCCCACCGGAAGTCGGCAGCTCTTGTTTCAGCTTGCATATGGGTTAGAGCTGCATCAGCACCCCCAAACATGTAACACGGTGCCTCCAAAATCTAAAGAGGCTTTCAAGATGCTGCACTTTTTTCTTCACTATAGGAGGTGCAATAATGTGTCCTTTACTTTGGGTGGGATGTCCTGTATGCCTCTCATAACTGGACCCTCTTGAAACACAAGCCCTGTGTTTTTTTGGGGTTTATCTCCCATCTTCTGGAATGTTTATGTTTTACCTGGGCCTTCCATGTGCTAGCCACTTCATGCTTGTCTGGTTTGATTAGAATCAGATCAGTGATGCAGTGGATTAATGTCATGTTCTGCAGAACTCCAAGATGGTCCAGATCTCTTTAGACTATGTCATGACAGAGGGCAGAAGGATCAACATTAGCCCAGAGGAAAGACTGTAAATGTATACATTATTTGTTGCATGTAAACGCTAAGTGCCTCTTTTCTGATAGGAAATGCATTTGCTAAATTAGTATCCGCACACCGTTTGCCGCAGCCTAAGTTATATGTCTTAGCAAAGATCGATCATCTGGCATGGCTGACTATAATCAGGGCCAGTACTCAGTTGAATTTAGAGAAGTCTGCTCTCACTTGCCAAAATCCACCAGGAGTTTTTTTGTTTGTTTTCTTTTTGAGATAGAGAGACAGAGAGAGAGAGTGTGAGCAGGGGAGGGGCAGAGGGAGAGGAAGGGAATCCTAAGTAGGCTCCACACTGGGCGTGGCTTGATCCCACAACCTTGAGATCATTACCTGAGCTGAAATCAGGAGTCAGTTGCTTAACCAATTCAGCCACCCAGGCGCCCGGAACAGGGTTTTTCAGGGGCTAGATTAGTAAGTGGAAAAATGACGGGATCACTATCTCTGCATCCTTTAGATATTTAACTGTGACAAAAATTTCTGCCATCCCACTTGGACAGGATATTGTTTTAATTTACTATCTTGGCTGAGGAAGAGGGAGAATAGTTTCAGAGGCTTCTACTTGCCCCTCCCCACTAGGATAGCGCTTACCTCTCAGGCCAAGGACACTAACATAGGTCTATTCTGTTTATACATTCAGTCACCAGGGAAAGGGTTCACCAGGGAAAGTCACAGACCCACCAGGGGGGTCTGTGAACCAACTGACACATAGTGACTTGGATTCTGGCTGGGACTGCATTTATTACTTGGTCCTCATATGCTCCACTCTAGTAAGAGTGCCATGATGGTGCTTCATGTACCTGGATAATGATATGGACTTGGATCCTGTGTTCAGGGGTCCTTGAAATGTGAAGTAATCTGCTTCCCTGGTATGTTGTTAGCTGAATGAATGGTTGATGGTGTCTTTGGAGAAGGATCAGGGAAACTTACCATGGTGCTATAGTTCACTTCCCTCTTGGGAAGCTGGTTATCCTCTTCCTTCAACAGGTTCTGGGCCTGAAACTGACTCAGATATGGAAGGCGGGCAAAGGAAGGTGAATTGTTACTGGAGTAATTCTTCTTCACCTCTTGATTTCTTTTGTTAGTACAGACTGGGTAGCTCTCTTGTTGGCTGTCCACTTATTTTGCCCCAGGGATACCTTATTTTAATATCCACCTTAGTATTCTATCTCTGGATCAACAGCACACCTCCCTCCACACCTAAGGCATTGGTGCACATTATAGTAACTGTTCATCTGGCAGTTCCATGCTGTCATGTGGCTTCTATTCCTTTGGAAATCCATAATCCTAGTTGCCATCAATGGGCTGTGTTCTGCAATGCCCTTTCCTATCATCAGCTCTGGGTTGGATTTTAGGGCTGCTGGGACTCCTTTCACTAGGGCACTCTCCCGTCTCCTGGGGTCCTTACTAGTGTGTTAAATACATCCTGAATCTTAGGAGATTGCTCCCAAATTGGTCAGCTTTCTTTTAAGCAAGTTATATTCCACTTCCTTTGATGGAACACCCCACAATCCCATCCCACACAGTCTCCTGCCTTCTGCTGGTACATATGAGCTAGGTTTTGCTGTTCTTTGGGATACAGTACTCTCCCCAACCCCTTTATCAGGCTCAGAATATCCCTGGGTGGGTTCACTATGATTTAATCCTATTATAGACTTAGTGACCAGGAGGGTAGGTGGGCATAGGTCTTGAGGAGTACAAGGTGTTATCCCTTATATGAAGGAGATTTACATCATCTCTAAGCTACTTCTTTGAATAGGTCACACAAATGAAAAATAAATCTTTGCCATTTGAAGACAATGAGATTGGGGGAATGTTTGTTATTGTGGCACCATGTAGTCTGTCCTGACTGATACATCTGCCTTCATGCTGAAAGAAGGAAAAAGATCTTTCAAGTCTCAAGAACATTAAAAGAACATTTTCCCAGAACGTTATGTCTTTTCTTTTTTAAACACGTTGATTCAATAGTCATTGTGAGCACATAGGTAAGTGAGGTAGACAATTTTTTTCATACCTCCATGTTCTTAATTAGTTTCACCAAATTTACTGGCTTGGGTCCCAGTTTGATAGCACAGTCACCAGGCCTGAAGGGAGGCCCAGAAGAGGGCACTGAGTTGGGCCACAGGGCTGGGAGTGGACAGATATATGGACAAAAAGCCAAGGTTAAAACTGAATTAAATAAAAAATTCAGTTTCTCAGCCACATTAACCACACTAAGTGTTCAAAAGCCACCTACGGCTAGTAGCTACCATAATGGACAACACAAATAAATATTTCCATGATCCCAGAAAATTTTGTTGGATAGTACTAAAGGATTTAAGATTAGGCACTAAATGAGATACCTTTAAAAATGTATCTTATAGCTGATATACAAAGGAATATCAATTTAGGTTTTCCCTAATTTGTCAACAATCCTAATAATTTAAATGACATAACCAACAACTTGTGAAAATTAAAAGAAACTTCTAAATCATAAAACTTTTTCAACAACCACATGAGAGGAAGAATTTAAATATCATCCTCTCTTGGGAAACTAATATAAAATTGTCATAGGAAGAGGTGATCACAGTAAATGCAACCAAAAAAAAAAAAAAAAAAAGGGAAGGAAGGAATGTATCATAAAGGTGTCAGAAGTTTAATGAAAATAGTTTCTAGTATTTTGCAATAAGTGTGGTATGCCAGCTTTAAAATTTTTTAACTTACTCCTTTTAATATTCTAAATAAATATATAGTTTCATAACCTAGCTCTGTATTTGAAATTTTATATTCTTTTTTTGATGAAGACCTACCCTCACTCAGTTCCTATAAAATCTTCTATGACTTGGATAGAACTGTTCTTAAAAAGTAATTTTTCATAAGAGCCTCTTTGATATGGAGAACTAACAGAGGGTTACTGGGAGGGGTGGGAGGGGGGATGGGCTAAATGGGTAAGGGGCAATAAGGAATCTCCTGAAATTATTGTTGCACTGTATGCTAATTTAAATGTAAATTAAAAAATCAAATTAATAAAAAGGTAATTTTCGTTTCTAAGACAAAGCCATTTATAGTCTCTTCTCTTATTTTTCTATTACCGAATTAAGCTGGAATAGTTTCACATCTTCACTGGGTTGAATAGTGTTCTTTGGGACAGGGTGTTTGCAAATGTAATCAAGTTAAGATCATGCTGGATTAGGGTGGGCCCTAAATCCAATGACTGGTGTTCTTATAGAAGAAAGGTGAGACATGGACACACATAGGGAGGAAGGCCATGTGATGGCCAAGACAGACATGCAGTTAAGTGCCACAAGCCAAGGCCTGCTGGCTAGACCACCATGAACTAGAAGAGCCAGGGAAGGATTCTTTCTGGGGCCTTTGGAGAAAGTGTGATCCTGCTGGTGCCCTGATTTGGGACTTCTAACCTCCATCCAAAACTGTGAGAGAATAAATTTCTGTTGTTTTAGGCCACCGAGTTTGTGGTGATTGGTTGGAACAGCCACAGGAAACAAATATGATATGCTACACATTGAGCTGATCTAACTTCTGGTCACTGTACCCTATCACTTGGGTGCAATTATTTATTAAAGATCATTTACAACACCGTAAGTTTTATTTACTCCAAGTATCACATCTCAGATATCAAATTCCAAGGAATGAAAATGAGCAGTACAAGAATACATAAAGTAAATATTGCAACATTTAAGACTGGTCTCACTCAAGCAACAGGAAATGCCAAATATCGTTGCTCCAGCTTTAACCCTGACTTGAACTTAAAAAATAAAAGGCAAGAAGAATAACATACATTACATGAATGTGAGAACACATTGTCTATTTCTGAACAGGTGAAAGCATAACTTATAAGTTTATCTGCATTGACTTATTGGTTCAAACCTGTGTTTCTAATTAAAAGGAAAAAAATACACATCAAAATTTGAACTGGTAAAATCATTTCACAGATATAAAAAATGCTAATGACACACCACTCTCTACTAGCACAGAACAATATACAAATAGAGCTGCCCAACCTATCTATTCACAGTTTGTTTGTTTTTTTTTCCAGAGTTCAGTGGAAAATTGTGTGTATAGGTTAGTGGGGAGGGGGAATGGGGAGTGAGTAGTTTGAGAAGTAAGATAAGCCAGTCACTGATCCAACTGTTAGCATCCAAAACTTGACCAAACCATTCAAGTTAAAAGACTACGGTAAGTAACAAAAGTCCCAATGCAATGCTTCAAATGATCCCTAAAAATAAAAGGTTAGAGATATTCCATGTTGCAAATGCCATTTGTGTCCTTAAGGGCCACATATGCCAACTCAGCTTCATGACTTAGGCAGACGTGCTCTGTGTAGTCTGCTGTTACCTAGGTTCGAGCTCTTAACCTGGACACTGGCTCATGCTGAGGAGCCTCTCCGCTCCGCAGACCTGTTCCTTTGCTGCACGACTATGACAGTGGTTCTGCTGCTGAGCTCTGCACAAAGGTCTGTGCCTGCAGGCCCAGGCCCCTCTGTAGAGAAATACCTATTCACTGGAGAGTTTCATGTCTCTTACTGAAGCTGAAGCCAGAAATGCTAGAATGAGCATGCTTTAAAAATATTTTGTGACATTTTGGCAACTTGGTGGACTCCCTGACTGTGGAGAGCCTGCTCCTCACGGACTGGCCAATTCTTAGAGACAGCAAAAGGCCCACCAGGGAACACACCTTTCATAGGAAAACCAATCCAGAGCCAAATTCTGAGCCACTTCCTCTACCTAGCTCTTACTCTCCAGGAGGCAATATTCCTCTGGCCTAATCACCCAGGGTCAGCACCACACAACTAGAGATCAATCCGCCCTATAGCCCCGAGCCAGCTGACCTTATCCAAACTAGCCAATCCTCAACTGTTCCTCTGCCCTGCCTGGCCTTTCTTGCAAAAACACTCACACTTCTCTTCTCCCCCATATTTTCCCGGCAAGCCTGTTCCTGCCTCCTGACAAGCTCTGGTGTGCCCCCTTGCAGGCTTTTGTGGCATGGCATTAGCTTCTCCATGTCGGCTCCTCAGTCACCTCCATAAATTAGAGTCCCATGGGTATATTTTAACAGTGCAGCAGAAGGGTGACTGGTTTTGACAGAGGGGCATGCCTCTTAATTGCTCTTGACTTACTGAACAGATTCCGCTAAGTGGCCCACACTGCCTATGAAAGGATAGCCCGATGCTGACACACCTGGACTCTGGCAGCTACCACTTACGCTGCAGCTGCCATAGGCCGACACGGTGCTCCAGCCTAACTTGCAGGAGGACCTCAAAGGCGTGCACATCCATGGTCCTCATTTACCTTAGGTTCTGTAGCCTAGGCTGATGGTAATCCACGTTCCCTAGTGGACACCTTCTGGGATAAATAATTGGATCCGTGGGTCACATGTGATTCCCTACCCTGATATGCTTCGTTTCTGGACTGATGACCCCTCAGTGACTAGGATAACTGGCCAACATACAAGGCAGAGGATTTTTGCAACAAGGAGTGAGGAGTAATTTTCTCTGACAGACTGTGTTGGGATGTAAGCCTGACTGACTGAGCCAGCAAAGCCCACATCAGTGGGGGGCTGCATGACTGAGTCACCTCCCTCCTCATTCGGTGAACTGATGCCATCACACTGATGCCAACTTCCTCCAGATTGTCTCCCTTTTAGAAAGTGTCTCTGGCAGAAGTCTGGGTGTTAGTCTCAAGTACGCTATCAGGATCCACTGGTAACACAGTGTTGAGCGCCCTCCTCATGGAAACCATGGCCCCCAAAGGCTTAGGAAGTTGCTTCAATGGCAGATCTCTCTGTTGTCACTTGCCTTTCTGCTATTGCAATTTGTCCCGAGACCCAGAGTGATATAGGAAACCCCTTCCGTGGAGACTGGTAGCTCAAGGTTGTGCTTCAAGCCTCCTTCGAGTGCTCAGGAAGTGCCTGGGTGGTTCAGTCACTTAAGCCTCTGACTCTTGGTTTTGGCTCAGGTCAAGATCTCATGGTTCTCGGGTTCAAGCCCCACATCAGGCTCTGCACTGGTAGCGTGCAGCCTGCTTGGGATTCTCTCTTTCCCTCTCTCTCTGCTCCTCTCCCACTCTCTCTCTCTAAGTAAATAAATAAACTTTAAAAAGACAAACAAACTACATGCTCACACACTCAGGATGCTGCCACCACTGCTATCTTGGATACAACATTTTATACAACAAATTATGTAGAATAATTATATATGAAGCAAATATATAATAAAATTTATTTACTAAAAGATTTACATAGCCAAAAGATTTTTTAAAAAGTTTTCATTGGTTTTTGTGCCTCTACAACCTAGGTTCTACGTTACCTCAAACATTTTGCTAAAATGCACCAATTAACAAAACTTCTTAGACTGAATACTGGGGCTCAAATTATAGTTATAGCTGAGGATTCTACTAAGTTTAGACATTGTACCTCCTATAATCTGAAATAAAGTAACCACGTAGAAAATAGAAAAAAATATAGGTACACTGTAAGTGTAGCCTTGTCTCAATCTCCTGTAGTGATGGTACCAATTCCCTTAAAATACCCCATGTTGAGTATAGACACTCTAACATAATGAATAATAAATTAAGTTACAGTAAGTCTTTGTCACTTACAAATTAGATTGATAAAAATGGGACTCCATGATCCCCCTCCCCTCATTAAGATAGTTTATCTGGCCCAAAGTAAGTGAATAAGGCCTTTCAAGATATAAATTTATTAGATTTATTCTAGGGGCTGGCTGCTGGGTGGCTCAGTCAGTTTAGTGTCTGACTTTGGCTTAGGTGATGGTCTCATGGTTCATGAGTTCGAACCCCACATGTGGCTCATTGCTGTCAGCGCAGAGTCAGCTTGGGATCCTCTGTCTCCCTCTTTCTCTGCCCCTCCCCTGCTCACTCTCTCAAAAATAAACAAACATAAAAAAAATTAAGATGTATTCTATAAAACCTAATTCACAAAGGGGTGATTATCCCAAATGCTTCTCCATTTTTACAGCTCAAATGTGCCTGTTCTTAAACCCGGGGAACATAAAGGGTCCCTCATGGTGGATTACTGCAGCCTTGTTGCTATGGTCCTATTGCGTTAGGGCCCCCATAACCAATATCCAATATTCTTAAAATTACTAATTCTATTCAATCAGTAACTGGTAAATATTTTGCTCTTACAGACTTGGCTAGTACACTCTGCTCAGCACCTACTTCAACAGTCTCTCAGGCACACTTTGCCTTCACCTCAAAGGGATGTACCCATCTTCTCCAGCTCCCTGTGGGGTACCTCAGCAGCTTTTCAGACAAGATCTTTGCTGCACCCATCTTCTCCAGGAGCACAGGCATGACATCACAGTAATACCACCCTTGCTCCAAGGAGACTCACCTCACACATTCCCCAAGTGACATACAAGCCCAACATCTTTCAGTATTTTGGGGGTTCTGAAAGTAGTCCTCTGAAATATTCTGTAATAGTCCTCATTTACAAATTGCCCTTAATCTCATGGATGTTGCTACTTACAAATAATCCCCCTTAAATGGGGCTGCCTCGGAAAAACATCTGAAATCTGATCAAATTAACACCAACAGGCACTCCCCTCAGAGACTCCCTCATTCAAGAGATGTTGGCAACCTCTTCTCAGGTCTCCCAGCATCTCTGGACCACCGATGTGGCTGTAAGTGGCCAAAAGGCTGTAGATGCAAAAAATTGAGCCTCTCGGTCTCATGCTATGTACCATTAAAACAACAAATGACTGACCACATACCAGACTCTCCTGAAAACATAGGCTCTCACAGACCCTGGGCTATATCTCTGCATCCAGATGCCCCTGGGCCATGGAAGTGGCACCCCACAGGTCTGCATGGGTACTGAGGCTTCCCTGATATAGGATGGAGCCAAACCTGACACAGTTCAGCTACAAGAGAGGGTGGTCTCTCCTGTCCTTAGTCCTTTTCCAGATGCCACTGTGCTGGAGGAGGTCACCCTCCCCAGACTCCCTGGCTACCTGAGAAGCCCTTGGGATTAAATGAGTGAACAGGAGGTAAAATTCACAGACCACATGAATGACCTTGTCCACCATCATGAAAATGATGGAGCTCAATGGAACACTGAAACGTTCTGTCTCTCAGCTAGGATGTCTCTAAAAGGGTTGGACCCCAAGGGTCAGCACAAATGGCCAAACTTCAAACAGTCATATTAGCACTGGATGCTCTCCTTGGCAAATATCACAACTGTTGCCAATGCCTAAGTGTTGTCCCTTTTGGGATAAAAATGGCTGGGAATCTTATCCCTCACAGCTATCTAAAACACAAATCAAACTCACATACATACTAGACCCACAACACAAGCCTTTGCCAGGACACTTCTTACTCCTCTGGGGTTTCAGGCATTTTCAATAGTAATCAAGACATACATGTCACTTCTCAGAATATGCAATGCCGGGCATTTGGAAAAGATGTTCAACAGACCTTTCATGTCCCTCTTAGGTCCCAGATAACCAGTTTGAAAAATAATGACGTCCTCAAACATTTCCTTTTCAAAGTCGAGTCTAGCAAACAGACCCTTCGATGGCCCCAATTGTGCCCCAGGCCTTAATGTCTCTTAATTCAGGACCTCTTGGCTGCCTCAGTCCTCATACAAATTTTTTAAAACTTCCCCCCAAAATATCTTGCGGTTGATGGGGTAGGTAGTCCTAGTGCTCTTCTCTCCCTGCCAAAAATAGCAAAAGCAACAAATAAATAACTCCACACCAAGTGGAAACAGCTCTGGATGACAAAAAAGCAGCAGCCACAACCCTGTAGAGCTCAAAACCTGAGGATGGCCACTTACAAAAGTGCAGGAAGCATTTTACATGCAAGACCCCAACTCAGTCCAGAGCAGCTCAGTACCAAGAGCGATCCCCTCAGAGGGATGTCACCCCACAGGGAAAGGAGAGCAGGGCCCCCCAGCAGTGGACATTTGCAGCCTTTATTACTGAGGACCCTGACATTCTTTATCAGTCCTGAACCCAGTTAACAGAGCTGCTCAGAGTCCTACAGGGTCTTCTTCCTGAGGCTGGAGTGGTCCCTGCGGTGAGACCTGCCCCCAGGGTCCTAAGTCACAGTTTTGACCCGCCATCACAAGCTTGTGCTGTTGCAGCTCTGTGTCTGACTCCAAGGTTCTAGTCAGGGCTTCAACCCACCATTACTGGGGCAGAGGTGCTGCTGCTCCACACCTCTTCCCCAGGTCCTAAGTCACAGTTCTGCCCTGCCATCATCAGGCCATGCCACTGTAGTTCTGTGTTCCCCCCTGGTTCCTCAGTTGGAGCCTTGATCCAGCATAACTACTGGCCAAACTGCTGTTGCTCTGTCTCCTGCCCCCTGGACTCAGAGTTGGAACTTTGACACACTACCCCCAGGGTGTGCTGATGGATGCTGGCCACTGCCCCCTAGGCCCAGGCCACTGCTACACTCTGTCATCCTAGGGTCTGTGCCACTACTGCATCCCCTGCTCCCGGGACCCAAATCATGCAGCAAGCTCCCAACCCTGGTCTCATTGTAGATCTGCAAATCTACCAGTACCTCAGACATGGGTGCCACAGCTGCAGCAGGTGCACCTGTGCCTCAGGACCCAGGCACCTTGGTAGTTCCGTGTGCAACTGACCTGGACCACAACTCCACTGAGTATCAGTGTACTGACTTGGTGCTGGGAGGGATGCTCTCAGCTAGAACTTCCTTCCATGGGCAACAAAAGAGAACAGGAGAACTCTAGCAACCTTCACCACCAAGGACTCCAGTAGACCTAGCTGCCACTGCCACCAGCAAGCCCTGCACAGTCTTGGCCACTAAAGATCCCCATAGTCCTCACTAACACTGACCTCATCTAACAGACCTGTATGGGGTGCCTGGGTAGCTCAGTCAGGTGAGCATCTGACTTCAGCTCAGGTCATGATCTCACAGTTCTTAGGTTTGAGCCCCACATCGGGTTTTGCACTGACAGCACATAGCCTGCTTTGGGTTCTCTGTCTCCCTCTTTCTCTCTGCCCCTTCCCTGCTTGTGCTCTCTCAGTCTCAAAAATGACATTATAATTTTTTTAAAAACCTGAAAAAAATTAACAGACCTGCATGGAAACTATGCCACTGTACCCTCCCCAGAACAAGAAATGCATCCTACTAAGCCAGGGCCCTCACAGCCCACCAGGTGAAAGTCAGGTGAAAGTTGTTCCCCACCATAGCCAGTCTGAAAAACCTAGAGGAGGTTAATTCTCCCTCAAATGCTCAGACATCAATGTGAAACCCACTAGAAACACAAAAAAAGCAAGGAGACATGACATGACAAAAGGAACACAATTAACTTTCCGGCAACTGACCCCAAAGAATTGGAACTCTATGAGTTACCTGAAAAATAATTCAGAATAATTATTTTTAAAAAGCTCAGTGAAATTCAAGAAAACAGAGATAAACAACTCAATGAACTCAGGAAAAAATAATTCATGAACAAAACAAAAAGTTCAACATTTAGAAATCATTAAAAAGAACCACATAGAAGTTCTAGAATATAATACTGTGAAGAATATAATAAAGTAAATGAAAAAATGCAACAGAGAGCTTCAACAGCAGCCTCAACAAGCTGAAGAAAGAATCTGCAAACTTAAAGACAGAGCATTGATATTATCCAATCAGAGGCCAAAAAAAGAAAAAGAGTGAAGAAAACCTATGTTATCCATAGGTTTATGGATATGTTAAACCTATTGCTATGTTAAACCATCAAGCAAAAAAAATCCGTATTATGAATGTCACAGAAAAAGAAGAGAGACAGAAAACCATTTAAAGAAATAATGGAAGAAAACTTCCCAAATTGGGGGAGAGATATGGATCATTCAGGCATATGAAGCTCAAACAGATTCAACTTGAACAGATCTTCACTGAGACACATTATAATGAGACTCTCAAAAATCAAAGGCAGAGAGAATTTTGAAAAAAGCCAAAGAGAAAAAAAAAAAAAAAAGACTCATCACATCACATACACGGAAACCCCATAAGGCTATCAGCAGATTTCTCTGCAGAAACCTTGTAGACCAGGAGAGAATGAGATGATATATTTAGAGTTCTCTAAGAAAAAACCTGCCAAACAAGAATGCTTTGCCCAGCAAAGTTGTCCCTCCGTGAGGAAGGAGAGATAAAGACTTTCCCAGATACACAAAAGCTGAGGGAATTCATCACCACTGGACCTGCCTTACAAGAAATGCCAAAGGAAGTTCTTCAGGATAAAATCAAAGGATGCTAATTAGTAACATGAAAACCTGTAAAAATATAAAACCACTGGTAAAGATAAACATACAGGCAAGATCAAAATACCCTAATACTGTAATGGTAGTGTGCAAAGTACTTTCAACTCTAGCATCTACGTTAAAAGACAAAAGTGTTAAAAATACCTATAGCTCCAATATTTTGTTAATGGACACACAATATAAAAAGATGGAAACTGTGACATCAACAACATAAAATGTAGAGGACAAGTAAATGTGTAGAACTTTTTACACAATTAAAATTAACTTTTTATTAGCTTAAAATAGACTATTGAAACTACAAATGCATTATGAAAGCCTCGTGGAAATCATAAAGCAAAAACCTATTAACAGATACATCAATGATAAAGAGAAAAAAACTCAAGGCATATCACTACAAAAATCATTAATTTAGAAAGTCAGACAACAGAAGAAAAAAGGAACAAATGAACTACCAAACAGTCAGAAAACAATTCACAAAATGGTGACAGTAAGTCACTTCCTATCAATAATTATTCTAAGGTAAATGGTTTAAATTCTTCAGTTAAATGACATAAAGTGGCTAAGGATTAAAAAAAAAATAAGACCCAAATATATGCTGGGACTCAGTTAAGCTTTAACCATACTCATAGGCTAAAAGTCAAGACACAGAAAAATATATTCCATGCAAATGGAAACCAAAAGAGAACAGAGGTAGCTAAACTTAAAGTCAAACAAAATAGACTTTAAGTCAAAAGCTGTAACAAGAGACAAAGAAGATCATTATAAAAAGATAAAGGAATCGATTCATCAAGAGAACATAATAACTGCACATATACAGATAACACATATCAGGGCACCTAAATAAAATGAACAATTATTAACAGATCTGAAGTCAGAAGCAGACAGCAAAGCAGTTAACAGCAGGCGTCTTCAACCCCACTTTCAGCAAGGATATCATACAGAGAGAAAATCAATTAGAAAATAATGGACTTGAACTACACTTTATACCAAATGGGTCTAACAGATATATACTGAATATTCTACCCAACAGCAGCAAAATATACATTCCTCTCGTGCACATGGAACATTCTCTAGGATAGATCATATAAAGGTCACAAAACAAGTCTTAATAAATTTAAAAGATGAAATTTTATCAAGTATCTTTTCCAAGCACAATGATATGAAGCTAGAAATCAATAACAGAAGGAAAGCTACAATATTCACAACTACATAGGAGTTAAATAACATACTTCTGAACAATCAATGAATCAAAAAAGAAATCAAAAGGGTTTGTCTTGAGACAAATGAAAATGGAAACATAGCATACCAAAACTTATGGGATGTAGCAAAAGCAGTTCTAAAGAGGGAAGTTTACATTAATGCCTAGTAAATGTGTACAAAGAAATAAACCTAACCTTAAACTTTAACGAACTAGGAAAAGAGGAACTAAGTCCAAGTTTGCAAAAGGAATGAAATAATAAAAATTAGAGCAGAAAGTAAATACAATAGACACTAGAAAGACAACAGAAAAGATCAATGAAGAATTGGTTTTTTTAAAAATAAAACTGACAATCCTTCAGCCAGACTAAGAAAAAAGTGAGGTGATTCAAGTATGTGATAAACAAAATAGGAGACATTACAAATGATACCACAGAAACACAAAGGTTCTTAAGAGAATTCTCTGAACATTTATGTCGACAAATGAGATGACTTAGAAGAAATGGATATATTCAAAGAAATATACAACTTACCAAGACAGAATCATGAAGTAATAGAAAATATGAGTGTCAATAACAAGCAAGGAGACTGAATCAGTAATCAAAAATTTCTTAAAAGGAAAAGCCTAGAAACAGATGGCCTCACACGTGAATTCTACCAATGATTTAAACAATTAATACTAATCTTTCTCAAACCATCTCAAAAATCGAAGAAGAGGGAGCACTTCCAAGCTTACTTTACAAGGCCATCATTACTATGACACAAAACCAGGCAAGGACACTATAAGAAAAAAATTACAGGTCAATATCTATAATGAAGACAGATTCACAAAATCCTCAACTAAATACTCATAAACCAAATTCAAGAGCATATTAAAAAGATTATACAACATGATCATGATGGATTTACCCCTGGGATGCAAAGAAAAATCAACATATACAAATCGAACAGTGTGATCCCCACATTAACAGAATGAAGGATAAAATGTATATGATCTTTTCAATAGTGCAGAAAAAGTATATGACAAAATTCAAAACCACTTCATGACAAAAACTCTCAATAAATTAGGCATAGAATCAATGTTTCTCAATGTCATAAAGGCTATGAATCATAAGCCCATAGCTAACATTACACTCAACAGCAAAAAGTTAAAAGCCTTTCCTGTAAGGTCGTAAACAAGCCAAGTACTCACCATTTTTATTCAAGACAGTGCTGGAAATCCTAGAAATAAAAGGCATTCAAACTGGAAAGGAAGAAGTAAAATTATCTCTTATAAATAGAAAACCCCAAAGATACCACCAAAAAACTGTAAGAACTAATCAATGAATTCAGTAAAGTTGCAGGATATGGAATCAATATATAAAGATTGGTTGCGTTTTTATACACTAACAAACTATCAGAAAGAAAAATTTTTTAAAATACCATTTATAATTGCATCAAAAATACACAGAAATAAATTTACCCCAGGAGATGAAAGACCCATACACTGAAAACTAAGAGACACTGATGAAATAAATTGAAGACACAGATAAATGGAAAGATAGCCTATGTTCCTAGATTGGAAGAACTGATACTGTTACAATGTCCATACTATCCAAAGTGATCTACAAGTTCAATGTGGTCCCTATCAAAATTCCAATGGTATTTTTTACAGAAATAGAAAAAAAAAGTCCTAAAATTCATATGGAACCTCAAAAGACCCCAAAAGCCAAAGCAATCTTGAGAAAGATGAATAAAGTTGGGAGCATCACACTTCCTGATTTTAACCTACATTACAAAGTTATAATAATCAAGAGAGTTTCATACTGGCCTAAAAAGGCACACAGACCAGTAGAACAGAACAGACAGCCCCCAAATAAACCTGTGCAGATACGGTCCACTAATCCTGACAAGGGTGCCAAGAAAACACAATGAGTAAATGATGGGCTCTTCAAAAAATGGGTGTTGGAAAAACTGGATATCTACATGCAAAATAATGAAATTGACAGCTATCTTATACCTATAAAAATCACCTCAAAAAAGGGGCACCTGGGTGACTGTCACTTAAGCACCCAACTCCTGACTTCAGCTCAGGTCATGATCTCATGTTTTGTGGGTTCAAGCCCCACATTGGGCTCTGCACTGATAGTGTGGAGCCTGCTTGGGATTCTCTCTCTCTCCTCTCTCTCTCTGCCCTTCCCTTACTTGTGCACACTCTCTCTCTCTTAAAAAAATTAAAAAAAAATTAATTCAAAATGGATTAAAGACTTAAATGTAAGAGCTGAAACTGTAAAACTCCTAGGAAAAAGCTCCTTGATACTGGTATTAGCAATGCTTTCTTTTTGGATAAGATGCCCAAAGCCCAGGCAATGAAACAAACAAGTAGGACCACATAAAACTAAAGTACTTCTGCATAGCAAGAAAGCAATTAACAATTTGGAAATGCACCTATAGAATGGGAAACAAATATTTGTAAATCATTTAGGAAATAAAATGAAATCCTATAAGGAAAGAAATCAGTATTTTGAAGAAATATCTTCATTTCCCAGGTTCACTGCAGCTTATTCACACAATAGCCAAGATATGGAAACAACCTAAATGTCTTTCAAGGGATGACTGGAAAAAGATAATCTGATACATACACACACATATTTATATACATAGAGTAGAGTATGATTTTGTCTTAAAAGGGAGGAAATCTTGGTATTTGTCACAAATAGGATGAACACAGAGGACATTATGCTAAGTGAAAATAAACCAGACACAAAAAGATAAATACTTATGATATCACTATATATGGGATCTTGAAAAAGCTGATTTCATAGAAATAAAGAATAGAATTGCAGAGTTGCTAGGGGCTGAGGAGAGGGGGAAATGGGGGGATGTAGGTCAAAGGGTACAAACTTTCAGTTATAAGAAGAATAAGTTCTGAGGCTCTAATGTACAGCACAGGGACTAAATTATACAGTATTGTGTTCTTAAAGTTGCTGACAGTAGATCTTAAGCATTTTTATCACACACACATACACACATACACAAGGTTAACTATGTGAAGTGATGGAGGTGTTAATTATCTGTGTGTATGTATAACAAATCATCATGTTATGAATATATATAATTTGAATATATATATATAATATATATAATTTGAATATATATAATTATATTTGTCCATTTTCCTCAATAAAGTTGGGGAAAATTTTTTCTGATTGCACTTTCCTCTATTTAAGAGGAACAGGAGCACCTGGGTGGCTGAGTCAGTTGAGCGGCTGACTCTTGATTTTGCCTCAGGTCATGATCTCAAGGTCATGAGATCAAGCCCTGCATCAGGCTCCGCACTGAGTGTGGAGGTTAAGATTCTCTCTTTCTCTCCCTCTTCCCCCTCCCCTACTCACGCACATGCGCCTGCATATGTGTGCACACACACACACATTCTCAAAAATAAAAAAAAGAAAACAAAATAAAATAAAGGGGGATATGTGTTGCCTTCATGTATATTAAAAACTCATGGGGCGCCTGGGTGGCTCAGTCGGTTAAGCGGCTGACTTCGGCTCAGGTCATGATCTCGCGGTCCGTGAGTTCGAGCCCCGCGTCAGGCTCTGTGCTGACAGCTCAGAGCCTGGAGCCTGCTTCAGATTCTGTGTCTCCCTCTCTCTGACCCTCCCCCGTTCATGCTCTGTCTCTCTGTGTCTCAAAAATAAATAAACGTTAAAAAAAAATTAAAAAAAAAAAAAAACTCATTATATATGTTAGGCCCTTTAACAATGTTTCCCCCTCCCTTTATAAATGTTTCTATCTTTCCCCCATCTAACAAGGGCTAGCAGCCAGATCGAGGGCACATGCTTTCTTGGGATGCATTAATCATGGACATTCCCATAGGTCAGGCAGCTGAGCAGCTGATAAGGGACCCAAGTGAACCTGAAGCAAAAATCAAAACCAAAAACTTTGCCAGGTGTAGCTGCCCACCATTCTGCTGACTGTTGGTCTTATTACTGTTGATCTGGACGTTTTCATTGGTTTGCAAACACCTGAAGTAAACCACTGTTTCAAGCAAACATAGCAAACATTGAGACCCACATCGACCTGAGTGGATACCTACTTAAAATGGATACCCCAAGTCCCAAACCCCATACAACATCACTCTGGCCTGGAAGCTCACTGCCCAGACCTCAAGCTTGCCACTGGAGATAACTCTACACTGGACACTAGAACTTATGCCCACAGACTACCTTTGCTAAGTCACAAAGTAAACCCAGGACATTTTTACTTCTCTTCCTTCAATATCAGGGATTCTATTATGTTTCTGAGCTTGCTGCCTATTTAGTGCATTACTCTGGTATATTCCTTGCTCTCTGCCAAAACACACACCCCTACACTCCCCTGCCTAAAGTGAAATCTGATGGAGTTTACTATCTGTACACTATTCCAAAAATTAATGGTGATTATTACTTTCCCCGGGAAGAGCCTGCCTTGTCTCTGCCAACCCCTCCAGTGTCTGGGAGAGGACTACTCACTCTCCACTGCCGCCTTCTACTGCCCTCTCCAGCTTTCCACCACCTCTCCTGCCCTGTGTCTCTAATTGTAACACTCCTTTTCCTTGGTTACACACACATAACTGCTTAATCGTTAATGTATTTACTAAGTTATCATACCCTCCAATAGCGTAACTGCTGGGCCTGCCATCTTAACTCGAGAAATACATTGAGACATTATCACACTCATACTTCGTATACACTTTACAATTCCACCAAGATAGTGTTGAAGACCCCCCAGAGTTCCATATCTATGATCTTGACTAAGGCCTATAAGTGGGAACCTTATAGACTGGCCTCAAGGACTCCTTATGCTTCTCCTTTTTACTCTCACAATAAAATGCTTTCTATGTGTTTAAGGTAACTTACACCTTACTCTTTAATGTCTCCATTGTCATCACCCTGAAGTTTCCTTAATATGATGTCAGAATATTGGAGGACCAATTGTACTAATCATGCGTTTAAAAATCATGCGTTTGACATCTCCAGGGCCTCACTGGCTGGGGAGATTGACCCTCCTGGGCTGGCCAGTCAGAGACAGCAAAGGGTCCACAAGGAAGCATGCCTTTCATATGAGAACTAAACAACCCAGAGCCCATATTCTGAGCCACCTCCTTTGTCTGGCTCTTACAGTCTAGGAGAAAAGAGTCCTGGCCTTAATCACCCAGGACTCAATACCAGACAAGTAGATCCCACTCTGATAACCCAGAGCCAATCATGATCATCCAAACTAGACAATCCTAAGCTGTTTCCCCTGACCTGTCTGGTGTTTCCCACAGAAACACAATAAAGGCCCTCCCCACGCTTTGTCTTCACTCCTGCTTCTGCCTTCTAGCTCTGGTGCTTCCCCGTGTGGCCTTAAGTTCATGCCTCTCATTTCTAGTGGAACTATGAGTAACAACAACCTTGCCTTCCAATGGCACGGACCTCTCTGCATTGTCACCCAGTCACCTTTAGAAATTAAGACTTGGCCACAAGTCAGAACTAGTGTCCCCCAAATGGTCCACCTGGGGGTAGCAGCACTCTAATTTCCTCAATAGTTTATGCTACTTCAATATTCTAATAGTCAATATGCTAATATTCACCTAAAAGCAGACCTACTACTAAAAGCTACTTGACAGGATTCAGCAGATATTGGTAATTTTTTTATCAGTCAAGAAGCCAAAATTAAGGTGAAGTTAAGGTGAGGAGTTGCAAAGGCGGAAAGACCTTCTCCTAGAAGTCAGAAGTCAATGGCTCAGAATGAAGCGGTGCCAGTAGGGACAAGGTGATACTGGGAAACATTAAGGGCTCAATTTTTCCCATGTGTGGTTGATACAGCTCACCCTACTCATCCAGATCTAGCCTCCCGGGTTTTGGGTTTTGATGAAACATAGAATCATAACAGGGTCTTTTAGCAGGGGTAGAGCTACAGAGGAAGAGTTTCTTTCTTCAAGCTGCCGCTGCTATCCAGGTTGAAAATGGGAGATGGGAGCCTCTCTACCCTGTTTCATAAGGGTATTTAGAAAAAAATAAAACCCCATGCCTGTTGAACAAACAAAAATCACCCACATTTATTTTCCCTCCTAATGGCTCTTTCTTCTTCATATCTTCATTGAAGATGCCCTCTTCAATGCCCATCACCTCCCCTCCCCTCCTTCCCACCCCCCATGAACCCTCAGTTTGTTCTCAGTTTTTAAGAGTCTCTTATGCTTTGGCTCCCTCCCACTCTAACCTCTTTTTTTTTTCCTTCCCCTCCCCCATGGGTTTCTGTTAAGTTTCTCAGGATCCACATAAGAGTGAAAACATACGGTATCTGTCTTTCTCTGTATGGCTTATTTCACTTAGCACCACACTCTCCAGTTCCATCCACGTTAAAAGCATCTAAATTTTACAGAGTGGTATCTACTGAAGTAATTTAAGTAGTGGGAGAAAACACAAAAGGAGAAAAGAAGAAACAGATGAGTACTTTTAAAAAGCAACTTAAAAAGCATAATGACTTCTATGATAGTCATCTAGCTGTAGTGATACAGTCACTAGCTGATACAGCTAGGTCAGGCAATGGAGTATTTTGATTGTACCAACTGCCAATTTTCAAATAATTTTATGACAAAATGATAATATCATAGTTCATGGTAACTCTACCATCTATTTTGTTCCTTGATGATTTAAAAGTCCTGTGGTAAGGCTTAATGTATGTTAATAGTTGAAATACAACTTACTAAACAGTCTTGGTGCTTTTTGGTTTGGGAGGTCAAGGAGGGTGATGCTTAAGAGAAAGACTTTGTTGTGGTTGTAAAAATGGGATAACACTCCAAAATTTGGCACATGAATCAGCTAATACTTATTGTGGTTCCATGGATAGACCTTAAAATTTAAAATTTTTTTAATTTGGAACTTTAAAAAGTATTCTTTCAATTCTGAAGATGAGGACACATAGGGAATGTGGTACCCTAAAAATCTAAGCTTTCAGAATACTGCCTGTCAGGATATCAGTTGTATTTCAGAGACATAGGGATGCAGGGATGGAATTATGAGTCAAGCCACTTAGGAGAGTGAAATGGAAAAATACCTAACAAAGTGTATAGAATGTACTTCAATTACTATATTTAAAGAAGAAAAATTACTCCCCCACACTGTTATTATTACTCTAAGTAGATTCTGCTTTTATTCTGATGCAGAACTAACTAGATCATTAGTGTTGGAACATTTTCAGTAAAATTAAACTTGAATGTTCTGACTCTGAATAAGAGCTTATTTTCTGAGAAATATTAGAAATGACATCTCCATGACAGCAAAGAGGGCAGGGGCAAAGCTATTCTGCGTTAGCTAAATTTGTAACAAACCAGAATTTAGGTGTCCTTCTTTAAGTTTTTGAAAGGAAGCTTCCTTCATAATATGACTTGAAATATTCTTTCCTTGGGGCGCCTGGGTGGCTCAGTCGGTTAAGCATCCGACTTCAGCCAGGTCACGATCTCGCGGTCCGTGAGTTCGAGCCCCGCGTCGGGCTCTGGGCTGATGGCTCGGAGCCTGGAGCCTGTTTCCGATTCTGTGTCTCCCTCTCTCTCTGCCCCTCCCCCGTTCATGCTCTGTCTCTCTCTGTCTCAAAAATAAATAAATGTCAAAAAAAAAATTAAAAAAAAAAAAAAAAAAGAAATATTCTTTCCTTGATCCGACTTCCTGTCATTTAAGTGCTCAGGAAATACCCATCTACTCCTGCTCTGCTCTGGGCAGAGAGGTGAGATACTGGACACAGCATGAAGCAGTCGCAGTCCATTCCCTTGGGTGTCAAAAGACAAAAACAACCAAAACTTTGGCTGTTCTATCTACATCATTACTTGTTTGAACAGTCTTTTACATAAGAGCACTAGGAACAAGGTGACAATTCAGAAAGAGGCAGACAGAATCAGGAAGCGATAATTAATGATTCCGATCAGAGATCTGTGCCAGTTATGACATTTCAGGCGTAAGGGTGAGAAAGCCACAGCATGTGATGGGGACAGGAAAAGCCCTGGCACTCCGAGCACAGAGACTTAAATTCAGGAAGGCTCCTGCAGAAACTAGGATCACACTGTGGCTATTTTACACACTCCCAAATGGAAACAGCAATGATATGATTTTAACGTAGGAAAGATTCTCCAAAAAAAAAGAAAATGGTCAATGCATACCCATTTTTAGGAGCCATTTCTAAGAAAGGTCCTCTGGCATACTAGATACAGTTTTGCTTTCTTTTAGATGATCAGATTAGGATACAATACCTAAGAATGCTGAATACTATCATTAACACATGAATCAATAAAATATTTTAGAAATCACATGGCCAAATTGCCTTTAAACCATATTCAAGATGAGATATGAGATTTGCAATAAGTGAGGTACCAGAAACATCTGATTGGAAATACTTTCACATTTTCTCTTTATGACTAAGTTATACAAGAAGAGGATTTTCTCACTCGCATAATGAAACCGAGCAGTAGCTATTGAAAACCCATACAATTAAAAAAAATACAATTATAAAGTTTCTAATAAAATGTTTGATGGATTGACAAACAACCAACTTCTGACATTATGAAATATTCTGTTAAAACTCAAAGAGACTCTTAAAAACTGAGAACAAACTGAGGGTTGATGGGGGGTGGGAGGGAGAGGAGGGTGGGTGATGGGTATTGAGGAAGGCACCTTTTGGGATGAGCACTGGGTGTTGTATGGAAACCAATTTGACAATAAATTTCATTTATTGAAAAAAAAATAAATTACCTGGAAAAAAAACAAAAAACAAACAAACAAAAAACCTCAAATATGATACACCTTGAATGAAAAAAGCAAAACTTAAAGCTGTGATTTATTCTCCGGTCTGGTTCTCATCATCTTTTAGTTAAGAGCATCCATGGCACTGCCCAAGAAGCCAACTCAGTGCACCAGCTGGTTAGGCCAGTGCTAATGATCCAGTATCTTAGTTCACACGGTTATTCCAATTAATACTACCAATATGCATTAGAGGTCGAAGTTGTAATGTATTGTTCTGTAATAGGTAACACTGGGTCTGATCACTTTTAAAACTTCTTTTCAAAAGACACAGAGACAATTTTTAGGTTGAGGATGGAAAACAATTTTTAGATTGCTGAATATTTACACCCCATATGCACCCCCCCTCTTCTTGCACACTGTCCTGATATATTTTCCTGGAAGAGATAGAGTCCCATTCCAGAGCAGACGTTAATGTCCTCATATATGAGTGGATGGATGGTGAACTCAGATTTACTGATGGGCGTAATTTCCAATGCAAATACTTGTAGGAAGAGGACTGTTTCCTAAATGTTTAGTGTTCACCAAATTAATGAGACAGGCTTATGCTTTCAAGGGGGTTTTTGTACTAGTTTGGTTGCATGTTTGACATTCCAATACACATACAGTTTTAGTGAACTTTTGCTCACTCTTTATTGAGTGCATATAAATATATATCCTCAAATCAACTATACTGTTGTCAGATTTTTCTATATCCAAGGTACACCTTCGTGTATTCTGATGTTCATCTGATTACAACATGCAATGTACGATATCTGAACTACCACGGGACACACAACATAGTTCTATCTGGTAGCTACTACTTCTTGGGTGAGGACTAATTTTGGCTCCTGTACTGGACAACAGTTCAATCCCTCAATTTCACACACAACTTCACAGCGACACACAAAGCCGAAGCGCATTTTCAGTTAGCCTGTGCTCTGAGAAATCTGCTTCCAGATAAAAATGTGGTTTCCCTCTTACTTTCTAGCCACCAAAGCATGCTGTTCCCATCTGGTGTAGTGAGATACTTTACCAGGGAGGGAGTCCTTCTTTCTCGCAAAACCTAAACCACTTGCCAACCATCTGTGGTGTTCCCTGCTGTCAGTGAACTGCACATTAAAGCATCTGCTTCAAGGAGATTTTCTTAGGTTGGTTTCCAACTGTGGGCTCCATGCAAACTTCAGGCTAACCTCGTACCGTCAGGTTCCGCCAGGCACCAACTTTTAACATTTGAGCAGGAGTCAATGTTTGCTAAGTGTTCCGTTTTGTAACCCTCAACAAGCATTTTACAAAGCACGATGAATGGGATGCTACTTGTCCACGTCTAGCGCTCCTCATAAAAGTACAAGGGCTTCCAGAAACCTTGACAGAGAGAGAAAAAATCAATTATTTCTCTCCCTGCTATTAACCAGCTCCTGCCGACTATTCATCTTACGCGTAATGATGACTAATATCCGCCGAATGGCGAGCAGACGTTCTTTCAGTGAGATCATGCCAAGAATAGCCAGCTGAGCCTTGCGCTCCAGAGGCAGCACTGCCAGGATCCACCAGGACCACGCAGGACCACTAGGGTTACTCTGCAAGGGACATGAAAGGGAAAGAAAATCAGCACCTAAAATGCAAGTCTCTTCTCTTTGTTTCACCAACAAGGCGGGGGCAAGGATTAAATGCCACCTTCTATTTTAGAGCTACTTTCCATCCATTCAACCCTTGAGATACAAAGTTTACTTTTCTGTTACAAATTTAAATGTGGGAGAATTCACAAAACGTAAAGCCTGCAAAGAGAAGCATCTTTTATAGGGAAATTCCATGAATTAATTGCTTCTGTTCTCTCAAAGCTCTTGTTATGCGTATATACCAGTCAGAAGAGGGGACCATAAATCTCACCTCTACTTTCCAATGTTCTGTGTTATTATTTTTTAAGTTTTAAATATACTATAGAAAGCTCAATATTAGGAAGGCTAAAAGTAGGTGTACAAGTCTGAGTATTATAAATCTTTTAACAATATCTGTGTGATAAATATGCACATGTATACAAAACATCTATATATGAATTATTGTTAATTATATATAGATTGGAGTCATCATGAATTAAATATATAAGAATTATTCTACTACCTGATAGCTTATATTTCACATAACCCAACACACACTTCTGGACTGAGATCTAAGCAAAAGCTAGTCATAAAGTTGTTCTCAGTATTCCTTGCATTAAGAACCAAGATATCTAGGCCGCCTGGCTTCCCATCTTGGATTCTCCTCCAATCCTACCCCTAAAGGAATACAGAATCCAACTGGGAACTAGAGAGGGTGGACTCTGAAGTCACTTTAGCTTAGGATGTGGAAGCTTCTATTGGAAGATTAGGAGTAACACTGAGGCAGTTTTTGGCTTAAAGGATGGTCTTGAGTTTGGAAAAGACATAACTCAGGTGGGGGTAAAAGACAGAAGTCGGCCAGAGATAGAAAAAGAGTGTAACAGTGGATGGGAAAAATACAGAGTACATTTCATCTTTCCCCAAACATGCTGAGAGCTGGTCCCAAATGCTGCTTTCTCCACAAGACAGGTGAGTTTGTACAGAAGGAACTTTATACTCTGTCATAGGCCTAAGCCATCCCTGCCTGGCTGTCACCCGGAGGAGGAAGAAAGGATTCAGTGTACACTTAGAAGCGCTTCACAGCCCAAAGCCACGCCCTGCTTGCAGAGCCAAGTTCACTGAAAGCACGCTGGCGGAACACAGAGAAAGCCTGACTGGATATAGAGGGCAAGGAAGACTCCTAAGGAGTTAGATTTTCTCTGCATTTATTCAACATCTGTTGATTAGGCACAAGGCAACAGTATGTGCAAAATATGGACTGTTCATGCCAATACACACAAATTATTACTCTCTAAGTCATAAGATTGAAACAGCTGATTTAAACAGTGGGTGAGAGAAGTAAAAGTACCAAAGCCAACAGCCAGTCAGAAAAAACTGATTTTTGATAGAAAATAAATGACCTTCACACATTGTTAATCAAAAAGCATTGGTTGTTATGCTCCAAAAGGCACATGCTACTACATTAGGTGATTCTTTGGGCTGTTGACAAATGAACCCGTTCATAAGTGATCACAATGGAGTACACAGCACAGCATGGGCAAATTTTCCTTCAGAATAATGTGTCTTAACATACAGCAGGAAATAATAGCATTCTAAAAGAAATAAGGAGAATATACCTGAGGCTCAGACTCCCTGTCTGGCATCAACCCAAAATGGCTTAAGATTTGTTCTTTCATGTGATCCTGAAGTGAAGTAAACCAGGAAACTGACTGCTGATATACTGAATCATGAAGACTGGTAAGTTCTTCATACTCTGTTCCTTCCACCTGATCAAGGAAAGAGGGATGACCATTTTAGCAATTCATTATTAGCACACGAAATATAGTGATCATCTGGCGTATTTGGTAAGTGGAGCTGGGACATTTAGTATTCAGATAATTCATCAGTGTTTTATAAACATGATATATGCTCAAGATAGAAATTTGTATTTTTTTATACAGTGAAGATCTACCTATCCTGTCTATCCATAACATCCTGATTTTTCTCTTAACAACATGAACATATATGCCATATTACTATGAATCATTTTCAATGGCTACATGTAGAGATACACTATAACTTACTCCACCATTAAGATAAAATAGACTTTAATATTACACAGTAATATAAATATTTATGCAAAAGTGGTTTGTTTTTTGTCAGTGGTGGTGATAGAAGGGGCTGTCATTCCCTCAGGATAGTTTCCTAGAAGCAGAATTGCCAAGTCAAAGAGTGAGACATTTAAAAAATTATATTCCATATCACCAAACTATATTCCAGAAAACATGACAGCTACCCTGTATCACTGTATTAGCCTTAAGCAGCAGTAAGCGCTGATACCTTAGATTTATCATGCATTACTGCTGGGTGCCTATCTCACAGCCAAGTCACTATTTTAAGTATATCCCACCCCTATTGAGGAACACCTGAGTGGGAAAAGCTTGGGCTGGGGACCGAGGGACCCAGGTTTGTTCTGGCTTCACTGCTGATTCTCATGAGCCAGTCACACAGCCTCCAGAAGGTAGAGTTTTCTCATCTACAAAATGGGAATAAACCATTCAGGTCCTTTCTGGTTATAAAATTCAAGGGTCTCTGAAAACTAGGGTAAACTGAGGAATTAGATTATAACGTATGCAACCATTCTCAATTTGATTTATACAAATCAAATATTCCTATGTAGTAGAGGGTTTTCTTTAAAAAAAAACACCAAAATTATTTTATTTGTAGTTAGGTAAGCTCTTGTTTTGAAATAAATACAAACACCACTAAAAACTGCCATCCACAACCGTCAGTAAACTCTTCCATCAGATTTGTTACCCAGGCAGCAGAGAACAATCACATTCAGTCCCATCCTTTAAACCCACTCCCTGCTCCTGAGATGCTGGGGTTGACTTGCTGCCCTTGGCTCCTCTGAGCTGTGTAGCCCTGTGCCTAGGATGACCAGAAACAGCAGCTGGAAAGGGGGCAGTGCTGGCAGTGTGGGTGTGGATCTACTGATGGGCGTCACAAATGTACAGCACTGTCCCCAAAGCGACTTCCAGTGTGATGTCAGACAGCTAAAGACTCTCACTCGCCACGGTGAGAACCATGGTGTGGTTCTAAATGTGAAGGACAGAATTCAAAAGAGGATACAGTAATTCCAAGGATTTCCTCCTTCTAAACAGTTGTAATGTTTTTGTTGCAGGATAATTTACATACAGAAAATGCACAGATCTCACTGGCTGGCTCAGAGTTTTGCCAGCCACACACACCAGTGGAATCACCATCCTAAACAGGACAGAGAACATTTCCATGGCCCACAATGGCCTTACACCCTCCTCTGGCCAGTTACAAACCCTCACCCCAGCCTGTCTCTGCCTTCCAAAACCAGAGACAGGTGATGCCTGGTCTTGGAAGCATATAAATGGAGCCACACAGCGCATGTGGTTGTGCATCTGGCTTCCCTGGCTTAGCAGGATGTTGAGAGATGTGTTCATTGAGAGATCTAGGAGATTCTTTCACATAGTTTTGTGTATCATTAGCTCCTTCCTTTTTATTGCCAAGTAGTATTCCATTGTATAAATGTACTACAATTTGTTTATCCATTCCCCTGTTGATGAGTATCTGCACTATTTCTTGTTTGTGGCCATTAATGAGTAAGACTTCTAGAGACATCTTTGTACACATCTTTTGAGAATCCCTTCAAAACATTTTGTTAATTTGTCAAAACATGGGTTCTCTTATTTCTATTAGGCATATAAATAATTCTTAAGGGGTAAGAGAGCCAAACCTTTTATATTTAGCTTTAGAAGGTATTTTTAAATGCTACTTTTTATATCTCATTCTGAACTAATACCAGTATCTAGAACAGGGATGGACTACTACGCACAAATTAAATCCTGTTCACTACATATGTAAGCAGCATTTTATTGGAAACCAGTCATGCCAACTCATTTACATATTGTCTATGGCTGCTTCTGGGCTATAAGAGCATAGCTGAGGAGTTGCAACCAAGACTGCATGGCCTGGACAAGTCTACAGTATTGACTCGATGGCCCTCTAAACACACGCCAGGAAAATAAACCTCACCTTTTCATCTTCGAGATATTCAATGTCGGCTGTGTTATAGCCATCTCTGTGACGATGGCTTAGAACTCTGAACCGACTAATTCCAATGGCATCCACAACTGAACTCCCATCAGGAAATGTTCTGACATCCTTAATCTCCAGCATGCAGCCGTACTCTGAAATTCTGACAGGACAGGCGGGAGAAAAAAACGTGATTTTAAAAACGCAGGAGGTCCAAACAAAACAAATGGTGTCTCTGCATGGGACCAGCAAGCTTGTTTTCTCTAAGAGATACCTGCAGATGATTCCTTCTGTTAAATGCAAAACACACTGGTGTGCAAGGCCACTGAGGGAGAGCTGGAGGGGAAAGGGCCCTTGTGCCTCAGTAATTCAAACAAGCTAGTGCTTTGGAAGGACCTAAGAGGTGGAGAGAGACAGGATCCTCAGTCCCCTTGGCCAGGGCACCAGCAGGGGTTACAGAGAGCACAAAGTATGCCTGGGCCCCCATGCTACTCACAGATTCTGCTCCCTCCTCTCTCATTTCCACTGATGCTGGCCAACACTATCGTCCCCAACAAACGGCTATGGGAAGTCATCTACAGTCACTGCCTTCCATCTCCTACTTCCCCATCAGGCTTCTGTTCCACTGAAACAACCCCAGTGGAAGTCACAAATGACTCTGGCATGACACCATCTGCTACTTATATCCTCTACTGATCTGTCACTGACCTAACACCCACTGCTGCTCTCAGTTGCCCTCCCCGACCAGTGCACCCCTTCACAGCTTGGCTCCTCCACATGTCCCTTAAACACCAGGGCCACCCACAATGGCATCTTCGCTCCAAAGCTCTCCTGTGTGACCTTACCCACTCTCACCCTTTTGAACTATCATCTGTATCCTGAGGATACTGATTGTGCCTACTATGTGTCATGCACTATTAGGAGCAGTTTATAATATGCGCTCATTCAAGCACAAAAACAGAAAGGCTTAGAAAAGGCTTAGAAAAATCAAACAACTTCTATAAGGCCACAGTAAGATTCAGACCCGAGATCTGAACCCAAGGCTACCCAATTCTAAAGTGAATGAACAACTTCACTACATGCCTTCAAACTAACAATGAGTGATGGTTCCCAAGTCACATGACTGTAAGGCTGGACACCTCTACTTGAATCTCTAATAAAACAATCTCTTCTTGCTTATCTAATAGGGCTATCTTATCCATAGCTGTGGCATGGACAGAGGTGCCCTGAAGATCCCTTTCAAGAGACGACTTGCTGCCCCAACTATCAGCAGCAGACAAATGTCTTCCAATACCAGCTCTTCCAAAGCTTGTCTCAGCTGCAGAACCTCTCTCCAATGAGCCATCCTGTCTTGTATGTGGACAAGAATTTGTGAATGGATGCAAACTCCCCTTGCACCTGAAACTCCCAGGGTTTTCTGGACTCTTTTGCTTGTCCACACGAGGCCATTAGAACTTGGTCCCAAAAATCTAGCTGAATTCCTCCTACACACCTGCAGGTCTCCTTCTCTTAGGCTCTGCCACAGATGAGCCACACTTTTGTTTACTCTCTCCCTGGATAGACTTACCTTTCCTCACTTCCCCTGAGCAACTTGTGCTCACCAGAGCAAGGTTCAAGAGACTTATGTCCTATACTTTATATGGAGTAATTCACTTCTTAGTGTTCTATATCCTCAGTGGAAGCAGAACTTCTGGATGTTTTATCACTTTGCTTTTGCTGATTTTGATGAATCAAATTTTAACATATTCAAATTTATTCATCTCTTCCTTTATGTTACGTGCTCTTAGCATCTTGTGTAAAAGAAGGTCTTTTCCTAATTATAGTCTCCCAACATTTTCTCTTAAAAATTTTATATGTTATTTTTCACATTGAGAATGTAAATAACATGTGTTTACTTTGTGTGTACAGTGCAAGACAGAGAAGAGATTATTGTCCACATTTGGACTGCCCACTAATTTTCTGAGCACCTTTTAAAAATGAGCGGCTTGCTTTTTCTCACATAATTATATCTAAATATGGGTCCAAATATGAATGATCTGTTTCTTATCTCCATATACTGTAATGGTCTACTCACTAGGATTTACAAGATGGGAGGGTTCTCCCATCTTGCGCAGCTGATTTCCTCAAAACTATCATGGTCTTGGTCTTTTGATTTTCCATAATAATTCTAAAGTCAGCTTGAACAAGTCCATGAAAAAGTCCTCTTGGAATGTTGACTGAAACTACTTTAGATTTAGAGACTAATTTGAGTAAAACTGACATTTCTACTATGACATTGAATCTATGCATCCATCCATGGATATGGTACTTCTGTTTATTTAGGCCTTCTTGAATATTTTTCAATAAAGATGTAGAATTTTTTCCATAAAGGTGCTACACATATCTTTAAAAAGATCTGTTCCTAGGTATATATTATGGAAGCTAGTGGATGGTCCTATGTATCCACTCTCCTTTTCTTCCTGGGCACATGGATGGGCTACATTTCCCAGCCTCCTTTGCAGTAGGTATGAACAATAGTGATGAGTACCCCTTTTCTTCAAATCCTTTCAGAGCACCTGTGCCTCTTCTACCAGCTAGAACTTCCATGTAGAGACCTCATCATGACCATGCAGTAATGACAAAGTCCTAGGGGATAAGGAAGCCAAAAGATGGGATTCCTTCCCATCTGTTGGGAGTCTCCTTCCCAGAGTCCTCAGAGCAGCCCATGGAAAGGAGCTGCCTGTTGATTTGGAACACCTTCCTTACACAAATGATGTAAAATGAGGAGAGGTCAAAACTAAGAGCTGTGGGTTTTTATAAGACTGAAATTTGTCTGGCTGTATAGGTGGAGGTTTCACGGAAGATGTATGTACATATGCATGTATGTATGCATATATGTACGTATGTATGTATCTATCTATCTCCTAACTACCTGCCTATAAGTAGCCTTCATGCCCATGTAGAGCTCAATGCAGGGCTTGAACTCACAACCCTGAGGTCAAGACCTAAGCTGAGATCAAGAGTTGGACACTCAACCGACTAAACAACCCAGGTGCTCCTACATAGCAAATTTCTGGATCTTAAAAAGTTAGACTGGATTTGTTTGTATGATGATGAACTACAAAAGACTTATACGCAGAAGCATGGAAGTATGGATATGAAGTATATTTACAGAAAAGCAAATAATATGGTAATGGACTAGCAAATATTATGTCTGAAAGAAAGAAGTAGGAGATGAGGCTAGAAGGAAAGCTGGGATCACATCATGGATGGCCTTGGATTTATACTTTGTTATGTAATGGAAGCCACCAGAATTTTTCAACATCACCTTAAATTGTTCTTCAAGAAAAATAACAGGTTATGCATTTATTCAGGACCCTCTGAACGTTGGCAATTCTTACCCTGCGTGTTCAGCAGATAAACACATGCCAAACCGTTTGGTGCCCGTTTCCATGCATCTTCTTATCATAAGCCGATAGCGGGGCTCAAACACATGCAGTGGACATGGGACGGTGGGGAAGGCCATGGCACACACAAAGATGGGGACATCTCTGGTCAGACTGTGGGGTGAGGAAAAATGTTAACTTAGAAGTGGGAGCTCTCAGAAACAGAAGGGAGTATTAGTCACTGTAAAATAGCAAAAGCTAGCTAACCTCAATTCTCTCATTTATAAAATAAAACCCTGAAGCCTGCTTCTGTCTTTATTCTATTTGTAAAAATTTTCTTAATGTTTATTTATTTTTGAGAGAGAGGGAAGGAGAGAGAGAGAAGGAGGGAGGGGGAGAAAGAGAGAGAGAACGAGAACATGAGTGGGAGAGGGGCAGAGAGAGAGGGAGACACAGAATCTGCAGCAAGCTCCAGCCTCTGAGCTGTCAGCACGGAATCCAAAGTGGGGCTCAAACACACGAACCATGAGATCATGACCTGAACTGAAGCCGGATGCTTAACTGACTGAGCCACCCAGGCACTCCCTTCCTCAATCTTTAGTGGGAAAAGAAAGCCCACCACATGAGAAAGTTTTCAACTCACCAGGCTTCCTGCCAAGCCTTTCTTACTTAATTTGATGAGCTAGAACATACTGAATTGTATTAGTTTTCTTAGAAAAGTTATAGCTTATGACTCCTATAAAAAAATTCTGATGACCTTGAGGGCACCATCATAAGTGAAATAAGTGTCCAACTCTTGATTTCAGCTCAGTCACGATCTCATCGTTTGTGAGATCAAGCCCCATGTCAGGCTCTACGCTGACAGCAAAGAGCCTGCTTGGGGTTCTCTCTCTTCCTCTTTCTCTCTTTCAAAAAAAATAAGTAAACATTTTAAACAGAAAAACAGAAATCAGAGAAAAATGAATACCACAAGACCTCACATACATGTGGAATCTTAAAAACAAACAAACAAACAAACAACACCAAGTTCATAGATACAGACAAAAGATTGGTGGTTGCCAGAGGCTGGAATCGGGGTGGGGGGGGGGTGGGGGAGGCGGGCAATGGGTGAAAGGGTCAAAGATACAAGTTTCCATTTGCATAATAAGTCCTGGGGATGTAATGCCAAGCATTGTGACTACAGTTAGTAATACTGCATTGTATATTTGAAAGTTGCTAAGAAAATTGATCTTAAAAGAGCTCACCACAAGAAAAAAAAATTATGTATAGCGATAGACATTAACCCTTACTGTGGTGATCATTTTGCAATATACATAAATATCAAAGCATTATGTTACATACCTGAAATTAATGTAATGTTATGTGCCAATTACACCTCAATAAAAACAAATAAGAAAAAGAGAAAAAAGTTCTGATGAAAGCATAAACTACATAGTAGTCAAAAGTAGTGAGTTCTAAATAAAAAATAGCAGAATTTTAAGACCTCAATAGTTAAAAGTTGCTACAACACAGAACTCTGCTCACTTTAAAAGATAAAAACAACTGTCAAGCCTATTTTGAGTGGTAATCCTGCTCTCCCTTCTGTTTCTATATACTATACCTTTCAATTCTGAAAAATTCAGTACCACTTATTCAGATACAAAAAGCAACTACATACTTTTTATGAAGCCACACCTTTGAAGTAGTTCTTATAATCCCAATTAAATTTCTATAAGTCTCTGTAATTTTTTTCTATTTGTGGGATTTCTAATTTCTCTGCCGAGGAGGAAAAAAAAAACACCTGAGATAAAGCTATTAAGTTAACAAGGATTTCCTTCTTTAATCTGAACTCAAGACCAAGTATATACAACATGAGGACTTACTTTGACAATTCTGTCATTTCTTCATCATAAATTCTCTTTCTATCAGAGAGTTCATCTGACAAATATCGAAATATTAATTCTTCGGCCAGACTAGTTATATTAAAATTTCTGCTTGCCAACAACTGTAACAAAAGGCAATATTAATATCAGATGGCAATTAATTCCAAAGGACAAAGCACTCTTTTCCCAGTAGGAAAGGTCGACAACAAGGTAGAGGGGTGCAGTCTTTGGGAAGACAAAAGGATGGGGATAGACAGCTTGGAGGTCAGCCAGTCTGGGATATGGAGAGGGGCAGGGCAGTTCCTCCCCTCTGAGAAAAGGGCAGGAGAAGGTGTTCACCCAGAGGAAGGATTAGTGAGTTGGCTTCTGTATTCTCAATCACATATCATAATGTCAGGGAGGGGAGAGGAAGTGAGTAGATATGTTGTCAAAGAAGAGAAACAGGAAATACTCATCCGGGAAAGTAGAAAATTGAAGCTACTAGAGAAGCATAGTAAGGATGAGTACTAATGTTTTCAGTCTAAGATTTAAGATTGTGAATTTAAACTGAAACCAATCTTACCAATTTTGTGGCTTTTCTCTAGCTCTGCTTTGTTATTTATATGGACATGTGCAAGAAGCGGAGTTGACTTTATTTGGATTGGGCAAGGAACTGGCAGACCAAGGGATTACAGCTGGATAGGAAGGAAAATAGGTGGAAACTGAATTAAAATGTGCTAGGATCAGTGGGTGAAAGAGTTATACGTAGCTGAAGATCTATCATTCTGTGTCTGTGCGTGCACTGCTTTTATCTTAGACATATGAATTTGCAAATAACAGTTATTTTTCAATAACATTTGAATACATATCAGGTACCAGCTGAAGATGCTTCATATAAATTAAGTTAGGCCTTAAAACAGCACTGTCCCACAGGCACCATCTACAATGCACTAATACAGAAGATGGGTCTCAGAAAGGTTAAGGGGCTAGTGTAGAGTGACAGTGGCACAGCTAGGATCCCAGGGCCGGTAGGTTTCAATGTCCTATTGTTTCTTTGTTAACTTGCTGCATTTCTGGGCTGCAAGCTACATGAAACAAAGTATATGAAGCAAGCTACATGTGTTGCTATAACCCACTAAGAACTAGAAGTTCAACTTTGGGAAACAACAACTGTGTTTGAGACCCTCAGTAACGGAGTAACTAGCAGAAACAAGTTTCACTTAATTCACAACTAGTATTATTAATGACATCAGTATTTCATACTGTTCTTTTAGGGTATCATTTTATTGAAGAGTAATACAATAAAATTTGCTTCACTTGGCTTTATGTCAACCAAGACTTCGGCACATACACAGATAATTGACAATTCGTGTTTATAATAACGCATGTGAAAAAAGTCTAACCTCATGAAAGTATTTCTGCATTGAAGAAAGATCAAATTATTATTATTTTAGTTTGTTTTATTATATTCTAATTTCTGGAACACCGGCAATCTACACAGAACTTGCACTTAGCCATTCACTCATTCACTCATTTAATCATTGATTCAACATGGACTTGCTGAACCTTTAGTACATGTTCTCGTCTCTGGAGGTAGAGTGAAAACAAGACAGAAGTCATCTCTGTCCCTAAGGAGCTTATATTATAGTGCCAACCTCAATGCACTGGTTCATCACACAGCCCCCTAACCAAATAGCACTGAACGCAGACATGAATGAAGGGTCTGTGTTACAAACAGTGGTCATAGAGACATGCATCTTACTCTCTGAGAATAAGAAAGCTGCCTCCAGGTCCACCGGTCCAGACAAGCATGGGTACAACAAGGCAGTGGGCCAGATGCTACCCACTGTTAGCAAGAAGAGAGAGCAAATACTGTGGAGTAGACCTGCACAGGAACAGCTGAAGGAAACTGCTACAAAGACTCAAAAAGCATCCACCAGCAGGACACATGGTGCATGGTACAATGAATGATATTCACGATTATTCAGGCTCTCCTTGAGTAACTTAGAAAGATTCAGGATGTATGCAATTAAAAGAAACTATGTACAGATAATGCTCTAGAAAGGTCTCAATTATAGTTTTGGCAGTAAAGTAAGTCACAATTATTTAAAAACTCATGTAAGTATGATATCTCCTGTACCATATCAAATTCAAAAATAAATTTTACTGTATATTTTTTTTAAAAAGACACTTGATTGTATTTTAAATGCATTTAGTGAGTTTGATCTCTAGAAGTAATTAAGGCAAATATTTGTAGTATCATTTTACAGGTAACTGCCCTCCCAGAAGTTAAATAACTTGCTTCGTGGAAGGTTAGTGGCACCAAGAGTACCAGAGCCCACATAGTTGACAGAGTCATGATGTAAAAAGTTGATCAGAAAGCTTTTAAAAGCTTTTAAGTGTTGTTTATTGTATTAACCACACCTATGGTATGGATTTAAACAGTTTATTTTTGAGTTAGACATAACTAAGCAGCTTCCCTTCATGGAAACTTATGTATTACTGGCTTTGATTTCAGACAAAAGATGCAACTGACAGGGCACCAAAGGGATTTCCCAGTATCAAAAATGATCAAGTCTTCGATCCTAAGAAAAACTAAGTACTATAATATGACTTCACCTTGAGATGAAGTAAAGGACCGAATCCTTGGCACATATTAAGTATGCCATTATATTACCTCAACCCTTTATGATTAACATAGGGTAAGGATTCAGCAATGTTATCTCAATTATTTATAATTAATGCATAGTAAGAGCTCCAATTATGTTACCTGTTTTCGATACTCATGCCTGAAAATTTCCCTGAAGTTTAATGGGTTCTGTATCTAAACTTCCTCTGTGTCTCTTTTGAGAAATCCAATAGGAAAAAGACCTATCTTTGATTGGAGAAATCCAACTTTCTTTAATAAATGGGTAGTCAAAACAAAGCCAACCCAAGAAATGAGCACCTGCTGAGGGGTAAGAAGAGGGGCCGAACAGTATTCTTGTTTCAGAAGAAATACTTACTTCTGAAAGTTTTTCTTTGCACAACGGACAATGCGGGGCATGGTCAAGGCAGCGCTCAAGGCATTTTAGGCAAAATGTATGTCCACATGGCGTAGTCACAGGCTCAAAGAGCAACCTGGAAAATATATCTGAGTTTTTAGCCAAAAATTGTCCAGAAGAGATTTTCAAATAATCTATTTATTTTCTAAGAACTCCTTAAGACAATTTCCCTACTGTTGTAGAAATCAATTATATCTATTTCCATTTATAGCTTCCTTATCAAATTTTTAGAAAATAAATCATTTATTGCTAAGGTATATATAATTTCTCTGATAATGAAAAGCCTATTATGTTTATGATATCAAATTCAGGAAGGATGGATATTTCAAAGAGTTGCACAGATTCTATGTCATCCTACCTCATGCAAAGGGCACACTCAAAGTCCGTTACATCTATGGAGAGCTCTGGACCTTCTCCTACATTAGAGGTCATATTCCTTTGAGGTGAGGAACCTGCCTCTGAAAAAGTTTAAAATGCTAAAATTAACACTGCTTATATGGATACCAGCATGCAATAATTGTATTTCCTCTGGCTAAAAGTGTTACATTAATGTAACAAATCATACTAGGAAGGAATAGTTCCTAACCTGATTAACAATATACAGCAATAATTTATCTGGACAGTGGACTTGAATAAAAGGTAAAGTTATAACTAAATTTTCCCTCATTTTGACTATGAAATCCTTGTGGGATTAACCGTTTAAATTGTTCTATAATCTTAAAGCTGACATATTCCTTTCATTATTAATTTTAAACTATCTGTGTAAAAATTTAAAAAAAGAAAACATTGGGGGTGCCTGGGTGGCTCAGTCAGGTAAGTGTCCGATATTGGCTCGTGTCATGATCTCACGGTTCGTGAGTTCGAGCCCCACGTCAGGCTCTATGCTAACAGCTCAGAGCCTGGAGGCTGCTTTGGATTCTGTGTCTCCCTCTCTCTCTGTTCCTCCCCCACTTGCACTCTGTCTCTGTCTCTGTCTCTCTCTCTCTCAAAAATAAATAAAGATTAAGAAAAATTTAAAAAAATAAAAAAATACATTGAATATTAGCTAACATTCTATCACTCTGGAGTCACACAACTCCATGATAAAACAGTTTACTGACCTTTCTTGGGAATTTTCCCAGGACCATTCAGGTCATGCACATCCTCCATATCATTTGGAAATTGTCTCTTTAAACTGGTGCTGGGTGCTCCTGGAAGGATACTTTCTAACACTTCTTTATCCTCCTCAAAGTGCAGACCCAGTATAAAATACAAAACCGAAGAATTTGTATTTCTGAACACATCGGATTTCTCAGGTGGATTCTGGTTAAGTAGGAAAAAAGAATCCAAAATATTAATCACAAAATAAGAGAAAATTGTATTCATGCAGTAGCCTTTCTTAGACATCTTTGGAAAAAACAGGATTGTACTCTTCATTCATGACTGGTTTCATCTATTAACTTCTAAGATGAGCTTTGCACTTCCTGTAGTAAAATACAGAATAATTCTCCTTGAGACAGATCAACTGAATATCAGTCTTCATATATTCAAATCATCCCTCTGCTTTCTTTTTTCCAAGCCAAAATAAGTTCAGGTCTCCTGATGCTTGGGGTTCCCAATGTGTGCTGTCCTAAATCTTTCTTTCTACATGTTTCTTTGCATCGTTTTCGTTACTTCCATCAATTTCCTTTAAAAGGTTCAACTCTCAGGTTGAGGAGCTAGAACCTGTCTTGAGAAGTACTTCCAACTAATATAACACCACAGTCTGAATAACTTGTAAATGTTGAAAATTAAGGAATTACATAAAGTTTAATCAAGATAATATTGACAAACACATGCACTTTGTACCTTAGAACTCCCTGCATTGTCACCTTCTTCCAGAGGCTGGGTGTTTATATCACTGGCACACTGAGCCTTCAACCTGCTGTTCAATATTCTGCTTTGGATGGAAGGTGTTAAATTTTGATGCACATTTTCTGAAGCTGGGAACAACACCTCACACATTACCTGTAAAATTTCCAAGGAGAAAAAAATATGTTTTAAAACACTTTTGAAAAATACATAGTATGCCTTAAAGATCCAAAGGAAACTACGGGGCAAAATGATCCAAGACATTGAAAAGAATAGTTACCATATTCCAATTGCCAATGTTTTAAAACTCAAGTTTCTGAAACCATAATCGATGCTTTAAGCATTTTGGCTACCAGTACCTTTCCACTTTAGTCTAACCAACTACAAAATATGAGCATCACTATTTCTGTCTGGCCCTTACACATCTGCTACAGAAAATCACCCCTAAAGTCTCATGGTTAAGAGAGAAAAGTGGGGTCTAGAGGTTGCAGGGATCCTAAATTAAATCCAAGTCGTGATCACCCACAGGACTGAGACATTTCTAGAGGACTGCTCAACTTACAAGAGAACTGGAAGAGCCACCTAGTAAAGAACTATAAAAGGAAGACAAGGTGAAGGGCCATAATTCTAGTTCAAGAGCCACAGACCAGCCTTTGGTGGTAGTGGGAAGTAACTGCCAATCACTCGATGGTCCTGCCAATCCTCATGGACTCAGCTGAAATCCAAGGGCTTAAGAGAAGTACAAAGCAGTGACTGAAACCTAATAAAGAGTCCTCCATGGTTCTTCATGTCACAGGTCAGTGCACCACACCCATAACTGCTGTATCAAGAAGAAACAGCACTCAGCATGGACATCAATGTCCTCAGCACTGGCTCTGAGGGGCTTCACTAGAGCAGCAGAAGGCTGCCTGGGAGGATGCCATGTTTCATGGGCACCACCAGGCACTGTTTTGGGACTGTGTGAGACAGAAGACATCTACCACTCACAGAATGCTACAGGGAACAACATCATATCTGAAATAGCACCAGACTGACAAGAAGCACCACAAGATCTAGATTCTGGTCCTGGGACCTTTATACATCTGCTTAATTTTGAGCTCAAGCTGAATTTCCTACGATGCTGTTGTAAAAAGCAGTTGAGATGCATTTTAACATTCTTGTGAAATGTGCAGGTGGAACAAAGCAGGCAGGGATAGTTAGAAAAGCCAATGTTAAGATTCAATGTTATTTTGACAAGTTGAAACAACGGCCAAAACCAGTAAGTGATGATTTGACAGCATTAGCGAAGACCAACAGACTGCATGATAAAAGGATAAAAAAAAATATTGCTACAAGGTTCTCACTGAAAACAAACAAAAAAGATGTAGGTGTTTTGTCTAACTATGAGCCAATGGTGTGATGGTATTAGGCTAAAAATAAACATGCCTCATGAAATGAACACAAGGGAAGGTGAAAGGTGACCCCTATAGTTGTCAGATTTGGATGCTGGGGTACACTGAATGTATCCAAAGGAGGAAACCTTACTACCCTGTAAGGATGTTCAGGCCAAAGAAAGACTTGAGACAAAGATAACAGTCCATCTCAAATATCTAAGGTGCTTTAAAATGGAGAAGGAAGAATAGATTCATTATTCCTTGCTGCCAAAAATAAAACTAGACTGGAAAGTGGAAATTACAAGGTAAATGTGTGGTAGAAGTCAGCAATAGCGTTAAAATAGGGAAACACTGACATAAAAACAAGAACTGCTGGTCACTGCACCTGCTAAGACTGTAACTATTGTACAGGTTCTTTTACAGTAAATGTGACTCAGTGACTTCTAAGAAGACTGCGCTAAAGACCTGAATAAGAGAGAAGATATTTCTGCATTGTTCTGGTGAAGCTTTGCTAAAACTTTCAAGTCAACCTATGCAGCTAGACTGGTATATTTTGCGTATTATCACAATGTCTTTTATAGGGCTCCTATACAAACTATAATGCTTGAAATTACCACTCTAAGGAAACTCACTTTGCTTCTCCAGTCTCACACATGGATCCTCCCTCACTAGCACGTGCCATTATTTCAGCAGAACAGAGCTATACGAAAGCCATCTCACTGTGCTTTATCCCTGGATGAAAGTTATCAAGTGCATGAAACTCACCATTATTCCTGTGTGTTTTTAATCATATTGTTATGAATATTCAGAATTATATTTCTTGTTTATGTGACAGGAGTCACTAGCATGGACACAAGGGCTATATAAATGAGACTTAAAGAAGAAAGTCATTTAAAGAAAATCATACCTTCTGTGCTTCTTTCTTCACAGAGTTACACTCAGGATTTAAAGCAAGGCAGTAGAGAAACTCCTTCAACACTTCCTTACTTCTTCCCAATCCAGAAAGAGCCTGAGCTTTCACATGATGCCCCTGGATTCATCAAAAAACAAGATATACATTTTAAAAAATGGTGTGATTATATTCTTGTATACAAGGAGACCTGAAAAAAACCATTAGAACTATTTAATTTTCAAATTAGCTAGAATAAACAAAAACCCATCAAAGTTGGCCTCTAGCTCTTCTACCTTGGAAACCAAGCAAACCCAAATGTCTCATAAACACAATCCACAATCAGCCAACAGGGGTCACCAGACTAGGAATTTGAGCCCAAGGCAGTTCCAAGGTACATGCTAAGAGAGAACTGGCTATCTACCAACTTTAAATACACTCAGTAATCACAGATCACAACCATGTTCCTGTCTTTATGGAGCATATAGACTTGTAAGGTAAGACAGACATGAGCAGAAATATCTATAACACAAAGCATAGCCTACAAAATACTACAACAGAAATAAACAAAGTGTAATATGGATCAGAATTTTCCACCAGCATTTTTTTTGGTAATTGCAGAATTTTCTCAAATCATTGTAAATACTGTAATTTATCAGTTCACATATTATCTTTAGTCTTTTTCTTATTTATTTTTTCTTGTTACTCTCTGGTTCTTTGTTCATATTTAAGAAAGATGTACTGTTTCCAACAGTTTTTCTCTTATGTTGAGTCAGACCCTCGTCCTCCATAGTCTTCACTGCTGAATGGAAGCTTTTTTGGGTCCTTTGTCTACATAAAAGAGATCTATTTGAGAGATTTTATTTTCGGGTGTGTGACCGGGAAGCCAGGCCTTATGCTGGGAGCCCCATGTTCCAGGATTTAGAGGGGCTTACTCGGGGGGTGGGGTGGGGGAAGGACCTGTCACATGCATTGGCAGCCACAATTTTCCCCAGGCATTTTGTGCAATTCTTTGCAGGAAGTCGGGGTGAGGCACCAGGACTTTTCTTTCTCCACAACTGATCTGCATGGCAGAGTGAACTGGCACCATCAAGCAAACCTTCTCTCTTACTCCTTTCCTAAGAGCTTAAATCGAATCCTTCCTGGAGTTTATTTTATGATGTGAACTCGGCTCCCATTGAACTATAACATCCTCTGCTCTTTCATCCATTAACCTGCATTCCAAACATTTTCTGAGCTTTCTAATCTCATAAATGTTCCTCATTCTCTTCAGCTATAGACTTATACTTGCTTATACATTCTTGCCACCACAGTTTTAGGGACATAATTTATGTATAATAAAATCCACAAATTTTTATGAATACTTTTAAAATTTAAATTTTAGTTAATATACAGTGCAATATTGGTTTCAGGAGTAAATTTAGTCGTTCATCACTTATATACAACGCTCAGTGCTCATAAGTGCCCTCATTAATACCCATCACCCATCTAGCTTATCTCCCACCCACCTACCTCCATAAACCCTCGGTTTGTTCTCTCAGAGTCTCTTGTGGTTTGTTCCCCTCTCTTCTCTTCCTCTACCTTACCACGTGTTCTGTTTGGTTTCTTAAATTCCACATGTGAGTGCAATCATATGGTATTTGTCATTCTCTGATTGATTTATTTCACTTAGCAAAATACATTCTAGCTCCATGCATGTTGTTGCAAATGGCAAGATTTCAATCTTTTTGATGGCTGAGTAATATTCCATTGTATGTATACAACTGTATGTATGGATATAATTCCATTGTGTGTGTATGTGTGTGTTTATCATGTATACCACATCTTCTTTATCCATTCATCAGTTGATGGACCTTTGGGCTCTCTTCATAGTTTGGCTATTGTTGATAATGCTGCTATAAACACTGGGGTGCATATATTCCTCTGAATCTGTATTTTTGTATCCTTTGGGTAAATACCTAATAGTGCAATTGCTGGATCGCAGGGTAGGTCTATTTTTAGTTTTTTGAGGAACCCCCCTACTGTTCTCCAGAGTGGCTGCACCAATGTGCATTCCTACCAGCAGTACAAGAGGGTTCCCCTTTCTCTGCATCCTCACCAACACCTGTTGTTTCTTGTGTTGTTAATTTTAGCCATTCTGACTAGTGTGAGGTGATACCTCATTGTGGTTTTGATTTGTATTTGCCTCATGATGAATGATGTTGAGCATCTTTTCATGTGTCTGTTAGCCATCTGGATGCCTTCTTTGGGAAAGTTCCTATTCATGTCTTCTGCCCATTTCTTAACTGGGTTATTTGTTTTTTGAGTGTTGAGTTTGATTTTGGATACTAACCCATTACCAGATGTGTCATTTGCAAATATCTTTTCCCAATCTGTAGGCTTCCTTTTAGTTTTGTTTATTGTTTCCTTCATTGTGCAGAAGTTTTTTTTATCTTAATGAGGTCCCAATAGTTCATGTTTGTTTTTGTTTCCTTTGCCTTTGGCGATGTGTCCAGTAAGTTGCTCCAGCCAAGGTCAAAGAGGTTGCTGCCTATGTTCTCTAGGATTTTGATGGTTTCCTATCTCACATTTAGGTCTTTCATCCATTTTGAGCTCATTTTTGTGTATGGTGTAAGAAAGTGGTCCAGTTTCATCCTTCTGCATGTTGCTGTCCAGTTTTCCAGCACCATTTGTTGAAGAGACTGTCTTTTTTCCATTAGATATTCTTTCCTGCTTTGTCAACGATTACTTGACCATATAGCTGTGGGTCCATTTTTGGGTTTTCTATTCTGTTCTATTGAGCTGTCTGTTTTTGTGCCAATACCATATGGTCTTGATGACTACAGGTTTATCATATAGCTTAAAATCTAGAATTGTGATGCCTCCAGTTTTTTCTTTTCCAGGATTGCTTTAGCTATTCAGGGTCTTTTCTGGTTCCATACAAATTTTACATAGAAACGTATTGTTTGTTCTAGTTCTGCAAAGAATGCTGGTGGTATTTTGATTGCATTAAATGCATAGGGTGCTTTGGGTAACAAGCAACAAGAACAATGTTTGTGCTTCCAATACGTGAGCATGGAATGCTTTTCCATTTCTTTGTGTCCTCTTCAATTTTTTTCATAAGTCTTCTGTAGTTTTTGGAGTACAGATCTTTTGTCTCTTAATTAGGTTTATTCTTAGGTATCTTATTGGTTTGGGTGCAATTGTAAATAGGAATAATTCCTTGATTTTTCTGTTTTGTTATTTGTGTATAGAAATGCAACAGATTTCTGCACATTGATTTTATATTCTAAAATTTTGCTGAATTCATGTATCAGTTCTAACAATTTTTTGGTGGAGTCTTTCAGATTTTCTACATAGGTACAGTGTCATCTGCAAACAGTGAAAGTTTGCCTTCTTCCTTGATTTGTATACCCTTTCTTTTTGTTGTCTGATTGCTGAGGCTAGGACTTCCAGGACTATGTTAAATAGTAATGTTGAAAGTGGGCATCTTTGTCTTGTTCCTGACCATAAGGGAAAGGAGTTTTTCCCCACTGAGCATGATATTAGCTACGGGCCTTTCCTATATGGCCTTTATGATGTTGAGGTATGTTCCATCTATTCCTATTTTGTTAAGACTTTTTACCAATAACGGGTGCTGTATTTTGTCAAATGGTCTTTCTGCATCTATTGACCGGATCATATGGCTCTTATTCTTTTATTTTTTTAATGTTTTCATTTATTTTTCAGAGAGAGAGCATGAGAAGGGGAGGGGAAGAGAGAGAGGAGGACAGAAGATCTAAAGCAGGTTCAGCAGACAGCCGGATGTGGGACTCAAACTCACAAACCATGAGATCATGACCTGAGCCAAAGTCCAATGCTCAACCTACTGAGCCACCTAGGTGCCCCATATCCTTTCTTTTATTAATGTGGTGTATCACGTTGATTGATTTGTGAATATTAAATCATCCCTGCAGCCCAGGAATAAATCCCACTTGATCATAGTGAGTAACTCTTTTAATGTACTGCTGAATTCAATTTGCTAGTATCTTATTGAGAATTTTTGCATCCAGGTCCATCAGGGACAGATATTGGCCTGTAATTCTCCTTTGCCAGGTATTGGAATCAAGGTAATGCTGGCTTCGTAGAATGAGTTTGGAAGCTTTCCTTCCATTTCTTTTTTTTTTTTTTTTTTTTGGAACAGTTTGAGAAGAATAAGTATTAACTCTTCTTTAAATGTCTGGTAGAACTCCCCTGGGAAGCCATCTGGCCCAGGACTCTTGTTTGTTGGGAGATTTTTTAAAAATGTAATTTATTGTCAAGTTGGCTAATATACAGCATATACAGTGTGCTCTTGGTTTTGGGGGTAGATTCCTGTGATTTATCACTTATATGCAACACCCAGTGCTCATCCCAACAAGTGCCCTCCTCAATGCCCATCACCAATTTTCCCCTTTCCCCCACCCCCCCCCCACCCTATCAACCCTCAGTTTTTCCTCTGTATTTAAGAGTCTCTTATGGTTTGCCTCCCTCTCTGTTTGAAACTATTTTTTCCCTTCCTTTCTCCCATGGTCTTCTGTTAAGTTTCTCAAGTTCCACATATGAGTGAAAACATATGATATCTGTCTTTCTCTGACTGACTTATTTCACTTAGCATAATATCCTCCGGTTCCATCCATGTTGTTGCAAATGGCAGGATTTCATTCTTTCTCATTGCCAAGTAGTATTCCATTATATATATAAACCACATCTTCTTCATCCATTCATCAGTTGATGGACGTTTGGGCTCCTTCCATAATTTGGCTATTGTTGAAAGTGCTGCTATAAACATTGGGGTACATGTACCCCTATAAATCAGCACTCCTGTATCCTTTGGATAAATTCCTAGTAGTGCTATTTCTGGGTCATAGGGTAGTTCTATTTTCAATTTTTTGAGGAACCTCCCCACTGTTTTCCAGAGTGGCTGCACCAGTTTGCATTTGTAGGGAGATTTTTGATTACTGATTCAATTTCTTTGTTTGTTATGGGTCTATTCAAATTTTCTATTTCTTCCTGTTCCAGTTTTGGTAGTTTGTGATATTCTAGGAATTTGTTCATTTCTTCCAGATTGCCTTCTTCCAGATTGCCCAGTTTGTTGGTATATAATTTTTCATAGTATTCTCTTATAATTGTTTTATTTCTATGGTGTTGGTTGTGATCTGTCCTCTTTAACTGGTGATTTTATCTATCTATTTTGTTCCTATCTTTTTTCTTTTTGAGAAGTCTGGCTAGGGATTTACCAATTTTAAATGTACAATGTATGACATTTGACAAATGTATACACTGTGTAACTACAACCACAATCATGATGTAGCACATTTCCATCACCCCAGAAAGTTCCCTCATGCCCTGTGAAGTCAATTCTGTCCTCTCTCCAAGTTCAGGAACAACTGATCTGTCACTACAGTTTTGCCTTTTTGACAATTTCATATAAATGTAATCACACATGTTTTTGTGTTCCTTCCTTCACTTAACGTGATGCTTCTGAGGTTCACCCGCATTGTTGAATAGACAGATACTTCATTATTCCCTATCACCATGTAGGGTTCCACTGAATGATTATACTATAATCCGCTTATTTGAATTTTTTAATTTTTAAAAAGAAATTTTATTATTTCATAGTACTTCATTCAGACAAGTGAATCACACACAATAAACCAGAAATTTTTAAGTTACCAGACATTTGCTGACCAGTAACCTTACTCAAATGGACAGTTATGACAGGTCATATGCACAGTACAACTCATCTTGTTTATCTCCTTGAAAAGTCTCAGGAATGACAGGTTGTGGGAGTTAAAGCAAACAAACACAAAAAAATACTGTCACATAGCCCAAAACTAAGAATTTGAACTCCTCCAGATGATAGCTGAATCCAGTTTTTTTCAATCCAGATTTATTGAAGAATTAACAAATATAACATATAAAATGTAGCACCCAACATGACGATTTGATACACACATACACTGTGAAATGATTCCCACAATCAAGGTAATTAACACATCTACCACCTCACATAGTTAACTCTTTTCTTTCTTTCTTCCTTTTCTTCTTTCTTTTCTTTTTTTTTTTTTTTGCAGCAAGGACACTTAAAATCTACTTTTAACAAATTTCAAGTATGTAATCCTGTATTACTAACTATAGTCACCATGCTGTATATTAGATCCTCAGAACCTGCTCTTCTTATAGTTGTACCCTTTGACTTACATCTCCCCATTTCCCCCTCCCTCCAGGCACTGGCAATCACCACTCTATTCTTTTTTTTTTCTTTTTCAATATATGAAATTTATTGTCAAATTGGTTTCCATACAACACCCAGTGCTCATCCCAAAAGGTGCCCTCCTCAATACCCATCACCCACCCTCCCCTCCCTCCCAACCCCCCATCAACCCTCAGTTTGTTCTCAGTTTTTAACAGTCTCTTATGCTTTGGCTCTCTCCCACTCTAACCTCTTTTTTTTTTTTCCTTCCCCTCCCCCATGGGTTTCTGTAAATTTCTCAGGATCCACATAAGAGTGAAAACGTATCTGTCTTTCTCTGTATGGCTTATTTCACTTAGCATCACACTCTCCAGTTCCATCCACGTTGCTACAAAGGGCCATATTTCATTCTTTCTCATTGCCACGTAGTACTCCATTGTGTATATAAACCACAATTTCTTTATCCATTCATCAGTTGATGGACAGTTAGGCTCTTTCCACAATTTGGCTATTGTTGAGAGTGCTGCTATAAACATTGGGGTACAAGTGCCCCTATGCATCAGTACTCCTGTATCCCTTGGGTAAATTCCTAGCAGTGCTACTGCTGGGTCATAGGGTAGGTCTATTTTTAATTTTCTGAGGAACCTACACACTGTTTTCCAGAGTGGCTGCACCAGTCTGCATTTCCACCAACAGTGCAAGAGGGTTCCCGTTTCTCCACATCCTCTCCAGCATCTATAGTCTCCTGATTTGTTCATTTTGGCCACTCTGACTGGCATGAGGTGATATCTGAGTGTGGTTTTGATTTGTATTTCCCTGATAAGGAGCGACGTTGAACATCTTTTCATGTGCCTGTTGGCCATCCGGATGTCTTCTTTAGAGAAGTGTCTATTCATGTTTTCTGCCCATGTCTTCACTGGGTTATTTGTTTTTCGGGTGTGGAGTTTGGTGAGCTCTTTATAGATTCTAGATACTAGCCCTTTGTCTGATATGGCATTTGCAAATATCTTTTCCCATTCCGTTGGTTGCCTTTTAGTTTTGTTGGTTGTTTCCTTTGCTGTGCAGAAGCTTTTTATCTTCATAAGGTCCCAGTAGTTCATTTTTGCTTTTAATTCCCTTGCCTTTGGGGATGTGTCAAGTAAGAAATTGCTACGGCTGAGGTCAGAGAGGTCTTTTCCTGCTTTCTCCTCTAGGGTTTTGATGGTTTCCTGTCTCACATTCAGGTCCTTTATCCATTTTGAGTTTATTTTTGTGAATGGTGTGAGAAAGTGGTCTAGTTTCAACCTTCTGCATGTTGCTGTCCAGTTCTCCCAGCACCATTTGTTAAAGAGACTGTCTTTTTTCCATTGGATATTCTTTCCTGCTTTGTCAAAGATTAGTTGGCCATACGTTTGTGGGTCTAGTTCTGGGGTGTCTATTCTATTCCATTGGTCTATGTGTCTGTTTTTGTGCCAATATCATGCTGTCTTGATGATTACAGCTTTGTAGTAGAGGCTAAGGTCTGGGATTGTGATGCCTCCTGCTTTGGTCTTCTTCTTCAAAATTACTTTGGCTATTCAGGGCCTTTTGTGGTTCCATATGAATTTTAGGATTGCTTGTTCTAGTTTCGAGAAGAATGCTGGTGCAATTTTGATTGGGATTGCATTGAATGTGTAGATAGCTTTGGGTAGTCCTGACATTTTAACAATATTTATTCTTCTAATCCATGAGCATGGAATGTTTTTCCATTTCTTTATATCTTCTTCAATTTCCTTCATAAGCTTTCTATAGTTTTCAGCATACAGATCTTTTACATCTTTGGTTAGATTTATTCCTAGGTATTTTATGCTTCTTGGTGCAATTGTGAATGGGATCAGTTTCTTTATTTGTCTTTCTGTTGCTTCATTGTTAGTGTATAAGAATGCAACTGATTTCTGTACATTGATTTTGTATCCTGCAACTTTGCTGAATTCATGTATCAGTTCTAGCAGGCTTTTGGTGGAGTCTATCGGATTTTCCATGTATAATATCATGTCATCTGCAAAAAGTGAAAGCTTGACTTCATCTTTGCCAATTTTGATGCCTTTGATTTCCTTTTGTTGTCTGATTGCTTATGCTAGAACTTCCAACACTATGTTAAACAACAGCAAATCACCACTCTATTCTATGAAATCAGATTTTATTTTTTTTAGGTTCCACATATACTGGTAGCACACAGTATCTGTCTTCTCTATCCAGTTTACTTCACTTAGCGTAGTGCCCTCCAGTTCACCCACATTGTTACAAATAACACAATTTCCTTCTGTTTTAAGGCTGAATAATATTCCTGTGTGTGTGCGTGCACACGCAGGTGTGCCTCACACCTTCATTATTCACCCACACTTAGGTTGTTTCCATATCTTGGCTACTGTGAATAATGCTGCAGTGAACATGAGAGTGTAGGTATCTGTTCAAGATACTGACTTCATTTCCTTTATATACCCAGAAGTATGACAGCTGAATCACACAGCAGTTCCATGAGGAACTGCATACAGTTTTCTATAATGGCTGTACCAATTTACATTACCACTAACAGTGTACAAGCGTTTCCTTTTCTCCACATCTTTGCTAGTTATCTCTAGTCTTTTTGATACTAGCCATCCTAACAAGGTGTAAGGTGATATTTCATTGTGGTTTGATTTGCATGTCCTTGATGAGTGATGAGCACCTTTTCATGTACCTATTGACTATTTGTATATCTTCTTTGGAAAAATGTCTATTCAGGTCCTTTGTCCATTTTTTAGTCTCCCTATTCAATTTTTGCTATTGAGTTGTAGTTCTTCATCTATTTTGGATATTAGCCCATTATCAGATATATGGTCTGCAAATATTGTCTCCCACTCCACTGCTTGCCTTTTCAATTTATTGATTGTTTCCTTTGCTGTGTAGAAACTTCTAGTTTGATACACTCCCAACGTGTTTATTTTAGCTTTTGGTACCTCTACTTTTGGTATCATATCCAAAAAAATTATTGCCAAGACCACTCTCAAAGAACTTTCTCCTTAAGTTTTGCTAGGAGTTTCGTAGTTTCAGGTTTTACATTTAAGTCTTTAAACCATTTCAAGTACATTTTTGTGAGTGGTATAAGATAGAAGTCCCGTTTCATTTGTTTGCATATGGAGATCTGCTTTTCCTAACACCATTTATTGAAGAAACCCTTTCCTCATTGTGTGTTCTTGGCACCCTGGTAGAAGATTAGTTGACTACATATGCATGGGTATATTTCTGGGCTTTAAATTTTGTTTCATTGGTTTATGTGGCTATTTTTATGCCACTACTGCACTGTTTTGCTTGCTATAACTTTGTAATACAGTTGAAATCAGGAAGTGTGATGCTTCCCACTTTGTTCTTTCTCAAGATTGTTTTGGCTACTAGGGATCTTTTGTGCTTCGCTATGAATTTTAGGATAGTTTTTTCCATTTCTGTGAAAAATCCCATTGGAATTTTGATAGGAATTGCACTGAATCTGTAGATTGCTTTGGGTAGTATGGACATTTTGACAATATCAACTCTCCCAATCTAAGAACAAAGAATATCTTTCCATTTATTTGAATCTTCAATTTCTTTCATTAAGATCTTATGGCTTTCAGTGTACCGGTCTTTCACTTTCATGGTTAAATTCATTCCTAACTATTTTTTTATTCCAGATGCTACTGTCAATGGGATTTCTTTCTTAATTTCTCTTCAAATAGTTTCTTGTTATTGTATAGGAATGCTAATTTGTGTTCTGCAACTTTAGAGAATTCCCTGGTTAGTTTCAACAGTTTTTTGGTGGAATATTCAGGGTTATCTATATAAAAAATCATGTCATCTGCAAGCAGGTAATTCTTCCTTTCTGATTGGATGCCTTTTTTTCCCTCCTTTTTCTTGCCAAATTGCTGTGGTGAGGACTTCCAATATTATGTTGAATAGAAGTGGTAAAAATGGGCATCCTTGTCTTGTTCCTGATCTTAGAGGAGAGACTTAACTTTTCAATCTTGAGTATGATGTTAGCTGTGGGATTGCCCATATAACCTATACTATGTTGACGAACATCCCTTCTACACCTAATTTGTTGAGTTTTTATCATGACAGGATATTGAATTCTGTCAAATATTTTTTCTGCATCCATTGAGATATGATTTTTCTTTCATTCTGTTAATGTGGTATATCACACTGATTGATGTGCATCAATTGATGTGCACTGATTGATGTGAATCATACTTGCATCCCAGCAATATATCCCACTTGATCATGGTATATTCTTTTAACATGTTCCTGATTTTGATTTTGCTAGTATTTTGTTGAGGATTTATTGCATCTATGTTCATCAGGGATATTGGCCTATAATTTTCTTGTAGTGTCCTTATCTGGATTCACTATAAAGGTAATGTTGGCCCCATAAAATGAGTTTGGAAGTATTCCTTCTTTTTCAATTCTTTCTAAAAATTTTGAGGATTGATATTAATTCTTATTTAAATGTTTGGTAGAATTTATCTATGAAATCATTTATCCTGGGCTTTGCTTTTTTTGGGAGATTTTGATTACTGATTCGTTCTCCTTGCTGATTACTGGTATGTTCAGATTTTTTATTACTTCATGATGAAGTCTTTTTTTTTCTTTTTTTGAAAAAAGTTTTATTTAAACTTCAGTTAGTTAACATACAGTGTAAGCTTAGTTTCAGGTATACAATACAGTGATTCTGCAGTTCATCAGCAGGTACTCATCACAACAAATGTATTCCTTAATCTCCATCATTTCCATCCATCCCCCCCATCTCCCTTCCACTAACCATCAGTTTGTTCTCTATAGTTAAGTGATTTTTTTTTCAATTTTTAAAATTTGTTTTATTTATTTAGAGAGAGAGTGCTAGCAGGGGAGAGGGTGAGAGAGAGAGAGAGAGAGAGAGAGAGAGAGAATATCTTAAGCAGGCTCCATGCTCAGCTTGGAGCCTGTTGTGGGGCTCGATCTCACAACACTGGTATCACAACCTGGGCCAAAATCAGGAGTCAGGCACTCAACCGACTGAGCCACCCCCAAGAGCCCATTTTTTACTTTATCTCTTTTTTTCCTTTGGTCATTTATTTCTTTTTTTTTAAAAAAATGTTTATTTATTCTGAAAGAGAGAGAGCAGGGGTGGGGCAAAGAACGAGAATCTCAAGCAGGTTCCACACTGTCAATGCAGAGCCTCATGCGGGGCTCATCTCACAAACCATGATATTCATGATTAAGTCTTGATAAGTTGTAGGTTTCCAGAAATTTATCCATTTCTTCCAAGTTATATAACTTGTTGGCACATAATTATTCATAGTCTTTTATGATCCTTTGTATTTCTGTGGCATCAGTTATAATGCTTCCTCCATTTATAATTTCATTTCTTTCAGTGATCTTTTTTTTCTTAGTCTAGCTAAAGGTTTATCAATTTTTTCTTTTCAAGAAACCAATTCTTAGTTTCATTGATCTTTTGTCTTTCTAGTCTCTATTTCATTTCTGCTCTAATCTTTATTCCTTCTGCTAAATTTGGGCTTAGTTTGTTCTTTTTATAGTTACTTGAGAAATAAGATTAAGTTGTTTGAGATCTTTATTTTTTTTTAATTAATGTAGATGTCCTATAAACCTCCCTACTAGAATTGCTTCTGTTGCACCCCCATAAATTTTGGTATATGTGTTTCCATTTCCATTTGTCTCGAGATTTTTTTTAAATTTCTCTTTTGATTTCTTCTTTGACTCATTGGTTGTTTGGAAGTCATTTCATTTCCACGTATTTGTGAATTTTTTTAGCTTTCCTCCTGTTACTTTTTCTAGTAACCATTGTGTTTGGAAAGGATATTTGATAAGATTTTAATCTTCTTAAATTTGTTAAGACTTGTTTTGTGACCTAACATATGATCCATCCTGGAGAATGTTCTCTGTGGTCTTCAAAGCAATACATATTTTTTTTGCTCTTGGGTGGAATATTCTGTATATGTTTGTCAGATTCATTGGCCTAAAGTATAGTCCAAGTCCATTACTTCCTTGCTGATTTTCTGTCTGGATGATGTGTATTTGATGGGGAAAGATTTTCATCTAAAGCTGGCTGCAAGGGCACTGGCTGGCTCGGGTGCAGTGGCATAGTCTCCATGCAGATCTGTCTACTGAGTCCAATGCTGGCAAAGGCAGTGGGAATCCTCAGCGGCCAAGACTGTGGGCATTCTGGGGGGGTCTGTGATGGCAGTGATGGCTGGGGCTGTTGGTGTCCTCAATGGTAAAGGCTGCTGGGATCCTCCTGTTCTACTTTGTGGGTGTTAAGTTCTAGCCAAGAGGATCCCTTTATTTATTTTTTAAGTAGGCTTCATGCCCATCACAGAGCCCAACATGGGGCTTGAACTCGTGTCCCTGAAATCATGACCTGAGCTGAGATCAAGAGTCAGACGCTTAGCCAACTGAGTCATCCAGGTGCCCTGCCAAGAGGATCCCTCTTGGTGACAGTTCTGATGTGCTGGCATTCAGAACAGCAAAGGAGCTGGAGTCATGGGCTTAGTGACATGCAGAACTACCCGAGCCCATGGCCTGGGACACAGACTTATTTCCTGTGATGATAGTATCTGAGATGTAAGAGTGTGTGCATGGGTTCCTGGGTGGCTCAGTTAGTTAAGTGTCTGACTTCAGCTCAGGTCATGATCTCACCGCTCATGAGTTTCAGCCCTGTATTGGGCTCTTTGCTGACAGCTCGGAGCCTGGAGACTGCTTCAGATTCTGTGTGTCTCCCTCTCTCTCTGCCCCTCCCTCGCTTTCTCTCGTTGTCTCTCTCAAATTTAAATAAACATTAAAAAAAAGAAGAGTGTGTGCAGATCACCCACGGAAACGGGATCTGGGAAACTCATATAATGACATTAGTTTAAGGGGATAAAGGGAAAGCAAGATGCATCAGCAGCACAGCTCAGGGATGACAGGGCACAGAGGTATCCCTATTCAGGACTGAGGGGTAGGGCACACAGAAGCAGCTGTGTGGCCCTAGTGATGGCACAGCAGCAGCTACACAGCCCCCAACTCAGGACCAAAGGGGTGGGATACAGAGCAAGGGCAACTTGACCCAGTGATAGCAGGTAAAAGCTGTCACTTAGGACCCAGGATGCAGGGCATAGAGCAGCAGAAGCTCAGCTTTGGTAATGGTGGGCCAATGACAGGGCTTAGGACTGAGGGAGGTGGGGCACAACACAGAGGTAGCTCTGGTCCCTGTAGATGGTGAGGCCCTGTGGCATCCCAGTCCTGCAGAACTGGGCACAGCAATAACTCGGGCTCCAGTGGGCAAGTGTCACCATAGCAATGGCTCCAGCCCTGGGAAGGAGACCCTGAGACAGGATTCTGGACAGCTCCATCAGCTGGGTTCGGCATTGGTTAAGAGTTCTGGGGTCCTCAGTAGTAAAGGCTGCAGAAGTTCCTGGTGAAAACAAAGACTGCTGGAATTCTCTTGTTCTCTTTACCCTATGCGGTGAAATCCCTCTGAGGGGATCCTTCTTGGTGCTGAGCTGGTCTGAACTGGGGGATGTAGTGATACAAGTAAAATACTTCCTACACTTTTCTATGTGACCATCCTTAGTTTTGGAGCTCTATAGGTTTTCTGCTGCTGCTTTGCTGTAGTCCAGAGCTTTCCCACAGTTTTCACTGTTTTGTAGTTGTTTATTGCTTTGGTTGTTTTCATGGGGGAGATAAGTGTTGGGACCACCTGGTCTGCCATCTTGTGATAGCCTCTATTTACATGCTGATGGACAAACATATGGGTTATACTCAGTTTTTGACTATTATGAATTAAGCTGTTATGAACAATATCTTTTACTTTTCTTGGGAAATATCTAAGAGTGACTGTTGGATCACATAGGAAGTGTATGCTTAACTTTAAAGAAACTTCCAAACTGTCTTCTGTTGTGACTGTACCATTTTGCATTCACACACTGTGTGAGAGTTTTAGTTGCTGGACATCCTTCTCCACACTTCGTATGGTCAGTATTTTAAATTTAAGCCATTTTAGTGAGTACTGAGTGGTATCTCCTTGAGGTTTTAATTTGTTATTTCCCTAATGACTAATGATGTGGAACATCTTTTCATGTGTTTACTTGATATTCCTAGGTCTTCTTTGGTGAAGTATCTGCTAAAATCCTTGCCCGTTACTTAATTGAGTTATTTAAATTATTATTGAGTTGGTAAGTATTCTTTATATATGCTATATACAGATATATACCTCGCAAATATGTTCTCCCATTCTGCCTTTTCATTTTTATAGCAGTATCTTTTGAAGAACAGAAGTTTTCAATTTTGATGAAGACCAATTTACTAACTTTTTCTTTTACAATTTGTCTTGACTAAGAAGTCTTTGCTTAACAAAAAGTGACAAAGATTTTTACATTTTGTTTCAGATATTCTATAGTTATAGCCTATATATTTAAGGCTATGCTCCATTTTGAATTAATTTTTATATATGATGTAAAGAGAGGGGTGAGGTTCATTTTTTCTTTTGCAAATAGATATGCAATTGCCCCTTACTACAAATTATGAAAAGATGATCTTTTCCCTAAATCTTTGCACTATTGTAAAAAAACTAATTCGCCATTTATGTGTAGGTCTATTTCTGGACTGCCTTCTGTTTTAGTGATCTTATGTCTTTCCTTAAGCAAATATCACACAATTCTCATTACTTTAGCTTTATAGGAAGTCTTGGAATCAAGTAGTATATTTCCTGGAACTCCATTCTTATATTTTAAAATTGTTTGGCTATTCTTTCCCTTTTATTTCCATAAATACACACAGACATATACATACATATGTATATAATTTGTACTAATGAATAATTAGATATATACATATATACATATATACATTGAGGACAAATTCCCCAAATAAAAACAACATGGTCCCGATTAAAATTCTGATAGGCTTCTTTGCAGAATTTGGCAAATTAGCTCTATTTATTTAGGGAATTTGTCATCTTACTAAAATTGAGTCTTCTGATCCATGAACCTAGTATGTATTTATACTTATTTAAGTGCTACTTAATTTCTCTCAGCAATGGTTTATAGTTTTCAGTGTATAGATCTTTTAGGTACTTCGTTAACTTTATCACTAAACATGTCATGTTTCTTTAAGCTATTTTAACAATATTATTTTTAAAATTTCATTTTACAATTATTTCTTGTTGGTGTGTAGAAATATGATTGGTTTCATTTTTGCATATTCACCTTGTACAATGCAAGCTTTTTATAAATTTCTTGAGATTTCCTCACAATTATGTCAACTGTGAATAGACAGCATAACATTTTTCTCTCCATTATGTATGTCTTTTATTTCTTCCTTTTTTTTTTTTTTTTTTTTGCTTTACCTTCCTGGCTAGGAACTCAAGTACCATATTGGTAAGTGGTAAAAGCAAATGTATTTGTTCTTGGTCTCAGTAGAAAGGCATTCCATTTCCTACCATTAAGTATGACGTTTGCTGTAAGGTTTTTCATAGATGCTCGTTACCAGATTGAGGAAATCCCTTGCTCTTCCTATTTCATTCAAAGTTTTAACATGAAGGATGTTCAATTTTATCAAGTGCTTTAGCTTCATTTATTGCTTTTTTTCAGTCTGCCAATACAAATTGATTTTCAAATGAGATAATGAGAGATAGTGGTTTAAAGTTTGTTTTTTAACATGTTTGCTTGGTTTTATTACAAAAATGCTGTTCTCATAAAATAAGTGTTCCCTCGTTTTCTGTTTTACAGAAGAATTTTTGAAGGGCTGGTATTATTTCTTTCTTAAATGTATGACAGAATTCAACAGTAATTCCATCTAGTCCTGATATTTGGTATGGGGCAGGGGGAGGTGATTAACTACAACTTTAATTTCTCTAAATAGAGATAGGGCTATTGAGGTTATCTACTTCTTCTTGAATGGATAATGGCAGTTTGTGTCTTTCAAGGAGTTTGTTAACTTCTCCTATGTTGTTGAATGTATTAACACAAAGTTGTTCATGAAACTGTTCCTTTTTTATCCTTTTAATGTCTGTGGGATCTATAGTGATATCTCCACTTTCATTCATGATATTAGTAATCTGTGCATTCCCTCTTTCTTCCTGATTAGTCTGGTGAGATATATCAATTTCATTGATCTTTTCAAAAACGACAGGTTTTTGTTTCATTGACTTTTCTTTATTGTTTTTTGTCTTCCATTTATCGACTCCAACCTCTTCTATGTATTTTTTTTTGTTCTTTCTGCTTATCTTTGTTTTAATTTGCTCTTTTCTTAGTTTTTTTAAGGTGGAAACTTAGATCACTCATTTGAGAGCTTACTTCTTTAATAATTTATTCATGTTACAAATTTCCCTCAAAAAGTGGCTTTAGCTGCATATGACAAATTAGATATAATGTGCTTTTATTATCAATGATTTCAAAATATTTCCTGGTTTCCTTGTGATTTCTTCTTTGTTCTATGGATTGTTTAAAGGTGACCTAATTAAAAAATAGATATTTAAGGATTTCCTGGATATATTATTATCATTGATTACTCTTTTCATTCTATTGTCAGTATATTCTTCAAGATTTCAATGATTTGAAATCTACTGAGACATGTTTTACCAGCATAGGATTCTATGAACATTAAAAAGCACAGGTATGCTTACCCATTTAGATAAGGTCAAACTCATCACATGCCTATTTATATTTCTGAATGTGGTCAAATATTTTGTTAGCACTAACTTACCTCCATTTGTACCAAAAGTTGTGAATCAGTATCAGCCATGGCTGGTAGCTTGAAAGGATAGTTTTGCCTGGATAAAACACATTGCTCTGGTAGCCCCCAACAGAAAACTCAGTTGATTCTACAAGTGCTTCCATCTCAGCTCAGCCATAGTTGGACAACTTCATCCTTCCCTCAGTGCTTTCAACATACTTAACAATGTTGCTTCTGCCCTAATCTTTTAGTTATGATGTTAGCCTGGAAACAAATTTCTATCCTTCACATCTTAAAGTTATTTATCAGGGTACATTTCTGCTAAAGCTGTTCTTTACTAAGCATTTATCAAGAATTGAGGCCCACATATTTGCAACAAATTCTAAAGACAGGACCAAAATCCCAAAAGCTAATGATACATTTGCTGGGTCTCTTACAGTTAAAATTATCTATGTAACTTTGTAGTAATGAAGTCTGTCTTTTGTCACAGACACACTGCCAAGTTTTTAGCTGAAAGGCCAATATTGTGGAGAAGAAACTAGCTTCACAGGGTACTACAGGTCTACTGTCAGTCAGAAATACTAAGCTTATAATTCATAACAATTAAGGCTCAGACACTGATGATGAAATTAGCTCAGAAGATTAACAGATCAAGGGATAGAAGAAAAGTCATCAGAAAAAGGAGGAGAAAATGTCTTTAGTAAAGCAAGCAAGCAACAATACAGATTTCTGGACTTGGTCCAATAAACATTTGTTTCCCATCCTAAGGCTCATCCCTAATTCCAATTTAACATTCAATCTAATCTGAAAACACTTTGTTTTAAAGAACAGAAGGTTGGATGGAAGGAAGGAAAGGGCATCTTTTCTATTAACCTGGGTTAATGCCTCTTCAATGTTTCTAAAATTAAAATGACAAAAAGTAATACAGCAGGACAAAAATATTTTTAATTACTAGCTAATAGAGTATGCAATTGGTATTAATTTCATCACAAATTCTTTAAAACTTCAAAACCCCTTTTGGGTTTAAAATTCCAGAGATTCATGAAAAAAGCTACAACTTTGATTATGTGGCTTCTTAATCTTCAAGGGCAACTTAAGCTATTGTTATTACATTAACAAAACTTATTCTGTGTCATCACAGACATATTAGACCTTTCCAACACAGACACTAAAATTATTCCAAAATACATACAAAACATTCATCCTTTCACTAACAACATTTATATGTTCCCTGCATAGCAGAGCCTGTTATTCATGATTATTTTACAATCTTCCTATTTAAAGTATAATTTTCAACAGTTCCCCTGAACTCACAAATTTATCCAATTTTATCATTGTGTTTATGTATTTATTTAGTATATAAGGTATATCATTCGGCTAAATATCTCCTAAGAATAATCTAAATTAGTGTTTCTTAATTAAATCCAGCTGGGAACATTTTGATCTTTTAAACTGAGTTGGTTTATCATGAAGTGAATTGCTACGTTGCTATTATTAATGGATATATACACTGTGTGTAGGTACCTCATCACAGTCATCTTAGTTTATTCTTAAGAAAATCCCATAAACTTACATTTCTTATCTCTAAAACCAGCCAATACAAATACCTTAGTCAAGAGAGGTTCATTCTGACAAACTGCATTGGCATCCTGTAGAGCCTGCTCATAGTTCTTCATGGTTAAATACAACTCTGCTCGCAGCAGCAATAACGAATTATCTCTAGGAACTGAAAGACACAGGGAATAGAAAAAAATTAAAATGACTACATTTAAAAACAAATCTTTAAGTCACTAAAAATAATAAACTGGAAAGTAAATATAAAGGCAAAATAAATACTTCCTCCCTCAAATTATAATGTGGTTTAGTAACTTGATAAATATATTTTACACAGCTTCTCTCAGGAAAACAGATGATTGGCAAGACTTCAAAATGCAGCCAGAGGGGCACCTGAGTGGCTCAGCCGGTCAAGCGTCTGACTTTGGCTCGTGGCATGATCTCACCATTCATGATCTTTGTGCTGACAGCTTAGAGCCTGAAGCCTGCTTCAGATTGTGTCTCCCTCTCTCTCTCTGTCCGTCCCCAGCTTGCTGTTTCTGACTCTCAAAAATAAATAAATGTTGAAATGCACCCAGAAAAAGACACCAGGTACAACATAAGTTGCAATAATACTGAGTAAATGCTGAAGCATCCTAATGCTATAATTACGTATTAAAAATTAAATGATTGAAAATAATTTTTTGAAATTACACAAGGAAAGTCCCGCTCAAGAAACTAACGGGCAGCTGGGTGGCTCAGTCAGTTAAGTGTCTGACTCTTGATTTCGGCTCAGGTCATGATCTCACAGTCACGAGATCAAGCTCCATGCATTGGGCTCCACTCTAACATGGAGACTGCTTGGGATTCTCTCTCTCCCTCTCAAAATAAACATTTTATAAAATAGTTTAAGAAACTAAAAAAAAAAAAGCACATAATTTTCTTTCCTATACAACTGCATGGATGTGGACTTGTCATCATAATTGTACCTATAGTATGTTAAGTGGGAAAATGAGGGAAAAAAATAACTGCCTTTTCCCTAGAGTACTCAAACAGAAGCGAGCTTGAGAACTGCTCATATGAGACTATGGATAAAGCCTAGCTATGCAAAGGCCAAGAGTGATTCTATGAACTATGATATGTAGTATATGAAGTCATTGACTTGGCAAGGTACCATGGAAAAGTGACAGAGCTCATGAAAGCCATTTTTCATACTGCTGGACCTGGTTCACTCTATATACTCATTGCAGGATCTTTGTAATACAGCTATAGCATTTCATTTTAATTGATAAGAAATATTCTAAGTACAGTACCTAGAATATGTTCTCATTTCTCTACCTAATACCCATTTCAGTTTGCTCCAAATCCTTGACCTTGGCTCTTTCTCAAACTAGCCACTTGGAACTTTGCAAATGCTACTACATCTCCTTAGTTTATGTAGGTAACTGAGCAAGTGTGCGTAACAAATCATACAAAAAGATATTACAGCCATCACTTGTAACTGTGTTATTGCTGCATATATGTTTCATAGAGCAATGTATGCCAAGGAAAAAAATGGGAAAAAGAGGAAAGAAATGGCAAGAAAGGAGAATCTAACAATAAAAGTTGAATCCTTTAAAATGACATTGACTGGTGAGAGTAAGGATCAACTTTTTTCTGTTAAAATCAAACAGTAAATATTTTAGGTTTTGCAGGCCAGTTAGAAGCTTGAGGATATTGTACACGAACAGAATTATTTGGGTAGGGGATAACATTTTCCTTAAAATTCAAAGTTAATGTTCCCTATCATCAAAATAAATTGAAAATGTCCATGTGTTGGTTATGATCTGTAATGAGATTTTTCGTATTTCATCTTTGAAAACACACATAGGTACTATAAAATACGGATGTCCATCCACAAGCATAAAATTTTTAATTGAGCATTTGATTGCTTGGGAGTTATTTGCAGAATTCTATTAGATTCTTCTTATATCTTTAGTATGTCATTATATAGTAAATGTAGTTACAGATTAATCATTTCCAACTAAAGATTAAGTGAAATCTCCTCAAACTGCATAGTTAAATGCATTATCAAATACAGAAATAACCTTTGGAGATTTTGGAAATCTCAAACAAAAAAATGCCTCTAGAACTATAGTTCAAGCTTGAGACATACACTTGCTGCAAGTGTGAGAATGAAGTTCTCCCACCTTGCTCCCGCTTGAATCTTCTAAACAACCATATCATATGCTAACAATCAGCTTTGACTGTGGCATTCTAGATTTTATTTCTTGTGTTTCTTTTCACTCCCACGTTGCAGTAACAGGGGAGACAGCAACAGCGGACATTTTGCTCTTATTCTTGAATTTGAAAAAGAATATGTATAATGTTTTAACATGAAATATGCTTATTGTAAACTCTTGACAGAGAATATTTATCAAATTAGGTAAGTTCCCTCCTATTCCTAGTTTTATATATAGGCATTATAACAAGTGGCTGTTGAATTTTATAGAATGCTCTTTCTTTCAACATGTGGGAGATTACATGAAATATATCTCCTTTAGGGGCGCCTGGGTGGCGCAGTCGGTTAAGCGTCCGACTTCAGCCAGGTCACGATCTCGCGGTCCGTGAGTTCGAGCCCCGCGTCAGGCTCTGGGCTGGGCTGATGGCCCAGAGCCTGGAGCTCGTTTCCGATTCTGTGTCTCCCTCTCTCTCTGACCCTTCCCCGTTCATGCTATGTCTCTCTCTGTCCCAAAAATAAATTAAAAAAAAAAAAAAAAAAAAAAGTTGAAAAAAAAAAGAAATATATCTCCTTTAATCTGTCCTTACAGTGAATTACATTGAACAATTTGTCTAATACTGAATTATCCTTATATTCTTAGAATAAGCACATCTTGACCTTAACTCTTATTATATTGCTGGATTCAAATACTGACAAGTTTAAGATTTTGGCAACCATGTATATATGTAAGACTAGTCTACAAAATTTTTTCCTAGGCTTTACCTGATTATAATATCAAGATTATATTAATCTTATAAAATTAAATGTGGGGCACCTGGGTGGCTCAGTCAGTTGAGTGTCTGACTCTTGATTTCAGCTCAGGTCATGAACCCAGGGTCGTGGGACTGAGCCCCATGTCAGCATGGGCCTGCGTAAAACTCTCTCTCTCCCTCTACCTCTCTACCCCATTCATGCATTCTAAAATAAAACAATGAAAAATCTTCCATATCTCTCCATGATCTGAAATGAAAGTTTATCTTCCTTGAAAGTTTGTTAAAACTTGTTTGATCTTAGTGTTTTGTTTTGTCAAAAGAAAAGCCCCAAGTAGCACTTCTATTTCATTTATTTTTGGTCAGTGTTAGGCTTTTATTTCTTCCTGGGTAAATTTTGATAATTTATAGTTTCCTTAAAACTGTCCTTTTTTTATAGGCTTTAAAATCTGTTATATTCCTTTACATCTGCAATTCTGCTACTTCTTCATTCCTGATCCTCCTGTTTGTGGTTTGCTTTTTCTTCATTACATTTGCCAAACATTTGTTTCTTTTGTTGGTCTTTGTAATGAACCAGCTTCTGACTTCTTAACCAACTCAATCTTTTTGTTTCACTAATGTTTTCTTCATTATCTCTTTGCTTACACTTGTGTTACCTTAATTGATTTTGACAAAGTTTTTGCAGTGAAAAACACTCTTCATTTGCATTTGTTTTTAATCATTCTTTTCTAATAAATGCATTTAAGCCTCTACTCCACACATTCTAAAGGCTATTTTTAACGAAGTCCAAAAAAGTCACTTCCCATCCAGACACTGAATGAATCAGACTGTTTTCTCTGTTGACTTCTACTATTTATGAAGCCAGAGCTTCATAATTTAATCTTTTAAAATATTTCTAATAAATCTCTACACATTTCGCAACCATTAAGCCTTAAGCTTAGTAAAACTGAGAAAAATTTATAGAGGAATCACTAAAAAAAATAAATGGAAGAGGAAAAGCAACTTAAAATTCTTTGTTATGAAGACAGCTTATGGAAGAAAAATGCACATGTGCACCTTCCAAGAAACTGACACAAATATCCAAAGGGTTTTTATCAATTAACCCCTGTATGGGGAAATGAGTCAAAAAGAGTACAGTCTGAGAACTTGGCATTGTGAGGAAGAGAAGAGATAATCTACTCTCTACATTTGTGTTTAGGGTTAATCTAAGGCTGTTCTCCTCCAACTCCAACCCAGAGTTGTCGTAGTGTTGGGAGCTAGTTACCGGTGTAAAATGTGTCCAATGAGCGGACAGTGGTGAGAAGTAGAGAACTGTACAAGTGTTATTTATTTTTTTAAGTTTATTTTGAGAGAGAGAGCATGTGCATGGAAGTGGGGGGGGTGGGTGGAGAGGGAGGGAGGGAGGGAGGGAGAGAGGGAGAGGGAGAGGGAGAGGGAGAGGGAGAGGGAGAGGGAGAGGGAGAGGGAGAGGGAGAGGGAGAGGGAGAGGGAGAGGGAGAGGGAGAGAGAATATCCCAAGCAGCCTCTGCACTGTCAGCACAGACTCCTACTCAGGGCTCGATCTCACAGTGAGATCATGATCTGAGCCAAAATCAAGAGTGGGATGCGTAATCAACTGAGCCACCTAGGCATCCCAAGTATTATTTAGAAAGAGCTGAATGAGTGGAGACATAAAGCAAGGACAGCTATGTAGTGGTCCCAATAAATAGAATAAACGGCAATTCTCCTCAGAGGTTATTTGTTCAAAGTGATGTAGGACTCAAAAGTCAAGGCCACAAATTCTAAGTGTGATCTTCTTAAACTTTTATATACCTACACACCTGAATGGTCACCACCCAGATCAGGACCTAAGAAGGCTACTTTGTGCACTTTCTCTGGTAGTACACCTTTCCTGAGGGGAACCACCATCTGACGTCTATCATCATTAGATTACTTGAGCCTGTTTATGAACTTATCATGGGGTTATATGAATAGAATGTACTCTTTTGTATAGGCCACTCAGTATCATTCTGTGAGATTCCTCCACATTGCTGTATGTCTCAGTTTTTTTCTTTTTAATAAACTGTTGCATAATAACTTACATACTTATTCTACCACTGGGTTGTTATCTAAATGTTTTTTTGGCACATATATCTAGAAATGAACATTCTTGTATATTACTTTCAGTGGACATAAGCATTAATTTCTACTTGATATATACTCAAGAGTGGAAATGTGCCAGAGGTTATATCTATGTTTAAACTTACTTGGTACTCCCAAACATATCTAACTTGTACCAATTTGCACTTCCCACAGCAATGTTAAGAGTCCCGATTACTTCAAATACTTGCCAGAACGAGGTACCATGACCCTTTCATTTTCATCATTCTGAAAGACACGTAGTAATATTTTAGTTTAAATTTTCAATTGATCAGTAATTACTTTGGGCACCCTTTCATATATTTATTGCCATTTGAGATCCAGTTTACAAAGCATCTGTTCAATCTGCCTATTATTTAGATAGACTTCCTATTTTCCTGTTGAACTGTAGGCATTCTTTCAACATTCTGGATTTGCATTTTCATTTGGATATATTACAAATACACATCACCTTTTCACTCTTTGGGGGGTCTCTAAGGAAGAGAAGTTATTAATTTTAAATTGAATTTATCTTTTCCTGTATGGATATGTTTTTTGTGTCTTAAGACAAAAAACAACTGCCTAATAATCATGAAAATATTGTATGATTTTAGATATGGGATTATAATTTCCATGTATGGTGTGTAGTGGGCATCTAGGTTCATTTTTTTACCAAATGGATATGCAACAGACTTAGACTATTTAAAAGACTTTTTCCCCTCATTGAATTCTTTTGGCATCTTTGTAGCAAACCAAGTGACCATGTATGTGAGAGTCAGTTTCTATGTGTCTAAACTTGGGCCAATACAACTCTGTGCTAGTTACTGCAGCTACATTATAGTAAGTCTCAGGTATCTTACAGTATCAGTTCTCCAGCTTTGTTACTTTTCTTCATTATTGCCTTGGTCATTCATCAACTTCCACCAAAACCCCTAGCTAAAATTCTGACTGAGAATGCACTCAATCTGTAGTTCCATACGCACAGAACTGACATCAATACTGAGTTTTGCAGTCTGTGAAAATAACATATGTTTCCATTTACTTAAGTCAATTGTAATTTCTCCCAGAAATATTTTGTATTTTCAGTGTAGAGGTCTTGAACAACTTTCAGATATTTCAACATTTACTCCAAAGAATTTGTTATATAAATGGGCTTTCTTTCTGTTTGTTTTTTTACTAGGTATATATATCAGTGATCTTTCTATATTAACCTTATAGTCAACAATCTTGATAATTTGCTTATAATTTCTAACAGTTCAAATATTCCTCTGGAGTTTCTACGTACTCCAGCATGTCATCTACAAATAGTAAGTTTTATTTTTCCAATCTTAATACCTTTTATTTTCTCATTGTACTAGCTAAAATCTTAATACAATGCTGAATGAATGGCAGTGATGGCAGGTGAACACCCTTGTCAACCTTTTCCTTCAGTAGTAAAACATTCAATATTTCATCATTACAATGGTTGCTACAGATTTTTGTATATACTCCTTAACATATTAAGAAATTCCCTTTTATTCCAACTTTCCTGAGAGATCCATTCTCTATTCTGTAGATGCAGTGAATTACACTGGTTAATAATGATTAAACATTTGACAATGATTAAATAATGACATTTTACTTGACCATGATGTGTTTTAAGTGTATCACTGGATTCAATCTGCCAATATTTTGTCCCCCCTACCCCCCCCCCCAGAGGTAACCACTGCCCTTACTTCCTTACTTCCAACATGCTATAATAGTTTTGCGTATTTGGACTTACAAAAAAATAGAATCAGATCATAAAAATGCCTTTGAGTATGGCTTCTTTCACCCAACATTATGTCTGTGATTTGTCCACATTGTAGTGTGTGTGTCTGTAGCCAGTTTACTTTCTTTCTATATAGTATTAGAAAAGGCGTTTATTCTCTTCTTACTTAGCCATTCATTCTGTTCTTATTGGACATGTGGGTTGCTTCTACTTCAGGGCTATCTCTAAATAAGGATATACACTCTTGCACATTCTTGTAATTCTCTCAGTGCACATATACATGCACCTTGTTGAAACTGCTTGGCCAAAAGTCACATTTAATATTTTCAGATACTACAAGCAATTTTCCAGGTGTACAATTCGCAGATCTGCAGTAGATAAGATAATCCTCATTTTATCCATCTTCTCCAACAGTTGGTATTGTGATCTTCTACATTTCCAGCAGCTGTTTTTAAAAGTTCTAGATTTCCACTAATACAGTTGCCACTAGCTACATGTGGCTACTGGGCAACTAAAATGGGACTAGAGGAACAAAGTTATTAACTTTTTAATTAATTGAAATTTAAATTTGAAACCTGATACCCTACTGACTAGTGGAAAACTTTTAATTTGGAACTTCAATATGCCAACCTAGTTTTTCAACTCTAAATATTAAAAAATCTAAGTATAAAGCAAGTATTTCTGATGAAAAATTTGTGCCCAAATTGGGGTGGGCAGTGCATGTAAAACACATAATGCATTTGAAAGGTTGGTTAAAAAAAAAAAAAAGTAAAATCTCCATCATTTTTTATATTGAAGGTATGCTGAAATAGTATTTTGAATGTTTAGGTTTAAAAAATAGTGTTAAGATAAATTTCATCTGCTTCTTTTTACCTTTTACATGTGACTACTAGAAACTTAAAATTGCATATATGTGGTTTACACAGTATTTCCACTGGATAGTGCTGTTCCACCTTGCACGTGCATGAACAAGATGGACAAAAGTTCAGAAACATGCAGCCATATTAAGGTATGGAATATACTGGCTGCAGAAATGGTACACAATATTTTTTTTACATAAAGCAATTCAACTGTTCTACTCCAACAAAGCATCTCCCAACTTAGATATAGGTGTGCTCTCAAAAAGGGAAAACCTTAACTCTGAATTTAAAATAAAATGGATGAGTACAGCATACAAGACTCTTAGTAACAGAGATTAAACCAAGTCTTCTTGGCCAGTGATTTAAATCACATACAACCTGTAAAAAAACAGTGAAGCCAAATCACCCTCCACACACACTTCACCCCAATAACTGTCAATAGAGCATATGGCAGTGGGAATCAAATACGATGACAGGAAGTTTGGTCTTTTAAATTACATATTCTTAACAGGTGGGCTGGAGTGGGGGGGTGGGTAGGAAATCAGAGATCCTTTGTGCTGGTCACAGATTTCAGTTATTTTTTTAAAACTTAAACACACACACACTAGTTAATGTAACTAATAAGCTAACTACACGACATCTAATGCCCTTTGAGAGAGAACGTACAAGTAACAAAAGCAGAATGGAAGGCGATCCTTCCTGGATTCGTTAGCTGAAACCCCCAGAGCAAATCCTTCCACATCACAAGGCAACGGTCCTAGTGCGCCTCTAGGGTGTTAGTTATTTGCACATTCCTGCTGGACAAGTAAAAACACTAGGTCATCCTCCCACTCCTGGACAGCTGAGATGGGAGTAAAAGACAGTCCTGGCCTTACAGGGTTACTCAGGAAGGCTGCGGAGGTACCGGCTGCGGAGGTAAAAGACGCAACCAGCGGGGCGCACCTGCCCTCTGACACCAGCCACTCTGGGTGCAGGTTCATCATACCACCTTTATCAAGAGAATAACCCCTACACCTGAACAAAGCTCTCCACGCCCACCCCTGCAGTCGACAGGTGGGCAGGCCGGCGGGCCAACTCCCAAGGCCGACTTACCTAGATCCAGAGCCTGGTCGCACCTGAGCAGCGCGGCCTCGGGCTGCTGCTGGCGCTGCAAACTCCGCGCCTGGCCCGCCAGCCTGCGCACACGGCACTCGGTCGGAAAGCACTTCTCCAGCAGGCCGCTCAGCACCACGTTGACTCGCCGCGCCTGCGGCCGGACAGGCCCGGACTCCACGCACCGCTTGCACACCGTCAGCCCGCACGGCAGGGTCACCGGCTTGTGGAGCAGCCGCTGGCAGCGCGGGCAGCCCAGCAGATCATGGGGCGCGGCGGGCGCCGAAGCCGGCTGCTCCCCACGCGGCTCCTCGGGGGCGCCGCCCGGCCCCGCAGCCGGCAGCCGCCACTCTCTCTGGCCCAGGGCGCGCGTGAGGCCGACCGCCAACTCCCCCAGCTCCTCCGGCCGCAGCGCCCCGAGCCGCGCCGCCCCGCGGAACGCACCCAAGGCCTCGGGGAGCCGGCCGGCACGGGCCAGCGCGTCCCCCAGCCGCAGGCACAGGTCGCGGTCCGGCTGCGCCAGCCCGGCCAGCATCGAGCGGAAGAGCTCCGCGGCCATCTCATACTCGCCGGCGCGGAAGGCCTCATCGCCCTTCTCCAGGCGCTTGGCGAAAGACTCCCCGCAGTCGCAGCCGGGGCACTGGGGCGGCGGCGGCGGGACCGGCTCGGGGCTCATAGCCTCGAGCCTGCGGCGCCGTAGGCCCGGACGGGAGAAGCCTAGGCAAGCGGATGCTCTGCCGCCTGGGCGCGGCGGCGGGAGCGCGGCCGCCGCCTTCTCCGAGAGCCACGCGCGTCTGGAGGCGGCCGCTACGGGCCACCGCGACCACTGGCACGGGCAGGCGCAAGGCTGCGGCGGTGTCCCCCACGCGGCGTGGGCGGCCGGTCCCGCAGGGCCACAACCGGACCCGGGCGGGGGCGAGGCAGGCACGACCCGTGCCCCCGCGCACGCAAAGCCCCTTCCTTGCCCCGCTCGCTTATGTAACCCAGGCCGCCTGTGAGAACGCGGCGACCCCCTCCCCACGTCCGCGTCTCCTGCAAACGCTCTCGCCTCCGCGTCTGTAGGCGGCCGGGCGCGTGTGTGCGTGCGCGTTCACCTACACGTGCCCTTCGCCGCGCGCTCTCTTCCCGCAGCCGCGGCCGTGCCTGGAACAGGTGTCCGCGGCCGGCTGGGCGCCCAGCTCTCTCCAGCTTTCCCCAGAGGCCTGGCCGCCGAGACAACCTGTGGCCGCGGTTCAAAAGAGAACCGAGGCAGTTACCAAGCACATCACGAATTTGATTTAGGAAATTGTCTTAAGTGACAGGGAAGCCTGAAGTGGGTACTGAACAGATCTCCAGCAAGCTTCCTAACGGAACTCTGAATTTTAGACTGAAACATTTTAGAACTCTAATTTAAAACAATAGTTTTAAAAGAGAACGTAAAGGAATACCGTGCTAGGTGTTGGGAGAGGAGGGATTTTCCAAGTGGACGTTGTACTGTGCCCTTGATTTAGGAAGCAGAAATATAATTTTTTTAAATGTCTCCTAACGTAGAGTATCGCAGACAAGTTGCTGGAAGGAGGGAGTTAAAAGCTGTATTGGTATATAAGCAAGGACTAAATGTTCCTTCTGTGATCACTAGCCAGTTTTTAGAGTACTCACTGCACATAGCCTATTGTCTCCTTATTGTTCCACCATTTATTTTATGCTCTGTATTTGAATGCAATAAAATGCAACATTCCAGAATCCATATGTTCATTATGTCAAGTCTAAATTTCTTTTAAGTTTGTGAGGTTTAACATTAAAACGGATGACTAAAGAAAATATAAAATACATTAATCAAAACTGGTTTTGGGGAAGGGGAAATGCTTCCTCATCAAGCAAGGAGAGAAAACTAGATCAATTCACCAAAGGGAAAAGGAGACAACATTAGCCAATCTTCAAGTCCTATAATACAAATGCAACATCCCACCACCTCCCAACCCATGAATCATTCCATGAATGATTTCCACCCCCAGCTATTTTTTACTGTAACAGTTGTAGTCAAAATAGGTTTTGATCTGTTTCTCAATACTCAACTATTCCCAACTCTCTTTTTTATCTACTTTCTTTATTTTTTAATTTTTTAATTTTTTTAATCTACTTTCTTTATACAGTAACAATTCACTTGAAAGTTGCTTATTCCACAAATTTACAACCAACAACAAGAAAACTAGGAGGAAAAAAGCTTCTGAATAGTTACATTGGTGCTACAAAGACGATACACTGTTGTTTGAGTGTCTGACTTCCTCTGGCTCACGTCATGATTTCACAGTTGGTGAGTTTGAGCCCAGGTCATGATCTCACAGTTTGTGAGCCCTGCGACAAGCTCTGTGCTAACAGCTTGGAGCCTGATTCATGTTCTGTGTCTCGCTCTCTCTGCCCCTCCCACCCTCATGCTCTGTCTCTCTGTCAAAAATAAATTAAAAAAAAAAACATTTAAAAACTTTTAAAAAAAATTTTAAAAAGACGATACACTAAAGATTATGAAACCAAAGGATCTCAGACCCTGTTTGTTCTTATTTTACACAGATTTCCACTAAGAGAACAGAAAAGAGAAACTTGTTGGAGGCATGTGTGATAAGAACAAGAAATGTTTAAAGCAAAAATATTACTTTATTGTGAGGTTTACAGTGTATGTAGAAAGAAAATCCACAAAGGCTAGTAGAGGAGAAACAAAAGGGTAGTTTTGTAAGGTTCTAATACTACATGTGAAATGGTATAATGCCACTTGAAGGAAAATTTCAATAAGCTAAAGATGTAATCCCAAAGTGGCCACCTAAATAACACAAATACTTATATATAGCTAAGTGGCCAACAAAGGAGATAAAACTTTTTTAAAACTCTATTAATCCAAAAGAAGAAAAAAAATAGGGAACAGAAAACAGATGAGACAAATACAAAACAGAGTAAGATGGTAGGTTTAAACTCAACCATATCAATTAATGTTAATTAAATATTAATAATCTAAATACCATGGTTAAAAGACAGAGATTGTGGGAGCGCCTGGTGGGTTAGTCGGTTAAGCATCCAACTTCTGCTCAGGGCATGATCTCGTAATTTGTGAGTTCGAGCCCTGTGTCATGCTCTGTGCTGACAGCTCAGAGCCTGGATCCTGCTTCAGATTCTGTGTCTCCCTCTCTCTCTCTGCCCCTCCCCTGCTCTCTCCTTCTATCTCTCTCTCTCAAAATAATAAGTAAACATTTTTTAAAAGGCAAACATCGTCCACTTATATTCAAAGGAAGACCCAGATATATACTGACTATAGAAAAATTCACTTTAAAGAAAAAGATATAAATAAGAAGAGATAGACCATCTTCAATCTTATCAAAATAAAGCTAGAGTGACTATATTGATATCTAACAAAGTAGATATCATATCCAACAACATGACTAGGAGAAAAGGTGGCCATTTCATAATGATAAAGAAGTACACTGGTCAAGAAGATGTAACAGTGCTAAACACATATGTACCTAATAACAGAATTTCAAAATATATGAAGCAAAAACTGATAGAACCATAAGATTAAATAAATTCATAATTGTAGATGAAGATTTCAATACCCTTCTCCCAACAATCAACAGAATATGTATACTGAAAATCAGTATGACTTGACCAGTATTACCAATCAGCTTGACCTGACTGACATTTATAGAACATTCCACCCAACAGCATAATATGCGTTCTTTTCAAATGCACATGGAGCATTTACTGATATACTACATATTTGAGCCATAAAACAAATCTCAATAAATTTTAAGAGATTCAAGGAGTGAAGTCATACAACATATGTTCTCTGACCACAGTAGATTGAAAATAAAAATAATAGAAAAGCATCTAGGGGCGCCTGGGTGGCGCAGTCGGTTAAGCGTCCGACTTCAGCCAGGTCACGATCTCGCGGTCCGTGAGTTCGAGCCCTGCGTCAGGCTCTGGGCTGATGGCTCGGAGCCTGGAGCCTGTTTCCAATTCTGTGTCTCCCTCTCTCTCTGCCCCTCCCCCGTTCATTCTCTGTCTCTCTCTGTCCCAAAAATAAATTAAAAAAACGTTGAAAAAAAATTAAAAAAAAAAAAAAAAAAAAAAAAGAAAAGCATCTAGAAAATCCTCAAGTGCTTGGACACTAACACACCTTTAAGTAACCCAGGGATGAATAATTGCATTTCTATATACTAGCAACAAGTGGAAATTGAAATTTAAAAACAATAGTATTTACAATATTACAAAAAGTATGAAAAACTTAAAGACAATGTGAAAAAAAGTATAAGACCTATACACTAAAACTACAAACATCACTGAGAGAAATCAGAGAAGACCTAAACAAATGGAGAGACATACTCTGTTGAAGGATCAGAAGATTCAGATCTTTGATCTATGAATTGATCTATAAATCCAAATCTATCTCAATCAAAATCCCAGCATGCCTTTTTGTAGAAACTGGCAGGCTGACTCTGAAATTCACATGAAAATGCATAGTACCTAAAATGTCCAAAACTACTTAAAAAAAAGAAAACAACAAAGTTGAGTCTTCAAGACTCATTATAAAGCTATGGAAATCAAGAGAGTGTGGTTTTGGTATCAAAATAAACAAGTAGATAAATGAAATAAGATAGAGATTTCAAAAACAGACTCACATGTGTATACTGGCAATTGATTCTTGACAAAGTCCATTCAGTGGAGAAAGGATAGTCATTTCAATAAGCAATACTGGACTAACTGGATATCTATAGGCAAAAAGGAGGAGGAAAAGGATGAGGAGATAAGGGGAAAATATGAGAAGGGGGAGGAGGAAAAGAAGAGGAAAAACATTTTGATCTACACCTATCATCATATATGAAAATTAACTCAAACTTTATTGACCTAAAAGTAAAACCATAGAACTTCTACAGGAAAAAATCATAGAAGAGAATCTTTGTGATCTTGGGTCTTATATTTAATAGCAAAATTATGATCCATAAGAGAAACAAGAAAAAAAAAAAAGGAGATTCTCACATCTGGGAACAGCTCTGACACAGCGGGGCTTCAGTATTACTACAAAGCTAGCCTGATGCTCACAACTAGTTAATGTTGGACATTAAACAATCTCATGAGACACCAACATCAAACAAAGTCGCCCTGAGACAATGATAAAGTGATACAAAAACAAGTTCACTGTGTAACCCACAAAATATTCACCATCTTCATCTCTTCCAGCTAAAATGAGTGATTACTAACTCCTTTACCAAATACAGCTTCATCCTTGCTCTGGTTTGCTCTGCTTTTCAATAAGATTGAGTGAGAGATTCTATCACAGAATTCTACTGAAGTCAAAATTACCCAACTAAAGCCCAAACCTTATCATAGGTTCTTTCTAACACCCTCCCTCCAACTCCCCATGGCTCCCCATGGTGAGTGTTCTCCTTCATTGCAATAAGTAATAAACCAAAATATAAATTATAAAGATATAAAATACAGTGTGCCTGATGGTTTGGGGCATCCATGAATTGTTACATTGGATGTATGAAAATTAAGAACTTCTATTCTTCTAAAGTGACAGTTAAGATATGCCTCACACTTGGAGAAAATATTTGTAAATCATGTATCTGGTCAAGGACTTTTTATCAAGTGTATATAAAGAACACCGGAAAGTCAGTAATAAAAAAACACATAACTGAGTTAAAAAGTGGGCCAAATATTTGGCCACTTAACTACTGAAGATACATTGATGAAAAATAGGTACGTGAAAAGATGTTCAGACTAATTAGGAATATCCAAATCAAACCCAAATGAGCTACCACTGCATACCTGCTAGAATGTCAACAATTAAAAAGATCAACCATGTGTTGGAAAAGATATGGAATTTGTTTTATCAAAAGAATTTCTCATAAGAAATTCACAGATTAGGAATAATTTCTTTCATCAAAAGATAATTTATTTTTTTAAGTTTATTTACTTTGAGAGAGAGAAAGCAAACTGGGGAAGGGCAGAGAGAGGGAGGGAGGGAGAGAGAGAGAGAGAGAGAGAGAGAGAGAAAGGGAGAAACCCAAGCAGGCTCCACACTGTCAGTGCAGAGACCAATGTGGAGGTCAAACTCATGAGCCACAAGATCATGACCTGAGCCAAAATCTAGAGTGGAATGCTTAACCGACTGAGCCACTCAGGTGCCCCTCATCAAAAGATAATTTAAATTCAATTAGGAGTTCATAGGGCAAATAGTTGGAACAGGCTATTGATGAAAATTTGAAGATTAATTTTGAAGCTACAGTACCACTTGATTCATTTTGGAAAAAGCTTCAAAGTGAATATCCTCAATTCACTGAAATTCCTTCAAAATTTAAAATGTTTGAATTAAAATTACTGTCAACATTTCTCTGCGAGATGGTGTCTCTACTATTAGTGTTATGAAAACAAAATATAGAACAAGATAGAAACACTATCTCCTGCAAATAGTACTGTTGGGAATTTAGATGACTTAACAACTGGGAAACAAGCTCGTTTGTCACCCTAAAAACTTCACATATTAACATACATGGCGGTATTCATTCAAAGGATGCACAGGGGCATTTGAAATAGGGAATCATCACTTCACTCATGAATTATTTTATTTAGTTGCAACTTTTATTTAGTTGCACTTGTGGAACCATAGAAGGTTACAAGAGTATAGATTAATTACCTACACAAATACATACCTTCAGTGAATGTGTACAGTTTTGTAATTATTTTCTTTTTCCAGGGTTATGTGTGTGCTGATTATATTTATCAAAATGTAATTTTATGTTATACTTAACAATAAGTAGGATCTGTTGAATCTTAATAAAAATCTAGACTTGTATCTTTAGTATTTCCTTTCATTTTCCTGATACTTGTTTTATTGTATTTTACAAAAGTTAATTTATCTGCAATGTAAATTTAAAAATAGTTTGAGAAACACTACAACTGATAATTGTACAAATCCCTACTTTTTTTCATCCAATCAAAATGGCCATTCTCTTGATGTAGACTATTCAGATGGAATCAACTGATGCTCACTCCTTTCCTCTCCTCTCCTTTCCTTTCCTTTCCTTTCCTTTCCTTTCCTTTCCTTTCCTTTCCTTTCCTTTCCTTTCCTTTCCTTTCCTTTCCTATCTAACCTTCCCTGGGATATTTGATAGTTAATTCACTGCATTTCTAATTGGTGCTGGATGATTATTTACTTGCAATGACCTAAGCTTAGTAGGGCTTAATCCTCTAGGAGGTTATTCATATTTTAAAGTGCAACTAATTAACCCAAATGGATGCATGCTCCTCCAGTATTTAGAAGCCCATTTGTCACTGGGCTTCTGCAGCTCACCCTTTTTCTGCATTTTGTCAGAGATAAAAAAAAAAACACAACACTTTGGACCCACTTCCCATAGCCAACCCTGTCCCACTCTCAGCTTTACAAACAAAGCTCAGCTGGAACACTGTAAATTCTGCAGTTTAATCCTAGAATCATATATGCTGGTAGAGGTTGAACACGTAATGCATGGAAGCCTGAACCATCTCACTTGGGGGGATGAATTAGAAGAAGTCAATACTCTAAAACTGGTTAAAGAGTTCAGAAATATAAATGAGATGAACCATGAGCCATCTGCACAGGTGCCAACTTAATGGGCAGTGGGAGGACAATTCGGATGACATCGTGGCCCCTCACCATCTGCCGTGTGTGCCTGTCTGCCTTCATGAAACGGTGAGTTTGTGTATGGTAGTGATATTTCTCCCCAACAACTCCTAGCATGGGGACTGGACTGTGGTTTGTGCCCAGTAAACCTCTGCAGAATGAGTGTCTCACTTTTCTTAAACCTGGAAAGCCTGAGTGACCCTGGAGCCCTATGGTTGATTTCACTTGGTGGAACATTGGAGCCAGCGGATGAGTGGCTCAGATGCCTGCTCCTGAAGAGTATCCATTACTAGGAATTTTCTTTATCAGCCTACCCTCTGACACCCAACTCCATACACACATATGCACACACACATACACAAACCAGAAAGTGCTGTGCATTTGACTTTGAAAATCTATAGGGCAGTGAGAAAATGGATTTGTTATCCAAGTGCATTATGTTCAGTAATCTGGACAAAAACATTAGCTTTTCATCTGATATGTTTAACATCATAAACCATCTGGAGCCAATAGCTCCACCTTGCTCACTCACCAAGGGATCTAGGGTGAGCCTCTTGGATCACACCAGCCAAGAAACATGACTCTATCCCCCTTGACAGTTGTCAAGAGGAATACTAGATGCCTGGGGAGTCAGACCTAAGAGCATAGATGCTAGGTCAGGTTTGTGAGCGAGCCCAGCATGCCAGCACATCCACACACCAGCTCTACAAGCAACTGTGCACTAAGGGCCAACCTGAGCTGTCCCCACAGCTGGGACTCCAGAAAGGAAGTTGAAATGCTGCAATTAGCAGGTGGGACACTGCAGCATCTGCATGGTCTTCCTGACCAATTCCAGACTCTCACCCCAAAGGGAGAATATTTATATACACACCTGTACTTAGGTGCTTTGATGCTTCATCTCCTAATGAAAGAAAAAGTCAAGAGCACATCCTTGCTGTTCCCCATTGATAAAAGTCAGTAACTCCCAACTTCTCTCTTCTCTTAGTTTATGGTAAAAATAAATATGAGGAAACAGGCAGAGAGAGTTTGGGCCCCAGAAAGGCCAGTGCCGAGATTTGAATGCTGGTGTTCTCAGCTCTTCACCACCACTTCTTGCTCTGCTGCCATCTCTTCTCATTCCCAGGACCTAAATGTGTGCAGCTCTACTTGTAGTTGGGACTGTGGCACGCCAGTTCTCAGAATGCTCCCTGGCCCTAACTTTCCACCATTCAACTTTGGGCCTGAAATGTAACTCTTGTGAAAATACTTTTATAAGTGCTTTGTTTTACACATTATTTGGGTCTAATCTCATGATCATCTACAAAAATAATTCATTTGCCTTTGGCAATATTTAGATCATATCTTCACATATGACAGTTATTTTTACAAGGGGTAACAACGTGGTTACTGTATGTGGAAAAATGATGACCTAGTTAATGATTTCAAGTGGGCCAATAAGACTGACATATCAATCCAGTGCTTTTAATAAAGCGTTTTATCTCATGTTCACCTAGAAATAAAATTGGGGATTGGTAAGAAATATTGCATTGGAGACATGGAGCTGTGGGGAGAGTGGCAGCCTGGTGATGGCAGAGAAGCTGCCCGCCCATCCTGCACCCCTCCTCCTTTGTAATGCACCTGCCTGGCCATTCCCAAGTCACATTCTTTCTCACTCACCCCGCGATCTGGCCGCATAGGAAGGGGAGTGCAGGAAGAGAATGATAGCGGTGATGACCGGCATAGAGCTGGTGAATGCCGGACTGGAAATGAGAGGTGTATAATACAGGGATTCAACAATTCCATACATCACCCGGTGCTCATCACAACAGGTGCACTTCTTAATTTCCTGGGCAGGCTTCTCAGTGGAATCTGTGATGTAGTTAGTTGGATCTGTATCTTCTTAGTGTCCTCAAGACTCCCAGTCTCTTCCTGCTCCTACTTATGACGCACTCAATTCTGTATTCTGGACGGGGTGAGAAGAAACCATTCTTGAGGGAAGATGGCGGCATAGGGGGACGCTGGGCTCACCACATCCTGCTGATCACTTAGATTCCACCCACATCTGCCTAAATAACCCAGAAAACCGCCAGAAGACTAGCAGAACAGACTCTCCGGAACCAAACGTAGATGAGAGGCCCACGGAACAGGGTAGGAAGGGCGGAGAGGCGGTGCGTGCTACACGGACTGGCAGGAGGGAGCGGGCGGTGGAGAGGCAGCCTGCCCAGCAAAGGCAGAGCCCCTGAGTCTGGCTTGCAAAAGCGGAGGGGCCGGAGGGAGTGTGTTCTGACAGCCAGTGGGACTTAACATCTGGAATGTTATAAATCAACAGCTCTGCTCAGAAAGTGGGAGGGCTAGAGGACAATGGGAGGGAGAGTTGTTGAGCCCCGGAGGACAGAGTTCAGCTTGGTGGGGAACAAAGGTGCTGGGAAGCGCCATCTCCCTCGCCCAACCCCCAGCCAAAATCCTAAAAGGAACCATTCCCGTCATGGAACTTGCTTGCACAGTGCAAACACCCAACGCTGTGCTTCTGTGGATCCATCCCTCCGAGGGTCTGCCACCCTCCTGGTGCCACAGGGCCCCTCCTGAAGCAGACCACTGAAGGCAAAGTGAGCTGAGTCTGCCCCTCCTGCCACTGTGCACCTTGCGGATCCACCTGGCTAATAGGCCAGATCCCATGGAAGCAGCACCACAAGCCTGGCAGTTTGCAAGTAGCCCAGACAGGGGCCACACCACTCCACAGTGAGTCCTGCCTCTGGGAGAGGGGGAGATAAGGTACACCGCAGTCTGACTGTGGCCCCAGTGGTGGGCTGAGGGCAGACATCAGGTCTGACTGCAGCACCCCCCACCAACGCATGTTACTCCAGACAGCACAGAGGAAGAGCCCCGCAGTTCTGTGCCACTCCAGGAACTATCGAAAATGACGAAATGGAAGACTTCTCCTCAAAAGAAACTCCAGGAAGTAGCAACAGCTAACGAACTGATCAAAAATTATTTAAACAATATAACCGAAAATGAATTTAAAATAATAGTCATAAAATTAATTGCTGGGTTCGAAAAGAGTATAGAGGACAGCAGAGAATCTATTGCTAGAGAGATCAAGGGACTAAGAAACAGTCAGGAGGAGCTAAAAAAATGCTATAAATGAGCTGTAAAATAAAATGGAGGCTACCACAGCTCGGATTGAAGAGGCAGAGGAGAGAATAGGTGAATTAGGAGATAAAATTATGGAAAAAGAGGAAGCTGAGAAAAAGATAAAAAAATCCAGGAGTATGAGGTGAGAATTAGAGAAATGAGTGATGACATAAAACGTAATAACATACGCATGATTGGGATTCCAGAGGAGGAAGAGAGAGAGAAAGGTGCTGAAGGTGTCCTTAAAGAAATAATAGCTGAGAACTTCCCTGATCTGGGGAAGGAAAAAGGCATTGAAATCCAAGAGGCACAGAGAACTCCCTTCAGACGTAACTTGAATCGATCTTCTGCACGACATGTCATAGTGAAACTGGCAAAATACAAGGATAAAGAGAAAATTCTGAAAGCAGCTAGGGATAAACATGCTCTAATATATAAAGGGAGACTGATAAGACTAGTGACGGATCTATCTACTGAAACTTGGCAGGCCACAAAGGCATGGCAGGAGATCTTCAATGTGATGAACAGAAAAAAAAATATGCAGCCAAGAATCCTTTATCCACCGAGTCTGTCATTTAGAATAGGAGAGATAAAGGTCTTCCCAAACAAACAAAAACTGAAGGAATTCATCACCAGTAAACCAGACCTACAAGAGATCCTAAGGGAGATCCTGTGAGACAAAGTACCAGAGACATCACTACAAGCATGAAACGTACAGACATCACAATGACTCTAAACCCATATCTTTCTATAATAACACTGAATGTAAATGGACTAAATGCTCCAACCAAAATTTATAGGGTATCAGAATGGATAAAAAAACAAGACCCATCTATTTGCTGTCTACAAGAGACTCATTTTAGATCTCAGGACACCTTCAGATTGTAAGTGAGGGGATGGAGAACTATCATACTACTGAAAGTCAAAAGAAAGCTGGATTAGCCATACTTATATCAGACAAACTAGACTTTAAATTAAAGGCTGTAACAAGAGATGAAGAAGGGCATTACATAATAATTACAGGGTCTATCCATCAGGAAGACCTAACAATTAAAAATGTCTGTGTGCCAAATATGGGAGCCCCCAAATATATAAAACAATTACTCACAAACATAAGCAACCTTATTGATAAGAATGTGATAATTGCAGGAGACTTTAATACTCCACTTACAACAATGGATAGATCATCTAGACACAAGATCAATAAAGAAACAAGGGCCCTGAATGATACATTAGATCAGATGGACTTGACAAATATATTTAGAACTCTGCATCCCAAGCAACAGAATATACTTTCTTCTTGAGTGCACATGGAACTTTCTCCAAGATAGATCACATACTGGGGGAAAAAACAGCCCTTCACAAGTATACAAGAATTGAGATCATACCATGCATACTTTCAGACCACAATGCTATGAAGCTTGAAATCAACCACAGGAAAAAGTCTGGAAACCTCCAAAAGCATGGAGGTTAAAGAACACCCTACTAAAGAATGAATGGGTCAACCAGGCAATTAGAGAAGAAATTTAAAAATATATGGAAACAAATGAAAATGAAAATACAACAATCCAAATGCTTTCGGATGCAGCGAAGGCAGTCCTGAGAGGAAAATACATTGCAATCCAGGCCTATCTCAAGAAATAAGAAAAATTCCAAATACCAAATATAACAGCACACCTAAAGGAAATAGAAACAGAACAGCAAAGACACCCCAAACCCAGCAGAAGAAGAGAAATAACAAAGATCAGAGCAGAAATAAACAATATAGAATCTAAAAACACTGTAGAGCAGATCAATGAAACCAAGAGTTGGTTTTTTGAAAAAATAAACAAAATTGATAATCCTCTAGCTAGCTTCTCAAAAATAAAAGGGAGATGACCCAAATAGATAAAATCATGAATAAAAATGGAATTATTACAACCAATCCCTCACAAATACAAGCAACTATCAGGGAATACTATGAAAAATTATAGGCCAACAAATTGGACAACCTGGAAGAAATGGACAGATTACTAAACACCCACACGTTTCCAAAACTCAAACAGGAAGAAATAGAAAGCTTGAACAGACCTATAACCAGCGGAGAAATTGAATCAGCTATAAAAAATCTCCCAACAAATAAGAGTCCAGGACCAGATGGCTTCCCTGGGGAATTCTACCAGACATTTAAAGCAGAGATAATACCTATCCTTCTCAAGCTATTCCAAAAAATAGAAAGGGAAGAAAAACTTCCAGGCTCATTCTATGAAGCCAGCACTACTTTGATTCCTAAACCAGACAGAGACCCAGTAAAAAAAGAGAACTACAGGCCAATATCCCTGATGAATATGGATGCAAAAATTCTCAATAAGATACTAGCAAATCGAATTCAACAGCATATAAAAAGAATTATTCACCATGATCAATTGGGATTCATTCCTGGGCTGCAGGGCTGGTTCAACATTTGCAAATCAATCAATGTGATACATCACATTAATAAAAGAAAATATAAGAACCTTAGGATCCTGTCAATCAATGCAGAAAAAGCATTTGACAAAATTCAGCATCCTTTCTTAATAAAAACCCTCGAGAAAGTCGGGATAGAAGGAACATACTTAAACATCATAAAAGCCATTTATGAAAAGCCCACAGCTAACATCATCCTCAATGGGGAAAGACTGAGAGCTTTTTCCCTGAGATCAGGAACACGACAGGGATGCCCACTCTCACCGCTGTTGTTTAACATAGTGTTGGAAGTGCTAGCATAAGCAATCGGACAACAAAAGAAACCAAAGGCATCAAAATTGGCAAAGATGAAGTCAAGCTTTCACTTTTTGCAGATGACATGATATTATACATGGAAAATCCGATAGACTCCACCAAAAGTCTGTTAGAACTGATACATGAATTTAGCAAAGTCACAGGATACAATATCAATGTACAGAAATCAGTTGCATACTTATACACTAATAATGAAGCAACAGAAAGACAAATAAAGAAACTGATCCCATTCACAATTGCACCAAGAAGCATAAAATACCTAGGAATAAATCTAACCAAAGATGTAAAAGATCTGTATGCTGAAAACTATAGAAAGCTTATGAAGGAAATTGAAGAAGATATAAAGAAATGGAAAAACAGTCCATGCTCATGGATTGGAAGAATAAATATTGTCAAAATGTCAATACTACCCAAAGCTATCTACACATTCAATGCAATCCCAATCAAAATTGCACCAGCATTCTTCTCGAAGTTAGAACAAGCAATCCTAAAATTCATATGGAACCACCAAAGGCCCCGAATAGCCAAAGTAATTTTGAAGAAGAAGACCAAAGCGGGAAGCATCACAATCCCAGACTTTAGCCTCTACTACAAAGCTGTCATCATCAAGACAGCATGGTATTGGCACAAAAACAGACACATAAACCAATGGAATAGAATAGAAACCCCAGAACTAGACCCACAAACGTATGGCCAACTAATCTTTGACAAAGCAGGAAAGAACATCCAATGGAAAAAAGACAGTCTCTTTAACAAATGGTGCTGGGAGAACTGGACAGCAACATGCAGATGGATGAAACTAGACCACTTTCTTACATCATTCACAAAAATAAACTCAAAATGGATAAAGGACCTGAATGTGAGACAGGAAACCATCAAAACCCTAGAGAAGAAAGCAGGAAAAGACCTCTCTGACCTCAGTCATAGCAATTTCTTACTTGACACATCCCCAAAGGCAAGGGAATTAAAAGCAAAAATGAACTATTGGGACCTTATGAAGATAAAAAGCTTCTGCACAGCAAAGGAAACAGTCAACAAATCTAAAAGACAACCAACGGAATGGGGAAAGATATTTGCAAATGACATATCGGACAAAGGGCTAGTATCCAAAATCTATAAAGAGCTCACCAAACTCCACACCCGAAAAACAAATAACCCAGTGAAGAAATGGGCATAAAACATGAATAGACATGTCTTCTCTAAAAAAGACATCCGGATGGCCAACAGGCACATGAAAAGATGCTCAACGTCGCTCCTCATCAGGGAAATATAAATCAAAACCACACTCAGATATCACCTCACGCCAGTCAGACTGGCTAAAATGAACAAATCAGGAGACTATAGATGCTGGAGAGGATGTGGAGAAACAGGATCCCTCTTGCAATGTTGGTGGAAATGCAAACTGGTGCAGCTGCTCTGGAAAACAGTGTGGAGGTTCCTCACAAAATTAAAAATAGACCTACCCTATTACCCAGCAGTAGCACTGCTAGGAATACCCAAGGGATACAGGAGTGGTGATGCATAGGGGCACTTGTACCCCAATGTTTATAGCAGCACTCTCAACAATAGCCAAATTATGGAAAGAGCCTAAATGTCCATCAACTGATGGATGGATAAAGAAATTGTGGTTTATATACACAATGGAATACTACGTGACAATGAGAAAGAATGAAATATGGCCTTTTGTAGCAACATGGATGGAACTGGAGAGTGTTATGCTAAGTGAAATAAGTCATACAGAGAAAGACAGATACCATGTATTTTCACTCTTATGTGGATCCTGAGAAACTTAACAGAAGACCATGGGGGAGAGGAAGGGAAAAAAAAAAAAAAAGAGGTAAGAGAGGGAGAGAGCCAAAGCATAAGAGACTCTTAAAACTCTGAGAAAAAACTGAGGGTTGATGGGGGATGGTAGGGAGGGGGGGTGGGTGATGGGTATTGAGGAGGGCACCTTTTGGGATGAGCACTGGGTGTTGTATGGAAACCAATTTGACAATAAATTTCATATTAAAAAAAAGAAATATTACATTGGAATATTTTCAAATAATACTGGGAATTACATTAGTTATTATAAAATTTAGCAGCTTTTTTAAGTGTTCTGACTAGGTATGAGAGTTTTCTGCTGAAATATAAAATGAGTCATAAAAGTCAGTTGGTTCAACGTGTATAAATTTATGTAGAAATAAAGGGTATCTATGAATTAATTACTACACCCTGGAATGTTAGAATTGTGGTACCCTCTGAAGCCTTCAAGAAATACGTTTATAAATTTTATTTTAATGTTTGTTTATTTTTGAGACAGAGAGAGACAGAGCATGAGCAGGGGAGGGGCAGATAGAGAAGTAGACACAGAATCCAAAACAGGCTCCAGGCTCTGAGCTGTCAGCATAGAGCCCAACACGGGGCTTGAACCCGTGAACTGCAAGATCATGACCTGAGCCAGGTCAGGAGCTCAACTGTCTGAGCCACGCAGGCTCCCCTGCAAGAAATATGTTTAGTTTGCTACATTACAATTACAAACAAATTTTAAATTGTTCCTACTTAGAGATTCAAGGTTTTAATGAACTCCATGCATTCATAAGTTGTCAAAAGTGATTCAGAGAAGCCTCACGAAAACTTAGTTCTATAAAGGTTTTCTTTAATTCCCTTTATATGGATGAGGAAACTGAGAAAATAGGCTGAATGATGTGAGCAGTCCAGAGTTAAGAGAGGAACATGGGGTTTTTAGTGCTAGGCCCTATGTTCCTTCTATATATCATGCTGCCTGACTACCCCAGGATTCTGCTGACATAGCATACTTAGAATTTCACCTTCTTTAAAACCAGCATCCCTCTGGAAATGACCGCAGAAAGGGGAGATTTAGTTTACTATTTAGCAGAACGAACATACCTTGAAGAAGATAGCTTTAATTAAATTAGTGCTGTGCACCTACGTCATACTTCCATAAAAAGTAAAAAAACCCACAGAATTTAGTAATATTACAAGAGGCCTACATGTTAATTGGGAGTAAAACTTGGTACAGCCACTTTGGAAAACTGCTTGTCAGTATTGACTTGAGGTGAACTCTGTGGTCAAGCAATTCTATTCCTAGCCATACACCCACCAAGCATGCACGTGCATGTTCATTATGTGACACGTTCAAAAGTGTTCATAAATGGCGCTATTTCTAATAGGAAAAAAACCAAAACCTTGGAAATGATCCAAATGGAATACATTTGTTATATTCAATCAGTGGAATACCATAGAGCTCTAAAGAAGCATCTGCAACCATACAGGGCAACATAGACAAATCTTGGAAAACATACTATTGAAAAAAAAATAAGGCCATACTCAAATAAATACATGCAGTATAATGCTGTTTGTAAACAGTTCAAAACCAAGTAAAACTGATCTCTTAGAAGTCAGAGTATAGCATCTGGAAGTAGAAATGAGGGTAGCTTCTCAGATGTCAGAAATGCTCTGTTTCTTAATATGGGTGCTTGGTTTATGGGTGCGTTCACTCAATAAAAATTGAACACGTGGGGAGCCTGTGTGGCTCAGTCGGTTGAGGACCCAATTCTTGATTTTGGCTCAACTCATAATCTCACAGTTCATGAGATCAAGCCTTATGTTGGGCTCTGCGCTGATAGTGCACAGCCTGTCTGGGATTCTCTCTCTCTGCTCCTGTCCTGCTCACAAGCTCTAAACAAACAAACAAACAAACAAACAAACAAACAAACAAACAAACATTTTAAAAAATGGAACATGTAATGGATATATAGACAGATCAGAGACATGCATAAGGGAGAGAATCACTCAACTGTTTCATTGAACAAAAATAGGAATAAGAGAGAAAGAAAACACAAGGCTCAGGAGGAGAGGAAAAACCCCAAACTATCTGGAAATAGTGGGTGTTGTTTTTATAGTCACTCTTCACTTGAGCAAATTGACTAGGGAGTGTCAAAGGGAATAGTTTCAGTTACATGGGGATGAGAGTTTAAGTCATAAATGTGTCAAGTGGTCTCTGTCCTTAGCTCCTTCACCTTAGATAGGCCAATGTGGGTTTTATTCAAATAGATTTATTTTCAATTGTTTTCTGGAATAATTAAGATATATTTTTTCCCCTGGAAATATAAGAATCTCTAAAGCAGAATTCTGTATTATTACTTTCTGGTTTTCAGGAAAGTTTACAGACGTCATAATAAACCTCAAGAGGCAAGATAGTGTTCGTCGTAAATCTGGCAAATGATGAGGATAAATTTTTTAAATTCTACCTGAATATTAACCATAGTAATGAAATATTAATATGGAGCAATAGTTTAAAACTTAATTGGATTTAACTGAATTTAATTGGATTTCTTTTATGTTTTCATATATTCCAACTCTATACATAATCAGTGGTTATATTAGTTATTGAACAAAGGGAAGGAATAACTCCAACTGTAAGCTTCCATGGCCTTATTTGGCAATCTGGCCTAAAGGACAAGACAGGTTTACGTGACTTGCAAAGGATTTATCTTATCTCTAAACTGCCTTCCCCAAAGGGCAGGGCCAGGTGGTTTGTCTAAATATGAGCCTCTTCTATAAGGCTCCTGCTGTGCTCTCTTCCCTCTTGCCTGCTCCATTTTATACTCCTTCAGATTAAGGGGGTTTTCAGTCTTCCCCATAATCTGCCTCCATGAATAGCTAGTGCTAACCCTTGTGTTGTTATACCATACTCAAAATCAAGCAACCCTATTTCCTTCCCAGTTACCAGATTTCTTAAACCACAACTTGAATATGTTCCAAACAAGATAGAAAGTCTATATGCTAAAACACTTTTACCAACCCATACATTAATTGATACTATTTAATAATAGCTGGATGGGGATTAAGGAATCAGTAACAGCTCCATGAATGTTACAGACATTTCTTGATCATTCATAAACACTTGATTTGTTTCGAGAGTTTCTGAATAAACACAGTTTAAAAAAGAGGTTGGGTAGAGAATAAGCCCTGTTTTGATCAAAAACTTCTTACCACATACCAAGCCTAGGCATACTTATATTTCTACATTATTGTTTTCTGGTTTCTTTACATATATTATAGTTCCCCAATACAGATTATAAAGTTAGGGCAACTCAAAATTGTCACAGGTTCAATATCTTGGCAGCTGGTGGAAGTCTGCTCAAGTAGAATATGATTGATTTGAAGGTATTTTGTTTCTATTTTTTAAAAATCATTTTGAGGGGTGCCTGGGTGGCTCAGTCGGTTAAGCGTCTGACTTCAGCTTAGGTCACGATCTCGCGGTCCGTGAGTTCGAGCCCCGCGTCGGGCTCTGGGCTGATGGCTCAGAGCCTGGAGCCTGCTTCCGATTCTGTGTCTCCCTCTCTCTCTGCCCCTCCCCTGTTCATGCTCTGTCTCTCTCTGTCTCAAAAATAAACAAACGTTAAAAAAATTTAAAAATCATTTTGAAAATTAAGGCAATAAGCAGGAATTTCTTCTGTGACCTCAATTCTAGGAGGAAGGACTATTTGGCAAAGTGGGAGTGATGTGAATTTGCAAGAAATTCTCCGTTACATTAGAGTGAATTATAAACAAGGAAAAAGGAGGTTGACATTATTTGGCATGAGCTTTATATCTTAAAAAGTACATTTTATAATTTCCATTGAAAAGAATTCATTATGAAATTTTATAAAAGAAAGAAGACTCACAAACATGAATTTCTGCTAAGTGTTATTAATTGAGGTCACAGTGGTAGTGGAAATTAGGGATGGATTCAGATTATACCCAATCTCACAGGAAGTTGTAGACTTTGGCTTTTACTTTGAATGAAGTGAGATGCTATGGGAGGGTTTTAAGCAGAGGGATGACATGATTTGACTTACATTTGAAAATGTTCACACTGGTTGCTGTATTAACCTATAGTAGGTTATTATAAAACCTCAATAATAATGCAAGAAACTTACAATATTATATGTCCACTCTCTGCCTTACCTTTTGTGCTACTTTGTTCTAGATTTTTTTCTGAAAAAATTCTTAATTTTGATTTAATTTTGAAAATTATTTTTAGTGATCACAGAATTCTAACTTGAAAGTTACTTTCTTTCAGCACTTTAAAGATGTCATTCTATTGCTCTGGCTTGCAGAGTTTCTGATAAGTCTGTGATTATTCTTTGTTGTTCTTTAGGTAATTAATATGTCTTTTTTCTTCTGATTGCTGTTAAGGTTTTCTGTTTAACACTCTGTTTTCAGGAATTTAATGTATCTTATGAGTTTGTTTTGTTTTCTTTTCACTTTGTGGTTTCATTGAGCTTCTTAGATACAATGAATACAGTTTAGATCAAATTTAGGAGCCATTATTCCATCAAATACATGTTTCTGTCCCTCCTTTTCTCCTTTTGGTTGTTCAGTTACATGTATCCTAGACTACTTGATATTGTTCCATGGGTCACTGAGGACCTATTCATTTATTTTCAGTTCTTTGTATCTCCATGGTTCATTTTGGATACTTTCTATTACTATATATTGCTATGTCTTCAAGTTCACTAAACTTTTCTTTTGCAGAATCTAATCTTTACATTTTTTTCCCTATCCAGTGGATTTTTTTTTAGAGATCGTTTTTTTCACCTTAGAGGAATGTTATGCATTTATTAGAAATGAGGCTTACAAATGATTTTTTATGATATAGACAGATGCGTATGAGATGATGCACAATAAAAAATATATTCATTAAAAGCACAAATTAAAAAAAATAAAACAAGTTATACAGTATGATCTAAAAATTTGAAAAGCATAGAGGGCACCTGGGTGGCTCAGTTGGTTGTGCATCCACTTTTGATTTTGGCTCAGGTCATGATCCTAGGGTTGTGGGACCAAGCCCCTGCATCAAGTTCATGCTGAGCGTGGAACCTGCTTAATATTCTCTCTTCCTCTGCCCCCTCCCCTGCTCTTGCTCTCTTTCTAAAAAAAATAATAAATACAATAAATTACAATACAATACAATACAATACAATACAATGCAATACAATACGTAGGAAAATGGCCAGGATAAAATTGTGTGTTGCTTCCAGGAGACAGGATCATATGAGTACTTAAACTGTTTCTTGAATCTCTTTATGCTCTCTTCCAAAACTTCTTCAGAGAGCATTATATTGGGCTCAAAGTAAGAATGACAATCCTTTTTTAGAAAGTAGTGCAGAACTTTAAAAGAAGCTTTGAACTGTGTGCTCCTTTTAAGATGATCTTTTTTGTGTACAGTGCTTTATGGATGAAAAGTTGATTCTGACAACATAAATGGACATCAAGAAGGCTTTATTATATGGCACAAAAACAGACACTCAATGAAACAGAATAGAGAACCCAGAAATGGACCCACAAACGTATGGCCAACTAATCTTTGACAAAGCAGGAAAGAATATCCAATGGAATAAAGACAGTCTCTTCAGCAAGCGGTGCTGGGAAAACTGGACAGCGATATGCAGAAGAATGAACCTGGACCTCTTTCCTACACCATACATAAAAATAAACTCAAAGTGGATGAAAGACCTCAATGTAAAAGAGGAAGTCATCAAAATTCTCGAGGAGACAGCAGGCAAAAACCTCTTTGATCTTGGCCACAGCAAGTTTTTACTCAACACGATTCCAGAGGCAAGGGAAACAAAACCAAAAATTAACTACTAGGACCGCATCAAAATAAAAAGCTTCTGCACAGCGAAGGGAACAATCAGCAGAACTAAAAGGCAGCCGACAGAATGGGAGAAGATATTTGCAAATGACATATCAGATAAAGGGTTAGTATCCAAAATCTATAAAGAACTTATCAAACTCAATACCCCAAAAAACAAATAATCCAGTGAAGAAATGAGCAAAAGACATAAATAGACACTTCTCCAAAGAAGACATCCAGATGGCCAACTGACACATGAAAAAATGCTCAACATCACTCACTCATCATTAGGGAAATACAAATCAAACCACAATGAGATACCACCTCACACCTGTCAGAATGGCTAACATTAACAACTCAGGCAACAACAGATGTTGGCGAGAATGTGAAGAAAGAGGATCTCTTTTGCGCTGCTGGTGGGAATGCAAGCCGGTGCAGCCACTCTGGAAAACAGTATGGAGGTTCCTCAAAAAATTAAAAATAGAACTACCTTATGGCCCAGCAATTGCACTACTAGGTATTTATCCAAGGGATACAGCTATATGCTGTTTTGAAGGGACACATGCACCCCAATGTTTATAGCAGCACTATCAACAATAGCCAAAGTATGGAAAGAGCCCAAATGTCCATCCATGGATTAATGGATAAAGACGAATGCTCATTATGATAAGTATACTTTTTAATCCCCATCACCTATTTCACCCATCCCCTCACACACCTCTCCTCTGGTTAACAATCCATTTGTTCTCTTTAGTTAACTGTTGGCTTCTAGGTTTCTCTCTCTCTTTCTCTCTCTCTCCTTTTTCTTTGCTCATTTGCTTTCTTTCTTAAATTCCACATATAAGTGAAATCCTATAATATTTATCTTTCTCTGACTTATTTTTCTTAGCATTATACCCTATGGCTCCATCCAAGATTTCCTTCTTTTTATGGCTGAATAATATCCAATTGTATATATATACCACCTTTTCTTTATCCATTCATCTATTGATGAACACTTGGGCTATTTCCATAGTTTGGCTATCGTAAATAATGCTGCAGTAAACATAGGGATGAATGTATCTCTTTGAATTGATGTTTTTGTATTTTGGGGGTAAATGCCCAGTAATGCAATTACTGGATCATAGGATAGTTCTATTTTTAACTGTTTCAGGAACCTCCATTCTGTTGTCTACAGTGGCTGCACCAGTTTGCATTGTCACCAACAGTGCATGAGGGTTCCTTTTTCTCCACATCCTTGTTTGCCAATACTGGTTGTTTCTTGTGTTGTTAATTTTAGCTATTCTGACAGGTGTGAGGTCACTTCTCATTGTAGTTTTGTTTGCATTCCCTGATGATGAGTGATGTGAGCATCTTTTCATGTGTCTGTTGACCATCTGGATGTCTTTTGGAGAAATGTTTGTTCATGTCTTCTGCCCATTTTTTAATTGGATTATTTGTTTCTTGGGTGTTAAGTTTCATAAACTCTTTATATATTTTGGATACTAACCCTGTATCAGATATGTCATTTGCAAATATCTTCTCTCATTCAGTAGGTTGCCTTTTGGTATTTCCTTCACTGTGCAGAAACTTTTAATTTTTATGTAGTCCCAGTAGTTTATTTTTACTTTTATTTCCACTGCCTCAGGAGGCATATCTAAAATGTTGCTATAGCTGATGTTAGAGAAATTACTGTCTGTTCTCTTTTCTAAAATTTTTATGGTTTCAAGTCTCACATTTAGGTCTTTAAAAAAAATTTTTTTAGTGTTTATTTATTTTTGAGAGAGAGAGAGAGAGAGAGAGAGAGAGAGCGCGCATGAGTGGGGGAGGGGAAGACAGAGAGGGAGACACAGAATCCGAAGCAGGCTCCAGGCTCTGAGCCATCAACACAGAACCCGATACGGGGCACAAACCCACAAACCATGAGATCATGACCTTAGCTGAAGTCGGATGCTTAACCGACTGAGCCACCCAGGTGCCCCTCACATTTAGGTCTTTAATCTGTTTTGAGTTTATTTTTGTGTATGGTATAAGAAAGTGGTCCAGTTTTTCCAGCACCATTTGTTGAAGAGACTGTCTTTTTCCCATTGGATATTCTTTCCTGCTTTGTCAAAGATTAATTAACCATGTGATTGTGGGTATATTTCTAGGTTTTCTATTCTATTGATCTATATGTCTATTTTCATGCCAGTATCATGTTGTTTTGATTACTACAGACTTATAATATCACTTGAAGTCTAGAATTTTGATACCTTCAGTTTTGTTTTTCTTTTCAAAATTGCTTTGGCTATTTGAGGTCTTTTGTGGTTCTATACAAATTTTAGGATTATTTGTTCTAGTTCTGTGAAAAATGATGTTGATGTTTGATAGGGATTGCATTAAATCTGTAGATTGTTTGGGGTAGTATGGACGCTTTAACAATATTTATTCTTCAAATCCACAAGCATGGAATGTCTTTCCATTTCTTTGTGTTGTTTCCCAGTTTCTTTCATTGGCATTTTATAATTTTCAGAGTACAGATCTTTCACCTCTTTGGTTAAGTTTATTCCTAGATGTTTTATCCTTTTTGGTGCAATTGTAAATGGGAATGTTATCTTAATTTCACTTTCTGGTGCTTCATTATTAGTGTATAGGAATGCAACAGATTTTTGTACATTGATTTTGTATCCTGTGACTTTACTGAATTCATTTATCAGTTCTAGTAGTTTTCTGTTAGAGTCTTTAGGGTTTTCTGTATATAGTATCATGCCATCGGCAAATAGTAAAAATTTTACTTCTTCTTTACCAGTTTGGGTGCCTTTTCTTTTTGTTGTTCTTTATGTTGAATAAAACTGGTCAGAGTTAACATCATGTTGCTGACCTTAGAGGAACAGCTTTTAGTTTTTCCCATTGAGTATGATGTTAGCTGTGGATTTCTCATATAAGGCCTTTACTATGTTGAGGCATGTTCCCTCTAAACCTACTTTGTGGAGGGTTTTTATCATGAATAGATGTTGTGCTTTGTCAAATGCTTTTTCTGTGTCTATTGAATGATAATAGGTTTTTATTCTTTTATTGATATGATGTAGCACATTGATTGATTTGCAAATATTAAACCACCTTTGTATCCTGGGAATAAATCCCACTTGATCATGGTGAATGATTTTTTTTTTCATGTATTGCTGGATTTGGCTTGCTAGTATTTTGTTGAGGATTTTTGCATCTTTGTTCAGCAGAGATATTGTCCTGTAGTTCTTTTTTGTGTGGTGTCCTTCTGGTTTTGGTATCAGGGTGATGCTGGCCTCAAAGAATGAATTTGGAAGTTTTTCTTCTTCTAGTTTTTGGAATAGTTTGAGAATAATAATAATAATTAACTTAAACGTTTGGTAGAATTCACCTGTGAAGCCATCTGGTCCTGGACTTTTGTTTGTTGGGAGTTTTTTGATTACTGAATCAATTTCATTGCTGGTAATCAGTCTATTCAAATTTTCTATCTCTTTCTGCTTCAGTTTTGGTAGGTGATGTTTCTAGGAATTTACACATTTCTTCTATGTTGTCCAATTTGTGGGCATGTAGTTTTTCATAATATTCTCTTTTCATACATTTCTGTGGCGTCTATTGCTATTTCTCCTCTTTGACTTCTGATTTTGTTTATTTGGGTGAGTCTGGCTAGAGGTGTATTAATTTTGTTGATCTTTTCAAGGAACCAGCTCCTGGTTTCATTGATCTGTTCTTCTTTTTTTAGTTTCTGTATCATTTATTTCTGCTCTATGTTTACTATTTCCTTCCTTATGCTGGTTTTGGGTTTTGTTTGTTTTTTAGATGTAAGGCTAGGTTGCTATTTGTGATTTTTCTTGCTTCTTGAGGTAGGCCTGTATTGCTATAAACTTCCTTTTTAGAACAAATTTTACTACCTCCCAAAGATTTTGCACCATTGTGTTTTCATTTTCATTTGTTTCCATGTAACTTTTGATTTCTTCTTTGATTTCTTAGTTGATCCATTCATTGTTTAGTGGTATGCTATTTAACCTCCATGTATTTGTGCTCTTTCCAGGTTTTTTTCTTGTGGTTGATTTCTAGTTCCATAGTATTTTTGTCAAAAAAGTATGTATCAAAGCATGGTATGACCTCGATCTTTTTAAATTTGTTGAGACTTGTTTTGTGGCCTAACATGTGATGTATTCTAGATAATGTTCCACATGCACTTGAAAAGAATGTGTATTCTGCTGTTTAAGGATGGAATGTTCTGAATATATGTTAGGTCCATCTGGTCCAATGTGTCATTCAAAGCCACTGTTTCCTTATTGATTTTCTGTTTGGATGATCTGTCCATCAATGCGAGGGGGGTATTAAAGTCCCCTACTATTGTTGTATTACTATCTATTAGCTCCTTTATGTTTGTTATTAACTGCTTTACGTATTTATGTGCTTCATGTTGAGTATATAAATATTTACAATTGTTAGGTTTTGCTGTTGGATTTTCCTCTTTATTATTACATAGCATCTTTCTTTATCTCTTGTTACAGTCTTTGTTTTAGAGTCTTTTTGTCCAATATAAGTGTTGATACCCCAGCTTTCTTTTGACATCCATTTGCATGTTAAATGTATCTCCATCTCCTTGTTTTCAACTTGCAGGTCTGAAATGAGTCTCTTGTAGGCAGAATATAGATGTGTCTTATTTTTTTGACCTACTCTGTTGCCCTATGTCTTTTGATTGGAGCATTTAGTCCATTTACATTCAAAGTAATTATTAATATGTATTTGTTGCCATTTTGTTACTTGTTTTGTGGTTGTTTTATCGTTTTTTTTTTCTGATCTTCTCTTTCTTTCATGGTTTATAGACTTTCTTTTTTTTTAAGTTTATTCATTTTGAAAGAGTGCATGAATGCATAAGTGGGGGAGGGACAGAGAGAGAGAGAGAGAGAGAGAGAGAGAGAGAGAGAGACAGAATCTGAAGTAGGCTCCCTGCTGTCAGTGCATAGCCCCACATGGGGCTCAATCTCATGAACAAGAGATGCTCAGCCAACTGAGACACCCAGGCACCTTGGCTTTCTTTAGTGATGTACTCGGATTCCTTTCTCTTTATTCTTTGCATAGCTATTACTGGTTTTTGATTTGTGGTTTCCATTAAGTTTGTATATAACATCTTGTGCATATAGCAGTCTATATTAAGATGATGGTCGCTTAAGTTTTAACCTATTCTTTACTCCTCTCCCTTCACCCCATGTTTCAGGTATATGATGCCATAGTTAACAAACATCCTTTATGAGTCCCTTGACTGATTTTTACAAGAATATTTATTTTTACTGCTTTTGTATTTTTTGCTTTTTAAACTCTCACTTGTGGTCTTTTTATTCCACTCATAAGTCCCCTTTAGTATTTCTTATAGGGCTGGTTTAGTGGTCATAAACTCCTTTAGTTTCTGTTTGTCTGGGAAACTCTTTATCTCTCCTTCTCTTCTGAATGATAGCATTGCTGGATAGAGTATTCTTGGCTGTAGAGTTTTCCCTCTCAGAACTTTGAATATATCGTGCCTGTCCCTTTTGGCTTTCAAAGTTTCTGCTGAAAAATCTGTTGATAGCCTTTGGGGTTTCCCATGTATGTAATTGCCTTCTTTTATTACCTTTAAGAATTTGTCTTTATCACTACTTTTAATTAATATGTGTCTTGTTGTGGACCTACTTTTGTTGAATTTGGGGGCAGGGATCTCTGTGCCTCTAGGATCTGGATATCTGTTTCTTCCCCCAGATTAGGGAAGTTTTCAGCTATTATTTCTCCAAATAAATTTTCTTCTCCCTTTTTGAATGTTATTCCATTTGATGGAGTCATGAGTTCCTAAGACTATTCTCAATTTGCATGATTTTTTCCCCTCTCATTTGCTCAGCTTGATTACTTTCCATTACTCTGTCTTCCAGGTCATTAATTCCTTTCTCTGCTTTATCTAGCCTGCTATTTATTCCATCAAGCGTATTTTAATTTCATTTATTATGTTATTTATCTGTGATTGGTCTTTTTTATCTCTTTGTAAAGGGGCCACTGATGTCCTCCACTCTTTTCTCAAGTCCAGTGAGTATCTTTATGATCATTACTTTAAAATCTCTATCAGGCACATTATATCCTTTTCACTTTGGTCTCTTGTTATGGTTTGGTCCTGTTCTTTAATTTGGGAGATATTCCTCTGTCTCCCCATTTTGTCTAACTCTGTGTCTTTTTCTGTGTGTTAGGAAAGTCAGCTATGTCTCTTGCTCTTGAAAGTAACAGCTTTATGAAGAAGATGTCCTGTAGTGCCCTGGAGTGCAGTGTCTCCTCTTTCCTAGGACCTGGCATTTCAGGGAGTGACTCCTATGTGTGTTTCTATGCCCTTCTTTTCAGTTCTAGCCTCTTTTCCCTTCAGTCCAGTTGTCCTCAGAGGCTCTCTTTGCCTGTTGTGGTCAGTGTTTGGTTCCTGGCCAAACGGGGTACATTTTAACAAGGTGTGCACTAGCCTGCTTGCAAAATAAGACCTGCTACCACCACTCCTGGAACCAAGGCCATGCAAAAGGTACAGGTGAGGATACAGGGTATGGTGAGGTTTATGCTAGTCTTCTGGGAGGTGGGGGGGGTGGGGGAGGGGTGGGTGTCCTGCAGCACCAGGACTGAGGCAAGCATGACTGGGAAGGGTGAATATGCTAAAACGTGGTGGGGGGTGGAACTTGGTGTAAGCAAGTTAGGTAGCAAGTATTGGTGCCACACTGTTTCCTGCAGGTAGTAGTGTGTTTATATTGGGGACAGGGGAGGGAAATGGCACTTGCCAGCTCCTTTGCTCCTGGAGGGGTCTCCCTGTGACCCCTGACTCTCTGGGCCATGCTCTGAGATGAGTAAATAACTCTCCCTCCCATCTGTCCATGGTGTTTTTCAAAATGCTGCTTCCCTACTGTATCTCTGCTGGCTGTTTTTCATGCTGTCTCTTTAAGTGTGGGGTCTCAGTTTCTTAATGCTTTCCAGGTTCTCCCAGAGCCAAGCCCTCCAATTTTTAAAATTCCAGGCTTTAAGTCCAGCTGGTTGTAAGAACTCATGAGATTTGGACCCTCTCATTTTCAAAGCCAAATGTTATGCAGATTCCTTTTCCCCATGCAGGCTCCCTGGTGTGATAATCTGTTTTTCTTGCCCTTTTCTGTGCCACCTGCTCGCTCACAACTATGGACAGCCATGGTCCATTTCATTCCCAACTGTGTCTTCACCCTTCCTACCTTCTTTGATGTGGCCTCTTCTCTACCTTTAGTTGTGGAGTTTGTTCTGTCAGCCTTTCAGATCATTTTCTGGGTTATTTATGCTGATGTGAATGTTATCTAGTTGTATCTATGAGATGAGGTGGGTTTAGGGTCCTCCTACTCTGCAACCTTCCCAGTCTCTCACCCTCAATAATCTCACAGATTGTTTTTTTTTTTTTAAGTTTATTTATTTTTGAGACAGAGAGAGACAGAGCATGAACAGGGGAGGGTCAGAGAGAGAGGGAGACACAGAATCCGAAACAGGCCCCAGGCTCTCAGCTGTCAGCACAGAGCCCGATGCGGGGCTCGAACTCACGGACCATGAGATCATGACCTGAGCCGAAGTCGGACGCTTAACTGACTGAGCCACCCAGGCGCCCCTCACAGATTGTTTTTAATCTCTAGAAATTCCATTTGCTTCTTTTATATGTTTTCCACTTCTATCCTCCCTATATTGATATTTTCCTTTAATCAGCTTAAAAGGAATTATAATAACTGTTTTAATGTACTTTTCTGTCAACTCCATCATTTCTATTGTCTAGTTTTTCTCCTAGTCATGGGTCACATTTTTCTGTTTCCTGGCATGTCTGGTAATTCTTAATTGGATACTATAAATTATAAATTTTATTCTGATAAGTATCTGGATTTTTGTTTGATCTTAAATGTGTAGAGCATTTTTCTGGAAGCAGGTTAAGTTATTATCAGCTTCTTTTGATGTTTCTTTTAACGTTTGTTATGATTCATTTGGAGTTGCCTTTATTTTAGGTATAGGATAACCCCACTTCTAAGATGTGGCTCTTTTTGAAGTTTCTATTGAATGCCTTGAATGATTCAGGAGGACTCCTCACTCTGGCTAATGGTGAACTTACTTAATTTCTAGGACTGTAAATTCTGGGATCCATTCAGCTCATTTACTGTCTGACCTTTGTTTGTCTTACGTCACAGAGTTTCATCCTGTACACGCATATCTTATTATTTAGGAAAGACTCAAGGAGACACCCATGCAAATTTCTGTGGCTCATTGTCTCTTTCATTCTGTTTTTTCTTTTCTCTTGTACCCTGCCCCCATAGCTTCCAGTTGCCTGTATTCTTATCACTGTCTCCTAAACTCGATGAGAATTCTGTTCTCTGGGATCCCCACCTTGCTCCATGATCCAAACTGTGTATCCAGACAAAAAGCTGGAGTGGATAGAGTATCATGGGGGTAAATATATATAATTTTTGCATGCATGGAATAATAGAGAATAGACTATCCCACATATACAATCTTTGCTACTGAAACAAAAACAGTCCCTCTGCTATCTTAGGATCTAAGTTTATATAAATTTAAGCTTAATCTGATGAACAGATGAAGTAAATTCATGGAAGAAAACTACTAAAGCCAACAGTATTTCTTCCCCCAGGCATTCCAGAAGAAAATGGGGGGGGGGGGTGGGACTGATATTTTAAGTTTTCCTCAGGATCCTCATTCAGTAAGATTAATTTAAAACTATTCTGGTGTACTGCCATGGATGTTAAGAGCAATTGACAACCCGGGCGACATGATGGAAAGATGACTAGCCTGGGAATAAAGAAACATGGATTCAAGTTTTGGTATAACTGTTACTCTGTGATTTGGGGCTTCAATTCCCTTATCTATAAATGAGCCAATGACTGGTGCTCTGCCCAATCCCAAGTTGTTTTCAGGATCAAACAAGCTAGTATACATGAAAGTGCTTCTAAAGTATGAAAGGTCAGATCATTATCAGAATGATTAAGATTATATTATGTTTGGAATGATTTAAGGCATCCATAGTAATGCTCCTAATTAGGAGAATCCAGTCAGATTATACATCATGAATATGACGGGGTCAGTAGGCTTGATAAGAGTCCTCAGATGCATATAGAGTCTGAGCAGAGTGGTGTGTGAGTACCACATGGCCAGATTGCAGCAGCCCCTATTTTGTCATGATGGGAACCCCCAGAAGCCAACCTTCAGATATCATTCTATTGAATGTTATCACCTCTGTGTTGTTTTAGGGTCTCCTTTTGTGGATTCACTACTGCTGCAAACTCTGTCCTTCCTGTTTAGTGCTCATGGCCAGTCCCAGCTCCCTCCCTCTCAGAATATTCTGCACTGGCTGGACTTCAGGTCTTCTCCCTGTTGTCCCTCCCCCATTAAGAAGTGCCATTCCTGGGCTGCCCACCCAGCCAGTTGGCATTCTTCTGGACTGTTACAGTCAGAAATTCTAATTAACTGTTGCTTAATTGTCAACCTAATTAAGGCACCTGCTAGGGAGATCAGCCCCTCTGATCCAGGTTCCTGCTGTAGCTGTCACAGTTAATTTGTTCCTGGATAATCAAGAGCTGACTGTGGCCTTATTTTCACCATGATTTTTGACTATCTGTAAATTGGCTTCCACTTGGTAATCTGGATAATTGGGAATAGCCTATGCCATAGGGAAGGGCGCAGCTTCTCAAACTTTGCTTCTCAGAAGGTGGTCTTCCAACCAGCAGGACTGGCATCACCTGGAACTACTTAGAAATGAAAGATCTCAGGTCCTGCCTCAGATACGTTGAATCATAATGCTCATTTTAGCCAGAGCTGCAAGTGACTTGAGTTTGAGAAGCACTATTCTAGACTAAGCCATAAGCCTCAGAGAGCAGTGGGGAGTTGCCAGAGGCACTGGCAAGCATACAGGGACAGCATCTCCCATGGTGTGAAATGGACAATGACTACATTGGAGGAATAAAGGGGAAGTCTGTTACCACCAGTGTGGAGGGGAAGGCATTGGATTGCTCTCAAGGTGAGAACCAGAGGATTCTGAGTCTTTACTGGGAAATTTTGCCTTATCAGCATAGAGGAAGTGACAATTTGAGTGGGGCAGCCCACCCAAGTAAGAGTCCAAGTAAGCTCAAAAGATACATTAATATATGAATAAATTCTTGGGGCGCCTGGGTGGCTCGGTTGGTTAAGTGTCCGACTTCAGCTCAGGATCTTGCAGTTCATGGGTTCGCGCCCCACGTTGGGCTGTGCTGACAGCTCAGAGCCTGGAGTCTGCTTTGGATTCTGTGTTGCCCTCTCTCTGTTCCTCCCCCACTCATGCTCTCTCTCTCTGTCTCAAAAATAAATAAAGCTTAAAAAAAATTAAAAGAAATATAGTAATAAACTCTTATCTCTGAATAAATCTAATTTCAAAACAGCAACATTCATCTAACATACTTAAACAAAATCAAAATGAACAAGAGTATAGAATGAAGCAAGGATTTATACCAAAAAGCCAAAAACAAGACAAAACAAACCCAAACAACCAAGATTTTCGGACATGAATACATTGAAATAAATGACACTTACACACTATTCTGTTAAGTGTTTGCCCTGTTCGGTACCAGGGAGAACAGACAAGAAGATGGCACCACAGAGGAATCATGGAAAGAGGTTGAGATATGGAATTAGAAGACCTGATTTGAATTTTGTTTCCACCTTAAAACTTAATAGTGTCAAACCTTAAACTTTGTTGACAATCTTTGATAAAAGGCTCATAATACAAGTGTCAAGGGGGTGTTGTGGGAATCAGCTAGAATGGCTGGAAAACACCTACCTCGCCTGGCACCTGTGTCATTACGCAGTGTTTTATTCATCCCTCCATTCTTCAACCCAAGATGATGTTGCTCTTGGCAGGGCCTGAGGTTGGCTGCACTTCTGGGCATGGGAGGCTTCAGGGCAAACTCCTCCCTCTTGTAACATCAAACATTTTCTTTAATAAAGGAGTCCTTTTCAGGTCTTTGAGTGGAGTTCTGTTTCATGTGCCCAAGATTAGGAACCCATTCCAGCCTTTGCACTGGCCAGAAAGATGCAACACAAAAGTGAGATTCATCTCTCCTAGCCAATTTTGAAAAACATGAAACTCCCTCAGTCTTCTCCAGGTATTTATTTATATTTTTTCTACAGTTTTGCTTAATATGGAGAACTTGCTTTGTCTTAGCCCAAAGAGACCTAGAAATACTCCTTTCAATTATATTTTAAGACAACCTGATCATATAAATGGAATTCAGGGTATCCTGATATATAGCAAGTCTCAGCAGAAAATCAGAAAAGAGAAGAAAAAATATCAAGTATATCAGGTAGATAGAAAATTTATATGTATTAATTATTTTTAGTCTTAAGTGAAGTAGAAAGGAGAAAAAATAAACTAGAAGAAAAGAGGTGAACAAAATCATTGAGAGAAGTTTTGATTATAAAATAAGACTTAGGTAGCAGATTTTATATACCTAAAGGCTGAGCCAAATAAATATTCAGCCATGCAGCACATCATGCAACAGCAGTGAGAGCAAGGAAGGTACAGGCCACAAATGAATGAGGCATTAATGAAACATTAAAAGCCTCTTCTCACTGGATAGTCAGTACAAGATGTGCTGAAGCATAAAGATGTGCAATTTCATAAATAGTATGGCTAAACAAGTGGGTGGAAAAAACACTCAAACCCGTGTAACTCGTGAAGATATTGTAAAAGATTTTATGAAATGCCTTGGGAAAAAAATATGGCAATCTATTCATGGATGTTGGTGGGCAATTTTGTGCACATTTATAGTTCTACATTAGTTTTCCTCTTCTAAATCTTTCACTTTGTTGTTTAATAAAAGGGGGGTTGGGGGACCAAACAAACAAAAAGCACACAAAAGTGGGGTGCCTGGGTGGCTCAGTTGGTTAAGTGTCCGACTTTGGCTCAGGTCATGATTTCACCATTCGTGAGTTCGAGCTCTGCATTGGGCTCTGTGCTGACAGCTCAGAGCCTGCAGCCTGCTTCAGATTCTGTGTCTCCCTCTCTCTCTGTGTCCCTCCCCTGCTTGTGCTCTTTCTCTCTCTCTCAAAAATAAATAAACATTAAAAAAACACACAAAAAAGAGGGAGGAATGGAGGAGAGAGAATCTATAAAAAATACAATTGGGAGTTTCTTTCTATTTGAGATAACAAAAGAAAAGGATCTAGGGATCATAGTGAACCACACACACACACACACACACACACACACACAAAATTAAGGCAGCATTACAGTGTACTTAGATAAAATGTTAGTGTATTTGCTGTTGTGGCTAAGAACAAGAATACAGTGTGTTTTAGAAAGAGCATTGGACTGGAACTAGGAGTTACTAGAAATGACTGCCATGCACATTGTGTTAACAAAGATTCTATGGTTCTGTTAAGCCTCAGTGGGAAGTAGTACAGGACTGATTTCTGCCAGAGATTACTGGTGCATATTAGATAAACCAGTAAGTTCATTCATATTGCTATGAAAAAGCTCTGGGAATCTGGATATTTTTTCTCATTTATTTAAGCCTAAATTTCCTCATCTATAAAACAACAAGGACAAAAAAAATAATCTCTTCCATGAGGCTCTGAGGGAACCTGGGAGCACATCTGGGTTGGGACAGAATGGCCACTGTCACTGCTGGATTCCATCATCAAGTGAAGTATCCAGAACGAGGGTCAAATCAAGTCTATCTACCTGAAAAGGCCACATTCAGGCTCTGGAAAGGCCAACATAAATGCCATGTCTGAGCTAGAATTAAGGTTTGGATCTCAGAGTCAAAAATTCCAACTCAAGACTTAAAGTCAGAGTAATAGAGTTTGAAAAAAATAAATAAGAGGGAGGAATTCTTATTGAAGCAAAATCCTGGTGTCATCCTAATTTTCTCTCTTCTTTAAATTCCCTCCTAAAATGGACAGGAAAATCAGGCCAGCAAAAGAAAACCCATGGATCACATCTTTAATAAGACTAAGTGACAAGATATCCCACAAGACCTAAAACATGTATAAGTAGGACAAAGCATCTGCCAACAAAAAGACCTTCGCAGGTCCCGCAAGAGATGTGCAGCTTGCAGAGGGCAGGGAAGAGCACAAGGAGGGACCCCACTTGCATGGAAACCTCTGTAAGTGCTTCTGAAAACAACTGGCAAACTGGAAGTAATCTCTGCAGGTTCCTGTGTGGGTGTGAGTGCAGAAGGCCACGGGAATCTGCTGAGCGGCAGTGGGAAGATCAGAGAGTGCCCCATTCCTTTGACAAAATCTCCCTTCCAGAAGTACAATGAAGCAACTGCAAGTAGTAAGTCAGATTGGCAGAGTCAGAACTAGGGCGCTGATACTGAAATATGAAAAAAGGCAAAAAAGCCAGATCTCAAGAGGCCATTTTTTGTTGCTTCCTTCCTGGTAACAACAAAGGAAAAAGGCTTTGAGCAACGAAGCTAGGAAAACTACCCTGAACCATCCCACCTTGTACACTGGACTCTCCCTAAAGTACAGGAAAATGCTCCTTATTTAAACATTATCAGCAACAAAAAAAGAACTGTGATTTGATTCTATATAAAGACCTATGAATAAAAATAGAGCCTAAAATAATATGACAGAACTGAAATAATAAATATCTTGTGTAGGTTTGGGGCACCTGGGTGGCTCAGTCAGTTAAGCGTCTGACTTCAGCTCAGGTCATGATCTCACAGATCATGGGTTCAAGCTCCGTGTCGGGCTCTTGCTGACACTCGGAGCTTGGAGCCTGCTTTGGATTCTGTGTCTCCCTCTCTGCCCCTCCCCTGCTTGTGCTGGCTCTCTCCCTCTCTCTCAAATATAAACATTAAAAAAATATCTTGGGTAGTTTAAAATATATGTCTAGGAGAGTTACTAGGAAGATGGCGGCATAGAAGGATGCTGGGCTCACCGCGCATCCTGCTGATCACTTAGATTCCGCCTACACCTGCCTAAAGAACCCAGAAAACCGCCAGAGGATTGGCAGAACAGAGTCTCCAGAGCCAAGCCCAGACGAGAGGCCCACGGAAGAGGGTAGGAAGGGCGGCGAGGCGGTGCGCGCTCCACGGACTGGCGGGAGGGAGCCGGGGCGGAGGGGCGGCTCGCCGGCCAAGCAGAGCCCCCGAGTCTGGCTGGCAAAAGCGGAGGGGCCGGACGGACTGTGTTCCGACAGCAAGCGCGACTTAGCGTCTGGGAGGTCATAAGTTAACAGCTCTGCTCATAAAGCGGGAAGGCTGGAGGACAAAGGGAGGGAGAGCTGCTGAGCCCCCGGACGGCAGAGCTCAGCTTGGCGGGGAACAAAGGCTCTCGCCAGCGCCATCTCCCTCGCCCATCCCCCAGCCAAAATCCCAAAGAAAACCAGTTCCTGCCAGGGAACTTGCTCGCTCAGTGCAAACACCCAACTCTGTGCTTCTGCGGAGCCAAACCTCCGGCAGGGGATCTGACTCCCTCGCTGCCACAGGGCCCCTCCTGAAGTGGATCACCTAAGGAGAAGCGAGCTAAGCCTGCCCCTCCTGCCCCCGTGCACCTTGCCTACCCACCCCAGCTAATACGCCAGATCCCCAGCACCACAAGCCTGGCAGTGTGCAAGTAGCCCAGACGGGCCACGCCACCCCACAGTGAATCCCGCCCCTAGGAGAGGGGAAGAGAAGGCACACACCAGTCTGACTGTGGCCCCAGCGGTGGGCTGGGGGCAGACATCAGGTCGGACTGCGGCCCCGCCCACCAACTCCAGTTATACACCACAGCACAGGGGAAGTGCCCTGCAGGTCCACACCACTCCAGGGACTATCCAAAATGACCAAACGGAAGAATTCCCCTCAGAAGAATCTCCAGGAAATAACAACAGCTAATGCACTGATCAAAAAGGATTTAAATAATATAACAGAAAGTGAATTTAGAATAATAGTCATAAAATAAATCACTGGGCTTGAAAACAGTATACAGGACAGCAGAGAATCTCTTGCCACAGAGATCAAGGGACTAAGGAACAGTCACGAGGAGCTGAAAAGCGCTTTAAACGAAATGCAAAACAAAATGGAAACCACGACAGCTCGGATTGAAGAGGCAGAGGAGAGAATAGGTGAACAAGAAGATAATGTTATGGAAAAAGAGGAAGCTGAGAGAAAGAGAGATAAAAAAATCCAGGAGTATGAGGGAAAAATTAGAGAACTAAGTGATACACTAAAAAGAAATAATATACGCATAATTGGTATCCCAGAGGAGGAAGAGAGAGGGAAAGGTGCTGAAGGGGTACTTGAAGAAATTATAGCTGAGAACTTCCCTAAACTGGGGAAGGAAAAAGGCATTGAAATCCAAGAGGCACAGAGAACTCCCTTCAGACGTAACTTGAATCGATCTTCTGCACGACATATCATAGTGAAATTGGCAAAATACAAGGATAAAGAGAAAATTCTGAAAGCAACAAGGGATAAACATGCCCTCACATATAAAGGGAGACCTATAAGACTCATGACTGATCTCTCCTTTGAAACCTGGCAGGCCAGAAAGGCTTGGCACGATATCTTCAGTGTGGTAAACAGAAAAAATATGCAGCCAAGAATCCTTTATCCAGCAAGTCTGTCAATTAGAATAGAAGGAGAGATAAAGGTCTTCCCAAACAAACAAAAACTGAAGGAATTTGTCACCACTAAACCAGCCCTACAAGAGATCCTAAGGGGGATCCTGTGAGACAAAGTACCAGGGACATCACTACAAGCATAAAACATACAGACATCACAATGACTCTAAACCCGTATCTTTCTATAATAACACTGAATGTAAATGGATTAAATGCGCCAACCAAAAGACATAGGCTATCAGAATGGATAAAAAAACAAGACCCATCTATTTGCTGTCTACAAGAAACTCATTTTAGATCTAAGGACACCTTTAGATTGAGAGTGGGGGGATGGAGAACTATTTATCATGCTACTGGAAGCCAGAAGAAAGCTGGAGTAGCCATACTTATATCAGACAAACTAGACTTTAAATTAAAGGCTGTAACAAGAGATGAAGAAGGGCATTATATAATAATTACAGGGTCTATCCATCAGGAAGAGCTAACAATTATAAATGTCTATGCGCCGAACACCGGAGCCCCCAGATATATAAAACAATTACTCATAAACATAAGCAACCTTACTGATAAGAATGTGGTCATTGCAGGGGACTTTAACACCCCACTTACAGAAATGGATAGATCATCTAGACACACAGTCAATAAAGAAACAAGGGCCCTGAATGATACATTGGATCAGATGGACTTGACAGATATATTTAGAACTCTGCATCCCAAAGCAACAGAATATACTTTCTTCTCGAGTGCACATGGAACATTCTCCAAGATAGATCATATACTGGGTCACAAAACAGCCCTTCATAAGTTTACAAGAATTGAAATTATACCATGCATACTTTCAGACCACAATGCTATGAAGCTTGAAATCAACCACAGGAAAAAGTCTGGAAAACCTCCAAAAGCATGGAGGTTAAAGAACACCCTACTAACGAATGAGTGGGTCAACCAGGCAATTAGAGAAGAAATTTAAAAATATATGGAAACAAACGAAAATGAAAATACAACAATCCAAACGCTTTGGGACACAGCGAAGGCAGTCCTGAGAGGAAAATACATTGCAATCCAGGCCTATCTCAAGAAACAAGAAAAATCCCAAATACAAAATCTAACAGCACACCTAAAGGAAATAGAAGCAGAACAGCAAAGGCAGCCTAAACCCAGTAGAAGAAGAGAAATAAAAAAGATCAGAGCAGAAATAAACAATATAGAATCTAAAAAAAACTGTAGAGCAGATCAATGAAACCAAGAGTTGGTTTTTTGAAAAAATAAACAAAATTGACAAACCTCTAGCCAGGCTTCTCAAAAAGAAAAGGGAGATGACCCAAATAGATAAAATCATGAATGAAAATGGAATTATTACAGCCAATCCCTCAGAGATACAAACAATTATCAGGGAATACTATGAAAAATTATAGGCCAACAAATTGGACAACCTGGAAGAAATGGACAAATTCCTAAACACCCACACGCTTCCAAAACTCAATCAGGAGGAAATAGAAAGCTTGAACAGACCCATAACCAGCGAAGAAATTGAATCGGTTATCAAAAATCTCCCAACAAATAAGAGTCCAGGACCAGATGGCTTCCCAGGGGAGTTCTACCAGACGTTTAAAGCAGAGATAATACCTATCCTTCTCAAGCTATTCCAAGAAATAGAAAGGGAAGGAAAACTTCCAGACTCATTCTATGAAGCCAGTATTACTTTGATTCCTAAACCAGACAGAGACCCAGTAAAAAAAGAGAACTACAGGCCAATATCCCTGATGAATATGGATGCAAAAATTCTCAATAAGATAGTAGCAAATCGAATTCAACAGCATATAAAAAGAATTATTCACCATGATCAAGTGGGATTCATTCCTGGGATGCAGGGCTGGTTCAACATTTGCAAATCGATCAACGTGATACATCACATTAACAAAAAAAAAGAGAAGAACCATATGATCCTGTCAATCGATGCAGAAAAGGCCTTTGACAAAATCCAGCACCCTTTCTTAATAAAAACCCTTGAGAAAGTCGGGATAGAAGGAACATACTTAAAGATCATAAAAGCCATTTATGAAAAGCGCACAGCTAACATCATCCTCAACGGGGGAAAACTGAGAGCTTTTTCCCTGAGATCAGGAACACGACAGGGATGCCCACTCTCAACGCTGTTGTTTAACATAGTGTTGGAAGTGCTAGCATCAGCAATCAGACAACAAAAGAAATCAAAGGCATCAAAATTGGCAAAGATGAAGTCAAGCTTTCGCTTTTTGCAGATGACATGATAGTATACATGGAAAATCCGATAGACTCCACCAAAAGTCTGCTAGAACTGATACATGAATTTAGCAAAGTTGCAGGATACAAAATCAATGTACAGAAATCAGTTGTATTCTTATACACTAACAATGAAGCAACAGAAAGACAAATAAAGAAACTGATCCCATTCACAATTGCACCAAGAAGCATAAAATACCTAGGAATAAATCTAACCAAAGATGTAAAAGATCTGTATGCTGAAAACTATAGAAAGCTTATGCAGGTAATTGAAGAAGATATAAAGAAATGGAAAGACATTCCCTGCTCATGGATTGGAAGAATAAATATTGTCAAAATGTCAATACTACCCAAAGCTATCTACACATTCAATGCAATCCCAATCAAAATTGCACCAGCATTCTTCTCGAAACTAGAACAAGCAATCCTAAAATTCATATGGAACCACAAAAGGCCCCGAATAGCCAAAGTAATTTTGAAGAAGAAGACCAAAGCAGGAGGCATCACAATCCCAGACTTTAGCCTCTACTACAAAGCTGTCATCATCAAGACAGCATGGTATTGGCACAAAAACAGACACATAGACCAATGGAATAGAATAGAAACCCCAGAACTAGACCCACAAACGTATGGCCAACTAATCTTTGACAAAGCAGGAAAGAACATCCAATGGAAAAAAGACAGTCTCTTTAACAAATGGTGCTGGGAGAACTGGACAGCAACATGCAGATGGATGAAACTAGACCACTTTCTCACACCATTCACAAAAATAAACTCAAAATGGATAAAGGACCTGAATGTGAGACAGGAAACCATCAAAACCCTAGAGGAGAAAGCAGGAAAAGACCTCTCTGACCTCAGCCGTAGCAATCTCTTACTCGGCACATCCCCAAAGGCAAGGGAATTAAAAGCAAAAGTGAATTACTGGGACCTTATGAAGATAAAAAGCTTCTGCACAGCAAAGGAAACAACCAACAAAACTAAAAGGCAACCAACAGAATGGGAAAAGATATTTGCAAATGACATATCGGACAAAGGGCTAGTATCCAAAATCTATAAAGAGCTCATCAAACTCTACACCCGAAAAACAAATAACCCAGTGAAGAAATGGGCAGAAAACATGAATAGACACTTCTCTAAAGAAGACATCCGGATGGCCAATAGGCACATGAAAAGATGCTCAACATCGCTCCTTATCAGGGAAATACAAATCAAAACCACACTCAGATATCACCTCACACCAGAGTCACCAAAATGAACAAATCAGGAGACTATAGATGCTGGAGAGGATGTGGAGAAACGGGAACCCTCTTGCACTGTTGGTGGGAATGCAAATTGGTGCAGCCACTCTGGAAAACAGTGTGGAGATTCCTCAAAGAATTAAAAATAGACCTACCCTATGACCCAGCAATAGCACTGCTAGGAATTTACCCAGGGGATACAGGAGTACTGATGCCTAGGGGCACTTGTACCCCAATGTTTATAGCACCACTCTCAACAATAGCCAAATTGTGGAAAGAGCCTAACTGTCCATCAACTGATGAATGGATAAAGAAATTGTGGTTTATATACACAATGGAGTACTACGTGGCAATGAGAAAGAATGAAATATGGCCCTTTGTAGCAACGTGGATGGAACTGGAGAGTGTGATGCTAAGTGAAATAAGCCATACAGAGAAAGACAGATTCCATATATTTTCACTCTTATGTGGATCCTGAGAAACTTAACAGAAACCCATGGGGGAGGGGAAGGAAAAAAAAAAAGAGGTTAGAGTGGGAGAGAGCCAAAGCATAAGAGACTCTTTTTTTTTTATTTTTTTTTATTTTTTAATATATGAAATTTACTGTCAAATTGGTTTCCATACAACACCCAGTGCTCATCCCAAAAGGTGCCCTCCTCAATACCCACCACCCACCCTACCCTCCCTCCCACCCCCCATCAACCCTCAGTTTGTTCTCAGTTTTCAACAGTCTAGCATAAGAGACTCTTAAAAATTGAGAACAAACTGAGGGTTGATGGGGGGTGGGAGGGAGGGGAGGGTGGGTGATGGGTATTGAGGAGGGCACCTTTTGGGATGAGCACTGGGTATTGTATGGAAACCATTTTGACAATAAATTTCATATATTGAAAAAAATATTATCAAGCATAAACAAAAACCACTCCAATAAAAATATAATAATAATAATAAATAAAATAAAATATATGTCTAACTGAAATACAGTCCCTACAGGGGAACATCAATTAAAACGACAGTGGGTCTCATCTGCCACCATGGAGAACAGAAGAAAGTGGCACATATTTTTCAAGTGCTGAAAGAAAAAAAAAAGTCAACTGCAAATTCGATATCCAGTGAGACTATTCCTGAGGAATAAAGGGGAAATAAAGACCTCAGGTGAAGGAAAACTAAAGGAAGTTGTCACTAGCAGACCTACCAGCAAAGGACAAAAATTGGCAGAATGTATGCAAAAAAGACCAATTATATGGTGTCTAAAAGAAATTCACTTCAATTTCAATGACATTAGGCAGGTAACAGAAAAAGGATGCAAATAGATATACCATGTAAAAATTCATTTAAAAATTAAAAATGTAATAGTTAAAGTTATTTTAAAAATATTTATAGTGATATCACCTATTTCATTCTTGATATTAAGTTAAAATGATTAACATTTGTTTATTTTTAATTCAGAATTTTAATTTTTTAGTCAGCAGACTTTATTAATATGTGATAAAGTAGACTTAGGGCAAAGAAAATTACTAGAACATAAAGAGGCATTACATAATGATAAAAGAAGTCACCAAAAGACATAATTATCCTAAGAGCCTTAAAATATATGAAACAAAAACTTAATGTGCAAAAAAAAAAAAAAAAAGAAGAAGAAAAAAGAAAAGAAACTGACAAATCCACAGTTATAGTTGGAAACTTCAACACCCTCCTTCAGCAACTGATAGAACTACCAGACTAAAAATTAGCAGGGATATAGAAGATCTGAATAACACAATCAACCAATGAATCTAATTGTTATATATTGAGTATTCCACCCAATAACGGCGGAATACACATCCCCACCCACCACCAAAAACCCACGAACATTCACAAAGATAGACCATAATCTGGGTCATAAAAATTTTTTCAACAAATTTAAAATAAGTTGAATCATAAACAGTATATTTTCTGACCATAATGGAATCAAACTACAAATTAGTAATAGAAAACCAACAGAAAAAAATTATAAACATGAGGAAATAATAATACACGTCTAAATATCCATAGGTCACAGAGAAAGCCTCAAAGAAAATTTAAAATAAGTACACAGAACTGAATATAAATTAAAAATATATAAAAATATGTGGGATGCATTGAAAGCAGTTCTGAGAAGAAATCTGATAGTACTAAACAGTTACATTAGAAAAGAGTAAAGGCTCATAAATTATTTGAGTTCTTATCTCAAAACAAAACGAAAGACAAAAAAAGAAAAGAAAAATAACTCCAAAAAAAAAAGTATAAGGAAGACAAAAATAAAGATCAGAGCAGATGATGATGAAATTGAAAATAGGAAAACAGGAGAAAAATCAGTGAAACAAAAAGATGTTTCTTTGAAAAAAGCCATTAACATTAGTAAAGCTTTAGGAAGAATGATACCAATAAAAAGAAGGAAGACACATATTATCATCAGAAATTAAATAGGGATTATCACTACAGATCCTATAGCCACTAAACAGCTAATTAGAGGGTGATATGAGGGGAAATATCAGAGTAAGGACCTACAAAATTATCTCCTCCATAAAAGCAATGAGAAAACTGGCAAAAATTGTTAAAAATCAACTTTTCTTTAGAACTTTGGAAATGTTTTTCAGCAATCCAGGATGCATCTGTTCAAGATAAATGCTGGAATCTCAGTAAGAACTGTGAGCTCTTTAGTGCTCTGTGAGCAACTATACTTACTTACACTATACTTACACTACAATTATACTGAGAAAACATGCTGATGCCTAAATGAGTAGGACTCTCTATGTATTAAAGCTGAATGATGGATGAGGAATTCCTATAGGATGGTGATGCGGTCAACATAGTTAACATCACCCATCACTGATATACTGGCCCTTGGTGGATGGGTTTTTTTAAAATCAGGCACAGACTTTATAGGATTCATAGAGTATAAAAATAAACTATGGGAAACATCCCAACCATCTGTGACACAGATGCACAGTGAGCAGGAGATGGTGTGGATTTCTGTAGAAAGTGACCATTAGTCATTCTTCAAGCTTGGAACTTGTTGCCAAAAGTGGAAACCAGCTCTTAGTGTTAATAGAGTTATTGGCTGAGAGTTAATGAGGCTATTGATCAGACAAAAGCTCTGTGGTCTTTTCTTCTTTGGAAACTCCCTGAGCCTCAGCATGCACAGCATTACAATAGACATTTTTCTCCACAAATCCTTTCCACAATGTCCTGGTAAATCTTCTTCACAAAGTCATCCTTAAATATCTAACTGTTTCATATACACCTAGCAATTGGTTTCCATTCTCCAGAATCATGTGGTAAAAAAGCAAGCAAGTAGGCTAAGAAGAAATTAAAGACATAAAACAATCATACCTATTCTGCATTGTCTTCATTCCCAGCTGTTTCTGAAAGGGCCCTGTACCCACTTCTTGGATTCCCTCACTATACACCCCCCTGCTCTTTACTCAGGGCATTAAAGGACTGTACCCACCAAGGACTCCCCAGGTGACTGTATGCACATGAGGGTTCCCACCTACATTTTTTAAAGTCACCTTCCATTAAAACTGGGAAGGTAAAATCAACAGGATGTTGTGGCATCCCTGCACAGAAGATAATGATCTTAGGTGATAAAGGTCGAAGGTTGTCAATAAAATGTGTACATGCTCACAGGGGAAGCAAAACACCAGTCAATGTATGGAGCACAGAGCTTTTAAAGAAGGAAAACCTCAGTGAACACATGAAAGTAAAGTATACATTTCATATCTGTTTGCCAAGAATTGAAGCTGTAGGCTTACTGAAATGAACCTAAATTACACATAGATACGGATATATATGTATAGATGGGTATAGATAGGCACACGTGCACATACATACAAAACCACATACAGAGAAAGCTTTTACTGCATGTCTTAATTTTACTGTTTGCTGGGCTCTTGCTAAGCAGGAAAGCCTTTCTGTAGAATAATTAATTTACCTGCAAGTTTGAGCACTTGTTGAATAGAAAAACTGCTCACAAATGCCACATGCCTAACCGTTGTTTGGTTTTAGTTACCTGGGTTTTGTAGATGTTAATGAGTGTGCAATTCTTGACAGGCATGGGGAAAGATTTCTTTTTCTGAAACTCACACCAAAGCCTTGAGAGTTCAGGCAGAGGCAGGCTGAGGTCTCTACTGCAGACTGTCAATTTCTTCGCTGCAGGTGAAGACAGTCCTTCACAAGCAGAACGACTGCTCTGGGCCCACAGTATGTCCTCATTCCTTTCAGAATAAGACATAGAGTTAGTTTGATTTGCCCCAACTATAAGTGGGACAAGTAGGGGAAAACCATGGTGAAATCACATGAAGACCAAAACAAGGGGTTCCAGATTTAAAACTAACCGGTACCACCATCCCCAACAACAACAACAACAACAACAACAAAATCTCTGCATGCTTTAGCATCTTGTACTAGGAATTACCTCCCCAGAAGGGAAGCTTTCCACTGTTTGTTTTTAGAGCTTACCATTTAATGAAAAAGACAGGATTTCTATTTCCATGGCTCAGAGATTTTCAGTGATCCCTCTGTAGACTTGGTTTGATCTCCTATTCTCTACATGCTCTTTAGTAGAGAAAATCCACCCATGTACATCCTGGGCCTAATTTCTGTACATCAGTGTTTTGTACTGTCACCACTGTAGCTACTTAGAATATCTTAGTGAACTTCCCTGCTTACATGAAGAGAACCTAGGTTTAGCAGGTATTAGAATAGGAAACAGTGCCCCCTGGAGGAAGACAGTGAAACAAAGCTGGAAGAAAAACTGCCAGTGCAAGACAACCAGTGAATAAGGGGTGGCCCTAAAGTTCCCTTAATTTGTGCAGCTCTTCTTTGATGTTCCCAACTTTGAAATGGGTATTCTCACATCAATTTTCCTGTTCATCTTCTTATACTTGAAAGTGTATATAATACCATGAAGATCAGAGGTCCTTGACATTTTCCTCCTAAAGGAACCACTTTCAATTTATCCAAAACTTTATGTGTTCCTATATCTGGCTATTTTCAAAATCAGTAAGAGATACCATCAATGGGAAAATTGTGAAACATGAGGAAATTGATTAATCATGGGGTTTCATGCATATATATTGGGGAAGAAGGCAATGGGCTGTCACTTCTTTCTGTTATAGAGATTAGAGGTCCTGGGGTTTCCCAGACTCCCTGGCTTAGGCAGAGGTGACCATGCCTTTCTATGGGGTGGTCCCTGGCCTAGAAGTCCACAGGTTTTGGTCACAATTGTCTAATATCTACCGACTCACTGGAGACTAAAGGATACACCACCGCTATTTTTATTATTATCCTTCTGGTTTCCACATAGTTACTCTGAGCAATATGCTTATGGCTAATTCTTTAGTTTTATTCTCTATGTAACATAGGGGTTGGTATTATTATTATTTTTTTGCCCTTTAAATACTTCCCTAAAGTCATAACATTGGTTTCTTTTGTTTTGGGGGGGGGGTTTGGTAAAAAAACCCAAAAAACCAAAAAACAAACAAAAAAAAACCCCAACCAACTGACCAATGAAAACTATCTACAGCCAGCAATTCCATGGTTAGGAATATACCCAAGAGAAATTAAAACATGTCTACACAAAGTCTTGTATGCAAATGCTCATATTAACATTTTAAATCCTCATTTATAAGAGCTAAATGCTTTAAACAATCCAAATATCAATGAAATGGTAAATAAACAAAATGTGGTATTTCCATAGGATGGAATACCATTCAGCAGTAAAAAGGGACTAAATATTGAGACATGTGACAATATGGATGAACCTGAAAGGCTATGCTAAAGGAAAGAAGCCATACTCAAGAGTTTATGTATCATATGATTCCATTTATGGAAAATTTCTGGTAAGGGCAAAACTATAGAGACAAAGATCAGTGGTTGCTTGGGGCTGAAGGCGGGCAGAGTGATTGATCTCAAATAGGCATCAGGATTTTTTTGGGTGATGGATGTGTTCTAAAACTAGATTGTAATAGTTGCATAACTACCTTCATTTATTAAAAATCATCAAACTGTGGACTTAAAATAGGCAAAGTTGGGGCGCCTGGGTGACTCAGTCAGTTAAGCGTCCGACTTCGGCTCAGGTCATGATCTCACAGTTCGTGAGTTCGAGCCCCGCGTCGGGCTCTGTGCTGACAGCTCGGAGCCTGGAGCCTGCTTCACATTCTGTGTCTCCCTCTCTCTCTGCCCCTTCCCTGCTCATGCTGTGTCTCTCTCTGTCTCAAAAATAAATAAACATTAAAAAAAATTTTTTTAAAAATAGGCAAAGTTGATGGCTTGTAAATTATAACTCATGCTGAAATACAAAAACCCCAAATTAAAAAAGAAAACATCATCTCTAGCTTCATGAAGACTGTATCCTTAAAAAAATATTCTGATAATTAAAATTCATGGCTATTGAGTTATTGACCTTAGGAATTTATTTTTGGCATGCTAGCATAAGTCATTCATGCCAAAATTTAGGTGGCAAAAGAACACCATTGTTTAGGGTACATCAGCTAGGATTCTGCCTAAATGGAGGTGAGGGGTGCAAGTTGAGAATGGCAGGTACTACAGAGCCCCATGGAAAGCAGCAAGGTCTAGAGTGGAAGAAGGCTGGGACTCAGGAAAGGTGGCTAATGCTACTTCATTATTCCCATCTGTAACCCAGGTATGGAGGTTGAGAATAAATCTTTGGGTTTGGCGTTCTGAAAAATGCAGGGTTCAGAGCCCAGCTCAGGGTCTGAGCAACATGAAGTCAGGGGGTCAGCCACAGAGCTGCAGGAGTCCTGGCTGGAACAGCAAGAAATTAGGGGGATTCTAGGCTTATGTTGACTTTGTATCCCAGTGTCAACATTATAGTCTGTTATTGGGATATAAATAAATGTACTTATTCATGCAGGGACATGGCTCATAGTTATGCATTTAGAAAATGTAGCTCTTGTACTGGTACAAACCAAAGGATTTGTGAACCAGAAGCTTCAAATGTATTTCTCATATAAGGGATTATAGAAAGAAAGCAAAAGAAATACTCTTTCCTTACCACCTGGATTTTCAGAGTTTTTTGTGAAGACCTCGAAGCAACAGTGATTTTTTAATACGTATTCTCATCCAGCCAAAAAACACCATTGTAACCTCTGTGATACAGCCAGATGTTATTACCAGGAACAATGTTGGGACAGGAGGCTCTAATTCCTTTCTGCCTGTACTCAGCACTCTCAGGTTCATCTTGGAGGTGTTATCCACCTCTCTTTCTTAAAGCTTCTGGCCATAAAGGAGCTTATCTGGGCCTTTAGATGGGCCTCTAGATCTTAAGGTGGAGCAGAGCCAACTTACCTGGCTCCAGACAAGATTCTCTCATGTTATTTTGGGGGGGGGGGGGGCATGGGGGATAGAGAGAGAAAAGGTGCAAGTGAGCAAGGGGCAGAGAGAGAAAGGGAGAGAGAGAGAAGGAGAGAAGCAGGGCTCACCCTAAGCGGGCCTCATGTTTACCCAAAGAGGGTTTCAAGCTTACCCAGAGTGGCATTGGAGCTCACCCAATGCAGGATTTGAACTCGACATACATTTAGAAATTGGCAACTTTGTGTGTATGTGTATGTGCTTTCATTTAGCATCCCTGCCTTCAAGCTATGGGTCAGGGCAGGTGGGAAGTAGAAAAGATGCTCATGGGTCTTTGCAATGGGGGTGTAGAGACGGCTTCAGTCTCTACTGACTCTTGGCTTCAGCTCAGGTCATGATCCCAGAGTCGTGGGATGGAGCCCCACATCAGCCTCTGCACTGAGTGTGGAGCCTGTTTAAAATTCTCTCTCTTTCTCTCTCTTTCTGTCTGCCCCTCTCCCCTGTTTGTACTTTCTCTCTCTTAAAAAAAAAAAAAAGTCCCTGCCTGCCCTTGAAGGTCACATCACACGGTCTTGGTTGGGGCAGGGGAGGTGGGGTAAAGGAGAGTAGAAAATGTAAGGAGGTGTATCTATTTAAAAAATTCTTTCTGGAGTGCCTGGCTGGCTCAGTCAAGGGAACATATGATGACTCCATCTTGGGGTTGTAAATTCAAGCCCTATGTTGGGTGTAGAGAATACTAAAATCTTAAAAAAAAAAAAAAAGAAAAAAGTTCTTTACAATAACAGATAACCTAATGCTTCCTTACAGGATGATCAGGATTTAGCTTTATTTAATCCAATATTTTTTTGGCAATCGCTGCAAGCCCTCAAAGACTAGCAGGAGAATGATGGCCTAGTTTATCCAACTTGACATGTTAGAGGTGTGATAAAGCTGTTTTTCCTAGACACTGTACTTGGCTCTGTAATTAATTGATAGTATGCACTGTGAAGAGAGGAGAAATGGAGGATTTTCTTGGTTCTGCTACTATTTGTACGATCTTTATATTCTAAGTGTGTTGTTGTATAACACAGTTTTATCCACTCTGCCAATCTCTTTTAATTCGTGGATTTTGACCATTCACATTTAAAGTTATTATTGATGTAATTGGGTTAATGTCATGTTTATAACTTTCCTTTCACTGTACTTGTTCTTTTTCTTTTGTTTGCTTTCTCTTGTTTTGAACATTTTATCTGATTCCATTTTATCTCTTAGATTATCAATTACATTTTAGTTTTTTTTTTTTGAAAAATTTTTTTAACGTTTATTTATTTTTGAGACAGAGAGAGACAGAGCATGAGCAGGGGAGGGGCAGAGAGAGAGGGAGACACAGAATTGGAAGCAGGCTCCAGGCTCTGAGCCATCAGCCCAGAGCCTGACGCGGGGCTCGAACTCATGGACGGTGAGATCGTGACCTGAGCTGAAGTCGGATGGTTAACCGACTGAGCCACCCAGGCGCCCCACAATTACATTTTATATTGTTTAGCAGTTGCCCTCGAATTTGCATATACATGTACAACTAATCTAAATCCACTTTTTTTTTTTAAATTAACCTTCAGATAGCACCATACTGCTTCAGATGTAGTGCCCAGTCTACTGATTAGCTCTCCAAAAGCATTCTTAGTTGGTTTCATTGTTGTGGATTTCCAGCATTTTCTTTGGATTTTTCTTAGAGTCTCTATCTCTTCACTTACATTATCCATCTGCTTGTCACGGTGTCTACTTTTTTAATAGAGCACTCAACATATTAATCAGTCATTTTAAATACCTTGTTTGATAATTCCAACATTTGTGTCATAGCTGAATCTGGTTCTGATGTTCTTCAGATTGTGGGTTTTTTTCTTGTCTTTTAGCATGACTTGCAATTTTTTGTTAAAATTCCAGACATAATATTATCAGGTAATTGGACCTGAGGTAAAAGGCTTTTGGTGTGAGTGAGGATTTATGTTAATCTGGTTAGGTGTTGGACTGCATTTAATGTTTTTTTGTAACTGTAGGGGCCAGAGGCTTCAGCTCCCTCTAATGTCCTTGCTTCGGCGTCCTCTACTGTTTTGGGGCTTCCCTAAGAAGTCCTCCTCAGAGTGTGTGCCTTGCTCTTTCTGCTCTTTCAACTGTAACTCAATTATATTTAATACCTGTTGATGTGGTGGCAAAGTGTGTGTGGGGAAGTATTCTATCATTTAATTTTTTAATGTTTATTTATTTTTGAGAGAGAGAGAGACAGAGTACGAGCAGGGGATGGGCAGAGAGAGAGGGAGACACAGAATCTGCAGCAGGCTCCACGCTCTTAGCTGTCAGCACAGAGCCCAACACGGGGCTCAAACCCATGAACTGTGAGATCATGACCTGAGCCAAAGTCAGACACTTAACCGACTGAGCCACCCAGGTGCCCTGAAGCATTCTATAATTTTAATTATTAAATCCCAGTCTTTTACTGGACTTGTGTCTCTCGGGTGTGACCTTCGCAGGGGATTCTTAACATTTTTATTATTTTTGTTGCCCCTGGAGTAAAGATAGGAAGGCATGGGGGTGGAGGGCAGGAACTGGGTAAATTTTCCTCTCCCATGTGGGACAAGCCTCTGGTACAGTCTTTTCCCCTAGAAAGTAGTCCTTTCTTATGGAGAATGTCTGGGCATATCTCAAAATGATCACCTTTCTCTTCCACCTGCCAGAACCAACAGGAGATGTTTCTTGACTCTTTACCATAAGAAACTGGTGGGGTTCCTGGAGGTAAAACCCTTGAAAACCTTTAAAAACCCCTGTGCATGCAGCCTCCAGGAGTTTCTTATTCTCAAGCCAGCCTACACTCAGCACCCAATATTTGTAAAAATTACCATCTGAGTGATCCCACCAGTTTATGGCTTCAATAGCTTCCACTCTAGGTGAGCAGATCTTAGCTGGGAATCTCTGTAATCACCCTTGTCTCCAGATTTCAGCACACAGTTTGTCTTGCAATCTCAATTCTCTGATGAGTACAAGAAAAGGCATTACTTTTCAGGGTTTGGTTTTTTTTTTTCTAATTTTTTTGTTTTGTTTGTTTTAAGGACAGGATTGATAACCTCCAAGCTCTTTACACATTGGATCTGCCCAGAAGTCTAGTTTTATGATCTTGCACAAGTTAACTTCTCTGAGGCCATTTCTCCCTGTATGACATGGAGACAACAAACCTTTTAGGCCTACTTTGTGTCATTATTTACATTAAAATGCTTTATAAATGGTAAAGCACTATAGTTACATAGGGGTTATTAATACCAATTTGCCAACATCCACCACAAATTTGTGGAGCTGTCACTAGGAAATATCTATTAAGCCAGGAATAACATTTCCTAGCTCCCTTGAAATTGCCCTGTGCCAAAACAATGAAGTAGGGGGGACGTGTACCAATTCCACAACTGGTCCATAATAATGTCCCCAGTGCTCCTCCATGCTTTTTATCCTTCTCCTAGAAGCAGAGGACAAGACCCTGGAAATGAAGGAACCATAAGATGGAAAAATCTCTGCCTACAAGGAACAGACTTGTTGGGTTGTTATGTGTGCAAGAAAAATCATTTTATTGTCTTAGGTCACTGAAATCTTGGTATTTGTCATAACAGCTAATGTTATCCTATATAATAAAGAAATTGATACCTTGATATTGGGGCTACAGTTACATAAACCTAAAATACATGAGAATAGTTTAGGGACTGTGTGGCAAAAAAAAAAAAAAAAAAAAAGACTGGAAGGATTGAGACTAGGGTCATGCTGTGGTGCAGTAATGAGTAAAACTGGCACCTGTGATATGGATGACATAGAGAAAACAGAGACTGTTCTGTCACAAAAATTGAGTGTTTACAGATTCGAGACAATAAGAAATAAGACTGTCAAAGACCTGAAGCAAAGGACCATTAAGATTTGTCAGGTAAACAAAGGGACTCAGCCTTGAGGAAAATAAAGATTATGGATGTGATATTCTCATCCAAGCCTTGTTTAAGATGGCTTTAGGATAACTACTGACAGGGAGATTGTCTTGGGGGCAAGGAAGCAAAGATATAATTCCTGCTCTCTGTACCTTCCCTGATCCTCCCCATGTACCTGCCACTTCCACCAGACTGTCCCCACTTACCTGGGGGGCCTGTGCAGCCCTGTTCCAGAACTTCCCAACCTCTACTCTTTTGAGAGCCTACTATACCAGGTTCAGTTCTGGAACCCCATAATCCTGGTGCAGGGCTTGGAAAATATACCTTGAACAACTTAAACTTCATCCAATAGGTGGCAAGGCTTGCTTCCTCTCACGCAGCTGCCATCTTTATTATTCCCCTGTTCTAATCCAGGTTTCTGCTGTGTCCTGCTTCTGAAGATTCCGGCTGAACAGGCCATGCTGGGGTTTAGAGGGCGGGAAGCAGGGTGTGGTTAGGGTGAGGTGTCAAATGTGGGGGATGGGAGACCAACATCCCCGGGAACCTGCGGGGACCCCTCCCTGGTCTGAGGCTCTTCCTCTGAGGAACCTCTGAGTTACAGGCTGAGTCCCTTGCATGTGGTAATCTGCCGGATTTCTGTGCAGTTAGCCACCATGAAAATCAAATTTCATCTCGACTCTAGACACATCACTATAATGGTTTTCAGGGCTAAGACCAATAAAACTACAAAGTGTTTGGAGAGAAATCCAATAAGAGAAAGTAATTGAAGATAAAAGCCTATTAAATCAACCTACTATGATTAAATTTTTAAATTTAGGAATTGCTCTCCCTGTTTTAAGACCACTTCTGGGAGACACAGTGGCTTCTTGTTTAACTCCAGGCTTAATGTTACTGCTGTGTTCTCACCTAGACGTTTCCCAGGGGCTGCCTTCTGGCCCCCGCTCCCCCGTCTCTGCTCCCAGGGCGGTGGTGGCACCCCTCTGGCCTGGTCCCGCCTCTGGCCCCACCCTACAAGCATCCTGGCCTGCCCAGCCCTGCCCCACAAGGGCAACTGACCCCGCCCCGCCCACCGCAGTAGTGACTGGCGGAAGAGGACCTGGCTGATTGGGACTTCTGAGGAAGGAGGTCCCGAGCAAGAGCTGGGCGCTGCCTGGAAGGACGCAACCAGGTTTGCCCCAGGATGCTTCTGTAAAGCCCTCTCTGAGCAGCAGTGTAGGGAAAAACTGCTTCAGGAGAAAGGGGCATGGGCACCTGCTCTAGGCCTGGAAGGGGAGGCAGTGGGCTCTGGAGGTGAGAGGAAGTCAGATGGCCTCAGTGTGTGTGTGTGTGTGGGGGCGGGGGGGAGTGGGGCCTGCAGGGTCAGTAGCCCCGGAGGGTAGGGATGGTTGTGGGAGTGCAGGTTTTGGACATACTGTGAAATGCCCAGGAGATGCTGTGGTAATGGTTTCCACCTGTTTGGCAAAATATGTTAGGAAAATGAACCAAATGCTAGAGAAAAATGACCTAAATCTAAATGCCAGAAGTGGGGGATGGCACCCAGGTGTCCAACCTTTTGTTTAAGAAAGAAAACGTTATCTTTTTAAATTAGGACTAACTTTAAGGCCTTAAATTCACATACATTACTATTCACACTATAACGTTTCAAATAGAAAAGAGGTAATCAACTCATTAGGTATGAAATGACTTTAACAAGACTTTGCTAAAACTTTACAGAAAAATAACTCCTGTTAACACCCTTTGTGTTTCAGTTGAGGATGAAAGGCTACCACACTGCCTGTCATCAATGTTGCCAATGGTCATACTTTAGCCATGCTTCCCTTCCACAGTCCTGTCCCTAGCAGCCATCTAAGCAGGCCTGAGCTATCACTGTCACCAGGTCTCAAGGACCATGTGTGGCCATGGAGCACCTCCCCTGGAACCGCAGCACATGTTAGATTTGGCACATATTTTTTATTTTCTTTTACTTTCACATTTACAAACTCAGGAAGCCATTTTGAGAGAGGGAAGGTTGAGGCTGCCTGGAAGAAAAGCAGGGTTCATGGGCACTGTGCAGAGTCGGGCACTTAGGACTTTTCACAGGGAAACTATCCTGAAATCTCAAGAGCCCTCATTGTCAGTTGACATCTGAAATAGTAGCTGTGGCTTGCTCCTCCGTGCCTGGAAGATGTGTTACTGGAGGCTGCCTTGGCCCAGGATTTTATTGCTGGTGAACTTGAGTATCCAACTTATAGTTCAGGATGATGGCATTATCAGAAATGGGTCCAGTGGTGAGCATTTTGCAGAGATGAAAGGAAACAGCAATGTGTAAACTGCACTGATTCTGCAGTGCTGGCAAGTTTCCCACACTTGCCTCTGGTCCCGGAGGGGGGCCCTAGAGATGGGTGTTGTCCATCAGGATGGGACAAAGAGGATGGACATGCTCAAATCCACAGCAGCTGGAGTGCCAAAACCTAAGCAGCTCTCCCTTCCCCCATGCTATGTGCCCTATAAGGCCCCCAGAGATGTTCCCTTTCTCAGATGGAAAGAATGTATAGTCCCCTCACTTTCCAAAGTTGTATCTCTTGGGCTGAGTGAGACAAGTGTTTGGCAGGCAGTTCAGAAATATGGACTAGAAGTACATAGGCACAGATCTTGGAAAGATGAACTGCTGAAAAGTACCTTTGGGTCACCTCTGAATTTCACAGGAACAAGAGAGTCATGGAAAAATGGTTTGCCTGTGATTATAGCAGCGCTAGGACGAAAGCCAGAGGTGTAATTTTATTACTCAGATTTGATCCTGTATCAGCCCCATGTGACTTTTGCGGACCATTAGCTTCTCCCTCTCTCCTAAAAGTGCTGGGTGCTAGTCTTGCAACCCTCCAGTGACAGGCGGGACCCCACCCTTCAGGGAGCTGTGTATCTGCCTCTTCCACAACTGAAGGAAATGGAAATGACTCCTACACCATGTAATTTTTCTTCCCAGACTGTCAGACTACAAATGTTTAGTCCCTTTCCCCTTCTGAGGAGAGCGAAGGCCTTATGGCATTGACAGGGGAGAGGACCGAGGGGGAAGCTGCCAGGGCCCTCAGTGCACCTTATGTCCAAACTAAGTCATAACGGTTAGGGTCCAGCTTCATCGGCCGAGGCATGCACAGGTCCATTGGGGGACTGCGGCATCTCCAGTAGGAATGGAATGGAGGACGTGTCATTTCTGTGCCCACATCTCCCACCTGGTTAGCCTCTGGTCTAACAAAGATGTGAATTCACAGTTCTACACATTAGTTTAGCAAAAAGTCTGGTTTCTGATACCCAAAGAGCTTAAAGTCCCCTTCAAAACGTGCATACAGGCGCCGGATATCTCGTTTGCTGATGCCCAGAAAGTAGCGCTCCACCTTGGTTCTGTTATACACGGTAATGCCCGGAGGGATGGTGGGGTAAGATACCAGGTGGTCTATGCCGGCTTCTTTTAAGATGTATGGGGCATCATCCTCCAGGGTCTCGTGGTGACCGATCACACTGTACTTTATCTCACAGGGTGCACACAGTTCAACGTACGTCACCCAGTGAATGATGTGGTCCCCAAACTGAAGGTCCAGCCATCTGTGGTTTGGATCACCCAGGTAACGTACAAAATCTTCAAACTGGATGCCCCTGGTCTCTGTCCGGTTCCTCCTATATTTCCTAATGATGCCAGGGGCAATCTCATGCCTGTACCAAGGCTCAAAGCGGGGATTGTGAACAAATTTATCCTTAAATGCAGAAATCAGCCTTTCGAAGGGATCTCTTACGATAAAAAACTTGAAGTATGTTTTCAAGCTAAGGAAGGAAATGAAGATAAACAAGCAGTTAGGCCAATGCTGTTGATGGTAACCAGGGCAAGGTGGGAAAGGGGAGGGTCCCTGCTGCAGCCGCCGCCACCATGTCTAGAACGCACTCCTGTGAGGAGCAAGTGACATGCACCTCTGAATCCACTCAGCCACCTTTGGAAGCAGATCTTGCTACTGACCCATCTTACGGTGAGGAAGTGGGGGCTCAGAAACCATAACTGTCCCAGGCCACAGGACTCCTCATCCGAGAAGGTCACTGTGAAGACATCTATTTATCTGAATAGATATTCGAATATTCCAAAACTTCAAGGACATTTAAAAGTCTTGTTGGGCAGAGAACTGATAAGGCCAGGAACCCTGAGTGAGATAGGAATAGCGGAGGCTAGAGAAAGTTACTTTAGGGTCCATCTGTATAGAGTCAATTCACAACTGCCAGGGGAAGGACAGCCAGAGCAGGGGACAGGTAAGAGAAGTGGGGAACAAGGCTGCAGGCTCCAGCTGGCAGGAAGGCGGCCCAGGGGAGCTGCCAATAGTGACGGGGGTGGTGCAGTGGTGGCAGCATGATGGGCCTGTAATGGTGCTGATGGAACAATGACAACATCAGCCACTGAGGTAATTACGGTGCTTACTCCATGCAGGAAACTGCGCTCAGTGCTCTGCACACTTGAACTCCTCTTTTCTCACAAAAGCTCCCATGAGATCAGTGCTTAGGAGGATAGCAAGACACCCTTACCCAGGAGGCTCTCTGATCTGGCATTTAACACCTGCATTCTACAGGTTTTGTGCAAACTGGGAAGACCAAACAATGCCAGAAGCAATGAAAATCAAGTGGCTGAAAAGTAAGGGAGGTCAGAGTTCATTTGGTGCCCTGACATTTATTTGCTGCTTACGCATTCTGATTCCTTTTAAGCTTTGTTTTATGGGGTCATTTCTTGGCTAATGAAAAGAAATTAAAAAAAAAAAATTTTTTTAATGTTTATTTACTTTTGAGAGAGAGCAAGCACAAGTGGGGGGGGGGAGAGAGAGAGAGAGAGAGAGAGAGACAGACAGACAGACAGACAGACACACAGCATCCAAAACAAGGCTCCAGGCTCGAACTCCCGAACCATGAGATCATGACCTGAGCTGAAGTTGGACGTTTAACTGACGGAGCCACCCAGGTGCCCCTAAAAAGAAATTTTCAATTTACTAGCTAAGTGATTTTTAAAATGCCCAGTCTCCATCCTTGCTGTGGTCAGTGAGGTCTGTCTCTCTCTGCCTATGTCAGGTCCATCCCCCACCCCTCTCCTTAGGGCAGCTAAGACAGAAGCAGGTGTAATACCTTTGGAAGAAAATGAAAAACTAAGTGGGAATCCCCTGTAATGCAAATCCCTTTCCTGTGACATAAAGGTTCTATTAAGTAAGGAATCCATAAAATTTAACAGGACCAAAGCAGAACAAAGACAACTACTCATTTCTACTAAGAAAATTGTGTAACCTTTGTTTTAATGGACCGCAGGAAGGTAAGAGTGGAGAAAACATTGTGAAATTCTCATAAAGGTTTGTGACTTTAAATGCACTGAACTCTGAGCATATGCTCAGTGGCCTCTCGCCCAAGTAAACCAAAAGCCCCCAGTAGTCCTCAGAGCAGTTTGATACTCATGGTAAGGAGGGAACTGGGCCTTGGATTTTACAAAAATCCCCCTCCCCTTAGGAACCTCTCCTACCGCTTCTGAATTTCTGCATCACTGAAGGAAGAGAGACGAGGGAGGCCATTCTTCTCGTGGTCATGAACCACATTTTCAGGGATCTCCTCAATGGAAGGAAAGGCCCCTGGTAAGGAAACAAGGGAGTACAGGTTGGCCACCTCAGTGCTACCTGTAAAGGAGGATGCTTGGTTTCTTAACTTGGGCCCCATGTTCCCCACAAGTCCATCCCCTAAATCTCAGTTTAGGTCTTTGAATTCCAACTGCTGTGCCAAGAGGAGAGAGTGAAGAAAAGCTTCTGGTAATCCATAAGCCAATAGATGAGTTGGGGGTGGGGGGATAAGGGGAGGGACACTGCCAATACCTACTCCTGGCAGCACACCTAAATTAGGTTAAATCTGACATGTAAAAAAGATCCCTGTATGCATACAGAATTCTTAAAATAAGCAATACTCATTCTACTCTGAAACTGCGGGGGAAAAGCCAGAGGAGTGGCACTGTGAAACATACTGGTGCCTGAGGCCCTGTCGGGGGCCGGGGTGGGGAGCCCATTACTCCCAATGGGCTTGGCTCTCCCAGTCCCACATCCCCAGGCCTAAGGTGGTTCCTAGGCAACCTCATCATGTCCCAGACTGGCAAGTGGCAAAGCTGACTGGTGCTAGGAAAACCTGGCCACTGTTGTGGGAGCAGTGTGATATATCTGAAGCAAAGGACAAGGAGGACAAGGAGGGTTTAAGAAGGCAGAGCAGAAACCTTGGGTACACTCCGTCCTCAGCTGGTGGACTGAGTAGGTTTTTCATTCTTTTCTCTATTTAGCCAAATGGAAACAAAATGTCATTATCCATGAAGGTTCCAGCCAGGCCTCTGCAAACCTTCCATCCTTATTTGTGTTAATCCTCTTGTGTTGGAGTCCAGCAGGGAAGGATCTCTGTCGGGCCATCTAGGCAGTGGCCACTGCCTTGTCTGTTTGACTTATACCTTCTCCAGATATGTAAGTGCCAGTCCAGAACTCTGCGCAAAGTGCTATGGATGACCATAAAATGAGCAAGATGAACGTCTGCTCTTGAGGGGACAATGAAAGAACCAGCTCTGAGGATGTGTGCCGGGACCTGCTCAAGTACTTGTCCCCATGCAGGTGTCTCCAGGGACCACTGAAGACAGCCACCGGAACCATCCTCTATTTTATGGCCTGGCAAACCTGCCTCCATTTTTATCCTGCCCTTGTAAATTGGTGTTTACTTCTTTAAAGTCTGATGCTTTGCACTTGTGCTGGCAGATTTGTGAGACATTTGTGTAATTATTGTTTTAAATTTGATTTGTAACCTCAATCTTTGATGTCAAAAATCAAACATTCTGACGACTCAAGAAGCACATTAAACACTATAAAATGAAGCAAGTGTCTCCCTTTTCTCCCCCAAACAACCATGAAAAGGCCAAATGACCCACAACTCTGAGGACAGCAGGAGATGTGAGCTAGAGGACAGAGACCCCAGGGCCACCTCCCACAGTGCTCTGAGGGCTGATTCCTGGTCCTGGAATGATTTCCTTTTGAAGCTGAATTTAACAGAGCCCATATTTATCTTGGACCTACTCAAGGTAATTGGAGTTTAAACAAACATGATATCTGAAGAGAATTGTGAGTAATCAAAACCTGTAATGTATGAGGTCACTTTTCAATGATCTAATTTGTTCCCAAATAAAGACCCGATTTCCTAAAGCAAGTCAATTGAATCCTCTGACTATGGAAGCTCAGTGTAAAATGGAGATGCTTTCTTTCTACCCAAGCGGCACAGAACACCTAATCTGTGGGTGAAGGGGGCAGCCCTCCCAGGCATGGGTGCAGGCCCTCCCACTACAGAGGGACAGCTGGGAGGGCAGTGAGTGTGGAGCCTCGACTTATCAGGACAGAACTAGCAACAGCTGAGAAGCAAGGCAACGCATCTGAAGAGAAGAAAAGGGGTCAACCTGGGGGTAGGCAGGCTGCCTGAGACAGGGATTCCACTGTGGAAAGTGAGGAGATTCTGGCCGTGGGCAGGGCCCTTTGAAAACCTCAGTATCTAAAACTTTTAAACCACCAACTTTTAAAGTACAACTTCAACAGGGAAAACAACAGAGAACTGACTACAAGGTTAGCAGCCCCTCCAGGACAACTGTCCCTTCCCTTAGCTCCTTACTGCAGTCCTCCTCCGTCTCCCCTGCCCAGGCCACAGTGCCCCTCCCCAGGCAAACCCTGCTGTCCACTGACCACACACATCCACCAGGCGCTGCACGCACCGTTTAACACGATCAGCACCTTCTTCCACTGGGTGTTGCCCACTTTAGGAGTCTGGCAGAAAAGAATCTTGTGCTTGTCACAGACAAATATCCGGTCCAGGACAAACTTGGATACTGCAGTGTGTGAGAGATTCTTCAGGGCTTCATCCCTGCAGACATTTCTGATGAGTTCCAGGCGCTCCATATAGACCAGGGGTTGAACAAGCCGGCTGTCTGAAAGCACTTTCCCGGTCGGCTGCAAGTAACAAGGAGGCAAAAGAGGCACAAGGGCCTTGTTAATAGAAAATAGAAGCCACTGGGGAGGCCCTGCTCCCTGACCTCATAGGAAGAGCAGAGCTCTGTAGGTACCATTCACTTTCACGGGATTCAGGCTACATGGATGTGCCAGACCAAAGCTCAGCAGAGACATGAAGATGCTTCTTCCTCCTCAGCTTGCACAGACCTAGGAGGCAGCAGTGGGTGAGCCGCCAGACACTTGGCTGATGGCAAGCATTGTGGCCCATAGCTTCTTGGACAAGCAGGGTACTTTGCATTCAGGGATCTTAGTGAAGGCCAGTTTCTGCCCCCTTCCTGCTCCCTAGCACTTCCTTCCACTCAATTCTGAGTGTACGTATGTGATCTGTACCTAAGGACCAGTCATCAACACACGTGCTGGCTGTTTGGAAGACCCTCTGGTATACTCGTAAAACAGTTTAATTAAAATTCATGATTAAATTATTAACTAAATTAACTCAGTGTTTTAAAAATGCAAAAGCCATTATTCCACCTCCTCCTTGACAAGCACACGGTTAAGCTTCCCTGTACCGTGGTTTAAGCAAAGGGGACGAGTTCTGCGCGGTAGTGGTGTCAGCTGTACCCGAGGCGTGGACACTGCGGGCAGGTGTCGGGGCACGTCCTCCCACCCGATGAATACATCCGCGTGAGCATGGGTCCAGAGATCCCCCCGACTGCCGGGAAAGCGGGCCTGGGAGCAAGCGGAAGTGGGCGCGCTGGCAGCCTACGACCAGCCCAGGACCACGGGAACCGCTGCGGGCACGGCCTCTGGCTGGGCCTCTGAGGTTGGGGTGCAAGCTGCACCAGGACGCTGTGGCTGCTGTTTTTTTTTTTATCATATGCCGTCTGGATTCGGAAGTGTTTGTTTTGTTCACCTCCGAGTTATCCGAAGTAGGTCTCTCAATAGCTTCTCCTCTCAGAAACAGTATCATTCCCAGTCTGTGTGTAGCTAGGACAGTTCCTCTGTAGCCTTCACACACAGAGTGTGACTTCAGGGTGAAAACCGTCCCTAGGACACCTCAGGCTGGCACCGACGGCTGCAGGGAGGTGCACGTGCGGCCCACCTGACTGCCACTCTTTGCAGGCAACCCATTTTTAATACCTGGGTGCCTGTAGGATTTTTTTTCTGTCATGTTCCAGCACGTTACAAATTTTGCCAGGATAGGTCAGCGTGGGTCTCGCGGCTGATTTGCCTGGAAGGCAGGGAGCCATCTGTAATCCTGTTCAGAAAATGTCTTTTTTTCCTCAGGACACGGGGGCAGGGATTAGGCCCATGTGCAACAGAGGGAGAAAGTCATTTTAGGTTAGGAGGCCTAGGTTAGGAGGTGGGCAGGGGTTTTGGGATCAGACTTCGCCCCACAGCTCACATGGATCTTCCCACCAGGTGGGAGGACTCCTTCCAGCAGAAACTAGTGCTGATGTGTGCTCCATCATTTGCTCACAGCGGCTACACTTCCCACACTACTCACTCCACTAGGGTGCAGAGCCCACCCCCTCTCCTTCAACGCAGGTTAAGACACATAACCATGTGCTTGTCATTCAGGAAATGTAGTTTTACACCATACAGGTGTTATACCTCAATGAATGTTTTTAAAAAAGGAAACATAATAAAACTTCTGATAGTGACTGAAGAGAGCCACGGATTGTGATGGACCGTAGCTGATGTTTTTTCCTTTTAATGCTGGCTATTTCCTTAAAATACAAAATGAACATAACTTACTTCTTCATAAAAAAGATGAATTAAAACTAGTGCCTGGTGGGGGGAGCACCTATAAAGACTTCTAAGAGGTTCTAGAAAACTGGTCCAAGTCCTCTGTGGTTGGGTTTCTACCACATCTGGGTTACTTTATGTATCCAAAGGTAGCTCTGCAAACATAGCACATTTTTGTCTTTCTTCAGCATGATCTTCACTAACTAAAAGCCACAACTCTGCCAGATCCCCCTGAATTTCTTTGCAGGGCTGGCCTGTCCCTTTCTTACCAGCTATGAACCCTTTTCTTCTTTCCTTCCTCCCCTTTTCTACAGAATGACAACCACTATTTCTAGACACTTCCTGAATTGGCCACAGGGCCTTTCCACTGCCCAATAAATCAGATATGAGTCAGTATGGTTGGCAAGGAAAGCAGACGCAAAATGGGTTCATTTGACTTTCCTTCTTAAGAGCAAGTGGACTTAAAAAAACAAAAAAGATGAAAAAGCTCAAGTTCCAAATTATGACCTACACTTTTGGGGACCGCTTTAGAACCTAACAGAATATCTATAACAGAAAATGGCTTTTGTTAACACTCGATTCAAAATTCTGCTCCGTCACTCAGGAGAGTCAACTGACGAGTATTTATCGAGTCTTTACTCTGTGTTTGGCTGGTTTCAGTGTTCTGTGGAGACACGGGGAAAGCCTCAGCTGAGTAAGAATATATGGCACTGTCCATGTACATGAGGGTGTACATGCCCTGAGTGTGTGTTGGGGGGTAGGAGATGAGGAAGACAGAGCAGGCAGAGGGAATATGCCAGCAGTTCAGTGACACCCTGTCCTCAGTGACTTATTACCCCCTCCCTGTTCACATCACGGTAGAATGTCTGCCCACAGAGATCTCCTGACTTCCCAAGAAGCATTCTGAAAGGCAGTTCTGAATAAAGAGTCTGTTTCTGCCAACCCCACTCCTTTGGCCACCTCCACTGTGGCTCTTTTCCTCAGCATTTTGGAATGTTTCTGTTGCTGTTTATTGTCTATTCATTCCTTTTAAGTTACACAGAACTTCTTCCAAGAATTCAAATCAGATGGTCCCCTAAATTAACTTTATTGAATGGACCAAAATGGCCTTTTATCTGTTAAAATGCACTAGGTTTCCAAAGCAATCATTTATGAGGCTGCTGTAACAACGAGTCCTCCCCTGGGACTAAGTCAGGTGTAAAATGGGGGAGAGAGATATAGCCTTCCAAAACACAGGAGAACACACTGGAAAGACTGTAACAGAGGATTCCACCCCACCACACCAGTTCTCTGCTTTCCCTCATGGATCTGCCATAACCAAACTCCCTGACATCCCTTCTCACAGGTTTGACTGAATTTCCTGGGTTTCCCTGGTGAAGGGAAGAGTGTCTTGGGAATTCCTAATGGCTACTTCTTGAGGTCAAGACATTCTAGAAGTGAGAGCGGGCACCTGCAGACTTACCCAGCTCTGATCCTTCCCAGGGACCTGTCTTCCTCCCTAGGGAGCACGGGCACGAGCCCACCACTCTGGCCTTTGCCTTCGTGCTTTCATAAATGGAGTCTAATTTAACCTCATTCCCTCCCTGACCCCAACTCTTGCTTACTTATCGACACAGTCTCTGTCTCCTCTCCTCACTCTATTCCAATTGCTTTAAACCTCAGATCTAACCTGGATCACGGATGACACTCAAGACCAATGCATCGCAGGGCAGCACCTCCAAACAAGTTCTCAAGAAACTGCAGAAAATCTTCCTCCTTTTCAAATTTGCTTTTCTTCAAGCTTAAGCATTAAATATAAAGGAAGACAACTGCTCATTCAATGGAGCTTGTGGACTGGCATGGTTTTCTGTTTTATTCCTTTGCAACTATACTAAACCAATTTTAATGACTGACATTATTTTCCATTCAAATATTCAGCTATATTTAGCACAAAATAAACGTTCTTTTGCAGTTTTTAAAAATTGGAAGTATAACCAACATACAACATCGTATTAGTTTCAGGTGTACAAAATATTCACTCGACAACTGTGCAAAATAAACTTTTAAAGGTGAGCTACACAACCTGATCACCTTTAGAAGTCACCTTTCTTTTGGGAAGACATTGCTGAGTTTAACATAATAACTCTTGGTCTCAGAGCACTGAGTCTGACCACTGTTCCCCACTCCCTCACACCCCTTGATGCGAGAAAGTGCAGGGGACAGGGGACATGTAGCTGAAAGTCCCCGCCCACTACCTGCTGTCCCTGATACACTGGCTCTGTTCCTTGAGCCTCACACTTTCCAAATGCAAAATGAGAATAAAAATACTTACGGCTCAGAGGGCTGTTTTTGAGGACGGGTAAGATTAAAACTCAGTAAAGTCTTCTGTGAATTGCAGGGCATGTTCTGGTGCAGTATTTCCAACCACAATTAATTAGTCGTGCAGGCCAACAGCCTTTGCAGGAAGTGTGTTCCTCTGTCCCCTAAGAGTGCCACACCCCAGGATGGTCACTTTTGTTCTTTTCAAGTCACAGCATCCTACCAGCACCCTGGTCTCAGAGCACTGCATTTCTCTTGTGAAACTCTTACCCCACCTCTGTGTCATTACTGATGCCAGTAACTAAACATTTATTTCCTTACCCCCTTCTATTAAGGCCACTCTCCTATTTCCTTCAGGTTTCTCTGGTTTCCTGTCTCTGTGGTCCATCCACTCTCTTCCCTTGCCCTGGAAATGCCTCAACCTAAAAGCAACATTCCAGGTCTGCTTCAGGGAGTTCTGCAGACTGGACGAATCAATCAGTGTCCTACAACCTGTAAACTCCAAAAGTACTTCACTCTAACCAGGTGCACACTTTCTAGACTTTGTCAGGTTCTAATCTGTTGTCCTTCTTGTGCAAATCAAGGACAGGAACTGTCTCCTTCTCTATGGTTAAATTCTGGGCTGATAAATGTCTTCTAGCTCGGTCTACCCATTTCATTTCTTTTGGCATAACTGCAAACCAAACCACGGAATGGGTGTTAGGAAGTAAGAGGGGATCTCAAGAGTATGCTCCTCATCTTGGCTGGGGAATGATTAGGAAGTTTTGTGTAAAAGGAGCTTGAGGAGAAAGACTTGGGAGTCAGAATGTCAAGCAAGAAGAGTGCTGAGTAGAAGTCGGCAGCCTTGGGCTCTGCCACTAATGCCCAGATGATTCGGGATGATTAGCCTTTTCCCTAAACTCGGTTCTCTTATCCATAGTGCTTGGAGGGGAGATTAGCTGCTCCTTGGTCCAATACCCCCTCCTAACTTTAAAGTTCCAGGATTCTGGGTCAGAGACCTTTTCCCATTGTCTTGGTTTTCTCCTGATCTTGCCCAACATCCTCCATTCCCCCGCCAAGGCTCCTTCTCAGCTGGTCAGGAATTCAACATAATCAACATTTACAGAGGATCCATGATGTACAAAGCACTGTGAGGAACATAAAAATAGATGTGACCATGCCACCTCCAAAGAGAAGCTAAAAAAGATGAGCAGAAAGGTGCAGAAGTAACAGAAGTCACAACTATGAAGCAGAAAGTGATGGTTAGAGGAAACCAGCTGACATGAGCAGAGGGGAGGCTAGTTCCCATGCGACAAGGGGACCCAATGGGGCCACAGCAGGTGGAAAGAAGACACCACAGTGAAACTGGAGAGAAGCAGCTCTGCTCCTCATTGCCCTCTGCCTTGCTGTGCCCACCTTCAGTTCCTCAGGAAAGTGCTTCTCTCCGGGTAACTTCCCCACATCTGGCACGGCTGTCAGCAACAGAAATTCCTGTTTCGCACTGTATGCTAGGAGACAGAGAGGTTAAAGCATATTCTTATGGAGGAACAGACACACACATCAGCGAGACAGAACAGAGGCCCCACAAAGAGGCCCCCACAAATATGCCAACTGACATTGGACACAGGTACAAAATCAGTTAGGTAGAGGAAAGGCCTTTCAACAAACGATGCTCCGGCAACTGGACATCTATAGACCAAAAAAATGAACCTTTCCCTGAACCTCACACTTTACTCGAGAATGAATGCAAAATGGATCAGCAATTAAATGTAATAAAACTTTGAAGAAAACATAGGAGAAAATCTTTGGAAAACCTGATAAACTGACTCTCACTGAAAAAACTTTTGCCCTGCAAAACCCCTATGAAGGGGATGGAAAGACAAGCTACATACTGGGGGCAGATATTTGCAGATAAAATATCTGACGATGGACTAGTATCTGGAATATGTAAAGAATTCTCAAAACTCTGCAGACAAAAAAAAAAAATCCAATTAGAAAATGGGTAAGACATGAACTGGCATTTTACTGAAGAGGATCTACAAATGGCAAATAAACACATGAAGAGCTACTCAAGGTCATTAGCCAGCAGGCAAATACAAATGAAAACCACAATGAGATACCACTACAGACCTATCAAAATGGCTAAAATAAAAAATAGTGAAAACTCCAAATGATAATGAGGCCGTAGAGACACTGACTAATTTACATAGCTGGTGGGAATGTAAAATGGCATAGGAACTCTAGAAAACAGTTTGGCAGTTTCTTTAGAAACTAAGCACGGTGCTTGGGTGACTCAGTTGGTTGAGCATCCAACTCTTAATTTCGGCTCAGGTCACAATTTCATGGTTGTGGGATCAAGCCCCAAGTCAGACTCCACACTGGGCATGGAGCCTGCTTAATACTCTCTCTCTCTCCCTTTGCCCCTCCCTACCCCTAAAACAAAAAAACAAAAAAAAAAAAGAGAGAGAGAGAGAGAGAGAGAAAGAAAAACAAAAAACCTAGGCATTTAACTACCATGTGACCTAGCAATCACATTCGTGGGCATTTATCCCAGAGAAATGAAGATTTATATCCACACAAAAACCTATATACAAATGTTTATAGAAACTTCATTTGTAAAGCCCCAAAATGGAAAAAACCCCAGATGTCCTTCAACAGGTATATGGATAACAAACAGTGGTGCATCCATACCATGGAATATAACTCGTCAATAAAAAGGAACAAAGTATTGATACACCCAATTAAAGTTGGATGAATCTCCAGAAAATTATGTTGAATAAAAAAAAGCTAAAACCAAAGCTAAAACCAAAAGGTCACATACATAACATTCTTAAATTATGGAGAATAGATTAGTGGTTTTCAAGGGGGGTGGGGGCCAGGGATGGGAGACAGGGAGAGGGAGGGATGTGTGGCTATAAAATGGCAACTCAGGGATCCTTGTGGTGATGGCGATGTTCTGCATCTTGACTGTATCACTGTCAACATTGTGACTGTAACTCTGCACTGTAGTTCTGGAATGTTACCACTGGGGTAAACTGAGTAAAGGGTACACAGAACTCTGCATTCTTACAACTGCATATGACTCTACAGTGATCTCAAAATTAAAGGGTAATTAGAAAAAAACCAAGTTAGCAGTCAAGTCAGTATTTACATATTAGTTTAAAAATTCATGGAAAGTGAGATTAGACCAGACGAATCTTACAAAATGCTAGTCCAGAGTAATAATTTACAAAAAAACTGATTTGGGGGAAACCTTTGAGTAGAATTTAAAGATAATTTTCAGATCTTTACAATCAAAGAAACATTTGCTTCCAAAATTTTGCAAAGTCTAGGGGCACTGGGTGGCTCAGTCAATTAAGTGTCCAACTCTTGGTAACAGCCCAGGTCGTGATCTCGTGGTCATGAGATCAAGCCTCCAAGTCAGGTTCTGCACTGAGTGTGGAGCCTGCTTGGGATTCTCTCTATTCCTCTCTCTGCCTCTCCCCTGTTCATGCAAGCATGCTCTTTATCTCTAAATAAACATTAAAAAAAATTTTGCAAAGCCTAAAAACATAATTAGAGAGAAAAAGTAGATACCAAAAAAGTACAAAAATCAGCATAACACAGCATCAACAAAGGGACATTTATTTCACTTTTAAAAAATAATCAAAACCTACTCCTCTTGGGTCATTAATAGCAACATGTGCACACTGGACTACAGCTCCCCACCTGCACTGGTCTGGCTGTTACACCTCCTCCAGGCCCTGGCAAGCACTGCTGCTGGTATGCACCATGGGCTGACATCCTCCTCGCCCAGGGAGGGCAAAAACATCTTACAAGTACCTGACAAAAATAATAATCCCTTCTCCCCATCTGTTACATGCCTTTGAGTTATCGGACTCCAATAAAAACCTCTCTGCCACACACCTTTAGGAACGCTACTAAAATCTTTTTTCTTGTCTACATGTGATTTAAAACGCAATCCTAACCAAAGCTGTGTGCAGGAGCTCGTCTGTACCTGCAGTAAGGTCAAAGAGCCCTGTCTATGTGCCTTCAGCCCCCAAAGCTCCTGAATGCACTCCAAGGACTCCAAGAGACCAGCCTCTATCCATCCTCCTCCTTTGCAACCTGTCATCTTTGGGCACTGACATGCTGACAAGAAAATTCACATTCTATGCCTATCTGGTCACTTCGTGTTCTGACAGTGTCTTCTAAGACTAGCACCGCAATGCTATGGATTTTGCAGAATCCTAAGCTTCCTTAATAACATTTCAGATGGGACAATGCATCCTGAATTCTAAACAGCTGACTTGCCAATGAATCTCTGAAGCAACCTGTTCCACACACTCGGAAGCATACAGAACGAGCTTTGGCAACTGTGGAACATCTTGCCTTCCAATACCACAAACACCAGTCAGTCATCCACCAATTTTTATCATTTTTATGATTTTAAACTTCTTGATATTTGCTTCAAATAAAACTGATAGTACAGTTTACATTTGGATTTGTTTTATTTCTGTTGCTCTGTCAACAACCATTTGTTTTCACAGATGCTATTATCCTCACTAAGATCAAGGGACAGTCTCCTTCTCCACCCTGACCTTTAGGAACAAGCCTCTAGCTCCAGAATCAAGGATTCTGATCCTGTAGGTAAGGCCAAGTGTTCTCATAAAGCATCAGATCACTTTTGTTACAGGCATCGTTACATTTACAATGTTTTATAAAATGTCTTTAAACATGCCAAATGATGTACCCCGTTGTTCTTCTAGAAGTGATCACATCCACTCATCTCCCTGACCACACTGTGCATCAGCCACCCAGCGTCAGTCACCTGTCCATCACACGCAGGCAGAAGGCACGCAAAGATGTTCAGGTCACGGACCCTACCCTTAAGCGACTAACAGCCAAGGTGAAGGGCTGAGCGGAGGCAAAAGATTGGAAGAGGAAGTCAAATTGAAGTGAGAAGAAAAATCAGTGTCTACACACACACACCAGATTCACAAAGATGTCGTTTTTTGTTTCAAGTCTCACTGTACCATGCCATCAAATTCCTGTCACTGAATGGGATTTATTTCTTGTGGTACAGTCCAGTTAGAACACCTGAACCTAGATCAGTATGACGCTGAAATTTTTTAACCAAGGATGAGTCATTTCCACAAATATTTCCATGGCTTCCTTGCTGAGCTGAAGAAAGACCAGAAAACTATTTTTTTGAAAAGGTAAGTGAGACTTTAAACAGTGTTTCAAGACAAATCCACTCTTCCTATCAGTTTAAGTGGCAGGGAAATCATTAAGAACAGGAGAGTAAAAAGAAAACACACTCGTCCCCTGGCAGATTCTGGAACAGAGCCCCATTTCCCAGAGGTCAGAGCCAGAAGGAGCAGCCCCACAAACACCAGAGTTACAATCAGCTCCCTGAACGCTGACACCAAGGATGTGCCATTTGCTTTACAGAAAATAGAACCTCGTCATATAGGAGAGCACTGTGTTGTCAGTTATTTCTTTGTGATGATACTTCACATTGTGCTTTTGGTTCAAAAGCCACAACACTGTGAACATGAGTGAAACAAATTCCAGCACATGAGAAAACCCCTTTCAGTCACACGTTCACAAACCTCATTCAGTTTCCTATACAGCCGCAAGATCCACCAGTGGGTTTAAATGCCTCCCCAGACAAATGCTCTGCCTGTACCCATGGAACCCTAGAGTGGCAGGAGATGCCCTCACCGACAGCCTCCAAGAGGCTGTGTATTCAACTTCTCGTGGGTGTTCCATCCCTGCCCAATCACCCAGACTGGAAGACACCCAGCAATAGGAGCTCCTTTCCTTCATTCAGAAAGCCGGTGAACATCTGTCTTCGTGACCCCACCCAGGCATTTAGGGACAATCAGGTAAGGTTCTGTGTGCTCAAGAAAGGCTGGGTTATGTTTGGGGCCTGAAAACAAAGGCTTCTGACTTTATGTTCCCTGCACACTGTGGGGCTGACACTGTCCTCCCAGGCAGTCTGCCAGGCTTCCCGGGGGGGAGGGGGAGGGGCAGTGGGGCCAAGTGTGCACTGCCTCTAAGGTCCCCACCAGAAGTGGTCAGCACCCCTGCGCCCCCATTCACTAACCACAGCAACCACACCAAACATCCAAGGGTGCAAAAAATACTTGGTGAACAGCACCAAACAGATTTTTCCTTCAGGTTTAAAATCCTCAAGCCTTTCATCCTTCCCTCTAGGTTTCACCTTCTATCCCTTCGACTATTTGCTCCACTTCACAAAACCCTCTAGAGCTTCTACAATTTTCTGAAAGCATTCAGCATGAAACCTGTCACATCCTAGTGGAATGACACCTCGCTTATCAGATACCATTGAGGAATGACATGTCCTTCAGAGGCTATTCTACCAGAGAATATTACAACTCGAGGCACACAACTTATTTTTTGTGTCTCATAAAATATATTACCTATACTCCTACTTTTTGAAACAAAATAAACCATAAACAATTTAACCTCCTGACTTGCCTTTGAAAGTGCCTTCTAACTTACTAGGTGACATTTAAGGGGATCAGGAGTAAAATGTGTAGATGTGGACCCGTTTTCACAGTGATCTCACATCCTCAGCATCTGCCTCTCTTTCTACATTTGCAGTTCTCCCCTGGGTCACACTCCTAGAGACTCTAACTGACTTGGTCTCTGGTTGGGCCAGCAGAGAAAGGTTTACAAAGTCCCACAGATGGTTCTAATGTGCCACAGGATGAGAACCACTCCTCTGATGCTGAAGGAGGGCTCTCCATCACAGGTACACTTAACTATACCGGAGCAGCTGGAGAAACATCCAAATGGTCAAGCTGAGATCATTGTCTCAGATTCCAATGACGCCCCAAGATTCAGCACCTGCTGTTCTGACAGAGGCCCCCGGTATGGACCATGATTATCTGTGATTATCCACAATGCACTGTGATGCTCTTGGCCACCTCAGATATCTGCAGTTAACACAGCCTTCCCGAGGCTGTGAAAACCTTTCAGGTTCTCACGAGAGGTCCTGGAAGGTGCAGGTGGCACCTGTAATGACAGCCTGTCAGGCCCGAGCATGAAGGAGCTGAGTTACTGAGTGCAAACACTGGAGCTGAGAACCACCTCTTAGGGTCAATTTCAGGGCCATCCTCTTAGGCCTGCACATCTGCCTCCAGCCTTGTTCCCCTACAGATAGAGTGAGAGAGCGAGAGCAAGTGAGAGAGCGAGAGCAAGTGAGAGAGCGAGAGCAAGTGAGTGAGAATGGGGGGCAGGGGGCGCTGGGCAGCCCTCAGCATAGCTGGGAGCTCTGTGGGCTGGAGCAGGGCCCTGTAACCTGCTGGCCACACAGATGGCACAGTTCCTGCAGCCACCAGGAGTAAGTGGGAAAAACAGCTGGAACGGATACTTTCCTGATCTCCCTTTCCTAAGGGCTGCTGTCTGCAGGATGATGTATAAAGGGCTATGCAAAGTGAAGATGTCGTATACACCCATGTGCACAAGCATCCTCCCCATTAGGCAGATGTTGTCAGGCCACCCTGAATCTGCTCATGAGTCTTTTCAACATCTCCCATTTGTCTTGCCTCACTTTGCCATGGAAGGAGTCACCTTGGGGCTCAAGATGACCATCAGTGCACCTCCTTACATATACCCAGCAACCTCACAGATCACAGAGAGAGCCTCACTGTACTCAGGTCAATCTTGGAGCCGTCAGAGTATGTCCAATTTGTAGAAAAAAAACCACTGATGACCAGGTAAGCAAAGGTCAAGGGCATAAACTAAAATATGTTCTTCTGAGGCTGGATTTGGTGCACTTAATGTCTTCATCTGAACACCTACATCAAGTAAGGGGAATCAAAAAGTCCTCAAAGGCTACCCAGCACAGGGGCACCTGGGTGGCTCAGTCAGTTAAAGCGTCCAACTTCAACTCAGGTCACGATCCTACGGTTTATGAGTTAAGCCCCTCATAGGGCTCTTTGCTGTCTGCACAGAGCCTGCTTCGGATCCTCTGTACCCCCCCCCACCCCTTCCCCTCCCCAGCTCTCTCTCTCAAAAATAAATAAAGATTAAAAGAAAAAAAAAGACTACCCAACACATATTTAAATCACCTTCCTTCTAGTACACTGAAGGTGACTTTCAAACACATGGCTACTGGCACACAGCACCAACTAGAACACAGAGATGCTGGTCAGTCATGGTAGCATCTCATGACGACACGAAGCAGGGGGAAGTCCCAAGCCTGGAGCCTACCAGATGCTCTGGAGAATGGTATTGCTGGGAAGAGGTCACCAAGGAAGCCCAAAGACAAAGTATGCTCCACCTGCCCCAGGGGAGATACAGGGGAAGAGACTTTCGTCCATTTCCACCTCCTCTCCTGCACTTCTGTAACATGAAGGAGTTGGATGCTGTGACCTCCAAGGTCACCTCTGGCATTAAAGTTCTTTTGATTCTGTGACAAAGGTCATCTGTGCATGTACCCAGGAACAGTACCACAGCATTGTGTGGATTAGCTGAAATCTATCCCACAAGGAAGCATACCTACCATCGGGGTCTTTAAAGGTCAACGTGATAAATTTGCTAGCAACCATGAACATGAAAATCACCCAAAAGCATGCGGCCAACAGAAGCCACTGGTGGTGCATGTTGTCAAATGTCAGCCATTCAGTAATTCTTCCTGGAAAACAAAAGTGAAATGCACCTGGCACTTATAAATAAATCAATTAAACAAAAGGTAATAAAAAGAATAGGTGATTTTAGTTAGTAGCATCAATACAAATATTTGAAAATCTTTTTCTATTGATACAAGGGTATTTTGACTTAGTATTTAACTTAATTTTACTCTTAATAATATGAACTTATCGATTTGATAATTCAAAAAAATGTAAAACACTCTAATGGAAACGAGCCATTTCTGTTTGTTTTTGGAATACATGATAAGCTTTTGCAGATTTGCCTCTTGATTCCTTTCTGGCCCAAGCTAACATCAGAACATGTTCCTGGTGCCCAGTGACAGCCAAGGCCTGGAAGCAGGTGGGCAGAAGGAGGTCTGCCAAGGGCCAGACCTTTGCTGTGGTAATCTGCAGAGGGCAGAAGCCATAGTAAGGCACTTACAAGCAGGCCTTGTGTAAAATCCGGACATGCTGACAAGATAAACATAGCCACACCTACAGAATCTCTAAAACAGCAAAAATGAACACTGGAGCTTCTCTCTCTCTCCATTCACTTGCCTGCAAGAGTCTGCGCAGAACCTTGGGGGTGGGTGTTTTTCATGCTATCACTGCCTGAGGAGTGATGCAGGGCATGTCAATCCTTAGCAGGTCACAGAAGTCACACTCTGCTGCAGGGAACACATAAAGAACAGGGAAGTCACAGTCAATTCTTGGCAAGAGAGACAAAAAAAGGGTGTTTCATTTCACCTTTAACACAGTGCTTCTTCAGGCCAAACCAAACCACTTAAAGAAACCATGGTGGGCTGGGTTGGTTTTCACTAGCTGACTGAGGCCATCAGGGAGAACAGGTCCTCTCAACAAGGTGCTGATGACATACGATTTCAGAGAGCTTCTGAATGCCAGCTGGGACAGAGCTCAGTGAGGACCCAGGTAATCAACTCTCCTGCTTGTCTCAACACTTACCTCCCAGAATTTCACTGGAACCAGGCATCTGAAACCTGAATTCCCTCTACCAAGTGGTTATCCAGCCTATACTTGAATACATCCTGCAATGGGGAACTGACCATCTGCCATGCAGCCCATGTCTTTACAGGGTGGCTCAGGAACTACCCTCTGTCACCCTCAGGTGCTCATCACACATTAGACCCAGTCATTGTGTTTCCTGAGGTCATCAAATAGGGTTGCTGGATTAAATAAATAAAAATAGAGGACAATCAGTTATATCTGAATTTCAGATGAGGAATACAGCAGTCTCCCCTTATCCATGAGGGATACTTTCCAAGGCCCCCCAGTGGATGCCTGAAACCACAGATAGTACTGAACCCTTGATAGTCTATGGTTCCTCCTACACATACATACCTATAGGAAGCTTTAATTTATAAATTAGGCATAGTAAGAGATTAACAACAATACCTAATAATAAAGTGGAAGAATTATAACAATACAGTAGAACAAAAGTATGTGAATGTGGACTCTCTCTCAAAGTATCTTACTGTGCTGTATTCACCCTTCTTGTGATGATGTGAGATGATAAAATGCCTAGGAGAGGAGAAGTGAGGTGAATGATGTAGGCACAGTGACATAACGGTGGGCAACTAACTGACCTTCTGAACATTTGTCAGAAGGAGGATCATCTGCTTTCAGAGTGCAGTTGACCATGGGTAGCTGAAACCACGGAAGGTGAAACTGCAGATAAGGGGGCACTGCTGTGAATAATGTTTTAGTAGAAATATGTCCCAAATATTATATGGGATATTCTTATACTTCGAGAAGCTATTTGTTGCCTCTCTGAGTTTTGAATTTCACTGGCAGTCCTGTGTTTTATTTGGCTACACTACCCAACATGGGGCATGCCAACCCCTCTCTAATCACCTAAAGCCAGCTGGCCTGCCTTGGTTGAATCTTCCTTTCTCCTTTAGTCCTTCTCTTCTGAGGCAGCATGGCACAAAGCAGAGAGCCCTAGGTGGCTCCACCACTCATCAGCTCTGTGACTCAGCAAGTCACTTAACCTCCCTGAGCCTTGACTTCCCACCTCTGAGACAGGGTCCTCCTCCTTCCAGAGTGGTCATGAGGATTAAGTGGCCCATAACAGTCCCTCTATAAACATAAATTGACCCTCTGTGACTTTCCAATTCGATCTACAAACAGCCTTCTTGGTGGCCAGAAATGAAAGCAACAACATGGCCTGTCTCAAGGAGACAGGAAAAGAAAGGTGAGACTCTCATCCCAGAGGACTTGAGCTCCTAATCCTTCTCTTCCGGGAACAAGTGAGGCACAGACTGTGCCCAGCAGCATAGGGCACTGCAGTCCTGAGCCCACTGATCTTGTCCCTCCAAGACAGTGATGCTCGGAGGGGTCCATCCCCATGGGTCACAGTGGGAGCACTCCAGAATGGCAGAGAGGCAGAGGAGCCAGTGTGGGCTGGGGAGGGAGTAAAAAGAAAGGAGACAAGTACCAGAGAGGAGGTAAGCAACCAGAACAGAGAGACATTTGCTCCCTTACACCAGTTTTCATGAAGTCTTGGAGGCTGAGGAATAGGTCCTGGGGCTGAGTGGCCTGGGGCTTGCAACCCATGTTTTACTAAGAGAAGTGCTATGGACAAGTGAATACAGAGGAGAGGAACCACCGGGGCCGCCTCCCTCATACACACGCTTGCTCTGCAGAGCAGGGGAACCTCCTGGCACTGCCCACTCGTGGTGTCCTACTCTGATCAGAGCTATACTTTTGGCCCCTGAGCACCCTCCCCAGACATCAAGCCAGCACTTGGGAGGTTTTTATGGCTTAAGAATTCAGTCTTTCTAATGGGAACTAACCTTCTGAAGGGATCTAATTTGAGTCGGCCCACTGAGCTCACCTCTATATAAAAGTAGGGAGATAATGAATAAACAGACTTACATGAAAATGAAGGGTCATATCACCTGCTCTCCAGGAAGCCAAGTGGCTCAGATTTCTACATCTGGGCTACCTGAATAGTGAGACCTGCATTATCCTGATGCCGTGCCTACCTTCCTAAGTCCTGGATTTTAATTTCAAGCCAGGAGTGCTTTACTCTTTCACCCAGGCCTGGGGTTGGTGGGGGTAGGGGATAGGTCTATTCTCTTCTTCCAGAGTCTACCCAAGTTTCTTATCTGTCAGGATAAAACCACCACTGTATTCCTGCCAGTGTGTTGTGAGACCCCTCTGAGACAGAGCATGCCAACAGACCTCCTCTACAACTTACATCGGCCAATGTCTTCTTCCAGATGGCAATTTTACTTCAAACCCGCTCAACTCCAAAAGTGACTTCAACTAGACTCCTACTGAATGAGACTGCCCTCTCCTACCCAAAGCCTGGCTGCTGCATCAGGTCAGGAGAAGGGAAGTTTTAAGGCCCCCACCTCCTTCTCATCCCCGTCAGGATGAAATGGCAGGGATAGCCCAAGACACTTGGGGACTCTGATTGGGGGCTGCAGATATGGAGAGTTTAAACCATAAACCATAACCTCTGCATAAGTGGTGCATAAACCATAGCCTCTGCATAAGAGGTGCATAAACCATAGCCTCTGCCAAAAAATGTACTCTTGAGGTGTATAAAACCACAGGCCCTCACCGATGTCTTGAGTAGAGCTGCCCAGACCAGGCTGAAGCTTGCCAATGACCCTCTGTCCTGCTGCAGGCCTCCCTGGAGGCCACAGAGCCTGAGGGTAGTCACTGTGAAAGGGAGCGCTCTCTACTGGCCACTGGGATTCTATAAATGTGAAATAAGCAGGGCCTGCTCCCCTCCCAGTGCACAGCAGAGGAGAAGGCAGCTCTCCCTCACCCCCCACCCTGTTGGAACCCCCCAAAAGCCTCTCTCCATCATCCTGCCTTGTTTCATTTCCCTCACTGCACCCACTATAGCCTGAATGTTTCAGTCATTCACTATGTGCCCCCATAGTGGAATGTAAGCGCCCCTAAGTACACCAAGGACTAGAATAGTGCCAGGCGCTCAGGAAGTCAACCACCATTATTTGCTGAATGACTACATCCACCTAGAAACTTACCAGGAAAACTCTGGAGAGCTGAAAGGTACTTTTGAAGGCACCTTGCCCAACCCTTTATCTGAGAGTTTCCAAACTCTTTAAAGGATTGAGGCCCCCAATTTCAACCTCAAAATATTTCTCCAATATCCACGTGAGAGTAGTTATATATTTAATATCTATTACCTGAGTCTAGAAAACAATTAAAAGCTACTAGGACTTCAGTATTACTTGCAAATAAAATCACATTTTATAAATCACAGCATTACATGCATTTGAACAGACATACAACTTAAACATACTGACCGGGGGGGTTAATAAATGTCCCTGAAGTCCAAAAATTTTTTTTAATTTTAAATAAAACTCTGTGCTGAAGGGCAAGCCAATAACATAGATTCAAAATATCAATTTATATGTAAACAGAAAGGGCAAGTTGCAAAGCTGAATGTGTGACCCTATCTGTAAAAAAATTACATATATGAAGGTATGTGATTATATACACATATAAACATATATATACATGTATACAATACAATCTTGAGAGGATGAGAGCAGTTATTTTTTGCTTTGTACATCTATACATTAAAGAAAAACTTTTGCAGCAAGCATGTATCCATTTTATAATAAAAGCTGACAAAATACAAATAATGCCACTCACATACATGCACCCTGGTGTTTTTATTTATTTTTTCTACCTGACTTCTACTAACTGCAGTTTCCTTACCACTTGGAAATGGATGGTAAACACTTTTCCAGCCAGGAGAAAATGTGGTTAAGTGACAAATTCAACATGTGTCTGAATATTTAGTAAATATATCTGTCCCCACTAGTTTTCATTTAGCTTTTAAAAATAATTTAATATTTAAAACATAAAGTACAAAGAATAAAATAACAAAAACAGATTCTGGGCTCTAATAGTTTTGCTGTACTTACTTGAGTGTTTGTAAAGGAAAGAAAGTGTTACAAATAAGGCTGGAGGCCCCCTATGCCCCTGCCTGGCTCTAATCACGCTGTACCCCAGACCTACTCCTCCAGACCTACTCCTCCATAGGGGTGTTACACTTTGTAAGACTCAACTCCTCTGACAGAAGCAGCAGCAGGGGTTAGGGAGGGTGGTCTTCCCTGCACAGAGAAAGGCAGGGCCTCCTGCAGAAGATGGGAAGGCTTGTTCACCCAGGGCCTGCAAGGAAACACTACATTATATGCAGATGCTTTCTAGGGAGGCTCCTGCTGCGGGGAGAAAGCCTGAGGTGGAGAGATGCACTGTTTTTAAGCACTTACCTTTTTCATCATCTACAGTAAGGCAGTTCACAAATCACACATAGACTTAAGAGAAAAAGCTGTCATGGCAAAAATTTAGATAAACCAGGACTTGTTCTCCAAGTCATGTGCTACGTGCACCAACCAGAACCAGTAAGACTAAAGCCTGGTCCCTCTCAAAATACCCTTCCCCTCAGGTCTGGTATCTCTACAGTTTACAACATATAACACACAAACAGGAGTAGATGTATATCTGCATATAGTTTTAAGGACACAATAACCTAAAAAATACTTATTTGCCAAATTCATCATGAAAACGTATATTCATCCATCCAAAAAAATAAATGCCAGGGATACAACAATGAGTCCCAAACCAAACACATATACACAGTTTATGTCCTTATGGAGCCTATAGTCTAACGGAGACACCCCCATGCATCAAAGAGTCTATCCCCTAAGTGGTATGAGATAGAAAGACATGATGCTGTGAGAGGAAAATACAACGGGACAGAACCTAGGCAGAGATGAGAGATAGCAGTTTCGTAAGGTGGTAAAGGCACAGGTTCCAGACCAGGTGACCAGCAAGGAATAGCGGCCCGGGGGTACACAGGAGTAAGCCAGGGGCCCCTGAGTAACCAAAGGAAACCCCTGTGGCTGGAGTTTCCAGAGCACGGTTAGAGACGAGCAAAAGCAGATATGGTCACACAACACTGTATCTTAAAACAGCAGTTATGGAATTTAGTTTCACCTTGCGAGCAATGCAAAGCCACTGAAGAGAGCTCTCCATGAGAAGAAAGGTAGTAGTGTCATGATCTGATTTAAATTTTGAAGCTGTTTCTCAGGCACAGAGTCAAAAATGTAAAGCACCATCTACCTGGCCATTCCGCAGGCTCAACATCATTTCCGTAAGTGGAGCAGGAGTGTTCTAACCCAGCTAAGCGGTTCACATCACCACCTAGACCTACCGTCCTAGACCACCACCACCACCACCACCACCATCATCATTGTCATCGTTGTCAAGGTCTCTAAAAACTAGCTTACCATCATCATAGTTGAGGTCTCTAAAAACTAGCACACAACTAGTAAGATCCACAGTATCTGACGGGTTGGATTTTCAGAAATCCTACAGACTAGGGGTTCCAGTTAGCCATAGCATGCTTCTGCTTTGAGACTACATGCATTCTCAATCTAGGTATCTACCTAATGATGTTTGGCTTTATGTTTAGGGCAGTGTTCCAGCCCTGGCTGTACTTTAGTATCACCTGGGGAGCTTTTAAATAATATAGCAATGTCTTGGGCCCCAAGAACACTGGAGCCCAAACAACACAAATCTCTGGAGATGGATCCAGGACTTGTTTTGTAAGCTCCACACAGGATTCTAATGAGCAGCCAGGGCTGAGAACTGCTGGTCCAAGCCCCCAGCCCTCCTCAACTTCTGATGCCCACATGAATCCCTGGGGATCTTATTAAAATGCAGATTCTAGGCATTCTGACATAATAGCCATTCTCCCACCACTTCTTTCCATTATAAGAATGAAAACTAGTAGCAAGAGATTATCTGTCAACTAGCATCTATTGATGCTCTGAATTACATGTACCCTGAAAAAACAGCTTAACAAGGTTTAATTAGAATCATAGACCTCTATCACTGTTCCCATTTGTTCTTTTCCAGCCCTCCTGCCTAGAGGTAACTAGCCTCTGTAGAATTTGGATTTGGTCTGACCTTGGAAAAATTACAGTAATTCACCCATTTGTTTAAACAAAAAAGAAAGGGATTCCAAATTCCCTTAGGCCCAACTCCTCCAAGCCCACGCCACTACCTGCACTGCTTCCCCTGAATATACAAATTCTCCATGGGGTTTACCTCCTGTCCAACAATGACACCCTCAAGACTCACTATTTCTGTGTGCAGAGACTGGGGCTTAAAATGAACAGTCTTTCCTCTATGGCTCTGCCAAGGGCCACGGCTTTCCCTGCAGCCCGGTGACAAATGGCCTTTAAAAAGCCTGACATTTTTTGTAATTAACTCTCCTTTGTTCAAGGAGCCAAGACAACTCCCAAGTTGCCTCTTGCAGCTAATGGTGGCAAACCTGAGCGTGCCCCAGGCCCCCTGTGGTCATGGTGTGCTGCCCTGAAAGGGCCCCTGGGCCCCCAGGAGTCAGCATACCCATCTTCAGAGCTTTCTTATTTCCAGTCATTAAATGAGAGTTTCACTTCAAGATATCAGGTTCTGAGACCTAGCCAGAGGGCTGGACTCAGAAAACCCACAAGTCAGAACTAGTGGATAAGGTGGTTTCCCCTCTTATGTGGAAAGCAGGGTGAGCTAAGCAAGAACACAGCTGAACCTACCAGAAATCCCAGTCTTTTTTTTTTTTTTCCCCCTCTCTCTAAACTAAAAGTGCACATTGTACATGTTTGTAATGACTAACAATGGGTTTGGTTCTATTGCCATCTTCTGGTGCAAATTCTCTCTCCCCTGCATTTGCAAAAAGATGCTTGTAAATCCATTTGGTCAGCTGCCAATAATATTCCTGCCAGTGGCTTTTCCCTGTGTTTGAGCTGCCATCCAAAAACACAAAACCTTTCTGGGTTTGTGCTGAAGAGCTTGATTCCCACCTGCCTTGTTCTACTTTTTCTATGCATGCTTGCTTATTGAAGGTTCTGAAAAAGTCCTGTGGTAAATAAGCCCATTTAACTCTGTTTACAATAGCTTTTTTCCCAAATCTCATTTATTCATTCAGCAATATTGACAAAGTGCCCACTTTGAGCCAGGAGCTGTTCTAGGCCTTGGGAATATGACAACATATACTCCCTGCTCTCATGGTGCTTCTACAGAGGCAGATAGGCCATAAACAAATAGAGCTATTAATATATATAATCACATCAAGTGCTAAGTGCCACGATTGAGAGAAGGGTAAGGGGAATGTTGAGAAGAGATGGAATAGAGTGAGGGAAATCATGTAGCACCTGAGCCAACAGCTTGGTCGGTGTCCCAGTGTCCCCAAAGCAGCAAGGAGACAGTGTCCCTCATGCTGAGTGAGCTAAAGGGCTAGGAAGTGGCCCAGATAAAGCATCCTGTCAAGGGTCCTTTACTGAGCTGGCAACTCCTGAGTCCCCACCCCCACCACATACATACCCCAGGGAAAGGATCACGAGTCCGGTGTTCAGTTTTTAAAACAGTAATTCAAAACATAATCAGGCACTAAGGCAAACTTCAACAAAAAAGCCTGGTAATGCACAAGGAACTGGTAGCCTTTGGGGGATTGATAGGAAGAAGGGAGATTAGGTAGCTGAGGGCTGGAGCAACTGGGGACATTCAACAATCAACTATTCCATATCTTTGTATTTGGACCTAAAATGTCATTACCTAATCAATAAAATCACTAAAAATGACAAGGTAGTAAGATAAAATATTGTGTATGAATTTATAATATATATATAAAGTGCCATGACAGTCGCTGTGACTTCTAAATTCATAGGGCTTCTCTCAATCTAAGTTCAGAAATTTCCTTTGTCTACTGGGCCATTAATCATTACTAAAATTTACAGTCTCAGAACGACTGATCAGCCTTAGTTACCAGGATGAAAACATACCCTTTACTCTGTCCAGCTGAAGAATGTGTCTGAGACAGATTCTCATGAATAACAATAACAAACAGCAAACGCCTGCCTGGGGCTATCTACACTTCAGGCACTGCTCTCAGCCAGTACCAAACTCACTTAATCCCAGGCTGAAGAGGTTGCTTCTATTATTATATTTCAGGAAACATTTCTAAGTAGAAGTGTACATACTCCTACTTAAGGCTTTTAAATTTCCCAAAATTTCCATACAAGCAAGAAAAGAGGCAGTAAGAATACTAAATGAGAGGAATCTCAAATAACTAGTGAGATCACATTCTCCTTCACGCACCTTCTGAAGCCTGGGGTCCACATTTCCTTGAAGTATTTGCTCTGCCTGAGGTTCTTGGTTCCTCCTGTCACCGTATAGGATAATTAAAAAAAAAACAAACAATAAGCACCATTAAAAATGATAAGATCTTATGTAACACAACTTGGTTTATATTTTGGAAACAGTCAACCACTTTGATTATTCAAGTACAGTTTGCACAACAGGTTTCTTACAGAGGTGGGTTGTATATGGAATTTTTGACAAATGAATAAATATTCTAAATGTACCAAAAGAAGTACCTGTTTAAAAACCTCATGTAAATTCATACAAAAAATGAAATAAGTTCTGTTGCAAAAAATAATTAAATCCTGTTATATCTATTTTATGTTTGACATAAAGAATGTCATAAAGAATTCTTTGGGTAAAGAATTCCTGTAGAGGATGATGGGATGATGAAATCTTCCAATGCAAGATGTTCTTTGGGTTTTGTATTTCTTTAGGCTTTAACATCCTGGCAATTTCTAGCCAAATGACACATCATGAATGAGTAACTGGAAACAAGCCAAACGCGTGGAATTAGAGATTACAGATTTAATAGAGTTGGCTGACAAAATAAACATACAACTCATTTAACACATAATACAGCCCCAACTGCCTGGGATGCATGTAGCACAGTCTAGCTGTGTTTCCTTTTACTCTTAAGAGTTCAATGTTAAAATTAAAAGCAATTTCACGTTATGCAGATGGAAAGATGAAGCTTTACGTACTCACATCCAGATTCTTCCAGACCTATATCAGAAGAAAAAAGACTCTTCATTCCTGCAATCTCAAAGGTCCTGAATTCACCTCTCCCCCATTTCTATTTCTAGCTTTCTCCCACCCTTTTATTGTACAACCTCAAGCATTTGAAAAATGATCTGAATATAACTGCAAATTGCCTGGGATATTTCCTGATTCTTTTCTTTCTTTGTTCAGTTTTGCAAGCACTCTGGTTTTCACTTTGGGTAAGGAAAGAATTTTCCTCTCAGGTATTTCTTTGAGATTCTATTCTTTCAGGGTCAAGAGCAAAGATAGAAATTCCAATTTTGAGCCAAGATGGGCTCAAAATGGGAGGGGGGGGGTTAGTTTCTCTTTGTGTCTTTTCTTTTTAACCCAGTCACTGAAAATTTCAGAGTGAATAAGTAGGTAGTGGAGATCAGCAAGCCCGAGCTAAATTGAGCTGTCTAATTTTAAGAATGTCTGAGACATTTCTCACTCTGGCAGTTAAAACTGACCAATACCCAACTCTTTATGGCCCAAAGCCCCAGCCTCTGGGTGCTTCAGACAAAAAAACTCTTTATGACAGTCCTCCCGCTTAGCTAACCAGACAGAACCTGGCTGCACTGCCTTCTATTCATTCACTGACCGGCCCTTTCCTGCCTTTAGAGACTTGGAAAACAAAAACGACAGCTTTTGGAAAACCTGGTTCATCTCCCTAGCCAGAAGTGCAGAAATTTATACCTCAACCTCCAACTTCTGACCAGTCCTTCATTATCAAAATCAGGGCTGAGAGCATTCTGTGGAGCCTATTTGGCAGGAAAGATGCGTTTCCAACCATCCTTTCCCCTCTCACCCACCAAAACCGTGCTTAATCGTGCACTTAGGAAAGGGTGCACATGTTCCTTCTTCCCTGCTCTCTCTCACTCTCTTTGCATGCTCCTTGCACTCAAGTGAAACATTTTCTTTCTCTTTCCACCCAATCACAAATGCAAATTCTCAGCCAAAGATGAAAGAAGTAAATTATAGATCACCAAATATCAATCATTCCACCGGTCACACCATCCCGCAACAAGGACGCCGCCTTATTGCATAATTACCGTGATGAAGGTTCCTCTCATTAATCCCACTAACTAGAGAGGTCTTCAAGTCACCAAAACACACTGGGATGGTGCTCACAAAGAAAGACCGGTTCACCCCGTTTTCCTGTCCACCCGGGACGGGGTGGGGGTCGGGGCCCCGGGGTCTACGACACCCACACCCCGCCGGACCCCGAGCTCACCCTCCGCGGAGCCGGAGCTCGCCGGGGTCCTCGGGCCCTTCCGCGGAGCTGGCGGCGAAGCTCTGCCCGGGCCTCGCGGGCCTGGGGCCGAAGCGCGCGGGGGTCCCAGCGTCCCGGGAGCGCGGGAGGCCCACCCCGCCCGGACGCCTCGGCGCCGCCACCGGCGGCCTCCGTGCCGCGGCCCGCCCAGCCCGGGATGAGGCGGCGCGCCGGAAGGAGGAAGCCGGGAGCCCGAGGCCCTCTCCTGGGGGCGAGTTCGCCGCCGCCCCACTCGGCGCCCGCCCGCGCGCGCCGCCTAGCCCGCTGTGCGCGCCCCCGCCTCCGTCCCCGGCCGCGCGCGCCGCCTGGGGCCGCGCGGGGAGACGCGGGACGGCGGAGGGGCCCCGGGACCCCGTCAGCCCCTGCGCATCTCCGCCGCCGGATCCTGCGCCCAGCTCTTGCGCCTCCCGTCCTCCCCCGGAAAGAAATTCCATCCCAGGAAATTACAGAGAAACGTGCGGCCGACATCCAGAAAACAGGTATAATGTTTGAGAACGAAAAAAATCCCAAACCTGGGAAAACGAAGAAAGGCCAAACTTGGAAAAAGACAAAACTGCTTGAGTTTGGGGTACTTGCCAGTATTTTCTGATCAGTCTACTTTGTAAAAGCTTGACCTTTAGTTCTTCGCGGACCTCACTCTGCTGATAGTCTGGGGGATGTAATTTTGTTGTCTAGGTGTAGTTGATTAATACGCAACTGATAAAGGCCAGAACAGTGTACAGCCCTAGAGCACTGTGACTTCTTAATCTGCAGAAATGGATAGGACTTTAGGGTTTAGAGCCTGGTCTAGAAGTCAACCCCAAAGCTGTTGGGGGTTTTATTGCCCTGGAAAAGATAAACTAGTTTTGTTTTGGTCTACCTTACCTGTTTGTTAACTGTCTTAACTATATGTGTATCTTTTTAGCAAATGGGTAATAGAGATATGTGTGCACACACCCGCACACACATGAACACATAAAACTTATCAAGCTTTTAAGGAGCCAGCCTCTTTTGGTCTACCCTGTGGGTGCCCTTCCTAATGAGTTAAATAGAATATGGATGGAGCTCACCATTTCCGTGTAGCAGGATTCTCACACAGAGCGGTGACAACGAGGCATTTCTTTCCAGGAAGCAACTTTATTCCTGCTGGCACCGCTCAGTTGGGTGTGTACCCAAAGAACTGAGCCCCCCAACGTCCAGTGGCATAGTTTTTAAATACACTTTGTATTTCTTTGGTAACAGTCTGATTAAGTAATCTCAGTTTACAAGGTCATGAGGGATGTTGTCACTTAGGTGCATAGCCAGCTTACCTTGAAGTTTTCTGGGTTTTTTTCCCCCTTTTCTCTCTTTTTTTCTCTCCTTAGGAAGGGGACCCTACCACATCAGAATTTCACTTTTTACATGGTTACCAACCATCGTGGCTTAAAGATAGCAAGGTGGTTTACTTGGTCCTTTGGTCACTCATCCCAGTATTTATTAAGCCCTTACTTTAGGCACTGTGGTTGACATGAGACATGTGGTTTCTCCTTGAAGATTTAAATGGTCATACATACGTGGGAGATACACAATAAGAAATTTGGAGTTTAGATGAGACATAGAACATAATCCAGGGTTTATGGGTCCAACCAAGCTCTAGGAATTAGGCCTTGTGTGTTCAGATCTTTACTGTACCACATACAGCTTGTGACCCTGTCAAGTTCTTTTCCCATATGTGTCCCATTTTCCTCATCTATAAAGTGAGGATATGGTACTATACAATATTGGAGATAATGCCTTTAAAATACATAGCACAATTCTCTCCCAGTGGTAAATATTACAATAAACATAAACTTTCATTGTTATTATTTATTGCATTCCCAGTGTGCTGTTCAAATATTAAAAGATACAGTTCTTTCTAGGGGTTTACACATTGGTGACAAAAATGACTGAGTATTTTTCTTAGGGTATTTGCAAGTAATTCTAGTTCTTTTTGTTTCTATAAATGAACTTCAGGAAAGCATTATTTAGTCTCTATAACAAAAGGATAGTTTCTAATGCAGTGGTTCTCAAAGTGTGATTCTTGGACCCCTGGGTCTATAATGCCTTAGGCTGTTTTCCCATTAATGCTAAGACATTAGTTGTCTTCACTATTTAGACATTTTTTTCTGATGACACAAAAGTAATGGTGGGTAAAATTGATGCCACTTAGCATGAACCTTGGCAGTGGAATAAAATGAGATTGGTGGTTGTCTGCAGGCGAAGCTCTTCATGGTGGTTTGTGATACTTTTTTTTTCATGGAACACCATTTTTACTTGAAAGAAGAGCTGACAGACAAACTGTGGTTACACAGACTTGGGTATTTGGCAGACATTTTCTCCAAAATGAATGAAATGAGCCCGTCACTTCAGGAAAACAACTGATGCTATCCATTGCCAGTGATAAAATTCAGGCTTTCAAGTGAAAATTCAAGCTTTTGGAAAACCTGTATCTGCCACTAGGAGTTTGACAGTATCCCAATATTTAAAGATTTTTTTCTGATGAAATCAGTGGTGATGCTAAAACCTTTTCTTTCTTACTCTCTTTTCTTTCTTTCTTGGTATATTGAATATTGATAGATTGTGGCTGAATAAGAAATATCTGTATGTTATATATTTGGCCGTTTCCCTGATTTCTTGACACAGAGCTCCTAAAACTTTGTAATTTCCACAAAGGTAGGGGTGACAGGAACATCTTTTGTTCTAATATTTAGCCTTTGTTCCTGGTTCCTGACACAAAGCTCCTAAATCTTTTGGAATTTCCTGGGTGATAGTATTTTTTGTTCTAATCAGTCAACTCTAGCTAGCTTCAGATGGGGATTGGTCACCACAAAGACCAAAACTTGATTAGAAACCTGGGACTTTCAGCCCCACCTCCCGCAACCTCTGGGGGGAGGTGTGGGGCTGGAGAATGACTTAATCATCCTGCCTGTGGGATGAAACCTCCATAAAAACACTTAAATCATAGGGTTTGGAGAGCTTCCATGTGGGTAAGCTATCGAGGTGCTGGAAGGGTGGCCATGTGGAGATGGCATGGAAGCTCTGTGCACACAGACAGCCTTGACCTAAGAATCTCTTCCATTTGGCTGTTCCTGACTTGTATCCTTTATAATAAATCACTAATAAGTAAACTGTTGCCCTGAGTTTTGTGAGCCATCATACTATAATCAAAACTGAGGGTGGGAGTGGGGGTCATGGGAACCTCTGATTTGTAGCCAAGTCAGAAAGAGATACAGGTAACTTGGAGACCCAATATTTGTGACTGGCATCTAAAGTGGGAATGTCCTGGGGCGCCTGGGTGACTCAGTCAGTTGGTTAAGGGTCTGACCGGCTCAGGTCATGATCTCACAGTTCATAGGATTGAGCCCCACATCAGGCTGTGGGCTGACAGCTCAGAGCATGGAGCCTGCTTCAGATTCTGTCTCCCTCTGTCTGCCCCTCCCCAACTCGCACTTGGTCTCTCTCGCTCTCTTTCAAAAATAAATAAACATTTAAAAATAAATAAATAAAGTGGGAATGTCCTTGTGGGACTGAGCCCTTAATCCTGTGGAGTTTGCCACTAACTCCAGGGAGTCTCAAAATAAAGTTAAATTGTAGGATATTCAGTTAGTGTCTGGAGAATCAGAGAATTGATTTTTGATGTTGGAGAACATCCAGGCTGATGAATTTTAATGTCACAGAGTATGAGAAGTTCATGATAGGGTCTTAGATTCCACACTGCATTAAACTTTAAGAAACTACCACTAGCTGAGTTTGGGTTTAGTGTTAAAGAAAAACACGCAAAATTATCTGAAAAGATTATGAAAATACTTCTCCCTTGTCTACTTTTCTGCATGAGGAAGGATTTTCTTTATATTCTTTCACCAAAATAACATTGCAGCAGATTGAATGTAGAAAGGACAGTGTATATGAATCCAACTATCTTCTACGTTTTTTTTTTTTTTTTTTTTTATTTATTTATTTTTGGGACAGAGAGAGACAGAGCATGAACAGGGGAGGTGCAGAGAGAGGGAGACACAGAATCGGAAACAGGCTCCAGGCTCCGAGCCATCAGCCCAGAGCCTGACGCGGGGCTCGAACTCACGGACCGCGAGATCGTGACCTGGCTGAAGTCGGACGCTTAACCGACTGCGCCACCCAGGCGCCCCTCCAACTATCTTCTAACTGAGACATTAAAGAGATTTGCAAAAAAAAAAAGCTAAATATTTGTTTTGGAAAATATAGCTGTTTCTCTTTAAGATTGTTATTTATGGTACCCTATAACATGGGAATATTATTATCTTCAAATGAATTAATGTTTTAAATTTCTCAGTTTTTATTACTAATACCATAAACTTGGATAGTTATAATCCAGATTAACAAAAGCTCTTTGGGGTTCCTTGATCATTTTTAAGAGTGTAAATGAATCCTCAGATCAAAATGTTTGAGAACTGCTGTTGAAAAGAAATTCAAGTCCTTAATGATAAAAACATACCAGATTCTTTTACCTTCCACAACCGTAAAATGTATATCTTTAAAGTCAAGGCCAGAGGTAAGACTAGGGAATAACAGAAGTTAACCACTGGCCCAAAATATTGCCACCTGTTGGAACCAAACCAGTGGAATAAACAAATAGATGCATCTAGAGAAACCTAGATGCCTTTTATGGGGTTATGGGTTACATGAAAAACCATTCTCCTATGAGAGTAAAAATTTGCCAGTTCCTCTGACCATTCTGTGGTACTAAGATTTTATAAATTTCTCTCAATACTTCATTTTGGGTTAAGCACAAAATGGACTTGGGGTCCGTTAGTGTCAGATCCTAGAAATTGAAATTGTTTTCCTTCTTTGGACTTCCCGAGCTCCTCACTAAACCACAGAGAGGCTCCTGCTTTTTCCACGTCAGGGCCCTGGCCAGAGACGGTTGCCACAATACTGGCTAGCCCCTTCCTGAGTTCTCATCTCAGTGTTCACAGTTGACATCAGCTACTCACAGACCTCCTTGAGTTTTCTTTAAAAGAATGTGTTTGGAAATTATTTCTCAGCCATCCTGGAATTTAAAGACAATGGAAAATTGCATATAGAGAGCACACATCCAAGTTCCTATTCCCGAGCCTATTGAAAAATTGCACTTGACTCCCTTGGTGGGTGTATGAGGAGATACTTAAACAGAGTTGAAATGAGATTTTTCCCAGGTTAAGGCTTTAGGAGAGCTGTAGTGGCCACAACCAGGCATCTCTAAGTAGTTCTAGAACTGTGAAATTGTTCGGTTACTAAGAGGGCTCTTAGGAGATGTGTAGAGATAGGGATTATACAGACCCGCCAAGTTGATGGCCCTTTCCAATTTATAGAGGGCCATGTAATTCAAAAGTTGTTTGTTTGTTTGTTTGTTTACCAGCAGATGGTGGAGGGAAATAGCCTGTCTTTTATGCTGTGGCCCTCAGAAAACCTCTAATGAGTTTATTATGGTCTTTATGGGGGGTTGTTTTTTCTTGTTAATATCTTCTCCTAAACTAGGTAAAATATGATAGAGCTTCACATTAGGAAAAAGTCACCAGAAGATTTGTTTCATATTTTAATTCTTTTTTTAAGTTTATTTATTTATTGAGAGAGAGAGAGAGAGAGAGAGAGAGAGAACAAGCAGAGGGAGAAAATTCCAAGCAGGCTCCACACTGTCAGTGCACAGTCAGACACGGGAACTGTCAGATCATGACCTGAGCTGAAATCAAAAGAGTTGGACACTTAACCGACTGAGCCACCCAGGTGCCCCTCATATTTTAATTCTGAGACCTCTTTAAGACCTACATTTTGAATTGTTGAAAACACATTTTAAATATTATTAAAATGAGAAAAACCAAAGAGGTGCTGAGCTGTTGAGATGGGAAGACACATCCTACTGTCAGGTTAGACTATATTCTCAATGTAATTGCCTAGGGATAGAAAATTGTATTGGAAGTAAGGTGACCACACAGAGTAAGATTGGGCCATATGACTAAGCCAATGAATATACACAAAAGTGATCTAAGTCACCCATAGGGCTCACCATTGGGAACATGCCATATGATCCTGAAGTTTTCTTCCCCTGACACATGTCCTAGAAGGCAACACACAGAATAGAAGCAGCTGTGATTGCTAAGTCACCATTTGGAGGGAAATTACAGTACCTGCATAGAATAAGACAAACATGAAATCAGTATTCATTGTGGTAAGCCAAGAATAGTTCATGGTATGTGCCTTATGAAGCACAGCCTATCCTAATATAATATTCTAGTTAAGTGATAAGCACACTGGACTGAAAGTCAGGAGACTTAGGTTCTGTGAAGTTGAACTATAAGAAATTGCTGATAATCATTAGTTTTTGATGTTCAAGAATGTCAGTTTTACATGATTCACCCTTATAGTTACACTTCTGTGACCAAGTGATATGCAACACTGAGTAATCCACCAATCCCAAAGGTATCTCATTTTTCTCATTTATAAACACCAGACCTCATAGACATCTGTGGAACATTCCACCCACTAACAGCAGAATACACATTTGTCTCAAGGATACATGGAGCATTCTTCAGGATATATATCCTATATGCTAAGCTGTAAAACAAGCCTCAATACATTTAAAAGGGTCGAAATTATGCAAAGAAAGTTCTCTAACCATAATGGAATTTAGAAGTCAGTAACATGAGGAAATTTGAGAAATATACAAATTAAATTGAACAACACAATAACCAATGGGTCAAAGAAGAAATCACAAGACATTAGAAAATACTTTCAAATGAATGGAAACAAAAGCACAGCATACCTGAACTTATGGAATATACTGAAAGCAGAACTCAGAAATGTATAGCTATAAATGGGAACGTTACAAAAGAAAAAGATCTCAAAATTTAACCTAACGTTTTACTTTATGAAACTAGCAAAAGAACAGCCAGCTAAACCCAAATCAAGAAAAAGGAAGGAAATAACAAATATTGAAGTGGAAATAAATGAAAGAGAAAATTGAAAAACAATGGAGAAAATAACAAAAAATTTGTTCCTTGAAAAGATCAACCGAATTGATACACCTTTTTCTAGACTGACCAAGAAAAAAAAGAGAGAGGAATAAAATTACTAAAATCAGGAATGAGAGGGGAGACATTACTACCAAAACTATAATCGTTGGAGAAATCAAAAGGATTATAAGTGAATACTTGAACATTTGTATGCCAACCAATTATATAACCTTACATAATGGACAAATTCCTAGAGAGACACAAACTATCTAAAATTGACTCAAGAAGAAAATCTGAATGGACCAATAGCAAGTAAGAGATTAAATTAATGGTTTTAAAACTTCCAACAAGGAAAAGTCTAAGCCCAGGTAATTTTACTGTTGAATTCTACATTTAAAGAAGAATTAATACCAATCCTTCACAGCTTCTTTGAAAAAATAGAAGAGGATGGAATACACCTCAACTCATTCTGTGAGGCCAATATTATCCTGAAACGAAAACTAGAAATAGGCATCACAAGAAAACTACAGACCAATATTTTTATGACTACAAACACAAAAATCCTCAAAAACATACAAATTGAATCCAGCAACATATATAAAGGATTATACCCCATGCCCAAGTGGGATATATCTCAGGAATACAAGATTGCTTTAGCATCTGAAAATCAATTAATGTAATATACCATGTCAATAGAATAAAGACAAGTCACATGACTAAATAGAAGCAGAAAAAGCATTTGACAAAATGCAACTCCCTTTTATGAGAAATGCATGCAACACACTGGAATAGAAGGGAACTTACTTAACTTGGTAAGTGGCATTTACAAAACCCCACAGATAGCATCGTACTTAAAATAGTGAAAGACTGAAAGCTTTCCCCCAAGATCAGAAACTAGACAAGATGTCTGCTTTTATTATTTCTACTCAACATTTTACTGGAGGTTCCAGGTAGGACAGTTAGGCAAGAAAAAAAAAATAGTATCCATACTGGAAAGGGATAAATAAAACTATTTCTATTTTAGATGACATGATCTTGCATACAGAAAATCCTAAGGACTCCACTAAACTATTAGAACTAATAAATGAATTGAACAAAGTTACAGTATATGAGACCAACCTACAAAAATCAACTGTATTTTTATAGACTAGCAATGAACAATCCAAAAATGAAATTAAGAAAACAATTCTGTTTATAATAGCATCTAAAGGAATACAATTCTTGGGGATATATTTAACAAAAGAGGTATAATACTCTGAAAACTATAAACATTTTTGAAAGGAATTAAAGAACACCTAAATAAGTGCAGAGACATCCCATGTTCATGTATCAGGAAATTTAATATTGTTAAGATGGTAGTACTCTCCAAATGACCTGCAGATTCATTGCAGTCCTCATCAAAATTCCAGATGACTTCTTTGCAAAAATTGCCAATGTGACCCTCAAGTTTGCATGGATATTCAAGAAACTCAGAGTAGCCAAAACAATCTTGAAAAATAAGATCAAAGTGAGAGGAATCACATTTCCCAATCTTAAAACTTACTACAAAGCTACAGTAATCAAGAGAATGTGGTACAGGCATTAGAATAGACATATAGATCAATGGAGTAGAATTGAGAGTCCAGAAGTAAACCCTCACATTTATGGGCAATAGATTTATGACAAGGTTGCTAAGACAGTTAATGGAAACAGAATTGTATTTTCTACAAATGGTGTCAGATTACTGGATATCCACATGAAGAAGAATGGATTTAAACACCTCTGTCATAACATATTCAAAACTTCACTCAAAATGGACCATAGATATAACTGCAAGAGTTAAAACTTAAAAAAAAAAAAAGCTAGCAGAAAAATAGGCATAAATCTTTGTAACCTTGAATTAGACAATAGTTTCTTAGATATGACACCAAGAACACAAGGTCAAAAAAAGAATTTTTTTCATTAAAATTTTAAAAATGTTGTGCTTTAAAGAACACTATCAAGAACATGAAAAGACAGTCCATATAATGGAAGAAAATTGTTGCAAGTCATATATACCTGTTAAGGGACTAGTGTCTAGAATATGTACAGAACTCCTACAATTCCATAATAAAAAGACAAAAAAAAAACTCAATAAAAATGCACAAAGGATCTGAATAGACATTTCTCCAAAGAAGATATGCAAATGACCAATAAGTGCATGAAAAGATGCTCAACATCACTAATCAGTAGGGAACTTAAAATCAAAATCACAAGAACATACCACTTAACACCAACTGGAATGGCTACAATCAGAAAAGACAATAACAAGTGCTGATGAGTTGTGGAGAAATGCAACACTCATACATTACTGGTAAGAATATAAAATGGTGCTGTTGCATCAGAAACCAGTTGGCGGTTCCTCAAATGATAAACTTAGGGTTCCCATATAACCCAGCAATTTCACTCCTGAGTGTGTACCCAAGAGAAATGAAAACAAGCCTACAGAAAAACTTGTACATAAATGTTCACATCACTATTTATAATAGCCTAAGAGTAGAAACATCTCCATCAAATGGTGAATGAATTAACAAAATGTGGTATATCCATACAGTGGAATATGACTTGGGAAAAAAAAAAAAAAAAGAAGAAGGAATGATATGGATGAACCTTGAAAACATGTTAAATTGAAAGAAGCCAGATACAAAGGACAACATGTTGTATGACTCCATTTAAATGAAATGTCCGAAATTGGCAAATCTGTAGTGACAGAAAGTGGAATAGTGGTTGCCTGGGGCTGGAGTGAAGGTCAGGAATTGGGAGTGAGTATTAGATACAGGGTTTCTTTTTGGGGGCGATGAAAATATTCTAGAATTAGATTGTGGTGATTGCTCTACAACTCTGTGAACATACTAAAAGCCATTGAACTTTAAGTGGATGAGTTTTAGGGTATGTGAATTATATCTCAATAAAAAGGTTAATTAAAAATGTGAATGTGTAGTGATTTAGAAAAATACCCTCACTTATATTGCAGTTCACCTCATTGTATGTATCTGTTGAACAGAATAGTAGATGGAAAAATGCTCAGCTAATAGGAGATGTGATTTCCAATCTGGCTTTCATGTAGAGTCTGGTAAATCAACTTCTGAGCCCCAGTTTTCTAATATGAAACCAATATGTTATTTTGAATAACTGCTGTGTTCCCTTCCAGCTTTAATAGCCAATTATTCTATGGAAGCTAGATCTGAATCTGTAAAGAGTTGTTGTGGAGGATGTACATTTATATCTGGGTTTAAGTCCTATAATGAAAATAGCGAAGTATGGAAGGAAAAATGTCAGAAGCATTCATCTAAGAAGAAAATAATATGGAGACATAAGGAGAAAAAAAAAGACAAATTTTTTTGTCTATGTGACATACGGTTAGGTAATTACCCATCCAGTTGGTTGAAAACACAATTATTATTTTCTTTCCAATCATGGCAAGATGGGACCTACTTTTACATCTCTTATGATAAGGAAACTGCCAATTAAAGTTACTATTATCTTTTTTCATACAATGCTACTCAGAATGCAACATAGTGCTAGAGTGGCACTTTGAAAAATTGGCCTGCACTTCTGGTATTGAGTTCATAAAGCATGGGAAAAATGTATCTTGGTCAGACAAGATGTGTTAATAAAAAGCATGAATTGACTGTAAGTATCAAGAATGAACAAATTCCTGATGTCTTATACTAAAGATTGTTTTAGGATCGTTATCAGAAGAGCTCTTACATCAGGTGGAAGGTTGGAAATTCACCATGCATATGCTCTATTTTATTTACCATCCAAATCTTCCGCTAGTAATAAGTTAGGGAGGTGCATTGATTCTTCAAACCACGAGAGCACTATTTGGTTCCCAGCTACTGTTGACTCTCAAACCTGGCTGATCATCAGGGATCAGTGTAAAGATAATTCACATCAGTGGCTCTGTCCCCTAAAGATTCTCATTCACTAGGTAAAGCCCGGACCCTAATATTTAAAATCTCCTCAGATGATTCCAGTGAGCAGCCAAGTTTGGTAATACTTGTCTAATTAAGGCCCTGAATTACTGGATAGCCTTAGTGCTTAAGTGCCACTGACTGAAAAATGCTTTTGAGAGAGGACTCCAACCCCCTCCATTTTGACTTCAGTCTGTACCTTCTAATTGATTAAGTTCTTTCCAGCTTATCTCTTAACTCAGGCAAAAGACTGTGTGGGTACAGCATCCTGTGATGGGAACTGACACTATTCCCTCAAGCAATAGAGACCCCCCTGATGCCAGCAAGACCCCACATATTAGGCCTGACCTTTACTGCCAAGCTGCATGAACCTACCGCCCTTTGTCCCACATTTCCCTTATGTAAACCTAGAAATATTTTCAGCACTTTGGAGATGGTTTTTGAGACGTTAGTCTGATGTCTTCCCAGTGTTGTTAGTGTTACTGAAATAAATTCCTTTCTTGTTTCACTGCCACTCATGTCTCTGGCTTTGGATTTTGTCAGCAGGAATGAGTGGGCCGAACCTGGTCTGTTTGGGAGCCAGATACTGTTGTATCCCTGTGCCCCAGTTACACTATGTTAATTTATATTTACTTTTTTGGACAGGACAGAGAAATGCTACATTAATTGTACTAAAACTCTTTTTACAAAGTGAAAATAGTAATCATGCATCCATATGATTGATTACATACGCTTTCTTTTTCAGCACCACATTCAAAGTTTTGGCCTAACCCCCCTTTTGTTTCCAGAGTCTCAAGAGTCTCTGGCAAATAGGCTGCCATTATTAACCTATGCTCTTGATCTTGATTACTTGAAAAGTCTTAGGATTTAGTGATTTGAAACACACCGAAGAATACTAATGTTTTATTTGTATTTTCCATTTGGTCAAAATCTGTTTTGTTTTCCCTTGCCTTAATTGAATCACTTGTGACTGGTTGTTCAAAAGCTCTTCTTCAATGTTGGCCAGAGGTTTTTGACAGACAGTAGTTCAATGGACTGGAATAGACTATTGCAATGTATGCACTGGTTGCAAAAACTTTACCTACCTTTGGAAATTCTGTGATTTGAGAGGTTTGATAACTTCCTCTGCCTTGAATTGACTTGCTTTGTATACCAAAGACTCAGTTTCAATACTGCATCATGGTGGTATACCTTTTCTTTGTTTATGAAAGTTGGTAATCCAAATTCAAGTTAAAATTCAGCCACATTTGGGGCCACCAAAGTAATTTGCTTAACTGAGATGACAGTGGAGTGAACAGATGCCTTGCCTGAATGAGTGAGTTTATACATGTGTAGCCAATGACAACTACGTGACAGCCTTCTCTTCATTCTGGTGGCTGGCAAATTTCTTTTGCTATTGATTATAAGAGACAGACATGGATGTAGGTGATACCCTAGTTCCTAGTAGAAGTTAAAGAATGTTTTAAGAGGGGATACTACTTACAACTTTCTATTGAGACCACTCTCTTAAAGGCCATTGATAACGAGATTAGTTCTACAGACATTTATCAAATGCTTACTACGTGCCAAGTATTATGCAAGTGCTGGAGATCCATAGATGAATAATAATAGTAATATATATAGCAAACGTTTATATAATGAATACTATATGTAAGCAACGTTCTTCATACTGCACACAGCAACCTTTTAGTGGGTCACAAGAATCAATTTAGTGCTTCACAACCATCATTTGGAAAATGAAGAGAAATAAAGTAACAGAGTGGTTCCCTCGTATTAAGATTAGGCCATTTTGGCATGGACATTATTTTGAGTTAAAACAATCAAAACCCAGCAGATTCAGGAAAAGGCTCTTTATCTCTCCATTAACTGTCTGCTAGTACAAGGAAGAGAGCTATTAATAGAGATTCTTCTTTACCCAAGAAATTTGTCTGCATGATAGGGTACCTATGTTTTCCAAACATCTCCTTATACCTTCCTGCTAATGTTCTTTCTCCCTTTTGTATCCTCAGAGTCCTACCCGTCTCCTTAGCTCATGTAAGTGTCATGTTGCCTCAATGTCTTTGGAATTTCCATGTCTGTGTGGATTCCCTGTGTGTGTGCTATTAAATTTGACTTTTTCCTATTAATCTGTGTCTAGTCAACTTGATCTTAGACCATGTAGAAGGGCCTTGAAGGGCATAGGAAATTTTCAACAACAGTAAGGATTGTTCCATAAAACTTTTATTTCATACACACCTATACTCATACATCTATGTCCAGTGGGTCACAATATAAAATTTATTTCCTATTGTTTTGGTCAAAATGGTTTAAAAAAATGTTTACTTTATTTTTGAGAGAGAGAGAGAAAGAGTGCAAGCAGGGGAGGGACAGAGAGAGAGGGAGACACAGAATCTGAAGCAGGCTCCAGGCTCTGAGCAGCCAGCACAGAGCCCAATACGGGGCTCAAACTCACAAACTGGAGATCGTGACCTGAGCTGAAGTTGGACACTTAACTGACTGAGCCATTTAGGCACCCCTGGTCAAAACAGTTTTAAAGTCACTAATCTGGAACACTATTACTAGAAGCATTAAAATGGGTTAATTACAGATTCAATTTTTTAACAGATATAAGGCTATTTAGAATTTTAATTTTTTTTATATAAGTTGGTTAGTTATCTTTTGGTTAGTTGTGTTTTGGGGGAAATTTTCCATTTCATCTGACTTTTCAAATTTATTTGCATAAAGTTATTCATAGTATCTTATCTTTTTTTAATATTTGTGGAATCTACATTAACATCTCCCTTTTCATTTCATACTGGTCATTTGTGTTTTCTTTCTTTTTTTCCTGCCCAATCTTGCTAATGTTTATACTTTATTGTTATTATTTTAAAAAATTTTTGATTTGTCGATCTTACTGATTTCTTCTGTTGCATGTCTGCTTTCTATTTTATTGATTTCTGCCTTTATCTTTTTTCTTCCTTTTTATTATTTTCTGTTTTTTTTTTCAACGTTTTTTTTTTTTTTTTTTTTTTTTTTGGGACAGAGCGAGACAGAGCATGAACGGGGGAGGGGCAGAGAGAGAGGGAGGCACAGAATCGGAAACAGGCTCCAGGCTCCGAGCCATCAGCCCGGAGCCTGACGCGGGGCTCGAACTCACGGACCGCGAGATCGTGACCTGGCTGAAGTCGGACGCTTAACCGACTGCGCCACCCAGGCGCCCCCAGAGTCTGGGGGTTTTTATTGAGGATTGTGATCCAGTGAATTTGTCCTTTCAGGCATCCAAGAACAAGTCAGAACATAGTCGAGGGCCCAAGTGTTATTCCTTGGAGGCAGGGGGCCATGGTGCTGAGCCCTCTAGTATCTGTGGTCTGGAATATGCATATGACAGCTTCCTCTGATCATTCTCACCTGGTCCTTCCTTAGATGTTATCTATTCCAGAGAAATCATTAACTCCTGTCTCTTACAAGGAGGACATATGCTATTTGCATTACAAGGCATGTGTAAAGTGGGGGTGCAGGTCCTAGTAAGGAATAGAAGCAGGAAAAGGAGCAAAATGTAGGTTTTTATGGAGTCTTAAAACCATATGACTTGGAATGACTTGACAGGTAAGTATTCTGTCAAAACTTATAGAAAGTAGCCAAAGTTGTACTTAAAGGGATATTTACAGCTTTAAATGTAAATATTAGAAAAGCTGAAAATAAATGATTTAAGCTTCTATCTTAAAAAGAACAGCACCTCGGGTGCCTGGGTGGCTTAGTTGGTTAAGCATCTGACTCATGATTTCGGCTCAGGTCATGATCTCACAGTTCATGAGTTCAATCCCTGAATCAGGCTCTGTGCTGATGGCATGGAGCCTGCTTCGGATTCTCTCTCTCCCTCTCCCTCTCTCTCTGCCCCTCCCCTGCTTGCTCTCTATCTCTCTCTCAAAATAAATAAAAATAAACTTAAAACCCAGACTCTGAACAAAGATCAGACACATGCTCCTTTCCATGTCTCCCAGATGCTTCATCTTTATCTGTTCTCTCTGTATGTTCAATAAACTCTGCTCTCACTTCCTGCTGGTTTGCATTTGATTTCCATCCTTCACAAAGTCAAGGACCCTCTTCCTGCAGGACCCCATCTGGGTCTGGCCTGCTGGTGTCAATAATTCAATGGTTCTGTTTGATTTGTTCTATTTAATTTCTTTCAGCTTGAGGAGTATGGCAGCATAATTTTGTGACTATCAGAACAATAGTCACAATTTCCCAAATCATTTCTTACTTAAAATATATCTAACAAAACATTTTTTGGCATTATCTTATGAAATAGCTTTTACCAGGAGACTGTGGTGTGACCCCAACAGGTGGAGGCGGCCATGCAGGCAGTGAAAGAATTTGCCCAAGGCAGAACAAAGGAGATAGCAATGTATTGAATACATTGTAAGGGAGTAGTGGGCAGGACAGCAAAGGAAAGTCTGCCAGGAGGCAGTGTTGGGGGGGGGGGGGGGGGTTCTGTAGTTCTGTAGTTATGGGAGGGAGTGAGGAAGTATGGGAACAAATGGAATTTTCCTTTTTTGGTAACTATGCCCTGTTGTAAGTAGCCCATTTGTCAACTGGGGCCTATGGCTATACTGAAGTCAATCACTTAATAAGCCTGTTTGCATTCAGCCTGGTGGTCGCTTGTGGGTCCTTTTACCTTCCTCGGTTTTCCATTGCTCAAGCCTATTGCTTAAAAGCAGCCTTGTGGAAGCACATTTTGATTCTTCCCTGCTTCTATAAGAACTATGAAATGGCATCTCGAATTCTTCTTGTAAGATATGAGCTATTAAGTGTTGCTTATTCATAATGTCTGTGGGCAAATAAGGACATGACAATGATCCTCTTTTGTCTTAATAAAACCCAATATATTAAAACTTTCCAGAAAATTGAAATGCTATTACAATCATGGCAAAACATTAAGACAACCAATTAGAATTATGTACTTTTGATATAAAAGTTTACTTTCAGGGCACCTGGGTGGCTCAGTTGGTTAAGCTTCTGACTCTTGGTTTCAGCTCAGGTCATCATCTCACAGTTCATGGGTTTGAGCCCCATATAGGACTCCACAGCTGGCAGCAAAGAGCCTGCTTGGGATTCCCCCCCCCGCCCCTCCCCCGCTCACACTGACTCTGTCTCTCTCAAAATAAATAAATAAACTTTAAAAAAAAGTAAAAGTTTCTGCAGTCCAGTTACATCTGTAAGAATAGCTTTATTATGCCAAATAATCTGTTTTTCCAGAGGCATGGAGATAACAAAGATGCTTTCCTCTTTTCTTTTTGGGATGGGATGTCTCTCACCCACTGCTAGAAGGGCCTACATTCTCAAGGCTCAGCACTAGAATTGCATTAGCACTAAGAAAAAAGCCAAGCCCTGGAGACTCAAAATGTATAATATGAAAAGAGGGCAGAATAGAATTATTGACAAATGGAATGTGGAGCTGGGTTGTTTTGCCTCTCTAATTCTGAGTCATTTTATCACATATGAAATGTCCTATAAAGAGTAATTTAACCTCCTGATGTAGATATTGCGTGACTCATGGCACACAGTGGGATAAAAACTGGCCTAGTTAATTGCAGTACCAAATTTTTAGGAAGGAGCAGGACATGGTCTTGGTTGTTGGAAGTCAGAAAATTTGCTTCAGAAGACATCATTTTGCAGTCCTTTGATTCAGCATTTCCATATCTAGGGATTTGCTCTAAGGAAATAACTATTTACATTTTGTGAAGCTTTAATTATAAGGATGTCTATCATAATATTGCTTAGAGTTCTATAAAAACTACAAAAAGCCTAAATATTCTCAATTAGGTAATGTAAGTTTGTTATATTGGAATATGATAAGGCCAAAAATGATGCTTCTGATGAATATTTCATTCTATAGAAAACATTCCTACTATATTTTAATTTGATTTTTTAATGTTTGTTTATTTTTGAGAGAGGGAGAGACAGAGCATGGGCAGGGAAGGGGGAGAGAGAGGAAGACACAGAATCCAAAGCAGGCTCCAGGCTCTGAGCTGTCAGCACAGAGCCCAACATGAGGTTCGAACTCACAAAGATTTCATGCAAGATCATGACGTGAGCTGAAGTCGGACACTTAATCAACTGAGCCACCCAGGCACCCCCTACTATATTTTAAAGATACAAATATTATATGTGATGTAATTCAATATTTTTTAAGGGCACATGGTATATTATATACTGTATGCTTTGATAAAATACCAGAAGGGATAAAAACCAGATGTTGACGGTTGTTATCTCTTGGAGTGGGGATTATAGGTGATTATATTTTTTGGCTTATCTGCAGTTTAAAACAACTTCTTAAAAAAAAGTCTATGCTTTTTGTTTGTAATACTGAAAAATAGAAGCTATTGCTTTATAAATTGCATTAGAGCAATTGAAAGATGAGTGACTATGGACCCTTGCTGTGAGAATTTCCAGCTATCTGACTTGGATGACATTTAAAAAACTGTTTAATTGTTTTTGAATCACCTCATCTGCAGCATAGATAGGAAGGTATTCAACAGAATATTAACCATGATTATGGTTATTGAATATGGAAGAATCTCAGTATTTCCTTCTTGAGTTCAATCAGAGAAGCATACCAGTAGGAATGGGATGTATTACAGGGATTTGGCCTTACAAAATTGTGGGAGCTAGTTAAATAGCTTATACACGGAGGTTATCTCCGCATCCGGAGCTGGGCCTGATGTCAGTAGGGAAGACAGTCAGGAAAGAAAGGGCATGAAATGAGAGAGAGCAGAGACAAGCTGGAATCTGCAAGGATGAACTAAAAGCCACATCAGTTTCTCACCGACTTCACTGCTCTGATTTCAATGATAACTTGAAGAAGATACTTGGTATGCCTGTTGTCACAAAGCTAATGTGTACCTGGTAGGAGGTAGAAAGCCCAGAAGCCCAAGGAGGAATCCAGCAGGAACTAGAAGAGCTGTGGGTCTGGCTGCTGTCTCACACCAAGGTGGGAGGCAGATCTGTGGTATCAGTCGTGGTCTGCAACCACACCTGACTCTCTACAAACCAGTTAGAAATACACAGTGGACCCTTGAACAGAGGGGCCACTTATACCTGGGTATTTTACAGTAAAGTACTGTTAATGTATTCTCTCTCCCTTATGATTTTCTTAATAACATTTTCTTTTCGCTAGCTTACTTTAATTGTAAGAATACAGTATATATAATAACACATAACATGCAAAATGCATGTTAATCGACGGTTTATATTATCTGTAATGCTTCTGGTCAATAGTAAGCTGTTAGTAGTTAAGTTTGGGGGGAGTCAAAAATTATAGGACTGCTGGATGGCTCAGTCAGTTAAATGTCTGGCTCTTGATTTTGGCTCAGGTCGTGATCTCATAATTTGTGAGTTTAAGCCCCAGATCAGGCTCTGTGCTGACAGCACGGAGCCTGCTTGGGATTCTCTCTCTCCCTCTTTCTCTGCCCCTCCCCCACTTGCTCACACTCTCTCTCTCTCTTTCTCTCTCAATAAATAAACTTAAAAAAATTATATGTGGATTTTTGACTGTGTGGGGAGTGGGGGTGTTGGTGTCCCTAACCCGTGTTGTTTAAGGGTCAACTGGTACAACCAAATGGAGTAGAAATATATTTCTGAGTATAGATAAACATGGCTTCTGTTTCCTTTCAAGCCCCACATAGGAGGACTGTCTTGTGGCCACACAGGAGAAGGAATTCTAGCCATACAGCTTGACTAAGTTGATACAGTACAAGCTACCATGGCCTTTATTTGCTACTAACCCATGGGAGGACCACGGACAAGGTGCCTATCCTCTATGGCTCCCCAAACCTCTCCAAGATAATTAAAAAAACAGCACTAGCCACTTTTTGTTTTGTATGTATGGGGTAAAGATGAGAAAGACTAGATATGTAAAATTTGTAAAATTATTCGGTGAATGTTAGGATTAGTTCTGTATCATCATTTTAAGTTGTTTTATGTTTATTGTTCTGTGACATAGGCCTTCCTCTGGAAATGCTGCTTTCTGTCAAGCCGACTATCAAAACACATTAAATATGAAGATTTGATAGAAAAACGTATATATAAGCCAACAGTAACCCATAAGGTATGTCAGTCTTCCTAACAAGCAAATGAATACTTTGAGGTTTTCTCCCCAATGGGAAACAATGATAGTATGTCTCTTAATTATGTACTAAAACAATAACTCACGATTCTCTCTTCCATCAAGCTGCAAATATATAGCAAGCAGACTGTCTTTTATAATAATACTGCCCACTGAGCCTAAATACTACCCACTGTCATGTGTTGAGTCGCTGCTATGTATCATGTCCTGGCCAAATGGCTTTTAATACATAATATCTAATTTTCTCACTAACTGTGCAAGGTAAGCATTTGTGCCAATCCAATGTGTGTGAAATAGTATTTAATTGTTTTAACTTATATTTCTCTAATACTAGTCTACTGATCGTTAGGTTACTTCTTCTCTGAATGGCTTATTTATATCCTTTGCTGAGTCCTGGCCCAGGCCATTCCCAGCTGTATAAAATTGAACAAGTTATTTAAATCCTTTGCATCTAAGTTTCCTTATCTGTAGAAAGAAATACATATAAAGGATTACTGTATAAATGTAGAGTAATTTTTAGGATACAGTGTATTCATGTATATTAACTATTATTAATTCATAGCACATATGTTAATTGGTATTTGGATATAAATTCCCATTTGCTCTGTTATAAATATGTTCTCCCTGACAGTGGCTTGTCTTTAAACTTAATTTATAACATATTTTATCATATAGGAGTTTAACATTTTTATAATAATATATATCAGTACTTTAATGATTTCTATCTTTATAAAGAAATCATCTTTCCCTCAAACAATAAAACATTATGACATACCTTCTTCCAGTTGTTTTAAATTCTTTTTAACGTTTATTTTTGAGAGAGAGAGTGAGTGGTAGAGGAGCAGAGAGAGAGAGAGACAATCTGAAGCAGGCTGTATGCTCTGAGCTGTCAGCACAGAGCCAGATGCAAGGCTCGAACTCACAGACCGTGAGGTCATGACCTGAGCCAAAGTCGGATGTTTAACCGACTGAGCTACCCAGGTGCCTCTCTTCCAGTTTTAAAATTTTGAATTTCACATTTAGATATTTAATCTACCTGGAGTTCATTTTTATATGGTATGAGGAAGTACATATCTATTTTTTTTTTTTTCATATAGAAAGCTGAGCTAGGTCAGACCACATGTGCTAATATGGGTAAGAAGTCTGTTGAGAATGGTGACCTCACTTAGCTTGGGTTACTTTCTTGGTTGTTTAATAGTGACCCAGTCAACAACCAGGGCAAAGGATCATAGGAGGGTAAAAGCATGCTTTCGAGGAAACAGCTCTCCCAAATTTCTTTGTCACTGTGGAAATGCCCCTAAATACTTGGGGGTCTCAGCAGCCTGGGAGAGAAAAGTGCCAGAGGCTACAGAATCAAGACAACCCGCCTTTTATATCATCTTGGAGTTTAAGAGGGTTTTGGTGTGAAGTGTTACATCAACACTTAAGGATGACCCTGTGATCTCTTAAAGGTGTTGGTACAATGCATACTTTCTATTCCATTTCTAATTGGGCCTCCTTGATTTTTTCATGCTGTGAGATGTGAGGTGACACAGTTGTCCCAACTCCATTTATTGACCAGTTCTCCCCATGATTGGTAACATGTCCCACACCAGAGACCTGCAAAAACCAATGTCTGTCTATGAATACAATAGCTAATATAATCATTTATGTAAAACAGACAATTTCAGGGGCACCTGCATGGCGCAGTTGGTTAAGCGTATGACTTTGCCTTAGGTCATGATTTCAAGGTCTGTGGGTTCAAGTCCTACATTAGGCTCTGTGCTAATAGCTTGGAGCCTGGAGCCTGCTTTGGATTCTGTGTCTCCCTTTCTCTCTGCCCCTTCCTCTCTCATGCTCTGTCTCTGTCTCTCTCTCAAAAATAAATAAACATTAAAAAAAGTTTTAAAAAAAACAGACAACTTCAAATGTTGGCCATCTTGATTTTGGTTTGTGGATTCTAAATGTCCAAAGTTCAAATGCTTCAGAGTTGAAGTGAAAGAAAACTAAATCCTTATTTTCCTTTTGATGACATATTCTAGTTTTTAAAGATTCATAACACAATCCAGAGCCTTTTTATACTGATGCCTAATTGTATGACATGGGCTCAGGACTTGGATTTGTGCCTTCTGATAAATATGGTGGTGTCAGATATCATAGCAGGTGATTATAATTGCAATAATTCTGTAGCCTTCTCACAGTAGGAAACTAAGTCAGTCTGTGAATCGGTCAGCAAACTCTCCAAAGGAAACTACTAATGTGAGAAGTGGAGGAATAAATGTGTGGTTACAGTCCAGTTTAATTTCCTGTGAACTGATTGCTTCCTTGGTAGTGGTCAATATGTGTGTCTCTGTGCCTTTGGGGAAGCATGCTCCTATGGTATTATGATGGATAATAAAAACACAGAATCCTTCTGTGTCTCCCTCTCTCTCTGCCCCTCCCCCACTCATGTTCTGTCTCTCTCTGTCTCAGAAATAAATAAACATAAAAAAAATTAAAAAAAAACAACAACAACACAGAATCCTGAAGAAGAACATTGCTACATGGTATTAAAATATGGCTCTGGTATGAAAAAATGAGCTTGTGACATCTGACTAATAGGGAGATGGAGCATAGTGAGAATTATTCATTGTGGTCAATGAAAAGGCCAGGATGCATATTGAGCAGAGCAGCCAGCAATACTCGGGTGTTGTTTGCACACTGCTTCTCTAAGTGACAAACTGTAATCATCAAAGCCTTCTCAAAACTTTCCATTCACCAGGGCTGCTTAGGCTAGTATACAAGTGATATTTTTACAGATGGCTGTGTGCGGATCATATAGATGCCAGCAGCTGTGATGGGTCCCCACTGTGGCACGGATCACCCAAGACATTCCATGTGGCTTCTTGGGAGTCCTCTATTATTTATTTATTTGGGGCATAAGATTTATCTTTGTGAGTGTTTTTCCAGAATTTACACCAATAACCTTTGCATGTCCTGAGTATCTCTAAGGTGATGTAGAGAGGAGAATCCAGGATCATGCTGGCTAGAGACAGAAGGCAGAAAGAACCCAAAAGGGCTGAGAGTGAGCTGTTGAGCAAATAAGAGAAAATGCTTAATTCTGCTGAACTGAGATTCTCAACCTAGGATCTGAACTTAGGGTTCTCAAACTTAGATTTCTGCAGAATCCCCTGGGAAGTTTGTTTACAATGCAGATTCACCCCCAATTCAGATTCACAGAGTCTGGAATGGACCCACAAATGTGCACATCCGAGGTGTTTCTGAAGTATGTGCTCTAGGAATTATATTCAGAGGAAATCCTCTACTGCTGGTGAGTAGTTGTATGTGTTGGGGGTTCATGAACAAGGACTATGGAAAGGAACCATGCACCTGAACCCCCAACATAGTATGACAAATTGCACATCCAGACATGCCTGTGCATTTGACGAGGGAGCATAAGGCAAGCTGACAGGCCACAAACACCCTCCATACCCCCCACACCCAGATGGGATATGTGTGATACTCCTCAGGCACTCCTGGCTGCCCAAGAACAAAGGAAAGTGGAAAACAAATGGTTAACTGATAGAGATCACAGTTCTATAGGACCCAAGTCTCCATCACCCCTCCATAGTGATGTGGGAAACAAAGGCAGAAGGAAATGACAGAATTAAATTTCTTTATCACCTGCATCCCACTGACAAATACTTGAGACTGACAGAGTGAAACCTTTCTCCCTGAACTCCCTACTGTCTTAATGCTAATGCTTTGCTAGAGGGAAAAACAAACTTAGCTTGACAATAGCTAGACCTACGGTATCCTGTGAGTCTTTAGTTTATGAAAATCTTGCTAAAGATTTCCCCTGGACTTTACCTCCCCACAACTCCATAGTATAAAACCAGTCTCTCCTCATGGTTCCAGGGCAGCTTTTCCTGCCCATGGGTCTTGTCCCCGTGCTTCAGTAGAATCTACCTTTTTACACCAAAGACGTCTTCAACAATTCTTTCTTGGCCATTGGCTCTGTGCCCCACAAACCCCACTATCACCCCAAAAACCTCATCACATTTTTTAGAGATAAAAATCTAGGGGCACCGGGGTAGCTCAGTCAGTTAAGCAGCCAACTCTTGATTTAGGCTCAGGTTATGATTTCAGGGTCATGAGATTGATCCACATGTCCAGCTCTGTATTGATAGCGTGGAGCCTGCTTGGGGATTCTCTCTGTCCTCTCTGCCCCTCCTCATGTGTGTGTGCGCGCTCGCACACTCTCTCTCTGTCAAAATAAATAAACAAACTTTATTAACAAAAAAGAAGGAAAGAAAGAAAGTCCATACGTTTCCTCACATACTTGGAAGGATCCATGTCCCTCAGAAGTTACAAACCATGATAGCATGTAATCTCCACAAAGCGAATGATCGGATCTCTATTGCCACAGGTGTTTAACTTCTCTTCCAGATTACCGCCCCATATCCATCCAGCATCTCACACAAATATGAACATTCTTGGCCCTAGGAAGGCTCTGGTCGGAGACAATGTCTGGGTCCCTGTGACTCAGTTGTCAGTATTGGGAAAGTAACCCAAAGGGACATCCTACTGAGATGGATAGGTAGCTTGTCTCTGCAAACAAAGATAGCAGTGCTGTTTTGTGCACTAGAAAACCTTGCTAACGGCTTCCAAAGATAGCCAGAGGGGCATGCAGCTCCCCCAGGAGCTGCTTCTCCTCAGTCAGTGCCTGGGAAAGGACCCTCAGAGTCAAAGGTCTGATTAGAAGGAGGTCTTTCTAGTCCTCTGGCTCAGTTCCAGAGCCCCCACAGCGCCTTGAGCTTCCAGAACCTTCCTCTCCTGTCCCTCAGGCTGTGTAAAACTGAAGAACAGCCTGGAGTTACAGTGTAAGGGCATCCCCATTGAGCATGCTAACCTTAACTTTGCCCTTAGCCATTTTTTTCATTTACCACATAACTTCTCAAGCATTTATTATTGTTAATTTCCATGAATTATTTTTTCAAACTGTTTAAGCAAGATAAAAGAGTCATAGAATTTAGTTTTATTATTATTATTAATATTACCTTTGCACAAATGAGATGAGAGAAGTGTCCATAACCCTCTTCTGACTTAGAGGACTCACAATACATATGCTTTTCAGAAAAAAAAAAAATCTCGTAGGGAATATTACCAGAATAACACGTTTTAAAACAAGACCAATGAGGATTACCACCTTCATGGAAGTTATAGTTACATCCACAAGCTATAGCAACAATCTCTGAAATTCAGATGTTTTATTACTCCTGAGTTAGAAATAACATTGACAGGCATAGTTAAAGATGTAGAAGAATATTTCTTTGTGTTTTCATTTTGTTTTGTTTCAGTTAGAAGAAGATATATTTTCTTCTTAACTAGCTGAGATTTCTCTCACCTCTAAGTAGAGGGTCTGTTATTTCAGGATTTTGATTTCCTTGACTTAGCACAGTGAGAAATAATGCACACCTCTGTATTAACATCCTTAAAAATCTTAAAATTTAGAGTAGGAAAAAAGTAGGAAGAGAATTTAACAAATTGGGTACGGAGCGTGAGTGTGAGGAGTGGCTTGATTGCCCTCTCTAACTCCCTGCTTCTTCCCACCAGCCTCCAACTAGGTAACTCAGCCTCTTCTTTACATAGAAGGTAGAGGTTCCCCATCATGTGACTTGCTCAGATTCCTTCCTACCACCTCCAGATCTGAGTATGTCTTTACCTCCCTCCCTCCTGTTTCAGGAATAGAGGACTTATCCTTCTTCTTGGCTTATGATTATATCCCTTTTGATTACTCCATGACTTTGGCTCCTCAATTTCCATTCATCTCTGCCTCCCCCATTTCCTCTCTTCTGCCTATCTACATGTTTGCGTCTCCCTCACCCTTCATTTATTTTAAAGCTCCCCTGGTTCCCTGGCCCTTCACCTTCCATCCTTCCTGAAAGGCTGTATCTGCCTCTTCTGCACAACCTCACCCCAGACCCTACTGATACTGCTCACCAGTGAGACCCTAACTGCTAAATCCACTCCTCTCCTGCAGGGCATTTTCCCTGACTATTGCTTCCTGGCTTCTGTTCCTCCCCTGCTTGAGCACTGATATTCACCAGGGTCTCATGCTCCTTCACTCCCTTCATTCTCCCAAAGCGTTCTCAATTTCTCTAGTGACTTCAGCCGCCGCACACATACTCCTGATGATTAAGTCTACACACATGACTTCAGTCTCTTTCTTAAGCATGAGGCACTCATCTCCAGCTACATCCTGGACACCTCCGTTTGCATCCTCCACGGGCGCTTATACCACACATCAACCCACTGTTTTCTCTCCATTTCCGGTCTCTGTGAAGAAGGCCACTCTCTGCTCTGCATCACAGGCCTGACTCCTTGGAGGCCTCTCCAGCTCCTTCCTTTCCTTCAGCCTCCAGATAGTCATCCCCAGTTCTTGCCAATTCTCTGGTTAAAATGTCTCAGTCCACCCCCACTTTCCCTTCCTGCTGACGCTACCTTGGGTCTAGCCCTCACTGTTTTTCACGTGCAGATGTTTTCTGATAGATTTCCATTTCAGATCTCACTTCTCACATAAGCTCTCTGTAGCTACAGCTGTGGGCAGGCCCCAATACCTTTGATGACTTCCAAATACACAATACATCCTACTCCTGAAATGGCATATTGGCTCTTTAGGATAGCATTCCATGTCTCTAACCACTATGATTCTTTCCCTTTCACTTCCCTTCTCTATCAGAAGTAAGGCCAAGTTCTAATATCAGAGTATCAGAGGTACCCAGCTGGTGGCAAGCTCTCCATCTGCAGAAGGCAAGAGTAAGCTTATAAAAGTGATACCACTCATTTCCCACTGTCTCTAAAAGTCTACAACCTGACAATCTGCTTCCATTTTACCCCTTCATTCTGTTTCTCTTAACATCTTTGTCATAGTCCTAAGAATCTCCCAAAAGATGCCACAACTCTCTCTCCTCCTACTCCAGCTATCAGCCATGCTTCTGCCCCCGCCTCTGGAAGCACCAAACTTCACTTTTCTCTGATGTTTTCCCATCTATGTACCTTTCATATGGCTACTCCCCCTCCTCTGCCTGCTCTGCTGGGCAAATTCAATTGGTCTTCAAACCCCCTGTTGAAGCCACCTCCACTGTAGAATCTTCCCTGCTTTCCCCATAAAGGACATACTGCTCTCATGCCCTCATAGGGAATTACTGATGTGTTTGCTTTTCCTTCTACAGTATGACCTCCTTGAGATCAGAGATGATTTCTTATTAATCTTCCTATCCCTGGTGCCTGGCAGATAGTTGGAGCTCAATAAATGTATAAAGAAATGAATGAATGAGTGAAAGACTATCATTGTTCCAAGTGCCATGGCAGAGCAATAGGACTGGAACACAGAGCCCCCATCCTTCTGAGGGTTAAAAATAGTAGATGATGCAAAGTGAATATGTGGGGAACTCCTTAAGGCAGACAGGGCAGTAGAATCAACTAGCAAATGGTGTTGTTGAGAGGAGGAGGCAATGTTTCAGGTTGCTTTGCTGGAGAAGTGGATAAAGTACACCAAAGATGGTTAATGGGGCTAAAATAAACTCTGGTCTCTAGCTTAGAGACCCCTCCTCCGGGTTCTTCTTCCTTTGTTTGCTGCATGCATGAACCCCCCCCCCCCCCACACACACACACACAAATATGGAGGCTGATAACTATAAATTACCCTTCCCACTCACATTCGGGGCTCAGATCTTTGGAGAAACAGTCTCCTCTGAGCCCGCCGGTGTTACATAAATCTCCAATCCACCAAGATCTCCGAGTGCTGCTTGGTTTTTCTGCCAGTGTTCCAGCCTGGTTCCGTAACAGCTTCATGTTCCAAGCAAGAGTCATCCCCATTCCTCTTTTCCTCCTTCTCTAGCTTCTGAATCATCAGACTAGAAAGACTCCACAGCAAATTGACTTATCCCACCCACACACCCCAGTAACCTGTCTAGAAGACATAGGCTGTTCTCATCTCAAACAGGCTGACCTGGGGCATGTGAGTTGCTTGTTTATGTTTTCTTGTCTCAGTTAAGTTCTTATTCTAATTGGGATTCATGAAACCCCTCCTTCTTATTCAAATTTACCCTTATGTAGAAACCCACTGAGGGGCGCCTGAGTGGCTCAGTCAATGCATCCGACTTTGGCTCAGGTCATGATCTTATGGCTCATGAGTTAAGAGTCCCACATTGGGTTCTGTGCTGACAGCTCAGAGCCTGGAGCCCATTTCAGATTCTGTGTCTCCCTCTTGCTCTCTGCCCCTCCCACCCTCATGCTCCGTCTCTCTCTCCTCCAAAAATAAATAAACATTAAAGAAAATTTTTTTAATTAAAAACAAAAAAGAAATCCACTGGATGCAAGCCATTATCTTTTCTATTGATTGCCATTCCTATTTACTAAATTACTGATTTAGTAATTAGTAAAGATACTGATTCTCATCTATACTCTCCCATTATATAGTCTCTATTTCCAAACACTAGCAATTTACTCTTTTAAATGTTTCCTATCTAATAACCTCTGAACTTTCCCCTATGTGTTTCCTAGAGATTCTTTGTTGCTTCTCTCCTGTGCCTATACTTCAATAGAGGCTTTATATTCTCATTTCATCATAGTTTCTGCCTGCCTAGATAGGATTCTTGATTTTTCATACTTTCATAGCCCTGAGAGCTTTCCTTTCAATAAATTATTCATTCATTCGCCTAATACAGATTGAGTATTGAGTCACTTAATTTTTATATTGACTCAGCATACAATTAGGAAAAAAGAAAAAGAAATAACTCTAGGTATCTTAAACAGAGGAATTTAATTTAGGGAACTGGTTACAAAAGTGTTGGAAGGAGTAGAGTGGGTAAAGTTAAAAACATGACGTATTGGGGCGCCTGGGTGACTCAATTGGTTGAGCATCCGACTTCAGCTCAGGTCATGATCTCGTGTCCGTTGAGTTCCAGCCCCGTGTCAGGCTTCATGCTGACAGCTCAGAGCCTGGAGCCTGCTTCGGATTCTGTGTCTCCCTCTCTCTCTGTCCCTCCCCCACTCATGCTCTGTCTCTCTCTCTCTCTCTGTCTCTCTCTCTCTCTCTCTCTCTGTCAAAAATAAATATTAAAAAAAAAATTTTAAAAAGACATTACATATCAAGTGTTGATAAGAATGTGGAGCAACTGAAATTCCCATGTACTGCTGGTAGGAATGTAAAATAATACAACTATGGAAAATTACTTTGCTGTTTCTTAAAGAGTGAGATATACAACTACCATATAATCCAGTCATTACAAGCTTAAGTGTTTACCCAAGAGAAATGAAAGAAGATACCCATACAAAAACTTGTACACAAATGATCATAGCAGCTTTATTTGTAATAGCTTAACACTAGAAACAAATGTCTGCCAAAAGGTGAATGAAAAACAAACTGTGATACATATAAACAATAGAATACTATGTAGCAACAAAAAAGGAATAAAAGATTAAAATATGTAACATAGGTCATTTTAATTGTGCTGAGTGAAAGAACTCAGATTTTAAAGAAGAAAATATTGTACGATTCCATTTATGTAAAATTCTAGAAAATGCAAGCTATGATGACAAGAAGCAGATCTGTGGTGAGGGAAGAAGGGGGAGAGATTACAAAAGAGCATGACAAACTTTTGTAGCATGAGAAATCACATTTGTTATTTTTATTGTGATGATGATATCACAGTATATACTTATGTTAAAATTTATCAGATTATAAATACATGTGGTATATCTCAACAAAACTGTAAAGGAGTTGAAAGGAGTCTGGAATTGAAAAATTGAAAAATGGTAAGTGGTGACATTACCCAGAGATTAGCAACTGAAGAAAGCTCCCATCCACCCCTAGGGTTGGAGAATCATAAGGAAAAATGATGTTCACAGAGCCTGTGTTCCTTGACCACTAAGACTAATGGGGTCTCCACAAGAGCTACTGTTTCAATTACCACCTCTACTTCTCTCCAGGAATCCAGGAGCACACACTCTCATTACACCACAGGACCTGGGGAGTATGAAGTCATGTATAAATGCTGCTGCTTGTGGAGTGCTCATGGAGTCTAGGAGAGTTGCATCTGCAGGAGCCATCACCTAAAGCAGAAAAAAAATGGCTCTCCCTTCTGTCTTTCAAATTCCTCCCATCCTTTTCTACCAATGATAGAAGCTAAGGGGAAGCTAGCTGGGAAGAAAGTTTATTTTGCAGGTTTCTAGCTCTCCCTGATCAGAGGGGAATAAGGAAAGGCACTTAAGGAGCTGAAGGCCAATGGACAAGTAACTCACCCAACTGTCTGATATATTACTCTTGGCAGAGGAAAATATAAAATGAGTAAAGCCATGGTTCTTACTTTTGTGGATCTTGTCTCTTAGCACTTCCTGGTTCTCCTGAGATTACATGGCTCTCCCATCCCCTGCCTCCACTAAATAGCCCACTATAAGAGCAGATGTACAGGCCACGAGAAAAGCACAGGATATAGGCATAGAAGGTGGGAGGCAAAGAAAGTGTATTCAGGTGAGTGGGGACAGTGCTAGCAGATTGGAGAGGCTGGCCTTTTCTACCACCAAGCAGCTTTTTGGGGGCTTTAACAGCCAGCCTCTGAAATAAACCTGTCATTACTTTCTGTGAAACCCTGCTAGAGAGATAGAAGCCCTCAAACATTAATTCTCATACCTGCATGTTAATTTGCTTTAGACTCAGAGGTTCTTGAAGGACACTAGGTGCCACTGAAGATCTCAGAAAGCTATGCTTTGAACACAGAAACTTATAATCAATTTTGAAATTACATTTTTTATATCCTACAGATTAAAGTTCAGTTCCTTAAAAGCCTGCTGAGTTTTTTCATAATAACCATTTACAAAGTGGGAGCTAATTTAATGTGGAAAGGAGGAGGAATTTTTAGTGTAATTTTCAGCATTCACTTCTGTTTCAAATGGTGTGGGAGCTCCACTTGTGAGTTCATGTATTTAAAAAAAATGATATTTCATTAAATTCACTTGACACTGACAAATCCACTGGTTACAGTCTTTTCAGTAATGCCTAACAAAAGAAACACTTCGGAAAAATAAATGCAATAAGATAAAGAAAGAAGCTGCGTTTTCATGTATGTAAGTTCAGATGTTTAAATGTGAACCCACATACTCATAATAGTGTTTGGAGTTGAATAAAGTTTTAAAATTTAGTTTTAGTTATACAAGTAATTCATAAGTAGCCAATGTGATCATTCAAAAGTACAGATAATGGAAAAGCTTTTATGATTCCCTCATAATCCCATTTGTCTAGAATCACTGCTCTTTGTGTGTTTGTGTGGAATTCTACCCTTTCTCTTTGTGTTTTTCTTTACTCACTATGTTACAAAGAGTTTGACTTGTCAATACAGATAGATCCATCTTATTCTTTTTAAGAGTTGCATACATTTCCATATTATGGATATTCTACAGTTTAATATTTTCTCTATGTTAGACATTTAAGTTGTGCCTGCCTGCCTCCTTCCTTCTCTCCCTCCCCTTTCTTTTTCTGTATTATATCTGTATAGTTGTTGTATAGTTACGCCACTCTGTCTTTTCTTTGATAATATTGGTTATCTTTTTCATATAGATATTTTTAAAATATAATAAAATTTATCAAGCTTTTCCTTAATGGCTTCTCTATTCTAAATTTTGCTCAAGAACAGTGTTCCAATCAAATATATACTCTATTTCTTTCTAATACAGAATTTTATATAAGCGCCCCTGTGTATTTATGGGTATATTAGGCTTAATTCATTAATCCTCTGAAATTTATTTAAATTTATAGTGTGAAATAGGGATTTTTTTTGCCAACTAGATTGCTAATTGTTTTTTTTTAAAGATTTTATTTTTAAGTAATCTCTGCATACAATGTAGAGCCCGAACTTACAACCCTGAGATCAAGAATCACATGCTCCACCAGGTGCCACGTGGATGGCCAGTTGTTCTAAACCCCATTCAGCATAGTTCGTCATTTTGCCCTGATTTGAAATAAACACTTTTACTCTGTATTTAAATGATCTGCTTCAAGACTCTATTCCATTCCATTTATCTATTTGTTATTGTCTGTTACCAGATCAATAACAAAATGACTACAACAATATAACAATTACTACTGCTTTACAGTACATTTTGACATTGGCAAAGTATCTTTTTGGCAAAGTATACTTTGAATATTTTCTCTCTGGAAATGATTTGAGAGTCAGTTTTAAAATTCCATGAAAAAGGAATTTTGGAATTTTAATAAGGATTACACTAACTTTATAGATTAATTTGCCATCAGTTGAACTTTTAACAACATTGACTGTTGTCCTCAACGATCATGATATGTCTTTTCTTTATTCACATATTTCCTTACGTCCTTCAGTAAAGTTTTGTAGTTTTCTTTTTTATTATATTGCATACTTATTCTTTGGCTTAGTCCTCAGAATTGCATAGTTTTTAAGGCTATTTACATTTCCTAATAAATTTTTAAATGTGTTTTTATTTTTTTAAGTTTATTTATTTTGAGAGACGGAGAGCATGTGTGAGTGAGTGCATGTGGGAGGGGCAGAGAGAGAAGGAGAATCTCAAGCAGTCTGCACACTGTAAGTACGGAGCCAATGCAGAGCTGGAACTCACAAACCACGGGATCATGACCTGAGTGGAGATCAAGAATTGGACACTTAACCAACTGAGCCACTCTGGAGCCCCACCTAATACATTTTAAAATTTATTTTTGTTTATGTTCAAGAAAATTATTCCTGAAAATAGTTTTGTTTTGTTTTGTTTTGTTTTGTTTTTGCTAATTAGGCCATTTTGGTAAACTCATTCATTCTACTAATTTGCCAGTTGATTATTTTGGATTTTCTGGGTAGATAATCGTATCATTTGAAACTGAGAGTTTCTAACTTTCATTACACTTTTCATTTCATTATTTTACTTTTGGAGGGCTCCTGAACTGACTAACCCTCCCACTCCCCCATGTGTTTGTATTAGTCTGCTCAGGCTACCATTCTGAAGACTACAGTCTGGGTAGCTTAAACACCAGAAATTTATTTTCTCACAGTTTGGATTCTGGAAGTCCAGGATGAAGTGCTAGCAAAATGTTTCGGATGAGACCTCACTCCTCAGGTTGCAGACAGTCCCTTCTCACTGTGTCTTCTCCTAGCCCTTTCTTTGTGCGCTCTCAGAGAAAGGATTCTGGTGTCTCCCTCCTCTTATAAAGACACCAGTCCTGGGGCGCCTGGGTGGCTCAGTCAGTTAAACATTCGACTTTGGCTTGGGTCATGATCTTGCAGTTCATGATTTTGAGCCCCATGTTGGGCTCTGTGCTGACAGCTCAGAGCCTGGAGGCTTCCCCTCCCCTACTCGCACTCTGTATCTCTCTCTCTCTCAAAAATAAAAGATTTAAAAAAAAATTTTTTTTTGAATAAAAAATAAAGATACCAGTCCTATCAGATTAGAGCCCTATCTTTATGCTTCATTTGGCCTTAATTATCTCCTTAAAGGCCCGATCTCCAAATATAGCCACACTGGGGATCAGAGCTTCAACATATTCCATTTCTGGGATATCAGCATAATCCAATTTCTGAATTAGCATTAAAAATAATATTTTTAGGGGCACCTGGCTGGCTCAGTTGGTGAAGCATGTGACTCTTGATCTCAGGGTTTTGAGTTCCAGCCCCATGTTGGGTGCAGAGATTACTTAGAAATAAAATCTTTTTAAAAATAATGAGTTAAAAAATATTTTTATTTTTTATTCTAAATATCTGAGAAATAATGTGTGAAAAATGTACAAAATAAAATTAATTTGATATAAACCAGAGTTATCACATAGGTTTATTTGAAAAATGTATGTTTGTGCATAGATCACTTAGTTCATGGTAGAGATAGACCAAATATTTAAACAATACTTATTGATTGATAGTAGAACTGCCACAAACCTTTGCTAGTATGTGTGTGTTGTGTCTAAAATGTCCATAAGTGGGGCGCCTGGGTGGCGCAGTCGGTTAAGCGTCCGACTTCAGCCAGGTCACGATCTCGCGGTCAGTGAGTTCGAGCCCCGCGTCGGGCTCTGGGCTGATGGCTCGGAGTCTGGAGCCTGTTTCCGATTCTGTGTCTCCCTCTCTCTCTGCCCCTCCCCCGTTCATGCTCTGTCTCTCTCTGTCCCAAAAAAATAAATAAAAAACGTTTAAAAATAAAAAAAAAATAAAATGTCCATAAGTAATTGTGTTTTAATATCATATAGATAAGTGGTTTATGTTCAAAAAGCAATCATTCATTTTTTTCCATTTGTTCAGTAAAGACTTGCAGTTGGGAAGTGGGTGTATTTCAATACAAAGATATCATCTCTTCCTGGTGTTTGAAGACCTTAGTTTATTCTCCTTGAACTTAAGTGGTAAATACTGTAATAAATAGAAATCTCTATTTTCTTGCTGGCTTAAGGAAGTAGGCAAAATATTATTGCTATACAGTAGTTTATAATTCCCACTCTCTTATGAATTAGAATTTTTTGGCAAAATACCACATTTTAAGTAATAAATGTATGTGTTTATTCTGAGTGACTCCCACACAAAATTATTCTTAAAACTTTCATTAACTGAAAAAACTGATATAAGATGACTTAGGTAAAGTATTAACATGTTTTAAATACCTTGTAAACATTCAACAATTGTTAGTTGCCTGGTATTCCTTAAAAGAGCAAAAATTAAAGATATGCATAATGAAAAAAAGATATTTATTTGATATATGCCTTATACAGGTTGTGCTTTTTGCAAGACTGCAGACTTCATTCTTTCTCCTTTCTATTCCATATCCAATCTCAAAGAGGCTGTTAAATTTTATTATTGAAATATAGTTAACACACAATATTATATTAATTTCAGGTGTACAATATAGTGACTTGGCAACTCTATACCTTACACAGTGTTCCCCACAGTACCATCTGTCACCATATGACATTAGTATAATATTATTCATTATATTCCTTCTGCTATACTTTTCATCCTATGACTTATTTATATTGTAACTGGAGGTTTGTACCTCTTAATTCCCTTCCCCTATTTCTCCCACTCTTTTGCCCTCTTCCTTTCTGGCAACTACCAGTTTGTTCTCTGTATTTATAAGTCTTTCTGTTTCTAGGTTTTGTGGTGGTTGTTTGTTTTATTTTTTAAGATTTCACATGTAAGTGAAATCATACGGTATTTGTCTTCGTCTTATATCACTTAGCATAATACCCTATTATAAGATGCCCATACGACGCAAAGCAATCTACAGATTGAATATATTCCCTATCAAGGAAGGTCTTTTTAGAAAAAAGTGAACACATTGACTAAAATCCCACACTTTTACAGACATGACTGGATTCAGATATCCTTGAGTCCAAATCCCTGCTCTGCATTCATTATGGTTTGGTAACCTTGGCAAGTTCCTTATTCTCTCTCAGCCTCAATTTTCCCATTCATAAAATTAGGATAATCATATACTCCTTACGGATCTTCTGTGAGAACTACATAAAATAACCTAAGTGAAATCCTAAATAGAAGCTCAGTAGATGACATGTTATTATTGTTGTTATTATTATTGTAATTAAACACTTGTGTTTTCTTATATGCTGATTTTATTTGAAATATTTAACTTATTCATAGAAAGGAGTCTGGACAAACCTTAAGGAGTCTAATTTCTAACTATGATTTTTAAAATATCTACTTGAACTTTTGAGTTTCTTGTAATATTATATCCAGGACTCCAAATTTTGTTCTCAGTTGCACCAAAGACTATAAAACATCCTTTGTTAATGGTGGAAAATAAACAGCTTCTTAGGAAATAAGACTTCGTCACACAAGAGTGTATAGATTTATATCCAGTTCTTTGATTAAAAAAAGAGAAAACGCCTTTCTAGAGTCAGAAATGTTTCTCAAACCACTATAGAATAACAATTATGACTCTCCACTTTTTATTTTTATTGCTGGATTGAAAAAGATGATTCTCTACAATGCCTACCCCAGGAGGAATTATTCCACAAATAAGGGCCCAGCGTGACATTTATGAGAAAGCCAGGGTCCTCCTGTGCAAAATTGATTGGTTCTCAGCCAATGGGCTCCCGGGCGTTGCAAACAAAGGCACCTTCTCCACTGGGACCTATCAGATGCAGGGCAGAGTATTGCCTCTGCCTTTGGAACTTCAGGAAATGCTCAACTCCTATCTGGGCAGCACACATCTGTGGCCAGCAAAGAGGAACCTGGCTTTGAAAATGAAACAACTTCCTCCTCAATTCGTTTCCATCTTGGCCATCTATTGCTTCTGCATGCTACAGATTCCCTCCTCAGGTAAGGAGATCCCTTCATCAGACCCCCAGCTGGGCTGAGCTCTAACCCTTGATCCTTCAGGGTGGTTCTGGGTCCTGGAAGGAGTCCAACATAATCCCCTCACCTACCTCCATTTCCACCCTTTTGAAATGGCTTCCCATTTGTCCCTAACCTTTAAGAGAGGGTGGACAGAACTAGATGCTGCAGCCTTTTACCGAAGGACATGACTCCCTTGTGGAACTGTCGTTAAACAGCTCCTGATTTAGGGCTGTCCCAAAGATGAGCTGCTAAAACTGTGAGGGATATGAGCTGGAGACCCCGATGTCTTAGCCATCTGTGTTCCTGGAATTCTGAAGAGAGAATACAGTAAAATTGAGTTTACAGACATGAGGACTGGGGATTGAGGGACAGTTGAAGAGGAGCGGGAAAGGAACGCAAACAGGAAAAAGGAATATTTTCATGGCCTTTCTGTGGGCTCCCTGGAGACAGGATCCCAGACAGAGCTGCGGAGGCCCCAAGTCTTAGTGGGCTTGGGCGCTGTCCGAGGATCTGACTGGACAAGGCTATTGCTTCACCAGCTTCTGAGAAACCAGTACCTTTACAGGGAACCAAGGGTGGGATATGGGATCAGTAGTCGGAATGCATTACCAATTTCAAGGTAATTCACCAAATGATACAGGGAGGCATGTGGTGGCAGCTCCAATTGGAAATGTGGACTATTTCAAAATTTCAGACTTTTCCATTAGAATTTTGATTTAGGGGTGTAGAAAAGTTTTGAAAATATATTCAAACAGAAAATATATTTCAAGCAGTATGTTTGTTTTGCTGTGTCTTACAGTATAATCGCAAAACCTAGACATTGCAAGGAATCTTGGAGGTCGTCTAATTTAACCTTTCATGGCAAGCAGGGATCTATGATTTCCCTGTTTGATTACTTTCAGTGACACCCAACTCACTACCAGCCTAAGAGAGCCAGTAACTGCCTCTTCTTGGGTCCAGTAGAATCTTGTTTATATTACACTTTGGGGAATTTGTTATTACCTTTTATTTATCTATCTATATATTTATATCCACCTCCCCCTTTTTCCTATTTAAGTTTTTTTGTTTCCCGAGGATAAGGTTCCTATAGTCTTTATCATTTGTACTGTTAACACAGAACCTGTTAATAAATCCTTATAGGATTGGTTCAAATTACTTTGCATTTTTGAATGGCTCCAATCATCAAAAATTTCTTTACACTAAACTGAAATCTGATCACATGTAACTTGTAACCATTAGCCTGAGTTATTATGTATATACTCTTGAGCCAAATATTCCCTGTCCCACATTTAAAAAAATCTAAGTTCAGGGTTTTACATTTATCCCATTAATTTCACCTCTCCAACAGATTTCTCCAATTTCTGTATTAGCTATTCCCCCAAGTATTGCATCGTGTACAAACGAGATAGAGACTTCATTTAGGCCAGGTAGAGGCTGACTGGCATAGGGTGCAGCTGGTAACACCCTTGCCCAGACCTACCCCTGCTTCTGATGAAGCAAAAGAACAAGTATCTGTACTTCTTAAAAGTTCCTAGACTGACTCTGATGCACACACTTTCTTGACACCATCTCCTAATATGCTATCTCCATAAATTCCATAAAAATACAAATTAAGTTTTTCCCTCTTGAGTTACTAACTCTTATGTTGGTAACTCCTGGTAAATTAAAAAAGGAATTGTGTTTAATTAATTTTAGTACAAATCTCACTTTTACTGTTGTAGGTAGAAATGTGTTTTCTTTGTAAATCCTTTTTAAAATATTGTATTTCTAGAATCTCTGTATGTTTTTCAATGTAAAGATTTAAAAGTTAATGCTATGAACTTTTTTCTCTAATTAATATTTTTGTGATTTCTCATAATAGGATTTCCTCGACCTCTAGCTGATCCCCCAGATGACTTGGATATCATGCAGCTTGAGGTACGCTGCTATTCAGTAATGTGCGATTTTTATTTCATCTTGGCCTTGAAAATATCACGTGGATAATGTTCACTTAAAACTATTTTAAGATCAGATTCTTGGCTGCAGCAGGAACTCATATTGCCATTTTCATAGCCTCATTTAAGGCATCCTGAGAGTTGTGTTGAAATTCACTGCCACTGTGTGAGAAGGTAATGCAAGGTTCATAAATGGGACAGTTTTAGAGTTTTATATGTGTTGTAATAGATTTCTATTGACTAAAGAATTTAGACTTACCTTTGATTCGAATTTAGACTTATCTTTGATTCATTTTTCATATTTTTCTTTAGTGGCTGGCATATGGGGCAACTCTTTCTTGGCAAACTAAGGTAAAACAGTTATATGCATATAATTATTCTTTAAGTTATAACAATTTACATGTTTATATCATAATTGATATCTGTAAGAAGCACAGTTTTTTGGTACCTCCAGGAGAAATCTGTGTGTATGTCTAAATACATGTGTAAGAATGTAGTTTTAGGAAATAACAAGTGAATCTGTCATATATAAAATACCATAAAATATTGGTAGTTCATGTATATTCTTATAATTATTATCATAATACATACATATATAATTATATTATGTATATTGTGACATATCATGGTATATGTTACAAATTGATATACTACGATATAATAGTTCTTCAAAACAATCATCTCATGTAAATGACCTAACAGTGATAGGAACCACAACAGTAATGTTTCAGTGGATACAAAGTAAATAGATCTCATGTAAAGACCCTAACAGCGATAGGAACCACAATGAACCACTTTTGATTCAGTGGAAAGTACAAGAGGGTGGTATTAGGGTGGAGTCCATGACTCTTAGCATACACTGAATATTTTCACCTTGAGGCACATCTTTTCTTCCTCACTTCCCCCAAGCCACAGCATACCATATCCTGGCCACATTGAGCTGTTCACTATTCCCCAAGTGCACCAGGCCTTTATATGTTTGTTTGCACAGGCTTTTCCTTAGCCAAAATGCTTTTGCAGGCTGTGTTCGCAGCTCAGACTCTAAAACCAAAGTACCTGGGTTTACCACCCAGATCTACTTAACTTTGGCAAGTTTGTTAATCTGTGTCTCAGTTTTCCCATCTGTAATATGGGAATAATAGCCTCATGTTATTGTGAAGATTGAGGGCTTTAATATTTGTGAAGTGTTTACAACAGTAACACAGTAAATGACAGCACTTAAGTGCCAGCTGTTACCATTATCTCTGATGCCACTAATGGCCATCCTTCAAGATTCAAACATCACTTTCTCACTTACACTTCATAAGTATATCATGCCTATTTCATGCCTATTTCTTCTTATTTTCAGTTTATCCTTATGCATATGTTTGAAGACAACTGTTCTCTCTTATCTTCAAAACTAATCTTATAGCCTTGATATCCAGAGCAAAAATTTAGGGTGAAAACTCAGTTTTCTATCTCCTTGCCACTGCCTGTTCACTTCACACCAAATGGGCTTCCCTACCCCTCAAATGAAGGCTGCAAGGATGTCCCCTACATAAGCAGAAGAAGTGGAAGTGTGGCAGTCACATGTGCTAGTTACAGTATTAAATTGGGTTATAGGTTTCCCCAAGTGCAAGGTGCCACATGGAATGAATTTCCTTCCACTTTCTCCATCGTTCCAAAGCTGATCCTGTTCGTCATCACCAGTTGTAGAAGAGCAAGGGCTTGTTCAGTGAACAGAACTATCAATATTTTTAAATCTATGGATAGAGAGATTGTGGCTCTTCCTGGTCTTGCTCCTACATTAAAATATGACCTGTGGCATGTCACTTCCTTTCCTGGGGCTCTGGTTCCCTCAACTATCCCATGTCTGGATGAGCTACCTGGGCTCTAAGTCCACTTCCAGTCCTGCTCTCCAAAAAAGCCAGGTGTGTGTCTCTAGGGGACTTCTATCTTGAAGCAATTCAGAAAGCAGAGTTATATTCTACAAATAATGACACCTGTGGAAAGTCTTCCTGTTTTGTGTTTCTGGTGGGATCAGAAGTTTAGATGGGAGGGTGGCAATAGATTCTTATGAACACAGCTCTACCATTCATCCATTCAGAAAAATACATTCATTGGAAGCATGCCATATGTTAGGCGCTAAAGGTGCAGTAGTGGCCAAAATAAACAAAACTACCTGCTCTTCATGAAACTTAAGTTCTAGGGGCGCCTGGGTGGCTCAGTCGGTTAAGCGTCCGACTTTAGCTCAGGTCACGATCTCACGGTCCGTGAGTTCGAGCCCCGCGTCGGGCTCTGGGCTGATGGCTCAGAGCCTGGAGCCTGCTTCCGATTCTGTGTCTCCCTCTCTCTCTGCCCCTCCCCCGTTCATGCTCTGTCTCTCTCTGTCTCAAAAATAAATAAACGTTAAAAAAAATTTTAAAAAAACAACTTAAGTTCTAGTTAGGGAAAAAAATCATAAATTAGATAGGTAAGTACATTTTGAAATTATTTTTATGTAAAAAGACAAAATTAAAGCAAGGAAGGTGCATATGAAATGTTGAGAATGGAGTTCTAGCACCTGGAAAAGCATCTTCATGTTCCTTGTTATTTTTTGGCCTGAAACATAACAGTATAAAGCTGATGAATATGGCACAAAAAATGATTGTTTGCCCAATAAGTGTCCAGAAAACACACATACACTCACACATACATGACGGGTGTGTGTGTGTGTGTGTGTGTGTGTGTGTGTAGAATACATAAGTATCAGCTGCTTCCCATGTAGAAACTCTCCACAGTTTGCAGAAAGATGTAATTTTATCAACAGCAACAAGTTAGAAGTATTAGTAACAACTTTCATTTCTGTCTGGATTGAAGTTTGAGTTGATTCAAGAAGATTTCAGTGTGATTGAGGTGTGAATGATCAATATTATCCAGATCAGCATATTTGCAATATCATTGACAGTAATCCTCAATCAATTTTACAAAATGCGGGCATGGAAACCTGATTTATTGTTTTGTAAGATGTCTTCTTCACAGCAGTATCCTGGAGTAGGGTGTGCTGCCTGTGCAACCATCCCTGTCGTCATCCCTGCCAACAAGGGCAAGGTGGTGCTCTAACAAGGACTTAGAAATGAAAAGTTGGGCTTTCTGCAAAGAGATTGGAAGTTCATGTAGAAAGCATTTGGGGAGGTGGGGGTGAGGAAGAATTTGGTTGATTTGAACCAACCCTAAAAAAGCTGAATTCCAGGGTACACCCAGCAACAAATTAAAAATTGCAATCATTGGGGCGCCTGGGTGGCGCAGTCGGTTAAGCGTCCGACTTCAGCCAGGTCACGATCTCGCGGTCCGTGAGTTCGAGCCCCGCGTCAGGCTCTGGGCTGATGGCTCGGAGCCTGGAGCCTGTTTCCGATTCTGTGTCTCCCTCTCTCTCTGCCCCTCCCCCGTTCATGCTCTGTCTCTCTCTGTCCCAAAAATAAAATTAAAAATGTTGAAAAAAAAAAAAATTTAAAAATTGCAGTCATTAATTTTATTTCAACTCTTTGATGGTTATCTGGCACATGATTAGGGGATTGCTTGTGTGTACTACAGACCATGTTTTTCTCCCAAAGAAAGGTGAAATAAGATTTAGTTTTAAAATAATGATGTATTGCTGACAACTTGCTTTTTTGTAGACCCTGCATCAACTCTAGTCTTATTGAGTTTGTCTAATTGATTTCCTTTTAGATTGCCAATTTATTTTATAATATTCAGATAAATTCAGTAAGGTCCCTGGTGTAACTTATACTGAAAACCTTGTCAATTACCTGCCCCAGTAAAATACCATGGAACTTACCCTCACAATTCTCTTTCTAGGATAATCAAGACATATACAAAAGGGTGAGTACTGCCCAGCCTGGCAACACAGGCATGTAACTTTCACATTTATAGCAAGTGACACTTGTACTAAAATCAACTTGTACTAAAATCTACTTACTAAAATAGGACTAAAACCTGTCTTATTCAGTTTTTTGTTTTTGTTTTTTTTTTTTTTTTAATTTTACTACTCCAGAACTCAGGAGCCAACACATCCAGTTAAAAGTGGGGTCAGTATTTTACCATACTCCTCTTTCTATAAAAGTCACTCTCCTCTGCTTGCCTTTTATCCCTACCTAATATGTGCAGATAAGTAGAAAAGCAGGGGGCTTACAGACACTGTCTGTATAATAGCTCTCAAAGAGGTTTTTCCTGGGGCTTCCGGCATATTATCTCTCTCCCTGTCTGGGCTGGAAGTGATGTGAGGCTGACACATCAGAAAAGTTAGAGAATATATTACCAAAAAGGAAAAATAAGTGAGGAATAACTTTTTATTATGCACTTACAATAAATGTTTTTAAAAGGCCCCATAAATACTTAACCTCTATTTGCATTTATCATACTGCCTTATTTGTTTTAATTAAAAAAAATGCTTTGAGAAGTGTAAAGTGCCATATCCCCAGTAGTGATCCATGGAGCTGCACTTTCTATAACCATTACCATGTGTATGTGCTATGGGCATAACATGCACTACCTCTAACTTTGTTATTATAAACTTGAGTTACCCTGAAAAGCAGGCTGTGTAAGTGAATTTCTGCAGGGTATGATTTGAGGAATATTAGGAAGGTCATAGAATAAAATTCTTAATTCAGGTGCTCTGTCATAGTAACTGAAATTCTACCATTAGAAAGTCACTTATTTATATAGACAAGGCTTTCCAAGTCTTCAAGAACACCCTTAAAAAACAACAACAAACAAAACAGCAAAGTGTTGTTTCCCCAAGAGGCGAAGACTCAGCTGTAGTATAGGTTAGGAATGAGGATCAGGTGAGGATGGGGATATTCTCAGGAAGGGCCATGAGCACTGCAAAGGGAGAAAGGACACTGGAAGAAGAAAACTCTGTGAGACAAATGAATCTTGACTCTGAGCCAAAGTGTTCAGGGAGGATTCCCAACAACTAGATATAAGACACGGGTATGTATGTCTGAGTGTGTGCCGGAAGGTCACAGACAAGAAGTGCAGGAAAATCAAAGGCATTAGGGAGAGGGTTATGGACGCTGCCCTTCCGCCTCCTTCCGTAGACTAGGAGCGCACACCTGGAGTGAAAAGAGATTGGCACTGGGTTGCTTCTTTGGGACACTGCACGCCATACTAGGGCAGAACGCTTGGCGTTAAGGCAGATAAAAGTCTGATTTACCCTCAGGGAATATTTGTAAGTGATGTGTTGGAATTGTGGACTGCTATAAAGGCAAGCAGTTCTTTATTGAAAACATAAAATTTCAAGCTTAGGCTCTGACATGGACTTTATTCTGGAAATTAAACTATCTGTAAGGCGGGCAATGGAGAGGGCTGCGTCCCACCCTCCCTGCGCCCTCTGTTGCGGTTTCCGCCGGTGCACCCGTTAATGAGCCTGGCCGCACAGCTCGCCAACCGAAGGATGAAAAGGTTTCAGCAGCAGCGCGTAGGTGTTTTTCTCTTTTAGGCCACCCAAAGTTCACTTAACCATGGCAGATGCATGTGGTCGCTGGGGGAGTGGGGTGGGGAGGCACGCGTTTGCATGCTGTCTTTGAATCTAAGCCTCCACCTTGGGGAGGAGAGCTGGCCCACCTTGTGCCTCAGTCCCCAACCCTGGAACCCGACCCAGTGGCTGCAGAGCCCCCCCGGGGGTGGGTCGGTGCGGGGCTAGTGCAAAGTTCTCTTCTGCTCTCGCCATCCCTATGTTTCCTTTTAGTTTCCATGTTGTTTTTACTTTCCCTGACCTTTCCTCTTCTCTTGACGGGAAGAGTTTGCCTTGGTGATCCCCTTGCTTTCCGTTGTTGCCCCCACCTGCCCTTTTATCCGTATCTCAGAATTTTGTTTCTTTAAAAATCGTTTTTTATAATTTAGAAATTACCGGTTTCAGTAATAGCTATAATTGTTCAAAATGCTAATCAAGATTTTGTTGCATGGTAGCTCCCCCTGCAAAAAAAAGAAAAGAAAGAAAATTTCTTTTTCAAAAATATATTTTTTTAAGCAATCTCTACCCCCAAGGTGGGGCTCAAACTCAGAGATCCAACATCAAGGGTCGCATACTGGCCAGACTGAGCCAGCCAGGTTCCCCGAGAACATTTCTTTTGAATGCTGAAACTCATCCCAGTTTGCCCAGGACCTTCCTGGTATTAGTTTTGAAAATCCCAAGATCCCCAGGAAGCTGCTCAGGTCCTAGAAAATTGGTTGGTCATCTTACGCACAGGCAACAGTTTGTCTCGTCTGATCCACTGCTGACTGCAACCTTCCAGACTGAGCCTGATCCTTGTTATGCCAGACCCACAAGTAGAGACAGCTGACGAAGCTGCCATGGCTTAACCTTGAAAATTTGCCCAAACCGAGGGTCAGTTTCAAGTTGAGGCTATTGGGAAGAGCAAGCCAACTTAACATTGTGTCCTGGACACAAATGTTACCTCAAGAAAACATGCTTGCCTTCCTGAACAGGAAGTTACAATTGGCTACCCATGGTTAGCCCTTCCCCTGAACTGCTTTTTTGCACCTGATTTCTGGCTACCTAAAGATTAGTGAGGATGGAGCCAGGGAGGTGCAGGGTCACAGCAGAACAACAGCAAGCCTGGGAGATGTGGTTCCTGTTAAAGTAACCTGTGCCTCCCTCCTTCACAGGATTCGAGGACTGATGCAGGAGATTTCACCAAGAAGGTAGGTAAGCCCCCATGGAGAACAAAACTCCCAAAGACCTACAAGGGAAGGACAGGAAGTGCTTGGAGCTAGGCAGTCTTGTAGCCCCTTCAGATCTCTTCTGAAAGAACTGGCCTCACAGTATGCCCCTGAAAATCATCTCTGAGGCTGAGCATTTAATTTCAGGTTTTCCTGAGCTTGTCCTGAGGCAGATAGGAATCATGGGGCAATGCTTCTGGCTGTTTATATTTCATCTCCATTCTTGCAGATGAGTCACCTAGAGCCATCTGTTCCTGAGGATTTGCTTTATGTGGCTCAGGGGCTCACATACCAGTTGTATAAACTGGGGGAGAGGTATTGCAGACGGCACAAACCAGTGCTTCTCGAGGTTGACCATGAATCGTAGATACCTTGGGACTTTGTTAAAATTCAGTAGGGACCTGAGAATAGCCATTTCTAAAGAATTCTCAGGTGTTGTTGATGCTTCTGGTCTGGGGACCACACTTTGAAAACTGCTGTCATAGACATCTTCAGAAGACCTTTGGCACAAAGTGGTTACATAATGGTTTGTGTTTTTATGTTGCAGGATCACACTGCCACCTTGGGACGACCATTTTTCCTTTTCAGGGTATAACACATTTCTTTTTCTCTGTTTTTAACCCCAGTTCCCCCCTGTCACCCAATTATGAGTTCCTGCAAAATAAGCATAGCCCAGCAAGCTGGTGAATAATTATGGGGACTATCTCATCCTTTACTTAGGGGTAACTCTCAAAGTCTCCTCCTAGATGCTTGATGTTTATAAAGGAAAGAGTCCAGAAGGACCCAGGCTGAGAAACCAGGGCTCTGGGACCGTGGGTGGGAGGCGAGAGTACTGCTGATGGACAGACATGGGGCCAACCGGAATTGGAGTCTGTGACCCTGAGCACGAAGGTCAGGATACGTGGCCCCCAAATGCACTGGAAGTAGCATAATCTCCATCCTCTCCTCCTGCCCTGGGATCTCCGAGCCTCTTGCAAAGGTCACAGAGTCAGAAACTGTGTTTGTGATCCTCCACTGGCTAGCTATGCTTCATCCCTTAGATCCTCAATTGTTTGCATCAAAAAATCAGACTATGAATCAGACTAGACCCATGGCCCTCAAACTGCCTGCTGTGGGTCACTAAGAGGTTCGCCAAGAGGTAACTCTGCAAAGATCAGACAAGATTGGAAAACACGGCACCCAACACTCTCAGAGGTTTACAGTGTACACAGGTGTGTCCTTCAGGAAACAACCTGTAGTTCCCAACTTGTTTGATCAAGGAAGTTCTTCCACCTCCATGCTGCCTGCATGACCTATTATTAGTGGTTATTCTCCAGAAAGTGCTTTGAGAAACAGTGGGCTCTATGATGTCTTTAGGGTGAGAAGTCCTGTGATAAATGGTTTGAAGACCATCCCACCACATAAATAGAGGCTGGGGGTGGTGGAATGGTGGGGCGGGGACAGTGGGCTGTAAGATCAGCAAGGGTCCTGGAGCACTGCCACAGGTGACCTACTACCAGCCCTGGGCTAGGGATTACCAGGTGAACTCCCAAGGGGGCTGCTGATATCCCAGTTAGGAGAACAAGGCCATAAGGCCCAGCTGAGGAAGGATCTGAAGCCCAGAAACAGGTTCTAGGCAGTTTTGTCTCAGTATCTGTAAGCTGCTCCGTTTTTTTTTTCCAGCCAAGGAATGGAAGAAACACTGAAGCCAACACCCAGTAGGATAGTCCAAGGTCAGCCCCATTGCAGTCTTCTCCTCCTAGCAAGTGTTGTGTCTGACTGAAGGGGAGTGAGAGGCAGCCAGAGCGGTGGTAGTTCAAGAAGAGGTGGGCCACAGGGAAGCTCTGAGGGCCCCCCACCCCCCTCCCTTCCCTGCTCTCCACACTGCAGAGACCTCCACTGCAGCCTGATAGGCTGTCCCAAGCACACAATGCAGGCTTTGCTGCCTGCCAGCTCTTTGCAGGTGTGTTGGCTCCAGCAGTAGCTGTGAGGGAGTGAGAACCCCACACGGCCCAGCTGATCCCCAGGACTTCTCACCTGACTCTTCTGATAAGGGAAAAGCCACCCTGGAAGGCTTGGCAGGGGAGGTGGGGTTACCTTATAGTGGGCACATCTCTGAGTACAGCCAGGCAAGGCTACTGTGTCCATTCAGCAGTGTTCCGAGACCCAGTTTAAATCTGGGGAGATTCGTTGGCCTCCAAGCCTGTGGAAGTGAAGTCCATGTACGAGGGCAGCTCTGGGCCTCCTCTGTCTCTGTCTCCCCTGTGTGGTCCCAGGGGCATCAGGTGGCTGTCCTTCGGAGGTGTCACAGTTTCCTTCCTAGAGCCTGATCCTGACCTGCTGGCAGCAGCTAAAGCCTGGGCAGGCCTAGGTGCCTGAGAAAGCTGTCCAGATGCTGGGAAACAGAGCTCTCCAGGTGAAGGTGGGGGAAGATGTTCACAGAGGCCATAGCACTCACACAGACCAAATGGCCTAATTAGATACAGCAAAGATAAATAAGTACCGTTTTGGGGCATTTATGACTTGTCCAATGAGGCATAATTTTAAAATACGTTATATAATAACATACCCGCCGGTCTCGTCTTGATTCTGATAATGATTTGTTCCAAGTGGTACATTTTTCTCTTCTTTTGCAGAATTCAGTGGCAAAGAGAAACTGGATCAGATAAGGAAATCGAGCAATTATTCTGAACAAATGTCAAATTTCTTTCTGTGAACAATACTTAAAGATAATTCTCTTGCTCTGTATTCTCCAGAATATTCAGTTGTGTAAAAAATAAAGTAGCATAGGCATAGCATTTTCATTTCTTGTTGGGAAGTCTTGGGGGAGGGATAAGATGTATTTTTAAAATAACAGGATATATATTTTTTAAATGTGTTGGTTTTGGTATTGTTTTCACGTGCCTCAGCTATCTTGTTATTACTGAGAATTGAGAGGACTGTCTGGCTTCATATTCTGACCCTTCCCCCTTTTAGCTGGAGGACTATGGGCTGGTCACTTCTCTATGCCTCATTTTCCTCCATGGTAAAGTGTAGTTGGTAATGATAGTACCTTCACATAATTTTTGTGATGACTGGGGAGACCACCTGTTTTAGTAAGGGGCTTAGCATAGTGGTACATAGCGCTCAGTAAGCATTGGCTCTAATTACACTTCAAAGATGAAATCAAAGATGATTTTCATGACACAAATGGTACCAGAGCAACTTGCCCTTATGAGAGCTGCTTCTCTATGGCTGACCAGGGCCTTGAGGTTATAGCACTAAGTTAATGTCTAACAATTCCATGAGTCTTAGGCCCCTTACCTTCTTAGGCACCTCCTCTGTAAACAGGATGTGACTTCCAGGCCTCCCAAGATCATTTGAAGGAGTAGATGACGCAGAAGATCTTCTCTTACTCTTTAAATAATAGTGACACATACTTTCTCACTCTTTTTTCTCCAATCACATTTATATTTGTTCTTTTTTTAATTGTTTATGTATTTTGAAAGAGAGAAAGAGTGCACATGGAGCCCAATGCAGGGCTCAAGCTCACAAACCATGAGATCATGACCTGACCCGAAATCGAGAGTCAGATACTTAACTGATAGCCACCCAGGGGCCCCATATTCTTTTCACTGCAATCTATATATCTCCCATATTGTTTTGTCTCTCTGATATTCATTATGGATATTATCTTTTAGTCTGTCTTCCAGTTCACTAAATCTCTTTTCAGCTGTGTCTCTTATGTTATTAAAGCCACCTGCTGAGGGGTGCCAGGATGGCTCAGTCAGCTAAGCTTCTGACTCTTGATTTTAGCTCAGGTCAAGATCTCATGGTTAGTGAGTTTGAGCCCCACATTGGGCTCCGCACTATGTGTGGAGCCTGCTTGGGGTTCCCTCCCCCGCCCCTGCCCCTCCCATGCATTCTATCTCAAAAAAACCTTAAAAAACTTTTAAAAAGCTACCTGTTGAGTTCTTAATTAGGGTTATTATATTTTTCAGTGCCAGAATTTCTATCTGCTAATTTCATATTTTCTAGCTCTCTGGTGAAATTCTCAATCTTGTCATTTTTCTCCTTTAACCTATTAAGAATAGATATTTTTAGAGTCTTTCTGATAAGTAAATAATCTAGCTTCCCTTTATGTATGTTTCACGATTGCTATTTATCTTGGTTTTTTATTACTTACCCTTATTCTTACAGTATAGTTCTTTGGGGGCCTTAATGAAATAGTTGAGAGTTTTTCATGGGTTCCTCCATTGCACACCCTACACTCCAGTTCTTGCCCCCTGGTCCTAGAGGGGGACAAAGATTGCTGCCCAGTTTTTCAGTCTCACAGCTGCCTTCCTGAGACCTTCAGATATTCCTATAAGAAATATACTAGCCCCAAAAGGTTTATTTTACCTTTCTGGGTTTACATCTTAATCATATTATGGCCTTATAAGTCTTAACTGCCAAGTTATCCTTCATGATACCAATTTACCAGAGGAAATTCTTGCAAATCCATGAGAACACAGGTACAAGAGTGTTCACATAGTTTCTTAGAGCAAAAGAGTTGGAAAGAACCAAGATGTCCATGAGAAGAGAAGAAATAAATATAATATTCATATAAATGAACATTTGCATGATGTTAGAAGAGTCTTAAAATCATGATGTTGAGTGAAACAAGCAAGATGATTTTTATGGAAAGATATAAGTTGAATACTATTGTGAGAACAAATACCAAATTTAGGAGAGCAGTGATTCCTGAGGTAGGAAAATTGACACAAACCAGGGAGCCACAGCAGGACTTCAACTATATTGGTAATTTTTACAGTGGGTGTTAATTGTGTAAAAAAATAATAATTTACAAATGAATTTATGTGGAAGCACAGAGATTGTGTCCAGGAAGATCAAAGAGAGAGGTGCTTCTTGAATTGATTCTTTTTTTTTTAATGTTTATTTATTTTTGAGAAACAGCATGTGAGCAGGGGAGGGGCAGAGAGAGAGGGAGACACAGAATCTGAAGCAGGCTCCAGGTTCTGAGCTGTCGGCACAGAGCCCGATGCAGAACTTGAACCCATGAACCATGAAATCATGACCTGAGCTGAAGTCAGACGCTTAACAGACTGAACTACCCAGGCACCCCTTGAATTGATTCTTGAAGTATCTGTAAGATTTCTATAGATGGCAATGGAAAAGAGCATCCCTGACAGAATAACAAAGGCGGGAAAGTGGGAAGATTCAGGGCATGTTCAAAAGACTGACTACAAGTAGCCTAGTCTGACCAGAGGGCAGGGTGCGTTGCAGGGTGGTTTCCTCCTGCTTTCCCACCCCAGCCCCCGCACGCATGCACAACCTTCCTGCTGGGCTAGATAACACTTGTTGAAACTGGGGTGAGGCTAGATTCAAGTAACTTGGAGATGAAGCTATGGCCCATGTTGAGGTGCTATGACCAGCCATAGTTGAGATATATGGACAGTGTGCATGACTTGGCAGCCAGACTGCCAGGGGTTCAAATTCCACCTCTGCCTCTCACTATTTGTGAGAGCCTAGAAGAAGGAGAGGCAGATTTGGTGAACAGCTGGTTAGTTTCTACTGTAGTAAAAGTATTATCTCTAGGCCATGAGAAAACTGACACTCATAGGTATTAAATTCTTGTCCAAGATCTTTCAGTAAATGGCAGAGTCAGAATTCAAACCCAGGTGTAACTGGCTCCAATATCTATAGCTCATGACTCACCATTGCCAGCTGTCTCTCAGGGACACAGAATTAGCCCTTGGCTGTGTGCAGGAGTGGGATGGGATGAGGGTGGAGGGTTGAGTTCTACAGGAAGTTACGAAGCTATAATGCCTGCCACCTCAGCCCTGGACTTGCTAGGTAGAGATGATGTACCTAGTACAAGAACAGAGGGAAGCAAGAATTCGCTGCAGCCGAGTAATGCCAGGACCACTTCTTACTTAGGGGTCAAGAGAGGGTTCTGGGTAAATTGGGGGAGGTTGAGTAGGGACCTCCCCCACCTCTGCTTGGGCTCTCAAATTCTTTTCCAATTCAACATGTTTAGACACTTTGGCTTTCTTAGTATTTATAAAGATATTTTTCCTATATATCTCAATCTCTGAAAGAAATAGATGTGCCTGGCCCAAACAAACCCCTTCAGAGGGTTGGAAGAGTTCCACCTCTAGACAATTTTATTTTTTGTTCGATTGTCTGATCTCTTTGCTGACTCCTAGCATTTCAGTTTAATATTAAAACCATCAATTTGCCTCAAGAGATTAAGTCACGATCAATAGAAACCCTGAAGGAGAAGATAATAGGACTTACATTATTTATACTCTCAGTCTTTGTCTTCCAGACATTGGTGAAATGGAACTTAGGAAATTGCTGTAATAAAGCAGAGCCCAGGACAAGAGGCTTTCACCGCATAGCAGCTATAGGGACACTGGGCAGTGGGCAGTAGACTATGTGGCTGCACACTCAGATAGAGAGGTGGCCAAGGGAAGAGTTACCACTTGTCACCATTTCCCAGGGAAAACTCATCCTGACCTCAAACAGTGGGAGAAGCGTGAGGAACATTTGCGGGAGAGTTATTTTATGCTTGATTGGCACTTGAGTGATGGACAGCACTGTAAAATGTACCTTTTTATCAGGGGATAGGGTCTACTCCCACTGAACTAGAAAACAAAGAGACCTCTGGGTAATGAGACTTGTTTTACTTAGAGTGAGAGACCCAACAATATTGTGATTTGAAGAACAAGTAAGTTTTTCTCTCTAGCTTACAGTTCCAACGTGGATGACCCAGATCAATGGAGGAGCTCTGTTCCTTGAGCCGTTCAGAGATACAGGACCCTGAAAATCGCTGCCCCACTATACCCTGCGCTGTCAATGCTGAGTTTCCACCAGTCTATGCTCCAGCTTGGTGAGGTGCACACACAGTGCGTTAAGGCCTGGGCCTGGAAATGGCAAGCATTGCTTCCCTCCCTTGGAGAGAAATCAGCAACAAGGCCACACTCAGGGGATGTAGTCTGTACCTGGGGTGGCCATGTACCACTAAACCCTGCTGCCTTAGATTTAGAAGAAGAGAAGGGTGCCTAGTGGGCAACACAGGATTCAATGTCAAGGAAGGGGAAGGGATTCTTTTTTTTATTATTATTAATATAATTTATTGTCAAATTGACTTACATACAACACTCAGTGCTCATTCCAATGACTGCCCTCCTCAATGCCCATCACCCATTTTCCCCTCTCCCTCACCCCCCATCCACCCTCAGTTTGTTCTCTGTATTTAAGAGTCTCTTGTGGTTTGCTTCCCTCCCTCTCTGTTGGTAACTATTTCCCCCCTTTCCCTTCCCCTATGGGCTTATGTTAAGTTTCTCAAGATCCACATATGAGTGAAAACATGATATCTGTCCTCCTCTGACTGACTTATTTCACTTAGCATAACCCTCTCCACTTCCATCCGTGTTGGTACAGAAGGCCATATTTCATTCTTTCCCACTGCCAAGTAGTATTCCATTGTATATATAAACCACCTCTTCTTTATCCATTCATCAGTTGATGGACATTTAGGCTCTTTCCATAATTTGGCTATTGTTGAAAGTGCTGCTATAAACATTGGGGTACAAGTGCCCCCATGCATCAGCATTCCTGTATCCCTTGGGTAAATTCCTAGCAGTGCTATTGCTGGGCCATAGGGTAGATCTATTTTTAATTTTTTGAGGAACCTCCACGCTGTTTTCCAGAGCGACTGCACCAGTTTGCATTCCTACCAGCAGTGCAAGAGGGTTCCCATTTCTCCACATCCTTGCCATCATCTGTAGTTTCCTGATTTGTTCATTTTAGCCACTCTGACAGGGGTGGGATGGTATCTCAGCATGGCTTTGATTTGTATTTCCCTGATGATGAGTGACATTGAGCATCTTTTCATGTGTCTGTTGGCCATCTGGATGTCTTCTTTGGAAAAGTGTCTATTCATGTCTTCTGCCATTTCTTCACTGAATTATTTGTTTTTCGGGTGTGGGGTTTGGAAAATTCTTTATAGATTTTGGATACTAGCCCTTCATCCAATATGTCATTTGCAAATATCTTTTCCCATTCTGTCCATTACCTTTTAGTTTTGTTGATTGTTTCCTTTGCAGTGCAGAAGCTTTTTATCTTGATGAGGTCCCAATAGTTCATTTTGGCTTTTAATTCTCTTGCCTTTGGAGATGTGTCGAGTAAGAAATTGCTGCAGCTGAGGTCAGAGAGGTTTTTTCCTGCTTTCTCATCTAGGGTTTTGATGGTTTCCTGTCTCACATTTAGGTCTTTCATCCATTTTGAGTTTATTTTTGTGAATGGTGTAAGAAAATGATCTAGTTTCATTCTTATGCATGTTGCTGTCCAGTTCTCCCAGCACCATTTGTTAAAGAGACTGTCTTTTTTCCATTGGATACTCTTTCCTGCTTTGTCAAAGATTAGTTGGCTCTACATTTGTGGGTCCAATTCTGGGTTCTCTATTCTATTCCATTGGTCTATGTGTCTGTTTTTGTGCCAATACCAGACTATCTTGATGATTACAGCTTTGTAGTAGAGGCTAAAGTCTGGGATTGTGATGCCTCCCACTTTGGTTTTCTTTTCCAAGATTGCTTTGGCTATTTGGGGTCTTTTGTGGTTCCATAAAAATTTTAGGATTGTTTGTTCTAGCTTAGGAAGAATGCCAGTGCAATTTTGATTGGGATTGCATTGAATGTGTAGATTGCTTTGGGTAGTATTGACATTTTAACAATATTTATTCTTCCAATCCATGAGCAAGGAATGTTTTTCCATTTCTTTGTGTCTTTTTCAATTTCCTTCATAAGCTTTCTATAGTTTTCAGCATACAGATCTTTTTATATCTTTGGTTAGGTTTATTCCTAGGTATTTTATGGTTCTTGTTGTAATTGTAAATGGGATCTGTTTCTTTATTCCTCTTTCTGTTGCTTCATTATTGGTGTATAAAAATGCAACTGATTTCTTTACATTGATTTTGTACCCTGTGACTTTGCTGAATTCATGTATCAGTTCTAGGAATCTTTTGGTGGAATCTCTTGGATTTTCTATGTAGAGTATCATGTCGTCTGCAAGAAGTTAAAGTTTGACTTCTTCTTTGCCTATTTTGATGCCTTTTATTTCATTTTGTTGTCTGATTGCTGATGCTAGGACTTCCGTTATGTTAAACCACAGTGGTGAGGGGCACCTAGGTGGCTCAGTTGGTTAAGCATTCGACTTTGGCTCAGGTCGTGTTCTCACGGTTCATGGGTTTGAGCCCAACATCGGGCTGTGTCCTGACAGCTCAGACCCTGGAGCCTGCTTCAGATCCTGTGTCTCCCTCTCTCTCTCTGCCCCTCTCCCGCTCATGCTCTGCTGCTGCTCTCTCTCTCTCTCTCTCTCAAAAATAAACATTAAAAATTTAAAAAAAAAAAGTGGTGAGAGTGGACATCCCTGTCATGTTTCTGATCTCAGGGGGAAATCTCTCCGTTTTTCCTCATTGAGGATGATATTAGCTGTGGGCTTTTCATATATGACTTTTATGATGTTTAAGTATGTTTCCTTCTATCCTGACTTTCTTGAGGGTTTTTATTAAGAAAGGATGTTGTATTTTGTCAAATGCTTTTTCTGCATCTATTGACAGGATTGTATGGTTCTTATCCTTTCTTTTATTAATGTAATGTATCACATTGATTGATTTGTGAATACTGAACCAGCCCTGCAGCTCAGGAATGAATCCCACTTGATCATGGTGAATAATTCTTTTTATATGCTGTTGAATTCGATTTGCTAGTATCTTGTTGAGAATTTTTTCATCCATGTTCGTCAGGGATATTGGCCTGTAGTTCTCCTTTTTTGTGGGGTGTCTGTCTGGTTTGGGAATCAAAGTAATGCTGGCTTCATAGAATGAATCCGGAAGTTTTCAGGGAAGGGATTCTTTTAGCAAAGTACTAATGCTATGAAATGTGAGGGGGAAGAGGATATCAACAGGGCAAGAGCCTGTCAGGGGCTAGTAGATGCTCTACCAGTGGGACCCAATGTGCCTCCTTGTCCTCCTCATCTGAGTGGACTTTGATGAACTTAATGGCTGTCTACTGAAATTGAAGGCTGAGAGGAGGTAGGATTCTGTGGACCAGACTACCCAGAAGAGGAAAGAGAGAGGGAGGGGTTGGTGACCCAGTGGCTACAAGAAGGGCTGGCTAGGAGGAGCTGCCCCAGAAGTGAAGTGAAGGCTGTGTCTTTTGAAGAGTTACTGGATGAGAGAAGGTAAACTGACTAGTAAGGAGACTCTGTTCCTGAACATTCCTGTGAATATTCTCTCAAAGGATGAGAAGGCGTGACTGGAACCTGAAGTAAAAACACTGTATGAAATCCTTCTGGATCATGAGTGACTTCTTTAGGAATGGACTGTTCCACTCTCTTCTACTGTGGCAGGGGTGTGAGGAACATAGTGCTTCTCTGGTCTAACTTAGAAGGTTCTCCACAGGGACTCTGTTGGCCCACACATGGAAGATTTTCCTTGACATTCTCCTCTAGGGAGCTGTGCTTCACCCTTGAACCACTCCTTACTCATAATTTCTGATTTAATATGTCTTCCTGCCCAGATATTAAAACACCAAAAGGGCACGAGGGCCTGAGGGCATGGACCCCAGCTGTCTAGGTATATGCTATACATACAGTTTCTAACACATGCTCAGCACATAGTAGGTGCTCAATTAATACCCGAATTGAATTTCTTCCAGGCCCTATGGCTTGCTGCCAAATGGGAAAGGCTTGTGACAATGCAAATGGAGGGACTGCAATCTAATGCAGTTGGGATCCCTCCTAGGGATTCAGAGCCACCTCTGGCATCTGCTTGCATCGACCTTAGGACCTTAGGGTGCTTGAGCACCCACCCAGGCCAGTCCCTGATAGCTGCTCATGACTGCTCAGCCCAGTGCCTCAACCATTAGGATTCCTCAAAGCAGCCCAACCCAACGGACCCATTTACTCCCCACGCCCATGGTCACAGCATATGCTGCTGGCTGCTACAGCCCCCACAAAAGAAGAGGTAAGCATCACTCTGCCCCAGAATTATCTCCCAGCCATCCTCCCATTGCCTCCCTGTCCTCCAGGGCCACTCCTCCATCTGGGCTCTCTGAACCTTTGCACCAGGATGAAAAGCCTTCTTTATCCACAATCTCTTCCTGAAATCTGTACCTCCATTTCCTTTCTCTTTCTGGGAAGGGGGTGGGGTGGGAGAAGATGCTCAGTGTCCAGTACCAGGTATTCCAGAATGCCTTCAGGGGAGGGGTCCTCCTCACCACCTTAAGAATTCCAGACCAATTGTACTCTACCCTTCCCTAAAGCTCTGTACTTCTGTGCAGCTCATTTCTTCCAGCTAAGCCATCCTATCCCTGCTTCAGTTCTGTCATCTACAGACATCCTGACTGTACTTTTCTCTTCCCTTGAGGGATATAGTAATTTGTTCATGATCTCCATCTGTATCTCATGTCCTGTGTCATCTGGATTGGCCTCACAGCCCCTGTGGACATCAGGACTTGGATTTCTTGGCCTCATCCACAGAACTTTTCATATTTTCACTTCAGCTGCCCTCTGGTTCTCTCCCCAACCTTAGCTTAGCAAGCTTCCTAAGAGCAGAGGCTGTGTTTAATTCCTTTTAAGATCTGAGACCTAGGACAGTATTCAGCTTACAGAAGGTTCTCAAAAAATGTTTGCGTGAATGGAAGAATGAACATGTCAGAGATAAGTGCCTAGCCCATATTTGAGATACAGAAGTAATATACTAGATTTATAATTCAGAGACACTGCATTAATCAAGTCACAAAGCTCTTAGCTTTGGTTTGTTGTAATTATCAGTGCAAGTTCCATAGGTGGAGAATGCTCGTATTATTAATAACTTTAGTGATTTGATTAAATGAAAGATTGCCATATTTGATTCATGACTGATAATTTCAGATCTTTGTGTAGGGCTATTATAAGAAAATACCTAATGATATGGGGAGGCAGAAATAGGGTCTGATCTGAAATGTGATAAGTCCTTGAAAATTTCAGTCCTCTGGCTTCCTTTCTGGGATGCAAAACTGGTAATGAAGTCAAATAAAAACAAACAACAAACAAAAATCACTACTACCCCTTCACCCAAATACAGGGCCAAGGGACCATTTTCCTCCTATTAAAGCTTCATCAGACAAGGACCTCTAGGGATGAGACTGTAGTCCAACAAAATCAGATTTATTGATGTGAGCTTAGTGACATCAAAGCAGCTGTGAAGTGCTGCTCAGTAGGAGGGAGGAAGTTTGTAAAGTCAAGGCTCCAGCAGAATGATCTGAGGAGAGTCTAAAGGAAGTGGGGATCGAAGCACCTAGGTGGCTCAGTCGGTTAAGCGTCTGACTTCAGCTCAGGTCACGATCCCGTGGTTTGCAGGCTTGAGCCCGCCTTCTGGCTCTGTGCTGACAGCTCAGAGCCTGGAGCCTGCTTTCTGTATCTCTCTCTGTCTGCCCCTCCCCCATTCTCTTTCTTTCTCTCTCCCTCTCTCTGAAAATGAGTTAACTTCAAAGAAAAAAATAAACAGGGGCACCTGGGTGGCTCAATCCATTGAGCATCTGACTTTGGCTCAGGGCATGATCTCGTGGTTTGTGAGTTCGAGCCCCCATCAGGCTCTGTGCTGACAACTCAGAGCCCACAGCCTGTTTAAGATTCTGTGTCTCTCTCTCTGCCCGTCCCCTGCTCGCATTCTGTCTCTGTCTCTCTCAAAAATAAATATTAAAAAAAAATTTTAATAAATAAATAGGAAAAAAATGAAGTCGGGGTCATGTCTGGGCTGGTTGAAGTTTCTGAGGCAGAATGAGGAGAAACTACAATGAATCAGGGGTTGCATACCATTGGGAGCAGGGATGATTCTGCCTATGGATATTCCTAGTAAAAGATGGGTGTAGTAAAGCAGATCTAGGGGAATCACTGGTAAGAAAGCAGTGGCCATTCAAAGCAGGGGTTGTTCTGGCATTTTATAACCACAAGCCAGACTTTGGAAGAAATGTGATTTTCTGTGACTTTGCTCTTGGCTTTACCTGGGTCTGTTCTGCCAGCCCGGGGAACAGCAGGGCTGCTTTTACTCCCTTTCAATCTGAGCTTACTTTCATTCTTTCAGGCCTGGATAAGTTTTAACTCTTTCAAATAACTGGATTTTGCCCATTTAAACACTCTCTTTTAAATCATGCTAATGTCATATGTCTACATTTCCTCTGCTATGGTGACGTGACCACCCACCACACATGTGATCAGAGGCCCCGCCAAGTTCAATGGGGCCATATGCAGGGCAACTGCAGGATGCCTCATTAAAACAATTGGAGGCAAATAAAACTCAGAAGTGACTTCTTCCTGGCAAAAGTGGAGCCAGCCTCTGTTTGCTGTAGCATGACCAACTTCTTGTGACTGGTGTCAGAGAACCGTTATCTCTAATGAGGCCCAAAGCATTCACTAAGAGAAAGTGCTTATTAGTTCCTTATCTCTCACTTCTTAAAAAAAGAGAAAAAAAAGGAAAACCACTTAAGAGTTTGGACACATGAGGAGCCAAGCTATCGTGCCTGATGAAAAATAATTCCTATACTCTAGTGGTCCTCAGACTTTAATGTGCTGCAGAAACACCTGTAGGTCTTGCTGAACACCAGACTGTGGAGATTCTGCTTCAGTAGGCTCCAAGAATTCACATCGTTAACAAGTTCCCAGGAGATACTGATGGTGCTGGTGCAGGGACCACATTTGAGAGCCACTTCTGTAACTCTTAGTACTGCCACCTTATACACGTTTGCACTTTCTGTTCTTCCCGCTTGAAATGCCTTCCCTGCTCTCCATCTAAATGATGGCTTGTCTTAATTTGGTATTCGTGGCCATCGTATTAGCTAGTTACTGCTGCATGACAAAGGACCCCAGGGAGGACCCCCAGAATGGTGGTTTGAGGTGTTCAGGGCAACCATTCCCCAACAAAGACCCTTATTAAACTGGTCAAAATTAATAAAGTCAATTGTTCAAAATCTCTGGAGATTGAGGGGTTTACAACAAATTGAGAAACCTTAATCCTGCAAAATGTGTGGACACGTAGCAAGAAGAGTAGAAATCCATGATATTCAAGCCAGGGATTGTAGCCATCTTCCCACAGCTCTGCCTTCTGAAAGAACTGTTTCAGTGAACTTGGCAACCAAGTGGCAGTTCACATCTCTCCCAGATCTCTGGGGGTGGAACAGGTATTCTTGCTGGTTTTGTCAGACAGCGAACATGAGCAGATTCCATTTTCCATATCTCTATGCTGTAGAAGACCTATATCAAGTAAGTGGGAGCAGTTAGGTGGCATTCGTTTCCTTACTCACAACTTCTACTACATAGAGAAGATCCTTCATTAGGAGGCCACTGAAGAATAGAACCCGCCTCTCTAATACAGCTCTATGTTGCAGAAGAGATGCTGTGGTGGGCTCAGCAGATGAATGGCAGTTCCCTTCTTCCCCAGCTTCCCAGGGATGAAGACCTATTCTGGCAACCAGGAAATTTCAGATCTCATCCTCTTTGGGTCTGTGTTCCAGAAGATCCATACTGGGGACAAACTTGGGAGTGGCAGCAGCCTGGCATGGGACCACCTTCCAGCACCCACTCCCCACTATCACTACGCACAGCTCCTACTCCATAAGGAGGACCCAGGTGGAGCAATCAGTCAAGAGTGAGCTCCTTAGTAGCAGAACCTGAAACACCTTTTTAAAGTCCCCATAGAACTTTCACCAATATTGACCATATCCTGAATCATAAAACAAATCTTAACAAATTTTAAAAGTGTGAAACCATATAGAGTATATTCTGTCCATAGTGGAATCAAACTAAAAATAAATAATAAAACGACACTTAAAAATCTTCAAACACTTGAAAAATTAGCAGCACGTGGTTACAAAATTCAAACTCGTCTGTGCACCTGATGCATAGTAAGCCAATGTCTGAGATACTGGTTTTGAAGCAAAGAAAACTTTATTGTCAGAAGAGCAGTCCAATGAGAAGGCAGAGAATCATTCCCAAAAGCAGCCTTGCTCTGTTGAGCCTACAGACAGCTTATCCACATAAGAGGAAGGTAAGGGGTTTCTTGAAACCAGGGATGGGGAGGCTTGAAACAGTCTGGAGGTAAGCATTCTTTTGAACAATGGGACACTATTTAGGACCTGGTACAATCAGATATGTCAAGACAAATGTTACCATCCTGTCCCCATTAGGTTTCTGCAATCACTGGGTAAGTAAGGAATAGGGGTAATGATTGGTCAAGCATGATGTTAAGAGGTGCACAGAGCATAGTTAAGTAGGGAGCTAAACAGAACATGGGGCTAAGTTAACAATCAAACTAATAAAACCATAGTTCTGTTCATGCTTTCAAAACAGGTCCATGAACCAAGCATCCAGCCTCAACAGTTCTTAATCATCAATGTATGGGGCTTGGATAGTGGAGTATGCAACTCAATCTTAGGGTTTTGAGTTCAGGCCCCATGTTGGGCATGGAGCCTACCTAAAAAAAAAGAATTATCATGGGTCAAAGAGGAAGTCTCAAAAGAGATTTAAAAAAAGTAAATAGAACTGAATGACAATGGAAACAACATATCAAAATTTCTGAGATGCAATTAAGCAAAGCTAAAAGGAAAATTTATAGCACTGAACATTCAGATTAGAAGAGAGAAAAGGCCTCAAATCAATAATTTAAGTTTCTACTTCAAGAAAACAGAAAAATAGCAAAAGAGAAAAATAAGCCCAAATCAAGCAGAAAGAAAATTATAAACATAAGAATAGGTATCATGGAATTGAAAACAGAGAAAATTAATGAGACAAAAAGCTCGTTCTTTAAAACAAATCATTGTCATTGAGGCACTTTTAGAATTAGTGAAAAAAAATTCTAGCCTGGGAACTGAGATTTTTAAAAACATCCCAGGGGAGTCAATGTGCACTCAGGGTTGAAAACCACAGGTAAAGGATTTCAGGTCAGCTTGTGCTGGTTCCTCGGGCTGATGAGAGAAGAGTTTGGGGTGCAGGGAAAACGCTCCACGTACCCAACAGCTCCTCTACATATCCAAGGTGCATACGTGCTAAAACACCAAGCCTTCTCCATGACCATGATTCCAGTTAAATTCTGAGATATGCTTACAGCTCAGTCCTCTCTGGGTCTCCATTTCCTTGCTGTGAAATGGAGATAATAGTACTTATCTTGAAGGACTAGTGTGAAGATTAAATTATGATGTGTACAAAGTGTCCAGTCCAGTGCTTGACAGATAACCATTTTTGGCTATCAAGTAACAGAAAACCCAACACAAGGACATTTATTGTCTCACAAAAGAGTGGTCCTAAAGGTTAATCTCAAGGACACAGGATCTTTGGGCTCTTACATCCACTGTATTGAGACTTACCTTTTGGGTTTACAAGATGGCCTCAAAAGCAGATGGGACAATGTTGAGCTGAAGAACAGTCTTTCCTCCCCTGTGTTGTCAACACCAAAATACTACCCCAAACCACCCAGCTCTTTGTGTCTCACGGGCCAGAATGGAATCATACCTTATGTCCAAATCAATGCCTCAGAAGGGATAACATTGCCATAAACAGCTTAGAAAAGGGGGAGTTTTAAAAATAAAAACGAATACAAAAAAAAAAGGGTACCCAGATCCCACTCCCAGAGATTGAGTAAATTGGGGATGAGCCTGAGCACAGGTGGATTTTAAAGCTTCAAGGTAACTCCCAACGTGCAGTCATTCCTGAGAATCACTGGCTTTGGCTCTCCTGTGAATAATGTCATCATCCATTTAATGAGAGAAACTGCCATGAATAGCCCATACTGGTTGCCACAGTCACTTTGTGTTAGACCCTCCATTTCCGAAGGAGTGGTGATTGGCTTTGCAATCATAGTCTGCATTTTAACATGATCCCCAGGTGAGTCTGATGACCAGGTAAGTGTGAGAAGTGCTGGTGTAAAAGACACCTCTGCATGATCTCCCTGTCTGAAACCTGCAGCTCCGTCTCCAACTGTTTCTAGTCTTACCCCTAGCTTTTCCCTGGGTTCATGTAATCATGACTTCCAATGTCTTGCTACCTGGGAACATAGAGCACCCCATCTCGCTTTGCCAGATAGACTGAGTCTTTAGAGCATCTAGGGTGAGACTCCACCAGGTGATAGACTTCAGGTGAGAATACTTTGTTACAGTCTTGATAAATATGTGACACTTCCTTCAATAGGTCAAGGCCCTTCTGGGGTGCTTTGAGAAGTCAAAACTGAATAATGCATGACTTTCTTGCCAAGCTTGCAAAGTAGAAGGGCCAAATAACAAAAACATGACAACAATAAGTACATTTACAGAACTTTAAACCTACAAGATGATTTTATTTCTACATGGTCCTTGCAAAAACAGGCTTAAAGAAGTTACCTGGTTGTTCAAGTCCATACATCTCGGTGTGTGCTAAGTTTGGCTCTGAGAACCAGGACTTTTGACCACAAACCAGGATTTCCAGATAAAATACAGGAAACCCAGTTAAATTCTAATTTCGATGAATATTTTTTAGTATAAGTATGTCACATGAAATATTTGAGAGACACTTATTGCAAACATTTATATATTATTTATCTGAAATTCCAATTTAAATGAGTATCCTATATTTTTATCTGGAAACCCTATTTCACAACCCGTTTTTCTCTAGCAGAATGTGATGGGTGCTGGTTATTTTCACTTAACCAAATTCCTTTCCTTCCTTCATGATCCTAGTACCCAGCAAAGCCATTATAGTACATTATAATAGTACTATATACTGCTGAGGCAGTGAGGTAACTGCTGCTAATAGCTTGAAGCTATGAAATGGAAGGTCTGTAGAGCCTTTCAATGTGACATCCCTCCTGTCTGCCCTTAAGGCATCATCATGACGAAGGCCCCCAAGATTGGGGACCACATTGGGCTTCCAGTGATGCTTCAGACCCAGGCCCTCAAAATGGTCAAGGGCATGATGCTTCCTAATGAGGTCTGGGGAGAATTGGGTTAACATATACAACCTGTTATTTCCCTTATAAGTTCTGAACCAGTTGAGAGAGAGACACAGAACTTAGGAAGATGGAGGTCAAAATAATCATCTTGAACACACACTTAGCATTTACAATTCTGTGTTCAGATGGGGATGTTGAAGGTGTGAATCCAAGGGACTGATTTCTGAAACAACACACTATGGATCTGACATTTTAACTTTAAAACCAAATCCTTCAAAAGTTATTTTGTGCTCCGGCCATGTCTTAGGATTATCATCCTCCTTAGTTCGTTAACAGTGGTTTTGCTCTATTTTAGTCTGTAGTCCAAACCCCCTGATCTCTCTTCTTCTTGCCCACTCTGCACACTGTTGTCAGCCCCATCTGCCCTAAGCCTTGTTTCAATAACACCACTCCCCTCCTCAAAAACCTTCAATGGCTCCCTGTTTTCAGTTCTTCACATCTCAATTTTTCCTGCCCCTTCAAAGCTCTCTGTCATCTGTCTTAACCCACACCTGAGTCTTGCTCCCCTGCCCCTCTGCTCTTCATTCTCACTCACTGAGCTGATCCCCACTTTAAACCTGTTCCACTCACACTTCTCCCTGGGACAGCCTCTTTTCTCGAACTTCCACACCTTCCCTGTCTCTGCAAATTCAGCTCCAGTCCATTGATTTCCTCCTCCTTTAAACCCAAATGGCAAGTTTTTACTCTGAGAAACATATTAGCCTCTTTGTGCCATCATTTATCACTCACTGTTTCTTTTCTCCCCCAGTAAATCTCTAAGAATAGAGACTACATCTTGTGAAACTTCTATATTCCCCATTGCACAAGCCCATTGTGGAGAGTGACTGAGAGATCCCTGATTGCTTGCTTGTTAATTACCTAAAAACTAGTCTCTCCAAACTCAGGATCAGGATTTGATGTGGATTTGATGAACACACCTATACTCTCCCTATTCCTTTGCTTACTGATGTGTAAACATTTGTCTTTACATCCTACAGGGTTTTTTTTTTAAGGTTTTATTTATTTTTGACAGAGAGAGAGGAGAGAGAGGGAGAGAGAGAGAGAACATGAGCAGAGGAGGAACAAAGAGAAAGGGAGACAGAGAATCCCAAGCAGGCTCCACAGTCAGTGCAGAGCCCAACGTGGGGCTTGAATTCATCAACTGTGAGATCATGGCCTGAGCTGAAATCAAGAGTTGGCTGCTTAACCTACTGAGCCAGCCAGGTGCCCCTTAACATCATACAGTTTTAATGAAAGCTACTATCATTTATTTGTGTATTTATTCCTGAGGACACACTGCTATTAAGCAGCAGAAACTGACCTGAACCCAGATACACTTGCCCCAAAGTCCATGATTTTAACTGCAAGGTGTTATTTGCAGTCATTATTACAGTGAGAAGAAACTAATCTCAGTGATGCATCATTTCTCAAAGTGTAATTTTTGGGGTCCTAATAGATTTTTATGTAAAATCAAGATTCCATGGCTAAATCAGTTTGGCAAACACTGCATAGAACGAGTAATTTTTATTAAAGAGCTTGACACCTTTAACGAACTGAAATACATTATAAATAGTCAAAAAAGGAACATGATCCACAGGGTTCCAAATGTATTTGATTTGGGATTATTTTTCATACAGCCTCTCAAAGGACCAGTGCATTCTGGAATGTGTTTTAGAAGCGTGGCTTGACAGCATACTTATATTGTCAGTTGTTTGTTTTGTTTTGTTTTGTTTTCCCTTTTCTGGATTCACTTCATTTCCATGTTTTTTCTCTGAAGGGGAGTACCCCGAACCCCATTAGGCATTTCTGTTATTAAGGTTTATGACAAAGCTAGGATGACAGTTATCTCTGATTTTTAATATCTTTCTGGGTGATGGACATGGTGTTAACTATTGAACTTTTGGGGGAAGTTGCACACTTGGGATCAAGGTCATCGTGCAACATGAATCTCCAGCTACAACTCTCCGTCATACCTGGTGCCCTGACTCATTTGTCCCCAGAGTGCGATGCACCTAGACGAGGTGGGGTCCAGGATGTGCCAAGGACACGGTGTGTGTTGTAGAGCAGCAGAAGGCAGACAGCAGGTCAGTCTGCCTGTGGCGAGCAGTGAGATGAGGTGAACAAATTGCTGGGGAAGGAAACCAGAAAAGCTTTAAGGGCACGCTCAACATTTAGCTTGTTCTAAATCTATTAAGTTATTCTTATCCCAGTTGAAACTCATTGGATGATTTCATGTTCACTCACTTAGTCTCAGTTTTTCCTAGAAGAACAGCTGGAGCACTGGCCCCTAACTGTTTCCCTGGGTCTCAGTCCCTGAGAAGACACATCTTCAGAGCCTTAGATTGCCCCTGCCTCATGTGTCCTGCAGGTCAGGCAGTTTCCCATCCAGAAATAAAACTGTGTTGGTTTTTTCTTGATTGACATTTTTGAATGACCTTTGGTGTTTAGCTTTGTAATGGATTTATATATTTAGTCATTTATTCATAATATTTACTGACCACCTATTTCATGCTAAGCTCTATGCTTTGTGTTTAAAGAACAAGCAGAAGCCCAGACTTTGCCCCAAATTAGTTCCCATTTCAGTGTGGGAAACAGATACATACTATATTGCAATGGTGCACAGATAAGATGGGCACTCAAACAGAAGGAAGCACCATCTCAACATGGGTGGAGGCTTCTGGAAGAGTGGGCCAGTTGGATAATAGTTGGTCAAGCAAAGGTGGGGAAGGTGAGTATAGGGGGTGTGGGAGCTGAGGAAGGGATTCCTGGTAGAAGGGTCAAAATGAGCCCAGTGCGGAGGTGAAAAATAAAACAGAGTATATATAGAATCATTCAGCGTTAGTAAACCATTTACCAGCTCCCACACATCTACACACTTTTAAGGAAAGGCTGGAAGTAGAGAGATGGTCCCCCAGCATTGCATTATCTTCTGTTGCCCATATCTCTTTTCTGGATCTTAACTATCAAGAAATAATCACAATCTTGCAGTTGTGCAAGATCTCAGGTCTTGTGATAGATTTTTTTCCTAGTCCACTTACCGATTAATGAACTCAGAAACGAGTTCAGACCTCTTCCATGGTTAACATTCAGGAGAAAGTCTCATTTCAGCAGTTAGGAACAACAGTGTCATTTTTCAGGGCCATATGCTTGAGATGAATCAAGGTGCCTCCATTACTAAAGTGAGTCCAGAAGCCTGAAAAATGCTTCTACAAATTCAGGAAATACTGTGCAATGAAATATTCCTGCCACAGTAGTCGAAGCAGAGTTAATACACTTCATCTTTTCAGATGTTGAGTGGTAAGCACTGGCCCTGTGTTTTCACCAGTATTCTTAAGAAAGAACAACTCTCCACCTGAGAGGTCAAGTTTCTTCTTAAGAATCATATTCTTTTTGGGTGATGCTAATGGAATTGTAATTCTTATCATAATCCTGAGAAATTGTTGGACACAGCATAGATCTGAGTCTATGTGCTGCAAAAACAGAAATAAAACATGGATAATCAATCGTAGCCCCAAATCCTGCAATCTACAATTTTAAATGGTGGTACAGGAAATGAGAAGTCCTTTCTGATAAACATGAATCAAATTAATATATTTGATTCAAATTAATGAAATATATATTTCATATAAATTATGAAAACATGAATCAAATTAATATACCACCTTTAGGTGCCAGAGAAAAGGTGGGATGGTAAAATGGCAAAAGCCCATAGATTTTGTTTTCTGTTTTCTTAACTTTATTGAGATATACTCAATATATAACACTGTGTAAGTTTAAGATGTTCAGTGTGATGATTTGATACCTGTATATATCTGAAATGTTTACCACAATAAGGTTAGGTAACATCCTTCGCCTGGCATAATTGCTATTTTGTTGTCATTATAGTGAGAAGGTGAAAGCAACATTCTCATAGCAACTTTCAAATACACAATACAGTATTATCAACTATAGTCACCATGCTGTGCATTCGGTCCCTGGAACTTAATCATTGTATAGCTGAAAGTTTATACGCTTTGACCAACATCTCCCTACTTCCTCCACCCCTAAGCCCCTGGCAACCATTCTACTCTGCTTCTATGAGTTCTATGCCTTTAGATTCCACATATAAGTGAAATCATACAGTATTTGTCTTTCCTTGTCAGATTTATTTCACTTAGCATAGTGCCCTCAAGGTCCATCCATATTGCTGCAAATGGCAGGATATTTTATGGCTGAATAATATTCCATTATATATACCACATTTCCTTTAGCCATTCATTTGTTGATGGCCACTTAGGTTGTTTCCATGTTTTGGCTATTGTGAATAATGCCGCATTGAATATGAGAGTATAACTATCTCTTCAAAACAGTTATTTCATTACGTGGGATTAATGAAGTGGGACAAATGAACCCATGTTTTAACATCAGAAAACACGGATTGGAACAGAGATCTGCTTAGCCATAATATGACCTAGGGGTGTCATTTGACCTCTCTGTGCCTCAGGTTCTTCATAGATAAAGGAAGGATAAGATCACCTGTTTTTGTACAATAACTTTGATGGTTAAAGATACTTGTAAAACAGAATAATACTTGGCAGATACTCATTCTTAAATAAGAAGCAGCCCATGCCTCAGTTAGGATTCCATCCCTAAGCATCTAATGTGTGTAATTACTTTTAAATTGACTTGTGAAATAGCTATGTCTCCCGCTCATTGCTGTCTTGAAGATATGAGTTCTGAACTTTCATTTTACCCTTAGTTGCATCTAATTCCCTATGGTGTCTTCAACAATAAACAGGTTGCCTTATATTAATTCCTAGGAGGTTTTTTATCCAGGTTCTCTGTACATTAAGACAAAATGAATCTTCATCCCTCATTTATTTTAGAGAATCAAATGACCTCACTAGGGCTGTAGGATGAGAGGAAAATGAAAATAAATGGTGCATAAATTTGACCGGTTAGCAACTTGCAGAAGCTGTCTCTCCAAGCATAATGCTGAGCGGCCCTTTCCAAGTTATGTCATGCTTTTTTGAGTTCAGGAGCTCTGTTTCTCTGGAGAAGAAGAAGAAGAAGGAACTCAACCATTGCTCCTTTAACACAATTTTCTAATTCCAGTTTATGTATCCCTGGGGCACCTCAGCCAGAGTTCTCCATATGCCTCTTGGTGGATGGTTATTTCCATGGCCTAATTTCTTCTAGAGATGGATAATATCTCAGCCCCATTCCTAGGCTTGCTGGGGCATAGAGAACCTTGAATTAAAGGTTTGCCCCTAAAAATGCAAATACCTCTGGAAGATAATTAGCCTTACCCTTCACATTTAACTTACTAAAAGGGATTTTATTTGGGATGGGGCACAAAATATGAAAACATGAAGGCCCCAGGAGAAAGATCATCATGAAAGGACTGAAGGAAACTTCCAAAGGAACAGAATTAGAGGAAGTTGACCACGCCACTGTGAATATTTATGTGGCTGGGAAAATGTAATTGTGTTCTGATTCTGATTCCCTGGTCTTCCACCTAGTCCTTACCGTGAAGAGGGTTCTGAGTTAACCAGCCTGAGAAGGCTCCTGCCTTGCTCAACTTATTCTCTTTTTTTTTGGGGGGGGGGGTGGTGTACATAATTGGAAAGAAATGGGTATAAAAAAGACAAAAAGTCTAAAAGTGGTACCAGGTGGTGTGTTTTCCGTGCTACTTTGAAAAGAGAATTGTGGGTGTAGCTACAAAAGTATAGCAATTAATGGGCTAGAAAGTGGGTTTTTCATAAGTGTCCCTGTGGTCAACAAGTTTCTGTCTGGTATTTAAGAAATACAAGACAGGGCGAAGTCATTTTGGATTTCCTTCTAGATATATTGACTGTGCTTCTTGGATTTTGACACTTCTCCAAGACTGGGCCACCTGGGCGATGACTTTATAAAAGTGGCAATGACACCATGCAACTAAAGACCAAGTGATTTTACTGTAGAAGTGGCAGGATTTGGAGCAGAAGGCCAGTCTTGACTGCGTCATTCATAGTTGCATGAAGGAGGAAACAATCCCTTCTACTCACTGGGTCACTTTTGTGGCAATGTCAGCAACCTCCCTTCTTTGTTCTATCATTGGCCAAGAAATCGGCGAATCAATCAGTTGTCTCCTAATTCAAAATCAGAAGGTCTGGGCTCTTGGCAAACATGGCAATTTGAAGATGTATAATTTAGTGCCACTTCCTCTAAGGACTGTAAAGGACTAATAAATGAGGATAAACCATGAGGAAAGGGGAGAGATTGAGCATCATATGCAGAGAAGTGGAGTGACCCAGAAGGGATAAAAAGACTGAAGTCAAATTTTAGAGATAAAAACTATAATATCTAAGAAGAAAATTGCACTGGATGAGATTAATAGATCAATGCTGCAGAATAAAAGATTAGTAAATCGAAAGACACAGTGAGAGAAACTACCCAGAATGAAACAGAGAGAAAAAAATAGACTAGAATTTTCCAGAATTAATGACAGATCTGGGAAGCCCAGAGAGCAGTATGCAGGTTTTATACACACACACACACACACACGCACACACACACACACACGCACACACACCACACCACGTTCTGCTTATGTTGCAAAAACTGTGGTTTTCTCTAGCTTAGTGAATAGATTTGTCAAGTCACCAGATTGTGACCTGAAACTAATGTAATACTGTGTGTCAACTATACTTCAATAAAAAATAAACTAATAAAACTGTGGTTTCCCCAAAAAATGAACATCTCTGCAAAAACCATCACATATCTGTAGTCGTCAGCATAAAGAAAGTCAAGGAAGAAGTCAGTACCTTACAAGATAACATTCGATGTTTAATCTATTTAGGGGACTGGTGCTTGCATGGTAATGTGGGTAGTTTATTTCAGGGTGCAGAGTCCTTTCTGTCTGTTATGCAGCTATGTAAGCTGATGACAGGGCAGGTGACAGCTGCTTCCTTACCTACCTAGAGGCTGCTGGTCCAAAGACTCAAGTGCCTTAGTGGCCAGGGTCAGCTCTCAAAGCAGACAAGAGAAAAAGCAGGGGATCACCCAAGAGCTCGAGACATTGTACTGCTGGCCCTCTCGCCTTGCACCTCCGACACCCAAACCAGCCCAGGTTGGACATCGGGGCCCTCTCACAAGGGGACTAGCAGAGAACAGAGACCCAGTTTCCCCACCAGTCTTAAAGAAAGCAGTGTTCGCTTCAATTCACAGGAGGATGGCAGACGTGGGGTGGGGAATGAATAGTCCAAACACATGGGGGGTTGAAAAGACTCAAACTGCTACATGTCAGTTACCCGATTTTAACTGTGCTCTTTCAAATTCCCCTTCCCTATCTCTTGGGCAGATATACGTTTCCTAAATATACCAAGTTATTTAAGTCCAGCCTGGATTAAACTCTTGCCCTTCTAATTTAGATCTCACACCCTCTGTATGAGTTTGCTGGGGCTGCTGTAACAAAGTACAGACTGAAAGGCTTAAACAACAGAACTTTGCTCTCCCACGATCATGGAAGCTGGGAGTCTGAGCTCAAGGTGCTGGCAGGATTGGTTTCTTCTGGTGCTGCTCTCATTGGCTTGTAGATGGCCATCTTATCCTTGAGTCTTCACATGGTCTTCCTTCTGTGTGTCTGTGTCCTAATCTCCTCTTGTTATAAGGCTTACAGTCATACAGTATTAGGGCTCCCTCTCATGACCTTATTTAACTTTAATTACCTCTTGAAAGACCCTGTGCCCACATCCAGTTACATTCTGAGGTACCAGGGTTTATGACTTCAACATATGAATTTGGGGCGGGGGGGGGGGGGACACAGTGCGGCCCATAATACCATTCTTTCTTTTCCAAGTGCATGCATGAGGAGGTGCCTTGGGAAAGGGGAGAAGGTGTCCTGGGTCTGGATACCACCACTTTCTCTTTAATGGCACCTAACTCCTCTGGCATTTGGGTTTGGGAAAAACAATGGGGGAAGGGTAAGTATCTTTTTATCTAACAGCCAGCAGTTGGTGTCCTCTGCTGCTTTTCCTGCCAGTACTCCCTGGCATCCACAAGAGCTCTTCACAGGTCTATGGTGAGCAGCCTTTCCGAACAGCTCCCCGAGAGCTGGCTCGACTTCTATCCCCACTGGTCTCTACACCTCCCAGAAGCCTCAACACCTCTTAAGTGCCAGAGATGCCTCACCATACATGCAGCCTTCCTTGACTCCATCCAGCACAGGGATTTGAGCCTGGTCATCTCCAAGCTCCTAGAAACTGTGTTTCCTTGGCGACCCATGATGGCCATGCAGGCTTCCCCAGTTCCCTGTTCAGAGTGTCACAGGGGTAAACGTGTTTGTCCATAGTGTCAGCAGACATCTCACTAGTTAATAAAATGCAAAGGCAGGTAACCCACATCTTAGAAGGTCCAAGGGAGGTGTCTAGCCCCAACTGATCGCTCATTAAAATAAGAGGAGTTTATTTCCCTCTGGCCTTTGTCTGGGCTCTCAGCACCAATCTCTATGTACCGAGAAAGGCCCTACTCTGCTTATCCTTGCACTGAAACCATCACTGCCAGGGGAGCAGTCAGAATCTAGCATGGCTTATCCTTGCTGTGAGGAAGTCTCCTTGGGAGTCTAGAGAAGTGAGCTAACAAGGGATCAGTACTGGGGATGAGTTCAATATGGTAAGGTCCGAACTATATTTTGAGACTGACTTACAGTAACAATCTCTGAATCTCTACCTTCCTTCCTTCTATCCTACCATGACTCATCTTGATATTTTAAGTTATAACAAAGCCTTTGCACTCAATTCCCAAGCCTTGGTGATGGAATCTTAAGCACTTGTGAGGCTTTGAGAGTGATTTGACACAACAAAGGAGCTTTATTATTACAAGATGGATTCTAGATTCTCAAAAAACAAACAAACAAACAAACAAACACCCCAGACAAGTCCTGCCCCTGTTCCTGTATGAATTCGAGTCAATAAAAATTTCACGGGGAACTTTAGTGACAGAATCACACAGTGAGAATAGCCCTGGATTTAGTTTCAGAAGACCTTGATGTTATATTCTTCCCCATTCCCCATCCTCTGTCCTCAGCTGTGAGACATTGACCAGTAACCCAATAAAATGAAATACCTGCTATTTCACATGGTTTCTACGCTAATCATATCATATTTACTATATATTGAAAAGGCTTTAAAAGCAAATTCTGTATAAAATTGAAAAATGGTCACACATGTTATTACCAGACAATGGTCAACGACCCAGACATGCATGGCCTTCTGACATTTGCAGAGTGCTTAAATTATCATGTAACTTTTACTATGAAGCAGCTTGAATCCAGAAGGTAGGAAAGGTCTCTTGCCTTCTAGCTCTGCCTGCTTTGCATCACACTGCACATCCAGGTATGCATAAGCAATTGCTCAATCACAAATGACTGCAATAACACACCAAAATGAAAACACCTTTTTTGGTTTTTATTTCACATGACAATAATATATCTTCCTTTATACTTTGTTCCTCAGTTGCTGATCGACCTGGAAGAAGGCCAGCATCCCAGAAGTGGGTTCCTGTGCCTTCTGGCATGAGTCTTTCCAAGCAGTATGATTGGAGAAGAAAATCATGTTATGCTAACTTAAGCCACATCCTCTCCCCCTTCTGCCTCTCAACTTTGTAAGCTGATAAGGAAGGGTGAGTGCTCTCTCCTTTGGTACTAGCAGGCAGTTCAAACCACACAAACCCTAGTCTGCTTACTGGAACCCTCACCCCATCCCCTAATCACCACAAAATACAGCCTTGATGTGAAAGAGAAAGGATTTCGTTGTTAGAACCCAGCTTGAAAGCCACTATCACTTTGAATCCCCATCTACCAACAGACTGTGATGTGACAAGTACTGTTTTAGGCTTCAGAGACATAGTAAAAAAAAAAAAAGACAGATGTGAGACACAGATAATCATTAAATCAATTACTCTAAAACATCGTGGCAAATAAGTTCTATGAAGACAAGTAAAAAAGGGTCAGGAGTGACAGGGAATGGGGAGAATGCAATTGTAGAAAGAGTCACAGAGAAGTCTTCTGTACGTTAATATCTGAGCACAGAACTGAAAGAAGTGAAGAAGTGACCCCCACAGAGATCTGGGGCCAGGTTTTTCAGGAAGAGGAAACAGCAAATGCAAAAGTCCAGACAGAATCATGCTTGGTATGGACACAGACCAGCAAGAGGCCAGTGTTGCTGGAGCATGAAGATGGGGAAAATGGCAGGGAACTCAGGGAGGGCCAGGGGCCTGAGCATATAGAGACTCTGGACTTTACTCTAATTATGATATGGAGCCAAAGGAAGGTTGCCAAAATTATATGATCTGACCTCATAACTGGGCAGGTCCCTTTCTTCTCTGAGGAGACCTGACCATGGAGTGGGAAGTAGAGTGAAGGCAGGAGGAAGATCCATTGGGACATTGCAGTGTTCAGGAGAGCATGAAGGTTGCTTCATAGGAGTGAGGGGGTGAAGGAAGGGAGAGGGGGTGGTAGAATTTAAGGCTGGATTACATGTGGGATACAAGAGAAACTGAGGCATCGGGGCTGAGCCTAATGCTACCATGATATGAACACTGGAGGGAGAAGACTGGGGGTGGGGTACCCCAAGTCCTGGGGCTGACTTGTTAAATTTGAGACACCCAACAGACATCCAGGTACACCATGGATCTATGAGCCTGGAGTTCAGGGGAGGGACCAAGGGGGAGTTCATTTCTGAAGACTTCAGCATATAGATGGCATTTATACTTAACCATGCATCAGTTGAGATCCCCCATCTCTATAGATAGAGAAGAGAGCTGAGGACAGAGTCTTTGTGAAATCCCAGCCTTGAGCTTAGGAAGAAAAGAGGACCCAGCGAGGGGAGCAACAGATAGGAGAATCAAGGAGAGTAGGAGTAGCCAAGCAAAGAATGGGATTCATGAAGGAGAGAGTGAGTAACGGAGTCAAGTCTACTGAGATCAGAGGAAGAACTCCATAGAGAATGAGCTATTGGATTTCCCAACATGGGGGTCAAGGGTGACCTCAACAAAAGCCTATTTAATGGGTGAACAAATGCCTGACAGAGTGAGTTGAATAGAAGGGGAGGGGGGGTGGACACAATGAACACAGTCTTCCAGGAGCTTTGCTGGAAAGCTCTGTAGCTGGAGGGTAATGTGGGGTCAAAGAAGGGTTTTTTTGTCTTTAACACTGGAAATATTTCAGCACGTTTTTGTGTTGATGTAATGAGCCACTAGAGAGGATAAAACACACAGTAGGTAGGGGAGTGGGAGGAGTCTGCTTGCTGGAACAAAGTCCAACTGTGAATGAAAGATGGCTAGGGGCTCCACTGCACAAAGGGGTGTGGCAATGCTCTCCTTTCTCAGTAGCACAGACAGGACAATCAGAAGGAAGGACAGTAGAGTCAATGGGTTCAAGAGCATGTGGATGGGTAGAGCTGCCAGCAGGAGCATGGGAGAGTCTTTTCTGATTGCTTTTCTTATTTAGGTATAATAGATTCAAGATCATCTTCTGAGAATCAGGAGAGGAACAAGGCAATTGGATTTTGAGAAAAGAGAAAGTATGAAACAGTTCTCTAGGATAGGGTGTTAAAACCAAAATTCAACTAAGTAAATTTGAAGATTCAATTGGCTTTATTAAAACAACTCATGAATCAGCAGCATCCCATCTAGCAAGTAGAGGGGAGCCCCTCTGAGCAAAACAAAATGAAGATTTTTAAAGGCAGAGAGAGGGTGTAAAAAAAAAGAAAGGAATTTATTAGCAAGGAATGCATTGTTTAGGCAAGGTTTGTCCTTTAAAGGGGAGCAGTAGGGGTCTATCAGTAAATTTTCCTAGTATTGACCTGGAAATTCTACATTGACTGGCTAAAGGTTACATTCACAGGAGGTGGAAACTGTAGTTAGGTTCAGTACTGTCTTAGTTTGCTGAGTTGGGGCCTGAACCTAACTGATGCCATTTTGAGCCTATGGTTTCCTTTTTAATAAAGGGAAGAGTGGATAGACCAGCAGATGAAGTCCTGGAAGTCCACTGGGAGTGTGTGGTTATAATTGTAAAGCAAAGTGAGTCAGATTGGTGGTGTTTGGGCCCCAAGTGGGCAAGGGATGGAATGTAACTAGTCCTGGGGTACGGTGTGCAAGTTTGATAAAAAAGCCAAGGGAGTCTAGAGTGATCAGAATGGAGGGTCACGAAACATGAATCCTCACTTCCCTCCTTGCAGCTTGAATGGCCTGATAAACAGTGAAAAGGTCAATGAGCCCCAAATGGTTGGTGAGCAGATATCAGAGTGTTAAAAAGGAAACCACAAGCCCAAAATGACGTCACTTAGTCCAAATTCCCAAATTGGGGCTTAATACATAATCCAGTTGCAGTTTCAACCTCCCCCATGTAGTTTTAATAGGCCAGTCAGGAATTTTCTGATAGGCACCAATGAATCTGCCACATGGGTCCTCTCCATCCCCCAAACAAAAATAAGGTAATAGGCATGATAAGACCCTCTGCTCTTATCATGAGGGAAAGTGACTTTGTCTGGAATTATTCTTTTCTTCTGCTAATAACTTTCTTGTCCTATCCTTCTAGAAAGACCTTCCATTTTAGACACCTCAGAGTTCTCCTCTACTTGCTAGATGGGATGCCACTGATCCATGAGTTGTTTTAATAAAGCCAATTATATCTTTGAATTTACTTGGCTGAATATTTGCTATTTAACAAAAGGGAAAAATAAGAGTTGGTGTTCAGGGAGTAGAGCTCTGTGGGCCAACTTAGATCCTACTTGAATTTGGGGTGAGGTGTGGGTGAGGGGGTCCATTTTACAATGAGCAGGTAAAGCGGTGCCCTTCAATCCTGTCAGACAATGTGAAGCCAAGAGCATTCCATGAGATGTTCCACTTCATGTTTAAGAAGTACTAAACTTATTTTATAGTAATGAAAGCCTTGTAATAAAGCATAATAAAAACATTTAACACTGAGCACCTACCACGTCCTAGGCATTTGAGTGAACCTGGCTGATGCCATCTTGGACAAATCTGCCATGATGACTGCTCCATGACCTGAAGCGTTTTTGAGCACAGCATCCCCCCCATTCTCTCTTTTTGTTTAACCACACCATCAAGTACACCCTGGGAAAATAAAGTCCTTGATCTGCTCTGGAGATATGTCTATGATTCTCAAACATTCCCTCCCTGCCGATCTTCCATGACTCTTCCATGACTACATAAAAGCAGGTTTTACAAAAGGGGACATTGTAGAGATCTACTGGTCCCATAGCCTCCCAACACATGCTTCTGTTCACTGGTCTCCTTAAAAACCATTTCTTACCAAACTGGACTTGGCCTTTTCCTTCAGTCTTATGGATCCTTTGGCCTTTGGAGGTCATTTTGCACATCCTTTTCATGGAACAGCCTTGTTTTGAGTACTAAATCAGTGAATCTTTACAAGAGCCTCATGCGATTGTTGTCCTCATTTTGCAGTTAAGAAGACTGGTAAAAGAGATTAACTGGCCTTTTCAATGTGTGAACTCTAATATACAAGCCACAATCATTGTTTGTTGGAAGTAGTTGTATGGTGTTGATACTTCACAAAACTATCTCCTTGTGTGTAGTAGAAAGGGACTTATGGAAAGAGTGGGCTGTTCATTTTGGGGAATATTATATCAATGAGATAAGGATCTTGGGCTTTGGGAAACATCACATTCTTCTTAGCTTTTTCTTATGTTTTAAGAAATGTCCTCTCCGTTCACCTTAGGATTTGTGAACTTGATTTAGAATATATCAGCTTGACAAGGTTGGGTTATGGCAATGATTTCCAAGGAGGGCAGGGACAGCCCCTACAGGACATCTCAGAAATTACTGAGAATTTTTTGGTTACCTCAATGACTAAATAGGGAGAGGAATACTGCTGGCATCCATGGGGTTCAGGAAAGCTAGATATTTTACAAGGCAGAGGGCTCTCATGTAGCTGTGAAACCTACTTAAATTTAAGCATACACTTTTGTCCAGTTTTAGCTGAAGTTTTCTAGTAATACACCAAATTTACTAGGAGAGCAATTCTTTTTTAAACTAAGGGAAGATTGTACTTTGTTTTGATTGGAATTTTACCAAGTTGTTCACTATTTTAGAAAATCCTCACTCTGCCTGTAGTATTTCAGTTACCAAGGCAACATACAGTATTAGTATACTATGTACCAGTTGTATTCACAGTGACACCTCTTTGTCAGATATTATTAGAGAAGTCTCACATATTTTTGGAATCTGGCTAAGGGAAAGTTGAATTGGGGATATATTTACTGGTATACATTTATATACCTGCAGTTATTTCCATCCACATTTATGGCTGTCTATCCAGGAGACAGAGGACCTGTGCCTCTCGCCCAGTGATGTGATGTGAAGTTGCAGGGCCAGAGAACATAATGTGATATGAATGTTACATATGGAGTCTATCCTTAAATGAGGTATTTAAGTAGTTCTGGAAGAAACAGAACTTAATATTGTAGGGGCCAAGGGCAGCCTGCCCCAAATTATGCCCCTTTGGCATATTGATTATTTGAAGTAAAAGTTACTTAGAAAACAGCCAGTATAAAGACATTCAAACCCCTCTGTCCCCCTGAAAGCAGGAAATAAATCTCTCATGTGAAAAATACCCTCCCTGGGAATGCAAGCTTGTGCAGCCACTCTGGAAAACAGTATGGAGGTCCCTCAAAAAACTAAAAATAGAACTACCCTATGATCCAGCAATTGCACTACTAGGTATTAACCAAGGATACAGGTGTGCTGTTTTGAAGGGACACATGCACCCCCATGTTTATAGCAGCACTATCAATAATAGCCAAAGTATGGAAAGGGCCCAAATGTCTATCGATGGATGAATGGATAAAGAAGAGGTGGTATATATATACAATGGAGTATTACTCAGCAATCAAAAAGAATGAAATCTTGCCATTTGCAACTATGTGGATGGAACTGGAGGGTATTATGCTAAGTGAAATTAGTCAGAGAAAGACAAATGTCATATGACTTCACTCATATGAGGACTTTAAGAGACAAAACAAATGAACATAAGGGAAGGAAAACAAAAATAATATAAAAACAGGGACGGGGACAAAACATAAGAGACTCTTAAATAGGGAGAACAAACAGGGTTACTGGAGGGGGTGTCGGAGGGGGGATGGGCTAAATGGGTAAGAGGCATTAAGGAATCTGCTCCTTGGGGCGCCTGGGTGGCGCAGTCGGTTAAGCGTCCGACTTCAGCCAGGTCACGATCTCGCGGTCCGTGAGTTCGAGCCCCGCGTCAGGCTCTGGGTTGATGGCTCGGAGCCTGGAGCCTGTTTCCGATTCTGTGTCTCCCTCTCTCTCTGCCCCTTCCCCGTTCATGCTCTGTCTCTCTCTGTCCCAAAATAAATAAAAAACGTTGAAAAAAAAAAAAATTAAAAAAAAAAAAAAAGGAATCTGCTCCTGAAATCATTGTTGCACTATATGCTAATTTGGATGTAAATTAAAAAAAAATTAAATTAAAAAAAATCAAACAGAGACAATCAGATTCAGAGATAATAAAGACTATTCTTTCCAAAATCAAAAAAGAAAAAAAGAAAGAAAGAAAGAAACAAAGAAAGAAAAAAGAAAAATACCCTCCCTATGCTAACAAGTAAAACTGCATCCTTATCACTAGAGATGAAGACTTTAAAGCTGATAAAGCTGTGGAAATAAACCTTGTTACTTTTTATTCTAAATTTCTACCTTAGCCGGAATTCCATTTAGAATTTCTTACTAAAGCTCCCAAACATCTATTTTCTTTATCCTGTCAATTTCTTATAAAGGTATTGTTTTTTGGTCTACAGTGTATAAAATCTGCCTGCCTTGGTCATTTCCTTAGGCTTCAATTTCAGTATTGGGCCTCCATGTACGCTTAGTATAACTTTGGATTTTTTTCCTGTTAATTTGTCTCGTGTCAGTTTAATTCCTAAAGCAGGGAGAATAATGCTCGGAAGTGGGATAAAGAAGGAAATTTCTTCCTCCTCAACAATACATACAAGCCAGAAGTTAGTCTATGATATCATATAGACATGTCAGAGTGCTAATTAATAGAAATATTATGTTATTTTTCTGGATTTTGTGATGCTTGTGGTAGTTGTCAGCTTTTTAAAATTGGTAATTTGCAAAAAATTAAAGATAGATAAAATATAAAATTCATAATTTGTTACTACTTGTCCATTCTAATTAAATGTCTACTTTCATGCCCACTTTTATATTCATAATTTTGTATTTTTTAAACTTTATATTTGGTCAAAATGTCATCATAATATTTATACAGGCCAATCTCTACTCAACACAGAAATTATACTTTATTTCTTCCTTTTTTGTAGGTTTATATTGTATTACTTAGCAAATTATGAGGACAGGAAAGATAGTATAATAAACTTACTCTTCCTGCCATATCATAGTCAATGACATTTTAAAAAACATTTGTTGGGGGCGCCTGGGTGGCTCAGTCGGTTAGGCGGCCGACTTCGGCTCAGGTCATGATCTCGCGGTCCGTGAGTTCGAGCCCCACGTTGGGCTCTGTGCTGACTGCTCAGAGCCTGGAGCCTGTTTCAGATTCTGTGTCTCCCTCTCTCTCTGACCCTCCCCGGTTCATGCTCTCTCTCTGTCTCAAAAATAAATAAACATTAAAAAAATTAAAAAAAACCCACACACATTTGTTGAATGCCGATTCTGTGTAGGCATTATTCTAGGAGATATCTCATTTAATCCCTAAACAAAAATTTGCAAAGTCTCTCAAATGGGGTCTTAGGACCGCTTCACACTCTTTTTTTCCCTATAATTTTTTTCTAGTTTTATTGAAAAATAATTGACATACATTACTGTATAAGTTTAAGGCATACAATGGTTTGATTTACATATGCTGTGAAATGATTACCATAATAGGTTCAGCTAACATCCATCTTCTCATAAATACAACAAAAAGAAAGAAGAAAAGAAAAAAGGAAAGAAAAAATTCTCCTTAAGAAAGATCATATATCTTTTGCTATTAATTTTTTGGCTTATTTTTTTAAAATTCCACATATAAGTGACATTGTTTTAAAAAATTTTTTTTAATGTTTGTTTATTTTTGAGAGAGACAAGGCACGAGCGGGGGAGGGGCAGAGAGCGAGGGAGACACAGAATCTGAAGCAGGCTCCAGGCTCTGAGCTGCCAGCACAGAGCCTGATGTGGGCTTGAACTCATGAACCGCGAGAACATGACCTGAGCTGACTTAACCGACTGAGCCACCCAGGTGCCCCTAAGTGACAGATGCTTAAAGAGAACCTCCAAGATTGAGTGTTTCAGGCCCCATAAAACATACCTGCTCCCAAATAAAAGTTTATCAGAGGATTCCCACTCCTAATTTTCTGTCTCTACCACCTCATCTCCACCGCACCCTGCCTCACTGCTAGTTAGCCATTTCATTAATTTCTGATTTCCTCTGTGATTTTTGCAAAATTAAGCAAATATGAATATACACACATATGTATTCTTATTTAACCTTTTATTTTACACCAAAGGCGGCATGCTTGTGTTCATTATTCTTATGCAAACAAAAATTCTTTAAGGTGTCAAATATATCATTTTCATTTGATTTTCTGGATTTTTAGTAATAGTCATCAAAGACTTTTTCCATTTTTGTGTTATAAAGAAATTGTCAATATTTTCTTCTAGTACTTTTAGTTTTCAATTTTTAATCTGATATAAACCATAAAGTACATATCCAATTTTATCTATTTTCAAGCGGCTGTCTGATTGTCCTAACACCATTTATTAAAAAGTCCACCCCTTTCCCCAGTGATTGAGATGCCATCTTAAGCATACACTAACGTTTGTATGTACTTGGCTCTATTTGTAGATAAATTCTGAACTTGCTGTTCCATTGACCTACTTGCCTATTCATGCACCAATAGCACATTATTTTAATATCTGATAGGGGCTAGCTGTCCCCTCAGTCTACCATTCTTGCTGTTTATTTCATCATAAAAACTTTTGAGAATCAACCTGTCTAGCCTGAGAAAATAATTGGTTTTTAAAATTAAGATTGTGTTAAATTTTACACATGAACTTGGAGAAAATGGACATCTCTGTATAGCAATGGTTTTGCATATTAGCAACACCTGAGTATCTTGAAGAAAATACCAGTTCCTGGTTTCTTCTCCAGGAATTTAATTTGACTGGGGATGGACCCCCGAATAGCTGCAATGTTTGAAGACTCCCAGGTGGTTCTAATGAACAGCCAAAGTTGGGAGTCATACGCCTAGTCCACAGGTATGTGGATACACATTATTTGTGTCTGTTTGGTTGCCGAGAGGCAGCAAGTTAGTCCAGGTGTCCCAAAAGGGCTATTGCTTTCTTAACTCAAATTGTGAGTGCTGTGTAGGCAGAACTCGACCCCAGCACCTGCATTTTACAGTAAGATTCTGCTGATATCGGGTTAAGCACTTTTGCAAATTTGTACCACACTTAACCAGGTGAAATGACTTTCACCTCTCTGTTTTTGTCTCTTGTGATCACTGCTCTATCCACAGAGCCTAGAATAGTTCCTGGTACATAGCAGGCTCTCGATAAATACATGCCATATGAATTAATTGCATATTCCCGCGCTGAAATGACAGCCAGTGAATACCGGACGACCCTGCACCATTTTTAATTCTAACATCAGATCACTGAAACACATTTATATTTCTGACTAAAAGAGCCATGACCTCTTTTATAATGACTGGGTCTGCGGCAAGATATAGCGCATACTTCGACTTAACCTCCTCCATCCACCCCCAACTCTCCAAAGATGAAAACCTGCCCTAATAAGGTAGCACCGAAACCTGGTTCCGGGTCACGTGAAGCGAGTGGCACCGGCAGACAGAAGGCAGACCCTCCCTCGCCCCTGCGCACAGCTTCTGCGCCGGCTTCTTGAGGAGCGTAAGCAGGCTCAGAGGCCTCGCTTACACCCTGGCTCCGCCCAGCTCACTCCTAGGGGGCGGGACGAAGGGCGGGCGGTGGGGGAAGAGGCTGGGCGGTGGCTGCGCGCGTGCGCCGAAAAGAGCTGAGGGGCAGGCGCACCGTGGCGGGCCTGGCTTAAGCGATTTCAGACAAGATGCAGGTAAAGAACCTGGGGGGGCCGAGTCCTGGAGACTGCCGCAGTTCGTTTGCCCCGCGTGTCATCGGCGGACCGTCCGGGCTGGGACTGTGGGAAGCGCTTGGGCGCCACCGACGCCGGGGAGGTCACACGAGTCTGGGCCCGGCGCAGGCGCAGTGCGAGAGGGCGGGCGTGGTCCCTCCGAGAAACTGCGGGCTGGGCCTCCACACTCCCGCAGTTGTAACCCCTCCAAATCTCAGTCTTTGGGGGCTCTCTCTTCTTGAGGTCAGATCCTGCAAAGCCTGTGAAGGACTCGTCGCATCCCACCTGGCAGGGTTACTTCCTATTTGTTAATTTCCGTAACACCTGAGCGGGGGTGTTATAGGCTCGTTGTGTGGATGTGGAAGCTGAGGCTCGGAGAAGGGAAGGGGCCGACCTGGAGGTCCGGTAACTTGAAACAGTGGCGGAACCTGTGTTCCTGAAACCACTTAGAGCTGGTTGAGTGGATAGTTACATCCTCTTTCTCCCTAACGTTGGTGTTTAGGTTGAAGTGTGCTCCCTTTCAGATTCCCTGGCTTTCAGAGCTCAGCCCTGGGGTCTCTCTCTTCAGTCTTAAAATAGAGTCAAATTGGCCTCCTTTACCCCCGTATCTGGAATTTTCTAATGAAATTGGCCTAAAACTTAAAGTGAAAGAAAATGAAGCCGCCTAGCATCAGTCTCTCCTGATTCTACTCCTGATTGTATTGCAGTCACTCAGAACTTTGAGATACTCCGTATCTCTGCTCTTGGGCCGTTTGCACATGCTGGTCCCTCTGCCTGGAAAGTAATTTCTTACTTGCCTATCCTGTGGAATGCAGACCTCTTGCAACTTTCTAGGTCAGCAGCCTGTTGATCATTGCACTTGCCACAATGTGTAATATCTATATCTATATCTATATTTATTTGTTTATTGCCTGCCTCTTTCTCTCAACTGTAAAATAGGTGACACCATGCTTCCCTACTATGTATTGCAATAATTTACATATAGTGGGTACTTAATATCTGTTGAATGAATCACTCCAAGTCAGTAATTAAATTACTGAAAAACCATCTCAGCTTTGGTACAGCATTGATACTGATCTGTGCATCATATCCTGATATTTACCCAAGACTAATTCCTGGGTGTGTATGTTTAGGGGGGTGCAGAGTGAAGGTGCAGTGAAGGACAGGAAAAAGAACAGGGGCTGTGGGTCATGTGACACTTTCTCAGAAATAGGTCACAGTATAATTTGGTTTGAATTCCTCTTCCCTCCACCTTTCGCATTCGACCCTTTCCCCAGTATGACACCCTCCATAGTGGACTTTGCACTCATGGTATCCTTGGTCCACTTGCACTAGGACCCCAATGCAGACACTGAGTGGAATGACATCTTACGCAAAAAGGGCATCTTGCCCTCAAAGGAAAGTTTGAAAGACCTGGAAAAGGAGGCAGAAGAGGAGGAACAGCGAGTCCTTCAGCAGTCAGTTGGTGAGCTTGCTTACATTCATTTTTGTTCTGTCTCTCTCTGGGGTAAGAAACAACTTTCTAGGTCCTAAGTGGTTTGGTGGAAGAATGCTCTGAGCAGGAATTGGGAGCCAGAGATTGGAGTGCTGGAATGGGCACTAACTCTGGGACCTCAGGCGAGTCACAGGCTTTCTCTAACCTTCAACTTCCTGGGCTTTAGAAATGGGACTTCAGAGGCCTCCTTCATTTCCATAATTTCTTGTCTGTGTCATATGGGCACATGATAAACCTGAAGAAAATACTTGAGTTGTACTTTTTGTCCCATTGATCACAGGGGCTAGTACTTTTGTCTTCTGTTTATACATTAGAGCTAATTTAGAGATGGATTCATTAGAAAGCGTTTATCCAGTGAATGTTTATTAAATGATCATCTGCCAGGTGTAATTCTAAGCATTGGGGCTTTAGTTGTGTGCAGGCCAGACAAAAATCCCTGTCCTCATGGCACTTACATTCTATTGGGAGAGATAGACAATAAGCAATACATAAATAAATATAGGAAAATAAAGCAGGGAAAGGCCTCAAAAGGGTGGGAGGAGGGGTGAGTGTAATTCTAGATAGGGTCAGAAAGAGCCTCAGTAGGAGTGACTTTGAGTAGACCTAAGAGTTGAATCAAGCTACTTAAGTAAGTGAAGAGCATGTTAGAGAATCATCTGGGAAGCCAATATGACTGGGAAAGAGTAGTAAGTTCAGAGAGGCAACTAGGGGTCCAACCATTGAGGACCTTGTATCTTTTAATAAAGGCCTTGGGTTTTATGTCTAGTGGGGTGGGAATCACTAGAGGTCTGAACAGAGGATTGACATGTTGACAGCACCCTCCTGCTGCTGCCTTACTGAGCATGCAAGATGGGCAGAAAGTCAGGAAGTAGACAGTTTAGTATAGAAACTACTGCACTAATTCAGGCAGGAGGTACGATTGGCTTGGACCAGCCTGCATGGTGTTGGTGGAAGTGGTGAGAAGAGGTTGGATCTGGAAATAATTTGAAGGTAGGGCCAATAGGCTTTTCTGGTGGATCCTGTGAGGGGCGTGAGGAAAAGTAAGCGAAAGATGACTGCAGGGTGTTGGGCTTGAGCAGCCTGAGGGATGGAGTGACCACCAACTGAGATGAGGAAGGCTTGGTGAGTAGCAGTTTGGAGCTAGGATCAGGAGCTCTCTTTGGAACACAGTAACATTGAGATTTTTATTAGTCCAGTAGAGATGATACGTAGGCTGTTGGCCATGTTTTTCTCCAAATCAGAGAAGTATGGGCTGGAGGCATAAAGTCATGAGTTGCAGTCACCAAGGGAGTGGGTATAGATAAAAAAAGGAGTCAAATCAGCAGAGGTTCAAAGGAAGGGCGGTCATAGAAAGAAGTAGGACGAGGGAAGGCATCCTGCAAGCCAGAGGAGGACCATCTTTCAAAGAGAAGGCAGTGGGGGGTTGGATTAATGCTGCTCATCCATCAGGAAGTAGAGGTCATTGTTGATCTTGATAAGAGCAATTTGTTTAGTGTTGGAGTTGGGGTTGGAGGATAAAAATCTGATTTGATGTCAAGAAGCAAGAATATGGCAGTAAAAACGAAATAGAGATTTTGTAGCAGTTGGTTAAAAGGAAAGAGAGCTGCCTACCTACCACTCACAAGAGAAGAACCAGAAGTCCTGTAATAATCCCTTTAACTCTAGGGAAGGTGTGCCAGGGAGGACACCCACTGGTATCCCCCGTGTCCTCAGAGACAGGATTGTTAATACTCCAGGTCATGGGTGTGTGTACTTGAAGAGCAGACCAGGTGAGTTTAGGCAAATACAACTCTCTTGTTTTATAAACTCGGGAAACTTCTCATTCATATCCCTACAATTGCATGGAGGTAGGAGAGTCAGTTCTGTTGCATATGTCAACATAGGCCTATCTTTTTTAAAACACACTTAAGTTCTTATTTACTAGTGTAATACCTTCAGTATTTTTTATTTTGGTTTTGCCAAGTGAGTTTTGTTGGTGTTGCATGCACATCTTTAGGAGAAAAGAAAAGGAGGAAAAACAAAATGCAAGTTTGTTCATCTTTTAAATATTTTGGTTTTTGCTAACTTAACTACATTCAGTGAAAACATATGAAGATATGACTTTGGAAGAGCTGGAAGAAAATGAAGACGAGTTTAATGAGGAAGATGAACGTGCTATTGAAATGTACAGGTTAGTGCCACCCAGAGGGACTGTTTGTTTTTTTGTGTGGCACTAAAATGTGTGTCTTTTGAAAAGTTAACTTTCTGACCGAGATAACATTTGGAAAGTTTTATATAATTAAATAGTAATTTGCAGATTTCAGTGAACTAGTCTTGGACTTCTGCCATGTGGCAAATAAATAAACATGGATCTTTATAAAGGTTGCTGTGTGAAAGGTGTGTGGGACGTGTGGGCTGGGTGTGTAAGATGTCTTTCTCCTCCTTCTGCGGTACAGGCAGCAAAGACTGGCTGAGTGGAAAGCAACTCAACTAAAGAATAAATTTGGAGAAGTTTTAGAGATCTCAGGAAAGGATTATGTTCAAGAAGTTACTAAAGCCGGTGAGGGCTTGTGGGTAATCTTGCACCTTTACAAACAAGGGTGAGCTGACCTTACGCACTATCCTTAAATGTTAATTTGAATTTATGCCTTGGATATCCCAGGCTTAATCCACATTGGAGGTTTTGTTTGTTTTTTAAACTAGTATTTTGTTTTTTGTTGCTGATTTGCCCAAACCTAATGCCTAATTTTTGTCTTTAGACTTTCAAATTAATATTTGTGACTAATAAGAATGTTTTTTATTACATCATAGCAATGAAGATTGCTTTTATTGAAAAAGAATTCCTTATTTATCCTTCTAGAGAAACTCTGGCATTTCAAAATTGCATGTAGTGAATCATTCTCGTAGATGTCGGGGGTGACCTTTATAATAATTGTTCCAAGCAAGTGACGCAGTGGTGCTCCGCTGTGCCTCACTTCCAGCTGCATTCTCCTACTGTGTACTTGTGTAGAAATTTTTTGAAAAGCAGGAAATACTTTCTGACCTTTTTCACTCCTGAATCTTGAATATTCTCTCATATAGGTGGGCATAATAATTATCTTTTACATTGAAGCTGTTTTTTTGAGTTACTACTGAGTCAAATTAAATTGCATTTTAGATTTTGAGTTCTTTATTTTCTCTGAACTTATTAGAAAGGTTTTTTAAAAAATGTTTAATCATCTTGACTGGAGTAGCAGAATCATTTGTGAAGCTATTAGGATTTACATAGGGTAGAAGGGTAGTTGAGCTTTGCCCAATATAAATGCAGAATCACAGTTGCTTCTATTTCTGTTTTATAGGTTTTCTCACTCACTGTTGTTTCCCATTTCTACTTTACAGGATTCCCCTCTGTGCCCTCATAAATCAGCACTTCAGTGGACTTGCCAGGAAGTTTCCTGATGTCAAATTTATCAAAGCCATTTCAACAACCTGCATACCTAATTATCCTGATAGAAATCTGCCTACGATATTTGTTTACCTTGAAGGAGATATCAAGGCTCAATTTATTGGACCTCTGGTGTTTGGTGGCATGAACCTGACAATAGATGGTAAGGGCTTCTTTGAGGTGGTCTAGGGCATGTGAGCGATGACCAGTGCATGTTAGAGATGATGAGGGGATGTTTCTGTTGAACAGACATGTGTTAGATGATTTGTCAAAATCATCTTTGCCCCTGTGTGTTGTCAAAAGGAAAGAAGCACATTTAATCTCTCATTAGATGAGTCACTGGGGGCAGTTACAACTGGGCTCTAATAATTCTATTAAAAGAGGACACAATGGACTTTAAAATATGTATATTTAATACTTATGTCTAATAGGTTTTATTTGCCCCTATAGTTGCGTATGTTTTAACTTACAACTAAAGATCTCAGCATTCATTTTTTGTTTAATTCACATGAACATATTACTGGAATTTATACTTTTTTATACTGACATGCATAAAAATGTTTAAGAATATTTTCTCAGTTGAATGTCTTAGTGGCTTTTAAGTTAAATTAGAAGTTTATTGAATTCTGCCTCTTAACTCCTGAAGGATGTATCCTTTTATTCCTGAAGGACATGTCTTTTATTCCTTTCTACCTGTTACACGAGGTGTTGAACTATGTACGTACTTATAGCATGAAAGAGAGAACCTGAGGCCCAAGGGTTTCCACCTAAGTCACTCATTGAAATAATGTGTTCACCTGTGCTTTAAAAAAATGGGGGTGCCTGGGTGGCAAATTGGGTTAAGCATCTGGCTTTAGCTCAGGTCATGATGATCTCACGTTTCATGGATTCAAGCCCTGCATCGGGCTCCATACTGGCAGTTCAGAGCCTGGAGCCTGCTTTGGATTCTGTGTCTCTCTCTCTGTCCCTCCTCTACTCGTGCTCTCTGTCTCTCTCTCAAAATAAATAAATAACATTAAAAAAAAAAGTAAAAAAATAAAATAAAAAAATGTTCAAATGTGACTTTACATACTATTTTATGTAACTATTTTATGTAAGATACTTGTGAGAGTACATACTATTTTATGTACTATTTTATGTAAGATACTTGTGAGATAAGTATAGCATGTGTACATACATACACACATTACATCAGTTATACATTATTCAAATCTTCAAAGGCATTCAGCATTTCTAAATATTTCTAAACTATATGTTTTCATCTTATTCTTTTTTTTTTTTTTTTTTAATGTTTATTCATTTTTTGGAGAGAGAGACAGAGCATGAGTGGAAGAGGGGCAGAGAGACAGGGAGACACAGAATCCGAAGCAGGCTCCAGGTTCTGGCTGTCAGCACAGAGCCAGACATGGGGCTTGAACCTATGAACCATGAGATCATGACCTGGGCTGAAGTTGGTTGCTCAACTGACTGAGCCACCCAGGTGCCCCTCTGGTGTTTTGAATCTTACCATGAGGGGACAGAGAGGGGTATACGATAGTAGTTACAGTCTTTATTTGTAGAAATAATTTGAGGATTAGTGAACTTACAATTATTGCGTGGAAGTGAATAATAACATTAATACGTACACCTATACATATATGTATGTATATATGTATAGGTGGATTTAAATATATTCTTGAGTCAAGAATCAGAATTAAGATTTTTTTTTTTTTTAAGAAATTTGTTGAATTTTCATAACATTCAACTGAGGTACCTAGAGTTGTAAACACTGGTGTTAATGATCTCCATGGAGCATTTTTAATTAATATGACTTAAAGTGGTTGTCATATTTTAATGGAGTTATCTAATTGGCAGAGCATCACTTAAACCTGTTTGCTGTTTGCTGTAGTCTCTCATGTAGTCCTTAGTTCTGCTTGGAGTCTTTTCTGCAATGCAAAATGTATCCCTTGATTTCACTTCACGAGGTCTCACATCCTTGTGGAGTTTCGTTGATTACAAGAGAGTGAGGGGCACCTGGGTGGCTCAGTTGAGCGTCTGACTTGATTTTGGCTCAGGTTCTGATCTCATGGTTCACGAGATCAAGCCCTGTGTTGTGCTCTGCACTAACAGTGTGGAGCCTACTTGGGATTCTCTCCCTCTCTCTGCTCCTCCCCTGCTTGCATGGACATGTGCTCCTCTCTCTCCCAAAATAAATAAACAAGTGAAATACAGGAACTGAGGTTTTAGTCACTGATTTATTTTCTTGGTACTGCTTTTATTACTTCAGACAAATGTGTAAGTTCTGGGATGTCATCATACATTTATCCTTTGACTCTAGTAGACTGAGATGCCGGCCATGAGGCCTAAGAATTTCCTTTTGTTAACTAAAATTAGACTTAATGATTAGATTGCCAGAAGGACTGTGAAAAGTATTTCCTTTGAATGTTTCATGATGATTTCTTTCCTGGAAAACTGTGCAAGTTGAGAAGCGGTAGTCATTAGAAGACAGGTTTAGTCTTTGGTTTTTAATTACCATGTAGGTTCAAATACAGTAAAACCTTGGATTGCGAGTAAGTTATTCTGCAAGTGTTGTGCAAGATGAGCAAGCATTTCTAATAAATTTTAACTTGGTAAATGAGCAGTGTCTTGCAATATGAGTAGTACATGATGCTGAATGTCACACAATCAAACTGAGCCAGTGGTAGTTCTTTCTCTCTCTCTCTCTCTCTTTCTCTCAATCTGAGGGATTGTGGGTGATCATTTAGGATGCTTGGTCTCAGGCCACACTGTTTAGCAGAAATCAGTGTTTTTTCAGAACATTGGAAGGTGCCCACAACTGGCACTAGTGTATTTTTTGTCACTTCAAAGCACCAATGAACTGTCCTTTGCTTTTCCATACACGAGTAAGCTTGGGAATGCTTTGTTTCATTCTAGGTCAGGCTGCTGCTTTATTACCAGTTACATTAAATACAGTAGATGACAAGAGTTTATTAATAGTGTACTGTAGTCAACTTCCATGCCAGCATATATAATGGCTCCCATGCAGAGAGTCCATTGAGCCAATAGATAGCAGTGATTCCATTAGTGATAGTGAAAGTCGTCCTATACAATAACCCTCCTCTCTTGTCTCCTTCATCAGCCACGAAGGTTTTGAAAGGTTAAGTGCAGGTTAATTTGTTTATTTTTCTTTATATTTTGTATTTTATTATTTTATATTACATTACAGTATTGTAATCATTTTTATATGAGTGTTTTTGGGTTGTGGAATGAATCATCTGAGTTTCCATTATTTCTTATGGGGAAATTAACTTTGATATACAAGTGATTTGGATTACAGGCATGTTTCTGGAATGAATTATGCTTGCAAACCAAGGTTTTACTGTATATGTAATATCTCATTTGATCTCATCTTCTGAAAAAGCATTTGAAAGTATTTTGTTTTCCTCCTTAAGGGTCTGATTTTTTTTTCTTCTAGGCACCTTATAATTGTAGGACCTAAAATTGTCATCAAATGTTGATGATCATAGTTTCTGCTTAGAAAAAAACTGGTTTGATGGGCTTGAGGACGAGGGTCTTGTGCTGTCTTAGGTAATTTGGCTTTTCTTTGTCACGTAGAGTTGGAGTGGAAACTGTCAGAATCTGGAGCAATCAAGACAGATCTGGAGGAAAACCCTAAGAAACCAATTGAAGACACTTTGCTATCCTCGGTGCGGTGCTCTATCCCCACAAGAAGGAACAGTGATTCTGAGGATGACTAAGACTATGGCCTCGGTAATGTGCCAAACTTCCTTGATGTGACAAATCATCTGGATTTTTTGAAAAAGGTTAAAGTAGAAATGTCTTTGGCTTTTAGCCTTTTATAATTACGTTTCAAATCTCATAGATCTCAGAAATCATTACTGGGAATCCTATTACATTTCTTGGAACTCCCTTTTTAAATTAATAACATTTCCTTAAAAAAATAAAAATAAAAACCAGCTGCTAGTATGACAGACGTCTATGTTTTCCTCACTTGTATTTTAAGCTATAAAACTGTCTATTCACTATTTGTCCACATTTAACTATATAAGAGGAAATGTGGAGTGTCTTTTAATAATGTGAGGAGGTTTTACAGTGGAAAATTGCAAACTAAGTTTTGTAGTCACATCATTTATTTTTATTTTATAAGGCTAGCAATAGAATTATTAAAGGAATGATTGATAGGAAAAATCCTAGTATTTGCCCTATTTAGAAGAAATAGGCAATAATTTTTATAAAACATTGTCCTATGAAAGCAATAACTAAATGATTCCAGTTTATTGCCATTTTTGCTTAAATGTTTTTTTCTAGTTAAAATAATTTTTGTCTCAGACTGTTGAGATGTCCGTTAATCCCAATTACTGTAAAAGTCCACCTTAAATTCTTTTTTGTAAACAGATAATAAACACATAAAATGATAAACTGTATCTCAGTCAGTAAAAAAAATGGCAAGGTGTTTTCTGAACTAGAATCTTAGCATTTAACACTTGTCAAGTTGACATTAACAGAAAAATTAGGAGTAATATTTTTCTCTAATATTTGTGTTGAATGATGTAGTACTCAATGTGGGTTTGAATATTAAAAATATGAATTATAGAGGGCCTGGAGTTCCTTCAGATTATATTGCAAAATTTATTTTTGCTATAATTCAAAGAGTAACAAACAGCTGTGACCCATTTTGATCTGTCAGAAGTGTCCGTGTTAGTGAATATTTATTTTTCTACACACATAAGAGCCAGTGCTGCTTTTAAAAATGTGTTCTATGTAACAATTTACTTTGAATGATTTTTCATGAAATTTTAATTGCAGGGTTGATATAAGCGTGGTCAGTTCTATCACTCACATGCCAGTTCCATGGGTTTTGTGGGAGAGCTGCCTTCTTGGATTTTCTATTGTTAGCTGACATTAAAATGAAATGCTGTGGGAAGAATAAAGGTGAAAAGCTTGAGTGCTGTATTTGCCTGAGCACTGCAACGCTCACAACTCTTGAGAGAACAGTGCTTGAGCATGGTGGGGGGTAATACCTACTGTGATGGAAAATAGCAGGCTTTATTCCACTTTGGAGCCCATGCAGGATGTATTTCTAGATACTCACTATGCCACTTTGATCTGTGGAAGTGTGAAAACTGCTTCATCATCTTGCCTCCATGCCCAGCTAATGCTCTTAGTGGGAGCTCAAGGAGAGCTCAGGTGCCTCTGGACTTGGCTGATGAGTGCTGTCTGGCCACATGGCACCCAGGCCCCAGGCAGCTATTTAGTCATGCTGACTGAACTTGATTTAAACAGAGAAACATCTCTCTCCTAACATGAGTGTTGTGATTTAGAACGTGACCTGCAAATTTCTACAGGTTAGTTAATTTGGGGAGACTTTGCCGTAATATTTACCACTAATTTTCTGTTTCATGTGAGGCATTTGTGATATGACAGAGGGGATACAATTGGATGCTTAAGCATTGAGTTCATCTAATTCCACACAGGGAAAGCAAACAAGAAGGCTACCTAGAGGCTGCCTTTCAGTGTTCAGAGGAAGGGATTTTGGGGAAGGGTGTTAAGCAAGTGCTAGGTAGCCCTTTATTCAGCGGTAAGAAATGGTTCTGGAAAGTTGGGATGATAATTGGGAGAAGTGAAATGGAGTTAAGACTATATAATCAAATCAAATTGATTCTTCCTTATTTTCCTCATCTCTAGAGGAAGAAGATGATGTGAATGAATTGTATATGCTTATCTCATTGCAAACCTAAATTTATATCCTCACTCCCCAAGGTTGCAGACCATTGTTTTGGCACATACCTGACACAGAGCTTCCAGGGTGGGTGGCTCAGAAGTACTTCAGAAAAGTTGTACTAGAGGTTGCCTGGGTGGCTCAGTTGGTTATGACTTCGGCTCAGGTCATGATCTCACAGTTCATGAGTTGGAGTCCTGCATCGGGTGAGCTCAAGCCCTGTTTCGGGTGAGCACAAGCCCCACTCCTGGTGAGCCCTGCTTTCTCTCTCTCTGCCCCTTGTGGGATTCTCTCTCTCTTCACCCTTGTTCACTTGCACCCTTTCTCTCTCTTAATTAAAAAAAACAATAAACAAAAACAAAACCCTAGACATGAAAGGCACTTTTTGAGAGTTATGAAAGGAATGTTAAGAAGAGTGTCCTCTGTCATCAATGCCTAAATTGTTTTTGTCGTTTATTACCTCCAGCTTTAAATTCAGTTTTCTTATGTAATGAGACCAGAAGTGACAAGTGCGAATAATCTCTCCATATATTTTATATAAATATAAACATAACAGCATTTTTTATACTGTTTACATTCCCATAGCAGGTGGTCCAGGCTTTCTGCCTTCTGCATGCCCCCTCCCACCACAATTCAGTGACCTCCACAGGAGACCTTGTCATTTGCATGCTACAAGGAATCCCCTTGGTTTCTAGTCTTAACCATCCCATACTTGCGCAGTGTCCTGTCTTCTCTATCTGTTCCGTTCAGTCTCAAGTGAAGATGTGTCTAGTCTCCAAGTTTAAACCCTCCCTTTGTGCTTTTGACTGTATTCTCTCCCACATTCTTTAAGGACTTGTTCCAGCAGTAAATTACCATCTTGATTTCAGTCTCTCCCTTGATGTGGAGCCTCACACAGTGAAAATGTTCAGGTTCTGTGGCAGAGACTGCTATTTGCCTATCAAGTATCCAGGAATCTCCAGTTCTACTCCAGCAGCAATGGGACCAGCCAAAAGATTAAACTTCCAGTCTCCTTGGAGCCATGGATTGCCAGATGGAGGTGGGGAAGTTGGCTGGACAAGCCTCTTCAGAGGGACAGATGACTGGCATGTGCCCTTTTGGGACTTAACCCCTTACTTTCTGACAGGAGTGTAGATGTGGTTGAAGACTACTTGGGCTATAGGGCATCTTTATAGAGGAAAAGCTGTAAGGATAATATTCCTGATGACCTTGTGGAACCAGTATAATCCAGCTCTTGACTGCCTTCTCTGGACTTCGGTTACTGGGAAAGAAGTAACTTCCATCTTGGTCTCTCTTAGGAGCAGCTGACACATTTCCTGATAATGTCACCTGGCCATCGCCAAAGAAAACCTCAACCATTCTAGCTTTCTACTCACCACTTTCACCTTGCTTGATAAAACAGAAGAACAATCTAGATGCTCTACCTCTACTTTATCACTGTTGCCTTTCAGTGATGTCATGAATTAGACTTTAGGGACTTTGCATTTCCAGTGTGTGAAGGAGTAGACACTCTGAATAACTCACCTGATGATAACTCAAAATGTTGGATAATTTTTTTTAATGTTCTTAAATTGTTGAACTGGCAAGAAAGGAAAGCATTCTCAGAGGTCAAAAGCAGTTTGAATTCTCATGTTACATGATGTCTAAAAACTTCTCAAAGCAAGTTCTTAAAGTCATCTTAAGCTGGTAATGCCCCTGAGCTCATGGCTAAAGCAACTGCATATCCATGCTGTAAGAACACAGCTTTAATGTAGTCCTCGGACACTCTTTATAGATAAAGCTCCAAAGGAACGTGAGCTCATAGTCCTAAATCACAAACCCACAAAATCCCGGGATGCCTCAAATAAGGTATCCTAAATGAGAGCCAGTGGAAAACAGATAGTACAGTCAGACCTGCAAAAACTTAGGATAGTGGAATTTTCAGATATAAGATAGAAAATGAATATATTTAATATGTGTTTAATTAGAGTAAAGAATAAGAATTCTTTATATAAAAATAAATCCCTTGTCAACCTATGGAAGAGAGAACGAACCGGAAAGTAGAGCCAAATGATTACCCAGTAGGTAACACACAAAGATAAATAGATAGAAATGTAAAAATTAGGAAAGCAATGTGGAGGAGAGACTGAGAAGTTCTAGCATAATCTTAAAAAGAATTTTAGAAAGAATTGGAAATTGGTAATATTTGAGAAGATAAAGACATTTTCTAGAACCAATGAAAGACATGAGCCTTCAGATTCAGAAAGCTGTATAAGTCCTAAGTGAGTTACAGACTGTGTGTGTGTATGTGTATGTATAAAACTGCAGAATGTTGGATTTGTGCAAGTAGTCAGAAAAGTCATTACCCAAAACAGAGTAATGGTAGGGCTTACTGACTTCTCAGCAGCAAGGAAAGCCAGAAAGATGGCCAATATCAGTGGTTGAAGAAAAACAAAAACTACTAACCAAGAATCAATACCCAGTGAATCTATATTTTTGGAAGTGAGGATTAATAGACATTTCCAACAGAATGAGTAGTTTTGTCATCAGTAGACTCTCAGTTTAGAAGATGAGTGGTGCAGAAGGACCACCATCTGTTGAAAGGTCTGAAGTTCAAGAAAGGATCGTGACCAAAAAAATATGGGTAAATCTGAATGAACATTGACTTACAACAGTACAAATAATGCCTTATTTGTGATATTAAAAGCAAGATGGATCTAAAAAACAAGACAAAATAGGGTACATGTTGAAGGCTTAATTGGCGTTCAAATGTTCTTAGACCCTTAAAAAGTAGGTTTAGGAGGTTGGCAAAGATACACATGTAAGAAATATTTCATTCAAGGTAACAGTAAAAGAAAATGAGTGTAACTTTTAAAGTAGTGGGGGCATGGAGGGTGGGAACCTCTTAATTTAAAAGAAGACCAAAAACAAAACAAAACAAAAAACCAAAAGGCAAAACCATAGGAAGTCCAAAATGCTGGAAACCTAACACAGTAATCACAATAATGTAAATGAACAATAATAGTCTTATCCAGAAGTCATGCTTGTAGGTACTTACCCAACTGATGTGAAACATATGCATACAGAGACCTGCACAGAAATGTTCCTAACAGCTAATTGATAATCACCAAAACAACCCAAAATGTCTATCGATAGATGAATGGATAAACCAACTGTGCTATGTTGACAGAATGGAATGTTCAGCATTACAAAGAAATGAGCTATCAAGCCACAGAAAACATGGATGCTAACTGAATTAACCCACTCTGAAAAAGCTGTATACTATATTATTCCCACTATATGTCATTCTGGAGAAGGTGGAGCTATGGAGAGGCTAAAAAGAGGTTGCCAGAGGATTGAGGGAGGGTGGAAGGGTGAAATAGGTAAAGCACATGGAATTTTTAGGGCAGTGAAACTATTCTGAATGATACAATAATGGTGGAGATAGGACAATATGCCAAAGCTCATAAACCTTATAGTACAGAGAGTGAGTCTTAATGTATGCATATTTAAAAATTTCATTTAGAGAGGAGATCTCTGGATGGAATGCAGGATGTGATAAAATAATCTAACTGTATTACAAATGTGTGAAACCACCTAATAGAAGAGGTTTCAAGGGAAGGGTTCTGATCTAAGTAACCTTGGAAATGAATCTGTAAGGTGAAAGGCAAAAGAATCTGTATAAGCACTGTACTCTACTTGATAGTTATTTCTCACAGTAGTACGGGTTAATAATTCTGTTAGTGCTAGACTATGTACTAGGTTTGAACAATTAAATGGATAGCAGATGGCAAGAGTCAGGTTTCACTGCTGAAGTGTGGGGTTACAGACAGCAAGGAGAGGAGGTTAAAATGATCTATGGCGTAACGGATTAGAGTTGGAGACATTGGTATAAACTGTTTCACTTAATATAGATACAGATGATTATATATTTAGATAGTGAACATACATAGGCTAGTAAACACATTTTTTTCATTGTTCTATCAGCTAAGGTGACCGTAAAAGCAATGACACCCTAGTATCAAAGACCACACCTGACCTGTAGATACTGGCTTCTAATACTGTTCTCCAAAAAAGGAGCTAGGGCTCTAGAGAAATGGCTGATTCTAAAACTGGAGCAGGAAATATACAAGATTAGCCTGAAGCATCTTGTAGCACCAGAAAGGAAAGAAATATTAAAACAAAAACAAAAAACTCACAATGATAATATGCCAAAAGGATGAAGGAGGCAACTAAAAGATCTAGTGGCTAAAGCTGGAACCCTTTGAGCAACAAAATAAATATTATAACCCAAAGTATAATCCATGAGTCCATGCTGATAAATGATTGAGTAGATAAATAATTGGAGAAGAAACCATCTCTCATTCAGAATCCTAAATAATTTATGTAGATACTCTGGACTTAAGAGATTCCACCTTTAAGCGTGGGTTGCATGTAATGATTTCCTTCCAAAGTTTATAATGTGGAAAGGTGGGTGGGAAGAGTAACTTTGCAGTACAGAAACCTGACAAACTGTCTCAGGCAGGTGATCATGGTCAAAGTCAACAGTGGTAAGTCATTTATTAGTATGGACCCTGGATATGATGTCATGAAAATAATACTTCACCTCTTTGGTCTTCTTTACAAACATCTGACAAATCCCAATTGAGGAGCATTCTACAAAACAACTTACCAGAACTCAAAATTGTCAAGGTTATTAAAAACAAGAAAAATGCGAAAAACTGTGACAGCCAAGAGGTGCCTATGGAAACAGGACTATTAGATGTAATGTGTCCTGGATGAGATCCTAGAACAGGAAAAGAATAGTAGCTAAAAACAGAAGAATTCTGAATAAAGTGTAGACTTCATCAATGATTATGCATGATTATCAATATTGATTTGGTAATTGTAACAAATGTACCATACTATTGTAAAATGTAATGGGGAAACTGGGTATGGGGTATATGGTAAATCTGTACTATATTCTTAATTTTTCTGTAAATTTAAAACTACCCAAAAAATAAAGTTTATTTTAAAAATATGGTGGCAAAATGGAAATTGTAACCAAGAAAGGTGGTTTTCAGTTCTTGACTGTCATATGTCTGTAATAAAAGGCACAAGTCTTAGTTTGGATCTGTCCAAATGCAGAGCCTGAGCCAAGGACTTGGGTGCAGAGTTTGAGAGGTGATTCCAGGGAGCAGGAGGGAGGGAGCTGAGAGAAGGTGGCAGGGAAGGGAAAAGGCAAATATAAGGCTGAGAATCAGGTCAGTGCCATAGGTAGACAGTAGGAACTCAATCCCTTTAGGACTTTGAAGAAGCACAGTCTATCCACTGATAAAAGCTTGAGTTATTTATTTACCAGTCCTGCCCTCCAACCCTTGAAGGGTGCTTCCAGAGGAGTTAACTCCCCCTGCACTTCTGAGCTATGCCTGCACAAAGACTGAGCAAATGTCTGTGCCTGGGAGAAAAACCTGGGCAGATACAGTGTGGCCTTTTAGGTGGGATGCTGGTGGTACAAGGTGAGTCTGAACTTGCATGGAAATTATCCTATTTTATATATTTGAAAGAACTTTCTTAGACATTCAAAAATAAATTCTTGTTGGATATCACTCTGCTGCATACATAAGAAGGGAAATAGAAGCAAACACATTGGTTAAGACATTCCTAAAATGGGCTGTTAAGAGTGCAACTGTGACACCATGTTGTGCTAGGTTTGATGCTGGCACTTCTTGATCCAGCCAGAAGGTGGCGAGCAGTAACAGTGTTGTTCCCCACACCAACAGCGACTGCAAGATGCACCCTGACCTCAGGGATGTTAAAATGAGGGGAAACACGTGTTTAGCATTGGTCAAATGAGGTATCTCACAGTGGCTTATTTTAACTTGACCATTCTAGCTCATTTCTGTTTATTGACGTTTAAAATACTGAAAATACAAGCTTCCTAATAGGAAAAATGCTTGCTGCTGTTCCTTACCTACTTATTAAAATGACTACAGTTTTGTTTTTAAATTAAAAAAACAATACTGTTGGGGCACCTGGGTGGCTCAATCGGTTAAGTGTTCGACTCTTCTGCTCAGGTCATGATCTCACAGTTCGTGGGTTCAAGCCCTGCCTTGGTCTCTTTGCTGACAGCAGGGAGCCTGCTTGGGAATCACTCTCTCCTTCTGTCTCTGCCCCACTTTCTCTCTCTCTCTCTCTCTCTCTCAAGATAAATAAACTTAAAAAAAACCCAATACTTTTTGTAAGATGGTGATGAAAAAATTTTTAAGATATTTAAAAATGCATATATATTTCATAAAGAGTTGTAGTTAGTAATAATCAATCCTTTGCCTTTTAGCAAATGTTATAGAAAAGAATAACTTGCAACTTTTTGTTTTATCCTGGGGTTTGAGATATCCAAGTGAAATAGTACAATAAACACATACACGCCCACTAATGCAAGCTGTACTTGCACTGGACTATACTGTAATTGCAGTAACTAAATCAAAGAGCAGATTAGTGAGCCCCAGGTTGCCCCCCTTACTGACTCTGGGTCCCAAAGGCTTTCTATTTTGGTTTCCCAATGTTACTGGGGAGAAAATGTGAGAAGTTCAGTACACTTGGCAGTAATGTTTTGTGGTGTAAATTAATACAGTTCCCAAACTGCACTGAGGTGCCCCAGTTTCCCACAGCAAGCTCACAGGAATGGGATATTCTGTTTTCAAGGGAAACACAGCCATGCTGCAATTTATCAAACACTGCAGGAAATACCAGCTCCAAGTAGTCACATTAAGTGTTAGCTTGCATAACATTCCTTTTGATGATGTCATATCTTTCCAAAGCAGGGTTTTTGGCAGTTGGTGTGATAAAAGCAGGTACAGCTCAAAAATCAACATGGAGCAGGGAATGAAGGTGACAGTGTCTGACCAAATTTCAAGGTTGGAGAAAGTGCAGAGCCCAACAGGCACTCACATCACATTAGTAATTAATTAAGTAAGTATATTTTCATTCAATTTTCAAATTTTTTCAAACAGCTAAAAGTTTTTAGAACATAAATTTTCATTAAGTTGTTTGGCCCTAAGTACTTCATGAAAGAAATGATTAGATCTTTCTTTCTTTCTTTCTTTCTTTCTTTCTTTCTTTCTTTCTTTCTTTCTTTCTTTCTTTCTTTCTTTCAAGTTTATTTGAGAGAGAGAGCATGAATGTGCATGAGCAGGGGAGGGACAGAGAGAGAGGGAGAGAGAGAATCCTAAGCAGGCCCCAGGGCAGAGACAGATGCAGGGCTCAGTCATGAGATCATGACCTGAGCTGAAACCAAGAGTCAGAATCTTAACCAGCTGAGCCATACAGGTGCCCCAAGGTTTCCTCTTTTTCTTAGGAGCACAGTGAAAAAATTACTAAGCCATGAACCAATGGAAGTTTAGGAATCTCCATTAATAAATTGGCATTCTGGTTTGTAACTGAAAGTGAAATTATGTTGATTCAAATCCATCCTTCAGACTTGATTACCTCAGAGTCAACTCAACACAGGATATTCTTGACTATGTCAGGCTGAGTACTACACCCTAAAACCTGGGGTGACTCCAAATTACTCCCCAAAGGACCAATCTTCATGGAGCAGACAGCTTTCTCTTTATCATCACCTGCAGCAGAGCTGGTAGCTTGTCATGTTGTCAGTAGAGTGTTTAACCTCCCTGTGCCTTGGGTTTTCTCCCCTCTAAAAAGGATCCAACAAATACGGTTATCTTGAGGATTAAACGGACTAAGATTTATAAAGTACTTAGCACAGTTTTGAGGTTTTATTGTTGTAGATGTAGTAATAATAGTAGTTATCAGTGATGTCATTATGGTGATCCTCACCAGCATCCTGTTTTTTTGAAAGCATTTAGGGTTTGGCATCCTGATAAATTTGCTCATTTGAGATTGATTGGTAGGCCTTAATACTTGCAATTCTAAACTGGGCCTCCCATGACTCGGAAACTCTTAAGGCAAAGTTTGTCAGTGCAATTTGGGAAGAACTTGAAATTATATCTTTTGACCTTTGGGGAACTTTGGGAAATTTGCTTCCCTTTTACATTTCCACCATTACATAATCCTCCTTGTAGAATCTATTTTTTTTTTCTGCGTACTTTTACATTTTTTTAGTGTGTTAAGTAATACTTCTCTCATGCTAGGTGATCATTTATTTTCTTGGTGTCCTAGCAAGTAAAAGTCTCAGTATAAAGCATAAGAGGATTTTATATGCTTACAGTGTGATATTTGTCGCTTCCCAAGACAACTTTCCTCCATGTAGGTTAAATGCTGTCTTTTGGACTGACTTTTCTCTATCAAGTCTCTACTGCATATTGGTTCATTGGGTTATCTCATACTATTCATCAGCCCTTTTGATGGATGTACCCTCTAAATTACAGGAATGGCATTAACACGAGGAGTTTTGAGCCACATCAGGCCGTGTACTGGGCTATGTAGCATTTAGGCCATTCCTCTTCCCTTTTGGGATTCTAAAATGTGAATTCTTTTAGAATAATATACACCTCATAGCAGCACAGAACCGTGTTCAGAGATGATAGGATGAAGATCACTGGGGTTGAAGGCACATTCTCCGTTTTTCATTGTGTTAGAGTGAGTATGAGAGAGAAAATAGAATCAAACAGGAATAGGACATGAAGCAGAGTGAAAGTGCTCTGAACTTGAGTACTCCCTCCCAGACGTCTTGTTTAATCTGTCCCAGCTTGCCACAGCAGATCCTGCTGCTAATATTCCTGGCAGTGAGAGGTCTTGGGAGAATGAACATCAGTGTTAGTGGGTACATTTGTATGCTGGTCAGTGAATAGTGGAGGAGTGGGGGAATCTCTTTGAAATGAATTCTGAGGTGTATAGGATCTGCCACTAATGATTTTGTAACATGCTTTGGCTTACATCAAAAAGGTGCTATACCAGCCTTCTCCTAGTTCCGCTTGTATCTGTGACCTCCTGTAGGTCTTACCCTAAACCCAATAGGTGCATAGTTTAAGGAAAGTAAAAAGGAAAGGAGAGAGGATGGAGAAGGAGAGAGGGAAGGAGGAAAGGAAAGTTGAAAGAGAGGGGTGGAAAGGGAGGGAGGGAGAGGATGGAGGGAAGAATCAGTGATGTGTAATTGCTGGCAATTACTTTTTAAAAAGTTTTTAAAAGTTTGTTTATTTTGAAAGAGAGAGAGAGAAAGTGGAGAGGGGCAGAGAGAGAGAGGGAGAGAGAGCTCCAAGCAGGCTCCATGCTGTCAGTTCAGAGCTTGATTGGGGCTCAAACTCACAAACCATGAGATCATGACCTGAGCAGAAACGAAGAGTAGGACATTTAACCAAATGAGCCATCTGGGCGCCCCTCTGGCAATTACTTAAGTAGTAAATAAAATAGTAGGTGGGTAAGAAGCTAGGGCTTTTTACTCAGGGCTTCTATTTGTTTGGAAAGGATCAACCAAAGGAAATGTTTTATTCATTTTTGATACCTAGAATAGAGGAGATATCTACGCAGGATTTTTGCATGATCTAATGGCACCACAGAGTTTGACCCTGTGGTTTTAGCAAAAACTTTTAAATGGCAGAAGTAGAGTTTAAGAAAGAGTTTCTGCTAAAAGACCACAAAACATTATCCTTTATTGATCAGGATTTGCTAGTGGGTGTGCATAAATGTTAAATGTTTACAGAAGCAAAGAAAGCCAACACTTAAGAGCTCCTGAGGGCTCTTGAAGGCCACTGTCATGCAGCATCCTCTTTTGGAGACAGCAGGCCTGCTGAGTAAGCACACAAGAACTCAAGGAACTCAACATGTACCCAAACAAAATGACTGCTAAGCAAGGGCTTGCAGGTCAGGAAGCAATCTCAAGCTGCATGCGTGGCTGCAGCAATGTAAATTAGCCTCTGCCTGGAGACTGGGAAAAATCAGGTCAGGACCAGGAGTCACCATGAGGCCGGTCTGAAAGGTGCATAATGAACTTGCCCTTTTCTTGGGAGAAAGCATCTTTCTATTAGTGTTTTCTTGAGGTGTAGTTTATATATAGGTGGGTTTCCCTGGAGTGTCTGATCATATCTTAGCAAGGCAAGGAAGGTAGAAAGGAAGAAAGGATGCTGAGTGGATGCTGGGGCCTAGGTAGAGTTGTTACATAAAGTTTAGTACCAAAGATTTGGGCAGAACCTAAGTACCTACTAAGTGGTCTAAGAGTATGCATTCTAGAGCTAGATCATTTCAATTTGAATGCTACTTGGTAGCTGTGCAACTTTGGGCAAGTTACTTAATTTTTCTGAGCTTCAGTTGCCTCAACTGTAAAACATAGACAATAATAGTATAGGCCTCACAGAGCTATGATGAAGGTAAATATAAGGCAAATTAGTATTAGTATCTTGCTTAAGACAGGGCCTCACACACAGTAAGCACTATGTCAGTGTTTACATCTGAACTCCTACATCTGATATGGAGTTCCAATTACTACTGCTGCCCACGGACCCACCACAAATCTAGTGACATAAGCAACCACCCTTTTATTGTGCTCACAAATTCCATGATCAAGACCCAGTGGTCATGGCTTGCCTTTGCTCCACAGTGTTGATCAGTGAGGAAGACTCAAGATGCTAAGAGGGATTCCGGTGATTGGAGCTTCTGCACTCCCATGTCTGGGGCCAGGCTTGAAGCACCTACTTGTGTCTTGGTCATAACCCAGCTTTGTACATCCTGATAGCTGGGTTCTGAGATGGAGTGTCCCAAGAGCATGTGAAGACAGCTAGCAAGAAGCCATGTAGCCTTTTGTGACCTAGCCCCAGACATCACAGAGAGTCACTCCCACCACAATGTGGGGTTACAGAATTAAGGGGAGCTGACATAGACTTCACCTCTTCATGGTATATGATGGGCAGGAGAACCTCAACTGCCCCCATCAACTCTGGTAGTCCCAAGTGCATTGCTCGAGTGGGCAGAACTGTCACCTGGGACTCTTCCAGAGGAGCAGAAACCCTGGGTTGACTTTCGTCATTCCCACTGGGTGGGCTTGACCGATGGAATCTAAGAATCAGTGCCCCTTTTCATAACAACTGTGGTGCAGGACTCTGAAGTGATTTGCGAGGCCAAAAAGCTGGGATCAGAACCTTGTTCTCCCTTTCCTGCCTTCCAGCACAGTGGCTGATATATCCCATTACCTGAATTTGGTGCCGAGTTGCTATTCTTACCCCACTGAGGTTGCCTGTGCTCCATTGCTTTAATTACAGGCTGTTATTTCATTTAAAAAATCAGCGATAGGATTAAGGGTACTGTCATTTTAAAAGCTAGACTCCTGGCCTGAAAACTCGTCAGTGAATCAGAGGACAAATGTTCCCATTGTGCTGGTTAAAAATAGGAGCTATGGAAAAAGTGACAGAATGAGATGAATGCCATTAAAGTGTAATTACATTTACTGTAAATGTGAGCCTTGGGAAGAGCCTGTTCCAGGCAGAGAAGCTTTACCCGAGCCTGTGACTTGGAAAACCCAAGGCCTCTGCTCACAACTGCTTTTATGTTTTGAATTTTTATAGTGTATATTGTTATGGATTGTACTGTCCGTTACCCTTGTTAGGGGTATCAGAAAGAACTATGTTACTCCAAAAGAAAGTAAGAACCATATAGTTCATCTTGAGTCTTAGAATGTAGGTTTTCCATTGTTCTCATAAGGCAATGCTTCTATCAATCTATATACTTACGTGTTTCTATAGATCTATCTATCTCCTGCCTCAGCAGCCAAGTATAGTAATGTGAAAGGCAGGGATTCATTGTGTGCTCATGGAAATAGCTCTTGTTTTTCTGACTTTAAAACAATGCATTCTTGCCATATAAAAATATTAAAAATATACAAAGAAAGTAAGTGAGCCTAAAGACACATAGATAAGGCACTGTTAACATTTTGATGAACATCCTTTCACGTGACAGTGTTTTTATGGATTTAGAGATAGCTCTAGCATTTTTGTTGATGTTGTTAAAGCTTAGCAATATATTCTGAACATATTTTAATGATAATACAGCATTACATTTGAAAACTGGTGGCTAACTGGTATTCCATAGCATCAGTATACCATAACTTATTTATTTAATGAAGATACCTAGGTGTCTTAATGAGCCAAGTATTATTTTGGCCATAGCTAAAAAATATTTCTTCACATAAATGAAAGACAAATGATTTCAATTTTGTGTGAGTATATAATATGTATGTATATAAAAATATATTAAATTATAAATAAAATGTATTAAAATACATATTTTAGAATAAGAGGCCCAACTCTAATTTTGCTTCCAAAATGGTCATCCAGTTGGGATTTATTTTTTAAAGCTTGGTTGGAGAAGTAGAGGAATAAAGGGCTGGAGAAAATACAGACTAAAAGGCAGGACTGGGATCTCTTTCTTAGTCTCCTTCCCCAGCATCCTTTCTCCATAGGAGGAGGAATAAGGGAAACCAGGTTGGCTTTAGGTATTACATTTCCAGGAATGTTGGCAGAAGCTAGAAGCAATATTGGGATAATACCTCAAAACTTGGAACCCAGCTTAGCTTTAGAGGGAACGATAAACAGGATGATGTTATCCTGAGGTAATAGGGTTTCCACTTCCCTCGGAAGCTGCCCTTCTCCACAGTGAGATCATGCCCATTGGAGCCTTCTTGTCCTTCATTTCTCCCTACAGTGATATAACATTAATGCCAGTACTGACTCTCTGTGGTGGTGAGCAGCACTCGGTGCTTCTAGCCTAAAACCCCTCGAGAATAGGTACTGACCAACTCATCTAAATGTCCCCTGCACTCACATGGTCCCTGCCACATAGCTGGCACTCAGAGGGCCTTTGCTGGAACAAAGGGAAATGCGCCTAGGGTAATTATGTGGATTTTGGGGGGTCTGCAATGGAGATTAATCACCACTAGGTGTCATAATGAGTCAAGCAAAATTTGGGCTCCTAGCTAAAAATTATGCTTTCACTGTGTTCATTTTTATGCATGCGTGCATTCACTTTTCCAGCAACCATGTGTTGAGTGTCTGCTGCATGCCAGGCACTGTGCTGGGTATCCAAAATCATGCTCTCACTGAGCTTCTGGACCTGGTTGGCAAGAAAACCACAGCAGGTGTGAAGACGGGGGCAAAAGCCCTATGAAGACACACAGGACAAACACCTGATTATGGTTGAGTGAAATGAGTGGCTTCTGAGAGAGGTGCCTTTGAAAATGAGTCTTGAAGGATAAGGTCAGGTAAGAAGTTTGATTCATTATTTCAAAAACACTTTCTCTTGGGGAAGTCAGGGCAGAAGAGTGACCTAAAAGCTGGTCCAGGTCTTATTCTTGTTGAGGGCTGAGCTTTTAAACCTGTTTTTGACAGAGGTTTTGACAGAGATTGCTTCTAGTTTCTTTTTTCCTGTCTGGATGTATGTTGCAGTTCAAAGTTTAGACTTTTAAGTTTTCATACTATCAGTAAGACTACCTTGAAGTTCCCTTTATTGGGCCCTGCTCAGTTTAGAACCTGGTGGTCAGTGCTGGGCTAGGCCAGAATCCTGGTCAGGGGCCAATACCAGGTAACCTGCAGTGGGATTTACCCAGGGGCCTGGTCCTGCCGGAGATCAACACTGTGATGGATGCGGAGGGTGCTTGGTAACACTGAGGGCCTGAGGCTTGGGCCTGAACCCCAAAGCAGTCAAGTTCACTCCTGGGGAGACAGATCCCATGGGTCTCCTCAGACCCACCTTCCTCCAGGTGGATCTCAAGCCTCCTGAGACAGCGCCTTCTCAGCGGCCCACATGTCTGTGATGGGGTATAGCTCAGTCTACTGGTGAGACCCATCTACCTTAACTAGGTGGAGGCTGAGCCCTTTGCAATGGAGGGAGCCTGCTTTTGTTCCATGCCCTGCAACTCCACACGGGGTTCCTGCAGGCAGAGCCTTTGACCAGAGCCCTGACAGCTCCAAAGCTAGACGATTCCCAACAAGATGGTCACCAGGCTCTGTGTGAACCTTCTCAGTAACAGGGAACTTGCCAAGACAGCCCATTCTAGCCAATACACATGGTTCTTTTTTTTTTAATTGTGGTAAGATGTACATAACATAAAATTTACTATTTAAAAAAATGTTTATTTATTTTGAGAGGGAGTGAGGGGCAGAAACAGGAGGAGAGAGAGAGAATCTTAAGCAGGCTCCATGCTGTCAGCACAGGGCTGACTTGGGGCTTGAACTCACAAACCATGAGATCATGACCTGAGCCAAAGTCAAGAGTCAGGCACTTAACCGACTGAGCCACCCAGGCACCCCTAAAATTTATTATTTTTTAAGTGCACAGTTTAGTGGCATTAAGTACATTCTCATTGTTGTGCAAGCATCCCCACCATCCATCTCCAGAACTTTTTTTGTTTTCCCAAATTAGAACTCTGTGTCCATTAACCACTACCTCCCCCAGCCCCTCCACGTAACTCCTGGTAACCACCATTCTGCTTCATGTCTCTATGCGTTTGACTCTTCTAGTACCCCATGTAAGTAGAATCCTACAGAGTTTTGTTCTTTTGTGCCTGGCTTATTTCACTTAGCATAATGTCCTCAAGGTTCATCCATGTTGTAGCATGTGACAGGATTTCCTTACTTTTTAAGATTGAATAATATTTCACTGTACGTATAGACCACATTTTCTGTATCCATTCATTTGTCAATAGGTACTTGGGTTGCTTTCATGTTTGGCTGCTGGGAATAATGCTGTCACGGACATTATCTGTTTGGGTCTCTGTTTTCAATTCTTTTGGATAGATACCCAGAAGTAGAATTGCTGGATTACATTGTAATGTCTAATTTTCTGAGGAAATGCCATACCATTTTCCACAATGGTTGTACCATTTTACATCTCCATCAGCAAGAAACAAGGATTACATTTTCTTCATATCTTCACCAACACTTGTCATATTCAGTTTTACACATGGTTCTTTTAATTGAGCCAAGATCCAATTCCCTCCAACTTCTCCTACTATTGTTCCAGGTTGTGAACTACCTGGGCTAAATCTGGTCTTCATTCTACAAGAAAGCCATTTGTGTGTTACTGGAAAGTGCTCCAGATGGTCTGTGTTCCTGGAAGGTCCCTCAGGACTGGGGACAGATAGCCCAATGTAATCTGATCCTCACAGAGTGATAGAGCAGGGACCACAGCTTCCTTTGTCCTGGGCACTTTGCTTATGTTTCTGCAAGGTTTGCATTTGTTTTGCCAATAGTCTGGCACGTGCTGGTTTATATGGAGCTGTATCAATTAAGATATCCAGGCTTTTTGAACGGGAGCTGTTGTTAGAGCAGGTAACTCCCAACTCACCTCATACGATTTGATTCCTTTTACTTTATTAAGCAGTATTTGACATGTACAGAAGTGTATGTGTAACAAGTGTTATATTCATGTAAATTATGAGGCATAGTGACTAAATGAATGCTCATGAACTTGCCATCAATATAAGAACTAGAATATTACCAATATATTTGACACTACCATGTGCTTCTCCCTAGTCCTATACCCATCTCGCTCCTAGAGGTAACCACTCCTCTGGATATTTTTTTCATTATTTTGCTCATTAAAAATTTTTTTAAAAATTTTTATTCATTTTTAAGAGAGGGGGGAGGGGTAGAGAGAGATGGAGACACAGAATCTGAAGCAGGCTCCAGGCTCTGGGGTGTCAGCACAGAGCCCAATGTGGGGCTCGAACCCACGAACCACAGGATCATGACCTGAGCCAAAGTTGGACACTTGACTGAGCCACCCAGGTGCCTCTATTTTGCTCATTTAAAAATAGCTTCCTCTGTGTCTATATGTATAGCTAAATTACATGTCAGTCATTTTATTGGTTATTTTTATTTTTATTTTATTTTATTTTATTTTCAATATATGAAATTTATTGTCAGATTGGTTTCCATACAACACCCAGTGCTCATCCCAAAAGCTGCCCTCCTCAATACCCATCACCCACCCTCCCCTCCCTCCCACCCCCCATCAACCCTCAGTTTGTTGTCAGTTTTTAAGAGTCTCTTATGCTTTGGCTCTCTCCCACTCTAACCTCTTTGGTTTTTAAGCTTTGTAAGTATGTTGTCTTTTGCAGCTTCTTTACCCACTCAGCTTTATGTTTCTAAGGTTCAGCCATGTAATTGTGTGTGGCTAGAATTCACTCATTTTTACTGCAATGTCCTATTCCTTTGTATGTTTCTACCACATTTTGCTTACTTATCCTTTTTTATAGATGAGCATGTTATAGATGAGCATGGGTTATTTCTAGTTTGGGGCTGTTGCAAACAGTGCTGCAGCTAGATACTCATTTATGGCTTCTGAACTCCAAATCAAGCTTCTCTGCCCTGCTTTGTGATGCTGGAGCTGGACCCTGTAAATATTTTGTTGTTGTTGTTAGATTTGTCACTAGGAGGTTCTGGAAAGACATTGCAGAAGGAAAGCGCTTCTCCTCTTGCTTGGTTGCAGGTGTTTCCCCTTTCTGGCTCCTATGGTATGGTTGCCAGTGGCATGTGTGACACCCAGGGGCTTTCACCTTCCACTGAGATTTGCTAATACCCTGGAGAGGCTCCCTGATCACCAGTCTGGGCCCTGGGTACAGACCAGAGGTGGCTCAGAAAACCCCATGAACACCCTCTCCCTGAGGTCTGAGTCTCAGCCAACTTGGCTCCCTTGGAGCTCCCCCTTAGCCCTACAGTATTTCTTAGAGCTCTTTTATCCCCTCTCAGTAGTGAATCTCTTGTTACTACTTAGTACACTTCTATGTTACATTTTTTTCCTGTTCAAATTACTGGTGTGATTTCGGCCTCCTGTGTGCACCCTGACTGGTGCAGTTCATACACAGGTCCTTTGGTGCCCTGTTGATTAGGCAGGACTGAGGAACTGAAACTGCAGCTGGAGGTGGCGGCTGCGGTGGCCCCAGTGTACATGGTGTCAGACTGGCTCATCTCACTGTCTCTGTGCCCTTGGAGCTGGTGGCTGGCACATCAGGCTGGCTTTGAGCTCCAAAGTTCTCAAGAGATACATTTTTACTGTTTTTTTTTTTTTTTTAAAGCCTCGGTCATTATTGCAAAATGATCCCCCCAAAAGTGATCATTTTTGAATTTTGAACTTTTAAAAATAGCTTCATCTGTAGCTAATATCTGAGAGTCACAGCTCACTGGATTTTGATCAGTTGGTTGAATTCAGGAAGCATCGGCAAGGGTGGCCCTGTCATGCTCAGGTTCCATCATCTTTTGAATGATGCTCTACTCAGTCTCACTGCCTGACACAGTAGGGAGAAGAGAGGACTCCAAAACAAACTTTTCTTATAGGAAGTCCAGGGAGACGATGTTCTGGACAGAAATTTCCTCTCACTTTGCTTAGAGTAGTGGAGCTCTGATGTTACCGGCTGCTCTTGAAATCTTTTTTCATCCAGAGTTTTTGTTCCTTGTCAGCTTAAGTACCTGAGCAGCTTACATGGAATCCAAAATCCTTTAAAAATTATCTCTAGCACCAGGCTCTGATGTCTGACAGACCTGAATTTGTATCCCAGCTCTGTCATTTACACCTGAACTGGTTGCTTTGCCCTCTGAGCTCTCATTTGCCCAGAGCAGGGATAATAACAGGGCAGACTTTCTAGATAAGGGTGAGCATACAAGACAATGAATGTAAAATGCTTGCAGGGCCTGGTGTCTGACTTAAGCACTGGTTTGACTACAGAGGTGTTGGGGGTGGGGGTGGGTGGGTAGGTGTTGAGTACCCAGTGTCCACCATCCAGGAACAGAATTTGACTGGTTGGGAAATCATGCCTATAGGTATATTTCTGTTAATGAATTCTTTTTACATTAACATTTTCATTGAAAAAGAAAAGAAGAAAGAAGAACTTCGTAACCTAGGCGCATGTCCAGATTTGTTAAAAGTGGACAGTAAGGTCATTTTATTGTTCACTCTACTTTTCCATATGTTTTGAAAATAATATTTTGAAATAATAGAGTACAAATTATCTGCCTCAAACAAAAGAAAAATTCAAATTTTCTGAATTTTCTGAAAAATTTTCTGAAATTTGCTAGTCTTTTTCATTTTTTTTTCATGATAAATTCAGTGAAAACTGAATTTAATGCCTTTGCTTCTTAAAAAAAGCTGTGTATTAAAATGCCATTTTACATAATTATTTCCATAAATCTGTTCTTCTGCATATAGGTTTGGGTAAATTCTGGAATAACATTCATACACACACAAAATTTTTAAGTTATTTTTAGGTGGTGGGCTCTGGGGTGATTGCAACTTTCTATTTTTTTTTTTCCTATTTTTTGAATAGTTTTACAGAAATAAGGTTAAACTTAGTAAACACACACACAGAGATAGAAATAAAAAAGGCTTTTCCTTGTGGAGGCCAAGGCAGCTGGAACAGCCAAGTCTGAGAGGCCTTGGGACCCACAGTCAAGGGAGTCTAGGATAGGAATGATTTGGACGTGGCCTTGGGGAGCAGGGACAGTGGGCATTGGCTTGTAGAGCCTCAGGATCACTGAGTCTTAGGATCGCTCACCAGGGGGTTCCCTACACCAGTTCTGAACTGTATTTTCTGCACTCACAGCCCAGACCCCAGGCAGAACTGTCATGCAGGGTGGCCAGTGAAGGTGAACTCCACCAGCACACTACCCCTGCCTCCTCACTGGGATGTTTCCTCTTATAGCCACTCATCTTGTGGAAGAAGGGGGCAGTGAAGAGCTTCACAGAAACTTGGGATACACCAGAAGTAGGGGGCAGCATCGTGAGAGGCTTCTGCTTGCATCCTTTCCTGGCAGTTCTTGATACCCCATGGCTTTTTTCACACATATTGCCCTTAACTTGGTGGTCACCTATAAATGGAATGTATTTAACAACACTGCACTTATACACTGCCTAACCACCTAAAAGCACCTACATTTAACACAGCATCCCTACAACCCTGTAAGTATACCCCATTTTGCAAGAAAGGGAATTAAATTTCAGAAAGATTAAGCATTCCATGGAGTTAAGCAGAAGCAAGTCTAGAGCATAAATTACTTGACTGAAACAAATGGCAAAATGTTTCTCATGTTGAATTTAATCCTTTAAATGTTTTCTTTGCTCTGTTCCCTTTCTTGGAATATTCCTCTCCCATTTGTCCACTGACTTCTGCCTGATCAGAGCCCACATCTTTTAGGTCAGTTTCTTCTCTCCCATCCCTCATGGGTTTAGGAATCCGAGGAACCTGCTTGTGAATCTGGGTCCTGCCCTTTAACTGTGTGGGTTGCCTGACTTCTCCAAGCTTCCATCTCCCCTGATGGAAAATGGGAATGATAAGCCTACCCTGGAGGGGGTTATGCTCAACAGAGTGGTCAACGAGTGGGCTGTCCAGCCCCTACTGATCAGAGCCTGCTTTGAGGTTTGGGGAGGCAACATCAGCCCAACCCTGTCCCTTCACAGAGCAGGTGGAGAGAACTAAACCACAGGTGTGGACACCAGGAGGACCTGGGACTCATCATCCATAGCTGTACTGCTCACATCTTCTTCTGGCACATGGCGTTGAAATCTCTTTGTCATTGTCTCCCAAGTGGGTAATAAATACCTGGAAATGAGGAGCTCTGCCTTTCCCTTCTCTGCTTCCTTGGGGCTTGGGAACATGCTTTCACATAGTAGGGTGTGGCTGTCAAGGACTAGGTGCTGTTTGTTTCTTATCCTGTCTTCTAAGCTCACAAATAAGCAGTAGACTCTAAGAATCCTTAGAGTTGAACTTAGAACCAAGGTGACGGTAAAACCTAGTCAGGGGTCAAAGGGCCTTTCTTCCCTTATGCTGTTGGAGCAGAATGAAGCTTTGTCCTGTGCACTCCACTGGCCTTAGTATCACTGTCAAAGTTCTGACAGTTCTTCCAGCACCAGCTGGTCTGCTGATTCCCCTTTACCATGGCAACATCTCAGTGGCCATTGCTGGCATGGGAGGACTTTATTTCTCCTGACTGCCATTATGAACTCTAAGCCTTGTTACCTCTGCATGTGGAGTGAAGCAGGTGGCCCACCCCTGTGTGTCACACCCCTGCACCCCAAGGAGGAGGACCCAGGCTGAGGCTCACACTATAAGGATTGGGGTCTTGTTTAGACAGTAATACAGGCTCATGAGTTTGGAGGATGCTCCCCCCAGCTATACAGAGGCTCCTGGAAGACAGAAACCCTTGATGGGCTGGGAAAGGTGGTCCAGGGCAGGTAGTTAGGAGATACTGAGCTGCAGGGTCCACCTGCCTCTCTGGGCCAGTAGGGACTCTATAGGCAGTCCAGGGCTGCCCCACCAGGCAAAGGGAGGGTCTGGCTGAAGCTGAGAGCAATTAAGCTGCTCTCTCTGTTGGACTAGCTGGCTAGGAAAAGGGTGAGGAGGGTTAGGGAAGGAACCTTTCACCCCACAGCCAGGAAGCTCTGATCACACCCTGTCCTGTACGGAAAGACACAGATAATAGATGTGAGAGCCAGTGAGTGCTCACAGCCCAGGCTCTCCAGATCCATGAGTTCCTGGACTTACAGTACCCTGGAACTGCAGACCACTGTGGAAATCAATAGAGCAATCTAACCTCTAATGCTTGAGGACAGAGGTTCAGAAAGGGGTAGTGACTTGTCCAAGGTCACCCAAGGTTATAACACCAGAAATCAAGTCTCCTTGACTTCCTATCCACTCCCTTTCCTACTGCCCACTTCACCACACCCTGCCTTTCTCACCCACCCTCCTCATGCTCTGTTGCCTCTGTGGGTACTAAGCTCAGAGCTCAGTACTTTTCAGCGTGGGAGCAGATGGCTGCAAAGAGCAGGCAGTAGGTGTGGGGGCTGAGGCCTGAAGTGCTAGGGCCAGGCGGCAACTGAGTAGACAGAGAGATGGCCATCCTGTGGGCAGCAGCCCACTGCTGTTTCCCAGTGGTCCTCAGAGCCACAGACTCTCTGTCGGGACCCAGGAAGGCATTTTGTGCAAACTCTCTCTTGACATGGTAAAAAGCCATCAATTCCTAGAGCTTAGAGTATCCATGGTGGTTGCCCTAGGCAACCACAGGAACAGATATGCTCATCCAAACCAGAGCCTTCCTTCATTTGAGAAAACTGCTTATCTCTGGCTTAGACTGTCTGCCAGGTTTCCATGTGCCCACTGAAGCCTATCTAGATGCTTCTCAAAATCAACACACTCCAAACCCAGCCTCCCAGCCTCCTCTCTATTCCTTTCCCAGGAGATGCCACATCCTCCCCATGACCCAAGAGGTTTGAGCCACCCCACCCACCTCTGATTTCAGAGATCTCACTCCATAGTCTCTCACGTTTGCTTGGTTCCTCTACATCCTGACACCTCCGAATTCATTCAGATCCATATCCTTCTTTTCTGGTTGACTTCCATTTCCCTAACTGCCTTCCTGCTTCCAGTTTTGTTTCCTTGCAATCAATTCTCCACGGGCCACAGAGTTGAGTGTTTTAACATACAAACCCAACTGCATTGCTCTCATACTCCGGCCTTCCACACCTTTTGGCACTGGGGTCCAGGAGCTCCTCTCTGGAAAACAGCACTGCCTCCGCAGCCCGGCCCATCTGACCATGGCATCATGTACTGTGTGTGTCACACTGCTCAATGTGTGTGTCATTGCCCATTTGTTCTGTGTCCCTTCCCAACAGGGAGGGCCTGGCCCTTCTCATCCTTGTGCCAGGCATGGGGAGGTTGCTCAATACCCGGAGGAGTGACAGAGCTAGCATGAGGACCTGGGGTAAGGCCTGGCCTTAGGGCTGTTGCAGTGGAAGGCCAGGCGTTGTCTACTGTGTCCCACAGGCTTCTTTGTTGTTTGATGTGGGTAGCATGTCTCCCTCAGCGTCTTCCCGGACAGAGCAGGCTGTCTGGCCAGTGTTTCAAGCACACATTTTTTTTTTCCCCTCTTGGGCACATAGAAGGAAGGAGAGAGGAAAAAAGGAAGCAAGAAAAAGAAAGGGTCAAATGATTGAAAGAAGGAAGGAAACAGGCATTGCTGTGCCCTGGCTTTCCAGTTTCCTTAGTATTTCCTCTAGTCAGAAGATTTCAGGCCACATAGGGCTTCATATGCCCCGGGCACTTTTGCCTTTGTGGGCTCCTTCCTCTATAAAAGAAATATTAAAAATTATATTTTATGACTGCATTGTATAAAGATGAATATAATCCAGACTGGATTCATCATCATCTTATATCCATTATTGTACTAATTTTTCCTTCTGACTTTAAAATAAATTAAAACATTTACATGAGCTCCTCACAGGATTGAAGGCCTCAGGCACCATGCTTCCTGTGCTGATGAATGTGTCATTGCCATGTTGGTCTTGGCATGGGGTAGTGTCTGAGTACCCTCAGCCTCTTCACTGAGGGGGTTCACTCTTCCTGGAAGGGGAAGGCAGGCAGGAGCCCTCACACAGTTTTGAATATAGAGTCAGAGAAAGTCAGGTGGGATGTGTGCACTTAAATGCTGTAAATGCAGAAGCATGGAAAGAAGCAGACTCCATGAGACCAGCTAGCAGCTTGTCCACTGTGTGTCCACACTCCTGGCTTCTGTTGGGAGAGTGGTCACCCAGGTCTCTCTCTACTCTTCCCCAGGCAGGTCACCCACACCCAAACTGCAAACACTGTGCCTCCTCTCCTGCTGTCGCTCTCACAAGCACTTTGTGCCGGGCCATCAATCACTGCAGAGCTCAAACCATGTAGATCCAAGCACAAGATAGAAAGGAACTAATGGTGGAAGATGCTTCAAATACCTTTTGAAAATAAAGCAGGGAGGAAAGAAACAAGATTATAATGAAGGGTGCACACATACTGGAGTTGATTAGTTCTTATGAGTCCCTTGACTAAAATTGTAGTTTCAAGTCAGTAAATTCTGGGAGAGTCTCCTGAACTGAGCATTGGACTTGTTAAAAAGGCTTCATAGAGAAGGAATTCCTTTTGGAAAGGGATGTTTTGGATGAATGGAGAGAGGATGTAAACTTCATGAACTCCAGAGCTATAGCCGTAGTCATGCAGCATTCAGACTCTTCTCTCTTCAACGGGGATAGTCCTGTCATCATCCTTCCACTCAAATCTCTACTGAGCACATGTAGTGTGTTCACGAGGTGGGCTGTGTCCCTGGTAAATCCGGATGGCCCGAGAGTCAGAATTCCCATGAGTTCTGGTCCTCTGCTTTGTCAATAGTTATCCCCCATTTTCAGTTTAGAAAATGACTAACATTAGTATTTAAAAAAATACTGGAGTGATAATAGAAGGAAAAAAATATACTAGGACAAGTCCCCAATTATGTTATTTTTTGGTTTGGATAAATAGTAATAAGTCCCAAAACTGGCAACCTTTCACCTGGAAACTAAGTTTGGCAAATCCAAAGGACTGCTTCTCCAATGAGAAGGATGGAACCTAATACTGCTTCCATATTTATTTTTGGAACATTTCCAAGGGATTAGGATGACTTTTATTATGTCTTCTGCTATCTGAAGCCCCTTTGCATGGAATCCTCTCTGTGGAGGCTCCATTTTGGTAGGCATTTTGGGGACCCTCTCCCTCTTGAGGTGCCTATATCCTGACACGGCACAGCCCAGACCTTGGGTCCCAGCCCAGAGTTAGGCCGCCCTTCTCTAGTAGTTATGTGAAAAGCCTACATGATCCTTGGGTTGGCCTAATGAATCACATAAGCTGTTGTTGAAACCAGGGGTTGTTTCACCCAGCCCATTAAAAGAACTACTCAAGTGCCATTTGCCCTGGAACAAAGTGACTCTTAATAGACCAAACTGAGAATCTGATGGCCCTGAGTTTGGTGTTTGGCTTGCCACCAAAGAGTGGCCAACGTTGCATGTCCTCATAGACAATTGCAGATGATGACACCACCTCATGGTCATGGATCAGGGCCTTCTCGACTGTGAAGCCAACAGACACCATGTCCAGTTGGGAGGGAATTGAAATGAACTATTAGCAGCACTGCAACCAAAAAGCTTAGGACCTGACCAGAAATGAAAAGATCACAAGTGAGGAAATCACAGACTTTCTGTAACCCTCATTCCAAAGTCAGCAAATTGACCAAGCTGTGGATGAGACTGCTTTTTTTCTTTGTTTTGTATTAATATATGTGTTTGAAGAATACGATCTTCAAGATGCATTAAAAATTCCACCCTGGTTCCTGTACAAACTTTGAAATACATCTCATTGTAGCTGAGCTGGCTGTAACAACTAGATCAAGGGGTGCTTGTTCCTGTTGAAGTTTTATCAACATGAGATTAAATCTGATTTGTTCCCACTTATTCGTTTGTATAAATGTTCTCTGCTGTGTAAGGACAAGGTAACCTGTATCTACTGCTATAGTCATCTAACATTTTCAAGGGCAAGAGGCCAGGGCCATTGAAAGCAGCTTATTTATGAATTATTGCCATCTGGACTTACTTAGATAAAATCATTTAAAAAAAAATTTTTTTAATGTTTGTTTATATTTGAGAGAGAGAGACAAAGTACGAGTGGGAGAGGGGCAGAGAGAGACAGAGGGAGACGCAGAATCTGAAACAGGCTCCAGGCTCTGAGCTGTCAGCACAGAGCCTGACACGGGGCTTGAACTCATGAACAGTGAGATCATGACCTGAGCTGAAGTCAGACCTTAACCGACTGAGCCACCCAGGTGCCCCCCGATAAAATCATTTTCTAATGTAGGAGTTATTTGCCTCCAAAAATTGAAATCATTTATAAATTCTTCACTTGCTTCTGTGATTTTCTGGGTTAGGTCACATGGCCACCAGAGCCTAGGGTAGTCCTGTCCACCCAAATTGGATTAATTGAATCGAGAATGGAGAAGAGATGGCGTATCACTGGAAAATCAGGATTTTATTACCTGAAGAAGGTGGAGGGGATGCTGGTCAGGCCAAATCAATAGAAGCCCACTGGAGTTGGCAAGAGGCAGAGCAGGATTCACTGCCTGTGCCTTACTGTTAAGCCCATCTTCCCATAGGTAGATACTGTTATGCCAGACTCTGAGGACACAAGCTTTGCTCCTTGCTCATTTATTCATCGAGAACTGACTCTGGACAAGATCCTGGCTAAATACTGCTGTGGATACAAAATAAACAGCATGTGGTCCTGGTTCTTAAAGATCTGGGTTCTTTGTATGGCTCATACTTCTATTCATATCATGAGCCTTGAGCCAAGGGTGAAATGATGCCCTTCCCCTTGCTGCGATCCCCCCATTTCCCCTTTCTAGCAAAGAGGGATAAAGAAACCTGTTCACTATACAAAAAGCTTCAGACGTTCACTGAGGTAATAAATCATCCTTAGGGCTCATGTGGAAAGAGAGTCAGTGGCAGTGTACTCTGTGGTCACTATGAGCGGGACTGGGCAGAGGGTGGCAGCACAAAGAACATACTGGGTCATCCAGCGTCATGTTCTCTGTATCTGGAGCTGTACCCGCCCCACCTCAGTGGGGACCAGCCATGACCACAGACTGGGGTCAGACAGTGGGTGAGTATTTGCTAGGCCACAACTAGGATTTTCTTGACTCTTTGAGTTTTTAGTTCCCTTCGTGCCAAGTATGTTTTGGATTTCAAAAAAAGGCATTTGTTTTTCTTCCAGTGAACTTACTCATGCTCTTTGAACTTCAAGATGGAAAAATCAAAGTCAGAATCCATAAGTTTCCCGGGAGCTCCTGACCTACTTTTGGGGAACCCAGTTCTTATTGGAAGTGCCAACAAGGGAACTGCTTCCAAAGGTTTCACACAGCATGCTGTCAGAAGCATGCTGGAAGCCAGGTGCTCTGGGGGCCCCTCTGAAAAGCAGTGCATGAAAAGTCATGTCCAGCTGTACTGTTTGCCAGGTTATGCCTGCACAGTGTCCAGACCAACATTGGAGGTCTCATGTGGGACCGACCTACCAGGTCACTCTTCTCCCAGCCCTGTTTTCATGCTTCTCCACACCTGACCTGCACCTATAATGCAGCCCTTAGGTCTTTTAGCTTGAGTCCAGGGACACTCCTCATAAGGAAATGGGATTCAGTGTCCAATTCATCTTGCTCTTCTCTCGGAGCCCAGTCCTAGCAACAGGGCTCCTAACTTTCTCCTGTTAAGTCCCCACCTTGCTGCCAAGTGGGTAAATGAGTCTTTGTGCTTGAACCCCTGCCTGGATAATCTATCTGTTCTCCCAGACTTTCCTGGGCCTGCCCTTGCCTATGCCTCCTGCCCCAGGTCCCAGGAACTGGAGGCTCACTCCTATACCTCTGCATTTGGGGCCTTGTCTTTCACCCCAATGACACATTGAGGTTCTGACACAGTATATTCTTACAGCTTCTTCCTAAGATCCAAGGCCAAAGTCTGCTGGCCAAGGTCAAAGCCTGACCTCCTTTCTGCATATTATACCTTTAATGTACTTTGTAGTCCCTGATGTTTCTCTCCTGGAGAGAAAAATTAATTTTCACATTTTGTGATTTCCTTTGATAGAATTGAGTGTTCATCAGGCACGCGTGCGCACACACACACACACACACACACACACAATTTGTGATGGAGCCAGGAAGCCAACTGACCAGAAAGGTTCATACTTGCTCAGGATTCACACCTGCCACCACCCATGGCCCACTGGCCCACTGGCCCACAGATGGGAACTTGTCCCATTTCATGTTCAGAGGGGGTTAAATTGTTGCCCTGAGTAGAGAACATTCTCCCTTCCAGAAACTTCTGGGCACTGGGTTTCTGCCTATGAGATAGAGCTAGCCAGGACTGGTGTTGATGAGGGTTTGTACCCATTCTTACATACACTTACCTCGTGGGGTCCCTGTGAATATTAAAAGAAATAACTCAAGTGGGGCATCAAGCCTAGAGCTTGGCACATCATATGTGCTCAGGTAATGTTGAATATTGCTATTATTATCCTTAAGGTAAATACCCACTTCCCTGAGGGGACTTGGGTGAGACTCAGATTGACACTCCCACAGAGCTGACACTCCACATGTGCTATCTCTCTGTGGGCTGTACTTTGCAGGCAAGACTTCCATCCATGGGACGTTTCTGGTCTTTTCAGTCCTCACTTTCTGGCTTATTCCATGGCTGTGGGGACTGCCAGGGGCAGCAGGCAGCCTGGATTGCAGGGAGCCTTACCATTCTGACTGTGTCATGGTACATAACTCTCAATGTCCAGGGAGCTGGTAGGCCGAACAGCCCTGGAGCTGGAGAAACCTAGTTCAAATCCCAGTCCCACCCCTTCCAGCAGGGAGAACTTGGAGGAATGGCTTCATCTTCCAAGTTCCATTCCCCCATCTTTAAAGGGTGATAACAGCACTAGTCTTATTGATTGCTGAGGTAAAGAAATTGTAAAGAAATGACTGGCAACATGGGGAGTGCTGAATTCCAACTCCACAACTGATGGCTGTTGCTTCTGTGTTATTCAGGGGCTTTGTCTTACACATACTTGTAGTTGTTGTCACCTGCAAGATCTCTGTAAAGCTCCTTGTGCGGAGAAAACAAAGGGAAGTCCTGGAGAGAAACCAATATCAGGAAGAAAGTCATGGAATTATCTTTAGAGGGTTTTCCATAGCCCTGTCCCACCTTGAGCTCTCAGGAGTCTTTCTGCATCTGTGTGAGCAAGCACACTAGCTTCCCCACCCAGGGGACTCACCACACTCTTCTTTCTGCTCACTATCCTGCTCATGTCCACTCTTGGCTGCCTTATTTTTTACTCACTGCCCTTGTCCAGTAGGGCTGGTGGCTCCTTGAGATCAGGGTGCCTTTCAAACAAAACATCCCATATGTGGTCTCTGATTTGATCTGCTCTATGTGTGGTGACCCACATAACTTCACTTATGCATGGTGCGGGCGAATGGAGCTGGGAGGGAAGACGCCTTGGTTGTTGGCCGAAAGCCATATAGCTCAGGTTTGCATGCAGGGACCCCTCCCAGTCCCTGACTAGCCTCCTGCCCCAGTTAGTCATTGTCATCAGCATCATCAGCATCATCATCATCTGTTGATAGAACATATCATTCATCACTCAAACTGGGACACTTTTAAACGTGAAAGCAGATGCTGTTGATAATAACTCCAGGACAACAGAAAGGTCCAACTGAGACTGTCACTCCATTTATTGAACAAATACTATTTGAAAGACTCTGTGCTAAGCACTTTGCCTTCCTTATGTTCAATCTGTCCAGTGCTTTGTTAGGCAATTCTATCTGTTGCCATTGTAGGGATCAGAATACTGAGACCTGAGAGGGGAAATGACCTAGGCCAATGTTGCATCACCTGTAAGTGGCAGAACCAGGCTATCTGCAGCCAGACCCTGGGCCTGTGACCACCTGCTGACCTACCTTCTGCTCACTTAGTCCTTCAGTCAGGTGTATCAAACGTGTGGAGTAGCCACATTACACAGACACTTGGCTGGGTATAGGGGCTACATGGGTAATGAAGAAATCTGGGATCCCTTGACAGGCTGGGAGTCAGACAGCTCTCAGTGTCCTTTGTTTATCTAGCTCTATATGGACCTCCAGAGCTAATTCACAAATGCCGTTGTGATGTGAGAAGTACTCGGGTCTTGGGCTGCAGGATGTGACTGTGGCACGGTAGCCTTCCTGCCTCCTTGGGTTCCGTCTGGGTGCCATCCATCTCCAGCTCAGTTCTGGGGCTGGGGAGTGGGAGGTCCTTGTCAACATTGTCATCCAGGGGAGCTGGAAATAGTTCGGGCGTTTCTCATTCTTGTCCAAAGCAGGGATCAACACAGTTGACACAGTGGCCCCCTGTGGGCGCTGAGTGTATGTTAACATTGACTGGCAGCAGGGGCAGCTGTCTCTGCCTGGACCACCATGCGGTAAAGCTGCAGCAACTCCATGCACTTATCAGAACAAAAGCCTCTTGGCAACCCCACAGTTCTGCAGCCCGTCTGCTTTTCCTCTGGACAGCCTGCTCCCAGCTCCTCTCAGTTTGCAGCTCTCCTCTCCACTAGTAACCAGGCAACCAGGGGAGCATGCGTCCCAGGGCAACCACTGTAGGGGCTGTGAGCTCTATAGTTAATGGTTATGAACACCCTACCTTTTCCGGAAATGCACCTACCCAAAGTGCCCACGTAAGAGTGGACAAGCGGGAAAGAAGGCACAAAGAAATAGCACAGATTTAGAAAAGGGGTGGTGTATCAGTTTTCTTTGCATTTATATTCCTAAGTAATTGAAAGCCATCCAGCAGGATCAGTATCACTCTGTCCCCCTCTTCCTGGCATAAGTTTTTAATTACTCTTCGTGGGAACTTTCTAAGAAGGGTACACTATTTTAGTTATCATAAAGACCTTTTGTAAACAAAGAAATAATCCAAAATATCATGTGCTTTACTGTTTTGTGTTACCAATTGATTGTAGGTTGTCTGGGCAGTGGTGCTGAGCTATCTATGGGCCGGACAGTAGAAAACTCTACATCAGACATGTCTCATTGATACACAGCACTGAAATACACCACATAATTTTTACATATGCTACTCCTTCCTAATTACATGATGATGTTTTATTATTATTTTCATCACCAGTACTATTAGCTAACACATATACACCACTGACTCCTATTCCTTTGCATTTATTAGCATATTGAATGCTCCCAACACCTCTGTGAAGTAGGCCTTTAGTGAGGATAACAATAGCTGCTTTAAGAAAGAGATACAAAAATGAAGTGGCTCTACCCAGCTTGAAGATTATCTCTCCCTCTTGTGACACCATGCATTCCAAGTTGGAAGGCAACATGGTCAGGCTAATGGCTCCTCTACCATTGTCTCCATGTGCCTTCTAAAGATGCTCTGGTCACTGCTACTTGAGCCATCAGAAGCAGAGAACAAGGGTGTAGAGGCAGACACCTGCTCTTCTAAGGCCCCACTTGGAAATAGCACAAGTCATTTCCACTTACTCAGTGGGAGATGAAGTCACATGGCCACGCTGCAGGGGAGGCTGGGATGTGGTAGAATCCACCAGCACCTGCCACTCCACAATTCTGCTGTTATAGCAAAGGGAGAGTAGCCAAGGATTTCCACCACAGAGAACTGTTATCTTGTTGACGTTTTACAGAAGAGGAAACTGAGGGGCAGAACAATGAAGAAACCCTCCTGAGAGCACAATCAGTATGGAGCTAGGATTCATACTTGGGTTGTCTGTCTTTTATTCCATACTTTTAATTATTATGCTACATTAGATTTATAATACAGTATTAGTTTTAAAAGTACAGGTCTTCAAATTTAACTCCTCACTATATTCTTCTACCCTAAGGCATCAAAGCCACTCGTTTGTCAGGAAGGTACCTTGAGATATCTGACATTGAATTGTAGAACTATGTATCACCCATACTCTTGAGTCCAGAGCAAGAGCCAGGATGTGGCATCCAGAGCCTTAAGGAGCCTGTAGGGAGCAGATAGTCAAGGGTCTCCTGAGAGACTGGCAGGTGGGCAAGACTTGCTCCTCTAGAGCTGGGAGGGAGCCTGCTGCTCAAGGCTTTGTAGGGAACATCCCTTCCTTCTCCCTCAACTCTGGCCAGCAGCACTCCTTCCTGTTGCTTTAAGTAAGTGAGTTCATTGCCACAGCAGAAACTGCTGAGGGGCACAGAGAAACCCACAGCAGTCCAAAGCTGCATGATTAACGAATCCTTCAGCAAGGCAGGGGTCTGGAGGCAACGCTCTCCTCGGCAGAATTTTCAGAGACTCTTTGCATCTTAAAGAGCTCATGGGTACACTCACCAACTTCATCTCATTGTGGTTTTGCTTTATATTTCTCTTTCTCACCTTTGTCCACCATTAGTGGTACAGAATTAGGAGATGGAGAAATTGGGAAGTCAGAAAAGCAAAATGGTATTTTATAGTTATAAAGGCATTTCCTGTGTGCTACCTGAAGGCAGGAAGATTTCATTAGGCCCATGGTCAGAAGAGTGTGAGGAGGTCGGTGGAAGTGTAGAGGCAGCCATAGATCTCCAGGGAGTAGTGGCAGGTCTACCCTTCCCAACTCTGCCCCTTCATCCAGAACACACTGCCTCAACGTCTCAGGACTGACCACAGCATTCTTCTAAGTTGCTTAATTTCCCCTGCTAGGGGTTGGCAGGGCCAGCATAGTGGATCACCTGGGTTAGTTTAAGCAAATATCCTGATCCATCCTATATTAAGAAACCACATTCCTGCTGAGCCAAGGACTTACATACTCACATACCTAGGGAGTGCCACATATACTCTTGGAAGTTCCTAGACCCATTGCAACCCATCCATGGGTTCCCTGTAAGGACTGGGACTCCTCTCCCAGATTTCTCCATGAAAATGGAACCTATGAAAATGAATCAACTCAAATTGTTATCAGTAAGAGAATAGTTAAGTAAATCAGGGCAAATACAGAAGTAAGTAGAAAAATTTCCAAGGTAGTCAAGTTTGAAAAGGAAAACAAAAATTAGTTCATTTAATTAAAATACATATATTGAGAATCTGCTATGTGCCAGAGCTGTAGTAATGAACAAAACAAAACCACTGGAGCCATGGTAGGAAACTGGAGCAGAGATGGCAGTGGATGAGCCACACAGGGCCTTTGGGTTCAGTTCTGAGGATGGCAAGGGGGTATTTTGAGCAGGGACATGACATGATTGCTTTTACCTTTTTTTTTTTTAGTGGTTATTTTTGAGAGACAGCGAGCATGAGTGGGGGAGGTGTGTGGGGGGGATCTGAAGCAGGCTCTGTGCTGATAGCAGAGAGCCCAACGTGGGACTCGAACTCACAAACTGTGAGATCATGACTTGAGCCAAAGTCAGATGCTCAACTGATTGAGCCACTCAGGCGCCTCTGCCTTTACATTTTAAAAGTTCAGTCTATCTACTGTGAAAAGCATTGCTTCTGGAGGTGGTTGAAGCAGGGAGAGCAGGTTAGGAGGCCACAGCAGTAGTTCAGGTGAAGTACGGTTGTGGACCTACCATGGTGGTGGGGGCAGGGTGAGAGGTGAGCAGGTTCTGAATGGTAGTGGCCTTGGGATTTGTTGACAGTTTGGATTACAGAAAGAAAAGAGGAACCAAGGAGGATTCCCAGTGTGTGGCCAGTAAATGGTGGGTAGACTGGGAGAGGAGCAGGTTCAGGAAGAACAAAATCAAGGGCTCTGCCTTGGACTGGTTTGCAGGGCCTATTAGAGGTCCCAGCTGGGATGTCAGGTGTGGCAGGTGGTGGTCTAGCTTCAGGCTGGAGGAACATACTTGAGAGCTATCATCTTGTAAGCACTATGCAGTGCTATAGGACTAGGAGAAACCCAAGAGGTAGAGAAGTGGTCCCTGACTCTGTCTGGGACCTCCCTTATTAGGAGGTCACTCATGTGAGGAAGACCCAGCATGAGAGGTGGAGAAAAACCAAAGAGTGAGCAGTGAGGTAGGAGGAGAGCCTGAAGAGGTCAAGCCCTAGAAACCAAGGAGAGAAAGAGCTTCAAAAAGGAGGGAGTGACGAATTCTAAATGCAGCTGATGCCACCTATGTAAGATTATATCCATATAATCTTATGTATATATATTCAACACCAGACATTTAAACGCATGGAGAGTTCCTGAAGAATACACAATAAAGAGTTGAGGATTGGGATTGGAGGAACAAGTAAAGGGAATTTCTTCACACTCCTCTGTCAGGTGTCTGTCCATTACTCATGTCATTCGAAAAGAACAATACATCTAAAAGGGGGGAAATGTCTCCAGTGGAGAGGGTCTCTTCCTGCTTGGGCCTCCTGCCTCGTACATCTCTTCTATAAGGAGGGCTCCAGGTGCCCAGTCTGACTTTCTCCCTTCACTGTGGGAGAGCTTGCCTTCCATTTTCAGGCAGCCACCCCTCCTCCTCCTTGACCTGGGGCTGACTCTGTGTTTCAGCACATCCCCGTTCTGCATTGTATTGGGCTTTGCTCCCCTGGCAGCTGTCTTCTTCCAAACCAGTTCACACAGGCAGGAAAATGTCATTCCACAATTGGTTGCGGTTCTCTGTGAAGGTATAAATGATACATGACGCTGGGACATTTGCAACAGACTGCCACATTGATTTGCTTTTGTCTGTGACTGTGATTTTATCAATGAGCTTTTTCCTAAGCAATTTCAGACTCTGTTTTGTGCAGATGATTGAAGACATTCTGGAAATTTCTTCGTTTTTGAATGATCCATTCCACCCAGACATCCCAACCCTTTGAGGCAAAACAAATACAACATACACATATGTGCGTGCGGACACACACACACACACACACACACACACACACACACTTTCAATCTCTGTCAAGCTGAGCATCTCAGAGTAAATGAGCCAATTTGTTTTCATTTAAATATGTAAGTAGGAGAAGCAAACCTAATGGACATGCATGAGAGAATGCAGAGCTATAAGCTGGAAAAAAAATGCAGATGAATTTGTCACGTGTCTCGTGATAAATGATGTTTGTGCAATTAAACAGAGCCAACCTGGAGGCCGTGAACACCTCAATGCATTACATTTTTATCTGCAGGGCCGTTACCCTCATGTTTCCTGTCATAGAATCTAAACATCACAAATCCGTGGAGGAGGGGCCCTTTGATTGCAAGGATGCTGAGTTATGCCAAGCAGTACAGAAAAGTAGGTCAGTGGGTCACCTGTGCAAACCTGAACAGAAGGAAAGTTTGTCTGACCTTTGTGAGGCCCAGTGCCTCCCAGAGCCCAGGCAGCAGCTGCTGGAAACCCTGGATCAAGGGGGCTGGATACAAGACAGCTGCATCCCAGGGAGCAAGAATACCCTAGGAAAAACTAGAATAAAACTAGTGTTGAGGTAGAGATGCAGAGAGAGTGAAAGATGGGACTAAAAGAATCCAGACATCTAAGGCACAGAAAAGAAAAGAGTGCCATGTATGTTTGGTGCCCAGAATAGTGGGGTGCCCGAATTTGGAGGACTCACTCCTTCCTGTACAGATCTAGACTCTAGGTGCATTGCTTGGAGCTTACTGAAGAACAATGAGATGAATCATGATTTAATGCAGCCTTTCAGAGCTGTAAGGGAGCTTTAGGGTTTATTTAACTCAACCTCCCACCCAGAGCAGGAATTCATTCCCCAGAACCCCCAGCAGAGGACCTGAACATCCAGCTCCACCAAACTCAATGATTAATGGGTGCTCAGGGGTATGTGGGTTCTATCATGCTGATGGTTTGAGGTGGGTGGGGCTTGCAGGGTCTGCCCACTTGCAGAGTGGATGGTGCTCATGCCCCCTTCCTTTCTCACATTTTCTGCATGAGCCTTCCATGCTGCAGCCTCATGCACAACTTTTCCATATAGACATCCCCTCTAGAAACCAGCAGCAGGGGCTCAAGGCCCACTTAGGGACATTGAGATCTGTCTTCCACCCTCCAAATGGCCACCTGTTAGTCCTGCTTTGGCCTTTGGAACTACAGGAACTGGTATCCTTCCCCTCCCACCTGACAATCCCAAGTCTACCTGCCACATGCCCCTTGGTTTTTCCCTTGTTCAATAACATTGGTGGCTTCTCCTGTACATGGCTTCTAGCACCTTCACCATCCTGGTCACCTTCTGGTCTGCTTGTGCCTCCTTTTAGTTCTTCAAGTGTTACTTGTGCATCCAAAGGACCCAGAAGCATTGTCCTTACATAATCAGTACTTATTCAATCCTAGCAGCATGGATATTTATTTTATAAAACAAATTGGGAACATTTAAAGCTCCAGGATGGGGTTTGAATTAAAACAACGTAAGCAGTTTTGGTGATTCTTCAGGACAGATTGAGAAAGCCTGGCAGAGTCCCAGGAGCTCAGAGGAGGAGGATGGTCTCCTGAGTGCCAACACCAGTGGAAAGACACAGGAGGGCTGGAACAACCCTGGGCCCCAGAGGCTGTTTAGGGGCAGGGAGACCTTACATGTGTGAAGGCTGTAACCTTGACCTCTACTTTGATCCTCCTTAGGGCTACTTGTTGATCAGCAACAGAATTTCTAGACCTGGGGACTTTGGCTAAAGGGAAAAAGGGAGCTGTTCTCTCTAAACCAGGAATCATCCTTTACACCTGGAGAAAATATCTGGATCTCAAATCCTGGGACCTCATGAGAACGTATTCTCCATGTTAGTGGCGTGGGGCAGGATGGGACCCTGGGCTCACCTCCTGCATGCCCCCAGTTCAGAGAAAAGGACCCCACAGTTCCTGGTCTAAGCACACTGGACCCCACCATCACATGCTGGAGTTTTCTGTGAGATCACAGAGGTGCCTCTATTTGGTCCACAGGCCCATGCACTATGGGCCGTTGGTGCCCACCATGGTTACTCAAACTCTGACCTGCGTGTTTCTTTGGCAGGTTGTCAAACAGATTCCCCTTGATAATGATCCTTTTCTGTATGATCACTTTCACAGTTTCTGCCCTTTTTCTAGATTTCAGCTTGCAAACCTTAAGCTGCAATTTTCCCACGACTGTTTTACCTGCAGTTACTGCCCACAACTCCGGGGATAGGCAGGCTGTGTGGAAGCCTCAGACTCCCCCAGGTTTCCTGTACAGTGATATTCATCAAGAAAGCAAATAAATGGCACACATTTCTACTCTGTTATTATTCCTTCTAAAACAAGAACTCTTTATCACAACGTTCAGACAAAATTTACTAGGACTTCAAACTGACAGTTCTAAAAGTTCCCACCTCAGATCATAAACTATGACTGATCGATTCTCTATTTCTGTACAGTTCTCTGTGCAGAGGACTATGAACCAGTGTCTGGTGGACACTAGAAGTGAATATGCCCAGCTCTGCCATGTTCCAGGATGTAAGATAGGGCTGCTGAGCATGGAGAGAATTTGTACCTCGAAGCGGTTTGGACCACAGGACAGTGAGTCCATGAAGGCACAGTCTGTATCAAAAAACTGACTCAGAGCAAGGAGGAGAAAGATGCTTTGAGCTGCAAGATGCAATCTCTCTGCCACGCTGACCTTCCTGCCACCCCTCAAGAAATGGACAGTGACTGCTTTGATACTGTTCTCACACCAAAAGTGGTGAGCTATAAGCAAGCTGGATGTGCCTGTGCTTGAAGGGTATGTAGTAATGATGAGTCCTCAGTACTTCTCTCTTTCTGGGGCCATGTGTATCCTGGGGAACTGAGGAGAGAAATATCCTACAGGAGAACCCACAGAAAACACTTCTCCTTCTGCAGCGTTGCAAACAGCTAAGTGCAGTGGTGATCTAGCAACAAGGAGATGAACACGGTGAGGGGGCAGAGGCAATCAGTGTGCTCAGCCCATGTTATTTGTCCTTGCAAAACGGCGAGTGCTAAAGCTGGTGGCAGAGTATAAATGAAACTTGCTTTAGGCAGCTGTGAATGGCACCATGATGACCACAAACCATCTGTTGGCCTCCTGAGTGAGAGGCACACTCATCTTTTCTGGTCTGTAATAATATGGATCCTATTGTCCTGTAATCTCTCTATGCATGTGTAGCACACCACTGGATGGAAAGCAGCTCAAGAAGACTTATGTCTTATTCATCTCTTTTCCCTACCAGCTGAATAATAATAGACAACATTTAGGAAGTACTTACTTTATGCCAGGCTCTGTGCTAAGTAGGTCACATGCATTTCTTTTATTTCCCACACCAACTCTAGGTGGTTGATAATATTTTCCTGATTCTAAAGATGGGGAATGGGCCTCAGATTACCTGCTGGTAAGTGATGATGTAAGGATTCAGATTAGATAGGCTGATTTGGCAAGCAGGCTCCTAACCATTGTAGACCACAGCTCTTTCAGTAAACCTGTGCCTGTCTCCAGTGCACCCACACTGTCCAGGAGGAAGTCATCACTTCCAAGGTCCTCATATCAGTACTGACTGACAGCTCATACCAAACCCAATCTTTTCTGACAGCATTGGTAGAGACCCTCCATGTGACCTGTCAGCTGCCTGAGAACAGGAACCATTGTTTATTCATCTCTGTTGCCCCTAGAGATCCCAGGTTTGTGCCTTGTACATAGAAAATGCTCAGTTGTATAATTGAATTGAATGTAATCATCTCTCATCTAAGGTTATAGATGGGCCCAGTATAGAGCCCCTTGAGACTGAACATCAATGAATATTAAATCTGTAACCACAATGTGCTTGATAATAAGCATAGTAAAATGTGAGACCAAGAAAGAAATACTCCTAGCAGAAGCTGGATTGCAAGTATGAGTCATGTCCAGTGATTTTACAAGTACACACGTGAAGTAGCTCTTTGCTGGTTGCTATGAGAACCACTGCTGGGGAGTCCTGTCATACTAGTCTTTGCAGTCATGCATGTTATGTGCAGGAGTAGCAAATGCACAGCGTATGCCAGTGGTCTTCATGTGTAACATTGTCTTTGGGAAAGGTAAATATCCACACCTGAAACTTTTCCAAGTATCTGTTGATAAATATATTGATAGTCTTTCATCCCTACTTCATCAGATGAGATAATCAATTATAAGGGAATTCTCAGGCTTTATTGAGAAGCTGCTATGTGGTGGGCTCAGTGCTAAGTGTTGTGTAAGAAACAAAAAGCCAGGGAAGATATCCTTGGCATTGAGAAAAATTTTAGTCCTGTTGAGAACTCTGATCCAGAGAATAGATCCTTTGTATATATTTCCCAGTTTTTCCAGTAGTAACATTTTGTAAAACTACAGTATAATATCACAACCAAGGAATGGACACTGCTCTACTCTACTGGGTGATTCAGATTTCCAAAATGTTCCTTGTATTTGTATGTATGCCTTTGTGTCTGTGTTTGTGTGTGTGGGTGTTAGGAGTTACACGGTTTTATCGCCTGAGTGGGTTCATGTATGTACCACACAGTCAAGATGTTAAATAGTTTCAACATCATAAGGATCCCTCTTGTTGCCCTTGTAAAACCATACCCTCCTCTATTTACCCCCAATCCCATCCTTAATCCTTGGCAGCCACTAGTCATTTCAAAAATGTTATTATGTAAGTGAAATCATACTGAATGTAACTTTTTGAGATTGGCTTCTTTATACTCAACATGAATCACCGGTGATTCACCTAAGTTATTGAGTGTGCTAATAGTTCATTCCTGTATATTGCTGAGTAGTGTTCTATGGTACGGATGTACCAGTTTGTTTAACCATTCACCTATGAGAGGATATTGGGGTGAATTTCAGTCTGGGCCATAACAAATAAAGCTGCTGTGAACACTCATAAACAGGTTTTTGTGTAGATATAAGTTTTCATTTCTCAGGCATAAAAGATAAGAGTGTTGATTGCTGAGTCATATGGTAGTTGCAGGTTTAGTTTTATAAGAAACTGTCAAACTGTTTTCCAGAATGGCTGTACCATTTGACATTACCACAAGCAATGCATAAGAGATCCAGTTTTTCCTCATCCTTTCCTGTTTTTGGTATTGTCACTATTTTTTATTTCAGTCATTATGATATGTGTGTAGTGGTATCTTATTTTGTTTTTTATTGGCATTGTCCTGCTGGCTAATGATGTTGCACATCTTTTCATGTGCCTATTTACTATCTTTAGTCCTCTTTGGTGATATGTCCATGCATATCTCTTGCCCATTTTGTAATTGGGTTTGTTGGTATTTGCTATTGATATATATCTTTATTATATTCTAGATACTAGTCCTTTATAATATATCTTTATTATATTCTAGGTAATAGTCTTTTGTCAAATCTGTGATCTGTAAATATTTTCTTCCAGTTTGTAGCTTGTCTTTTCATCCTTTGAGCATGAGCTCTCACAGAGTAAAGGTGTTTAATTTTGATGAGGTCCAACTTGTCAATTTTGCCTTTTATACATTACTTTTTTGGTGTCAAGTCTAAGAACTGTTTGCATAGTTCTGGCTCCTGAAAACTTTCTCCTACAGTTTTTTTTTTCTAAAAGTTTATAGTTTTGCATTTTACCTTCTAAATCCATAATCCATTTTGAATTTTTTGTGTAAGGTATGAGGTTTATCTCGTGGTTTATATTTTTGGCCTACAAATGTCCAATTGCTCCAACACCATTTATTAAAAAGGCTATATATGAAAGACCCAGTGCTAATATCATCCTCAATGGGGAAAAACTGAGAGCTTTCCCTCTAAGGTCAGGAACAAGACAGGGATGTCCACTCTTGCCATTGTTATTCAACATAGTATTGGAAGTCTTAGCCTCTGCAATCAGACAACACAAAGAAATAAAAGGCATCCAAATTGGCCAGGAGGAGGTAAAACTTTCACTTTTCGCAGATGACATGGTACTCTATATGGAAAACCCAAAAGATTCCACCAAAAAACTGCTAGAACTGATTCATGAATTCGGCAAAGTTGCAGGATGTAAAATCAATGCACAGAAATCAGTTGCATTCCTATACACCAATAATGAAGCAACAAAGAGAAATCACGGAATCGATCCCATTTACAATTGCACAAAAACCCATAAAATACCTAGGAATATATCTAACCAAAGAGGTGAAAAATCTATATGCTGAAAACTATAGAAAGCTTATGAAAGAAATTGAAGAAGACACCAAAAAATGGAAAAAGATTCCATGCTCCTGGATAAAAAGAACAAATATTATTAAAATCTCAATACTACCCATAGCAATCTACATATTCAATGCAATCCCTATCAAAATAACACCAGCATTCTTCACAGAGCTAGAACAAACAATCCTAAAATTTGTATGGAACTAGAAAAGACCCAAAATAGCCAAAGCAATCTTGAAAAAGTAAACCAAAGCAGGAGGCATCACAATCCTGGACTTCAAGCTGTATTACAAAGCTGTAATCATCAAGACAGTATGGTACTGGCACAAAAACAGACACTCAGATCAATGGAACAGAATAGAGAACCCAGAAATGGACCCACAAACGTATGGCCAACTAATCTTTGACAAAGCAGGAAAGAATATCCAATGGAATAAAGACAGTCTTTTTAGCAAGTGGTGCTGGGAAAACTGGACAGCAACATGCAGAAAAATGAACCTGGACCACTTTCTTACACCATACACAAAAATAAACTCAAAATGGATGAGACCTAAGTGTAAGGAAGCCATCAAAATCCTCGAGGCGAAATCAGGCAAAAACCTCTTTGACTTTGGCTGCAGCAACTTCTTACTCAACACATCTCTGGAGGCAAGGGAAACAAAACCAAAAATGAACTATTGGGGCCTCATCAAAATAAAAACCTTCTTCACAGTGAAGGAAACAATCAGTAAAACTAAAAGGCAACTGACAGAATGGGAGAAGATATTTGCAAATGACATATCAGATAAAGGGTTAGTATCCAAAATTTATAAAGAACTTATCAAACTCAACACCCAAAAACAAATAACCCAGTGAAGAAATGGGCAAAAGACATGAGTAGACATTTGTCCAAAGAAGACATTCAGATGGCCAACCGATACATGAAAACATGCTCAACAGCACTCATCATCAGGGAAATACAAATCAAAACCACAATGAGAGCCCACCTGACACCTGTCAGAATTGGCTAACACTAACAACTCAGGCAACGATAGATGTTGGTGAGGATGCAGAGAAAGAGGATCTCTTTTGCATTGCTGGTGGGAGTGCAAACTGGTGCGGCCACTCTGGAAAACAGTATGGAGGTTTCTGAAAAAAATTAAAAATAGAACTACCTTACGACCCAGCAATTGCACTAGTAGGTATTTATCCAAGGGATACAGAGATGCTGTTTTGAAGGGACACATGCACCTCCATGTTATAGTAGCACAATCAACAATAGCCGAAGTATGGAAAGAGCCCAAGTGTCCATCAATGGATGAATGGATAGAGAAGAGGTGGTATATATATATACAATGGAGTATTACTCACCAATCAAAAAGAATGAAATCTTGCCATTTGCAACTACATGGATGGAACTAGAGGGTATTATGCTAAGCAAAATTAGAGAAAGACAAATATCATATGACTTCACTCGTATGAGGACTTTAAGATACAAAACAGATGAACATAAGGGAAGGGAAGCAAAAATAATATAAAAACAGGGAGGGGGACAAAACATAAGAGACTCTTAAATATGGAGAACAAACAGAAGGTTACTGGAGGGGGTGTCAGAGGAGGGATGGGCTAAATGGGTAAGAGGCATTAAGGAATTTACTCCTGAAATCATTGTTGCACTATATGCTAACTAACTTGGATGTAAATTTAAAAAATTATTTAATTAATTTTAAAAAAGGCTATCCTTTCTCTATGGAGTTGCCTTTCCATCTTATCAAAATGTATTTATATATGTGTATATATATATATGTATATATATGTATGTGTGTGTATATATATATATATATATATATATATATATATATATTTTATAGAGAACACAAGCGAGGGAGAGGGATTGAGGGAGAGGGACCGAGGGAAAGAGAGAGAGAATCTTAAGCAGGCTCCATGCTCAGTGCAGAGCTGGATGCAGGGCTTGATCCCACAACTCTGGGATCATGACCTGAACCAAAATCAAGAGTCAGATATTTAACCGACTGAGCCACCCAGGTGCTCTAAGTTTGCTATTTTTCCATTGATCTATGTGTTCAGTCCTCTGTCACTGATTCCTCCCACTTTATGCTTCTTTGTCAGGATTATTTTAGCTGTTCTAGGGCCTGGGCTTTACCATATAAATTTTAGAATAAGATTGTCTATGCCTACAGAAAACCTTGCTTGGATTTTGTTAGCAATTGAGTTAAACCCATAGATCAATTTAGGGAGAATTGACATCTTTACTATGTTGAGTGTTCCAATCCATGAACACAGTATGGCTTGTCATATATTTAGTTCTTTCTTTATTTCTTTTATGACATTTTACAATTTTCAGCATAGAGATCCTATACCTGTTTTATTATGTGTACATCTAAGTATTTCATTTTCTTTGGAGTGATTATAAATGGTATTATATTTTTTGTTTCCACATGTTCATATTAGTATATAAAATGCAATTCATTTTCTTTGTTGATTTTGTAACTTGTGAGCTCACTGAGATCACTTACTAGTTCTAGAAGGTTTTTCATAAATTCCTAGGGAAAGCATTCAGTCATTCCTTATTAAGTATAATATTAGTTGTATTTTTTTTTTGTAGAAATTCTTTTCAAGTTGAGGTGATTTCTTTCAATTCCTAACTTGCTGAAATTTTTGTTATGAATGGTGTTGGATTTTATCAAATGCTTTTTTTTTTGTGCTGACATCATTATATGATATTTCTACATTAGCTTATTGATACAAAGCCTAACATTGAATGATTTTTTTGAATGTTGAACCAAATTTGCACACCTGAAAGAAATCCCACTTGTTGTGGTGGTATATAATTCTTTTTATACATTATTGGATGAGGTTTGTGACTATTTTATTGAGGATTTTAACATCTAATTTCATGATGCTTTTTGGTCAGTTGTTTTCTTTGTACTGTTTTTTTTTTTTTTTTTTTTCTGATTTTAGTGTAAGGTAATGTTGGGCCCATAAAAATGAGCTGGGACACGATCCTCTTTGTTCTGTTTACTGAAGGAGATTGTGTAAAGTTGGTGTTAATTCTTTAAATGTTTGAAAGAATTCTGTAGGGAAACATGTGGGCCTAGAGATCTTTTGTAGAAACTTTCAGTTATTAACTTGATTTCTTTAATAGTTATAGAGTTATTCTGATTACTTCATCTTGATTGATGTGTTAGTTTGTGGTTTTTGAGGAATTAGTTCATTTCTTTGAAGTTGTCAAATACATGTGCTTAATGTTATTCATAATATTCCCTTATTATCTTTTCAATGGATGCAGGATTTATAGTGATATACCTCTTTTAATCTCTTTTTTTTATGTTTATTTTTGAGAGAGAGAGAGAGAGAGAGAGAGACAGAGCATGAGTGGGGTAGGGGCAGAGAGAGAGGGAGACACAGAATCCGAATCAGGCTCCAGGCTCTGAGCTGTCAGCACAGAGCCTGATGTGGGGCTCCAACTCACGAACTGTGAGATCATGACCTGAGCCGAAGTTGGACACTTAACTGACTGAGCCACCCAGGCGTCCCTCTCCCCATTTCATTTCTAATATTGATGGTATGTCTTTAATTTTATTTTTGCCAGTCTCATTAGAGATTTATCAATTGTTTGGTTGTTTTTGAAAAACTGGTTTTTATTTTCTTATCAATTTTCTCTATTCTTTTCCCATTTTAACTTTCATTAATCCCTACTCCTTCCTTTCTTTTGCCTGTTTTGGGTTTATTTTGCTCTTCTCTGTTAGTTTCTTGAGGTAGGAACTTAAATTATTGATTTTAGATATTCCTCTTCCCTAATCTGAGCATTTAGGGCCATAAATTTCCTCTTATTATTCCTTTAGCTGCATTCCACAAACTTTGATATGCTATAATTTTGTTTTCATTCAGTTCTACGTATTTAAAAAAATTTTTCCTTTTAGGTTTCTTTGACCCATGAATTGTTTATAATTGTGTTGTTCAGTTTCCACTTGCTTTATTATTTTTCTGTTGCTGATTTCTTGTTTGATTCCGTTATGGCCAGAGACCACACTCTGTGATTTCAGTTCTTTAAAACTTGTTGAGATTTGTTTTATGGCTCATGATATAGTCTATCTTGGTGAATGTTCCATGGGCACTAGAAAAAAAAAATGTTTCGTTTAATGCTGTTTGGTGGAGTGTACTGTATATGTCAAGTAGATCCTACTGTTTGATTGTGTTATTTGGATCATCTGTATCATTGCTGATTTTCCATCTAGCAGTTTATTTTGTTTGCTGAGAGGGGAGTGTTGAAGTCTTTGGCTATAATTGTGGATTTTTCTATTTTTCCTATTAGCTCTATCAGTTTTTGCTCCATGTATTTTGAGACACGGTTGTTTGGTGCATTCACATGTAGGACTGTTCTGTCATCTGTATGGACTGATTCTTTTACCTTTATTTATGTTCCTCTTCATCTCTAGTGATTTTCTTTGCTCTGAAGTTTATTTTATCAGATATTAATATTGCTGGTCCTGATTTTTTTAAAAAATTAATGTTTCCATGGTTTATTTTTCTCATCTTTTACTTTTAACCTTTAACCTATCTGTGTCACTGAATTTAAGATGAGTTTTTGTTGTTGTTGTTGTTGTTATTGTTTTTTGTAAATAGTTGGGTTCTTTTCTTTTTAAATCCAGTCTGCCATTTGGAGTATTTAAACCATTTATATTTAAGGTAATTATTTGTATGTTAGTACTTAAATCTGCCATTTTGTTATTTGGTTTCTGTTTGTTTCTTTTGCTTCTCTTTCCTCTGTTTCACATTTCTTGACTCTTGCAGGTTACTTGAATAATTTTAAGATTCCATAGTGATTTATTTATAGTGTTTTTGAATATATCTCTTTGTATAGTTTTTGTAGTGCTTACTCTGGGTATCACAATATACACATGTGACTTATTACAGTATACTGATATCAGTATTTTACCTTCAATTGAGGTATGGAAATCTCAGTTCCATTAGGTCTTTTTACCTTCCTCACTTTTAAGTATCATTGTCTTGCACTTCAGATGGTGTTACAGTTTTTGTTTCAATAACCAAATTATGATTTCTAAAAGCTTATGAAGAAAAAGACAGTCTATAGGATCCTTATTTCTGATCTTTTCATTGTTCTCTTTTTCTCCCCAGTACTCTAAGATTACTTATTTCCTTTCTGTTTGCAGAACTTCCTTTAGCCAATCTTTCAGTGTAGGTCTGCTAGCAATAAACTCCTTTAGTTTTCCTTTGTTTGAGAATGTTTTTTATTTCTTCTTTACTCCTGAAAGAGAATTTTGCCAGGTGCAGAATAGGCAGCTGGAAATTCTTCTCTCTTAGCACTTGAAAAATGTGCCACTTTCTTCTGACTTTCATGATTTCATATGAGAAATCAAAATTCAAATTGCTATTCCCTTGTAGGTAAGGTATTGTTTCTGTTTGACTGGTTTCAAGGTTTTTCTCTGATTTTAGTTTTAAGCATTTAAATTACGATGTGTTTTGATGTGGATTGCTTGGGCTAATACTGTTTAGGGTTCATGTAGCTTCTTGGATCTGTAGGTGTTTATATTTTGCTAAATTCAAGACATGTTCAGTAATCATTTCTTCAAACACTCTTTAAATACTCTCTTTCTTCTCTCCTTCTGGGACTCCAAAGATATAAATGTTGGGCCTTCTCTTGTCATTTTCCAGTTCTCTGAATCTCTCATCATTTATTTTCAGTTTACTTTCTCTGTTTTTGAAATTGGATAACTTGTCTCTCTGCAAGTGAACTGATTCTTTTTTCATCTCCATTCAGCTGTTGAGCCCATCCAATAAAGTTTTTCTAACTTCTGTCATTGTGTTTTCAGTTCTGTAATTGTCATGTTGTTCTTTTTTTATAACTTCTGTTTCTTTACTCAGATTTTTCATTTATTTCAAGAGAATTTATAATTGATTATTGAAGCATTTTTATGATAGCTACTTTAAAACTCTTATTAATAATTCCTTTTTTAATTTTTTATTTAATTAATTTTATTTATTTTTATTTTTTCATATTAAATATAATGTATTGTCAAATTGGGTTCCATACAACACTCACTGCTCATCCTAACAGATGCCCTCCTCAATGCCCATCACCCACTTTCCTCTCCCCTCACCCCCATCAACCCTCAGTTTGTTCTCAGTATTTAAGAGTCTCTTATGGTTTGCCTCCCTTCTTCTCTGTAACTTTTTTCCCCCTTCCCCTCCCTCATGGTCTTCTGTTAAGTTTCTCAAGATCCACCTATGAGTGAAAACATATAGTATCTGTCTTTCTCTGCCTGACTTATTTCACTTAGCATAACACTCTCCACTTCCATCCACGTTGCTGCAAATGGCCAGATTTCATTCTTTCTCATTGCCAGGTGGTATTCCATTGTGTATATAAGCCACAATTTCTTTATCCATTCATCAGTTAATGGACATTTAGGCTCTTTCCATAATTTGGCTCTTGTTGAAAGTGCTGCTATAAACATTAGGGTACAAGTGCCCCTATGCATCAGCACTCCTGTATCCCTTGGGTAAATTCCTAGCAGTGCTATTGCTGGGTCATAGGGTAGCTCTATTTTTAATTTTGTGAGGAACCTCCACACTGTTTTCCAGAGCAGCTGCACCAGTTTGCATTCCCACCAACAGTGGAAGAGAGTTCCTGTTTCTCCACATCCTTGCCAGCATCTATAGTCTCTTGATTTGTTCATTTTAGCCACTCTGACCGGGGTGAGGTGGTATCTCAGTGTGGTTTTGATTTGTATTTCCCTGATGAGGAGTGACGTTGAGCATTTTTTCATGTGTAAAACTCTTATCAGTAATTGCAATAATACCTGATTTATCTCAGTGTGGGTGTTAGTTCCTTGTGTTTCTTCATTCAAGGTGTGATTTTTTTCTTCTTGTTGTTGTTCTTGGTCTGACAGCAGATTTTTATTTTATTCTATCCTGGAAACTTTGTCTGTTATTTTAGGAGATTGGGTTTTATTATCTTTCACGTTAGTAGTGAAAGATACCCTGTTTAGGTTTAGTATGTGTGTCTTGCCTTACTTTTTGTAGGCTCTGCTTACAATAACAATTTAATTTTCTGAGTCTTTGGTTTGCCTGGCTTATCTGGTGCTGTCGGGCTCCAGTTGGTCCCTGCTGCTACTTCTGCTGCCTAAGGGGGTAGGAAGGCTTTTTCCAGGTCTGGATGTTGGGTTTCTTTTAATGGAGAGGGTTCTGCCTACAAGTACTTCCTAGATACCCTGGTATTTTTGCACAGGGCAGGCAATTCTCTTAGAGAGCAAGAGAGTGGGGAAAAGGGAAGATTACCCAGACCAAGCCCTGAGGAACCCCAACATGTAAATATTGTGTAGTGAAAGAGCTTCTGGCAATGGAGAAGGAAAGATAGAATAGAAGTGCTGGGAGTCCAGTATCCCAGAAACAAGAGAGGAAAGTGTTTCATTGAGAGAGTGACCAAGCTATACTAAAGGCTGTTGAAAAGTCATATAGAATGAATACTGGAAAGTTTTCACTGGATTGGGCTGTATAGATATAATGGCAGTCACTGGCTAGGGCAGTTTTGATGGAGTGATGAGGTAGAGGCCAGAATAAAGGAGTTTGAAGATTTTGATGTTCCATCTAGTCAAGGTTGCCACAGTAGCATTGCAAGGCTTCCAGCATGGAAAGTGAGAAGAGAATGATGCTTGGAAATCAGAGTTAATTCTTTGCATGAAGATAGGAAGAAGTGCTGATGCAACTGTAGGAGAAAAGGAGCAATAAGAGACTGCATCCATTTGCATTAAAGTTAACATATGCATGCTCTCCAGTCCCCAGAGTCCTCTACAGTCATCTTTTCAGGCCCTGCCTTGACTCCATTCTCCAGTTCTCAGAGTCGACCCTCCCCTACCCCTTGCTGTTGTCTTCACGTTTCTGGCATTCCCACAGCCCTTACACCCTCTGCCCCTGGATTTGCCACTCGATCATATATTGTTCTATTCTCTAGGTTGCCTTCCCCCCTGAACTGTCAAGTTTCCATTTTACCAATCAGTTAATACAGTTAACTGGTTTTCCATTTTACCAATCAGTTAATACAGTTAATACAGAATATAATAGCTACTTTTAGAAAGGAATCCTTTCCAGAATGACTTTAAAGGTCACTGCCTATTATAGGAACTTCTGTTGAGAGAAAAAGAAGTCACCAATTAGGTGTCCCCTAGACAGAAATTTTAAGAGATTGGCTACCCAAACTGTCTCTCCAAAGCCCAGGTAAACTAAGAAAGAATGGCAATCATTGTTTTTACAATTAGTGGATTTTACAGTGAACACATTGATTTTAGTGAGAACAACATGAATAGAATAGATTTTTATTTTATGCAGGTTGAAGACTATATAGCCATTATCACAAACTTGTAGACAGTGTACAAATACCCTTTTTCAAGGACCTTCTTAAAGTGTGGTAAATGAAGTGTGTTTATTCGGAAATGTAGGTTCTATTCTCAGATCAGCCCAACGAGACGGGTTGTAAATATTTCACATAATTAGCTGAATCTGGTCTTCATTTGAAAAAAATACATTAAATTCTCCCTAGTGGTATATTTTATCTCTAATATTATAAGGCTTTTCACACATTTTCACTATTTAAAATAATTAAAGATTTGGTATGTCTTTGCCTTTAACCACATGCTACTGTTTTATCAGATGCTTCTTGATCAGAGTCACAACCCACAATTGTTTAATGCTTTAACAATTATATTGAGAATTATATATAGAGAGAATTATATTGTATGGATGTTTCTAGAAAAGCAAGAGTGCTTTTCTTAGCCAACTGGCTCAGTGATGGCCTACTACAGATTATGCGTTCCCAATGGGAGTACCTGGTTATGAGTGAAGGATGTGCAGAACACCATGGGCTCCTTTCCAGGGGAGCATAACTAGGCAAGAACCATTTAACAGAGCTAAATGCTAGTCCAGCTTTCTTGCTCCTTCCCTCCCTCTCTCCCTTACTCCCTTTGTGGAAGGGAGAAAAACAAGATTGCATGAGATAATGCCTATGGATGCTGCCTGTAGACCATCTTAATAGCCCAGCATGGAAAGGCAGCCCAGCAGGGTTATGCCCTGGAAAGCAAGAGCAGCAAGCAGCCACAGCAGCCTAGGCATATGGAGCACACCCCCACTCAGGGCAGCCTAGGGCCGGGTCTCACATTCATACCTAGATGGTATGGCTGTTCCCCACCCCCTACTGCATTCCTCCTTCCATTAAGTCCTAGGTCAAGGCCCTCTTCCTCCAATGTATTAGTCAGGATTCTCCAGGAAAACGGAACCAATAGGATGTCTGTCTGTCTGTCTGTCTGTCTCTCTTACTACAGAGATAGAGCGAGAGCTCTCCAGAGAGCTATATATCATTATCTACTTATCTATCTATCTATCTGCAGAGAGATTGTATCTACTATATTATCTATATGATTATAGAGGCTGGCAAGTCCAAAATCTGCAGGGTAGGCTCGCGGGCTGGACCAGAGAAGAGCCAGTGTTGCAGTTCAGGTCTGAAGGCTATCTGCCCTTAGCATTCCCTTCTTCTCGGGGAAGTCAGGTTTTTGTTTCATTTAGGCCCTCCACTAGTTGGATGAGGCCCCTCTACATTATGGAGGGCAATCTGCTCTATTCAGAGTCCACTGACTTAAATGTTAATTTTATCTAAAACCACCTTCACAGAAACAACCAGAATGTTTTACTACATAGCTAAGCACCATGGCCCAGCCAAATTAACCATCAAATTAACAAATTAACAAAATTAACCATCATACCCAGGAAACTTTGATTCTAGACACTTGGCAACCTGTCACCTTGATCCTAAAGCACTTTTTATTCCTCCTAAATATACTCATTTTAGCAGCAAAGCTTCCAGCAGGAGCAAGTGTATGGCAAAGCAGAATGATCTGGGATGTTTCCTTCCAAAGCTTCTGACTTTCTAAGGCTCCCCTGGGCCTAGTCTGCCCAGTCGCCTCACTTAGACCCCAAGCAGCACATGTCCAGAGGGTCAGACTTACATTTTTCTCTCTCATTCTTTTTGTCCATTTATAAGGAGGAGTTCCCAGGATTCCCTTCTTCCTGTTAGCTGGGGATTCTCAAGGTAGCCTATATCATTCAGAACCTAGATTTAGAGGTTGCTCATCCCACTGGGCAGGATTATCTTTTAAAAACAGAATTCTGAGATCACGTGTTTAACATATGAAAGGCTCTGGAGGGGCACTCATTCATTCATAAGTCAGCCTTAACAGCAGCCAGCCCTACGCAAAGTATTTCTCCCTTGAAAAAATTTCATGTAAGTTCAAAATAGCTTTTACAATATGAGTGCTTCTCCTGAAGGTGATTTCTTTCTTTTTCTTTCTTCCTTTCTCTCTCTTTCTTTCTTTCTTTCTTTCTTTCTTTCTTTCTTTCTTTCTTTCTTTCTTTCTTTCTTTCTTTCTTTTTAATCTTTGACCTACTTTTTCTCTGTGTGCAATATACCTAATGAGTAGTGACTTCAGAGAGGGTAGCACCAGAGGAAACAAAGTTGAAGGAATGCCTAAAGAGAATGGCTCTGGATCCCTCCAACTCAATGGGCTTTGTTGTTAGGGCAGAAATGAAGGTGTCCATGTGAATGGCAGGTTTGCTGAAGATTCCTGTGGCTGGACTGTGTCCCTGTTAAATAGTCTTGATATTGCAGAGGTAGCTAATGGTGGAGCCAGGCAGAGGGGCTGACATGCACATGCATAAACTCTCTTTCTGTCTCTCTCACACACATGCTCCCACACATACACATTCACAGATCCAACCCCCGCCACCCAAGCTATATGGTGCTAGAAGGAGAATGCTTCAGGGTCTGAAACATCAACTCATGTCTAGAAATGTTCTTCTAAAGAATGAAATCATGCCATTTGCAGCAACGTGGATGGAACTGGAAGGTATTATGCTAAGTGAAATAAGTCAGTCAGAGAAAGACAGATATATGTTTTCACTCATATATCTGAATCTTAAGAAACTTAACAGAAGTCCATGGGGAAAGGGAAGGGGAAAAAATAGAAACAGAGAGGGAGGGAGACAAACCGTAAACGACTTTTAAATACAAAGAACAAACTGAGGGTTGATGGGGGCGGGGGCGGGGGAGAGGGGAAAATGGGTGATGGGCATTGAGGAGGGCACTTGTTGGGATGAGCACTGGGTGTTGCATGTAAGTGATGAATCACTGGAATCTACCCCCCAAACCAAGAGCACACTTTACACACTGTATGTTAGCCAGTTTGACGATAAAGTATATTAAAAAATAAATAAAACAGATTCCATTCATAATGTGATCTGTGCAGAAAGAGAATAAGGATACTTCCCCACCTCTGGAGCCATAAAGCTGAACCCCAGAAGATTTGGAGTAGGAGAGAAGCACCCCTAGAATTCACTCACACAGTGCTCTCAGCCTGTGTGCAGTGAAAGCCGCTGCTGCTTCGGGCGGTTGAGCACGTGCCACTACCTTTGACCTGGAAGTGGAAGGAGGGGCCCATTTAACAGGAGATGGGGGTTCATGAAAATTATGTGAATAAGCTTCTCTTCTCCCTACACCATTCATCCCTGTTCTTAGCAGGACTTCTTCAGCTAAGAAGACCAAGGGAGGGAGGCATTGTGTGGTATTGGTCCTGACTCCTGCCTTCCCAGCATTTTCCCCCATGGAAGAATTGTATGGAGCTGCATTTGCTGGGCACCTTTCGGAAGCAGGCACTGGGCTGGGTGCTGAGAGGAGCAGCTTTAGAGCCACTCAGACCCGGTTTCAAATCCACTTCTGGCAGCTATCTGCTGTGAGGTCCTCAAGGCATCACCTGCCTGCGAATCAACTTTCCCATCTGTTAAAAGATGATAACACCTACTTTCAAATGTCATTAGGGTTAAAGATAATTGATTGAAAACCACTCAGCACAGGGAATGCCTTCAGTAAACAGTGGCTGTCACAATGAGTAAGATGGGCCATGCATGGAGGGAGATGCAGTTCAGTGACTTAGAGTGCAGCTGCAAGACTGCTGGGCCTGATTGGACCCTGAGGCTTTCTTGACTCAAGACCAGGGCCAGGAAGCAAAGCTGAGTGTAGCAGATGTGGTGGGATGATTGTTAGAGTCTGTATTTGCATTTTGTCCCCACTTTCTTACTCACTACCCACCTGCGCCCCTGCCTTCCAGCAGACAGCCTACTTGACTTTACCTTACTCTCCTGGCTTTTGTTTTTCTGGAATCCTGAGCTTTTCCAAAGGGGAGAGAGAGAGGAGGGAGGGACAGCAGAGACAGAGACAGATGGAGGGATGAAAGGAGAGAGAGAACAAACTGAGAGAAAGAGAGAGAGAGAGAGAGAGAGAGAGAGAGAGAGAGAGAGAGAGAACAGAGTTGGAGAGAAAGGGAATAGAGAGGGAGAGAAAAAGCATGTGAACTAACTCCCAAGTCTGGGAAGGAAGTCTGGGAAGTCCCAAGTCTGGGAAGGCTCTCATCAGTGGTGACTAGGCCCTGCTCCTTGGAAATGCTCTGACAGGAGGGCAGGACCTCTGAGGAGAAAGAATGTGGTGTCCTGCAGGGGATTGACTGCAGGCCCCACAGCTCTCAGCATTAACTCATCCTATGTGACAAGGGAGCAGTGGAGCCCCCTTCAAGGGACCATGCATGGGATAATGTGCACAGCAGGGCTGTCCTGGGGTTGAAAGGACGAGGCCCCTCCCCCACCCAGTGTCCTGGCACTCCACAAGGTTCCTGGTTCTTGTGTAACCCTGGTGGGAGTGGGGGTGTGGTTCCACTGATGGTAGGTAGATTTTAGGCCTGCTCAGCAGGATGGGGCCTCTGAGCCAGATTTCACTTGCTTTAGAAACACTGAAGTAGACCTTCCTTCTATAGCCTGAGCCTCTATGAGGCACCAGGTTCTCTTCCTGACCCAGGGCTCCTGTCTTGTCCACAGCAGTAAGGCTTATGTGGTCCTCAGCTTGTCACAGCTGGTTCAAGGAAAATGACCGCTTTCCAGGCTTCAGCTGTCTGAAAACACAATGAAGTTGCTGCCTCTGTTCTGGCCAAGCAAGCATAGCAGGTCTCATCCAAGCAGAGCAAGATACCATCATGGCCATGTGAATTTCGGAGGGGGACAACTCAGCCTACAACAAGAGCACTGATTGAGACCCCAGAGGGCTCCATGATTTCATTTTCTTCATGAGAGGGAATCCAGGCATTCTAGAAAGAAAACGCTGTCTTTTTTTGTGTGTGTTTGTTTATTTTTGAGAGAGAGGGAGAGAAAGCATGTGCGAGCACGAGTGGCAGAGAGGAAGAAAGAGAGGGGGTACAGAGGATCTGAAGCAGGCTCTGTGCTGACAGCAAAGAACCTGATGCGGGGCTCAAACTCATGAAGTGTGAGATCATGACCTGAGCTGAAGTCGGAAGCTCAACCTACTGATCCACCCTGGCGCCCCAAAAGTGCTGCCTTTTTTCATTCCTTCTAAGTTGTTGTATCATTAGTGCAAACACTAGAAAGAGTGAGTCATATATATGTTTGTTTAATAGACTTCAAAGAAACAGTCCCAACCATTATGTTTTCTGGTTACAGATGAAGATAATGCCCTGTTAACCCACTCTTCTAGAAGGATTTCTTTGGCCCACAGATCAGTGTCTGCACCCCTATCCACCAAGACACAGTTTCTATTTTTCACCCTTTTAGCCTGAAAACATCCCTGCTCCCCCCCACCACCTCTACTTTTGGGAGACCTCCCCTTCCAGGGTGGGCCCCATCCCTCGATGGAAGTCAGCCCATGTAAGGACTGTTGACCCCCATACCCAACTGGGTTAGACCATTTCTTTGCCCCCTTTTATCTTAGCATCAGAACAGTGATTTCATCAGAAGACAGTCCTATCGTGCGCTCTACTTTGAAAATGCTTGCAGACCCATTTGATCTTTGCGTCTGAGGCAGGGGGAAGGAAACTAACATTTATTGAGTTTGCTCCATGCTTTAAGCTTATTGTTAGTGGTTTTGCATCTGTGGTTTCTTTAATCATCACATCAACCTATGGCATGGTTGTTTATCAGGAAAACAATGTTATTATGATGTGTAATTCTGCCAACCTACCTCACACCACTAATGTGCTGCACAGAGAAGAGGGTGGGGCAGAGACTCAGAAAGGCCTGAATGTCAGGTTGCATTGATCTACAGAGCAAAGGGCACAGAGATCTCAGGAAGAAGACAGTATTCTTGAAGGCAGGGGAAGGGTAAGTGGAGTGGAGAAATGGGGAGTGGAGAGAGAGCACGCACCATGAGGAGTGCAACTTTGGGTGAGTTTTAGAAGTCTGTGCTTGGCAGTGCTGGTGTATTTCCCCCCCTTGCTATGCTAGAAAAGTCTCTCAGTGACATCTCTGGTGAGGTGTCAGAGAGCTGGGACTTCTTACGCTCGAATACACTATGAGCACCAATCATATTATAGGAAGGCTCAGAGCTGAGATTTGGGCCTGAGGAGTTCAGGGGTAACTGCAGGAGCAAAAAGCCCTCATCATGCAGCAGTGTGGCTCCCAAGCAGTCGTGAGGCCTGCGCTGCAGAAGCTCAGGGCTTCTCAGAATCAGAGACAGTGGGCCTTTTTCTCAAGTTGTAAAAATCTCCTTCCAAACATGTTGTCTAGTGTCTATCTGATTCCCACCATATGAATATAATCTTTTAAAAACCATTTTCCTAATGGGAAACATTTATGTTGTTCCTGAGCTTTCAGTATTTTGGACAGGAACACGTCTGTGCTTACATTGTGTTCTGCTGATCCTTCCCACTCCTCCACAGTGGTTGACTCCCTGATCATTCCTATGATGGAAGTGGCCTTCCCTCCTGACTCTCTGTAGCCTCTCTGGGTCACCACTGGGGGTTAGGTCCACCACCTCTACATCCTCCTCCAAGGGTCCACCACATGCATGCGAACAGAACACACTGTGGACATTGAGTAGTGGCCTGTACCTCTCAGAGAGAGTTGCTGGGACACCAAGTTACATGTGAATTCCAGATAAATAAGCAGTGGTTTTTAGTATAAATATATCCAAAATATTTCACAGGACATACTTATTCTAAAAAATGTCCTCATTTATCTGAAATTCAAATTTAACTGGGTTTCCTGTGTTTTATTTGCTCAATCTGGCAACCCCATCTTAGAGGGCTTCTCTCTGCAGTTTTAACCAGCGGAGCCCTTTATTTCATTTCTGTGAAAAGCAGGATGTGATTGGCTTTCCCTCTGCTGAAAGTAGGGCAATGGGGTGCTGGTGCATTTCAAGAATTAAAAGGATTAATTGCTTGTGTCTTCCCCGTACTGGTCTTCTTTAGCCTCAGAATTGCTACTGTTACTTCCCTCCCTCATCCTCATGGCTCAGCGTCAGCTTTGGGCCCAGATCAGTTGTTCTCTATCCTTCAGAGGTTGGGAGCTAGTGTTTGCTTCCATCAGAGGTTTGTCCATTGACCCCTGTGGGTACATATCCCTCCCAGGCCAGAGTGAGATGGGCAAGGTGAAACACATTAACCCTCTGGCCTGGTGTACTCCATCTGGTAGGTGGAGGAGATGCAGGCCCTAGTGGTTACCAGTTGCAGGCCCTACTGAGTGAAGATCAGCCAGACTAGGACAGTCCTTTTCAAAATGGGCTCTTTAACCACCAATAGAGCACCAGGCCTTGAAGAATGGAGGAGTTAGCATAAATGAAGGAGGGAGGAGAGAGGACAGTGAGACCCACTTGGGAGCCTATCATGGCTCACTAGAAGTACAAGTGTCCAGAAGCCTCCCAAACCGGGTCAAGATGCATCAGCTCCAGATAAAGAGGGTGCAGGATCCTCCAGTTTATCCCCTCACCTCTCACAGAAGGCATACCTGTCCCAAGGATCACCTGGCCTTGTATGTGAGCAGTGTCCATATGATCATGTATTATCTGAATATCCACTCCGCATCAGTTCAAAGTTTCTTTATTGAGCATTGGCTATATGCCAAGTATAATACTAGGCACACACTATAAGGCTGAGAAAGAGGCATGTTCTGTCTTTAAGGAATCTACATTCTCTTGTGGGACAGAGACACATAAAGAAGACATTTCAGCCCTGTGAGGTGGGTGCTACCAGAGCAATATGTGCAAAGCACTGTGGGAGTCCCAGACAGTGGGTTATGGACATACATCTGGGCTTTCCAGACTGCCTCAGAGAGTGAGATCTCCCCTGACACAGACCCCAAGAAGCAGTCAATACCTGTCATTTCAAGCCATGAGATTGAGGGAAAATACTTTTTTCAAAAGGCCACATTTTCAAGAATAACTTAGCCCAGCTTACCCAGGGGCACCTCTTGGCCATGGAAACCCAACACAAGAAGCTGTTTGTTCAAATGCTCATTACACACAAGCACCTACCACATCCCTGGGCATCCTTCCCATGCCCATCCCTTCTCTTCACCAGCAGACTCCATCTGCCAGGGCTAGTTTGGGCAAATTAATGAGCAATAAAGAATCTTATTTTCACATATTGGCTCTGCTGAGAGCTCCTAAGAACATTCAAAGTGGGGCCAAGGTGGGAGAGGAAAACATGGGATTTTTTTTTCATTATTTTACCTACAAGATTCATTGGAAGGGGGGAAAATAGGCCTGTTGCCCTAACTAGTTGGATGAGAACAAATTCCTCATTAATCTTAAATATGTCACCTGGAGGTGATTAAAGTAAGAATCACTAACGAGTAGTGTTCCTGGAAACAGACGAAAGCACACACAAGAAATGGGATGGATCCCCAGTAGCTCCTCTGCAAAAACAAAGCTGCCCTCTGCAGAAACAGAGCTGCTCTCTGTGAGGAGAACAGGCTCTGGAGGGCCATGGATTAGGGGCTCCTTGCATGACAGGGTCTGATGCTGTCTGGTCAACTGGCAATTACTCTACAGTGATTAGGACTTTGCTCTGATATAGCAGAAACTGGAGATGAAATACTGCAGGCTCTTGGTATCACCTAAGTGGCCTTGGGAGGCATAGATAACAGTAAGGGGAGCATGAGCCACTTAATGATCACATACAGTCATCTATAGGCAAGTTGCAAAGCTCTTTGCCTTTATTAACTCATTTGTCTTCTTACTACCCTTGAAAGCAGGCAAGGGTATGGTGTTTTCAGGCAAAGACTGCTCGTTGGTTTTCTAGAGAAGCTTAGAAGTCCAGCCCCTGGTACCATCCTCAGATTGCTGTGTGCTTAGAGAGAGCCCTTCAGTTCCTGCAAAAGTGGTAAGAAGGGTGTGAGGAGGGAATGTCAGCAGGAGAGGGGGCCAATGTCCAAGGAAAGTTGTGCTACTCTTTATCCAGCCCCTCTGTAGGAAGACCTCCAGTTCACCCAGGGGTCCTTGTGGGGTCCATTATGGCATGCTTTCTGTTTGCTCAGTTTCCTCCTTATTTATTTGAACAGAGGAGTCAGGTGGGAGAGTCATGGTGCCCTTCTTGGTGGCCCTCTAGAACCTGCTTTCCTTGAAGAGCTAGGGAGGATGGCTCTGTTTATGCAGAGGAGCTACTAGAGACCCATCCCATTTCCTGTGTGTGCTTTTTTCTGTTCCCAGGAACACCACTAGTTAGTGGTTTTCACTTTAATTGCCTTCTCCAGGTGATATATTTAAAATTAAATATTTTTTCATGTGCTTATTTACCATCTGTATATTCTCTTCAGTAAAATGTCTGTGCATGTCTTTTGCCCATTTTATAATTGGATTGCTGAGTTTTGAAAGTTGTTATATATTCTAGATACTCATCTTTAGTCAAATTTGTGATTTGCAAATATTTCCTCTTAGTCTGCAGCTTTGTTTTTCATCCTTTGAACTTGAGCTCTCACAGAGCAAAGGTATTTAATTTTGATGAGGTCCAACTTGTTGATTTTTCTTTCTGTGCATCACACTTTTTCTGTCAAGTCTAAGAACTGTTTGCATAGTTCTGGTTCCTGAAGATTTTTTTCCTACATTTTTTCCTAAAAGTTTATAGTTTTGTGTTTTACTTTTACATCCACGATCCATTTTGAGTTAATTTTGTGTAAGGTATGAGGTTTAGCTCCTGGTTCTTTTTTTTTTTTTTTTTAATTGCATATGTCTAATTGCTCCAACATTATTTGTTTAAATATTATTGAATTGCCTTTGCATCTTGTCAAAAATTAACTGGCGTGTTTATGAGGGTCTGTTTCTGAATTTGCTATTGTTTCATTGATCTATATGGCTAGCCCTCTGGCACTGCCATGCTATTTTGATTACTATATACACAGGCCTTAATAATGGGTAGAATGACTCCTGCCACTTTATTCTTCTTTGTCTGGTTTTAGCTATTCTAGGGCTTGTACTTTATCATAGAAATTTTAGAATAAGACTCTCTTAATGTTGTCTCATTTATCTTGCTGGAAAATGTCACTGGGATTTTGATAACAAATGCATGAAACCTATAGATCAGTTTAGGGAGAGTTGACATCTTTGCTATGTTGAGTGTTGCAGTCCATGAATACAGTGTATTTATCCAAGAATTTAGGTCTTCTTTGATTTCTTTCATTAGTATTTCATAATTTAAATGTAATTATCCTATACATGTTTTGTTAGATTTATAAGTATTTCATTTTATTTGAAGGACTATGAGTTGTGCCTCATTTGCTTAAATTTTGGTTTCCAATTGTTCATTATCAGTATGTAGAAATGCAATTGATACTTTATGTTGATCTTATATCCTGTGTCTTTACTGAACTCACTTATTAGTTCTAGATTTTTTTTTTTGTAAATTCCTTGGGATTTTCTCACTAGACAATCATGTTTTCTGCAAATAAAGACACTTGTATTTATTTTTTTCCACTCAGAATGCATTTTATTTCTTTTTTTTCATTTTTAATGTTTATTTTGAGAAAGAGAGAGTGAATATGTGATGGGGGGAGGGCAGTAAGAGAGGGAGACACAGAATCTGAAGTAGGCTCCAGGCTCTGAGTTGTCAGCCCAGAGCCTGACATGGGGCTCGAACTCACAGACTGTAAAATCATGAGCTGAGTTGAAGCAGGATGCCTAACCAACTGAGCCACCCAGGTGCCCCTACCTTTTATTTCTTTTTCTTGCCTTATTGCAATGGGTAGAACTTCCAGTACTGTTTTGAGTAAGAGTGGTGAAAGAAGACATCCTTGCCTTATTCACAACCTCAGAGAGAAAGCATTCAGCCTTTCACCATTAAGTATGATGTAAGTTCTAGGTTTTTTGTAGACGGTTCTATGAGGCTGAGGAAGTTCCCTTTTCTTCCCAATATACTGGGAGTTTTTTTCATGAATGGATGTTGAGGTATGTCAAATGTTTTCCTGTGTCAATTGATATGATCATATTTTTCTTCTTTGGCCTGTTGATATTATGTATTACATTGACTGATTATCCAGTATTGAAACAGCCTTGTATATGTGGAAAAAACTCCCTGTGGTCATGGGAGACGTATAAATGTATATATTGCATGTATATGTGTATATACATATATATACACACACATCCTATTGGTTCTGTTTCTCTGGAGAACTCTAACATACCAGCTTACATCTGTTTAATCTCCTAAGAGAGGTCTCTATTCACCCTCAGACTCCAAAGGGCCATGAGAAGGGGTTCCAGGATCAGAGTGAACACCCCTGTTTTGAAACCCAGGCCTCCTCTGGCACACCCTTATGTTTGGTTACCCTGAAGCAAGCCTTCTCTCCTTTAGCAGCATTATCCACAGGCCTCTTATTTTGTAGGCATTTTCTCCCTAGGAAATGAGGGAGTTTTCTTTTGTAAAGCAGAGGCACTCATCTTCAGTGAGAAAGAGATTGGTATGGCCATCAGGGTTTCCTCACCTAAAAAGTACCAAAGTCAAGACAAATACCCTGAAACTTCTTTCTCTTACGTTGAGAATGGCAGAAAGACCAAAGAGCATGGGAAACACTTAGGGGGAATGTGCTGGTCTGATGCTACAGAACATGATAGAATGATTGAGAATGTGAGCCTTGATGTCACTGGGCTGGATATGGGGAGTAAAGGCATAGGGTTGGCTGTGCTGAGCATGGTACCCCTCTTAACAAGCAATCTAGATGGAGATGTGGGTTAGATTTGATGAAAGCTTGTCTGCAAAAATGTTTCCATAAGAAATCCCAGTAAGCCTTCACATATAACATTTCCAGAGAAGTCAGACTTTGATTTAAGCTTAAAGACAAAGACCCTGGATTTCCTTAATATTCTATTTTAGGAATAGACTAGATCACCATCATGCTAGGAAGTGAAACCCATCTTTTCCAGCTCAGGTTGTCTGCATGAGTGGCCTTTTTGGTCCTCTGAAAAAAAGAATTTCTTAGCACCAGATCAAAGCCACTGAAGGAAATGACATATTGGTTGGGGGTGGTGGTGTTCCCTTTCTGTCTAAAGGTAATTTCTTAGAATCATAGAATCTCAAATTTGGAAGTTACTTTCAAGACCATCTAGTCTAGTTGTTCTATACTCCAGCCGTACATTAGGATCATTTGGGGGAACCAGTGAAAAATATCAATGTCTGTTCCCCACCCCAGAAATTGTTTTTAAATGACCACAGTTGGGGCCTGTACACCTATGTTTGAAAAGCTCCCCAGGTGATTTTAATAGACAGCCATGATTGAAAAGCACTGGTGCAGTCCAACCTTTCCCCTTGCTATGATGTGCCTTAAGAGATTCAGATTACAGAATTTCTGAGCTTGTTGCCTAGCATATAGGAATACCTCCTTTCCCAGGAAACTCACTAGTCCCCAAGGTAGCCGTGTTCTATTTTTGGTTGCCTTCTGTAGATTGAGTTGTACTTGTGTCCCTGTAGCTATCTCTTCTACTCTGCTACTTTCCGGGGTCCTGCAGAACAATCTCTGTTCTCTTCCTCAGGCCAGTTCCTCAAATATTAAAACACTGTGCATCCAGAGCCTTCTCCCTGCAGCAGTCCTCCAGATGGCATACGAATTCAGGGCCTGGTGGGCTTCAGTTCATCAGTATCCTTCTCATAGATCTCTCTTGGTAGTGATTTATTTGGAGCCTTAGAACTTCTGGCCAGAGGTTCATGCCTTGGCCCTGTGAATCACTGTATGTATCCCTGGTAAAGCAAATGCTCCCTCTGAGCCTTCATTTCCTTATCTGTAAAAGAAAGTGATTGGAATATAGATGAATCCCCAGCTAGTGCCATGAGTTTCTAACTAGCTGTCTGTAGTCAGTGCTCAGGATTATGAAGAGAAAAATAAAGCCAGTAAATAATAAATAATAGTATTATCTTATATGTATGCTATGCTTTGTATTTTTCACAAACATTTTATCATTCTATACTTTCACTTTCCTTAGGAAGTGGGTACAGTGTGACTATCCCCAGTGCAGATCCAGGGAGCTCATGTGAACTGCTTTAGGTTACCCAGTTAATCATGGGCACAACAGAAAGGGCAGTATTATCACTCTTTACTGTTAGTTCTTTATTCTCTGATTGAACACCTAAATCACATAGTTCTTAAAAGAACTGATAGTATCTTCTATGCCTCCAAGATCCAGGAGAATTCTGGGGTCATGGGCCCTGTATTAATATTAGTTAAATTAACCAGTTTTTTTTGTTTGTTGTTTAACCCTCCCCCAACCCACCTCCTCTCTGGCAACCACCATATTGTTCTCTGTATTTAAGAGTGTTTTTGTTTATCTCTTTTTTTTGTTTGTTTGTTCATTTGTTTTGTTTCTTAAATTCAACATATGAGTGAATACGTCATACGTCTTTTCTCTGACTTAACATCATACCCTCTAGGTTCATCCATGTTGTGTATGGCAAGATATCATTCATTTTTTTAAGGCTGAGCAATATTTCATAGTGTGTGTGTGTGTGTGTGTGTGTGTAGCACATCTTCTTTATCCATTCATCTATGGATGGACACTTGGGCTGCTTCTGTATCTTGGCTATTGTAAATAATGCTGCAGTAAACATAGGGGTGCGTGTATCTTTTCAAATTAGTGTTTGTTACTGTTTTGGGGTTTTTTTGGGGGGGTGGGTAAATACCTAGTATTGGAATTACTGGATCATATGGTAATCCTGTTTTTAAGTTTTTGAGGAACTTCCATACTGTTTTCCACGTGGCCGCACCAGTTTGCATTCCCACCAACAGTGCATGAGGATTCCTTTTTCTCCATATCCTTGTCAACACTTGTTATTTCCTGTGTTTTTGATTTTAGCCATTCTGACAGGTAGAATGTGATACTTCATTGTAGTTTTGATTTGCATTTCCCTGATGATTAGCGACGTTGATCATCTTTTCATGTCTGTTGGCTGTGTGTGTCGTCTTTGGGAAAATGTCAATTCATGTCTTCTGCCTCTTTTTAATTCGATTATTTGTTGTTGTTTTTGGTGTTGAGTTGCATAAATTCTTTATATATTTTGGAGATTTACCTCTTATTGAATGTATCTTTTGCAGGTATCTTCTCCCATTCAGTAGGTTGCCTTTTTGTTTTGTTGATGGTTTCCTTTGTTATGCAAGAGCTTTTCACTTTGGTATAGTCCAGATAGTTTAATTTTGCTTTTGTTTCTCTTACCTGGAGAGATATATCTAGAAAAATGTTTCTATAGCCAGTGTCAAAGAAATTATTGCCTATGTGTTCTAGGAGTTTTATGATTTCGTGTCTCACGTTTAGGTCTTTAATTCATTTTGAATTTATTTTTGTGAATGGTATAAGAAAGTGGTCCAGTTTTATTCTTTTGCATGTAGCTGTCCAGTTTTCCCAGTAGTATTTGTTGAAGAGAATGTCTTTTCCCCATTGTATATTCTTACTTCCTTTGTCATACATGAATTAACCATATAATCATGGGTTTATTCCTGGGTTTTCTGTTTTGTTCTATAGATCTATGTGCCTATTTTTGTGCCAGTACCCATACTGTTTTGATCACTACAGCTTTCTAGTGTATCTTGAAATCTGGGATTATGAAACTTCCAGGTTTATTCTTCTTTCTCAAGATTGCTTTGTCTATTTGGGGTCTTTTGTGGTTCCATACAAATTTTATGATTTTTCTAGTTCTGTGAAAAATATTGTTGGTATTTTGATAGAGATTGCATTAAATCTGTAGATTGGTTTGGGTAATATGGACATTTTAACAATATTTGTTCTTCCATTCCATGAGCATGGAGTATCTTTCCATTTGTTTGTGTCACTTCAATTTTTTTCATCAATGTTTTATAGTTTTCAGAGTACAGGTCTTTCACCTCCTTGGTTAAGTTTATTCCTAGGTATTTTATTCTTTTTGGTGCAATTGAAATTGGGATAGTTTTCTTAATTTCTCTTTCTGCTACTTCATTATAAGTGCATAGAAGTGCAACAGATTTCTGTGTATTAATTTTGCGTCCTGTGACTTTACTGAATTTATTTATCAGTTCTAGTTGTTTTTTGGTGGAGTCTTTAGAACTTTCTCTATGTAGTATTTTGTCATCTGGAAATAGTGAAAGTTGTACTTCTTCCTTACCAATTTGGTAAGGATGCCTCTTAGCTAGGACTTCCAGTTCTATATTGAATAAAAGTGGCAAGAGTGGACATCCTTGTGTTATTCCTGATCTTAGAGGAAACATTCTTAGTTTTTCACCATTGAGTATGATGTTAGCTGTGGGTTTTTCATATATGGTCTTTATCACGTTGAGGTAGGTTTCCTATAAACCTACTTTGTTGAGAGTTTTTATCATGAATGGATATTGTACTTTGTCATTTGCTTTTTCTGCATCTATTGAGATGATTATGTGGTTTTTATCCTTTCTCTTGTTTGTGGCTGTATCACATTGATTTGTGAATATTGAACCATGCTTGCATCTCTGGAATAAATCCCACTTGATCATGGTGAATTATTTTTTAAATATATTGTTGCATTTTGGTGTGCTAATATTGAGGAGTTTTATATCTATGTTCATCAGAGATAGGTGGTTTCTAGTTTTCTTTTTTTTTGTTGTTGGGTCTTTGGCCTTGGTATCAGAGTAATTCTGGCCTCATATAGAATGCATTTGGAAGCTTTCCTACCTATTCTGTTTTTTGGAATAGTTTCAGAAGAAACTATTTGGTAGAATTCACCTGTGAAGCCATTTAGTCCTGGAATTTTGTTTGTTGGGAGTTTTTTTGTTACTGATTCAATTTTATTGCTGGTAATCGGTCTGCTCAAATTTTCTATATCATTCTGATTCAGTTTTGGAAGGTTATGTGTTTCCAGGAATTTATTCATTTTTTCTGCATTGTGCAGTTTGTTGGCATATAATTTTTCATAGTATGAATTAACCAGTTCTTGCTGAAAGATTTGGATGTCTGTCATCATAAGGAATTCCAGTGGTTACAGAGCGATCTGTCTCCAGGGATGGGAACAAGCTCCATTTCTCCACTGGGTGGGGGACAGGTGGGGTGTTCAGGCCCAGCTGCCTATGAATCACTCAGGGTGCTTTCAGAAATACGAATGCCCAGGCCCTTTCCCAGACCAACTGAATAGGAATCACTGCATGTGGAGGCAGGCAGTACATGTTCTTAAACTATACCAGATGATTCTAAGATTGGGGCTGAAACTGTGGTTTTCAGCTTGCTTGGGTATCAGAATCATGTGGAAGGGCTTGTTAAAATCCAGATTGTTGGGTACCACCCCCAGAGTTTCTAGTTCATTAGGTTGGGATGGGGCCTGAGAATTTGCTTTTCTATCAAGTTCCCAGGTGATACTGATACTGCTGCTCCAGAGACTACACTTTGAGAACTACTCAGATAAAGGATTATGTAAATAGTGAGGGTTTACTTGTCAGCTCAGGAGATGACAGCCACATCCTCTGTTTGGTATCCAGAGGTCACAGCAGTGAAGGCAGTATGTGCCAGTCACAGAACAGTGCATTTTACAAGCACCAACTTATTTAATCTTGATGCCCCCACTCTGAGGTTTTAAGATTTCCATGTCATAGATAAGGAAACTGGGACAAAGATAGGTTAAGTAACCTGCCTAACTCACTTATTAAGTGGCCTAATTCAAATTCAGACCTAAGGCCATATGGGACAGACTCCTAAATTCACACCCTCAACCACGTTTTCTAGAGGGGAGATCCAGATGCTCTGTGGTTACTTGGTGTCACCCAGCACGTTAAAGATGGAGCTGGAACCTGGATTCAGGTCTACTGGCTCTTAAGCCAACTGTCCTTCCATTCTGCATAACTTCCCATCTCACATGACTAATAGGTTAAGGTTAGGATTCGGGCTACTGGTTATACACAGTTAATTAAAAATGATAATATCTAGTCCCTCAGAATTAAAAATATATCAAAGCACAAGGAACACTGATGTCCTCTCCCACCTACCCATTTATTCCATCTTCCTACAGCCCCCAGCAGTAATCCTATGGGATGCCTTGGGCATGAACCAGAACCATGAGAGCTACTCAGAGCCATGTGGCACCCACCAGCAAGGTGCACTCACTGCTGGCACAAGAAGCTTTAATTTCTGTGCTGATTTGTTTGCTGATTCAGCAAGGATTCATTGAGTGCTTACTCTGTCCCAGGCACTCTTCTAACTCTGGAGCACACGGTGAAGAGGACAGGCAAGGCCTTTGCCTCAGAGAGAGAAAGGAAGAAATAAAATCATTTTAGGTGGTGATTTTGAAGGCTTCATGAAGAAGATTTTAAATGGTGATTAACCGCAGAGTGTAATTTAAATTGAGAGGTCAGGGAAGAACTCTCTGAAGAGGTAACAGTTGAACTGAAACCTGAACAGCAAAAGGAATCAGCTATTTGTAGAGATAGGGGAAGAGAGATGTGGACAGAGTGAACAACCAGGGAAGAGCCTTGAGGCAGGAGCAAGCCTGGGATTTCCCAGGCAAGTGTGGAAGCCAGTGTGGCTGGAGAAGAGGCGGTGGGGAGAGGGCAGTGTGGACACAAAGTGTTAACTTATCCTCTGCGTGACAGGCGGGGGTGAGTAGACAAAAGCAGGATGTGATATGGCCAAGTGGCTGGTAAGGAGTGGATGTGGGGGCCAAAGTGGAGGCTCATGGAGCTGTGGATGATTAAGATGCTTGCAGACTTAGGCTGGGACACAGGCTCCTCTGTAGAAGTACCTGTCTCTTCACAGGCATGATGCCAGGTCCTCTCACTTCTCTCTCACAAACAGCATCTTTGCAGCCCTTGGGGAAGTGTCACTTCCTTTCTGGCAGTTCTGAAATGAGCTTGTTTGCCACTCAGCAATTCTCTGATTTATGAACTTTCTAGCCCTGCATCTTGGCAAAGGTGCATGATTTTAGAGGAAGCTTCTACTGAAATGAAGAGCGAGGTGGGGGGACTTGGAAATTGAGTCTGGCGATGTGGGCCCTATCCCTGCCATACGCAGAGTCCCTCACTTGACACACCTCCAGTTGTTGTTGGCTGTGGGCAGGTGCTGGCTTATCCTTGGTGGCCCTAGGCCACCCCTCACTGCTCTCCAGGCCCACCCAGTGCTGCCCCCACAGTGGAGCCCAGAGCCTTACAGAGGCAGTTTATGGTCCTACCTCCACTCTTTCAAGCTGATGAGTTTTAGGAAAATTACTTCATTGCTCTGAGTCCCAGCCCTCTCTCACAGGATGGGATATTAAGAGGAATATTCCGGGGCGCCTGGGTGGCGCAGTCGGTTAAGCGTCCGACTTCAACTCAGGTCACGATCTCGCGGTCCGTGAGTTCGAGCCCCGCGTCAGGCTCTGGGCTGATGGCTCGGAGCCTGGAGCCTGTTTCCGATTCTGTGTCTTCCTCTCTCTCTGCCCCTCCCCCGTTCATGCTCTGTCTCTCTCTGTCCCAAAAATAAATAAAAAATGTTGAAAAAAAAATTAAAAAAAAAAAAAAAAAAGAGGAATATTCCATGAATGCACGTCAGGGGTGGCACTGGGTAGTTCTGTGTAGAATTATTATTGTTATGCTTTTGGTCAGTAACTCTACTGAGTATGGTCAGACCCATGTTACAAATCACCTTGTAGGATTAGATCCAGTAGTACTGTATATCTCCTCCTTACCCCAGCCGCCTCTCTCAGAAGCATTTAATAAAGAGAGCAGCTATTAGTTGTGTAATAATAACCAACAGCTATCAAGCAGTGATGTCCCTGTTCATGCTGGAAGCACTTTACACACCTTGTATCATTGACTCTTCACACTGTGTTATGGAATCTTCCTAACAGCCCTGTTAATCTTATTCTATAAATGAGGAGACTGAGGCCTGGAGACAATCCTACTTGTCCAAGGTCACCCAGCTAGAAAGTGGCTTGAGTGTGAGGTCATCAGTTCTAGGATTCTGGGCAGGACAGCTAAGTTCTCAGAGCCCCAGGCTCTTTATGCAAGACTTCACAATGTTGTGATATGCACTGAATAATTTAACGCATTCCACAGCTGCACAGAAGTAGAAGACATCACTATTCCTGGCGCATTTCCAGGATCAGCTCAGCTTTCATTCCTCAGTGCCCCTTTGCCTTGATCAATTCATCAGACATGCATTGCCAGGGCCTACTAAATGAGACAGAGGTCAGGACACTTACATAAGTCATAAATCCAACAGCTTCTGTCAGTGGGAGAGACTGGAGCCAATGCTATGTGAAGATCAGAGAACTTTCTAGAAAGGTTTCTATAGGCCCAGTAGGTTCAGGACACAGTGGACCCTGGCTGTTGGTCTGGTTCGCCTAAAACCCCCATGCCTGGCTTTTCCACCCCAAGGCTCTTTAAGGCAATGGCTCTTCACCTTTTGGGGAAACATGTGCCCCGATGCACTGACTCCCTAGAACAATGCACAATTTCAGGACTTCCAATTGCCCCAAAGCCTCATGATAACCCAGGTAGATGTGGAGCTTTAAAGGGAAGCATGGGAACTCTGACCCCTGACTGGGGCTAAGGGGAAGGCTGCCCTAGGCATCCTGAATTTTATGGCCTGCCCTTGCAGAATGAGATTCACACTGGGCAGGCATGTCTCAAAGTCATCTTTCCCCTAATTTCACTTCTTTAAGTGGTTGGTGTTAGCTTAGCCAGAGAACACTTCACATTCAGCATAATCATGAAGCAGCCTCTGAAGGTCTGCGCCTCAGCAGCCTTCCTCTCTCTCTAGCTCCTTGTGGGCTCTGGCCATCCCTGGCCTCTTAACCTCCTATATACTGTGAATGCCCCAGGTTTCACTGTGAGCCCGTGCTGGGGCCTGGGGGTGGTGCAGTTCAGCACGCCCTTCCACAAGCCCTCTGTCCCTTCACAATAAAGCTTGGCCTTGCTAGACAAGGCTCAAGCAAGCCTTCTTGCTTGCTCCTCCTCCCTGACCTGGAGGCAATTTTCTATAATACTTTACAGGACTGTGCTTCCTCCAATTTCCACCTGAGAGCCCATAACAATGTGGACCCCACAGGGTGTGGGGGTGTAGGCCAAAACAGCCCAGAGCCTCAGAGCTCTCTGAAGGCCCTCTTTTACATTTGGAAGTGATTCAGTATTTTGCATCATTCTATACTATTTACAAATTCACTTAAACATTTTTTAAAGTTTTCCATCATTTACCATCAAGTAGAATTGATGGTCCAGGCTACTGTGCCATGTATTGCCTGTGGGCTGTTTTGTGCTTCTGCCCGGTACCCTGGCTTCCCCAAAGCACCAGTGCTCAGTTAGTGGGAGCTTTGGGCTTGCAGCTCATCATTCATCCGTTTGTACAGACTGCACATCCATGTGGGTGATGGTGTAGAACGCGAGTTCTTGAGCTGTGAGTCAGGTGGACTTGAGTTCAAATCTCTCCTCACTAGCTATATGACTTTGGGCAAGTGACTCACCCTCTCGAGTTTTGGTGCACTTTCTGTGACCTGTCACACTGGACTTTTGTGGGCATTAAATGAAATGATACCTGTAAAGCATTTAGTACTTTTTAGTACAATGCCCCATACAATACTGTTTTGTGTCCAGTATTATAGTACAAGGTGGCATCTTATGTGGACTTGTTCACTGAAGTGTTAATCAAAAATGTTAAGTGGGGAATTGCAAGCAGTGATAAAATATGAAACTCATTTCATGTAAAGCACGTCAATGTGCACTAATTTGCCTGTCTTTTGATGTAGGGTCAAGGCCCTGGCCTTGTGTCTTGTCCTTTTGACTGGAACTTCATATTCTCTCCCTTCTATAAATCACAAGTATAATAAATAGGCTGTCCTTTTCAGTTTGGGTTCTAAAAATGGAGCAAAGATTTATAGGCATATAAGAAGCAAATAAAGTGCAGAATCCTTTGAATACTTAATTTTTTCCCAATCATGTGTGCTTGTCTTGCCTGCACTTATTTCAATACCATTGTTTTTTAGAAATTTGCCTTTCTTGCGTCAACAACAAAGCTCTTGATTTTCATACTCATGTTTCATTAATTTGTAAGTACTGCCAGAAATTATGTAAATGCGATAGCAAGTACATCCAGCCAGAATGGGATTGGGAAGAATCCCTGTGGCTCTGGACAAAGAGGACTACCACTGGTAGGAACAGAAAGGAGTAGTCTGGAAACCTCCACTCCCTACCATTGTGTGACTAACACTGAACCCAGGGTGTGAGCACAAATGGAGGCCCACATGCCATACTGCTAAACGTTTAAAAGTTACAAATCAAGCTAACTCTAACATAGAACATAGTCCTTCTGTCCTGACAAACCCAAAGGACAAGTTTTAGTATCAAATCCTGGAACACTGTACCCAGAGAGGGCCAGTTTGAGGTCCCCATTCCCCATTTGCTGGTTTTATCTTCCCACCCCTGCTTCTTACATGCCAAGGCAGCCTGGCACTGAGGGCGCTAAGCTCCATCTATGCTCTCTGCAATGAATCACCCCTTGGCCACCCTCAGGAGGCCTGGTCCACTCTCAAGAAGAAAACCCAAAGAAGAGGCTCCATCTGTAGACAGAAGAGTCTTAAGGGCCCTATGGACAGGTAGTGTTGGGTCCCAGGTACACTGAGCATGGTGTAGACTCAGGGTTTGCAAAATTTTCTGTAAATGGGCACATAGTAAATATTTTGGGCTTTGTGGGCCATGCAGTCTCTATCATTACTACTTACATCTGCCTTTGTGGGTGAGAACAGCCACAGCTACTGTGTTGATGAAAGAACATGACTATTTTCCAATAAAACGTTACCTCTGGACACTGAAATTTGAATCTTATGTGATTTTATGTTATTCTTTTGGTTATTTTCCAACCATTTAAAAATATGAAAACCATTCTTAGCTCATGAATTGTATGAAAACAAGTGACTTGGTCCACAGTTGTAGTTTGCAAACCATTGTTTTCAGAGAGTCTTTTAGAGAGCATTGTTTTTTAGAGAAGTGAGGTGGGGTCTCCAAGTTGACATATCCTATTGAGCCCCAGACATCTTACTTGTGGGATGCAGAGTAAGGCCCTCAAGGGCCTCCTGCTGAGGGCAGGAGCCCCTCTTATCCTGGACCCCTCTTATCCAGGTATCCAGGTGGTAATAAGCAGTCTGCCAGGTATGAGCAGTCACAGGTTAATGAGCTAAGTTGTTTAAGGGAAGCTTCCACGGTCAACAAGAGTTATTTTGATCCCAATTTGGACCAGGCCTCTTCAGTGGCATCATCTTGAACCTCACACCGTCCCTCACTACTTACCTTTGCCCTCTCTGATCTGCTGTATTTTCAGTATTCGAAGCCTCTTTAGGGATGTGAAAAGTGTGGAGGTTCTCTTTCTTTCTGACAAATATAGCCACATTTCATAAACTACCTAATTTCTAAAAAAATCACTGTGGTGCCAACAGCAGAACTGGACACTCCCCCCAAGCTCCCACTCCCTCCCAGGGGACAGCTCCAACCAGTAACTATCACAAAAGCCAGACCCAGTCTTGAGGGCATTGCACACCATCCATGTATTCCCTTCTTCCTCCTCAGGCGATGCAGCTGACGGTCTAAGGAAAGAGCATTACTTTTCATTTCACTTCAGTGACTGGATTTAGGCTGTTGTCTCAAACGCTCGTTGATGTGGTTGCTGGATAATCTATTTTCCGTTTGCTCACTTACAAGCAATTTCTAAGGCTCTTGTGGAAATCATTGTTAGTCATCCCTATATTTAGCCTTGAGCTGAATCAATTTGATGGCTTCAAAGCAGAGAGAGAGAGAAAGAAAGAGAGAGAGAGGGAGAAACAGAATAGAAAGTTGGGGGGGGGTGTTTTGATAAGGATGCACTTTTCCATAGTTCTCTTTAAAACATAGCACTGCAAACTCCAGAGGTGGATATGATTTTTGATAACAGATGCAAAGAAAATTATTTAAAATCACATTTTATGTCGAACTGACCGTGCACTGATGAGCTACTTCCCCCATGATTTGACTCAAATTACCATGGGAACAGCCTGCATCTTCAGAGAGGTGCTTCAGGAAAAATGCATCTGCAGCCTGTAGCTTCTGCCCAGCCCTGCCTTCCCCTGAGGACTGAGCCCATTTGCATAGTTATTCATCCAGGATCTTCCCTGGCCCTCAAGACCAGCCTTTTATTTCTAAGGGTCAGGACACTTTGGGGGCCCTTGGATAGTTTGTAGGGGAGGGTCATTTGGTGCAGGATCCTTAGGTCAGCAACTGCAGCACCAGCTGAGCTCATAGTAGAAGATATCATCTGATTCTAGTCCTTCTCTTCCTTTCTCACCTAAGAGTTCAGAACCCCACCTGGCAAATATGTTCAAAATGCACAACACCACAAAAATAGGAGCCCTTCCTCCTGCTCCACACTCCGTCCTTAGGTGTCCTCCCCTCCTCCCCACAGCACTTAACACCAGAGCAGTGCCCTTCAGGAAGTTCCCAAAAGGCCAGAGGGACTCGATCCTGTGCCCCTGAATTTCCCCATAACAAGGACCCCCTCTCAGGCCACTTGCCACACCCAGTCCTTCCATTGTGTTCTATATTAAGGATTTGAGCAGTTGTTGTAAGTTTGGCCAAGGAGTTTAAATTCTCAGGACCAGGCCTCACCCTCAGACCAAATAGAATGGGCCCTTGAACAACCTGGGGGTTAGGGGCATTGACACACCTCCCCTCATGCATGCATTCAAAAATCTGTGTATAACTTTTGACTCCCCTAAAACTTAACTACTAATAGCCTATTGTTCACTGGAAGCCTTACTGATACCATAAAGTCAGTGAACACATATGTTGTGTAATATGTATTATATAATGTATTCTTATAATAAAGGAAGCTAGAATAAAGAAAATGTTATTCAAGAAGTCATAAGGAAGAGAAAATACACATATAATACTGTACTGTATCCAAAAAATCTGCATGTAAGTGGACCCCATGCTCTTCAAACCCATGTTGTTCAAGTATCAACTGTAAAGCAGTATGTCTAGGGGCAGGGATTGGACTGCAGACATTTGTAAAGGCCCTGGAAGTTTTGCATGTGTAGATAAGGATGACAGCTATTATGTTAGATGCAAAGATAAATGACTTTGTACTTCAAATTCCCACCCCCCAGACACACCCTCTTCCAAACCTGTGATTTCTTTGGCTTTGCTCCCTATCTCAGCAAACAGCATTTACACCACATAAACAAGGGACTTCTATGAGACCTTCTTGTTTCCACCTCACATCCCTCTCTAAGCTGTGAAGCCCAGAGGGCAAAGACCATGTTTATTTTGTTCACCCAGCACAAACCCACCACTTGATTATTATTTTGTAGGTGCAAATCAGTGAATGAGAGACACAGTTCTCACCAAAGAAATAACATCTAGTAACCTTGAAGACTTTCATCTTGGCCAGAGTCAGATGTAGGATTTCTAGATTCCCCAATCAGGCAGGCCAGTTGGTTGGAACAGTACCTTCTTCCTCCCTTGAAAGGCTGATGTTTGCATGAGGCAGCTGAGCAGAGCCCTATTCACTGGGGTGCCAAGCCTTTTTATTTATTTATTTATTTTTATTTAACGTTTTTTATTTATTTTTGAGACAGAGAGAGACAGAGCATGAACAGGGGAGGGGCAGAGAGAGAGGGAGACACAGAATCGGAAGCAGGCTCCAGGCTCTGAGCCATCAGCCCAGAGCCTGACGCGGGGCTCGAACTCACGGACCGCGAGATCGTGACCTGAGCTGAAGTCGGATGTCTAACCGACTGAGCCACCCAGGCGCCCTGGGTGCCAAGCCTTTGACTGGAGTTTGTGATCACCACTGGTTGTTTCTTGGCTTGACACCCACTGGAAGTCCTTGAGGGGACCACATTCAGGATTCTCAGAGTTTCTTGCAGTCCTGCAGCTTCAGAGCCACTGGGCATTTCCTCTCTCACCTACTCTGTCTCTACTGTGTTACCTATGATGTCCTCTCTTATCAGGTCCCTCAAAGGCAGTAGTTCTTGGCTCTGGCCACCTATTGGAATCACCTGGGAAGCTGTGAAATGTCTCAATGCCCAGCATACTATAGACTGTTTACATCAGAGTGTCTGGGGTAGTGCTCAGGCTTCTAGCTATTAAAGCTCCCCCACTGGTTTCATAGCAGCCAAGGCTGAACCTCAGTAGGCTTTCAGATCTCAAACATGGGCATTTTAAAAGCTTCTCAAAGTGACTTAATAGCTAGCTGAAGTTGTGAGACTGGCCACAAAGTAAGGGTCCCTATGTCCTACTGGTCTCTAAGTAACAATAACAACAAACATTTATTAAGTATTTACTATGTGCCTTTCACTGTTCACGTGTGTTAACCCATTTAATTTTTACAACACCTGAGTGAGGTAATAATTATAATAATAGCTAATGCTTAATTAGCACTGGGTATGCTGTAGGCACTGTGCTAAGCATTTTATCTGCATTGATTTATTTATAGAAGAGGCAAGCTCCGAGGCACAGAGAGGTTAAGTAATTTGCCTGGGGTCAAGGAAGGTGAAGGGTTTGAACATTCACCCAGATAACCCTGCTCCAGAGCCTGAGGGCTTTGTCTACAACAGCCTGGGTAAAATATGAGTGACCTAGAGTATGTGAGGGACTAAGAGAAAGGTCCTCAGTGCTGATGGTGAGATCTAACAGTGTGCTGCATAATTCACTTCCTCAGAGGAGGAGCTTGATCTGGAGTCAGAGCCTCTGGGTCAGCAGTTGAACAAGGGTTTCATAGCATATCCTGGAAAGGGGAGCAGTTCTGGAGCTGTAGTTCTACTACAGGAGTAGGCATGGAGGAAATACAGTCTGCTTTCTGTTCTTCCCACCTGATAACTTGGAAAGCTTAAGGATTTAGGGCAGAGAAAGAGCTGTTTGGTTGAAAACCCCATCTTTCTTGCCTCCTGGGTAGAGTGATTGCTGAGGCCAGTACCATGCATCTCTCCCTTCAGGGGACACCGAGGGACAGATAGCTGTGGGTATTTGGCTGAGCACCAAATGTGTTTCTGCCTTCCTAGCATCTATTCCCCTTGAATTGAAAATAACCCCCCAGGGGCGCCTGGGTGGCGCAGTCGGTTAAGCGTCCGACTTCAGCCAGGTCACGATCTCACGGTCTGTGAGTTCGAGCCCCGCGTCAGGCTCTGGGCTGATGGCTCAGAGCCTGGAGCCTGTTTCCGATTCTGTGTCTCCCTCTCTCTCTGTCCCTCCCCCGTTCATGCTCTGTCTCTCTCTGTCCCAAAAATAAATAAACGTTGAAAAAAAAAAAAAAAAAAAAAAGAAAATAACCCCCCAGCTTTACTTCGAAGACACACCCCTTCCCTATTCAGGCCATGTGGCTCACATGTGTTACCCACCCTCCTTCCTGACCCCCTGGAAGCAAGAACTTGACCTAGACATGGCCATGAGATTTGTCCAGAGGTGAGTATTGTGTCTGAGCCAGGCCAGTGAGATTCAGTTCTGGACCTTTGGTGGATTGACTAAAAACAGAAGTGTTCTTCCTGCTGGGATAGCTGAGAATATCAGGTGGAAATTTGGAATGCTGGCAGCCATCTTGACTCCACAAGGTGAGGGCCAGATTGTTTGCTCATGAGACAGAGCCGGGACTGAGTCCTAAGAACAGTGTGTCTGGATCCAGCTGTGTGTGAATCTACCATGTGTCATTCAGTGGTGGAAATCAAAAAGCCACTTCCTTGCTAAGCCAGTCTTACTTGGGTTTCTGACACATAGAACTGAAAAGATTCTATATTCATCCCAGCATTGCTTTATATTAGCTAATTAATCTCTCTGGACCTCAGTTTTCTCATCCATCAAATGAGGACTGTCTACCTCACATGGCCACCGAACATAAGATGACTTACGTAACGTGTGGGCAAAGGGTAGGTCCACAATAAATGTTAGCTCCTTTCCCCTGGTTCCAAATATAAAACTAAAATCTGTATCTAAGATATGATGAGAATTAAGACATAAAGTATAACCAAGTGAACCTTGCCTCAGGAAATAAAATATAAGTTGGCCCAAAAGGTTCAATCAGTAAGAATCAGAAAAAATCAAACCCCAGTTAGAAAATTAGCAAATGTATTTGTGTTGTAAAGAAATTCCCGCAACTTAAAATCATAGGTAGAATGCACTGATCTTGTCAGTTACCCAGTATTTTGAACAGAGATGCCAGTGAACTTCACCTACAGGGTGAGAAATTGGGGCTGAGAGGTGGAGGGGAGAGGGGTGTTTTCATTTCAGTCCTTTTCCCGCAGGCTCTTTATTTGCTAGTGTTGCTGTTGTCTTGTTGCTATTGTTCCTATTATAGTCATGTTTCTTTCATTCAAAAGTACATATCGATCTCTCTGGAAATTTATACAGATATCAAGAACAAAATTGGTGAACTCTAGTTGAAAAAATATCAATTTTAAAGGCAGCATTTTGAATTCATGAAAACTTTTGAACTGGGCTTAGCTAGAGATTTGAGGTTTCAGTCATTAATGGAGTGGAGGCTCAAAATATCATTTGCCTCTCCTCAGAGTCACAGAGCTAGTATGTGGTGTGGGAGAATTTAAGTCCAGTCATGTGGAGCCTGAATCCAGCTGGGTCTTCTGAAGAATGCCCTGAGAAGGTACTGGTTCTGTGCGGAAGACCCTGAGGCAGCTGGTGCTGGAGCCAGTCCAAGGCCAGGTCCTGTGATGGCAGAGTGTGGTATTCTCTATTAAAAGAGCATTGTCTCCCAGGCCTGAGGGGCTATGAGTCTGGACATGCTGCTGGAATGTGCAGTCCTTCTTAGGACAGGTCTTCTTTTATTGGGAAGGGGAGGGCCTGAGTTAATAGCCAAGGAGGTACAGGAGGCTGTATAATGTCATGGTCTAGCTCTTGGGCTCTGGTTTCAGACTGGTTGAATTTACATCCTCCTTGCACTTCTCCTTTCCAGCTATGTGATTTTAAACAAATTACTGGGTCTTTCTGTGCCTCACATTGAGACAGGGAAACTGAATGACTCCATAAAGATCTGCTTTTTGCTCCTTTTCCTGTTTTTGTCCTTGCTAGGACCTGTATCCCCACTTTACACATACCTTGTAATGCAAATGGAGTATGTCCTCCTTGTAAGGGACAGGAATTAATGATTTCTCTAGAATAGATAACATCTAAGGAAGGACCAGGTGAGATGACCATCATATGCGTATTCCACACCACGGATGCTAGACATCTCAACACCAGGCCCCCTGGCTCTAAGGAATAACACCTGGGCCCTTGTCTGTGTTCTAACCTGGATGCCTGAGGGGACACATACACCATATCACTATCCTCAATAAAAACCCCAGACTCCAAAACAAGGACAAGACTCGTGCTTCTTTCCTTTCTGAGTCTCCCAGACACTCCATCTGTATCTGCTCTCTATAGATCTTCAGTAAACTCTTACCTCACCTCCTGCTGGCTCATGTTTGATTTCCATCCTACATGAAGCCAAGGACCCTCTTGGCTGGTCCTGGGGGACCCCCTTTGGCTCTCCCAGACCCAGCCTGCTGGCATCAACAGCAACTTGTGACATGCAGATAGTACAGTGTTTGGCATATAGTATGTGCCCAGTGAAAGTAAGCTCGTCTGATTAGTTGAAGTCAATTCAGCAATCATGTATTGTGCACCTACTATGTGTCATGAGCTGTGTCAGAGCACAGGAGATTCAGAAAGGGTCAGGACAGACATGATCTATGCTCTCATGGAAAGCAGCTAGAAAGGCAGGTGGGAAACACTGACATTCAGTAAGTGAGATACAAGTATGGTGAGTGTGATGAGAGGGAAAATGTTGGATACTGGGCGACCCCCTTCCCAGGCTGGAGCCCAGCACAGGCCTCCCTGAGACACAGATGTTTGAGGGGAGGTGGGAAAGACAAGTCTGGGTCCTTGGAGGGGTGGGGACTAGAAGCACATAGCACCACACAGGCAGAACCAGGCACTGGGTGTATATTCACAGAGAGGAAGGAGGACGGTGGTCCTCAGCAGTTCCGGGCCCAGGTGGGGTCTCTTGTCTTCAGAGAAGTACAGAGCTCACACAGAGCAGTCTCAACAGCCCCACCAGTGAGGTTTACATTCCACTCCTGGCAAAGCTTTCAAGTGTCTGAGTTTTCTGTCGCCAACAAAGCAAAGGATTTTTATTTATTACGGATAAATGATGTTCCATGTGATATAGCAGGCCCAGTTGGCACTTTCCTAAGTGGGCTGTGTAGGTCAGGACTTCCCTCATTTGCGCATTCCTTGCAGGCAGGTTGTCTGCATTTTTATCTTTGAAAAGCATCTTCAGAGACCTTCCTGTCTAAGAGGAGAGGCTTATAGGCATCCATTCAAGAAGCTCTCAGGGGGCATTCTAACTGTGTGTGTGTGTGTGTGTGTGTGTGTGTGTGTGTGTGTGTGTGAGAGAGAGAGAGAGAGAGAGAGGGAGAGAGAGCGAGAGAAACCACAGCAAATGCCATGGGTCCCCATGCTTGGTCATGGGCCTGACCTACTTAAATTATTGGAGGGTCTACAACCAGAGGGGACTCCAGTGGCAAGTGGCTCTTAAATGGTCGTTGCAGCTGAACATCAAAGAAACCCATGGATCTGGCAGGGGCATACCTCCTGTAGTAATTCACAAGACACCCAGTTGAATTCAGCCCATCTCTTCCCTAGGCCTGGCTCTGAGGTTGCCTAATGACTTAAGACTGGGGTCTGATGAAGGAGAAGGAAACCCCAAAGACCAAGGCTTTGAGAGGGATCCCAGAATTAATGAGAGGACTTCTTTGGACTTTTCCTCCCTGTGCTTTAGTTTCCTCATCTGTAAAAAAAAAAAAAAAAAAAAAAAAAAGACTAATAGTGCCTCTTGCAAAGAGTTGGTTTGTAGATGAAATGAGTTAACTCATGTGAAGTGCTTAGAAGAGAGCCAGGCAGATAGTAAGGGCCTGATAAATGCTATTATTATTGCTGCTGTTTTTAATGGTATTATGGTTTTGCTGTGGTTGTTGCTGCCAACCTTCACTTTTTCCTCTCCTTTCCATTAACTTCCTTAGGCTGAAGCCTGTGGGGGATAATCAGTGGCCTTCATCTGAGCAGGTCCACCCCTAGTAGCCCTGGGTAGGAAAAATCCTATAGATTCAGCCTTCTCTGAGTCTGTAATGACAACCGTGTAGCCTGTTTCTCCTAACCCAGAACAGAAACCAGGACACTTGCAACAACCCAGAGCTCAGAGGCCCTGTTGGCTCTTGGTGGGGACCATCCCCAGAGCAACAGAGCCATGGAAGCCATGAGAGGAGGTTCCTTAATGTTGGAGGAAATAGGGAAGGAACTGAATTTATACTTGAGCTTTCTACATTTCTGACAGCAAATTTTGTCTTGATTTATATACTGTGCTGCCCTTAGCATCAGATTTAGCTCTCCTACCTGACCTAGAATATTTGTGATTTACAAATTGGAAAATAAATAGGTTTGTATCCTGAGATAGTCTTACAAGCACTCCAATAAATTTTTCATCACCGGCTCTCAGCTTTTAGCCACTTCCCTTGCACTTGGCTGCTCTGTGAGTTATAGGTGAGTAAATCCTATTTTATAGAGCTCTGTTCCTGCAGATACATTCTACTCATTTGTCTCTCCTGAAGATATGGGCTTGTGCATTTTCTTAGAATTAGCAGAGGAGTATGTGGTCTGCTCAACTGATCAGACTTTCTTGCTAGAAGCCCTCCTTCTCCAGAATGCTGAGTGCCTTCCTCCCATGCCCTGCCCCATTGGTCTGCATCTCATCCCCTACAAGCCCCTTCCAGCTTGTCTTTCATCCTCTGACAGCTGATTACCATGCCTACTCTGCAGCATTTCCTGGGAATGAATTCCAGCCTGAAGGGGCTTTGCCTCCACCTTTGAGATCAGCAGGTTCAGTGGGTGGTCACCTGGGTACACATACAACTCCTTCCCCTAAATAATTCCCAAGATCTGAGCTTTCCAATATTTGTAACTTTAAATTTCAATCTAACCAGGGTGAGGGGAGGCCTCAGAAGATGACTTTGAAATGCACATCTCGCTCCTGCCAAGGGTCTCCATTAGCCCATTGCCACTGGTTGCATTATCAGGGAGGTTGGTGGGCCATGGGCTCAGAATAGGAAAACAAAATTACTGGCTATACTGGATTGAATAATGTCCCTTAAGAATTCTTGTCCTTCCCAAATCCTCATTGCTGATGATGTCATAGTTGATATAATTAGTTAAGATGAGGTCATACTGGAGTAGGATGGGCCCTTAATGCAATTTGACTGGTGTCCTTATAAGAAAAGGAGGGAGACACAGAGACAGACACACACAGAGAGTAGATGATGTGAGGGCTTATGAAGAAAATGCCATGTGGCTATGGAGGCAGGGATTGGAGTGATAAAGATGGAAAGCCAAGGAGCACTAGGGATTGCCTGCAACCACCAGATACTGGCAGAGAGGCACAGAGCAGATATTCCTTTTAGACCACAAGAAAGAGCTGGTCAGTGGACACCTTTATTGTGGACCTGTGGCCACCTGAACTGTGAGAGAATAGATTTCTATAGGCTTAAGTGACCAGATTGTGGCACTTTGTTATGACAACCCTAGGGAATTAATACACTGGCACTTTTGGATGAGTGGGGAGATGGGCATGAGCCAGGGTAGCTGAGATCTTTCATTGCAGACCTGAATGCAAAAACTTTTTTTTTTTTTGCATCAGGCATGATGTCTCCTGTAGATAAGTAATTCTAGCTATGAACAACAGCTGGTCAACCTAGACCCTCCCCACCCCCCTGCAAAAAAAAAGAGAACTGAATTTTATTTAGTGCCCCATACACATTTCCTGTGCAAGTGTGTCTAAGTGAAGTTTGGGGGTAGGATGTTTGGAATAGAGGAACGGTGGGTACATTTAGGAATGCACATCCAAAAAAAAAAACAACAGAAACAAAAAAAAAAAAGGAATGCACGTCCAAAACCCTTTAACATTAACATCTGTTAGGATCATCCTTATCCTAAGTCACAGCCATGTATGTGTTTCTGCTTCTCCTAGTTACAACATATGAAGATAGAGGGGAACGTGAGATTACTTCAATATAACTGTATTTATTGGAGGGAGTCTTAGAAAGAGGAGGCCATTAAATATTTACTTTAGGTGATTGGGCCAGACCTTCACGGGTCCAAGAACTTGGCCCTCATGCACTGAATGGAGCTCAAGCAGGATATATCAACTTTCTGATTGGAGGACAAAAGCCACACAATCCAAACACCGTCTGGTTCACTTCCTCTGTGAAGTTCCAATAAAATGAAGTGATTCCCCCCTCCCAAGATTAGAAGGCTGTTGTGTTCATCTCTTGAAGCTTACCAAAGAAGATTAGAAGGGGGTTGGGTGGTGATATGTGGAGCCAGGGTCACCAACCTGGCAGGGTAAGATGAGAGTTGCTTCTAGAACTGCCATCAAAATGCCCACCTCTGCATGTAATCACTTTGACACCTCAGTGCTCTTTAGCTGTTCCATCTTCTACCAGAGTCTCAAAAATGTACAATAATTCTTAAGTGTTACATTGCCGTAAATGGTTTCAAAATCCTCTGAAAGCACAAACCTCTTCCTAGATACCAAAATTACTATGCAGGGAGGTGCATTTGTACCATACTTCGTAAGTAATAGAGTGTGTTCACATGCATTCTCATGTAAGATAGACAGGGAAGGAATTACTATTTTTTTTAATCTTATTTATTCAATTTGTGTTACTTTAAATTCATCTCCTATGAAATGTACAGATCTGAAGTGCACAGTTAGATGACTTGAAGCATATAATTCTGTAACTACACTCCTAAGTAACGTTGGGTTTGTCTTTGTAGTCAAGCATGCATTTCCCCACCCACAAGGAACAGCACCATTTACCCCTGCACTTTAGTTTTGCTCGTTCAAGAACTTCATATAAATGTAATCGTACAAGATGTACTCTTTTGTGCTTGGCTTCTTTTGTTTGGCATAATGTTTTTGAAATTCATGCTTGTTGCTAAGTGTACTAGTTTTTCTTTTTATGCTGAGTTGTGTTCTTTGTATGGATATTCTATAATTTGTTTACCCATTAGATGGATATCTCAATTGTTTCTAGTTTTTGACTATAATGAATAAAACTATTATGAACATTCTGTGCAGGTATTTTTTGTGGACCTATGTTTTTTATTTCTCTTGACATAATACCTAGGAATGAAATATGCTGGGTTATAAGAGAAACACATGTTTAATTTTTATAAGAAACTGCCAAAGAATTTTCCAAAGGGGCTTTATTGTTTTACACTTCTACCAGTTACGAATGAAAGTTCCGGTTGCTCCACATTCTACCATATTTGCTCCATATTTTCACTATATTCTCTCTAAATATTTATTATTGTCAGACTTTTAACATTATAGTCATTGTAGTGAGTAGTAGTGGTATCTCACTATGGTTTAATTTGCATTTCTGTGATTACTTATGATGTTGAACAGTTTTTCATGTGCTTGTTGACCATTTGTATATCTTTCTTCGTAAAGTATTCAGTCTTTTGCTTGTTTTTTTTTAACTGAGTTCATTTTTAAAAAAATACTGAGTCATAAGAAAATTTTAATATGTATATATAATATATACACAGCACTTTTGTCAGATATAAGTATTGGGAATATTTTCTCTAATCTATGGTACTTTTGGAGGAGAAGTTTTTGATTTTGATGAAATTCAATTTAAAAATATTTTTGTCTACTCCCATGGTCATGATGATGCTCTTCCATGTTTTATTCTGGAAGTTTTAGATCTGCAGTCCATTTTGAATTGATTTTTGCATACGATAGGGGTAGGAATGAAGGTTATTTTTTTCTGTGTGAATATTCAATTTTAGCACCATTAATTAAAAAAAATTCCTTTCCTCATGGAGTTGCTTTAGTTCTTTTGTTACAAATCAGTTAACTAAATATGTGTCTGTCAGTATGTGGATTATATTCTGTCTCATTCACATGTTTGCCAATTTGTATGTAAATATCATACCATTATGATTCTATAGCTTTACAGTATGTACTGAAATCAGGTAATGCACATCATGCATCTTGTTCTTTCTAAAAATTGCTTTGACTATTTTAGGCCCTTCTTATTTCCGTATAAATTATAGAATTAGTTTATCAGTTTCTACATCCCCCCACCTCAAAAGCTTGCTGGATTAGGAAGAATTGACATCTCAATATTTTTGAGTCTTCCTATCCATGAGCATGTTATTTTACCCCACTATTTAGGTCCACTTTAATTTTGTCTCAGTAATGTTTGAAGATTTCATTATAGAGTTCTTGTGCATATTTTGTTCAATTTATGTTGAAGCACTTTTATTTCTTATGCTATTGTTAAATGAATTTATTTAAATTTCATTTTCCAATTGTTAGTACATAAAAATAAATATAGTTTTTTATATATTGACTGTTTATCCTGTGATCTCACTAAAAACACTTATTCTGATAGCTTTTCTGAATATTTCTTTGTATTTTCCATGTACATAATCATGCTATCCACAAAATAAAGACGGTTCAAACTTAAGTTCTTCTCTTTCAATTTTTATGTCTTTTTTTGTTTGTTTGCTTCATTCTGTTAGCTAAAAGATCCTTTCCAATGCAAGTTTGAATAGAAACAGGGAGAGCACATATTTTTTCTTCTTCCCGGTTTTAGAGAAAGTGTTTAATCTTTCACCATTAAGTATGATGTTAACCAGAGTTTTCCCACAGATGCTTTTTATCAGGCTAAGAAGTTCCCTTCTATTCCTAATTGCTTCTATTCCTATTTGCTCAAAGTTTTCTTTTTTTTTTTTTAATCATTAATGGATGTTGAATATTGTCAAGTGCTTTTTCTGCATTTATTCAGTGAGTTTGTTTTTCTGTTAATGTGTTAATGCGTTGAAGTACGTGCAAATTAACCTTGAATTTCTCAGATAAAACCCACTTGGTCATGATGTATTATCATTTTGTGTATTGCTGAATTCTATTTGCTCATATTTTCTTAGGGATTTTTGTTTCTATGTGTACAAATAACATTCTCTGGGAATTTCCTTTTATGTAGCATATTTGTCAGGCTTTAGTATCTACATAATTTGAGCTAGGAAGTGTTTACTCCTTTATTTTATGGAATAAAAAATTTGTGTAAGAATGGTATTATTGTATCCTCAGATGTTTCATATAGTTTACCAGTGTTCTTTGAAGGAAAGTTTTTAGTTATAAGTTTAATTTTTTTAGCAAATAAGGGAAAATTTAGATTTTTCTATTTCTTCTTCATTCAGTTTAATATATCTTTCAAGGAATTTATTAATTTTATATAAGCTGTTGAGTTTATTGGTATAAAATTTTCATGATATTCCTATATTAGAATGTTTTTACTATCTGTAATGTTTGTAGTGACAGTTCCACTTATATTTCTGAGATTTGCAATTTCTCCCTCTCTATTAGTATGGTAGTAGAGTTATCAATTTTATCAATATTTTTTTAAAAAATAATGTTTGGTTTCATTGATTTCCTCTATTGTTTGTTTTCTCTTTCATTATTTTCCTCTTTCTTATCTTTTTCTTTCTACTTTGTCTCTGTCAGTTTGTTTTTTCCCCTCTTAACTCCTTAGGGTAGTGTCTTACATCATTAGTTTTAAATCTTGTTTTCTTATATAATCACTTAAAGCTATATATTTCCCTCTAACCACTCCTTTGGTTGCATTCAACAAATTTTAATATGTAGTGTTTCTTGTCATTCACTTAAAAATATTTCTCATTTTTTTCTGTGATTTCTGTGATTTCTGTGATTTCTTCTCTGACTCATAGCATACTTAGAAATGTATAGCTGATTTCTAAATATTTAGAGATTTCTAAGTATTTATTATTATTGATTTCTAATTTAATTCCATTGTGGTCAAAGATGATGCTCTTTATGATTTCAATACTTTATTATCTAACTTGGTAAATGTTCCATTTGTGCCTGAAATGAGTGTGTTTGGTGTTGGATACTGTGTTCTACAGATGCCAATTAAGTGGATTGTTATTATTCTGTAAATGCCAATTAAGTTGGCAGATATCTTTTTGTCCACTTTTTCTTTTAATTACTCAGAGGAGTATTAACATATCTAACTATAATTGTGGATTTGTCTATTTCTGTCTTTAGTTCTGTCACTTTTTCTTTGAACATACATATGTTTTTTATCAATATAATTTATTGTCAAATTGGCTTACACACAACACCCAGTGCTCATCCCAACAAGTGCCCTCCTCAATGCCCATCACCAATTCTCCCTCTCGTCCACCCCCCCCCCATCCACCCTTGGTTTGTTCTCTGTATTTAAGAGTCCCTTGTGGTTTGCCTCCCTTCCTATCTGTTTGTAACTATTTTTCCCCTTCCCTTCCTCCATGGTCTTCTGTTCAGTTTCTCAAGATCCACATGAGTGAAAACATGTGATATCTGTCCTCTGACTGACTTATTTCACTCAGTATAATACCTTCCAGTTCCATCCATGTTGCTGCAAATGGCACGATTTCATTCTTTCTCATTGCCAAGTAGTATTCCACTGAATATATAAACCACATCTTCTTTATCCATTCATCAGTTGATGGGCATTTAAGCTCTTTCCATAATTTGCCTATTGTTGAAACGTTGCTTTAAACATTGGGGTATACATGCCCCTATGCATCAGCACTCCTTTATCCCTTGGGTAAATTCCTACTAGTGCTATTGCTGGGTCATAGGGTAGCTCTATTTTTAATTTTTTGAGGAACCTCTACACTGTTTTCCAGAGCGGCTGCACCAGTTTGCATTTCCACCAACAGTGCAAGAGGTTTCCCACTTCACATCCTCACCAGCATCTGTAGTTTCCTGATTTGTTCATTTTAGCCACTCTCACTGGTGTGGTCTCTGAACATATTTTGAAGCTCTTTTAGTAAAAGCACATGAGTTATTATATCTTCTTGATGAATTGACCTTTTATCGTTATGAAATGTCCCTTATTCTCTGTGGTCATATCCCTTGAAACCTATCTTGACTCATTAACACAGCTACTCAAGCTTTCTTATAGTTAGTGTTTGCATATCTTTCCCTTTCTTGTAACTTCTCTATGTCTTTTTAAAAATTTTTTAATGTTTATTTTTTGAGAGAGAGAGAGAAAGAGAGGGAGAGAGAGAGAGAGAGAGAGAAAGCGAGAGAAGGGCAGAGAGAGAGAGAGGGAGACACAGAATCCGAAGCAGGCTTCAGGCTCCGAGCTGTCAGCACAGAGCCCCGATATGGGGCTCGAACTCACAGGCTGTGAGATCATGACCTGAGCTGAAGTCAGATGCTTAACTGACTGAGCCACCCAGGTGCCCCTCTGTGTCTTTATTTTAAAAGCGTGTATCTTATAAATACTGTATAGTTGAATTCTGTATTTTAAGCTAGTATGACAGGCTCTATGTATTAACTGAAATGTTTAACCAACTTTGCTTTTGGTTTCTATTTGTCCTATCTGTTCCCTGGTCATTTGTTCTTTATTCTCTTCTTTTTAATTAATTGAACAATTTTTAGTATACTAATATATCTCCTCTATTGACTTTGGGTTTTGTAGTGGTTACTCTAGTGATTAAAATACGCGTTCTTCATTCATCGTAGTCTATCTTGTTAATATTATATGACTTCTCGTAATATATAAAAATCCTACAGTAATATTCCCTTATTTCTGTTCCACCCTTGTGCTATTTTTACTAGATTTTAATTTAATTTAATTTAATTTTTAAAAATTTAATGTTTATTTCTTTGAGAGAAAGAGAGCGTGCGCATTCAATCAGAGGAGGGGCAGAGAGAGAGGACACAGAATCTAAGGCAGGCTGTTCAGGCTCTGAGCTATCAGCACAGAGCCTGACATGGGGCTCAAACTCATAAGCTGTGAGATCATGACCTGAGCCAAAGTCAGACACTTAACCCACTGAGCACCCAGGCACCCCTACATTTTAATTTTAAATATGTTATATGCCCCATAATGTATTCTTAATATTTTTGTTTTCAAAAGTCATTTTCTTCAAAGAAATTAAGAAACAAAAAATTACGTTTACCATTTCTTTTCATTATTTTGTGTAGATTTTGGATTCTCATCTGCTTTCATTTACCTTTAATCAGATGAACTTCCTTTAAGATTTCTGGTGGTGCACTGTGTTAATGAATTCTTTCAGTCTCTGTTTAGTTTGAAAATGTAACAGTTTTACTGTTTTTAGGCTATATTTACTAGAAATAGAATTCTAGGTTGGCAACTTTTCTTCAGCATTTTAAAGATGCCATTATATTTGTAGTTATTGTTCTGTGTCAGTGTGTCTTTTTTTATCTGCTTGGTTTTAAAATTTTCTATCATTGGTGTTCAGAAGTTTTAATAACTTACACCATGATGTAGTCTTCTGTTTATTTATAATACTCAGGATTTGTTGAGCTTGTTGAATTTGAACCTGTTGGGTTGATATATTTCATGTATATATATACATATATATATATAATGATATATTTCATCAGATTTGGAAAGTTTTCTGATTTTGTGTTTTCCATTTTGGGGACTCTAATATCTCCTGCCTCTCCTTCTCTGTTTACAGTTATGTATGTTGGAAATGTATGTCATTTCTTTGTTGGAAGCCCCATCTGTTTGCTTATTATATCTACATTTTCCTTATAAATCTTTGAACAAATATTTAACAGTTAAATTTCTTGTCTGCTAATCCCATTATCTGTGTCATCTCTATGTTTGCTTCTATTGAATATTATTCTCCTAGTATTAGGACATATTTATTATTTATTTGTCTAGTGATTTTTGATTGCATACTGTACATTAAATGTATACAATATTACTGAGAGCCCAAATTATGTTTTCTTTCTTTAAAGTGTGTTGCGGGTTTTTGTGTTTGTTTGGTTTTTTGTCAGGCAGTTAATTTACTAACAGCATGGCTCAGTTTTAGACTTTGGTATGACAAACTAAGAGTTGGTAGGATAAGAATGAGTAGCTCTTAATTTAGGGCATGCCTTCTCTGGGATCTTAACTGAATGCATAGGATACTCAGTGCAGTTTCTCCCCTCTGGCAAGTTGGAGTTCCAGCACTTACCAGCACTGTGCCATCTCTGAAATCTCCACTAAGTTCCCAACCCCCAGTAGTTGTTCTCTGCCAGACCTTGTGGAGTCTGGTCTGTGTATAGGTAGCATTTGTCCATGCACTCAAGAGGTCTATCATTCAGATTTCTGGAATTTTTTTTTTCTGCATGGCTTCCTCTTCGTGGTACCCTATCTCTCAAATTCCATCTGCCTCATCAACACCGAACTCTTATCTTCTTCCTCTATCCAATGGGAACACTACTCTCTATTTCAGTTCCACTTCCGTGCCATGATTTACAAAGTGTTCTCAGGCAGAAGGCTAGCATAAATGTGAAGTTACATGTTCTTTTTCTGTCAAGGGCTACAGCTCTGCACTATTTGTTGTCCAATGGCTGAAAGCAGTTGTTTCCTTTTTTCCCCCAGATTTCATAGGGCTTATGGTAAGAAAATAAGTCTGCTACCCAAAATTGCATCATGGCTTGAACCAGAAGCCTCCACTAGTCCCCATTTTACAGATGGGAGCATACACACTAATAAGCTGCATATGTATTTACCCAATGAAGGTCACTCAAGCTGCAAGTGTCAGAATCCTTACAAGATCCCGGATTTCTACCTCTATTTTTAAATCTCTTTACTACATTTCACCTTATATTGGAACATATCAGTTCAGGCCGTGGAAGCCCCTGTTATTGTGCCTAGTATGTACTGTGCTAGTGCTTCAGTCTTTTGGAGACTGGATGGCCAAGTGTACCAGGTAGGCTATAGATCTGGTAGGCCTGGATTGCAATCAGATTTTCCATGTACAAACTGATTGACCTTAGCCAAAGGTCTTCACATCCATCCCCTTATTTCCTTATCTATATGAAGAGGACAAAAACCACTCACCTTTGTGAGGGGTGTACAGTAATCAAATGTTCAGAGCTCAGCACTGTGTCTGGCATGGAGACATGCTCTGTGTGAGCCAACCCAATTAGATTCTGTAAATTGGGGGTTGGCAACTAACAAACGCTGTTCTATCTCTTTCCATGCACATGGCAAGCCTGAGTTGTTTTGTTTATGAAAGCATTTTGAGGCAACAGCCCTTGGTGAGTCCCAGGTGTTATTAATATCTCTGAATCACTATGCAGTTCTATAAATACCTTTCCTTCCTCTAGCTATGTTATTTTTTCCCCTTATCTCACTAAAATGTAAGTCAGCAATGAAGTTATGAATTACCAGCTCCTTTAGTCTCTGTTCTGTAATTAAGGAAGCACTAGGTAAGAGCACTTGCTGAGGAAAGGGGTAGGGTGGGTTAGTGGTGCAGGCAGTGTGAATGCTGCCTGATAGGCACTACCATGAGAGAGTCCACTGTGGAAGCAACTCTGCTTAGAGGAGCAGAGCTGGATACCCAAGGGCTAAAGGGTGTTAGCAGTCTCAGCCCATGAGAATTCTCCTTGTTAGACTTTTAGTCTTGTCAAAAGCCAGTTTCCTAACCTGGCAAGCATTTTGTTTTAAGTCTTAGCTTTGCATTAGCATCTCTTTTTGCTTATGCATGCCTACTAAAATCAACCAGCCATCCCTTTCATTTTTACCCTATGCTCATTATTTTAAGCTAGGGAGGGGAGATCTTCAGCAGAACTTGATCCTTTACAGATATCCAACTGCTTAGGACTAAAGGCAGAAAATCTTGTAAAACTACTCTACTTCGAGTCCCATTGACTTTTAAAAGCCTTACATCATGAAAAATGCTGTTAGGAAGCATATTTAAAGCATAAACATAGGAAAAAGCATAGTTTCCGATTAAAAAAAAAAACCCACTTCATTTGTTTTCTTTGACCAACAATTACCCCCAGGTTCTTAGAAAGAGAGAACTGTAGCCATTAAAGGAAACTGTAGAGAAAAGTTGTGAAATAGCCTCCTTCAGGGGAGGTGTTTGAACACAGGAGGCTTTGGAATTAAAGAGACATGAATTCGGATCTAGCTCTGCCCTCCTCACATGTTTATTGCAAGGACATGAAGGCCCGGAGAGCCTATGGGAGAGCCAGGGATTGGCTGGCTTGAATAGTTACTCTTAACCACTTCACTATTATGAGAACTTAAAACCAAATAAGAAATCTGTCTCTAAAATCTGAGCCACACAGACCTTTCTTTTGTCTCATTAGCAAAGCAAATATAAGGAGACAGGACAGTAAATGTGTCAGCTCTAGAATGTGACAATATGGCCCTTGTAGAGGAGTTATTTGATTTATCCCAGCCCTGACCCTAAGGAGGGCCCTTTACATGGGAACAGGGTTGTGTTCCAACTGGGAGAAAATTGTCTGAATAAGAAAATAATACAAAAGGCATGAGCTGGGAACTTGCAAAATGGCAGAATGAGGAGCTCATTGAGCCCTCTTCCCAACAAGGCCATCATTTAACTAGAGACTTAAAAAATGTTTTTCAATGCTTATTTGTTTTTGAGAGGGAGAAAGAGCGCAAGCAGGGAAGGGGCAGAGAGAGGGACACACACTGAATGTGAAGCAGGCTCTAGGCTCCTAGCTGTCAGCACAGAGCCCCATGCGGGGCTCAAACTTACCAACTGTGAGATCATGACCTGAGCTGAAGATGGATGCTTAACTAACTGAGCCACCCATGCGCCCCTAACTGGAGAATCTTTTAAAACAACCTTAGCAGCTACCTAAAAGTCTCTGAAAACTGTCAAAAGGACATACAGAAAATGAAAAAAAAAAACATTCATTCAAAAAATCTACTAAATCCCAAGAATAAGTAAGAGTCTATGGCACTTGAGCCATTACCTGCTCCTCCCCCAACCTCTCTCCAGTTACCTCTTAGATGCTCTACCCAGACCATCACAACCAAGGAGATGGAGGCGTCTTCTCTCCCCAGATCTCCAGTCTGGGGCTAAGTCTTACCCGGGCAGGGAGTAGGACAAACCATTCTCATTTCTCATCTCCTCCAGTCCCATGTTGGAACAGCTCTATTCCTGGTAGCTGTGGCCAATAAACCAACCAGTGTGCAAGCATCACAAGAAGCTTGATCACAGCCTCTGACTAAACATTGACTGGACAGCAAACTTCTGTGATCCAGGGGCAATGTTTAGAAAGTCAGATAAAATAAAATCACACATACCTCTGGCAGTCTAGAAGACTGTCGGCCCTCTCAGCTGTGATTTGGAAGGGACCATCCAAGCTGCTACTTTTTGGCTGAATAAGGGGCAAACCCACAAACTCCTTGAACTGTGATAGCAGTCTCCATGCTACACACATAGTAAAGAATTAAAAATAGATAAAAGAGAACTTAAGCACAGTCTTTGACCAATAAGATGTTTTGTGATGACCCAGAGCAACCCCTAGACAGGTAAGCTAAAGAGATAAAAGCAAGGCAAAAAGTTAGAGCAGGGACACTAGAGGCTTCCTAGTGTATAGAAAATAGATGTCACAAAGTTAATTCAGCCAAGTGCCTAAACAAATGAAAAAATGACCAAGCAAACAATGACAACTTCAGCTCCAGGGAGGGAGAGGTGACAGGACGTTGGTATCCAGAGTCACTACAATACATTATCTGAAATACCAAGTTTTCAACAAAAAATTATGAGGCTTGTAAAAAGTTACAAGTCAATAAAACTGAGAGGACCCAGATTTGAACTTACTAGACAAAGATTTTAAATGAGCTATTATAAATATGTTTCTAAGAAAAATATTATAAATATTGTTTCTAAGAAAGAAAGTAAATCATGTCTAACATATTAAAGGAGAATTTGACAACAATGTCTCACCAAAAAGAGATTATCATAAAGAGATGGAAATTTTTTTAATGGAAATTCTGGAGTTGAGAAGTACAATAATGGAAATGAAAAATTCAGTGGTGGGGAGGCTCAATAGTATTTTGAGATGAAAGAAGAAAGAATCAACAAATACGGAACAGACTAATAGAGATTATTAACTGTGAACAACAGCTACTAAAAACATGTCAAATTTGATTAAGACCACTAATGTATACATGCACAAATCTCAACAAACTGTAAGTAGAATAAGCAGAAATTCACACCCAGACACATGATAGTCAAAATATTGAAAGCCAAAGATAAAAAGTATTCAAGGCAGCAAGAGGAAAATGATTCATCACATACAAGGGATCTTCAGTAAGCTTAACATCTGACTTCTTATCAGAAACCACTGAGGTCAGGATGGTAGTATACAAAAAGAAAAAGAAAAGCATTGACCAGGAGCCTTATAACCAGCAAAACTATTTTTCAAAAATGAAGGCAAATTAAGACATTTTCCCAGATAAAAACAGAAAATTCATTTCTAGCAAATCTATGCTACAAGAAATACTAAAGAAGTTCCTTAGGCTGAAAGCAAGTGATGCCATACAGTAATTCAAATTCACACGTGCACACGCACACACACACACACACACACACACACACACACACACGCACATACCCCAAAGAATACCCTTAAAGGTGATTACGTGGGCAATGATAAAAGATAAAAACAAGGCCACATGGACAGGTACCTTGAAACCCCATTCAGGCAATCTCTCCTCTACTCTCTTTTCTTCAACTATCTCTTCTTCAAACCAGCCCCATTCTGGAATCCAGTCCCTTTCCAGTTTCATTCCCATCACCTAACCATCTCTATGACACTACATCATGTTCCTTAAGGTTTTTATCCTTGGTTCCAAGTCTTCCTCTTTATATAATTAGTGTCCACACCCATGGTCCCTCCAACTCCGAGGCTGATAATGCCTTGAGATCTTGACTCCAAAATTCACTCCCCCGACTTCAGCTCCCGTAAGTATGGTCATACCCTGGAGCTTTGTTCACCAGGAGCTACCCGTCTTCTGGCATTTCTTCTGTAACCACAACCTCTTGGCCTTCTTCCTCCAAGTCCCACTGAACCTGTCTACCTTACTACCTTTAGCCCTCCTAACTATTAACATGATTATATTAGGAGAAGAAGCTCTGAGAATTTGAAGTCCACTTTACAATTCTTTATCCTACTTTCCTTGCCAGACATTACTTCATATCCACCACTTCATCCTAATATCCACTTGGTTTCTCACCTCAGTCTTGACTGTCCCTCACTCTTGAATAAGAACACAGATTTTCTCTCTCTCTCTCTTTTTTCTTTTGCCTTGCCTTTGATCCTTTGCTGTATGGGGTTTTTTTTTGCATGCATCCTCAGGCTCTGTTCATTCCCACATCCCACTCATTAGCAAGCTTTCCCATTTGGCCCCAGCCCAGCCCTGATGGTCTGCATGGCTGGCCTCTCCTGCAGGGTAGAATCAAGCAAAACCCACTCTTCTGTGTCCCAAGGACCCTAATCCCTTAACCTCTCATTTGTAGCTCCCTTAGCAGGTTCTCATTACCTTACTTCCCACACCATCTTTAATTGTCTTGCTTTCCCCTTCCTCCCAACTACTGCTCCAACCCTTAACACACCCCTCTCTCACAGAAGATAGCAGCCCTTATTATAAAACCAGGGAAAATGTGTAGCTGTCTCGTATGCATTTGTGAGAGTGGGAACCCCTGTGTGTCTGTGTGACACACAGGAGTTTCCTGAGTTTTGGCAGGAGTTTCCGTTCCCAGGCAGGCATTGGGGTGGAAGGGGGTTTCACTTTCACAGTCCCTGCTACAGGGAGAGGGAGCCCAAAAGCCTTGAGCTTAAACTCCGCCTTAGGACTTTGGCCTAAGAATTTAAGCCTTCACATGAAGAACAGAAACAGTAAAGCCTGGTGAGCAGATGAAAGGTAGGCTCAGAGGCCAGCAACAGACATCTCTGAAGACTACAATTTCTTGAGGAGGGATTTGGTGTGGCAGATGGGCTCCTGCTGTCAGGAGGAAGAAATGCATGTGGATTTCTATTAGCGTTGTTCACAGTGAATATCAGAATTGTTTTCTGGGGCACCTGGGTGGTTCAGTCAGTTAACCGTCCCACTCTTGATCTCAGTTCAGGTCATGATCTCACAGTTCATGAGATTGAGCCCCACGTTGGGCTCTGTGCTTACAGCTCAGAGCCTGCTTGGGATTCTCTCTCTCCCTCTCTCTCTGCCCTCCCTCACTCATGCTCATTTGCTCTCTCTCAAAATAAATAAATAAACTTAAAAAAATTGTTTTCAAAGGGGTCCAAGCCAGCAATAAAGTGAGGTATGGATTTGGAGAGAGGGCCATTCTCTCCCCTTCTGCCCTTATGCCAGGAGGACCTGAGGATAGGAGGCTCTGGGAGCATCAGGGGACATTATTGTCATCGTGATGCTGCATTTTCATGCAGGGCACTGGCAGGCTTGGCCTTGGCGGGGCTTACCCAAGCAGCTGGAGAGATGCAAACACACCCACAGGAACTAGAGTCTGGGAGGAAGGTAGATGCTGCCAGCACTGCACAGGCTTCATTGCTTTATTCTCTTTCAGCTTCCTTCACTTTTGTCCATGTTTAAACTTTACACACACACACACACACACACACACACACACACACACACCAATATACACGTGTACATACTACATCTCACACATGCCCTGTGCCCTCAGTGGTCAGCCTCTTCTTGTACCTCTAGACTTTCCCACTCCCTGCTACGTTGTCTCTTCTGTACACATAGTCCAGGCACTCCCATCCAGTCGCAATCACCTGTCAATTTTGCCTTTCCAATGGACTACTGACTGTCCCTCTTCTCTTCACTACATGTTTCCTGTAAGTTTTCTGCACTTGTTCTCTCCTCATCTCCAACCGCTGCAGTCTGGGTTTTGACCTCAGACCACACCACACCCCCTGTAACACACCCTCAACAAAATCACAGCCAGCTCCGAACTCTTGGATGCAGGCTTCTTTCCAGGGCTTTTACTATAATCAAATCCTCAGCAGCACTTGACTGACCACTCCTTGCAACTCTGCTCTCCTTTGTTCCCCCAGGGCACCTCATTTAGATCCTCTTTTTTTTTTTTTTTTTTTTTTTTTTTTTACCGTTTTTTGTTCTTCTTCTGCCTGGTCTGAAAATGACACTACCCTCACCAAACTCCATACAAAATCTCTCATCTTCTTTCCCTACAACCTCTACTTGAGAACGTTTCTTCCCTCTTCCAGCTTGAAGTACAGTCAGAATCTCCATTCTCAAATGCAGATGAGCTCTGGACACGAGATTTCCAACTACCCACTGGACCCACTGGACATCCCAGTCTCTCTGGAGGCTGGGACTCTCCAGTGTGCAGTTTGGGGCACCAGTACTGCTTCCTAACCACAGATGGGTTGAGCCACAATGCAGATCAGCCAAAACGAGATCAGAATTCAGGCTAGCTTTTATGGAAAAAAAAATACCATGGATAAAGGCTTTCAAACTAGTCCATTCTTTAGGTAACTACATATTATATTAACACTAAATAACATCCCAGTTATAAAACTGATGGATTGATTAGATGCAATGTTGCCTCTGTTGCATGCCAGCTCCATGTTGTACAACCCTCTTCTTCCACGTTCAACAACAACTTGCCCATATAAACACTTCAGGCACATTGCTTCTCCCTGTCTGATACTGTTGATGGATAGCACAGAGGAGAACCCAGTTACTTGATTTGGGGTTTATGGACCAGAGTGTCAGTCACAGATAGATTATGGGTAGGCTTCAGCATGGGTGACATTACTGTCCTGCATCCTTGTGGAGAAAGGAATGGCTGGGATTAGGCTCTTGTTTTCTTGTTGGTGTCAGAGAGGGAAGGAAGGTAGAAATATATCTGTGTTACAAGTCACAGTGCCTCTGGCAAGAACTGCTGTAACAACAAAGGAAATGCATTTTCTCGCCCTACATGTTGGTGCATGATTTGTTTATTCATGGAGACACAAGCACCCAGTAGAATATAAAAAGTGAAAGCCTGCAAAAGAATTTTAAAGTGGTGTTTACACCCCTATTAAAGTTCAGTCTTGATGTCACAGCAGGAAGACCAAATCATAAAAGTATATAAGGTATTTAGAAATAATAGAGCTGCTGCACAGGGAATGAAGGAAGAATTGGGGGTTGGGGAGAGAAGGATGCCAGGGTTGGCAGGGGTGCCAGAAGGGGAAATCAGGAATTGGGACAGAGAGAGACTCTCTCTAAACTTGGTAGCCCCCTTGAATTTCTCACTGGATCTACTGATTCTCTTTCCTTTTCTGTAAAATAGGGTTTGTAATGAAAAGAGAATTTTTAAGCCTCCTATAACAATTTTTTCAGAGATATTTTGTCTGTGAGTAGACATGGTAGTGCCTGCAGCCCTCTGCTACCCTCAGGTTTGTGAACAGATCCAGTGCTGGGCCCACAGCTGGCTAACCACCAGGACCTACTGGAGAGAGAGAGCACTCTTCAGTCCGGTGGTTCATCAAATTCAGGAACTGCTAGAAGCTGTCAGCAGAACAATAATTACTCCTCTGGATGCTTCAAAATGAGGGAGAGGGCATCATTTAAATCAAAAGAATAAGAAAGGGGTAGGGATCAGCCACGTTCCCATGGATGAGCCAGGGGAAGAGGGGAAGTCATGTGCTCATGCTGGTCCTGGAGGCTGAGAACCGTTCTGGTCACTGCTTGATTCTGACGTCAGACAGTCCTGAGCTGAGTCTCCAGCTCTGCCAACAACTAGTTGGCAAGCCTGTGTAGGCACATAACCTCTCTAAGCCTTTCTCCTCTCCTCTAGAAAATGAAAATGACAAGGGTGGCTCAGTCAGTTAAGCGCCTGACTTTGGCTCAGGTCATGATCTCACAGTTCCTGAGTTTGAGCCCCACATTGGGCTCTGTGCTGACATCTTGGAGCCTGGAGCCTGCTTTGAATTCTGTGTCTCCCTCTCTCTCTGCCCCTCCCCTGATCACACTCCCTCAAAACTAAATATTTAAATTTTTTTAAAAGGACAGGGATACATCTTGTGAGATTTTTGATAGCGTTTTAAAGCATAGAGTGTGTAAAGTGCTTATCTCAACGTGCCTGATACACATACACAGTGATCAGAAAAAAGATGGCCATTATCATGATCTTTCTGGTCTCTGATAGATACTACCAGTTCCTAGTCTCTGCTTCTTTTCCTTTCCAGATCTTTTTCTTTGAGTGAATGACTCTCTGTTACCCACTCAGATCTGACACCTGACCACTCTAGCCAATCAGCCCATTCCTTCTCCAGTAACACAGGCATGGGTCACATGTGCCAATGAGAGCCCTCTTTAGTGTTTTTTATGTTTCTGGAATCATCCTCTGTAACGTGATGTTGAGGGGTCATTCCTGCCTCTCCCTAAAACAGTTGGTCTGAGGATGAAGACAATAGGGAGAAATTAGAGCTGAAAGATGGAGGGAAACAATCTGGAAGGCCCCTCTAGAACCCTGGGATCTAGCCAAGGGATCAAGCCACCCACTGAAACACTCCAATTATGGGAGCCACTAGACATTCCTTTTGGCATAAGCTACTTACATTGGTTTTCTCTCTTTTGCCACTAAAAAGCCCTGATTAAGTGCATACCATCCTCCTACTTAGGGTGGAGAACACGAATAAGGGCACCTGACAATGACATGACTGGTTGTCAATACTGATTGTGCATCAAAATCAGCTACAAGGCTTCTAAAACAATACAGAGTCTAGATCCCATCATCCCCAGAGATTCTGATTCAATACAACTGGAGGGGGTCTGGGCATCCTTCTGTTTTACTAAAGAAATGAGGAACTAGGTACCTCAAGCTTGGTGCTATCAGGCTGACATCAGAATAAGGAATGTCACCCAGAGTCCTGTAAAGTGGTCAGAGATCACCTTTGTTTTATTTGGTGAGAATTGGGCTCTTTTTGTAATAATCATGACCTTCCTTGATGTAAACAGAGATATCTTATTATATTATTTTTTTTAAGTTTATTTATTTTGAGAGAGTGAGAGACAGGGAGTGTGTGTGCCCAGGGGAGGGGTAAATAAAGGGAGAGAGAATCCAAAGCACACCCCACACTGTCAGCAAGGAGCCCATGTGGGGCTCAAACCCATTAAACATGAGATCATGACTTAGTCAAAACCAAGAGCCGGACGCTTCACTGATTGAGCTAGCTACCCAGGCTCCTTTATAGCATTTTAATACTAGGAAGCCATTTCCATCAACCTTTAATTCAGGTTCATGCTGAGTGCGACAGTCGTGACTTTCTCCCACTGATGTGGTCACCCCACAAAGATATCAAGAATTGCAGGCAGTTCTTTTTTGTGAGCTCCCACACTCAGCAGCTGGAAGAGATTGACCAACCCGTACTAAACCAATTGCCTTCCTCCATCCAGTGGAGACTTTTCCCAACCCCTACCTGGGCTCCTCTCTTCTTCAAAGGGCACTCCAACAGCATCTTTGTTTAGCCAAGACTGTTCCCATGTTTGAAGGAGAAAGAAGGGAAGTCCTCTTTTCTGTGACTCAGTATACTGTTTCAGTTCAGGCCTGTTTTGACTAGCTGGTGCTCTGAATAGTGGCCTCTGCTATCCAGATTCTAACCAGATCAGCTGGACTCTGGAACCCATGGTTATAACTCTGCATCCAATTCCACTGTGTGGGGTTCTGTCCTCCACATCAAGCAATTTTCTCACACCAGCTGGATGTCTTACAATTTAACCCAATTTTGACATCACCTGGAGATAGCATCAGATCCCACAGGTTAAGAGCTCAGTCCCTTAAGACTGCCTCCCCACCCCATTTCAGGTATGTCCCCTGTACTTCTGACAGTCTAGCTATAGATTGGAGGTTCTAAGGTTCCCTCCTTGGGTTCAATTAATTTGCTAGAGCAACTCACAGAACTCAAAAGAAACATTTTACTTACTAGATTACCAGTTCATTACAAAGGACATAATTCAGGAACAGCTAGGTGGAAGAGATACATAGGACAAGATATTTGGGAAGAGGCATGGAGCTTCTGTGCACTCTGAGTGCACCACTGTCCCTGAGTCTCCAAATTCACTAATCTGGAAGCTCTCCCAGCTAGTCCTTTTAGGTTTTTATGGGGGTCTCATCACACAGGCATGGTTGATGAAATCATTGGCCGTTGATGTTTCAACTCAGTTTCCAGCCCCTTTCCTCCCTGGTGGTCTAGGGTTGGGATTGGAAAGCCCAACCCTCTGATCTCAGGTTTGTCTCCACTGGCAACCAGACCCCAACCTTAAGTGCTTCCAAAAGTCACCTCATTAATATAACAAAAGACATGTTTATGGCTCTTTTCACTTAGGAAATTTCAAGCATCTTAGGAGCTTGGTTCAGAAATGGGGACAAAGACCAAATATATATTTCTTATTATAAACCACAACATCACAATGGTCTTGACCACACCATCTCTCATTCTCATCAAATTCTATGGTCAGTGCCTTCTTCTGAACATCTCAGACTCCTTCAAGTTCGTGAACTCATGAGTACCATTTACAGGGTAGTGGCTGCAAGGGCAGTTTTCTCAAAATGGGGTCCAGGACTATCCACACCCAGTCCCCTGGAGACACCCAGTTGGGAGGGGTGTGCCAGGGTGGGGGGCAGATTCAGTTTCCAAGTCCTTTCCCAGACCAGTGGAATCATCCCCTAGTGGAGCTAGGGCCAGGAATCTGCACTTCTGGCAGCCCCCAGGCACTCTGAGGCACAAAGTTGAGGAATCTCCATGGTGGGTGGATCTCTGCCTCGTCTTTCTCTCCTCCCTTGTTAAACAGTGGTAATCAGACAACTGGGCCTGAGCAGGACATGGTGGGGGAGAGGGGGGACAAGAACACTGCTTTGCCTCCCCCTGCACGTCATCTATTAAGAGGCCTTGGATAAAAGGCAAGAAGGAAAAATGGTTCTTCTCCCAAGGCTGGCATTTTAGAAAACCCTGTTTCAAACACCCTGAATTTTGAGGCCTGAAAATAGTTATTATTTTTGCCCTCATTACCTTCTTTCTCTATTTAAAATGTAATCATTGTCAGAAGAAAACTGCAGCTATGCACATCCCTGCCAAAGCCTCACACAATAGACACTAAAAATAGGGCTCTGCCTCCGAGCTCCGCAAAATTCTCCAAAATGAAATATATATATACACCTATTACTGGAGGTCCGTCCTGTCATCTACTGACATCCGTTTTGCCTTTTATTTCCCCCAAATAGCCTTCCCTTCTTTGCTGAATGACCTCTTTTTTCTGATTTGCACTGGTCAGGGCAGGGCTGGCCTGGCCTGACCCCTTAAGCCACACTTCTTGGGTTTTCTCTTTTGATTCACGATCCAGTCACCCTTGGGGACGGTGCCAATTGATCTGGAACCTTCTTGGCAGACTTCAGACTTGCCAGCAGCTGTGATGATACCACCTCAGTCCTGCCCACCCCTCACATTAGCCAACTGGGTAAAAGCACTTGGAGATTTGAATGTAGATGGGCAAGGCAGGAGGCTGCTCCGGGGTCAGAGCACAAGTCCCAGTGCTGAAATGGGAATTGTAAGGGAGAAGGCCACAGAGCGACTTCACAAAGGAGTGTGCTAGAACAATGTGAACACTGGTTGAAGCTTGGTGTCTAAAGAGTGGGAATTTCACACGGGCAGATGTATTACTGCTTTGGCATTATGGCAAATTATAATACCTGAAATAGCATGACTCCTTTCAAATTCCTCCTGGCATCTGCCCACAGCACCCACACCCAGGAAATGGTGGGTGGGGTCTGTTTTCACCCACTGCAGTGAACTAGAACAATTTCACTCACTTTGTAAGGAATATATATGGGAGATGAAAGCAACGCAGGCGAGGGCAAGGCTCTCATGGAATGATTTCATTCTCTTTGGCTTTTCCTTCTATGATGGGGGCCATGCTGTGGCTGTTGCCAGTGCAGTGGCACAGGTCCACAGATTAGGGGTTTCTGGCCTCCACTCATGTGAAACACCCCAACAGTCATTGGCTCGATTCCCTAACCTGGTGTCTGGAAGCCAGCACATCCCAGTGCCACGACGGGCTTGCTCATCTGGACCTGGTTTTTTTTCTCTGCGGTACTGCCCTGAGCAACTCATAGCTGTTCTGTGAAATGGGCTAAGCAGGATAAGACCAACTCCACCGTGAGGTTTTAGTATGCCCAGGAGCTGTGGTCAGTGTGTTAACCTGGGTTAATGCCCATTATCCAGAGACCTTTCCAGCATCACCTGCTCTGGGCATCTCTGAGCATGTGATCTCTTAGGTAGCTGCTAGCACACAATAGGTGTGTTCCAGGAAAGTTATGCGTGAGGGGGATTTTCTACATTTTGCTGTGTGCTGAAAACAAATAATTGTCTTAGGAGTGGTACGAGTTTTGTTTTCATGACTAATTCTCTTAACCTGTGGCTCATGTGTGCACATTTTCGTCAACTTTCCAGAAACACACACAATTGTGTAAATACTGACTCAGTTGTCTACTACTGTGTAAGAAACCACTCAGAGTTACTGGCTTGAATAACCATTTTATTATTTCTCATGATTCATTGGGTTGACTGGGCCTACCATCAGATGGCTGGGACATCCAGGATGGTTCTCTGCTCACATGTCTGGTGCCGTGATGGGATCATCTGGAAGACTGGGCCCTCTTGTTCAATCCACATGGTCTTTCCACATGGCTAGCTCGAGCTGAGTTACAGCATGGCAGCTGGCTCCAAGAGTGAGCGCACCAAGAGGATAAGCCCCACTGTGCAAGCAAGGATCAAACCTCTGCTTGCACCCCTCTTGCTAACAACCATTTGCCCCAAGCCATCGTATGGCCAAGCCCAGAGACACTGTGAACAACACTGGAAGGCAGGGCTCCTTGGGAGCTACAAATGTTTAACAGTCAACCACACCAATAATTTCACAAATGCAACTCACTTGGGGATAACTGAGTCTGACACACATTAAACGCCATAAGCAAATTGTGGTATTTGGTTTTCTCAGACAGGAAACTGGAGCAGACATAGAGCCTTTCAGAAAAAGAGGAAGACTAGCCAGCTCTACTTAACAGGCAAATTCTCGTTAATGCCAGAGAAAGTTGGAGCACTGTTTTGGTCTGTTTCTTTTTGCCATTTTCATTTTACTAACTTTTAAAGATAATTTAAAAAAAATTTTTTTTAATGTTTATTTTTGAAAGAGAGAGAGAGAGAGAGAGAAACAGAGCACGAGCGGGGGAGGGGCAGAGAGAGAGGGAGACACAGAATCTGAAGCAGGCTCCAGGCTCTGAGCTGTCAGCACAGAGCCTGACTCAGGGCTCAAATCTGCAAACCCTGAGATCATGACCTGAGCTTAAGTTGGACGCTTAACCGACTGAGCCACCGAGGTACCCCTAAAGATAATATTTTAATTGAAAAAAATAATAGTGCACGTCATGTTTCATTGTTTACATTTTTCAGATCCCTGGATTTGATTGATAATAACTAATTACATCACCTCTGGCCCACAATCTTCACTCATGCTTTCCCTCCTGAGAAACCAGAACACTGTATTTGCTGGCAAATTCCCCAAACCTGCAAATATATCTTTCCTCAGAGAAATCTTGGCCATCAGATGCTGATCTCATCTGCTATGTCTACAAGACACGAAACATCCAGTGGGTTCAAATGTTCCCTCCCCTTGGACATGAGTATTCATGATGTCTAGTAGCTGGCATTTAAAAAAAATCAAGTGGAAGATTTGTTTTGTTTTGGTTTTTTGGGGGTTTTTTTTGTTTTTTTTTTTTATTTTTTTTTAACATTTATTTATTTTTGAGACAGAGAGAGACAGAGCATGAACGGGGGAGGGGCAGAGAGAGAGGGAGACACAGAATCGGAAGCAGGCTCCAGGCTCTGGGCCATCAGCCCAGAGCCTGACGCGGGGCTCGAACTCACGGACTGCAAGATTGTGACCTGAGCCGAAGTCGGACGCTCAACCGACTGAGCCACCCAGGCGCCCCTTGTTTTGTTTTTAAATAAAACTCACTCACTGTTCTGGAGTCCTGCAGATATAAAGTTTGGATTTTCAAACCTCAAAAAGTAGATTCAAGAACAGTTATTTTGAATGACAATAATAGACAAGGATTCAAAATATGCAGTAACATTAAATAGCACAAGAATAGCAAGGTGGAGCGGAAGAAATAATTTTTAAAAACGTTTTCTTACAGAAAATTTGAAACATTTATGTAAGTAGCCAGAATAGTAAAATGAACTCTCTGGTGTCCATGATTCAGCTTCAGTAATTATCCACTTATAGCCAGTCTTAGTTCATTTTCACCTCTACCCACTGCCCCCACCCACTGCCAGGTAATTTTGAGGCATATCCCAGACATCATATCCTTACATGTAAATATTTCAGTGAATCTAAAAATAATTATGCTGAGTTAAAGGAGCTACATAATACTTTATAATTCTATTTTTAAAAAATTTTAGAATGTGCAAGTGAATCTATATTTACCCAAATTAAATCAGTGATTGGGGCTGTTGTAGGAGAAACAAAAAATTGAATCACAAAAGAACATCAGACATTTGGGGGTAATAGGTTCATTATCTTGATTGTGGTGATGATTTCACAGGTGGATATGTAGGTCACAATTCACCAAATTACACAGTTTAAATACACAGTTTATGATACATTAATTATCTGTAAGTCTACTTTAACAACACATTAAGGTTGAAGACTGGGTTTAAAAACAGTGAGTGTTTTAAAAATTGAATCAGATGTTCAAATAATTTTATTCTTTCTGTTTTTATTGACACAAATTTTTAAGGATATGCGCTGCTTCAGCTATGACTCACAGGTTGTGTTATGTAGTGTTTTCAATTGTTATTTCCTAAAATCTCTACAATCCGATATACATGTCTCTTTTGACCTGAGAGACATTTAGGAAAGAGTTGTTTATCTTTTTAACAATTTCAGATGGAAGAATCTTTTTCTGTTTCTCTATTCTGTTATCAGTGTCTAGGTTAGCCATTTTATGATCAGAGGATTTTGCCTGTACTATTTCTACTTTTGGGGATTGGTTGAGATGTTCATTGTGGTCTATCAGGCAGTCAGTTTTCATGTGTGTTTCCTTGCCCCTTGAAAAGAACGTAAATTCTCCATTTTCAGTATATAGATTTTGACATATATTAATCAGATCAACTTTCTTAAGTTTTACTTCTTTTTGTTATTTGACATTAATCTTAAAAGGAATTAATAGAATTGAAAAGTTTCCTCTAAGCGTGTTTCTATTTCTCCTTATATCTTCTCTAATTTCTTCCTTGTGAATATTGCTGTCATGTGATTTTATGCGTAGATATTCATTAACTATTCTGTCTTCATTGTACAATGTATTCTCTAGCATTATAGCATTGCCTTCTTTGTCTTATTTAATAGTTTTTGTCCTGAATTTCCTCTTCTTTGAAGGTAAACTGGCAACACTTATTTTCTTTGGGTTGTGCTTGTCTGGTACCCCTTGTCCATCATTTCCATTGCCAACCTTTGATTAACTGCCTGAGATATGTTGCTTTTAAACAGCAAAACATTTGGTTTTGCTTTATGATATAATGTGAAAATCATTTATTTTAATAGTTGAGTGAATCCCATTTATATTAAAAATTTTTTAATGTTTATTCATTTATTGAGAGAGATTGAGAGAGAGAGAGAGAGACAGAGCATAAGTGGGGGAGGGACAGAGAGAGAGGAAGACACAGAATCTGAAGCAGGTTCCAGGCTCTGAGCTGCCAGCACAGAGCCTGATGCGGGGCTTGAACCCATGAACCACAAGATCATGATCTGAGCCGAAGTCGGACACTTAACTGACCGAGCCACCCAGGTGCCCCCCACATTTATATTTTTTTATGAGTTTGATCTTAGATCTGTCACATTACAGATGGTCTTTGACTTACAATGCTTACACTTAGTGATTTTTTTGCTTTAAGATGTTGCAAAAGTTATACACATTCAGTAGAAACCATGCTTCAAACTTTGAATTTGAATCTTGTCTGAGCTAGTGATTTATGGTCCGATCCTCTCTCAATGCTGGGCAGGGGCACTGAGCCCCAGATCTGGGTCAACATCACAATCATGAGGTCAACAAACAACACACTTACAACCATTCTGCACCCATAAGACCATGTACTTTCAGTATAGGATTCTACAAATTACATGAGTTATTCAGCACTTTCTTATAAAATAGGTTATTTTTCCCAACTCTAGGAGGCATAAGTGTTCTTAGCACATTTAAGGTAGGCTGGGCTAAGCTGTGATGTTTGGGAGGGTAGGTGCCTTCAATGCATTTTCAACTTGCATTATTTTCAATTTATAATGGATTTATTGGGACATAGCCCTGTAGTAAGTCAAGGAAGATCTGTATTTTTAATAGTTTTTATTTAAATTACAGTTAGTTGACATACAGTGTAATATTAGTTTCAGGTGTACAATATAGTGATTCAACACTTCCATTCATCACTCATCACAAGTGCAGTCTTTATTCCCATTTACCCATTTAACCCATCCCCTTCCCTCCCTCTGGTAACCATCTCTTTGTTCTCTATGGTTAAAAGTCTGTTTCTTGGTTTGGCGCGCTCTCTCTCTCTCTCTCTCTCTCTCTCTCTCTCCACCCCCACTTGATCATTTGTTTTGTTTCTTAAATTCCACATATTAGTGAAATCATATGGTATTTGTCTTTCTGTGGCTTATTTTGCTTAGCATTATACTCTCTAGCTTCATCATATTGTTGCAAATGGAAAGATTTCATTCTTTTTCATGGCTGAGTAATGTTCCATTATATATATATACCACATCTTCTTTATCCATTCATCAGTTGATGGACACTTGGGCTGTTTCCATAAGTGGGTCATTGTAGATAATGCTGCTATAAACACCAGGGTGCATGTGTGCCTTTGAATTAGTATTTTTGTATTCTTTGGGTAAATACCTAGTAGTGCAATTGCTGGATCATAGGATAGTTCTATTTTTAACCTTTTGAGGAACCTTCATACTGTTTTCCAGAGTGGCTACACCAGTTTGCCTTCCTACCAACAGTGCAAGAGAGTTCTACTTTCTGCACATGCTGGCCAACACCTGTTGTTTCTTATGTAGTTGATTTTAGTCATTCTGAAAGGTTTGAGGTAATATCTCACTGGAGCTTCGATTTATATTTCCCTGTTGCTGAGTGATGTTGAGCATCTTTTCATGTGTCTCTTGGCCATCTGTATGTCTCATTTGGAAAAATGCCTATTCATGTCTTCTGCCCATTTTTTAATTGGATTATTTGTTCCTTTGGGTGATGAGTTTTATCAGTTCTTGATATATTTTGGATGCTAACCTTTTATCAGATATACAATTTGCAAACATCTTCTCCCATTCCAGAGGTTGCCTTTTAGTTTTGTTGATTGTTTTCTTCACTGTGCCAAAGTTTTTTATTTTGAGGTAGTCCCAGTAGTTTATTTTTTATTTCGTTTCCCTTGTCTCAGGAGACATATCTAGAAAGAAGTTGCTATAGCTGAGGTCAAAGAAGTTACTACCTGCATTCTTTTCTAGGAATTTTATGGTTTCAGGTCTCACATTTAGGTCTTTAATCCATTTTGAATTTATTTTTGTGTATGGTATAAGAAAGTGGTCCAGTTTCATTCTTCTCCATGTAGCTGTCTAGTTTTCCCAACACCATTGTTGAAGAGACATTCTTTTTCCCAATGCATATTCTTTTCTGCTTTGTCGAAGATTAATTAACCATATAATTGTGGGTTCATTTCTGGGTTTTCTATTCTGTTCCATTGATCTATGTGTCCATTTATACTGTACTGTATATACACTGTACTGTATAAATGTACTATGCCAGTACTGAACTGTTTTGATCACTACAGCTTTGTAATATAACTTGAAGTCTGGAATTGTGATACCTCCATCTTTGCTTTGCTTTTTCAAGATTGCTTTGGCTACTCAGTGTCTTTTATTGTTCCATATGAATATTAGGATTGTCTGTTCCAGTTCTGTGATAAATGCTGTTGGTACTTTAATAGGAATTGCAATAAATGTGTAGATCGCTTTGGGTAGTATAGACATTTTAACAATATTTGTTGGAAGATCTGTATTTTGTTCTCTGAATACAGTGTTTTTTTAAAAAAAATTAATGTTTATTTTTGAGAGAGAGAGAGCAACCAGGGGAGGGGCAAAGACAGAGGGAGACACAGAATCTGAAGCAGGCTCTGAGCTGTCAGCACAGAGCCCAACACAGGCTCAAACCCACAGACTGTGAGATCATGACCTGAGCTGCAGTTGGACATTTAAACAACTAAGCCACCCAGGCGCCCCTCTGAATACAGTGTTTTAAATCTTTCAATATTGGGTCTTTTTGTTTTGTTTTCTTGGGTGGATGGCATAGAGTGAAAAATAGAGAGAAAGGAAGGGAGGGAAAGGGAAGAGAGGAGAAAAGTTTCAAGAGAAAAGACGAGAAACGGTTTCTGATACTTAAGAGGAATTGTAATATTTTAATAATTATCTTTATAATTATTATACAAAATCCTCAGTCATCTGCTTTTTAAATCATTTTAAGCAAAAATAAAATTCATATGTGTGTTCTTTGCTTTCTCCTACCTCTCCTCCGCTTCCTACTTTAGTCAATAATATTATCTTGATTAGTTTTTACTTTGAACTCTTAAAAATGTATGTCTACTATTTGAGTCTTTAAATTCTTTCCCCTGTGTCCCTAATTCTATAGATAAGGCCATCACTGAGCTTCCTGCCATCTTTACCCTTTCCCATCCCAGTATTTGCCAGTTGTATTATTTCTACATTGTCAGAGCATAAGACACTTACATTCTATTTTGTTACTCCAATCCCCACTTCACGTTTACTTTTAGATCCAAACCTAAATATAATCAAGGCTTACAGTCACACTCTTGGCTAAAGTCTCCACAGTTGAGTCTCAGTTGGACGAAGTTCATTTTCTGGTTGTTTCCTCAAGAAAGGTTCGTGGAAACAATACTTTCTGAGTTCCTGCATATTTAAATGATTTGCAATAGGCGTTATAATTGTCGAACAGCTTGGATTATATAAACTTCTTGGTTTGCACTTTCCTTAAATATCTTCTAAGTGTTTCTCCATTCTCTTCTAATGTTAGACGCTGTTGGGTGAAGTCTGAGTTCAATCTGATTTTTTTTTTCTCCTTGTAAGTAATTTGATTTTTTAATGCTTTACTGCCCAATGGATACTCTCTTTAAGTCCATAACTGGACTAGGCCATGATTCCTACAGTGACTGTCCTGGAGCACGTTTCCCTGGGAGGTGGTGTGAACATCCAATAAGTAGATTCAACTCTCGTTTCATTTTAGGAAATGCTTTGAATTATATTTAAAAATGTTTGTTACTTTCTATTGTCTGGTTTCTTCTGGGACCCCAATTTTGCATATGTCGTCTTTCTTTTTACTTTCTGCTAACCCTGTCATTTCCCCATCAGTCATTTTAAACTCCTATCTCTATTTCATTTAGTTCACAATTCATATTTCTACCCTTGGCTTCCAGTACAGTATTTGATGGAGCAACTTTTCTCCTTTTATTCTCCATCTGATTTTGTCTTCGCCTGTGTGATGATGGCTTTGTTTTTTTCCTTTCCTGAGTCTTCTCGTCCTATCTCATCACCTCTCATTGCCTTGTCATCTTGTATTTGAGTTCTTACATTTGTGCTCTGTGGTTTCCCTCTAGAGATCAAATTGTTTTACTAAGGTCTTTTTGGTTGTGCTTTGTTTTTAATTCATGGAGGAATGTTTGATCATAATTTCACCTCTTCCAGGCCGTATTTTTCTGGTGTGTGCTCTTCTGTTGACATGACTTGCTGCTCTTTGTGTCTTCAAGTGTGCTTGCATCAAAGCTATCTTATTTTCTTTTTCATTACTTATAGAGTGTATGGATTGGACTTTTCCTAAATAAAGCTCCCTGCAGAAGGCTTGAAGTAGGGGTGGAAGAGCAGGCTTCTAGAATTCTTGATCCCAAAGAACCTCTCTTTCTCTGTTTCCACAGAGACGGACTGCTTCCCAAAATCACTGCATGATTCTTTGTAGAGCTCTGCCTCCTCAGCTTCTCTGAATCAAATTGGGTCCAAAGGGCTTCTGCTACCAGTTCTAGACCCTCTAGTTCCTTCACCAGCAGTGCAACAAGGGGCAGATGAGCAACTCACCTTCAGGAAGTGTAGTTTTGTTTGTGCTTTCTAAACCCTGGCTGCCACTGGTCCCTAGACACTCCTGCACCTTTTCCCTTGAGATATCTGCTCCTGATAGCCCCTACACATGTTTTGGAATCTGTATAGCAAATGAAACTCTTTGAAGCTGTGGATGATTTCCATGAGGAGAAGGAAGCACCACCACCACACTCACAAGTCTGAAAATTTGGGGGAGTCAATACTAAGCTTTTATGCTCTCCTTTGAAAAGCATTCAGCAGGTGCAATTTGAGGCTTGTTGGAGGTATGTTCTTCTTTAATAAACTTCCACCTCTCTCTCTGGCCCAGCAGGTAATGTGGTAATATATATTAGTGAAGCAAGGTAGGGAGTACATGTGTCATCTAAAAGCATTCTATGTCAACTAAGGGGAAACACACACACACACACACACACACACACACACACGCACGTGTACATATATAAATACACACTGTGTGGGCAAAATAGAACATATCTGCAGGTCCCTGGTGCACCACCTCCATTCTAGATCATCTCCAGGGTCCTTCTCTGGCCCCTGTGGTAAGGATCCTCACTATGACTGCCTATTATCTTGGTGGCTTTTCCACCCCTCCACCAATCCCTAAGGCTGTTCTTGATGCTGACTTCATCTGTATCACAATGTGTTTATGGAGAAGCCTTGTTTGTTTTTTTTTTTTTCCTATATCTTACAACCCCACCTTGGCCTGTTGCAATCTGATCTCTTTGCTTTTAACGGGTACCTTCCTACCATGCAAGGCCTTAACCCAACACAGCTCTGTGGAGGCTGGAATTGTCCTGGGCTCATGCAATACACAAGGGACTCTAGTTGATTCCAGAATTAGATTTTGATCCCTACAACCTCCCTATTCCCATGCCTGCACACAGAGTGTGGCAACAGCTGGGTGGGGCAGCCCTGTGTGGAGAGGTGAGCAGAAAGGAGAAGACAGGAGTGCCATTGTGAGTGAGCAACTTGGGTGGGCCTAAAAAGTAGCTGAAGATAATCCCGGGAGGGGAGACCTATGCCCCAACATGTCACCTGGGGCTCTGTGTGGAGATTTCTGGGCTGCTGTGAAACTCCAAGTGCTCTGGAACAAAGTTGAAATGTTGTTGGAGAGCAGCCTTGGCAGGGGTAGGGGCCAAGTGTTCTGGACACTTACCAGAAATAAACAGACTGCAATGAAATAGATCAAGAATCCTTTCCAATTAGGACAGTTGTGTGGGTTTTTAAAAAAAAAATTTTTTTTTCTGAAGTAAGAAAGGGAACAAAATGCAAAAATCTGTTCTTTTCTTCCAAAAGACTTTAAGTAGCAAATAAGCAAGGTGTCAGGACTGGGAAAGCCTTCTGTCTAGGCTCTGAGTAAATGAACTTGCTTTTTGGTAAAGAGCTTGAGTTAAAATTAAACAGATACATATGCATAGCTTGCAATAGAATGATCCTGCATGCATCGCCTTAAAAAGAAATCTGAACATTTTTCTGAGTAGGGCAAGCAAAGAGAATCAGGCAGCAGTCCCTCCTCCAGAAATCCATAAACAGCCCCTCTCCTTCTACAGCAGAGGAAATTCGTCAGAGCAGCCCACCAAATGTCCTCGTGATCTGAAAATAGATGGTACAGGTCTTTCTCTGGGCACTTCAGGACAAGGGCACTTAGGGCATTCCCAGTGACTAAGGCAACATCCACATTAAGGACTGCCACACCCACCTTCATGACTGCCCCCACCCACAGTGGGGTCTTCAAAGTCTGCAGAAATATCTTTAGTCCCTTCACCAATTATCTACGTTGGCCCGTTTTTATGTACATTTGAATCCAGTTTCAGATTCCAATTTAGATTCTGTAATCTCTAGACCTAGAATAGTGCTTGGCTCGGGTTGGTGCTCAGTATATATCTGGAGGCTGGATGAATCTCATGCCTTGCTATTGCTTCCAGTCTTTAACTTCCTTCCCGTCTCCTAATTTCAACTGTAATTGACTCTTTGAAAAGCTGACCCCAAAAGGTCAGATTTGTTCCCATATAGTTTCCATATACATTTCCTCCCAACTTTTCCACCCACCAGAAGGCTGTCAACAACCTTAGGGAGGACTAATGGGAACAACTGGATAACCCTCCCAACTCTTCCCTCTACTAGAAAAACAACTGTATCAGGTTTACTCTAGGGACATTGGCAGATATTAGAAACAGCCTGAACAATGTGGATTTAGTTAGGAAGATAAGTCACTTTTACAGTGAAGTCATCATAGAGGGCAAGTGGTCTAGAAAGTGCTATAGGGGGAGACTGTCTGCATCTAACCTCTGGTAAGTCATTGGGAGTGGACCACACCATGTGTTTTTTACTTTCACATACTCGCTTTCTTATGACCCTCAAATTCTCATTCATTGCTTCTGCAAGTGGACCACTTGAACGTCACTGAAGGCACTGTAGGGTTGAATTGACTAAATCCAGGGAAAGGAGGTGCTGTGTACTGTCTCACACACAGGTAAGGGAGAAGGGAGGGGACCCAGGACCATTGGTGTAGAACATAGCTTCTTTGTCCCTAGGCATTGCCGTGGAATTGGATTTTTTCCCCAGAATATAGCAACACAGGCCCCAAAGAAACCTGATACCCTAAGATCATCTGATTAACATGAAGATCCTCAGTGGCATATGGTATCTTCTGTCCTTCAGCAGTCCCATCCCTACCATCACATTCTGCCCCGCCCCGCCCCCTGAGCCTAGCAGCTGCATCATTTGGGCATCTGGCATTTTTGCTGGTGGAAACACCCACCAGGAAGCACAGCTGGGGGATATCTGCCCTCCTTGCTCTCATCCTCTTGGAGCAGTTTGACTCATTTACACTTCCCTTCTGTGCTCCAGCAATCACTTTTCCCTCCCCTGATGCAGTCCTAGTCACTTCCTTGCTACTTGTTAAGAAGTGGTTCATGGGATGGATTATATACCTTTGGTATATAATGTGAAACTCTGCAGGTACAGGGAGTTGCTTCCCAACTAGTTGTGGAAAACCAGAGACAAACTTTTTACTGCCTGAGCCACTACAGTCCCCAGGGAAGCAGTGTTAACTCTGGGTGAGATGCTGCTAGATAATAGAAAACATATACTGGTCCTGCCCTGGGCCCCCAGCACAAAGCTCCCCAAACACTTGTAAATTCCTAAGTGATAGGAACGGTAGGAGGAACTTTTGTTCTATTGAGATGACTCTGGACTCTGGGTGGGCTCCTGGATGGGGACTGGTTACCAGAAATATCAAGCCATGATTAGAAGCTTGGACTTTGCAGCTCTACCCCCACCCTTTCAGAGAGGGGACAGGAGCTAGAAATGGAGTTAATACTGATCATGCCTATATGAGGAAGTCTCTGTAAAATCACAATAGGAGGTTCAGAGGCATCCAGGTGGATGTACACATCCACACCAGGAGGGTGACGCACCCGTTTCCATGTGGACATTAGCTCTTGCACTTGGGACACTTTCAGACCTGACCCTATGGATCTCTTTATCAGGCTGTACACCTGTATCCTTTATTCTAACCTTTAATAAACTGGTAAATATAAGTAAGTGTTTTTCCCTGAGCTCTGTGAGCTGCTTTAGCAAATTACTTGAACCTGAGGAGGGTCCATGGGAACCCCTGATTTGTAGCCAATAGGACAGAAGTTGTGGGTAACCTGGGGATATACTACTTGCAATTGGCATCTGAAATGTGGTGGGAACAGTCTTATGGGACTGAGCTCTTAACCTTTGGGATGTGATGCTATCTCCAGGTAAATGACATCAGAATTATGTCAGTTACATTGTAGGATACCCAGCTGGTGTCAAAGAGAGTTGTTTGGTGTGCAGGAAAACCCCGCAAATCTGGTGTCAGAAGTATTGTGAGCGTTTTGTGTGAGTAGTAAAGGAGACACACAGGAAAGAGAAACACAGAAGGAGGTGGAGGACTGGATTTTTCCCTACTTGGGAGACTGAACTGAGTTTTTCCTTTATAGATGCATTTGTCATTTGCATGATGTATTCATTTCACAGAGATCTGCCAGTAACATTCAGAGGACTTGATTAATTTTGACCAAGTTTGGTATTTGCTTTAAGTTCCATTAAATCTCATGCCTTGAAATAAATGTTCTTAGGAATCTGCAGAAGGGATTTTTAATGGATTTCAGTGCATTTCATGGATATTATTCAGGCAAGAGCTTTGGTTCACAGAAACCACATGCTCTATATGAAGCAGTTATTTCCATTATTAAGATCCCACTCAGTGTCCTCATTGGGAGAACACTCAGACTTTACTGTGAAGAAGATACAGGGTACTGTTGAGTCCTCTAAGACAGAGCATCTAAACTTTTATTACCCAAGCCCCTTCTTGTGAATGCACTAATCTTACACTGTTCTCACCTCACCCTCAAATCCTAAAACATCCCCAGTTGAAAATCTCTATATCTTTTGCATATTTCCTTTGCCCCCCAAAAAATTCTGTTGAACTTTGGGTACTGCAAAAAACTAATAGCTTTTTTTCACTTTATAATACCAAATGTTTTTGTAACATTGAATAGTTGAATATGCTTGTTTTTGTACCACGTGTGGCTTCTTAAGTGTCCTTGATTGGAAGTGAAATATTTGGGTAGCCCCCACCTTCTAGAGAATCATTGTTCTAAGAAATAACTTCCTGAGAGTAAAGTGCTTTGTGTTTTTACTGTTGGTTTTGCAAACACTTAAGCCTTAACTAGCTCCACGTTCTGCAGGGAGAAAAGAGGTTGAGGAGGTAGTAGGGTTGCACATGGGGAAGTAGCCATGACAGCTCCTCCCAGAATTGACTGGAACAATCAAGTTGGGAAAATCATCAGCAAATTAGGTATATTAGAACAGAAGCGAGTTACACATGGCCAGGGCCACTGTAGCCGGCCTAACTGCTTCCTGCCACCTGGGTTTCAATTTCAGAAAATATGCCCAGATGTTGATGTTTTAGTAGCAACCTTTTCATTGTCCATGTTGTCATTGACATTTGCAAGAATCAGCTGTTGCTGCATCACTAACTACCTCAAAACTCAGTGGCTTAAAACAATATCTATTTACTATTACAGTTGAACTAGCCATGCCTTTTCTTTTCTGATGTCTTGACATTGTGGGACCTTGCTGATCCTGGAGGGACTGCTCCTCCCAAGGTCATCTATTTCCTAAAGAGAGTAAGTGACTCACCTAGGATCACACCTTTCATATGCAAACTACTCCAGAGTTCACACCTTAACCTCTTCCTGGCTTACCTCTCTGGCTTTTTCACTTCCCACTGGTCCTAACCACCCCAGGGCCAGGATCAAATAACTAGGGGCAGTCCTTATAACCCAAAGCCTGCCGAAATTACCAAATTTCAAACTACCCTACTTTAAGCCTGCTTACCCTGCCTCAGCCAAATGGAAATCACAATAGAGGCTCTTGCTCACTTTTCTCTCCTCTCCCTCTGTCTCCTGACTGACCTTGGTGCTTCCCCAGGAGGCCCTCTATGGTGTGGTGTGGTGTGGTGTGGTGTGGTGTGGTGTGGTGTGGTGTGGTGTGGTGTGCCCCCTTCTCTTGGGGTCTGTAAGAATAACAAACTATCTTTTCTTTTTTTTAAATTTATTTAATTTAAATTATTTAATTTATTTTTTTAAATTTACATTCAAGTTAGTTATTATATAGTGCAACAATGATTTCAGGAGTAGATTCCTTAATGCCCCTTATCCATTTAGCCCATCCCCCCTCCCACAACCCTCCAGTAACCCTCCATATTTAAGAGTCTCTTATGTTTTGTCCCCCTCCCTGTTTTTATATTATTTTTGCTTCCCTTCCCTTATGTTCATCTGCTTTGTATCTTAAAGTCCTCATATGAATGAAGTCATATATTTGTCTTTCTCTGACTAATTTCACTTAGCATAATACCATCTAGTTCCATCCGTGTAGTTGCAAATGGCAAGATTTCATTCTTTTTGATTGCTGAGTAATACTCCGTTGTCTATATATACCACCTCTTCTTTATCCATTCATCCATTGATGGACATTTGGGCTCTTGCCATAATTTTGCTATTGTTGATAGTGCTGCTATAAACATTGGGGTGCACGTGCCCCTTCAAAACAGCATCCCTGTATCCCTTGGATAAATACCTACTAGTACAATTGCTGGGTCATAGGGCAGTTCTATTTTTAATTTTTTCAGAAACCTCCATACTGTTTTCCAGAGTGGCTGCACCAGTTTGCATTCCCACCAGCAGGACAAAAGAGATCCTCTTCCTCCGCATCCTCGCCAACATCTGTTGTTGCCTGAGTTGTTAATGTTAGCCATTCTGACAGGTGTCAGGTGGTATCTCATTGTGGTTTGATTTATATTTGCTGGATGATGAGTGATGTTGAGCATCTTTTCATGTGTCTGTTGACCATCTGAATGTCTTCTTTGGAAGGGTGTCTATTAATGTCTTCTGCCCATTTCTTCACTGGATTATTTGTTTTTTGGGTGTTGAGTTTGATAAGTTCTTTATAGATTTTGGATACTAACCCTTTATCTGATATGTCATTTGCAAATATCTTCTCCCATTCTGTCGGTTGTCTTTTTAGTTTTACTGATTGTTTCCTTCACCATGCAGAAGCTTTTTATTTTGATGAGTTCCCAGTAGTTCATTTTTGGTTTTGTTTCCCTTGCCTGCAGAGTTGTGTTGAGTAAGAAGTTGCTGCAGCCAAGGTCAAAGAGGTTTTTGCCTGATTTCGCCTCAAGGATTTTGATGGCTTCCTTACACTTAGGTCTCATCCATTTTGAGTTTATTTTTGTGTATGGTGTAAGAAAGTGGTCCAGGTTCATTCTTCTGCATGTTGCTGTCCAGCTTTCCCAGCACCACTTGCTAAAGAGACTCCCTTTATTCCATTGGATATTCTTTCCTGCTTTGTCAAAGATTAGTTGGTCATATGTTTGTGAGTTCATTTCTGGGTTCTCTATTCTGTTCCATTGATCTGAGTGTCTGTTTTTGTGCCAGTACCATACTGTCTTGATGATTACAGCTTTGTAATACAGCTTGAAGTCCAGGGTTATGATGCCTCCTGCTTTGGTTTTTTTTTCAAAATTGCTTTGGCTATTTGGGGTCTTTTCTGGTTCCGTATAAATTTTAAGATTGTTCCGGTCTATGAAGAATGATGGTGTGGTTTTGATAGGGATTGCATTTAATATGTAGATTGCTTTGGGTAGTATTGACATTTTAACAATATTTGTTCTTCTTATCCAGGAGCATGGAATCTTTTTCCATTTTTTGGTGTCTTCTTCAGTTTATTTCATAAGCTTTCTATAGTTTTCAGCATATGGATTTTTCACCTCTTTGATTAGATTTATTCCTAGGTATTTTATGGTTTTTGGTGCAATTATAAATGGGATCAGTTCCTTGATTTCTCTTTCTGTTGCTTCATTATTGGTGTATAGGAGTGCAACAGATTTCTGTGCATTGATTTTACATCCTGCAACTTTGCTGAATTCATGAATCAGTTCTAGCAGTTTTTTGGTGGAATCTTTTGGGTTTTCCATATAAAGTATCATGTCATGTGCGAAGAGTGGAAATTTTTACCTCCTCCTGGCCAATTTGGATGCCTTTTATTTCTTTGTGTTGTCTGATTGCAGAGTCTAAGACTTCCAATACTATGTTGAATAATAGTGGCGAGAGTGGACATCCCTGTCTTGTTCCTGACCTTAGGGGTAAAGCTCTCAGTTTTTCCCCATTGAGGATGATATTAGCATTGGGTCTTTCATATATGGCTTTTATGATCTTGAGGTCTGATCCTTCTATCCCTACTTTCTTGAGAGTTTTTATCAAGAAAGGATGCTGTATTTTGTCAAATGCTTTCTCTGTGTCTATTGAGAGGATCATGTGGTTCTTGTCCTTTCTTTTATTGATGTGATAAATCACATTGATTGTTTCCAGATATTGAACCAGCCCTGCCTCCCAGGTATAAATCCCACTTGGTCGTGGTGAATACTTTTTTTAATGTATTGTTGTATCTGGTTGGCTAATATCTTGTTGAGGATTTTTGTGTCCATGCTCATCAGGGAAATTGGTCTATAGTTTACCTTTTTAGTGGGGTCTTCGTCTGGTTTTGGAATCCAGGTAATGCTGGCTTCATAGAAAGAGTTTGGAAGTTTTCCTTCCATTTCTATTTTTGGTACAGCTTCAAGAGAATAGGTGTTAACTCTTCGTTAAATGTTTGGTAGAATAAACTATCTTTTCAATGGCAGTCATCTCCTGATCTCTTGTCCTTACCATACTCTAATTTTAATAAAACGTGTATCTTAAAAAAATTTTTTTAATGGATACTTATTTTTGAGGGTGAGGGAGCAGAAGCAGGGAGAAAGGGAGATACAGAATTCAAAGCAGGCTCCTGGCTCCAAATGTCAGCACAGAGCCTGATGCGGGGCTCGAACTCATGAATCGTGAGATTGTGACCTGAGCAGAAGTGAGACACTTACCGACTGAGCCACCCAGTCACCCCATAAAACCTGTGTCTAAAAACTATAGTCTACAGGTCAGCCAGGCAGCTCTTCTGGACTTAGGACATCCGTGGTCAGCTATCAGTCTAGTAGGCAGCTCTGTCAGTCTTCAGTGTGCTGCCTTATTTGTTTGGTGGTAGCTGCTTTATGGCTATAAACTTCTAGGATGTCCATGACTGGGCAGCCTCTCCTCTCCTGTTGTCTCTCACTCTCCAGCAGGCTGGCCTGGGCTTGTCACAGGGTAGTGGCAGGGATCTAGGAGAGTAGAAGTGAGCGGGACCTCTTCAGGCCTCCAGTAGAATGGACACACATCACTTTCCTTGCACCATGTTGACTGAAGCAAGTCGCAGAGCAGCCCAGGTTCATGGGGGCAAATAAATAAACTCTACCTTTTAATATAAAGTATGGCGATGTCACATTGCAAGTGATGTGGATACAAAGAATGGTGGAGAAATACAGACACTTCCTAGTCCCTCTACCACAATATTCGTTTGCTCAAAAGAGTAAATGATCTAAAACACATTTTTCTCCATTTACGTAATAAAGATATGTATATTTTAAATTAAAAAAAGAAAAAGAAAAGGTGGCCTGTGTGTGGACAGTTCAACTATTCTAATAAGGCTAGAATTGGATGGAATTCCATGATCTCAGTGGAATAACATAAACACGAACAATTGGGACAAAATATGGCACAGGTATTACCTAGTACACTTGTTAAAATGCAGATTCCTGGCCCCAGAAAACCTAATTCACTAAAGCTCAAAGTAAGGTCCAAGAGTCTGCATGCTAGCAAGCTCCCTAGGGGATTTGGTGCAGGTGATTCCAACAACCTCACTTTGAAAAATGCTGGTGTCCCATGTTCACTGCAGCATTATTTACAACAGCCAAGACATGGAAACAACCTACGTGTCCATCAATGGATCAATGAATAAAGAAGATGTGATCAATCTCTCTCTCTCTTTCTCTCTCTCTATATATATATGTATATAGATATATATATACATATATATATAAATATATATACATATATGTATATATATAGATATATATATACATATATATGTATATATATAGCTTCTATATCCATGTGTGTGTGTATATATGTATATATATATGTATATATGTATATATATATGTACACACAGAATGGAATATTGTTCAGCCATTAAAAAAAAGGAAATCCTATATTTGTGACAATATGGATGGAGCTTGAGGGCATTATGCTAAGTGAAATATGTCAGACAGAAAAAGGCAAATGTTATATAATCTCACTTATATGTGGAATATAAAACAAATAAATAAAACAAAATACCACAAAAAAATCAAACTTGTAGGAAAAGAGGACTTGTGGTTACTGGAGGTGGGATCCCAGGGGGAGGGGGGATTGCAGGAAGGTGGGCAAAAGGTTCAAATGTCTGGTTATAAGACAAACAAAAATCGGGATGCAATGCACAACACGATGACTGCAGCTAACACTGCTGTATGATATATGATAAAGTTGTTAAGAGGATAGCTCCTAAGAGTTCTCACCACAAGGAGAAAATTTTTTTTTCTTTAATTCTTTCCTTTCTTTTTATTGAGGCTATATGAGAAGATGGATGGTAGCTGAACCTATTGTGATAATCATCTCACAATATATGTATATCAAACCATCAGGCTATAGGCCTTAAGCTTATACAGTGATGTACATCAGATATTTCTCACTAAAACTGGAAAAGATTTTTTAATGCTGGTATCAAAAAATTGTGTGTACATGGATGTGTCTGTGTGTAAAGCAGTAATATCATTTCTATTTTACAAAAAGAAAGTAAGCTCTAAGCCTTAGATCTGTTTAGTGGCCTGTCCAAGTTCACACAGAAGATTAATTGCAAGGCTAAGATTAGTGCCCAAGTCTCTTGGCCCTTGACCTTTGAGGTGTGGTTTGAGAGGTGCAGAGAGCCCCCACTCCCTTTAGAAACCACCCTCCTGGGGCTTGCTGCAGTACCTGAACCTCCCGTCAGTCATTCTTAGTTTCCTCTGCAGTATCAGCAAGATCACTCCGCTTCTTCTAAACTTTGTAAGAGGGCTAGAATTACTCAGGCACTGGTGAGGATGGGGACATGGGGAATGGGGACAAACATGTTAAAACCTGCTGGCCTAAAAGCCTCACACTTTAGCTTAAATTGATGTATTGTATTGGTTGTTGACTCCTGGCTTAGTCCTGGGAGGGCTTAGTCCTGGGAGAGCTTTATCCATCCCTTGAGAAGCAAGCAATGAAAAGACAGCAAGAAAGGATAAAGAATAAGGAGGAAGGAGAACATTTCTATGATCATTTCACTCTCTCCATAGGTGGCTTCCTAGTAGTCTAGTGGATAATGATGATGGTGATGATGGGAGCCATCACTGTGCCCATTTTACAGTTGGAGAAACAAAGACTCACAGAGGCTTACCCATACCTCCTAATGGAGACCTAGATCCTGTCTCTTTGGGCCTCCTCTTGGAAAATGGCCATTTAACAAAGAGCAGTTCCCAGATTGCTTTGATTTGGTGTGATTCTTTAGAACCCTGGAAAAGATATTGATGGTCTCCTCTGAAGGAAAAGTAAGAAATTACCTCACTTTTAAGATAAACTAAGTCTTTAACCTTGACATGAAAAATGACACCCAGGACATACACCCAGCTAGGAATTTGTGAGGGTACAGTCCCCACCCTGACCACTTTCAGATGCAGAATAATGCTATTAGGACAACAAGGATGCACCCTGTGCCAGTCTGTTCAGAATTTTCAATGCCAGAATCCAGTCACACTTCAGACTGATAAAGAGAATAATCCTCATCAATTTGTCATTGGCCCTATGTGTGGGGTTGTTCCTCAGGACTCTGTGGTCACTTCAGATGGCCTATCAGGTTGTCAAAAGAAACAGAACCAATAGGATGTGTGTGTGTATCATTGTCTCTCTATAGATGATGGATGGATGGATGGATGGATGGATGGATGGATGGATGGATGGATGGATGAATGGATGGGCGGGCAGGTAGGTGGGTAGGTAGGTAGGTAGGGGGAGAGAGAGAAACAGAGAGAGAGAGAGAGAGAGAGAGAGAGAGATTTAAGAGATTGGCTCACACAATTGTGGGGTCTGACAAGTCCAAATTCAGCAAGGCATGCCAGCTGGCTGGAGACCCATGGAAGAGCCAATGTTGCAGTTTGATTCTGAAGGCAGTCAGCTGGCAGAATTTCCTCTTCCTGGAGGACCTCCAGGACATCCAGGACTAGATGAGGTCCACACCCATTATGGAAGGTAATCTGCTTTACTCAAAGTCTACTGATGTGAATGTTAATCTCATCTAAAAACGCCTTCACAACCACATCTAGTCTCATGTTTGTCCAAAAATTGGGTACCGTGTCCTAGCCAAGTTGACACATAAAATTAACTGTCACAGCTGGGCAGGGAAGTATCCAGAGGTGGGGGTGGGGATCTGTGTTTACAAACAGGCTTGTTGCTGAGCTGGACCAGATGTGACGAAAACAGCACAGTGGTACAGCCACAGTACTCTTGCTTCTGGCCTCTGGCAGAGTCAGGATCAATAACTGGTGTGGTTTCCTGGGGAGAGCCCTGATTCCTTCCAACTGCGTTTGAGCAAACTGGGTTTTTGCTGCAGGTATGAGAGGAGGTGGCCCTGCTGACAGCTGTGTTACTCCATGAAGCACACCTTGCCCCAAACACCATTGTGTGTACCACACACCCCATCTTCCCAGTAACACTGCCAGCACACAGGTGAACACACATTGACTCCCAAAGAGACCCACAGGGGCCTTGGAGTGACCCGAGTTCTGTATTGGTCTGCACTTTAATGGTTGTGCATTCAACCAACCTGATCCCCCAGGGCCCTGGTCCTAGGAGTGTGACAGAAGAGCTGGGACAAGTCCAACAGGCAAGTCAGGCACTTTGAAACCATGGGAAATGTTAGAGCACTGTGTAAAGTAGAAAAGTGGCCTCTTTGTTCTTCTCTAATGAGCTTCCATCGCAAAGACCCAAAGGGGTTTGGGGAACCATGGAGGAGACAGAGGTTTGGGAGAAGACTCGTTGCCCACAAGTCTGGGGAGAGGGAAAGAGGGGGGAGTGGTGAGGAAGGGGGAGGAGCTATAGAGGAGGAGGGGAGAGAAGGTGATGACCCACAGCAGCAGTAAATTCTGGTTCTGGTCTCAGGAAGAATAGGAGAGAGAATGAGCTGGAGATGTGACATTCAGAGCCCTGGTGATCAGGGCAGCGTGAAGGTGGCCGCTTAACTGGGGCCAACGTGGAGGTGCTAGACTGTTATTATCTGGATGTTCCTGGTGAAAGTTGTATATTTTTAGCCTCAATTATCTGAATAACTTGTTTGAGTAGCTCTAACCTGTGGTAAAATGTGATTGGAAAAGAGAAAAGTAAAAACCTGGAGTAGGAATTCTAGACAGCCGGACTGGCCTGAGGCAACACTGGAATTTGGCATCTCCTCTCAGGCATCTGTCTTTCTCTGACCTTCTCCACCAGCCCCTGTGCTCAGAGCCACTGTCTGCAGCTGACCTTCCCACTGGGTGCCCCACGCCCCCTCATTGAGGACCTGCTGTGGGCAGGGGTTGCTCATGTATTATTCCTTACCATGATACTGCGAGGTGATGATATCCAACAGTCATTGTGCTTTTACCATGTGTCTGGTGCTCTCCTGAGGGCTTAACATCTATCATCTTATTTAGGAATGAACAGTCCCACTCTACAGGCCTGGAGAAGGGACATGCAAGCTAGTGATTCAAACCTCTGTCTACCTCAGAGGCCCATGTTAGTTCCCTTCTTGCTGTTTCTGACAAAATACTGAGTTCTTTAAGCCCAGAGGACCTTAGTGCTTACCTGGGCTACTCCTTTCATTGTACATGAGAGAAAACTGAGGCCCAAGGAAGCTCTATAAATTATGTAAGGTTGCACCACTGTTAGTGGCAGGGCTAGGATTAGAACTCAGACCACCTCACTCCTAGGTTCACTACAAGTTCTCCTTGTGGAGAAGAGCTGATCCATTCACATTGTATTGTTAGTGACTGATAATAGCTTAATCCTGCCATCCTGGAGTAACTCAAGTTTTACTGAGAAAGGAAACTGTCAACCACTAGCCATGGAGGGCATAAGAGCGTGACTTAAAATTAGGAATTAAAGGAAAACATTCTTGGTTCTCCTTAGTTCATACCACGTAGGCCATCAGCTCATGCTTACCTAATAGGCTCAAATTGCATAATAATTCACCCACCATACCACCTTAGAGTCTGGGTACATTCTTACAGTCCTTGACATGGAAGGGAACTTGGAGACCATCTTATTATGGAATGGCAAACACACAGCACTCTACCATGCATCTCCCTCCCACACCTCTGCAAGTAGGCTGATTCTTCCCAGATCCTTTGCTCCACTTTTCTCTATTCCCATCACTGCTAAGAAGGAACTGGTTCCGAATCCTTTTCAACCAAGAGCTCTACCAATTGATTACAGCCAATTAAGATATTGAACATCAAAGAGTGATCTGTGGACCAGCAGCAGTGACATCACCCTGGAGCTGGTTAGCAATACAGAGCATCAGCTTCACTCCAGAGCTACCAAATCAGAATCTGCATTTTTACAAGTTTCTAGGTGATCCACATGCACAATGAGCTTTGAGAAGCACTGGGTTCCTTCCCCTGCTAAAACACAGAGAATTTGCTAAGAGTAGTGGCACAAATACTCTTTAGAAGTAGAAGTGTAGGGGTTGGAAAGGCCATGAGACTGAAACCAGACCCTCTGGGTTAACCCTCCTCACTCACTATTGTGTGACTCAGAGTAAGTTACATAAACTAAGCCATTAGACTGAACACTCTGTGGCTGAGTTGGTGCCTAATTCCCCTCTGTAACCCTGGTACCTAGAATGTGTCAGAGCTCAGTAAATGCGAAGAGAACTTCCAGTGGGCTTCAGTTTCCTCCCCAACAAGTGAAGGTGTACTAAAGAATGGCTACCAACCCCCCACACTCATGTGTCTAGAACACACTGACTCATGTCCTGGCTTGACTAACATGAGGCAAGTTGGTTAGCAGAGAGCTAACAGGCAGGGTGGGTTTTTGCCCATGAAAACTTCTTGTGAGCGCAGACTCTGGGCTGAGAAGCTGTGGGTTGAAGACACTGGCCTTTCTACTTCTCAGCCCCAGAAACCTTGATCAGGCCCAGCCAGCTTCCTGTGACCCTCTGCCTCCTGCTCCAAGCTTTCATATCTTCCCTCAGCTTCTCCACCACACCCTGGACTCCCTGGTTCTTCCTTCATCTCCCCAAGCCTGGATATGTCCAAAGTAGTCACCCCAATGTGTTACTTCTCTGCCACACATTCCTTCAGGCACAAGAACACCTTTTTGGGGGTTCACTGCAGGCAAATTGGAACAGGGGGTTATACAACACTGATGGAGTTCCCATAATGTCCACCGAGGCCTGTAATCTCCAACTTCCCCATTGCACTCCTCACCTCCCACCCCTTTCCAGACTAAAGAGGGCACATTCACAGAATAGCCTTCTTATGCTCAGATGATTTGTTGTAGCGCTCAGCTCACTGCCCCCCATCTGGAGCTCCAGTGAGCAGCCTTGGGTCTTTGAAAATCTGCTTTCAAGGGGAGCCAACAGAAGACAAAAAAAAAAAAAAAAAAGGAAAGAGGCATAAAAGAGACAAAGGGTACCTTTGCTATTTGAGGGTCTGTACTTTAGCCTGATCATCTGACATCTCTTGATATCTCCACAACACCTCCTACCCGCTTTGAGAGACCACCACTGGGTCTCCTCCATGGGTCTAGGACTTAGCAGCCTCACCATCCCACCAAGATAAATTCTCTGAAATGTTTTGGTAAAATAAGGCTACTAGCTTCTTGGGATTCTCATGCAAACCAGTCACATTGACTTGGCAGAAGGATATTTTACCTTATTCATGAGTTAGGTGCTTAAACCAATATTTGAAAAATGTTGTAAGGTCATTGGAAAAAATGAGATATATAAGAATAGGCACTGCAAATACATGCTTGCAAAGTTATTCCCCAAGTAACCTATTAAATTCAAAACATATAACAAATAAAGCAACCAAATCTATCTTTCACCCGAGTGCTGTGGAGGAAATTTATGTCCTTTATCTGGTTAAATGGATTTCCTGACAAGCTGTGTCTGAAATACCTACTTCCTATCATCACTACACACAATATCTATTAATTCTTATTATTGAAAAGTCACCAAAATATGTATAATTAGTCAGCTTTTGCTGTATAACAAACTCAAAATCTTAGTGGCTTATAACAAATGTTCTTTTCCCGGCTCATGGACCTTAGGCTCTCTGTGGCTCTGCAGGAATCAGTTGGACTTGACCCCAAGCCACAGTTTGAGCTTACGTCTGTTCCACGTGTCTCCTCATTGCAGTACCAGCAGCTCCCCAATACACATTACTCTCATTGAGATGGCAGATGGCAGGAACAAAGCATCCAAGCCAAACTGTGCAGACATATAAAGCCTCTGCTTAGCCTCACATTTGCTCACCTTTTATTGGCTGAAGCAAGTCACATGGCCAAGTCCAGGTAGGTGAGGAAGTATATTCCACCTACTTTATTGAGAAGCAATGCAAGGTCACATAGCAAAAGAAGCCAGGGGGAAGAAATGAGAACAGAAATCCAATTTTGCACAATACATTAGCCCATTTTCCTGCCTTGGTAAACCTAATGAACCCGTGTAAGGCTGTCTGGGATGCTGAATGCTCTGATCAGCCTGGGTCTCTCCAGGACCAAGAATGTAAGCAGGCACAGAGATGGCTGTTTCTCCATAGAATGCTGAGGCTGTTATTTCAAATATAACATGCTCATTTCTTATGAACCTGATATGAAGGCAGAAAAAATAATAGTTAACTTAGGGAATAATTTGCATGATCTGGTTGGTCAAGATTTTCATAATTGAATACCAATTAACTTTATTATTTTAATTTAATGTTATAAATTTTAAAGAATACTTAGTACAAATTCAGTACATAGTTTTTTATAGAAAAGCTTCAAAGAAATACTATATGGTATAGTGATAACAGCAAGGATGACAAAATTTGTTGAATGCTTAGTATATTCCAGATATACTTAATCTTCAACCAATACTATGAGTTACAAACAAAGAAACTGAGGCTTAATTACTAATTAAGCAACTTACTCAGTGTCAGGCAGCCAGCCAGAAACATGAAACATTCTGGAACTGAACATCTCTTAGCCTTGTTGTTTTTGTCTATGACATGAATATAATAAACCCCATCCTGATATTATTACTGATAAAGATATGTCTGTAACAGCCAGGCATATTGTACATTATTTATAAATAATTCCTACTTTAAAGGAGCACAGTTTCTTTTTTTCTTTTTTATTTTTTTAATATAATTTATTGACAAATTGGTTTCCATATAACACCCAGTGCTCATCCCAAAAAGTGCCCTCCTCAATGCCCATCACCCACTTTCCCCTCTCCCCCACCCCCCATCAACCTTCAGTTTGTTCTCAGTATCCAAGAGTCTCTTATGGTTTGCCCCCTCCCTCCCTCTCTGTAATGTTTTTTCCCCTTCCCCTCCCCCATGGTCTTCTGTCAAGTTTCTCAAGATCCACCTATGAGTGCAAACATATGGTATCTGTCTTTCTCTGACTGACTTATTTCGCTTAGCATAATACCTTCCAGTTCCATCCACGTTGCTGCAAATGTCCAGATTTCATTCTTTCTCGTTGCCACATCTTCTTTATCCATTTGTCAATTGATGGACATTTAGGCTCTTTCCATAATTTGGCTCTTGTTGAAAGTGCTGCTATAAACATTGGGGTACAAATGCCCCTATGCGCCAGCAAACCTGTATCCCTTGGGTAAATTCCTAGCAGTGCTATTGCTGGGTCATAGGGTAGATCTATCTTTAATTTTTTGAGGAACCTCCACACTGTTTTCCAGAGTGGCTGCACCAGTTTGCATTCCCACCAACAGGGAGCACAGCTTCTTGATCTGTAACAGGAAGGCAATCGCTGAGGCCTTTCCTCACTGTAGGAAGTGGGCTTAACTACTCTGATAATCAACTCCAGATAACCAGCAGATAACCAAGTTACTAATTTCTTCCAAGCTTCTCTCTAAATTACTAAATGAGGACTTGAAAACATTGTTAAGGCAGGGTTGAAGATTTTCTAAGAGAGAAGTATTGTGCTTGCATCTCTTTCCTGTGGTAGGAGGGGGTGGTTCAAAAAAGAGGAAGGACCGGAGGAAGAACTGAAAATAGGTGGTTGAGCTTATATCAATCTTTTCCTGGGAGCTAGCTAATAGAAGGCTGGGGAATGGAGGCCTGACAGCAGCAAAAAGCTCACGTACCAAAGAAATCAACCATCACCTTATGTTTGATATATAGACTAAAGATATTCCTGTTGCAAATGCATTTTACAATCCCTAAAGACATGCAAAATCCAAAGACCATAAAAGAATGTTATTAGCAAATTGAGAAATTGTAAGCATCAATATAATATGCCTCCTTGTGGAATGTGTTTAAAAAAGAATCAACTGCAGACCCCAGAGTCATTGAAAGGATAATAAAGAAATACTATGAACAAATCCACATACATAAGTTCAACAATAGTTGGAATGGGCCAATCCTTTGAAATACATGAAGAATCTAACTCACCCAAGATGAAATAGTTATCTGAGTAGTCCTGTAACTATAAAACCAGTTAATGTATAGTGAAAACTTTCTGCAAAAGAAATCTTCAGGCCAAGATAGATTCACTGGCAAATCCTACCAAACATATAATAAAGTAAAATATACGTAATCTCTTCCAGAATATAGAAGAGGAAGGAAAATATCCTAACTAGTTTTATGAGGTCATATTTACCTTGATATCAAAATCAGACAAAGAGTACAAAAGATTGAAACTATAGACAAATATCTCTCATGGATTTAGATGCAGAAATAATCAAAATATTAGTAAATTGGATCAGGAATATCAAAAGGAATCATACACCATGACCAAGTGGGATTTATACTAGATATAAAGGCTGGTTTATCATTCAGAAAAATAATTTAAATGTATCTACTATATCAGTAAATTAAAAGAAATCTATGATTATGTAAATTGAAATAGAAAAAGCATTTGACATACTCAAAACCCAGCTCATGACAAAAACTCTCAGCAGGTTAGGAATAGAAAGGAATCACTTCAACCTGATAAAGAGAATCAGCAAAGCTTTCAGGTAACATCATACTTAACAGGGAAAGACTGAATGTCTTACCCCTAAAATTGGGAACAAGTCAAGGCAACAATGTCTACTTTAACCACACTTATTCAACATACTACTGAAAGTTCTAGGCTCTTCAGTAAGATAAAAAATAAAAATAAAAAGCATACATATTAGAAAGGAAGACATAAAACGTTCCCTATTTGCAGATAACATGATTGTCTACATGGAACATCCCAAGTAATCTACCAAAAATTCCTATAAATAATAAGTGAGTGCATTAGTCTACTAGTGCTGCCATAACAAAATACTACAGTCTGGGTGGCTTAAACAACAGAAATTTATTTTCCCAAAGTTCTGGAGGCTAGAAGTCCAAGATCTTAATGCTGAGAAATTTGATTTCTGGTAAGGCCTCTCTTCCTTGGGTTGCAGACTGTCTGCCTCACTATGTCCTCACATGGCCTTTCCTCTGTGTATATGTTCCTGTGTGCCTTTCTCTTCCCCTTCTTATAAGGATACCATTCTTACTGCATTAGGGCTCTACTCTTATGACCTCATTTAACCTTAATTAAGAGGCCCTATTTCCAAATACAGTCACACTGGGGCTTAGGGCTTCAGCATAGGAATTTTGAAGGGATAGAATTCAGTCCATAACAATGAGTTTAGTCACATTCTAGAATACAAGATCAAAACACAAAAATATGTCATATTTCTAAATACTAGTATTGAAGAATTGAAAACAAAAAAGGTACCACATACAAGAATTTCCCTCAAAAGGAAATATCTTGGTATAATAACTACATATACATAGAATCTATCTTCTGAAACTGAAATGCTGATGAAAGAAATCAAAGAACACCTAAATATATGTAAAGTCATACCATGCTCATGGATTGGAAGATTCAACATAGGTAAAAAAAGTCAATTTTCCCCCAAATTGACCTATGGGACGATTGGATGCAATTTCAATCAAAATCCTACCAGAATATTTGATAAGCTGATTCTAAGGTCAATATGAAAGGAAAAGAAACTAGAATAGTGGAAGAATATTGACCTCAGAAGTATTCCATTATTCAACTTTAAGATTTAGTTTAAAATAATCAAGGCTGTGTGGTATTGGCAGAAGGACAGTACCAGGACCTGGTGAGGATTCAGCAGTATGGAACTCTTGTGTACATTGCTAAGGGAAATGTAAATTGGTGCAGCCACTCCAGAACAGTTTGGCAGTTTCTTACAAAAATAAATATTCACATGTCATCTTACCCAGCAAACCCATTTCTAGGTATTTGCGCTGGAGAAATGACAATGTACATTCATTCAAAACCCCGTCCAGAACTGTTTAAAGCTTTTCTATAGGTAACTACCAAAAACTGGAAATAATTTCTGTCCTTCAGTGGGTAGGTGGATAAACAAAATGGGGCATCTCTACATTAAAAAGCAAGAAACTATTGATACACGTAACAATGGGATGAATTTCAAAAGCATGTTGAGTGAAAGGAGCCAGTCTGGAAAGGTTACATACTATATGATTCCATTTATATGAGATTCTCAAAAAGATAGTAGTAGAGTGATAGCAAAAAAGTGTTTGTCAGGGGTCAGGAGTGGGGAAGAGGGTGTGACTAGAGCAAGGCAGTATAAGAGAGCTTTTTGGATGATGGAACTGTTCTGTATTTTGATTGTGGTGGAGGTTACACTAATCCATCAGTGTGTTTAAACTCATGGAACTACCCATACCAAAAAAAAAAGCTAATTTGTATGTATATTAATTTTAAAAATTAATTTAAAAATTAATCAGAAAAAAATACACATTATGGTAGTAACTCTTATTGTCCCCCTTAATATCCATTTTCCCTTTCTTCCTTTTAATCATGGGATTCACTCTGTGTGAGTGTTGGTAGGACACATGCCCAACCAGGGACTGGTTTCCCAGCCTCCCTTGCAGCTAGATGTAGTCATGTAACTAGATTTTGGCTAGTGAGATAGGAGTACCACCTTGAAAAAGAGGCTATGTATACCTTCCCTATACTTCTTCCTCTTCTCCTGGAGATGGTGCTGATGAGCTACTCTCAACTACAAGGAACAGAATAACTGGAGAAGGCATCTTAGACCAATGCTGGGCCAGCTGGGAACCTGGGGAACCTCAGAGCAGAGCCCAACTTTCTGCCCTGGACTGGTAGGAAAAAGAAAAAGAAACTTTGAACTTATATGTAGGCTAATGCATTTTGCAGTCTCTTTGTTACACCAGCTTAATCCTTACCATAAGAATTGTATACATATTCATTGTACAAAAATAGAAAGGGTGAAATAAAAGTTATCCAGAGTCTCTCCATCCAAGAGAGACAGACTTTAATCTTACCTTGGCCCTTTCAATATGCTAGTAGGGTAACATTAAAAAAAAGAAATCTTCCAAAGAGTATGAACTTATCTGGTGTTGTGTAGATTTCTGAAAGAATCCTCGATTTGGGTGGGATATAGGAATAGAATTCCTCCTTAGATTGCAATACCCACCCACCCAACCCCTTCCCAGGAAATACCACTCTCTGGAGACCACTAACACACTACCACTCTAGGCCAGAGGGAAACCAGGTTTGTAACCAGTTCTTGTGGAGGACATGCTCCTGTAGCATCTGGAATGAGAGGAATTAGTACCATATCCTTAAGAAGTTGGTCTTTGGAGCTGGAAAGCCATGGGCTTAAGGCCTAGCTCCACTTCTTTTTTGCCTGTGTAACCTTCAGCAGATGTCTTAACTTCTCAGAACTTCAGTTTCCTCTGCTCTAAGATGGGAATGTATAATGGCACCTCCCGTATGGGGTTGTTGTGAGAATTAAATGTGATAATAGACATAAAGGTATAGCATAGGCCTAGCACATAATAAGTTCTCAGAAATGGGGTGCTATTCGATTATTCATATACCACATGTTGAGGACCTACAACATGCCAGGCACATTTCTAGGCACTGGGGAGATAGCAGCGAGTGACACAAAAAAGATTCTTGCTTTCTTGAATCTTACCTTCTAGTGAAGGAGACAGAGAATAAATAAATTATTTTTTAAGTAATGATAGATCTGATGAAATTAAGATAGAGTGACTTATTGTTAGTAATGCTAATAGCTCAGACATGTGTGAGGATATTTGGCTCCAGTTTCTTCCCTCAGTTCTGTGGGGTCTGTGCAGAAAGTGGGGCAGGGTGAAGGCACAAAAAGCTGGGCAGGGTGAGCTGAACAGTGAGGGCATTAAAAGATATACATGGAATAGCTCATGCAGTGCATAACTTTGTGGGCCATGGAAGTCACCCTGCTCTCTGTGTGAAGTGTTCTCCACTGCTGAGCATGGCTGAGCTTTCACTGTCAGAGCAGTTACAGGGCAGAAAGATGAGCCTGGAGTTCTAAGGATATGGGTAGGAGACAGAAGTCTCTAGCACACCAACAAGGTTTCAGATCTTCTGGCCTTCTCTTGGGAGAGCACAGATAGCTGGGGCCACTAGCAAATAGAGTTAAATTTTCCAACCTAATGGATGGCAGGTTGTTTCTATTGAGAAAGAATTTCCCTGTCCATGGATCAAAAGCTAAACAGCAGTTCTTAACTCTGCTGTCCATCAGAATCCCTGCTAGATTAAAAATAAACACCCAAGCTAGATTAAAAAAAACACCCAAGCCCTCACACTCCCAGAAAGTCTGTTTCAATGCAACTCAGGGATGGGGACCAGGCACTCTTGTTCCTAGGTGATTTAGGTGTGCCCTCAGTGTTCAAAACCACTGGCTCTAGATAGAACTTCCATCCTCAAACCAAATCACAGACCACTTCTTGCCTCCAGGCAGGAATGGTCTAGATGCTGTGCCTTTGTAAGACCAGCTTATCACTTCTGTCCCTGGAGTTTAGAGAAGGGTGGCCACGATGGAGAAAGGACTAGAACTAGAATAGGAACTAGAATGGGAACTAGAACATTCCCACAGAAGAAGCAGGCTCCTTCCCAGTGGTGCAGAGTTCACTGGTCATGCTTATCCTTCTAGCCTAGAACACTTGCTCTTCTACTCTTCATGGCTTCTCTAGTTCTAATAACCTGCAGACTTTATACTTCCAAACCTCCTCTCTGGTGACAACAGCCCATGAGATCCTCTGCTTTTTAAAAAATCTGTCCATGAGTAGTAACAGGGTTTTGCAATTTATAAAGTACCATTGCATATATTTTGTCGTTTAATATTTTCAGCATCCTATGAGACAAATATTATTATAGCCATGTTACAAAAGGAGAAGTCACAAATTTAGGATATTGAATGATGTGCAAAGACCCCTTAACCTGTAACCAACAGGTCTAGAGACCAGGTCTCCTTCCTCCAAAGTGCTCTCAATTCCTACCCTACCTGACAGATTGCCTTCTGCAGTGTTCTGGTACCTGACCATTTCATTTCTACAGCTGTCAGTGTGGTTAGTTTAATTTTCCCAAGTACTCGATCCTAAAAATTACATTTTTTTTCCTTCTCTGTTGTGTTAAAATGGTTCATTCATGATAGTACCAATTTTAATGAATTTTTTTTATTTTTTTTTAATTTATTTATTTTTGAGAGAGAGAACAAGCAGGGGAATGGCAGAGAGAGAGGGAGAGAGAGAGGATCCCAAGCAGACTCTGCATGCTGTCAGCACAGAGCCTGGGGTGGGACTCGAACATACGAATGGCAAAATCATGACCTGAACCGAAATCAAGAGTTGGATGCTTAACTGACTGAGCCATCCCGGTGTCCCAATTTGAATGAATTTGTTAAACATATATATTGTTCACCTTGCACCTAATTGAAAATGATACTATTTACAAAAACAAAATTGAAATTCATTTTCTGGAAAAAATTGGTTGCATAGAATAAGCACATATTTCTAGCTTTAGTTCTAAGTTCTAATTTAGAGAGCCAAACATGGACGTGGGCTGGGCTGAGTTGCTCTTTCCCTGTTGGTTTGCTGTGATCACAGGAGTTTCAGGAATCATGAGGGTTTAGGTGCTGTTTTATCTGTAACATCACCCTTCATGGGGTCACATTTTTCCCCACACGGTTGTGCATGGGCATTTGTTTAATATAGGTACTGAAAGGTCTCAAGGTAGCAACATGGCACTTTTTTCTGGAAGGTCATCAGCCCCATCAACATCACATTCTCTTGTGGGAAAATCACACATGATTAATTGAAGGTACAGAGTCATCTGGAAGATATATTCAGATGATGCGTACATTGAATAAAAAGCATTGCCTTTTGTCTCATCCTCAGAGGAATTTTTAGGACCCATCTCTTTAAAGTGCATTGAAAGAAATGATCAGGACTCAGTTAATTTCATTCAAATCCCAAAGACACCAACACAATAGATTTGGCAAGGGACATTTGCGATTCTCCTCTCACATAGCTCAGATTTCTTCATCATTCACAGCAGTCATGTTCAGCAGCTCTACTGCTTACAGGGAACTGGTGGACTGCCAGCTGCAGCATTGTGTGGATCTGGAGATCTTTCCAATTAGACAAGAGTGGGAGGCTGCCTCCAAGAGAGATGGGAAGATGACTACTCCGTTTACACTGTGAAAGGGAAGAGAATTTGGCCCTCTGGAGGAGAGATTTCACAATGTATTGGACATGGCTGCATCTTCACTCAGGTTCCTGCAAAGGATCCATGCAGTGGACCAAAATATAGGCCTTCTTTTCTCCAAGGGCTGAGCTGAAGCTGAGCATGGCAAGACCACACTGGACCCCTACAGTTCCCAAAGCCCCCCCGCAGCTACCTCACACCTCTGTGCCTTTGCAGTCTCTCCCCTACACCCAGATGGGAATAGCCATGGATTAGGCACTGCAGAAGAAAAGATGTATGAACTGGGAGATGAAGGCATAGCAAAATAAATTACCCAAATGTAGAACAGAGAGGGGAAAACTTTAAAAAGTGAACCAAACATCAGTGACTTGTAGGACAAATCAGGCAGTCTAACTTACATGCAGTTGGAACTCCCAGAAAAGGGGGAAAGGGGAGATGAAAAAATATATATGAAGAAATACTTATTTTCCAAATTTTATAAAAGCTCTATAAACCCAGAGATCCATAAAGATTAGAAACCCTAAGGAAGATAAATACAAAGTGAGCCACACCAAATCACACCATAATTAAATTCCTGAACCCCAGTCATAAAAAGATTGTCTTAAGAGCCGGAAAAAAATGATGCTTCATGTACAAAGAAACCAAGAATGACTGTAGATTTCTTGTAAGAAATTATAAAAAAAAAAAAAACCATAAGAGAATGGAACAAAATGTTTAACATAGCAAAATAAAAAAGGGCCATCCTAGAATTGAATACCAAGTAAATATCATTAAAATGAAGAAAAATTGGAGACTCTCCAGACAAATAAAAAAAAGCTAAGATAATTCTTCATAAGCAGACTTGTATTATGAGAGGTGGTAAAGGTGAAGGAACATGATCCCAGATGGGAACTCATATCTCCACAAAGAAATGAGAAGCAACAGAGATTTTAAATATCTGGGTAACTATAAAATATTTTTTCCTTGGGATGCCTGGGTGGATCAGTCGTTTAAGGATCCGACTTTGGCTCAGGTCATGATCTCACAGTTCTTGGGTTTAAGCCCTGCACCAGGATCTGTGCTGGCAGCTCAGAGCCTGGAGGCTGCTTCAGATTCTGTGTCTCCCTCTCTCTCTGCCCCTCCCTGGCTCATGCCCTGTCTCTCTTGCTCTCTCAAAAATAAACACTCAAAAATTTCTTTTAAATACTTTTTATTATTTTAAGAAAATAAACTCCTTAGAAGATAGTTAACTGTTTAAAGCAGACATAATGACAATATACAGCAGAGTTTGTAATATAACTAGAAATAAAATACATAACAGTAGCACAAAAGATGGAAGGAAGAATTCAAAGTATATTTGATTGTTCTTATGTGTGAGGAAATATATCATCTGAAGATAGATTTTGATCATTAGAGATGAATATGATAAACTCTAGAACAAACATACACATTAAAACAAAATAAGGATAATAAGCCAATGGTGGAGGTAACAAAAAGGGAAAAATAAAATGTATTCAATAAAAAATGAGGAGGGAATGATAAAAAAAGGAACAAAGGAGAAATAGAAAATACAAAATATAGAAAACAAATACAAGTTGGTAAACTTAAGCCCAAATATATCAGTAATTACCTTAAATGTAAATGGTTTAAACATATGCTATCCAATACACTAACCATTGGCCACATGGAGCTCTTTAAATTAATTAAAAATTTACTAAGATAAACTATTCAGCTCCTCAGTCACACTAGCAATATTTCAAGTGCTCAGTAGCCACCTAATTAGTGGCTAGCATATTAAATAGATAATCTATAACATTTCCATCATCAGAGAAAGGTCTATTGGAAAACTGGTATAAATATTCCAATTAAAAGCAAAATTATGAAACTGAATAAAGAAAGCAAGATGTATCACCCAAAATAAAACACATGTGCACACAAGCATAAAGATGGGGAGGGTCAAAAGTTAAAGGATGGAAAAAGATATACCATGCAAACACTAATTATAAGAAATTTGGAGTGGTTCTATTAATGTTACACAAAGCAGACTTCTGAAAAAAGCACACAACCAAGGATGGAAGAGAACATTTCAAAATGACAAATGATTCATTCTATTTAACAACCTTTAATACTAAAGAAGATTTAACAATACTAAACATGTTTGTATCCAGTAAGAGATTCAAAATTGCACTGCATATACCTTCCTGCATGAAACAATATGAAAAGTTGGATAAAATATGTGAAACAATGGTCTTCAAGGAATTAGCAGGCAACAAAGGATGGTGGTTCCCTTAGAGACAGGAAACAAAGAGGGTGAACCCTATAATTGTTTCATCTACAGGCACTGATGCAGGGCTGGGGAGCACAAGTGGAACTTGGTGGCTTGCTGAATGGAAGACACAGAGCTGATGATTGAGGGAGATGAAAGCAGCTAGAGATTATAGGACAGAATGCCAGAGAAGAGAGAGTTGTATGAAGAGAGAATTCCAGAGATCACAGAGCTACACATATGTCAAAACTTTAAAAACTGTAACTTAAATATGCGCAATTGCTGCATGTTAATTATAGCTCAATAAAGCCCCTTTAAAAAAGATAAGGACATATCTGAGCAATTTTATGCCAATATATTCAAACAACATAGATAAAATGGAAAAATTCCTTGAAAAACACAAATACCAAAACTGTCTCAAGAAGAAATAGACAACTGAAGAATTGTATATGTATTTAAGTAATTGCAATTGCATAATTGCAGTATGCTCACAAAGAAAATTATAGGCACAGATGACTTCATTGGCAAATTTTCTGAAACATTTAAGGAAGAAATATACCAATTCTATTCAATTTTTTCCCCCAGAAATTAGAAGAGGAAACACTTTCCAACTTATTTCATGGGGCCAAAGACATTACAAGAAAAGAAAATTGCAGACCAACATCATTCATGAACATGGATTCAAAAATCCTTAAAGAATCTTAGAAAATCAATTCCAGCAATATATAAAAATAGGAACACATCATGAAAGCAAGTTTCATTTAACATTGGAAAATCTATTAATGTAACTCACTATATCAACAAATCAAAAATTAATGAAAAACAGATTTAGGAAAATCATTTGACAAAATTGAAAATCCACTTATGAAAAATCTCTCAGCGAACTAGAAATAGAAGAGAATTTCCTAAACTTGGTAAAATGCATCTATGAAAAACTTACAACTAATACTTTAGAGTAGTGACAGGAAAAGAGTATGTTTCATTCCTAAATTCAGGAATAGGATAATGTATCCTAGTTCACTGCTTTTATTCAACATCATACTGGAGGTCATAGTCAATGTAATAAGGCAAAGAAAAAAAGATACAAAAGACATAGATATTGGAAAAGAAGAAATATAATTCTCATTATTTGGAGACAATATATTTGTATACAAAGAAAATCATTAGAATCTGCAAAAAAATAGTTATTAGAACTGAATAACTGATTCACAGGTCAATAAAAAAGTGAATTCTATTTCCATATACTAACAACAAACAATTGGAAACTGAAATTTTAAAACAATACCATTTACAGTATCACCAAAAAACAGACACAGTTAGGGATAAATTTAAGGAAAATATGTCAAAGAAATATACAGTGTACAGTATAAAACATTGCTGACAGAAATTAAACAACACCTAAATGACAGTTGTACCATTTCCATGAGAAAAATTCTCAATATTTAAAAAAAAAAATTTAGTGTTCATTTATTTTTGAGAGACAGTAAGAGACAGTGTGTGAGCAGGGGAGTTGCAGAGAGAGAGGGAGACACAGAATCTGAGCTGTCAGCACAGAACCGGATGTGGGGCTCGAACCCGTGAACCGTCAGATCATGACCTGAGCTGAAGTCCAATGCTTAACTGACTGAGCCACCCAGGCACCCCAAAAGACTCAATATTTTTATTTATTCATTTTATTTGAGAGAGAGAGGGAAAAAAATTCCAAGCAGGGTCCATGCGCAGCGTGAAGCCCGTTGTGGGGCTCGATCCCATGACCCTGTGATCATGACCTGAGCCAAAATCAAGAGTCAGAGGCTCAATTGACTGAGCCACCCAGGAGCCTAAAAAAGACTCAATATTATTACGATGGCAATTCTCAAATTGATGGATAGACTTAATGCAATCCAAATCAAATTCTCAACAGACTACTTCTGTAAAAATTAGAGAATTCTGAAATTTATATAGAAATTTAAAGAATCTAGATTATCCCAAGAATTTTGAAAAAGAATGCCAAAGTTAAAATATTAACTGATTTATTACCTGATATTACCTGATTTAAATATTACAAGTTTACAAGTTTACCTGATTTAAAGACTTACCATAAAATTTACAGTGATCAAGACAATGTGGGTATTGGTGCAAGAATAACTATATAGGCCAATAGAATCAAAACATGAGTGGATAAAGACCCATATAGCAATGGATTTTTAACAAAAGAGGTCAGAGTAATTTAATAGGACAAAGAATTTTTCTAAAATATGGTACTAGAACAACTGGATATTCATATTGAGGGGGAGGGGGCGGGAAGGAAGCTCATTACCTTCCTTCTAGCATAAACAAGTAAAATAAAACTCAAGGTGTATCACAGACCTAAATACAAAAACTAAAATCATAGAGTTTTTAGAAGAAAATATTGCAGCATATCTTAGTCATTTGAGAGAAGACAGTGATTTCTTAGAACATAGAAATAAATAACCAAATAGGGAAAAATTATACATTACACTTAATCAAAATCTAAAATTTTTCACCAAGTCACCATGAAGAAAATAAATAGGCAAACCACAGATTATGATAAAATCTTAGCTGAACCTTTATCTGACAAAGGGCTTATATCCAAAATAAATAAAAAATTCTGCAATTCAGAAATAAAATAAAAACTCCATTTTAAATGGTGGAAGGAAAAGATATGAACACACATTTTATCAAAAAAGATACACAAATGGCAGGTAAGTTTATGAAAAGATGTTCAACATATCAGTAATCAGAGAAATGTGAATTAATATCACAATGATATAGCAGTATACATACACTAGAAAGGCTAAAATAAAAAATATTAATACCAAATGTTGACAAGGATGTGGAGTGTGGCAGACAGACTCTAACATGGCTCCCAATGACCCCTGCTTCTTGATATTCATGCCCTTATGTAATCCCTTCCTTGAATGTGGGGGAGACTTATGTGGGTGAGCCAACAGAACATGGCAAAAGTGATGGAATGTCACTTCTGTGTTTACATAAGATTACAGCTTCTATCTTGCTAGCCAACCGTCTCTAATGGCTATCTCCCTCGCTATATTTGATGAAGTAAGCTGCCATGTGAAGAAGCCCGTGGGGCAAAGAACTGAGTGTGGCCACTGGCCAACATCCAACAAGTTGCTGCAGCCTAACAGCCCACATGGAAATGAATCCTGCCAACAACCACATGAACTTGGAAATGGATCCTTACCCAGTTGAGCCTCGTATGAGCCACAGCCCTGAAAAGACCTTGATTGCAGCCTCTTGAGAGACCATGAAACAAAGGACCCAGCTAAACACTGCCCAAATTCCTGACCTGCATCAACTGTGTGATAATAAATATGTGTTGTTTTAACCCTCTACATTTGTAGTAGTTTTGTATGCATCAGTAGATAAGTAATAGATGGAACAACTGGAACTGTCCTACATTTATGGTGGCATAACCATCTTGTAAAACCGTTTGGCAATTTCTTATAAAGATAAACATGCACCGAACTTACCCTAAGACCCAGCAATTGCACTCTAGGTATTTACCCATGAAAAATAAAAGTATATGTCCAAACAAAGATTCATACATGAATATTCATAGCAGCTTTACACATAATAGCCCACAAGTAGAAACAACCTGAATGCCAATCCATAGATGAATGAATAAAGTATGGAATATCCATACAATGGAATAATACTCAGCAGTAAAGGAGAATGAACTGATTAATACATGTAAAAATGTTGATGAATCTCAACATATCATGTTCAGAGAAAGAGACTAGACATAAAAGAATATATATGATGCCATTTATATTATATATTATATATAATATATATATATGTATATATATTATATATATATTATATATATTTATATATATAATATATATATATTATATATATAAATATATATATTATTTATATTAATTCTAGAAAGCACAAATCTAATATATGACAATAGAAACAGATCAGTGCTTATCTACACCTAGAGGTGTGCAGTTAGGATAGCAAAAGCTTGCAAGACTGACTTTTAGGACTGTTGCCATATTCTAGATCTTGGTACAACAGTAGTTACAATGAGTTGTCATAATTCATTGAGCTGTTCACTTAAAATTGGCACATGATTTGTATATAAACTATTCCTTGATAAAGTTGGTTTTTAAAGAATATAACTCAAAATGGATTAAAGACTGAAACATCAGACCTGAAACTGTAAAACTCCTAGAAGAAAGCAGAGGGTCAAAGCTCCATGACATTGGTCTTGGCAATGATTTCTTGGATATGACACCAAAAGCACAGGCAAAAAAAGCAAAAATAGGCAGGTGGGACTGCATCAAACTAAGAAGTTTCTACACAGCAAAATGAATAATTAACAATGAAAAAGCAATGTCCAGAATGGGAGAAAATATATACGTGAACCATGTATCTGATAAAGGGTTGATACCCAGAATAAAAAACTCCTACAATGTAATAGCAAAACAACCAAATAAACCAATTTTCAAAATAGGACAAAATAGGACAAAGGGGCATCTGGGTGGCAAAGTCGGTTAAGCATCTATCTCTTGATTTTGGCTCAGGTCATGATCTTGAAATTTGTGAGGTTGATCCCTGTGTCAGACTCTACGTTGACAGTGTGGAGCCTGCTTGGGATTCTCTCTCTCCCTCTCTCTCTGCCCCTCCCTCACTTGCATGCACTATAAACAAACAAACAAACTTAAAAAAAAATAAAATGCAGAAAGGGTTTAAATAGACATTTCTCCAAAGACAACATACAAATGGCCAACAGGTACATAAAAAGTTGCTCAACACCAATAATCTTCAAACATCTGTTAGGATGGATATTATTAAAAAAAAGAAAAGAAAAAGAAAAAACCAAAAAACAAACAAATGGTAAGTATTCATGAGTCTGTGGAGAAATTGGAATTCTTGTATGCTGTTGGTGAGGGTGTAGATGGTACAGCCACTATGGAAAACAGTATGGAGGTTTCCCCAAAATTTAAAAATAGTAATACCATATGATCCAACAATCCCACATCTGGGTGTTTTTCCAAGAGAATTGAAATCAGGAATCTTGAAGAGATATTTGCACTCCCTTGTTCATTGCAGCCTTATTCACAATATCCAAGATGTGGAAACAACCTAAATGTCTACATACACACACACACACACATTAGGGTATTCAACCTTTAGGGGGAAAAAAAGGAAATTTGATCTTCTGCTACAAAATGCATAAACGGTGAGGTTATTGTGCTAAGTGAAATAAGCTAGTCACAGAAGGACAAAAATACTGCATGATTCCAGTTATATGAGGTATCTAAAGTAGTGTAACTCATAGAAGCAGAGAATAAAACGGTGGTTGCCAGGGGCTTAGGTAGGAAGGGGAAATGGGGAGTTGATAATCAACAGTTTTAAAGTTTCAGCTATGCAAGATGAATAAATTCTAGAAGTCTACTGTATAACATTGTTCCTATATTTAACAATACTGTTTTGTACCCTCAAGAAAAATTTTAAGAGAGTGGACTTTATGTTAATTGTTCTTACCACAATTTTTTTAAAAAAATAGATCTTCTGGGTGCCTGGGCAGCTCAATCAGTTAAGCATCCAACTTTGGCTCAGGTCATGATCTGTGCCCGCATCAGGCTTGTGCTAACAATGTAGAGTCTGCTAGGGATTCTCTCTCTCTCTTTCTCTCTTCCTCTCCCCCACTTGCACTCTCCATCTCTCTCGCTCTCTCAACATAAATAAACTTAATTTAAAAGAGAGAGAGAGAAAAAAATACATCTTCAAACAGACAATTTGCCCAAGCTGTATCTACTCCTGAACCTAGACTCAGTAGGTGCACCTTGGCTGCTCAACCCTGGGACCCTGGATTTCCATTTCCACAGCACTTTTCATACACTTGTGTCATGGATTGTTCAACTGTGGGTCTTCCTGTCTATAATATAAGCTCTCTAAGCACAGATCTCCTTGGTACTTACACAGTGCCTAGCCCAGAACAGATATTTGTGGAATAAGTATAACAATTTTTATAAAATTTTGTGGAATTAATTGAAACTGTCTTAAGTCCTTCTGTCATCATGTAGGGTCAGACAGTCTGTACCAAGCCATTGTGTGGTCTTCATAAAATTCTCCATTAAAGACTACATTCCACTCTGAGTTGTCCACAGGCAGGTTTCTGTGCCAGATTCACTTTGATGGACAGCTGTGATAAAAGTGTGATGCCAGAAGTGGGTTAAACTAAATTAAGAAAACCATATCCCCAGCTCACTTCTGTTGGGGCAGGCTACTCATCACACTTGACAACTCTCAGCCCTGATTAAGAACAGCTGGACTGAGCTTCTTTGCACATTTTCCAGTTTTAGGGAATTGAGGAAGTTTCTTACCAGTTGTTGCAGGAAGGATTGGTAATCTCTTCTTGTGTGATCACCATCACCCCAACCCTCCCCCCACCACAACCGTCCCCCCCCCACCCAGAGCTCTTTGTTCTTACTTCTGTTCGAACATTCAGACTATTTGATTGTCATTATTGCTTGTGTATCTGACTCTCTAGTCAAGCCTGATCTCTGTAAAGGGAGAGTCAAATTCATCATTTTAGTACCCATTTTTTCATTCATTTCAACATTTCTGAGTATCTGCTGATTGTCTTGGATTGAGCTAGAGACATGCCTAGTATGGTTTATTGATCACATAGTGGACCTTCAATAAACATGTGCTGCTATTAGTCTCTGTGTCTCTGTTGGTAGTATTCCCCAGTCCATTGGAAATCAAGGTTGGTACCTTTCAGAACAACAGTCTCTCCTGGTCTGCCCAAGGTGGCCTTACAACTAAATATAATGCAGTGATTTTTAAAGAATGAAAAAGAAGACCCTGTAGCAGAAACAACAAACTCCTTTCTGAAAATCTTCCTCTCCTTCTTCCTTAATAATGGAACCTGGATTTTTACTAGGGCACATTGCCACCTCTCTGAAAGACTGTTTTTCCCCAGACTCTTGAAACTACATGTAGCCATGTGATTATATTGGCAAATGAAATGTAAACAAAAATTTTATGTCCATTTCTTTATTTTTTCCCTATTTATGTTGATTTTCTTTTTTTAAAGTTTTTATTTTGAATTCCAGTTAGTTAACATGCAGTGTTATATTAGTTTCAGGTGTACAATATAGTAATTCAACACTTCAATACATCACCCTGTGCTCATCACAAGTGCACTACTTAATCCCTATCACCTATTTAAAATTTTTTAATGTTTATTTATTTATTTATTTATTTATTTATTTATTTATTTATTTAAGGTGTGCACATGTGCACAGGGGTGAGGGAGAGAGAGAATCCCAAGCAGGCTCCGCACTGTCAGCACAGAGCCTGACACAGTGCTCAATCCCACAAACTGTGAGATCATGGCCTGAGTCGAAATCAGAGTCAGATGCTCAACCAACTGAGCCACCCAGATGCCCCCCATCACCTATTAAACTGATCCTTTCACCTACCTCCCCTCTGATAACCATTTATTTGTTCTCTGATAACCATTGATTTCTCTCTCTCTCTCTTATTTTTTTTCTTTGCTTGTTTTGTTTCTTAAATTCCACATGGAATTCCATACCATCATATGGTATTTGTCTTTCTCTGTCTGACTTATTTCACTTAGCATAATACTCTCTAGCTTCATCCATGTTGTTGCAAATGACAAGATTTCACTCTTCTTTCTAGCTGAATAATATTCGTGTGTGTGTGTGTGTGTGTGTGTATCACATCTTCTTCATCCATTCATCAATTGATGGACACTTGGGCAGAAAATTTATTTGAAGAAATTATAGCTGAAAACTTCCCTAATTTGGCGAAGAAAACAGATATCCAGATCCAGGAGGCACAGAGAACTCCCATCAAAATCAACAAAAACAGACTTACACCAAGACATATGGTAATTAAATTTGTAAAGTATAGTGATAAAAAAAATTTCAAGATCTCTTTAAAGGGAATGAGCATTCCCTTCTTCACTCTTACCCAGCTACTACCTGGAATAAAGATATGATCACTGGAATTCTAGCAGCCTTTCTGGACCATGAGAAAGTCAAACTTTGGAAATAGTAGACTGGTGATCTGGAGGGAGCCTGGTTTCTGAGGACTTAGTGTAACTTTCTTGACAGCCCTGGACATGCCATGTCCATACTTTTTTCTATTAGATGAAAATAAACTTGTGTAATTGTTATAGCCATTGTTATTTTGGGTTTCTAAAAGGACAACACTCAGCCAGTAATAATGCTTGAATTCCACCTTTAGACCTTTCCTCTTTGACCTAAGAATTGTAAGTTTTTAAGTTAATGCAATTACAGAGACTTCCACTCAAGTCTGGAAGGTGCTCTGCAACCTGAAGTGTGTGCAAATGAGGAAAAAAAATTCTGTAGATGGCAGAGGAGAAAAGAGAGACATACATTATGACAGGTTGACATCTAACTATTGCTGTAAATGTCATCCTGCTATACTTAGGACACCATCCTTCACCAGAACCACAAAGCTCTGCATGATCAGCACTCTGCCTTTTTCCAACATCCTCCCCTTGTTCACATAGCTCCAGCCACACTGACTCCCTTGCATATGTACTCTTGCGCAATCTCTCTCTCTCTCTCTCTCTCTCTCTCTCTCTCTCTTTCTCTCTCTCATGCACAAAGCTTTAAACCCATTTCCACCTCAGGGATTTTGCACTGGATATCCCATAGCCTGGAATGCTCTTCCCTCAGATCTTCACGTGACTGGCTCCCCCTTGTAGTTCAGGCTTCAGGTTTACATGTCACCCTCCCACCAAGGGCTTTCTTGATGTGTAAAATAGCCCTGCATGATATTTTCTCATTTATGTATTTATTTATTGTCTATCTGCCACTCACACCAACTGAAGGGACATGTGACAAGTCACTTTATTTACTCTATTTGCCACTGTATCCCAGAACTTGAAACAGTGCACATGACTATTTGTTGGCCACTTGTTGATTGATTGAGCAAGACTGAACATGAAAAGCCTTCTCCCTGGAGCAGCTGTTGCTCTGCTTTCGCTCATCCCTACTTGGCTTGCTGTTTTAACACATCCTTTTCTACATCTCAAAAAAAGTATTATGTGCCAAAATGGAGCTATTTCTTTTAGGCCTAATTTGTATAAACCATTTTGTAACACCTAGTGGTACTTAGATACTAGCCTATATAGTTCTTTGGACTGTCTTAAATTATTTAAATGTCAGTAATAATCCATTTATAATATTTTTTTCTGAGACCAGTTTTTAAGGAGTGTGGGATAGATAGAATGTGAGAACCTTGGTTATCTAAGGGGAAGTAGCACCACCAAGGGGACAAAATACACAGAGGAGTCTGAGGTACATAAAGTTTCATTTAGAACCTATAGCTTCACATAGTCTATTAGTTGAGTTAAAGGTTCAGCAGTATGTAACAGACCCCAAATACCAGTGGCCTAAAGAATTCTGAATTGTTATGATGGTTGTACTCTGCGGAGGCATTAGGGACCCAGCCTCCTCCTACCTTGTTTTTCTGCCATTCCTAGAGCGTTGCCCTCCCTGCAAGGGTCAGAGAGGACTCACCACCAACTCAGACCTTGGAAGGAAGAAGAGGGTGGGGCAGGCGGCATTCCCTGCAGAATGCACACACTACCTCTGCTCACATCCCATTGGCTAGAACCTGGTCACATGGCCGTCCCCAGCTGCAAAGGAGGCTGGGAAGTGAATCTCTTTTTTGAGCAGCTGTATATCCAGACACAAATCAGGGGTTCTACTAAAATAGAAGGATAAAAGGAAGACTGAGGGATTACTGGCAGCTCAGCCCCACACAGTATGTCTTGGTTGGAAGGAGTTTTATGAACAGCCCACATAAGCAGGCTTATAAAAATGGTACATAAAATAAACCCATTCACATATTTCTACCAGTCCATGCTTTCCTGGGAAATCCAAGTGTGGCAAAATAAAGAAAAGCTAACTGCTTTTCCACTCCCCCAGCTTCTTACTGTTCACACATTGGTCAAATAAGGGAGCAGCACATTGTCAGGCTTTCTCCAGGTATTTCTGCATACAGAAGAGCAGGTGTGAAAGTCTGAATGTCCATTCATCCACAGACCCTAAAGTTACAGGTGAATGGAGAAGCAAGAATTAACAATCTAATGTTTTATTTTCAACACAATATGAAAGTTTAAAACTAATGTAAATATCAATCACTTTTGTGTTTTAAATGGTTAAATAAGATTTCCATCTTCCCCATTTTCTTCTGATCCCTGAACAACAGCACCACATGGCTGGTCTGGCCCCTTCCTCCATTCTGAGATGAAATGTTATTTTTCTTTCAGAGACATCCATATATTTTCTTCTTCTGTGATTTTAGAGCACAGTAAGAATAGGAGCTGCTTTGGGGGTGCCACAGGTCTGTGTGGCTCTTGTCTGGGAGTGAAAAAGCAACTTAGTGAGGATGTGAAGATTGGGGGTGGGGGCGCAGGAACAAATACTGCTGTCGAGCTAAATGATCCTTTTTCCTTCCTTAGGTCATCAACCAGGACAGCCTTGGTACATGCAAACAACAACACTGGATCCAGTCATGCCTCACACAATTTTAATAAATTCTGCACATCTCTCCCAGAGCTCAGTTCAGGTTAGGATGTGTGTGTTCCCATCTACCATAAGGGCACCAGACTGGCCAAAAATGTGCTTTTCTATTGACTTGCTACTTGACTCCCTTAATCTGCGGCAAGGCACATTATACCTTTGTAGAACTCAGGGCAAAGGAGGGAGTCACTTAAGGCACCACAACAGCCACTGAAAACTGAAAACCCTTTCCTGGGATTCTCTAGACCCAACAAGCAGATGGTTAAGCAGCTGTCAAAATCAGCGTCAGCTGGAACGCAATGATCTCTTTTTTCTTTCAGCCTCCACATTTGTCAGGCAACTAGTCTGTGCCAGGCACTATGCCAAGCACTGCTGAGACTGCACAGGACAGATAGATCCAGTCCTTCCCTCAGGAAGCTTAACAATGGGATTTCAAAGTCAAACTCTACCCACTCCCACACCCATTCAATTCAAATTTGACTGAATCAAGACTAACCCTTTTGTTCTTGGTTACAACCCAGACCCACATGCCTCTGAAACAGGCTGCTCTGTTCCCTGACCCCCCAAATGGTTGTCCTTCATGTAGTACAGTACTGAGAGGTTTCCCAGGATGCAAGACTTGTAGTAGTGCTAAAAGGAGAATGTCAGGGCAAACCAGGCTGAGTTGATCACCCTTCTTCAAAATGAAACATCACCTTGTAAAGAAGGAAAGTAGAAGTAAAAACTCAAAGCAGTTTCTCACCTGGACTAACTTACAACTCACACAAGCATGGCTTTCCTCCCACAATACCTGTGTTCACACACAAACACAATGGAGTACAATTTCATAAATTTTATTTGTCCAGATAAAATAGGCTCCTGGTGGTAGCTGTAGAACAATCACTTTCTCACAACAGGTCTAGCACATAGTCTGTCCTGGTGGCCTGAGCTACATATCTCCACCCCCAATTCCCCTTAGTGTTACTGTCACTCTACCTTCCACACCCACATTTTAGTCCCAGAGCCAGATCATTCTGGACCTCCAGATATTTGCTTATATGGCACCCTCTGCCTGTCCTGCCAACTCTTCTTCAGACATCCACTTTGTTTCTGTCCCCACCTTTCCCTCTACCTCTGCCTCCATCACTGTGTCCACCATGCCCTGGGAGGTGCTAAGGGTCGGCGGTTAAGAGCACAGGGTGTGGGAGTCAGATACATGGAGTTTTCTATATTGCTTCTTTCCAGTGGGCACTTGGGCAAATTAGACTCTTCAAGCCTCAATTTCCTCATCTTGACAATGGGAATTATAATATCTCCCTAACTTGTAAGACAACACATCTGCATAGGGAGTGACACAGGTAAACCCTTAACTGATGTAAACACTCTACTCTAGTATATCCATTTGTTTACAAGCCTTTATTCTTTGGTTCTTATATTCCTAGTGCCTGGCACTGAGATGTTTGTTGAATGAATGAAGTGTACTAGAAAGATGAGGGTTTGACTTCTTCTAGAATTGGTCATTGAGAGCATTTTCTTGGCAATTTAGGGAAACTGTAGAAGTGACTGGTTGTGCCCTTGCAGCTCAGAGGGATGAGCTAACAAGGACATTCTGATGCTCCCTATCTCTAAAAGTAAAGAGCAATTTGGAACATGTATAAGAAAGCCCTTCAAAATAGCCAATTCAACAGTTGCATTTCTAGGAATTTATGCTAAGGAAATTATCAGAGATTTATACAAACATTTACACAACTTTTAATCACAGGTTGTTAATAACAGTGTCTGTTGCTAATCAGAGTGAGAATTATAAATAGCCTAACTATCCATAGGGACTGGTGGTTAAATAAAAGCCCAGGAAGAGGAGCAATATAGCAGAGTGACTGAGAACACAGGTCCTGAAGCCAGATTCCCTTCTGTCCTGCCACTTACCAGCTATGCAATCGTGAACAAGCAATTAACATTTCTGTGCCTCTATATCCTCATCTGTAAAGTGGGGATAAAATGAGGAATATAGACTTTTGATACAGGTTAGCTCTATGATTATTTTCCTAACATTGAAAGTCATATTGTAAAAGTTTAATGAGATAAAATTTTCACAAATATATAATTAATTTTTCTAAAACGGGATACAAAAGCATACGTTGAACATAGCACTAATTTTAAGTTCTAAAATGTAGCTTTTAGAACTAGGGTAATGTATATGGCAACCAACAATGGTTATCTCTGGGTGGCAGAGTTACAAGAAACTTTTTTCTTTTAGTGCTTTCCTGTGTTTTCTGTTTTCTACAATAAATAGCTTCTGGCTACATTCATGCTAAAATGATAAGGTGGGTAGAATCTTGAGCTGAAATCTTGAGCTGGGGAAGGGTACCTTAGTCCTGGTCCCTGCTCCACCTCCAGCTGGCTGGGAATCTAGGCAAATTCCTTCCCCTCACATATGAAACAACAGGATTGGCTAGAAGCAGACCTCTGGAAGTCCTCTCCAGCTCCAAGCTCCTCTGGAGCACATGGTTCCTAGGCAGAGACATGCCGGACGCTTGCCAGAGAGGCTGAATACAGAGCAAGCTGAAAAAAAAGTTACTTTTAATTAAATGAAATGAAAGCCAGTTTCCTTACAAAGACCAATTCTGGCCGCCTACTACCTCTATTAGGCATACGTAAAGGCCTGTGATGAGCTGGCCCCCCTAACCTAAGTGTCCTGGAGCTGGCAGGCACAAACTCGGCGAGATTACAGGGGCTATAAGAGGCCAGTTTCTTGAAAATATTCCTTCTATCAGTTTCTCAAGTATCTTAAATCCCTGCTCTCAATCTTTTATCTGCAAAAAGCTCTGTTAAAACATCGATTTTTTTTCTATTATTCTTATCCAGTCATATTTATCTTGCTTCCCTTGGTGATGGACATTTTTCTGGACACTGCAACATAGAAGTGTTTGAGGTTCTGCCTCTGATCCAAGGAACTTATAGTAGGAAAGGAGGTAGAGGCAAGAAAATAAGCAATAGTAGCCCCTATGAAGCAGGAGGAGCACTAGGGAAGCTGATAGGAGGGTGAGGAGAGTGGATCAGAAAGTCTTCCTGGAGACATAAGTCTAACCTAACAACAAAAGGCAGTCCAGGTAGGGTCATTCCTCCCCTTAGATCAGAAACACCTGAAATTTCTCTAACATCAAGTGAAATGGGAAGATTTTGGTATAGTAAGCTGTGATAATAACCACAGTGGCCACTGTGAGAACAATACAAAAAGACACACTCAAAAACACAATAAAACCAAATAAACATGGAATATGTAAAAAATTCAAGTAATCACAGGGAAGAAAGAAAGGGAAAACAGAAACAAGAACCACAGAAAACAGATAACAAATAATAAAACGGCAGATTTAAGTGCTAACATGTCAATGATTACTTTAAATGTAAATAATCTAAATGCACCAATGAAAATAGATTGGCAAAGCAGATAAAAAGTCATGACCCAAGTATATACAGCTGAGAAGAAACTTACTTTAAATTCATTGTAGGAGGAAACAAAGTTGAGAGTGTGGAAGGGACTTGCTTTGAGTCACAGAACCAGTTGGTGGCAGAGCAGGGACTAGGATCTAGGTTTCTGTTGCCCCTGCCCCCCGCCCCAAGCTCAGAGTCCCTGCTCAGTTCACCTAGTTGTCCCTCTTGTCTTTATTCTTGAGGCACACTTCTCATGGCATGTCGGGTAGGCGGTGGGAGTGGTCCTTTACCTTTAATGAGAATTGAAGTAGACGAATGTCACACTGAATGACTTGGCTGCAGCTCCCTAGGATCATCCTGGAGTATTCCTGCCTAGAAATATTTTTCTCACTGGTATCATACTGCTGTGTTGGATCCACACCCTTCCTCAGTCCATAACTCTGCCCCTGTAATCCCTTAGACCACTTCAAGGGTGACAGTCCTCACATGACAGGCTTCAAATTGAAACAGCTGACCATCTTTCTGCCTCATTGTGTGATGTTGACATGGTGTCACCACCAGCCCTCTATAGTCTATGGGTTGTAGAGGAGATGTGGAACTCTGATTTCCTGGAACTATCCTTCCTGTATGGTTACAGGTGGAGTCTTGCCAATGAGATGAAATAGAGGTGAAAGAGGCATTCTCAGGAGGAAGTGGTGGCAGCCAGCGAGTGTGAGGTCCACAGAAGCTTCCAGGTGAATATCACATGCCTAAAAGTGTAGGCAGTAGACCTAGTAGGTGGCTAAGAAGGTTGGCAGGAACTTTCTGGAGTTTTTTTGGGGACACTTAGAAACTTCCAGTTGAGCTCCTGAGAGGCTCTGGCTGCAGAGGTGCAGTCTGAGACCTTTAAAAGTGGTTTCACTGTCCTTTGCTCTTCTAACTTTTACAGTGATTGTAAAAGCCCCAGTTCTGTGTTAAAACTCATCATTTTGCATCTGTGGCTTCTGCTTTCCTGAACTGTGGACTTACTGGTTCCATTCACTAAACATTTCTGTATTTCTTCCTTCTGGGCTCAAGGAAGTATTGTATGGCCATGCAATTTGTGTTGCCCATTCAAATGTGAGGGAAAGGGTATATGAACATTCTAAGAAGCTCTAAGAGGAACTGCAGAGTTCACCATGTGCCTTTCCCTCTACATGCCCTGATGGAGTCTATGTCATCCACACCTACACCTCTGATCATCACTGGACATGTAACACAAGTGAGAAGTAAATGTGACATGTCACTGAGATGTGATCGCAACATAACTTTGCCTATCCTGACTGATACAGAAACAATAAATACAGAGATAGGCCAAGACCTTAGTGCAGACATTTCACTTCACTGTGTGGTTATTATACTGTTTGAAGATGGCATATAATTTAAATTACAGCTTGAATGAAAAAACTGAAAGAGAATTTGTATGTCTGCTAAAAACAGCAGCAACAAAAGCAAAAACACCACAATTTCTCAACTGTCTATATTTGGAAGATTGGAGGTTTCAGATTTGTGAACTTTTTTTCTTCTTTCATTCAAAAAGTATTTCTTATGCAACACTTGTGAGTCAAATCCAAGAGTAGATACAAGAAATAGAAAGATAAATAAGATATAGCTCCTGTTCGGGGCACCTGGGTGGCTCAGTCAGTTAAGCGTCTGACTTCAGCTCATGTGATGATCCATGAGTTTGAGCCCCACATTGGGCTCTGTGCTCACAGCTCAGGGCCTGGAGTCTGCTTCGGTCAGTGTCTCCCTCTCTCTCCCTGCCCCTCCTCTGCTCACACTCTGTCTCTGTCTCTGCCTCTGTCTCTCTCTCAAAAATAAATATACATCATCTGCAGATGGTGTATAACCAAGGCACAGACAATATGATTAAGGGGAAGACATAATATTTATTCATTTCTCCAGATCTATTATACACTAGCTCTAAGTGAGCCATTTTATGTACTTTATCTCATTTGATCTTTAACATAACCCTATTAATGGGAGTTATGATTAGATTTGAGGTATTAGACTTGAGGCTAAGAGAGGGTAGGAAACTCATCTAAAATTACCCAGCTGGTGAATGTCAGAATTCAAGCACAGATTGGCATACCTACAAAGCCTAAGTTCTTTCCAACACTCATGGCATGGTAAGTGTTAGAACAGAGACATGGCCATGGTGCCAAAGGAGCCAAGACTGGATCTGTTGCTGTTCTGTGTTTTAGATAATGTCAGATCAAAACCCTCTTCCCCCAAACCAGTTACAAATAAGCTTGGTACAAGAGAAAAGCTTTGCTCCTTAGGATTCCCAGATGTTCCCAACGCTTTAGAGATGGTTACCTAGGATACCAGTTCCTCCCCCAGGGACAAGTGTGTCTAGCAGGAAGGAAGGATACAGAGAATGGCCCATACTCCTGAGCAAGTCCAAAGAGCATCTTGTCTGTATTATGCCTACTAGTGCTCCAAGGCAGTGAGAAAAGGGTTATCCTCATTTGTAGTTGAGGAGCGCTTGCCTAAGACCAGTTAAATGACCTGTGCCTGGACCTCTGCCCCCAGACTTGAACCAGGAACTGCTCAAAATAAAGTTTCTATCATGGTTTATACAAAGTACAGAGGGTCCTTTGCTGGGCTTCTGGGTCCTCTTGGATCCTTCAGGCATTATCTGTTGGTGTTTAGGTAAAGAATCAGAAACGGTCATCAATTTCCCCCAGAGAAAGAGCCACAAGGCTCATGACTTTCCTTTGCAAGTCCTTGGGATAAATTAGTGAGTTTTAATGCCCACATGTTACATGGTCCAGACGAAGGAGGGCAGCCTCCAAGACTTATTTAAGGTCAAAAGAGAGAGGGAAGCTTGTGTTGTGGAAAAACCTGTTTATGCCTAGCTTGTAATCAACTTTTAGGGTCCTTTGTAATGAAAAGGCAGCCTTTCAGATATTTGGTGTATGATTTTTGTGGCATGATTCCAATGTCAGTAGATTTGCTTAGCAATTCTACCATATTTGCTTCTATTTTCTGTTTGTCAAGAAGCTGAAGAGGAGGAGAGTTTCCTCTATTGACCCTAGGGATTTTCGATTTTCTGTTTGTCAAGAAGCTGAAGAGGAGGAGAGTCTCCTCTACTGACCCTAGGGATTTCTCCAGAGATAGTTTGGCAGCCACTTTTATTCAAAGGTTGTCAATTGATTTTAAAACAAAACAAACAAAAAATAAAACCTAGTTTGTTAACATTCAGTAATCCCCAGTCTTCATTCCCAAGAGTAGCCTCCATTTATTTTTCTTGTTCTGGTTTTATGCTTTTTCTATTTTTACTATGCCCTGTGAAAATAAAACATGCTGGAATTTTAACAAGATATCAGTTTCCAGTATATAATATTGGTGCGAAGTTATACTTCATATTTCTTTGTATTTTCTCTTGATTTTTCTCATATCTCTTATAGCACCATATGGGCTGCATTTATTACCTATTCTGTCTGTTGTCTCTGACTGAATTTTTAATTCATAATCAGCAAGCTCTGCAAAAAAAAAATTGTCAAGTTATAAAAGTTGTTTTACTCAAGTCTATTTCAATTTAGTTAAGTATCATCCTTTCCAGTTTTCTCAGATATTCTCATCTAGGAATTATAAGAAAGGACTAAATGGAGTATAATTTTATATTTGTGAGTACATACAATGTGCTAGTCACTCACTGTAGCAATAAAGATGCTTTCAATTGCAATAATAAAAAAACTCGACTCTAAATGGCATAAACAATAAAGAAAGTTTACTATCCTGAATCTTAGAAGTCCTAAGGTAGGGTAACTCCAAGTTGGCCAATTCAGGGACCCAATGACATCAATGACATCCTCCCTCTTTGCCCTCCTCCACCCCTTGCAGTCATAATATAACTGGCTTATTCTCAAGAGGGCAACACCCAATAGAAGAAGAGATTGATTCTGCCTCTGAAGCTATTCCTATAAACAAGGAAACCTCTCTAACAATATTCTAAGGAAATATTCCCTCATATATTTGGCCACAATTCACTTCCAAGCCTAAACCCACCACCAGCAAGAGGAGTGGGACTAGCTACTTAGGTTTGGGATGGTTCTAGCCTCCTAACAGCAAAAGATTCTCAGCTAAACCAGGAGGAAAGGAAATGGATGTGAATGAACAATCAGAAAGGACTGCTACGCAACCTATTTCACCTAGTCCCCACAACAACCCTATGAGATAGCTATTGTCATCCCCATTTTAGAGATAGGAAACTGAAGCCTAGGAATTTCAAATCCTTTGCCTGATTATCCATACATAGAATATAATAGACCCAGTATTCAAGAATTGTTCTCCCAATGAATTCAAACTCATTTGAAACCATTTCATATTCCCACTTGGGGGTTACAATGTTTTTGATAATTAAGAGAAAGTTAGGTACTCACCAGGTGGAAAGCTCACGGCACAAACCCTACAGAACTTTAGAGTTGGGAAGGATTTTTCATATTCCACCTACAGCATTCAAACAAGTGGTTTAGAGCATGCACCCTGTGTGAACTGCCATATTGGGAGCTGTTAGATATACCATGATGAGTAAGATGTAGCTTCTACCACTAGGACTCACAGCCTGATAGGAAGGAGAAAGGTATACAAATAACAATACCATATAATAGAATATGGTGAGTGTCAAGAGAGAAGTACCCAAAAGCATTAGGGGAGTGTTCAAAAAAAAAAAAAAAGGAAAAGAAGAAAGAAATGTTGACCATAAAAGGTTGGGCTCTGGCAAGGTACCTTGAAGATGACATTTCAATAAGCAAGGATGGGTGGAAGGAGGTGGATCCCAGGATTGGAGCCCTGTGCTGGAGCAGTAAACCACAGGCCATGTGGAGAAAACATCAGAAGTTAAATTTGGTTAGAGGATAGGAAACAAATTACCTTGTAAAGCAAGGCTTGATCTTGAACTGAAGAACTTATTTTTGGTTTATAGAATTGAGAAAAAAATGAAGATTTTTGATCAGGTGTGGCATGATCAAAATTGCCTCTTATAAAGACTAAACTGTCAATAGTGCATATAGTAGGATGCTTTGCGGATAATTCTTTGTGTGCAAGCAATAGAAAACCAAACTCAACATGGCCTGTCAACAAGAAAATTTATTATGTCATTTAAAAGATGCCTGGAAAGTTGGGTTGTTCCAGGGTTGGTTATTTCAGCAGCAGCTTTCCAACCTGCTTCCCTGCCATTCTCAGGATATCAACATTGTACTCAGTGGGGCTCCCCTTGAGAAAGGGGCTTCTGCAGTTTGCAATCATATACAATAACATCCAGAAGAAGAAGAGACAATCCCTTCTTGCTGTCCTTCTCAGGAAAGAGGGAACTTGCAGAAGTCTTTCTCTTACATCTCCTGATAAGGAAAATGGGACCACCATGACTGGCTTTACCCAATTATTAAATCCCCCTGAGAGGAGCACCTGGGTGGCCCAGCTGGTTAACCATCCATCTTCGATTCAGGTCATGATCTCCCAGTTTGTGGGTTCGAGCCCCACGTCGGGCTCTGTGCTGACAGCTCAGAGCCTGGAGCCTGGTTCAGATTCTATGTCTCCCTCTCTCTCTCTGTACCTTTTCAGCTCACAGTCTGTCTTTCTCTCTCTCTCAAAAATAAATAAAACAAAATTTTTTTTAAAAAAAATCCCCCTGAGAAATGATGAAAGGTGACTCTCCAACAAAATTAGGAATCTGTAAATATGGAAGAAGGGAGGGATGGATGCTGGTGAGACAATAAATGGGGCCTAATACATGTTCCATAAAGGAGGAATCTGAAGCTTAAGACCAGCTGGAAGTCTATGACACCATTCTAGCTAGAAATAATTGCTTAATCTGAGATCACTTCTATAGAAGTGGGAAAGTCCTATTGTTGTTGTATGACATATGATCCCTGGATTTATAATATTCTCTGCTTGATTGTCCCCAGAGATAGAGACCTCTCAACCTCCTGAGGCTACCACATTCCATTATTTAACACCCATTGGTGTTGAGCAAAAACCCTGGCTCTTTTTCATAGGGATGGTTTCTAAGCCAAGAATTCCCCATACTGTATTTATGCAACTGAGGCCTTTTTTTGTTTATCTTGAATCATCTTTACTTTTCTCTCCATAAATGTAGTATTGTTGGTTTCAGTACAACATTCCATCCTGATCTTTCAACAACCATTTATTAACTCTCCATTGTATACAGGTATTATAGTAGGCACTAGGGATAGACAGATGACTAAGGAGCTCACATCTTAGTGGGGATATGGACACATGGACAAGTAATTACAAACCTAGTGTGACAATGCTATGATATGAAGCAGGGTTACACAAAGCATGGACTCCAGAATGCCTACCTCAGAATCCTATGGGCACTTATTAAAAGCATGGAATCCTGCCTTCCCCAATGTACTAGGAGTTGAATCTAAACAGCATCATTTAAAACAGTATTCTGGTTGATTCTCATGGACATTATGCTGAACACCTACTAAGATATTGCATGAATAGGGAGGCACAAAGGGAGGACTGAAACTTCTGGGACTCTTTGAATAGTGAGTCTGTCTTCCAACCATGACTCATCTTTCCTGGCTTATGGCATTTGCAAAAAGGATAAACAAACTTTCACACCTTCTCTCAAGTCCCTGAGGAGAACGTTGACTAGGACAGACCTGCAGCAAGCCCCTCTAGATGTCATAGAGCCATAAATCAACACTCTCCAGTGGAGTGGTCCACCAGCAATGAATCCACTTACCTGTACTGTTATTCAGACTACAATTTACCATTTTATTGCAAAGGGAGCCATAGGAAACAGTGTCCAATATCCGAAGCCAAGATTGATGTCACCCATGATATTCCACTGCTCTTTGTGCCTCAGACACTCTGCTTTTGATTCTATGAAAAAGAACCTTCTATTGGATTTTCCCTGACCCTCCTTGACACTTCTTGGTTAAGTAGAGACTCTGACTAATACAAGAAAATTAATTTCTGTGGCTTTCACATTGGAGATTGGGCTGGGAAGATGAAAAGCCAGTATTTGGGCTAACAAAAAACTATTTAAACTAAAGAGAACCAATATTGCTGCTCTCCTGATCCATCCACCAACTGTCACCAGAACAACCACATCAGCTCTTAACAGCTCTCAATGCATCCACCCTCACTCCTACAGTCAATTCTCCATCAGCAGTCAGAAAGTGTCCTGTGTGAAGTCCTCCAATAACTTCCATTGCAAGCATTGAAAAAAGCCAGCCATCTCGAGATGACCTTCTGGGTTCATCTGGTCTCTGGTGATGCTCTGACCTCATTTCTGGCCACTGTCCTCATCAGTCACTAGGCTCTAGCCACACTGACCTCTCTGCACTTTCATCTCAGGGCCTTTGTAGTCTTCACGGCCCCACTTAGAACGTGCTCCCCCAGATCTTGGCATGGCTACTGCCTCCTTATTGCTCACATGTACATGTATTTTGGAGACATGTGGAAACTCTCTCTAGAATTTGTTAATAAGATGACTTGCTGATGATATATGGCTGGAGGGGCCATCCACTTTCCTGTCAAACGTAGTTATTCAAGAGTGAAAGGAAGACCTCTTTATATCAGGCCACATCAGTAAACCAGGACTATCCCAAACAGAGGTATATGGCCACCCTAAATTATAGATAGTTATGACTACAATGCCTTTCTTCTCTACTAGATGATAAACCACATGAGAGCCAGGGGGAAGAACAGTGTTTGTCACATGATACATACACAAGAAATATTTTCAATGAATTGAATGAATAATGAATAAATAATAGGTTGTAGTTGTTATATTTACTTAATGGGAAAACTAGCTTTAGCCATCCAGGCCACAGAGCCAGCATAGGAATACTGCATTGAATTGCTGATCCAGTGAAGACCACAGTAGTTTGCTTCCATTTTAGATTCAAAGGGACTATCTATAGTTTCTTGTAGTTACTAGCAATCTCGGAAATGTATCAATTCCACAGAAGTCCTCCTCAGAAGCAGATTATTTCCCATGTGGCTAGAACTTTCCAGTTCACAAAGCCCCCACAAGTATTTTCATGGCCATCCTATGATATGAATGTGGTGTTTTCACCCCTGTGCTACAGATGAGGAAACCTGGTCAAAGGAAGCTTACTGACCTGGACTGAGGAGGCATCAGGAGGCATTGTCAGTGCCCTCTCACATTCACATCATCCCGGCCAAGTTCTCCCACACGTAGCCAGGCCTTCTACTGCGAGAATCTCTAGCTGTCTGCCTGAGGACTACCCCAGGCCTTCCTCAGCCAATAGGACAGGAGTTGATGCAAGTGCCTCCAGCTTGAGGAGAGCACTTGTTGGGATAAGCACTGGGTATTGTATGGAAACCAATTTAACAATAAATTATATTTTTTTAAAAAAAGAAATGGCATAATAATTTCATGAAGAAACTATTAAAAAAAAAAAAAAAGAATACTCCCAGCTTCCAAATGGGGACAATTCCAAAGTGTGCTCTGTACTGCCTCCCAGAGGCTTCAGGTAGACTGAAATCCAGTTCCCCCACAGTGTGAATTGCTAATCAAAACACCTTGTCTTGATTAAAAACAAAAACAAACACAAAAAATAACAAGTGTTGGCAAGGGTATAGAGAAATTGGGACACTTGTGCATGGCTGGTGGGAATGTAAAATTGTGTAGCCAGGGTGGAACACAGTATGGCAGCTCCTCAATAAGTTAAGCATATAGTTATCAAGTGATTCAGCAGTCCCACTTCTGGGTTTGTACCCAAAAGAAGTGAAAAGCAAAGGCCCCAAAAGATACCTGTACACCCATATTCATAGCAGCATTATTCCAGTTAAGACATGGAAGCAATCCAAATGTCCTTCACCAGGCAAATGGATGGACAAAATGTGGCGTATACATGCAATGGAGTATTATGCAGCCTTAAAAAGGAAAGAAATTCTGACACACGCTACAACTTGGATGAGAATTGTAGATATTATGCTAAGTGAAATAAATCAAATGCAAAATGACAGATGCTGTATGGTTCCACTTACATGAGGAACCTAGAATAATCAAAATCATGGAGACAAAAAGAATAGTGGCGCTGAGGTGGGAGGGGGCGTTATTTAGGTTAAACAATATTGTTTAGGTAGGTATGGAGTTTCATGTCAGGACATAGAAGACGTTGTGGATAGTGGTGATGAATTCACAACAATGTGAATGAATACACTTACCACCCCTGAATTGTACACTCAAAAAGAGTTAAAATGGTAAATTTTATGTTAGGTACATTTTACAATAAAAAAAAAAAAACAAGGGAAAAATATACTTTGTATTGGCTGCCTTCCCTAGTTCACTCATTTCCCACATAAAGTATTGCACTCAAACCCTGATCTCAGTGTCTGCTTTCCAGGGAAGCCAACCTATGACAAGGTTCATAAACTACAGAGTTAGGAGGTGAACCCTAATCATCAGACCCAAGTCTTCAGTCATCAAACTCCATGCTCTTTAGCTGTCTCTGGTGCAGCATCCATAAAATAAACTTTATCAGCTAGAAGTCAGAATTTCAAGATTTTGCCTTGGCAGTCCTTATTCTTTGTGGCCCTGTTGACTAATTGCAAAATAAATCTCTTTGTGTAGTAGAAAGGAAAGATGTAACATATGCATCTTATTACTAGAACCTAGTTCATGTCACCATAGAACTCCATCTGACCCTTTGTCTGCAGTTGGCTATTTTTCCTGAAGTCCACAAGGAAGAAAAGGATGTTGAAAAGGTTCAGAGAGAAGAATTTTATCCAAGCTGTATATGGATTCTGAATTTTGTTTCTTAAATTTATTTCAGAAGTATTTAAATTCCAAGCATTTAAAATCTATCTCCAGGGGGCGCCTGGGTGGCGCAGTCGGTTAAGCGTCCGACTTCAGCCAGGTCACGATCTCGCGGTCTGTGAGTTCGAGCCCCGCGTCAGGCTCTGGGCTGATGGCTCGGAGCCTGGAGCCTGTTTCCGATTCTGTGTCTCCCTCTCTCTCTGCCCCTCCCCCGTTCATGCTCTGTCTCTCTCTGTCCCAAAAAGTAAATTAAAAAAAAAGTTGAAAAAAAAAATTTAAAAAAAATAAAAAATAAAAAAAAAAAATAAATAAAATCTATCTCCAGGCTTCCTTCAGAGAAATACAGTATCTGTTAGTTTCTCCCCGTAGGTTAGGCAGTTCCTGGATGGCCATTTCTACCTGTATGACTTCTGATGAACACTGATAAAAGCCTGGAGAAAAAGTATCACTCATTCAGTCTCATGGGTTCTGACTGAGAATGGCAATGTGCAAACTACACCTTCTCTACAACCCTTGGAATCCTCTGTGGTAGCACAGATTGACGATTTTGAGATTTTAAATCTGTGGTCTTCGAATCATGAGTACCAACCCATGAGTAAATGATTACACCATTTCTTTCAGTGAAATGGAAGAAAATAGAAGGAAAGCATCAGGGCATACAGTGATGTAACCATTTGATGAAACTTGCCTTATTTGTGTGTTCGTGTGTGTGTGTGTGTGTGTGTGTGTGTGTGTGTGTGTGTTGTAATTGGATTGTTTTGTAAAATGTGTATCTTATTGTAGGTTTGGGTGTGGGGGGGGGAAGAACTGAAAGCCACTGTTAAAAGGTAAGATTTTTAGCTCCATCAAGAGAATTTTCTGCATCATTTACTCTGAGTATCAAGTATTTTCACCTGTCTCCAGATACCTTTGCTTTCTCCCCACTTTGTTGGCTCTACATTGCCATCATTCCCTTCTAAAATATGCAAAATGTGAGAGCATAACTGTGCTCCAACTGCCCTTCCCAGCTTTCCTAGATTGTGTCCACCTCTAACACAATGAGTCATTGACTCAAAAAGCAGCCTATTATTTCAGCCATGCATATAAACAAACACCACTAACAAGACTCAGCTCACTGGTTCAGTGTTTTCATTTTTCAGTCATTTGTTTGGCAAGATGTTGACATAGCCACAAACCCTTGCCGCTGAGTAAATGAACTGGGAGGTCAAATTAAATATGCCATCAACAATAATCTATTTAAATGAGACATCGTACTGAGATGAGTCTCCTCACCTCTCAGAAAACTTACAAGTTCATTCTCCTATAAATGTTGAATAAAACTCAAGCACTAAAAGGCCATAACCCAGAGAACTGGGACCCATGTTGAGGTCGGCCACTTGCAATACCGTTTCTTTGAAAAACAAGCTTTTAAAAACTACTCTTCCTTCAAGAGGTCGTGTGGCACTTAGCAACCCCCTTGTCCAACCTGCTTGTCTCCTATCTTACCCTCTTCTGAGCCCCTTCACAACGCACCTCTTTCTTCTCTGGGTTAAAATAATGACTGTGCTGAGTAGTGTCTGCCCCCTACAAAGTAAAGTGCACATTAAGTTGCTCAGTGTGATTTCAAAGTAAGATCATCAATTTGGACCTGACTTCAGCCCAGCTCGTGTCTCAACACTGACCAAATCAACCAGCTAACAGTGGTGTTTGTTTTAACTTAGGGCATTGTGGTCACAGTCGTTGGTGTAATACAATTCCAAAGGGAAGTAAAGGCTGGAAGGTGGGGTGGGGAATGGGGGATGGGATGCTGTTCCATCATTCTAGAGACTCTACTATAGCAGTCTTTATAGTGTTATAATTATTGAACACTGTCACAATCCCCGCACTATCTTTGAACTCCTTAAAGGCAGACATGGTCTTTTACTTTAGCAACTGTGCATACAGCAGGTGAGTATTCTCCTTGGCTGTGAATATCCTAACATTCCCTTAATCCTGAGAAGATTGAGGCCCTCTGCCACAGACTCTCAGCTTCCTCCCCTTCTACCTCAAAAGACATCCGTATCTTTAAAACTGTCACCTTATCACCTTGACAACCACCTGCATTTAATGGCCTTAAGTGCCCATCTCTCCCCTGACTGCATTCTCAAAAATCAGACATATTCTACAAACTTTTTCCAATCATCTCTGCACAGTACTCTTCCCACTGAACCCCCTGGTGTTATTTTAACATCATTGAATACTCCTCCTCCTTAAAACTCCAGCTCTTTGTCTCTGAAGCACTTGGCTCTCTGGATTCCCCTCCTTCCTCTGGAAATGCTTCTTTCTCCTTCCCTGGCTCCTCCTCTGCTTTTGCCTACGACATAGGCATTTTTCAGGTTCTCTTTTGGACATTGTTTATCTTCCCCTCCCCCCACCCCCATACTCATTTCATACTCATTTCCATAGTCTAGAGCAGAGGTCAGGAGCCTCCATCCCTCTGGCCAAATTTCACCCTCTCTTGCCCTTCCCTCAACTCCCACTCCAACTCTAGTTTTTTAAATAAAGTTTTATTGGGACATAGACACATCTGACTCATTTACATATTGTTTAGGCTGCTTCTTCATTACAATGACAGAGCTGCTACAGTGACCCTATGGTTCACAAGCCTAAAATATTTACTCTCTGGTCCTTTACTGAAAAACCTTGGCAACACATGCTCTAGACTCTGAACAATGTCCAGATCCACTTTGCTCACTGGTCTTTACTCATGCTCTCCAGACTCATATTTCAGTTGACTGCTGGACCTTTCCATGGGATCCCCACTAACATCTCTTATCCAAGTCCACACTATCTTCCTCATCAAACCCATTTCTGCTCTTATTTGTCTTGTTCCAATCAGTAGTCTCATCTATGACCTACCTGTGGTAAAACTGAACTTTTGCAGCCAATTTATGGAATCAGAGCCATGGAGCTATGAAGGTCTCCCAAGTTCAGTTTTAGTAATATCAATTATGGACATTGAACTCATTTTATACTTAAAAATCAGCATGACATTAGCAAAAACAAAAACCCAAGAAACAAAAACAACACTTGAATTCAGTTCCCTCTTCCTTTCAAATCTGGCTCTAAATTATAGTGCTGGCATACTCACTTTAATATGGCATCCCATCTCCATGACAATAAGAGAGGCAAAATTCCATAAACATGGCACTCTGTTCTCTCCACTGACCTAAAGAGCAATCAATCATTTTGTCAACATTTAAGTGCAGTGCTACCTTCCTAACTTCTGTTTGAGTAGCTGCAAGACTGAATTACATATTACTGAAGAAAATAAAAAGACCAATATGTAAATAATACCACAGTCAAGTGTGTTGTATAATTCACTTTTCCTACACCCTCCCCCTCTAAAAAATACCCTTTTCAATTTATCACTTCTCAAATTATTGGAACAGAATATAAATTATTTGGCCTATTAAATTCGGCAAACGTACCAAGTGAACATACCGAGATATCCTTGGCAGTGTTGGGAGTCCTCTCTAAAAGCTCTTTGAACTCTGCTGGCTCTTTAGCAAAAAGGATGTAAAAGACTTTGTAAGCATTAGCAAAGACAAAGAGCAACAGTTGCTTGCTGTTTGATTTGTCCTTTCATCTGTCAGATCCCTTGGCATGTGCTATTTGTCAGACAGGCGTGCTGGGTGCTGGATATGCCAAAAGAATGACACCACAGAGCCTCCCTGCATATCCCCCACTAGAAGTCTGACAGAGAGCTCAATGAACCTGCTCACTTTGTAAATCAAATTTAATGGGGCCACGGAGCAAGTGATTCATAATATTTATGGAATGAGTCAAGGTAGGAATGACATTCCCTGGATACAACTTTCCATCAATTACAGAAGGAAGGAAGTGACCATTTAAGTGCTATGATATGGCACGTGATGCATTATTTCTTAGTCTGTATAATATAGGCTGGGTAAAATCCTGAGCCTTGTCAGAGAATGATGGCAATTCAAGAAACGGGTTTAATAATCAGATTTCCACACACAGGGACTACATCATCTTTGTTATAAGGTGGTAGCAGTCTTCAGCTCCAGTGAGCTCTTGCTTATATTTGAATGGCTATAGTTTCAAAGAGGCTTTAAAATATGTCATATCTTGGGGCACCTGGGTGGTTCAGTTGGTTAAGCATCTGACTTCGGCTCAGGTCATGATCTCATGGTTTGTGGGTTCGAGCCCTGCATCGGGCTCTGTACTGACAGCTTGGAGCCTGGAGCCTGCTTCAGATTCTGTGTCTCCCTGTTTCTCTGTCCCTCCCCCACTTTCTCTCTCTCTCTCTCCTCTCTCTCTCTCTCTCTCTCTCTCTCTCTCTCTCAAAAATAAATAAATGTAACAAAATTGTTTAAAAAAACAAAATTGTTATATCTTTGTATTCCACTCAATAAAGCTGTGGGCTATGTATTTCATCTCCATTTTGTAGCTAACAAAACTAACCATCAAGAAGTTTAAATGGATAATAGTAAACCTCCTGCCTCTGTGTCTGTCAGGCTTGTCCCCTGAGTTCTCTAAGGAGCCACAGAGTTCTTCAATGAGCAGGGAGCTGCAGTCCATATCTCTGGCCCACAGCTCCCGGATTGCTATTGATTCAGCACTTTCTAACTTTTTTTTTTTTATTTTTTATTTTTCAACGTTTTTTATTTATTTTTGGGACAGAGAGAGACAGAGCATGAACGGGGAAGGGGCAGAGAGAGAGGGAGACACACAGAATTGGAAACAGGCTCCAGGCTCCAAGCCATCAGCCCAGAGCCTGACGCGGGGCTCGAACTCACGGACCGCGAGATCGTGACCTGGCTGAAGTCGGACGCTTAACCGACTGCGCCACCCAGATGCCCCAGCACTTTCTAACTTTTAAAGTTTGAAGGAAACACATAAAAAAGTAAACAAAAGAAGACCTTGTGATCCCATAGGAAATCCTTTCTCCATTGCTAGTCAGTGGATGCTGGAAGACAGAGGAGAATGAAAAGGAAATAAAACCATTAAGTCACAACCAAAACTCCAACACTGGGTTTCTTTAGGAGAGAGAGCTTCAGAAGAGGCTGACATTTGGGCCCCAACACATTCTGGCTAGAGAGCAATGGGCAGGAGGAAGCCTTTTACTTCAGGCCATGCTCTGGGATCAATTCAGGCAGCTCCCCTAGAAAAACTAGCCACAGGCAAGGCGGAAGGAGGACAACCCTGAACATGGCTTCCTATTCCCTCTCTTTCCAAAGGCAGTTCATTCTTTGGCTTTTTTACCTTATCCCATTTTAACATGCTGTCCCTGAATCCAACCTCTGACTTCCCTGCATAGAAAAATCAAAAGACCCTCCACCACAAAGCTCAGTGAGGACCCTGAAACCCTGCCTACCTGACTGCAGCCACAACTGCCCACAGTTGGAGACACCAGAGTCAGCTGCCTGGATATCTTTTTTGGCTAAAATTGACTGACCCTCACACTAAACTGGGAACTTTTCTGAAAATGGAAACCAGCTTCATCAAAGGTAAATAACAAGGAACCTTGTCTTTGTGGCGCAGGCATCTGCCAGAAGAGAAAGAGCAAACAGTGACGAACGTCTCCCATGGGCAGACTCTTGGCCAGCACCGTGGATGGGTCTCTTGGATTTTCCATGCATACAAATAAGAAGCCTGCTCAGTGAACTGGTCACTTAAATAGGTTTTTCCATCTGTGGAGTTTCAATTTAAAACACAGACAAAGCCATCTTCAGAAAATGTTCTCTTGTATTTATCACTTCCAATTCACTTAAATTAATTAATCTGCAATTGTCCTCACAGCTCCGTGATAGGGAGAGTTTCTAAGAATTGAGTCTCTTCTAAGAACATGCGCTAGTTTGCTTATTTGATTTGCCAAATGCAGCAAGGGAGTATTTTCTCTACACTTTCCCAAGATATATTACAGGGCTACTAATTTATTCTCTGTTAAATTGGGCATCTCTAACTTGAGAAAGTTGTTAAAAATGAATAGAAGAGAGAAGCATGTGATCACACTCTGTGAACAGAGTTCATTTGAATTATTGGAAACTTATAATAAAGTCCACCAGAATTAAAAAAAAAAAAAAGAATAAATGAACAGTGGAGATGGAGCATGAGATGATACTGCTGCCAACAGAGTGGTTTTTCTTTGTTTGTTTGTTTGTTTTTGTCTTCAGGGACACGCAATTAGTAAACAGATTCCTCCTTACTATAATACCCCACCAGGCAGACAGTCAACTTCACTAATTCACATGTAAGGAGAAAAGAAGGTAAAGTCCTGGCCGAATCAATGTCAAGCCACATTGTCAATGATGTCTTAAAACCAGAGCTGTTGTGTCACATCCCCTCCACAGAGAAAAGCAGTTAAGAGCAGGAGCCCCTTGGGGCGCCTGGGTGGCGCAGTTGGTTAAGCGTCCGACTTCAGCCAGGTCACGATCTCGCGGTCCGTGAGTTCAAGCCCCGCGTCAGGCTCTGGGCTGATGGCTCTGGGCTGATGGCTCTGGGCTGATGGCTCTGGGCTGATGGCTCTGGGCTGATGGCTCGGAGCCTGGAGCCTGTTTCCGATTATGTGTCTCCCTCTCTCTCTGCCCCTCCCCCGTTCATGCTCCGTCTCTCTCTGCCCAAAAAAAAAAAATAAATAAAAAAATGTTGAAAAAAAAATTTTTTAAAGAGCAGGAGCCCCAGAGCCAGGCTGACAGAGTTCAAATCTCAGCTCCACCACTTACTGTATGGCCCTGGGAAAATTACTCACCTGTTTGTAATTCAGTTTCTTCCTTGGAAAAATTAGGACAGTAATGGTATCCTTCATAAGATTATTGTGGGGACTTCTTGGGTTAATATATGTGAAGCTGTTAGAATGCTGCCAGTAAACCATGTATGTATTTGGTAGTATTCTATGTATACAGGAACAGAACCTAAGATAACCAAGTATTTGCTAAGAAGGGGTGTTCTGAGAGCCTCTTTTAATGAAGACCTCAAAAAAGGTCTTTTTTTATATGCAGACATGACAGTCCTATATTGGAGTTGTAGGGGTTTTTTTTTTAAGTTTTTAGAAACAACTTTATTTTTAAAATAGAATATTCATTGAACTGGTTTGAGTATAAATTTACTTTATTAAATCTATCCCTTCATAAAAAGTATGATGAATTATCAAAAGTTCACATCACCTGGGTCTAAATAATAGAAATGTGTTAGATTCCTATTTTACCTGGTTTGTATGTGAGAAAACATTTTGAAGCAGAGAAGGGACAGCCATACACTCCAGAAATCACCATCAAATTCGGGATCTTTTTACAATACATACCTTAATGATTTTCTTTTCATAAGAACAGGAAATAGGCCCACTACAGAAAATGTGGGAAACTCGGATAAGTAGGCAATAGAAAAGAAGAAAAAATAAATTTTTGTACTAATTTCTGAAACAATTACTATAAATGTTATGATGTATTTCCTGCCAGTATGTTTTCCATTCTTATAATTGACAACTTCTATTGTTTTTACATAAGAATTACGTTAAATATAAGATTTATCATCTTCCTCTTTTCTTCTAACCTTATAGAATAAGCATTTTTCCATGTTAGTACTGTGCTTCACATCTTATCTCATAACTCAGGAGTTAGTGGTGTCTGCTCTATTCCTGCATCAAGAACTCATCTTTCCTTCAGAGATGAATAGGCAGTCCAGCTCCATCCTCCAGATACGTGTGTGGTGGTGGGGGTAGGTAAAATAAAACTATATTAATAAAATCTTATCCTTAGAGTTCTCAGAACCATAATGCATTTATTAACATCTCAACATATGAGTTAAATTATACATGCTGACACTGTTTTGAACCAACTGTGCCAGTACTAATGTCCCAAGTTTTCAATCCCAGTGGAGGATTATATTGATTAGCTCTGACTACCATAACAAAGTACCACAAACTGGGTGACTTGAAACAATAGAAATTTGTTTCCTCACAGTTCTGGAGGCTAGAAGTACAAGATCAAGGTGTCAGTAGGTTTGATTGCTCCTGAGGCCTCTCCCTTTGGCTTATAGATGGCCATCTTCTCTGTGTCTTCACATGGTTTTTCTTCTGGATGTGTCTGTATCCTAATATCCTTTTCTTATTATAAAAACAAAAAAACAAAAGCAGTTGTATTGGATTAAGGTCCACCCTCATGATATTATCTTAACTTAATTACATCTTTAAAGACCCTATCTCCAAATAGTCACATTCTGAGGTAGTAGGGATTAGCAATTCACCATATGAATTTGAGGGGAGGACACAATTCAGCCCTTAACAAGGATCTATGAGACCATACTACTATACCTGTGAGTTTGTTTGTTTGTTTTTGTTTTAACAGAGGCATACATTTCTTTTTAGTGATGTCAACTGCAGATCTAGAATACCTGAGAGCTGAGGCTGTTGCTTATGTCACTCTTGGCTACTCAGATCTCACCACAGTGTTTGACACTTAATAGGTAACAAAAAGGAGAAGTAAAGTGGGGAAGAAATTAGGTGCACAGAACAAATACACTTTATCAGTCGGTTCCAGCCTTCAAAGACTAAAAGAGGAAGGTGGTTAAAATTCCATGTATTTATTTTCTTTTTTTTTTTTTTTTTTAAATTTTTTTTTTCAACTTTTTTTTTTTTTTTTTTTTTTTTTTTGGGACAGAGAGAGACAGAGCATGAACGGGGGAGGGGCAGAGAGAGAGGGAGACACAGAACCGGAAACAAGCTCCAGGCTCCGAGCCATCGGCCCAGAGCCTGACGCGGGGCTCGAACTCACGGACCGCGAGATCGTGACCTGGCTGAAGTCGGGCGCTTAACCGACTGCGCCACCCAGGCGCCCTCCATGTATTTATTTTCTAATTCAGCACCTAACTTTATCCCCAGTTATGAAGATGAGCAGTGACTTACTTGTCCAGAACTAAAACATACTAGCTCTTTTTTAAGTTTGAGGGAATATTTTACTCTTTTCATATGTACATTCAAAGACATTTTCTTCTTACATGACATTAGTGTCTTTTTAAATTTTTTTAATGGTTATTTATTTTTGAGAGAGAGTGTGAGCGGGAGAGAGGTAGAAAGAGAGGGAGACACAGAATCTGAAGCAGGCTCCAGGCTCTGACCTATCAGCACAGAGCTTCGCCCAGAGCTCGAACTCACGGACCATGAGATCATGACCTGAGCTAAAGTCGGATGCTTAACCAACTGAGCCACCCAGGCACCCCATATATGATGTTAGTTTTTACGGAAAGAAAAGAAAAGAAAGGAAAGGAAAGGAAAAGGAAAGAATAGAAAAGAAAAGAGAAAAGAAAAAAGAAAAGAATGAAGGAAGGAAAAAAAGGAAGGAGGGAGGGAGAAAGAAAGAGAGAAAGAGAACAAGAGAGAGAGAGAAAGAGAGAGAACCCAGAAGGGTCATTTTCTTCTATAAGTTTTTCCCCCCACTCTTGTAACTTTTAAGAGCATAAGTATAAGATTCACTTATATCATTTCACTTAATCCTCCCAATAGCCCAGTTGTTATCATCAATATTTTGCACTAAGCCAAGTCTCAAACGAGTGAAGGTATTTGAACAAAACACGCAATTATTAATGCAGAATCAGATCTGAACTTTCATCTTCCAAACCCAAGCCCCATGCTTATTCACCTCTATTCTTGGTATTCCACCACCAGTGGAGATTCACATGTTGGGTTCCCATGTCTTCCACCTTAAAGAACAGTAGGAAGTTGGGGAAGAATACTAAACTACAGGATATGAAAGTTGGGCCCTCCATCAAATTAACTGTCTTACTCTGAGCACATTAATTTCCTGTTACCTTGAGTTCTCATTTGAAATAGGATGTGTTGCACAATGTTATCTTTAAAGTGTCATTAGTTATGTAAAATTCTATGTTGGGCCAAAAAGAAGTTTACGTGCTGCTGGTGGGTAGGACCCTGAAGTAAGATTTGATAGCACTCTATAATTCTTGTAATTAATTTCCAATAGATGTCTGGGATTTTTGCTATCACCACATCAAAGATAAGCTTTACCTGTTTCATTTTGCCTCCATTCTTCTGGGTCTTAGTGAAGGAACTCTATGTAGGCTTTGAATGGACCTGTACTTTTTAAGAATTTTCTCCGCTATTATTTAACAAGCATTTATTGAACATCTGCTATATGCCCATACTGGACCAAATAGAGAAGATAAAATTATGATTTAGAAATTATTTTAGCCTTCAAACATTGTCATTAAGTAGGGAAATGGCAATGTTGCCACATTATATTTTCTAAAATGTACAGTTTTCAATGAAAGATTATAAAACACAGGAGATAGGAGAGTATGGATCGTGAATGGGGCGGGAAGTGGGGTGAGGAGTGGGGACAGGGTAGAAGCAGTTAATAGAAATGGACCCTGAGGAGGCCCCAGTGTTATACCTACTAGTCAAAGTCTTTAAATCAGCTATTATAAATATGTCCAAAGAACTAAATGAAACCATGTCTAAAGAATTAAAGGAAAGTAAGACAATGATGTTTTACCAAATTGAGAATAGCAATAAAGAGATAGAAATTATCCTACCTAATTTTGGAGTTTAAAAGTATAAGAACTGGAAATGGTTAATTTACTAGAGGCGCTCAACAACACATTTGAGTTGACGGAAGAAAGATTTAGTGAACTTGAATAAAGTTCAACTGAAATTACCCAGTCAGAAAGAAAAAAGAATAAAGAAAAATGAGCAGAGCCTCAAAAATGTGTGGGATACCACCAAGTGTTCTTGCATATGTATAATGAAACACCCAGGAGAGAGAGAGAAAAAGAGATGGAAAGAATATTTGAAGAAATAATGGCCTAAAACTTCCAAAATATGATGAAAGACATGAATCTGTTCATCCAAGAAACTCAATGAACTCCTATAAAACAAACTCAAAAAGATCCATGCCTAGTCACATCATAATCATACTGTTGAAAGACAAAGAGAGAATCTTGAAAATAGCAAGAGAGAAATGTTTAATCATGAGAACAAGAGCTCCTCGATAAGATTAAAACTCAACTTCTCATTGGAGCCCATGAAAGCCTAAAGCAGTGAGATGACATATTCAAAATACTGGCAGTGGGAAGGAAGGAGGAGAACTGTGAGTCAAGAAATCTGTATCTAGCAAAACTATCCTTTAAAAATAAAAAAGAAATTAAGAAATTCTAAGATAAGCAAAAACAGAGAAATTCATTGTTGACAGACCTGCCTTATAAGAAACAGTAAAGGGAATTCTTTAGGCTTAAATAAAGGATAATAATTGGTTATTTGAATCTATGCAAAGAAATAAAAAGCACTGGTAAGGGTAACTGCAAGGTAAATATATAATAGATAATAAAGTATTTTGTACCTTTTTTCTCCTCTTACCTGACTTAAAAACAACTCCATAAAGCAATAATTACAAAACTGTGTTGATGAGCTTAAAATACATAAAAGTGTAATATATATGAGAGGAGCCCTGAGTTGTCCTGAGATGTGCTGAGGAGGCTCAGTTTTATCCTGGTTTCAGAGCAGTCAGCACTAGTTCTTAACAAGAGCATCAGATCTGGCTTTTGAAAGCTCATCTGGGCTTCAGAGTAGCTGATAAAGTGGAAGGGTGGAGGAGGAGGGAAAAGACAGGATTAAGAAAGTCTTGCTAGAAGCCAGATGTAATAGCCCAGGAGAGAGAAAGTGGCTGGTCGGTCTTAATGAGAAGGTAGCATGAAAAAAAATTCATTCTTTTAATACAGGCATCCATGTATAATCTAAAAGACTGTGGTCCTGGCTGTCAAAAGGTGGTGTTCAATTCTGTTACCCAAAGAGTGCATCATTCCTCTGATAAAAAGATTTGAGAGTGGAAGCTGTAATAAGAATATAATGAGCTGAGAGAGAAGGCACTTCTCCAAATCCCCTGAGTCATATTTCATTGGTTACATTTAAAAGTTCTATCATTAAAAGAAGTTTAAATTCTGTGATGGAAAGAAATGTCATTTTCATCACTGCTTTAATGGAAAGGCTCATCTTAGAGGCAGGGAGATGCTTAGACAAATGGATGAAGGAGACTTGGTATCTGTGATTAAGGGGGTGAGTATGAACTTCCGCAGGCCCGATGGCTCTAGAAGACTATGGTTTGTGTTGTTCCTATTGAATGGCTTCATTTCTTTAACATTTTCTAAATGCCAAATCAATCATGGACACTTGTCACATATATTAAGTAGCATCGTGAGAATTAATAAACTTCCATTGGTCAAAAAGACAGTGTTGGGGTCAAAATAAAAAAGACATTGTCATCTTTTATTAAAGTCCTACTTCCAGAGAATTGTAAATTCACTGATGGGGCCTATGGGAATTAACAGAAGCATTCTACCTGTAGTTAAACCCAGAGGTGGAGTTCTGAATGCTTTGAAAAAGGCAAACAGCTGTCAGAAAAAAAAATACTGCAAAATAACTATGTTCTTTCTTTCCAGATGAGATTACAGGACACTGGAAGACAAAGCATTAGGAACTATGATTTCTCTATAAGAATCCTTCCAAAGAGGAAAGGATCGTTTATTATAACATGTTTTTATTTGTGATGGTCAGAAACAGAGAGCCATCAGAAGGACCTTGAGAAATAGAGGAGTTATGAAAATATCATAATACTATCTAACATTTTTAGGTGCTTACCATATGCCAGAAACTGTGCAAAGCCCTGTATGATATCACGTAGGCTTCACATTGACACTATGCAGTTGACAATATTACTCTCCTTATCACATAACTAGGGAGATGGAAGTTCAGAGAGGTTAAGGGACTAGTCATACAGCTTGCACGAGACAGTGTCTATGCAGATCCAAGTGTGGAGCCCAAACTCTTGGTTAAATTGCCTCAAATTATCAGATGCATGTGCCCTGGATCTGGAACAAGAAAGCTCCCCAGGCCCAAGGCAGTGCTAAGGGATGTCTTTCTCATGGCCTTTCCATTTCTATCCAGTCCTCACCCTGTACATTAGCAATTCTGCTCCTTCATCACTTTCACAAGTGATCCAGCCTGCCCTGGCCCAAAATCATTGGAGCCCCATTGCTAGCCAGCCATGTCTCTCAGGAACTGATTCCAAATTCCTGTGAAAAGAATCTTCTAGGTCCGGCTCATCTCATCCTCTCAAGCCAAGCTCACAGGTCAGAACCCCTGGCCAGCCAGTGCTAATCGCCCTTGTGGCAACTGGTCCAGTCCAGTCAGTGAGGCCGAGGCAGGGCCCTGTGGAGCAGAACAGAGCCACCCAAGCAGCTACAGTGGGGCAGGGCAGATGCCCCCAGAAGGAGAGAGTGGGCAGGGCAAGCAGAGATCAGTGTCTCCAGAGCACACCTGAAGGGCAGAGCATTCCTCATCAGGACCCACTTACTGGATCCAGGCTCCTCCTCAAGAAGATGTGGAGACTGAGAAACTACATGATCTATTGATGACAGGGTGACAGAGGGTTAGGAACATGGCTATTGAGGAAGATCTATCACTAGTCCATACACCAAACACAGCAACCTCATTCTGTTACATCTTTTCTTCCAATTAGACTTACAACTGCAAGTCTCTGTCTTCCTGGGCCTCCAAGGCTAATCACGTTTATTTTTCAAGTCTCTCGAATAGGTATCTCTGGTGTCCACACTTGGTTGCAAATCCAGGTCTGTACCTCAGGTTACATTCATTGAACACAGAATAGCACTGCTGCAACCACTCTGTGAGGAAGGACTGTTTGAGCCCCCTTATTATAGACGAGAAAACTGAGGCCATGAGAAGTGAAGGACCTTGTCCAAGTCACAGCTAAGAAGCAGTAGACCAGTGCTCCCAACAGACACTTCTATGCTCTTAAACACTCAGCCAAGAGCCTACGATACGCCAAGTGCTGGGTATAGTGGGGGACATGGTAGACAGGGTCTTGTCCCCATCGAAAAAGACACAAAGATAAAGTTTTACCTACAACTTGTGTCAAAAAGGGGTTAACCAAGCAGGCCTGAGGCTCCTTTGCATAGAAAGCCAGCTTGCAGTGTTGGGCCTGGGCTGACCTTTGAGAACTGGCTTCCAAAGTGTCCCTGATCAATAGTTAACTGCTAAAGGTGGCTCCCTGTGCTTCCTGTGTTTGTGCACATGATGCGGTTTATGCACCTGCTTTCCTCCAAGGGGTCTGGAATTTTGGTATGTGCTAGGCAGAGGGTGTGCATGCAGTCAGCCCCCAGTACAAATCCTAGGTGCTGAGTCTGTAATGGGCTTCCCTGGGCAGAAACATTATACACATATTGCTGCATTTTTGCTGTTAGGAGAGGAGGTGCTCTGCATGACCCTCACTGGAGAGAGAGAGCATGAGGAAGCCTACACACAGATTCTTCCAGATTCCACTTGTGTCTTTTCCCTGATGATCTAGGTGTGTATCCTTACTATGTCACTGTTACAAATCTTAGCCATGGGCACAACTACATGGTGGGTCCCGTGGGTACTTCTAGCAAATCTCCAAATGCAGGAGCAGTCAACACACACACTATGCACACACCTGCTATGAAGACAGAACAACACAGGTGACATGGGAGACAGCAGGAGCCCAGTTGGAAAGACCCCCTGTGGATGTTCTCTTTCAGCAGAGACCTGATGGAGTTAAGGAGGTAAAGGGCAGGAAGAACGTGTTCCAGACAGAGGAGGAAGGATTGAACAGTGTCCACTGTGGCTGCACCCCTGCAAACCAGGAGGGCCGGTGGGTCAGAGCCACAGACAAAGACTGCTCAAGGGAGCCTTGACTCCATGCTAGGCCTGCTGGCAGACTATTAAAGGATGGTAGCAGGTGAGAAACATGATCAGGTCACTTTTTCAAAGATAACTCTGGCTGCCATGTGGAGAGTAGATTATGAAAGTGGAAGCAGGGAGAGCAGTGGGGAGGCCATTCGTGGTCCAGGTGAGACAGGGTGACTGGTAGCTATGGATAGAAAATGGGCTCAGAGGACATTTTATGACAATGGCTTCTGATAGTGGCCTGCTAGCTGTCTCCCTGATACCCAGTGCTCAGCCCAGTCCAGCTCCCGGCCTGCCTGAGACCTCATGCTGAGTCCCCCTTCCCAGACAATCCCCACGGCTTTCCATTGGGGGTGACAGGGCAGGCCTGTGTACCCTGCCAGCCTGCAATGATATTCCCAGTCTGTGAGATAAGTTTGCTGGCTGTCACTTCTCAGGAGTATTTATTTTGACACTTTATTCTATTTTTTTTCTTAAGGGTGTTATAGTATCTTTTCATTTATCAAAGCACTAGAATAATTGATGGGAAGGAATTGTGTGTGTGTGTGTGTGTGTGTGTGTGTGTGTCCTTCCATGACAAAATAAAGTTGGTAACCTGCTTTCATCCCTTCCCATCTTCCATGCTTTAAGAAAAATAAATGGTCTGTGAAATCCAGAAAAGTCTCTGGTGACCACTGGGGGCCATGTCCAAACTCAGCCCTGCATGGGGCTCTCCGCAACCTTGCCCGCACCCACCTTACCTTCCAGCTTCTGTCTCCCCACTCCCCTACCCTCTGCTCCTGCTTCCCAAGGCCTTCCCACCAGCCCCTCTTTCCCAGGTTGCCTCAGCCCTCAGCATTCTCTCTGTCCTAACTTCTTCCTCTGACAGATGCCCTACTCCTCCCATTGGGCAAATTTAACTTGTCCTGAATTTCTACCTGCTCAGAACCCTCTACTCCTAGAGGCTGGGACTGACCAGTCTCTACATTGTCTTCAATGTGAGCACAGGGCCTCCCAGGACTGGCAGGGCAGACAGCAACATGGCCGGCATGGACACCTTTGTCCTGGCTCCATCCTTCTCTGTCCAGGTCGTTGTTGACTCGCTCTCAGTTAAAGCCAGGAGAGGAAATGAGTTCAAGCTTAAAAGCAGTATTCCCAATCTTTCGATGGTAAAGCAAGCAGTAATCACTCCCCATTGTTATCCAGGTGCACCATCCTAGAACAAAGAGGTCACTTGCAGAATTACAGGGAAGCCAGTGCACAGCAATGAGGAAAGAATACAGTGTACCCGACTCTACCTCTCACGGAGCTCTCAGAACACAGCTGCAATGATTCTAGGGCAGTAGAAATAGTTCTTTGACATAGCTGGAGTTATGCAAGCTATAATAATGATACATTTCCTTAAAAACTCAGATTTCAGGGTATAAATAGATTGCTTTCAGGGGATTAGAAAATAGCTTCCCATACAGGGAGTACCTGCTCCCCAAACGAAGCATATCTTGGGAGCTTCAATCTTCTCAAGTGCAATGTCATTATCCTAAGTAAAAAGTTAAAAAAGGTGAGTGGAAGGGGCACCTGGGTGGCTCAGTCAGTTAAGCATCAGACTCTTGATTTTGGCTCAGGTCATAATCTCACAGTTTGTGAGATGGAGCCCCATGTTGGGCTCTGTGCTGTGAGCTCGGGATTCTCTCTCTCCCTCTGTCTCTGCCCCTACCCTGCTCGTGCGCTCTCTCTCTCTCTCTCTCTCACACACAAAATAAATAAACTTAAAAAATAAGAAGGTGTGGGGATGGGCAAAATAGGTGAAGGGAATTACTTCCAGGTACAAACTTCCAGTTATAAAATAAATAAGTCATGGGAATGAAAAGTAGAGCGTAGGGAATATAATCAATACTGTGATAACCTTGTATGGGGACAGATGATGACATTTACTGTGGTGAGCATTGCATCATGCATAGAATTGTCAGTCCACTATGTTGTACACCTGAAACTAATAATGCAACATTCTGTGTCAACTGTACTTCGATATAAATAAATAAATAAATAAATAAATAAATAATCACGCCATCAGCAAGTCAGTGGTGAACTGAGCACTGGGCTATGTACTACAGAAATATGAACTATTAGTTGAGGAGACAAGAAAACAATACTAAACAATATAAAACTAAATACCCTTACGTTCCTCTGCGGGACTGCTGAGGGAGGAAGGGATTGCCTTGTAAAAGAATTTTGATCTAAAATGGAACCGGAGGATATAAAATGAAAAAGTTTATGCACATGCCCTCAGGAAAACAAAATTTAAGGACTAAGAGACCAATAGTCCCCATAAAATGCCTGATATACAGAAAACTGATAACACTGGAACTTTCTTAAATGATAAGGAACTGGTCAGGCGTTGCCTCATATCAACTTTGGGAAATTTTACTTATGGTTCTCAGAGGCATGGTTCCCAGAAGCATCTCAGGTCAGGCTGGTCTCACAAAATAAGCTGAATTGAGCTTTGTTTGTATGACTGCAATGGTTTTGTCTGCTTGGAAAGTTTTCAAAGCTTATCTCCAGTTTTTTTATTTTAACAGACCCCTCCTTACATTTTGTGCTAACAAACAGAGCCCACCCTAAGCCTTCCATCAGACTCGCCTGTGGCTCGCTACAGCATGTGTGTCCCAAACTGCAATTCCTCTGCTATTTCTGAATAAACTCATCTTTTTGACAATTTTGAGCTTGCTTCAGTTTACCTCTTTATTTAGATGGACGTCCTGTGTATGATGCAATGCCCTTTACGTGAGGACTTAGTGATAAATTCTACTTCAAATACAGAGCCAAGGAAGCTATTTCCTAAAAACAAACAAACAAACAAACAAACAAACAAACAAATCTTCCCCATACGAGGACCCTCTGGACCAGCCAGTTCCCTGCCCACCAGCAGTGCCCACAGCAGACCACCTCCACCAGAGCGGTTTCCATATGGTGGCTTCCCCAGTCCTGGCTGACCCAAACCACTCACCTCATCCCACTGGGCCCTGCAGCCAGGTCTCCAGTGTCTCCCTCTTCCCCAAATCTAGCTGAATCTAATGCTTCTGGCTTCTCTTTTGCCTCCTTTTGCCTTTTTTGTGTCTGCCTCAGCTCAGGGTATCGAAGCTCCTGTCTTCTCTCTCTCCCCTATCTCCAGGTCCCAGACAAAGAGGGGAGTCAAAGTGGCAGAGCCCATCCTTTCCCAAGAAGGGGGAACTTCAGTGGAGTGATTTTTATTTCTCTTTTATCCACTAAGGAGCATGGAGAAAAATGTAACGTTTGATCCCTTAAGTATCCAGAGTTTTCTTTCTTCCTTCTTTTTCTTAAACCATTTTATTATTAAGAGTTACACCAAAAACAAACAAAAAACAAAAAACCGAACAAAACAAATGTGCAGCTAAATGGATTAACCCCTGCAACCAACCGTCCCCCTGCTTCCTTCCCATCTCCCCACCTCAGGAAAGGACAACTCTCTAAAAATGCTGGCCTCTTTCTTCATCCTGCTCCCTCCCCCAGACCCTGCAGCCAAGCCTGGGCCTGTTACATTCTATCTCCCATGACCACCCCTTAATGAGGGCTGAGCTCCTGCTCAGCCCCATGGTCCCACCCCACTCTCCTTGCTAATGAGGGAGGCTGAGCCCTGCAGGCTGCTTGGGGGCTCCAGGCTTCATCTCCCACCTGGGCTCAGCCAGTGGAAGATGGGGTAGAGATAGCAGTGACAAGTCTTGGGCACAGTTGGGGTCAGTGGCAGTAGCCAAATCTCCCTCATCCTCCTGCATCCTGAGAATGGGCCTGCTGGGGCCCTGAACTCAGTGACATCAACTTCCCCTCCTCATGTGGGAGTGGTAGTGGCTTCCCACCTCCCCACCCTGTTTGCCTCTTCTCCTTTTTTGCCAGTATAATTAATCTGGGCCCTCACACCTCTCTGTTTCAGATGGATGAGATGCACCCTCACCTCTGCCTCCTCTTGGCGTCCAGAGTTGCTTTACTCTTGCCTCCCAAACAGAGGTGGGTAAACTCCTGTCTGGTTTGACTATGACAAGGATACTTTGTACCCTGGCCCTGAATACTTACTCACAGAAGCCTCTTCATCCTCAAAATTACCCTGGTAATTTAAACTTCATTTCCCACATAACAGCCAGGGGGATCCTTTAAAAACACAAACAGGTCATGCCACCCTTCCTGCTCAGAACCCCCAAAACACACCCATTAGGGTGGTTACTATTTTTAAAAAAAAGGAAAATAATAAGTGTTGGTGAGTATGTGGAAAAATTGAGAACCTTGTGCATTGTTGGTAAGAATATTAAATGGTGTTGCTGCTATGGAAAACAGCATGGAGTTTCCTCAAAAAATTAAATATAGAATTACCTTATGATCCAGCAATGCCACTTCTGGGTATACACCCCAAAGAACTGGAAGCAGTATCTTGAAGAGACATTTGCACACCCATGTTCATTCCAGCATTATTCATAATAGCCAAGAGATGGAGTCAATCCAAGTGCCCATCAGTGGATGAGTAAATAAACAAAAGGTGGTATATACATACAATGGAATATCATTCAGCCTTAAAAAGGGAGGATATTCTGCTTACAACATGGATGAATCTTGAGGACATTATGGCTAAGTGGAATAAGCCAGTCACAAATGGAAAGATACTCTAGGACCTACTTATGGACCTAGAGTGTGAGGAACCTGGCTAGAGTAGTCAGATCCATAGAGACAGAGAGCAGAATGGTGGTTGCCACAGGCTGGGGGAGGGGGAGGGGGACTCAGTGTGCAATGAGTACAGTCATAGTTTTGCAAGATGAAACAGTTCTGGAGATGGGTGTTGTGATGGTTGCCCAACAATGTGAATGCACTTAATACCATTGAACTATATACTTAAAAAATGACTAAAACAGTACATTTTATAAACTCTCCAAATACATTCATCAAAACTGAAATAAAATCCTTGAGCAAAACCAAAGCCTGGAGGGCCTGTGTTGGCAGTCTGCCTGCTTTGCCAAGCACGGTCCCACCTGCCCCTCCCACTGTAGTCCGCTCTCATGTCTGTCTCCTCTTCCTGGAGGCTGCACCCCTCACATCTTTATTTGCACCACTTGGTCTTTACAGAAACATAACCTCCTCAAAGAGGACTTCCCTGATCAGCCTCCCCTCTTTCTTGCTTCATTTTTAACGAATTGTGTGAAATAAAATTACATGTGTTCAAGGAGTTTAGGGGTAGGTGGTGGAGGACAGCTAAGACCATCATGGGGAGCTCTTCCTCTGCCCCTGGGGGTGGGCTGGTGGAAAGGAAGTTTGAACTGAGAGACAAGAGGCAGAGGGAGCGGTTGGGAGGCTGTGGGCCTGGTGGTCACTGACCTGCCTCGGTTGTGACTGTAAAAATCACTCACTACACAACAGACCCCCTCGTGATTTGTCCATCTGACTTCATGATCTGGTTTCTCCACATAGCCTGTCTCAACTTCCTAAATAGCTTTCAGTCCTTTAGCCAAAAATATACCCCAAGGTGAGCATGTGTACCCTCATAGGCGCCATTCTTGGAGAGAGCAAGGGAGGAAGGAAGGAAGGGAGGGAGGGAGAGAAGCTGGCATCCTGATGAGAAAGGGTCCAGGATGTAGGCCCAGGAAAGGATGGAAGGGTCTGATCACAAGAAGCCCATGGCAGCTCTCTGGGGAGACGTGATTTCTGGCAGACTTGGGCACCTGTTCACTATCATTCTCTCTTGTGCTGCCACGAAACTGTTTACCCTCATTGTGAAGGTCAGGCCAGCCATATCCTCTGACTTACCTAACCCTGAGGACAATAGGTTTTGATCAGCCACCAACTGACATCTACCAGTGTGGTCCTCTGGGGTCAGCCTCTCATCAGATCTAATGACTAATTTGGAACACAACGAAAACGAGAAAATGTCCAGCTTTGTATTGAGCTGGGCAATGTTTGCTTAACATTCAGAAGTGCAAACAGTGTGACTACCAGACACTGAAAAATGGGCTGAAAAAGAACAGTAATAGCCAGTGTCACTAAGCCTTCCATCATGTGCCAGTCACTTTATATCTGTTTTCTCTGCATTGCACAAAACCTTGTGATAGAATTATCGAAGCTTCTTTACAGAGGAGGAAACTGAGGCTCTGAAGGGTTTATGAACCTGCCTGAGTTCTTTCTCCAGGGCCTTTTATCCTTGCTCTTTCCTGTCTACTGGCCTCATGATAAAGGCCACTCTCTTAAATCACATGCACCGCCTGTGGGTTAATCACATCCACAGAAACCCAGGGTTGAGTATGAGTAGTGACACACACCCCTTTAGAAATACAGAGGTCTAGTGTGTTCAGCTGGCATAATCTTGTCAAGTCACTCAGAAACCATCTGTTTGTGTCATCTTGATGTTGGTTTTTGCTTACAAGCTGTGTATAGTCATTAGGACAAATTATTTTATGGCCCTCACAGGTAAATGACATTTTCTTGGTAATGAAAGGTAATCTGCTGTCATCACTATATTGCAAGGCTCCTGCCTGTGAGCTTGGTCCCTTCTTCCTATCTGGAACTGTTCAGCTATAGAAAGATTCCTCCTCGGCTTCAAAAAAAAAAAAAAAAAAAAAAAAAGAATCAAGTTGATATTTTGCTGAATTTGAATAGCAACCAGAAAAGAAGGTCAAGTTTTAAAAGAAGCAACACGGGAGGGGATTGTAATTAAATCTGCTCTGGGCTGGGTACGGATGATTCATTTCAAGTACATAGCATTCTGCAAAGCACGTGACCGAAGGTATTTTTCTAAATAACCTCAAGTGCTAGTCGAGTTATTCTTTAAATTGCATGCCAGCGATATCTCCTAACTGGTATTTCGCTTGGCGGGCACTGAGCTGCTGCCACAGCCCGGATTTTCCTGCAGGCAGAGCCCGGCCTTGTTTTGATAATCATTTATGCTGCTCTCTGCTTCTGCCTAGAAGGATCGCACAGTTGCAGAGATCCAGGGAGGGGTGTGCTTGGTGGGCTCCAAACTGTCAAAAGCACCTCTGCTTGGGTAGGGGGTCTTCTCTGTGGCCCAGAGCCTGGGGTCCTTGGGGTGGGCATTACAAAGCCTTGGGTTTTCTACAAATGGTGACATCAGCGAAATTCCATCTCTTCCAGGAGTCTTCCATCAAAATAATTAGGAGACCCCAGGCAGCTGTCTTCTGGGAACATCCTTCTAACAGCAACAGTCCCCCACCCACCAAGCCACTCCCTACATCCAAATGATTCCCGAGGTTGCAGTTAGATTAGTACATGGTGACTGTGCCCTTGGGAGATGCTAGGTTCTGGCCTGACAACCTGACCTGACCTAGGATAAGCCCATCAGAGACCTTTCAAAGCCAGGCATTCTGTCTTGTGAGCCACATAAACAGGGAAACTCATCTCAAGAAGACAGGGAGAACTGATAAAATTTGTGGAGAGGAGGAGGACGCAAGTCAGAAGGAGAGGACTCTGTTGGTATCTGGGTCCCTGGTCTCAATTTTTTTTGAAACCCAGCTATCCTTAAATCCTGCAAGACACCAAAATACCCTCAAAATTAATTTCCTTTGCTATTAAGCTAGTTCAAGTGGGACTTCTGTCACTTGCAACCAAAAGAGTCCTAAGAATGTCAAGTGACTCTCTTTCATTCATGACCTCACTGTGAGGTATGAGATCTCTGTAACTGCACTCGGTCTACCTAGATCAGCATCTTCTTTACCGGTGGGCTCCTTTAAGAAAGTTTGATATATTGGGGTGCCTGGGTGGCTCCGTCGGTTAAGCATCAGGTCATGATCTCACGGTCATGATCTCACGACTTCAGCTCAGGTCATGATCTCATGGTTCATGAGTTTGAGCCCTGCATCGGGCTCTGTGCTGATCATTCAGAGCCTAGAGCCTGCTTCGGATTCTGTGTCTCCCTCTGTCTCTCCACCTCCCCTTCTCTCACTCTGTCTCTGTCTCTCAAAAATAAAAAAAATTAAAATTAAAAAAACATCAAAATACCATAGATTAGGTATTCTTAAATAATAGAAATTTATTGTCTCACAGTTTTGGAGGCTAGAAGTTCAAGATGAAGGTATTGCCAGTTTCTTTCCTAGAGCCATGAGGGAAAGAACTCTTGCAGACCTCTGTTCTTGGTTTGTAAATGGTGGTCTTCTCCCTGTACCTCTTCCTAACATCCTTCCTCCATATGTGTCTGTCTCTGTGTTCAAATTTCTCCCTTTTACCAAGACAATAGTCATTTTTTTAACCCAATGACCTCATTTTCACTTCATTATCTCTATAAAGATCTTGTCTCCAAATAAGATCACAATAAGTGTTAGGGGTTAGGACTCCAACATATTTTTGAGGTGGAACATAATTCAACCCACAAGTCCACACAATGGAATACTATGCAGCCAGGACAAAGAAGGTGGTATGCCTGCACATTCTGAGAGTAAAAATCTCCATGCATGTTTTGTGAAAAAAACAATCTTTATGTCAGTGTATTCTGATCCTTCTCTGAATTATGCATGTGCACGAGTGTGTATGCATGACATGAACAGTTCTACATAGAGGTGGTTTTGTAACTTATGGAAGGAATCAAGAAAAGTTCATGCAAGTTACCTTTTTGAAGAGAGATTTGAAGAAGGAAAAGACACTTTCACTTTCCATTTGTACCTTAATGACTTTCTATATCTATGTTGTTTTAATCTCATGCATGTATAAATACATATATTATGTGCGTTTATGTGTATATATGTGTGTGTGTATATATACATGTATAAATATATACACACTGTATATATATACACTTCTTTCTTATGCTTTTCTGTATTCTATTAGAAATGTAAGCTATTTCTTGTATTAAAGATGCAAGTTGATTTATACCTAAGTTCTTGGGAATGGGTTTTATGTGCCAAGCATGATATACATTCTGTGTATCTGTCTGTACTTGTAAGCTCTTAAAAGGTTATGTTTGTTCTTATCCACATATGTGGTGCCTTGCACAATTGTCCAGGAGGTCAGATCCTTTTTGGTGTTTTGGAGGCAGTGGTGGAGAGGGGTGATGGTGATGATGATGGAGAAGAAAATGCTGTTGGTCACAGCTTGGAAGTTGCCTAGAACTTCTCCCTTCAATGACAAAACCAAGGCTGTTGCTTATATACCAGAGAATCATCAGGCAAGACCTTGGACATACCATAGGCTCATTGCATTCTGATACTTGTGAATTTTTGTAGGTCCAAGAAAAATGTCCTTGGAAGGAATGTCTACTTCATTATTTTTACCTTTAGAGCCCCACTTTAGACGAGTTTTTTTAAATCCCACTTCCAGAAGAAAAGTAAGCCCTAAGGTCCTGGGACATCCATTGAACATAAATAATTCCCTTCTCCCCATGCATCTAGAATGGTCCTAGATAAGTGTTATTCTTGAGAACACTGAAGGAGTAGGCACTCCCCTTATGCTTTGTAGGGCTTAATTCTCTTGTAGAACTTGGTTAAAAAGGATGCCCTACACTCTACTACCTCCCTGCAATGAGCCCATGCCACATAATTAAATGTCTTCTATTCCTAAGAAGGATCCAGGACTTGCTGTGGGCTGTGTAACATAACAACAGCCAGCCCAGACTGTTTGTAGGGTTCCAGCCCCATCCCAAAGGTAGGTACTTCATGGCACATCCACTCTGGGACCTAGAATCTAGCCTCTGCTGATCCAAATGGCAGCCACATGGCTATTTGCATTTAAATTTAAATAAAATTTAAAATTCAGTTCCTAAATCGCCCTCGCCACATTTCAAGTTTTCAGTAGTCACCATATTGAACAGCACAGATTGGAGAACATTTCCATCATCACAGGAAGTTATACTGGAGAGCTCAGTGACTGTCAGATGGGCCCAGAACTATACCTAGAGGGGGTCCTTGCTCCAGATTCTGTCCAGTCCCCACAGAGAATGCCTGAGAACATCTAAGCACACACTATGGATGAGAGCTATGCACAGCCTAGTCACAAAATAAAGCAAAAAGTAGCCCAACAAGTTTTTGAAGCTGTAACAAGATCTTTTTGGTGAAACAAAATACTTTGGAAGACATGAGTAGGAGACAAAGATTTTCATTCATTCATTCATTCATTCATTCATTCATTCATTCATCCATACATTCATTTTTAGAGTTCGGGTGCAAAGGGTTGAGTTAATTCTACTCCTCAGCTCATGGAGCATTGTCACCACTGGCCTGAGTCAGGTGCCACTCTTGTTTATTTTATTAATTCTCTTTTATCATTTTTCTACTGCTATCCTTTGCTTCCTCTTTATATGACCATTCTATTTAAAATGTGTGCACTTTGTGGAGCACCTGCCTTGTTCAGGCAGTGGCACATGTGACAAGCCCCATGTTGGGTGTAGAGATTACTTAAAAATAATGGTTTTTTTCAAATTAAAAAAAATTCTAGTTAGTTAACTAACATGTTAATGTTAATATTGGTTCAGGAGTAGAATTTAGTGATTCGCCACTTATATATAACACCCACTGCTCATCCCAACAACTGCCTTCCTTAATGCCCATCCCCCATTTAGCCCATTCCCCACCCACCTCCCCTCCATCAACCCTCAGTTTGTTCTCTATAATTAAGATTCTATTATAGTTTACTTCCTTCTCTTTTTTCCCTTCCCCTACATTCATCTGTTTTGTTTCTTAAATTCCACATATGAGTGAAATCATGTGGTATTTGTCTTTCTCTGACTGACTTATTTTGCTTAGCATAACACACTCTAGCTCCACCCACATCATTGCAAATGACAAGATTTCATTCTTTATGATCACTGAGTAGTACTCCATTGTACATATGTATATGTGTGTGTGTGTGTAGGTGTGTGTGTGTGTATATATACATATATATACATATATATATATATATATATATATATATATATATATACACATACATATATATATACCACATCTTCTTTATCCATTCATCAGTCAATGGACATTTGGACTCTTTTTATAATTTTGTTATTTTTGATAATGCTGCTATAAATATCAGGGTGCATGTACCCCTTCGAATCAGTAAAAAATAAAATCTTTATAAAAAAATAAGTGCACTTTGTTTGCAGGGGCACCTGAAGGCCAGGCATGTTTTGTATGTTTTGTGTGCCTGTGTTTTATGTTGATGTTGTCTCGCTCATTCCATTTCTTTCTTTTTCACTCATTACTCTATGGTAGAAAATGTGAACGTATTGACTTGAGGCAGGCCAGCAAAGAATGGAACTTCCCTAAGGACACAAGGATGAGTCTGAGAACAGAAGCAGGTGTCTGAGCCTCACTTCTTTCCATGGTTCTCTTCCACCTGGAACCTGGCCTGCGGGGGAACACAGTGCTCACCTGTCTGTGAATGTGTACACATTGTTGGGCCTGTCATGGTTTAGGTCAGGTTATTGTGTAACTTTTAGCAACTCTCTCTTCCTGTTTTGGTATTATTGGTTTCTTCATTATGGTTTTCTTTATTCCTGAAGAGAACTGTCCACATCTCCCCATGCCTGTCCCATGCTGTGCTTAACCTATCCCAGGCTCAGGAACAACCCTCCTCACCCTGCTTTGATTCTATGTGCCAGGCTTTGAAACTGAATTACTGATTTACACAGATGGCCAACCTCCTCGTTTATGCCATAGTTCCACTGACTAGCTCCACTGCAGTCAACTGAATTACTGTTTACCAACATTAAGTGTCCCTACCTGGGAGAAGATTATACTTCCCTGCTCTATTGAACTTGGGCCCTGCTGTGTGAGAGTGGCCAGTGAAATGTGAGCTCTTTGCCATGTGTGCTTTTTCCTCTGCTTGGGTCTCCAAGTGAAAATGACATGGTAGAGCCACCACCAACACATGATGGCATGCCACTTGGATGAAAAATAGACCTTTGTTATTGTAGGGCCCTGAGGTTTAGGGTTGTTTGTTACTGCAGCATATCATTGTCTAACCTGACTGGTACAACCTCCAAGCCTGAGTTCTTACCTTCCCAGCCATGCAATGCTATTGCTGCTGCTATTCCTAATAGCTAACATTGAGCATCTACTATGCCCTTGATATTGGAATAGGCTCTTTACACACATTGTCATGATCAATGCCAGTTCATATTTTATGACCACATTGCCAATGTGGAAACTAAGTATCAGTTTCCTTAAGTAAGTTACCCAAGGTCACAATCATAGCAGAACAGGTTTGGCAACATATATCTGACTCTAGAGCCCAGGTTCTTAAAGCCATGAGACTCAAATTTCTCCCAAGACTGACAACATGCATTTCTTTCACCATTTTCCAGCATGAGACCTCCCCATATCATCCCAAGACATCTGGTTCACACCTCTCAGCAGCAGCTATGCCTGGGGTAGCAACAACTCCTCTAACTCTGCTCTTTCACAACTGCAGGATATTGGGAATCTTCTGCTCTGCCGTCCCTGTCCTCCCTGCCATCTCTGTAGCTGGGTCTGTCCCCAAGCTCGGTCCTGACCGACACTGACCTTCACACTGCCCCACCTTGTTCTTCTCCTCCAGGCCTCCTTTCTCTGCCATCCCCTAAATGTGCACAGTTTCCATGTTTTGTTCTATACTAAGCCACCTCTCTTCTCTGTGTAGGGTCTCCACTAGAAATTTCACCAGATCCCCTTATTTCAACAATTATTTCCATGTGAATGTCTCCTAAACTGGTGTTCCATTCTAACCTCACTGCTAAGCCCCAGTTTTTCTTTTCTCCCTCCTGGAGCCATCTTTCTAGAGGCAGAAGATGAGTATCGCCAAAATGAAGTTCACATCTTACACCCCGTTTCTTCTCCACTCAGTTTCTCCTGTCACCTTCATTTCTAGTAAGGTTCCTACATTGTCTCCATTACTGTTCATTCATTCACCCAACATCTACACGTTCTGTGAAACCTGGGAGGAGCTCCCTTTGGTCCCCCTCCTGATCCTCACAACTAGTCAGCCACCAAGTCCTGTGGCATCCAGCCACTGTTTTCAGAATACACCTCCTCATCTTTGATTATTCTTTTCTTCTAAAAGGAATGCTGTCCACATGTGCAAACAAAATAATTTAGGCTCCCCCTTTCAAAAAAGGAAAATCTGAAGTCAGAAATATGAGTTTCCGCTGAAGAAGGAAATTAAAAGGAAATTATGAGATAAGTCACTTAAACCAAAAAGCACCTTATTTATTTGGATGCTATGCTCTTAAATTTCTTTATCCTATTTTTAAGGAAGCTGGCTATACAACCTACTGAATTAGAGAGCTTTGTTTAGCCAAGTAAAGTAGTTTGAAACAAAAGACTTCAAATCAGATTAAATGCTGTAGTCACCATTGTAAGTGACAGATTTTCCTCTGTTGTATTTTTTTAAATATGAAATTTATTGTCAGATTGGTTTCCATACAACACCCAGTGCTCATCCCAAAAGGTGCCCTCCTCAATACCCATCACCCACCCTCCCCTTCCTCCCACCCCCCATCAACCCTCAGTTTGTTCTCAGTTTTTAAGAGTCTCTTATGTTTTGGCTCCCTCCCTCTCTAACCTTATTTTTTCCTTTCCCTCCCCCATGGTCTTCTGGTAAGTTTCTCAGGATCCACATAAGAGTGAAAACATATGGTATCTGTCTTTCTCTGTATGACTTATTTCACTTAGCATAACACTCTCCATTTGACGTCAAGTGATAAGGACTGTCTCACTAGCAAATTGTTTTTTTGTGAGCCTATGTTTACCTGCCTGAATCAATAATCATATTGCCACAGATGTAAAGTTTCATTAGACATGCTTTAGATAACTATAAAAAGTCATAAAAGATAATTTACTAATTTTTAAGTTATCTTCTCTTCACCTATACCTGAACTTAAAATAAACCTCCTGTGTATTTTTTCTTTTTCTTGAGTATGCTAATACTTGTATCCTTTTATTCACTAAAATCTTTGGTATGATTTCCAACATTTGACACCCCCCCCCCTTTGCTCTCTTCACTATGCTTGAGCACTAATAAAATTTTCCATGGGGCACTTGGGTGGCTCAATCAGTTAAGCGTCCGACTTCAGCTCAGGTCATGATCTCATGGTCTGTGAGTTCGAGCCCCGTGTCAGGCTCTTTGCTAACAGCTCAGAGCCTGGAGACTGCTTTAGATTCTGTGTCTCCCTCTCTCTTCACCTCTCTCCTGCGCTCTCTGTCTCTCTCTCTCTCTCTCTCTCTCTCTCTCAAAAATAAATAAACATTTTAAAAAAATCTTCCTGCTATTTTGTTGTGGGCTGGATGGCCTTCCCTAAAAAGATATGTGGAAACCCTAACCCCCAGTACCTGTGAATGTGAAGGAAGGAGGTCTTATTTGGAAGGAGGGTCTTTGCAGTTGTAATCAAGTTAAAATGAGGTCATGCTGGATTAGGATGGGCCTAATCCAGCAACTGGTGTCTTTATAAGAGAAGAGAGTTACTTGGACACAGACACGCTGGGGGGAATGCCAGACGACAGCAGAGGCAGAAATTGGACTGATGCTTCTACAAACAAAAGAGCTCCAGTGATTGCTGGCTGCCACCAGAAGCTGGAAGAAGCAAGGGCGGGGGGGATTCTCTGCCAGAGCCATCAGAGGGAGCATTGCTGACACCTTGATTGGACCTTGGGCTTCCAGAACTTTGAGAGAATAGATTTCTGTGGCTTTAGGACACCCCAGTTTGTGGCAACTTATTATAACAGCTCTAGGAAACTAATTATTAAGTAGTAAACTAACCTAATGTACAGTACAAAGAGTTCTCAAATACTTGACCACACCTTGCCCCAGCTCTCCAAATCCTGCCTGATTTTCCAGACTCAGCACAGTACCTACCATTTTCCTGACAGTTGCCCAAGTTGGCCTTGTATTCTGGAGAAGCAGGGATTCATCAGCTTGCATCATTCCCTAGATACCTAAAACATAGATGAGAATGGTGATCTCAAGCTTGTGCTGCCTTTTCTTGGCAGTGGGGAGAGATTTACCCTCCTTTTGACCGCCATCAGGGGGCGGGAACCATGCCCCAGGGCCAGGAAAGTGGCATTTTGCACAGGGCATGGGGCCTTAAGGTGGCCCTTTCTTTCGACCTGCTTCCCCCTGGTGCCCTCAGAGCCTGTGGTTGTATTGTCCCTCACTCCCATGGCACAATGCAGTGGCTTTGTCACAAGTCCACAGAGAACCAGGGTGGAGTGGAAGCCAGGGGAGAATCCTTGCAGAAGGGTCGGGGGTGGGGAGGTTGGCACAGGGAAGCTGGTGCCGCTGGGCGCAGGGATGTAGGAGTGCAGCAGGCCATGCAGGAAGTGGGCCGGGAAGGGGTGCTGTGTGCTATGTCAGGCTGATGACTGAGGAACAGTGAACTCCTGGTAATTGTAGGGGAGAAGACTCTGCATCTCACACTGTTTGCACTGTTTTTCTCTCCCTCCCATTAATACAATCTACTTCTGGCCTGAAACCATCATTATTGAAATAAAGAGTGCTGGGATGCAGAGCAGAAAAAATGAGCTTGAGTCTAACTACTCTGAGCTTTAGACATTCTCACTAGAAAATGATCATCGACTTGCTCTTTGTGCCTCCAGAAACTGTGCAGGCAAAACCAGGCACTGCAGGTGAAAAGTGCTTTGTAGGTGTGGGAGGATATACAAGGGTTAGTTGTGAGCTGTTATCATCGTTGTTGCCCATCCGTTAATTAGTAGAAGCTCCTCAAAGGCAGGAATAGTTTGCAATGGGCTTGGTGCAGGGGCCAGTGCTGTGTTCTGCATGTTGCTGGCACTCAATACACAAGATGCTACTGCACAAATGAATGAATTTTGCTCAAGGATCAACTTTCTGAACTCCCACTGCACAGCCTCTCACCATGCCTGCCAACTGGATCTTCTCTTGCTGCCCTTGGCCCCTCTGCTCAGGACCTGGCCCTTCTCAGGAACCTTGGCCCCTGGCTGAAGTCTGGCCATCTGAGGACAGCAACATGGGATGTAGGTCCGCCAGGGGCCACCTGCTCACTAAAGGACCTTGGGCAAGCCACACCATCACCTTCTTCATTTTATCCACCCATTCCATGAAGAGACAGACAGAAATGCCAGCCCAGGGTGAGGGCTGGTGGAGGCAATGTCAGAGGATATTCATTCTTCCAGACAGATGCTTTGTAGTGTCTGACCTCGTCGTGGACCAATCAGTGTTTTCTAGTTCCCTGGAGCGTCAACTCTCTACAGGCATCTCGCCAATTGGCCCCATGAGGCAAATAAAAAGCATGTGTGCAATCCTGGCCTGATTCTTCCAGCTACCCTGGCTTTGTTAAGGAAGAACAATGAGATAATGATGCGGATTTGTAAGATCTCAATTGAAAACTGCAACATCCTACCAGACACGCACTGTAGTTGAATTAACACATATATGTTCATGTAAAAATTAATAAAATCTGCATGATCCCTTCACACAGACAGACACACACAGACACACAGACACACACACAGACACACAGACACACACACACACACACACACACACACACACACACACACATCCCTTACCTCAGTATCAAACCTCCCACCTGCATCCACTCTTGTTCATCTTTATGCCAAGAGAATACAATATGTGGGAATAGAACCTCCTACTCGAGTCACAAGACCAAAGTTGGGATCTAAGCTCCTGTGTTACTTTAAACAAGTCACTATACCTCTCTGAACTTCAGTTTCCACCTGTAAATTCCATCTATAAATCTATGACCGTCCATCTACACACTGATGGTAATTAGACCTAGCTCACAGGATGGTTATATATGTATCACAGATGCAGAAGCATAGTAAAAATAAATCATCACTATCATTTTCCTCTTTCAACATATCTATAATTATCTTCAAACCTGATGATTTTTTTAAAACCTGGTGATTGTTATGAAAGCCAAATAAGGTAAGTAAAGAAACTACAAAAGAAATAGCTATGCCATCACAAGATGGCTCTCTCAAGCTCCACATGGAAACAAACAAGATGGTCTTTACATCCTACTTCAGACCTTGAGGAGGTTCAGACGAGCCTCCAGCTTTGAATAAAAGTAGCTGCTACCTCCCCAGGGCCAAGACCACCCAGAAGAAGACCTGGGAACAGGGGAGGAGGAGAAGATGAAAAGAAAGGCACTCCAGAAACCTCTGGATCCTTTGAGAGGGGGAGAAGAGCCCTCTCCAGACAGAAGACCCTACGGGCAAGGCTGTCCTCTGACCTCCATCCAGCACTGCTCATGAGGGATGCTGGGTGGCTAGGTAGACGCTGTGCTAGCTAGATGCCTTCAGGATGCCATGACCACTGGCCGATCCCGCCTTCTCCACCAACCAGTTCATACTGAGCTCTCTAAACCAGGGTCTGTGTGCTGCCAAACAGCGGAAAGTTGTTTCATTTGGCTCATCCCCCTTTCCCACCCACCCTCGCCATGATGTGCTGGTCTGTTTCACATGTGGTAGTTATTATGGGTTGACTTCCTCAACCTCCAGTCCTCCCTATTCTGATGCGTCTTCCCACAGGGAAGGAGCTGGAAAACCACAGTTGACATGTCCCACACTTCTTGGCAGCTCGGCTTCAGGGTGAGACTTGGTACCTACATATCAGATGGAGATATGGACGACTCTGATTCTGAATGGAGTTACCCAGGGAGAGGGTATGCCTACCTGCAAAGTGCCACATGAGGCCCAGGTGCCATGACCCTAACTGAGGTGGCATCTTCCTGGTCAGGGGAAAGGCATCAGCGTCCTCAGCAGCCTGACTCTGTGGGATGATTTTGGACATTGTTCTCATGAGATTATTATATAGCCTTTCTTCGTCTGTCCCTGAATTCTGAAGGCAAGCTACATCCCTATGGAAATATCATTCTGCTCAGACAGAGTAGATTCTGTTGTCTACAACTGAGAGCCTGGACCAACACAGTCAGTTACATTTTGCCATTCCCTGAGAGAAAAACACACCCTTCAGTGTGCCAGGGAAGCTCTTGCTTAGAGAGATATCCTAGGAATGTTTCTGTGAAGCAGTTTTCTCATAACCTGGCATCAGCAGGTTGATACATTCTGATATGTCCAGTGCCCAGTGTAAATAAATATAACCAAGCCTTCAGAAAAAAAAAGCATCATTTTGCCTCAGCCCTCAAGCCCTCCATAGTTTAATTGACAGAGGCAGGTAGGAAAGAAAAAGATCAACAAAGGGAAGGGTTGCACAAAAATGGCATCTGAAAAGGCTGGTTTTCATTTACCTCTTACTTCAGGTAGTCATTCAGGCTTGACACGCATACATTCACTGCCTTTTACGAACGAAAACTCACAGTTCTAATGGGGAGGAGGTGGCAAATCATTTCACGCTCTTGTGTCAAACATCATCCGCATTTGGGTTATTTCCAGAGCTAATACCATTCTTAGGATCATCTACATGATTTCAATTAGGTTCATAAATATAACTTCTGTGAATACCACCCACAGTGGGGGGAAAAAACAAGTGATATTAAATAATTTTTGGTAAGATTCTTCTCCGATATTTTTAGGAAAAGACATTTTGAATTTTTAAGTTGTGTGAGACAGCCTGTTGTCGGGCAGGGAAGAGAGCCTGTTTGCATGAGAGTCATCTCTGCATGGAAAACAGGGTTTCTATCCCGGGCCTGGCTGCGTCTACCCTGGCAACGCTGACGCACAGAATGTTATTGGAATTGGAAAAGGTAACTTGGGGAAACTCAGTGCTGGCGTGTCTGAACCACGAGAACGACATGCTCATTAGGGCGCCTTTGCACCCATTCCCTACGTTCCTCGTGAACCCGAAGCCATGTACAAAAGATGAGGCAAACCGTGGGGGTGGGGAAAGAGACATGTCTTTTCAATATGAAGGAAGAAAAAGGAAATAATGACTTCCTCTCTGAAAACTTAAACTGGTCTTATGGATTGAAAACTGGATGAAATTCTGCTTACCATTAGGAATTTTAATATTAAAAATTGCCAAACCACTAACAATCATAACAGAAAATTACCATATGGAAAAGTTATCAACATGTCCTTTGGAAGGAAGCAGAAAATCACTGCAATGTTTTTAAGTATCAAAAAAAATCCATTAAACATGTTTCTGGGCATTTTTCCTCCCCTTGGGGTGAGAACAGCATTCCCATTAACAGCAGAGTGAACTATTCATGTTCTCAGAAGTAGCAATGGGCTAATTGCAGATGAAGGACATAAATTCTGCTCAAGAGCCTGGGCACAGCTCCCACACCCTCACAGGGGCCCGCTCCTTTGGTTCAGGCACTCAGATGGAAGCAGTACTTTTTTCTTCCGGAAGCCCTAGAGGGAAGCCAAGGCCCCACACATGAAGGGTCTGGATAACTCTTATTTTCCAGCCATTACTGCAACCTCCTCCTTGATCCGACTGTGAGGGAGTAAGAGGTGCAGGCAGTTGTGGGGTGTGTGTCGGGATTTAAGTCAAACTTTATTTTTTTTTTAATTGGCCTTTTCTTCTCTTTCTATGACTACAGCACACTGCAGATTGCTTTGATCGATCTTTGCAACTATCATAGGTTGAGAGTCCAGGTGTGATAGTTACTAATTGCTTCATGGGACATCAGTCAGAAGAGAGACGCCGGCTGTGATGACGGGCCAGGTGAGGAAGGTTCACACCCCACCTCCACCATCCACCCAGTACCCAGTGCCCAGAGAACAGGCGGGTGTTCCGGGTTCTCGGCAGGGATGTGGCCACGATGGCCAGCGGCAGCTGCTCTGCTCCTCTCGATCCTTGCATGAGTCTACATTTCAGTTGTATTGAAAAGAAAGTGTGCAAAATTTCCCTGTTCTTTACCCCACAGGGCCTGGGGAGGGTGATGGCTCAGAGAGAGGGCTGTGGGGCAAATCTGGGGACAGAGACAGGAGGGTGTGATAGTGGGGTTCCAAGTGGAAAAGTTCTCCACCTGGTAGCTCCAAATGGATAGAAGGTAACTGACATCTGGTGGCAAAGTAGTCCTGTCCCAACAGTGAGTGTCCCAACCCCAGGTACCAGCTGGGGGCTGCTGTGCTTGGAGCCCAGAACAAAGCCTGAGCTGCAGTTCACCCAACAACACCTCTTCCCAGGGCCGGGAACCCCTGTCTTCCCTGCAGCCCACACAAAACTCTGATGTTCTAGGTCATTGATTCCTTAGTCACAGTGCACTGAGGATTCTCTGAGCTGAATACAGGCTGCTTTTTGCCCTTTCTTTCTTTCTGGTGAGGCTTCAGATTCCATTTTATGAAAAAAAGGAAGGGGAGGGAGAGGCAAAGGAAGGAGACAGTTGGGAAGGAAAATGCCCAGAACTACGTTGCCCATGACTGCTTCAGATGAAAGAGCAATCTTGTTTTTTTGAGATCAGGGGATCAAAACTGTGCCTACACCAAAAACAAAACAAACAAAAACAAAAAACAAAAAGAAAGAAGAAAAAGAAAACATTTGTTGCTGTTATGGGGATATTAAACACACAACCCTCAGGTTCCTGGGTGGCTCAGTCAGTTAAGTATCTGACTCTTGATTTCGGTTCAGGTCATGATCTCCTGGTTTCTGAGTTCGAGCCCTGCATCGGGCTCCATACTGACCGTGCTGAGCCTGTTTGGGGTTCTCTCTCTCCCTCACTCTCTGCTCCTCCCCCTAACCCCGTCAAAATGAATAAAATAAACTTTGAAAAAAAAAACACAAACCAACCACGCATCCCCAGATGAAACCACTGTCTTCTGGGATCAGAGCCAGAAGCCAGGCCCTTCTCAGAGCTCTTCTTGATGCCTTACTCAGGAGAAACGTCCAAGCCGACTCCCTGCTCCCCCTCTCCACCAGCACCTGTCCCCTGCCTTACCACAGGCTGAGTCACCTGTGCACCTCAGTGGTGGACCAACAGTGACTCCTCTGGTCCCATCACTTCTTTTTTTTTTTTTTTTTTTTTTTTTTTAATTTTTTTTTTCAACATTTTTTATTTATTTTTGGGACAGAGAGAGACAGAGCATGAACGGGGGAGGGGCAGAGAGAGAGGGAGACACAGAATCAGAAACAGGCTCCAGGCTCCGAGCCATCAGCCCAGAGCCTGACGCGGGGCTCGAACTCACGGACCGCGAGATCGTGACCTGGCTGAAGTCGGACGCCTAACCGACTGCGCCACCCAGGCACCCCTGGTCCCATCACTTCTGAGCAGATGGAGGAACTCACATCTTTCTGCCCACAGCAATCTGAGGAGATTGCCACAAAGAATTCAAGGAAACTAAAAGAAGGTGTTCAGCATGAGTTTTAAAAATGTGTGTGCAACACCCACTAGGATAGCTATTTAAAAAAAAAACAGAAAATAATAAATGTTGATGAGGATGTGGAGAAATTAGAGCCCTTGTGCGCTGCTGGTGGGAATGGAAAATGGAAAACAGTATGGAGGCTCCTCAAAATGCTAACCATAGAATTGCCATATGATCCAGCAATTACATTTCTGGGTATATACTCAAAAGAAGTGAAAACAAATTCACAAAGAGAGACTTGTACATCCGTGTTCATAGTAGCATTATTCACAACAGCCAAAAGGTGAAAGCAACCCATGTCCATCGATGGATGAATGGATAAATACAATATGGTCTATCCATACACTGGAATATTATTCAGCTCTAAAAAATAATGCATTTCTGACACGTGCTGCAACTTGGATGAACCATGAAGACATTACATTAAGTGAAATAAACTAGTCATAAAAGGACGAATACTGTGAGATATGAGATAGCTAGAATTGTCAGATTCATAGAGACAGAAAGTAGACTAGAGGGTGCCAGGGCCTAGGGGCAGGGAGGAATGAGGAGCTGTTCAATTTGGGAAGATGGAAAAAGTTCTGGAGATGGATGGTGCTGATGGTGAACTGTATACTTAAAGATGGTTAAATGGTACATATATATGTGTATGCAACTGCCTTAAGCCCTTTGCATTTGGATTTGGGCAGTAGGAAATCTTTAGCTGGGTCACTGACCAGGAGGAATGGAAGAATACAGGAAGCCAGAAGCCTGACAACCCGTCCAAGGACCACCGCCTGCCCCTGCACAGAGAGTAAAGGAAGAGAGCCTCTCTATCCTCCTTTTTACAGACTCAGAGAAGTTAAGTCACCTGCCCATGTGAGCTAGGAACTAAGTAGTGATATGGTGACTGTAGGACCTGAGGCCAGGTTGGCCTGCTTCTGAAGCTCTTGATCCTACCACAAGCTATACTTGTCCCCTCCTGCAAAATATATCAACCCCTTTTGAATCTTCTTGCAAAAGGTATCCACTCCCCACCATCTGCATCATCCCCCTAAGGGCTTCCTGAGTTCAAGTGGATCAGTAGTCTGTGTGACTACAGGCCCCACGTTGTGCAGTACACAACCTGCACAGCTGAATGCCAGAGCTCTCGTTAACATTTTATGTTACTTAAAGAAAGGTAATACAATAGTTCACTAACATATTAACAGGATTCCTTTACTGCAGATACTTCTCTGGTAGAAAAAAGGTCCTGTTTTAAGTGGCTAAGACATATGACAGACAGGATTGGGTGACAAAGGTCAGGAGGAATGTTTGAGGAGATGCCCAAACAAGCAATGCCACTGTGTGTGTCTACACAGATGTGCTGTTCAGTAATGGAATGCTCACTGGCATCCACACCTCATTTATATTTGACATGAAATCCCCTGAGTGGCCCCTTTGCCCTACCTGCATCCTCCACTTGCTTTTCATTTGCTCAATAATAAATGCAGAATTTAATTGCTGCTTCAGGGATTTCTCAGTTCATTCATTTGATTTCAACACAATTTCCAAAAGTTCACAGGATGCCTCTCCCAAAGTCCTAACGTTAGCAAATCTGCACGTATACAGCCTCTATGATGCTAAATGATCCTAGTGGTGACCTCCATGGAACCAGACATGAAGGGGACATGACTGGACCACAGCTCCTCTTAAAAGGAAAATGAACTTCCCTGGAGACAAAGGGGACAGATGCCGTGTGGAGCTTCATGGGCTGGGAGGATCAGGTGGGCTGATGCTACCAAACCCCCCAACCACAGGGGCACGAGAAGGAGAATGGAATGAGGAGTCTACGGTGGGAAGTTGTCCCTGAGGCAATTGGGGACCAGAACATGGTGGGGGGAGGCTAAGCCATGTACATCTCTTGACACCTTCTGGTCGACTGCATACACTGGGAATATCACTTAGCCTCCCTGAGCCAGTTCCCTCATCAACAAAACGGGGCAATAGGTGCCTCAGGAGGTTGTTCAGTGAGCATTCCATGAGAATATAACCCCTGGCACATAGTAAGAACTCTGTAGTTCTTAAAATGAGCTCCAGGTCTCCTTCATACAACCAATAATCATGTGAGTAGTATTCAAGGCTGAGTACCGACTACTGTGCTACAGAGGGAGTACAGCCCATGACACATCTGCCCCTGAGAAAGCTAGAAGAGGGTGTTGAAACTGAACAAACTCCAGAAACCTCAGCTCGGTATCTGGGATACAAAATGTAAGCTCTGGTCCACTCAGAAGCCCCCGAGAGGACATTGATTTTTTTTTTTCCACTCTTCTTCCAACATGGCATTGACTTATACACAAAATGTCCTTTCTGCTAACTGGTTCATGAAAGCTAGAACAGTCAGTACTTATTTTTTTAAAGGAAGTTGTTAAGTAAAATACTTCACTCCAGGACACAGTATAGCTTACAACCCAAAGCACATGAGGTTTAATTTAAGGCAAGACATTTAAGTATAAGGTGCAGCAGGGAAAGGCTGTGAATTTTGCATGTGTTGGATGCCATTCTCTCACTGCTTAAGTTAAGGACACAGGAAGTTCCCTTTGCCAAGTAGGCAAATGGGGTATATAAGGCTGGAGCTAGCCAGTCATTGGTCGATGGGGTGGATGGGACTCAGAGCCATGAGGCTGTGTGGTAGTCAGAAGGGAGACATGAGACCCCAGCTGTCCAAGCAGAGTTGGTTTTTGTTCCTACTTCCCAAATAATCTTAAGTTGATACAACTTTAAAATACTAGTCCATAAAGATTGAAGTAAGAATATATTCAATTATATGTATAAAATAATATGTCCATAAAATATACATAAGCATATACAGATACATATATGTGTGGGTAGATATAGATGATAGATGATAGATAGATAGATGATAGATAGAAAAGGGAGAGAGAGAAAGGAAGAGAGACATAGACAACAAAGAACAGTGAGGATGGAAAGATCACTTCTGGCAGAAGGGTGCAGAGGCAACTTCTTGGAAGTGGTAGCAGATGAGCAAGGCCTTGGGGACCAGAAGAATTTGAGCAGACAGAGCAGGAAGAGAAAAGCAAAAGCAAAAAACTGATGTTGGGATAGCATAAGTCACATACAAGGAATGCACTGTAGGAGTAATGGAAAATAGAACAGAAAGCTAGGTTATGGTCAGATTAAGATGGATCCTGAGGACGCCAAGGAGTGTGGATTTGGTTTGGCAACCACTGGAAAAACTCCTATGTTGAGACCAGGGTGGTTATAGAGTCAGAGCCATATGATAGCACAGCTCCTGGCAGGGTTTCTAATCACTTTAAAGGAGTCATGGGGGAGCAGCAGGGAGGTGAGGGATGTTTGAGGGGCTGAGGACAGTGGCTGTTTACCAATTAGCATAGAAATATTTTAGTACATGGACCACTGGTCTAGCTGTACCAGTGTTCGCTGGCTCAATACTGGGCCTGTCAGTGGGCTCTCTAAACCCACTCCCTTTGGCATATGTTTCAATTTCCCCAAGATGACCTGTTTCATTAATGAATGGAAGTCTTTTTTTCCAGGTCCTTGGGTTTCATCTTCTTTTGTACAACTCTTTTGTGAAATCTCTTTAATGAACTTCATAGCAGGGAGTTGTGAAGTCCTTCCTTAGGCTGCAACACTGCCTTCTTTTTCTTCCACAGTTCATATCCTGGGATTGTGTATGGCCAGTTAGAATGCTGGTGACCATTCCTAGTTAGGGCTGAACTACAGAAGAGAGAGACAATGGAATGGGAAGGAAGAGATGAGTGAAAGCAACATTAGGAAGCAAGGATCCAATAGGATTCAGTTACTGAATGGCAAGGGAAGACGAGAGTGAGAGAGAGAGAGCAGGGGGGAGAGAGAGAGAGAGAACATTTCAAGGCAGAGTTCAGCTATTAAGCTCAGGTAACTGGAAAAAAAAGTAGCAGCATTAATAGCACTAGGAAAGATGGGAGAATGAGCTGGGGTGGGGGGAAAGGAAAAGGAAAAATCAAATTCATTTTAAACAAGTTAAGTTGGAGGACTCCAAATGGAAATATCAGCAGGCAGTTGGGAATGTGGAAGACAGCCGGGAGGAGCTGTCAGAACCAGAGATAAAGATTTGAAAGATGTTACACTGAGAACCACAGGACTGAAATTGTGCAGAAAGAAGGAGATGAGCAAGAAGCTCAAGATAGAAACTTGGGGACCTGCTTGCTTACCGGGTGGCAGCAGGAAGAAGTGAAGGAAGATGGAAGGGGGAAGGGCATGGTGTGGAGGGGAGGTAGGTCAGGGCCTTGGCATGAAAGAAGCATGACGCTGAATGAACAAATGAAATGAATGAATGAATGAATGAGGCACCAAGAGGGAAGAACTGGACAGATACAATAATGGGCTTAATGGGCTTTTTTCCCCATTTTTAAAAAATTTTATTCAGATGTAACTCACATACAATTAACCCATTGGTAGTACACAATTCAATGGTTTCTAGTATATTGACAGAGTTATATAGTCATCACCACAACCAATTTTAGAGCATTTCATCACTCCAAAAAACCCTATACTATTTATCTATCGTATCTCAAACTGCCATGCCCCTTATTGTAGGCAACTATAATCTACTTTCTGTCTCTATAGATTTACCTCCTCTGGACTTTCATATAAATGAAATCTTCAGTTATTGGTCTTTTCTAACTGCCTTCTTGCATTAGCATAATGTTTTCAAAGTCCAACCATGTTGTAGCATTTACTAATAGTTCATGCCTTGTTGTGGCCAAATAATATTCCATTGTATGCATATGCCACATTTTTGTGTAGTTCATTCATCAGTTGATGGACATTTGTGTTGTTCCCAATTTTGGTTCTTATGAATCATGCTACTATAAACATTCATGTACAAGTTTTCGTGTGCACATTTGTTTTCATTTCTCTTGGGTATATACTTAGCAGTGAAATTGCTGGATTGAATGGTAACACTATTTTTAACTTTTTTAAGGAACTGCTAGTCTGTTTTTCAAAATGATTGCACCATTTTATATTCCCACCCACCCCCAGTGTATGAGGGTTCTAATTTTTCCACATCCTCACCAACACTTGTTATTTTTTTTTTTTTTTGGTTTGGCTTTTATTTTTTTTTAAATAATAGCCAACCTAGTGAATGTGATGAGGTATCTCATTGTGGCTCTAATTTGCATTTTCTTAATGACTCCTTATGTTGAGTATCTTTTCATGTATTTATTGGCCATGCATACATCTTCTTCAGAGAAGAATCTATTCAGATCCTTTGACTGTTTTTTAAATTGTGTTACTTGTCTTTTCTAATTGAGTTGTAAGAATTCTTTGTGTATTCTGGATATAAGGCCCTTACCAAATATAAGACTTGCAAATATCTTCTCCCATTCTGTGGGTTGTCTTTTCACTTTCTTGATGGTGTCATAGCAAGTTTTTACTTTTGATAAAGTCCAGTTTATCTATTTTTCCCTTTTCATTGCTTGCCCTTTTGGTGTCATATTTAAGAATCCTTTGCCAAATCCAACGTCATGAAGATTTACCCCTATGCTTTCTTCTAAGAATTTTATAATTTTTTAAAAAATTAATGTTTATTTGTTTTTGAGAGAGAGAGAGAGAGAGGATGAGGCAGAGAGAGAGGAAGACATAGACTCCAAAGCAAGCTCCAGGCTCCGAGCTGTCAACACAGAGCCCGACATGGTACTCGAACTCATAAACCGTGAGATCGTGACCTGGGCCAAAGTTGGACACTTAACTGACTGAGCCACCCAGGCATCCCGAGTGTTTTAGTTTTAATTTTTACGTTCATGCATTTGATCCATTTCAAATTAATATTTTATATAGTGTGAGGTAGGGGTCCAATTTCACCATCATGTGTGTTGATATCCCATTGTCCCAGTACCATCAGCTGAAGTCTGTTCTTTCCCCATTGAATTGTCTTGGGTATCCTCCTCCAAATCAATTGGCCATAAATTTGAGGGTTTATTTATAAACTCTCAGTTCTGTTTTCTTAATGCTTGCTATCCATGCACTATTCAAATATTTGTATTTATTTGTTTAAATGCTTGTTTATTTTTAAAGTTTATTTATTTATTTTTGAGAGAGAGAGAGAGAGAGAGAGAGAGAGAGAGAATGTACACAAGCAAGCAGGGGAGGGGCAGAGAGACAGGGAGAGAAAGAATCCCAAGCAGGCTCTGCACTGTCAGCATGGAGCCCGATTCAGGGTTCGAACTCACGAAATGTGAGACCATGACCTGAGCTGAAGTCGAGTCAGATGCTTAACTAACTGAGCCACCTGGGTGCCCCTAATATTTTTATTTTTATGTTAAAGTATAAATGTCTTCTTCTTGACTTGTTGACCCTGGTCAGTGTCATTTCCCTTAGACAACTAGCTACCCTGCATCCAAACAATGCCTACCAACCTCGTACAGTGGCCTTTTAACTTAATGTCCTTCCCTGCCAGCTTCCTCTTATCTGAAGGCCACACTTAAGTGTACTGGCTCACCACAAACTGAAGTCACCAGGTTTGGGCTCAGCGCTATGATTTACACTTGGCCAAACTGGACTCATGAAGAGCTAAATGAGAACTAGGTAAAAGATAGGAGGATAATATTTTACAGCAGCTCATTTTCCATGGAGCAGGGCAAGTGGGGAAGGAGAGGAGACAGGAGAGAGCAGAAAGGACTAGAAGGTGCTGAGAGAAAGGGAAGGAATAAAGGAAAGTACAATGGGTGAAGAATTGAGGAAGGGATCTTATTAAAACTTTTAGCAATCACTTGGTTGCGTGTGCCCATAAGCCAGCATAAGTGCAGGGTGGCCAAAGTGTAGGTTTGGGCAGCAGAGAGACTCATGTCTCCATCCTGGCTCTGTAGGTCAGGGGAACACACATTGAGAATCACTTGTCTGAATTTTTAAGGGTCAAGAAAACAAAATGTCACCCATTGGCATCTTAAATTCTCAAGTGAAAAGCCTTCAAATAAAGGCTCTGGGACTCAGTCATCCCCAACATAGACACTGCGCACCATTTGAACCTCACTAATATCATCAAAAAGAAAAGTGACTTTAATTATAAATTTCTAGAATGTAAAATACAATCCAGCCCAGTCACCATTATGAAAGCATCTTTCACCTTAAGGTAACCCCTCATTTGCTTCAAAACAAAGAAATCTAGAGTGACATGTAGTAGCACATGCATGCTAAAAACATCGAGTGAGGTTGTCTGTATTACAGAATCATGTTCACTGTCAATGCCAGTATTACACTGGAGTCACTGAGAAAAGCCTCTTTATCACCAAACCCTCACAGGAAAGCATACTAATAAAATAATGCTTGCCCATACGAGGAAATTCATAATCTGTTGCCTTCTTGGGAGGGGCTATAAATAGCTCCTTGCAGAACATTTTTCCATAATTAGCTTTTCACTTCAAGTGAACTAGGTGTAATAAATTTCATATCACTAAATGTTCTTCCTGGGCAAAGGACATGGTAGGTTATGTATTTGTTAGTATAGAAACAACTATTCAAACAGCACTGAGCAGGAAGTCAGAGATTTAAAAAAAATGAGACAGAAATGGAAACCACTCTGGAAAACAAACTGAAAATGCCCACGTAAGGTTGATGTGCTCTTACAAACAGACACATGTAAAGGCAGTAAATTGCCTCTTCTTCGTTCTTACATGGGACATGAGCTGAGAACAGCCAAAGACAATGGTCACTTCTGTGTCAATCCGGCTGTGTTTCTGCCCTCTGCTTAAAGTGTATTCCTCACACTTGTTGGAGAAACGCGTGTCTCCACAGCTTGCCTGTGTGCCTTCATGAATGAGGCTGAGAGCAAACACCTTACAGAGCTGATGTGATTTCTTCCACCCTTGTATGTGCTTTAGCCCTGACTCTACAGTTGCCCTGAAATCCTCTCAGCTAATTGCAGGAGCTGAAAAACCCCTCCCATCCTTCTGGCACATTTACAGCTCACCCACATTTGCATCCCTGGAACCTTCCTTCCCCTGCTCCCAGAACCCTGTACACAAAAGACTTCTCTTCCATTCCAATTTTCTACTTACTTCAGGGCCAGTGTTTCTTCCATGTTGCACAGGCTCACCCGAGATGGCTGTTTATTTAAGGTGAAGTGGTTTAAATACCTCTTTGAAACACTCAGCATTTGAGCTGAGTATTTCCCCAAGAAGACAATCTGGTTCCAGTGAGAAAGGCTAATACCCCCAGCCACTACATTAACCAGAAGGGTGACCAGAGGTATGAGCTTTTTCCCTGGGCAAACCTTCACCAGTCCTACTCTCACAGGCCAAGAGAGGGAGGCTTGACCAGCACCCAAACTTTCCTTTCCCCACAGGAACTGTCTCCCTTTCCCAACCTGCAGCCTAGAGCTGGTCTGAACATAACATATGTTTACAAAAGGACATGCCCGTCCTGCTATCACCAAAGTCCAAACAGAGCCCTTGGAGAGGTGCCAATATGCCAATAACACACGTAGTGACCCACTGACTTTATCTCCTTCTATGAATCATCAGGACCAAGTGTTGCTCTTTTGCCAACTCTAACCCTGCATCCTGAAGTGCTGTTTCAAACACTTGGAAGATAGCCGCCTCAAGAGTGGAATAAAGATATTAATAACCGATGTCCTGAGAGGACCAGAGAAAATGGAGACAAGAAGTATTCGACGATGTTAGCAGCACATGCTGCTTCAGCATCGTTATCCAGCAAGAGCTCACGGACAGTGAATGATGCCTCTGATAAGCTTTGTGTTGGCATCCCACACAGCTGAGTGCTGGATTGGGTGGGAGGGAGTGGGGGCCTGGCAGTCTTCAAGCCAGAATCAGACCCTGCCTGCCACGTATTTGCCAAGTGACTGAGGGCACCTTGAGCCTCTCTCGGTCAGATTCTTTATCTGTTACCTGGAAATCATAAATCACTTTTTTTTTTACAGGGCCTTATGAAGATGAAATGAGGTAATGCAAATACCTGGCACGCAAGCATTAGATAAATGTTACCTTTTAGTACTTGCAAACATGATTTACTAAAATATCATTAAAAAAAAAACAAACAAACCTCTTATCCAGACAATGGAATATTATCCAGGGCTAAAAGGAAATGAGCTCCTAAACCATGAAAAGACATGGAGAAAATTTAACTGCATTTTACTAAGTGAAAGAAGCCAATCTGAAAGCCCACCTACTATGTGATTCTATGACATTCTTCAAAAGGCAAAACTGTGGAGACAGTAGAAAGATCAGTGATTGACAGTGTTTAGTGGGGATGGAAGGATGAATAGGTGGAGTGCAGAGGATTTTTAGGGCAGTGAAAAATGCTGTATGATACCAAAATGGAAGATGCATGTCACTATACATTTGTCCAAACCTACTGAGGGTTCAACACCAAGCGTGAGCCCTAATGTAAACTATGGACTTTGGGTGATAATGACAGGTCAGTGTAGGTTCACTAATTGGGACAAATGTCCCACTCTGATAGGGGATGTTGATAGTGGGGGAGTCTGGAGAGAGGGAGTCAGGGAATATATGGGAACTTAGTACTTACTGATGAATTTTGTTGTGAACCTAAAACTTCTCTAAAAAATAAAGACTATTTTTTTAAAGATTCTCTTTAGAAGAGAAATGAATAGGATCTAAAATCAAAATTTATTATTAGAGAAAATGCACATGAAGGGACTTCCTCTAGGGACTTAACTATAAGGAAAGATCATGCTCAAGTGCCCATATCACCAGTAGTCTTACCATCTCTTCTTGGGGTGTGTGTGTGTGTGTGTGTGTGTGTGTTTTGCGTGTTTGCATGCATGCACATACACATGTATGATTTCCTCCCGTGGTCCTCAGAGGCAATGCAATTAACTGGCGGCAATTGGCTGAAGCTTTGGAGCTTTGTCACCTCCAGACTCCTCCAGCCCAGATTTCCTCCCTGGGTCATCCACACCAGTTTTGTAAGGAAATCTTACTTCATTCTTGAGTTTGCCAACCACATGATCTAATAGGTACAGATGCCAAGTCTTCACTCTACCAGGCGGGCTGCACAAGGCCTTGATTGTCTCCTGGTAGCATCCTCAGGCCCACAAGAGAGCCTGCTGCAGTGAATGAATCACCACTCTGCACTTTTCTATTGCTGTGAAGCTTCTGCAAACCAAAGTGTTCGAATTCTAACCCTGACATTTCCATTGCAAAGTGTATATTCTTGAATCTTTCTGCTCTGGGTGCCCATCATTGAGTCTCTGATGATTGGGCTCTGAGGCCTCTTCATCTTTACACTGACCTCACTTTCCCTTCTGCCTTGGCTGCTTCAGTTTCCTTCCCTTAGCATGATGCGATTCTACACAATGCCACATAGTATTGTGTTTTCTTTTTCTTTTTAATTGTAGAGTGAAATCTGCTACTCAGAGATAAGAATCCATAAAGGGACTTCCGGACACCCATTTAAAAAAGAAGGCCCTCTATCATATGATTATTCAGAAAAACTGTGGTGATGTCATCTGGCATAGAACTCTGGCCTTATTGTCTACCCTAAAGTTTCTGTTGAATTTACTGACTATCCATACCTAACGTGGGCCCCAAGCCTTGAGCTGGTGCTATTATTATTGTAATAGCCCACGCATTCTTGCCTGTATGTAGCAGCACATATGGACACCTATAGTGTACATATTTTGAGAATTTAATTGGATAAATGTTTTAAATTAGGGTAGGCCCCAGATTCAACTTCCATGATGGAAAAGAACATCCAATTAGATGCAAAAACTGAATTGTTTCGCTGATCTTCAAAGATTGATATAATTGCAATTTAAAATTTTGATCCCCCTCCCCAAAAAGTTTGATTCTTTGAGACTTATCCAAGGTTCCTGGATACACTATTGCAACATTCAATGAAGAAAGCAGTGTTCTTTTAAAGAACTAACTACATCAGACTTGAGAATTTCCCCAAATTGGCAATGCAGTTTTGAGTGGTTCTTTTACTCCATGCTGCCCCTCTTGAACAATGTATGGATTATGATCTAGTTTGACTTGATATCTAGTTGATGGAAAGTCCTGGTATCAGTGTCATCTCCTCTAAGAAGCCCATCCTGATTCCTTCCTTTGAATACACAGGGCATTTTGTCTTCTGCCATTAGCCTTATTTGGCCTCATCTTTCTTTTTTTAATGTTTATTTATTTTTGAGATAGAGAGAGAGAGAGAGAGAGAGAGAGCGCGCTCGCGAGCACGCGCGCAAATGGGGGAGGGGCAGAGGGAGGGAGACACAGAATGTGTAGCAGTCTCCAGCCCCTGACATAGGGCTCAAACTCACTGACTGCAAGATCATGACCTAAGCTTAAGTCGAATGCCTAACTGACTGAGGCACCCAGGCGCCCCTGGCCTCATCTTTATCCTGGCCTCTACCCTGTAAATACTTCTTGTATAGAAACTGCTGTAAAGTTTCCCTTGATCCCTCACAGGCCAAGTCCAGCCTGATTCATGCAAGCTGTCAACAAATGCGGATAAAAGGAACTGAACAGTCAAATGCATAGAATGAATTGCAGGTAAACTTTCCTCTTTGATTCTCTATGTTTTGGAGGAAGGGCACATTCTTCTGAGGACACTGTGCTCTAGTCCTGATTGGGTCCTGTGCTGCAGACTCCACTTCCCGTGATGGTCAGACAGATGTCCTAACCAGTCAGATTAATACTAGGAGATGAGATGGAGTCTGGAATGCGTGCAACAACTACATACACATTATCTGCACAATTAAAAGGCAGAAACCACACATTTGGTAGGATACCTTACCGGGCAACAGGTAAAAACAGACCATAGCAAACACATTTGTTGCACTGCAGAATTATTTCATGCATTATCACTGTAGTTCATTTGTTTCCTAAAAGATCATTTAAGGATTGTTCAACTAGTTCCCAAAAGGGAGGAGGAGGGAGTTGGAATCTCTTTCAAAGCAAGAAAGGAAGGGAGGTGGCTTTAAAGTCTGCATTGAATCAGCTTAAAAGCACATAACTTTATCCTTTAGTAGATATTAGGCCTATGCTTTAAAGGCAGGGCAAAACCTACTTGCGTGAAGAAAAAAAAGCAAATCAATCAATCAATCAAAAAAAATGTTTTCTTTTTGGAAAGGGAGGGACTTCAAAACCCAAATGTGCCAAATGCCTCCTCATTCTTGAAAAGCCCTCCAAGTTAGAAGCAAGCCTAAGAAAAACGGCTTCTCTTAGGATGCTCAAAGTTCCTTGCAGCTGATTATTTTTCAGGAGGAGAATTAGACAAAAATAATACAAGTGGGAAATAAAGAGAGTGACCTACTTTACAGGGGGGAAAAAGGAGCTCTGTGTGAGCGTTTTGATCTAATTGACGGTGTGGGGTTGCATGCCCAAATAAGGCGCTGTTGGTCGAGTCTGCGCGGGAGAGGGCCTATCTCGAACTCGAGCCTAGGAGAGGATAAAACAAAGGCCCTGGAACTGGTGGGCAGGGAACCCCAGTACACTGGACCGACTGGTGTTCAGAGGAAGTTCCCTAGGAGATTCCTTCTGGCCACAAAACCAAGTATGATAGAAAAGGACCGGTAGGGGCGCCTTTCTTTTCAAGGGCTACTTGCTGGAATGTGCGAGGGACCGAGGGACATCTGAAAAAGGCTGCTGGGTGCACGGCACCGCGCCAGGCGCTGTACTTAGGTGATGTTAGGGAAGAGGTGACTTCCCGGGGCTAGTGGGCCTCTCCCCTCCTTTGGTTTCTCCCCCGGGGGCGTCTATACCACGCCGTGGAGGGAGGTCTGCGAGCCCAGAGGAAGCTGCTCACTGTTCCAGGCCTCATCGAGGCACAGGATCTCCCCTTTTTACCCAACGCTGTCTCGGGGCCCCGCAGAGTATCAAACCACAGCTCCTGGCTCCGGGGACTATTTATGTGCATCTGTCTCTGTTGGGCGTTTGCTGCGGGAGCCTCGGTGAAAGCCTCCCTGTTTTCTCGCGCGCGCGCCGCTCCAGCTTCTCCTTTTCTTGGATTCTCGCCTGTCTCCTCCCACAGAGGGAAAAAAAAAGGTCACGTATGTTTGGAAAAATATGTAGGTCAGTGGAACATTTCCTGCACTGGTGCAAAAGGAGAGGAGGGCAGGGAGGGAGGGGAGGGAGAGGCAGAGCGGAGCTCCGAGGGCGCGCTCCTGGCCACAGCCCCCTACCCCACGTGCCTCTGCGGGGGGTGGGGAGGGGGTGCTGCAATTAGCCGTTCCTTTCCATCCTTGACCCATTTTCCAGACCGGCTATGTTAGCCTTGGAAGCGACACCGATTATTTCTCCCCAGCAGGCGCTGTAGTCCTCCCCAGAACAGCACTCTCCAGCTTCTCCCCCAACCCCAGTGTCCAACTGCCCCCTCCCTCCCCGCCCCGCCGCCAACGCTCATTGAGAAATCGCAGTGGTCCGCTCGCAAAGACGCGCCCTGTTCCGGGGCTCTGGCTCGGCGCTCAGACCTGCCCCGCAAGGACGGTGTGGAGGGGACGACAGTCGTGTGCTCGTCCCCCTTTCCCCCCAACGCACGGGACAGCGGGGTGGCAGCGGGCTTGGCGAGGGTCTACACTAGTCAGGAAGGGAAGATTGCTTGCCACCCCCAGCGACAACTTTAACGGGACTTCAGCTGGCAGCCCCGCGTCCGCCTATCTCCCCTCTCGACCAGTTCACTTCTAAGCACACACACCCCCACCGCGCGCTCAGTTCCGACCCCGCGCCCCAGGCCGGACTTCGCCGCGCGTCCTGGCAGCCCAGAAGGGGCGGGGGCGGCCTCGGGCGGGCGGGTGTCTAGGCCGCCCAGAGGAGCTGGGGGTCCAGGGGTCTCAGGATGCGTATCCCAGGCTGGGTCGGGGCCAAGGCCCGGCGTGCGGCCAGAAGAGACCCGGCAGCAGGAGCGGAGGGAAGGAGGAGGAGGCGAGGGTGGAGGAGGAGGAGAGAGGAGGAGGGAGGAGGGAGAAAGGAGGGGGAGGAGGAAGAGGCGACGGCAGCTCTCCCCACCGGCTCTACGTGCGGAAGAGTTTGCCGCGCGAGCAGCCGGCCTCCTGCAGGAGCCGAGGGACCCGCGCGACGGCGGCCAGGGAGCAGCGGCCGCGTAGCTCGGAGACCCGCAGCCGCGGTGGCGGCGGCGGGGGCGGCGGCGGCAGCGAGAGCAGCGCCTCCCGCCGCCGCCCGGGAGGAGCTCGCCGCGCCCGCTCGCCGCCTCGGCTCCCAGCGGCGGCGGCGGCGGCGGGAGGCGCGTCTCCCCGGCCCAGTCCGCGCCCGGCCCCGCGGGGTCGCCCCGGCCAGCTCCGAGGTAAGGGGCCGCGCCCGGGGACGCGGGGAACCCGGGCTGGAAGTCCGTGAGCGCGGGGTCGCGGGACTCGGTCACCTGCTAGTCGGCGCGGTGAACGCGCGGGGCGGGGAGGGGCGCTCCGACACGGGGCTGCGCGGCGCTGGGGTCAGGGGCGTAGAATGTTGGGGCCCCACCCCCACCCCGGGTCCTGCCGCCCGGGACACCGCGTCTTGCAGGACTGCAGCGGCGGCCGGGCTGGTGTGCTCCGTGTGCCTCTCGCCATAGGAAGCAGAGGACGAGGCACCCCGAACCTCAGGATTTGGGGGAGCTCAGAGGATACTGTCAGGGTGGGTAGAAGCCGTGCCCAGGTAGCAGCCTGGAGGCTTGCCCAGTGGCCTCTCTGGGCCCCACTGCGCGCCTTCGCGAAGAGTGGGGAGCCGGGTAGCCCTGGAGGGTGCGGCGTGCGCGCCCCGGGCTCGCGATCTCTCTGGGTCCCTAGGTCGGAATTGTTTCCGGGCCCGATTGGGTACCTAGTCTGCCCAGCATGTTTAGAGAGCGTCGCCTTGCCACTGCTTCCCAGGTTAGATGCCGTCGAGTTGATTTGATAGGTGTGCCCCCTCCCCGGGCCGAGGAGGAAGGCACACCTTTGACCTTTCTATAGAGCTGCGCAGGGTCGTTAACCAGAGGGTAGAGACAGGTGCCAAGGTGCTAAATTAAAAACTAACCCGCTCCTCTGCCTGCCACTCCTTAACTGCTGAAGGTAAGAAAGTTTGTTTTCAGCCTTGTGATTCATAAATAATTAGTAACCAGTTTCGTAGATTAAGCAAGATGGAAACCTTAAAAATACATACGCACTTCCAGAAAGTCTAAAAACTTCCAAGGTTGGATCCGGGAGTCTTTAGTTCAGGAAGTTAAAAGCCTCGGGACTCAACAGGTGTTCAGAAGGGGTCCGAGAGGGGAGAGCTCTGCGTGTTTGTCTTTAGTACCTGCTCCTTTGGTATCGTGCCCCAAATTCGTTGAATTTGTTGGCTTGTTTCTTTACAGGTACTGAGTAGTTATTAACTTAAATAGCAAAGATGAACTCATCATTTATGATCATTTAGAACCCAAACCTTCTTTTCCTTAATAGGAGGGTTCTCCCCGTTTGGACTTGCCAGATAATTAGCTTTAAAGCAGTTCCTGGCAAGGTGCACTCTGTCCACGAACCTCTAACACTAACTTAGTACCTGACCAGTGAATTGACTAACTAATTATGGCTTGCATTAAAGCACAACTGCCCTTCTTGGGTGGGAGGCGCCGGTTCAAAATTCAAGGGCAAGTTCTAGCTCTTTCTATCACAAAGATTTCCTTAATGGGAGTGTTTGGCAAAAATAATCCCAAAATGTCTTTTAAAATAACCATCGAATAAATAAAATGTTTAAAAGCGTTATTCTGACCAGGGCCACTATTTTGCAAAAGAGAAAAAAAAAATCTCTGTTTCATTACACAGCCAACCCAGGACCCATAGAAGTATTGGCATTTCTCAGCAGTCTACTTAAAGATTTAGTTAAAAATAAAGTGTGCAACATAAAGACATTCAATAATTGTCTTCCATCTCCCAGAGAGATGCGGAGTGTGGCTTAAAACAATTGTAAATGTGCTGCTTTTAGCCATTTTCTTCTTGGAAATCGATGCCTCTATTTATTTGCTGATTTGTCCCACTGTGCACGATCATAGAATTGGTTTTATTCCTACTATTCCCCAGAGTGACTCCTGCAGAGGTGAGAGAAGGGACTACATTCTAGAGGAAATATGTTATTAATAAAACGTTACCCCCCAAAAAGTTAACCATGCCAAGAAAAGAACCAAGTGAGGTTTTACTAATTAGTGTGATGAAAAAAATTCCCTGATATGATGACAGTGTTCAGATGGTGACTAAAAACTTCATCTTTATGTAGAAAATAACAATTGTTTTTAAGCTTCTTTGGTCCTTTTTGGAGTTTGGGTCCTTTTTAGTGTTTCTGGATGTTTAATAATGAAAACTATAAAGATAACAAAAATGGTAAAAAAAAAATTACATCATCTGATGTATATCATTATGAAGTTGAATTTATCCTAGTTTTTAAACAATCTTTCTTAATTCTTGGTGATCTTTATAGGTGGCTCTTAACCCTGCCACTTGTTTTCAGATTGTAAATTCAAAATTAGCGATTTGTTCAGATGACAATAATAATGCCTGCATATACATTTTATATCGCCATCTGTATATGTTAATTTTTTCAAAGTCTTGCTCTTGAGCCTGAAGGACCGAAAGGGCTAAGTCCTTTTTGTTCATTTAAAAATTTTTTTTTAACGTTTATTTATTTTTGAGACAGAGAGAGACAGAGCATGAGCAGGGGAGGGGCAGAGAGAGAGGGAGACACAGAATCTGAAACAGGCTCCAGGCTCTGAGCTGTCAGCACAGAGCCCGACGCGGGGCTCGAACTCATGGACCGCGAGATGGTGACCTGAGCCGAAGTCGGCCGCCTAACCGACTGAGCCACCCAGGCGCCCCGATCTTCATTTTTAAAACAAGTAGATATCTTGTTCTTCACGTGAAAAGTAAGTTTTTCCATTGTGATCTGGACACTGATTGTCCCATGCTGATCCCATGTAAGTGGTGACATCTCTTTCCCAAGAGAGGTCAAATTACAAGGTGTTGAAAATAGCCCAGTGACTCAGTATTCTTGGCTGCTGTACACCAACGGTTTAATTGGCTGCCATCAGAGAAGCATCTAAATGAGTTTCACATTTAAATAGTGGAAATGATACTTGATGCATTATTTGCTTACACAAATGTTTAATTAGCATGTTCCTGATCTTCATTCTATTTGTAGCAAAGAAGGGAGGTCAGGGACTGCTCATTCATATTCCCTGCAGCATCTCAGCCCTATGAGGCCTTGTTCATAATAGATGCTCAATAAATAGGTGTAGGAAATGAACTGAACCATTGATGAGAGTTATCCAAAGGTTAGAAATTTGTGAGTGCTAATAGGATACTTAACTATGAGTAACTCTAGTTTAAATCTGATGATGATCAGTAGTACCTGAGAGCACTGAACAAACACTAAATGTGAACACTTGTTTTAAAAGGGGAATTTTTTTTGAATTCTCTGGCAATGGGGACCACTTGGCATTGCAAACAAAGTAATCTCTTAGGTAAAGTTCCCCCAAAGATCACTTGAACTTCTGCGGGTCCTAAAACAATGTGTGGTTTCCATTTGATGATTCAGAATAGAAAGGAGAGAGCTTAACTTCTACACTGGTGTGAGAAAAACAGTGTATTAAAGAGGGTGGGAGGTGTCAAGGATCACGCCTCAAACTTCATAGTGCGTGCAGTTTCCTGGGGACCTTGTTAGTACATGCTAACCCAGCACATCTGGGTCAGGACCCAAGATGCTGCATTTCTCACAAGTTACCATGCACTCTTGATGCTGTTGAAACACCAGCAAAGTTCTGGAATATACTTAATTCAGTTCAGCATATGTTTACTGAACATCTACTACATGGTAGGCCCAGGCAATGGAAAAATAAAGAACGTGGGTCCTCTCTGCCCTCTCATCAAGCAGCTGACTAGATGAGGAAGAGAGAAGGATTCTTTCTAGACCAAAAATGAGGTCCTGGACCAGAGAATGGGCCCAGGAAAGGGGGTTTTCTGATAGGGCTTCTACTTTGCTGACCTTGACCTCTATCTAGTCTTCTTGGAATGGAAAGCTTTGTGATCTGGCAGAAAATAAACTGCAAATGTTGAAATCAGACAGACCTGGGATAGCCTCCCTGCTCAGCTATCGTGTGACCTGGAGCAACCTTTTTTTAACCTCTTTGAGCCTCAGTGTCCTGGTCAGAAAAAGGGTGGGAATAATGCTTCGCTGGTCAGGTTGCTAGGATTACCAGAATGATTGCTTTCATTACTGTCAGTGGGAAAGGGGGAGCTGGTAGGCAAGAGAAAGGAGAGGTTCCTAAAATATTTTTCTATGTAGTTCACCAATTAGAGATTCGATTTGGTCAACCAGCAAACCCCAGACAAGCAGTAGAGAACCAGGCTAGGGCTGGAGGGTGGGCAGCGGTGGAAGTTAATCAGAGGCAAAACGGAATTATCAGGAGCACGCACATCTCCACTCTTCTCCTGCAGTGCCCTGGCTTCTGGTTAGCCTTGGTGACACCCTGCTAGCAATATATTTACCTGAGGGTGTTCCTGGAGCCTAGCCTTTAGGTTCCAGTGATCAAGACCAACTGGTGTTTGTACAGTCAGGCACTCCTTTAAAAATCTGATTCAGAGGGAAGGGCAAGTGTCTCCCCTCTTTGAGGGGCACTGGTGCATTCCCTGGCAAGGCACTTTTAAGGAAGGATTAAGCCATGAGCCGACTTGCAGGGGAGGGGGGGGGGGAGAGAGAGAGAGAGGGAGAGAGAGGGAGGGAGAGGGAGAGTCCTTTCCCATTTAGCTGAGTTAGCTGAAATTAGTGCAGGGTGTGTCCGAGTTCATCAGGCAGATGTTTTATACTTTAGGCTGTGAGATGATTGTTTCCTCTTGACATCCAGGGAAGATGGATATTCCAAGGCAGTGATCTCTATCACTCTGATCTTAGGAGGGGTAATCTGGGTGGCCCTCAAAATACTTCAACATTGCTCTACTTTATATGTATATGTATATATGTATATATATATATATATATATATATATATATATATATATATATACACACACACACACATACATAATATATAAGATATATATAATATGTAAGATATATACTATGTAAGATATATATATAATATATAAGATATAGGTAGTATATGTATTAGAGTTCCATTTATTTGCAAAGGAAATTTTACTGCTATCATTCCAGCTCCATGCCTCCCCACCTAAAATAAACCTTGAAAACCAAGTTGTAAGAGAATGCCAGTGGCCTTTTGATGTGTGGGGGAAGGAAAAGCAGAGGAATGACTGGAGCCAAGGCAGTCCTGGGGGTGGGGTAGAGGGGTAACAAGGAGGGAAAGGAGGGCAGCAAGCATCTGAGCACCCAGAATGGAGGTTAGAGCAGTGGCAGGGGCAGAGGGTGGGAGGTAGGAGCCAGGGACCCAACTTTGTAGACTCTGCTGCTGTGCAGAAAGCTGTGGAGGATTATGCCCCTGGGTCTTTGAAAATCATCCAGGCTTCCAGTAGACACAAGCCCATCTAAAGGAAGGTAAGGGGTGCCTGGGTGGCTCATTTGGTTAACCATTGGACTCTTGATTTCCACTCAGGTCATGATTTCACAGTTTGTGGATTCAAGTCCTGCATCAGGCTCTGCACTGACAGTGCTGAGCCTGCTTGGGAATCCTCTCTCTTGCTCTCTCTCTGCTTCTCTGCCCCTTGCATGTCTGCTCTCTCTCTCAAAATAAATAAACTTTAGGAGTGCCTGCATGGCTCAGTTGGTTAAGTGTCCAACTTTGGCTCAGGTCATGATCTCACAGTTTGTGAGTTTGAGCCCCACGTAGGGCTGTGTGCTGACAACTCGGAGACTGGAACCTGCTTCGGATTCTGTGTCTCTGTCTCTCTCTGTCTCTCTCTCTCAAAAATAAACATTAAAAATAAGTAAATAAACTTTAAAAAAAAGAAAAGGAAGGTGAATGACAGAGCTAAGCAGCATTATTCTTCCAGCCTCTTCTGAACCAAAAATGGTAGTGCACAATTTCATGAAGAATATTTGTGCCCCTTGATCATCAAGATATGGAGGAGAATGTGTTTAAATTATCATTTTTATGTCATAAAAGTATATTTAATTTTTGGAAAGCCTAGAAAAGAGTGAAGAAGATAGAGATTACCTGCAACCTCAAGGTGTATTTCCTTTCAGTCTTTTTTTTCTATACATTAAATGTTTTTTAATGTTAGATATTTTAAAAATATGTATGAATAATCTCATAAAAATTTCAAATAATCCAGGACCATTTCTAGTAAAAAGATGACCTTCACAGTCTGTGTCCTATGTAAGTGTCATTCCCCTTTTTCTGCCTAGCAGAAACCTGGTTTTGCTCATAAGTCTACCCTCCCTGGTCCATATGTCTCAGGAGTAAATCCTGATTGGCCAAAGCTACCCAAGTGAGCCTGCCATTCTTGCCAGTGATTGGCTCAGCACAAGCATGTGGACTTTGTCTTGGCCAATGAAGCATGAGGGTGGGTTACTGGCCCTTCAAATCAGGCAAGGAGGGAAGCAGCCCTTTTCTTCTGGATATGCAATGCCTGTAAGTGGGGCAACCATCAGCCCCCAGAGCAGGCTAGGCCAGGTCCCAGCTGACCTGCCAAAGAATGCAAAGGTGAAGAATTGGACTCCATAGTGCCCTTAGCCTTCTGAATTACCCAACGAGGAGTCTCTGCTTTGCGATGTTTGGGAGATCCTGAAACTGTCCTGACCACGTAAAGCAGGTCAAGTTAGGTTTTTGTTAGTTGTAGCCAGAAGCATCCTAACCGATGCACCACATACCTCTCCACCCTTCTCAGGAGATGAACTTGGGGGTGTAGTCTGCTAGTCATTTTCCGGTGCATTTACATATATACCCATATATGTATGTCTTCTTTTTAAACAGAACTTATCCCATGACTTTTATGTAGCGACTTTTTTTGGCACGATAAGTTTTTGGGTCATTTCTTATATCTACTTCATGCTTTTTAAAGGCTACATAGTCATACCGAGGAGTACGGCCGACACATAATTTAACTCATTGTTAAACACTTACTGTGCTTTGTTTCCACTTCTTTACTATTACATTCCATGTTGTCTTAACTTCCTTATCTGTATATCTTCGGGTACATTCCAAGTTTTTCTAAGTCAAGGGGTTACTAGGAGGGGATTCCTGAGTAGAGGGGCACATCTGTTGGAAATATGGATAGATGCTGCCAAGTGGATGACTCAAATAGCTGTATCCATGCCCTTTCCCACCCACCCACCCATGTCTTAACCAACACTACACATTACCAGTCTCTTGAATTTCTTTTATGCATTTTCCCATGCTTGACGTAATGCTGGTTTTCTATTCTGGTTGCTTGCCTTAATCTGAGCATAGGCATTTCCCCATGTCATTAAATATCCCATGCAAATATAATTTTAATGGCTGCATGATAGTTCATGATAGTCATTTTTGAAGTATTCCAGTGGTTTGTGAGGACACAAAAGAGAATAGTGGAAGTTGAGGCTTTCCATAAAAACTAAGGAGACCTGATCAATCTTGCAATCATCTCAAAAGAGCCCTGAAAATGGTATTAGGAGACATACCCCTTCAGTGATCTGTTTCCAAGAAAACTCTTGAGGAGATGGCTTTCCATCAGACAGCAGGCTGCCTCTAGCATTTCTAAGAAGCTTTACTGTTTCTGGGATCAAAGGGTTTACACCCTGACCGACATTCTTTCTCTGAATGTACAGGAGTCACTTAAACAAATACTTTGTGCCTGACGCATAGCTGAAATGTGAGTTTGTTGTAGTCTTTGAAATTTTCCGCTTCTGCCAGGGAAGACAGGAAAGCAAATGGGATAGATGAAATTCATAAAAGATGTTCATCATGTTTTTTCTTCTTCTTAATTCAGAGAGGAAAATCTAATGTTTCCAGGAAGTTCCTGGGGATGGGACAATTCCATTTCCAGTCTTGGTCCTCTTTGTAGGCCTACAGTGCTTTGGGGAGCAGTTCAGATTTGTCTTTAGTGCTTAGAAAAGTCCGGTATTTTTTCAATTTCAGAACTAGATAGCTTCAATTTTCCACTGTTCTGTTTCACAAGATTAAGGCCTATTTGGAAATAGGCAGCAGGATAGATGTACACAGTGCAGTGTGAGTGTTCAGCCTGCCTGCTGATGCTGTGAGGGAGGTGGGTGGGCATTGCTTTGTAGCGGGAGAAGAGTTTTGGAGGATGTGGGTTTGCAGGGCAGGGAGGAGCCCATCCAAATGGGGTGTTTGCCGCATCAGCGCTTCCCTTCATGCCGTCAATGAAAGACACAGCCTGCAGTTCAGTCATCACTCACTACATGAGATGCCTGGTTTTCTGCAGATGGTGATCTAATAAAACTGAGGAAAACTTTAAAATCCCAGTTTTGGTGTGTGTTTGTGGTTGGAGTGGGGGCAGGCGTGTTAGGTGGAATGGTACCAAGAACGATTGCTGTATAGCTCTGGAATATCCGTTCATCTTAAGACCCAAAACAGAGATCGTTGCTGAGCTCGCCAAGGCTTTAATGGTCGGGGAGGATTTTATTTTTATGGCTTCGCCTCCCTTCCCCTTCACAGCGGTTGTTGGAGAGAGAGATGCATTCACAGCAGATTTGCATGGCAGTTTTGAAGAGGTTTTATGATCTCTCGAGTTAGAGAACTTGTTTCTATTTCCAATCATAATGCAGTCCTTGGCTGGTAATAATCTCTAGGATTTCTGGCTCAGGACAAACTGATTTCATGTGAGGTAAGGAAGCTTCTTGCGTTGGAGCTGCTTCTGGGGCTTTCCCTCAATGCTTCCACTCTTGGCCTCTGTCTCTCAGTTCCCTATCCTGGATGGCCAGGTGGTCTCATCCCATGTGGTCCTGGGATCATGGGAGCACTTGCCACACTTGCTATGGAAGCACTTCTGGAATTGATGGTTCGCTAGCACACACCGGGTTTACTAAGTGGAGCTGGGGTGACGGTGGGGGACACAGCTCATAAAAGACCCTCCACCCTTGGACTGTCTTCTGTACTTTCATCTGATCAAGAAAGGCACTGCTTGAGATTGTGTCTGAAGAAGCCCAGTACCCCTCGATTTAGAGTTATACACGGCCTCGATGGAAACAGTGCCCTCCCCTGCATTACACATCCCATTCTCAACTTCCACCTTCTTTTCTGTCATTCACCACTCTCCCCACGCCCCACCCCCTTCCCCAAGCAAGCAGACTCTTAGCTCCTGGCCCCCCTTGTCCCTCACTCACTCTCTAGTGAGCCATGGGGTACTCCCTGGCAGGGCCCCCAGCTGCCACTCTCTGTCAGTCCAGTCTTGGACACAGCCACCAAAGTCACTGCCCCTGTCCGTACGTGTGTGTGTCATCCTGGGCCTGGGCTCAGGCTGGGCTCGTGAGCCCCCCAGGACGCCCAGCACCTCATGGGAGGAGGGTGGGTAGTTGTGCAAAGTGTGCTGTGGACAGGGTGAGGGAAGAACCTGTACTGGCTCCTGACTGCCACACACGACAGATGTGACCCACTCAACAGCGTCTAAGGAAACATGACAGCGCCCTGCTCCTTCCATGGGGCCTCAGAGCAATCCATGTCTGCCTCCCCACCTGGGGGCAACTCCTCAGTCACCCTGGCCCCTGAGTTCTTAGGAAACCTGCTCCACACACTCACCGGGGCAGTTTCCTGGCTGTTCCTGCCCTGGCACTTGTTTGCTCTTGCTTGGCCAGGGCCTGTTGCGCTGGCCACACAACTTCAGGGGCACCATTCATTCTCCCTTGTGCCATGAAAATAGCCATGCTTAGCAGCCAGTGTGGCTCCAGCGTGCGCCACATTTGTTTGGATTCCTGCTGTTCAGTGTATGTGGACTTACGAGGTGGGAAGAGTCTGTTACTCTTCCCACTGTACGGTGGGTTTCTTCTCTCTTTTGTCTCTCCATGGCTGGGCTAGTGGCATTCTCTAAGCATGTGATGAGACTGTTCCAGCTAACCTGCTCCAGAGATCTGCACTGGCCCCTTACTGGCAGAGACCTGGGAAATAGTGGGGGTGCCTAACGAAAAAGACATCATGCTTCAAATTTTTTTAATGTCTATTTATTTTTGAGAGAGTTTAAGTGGGGGTGGGGTGGGGAGAGGGGCAGAAAGAGAGAGGGACAGAGGATCTGAAGTGGCCCCTGCGCTGAAAGCAGTGAGCCCAATGCGGGGCTCGAACTCATGACCTCGAGATCATGGCCTGAGCTGAAGTCGGAGGCTCAACCGACTGAGCCACCCAGGTGCCCCGCCCTTGCTTAAATTTTTAAAAGAAGAATAGTTCCTTTTGTGTTCCCCGTTTCTGTGAAGTTGTGCTGTGTTGGCATGAGTTGGCTATTCCCAGTGGCCAGCTGTTTAACCCCTGTGTACAAAATCTCCTGTTTCCTTTTTGCTGTGTGTCTAAGTATGTATGTAGCTCTATTAAGCACCAGAGTCTCATTTCCTAGTTTGTGCCACTTGGGGTGGTATCATTAGGATGAACCTACTTGAGGCTGTGTTTGTGTTTTCTGGCAGCTTGGGTTTGACAGCTCTGGTGTGTATTGCAGCCTGTTTATAGGAGATACCTATTAAAACATTCAGGCTTTTCCTTGGCTATGGCAGCGTTGACCTATGACCTGACTTTAAATCAGAGCATGTGAGCGGCCATCGCCATGGAGGCGGGCAGCATTTTAAATGGTTTGATGAAAGCAGCTTGTGGCCCGTAGCAGGAAGCCTTGGCAGCCTGACATGGTCACTGTGGCCAAGTGAACTTGGCAAGTCACAGACACCCCAAAACAGAGCCTCTTCATCCATAAAAGGGAGGTATTCATACTAAACAGTCGATATCAAGAGGAGAGATGTCCATAACAATGAGAAGTAGTAGTCATCTTTTTATCACTCCCTGCTGGGACCAGCTCATCCCTCAGACTGCCCACACACCACCACTGCCCCCAGGAAATGCCAGCCTCAAGGTAATTTCTTAATGAACGAAGTCTTTGCTTTTTTCAGACAAGGTACACACTAGCAATTAAAGACACAGTATATCCCAGTGTTCTCTTAAAAGCTAACGTCATGGGAAAAAATGAAATGCTCAAACTATAGAAGCCAAACACAGTGTCTTGGCAGATGCTTGGGGTTGCACACTTTGCTTTCAAAAGCTTTTCCCGTTTCTAAGAACAAAGTAGCCTGATAACCTTTTGTGTCTGAAAATTCGGTCTAAGTCAAATAGACTCTGTGGATTCCCGTGGATTCTAAGATCTTATGGGATGTATGGGGCATCTCACCATGATAAATGTGACATGTGCTGTTTCTTCTGACCTCCTGTTTTTTCTAAAGAGGGTTGGCCTGCAGCCGTAGGGCTTAGCTCTGACCACCTGGAAGGATCCCGTTACTTTTCTCCTATGTCACAATCCCCTAAGGAGCAAGAAACCACCTGATTTTCAATGGAAATGGGAGTTTACTCTTTGGATTGGACGCACAGACACACACAGAGATACATACACACCCTGATTTTGGTTAATAAGCTGCTTTTGCAATGGAAGGAGAGGACCTACAATGAACTGAATGTTTGTGTCCCCCTAAAATTCATATGTTGAAACCCCAAGTCCCAGTGTGACGGTATTAGGAGGTGGGGCCTTTGGAAGGTGATTAGGTCATGAGGGTGGAATCCTCATGGATGAGAGTCACGTCCTTATAAGAAGAGGCTGGAGAGCTAGCTAGCCCTGGCCATGCCGTGTGAGGAGACAAGAAAAGGCCTCCATCTGCAACCAGGAAGAAGATTCTCACCAGAACTGACTGTTCTGGCATCCTGATCTTGGACTTGCAGCCTCCAGAACTGTGGGAAATAAATGTCTGTTGTTTAAGCCACTCAGTATATGGTAATTTGTTACAGTAGCCAGAATAGACTAAGACAGGACCTCGGTGATCCTCATGTTTTCCAGATGAAAATGAGAGGTTGCAAAAGCCAAGGGTCCTTTTCCTGCTCCCAGAACTCGCAGGTCCTGCAGCCAGGCAGGACTGCTGACCCATTCCAGAAGGTTCAGTGCTTCCCTTTCTCTGCTGAGGCCTGAGCATGATGCCTCTCCGGCTGAAATCCAGCCAGTCGGCAAGAATGAGGCTCCCTCTGGCCTCAGCCAGTGCACTCACTGCCCTGAAATCCTGGGAGGGAACATGGTAGTCCAAATGACCAGCCGGCTTCCCCCCAACCATTGTCTTATCTCTCCCTGTGTGCTGTGCAGCCCACTCTCTGACATGAGCACAATAAGATAAGGAAGCCAGCGTCCTAGGGCAGCCTGGAACAGGGAGAAACAAACACAAGGCTGGACACAGACTGTCCACTTTGACTTCTGGAACCCACTCACTCTTGTGGGCACTGACATCCAACTTCCTTCCAGATAAGCAGAATAAAAGCACAAAGCTCACTGGTGTCTGTGATGAAGAATGAGATGCCCCTTGAACAACTTCTGATAGTGCTTCTCATGCATGGGGGGCAGGCAGGGTCAACAGTAGGAGCTTCCCCCTGCACATTTTGTATCCCAAAGCTTTGTCACTGCCACCCCATGGGCATCTCATTGTCATTTTTTCCATAATAAATTAGGCAGCATAAACTATCATTAGGCCTAGGGGTTAGGGAGGGGCTACACCCAACTGTCACTGTCCCACACATTAGCTCCTTTGATTCGACAACCGTCTCTGGAGGGAGCACTATTTTATTCCCATTTTACAACTATGACACCAAGGCACAGAGATGTTAAGTGATGTGCTCGGGGACATTCAGAGCAAGCACTTGAATGTAGCCCTTTAAAGAAGGACCAAAAATAGAACAGCCAGTTTTTGTTTACTTTTTCTGAAACGCCACTTCTAAGAAGATAGGATGTGTCTAAAACAAAGCGAGCATCTTGAACATGACTTCTGTAGCTTACGCGGCTGTCCTGAGCGTGAGGTTGTTGTGCGGTGGCTGGGTTCACCCTGTGGTTTGACAACAACTCCGATTTGTTGTCCGAGTTCAACCCGGCCCTCAGGAAGAGGAGACTACGTGTCAAAGGCCATAAAGAAGGAAAGCTGGCAGGAAAAGCGTTTTTAGGGCAAAATTGTTATTCTGTTCTTTGCCATCTTTTAGTAGCTAACCTGCTTTTCAAAATTATTTCTTTAGCTGTAATAAGTACTGTTAAATGAGGACACTCCTTGTGTCTTTCCTCATTTTCTCTGGAGTCAGGTATGTCTTTCTTTAGCTGAGAGCAACAGAGAAGTCAGCATGAAAAGGTCAGGGCCAGCTAGCACTTTTGTGAAACATCATTTCACCTGAGTCTCATCAACCCCCGGGCCTAGAAAACCAGCAGCTGACTGGTTGGTGGAGAAGCCTCCCCCAAATCGCCCAGGGTTCACCCAGAGTGTGTTTTCCCACATGCTTTCCCTCCACATGTAAGTGTGAACCTCAGCACTCAGTGAATGTGAAGGAAAATACATGCAGGCAAGGTATTGAAGAGTTTTTTTTTTTTTAACATTTATTTATTTTTGAGAGAGAGAGAGAGAGAGAGAGAGAGAGAACGAGTGGGGAAGGGGCAGAGAGAGGAAGTATCGGAGGCAGGCTCCACGCTGTGAGCACAGAGCCCAATCCGGGGCTTGAACTCCTGAACTGTGAGATCCTGACCTGAGCCCAAATCAAGAGTCAGCTGCTTAACTGAGCCACCCAGACACCCCCAAGGTATTGAAGAGTTTTGAATAACAGGGTTTGACTCCTGGCGGGGGCATCTGTGAAGCGGCTCCCCTCCCTCTGCCAGCTTTGGGTGGCTGTGGGCCCAGGTGTTGGGCTCGTCTTGGGGGTGGAGCCTCGAGGAGCCCTGTCAGATCACTTGGGTCTCTGTCTTGCTGCTCCCACCACCGATAGAATCAGAAGCAGAAGCCCAAATGAGCATCAGTAAGGTCATTCAGTCTATCCCATGATTGGCATACGTGGGCACACACATGAAATCAGATTCGTTCTAGTCCCTGTTTGTACCACACCCACACCAAAGAGGCAGGATTAGCCATCCAGGACCTTCTCGGAATGAGTGTTATTATGCTGATGCTGACGTGATAAATGTTTCTTTTGTCACCAGAATCCTTTAATAACATCTATCTGATTTATTCTGGGCTGCGTATTATTTCAGAGAGCTCTAAAACAAACTGATTTAGGATGTTTTTTCAGCTATGGAGAGTTAAATTTGTGCCTTGGATGATGACAACAGGGGATGGAGGGGTTGGGATTGCTTCTTTTCATGCCTGGCCATGAATTTATATGAGCGGGAGTTAACTCTTATTGAAGGGGCACTTGAATTCTGATCACACAGGTAGGTTGTACCAGGTCAATTTCCTCCTTCATCCGTTCCACATACGCAGGATTTTGGTGTCTCGGTTTCAACATTTCTCTGGTTCTTCGGTGTTGCCTTTTGCTCCGAACATGAAGTCACGTCCCCAGGCCGCAAGACCAGTGTCAGAAGAAAGAGAGGTATGGGGTTTGGGAGGAATAGTTCTTTCCATCTTTCTCAGATGGGGAAAAGTGGGGTTGGAACTATGGAAGCACTTTAGAAAGAATATGAGGTGAGGTCTGTAAATTCTGAAATGTGGTATTCCTCTTAGTTCTGCGGCAGATTTTTCAGATTTTTAATTTTCCAATTAAAAACAACAGTACCTTTGAGCATTTTAGTATAGCTTAACTGGTGGCAGCACTTGTATTGCTAATTCTAGTAAATTATGATGCTCACAGACACCTGAGTCATTTGGCTAGGCCCCCTCATCCTTCCAGAAGTTATTAGTGTTCTAGGGCAAACCTCGTATCCCAAGGAGATTCTTTCCACCCAAAGTAGAAGCGTGAATTCACTTGAATTCAGGCAGAGGAGATAATTGATTCCAATAACTTGGGGCCCATACTGGATCTATTTTATATTCTGTCTAAAAGTTAGGCTGTAAAATGCCATATTTACCCCAATGCCCTATTCTCTATGTTATACCTAACCACAGGTTTCCAGCCTTAAGATAAACAATTTGCATTTTGCTTTTGCAATTTCCTCTTTCCGTAACTATCAAGAAACTTCTGGGAAATCTGTGGGGTTAGCTTCTAATCTGCTAGAACAGTCTTATCCCCAGCTTTGAATCTTATGGCAGTCTCCCCAAGAGGAGAGTCGGGGCTGTGGAGCTGAAAGAGAGCTCAGAGGTCAGGCCACCAGGACCATCATTTTACAGAAGGGGAAACTGAGGCTGGGGTTTGGTGATGGCAGAGCCCAGCACAGAAATAGGTCTTCAGCCTCCTGGCACAAGGTCATCATCCACCCTATCCCATGCCTCACTTTACCTGTCTTTCCATGCAGGTGCTGACCATTTTACAAATAGGAACAGGATTGTAGTGAAATAAAAGACAAATATACAGTATATTTCAAGTCCCCAGATTGCCACCATTGGCTTACCTTATTATTATGATTCCCATAAGTTGTAACGATAAACATTTAAAATTTGCTTTTCATGGTTGTATGCACTGATTTCACTTCTTTGCCTTGAAGATGAATTTGCATAGTCAGTGGGTTGAGATGGACAGACCAGTGCAGGGCCAGGAGACCCCTGCTCTAGCCCCTTGTAGCCATGGGGGAGTACTTCATTTCTGAGAAGTTGAGAATATGAGGCCCATCTTCCAAAAAGCATTTGTGTGATGATCAAATGAATCAATTGATGGTGAACACATTCTCTTTTTTTTTAATATTATTTATTTTTGAGAGAGAGAGAGAGAGACAGATCATAAGTAGAGGAGGGGCAGAGAGAGAGAGACAGAATCTGAAGCAGGCTCCAGGCTCTGAGCTGTCAGCACAGTCCCATGCGGGGCTTGAAACCATGAACCCATGAACCAACTGAGCCACCCAGGCACCCCAAGGGTGAACACATTCTAAAAATAGTTAGTGCCTGAGAAATTTAAGGGATGCCTCTATCCACTGCTTTGGAGATGTTATTTTTTAATATGTAAAAAAAAATTAAGTTTTAGATTTGTTTTTGTGGTTTAATGCAGATTATTTTTATGGTCCTTCCAATAAAAGAGATCTCCTTCCATTTCCTTTTTATCCAAAATCGACACCAAGTGTGTCTAGAACTTTTGTTTTATATCCTTTAAGAATGTTTGTGCTTGACTGTAAACAATCTTTGAACAGTAGTTAAAGGAATATATACTGATCACTTTTTTGCTTTGGGGCCAAATTAAGGATTGATTAAAAATTCATGCTTGGTAGCTATAGAGTATATTAATGAAAACTGGTTTCATCTATATCCTGGGAGTATATCCTGGCCCTTTACCCATGCTGTTACCTCTGTCTGGAACACTCTTTCTGTCCTCCTCACCTGCTGACTCTGGTTCACGCTTTAAGACTCAGCTCTGGTTTCTAAGAGCCTGATGTCTGCCCTCTGGGGTCCCATAGAACGTCTTGCTTGTGTTCTCACGGCAGCACCTTAGTTTAAAGTTTCAGAGTTACCAGCTTCTGCGGCTTACTCCCCACTTGTCAGGTTCCTGGGAGTGGAGATCAAATCTTGTTTGTTTTGTCTTTTAAGAGCTACTGTATAGGAGACATCCTCCATCAGCGTTTATTGAACTGAACCAAAGGACAGGAAGCCTCTGTCATTTGAACCAAGACCGACTTTTAAAAAGTTGCATCATTCGGTTGCTTTTATGTTCTTGAGATATTCCAGTGTATTAAAGTTCTCGGCCAAGGGCTAATTCTTGTGTTCAGAGGCCCTGGGTCCTCAAAACCTTCTAATGCTTCCTGCTGGTGGCTGCTTCATACCCCAGACAACCTTCTCTCTATGGCCTCTCTTCTTGTCCTTTTTTTTTTCAATGTTTATTTGTTTTGAGAGAGAGAGAGAGAGAGAGAGAGAATAAGCAGGGAAGGGGGAGAGAATCGCAAGCAGGCTCTATGCCGTCAGTGCAGAGCCCTACACGGGGCTTGATCTCACTAACCGTGAGATCATGACATGAGGCGAAATCAAGAGTCAGACTCTTAACCAACCCACACACCTTGCTGTCTTCTCATCTTAAGCTGCTACAGCCTGATGTTCCTGAGGCTTTGGGGTTTAGAATCTGGCATCCCAGATATGATATCTCAGAGAACATTGGATGCCTGTGAAAGCACTTGTCCCATAGTGGTGGGGCACAGAACACTGTCAACCATGTCCATCAAAGAAGGTCACATGTGATAAGTGAAAAGAACACGTGACAAATGACAGCCTGATTCCATTTTAGTTACAAAAATGGATAAATGGAAGGACTAAGCTATCTGTTACAATTCAGGGGCTTGGGGTCAGGCCCCTGCTCTACTCCGTCCAGCTCTGCAGCTTTGGAAAGTTGCTGGAACATGGTACCTCCATTTCTTCCCCTGGAAAATAGGGGTGTGATAGTGCCAGCTTCGTGGTGTTGATCTGAGGATTCACTGAGATGGTATATCATCTAGGATTGCGCCTGATATTCAGTAAGTAGGCAGTACCTATTAGTTGTCACTATTAAGTTTTCTTCAGTGAACATTTATGTTCATACCAATTGTACCTAAGAAAATTGTGGAGAAAGTGTTAAAAGTTAAGAGAAAGAAAGCAAACAGATCCCTATCTGTGTGGCTGGGATCTTGCTGGAGGACTGGGTAGGGGAATGGCCAGGATGGGCTGCTGTGTCCATTGACTAAGGGTTGGAACATTCCATAGCCAGAGTGATCCTGCAGAAAGACACACACACAGTTAAGCCCCAGGTGCCAGGGAGACTAGAGTGCTGTCTCCCTAAGTATTTACTGTTCAAAGGGATAAATCCCAGACCTTGGAGACGTCTCTGGGTTATAGAAGCCCAGACACATGGGACTCTCTGACCCCTCAAGTGATTTCATATCCAAAAAGGTCAAGGTAAGAATCCCGGGCCCTTTCCATTTCATCTCCAAGGAGCAAAGGTTTCTCTTCCTCCTTTCTTGACAGAGAGAGGGGCAGTTACTTCTTTCCCATATGTAAGCAGAGAAATCCTTTTGTGTTCCATCCCTCATCTCTGGCATGTAATCTGTACCTATGCAGAATGTCCCCATAGTCTCTCATCACCTTGCCTGGGGTCAAGGTGTGGGGGCTGATGCTGTAGCATCACTGGCTATTGGTCTAGACATCAGTGTCAGGAAAGAGCTGTCTTGTGTTTCTGCAACATTCACATATATAAAGTACATAACCATACAAGCGGGTAACATCTCAGACCCTGCACAGTTTGACAAACAGGCCATATAACTGGGCACTGGGAACACCACTGACCCAGAGAAACTCATGTCCTGTCTCTGGGACACATTTAAGGAATGAGGGAACTAGGTCAGCACAGCCCACAGGGGACATGGGCAGGACCAGGAAGCTCCAGGTGGCCTCACCAGTACTCCTTCTTTTAGAAGAGCCACCCTGTACATGAATAAGCAGCCAATTTTTACAAATTGTTGCTGGATTCTTTTACAGAACAGTACAGTCCTAATGAAAGGGCTCTGTCCCAAGCTGTTCCTAAAAGAAGTAGAGAATGCTGGCGTCTCCTGGCATTTCCGTGTCTGATCAGCCTCATCTGGGAATTTAATCCATTTTCTGATCAAAGTCCAAAGTCTCTGTTTTGCTCCAGCTTTAATCATTGGCTGTAAAGACTCCCTGCTATTTCACTCACTCACACACACACTCTCACACACACACACACACACACACACACACACACACACACACACATTCAAATCAGGTTACAGGCAAACAGTGATTTAGTTTTGAGGGTTGGGGGGGTTGGGTAGGGAGTACACATCCAGATAAATAGGCAATCAGTACCTTCATTATGGGCAGATGTTTTGGCAATCTCAGGTAAAAGTTAATGTTTCCAGAATGTTGGGAATATTTTATTCTATATGCTGAATTCTATATGTGAATTGTTGAAAGGGCCGTGGCCCGTGTTTTCTGTTATTTTTTAACATTTCTGCTGAGCAAAAGAAGAAAAATAAAGTCAAATGCTTTCCAGACTCCAGTATGAACTTTCACTTCTTTTTGATTAAAAAAAAAAAGTTTCCATTTCCTTTAAGAAAGTAGATGATATTTTTGAAGGTGACTGAAGGATCCCTTTATAAAGGAGAGTGGGCAAGGCTTGTAAAGGACTCGTGCACACAGGAACCCTACACAGGACTTCCTTCACCTTACCTATCAATGAATCGTTCAGATGGGTTGGAAGATGGGAAGATAGTGTGTGAGATCCCAAGCCAGAACTAAGGAATTCCAGCCCCAGTGTGCGGGGCTGTCGCTAAGGATCCCATGCCAGTGGAGGGGGATGGAGTTTGGTGCTTGAAAGGGCCCTGAAGACTTTCACCCAGGATATTTGGAGAGCAGGGGCTCAGATCAATGAGCATTTTGATGATTCTCCTTAACCATGTATTTCGTACTCAGAGCACCAATTTCCAGAGAATTAGAAGAAATAATACATAAACTCTACTGGAAAATTCACCTTTCGTTGCTCATTCAGTCTCCAGCAATGCTGAGGAGCCCATGATTATGAACTGGTTTCCACATGATTCCCATTGGCTTTACGGGTATAGAAGATATAGGGTACAAGGCTGACATGCATAGGTCCAAGGGTGCATTTTGCAACAAATCCTTAATAATATATTGCCTTTCTATTTATCTGTTATATTTGATGAGTGTAGGGGAACTTTCTGTTGTTCTAGTTCTGGATCAGTGAGTATTCACTCTTGATGCTATCCAGATAAGTCACATACGCCAATTGAACATAAGAAGAATGTTTCATGATTGTACATATTGGTCCTATGTAGGTCTACCTTTTCCCAGAGCAATGGTTGACTCTCTCATTGAAATTCATTTTCTTCATGCTACTTTGGTTTGGGAAGGAGATAGAGAGGCAAGGATAAGGGAGGCCTGAGCAATGCAGGGCTGAGGAAATAAATGGAGACCAGCCAGAAGAGAACCAGCAAAGGCTATTTATGCAGAACTGACTATATAGCAAGGGAGTCAGCCACCATCTCTTGCATTTCGGCAGAGACTCAGAGGCAGGCAGAGGAGGGGGAGAGCTGTACGTGGGAGCAGGGAAGGCTCCTGGTGTGCCCTGATGGGAGGCCATTGGCGTGGGGAAGCTGGAGGTGAGCTCAGGAAGGGGGGCATCTGTGATCATTTAAAGGTGCGTGTTTGGCTTTCTCTAGTAGTTCCTCAGTTGTAAATGGGAGGTGTTGGAAATTAGGGAAGTTCTCAATTTTTAATCAAGTCCGGGCCATTTGTAGCTGATCACTGCAGAAGTTATTGGTTGGCATTTTGGATTATTGCTAGAGGCAGTGGCCTGACTGTTTACAAGCATGATGTAGAGATAGCAGGCTGGCTACCCGGGCTGGTTGCTGTAGATAAATGCTTGGTCTCCTGGCCAGGTTGCTGCAGGTTGTGGGTCAGAGTTCTGCTTTTACGTACTGTCCGGCCGTTGTTTGTTTGTAGGCTTAGTACCATAGTACCAACATAGCGCTGTCCGAGAGTAAACAAGAGGGCCAGCACCCGTTAGCCTGGGAGCTACTCAGGCTGTTTAGCTCCCAGTCAGGTAGTGGGCACTGAGAGTGCTCTGGTGGTCACCGGCAGGGCCCACCCGTGACCATCTGAGATCAGCTGTGCATTTGGTCATGAGGCTCATAGACACTGTAGCGTTTGTGTGCAGGGAGCTTCCGACTGCCTTCCTTCAACTTGGACTTCACGTTAGTGAACTCCTTCCCTGAGGGACATACTGTTTTATTGGTCAGGGAGGCCCCAGCCTGGTTTTTAGTCCATTTTTGGTAGTGACTGACTGTCTTCATCATCTGAGGACTCCTTGACAGTGGAAGATTCTCGTCTGCCTCCTTCGTCTCACCTCTGCTCTTAGCCTTGACATGGCAGAGGGTTTTCTGGACAGGAATGGAGTCTTCCACATGGCTCTGAAATTTCTGTGGTAATCTCCTTCTTCAGTCAGTTTCTCAACACCCCTGGAAGATCGATGTCATGACCTTCCTACCCAGGGCACGGCATCTGGCCTGAGGCCAATGGAGGCCGCAGCCAGATGGCTTGGTGGTATTTGTGCCAGACCGTGGTGCCCATCCCTGTGGTCCTGACAGGCCCCTGGGGGTCCTTCTAAAGGCAGTCCTCCTGCCCCCTAGTTTATTGTTTGTGTTTTTATTGTGTGTTTAACATCACTGATAGTCAAAGGAGACACTGGAAACCTTCACTTTTCTAGAATTGAAGAAAAAAAAAGTTTTCAGAGTTTAAAACAGTAAGTTTACACAAAATGTGTCTAAAGTATCTAAGTTTATAAATAAACTCTAAAAACATTATGTAGGGTTTTTGAAAGACATCTGCAAGTTTTGAAGAGGGGATGGTTTTAAGCAGGCATTTCTTCTCTTGCCTTTGTGTGTGTTTGCGCTTTTACATTAAATGACATCCTCTGAGCGTAGGAGTTAAGTCAAAGCTGTCAAAAGATTTTTTTTCCATTCTAATAACAACCCTTGTGCCATTGACTACCAAGAATAACAATGAGCCTTTTTTTAAGCTAAAAAAGAGTATTTTTGTGGCTGAAAGAACAATTATTCATGTCCTTAAGTTATTTAAGGTATTTTTTTTTATCAATTCTAAGAATAAGTCATTTTGAAGTTCAACCACACAAAATAAAAATGCTTTATTAGTAGGCCCTCCACCTGAAATATTTCAGTTGGTGGTCTTGGCCTTTCAATAATAGTAACTAACATTTAGTGAGGACTTTTATGTGCCTTACCCTGTAAGGAATGCTGTAATTATATTAACCCATCTACTTTTCACATTATCCTCGCTTTATAGCTTGCAAATTGAGGCCCAGAAAGGTTCAGTCATTTGCCCAAGGTCACATATTGCCACGATTTGGACGTGGGCCATCAGACATCCACCTTATGTCTGCATTGACTCTAGAAGGTTCCACTTGCATGCTGTTGAGGAATTTAGTTTCTCTCTTATTTCCTCCCAAAACATAAACTTGGAAAGAAAAAGAAACATTTGCTGTACATGCTTTTGTCTCAGAACCCTTCAGACCTTTGCTGTCTAAGAAGTAATGATGATCATTATACTCTTCCCTAGAATTTGGCCTAACCTGTTGCAGATATGGCTGCCACTGCTGGCTTGCTATCCATAGTGCTACCTCAAGAAAAGACAAGTGGAAAAACAAGGAGGAGGGTGGTGGTAAAAGTAATTTCTGATTATCTTCTGATCTTGTTATTTTATCTTTTGGTTAAATAGGTTTTTAGAAACCCCCCCCTTTTTTTTAATTGCAGTAAAATATTTAATACCACTGAACTCTCCACTTAAGGATGGTTAAAACAGTCAGCCTTATGTTATACATATTTTACCAATTAGTCAATCACAAGAAGACAAAAATTTAAAAATCCAGTGAGCTGACGGTCAGCTCCTCAGCAAGGTGTGATGTCTGTGGGATGCATGGGTTGCATTGGCTGGAACGGAGTGAGACTTTCCCTGACATATTAACATTGATCTCACAAGGAACCAGAAAGCCTCAGCAGGATATGAAGACCTTCAGAAAGAAGCCAAAAATAGTGTAGAAGTGCCTCCTTTTGGTGCAAAAAGTGGCTGATTTAGTGACTTCAAGAACCACTTCAGTTCCTGCTGTGTTTGGGGAGTGACAAGTGCAGATAAAGACACTGTGAAGATAGGCCTTCCTGTGCTTGAGAGAAGAAAACAAAGAATTAATGAAGAAGGGGGTCCCTGGCACGTATGTTTAAGTTTGATGGATCTAGTCTCTTTTAGAAGTGAATGTCTTCAAGGACTTTTCTCTGCAAGGAGGAAGCGCAAGCCCAGGGAAGGAGGCTGTGTGGCACTGATGCCAGGGTGTGTGGCTAGGCCAGGGAAGATTCAGCCAGGTTCATGATTTTAGGAGGGTTGTTACCGGTTTTGCGAGAATCTTGATTACAAAGTTCCATGGGTTCTTGGTGGTCTGTTCCATCCCTGTTTTTTTCATAAGCTGTGATTTTTAGGATGCAATTTTTGAGGGTCTTATAATGTTCTAGAAGAAATACCTGCATCATACCTGGGAGGGTGATGCCCTGAAAAGTTCTTATAGGTACAGGGGCAGGTCAAGATCTGGATCAGAGCTTGAGTTTTGCCACTCTGGGCTCACTCATAAAGGATTTAAAGAAGGAAGAGATGGATAGTCAAGAGAGAATTCACAGAGCCTCAAATGTCCTGCACAGTTTGGCATAGAGCTAAGCCAGGCCACCTTAAAATGATCACCTCCACACCTAGAGCATACACTCTTTCTCAGAAGCATCCCATTGAATGATGGGAATAGACACATGCCATCACAAGGTGGAAAAAACAATCTTTTGCTTCAATGTGTGGGTGTTTAAGAGCGTTACCTGCATGATCAGAAAACCTAGGGCTGGAGATACCTAAAGAGCACATTTCTCTCTAGTCGGAGAATACATAAATCTAGAGCTGGAAATTATTTTAGATTTGACATTTACGTTGTCAAGAAACTTTCCCATATGTCCAACAAGGCTTTCTATTTAACTTCAGACTGACAAAAATAATTCTATTTGGGAGAAAGGCTTGTTGTTGTTGTTTGTCCTGAATTGCCCTGACACCTGCTCTCTGCTTTGAGCCGCTTCACCATGAGCCCCCAGTCTCCTGCGCTGAGGTATAGCCAGTGTCTGACTGGCACACGTCAGTACCCGGGGCTCGCTGTGGCGGGTCACTGACAACATCGTCCACACGTCAGTCTCAGGAGTATGGGATTCCCCTTACGTTTGAATCTAGGTGTAACCTGAGTTTAGAGACTCAGTGGGGAGAGAAAGACCCCCCATTTTCTCCCCTAAGTGCTGTTCCATGAGCAAGATGCACTTCTTCCAAACAATCCTCTGGAAGTATTTATTTTAGCCTATGTGGCACATCAGCCTAAAGTCAGCTTCCTTTCTCTGGTTTGGATGGTCGTTGGGTGTAAGAATGAACGTATTTAACAGACCCTAAATGGGGTCTTTAAGTCAACTGTCACTTCCCTGCTTAATTAGGACCACCAATAAATCCTAGAGAGGATGGTGGCCAAAAGCACTTTGGAGTTTCCAGCAGATACAGACCATGAATTCTAGCCCTGTTGCCCATTAGCTGCAGGAATTTGGGCACCTGGTTTTAGGACTCTCTGTTTCAGTTTGTTTCTTCACAGGGACTGAACTAGAGGTAGCTGTTCCTTAAGGTCCCTTCAGCTTTAAAATTTCTGCCTCGACGATATTTGAGTCACAACATTATTGTAAAATTCCTATAAACATGAATTTATCATATTTACCAAAAGCTATAATGCTTTTCCTAGTCATCTGTAGGAAGAAATTAAAACTGTTGAATTCTTAACTTTGCCTAAAGCCACACCGTGGAAGGTTTCAGGGACCAGGAGTTTTCTCAAGGCTAAAGTTTGTGACAAAAAGGTTTTGAAAACTGGAGAGAGGACATGGCAAGGTTCTGTCCATCAGAGGCCCCACCATCTGTAAGTATTTGATGTAAGCTAAAAGAGGCATCAAGAGTTGGTGACGGAGGGAGAAATTGTAATGGTTGGTGGAAGGTGGTTAGTCATTTTGAAAAACAAAATCTAAAATTTTACATCTTTACTTTATGCCAGATAGCCAACTTAAATCCCAGATAGATTTAGCAGTGATTTTTGTTTTTAAAGAAGGAGAAAATTAAAAAAGCAACATTTGTAAAGCTTTACCCTTAAGTAAAAAATTTTCTGTAGAAGAATGAAAAGAAGTTGCAAAAGAAAATATTGGCAGATTTGACTTAAGTTCCTGTGCTTCATAAAAAGGCAATCCAGGGGGGCCTGAGTGGCTCAGTCGGTTGAACATCTGACTTCAGCTCAGGTCATGATCTCACGATCCATGAGTTCGAGCCCCACGTCGGGGTCTGTGCTGACAGCTCAGAGCCTGGAGCCTGTTTCAGATTCTGTGTGTCCTTCTGTCTCTGACCCTCCCCTGTTCATGCTCTGTCTCTCTCTGTCTCAAAAATAAATAAATGTTAAAAAAAATTAAAAGAAAAAAAGGCAATCCAAATGTGAGGATTGTTCACTGGAGAGGATATTTGCTGAAAAGAATGAAATCTTCAATGTAAGGAAAACTCTAGAAACAGGTTTTATAACTAACACTCTTACCCAGAATTTCTCCAATTCTGCCCCAAGAATCACTTGCATTAGAATTAGTTAAAAAGGTAGATCCCCATCCTCTGCTGAACTTTCCCACCAGTTCTTCAGCATGCTGAAGGTTGGGATCCATTGCCCCACTCTGGCAGAGAGCCTTCCTTCCTGTGAAGGCACAAAAGAGGAATGACATATGGTTAACACGAAAATGGTTGGTCTCTTGAGAAGTTGAGGAAGTGTAAATAAGATCATTTTTCATCAATCAAGTTATTAAAAAAAAATCAAGTGGTAATTCCTAGAGATGTGAAGCGTGCTTTCCACAGCATTGCTTGTGGCAGTGTGTATAAGGAAAGCCAACTGCAGCATGTGTCAAGAGCCCTTGACATCTTTATGCTCAGAGCCCCAGAATTCTAATTCCAGGACTTCTCCTAAGGGCATGCTAACCACAGTGCTGTTTGTATTGGCAAAAAGTTGGACACAGTGATATCTGAAAAGCTTGGTGTGGTTGAATAAACCTTGAGCAGTCACTGGCCGGAATAGTCTACAACTATTGAAAGTATTATTTCTGGAGACTATACAGAGTAACACAGGAAAATGCGTACAATGTTAAGTGGAAGAAGGATCAAAGTTCTGTCTATAGCATGATCTCGACTACATAAAATGCACCTGTACTTAGGAAAGGAAATGCAAAATGTTAGTGGTGGTTGCCTTGGGTCATGAGTCCATGGGAGGTTTTAAAGGTTTTTATTTAATTTTTTTTTTTTTTTTTTTTTTTTTTTTTTTACTTTTCTGGGTCCTCCATGTTTTTGAATGACTAAATATTTTAATGTATATGAAGGGAAGGGGGTACCTACTCGGCTTAGTCTGTTGAGCGTCCGACTCTTGATTTTGGCTCAGGTCATGATCTTAGGGTCATGGGATCGAGCCCTATGTCAGGCTCTGTGCTGAGTGTGGAGCCTGTTTGGTATTCTTTCTGTGTCTCCCTCTGCCCTTCTCCCTTGCTTGTGCTTTCACTCTCTCTCTTAAAAAATAAAAAATAAATACATGAGGGGAGGTGGGAATACACTCAAAGGTGATCTTCAGTGAAGGAGAAGAAAAGAAAGTGATGTCCTGTTTCAGGTAGGCTCTGGGGGAGGAGGCTCAGAGAGTCCTGCATTACCTCAGGTGGTGCTGGCTAGGTAGGTGGTGTTGTGCTCCCATTTTGAAGATAAGGCACTGAGGCTTGGGTAGGGTAGATAACTTGACTTGGATCCCTTAGTAAGTAAGAGTTTTTGGAGGGGCGCCTGGATGGCTTAGTCGGTTGAGCATCCAACTTCAGCTCAGGTCATGATCTTGCAGTTGTGAGTTGAAGCCCCACATTGGGCTCGCTGCTGGGAGCCCAAAGCCTGTTTCAGATCCTCTGCCCCCCTCTCACTTCCCCTCCCCTGCTTGTGCTCTCTTAAAAATAAATAACCATTGAAAAAAAGTTTTTGGAAACTCCAGGGTTGGATACCCTGGCCATTTTGAGGTAAGAATTTTCCCCGTGGGACTCAACCTACCGTTCTTAGAGCTGGTCCTAATTTGACAGATGTTTACATCTTCAGCAGACTCAGGGTGACCCATTCAGACCCACAAACCTGTCCTCTTGCTGAGGTAGGGAAGAAGGGAATGTGTGATGGGGCAGTTTGAGGAAGGCACCCAAACTGGTGTAGCTGCAGAGAGATGGGCGGGGCTGCTCCCTACTTGTGAGCACCTCACTCTTCACAGCTGAAGGAAGAGAATGTGCAAAATAGAAGAGCAAACCTCTACGACCTGCACTCTCCAGAAGCGTCAGACCTGGTCGGTTCACACTAGTTCTCTGGCAAGGGAGTTAGTTCAGTGGGAAGAAAAAAAAAAAGCCCACTAAAGTCTCCATATGAATTTCACTCATCATTTTTCCAGATCACTTAAAACATTAAGCACACTGAAGCATTAATTAGCATGCTGAACTTCCTGAGAGGAGCAAGAATAATTGGAACTGTGAATTTTAATTACCTATCTTGTAAACTCCTTCGAGGTAAAGAAGGCCTGTCTACTTCCCCATAGACTTTCAAGGGGACTCCTTCAGATTTCATAAGACTCTCCATTAGAACCACAGTCAGTAAAGTGTTGTTGTGGGAATATATTGATCACAGGCACCTGAAGGGAACGCTGTCAGCATCTGTCTGGAACTTGCTCAGGCGAGACCAAGACTGAAGCTAGAGGCAGAATTGATAACTACTTCACTTAATGATGAATCTTCAATTTGTTTCTCAAAAAATAGCATAATATGTAAATTTAAATGGACATTTCTCAGAATTCTCTCAATCAGTCAATCCTCTATGATGGAGTGTAGGACAGGTTGGGTTTTATCTCCACAGTCCTCCAAGGGGTTGCTCACCAGGGCCGTTGGTAGCTATGTCCTGGGTGAATGTATTTGCAGTCATGCTGGGGATATCAGTGTGGATCCCATGCAAATGCAGAGGACGTGGTTGTCATTTTTGCGTTTATAACCTCAGGCCAGGAACAGTGTCCTTTTGTGTTCACTTGCTTCTAAAAGGTCAGTGCTTCAGAATAGGTCTTTCATACATTTCAGAAGGAGGCCAGTGAGACCCTGTAGTGCCAAGACAAACTCGTGGTACCATTCTGCTTCTCAAGGCAGGATGCATGAAAGGGGAAATAAAATAAGCAGACACGTGGGGAGAACAAAGGGGAACCACAGGCTCTAGCAGCAAGGTGGAGCAGCTCACCTTTCTGGCACATCTGTCCACCGGATGGAGGTGTAAGGGCCAAGGTCTGCAAGGCAAGTGGTGACCCCGGGAGGGAACAAGAACTAACACAGCACTGAGGAAATTTAAAAGCTGTAAGCCCTGCCATTTGAGGGTGGCCGGTGGGCCCTCTGTGGCCTGGTATGTTGTCTCAGAGACAGCACCGAGGCATGTTGTGGGAGATCATGGCAACTGGCCAGGCCTGTGGCTTGGGCCAAATCATGACTCTGTCTAATGAGAGTGGATGAAACACACTTCAAATTAGCCTAAGCAAACGAGAGAACGTGCCGGGAGGATACAGAGTAGGTGCAGAATCCATGGAGAGAAGATCATACCAGGGCCAACATATGGACTAGGGTTTTCCTTTGCTGCGTCAAGGCCCCATCCTAAGACAGGCTCTCCCTATGATGGGAAAAGCCCCCAAATCACACCCTAGCACCCAGAGGGGAAAGAGAAAGCCTTTTCCCCTGGCTTCTATAGTCCAGTCCTAGGGCCATATTCTGATTGGCTCTGCTTGGTCACATGTTCTCTTCTTGGGCTGCTGCAGTGGCCTAAGTTATGACTGTAAAGGCCCGGGTCATGCTCACGCTTGGAGTCTGGTGATAGTTCTGTGAGTGACAGCCGTGTTAAAACAATGTGACAAGAACCTAAAGGAAGTAAGAGTGGGCTGGAATAACTGGAGCCCACAAAGAGGTATACTCCAGACCTGCTGCTTTTTTGATGATGCTCATTGTGAATATGTCCATTCATCAGTCTTACCAGACTGTCAGCACCAGACCTGTGCTGACATGGCGAGGCCGTTAGCCACCTGTGGCTGTTGAGCACCTGAAACATGGTAAGCCCAAACTCTGATGTGCTGTAACTAAAATACAAACTGGATTTCAAGATTTAATAGGAAAGAGAGAATGTAAATTACCCTATGAATAATTTTGAAAAATGTATCACATGTCAAAAGATAGTATTTTGTATACGTCAGGTTCGACAACATATATTGTCAAAATTACCTTTATTGTTTTATGTTTTTTATTGTGGCTACTAGACATTTAAAATTACATATATGGCTCACATTTTATTTCTCTTGATGGCACGGTGGTAGACTGAATTCATATTTCTATCTTGGGGGTATTCAAGTAACAAAATACCAGTTTATCCTTAAGTTTACTATCCACTGGGCCATGTACTTTTATTTTCCTTTAAACTGTCTCCTATAACTTCAGTGTGTATTCCTTGTTTGAATGTTAGGGGATTTCAGTGAGTAAGTTGCCCTTCATAATTCTGAGACAGAAGTCTATTCTTTCTAGAAAGGCCCAGTCTGTCTTATCAAGACCCAGAGACTGTGGCCCAGACTTACCAAGCTAAAACCACATCAGATTCAGGGGGATAACGGTGACTGACAGATGTCACAGTTTAGGTATAGAATCTCATTCTTAGATCCTGTCAGTGAAGGTTTGCACGTCTCCATTAAAACCACCAGCATTCTGAGCTACTTTGTTTCAGCTCTTGCAAATTATTTTTGTGCCTCCTTTGTTGACTCACCATGCATTTAGTCTGTAATCCGGAGGTGAGAAAATGTTTCAGAGCTTAATCAAAATGGGAGCTCTCTGCCCACTTTTAGGTCTCACTGTTGCCTCCCTCCATTCATCCATCCTAACATTCCTTCATTCAACAAGTGGTTACAGCCTCTGGTATGTGTGAGGCCTGGTATGGGCCCTGGGAATGAAGCAGTGAGCCAGCCAGGCCATTCCCCAAACTGGTGGATCTGGCAGTCTGTAGCACCAGCTTTCGCTTGCTTTCACGTCTGGTGAATCAGTGGCTCTAAACCAATTTTCCCCAAAACTCTTGCAGGAAAAGTACAATGCCTAGTATGGAGAGACTCCGGATAGTTCAGCTTGAATGGAGCCAATGAGGACACAGGTGGGGACCCCGTGCCTCTCCCCTCTTAAAGGGCTCCTCTGAAAACCCTTGTTTAAATCACCTTTGTCTCTCCAAACATGTTTTAGTTATTATGTCTCCGGTAATACATTTTGATTAGCTGGATTAGAGCTAAGATCCCCACTTGATCAAGCAAAATTAAGGAGCTTTTCCTGAAATTGACATATTGAGAGAAATACATCCAAAAACAAACCAAAAGAAAACAAAAAATGGATCCAGCTCTGTCTGGCTCCTTAGGAATGTTTTCTCTAGAACAGGCATTAGATTTCAGGTAATTCTCCCCATGACATGTAAATACCAAGTGAAAATCAGGCAAGACTGCAAATTAGTTCATTTGGTTGGGTGATGAGAACTGTTTCATTAAGCCATTGCCCACTTTCCCAAACAAAAGCTCCCAATGCTGTCGCTGTTACCCTTCTTTTTCATGAGCTGTGCTGATCCAGTTACAAGGCACCCATTTTACCTGCCAGAAGGAACATTCTCTGATGAGTATTTAAATGCATCCCATTTAGACCTTAATGGAACTAAATTAGTGAAGATTTGAAGTGTAAGAGAAAAAAAGAAAACCTTTCCCCTTTCTTCTCCTTTGAAGGAGACCATCTGAAGCTGATTTTTTAAAATTCATTGTTTTTAAAGGGAAAGCACTGAAAATAATAACGCTCAGCAGAATTAAAACCACTTAGCACACTCTGAGTACAACTCAGTGTGTTTCCTAGTTGCTTAACAACTAGGAAATTAGAAGCTACAAAGAGAAAGCTTGTATATATGTGTGTGTGAGGAGGGATGTTCAGAATCATAATTAATATGAGTCGAAAAGAAGCATCCGTGTGGTCCGGGGAGAACAGAGCCATAAGGAGAGGAAGATGTTCTGGTCAGCATTCGAACCACTGCATACTCCCCTTTTTGTTTTGGTTGTGTCATGTAAATGTGGAGGAGTGGGTAGTGAGGAGATGAGCAGAGCAAGTGCTGGAGAGTGGTGGGGTGCATTATTGCTGGAATTAGGATGACCTGGGGTAGAAAGGACAGTGTGTCCAAGCACAAGCTTAAGATACTGTTGTTCCCTGAAATCCCCTTGAGCTTTCACTCACCGGAGACATTGCTAAGCCCGACTGTGTACTAAGTGGCAGAGACATAGAGATAAAAAGCCCAGTCTCTCTTCTCAAGGAACTGGCTAATGGGAAAGGCAGCCAGGGGACCATCACTCAGTGTGACAGCTGCCCTTGGATATGGCTGCTGGGCTTCCTGCGCCCATGTTTGTCAAGGCAGGACAGGCCGGAGCAGGCCACTGTGCGAAGTTGCTAAAGGGCAGGCAGAGGTTACTGGGCTTTAGTTTCAGGGAGAGTTCTAATATTGAGGGGCCACTGCTTCCCCAGTGGAAGGTGGCCAAGTAAGTATGATCATGTGCTCTTGAGTGCCTGGTCTGGAGGCCACGCGAGTGTTTCTGTACACCCGGTGTCTGCTACAGGCAGACCACTCTTCACTCCGTGGTTTGGTTTTCCTTCAGTGTCTTCCAGAGTTCTGTGCCTTGTACCACTGAAACAACCACTCATGCATATCTTCTTATGTATAATATGTGGTCTCCCTTACATCTTTTTTTGAGAACTCAAGCTGCCTTCCTATCTGCACTGAAGAACAAGCATGTCTATTTAGCCATTATCTGTTACAGGTGAGCTGGAAAGCTGGTTCTGGAACATTCTTTAGGAATCTGGAAGAAAAATTGGTACTCAAAGGAGGAAATGATAGTATTTTTTTAATGTTTATTCATTTTGAGAGAGAGAGAGAGAGAGCGAGTGCGCAAGTGGGGAGGGGCAGAGAGGGAGAGAGAGAGAGAATCCCAAGCAGGCTCCTCACTATCAGCCTAGACATTAAGAGTCGGATGCTTAACCGACTGAGCCACTCAGGTACTCCAAAATTATGCCATTTTTAAGAACATGTGATTTGTTCAGTGTTAACCAATATGTTGGCATAGTGGGCCTAGAAAAGAGATGAGGGTTAAGTCACCCCCACTTTCTTCCTATCAAGACTTGTGCTGCAACTGACATTACTTGTCACCATAAAAGCCACAGGTCTTCTGACTCGGCCTCTGCCATCTAGGGTTCAAGGTCCTGTCCACATTTAAAAATCGTAACCCAGGGAAAGTGAGACCTAGAGAAAGAATGTGATTTGCCAGGCTATTAAGTGGTAGTAGTGGTTAGACTTGAACTTGGATCTTCTCTTTATTGAATATGGTCTTTCTCCTTTTTGTCCTCTGCTTTGTACCTTTAAAAACTGCAGAGAGAAAACATATTCTCCCATAATACTCTCTTGCTTGTATTAATTACTTTAATTCCCTCTCGGAGCCAAGAAAGCATTGCCAAACCAAAGTTTTGCTGCATTTCGGGTTCTCTGTGTTTCCCCTTTCTTTACAGAGAAGGCTGGATTGTAGGGAGGCTGGAAGAGTCAAGTGTGCTGGTCAAGGTGCAATTCAGAAGGTGGTGGGGAGCCCCCAGGACTACACATAAAAATAAATTACAGAAAAATACATCATTAACAGCAGATCTTACAGAAGGTCCCAGGGTGACTATTATGTGAAATTAATTAGTACTTATTTAATTTTTTTTAATCACCTTCTTGGTACTATGAAAATAGTCCTAATTACTGACATCAGTAGTTTTAAGTCATTACGGGTCATTATTTTATGTGTCAGTGTACTCATTCAGCCCTACATACGTGGATTTAAATATAGCAGCCCCTTCACCCCTTGGGACAGTTTTCCTACATGGTAACATGTTTGGAAAAACTAAGTAAGGCTGGCCAAATCAAAGTCTCAAGGAAATAAGATGTTGGAGTAAAATAATTGACAGTTATGCTGGGACCAGGTCACCAAGGACCTGATGTTGCTTTTTTAGCATTTGTCCTGAGTGTCATGGGAAAACAATGAAGGTGTGTTTAACTTTTTATTTTGAATAATTTCAAACTTAGAGAAAAGTTGCAAGAACAGTACACTAGCCAGCTTTCCTATACCTTTCACTAAGAATTCCTGTGAACATTTTATCATACTTGCCTGATCATGCACTGTATTTATATACGTATTATTATTTTTTACTAAACCATTTAAAGATAAGTTGCTGATATGATGCTAAAGGACCCTTTCCTGTAAGTCCATAGTGCAGTCATCAAGATAAGGCAGTTAACCTTGACGCGGGCCTTTCTAATCCTCAGGCCCGTTAGAATGTTGCACATTGTCCCTTTAATGTGCCTGGTGGGTCTAGAGTCCAGTTGTCTCTTCCATCTGAGACAGTTACTCTTTTTTTTTGTGACCTAGACATTGTGGAAGATCACATGTCATTTACTTTATAGAATAACCCTCCATTTGGGTTTGTCTGATGTGTACTAATGATTAGATTGTGTGTTTTAGCAGAAACACACTGTGATGCAGCATATCAGAAGACCATGCTCTTGAGGTGCCTGGGTAACTCAGTCAGTTAAGTGTCTGACTCTTGATTTCAGCTCAGGTCATGATTTCACAGTTCGTGAGTTTGAGCCCCGTATCGGACTCTGCGCTAACAGTGTGGATGGAGCCTGCTTGAGATTCTCTGTCTCCCTCTCTCTCTTCCCCTCCTTCTATCTCTCTCTTTCTCTCTCTCAAAAATAAATAAACATTTTTAAAAAGTGAAGTAAATATTTGAAAAAAGACCATATTGTTGACTGGTCCCATTACAAGTGATGTTAACTTTGATCACATGATTAAGGTAGTGTTACCAGCTTTCTCCACTGAACTATTTTTTCCTGTTAATAAGTATTAAAAGATATTTTGAGGCTAGATGAATATATTTTTTCTCATCAAGCATTCACTCACTAGTAGATGCTTGCTAGGTGCTTCATACTTGAAATAGTCTTTACTATGGTGGTAGGCAAATGCTAAGCTTGGAACTCCTTCATCCCATCTACATGTATTAGTTGGCAGTCTACTTGAAGGAGGAGATTTCTTTCTCTCTCATTCATTCATTCATTCATTCATTCATTCGGATCAGTATGAGTTCATAGATTCTTGATTTATTCCGTGGGTTATATACATTTGTGGCACTCAGACTATCACAGGTTTTGTCAGCAAGAGCCCCCTTGAGCTGGCTTTTGACATGTCTGCATCCTTCTTTGAGCATGTGTTACCTTCTGGCACAATAAGATGGTCCAGGCTCATCCTGTCCTTTCCCCGCTCCAGCCCTGGAATAAGCAGTACATTGAAGGGCTCTGAGTTGGAGAGTGGCCTGATCTGATTGGCATTTAAAAAATATTATGTGGCTGCCCTTGAGGACACTGAAGGGAGAGGCAAGAGCCGAATCAGAGAGTCCATTCATAGAACTGCCAGCTATCACTTGGTCTGTTGGCTTGGGCTAGGTAGTGACCATGCAGATGGGAAACGGGGGTGGATCCAAGGTAGATTTTGAAGCTAGAACTGACAGAGTGTAATGGTGGGATGTGAGGGGGACAGAGGGAAAAATGGAAGTGTCCTTTCCTGAAATAAGAAAGGCAAGGAAGGGGATGACAGCTTTTGGCAGGAAGATCACAAGTTCCAGTTTGGGCCTGTGGAACAGGAGCTCTAAGGTAGCACCAAAGTGGAGGGCACAGGTAGACACAGGAGTCTGGAGCTCAGGACAGAGGCCTGGCTGGACACACATACCTGAGTATTGTGAGGTTCCACCACATTCTTAAGGGCCTCTTCTATAATTTTTTTTTTGAGAGAGAGAGAGACAGAGAGACAGAGAGAGACAGAGACACTCCATGCCCAGCAGGGAGCACAACACAAAGCCCAACTTGGGGCCTGATTGGGGGCTTAGTCTCACAACTGTGAAATCATAACCTGAACCAAAATCAAGAGTCGGACGCTTAACTGACTGAGCCACCTAGGTACCCCACTTCTCCAAGTTTTGCATCGAGTCATACTGACCAGCACAGTTGTCCTGCTCACTTGCATTCTGCCTTGTTTTCTTTTTGCAGCTCTTGGCAAGCGCTTGGCATTTTTCACACATATTTCAAAGCTTCGGGGCAAGTTTTCTGAACTGGCCCTTGATCCATTTTTCAAGAAGGAGGAGTATAAACAGATTTCCTCTCTGCAGTACCCCATGACCACCCAGCCCCAGTAGACTGGAGGAGGTGTCAACAGTAATTGCCACACATTTTTTATGTTAAGGGATCTGTACTGAACTATGAATATGTTAAGAAAAGAAGAAAGAATATGTGTGTGTCTTTACATATACATATATGTGTGTGTACATATTAAAATGTTTGGTTTCAAAAAATACATTTTCACAAAATTAAGATTGACAAGGGATTTTTGAAAACAGAACATAGATAAAGAATCCACGAGGGGCACCCAGGTGGCTCAGTCAGTTAAATGACTGACTTCTGCTCAGGTCAGGATTTCATAGTTTGTGGGTTTGAGCCCTGTGTGGGGCTCTGTGCTGATAGTTTGGAGCCTGGAGCCTGCTTCAGATTCTGTGTCTCCCTCTCTCTGTGCCCCTCCCCTGCTCATGCTCTGTCTCTCTCTCTCTCTCTCTCTCTCTCTGTCTCTCTCTCTCAAAAATAAATAAACATTAAAAACATTAAAAAAAAAAAAAGAATCCATGATAAGGGGAACATAATCCTGGCATTGCCATGGCCCATCAGATGGGTAAAAGGAGCAGATTAGAAGAACACATACCAACCAAGGACAGCCAGAATCAGAACTGCTTCCAAGTAGATGCTTGCTCACAAATAACACAATGCTTTTATCACCCAAAATTTGCTCCTCAGACCATAAACAAGGGATCTGGCTTTCATGCATGAAGTTCAGTCCTCTTAGTAGATATGGATGTCATTTGTTTTGGCATTTTTGCTAATGTTTATGGAGTTATTTTTGCCTCTAAATCAGAAACAGCTGGTTTTACTGACGTTCATGGGGCTGCTTTTTTAACTTTTGCTTTTGTCTGAAAAGCTATGTCGGGAACTCTCCATGCTTCTTACATTAATTTTGGTTTTACATCTAGGACTGGCACTGACAGTAACCTGGCAATGTGGGAGGCCAGACAGACAGCCAGGGCCACGCCGGGCAGTACCGTCATGTGGAACACGTGGTGGTGGAGGGCCATAGTGATGCAGTGGTCGCCCCAGCAACTACTGCCTCCCTTATCGCAACCTTCTTGGATCCTTGGTAGACTAGAAGAGGAGGTCTTTGGGTCCCCTTTTGCCCTGATTTTTTTTACATTTCCCAGAGGCATATTTTGTCATCAGGTCAGCATACCCCCTACTCCTTTTTCATAAGGGTATATAGAGTCTGGTTTCTATATAGTCAGTTTGGCTGGAAGATCTGTGGAGAAAAGTACAGACAGTGTTCAGCTCTGTTGTTGTTTTTATTGAGGTAGAATTGACATACAGTGTTGTATTAGTTTGGGGTGTACAACATAGTGATTGGACAATTCTGTACATGACTTGGTGTTCACCATGATAGTGTAGTTACCATCTGTCACCATACAACGTTATTACAATATTATTGACTATAGTCCCTGTGCTTTACCTTTTTTAGTTTTCATCTCCATGACTTATTCATTTTAGAACTGAAAATTTGTACATCTTAATCCCCTTCATGTATTTTGTCCATTCCCCTAGCCCCTCCCTTCTGGCAACCACTATTTTGCTCTCTGTATTTATGATTCTCTTTGTTTTTTGTTTGTTTTGTTTTTTAGATTCCCTATGTAAGTGAAATATTGCACTCATCTTTAAGATGTCTGACTTCACTTAGCATAATACCCTCTAGGTCCATCCATGTTGTCACAGATGTCAGGATCTCATTCTTTTTATGGCAAAGTCATATTCCATTGTGTGTGTGTGTGTGTGTGTGTGTGTGTGTACACACACCACATCTTTATCCATTCATCTATAAACAGACACTGGGCTGCTTCTGTATCTTGTCTACTTGTAAATAATGCAGTAGACATAGTGGTGTGTGTAGCTTTTTGAATGAGTGTTTTTGTTTTCCGTGGGCAAATACCCAGTAATAGAATTACTGGATCATATGGTAGTTCTATTTTTAAGTTTTTGAGGAAACTCCGTACTGTTTTCCACAGTGGCTGCACCAATTTATATTCCCACCAACAATGCATGAGGGTTCTCTTTTCTCCACATCCTTCCCGACCATCGTTATTTCTTGTCTTTTTGATACTACACTTAATGTGAGTCTCCCTTTATAGGGCATACACATGTACAGGTCCCATTTTGTGTCCTCACCATACTAGAGATGGCAGCTGTATGGGACTCACGTGGCTCTCCTTACATTACCTTTTAGCAGCATTAATAACAGCTGTTTGTAGAGTTGTTATGAAACAACTTGTTTTGGGATGGCATCATCTCCAATAAAGAAGAATGTGTATTCACTTCTCTATCAGGAACCATAGCTCATACAGAACAGAGTAAAAATAGCAGCTACTGTTCTGTCCAGTTATTCCGATGCCTCTGAAAGCCTACCTTGAAAAAATGTCCCCCCAAAACAAGAGAGAGCAAAAGAGCCAGCTTGTAGCTAATAAACACTCACCACAGAGAACATTTATCCCAAGTGTTTGAGTGCCACATGTAGGTAATGCAACTTTGCTGGTCAGTCAGACTAGTTTTATACAAGCGGGAGGGGACCAGCTGCCAGATTGTGCTCTTTTCCGCATTTGGTTGGTTGGTTGGTTGGTTGGTTGGTTGGTTGGTTGGTGGTTGGGTGGGAGCCCCATGTGGTTACCCACCAACCCCTGCCTGGGTTACTGATTGTGTCTCAGAGGGAGAGACTCTGGCAGGTAGACAGAAGCTCGTATCAATGCTGTGCTGCCCATGGGCCCACACATCCATAGCCCATGTTCAGTGGGTTGTTTGCCTTTGTCAATATCCTCAAGGGATGTGAAGCCCAGCACTAGCTTTGGATGGGGGAAGTATATCTCATGGGTCAGAATTGCACGTGAAGGACTTTAAATAGCTTCTCTTTCCTCCTTCTAGTCTAAACACAGGAATGGGAAATTGTGGACACCAAAGGGTTGCATATTTAAATACAGCTGGACTATTTTTGCACAATGGTGAAGAAATGGTTTTTTGTGTCATGTTTTATATCTTCGCCATTTTGACCATTTTTATTTTATCTCTTCCATCTGTGAGCTCTAATAGCTCCTATTATGTATATAATTCATATAGAGGTCCCTGGATTCCACTTTGGAGTGTGATTATTGCTGTACATTTCTCTCTCATACACTATACTCTCCCTGAAGGCCAGCTTGGGAGCTAAAGCACATCTTAATTTGTCACACTGCCTAAGCTGAGCTGAACACAGTTCAGCACTGAGGAATTGCCTGAAATGAATGAACAAAAACATTCCTACTACATCAAGACTGGTCTACTTGTGAAAATGCTATGCTGAGATGTTGTCAAGAAGGGATATGTATTGCACCTGAAATATCGGAAGCTAGATGCTCACTGGGAATTTGGTTGACTTGGAGTATTACGATTTAACATTATATTCCTTTGGAAGTTATGAATAATTCAGAGCACATAGGGGATACCTTTTATCTTTTCTGGGTTGTTGATTTGCGTGTGGTTATTGTGCTTAATAAAATATGAAAAAGAGGACAGAGAGCTCATCTGAATGTCAGCTCAACATTTTGTGGTTATTGTTTTAGGAACTATTACATTACCTTAAAATGCTAGACCCAGTAGCCCATTGAGGTAAAATATTAGGAGTGTATTGAAACAACTTATAAATTTCCTTGGTATTTTCTAAAATATTGTGATATAATAAGATTCTCTGCTTCCTAAAAAGATATAAATAAGGCCTCTACAGCATAAAATGGTGATGAGTTGAGACTTAAGTTGCCCTCTGATCAGCCAAATAACTCCCAGGAATAAATAACTCCAGGAGAAGCCAACTTTAGAACATGTGTATGAATTGTCTGGCTTTAAAATTATAGAGCCATTTCTAGACATAAGGAAAATGACATTGAAAAATGGTTGCCAAGTCATTTGTATTGTTTGTATATCTGTACAGGCAAAAATTGCGGCACAACACTCCGTTATTTTTTAACTACTGCATGTTTCAGCGCTTGTCACCATAGATTTATGGTGAAAATACAAAGCAATAGTTTTCAAACTTACTCATCTCAGGATCCCTTTACATTCTTAAAAACCAGGGAGAATCACAGAATATTTTCTTACATGGCTTATATTTATGAATATTTGCCATCTTAGAAATTGAAACCAAGGAAAATTTAAAGTCATTATTAGTTCACTTGGAAATAACAATAATAAATGCACTGCATTGTAACCTAAAAATAATAACTATGTTTCCCCTAAACAATAGAATTTAGTAAGAAGAGTGGCATTGTTTGACTTTTGGCATATCCCTCTAATGTCTGCCTTAATAGAAGGCAGATAAAACATATCAGTATCATCTAGGAAAACTCCACTGTGGACTCTTGAAAAAATAAGATTCATAAAGATGAATAATGTCTTAGTATTATTATGAAAATGGTTTTGATTCTGTGGGCCTTGTTGCAAAGCCTATGAGCAACCTAGGGGTCATCAGCCCACATTTTGAAAACTGAGTAATTAGTTGAATACAAAGTAATTAATTGAATCAGGATATTCTTGGACATAAAAATGCTGAATCCAACTAAGAATCTGTTCTCTGTGCCAAGGTGTTGGCAGTCTGTGGTGAGAAAGTGTCTTGTTCTGCCTAACCAAGCTGATGGGATCCTTTGGACAGACTTTCAGCCTTCTCTCTGTATAAGGGACAAAACCTGGCCTCCTGTCTGCTTAAGGTGGTGCAAAGCCTCTACTTACCCGCTCTCGTCTTCTTCGCACACTTTCTTCTATACTTTCCTCCCATTGCTGTGTTTTGGAAAGCTCGCATGATTCACCTAGTTCCCTTACCAGTGACTACTGACATATTCTGCTTTGTGTGACACCTTTGCTCAACCTAGGGAACCTGGTATACTGTTCACCACCATGCACTAAAATAAGGTGAGCTCTTGAACAAACAGAACCCTAGGAAGACCCAATACTTTGACCGTTAGAGAAGAATTTAGAAAAGGGGAAGTTCCAAGTGCTTTGTGCTGTTGACTGAATCCTCAACCCACATGCACGAGGGCAAGCTTCCACCAGGCTTACAAACTGAAGATGCTCTGTCTGGGAAGGACAACTGCCAACTTTGGGGACAAAGAGACTCCTGTTTAGACCAAGACTATGTAAGTTCTAGAAGACCAGACCTGGAGCAGTGCTACAGAGGGAGACCTTGAGCTGCCTCTAGTTAAAACTGTTAACATCCTAAGCACTTGCCTACACGTTGACTGTGATACCTGCTTATTCCTGCCTCTTTACTGACTCCAGCCTGTGACACAACCCCCAGCCTGACTCCCCCACATGGCCCTCCACCCCCTCATCAGTGTTCATATTAAACTCTTCCCCTTATGAATGAACAGTTTCCTTCCTCATTGCCTGGCATTGATCCCTGCTGTGTAACCACAAATTCACCTGGAACCTAGCTATACCATCAGTTAGGGCTGAACCATTGGAACTGGAGTAAGCAGTGCAGTGTGACAAAGGGGTTGAGACCAGAGAGAGGAGAGGAGAACGATCAATCAGTACAAAGGATTCCTGTCCATCTTCTGCTTTTCTCCTTGAACACTCCTGACACAGTTTGTCAAGAGCAGTCTACTCATGAGTCACTTGTTTACTGTGGGATTTCATTCCCCTCCCTGTAAGAAAACTATGAGGGAAGTAGAGCTGAGTTAATTTTCCTTTAATCTGGCCCCCTTCTGCTTTTCCCAGCAGGCTTTATCCCTATCAGCAGGCCCAGATATTTCCATCAAGGTATGTCTTTGTCAGCAGCCTCAGATAGAGTTAACCTGACATGTCAAGGTTAACACAGATGCTGTGTGCTTTCTTTCTGAAATATTATGCTGAAACCTGAACGCAGGACGATTAGGTTACTCTACCAAATAGAATACACACTACAAAATATCCAGAATTATTACAATGCCACAAGTAAAGACAAGAAGACATAGTAGTATATGATCTTTGTTCATTTATGCATCCAATCATTTAAAAATATTTTTTGAGTGCTGTTATGTGCCAGACATTGATACATCTGTAAACAAAACACAACAAAACAAAAGATTCTTACTGTCATTGTACTTACATTCTAGCCAGTAACCACTCATCATTTGTCCAAAATTTTGGATGAAATAAATCTTTTCCCTAGATTCCCAGTGGTCATATTGGTTGATGTAGTTTCTTGTTTGCTGTTGGGTAGATGTCCAAGAAGCTGAGGTGAGTGAGGAAAACAGTACTTGTTCTTTTCAGTGACATAAGACATACTAGTCTAAAAGGAAATCATTTACAGATTAATTTATTTGGTAACCAATGTAATATCTGGTCACTCAACAACTTGCCAGATTTGAAATGGTTGTTCCGATCTTTTGTTAGGAGCACTGAAAAATAGTGTACTCTGACTTAAAAAAACAACTTCCTAGATAGTCAATATTTGCTGTGTGCTTGAAAAGACTGCTTATTCTTGCATTATTGGGTGCAGTATTCCATATATGTCCATTACATCTGTGCTGCCCAATTTTATATATCATAACTCATTGTTGTGTTGCTTAATATTTCATTTATGAAATAAGATTTGTCAGAAGTTTCTGACTGTGATAGAGGAGTTGTCAGTTTCTCCTTATGGTTTTGCTCTATATATTTTGAGACTGTATTGTTAGGTGCATACAAGTTTAGAATTATTTTTCCTTCCAGGTGAACTGTAACTTTTATACACATTTTGTGACCCTTTCTTATTTCTAGTTATGCTTATTGCCTTAAAATCTATCCATCTGGTATTAATAGAGGTACACTGGATTTCTTTTGTTAGCATTTACCTTGTATTTGTTTTTCCTCCTTTTACTTTTAAGTTTTCTGTTCTTACCTTTTAGATGTGTTTCTTATAAACATAATTTGCTCAATTTTTAAAATTATGTATGATCATATTTTTAAATTAGGGATATAGTTCATACATTTATTATGATTAATATAATTAATAGATATTTATATAGTATAAATATAATGTTAAAATATTCTATTTTAAACCATTTTATATTATATTTGGCATTTGTCCTTTTTGTGTTTTCCTGCCTTTTTTTGATTTTTCTTTTTCTGTTTATTGCATTTCCCCCCTAATCTGAATTTACAATCTTTTTTTTTCAAAGATTTTGTTTTTAAGTAATCTCTACACTCAATGTGGGACTTGAACTAACAACCCTAAAATCTAAGAATTGCACACTCTACCAGCTGAGGCAGCCAGGCACCCCGGAATTTATAACATTTATGACCTTCATTACCCTAGTATTTTAACATGAATACTTAACAGAGTTCTATGTTAATAATATTTTTCTTCTTCTCACAAAACACAGGAAACTTAGATTGATTTATTACTTAAGTGCTATTGTTATCCAGCATTTTAGTTCCATCTTTTTGGTACCCTCAATTAGTCACTATTATAGTTGTTTGATAAAGCACAGTATCTTTTCTACCATTTCTTCTTGCCTCTCAGAATTCCCATCTGAAATAATTTACTTTTTTTCTGAATGAAGTCATTTAGAATTCAGTTTAGTGGGAGTTTGCTAATGGAAATTCCTTCATCTGAAATATCTCTATTTTATCTTAAATCTTAAAAAATATTTTTATGCGGTATATGGTTCTAGGATGATGATCAAGTTCCCTCAGGACTTTGAAATTATTATTTTCCTGTCATCTGGCTTCTATGTTATGTTTGCAAAGTCTGGAGCCAATCCAGTTGCTATTCCTTCTTTAGGTGGTCGATATTTTTTCTGTCTGGCTGCATTTAAGATCATCTCTTTGTCTTTGGTAATCTCCAATTTCATGGCAATTGTCCGTAGGAGTAGATACATTTATATTTATTCTGCTTAGGGTTATTGGGTGTCCTGAATCTACAGAGTCATGTTTCTCATAAACTTTGGAAATTTTTCTTTTGAATATTTCCTGTTCCCCATTCTCTCCAATATCTCTTACTAGAACTCCAGTTTGATATGTATTATATCTCTGTTAGATTTCACTCTGTCTTCTGTCTCTCAAATTCCCTCTTATATTTTCCATCTTTTGGTCTCTCTATTTTGCAATCTGGGCAATTTCTTCAGATCTGTCTTAAACTTTACTGATTCTTGCTTTACTTATGTCTCACCTTAATTTTAACAAGTCTATTGAGATTTAATTTATTTTATTCTTATTCTTTTTTTTCCTTTGTCAAAATTTCAGAGTTGCTCGGTCTTTAAACAGAAAACAATTTCTCATTTCTTGTATTTCTAAGCCTCCTGTTTATATCTTTAAACATATAAAACATACTTATTTTATGATTTATCTATGATCTTTCCAATATCTATAATCACTGTGGACCTGATTTCTCTCTCTATTGTTTCTGCAGGATCTTGTTCGTAGTGTTCTTTTTGCACATTTTGTGAATTCTGACTGAGTTTCTATAACTAGGAACTTGATCTGTAAAAATTTTTGACACCTAGGTTAAGGTTATTTTCCTCTAAAGAGGATTTGCATTTTTTCTGCTATGTACCTGAGTACTTTCAACCTGAAGTCATTTTAAATTCTCTCATGTGGATTTTCAAACCACACGGGTAGAATTTGGGCCTGAAACCTGTGTAAAGACCATCTTGTGGTTTTGACTATTTGGGGGAGACTATTTTTCTCCTTGAGGTTGAAAAGTCAAATTCCTTCCTGTCTCTTCTGTGTGAGCAGGTTTGCTTCTTATTCCCATTTATGCTGAACATAACCCTCGTCTGAGATCCAGGCTTTATGCAAGGGTCTCATATGTGATTCTCCACCATGGATAGGGTTTATCTCTTCTTTCTGCCTCTTGCCACACAACATCCTATCAAAGTTTACGGTCACCAGGGTCTGCCTCCTGGGAAAACCTAACTTTAGCTCACTTACTCCCAGGACCCCTACTTCCACTCTTTGTTTGGCTTGTACACACTTATCAGCTCAGCAACAATTCAGATGTTTTCTATTCTTTTATCTTTCATTTTTAGTTGACTTGATTAGGAGGTTGTCCAGGGTATCTGGAAGTAAAACCACATGCTTAATTAGTTAATAAATAATCTGTAGGCTAGAACATTTGAAGGTCAAGAGACCCCATCTTGGTTCTAGCGATGTCACCCTTTCTGTTCAGCTCCTCAACCACGGATGGCATTGGATAGGCCCCATTCTTCTTCTTTGTTCTTTCTAGTTCAACAAACACCCCCAACTAGCACTTTAGTGAGAGGAGCTATGCACATACCAACAAGTGTGGTTATAGCAAATGCTGATGCTTCAGATCCTTCCACATGATGATTCTTGTGAGGAGTTGGCCCTTCCCATTTTTGCCTCTGAGTTGAGCTGTGTGGCCTTTAGTGGCACCTTGGACTTTGGAAGAACCAAGTCCTGTATCATTCAGGCCCGAGATCAATGACTCTCGACCTCTTTGTCACTGCTATTTTGGCAGCGTTCTCCCTGGTGAGTCCGGGTGTCCACTGCCCCAGGCATCCTGCTGCCTTCTTTCAACCCCATGCCTTAAGGAAGGGACCAGCAAACTACAGCCTGTGGGTTGCATCTCACCCATGCCTGTTTTTGTAAATAAAGTTTTATTGGAACACAGCCATGCCCATTTGTATTTCTTTGACTGCTTTCATACCACAATAACCCATTAGCAAAACCGAAAATATTTACTATCTGTCCCTTTACAGAAAGAGTTTGCCAGCTCTGCTCTGTGGCCCTATACTAGGCTGCTCACCCCTCCTTTAGCTCTTCCCTACAGCATCCTGTATCCACACATTTCCTCCTCATTACCCACACTCATAACCTTGACAGCTCCAACCTTGTGCCACTGGCAGCTCCCTCCTTACCTCAGCCTTGTCAGCATTTGACCTTTGAAGCATAGAAATGCATCTCTGCATGTTAAAAGACAATTAATAACTTGCCCTAGGAAGCCCTCAGTTAATTAAGTTAGACACTTATAGTGTCCCTGATCCATTAGGAACCTTCCTCCACCCTGGAGTAGGTCTTCAATGCCAGACTTTTTGGGGAAAGACAGGTATCTGGACATGTTCATGGCAAATACACATTTCAAGAGGCAGACTTGAAAATAAATAAATAAACAATAAACATTTTAGTGAAGTTAAATAAAACAATAAACACTGTTTATAAAACAATAAACATTTTAGTGAAAGTTAAATGGCACTTAATGGCATCAGAGGAGCTCTCCTTTTAAAGCAGTATCTTTAAGAGTGAAGAGTTAATTTCTACTGAAAACAGCCACAATCAAGCATGTCTGTCTCTCAGAAGAGGCACATCAATATGCTTTCTCTGACTGAAAGAACACAGTCTTGTGGTCAGGAGTGTGGACTATGGATCCAGACTGCTTAGGTGGCATTCCCTACTCTGCCATTAACTAAATGGTGATCATGGTAAAGATACTTCGTTTCTCCATGCCTCAGTTTCCTCATGTGGATAAAGGGGCCGTAGGGTTACCAACAAGATCCAATGAGATAAAATATTTTAAAGTACCTAGAACGGTGCCTGGAGCCTAAGAAGCCTTCATGTTATTTAATCTTTCTTCTTTCCTCATCTGTAAAGTGGAAATCAAAGCAACAAACTATTATTTTGTTTGAGGAGTAACCACGATGGATTTAAAGTACCAAAACAGGACACTGTAGGAGCCAAATGAATGGTAGAGAGATGCCATTTTCTGGGGTTTCACTAATATTTGTTCCAGATTTCCCTTTCCCCAATGAGGTTTTCTATGAATTCCTTTTTTAAAAGAAATGGTTGCTGGAAACATCTAGAAGCTAATGGCCATCCTCAGGATGGTGGGCTTTCAATGACTGCTTTAGGCTCATTCTGTTGCTAAACACTAGATGAGAAGTCCAGTGAGATTTGTGAGTGTTCTCTTGTCTACCAACTCTTCTTACTCCCGTACTCAGCCACCACTTCCAGGAAGCCTTACCTGATCCCTAATCTCCTTGGTGCTTCTGTGGCTTCATGTAACGACTTTATCTGTCCAGATAGGGAAAGGGATGGAGTTATTCATCTGCATATCTGTTGTGACTGACAGACTACATTCCAGGAGGTACCAAAGACCTACTGATTCAGTACCTAAAATAAATTAATGAAGAGAGGCACTTGGGTGGCTTAGTTGGTTAAATGTCCAACTGTTGATCTCAGGGTCATGAGTTCAGGCCCCACACTGGGCTCCACGCTGGGTGTGGAGCCTACTTAAGAGATAAAAATAATGAATAAACAGATGTCAGTTAAGACCTCAAGAGCTACAATGAAGATATCGATCTTAAGAATTTTGCAGTTTGGTTCATTTTCTCAACACAATATTAAATCTCATAAGAGTACCGTATAAATATATACCCCCTCTCTTTAAAATATGTGTCCAAATTGCAGAGTTAATGAAAATATGTGCACAAAATAACACCCGCAAATAATGCCAACCCAGCTATAGTGTCCTTTAAGAGCTCTGTCTTCTCCTATTCTTTACATTTTGTTCAAACACCATCTTTTTAATGCCATCTCTAAAAATATTTTAGAATTATGATATTATAAGATATTTAATTTTGCAATAATTCAGTGGGGATGTGTTTGATGAGTGGACTTGGTTTACACAATAAGCAGGACTGCCAGATCTATACAGTGGATTGCAAGTGAGCTCAGAACCCTCCCCCAGTCCCCGTCCCAGCATCCCTTATATATGTTGCACCTGCTCCGTTCCTCATCACTGAAACTATCTATAGCTATAGCGTTATGGGGCTTAATAAGGCCTTAAGGACAGATAATGGCTTCACATTTCAACGAACCTGAAAAATAGGAATGGCTTCCAGAGACTTTTTTCCAGAGGACAGTTTTTTTTTTTTTTAATGTTTATTTGTTTATTTTGAGAGAGAGAGAACACGCAAACGTGGGCATGAGCTGAGGGGCGGGGGGAGGCAGGAGGGGGGTGAGAGAAAATCCCAAACAGGCTCCATGCTTAGTGTGGACCTTGATCTCAGGACTGAGAGATTATGACCCGAGCCGAAATCATAAGTCGAGTGCTTAACTGACTTAGCCACCAGGCTCCCCTCAAAGGACAGCTTTAAATATGTAATCGACTCTTGATTGATGAGGAAGTAGAGAGGAGTAGTGGAATAAGACCCACACGTTGGGATTAACAAAGATTAATAATGTTTGAATTTGTCATGGACTGAGCAACCTCCAATGCCTCACATGGGCCAGAGGTATGATTTCTGCTTCAGGGAAGAAACTGGGAATTCTTGTATAGTAATTATGATTTTCAAAGATAAAAACAAAAAGTAAGACATAGGTTTTCTGTAGGCTTTCTCACAGCCCTGCACCGTGGTCAGGGCAGGAAACGTCTGGAAATCTGGTGCTCTTCACCACTGGCTTTCTCCTGTCCTCCAGTTTGGGGTGCTATGATGCCAGGTTCCAAGCCACATCCCCAGGAAGGGTGGATAATGGTGAAGCCATTATCTGTCCTTAAGGCCCATGTTGTGGGCCTCTTGATGGGTAATTTGTCTTTCACATTTGCATCTATTGAAAATGGGGTGGAATCCTGGCCCTTTTAGCAGGTTGAAGAGAATTTTTTTCATCGTTTTTAGAATCAAAAGCTCAAGGACTTGTGTTGTCTACATACATTGGAATATTACTCAGCCATAAATAGGAAGGAAATTCTGACACAAGCTATACCATGGATGAACGCTGAAGATACTATGCTAAGTAAAAAAGCCAGACACAAAAGGACAAATATTGCATGATTTCTACTTACATGAGGTTTCTAAAATGGTCATATTCAGAGACAGAAAGTAGAACAGTGGTTTCCAGGGGCTGGGTGGAGGGCAGATGAGAAGGTAGTATTTAATGGGCATAGAGTTTCAGGTTGGGAAGATGAAAAAGTTCTGGAAACGATTGGTGGTGGTGGTTGCAGAACACTGCAAACGTGCTTACTGCCACTGAACTGTCTATTAAAAATGATTAAGATGGTAAAAACTTTTTGCTGGTAATATATATTTTACCACAGTTAAACAAACAAACAAAAAAAGCTTAAGCATACACCTGACACTAAGGGATCACGCAGATGTGATTGAAAAGCTGCAGTGGGCGGGCTCTCAGGGCGGGAACAGGACAGCCCCTTTCCTGAGGTCCAATAGGCTCAGACCCTGGTGGGTTCTGAAAGCAGACAGCTTGTGGAGACTTGAAGGAAAGGGACAGGGCCGTGTTCTGTTGGTTTTGCAGACTGGAGGTCGTTTACTTTGGTATTTTGAACATTAAAGCTTACGAAGTTTGCCGGTTGGGCTGGTCTTAAGGCTCGGATTAAGCAGCAAGTACTTTTTTTTTTTTTTACCTAAATGCAGAACAATAGAGGACAGCAGAAAAGCCTTCCCGGGGCTGCTTTTCCCCTGGAGTAACAAAAGGGAGGATGGATGGGGGGAAACTCCCACATGGAATCAAATACCACAGGAAGCAAATCTCAAACCGCATGATGTGAGTGCAGAGGGAAATGGGAGTTGGGTGAAAACTGGGTGAAGTGCAGAGAGTTCTGAAGTGAGGGCTCTTAACCCTATTTTTAGCATCAAAAATGCTGTGAGTCCTGTTACACCATTACACTCCCGCGAATCAAATTATTTGCCTTTCTCCACATTTACCACTGCTAATTGTTGTGTTTGAGTAAATCAGAGCAGGCCTGCCTGCCAGGGCAGCCAGCATCAGTGGAGAGCCCTCCTCTGGGGGGAAATGGGGGGGCCCCCTGCTTCTGTTACACCTTCCGCGGACCTGGCACTTGAGTGACACACTGGAATTGTAAATGCACTTTTTAGTATTTCTCCAGGGTAGACAGGACAACCAAATATTTTGAACCAAAGCACTTGGCCGGTACCATTTTGTGGGACCAGAATGTGTTGCCTGGAGCAGGTACGGCCATGGGTCACCCCCCACCCCCAGGCCTGGGAATGAAAACTGCCAACTGCCACGGCGGGGGGGGGGGGGGGGCGGGGGGCACCTTCCATTCATTCAGTGTGGTGCCGATGCCGCCCTCACTTCTGCTAGCTCCCCCCTCACCCCAAGAACTCGAAATCAGGTGTCAGACTCTTGCTTCCAGACCTGGCCTTCCCAACAAGGCTGTGCATCAGAATCTGTGAGGGGCCCAGGAGTCTGTATTTTAGTGGCTCTCCCAAGTAATTCTGCTGCCCAGCCAGACTTGAGAAGCGTGGCCTTAACCGGCTACTTTCCACCAGTGGTAGCGAACAACAAGTTCCAGTATGAACCGGGTGCATGGTGAGAGGAGAAGGAAGTTGCTTGAGGCCAACTGCTGTGACTGTCAGTGGTAGTCATATGCTATGACTGTCAGTATGTGCCCTGGCACCGGTAGCTCTGGTCCCTTAGGAAAGCTGCACCTCACTAAAATCTGTTTCTTTGGCCATCTCAGCCGCCTGGTAAACGCAGCCACAGGGCATTGCATACTGAGCTCCTAAAGTGGGAAGAGAGCCCGTTGGGCCTCTCTGCCTTCCCTGACTCTTACCTCAGATGCACAGGTGGAGGTGGCCACCTGCTCTCAGGGGCTCAGGGAAGAAGTGATGTGAAGAGCAAAACTGCAGCAGCCAGAAGAGGCGGGTGGCCCTGGTGACCAGAGAAAGGACAGACAAGGGAGAGAAAGCCAGTAGAAGAACCAAAGAGGTCTGGTGTTCCAGGGGCACTTGACTTTGTACACAGTCCACTCATCAGGAGTCCTCCCTAAACCTCACTGATCATGCTCATCAGAGTGAGTCTGAGCCACCCAGAAGAGGTGATAGTCACGTTCACTTCACTCTGTTGAGGTCAGCAGGGAGGTGTGAGATCCATATAGGAATTGTTCCATCCAAAGTGGATAAAATAAGAAAGCTTTCTGGAACAGTTTGTTTCTTAGAACAATGTGTTTTCCCACAGAGCTAAGCTGCTCGAGGTCTGGCCCAACAACATGGCTGGTATTCACGAGCCTCCTCCTCCTTAGATGGGCTCTGCAGCCCTCCAGGCTTTCATGGGGACTCTTTCATTTGAGACTGTGAATATTGTCACACCCATTTTATGTAGCCCCCCACACAGTTTCTGATTCTTTTGCATTCTGGAGTTATCATTCCAACCTTCAGTGGCAAATTAAATATGACATGAATCTTGAGTCAAGCAGCTCTTCCTGACTCTTCTTAGGAAGCCCCCTCATTTCGCTATTATGCAGCTTTATCTTCAGTTGATGAACTCTTTTGATTTCAGTCCATGAACTACCTTGTAAGAACCATACAATACCATGGACCCAGAAAAATGAAATTCATATACATGGCTGAAACTAAGTGGAACATGTTAAAAACTTACAGGCTGGGGCACCTGGGTGGCTCAGTCAGTCGAATTTCCAACTTCAGCTCAGGTCATGATCGTGTGGTTTGTGAGTTCGAGCCCCACATCAGGCTTGCTGCTATCAGCCTGTCAGCACAGAGCCCGCTTTGGATCCTCTGTCCCCCTCTCTCTGCCCCTCCCCTGCTTGCACTCTCCCTAAAATAAACAATTATTAAAAACAAAAACAAAACTCTTATATAGTTTGACAACTTTGGGATTTGTTAATTACTTGCACCGTAGCCAAACCAAGAATGCTCTGTGTTTGTGGGCCGTATGGACTCCTACATTAATTGCAAAAAGTGATGAGAAGTCAGAGTTACCCAATGCCTGTGGAAGGTTTTTTGTCAGCAGCTTAGCTGGGCTGCCTGTGGCAGATGACCGCCTCCAGGAACCTGGTCAGTGTGTGTAGCCAGGCAAGGGTCAGTGGCCACCTGGCTCCAACCTCTAGGGAAGGCCAGGCAGGAGGAAGAAGAGTCTGGAGGAGTGTCCCAGGAGCTCAGTAAGGAGAGAGGACCAAGGGAGACAACATTCCCTGATATCTGTGTCTAATCAAGATGGCTGCAGGCCAAGAGGAGACAGGATCACCCCTAACAAAATAGGCATGCTTTGGAACAGCTGAGAACCTGGAAAGCCAGCCTTTCATCTTTACAACATTGGGTGAAAGCATGAGAAAATTCCACAAGCTAGAGAAAAACAGCTACCTGTAGCACTGAAGGAAGAAGATTTGGCTGCTTTGTTTGTTCTTTAAAATGAATACCTGGCTTTAGCCCTCATCTGCAATGGCCTTGTGTAGTCATTAGGCTCAATAAGAATATACACCCTGGTCTATCTGCCAGTCAAATCAAGGTCACCTCCCTGTTTTGTTTGCAAGAAAAGGTTGCTGATTTTGTTGGTGTTGATTTTGTAGATTCTCATTGATACCCAACTATAGGGGAGTGATGTTTCCTTGTTTGAAATTTATCCCAGTTCAAATAATACAACCTGGGCTTTAAATGTTACCACTGATTTTTTTAAGGTGTCTGTGAATTATTTAGGACCAAATGCCTTCTAAATCTTTTTGTGAAAGTGCAGTAGAAAACATCTCTGGAGCACATATTGGTAGATATGAATAATTTGCTTCACATAATATTTAAATATTCAAGACGTTTTCTCTTCTAAATCTGAGATTTAGAGGTGGCCCATTGGAAGGGAGTTGACTGCAAATCCAAGGTCATAATTATGTCCTTGGAATCAGCTTTCCCTGACTCCCCTCTCCCAAATTCAGTAGGGCCTGGCTACAGTGAGCACCTGTCTCTAGAAATGCAGAGGCCAAGAGAATCAGGACAGGGATATTGTGCTTCATGTGTAAAGTGGTAGAGGGTGCTCTTTGCAAAAGGCTTTCACATTTTTTAAGTTAAAAACAATCGTAAATATGGAACAAGGTGTGTGCTACAGCAGCTTAGGGAGAGAGGCCACTGATTCTATGCCTGAGTGAGCTAGCTTTGGTGGGGGAGGCACTGGCTACCTGTGCTCACCAGATCTAGTCTGGCCACCAAAGGCACGTACCACTCACTTCCAAAGATAGCATTTCAGGGAAGAGGGGGCACCTGAGGATATTTGGCCTGGAAAAGAGGTCTCTGGGGGGACAAGATTACCTTTCTCTGATACTTGAGAGCTGATTTCATCCCTAGGATGGCTTTAATAAAAAGAAAACACTTTTAATGGAAAATGACAAGTGTTGGTGGGGCTATGGAGAGATTGGAACCCATGTATGTTGTTGTAAACTAGTATAGCTGCTGTGGAAAAGTTTGGTGGTTCCTCAGACAGTTAGATGTGGAGTTACCATATGACCAAGCAGATGAGAACATATGATCCACACAAAAACTTACACCCATGTTCACAGCAGCATATGCAGAACAGCCAAAAGGTAGAAGCAACCCAAGTGTCTATGAATAGATGAATGAATAAACGAAATGTGGTATCAACATGTAATGGGATCGTGTGAGCCCTTACAAATGAAGGGAGTTCCGAAACATGCACCCACATGAATGAACCTTGAAAACATTTCACTTATGGGAGAAGCCCAAGACAAAAAGTCACATGCTGCATGATTCCTTTTATATCCATATATCCAGAACAGACGGAAAAGGGATTGAAGGGGAACGAAGGGCAGTGACTTACTGAGTCCAGGGTATTTCTCTGAGGTGACGAAAAGGTTTTGACTCTAGAGACGGGTGGTGGTTGCACGACCTTGTGAATGCAGTAAGTGCCGCTGAATCGTACACTTTCAAATGGTTAATTACAGGGGCTCCTGGGTGGCTCAGTCGGTTAAGCGTCCAACTTTGGCTCAGGTCATGATCTCGCAGTTTGTGGGTTCGAGCCCAGGGTCGAGCCCTACATCTGGCTCCATGCTGGCAGTAGGGAACCTGCTTGGGATTCTCTGTCTCTCTCTCTCTCTCTCTCTCTCGCTCTCGCTCTCGCTCTCTGCCCCTCCCCCACTTGTGCTCACACATGTGCACGCACGCTCTCTCTCAAAATAAATAAACTTTAAAAAAAGAAAAAGAAAATGGTTAAGTACATGCTAAGTGAACTGCACTTCAATTTTTAAAAATAGTGATCTAATCTGAGTGCTGCTATTCTCTGTGTAGCCCCTGGACATGTAGCAAGAAGAAATGAATAGAAGCCCCGGGATGGGGAGGAGGTGGGGGGCAGTGGTATTTTGGCTCAATAGGAAGAATTTCTGATGAGTTCAATTAACAGGAAGTAGAAGAGGCTGCTAGAGACAGTAGCAAGTCCCCCCCCCCCCCCATCTCCATGAAGAAGACTTAACCAGCACTCCCCCGGGATGCTATGGATGGCATGCAAGCCTATGGCAGTGCTTCTCCACCCTGGGTGCATCAGACAGAGGCTCCCGGGTGTCTGTCTGCCTTAGGTGGAAGAGGTGACCACTGGTATCCCTCCCGCCACCCCTCCATCCCAACAGGTACTTCTGTCTTCAGGACACTGTCGCCTCGCATGCCCGGCGGTCCTCACCGCACAGTGTGAACACTCCATGGGCAGCTTCAGCATCTCTAGGGTGCTGGTTAGGAATGTAGAATCTCAGCCCCCGCCCCAGACCCTCTGCTGGATCAGAATCTGCCCTTTAATCAAACTCCAGCGTGATTCATATGTACATTTGAGTTTGCTAAGCTGCTATAGACCTTGATTTACAAAACGCTTTGAACTGCTTTTTTCATTTTATCTCCTGAACCATCAAGAGTAGCCACCAGGGCAGGTGACACACTGCTGTTTGCCGGATGAGGAAATTGAAGCCCAGAAGGCTTCACTCCCTCCAGGTGTTGCTGGCAGTGCTAGTCTCCTGGTGCCTAATCAAGGGCGCCCTCCACCAGGCCCCCCAGGGCCTGTGTCCTTCATCCCTGGCTGCCTGCACACCTCCCTCCAGCTGCGCATGAGGCTTTGCCCGCAGCCCAGGCTGAGTCAATGTTTGATGTGCTGAGGAGGAAGACACAAAAAATGGAGGAAATGCAGGGCCCCTTTTGCCGAATCAAACTCTCAGGTGCCAAATGCACCTGAGCTTCCCTGGGCACGCTTATGTTTCCCAGTCTCAGTTCATGACTTTATGTGATATTCTGTGTTGTGATGAGGGGGCCACGCTGAAGAAGGTTCTGGTGAGGGTGGGGACAAGGATGAATATACATTGTGCCTCCCCCAGAGGTGGGGAAGGGTGGAGGCACCACCCTTCTGCTGGGGAGCAGAAGGGTGGGGCCAGCAAGCCCCCTTCCAAGTACTAATATTCCTGGTTTGGGAAGTATTGTTACTAGCACGACTAGCTAACATCAGTGAGATACTTGCAGGCTGCATGAACTTCTTACCCCTTCTCTGCTCTGGATTCCTCACTAGTGAAGTGGGGAGCGGCCCTGTGGAGCCCAAGATGGAAGGGAAGAAGTGTCCCATGGCCTGGGTGACGGGCCAGCTGAAGGCCCCAGTTCTCTTTACTGCAGGGGCACACTGAAGAATCTCAGTGACCCTACAGGGCCACACCTCAGTGTGATGAGAAATGGAAGTGTGGCTGCTAGAGGGAAGGTCCGGGAGAAAGCCACGCTGGCCACCCAGGGTCACCATGCTTCTCGTGGGAACTCTTTACACTTAAAGTGCTTTGTCCTAAACACATGAGTTTGCAGCAAGGCTTATTGCCGAGTTACCCTTTGAAAGTCTGCAGGCTCCAGGTGTTGCAATGCTTGGTAAAACCAGGAGCTGGAATATCAAACAATAGAATAAATAATAGGGGCGCCTGGGTGGCTCAGTCGGTTAAGCGTCTGACTTTTGATTCTGGCTCAGGACATGATCTCACAGTTCTTGAGTTCGAGCTCCACATCAGGCTCTGCACTAATGGCATGGAGCCTGCTTGGGATCCTCTTTGTCTCCCTAAATAGATAACTAAACAAACATTTTTTTTTAAAAAATAGTATAAGCAGGGGCGCCTGGGTGGCTCAGTCGGTTAAGCGTCTGACTTCAGCTCAGGTCACGATCTCATGGTCTGTGAATTCGAGCCCCGCGTCGGGCTCTGGGCTGATGGCCCAGAGCCTGGAGCCTGCTTCCGATTCTGTGTCTCCCTCTCTCTCTGCTCCTCCCTCGTTCATGCTCTGTCTCTCTCTGTCTCAAAAATAAATAAACGTTAAAAAAAATTTAAAAAAAAATAAAAAAAATAATATAAGCAAAACAGGTAACATCTGAAATCTCTGAATAATGGCTTTCTTGTCCTCATATTGGTAGCATCCAGCATAAATATGCAAAGAGACAGATTAGGGAGTCCCATTTCTCCACACCTGGGAGGTGTTGGTGCAGGGCACTTCCCCAGGCTGAACTAACTGGAGGCAGGGCCTGGAGAGAGTGGAGGACCCATCCCCAGCCTTGGGGCTTGATGCTGGGTGGTTCCTCACTGCTCAATGCTCTTGCTGTCATTTGCTGGTCCCTTGCCTTTTAAAAATTTTATTTTGCAATAATCATAGACTCAAAGGAAGTTGCAAACAGTCCAGGTTCCATGTACCCATCACCCAGCCCCTTCCAGTGGCTACGTCTTACCTCCAAGAAACTGATACCGGTATAATGTGTGTGTATCGTGCTGTCATTTTACCGCATGTGTAGCTTTTTGTGACCACCATCACCTGTTCCCTTGATTTTTAAAAAAAAACAGCTGTGGGATCTCACAAACTCCGTAAAGGCTGATTTCTTGGAGCTATCCTGATAGCAGGAAGGGGCTACTGTGCATCTCAAATGGAGGAGGCATAGTTCGCATTATATTCTAGAGCTGTGTGGTACAGCGACCCTCTGTCTTGCCTGTATGAAGTCACATATACACATGTACACGCACTCTCATTCTTTCTCTGTGGAAACTTGGAAGTGTTTAGCAGACTGTTCTGGTGGCCTATTCCTTCCTGGGCTGGGGAAAAGGGAGGAGCCTGTTCTGCTTATCTGAATTCCTTTTTAGAGGAGAAGTCAGACAGTCTTGGAAGTAGAAGTTGCTTTCATCTGTAAGAGAAGGAAATCAGCCTAACCAATGGGAAATCACTTGGAGTCATGTGTGCCCTAAACTTGCAAACATAGATATGCATCCTACAGGACACCCGAGTCTATAATGGACTGGAATCAAAACAACTGGAGGAAGAATTTGCATCCAGAAACCACAGCATAGACAACCCACAAGTATTGCCATTTTCCTTCTTTAATACTAACTTTCAGATAGAAAGTTAATTTTTTTTAACTGACCCTAATCCAAGAAACAAAGGACTTGCTGGGATCCACCGGGGCTGGATGTTGTCATCAGTAATTGTGCTTATTGCAAGCCATCAGCAAACTCGGTCACAGGTGGTGCAAGCAAAGCCCTACAGGATCAGAATAGATTCATACTCTAGCCGTTCCCAACTGAGAACATCGGCACCTGACAGTGTTATAGGTCTTTGACCTACGTCTTATTCATTTGCAGAGAGGCATGGCAGAGCCACACACAGTAGCAGCATAAACCTGAACTTCAGGTAGCCACATGCTTCAGGATATTAAGCATTTAGGTACCCGTGGTTAAGAGAGTATACACAGCCTTGATTCGTCACCATGGCACAGTCATGGATGGACAATGCTGTCTTGTAACCAGGGTGTCTACTCTCATGGGTTCTTATCCCCCTTCCTCACCCTGCCTCCTTGTCACCTGTATGGACACCTCCCCATAATAGAACATGGGCTAAATGACTATATTCAAATAGTTGGAAGATCTCATTTTTATATGACATTTCATAGTTCACAAAGTTATTTCTTACTTTAACCAAAGGAAGAAACCAGTCCAAAAAAAGAATCACCTGATTCTCAAGGTCCCCCAGCTGGTCAATGACCGAGCCAACCCCACACAGTCCACATCTTCTGATTATACCCTCCCACTGATTAGGCCCCATCACACAGAGCAGCCTTCCGGTCTCCCCTTAGAGGGTGGTATGCAGCCCTGAGGCATTTTTTGAATTTGCAGAAAGAAGAGCAGCTCCTTCCATGGGGAGCCCAGCTCTGGCCTCCTTTCTCCTCATCCTGCTCCTTAAAAGTCCCCCAAGGGCAGAGCAAGTGCTTGACAGAACTTGACCCTGGTTCTGAATTCTGGTTTCCAAACCCAGATCTGTGGCTACAGCTCCATGGGTCATTATTCACACTGCTTGCTTACGCATGAAACCACTATAGTTTTCAGCATTTTATTTTTTTTTTTTTTATTTTTTATTTTTTTTTAATTTTTTTTTAACATTTTTTATTTATTTTTGGGACAGAGAGAGACAGAGCATGAACGGGGGAGGGGCAGAGAGAGAGGGAGACACAGAATCGGAAACAGGCTCCAGGCTCCGAGCCATCAGCCCAGAGCCTGACGCGGGGCTCGAACTCACGGACCGCGAGATCGTGACCTGGCTGAAGTCGGACGCTTAACCAACTGCGCCACCCAGGCGCCCCTAGTTTTCAGCATTTTAAAGTTTCTATGAAGCGGTTCTTCCTGAAGTCACTTCTTTCCTCTTTGTCTATACTTAAGTCACACTCTCAATCTTCTCCTTGTGGCTGTACAGCACTTATCAGAAAGCAAACCAAGAGACCACAGAAAGAGGAAAGCATATGCTTCAGACAACTCACCACAATCCCATCTCTGATGTGGACGTGCTCTTCCCACCCCTGGGATGCTTGGCCTCACAGTGGTGTAAATCTTACTGTGTCGCCATGCAACAACATATGGGAACACTGCATGCGTGTACACACACACACACACACACACACACACACACACCCATACGTTGTTAAATCCTCACTTGTGATGATGGCTAAGAAAGGCTATGTAGTTGTTAACATCATTTTTTAAAACCTCAAAGTGTTTGCCAGTGTATAGCCAGAGACAGACCACCCCCTCAGAGGGAGCTGGCCTGGTGTCATTCTGACATAGCTGTGAACTAGGCTTCTTACTCTGGAGCAGGCACAATAAACACTTTCAACCACGTGAAGGAGGAAGGAATCTCAAATGAGAGTATAGGTTAAGAAGAGGAAATATTTCTAGGAGAAGGAGGAAGGACTTAATACTTCTTATTGCCATTTTATTTTTGTAATTAAATATATTTAATTTTATGTATATACACACATATACATATAATAGAGAGCTTGACTTTATTTAATGAAAACTTGTCTAAGATCCTTTACCTTTTTATTCTTAATGAAAGAAGGGATGAATTGCAATGAATATACATTGCTTCTCCCTCAGAAAACAATGAGAAAATTTGTAAATGTTTTCATTCAAACCAGACATCTCCTTTTGTTTTGTCAGTTGACTTCCTTCTCCTTCAAATAAGCTTACAAAAATGAAATTTATTTGTTTACATTTATAATCTCCAAAAATGTTAGTGTGACCTTGCAATAATTATTCAGTTCTGTTGTTCTAAAGAATCTGATCGTTTTGGGGCGCCTGGGTGGCTCAGTCGGTTAAGCATCCAACTCTTGGTTTTAACTCAGGTCATGGTCTCATGGCTTGTCAGTTCGAGCCCCACATTTGGCTCTGCACTGACAATGTGGAGTCTGCTTGGGATTCTCTCTCTCTCCCTGTCTCTTTGGCCCTCCCCTGCTCCTCACATGCTCTCTGAATGAATGAATGAATGAATGAACTTAAAAAAAAATAGTGTTGAACCAGTTAAACCACTGACATTGCGGAGACGGCTTGGGATTCTCTCCCTCTCTCTTTGCTCCTCACCAGCTCTCATTCTCTTTCTCTTTTTCCCTCTCCTTCTCTCCCTCTCTCCCTCTCTCAAAATAAATAAACTTTATTTAAAAAAAAGAATCTGATAGTTTTTTCATAGACTCGAGAATTTAGCATCTTCTAGGGGTTGAAAACCACATGACTTAATATAGGTAAAGATAAGAATGTAACACCATTAAATATACTGAATTACTTAGTTAACTAAGCAAGTAAATCAAACATGTTTTGAGAGGCTGCGGCTGCATTGAATAAATAATAAATGCATTGAAGAGTAGATTTGACTAATGTGTACTCAGTGTATTTTAACAGCGTTTCACTTTCAACTGTGTTAAATTTGGCTAAAAGTGTAAAATTAATTATTTAAAACCATAAAAGGAATCCAAACTTCCCCCAACTTTACCCTGAATTACAGAGTTAAAAAAAATGTAGTTAGTTGTGGCCTAATGGAAAGCAGGTGTATGATACTTTGTTAAGCAGACTAATTGGTGGTGATGAGCCTTGCACCTGCAGAAGGGTCATTAGTGAGGGTGGGATTCTGCACTCCTCCAGCGCGTGGGCCCTGAGCCACTCACACATTTAGAGTATGATTCAGTTCGCAGAAATGTTGTTTATCACCAGCTCTTCAGGAAAATACTGTTATGCAAGCTGAAGTCTCCTAGTACAGGAACCTTTGGGATTGCGAAGGACCTTTAAAAGGACTTGCTGTGTTGGTTTCCTGGTAGCTGCAATTGAAAAATAAAACTAATTGATGTCCATGATTAGTATCTGTTATTTAAATGTGGAATAGCACCTTTTGAATGGCTCCTAGGGTTGATGTAACAAGAACTACCGCCTGAGCTAACATTCATCGGGCTCACATTCTAGGCGGTTTGCAGCTATTGTGTCCTTGTCTCAACTGCTCTGTGAAGGTGGATTTTGAACACAGGATCCTCCTGCCCTGTTGCCTCTTTGCCAGCAGATCTGCATCTCTTTGATTTTGGCGGGGCTCCCAGGGCACAGCTATGTGCTGAGTAAGTAGTGAACAAGTGTTCAAGGGCCAGGAGGAAGAAGGAAGGAAGGGATGATTTGCAAAGGCCAAAGGACACTCTTTCTGCCCTTTTGTTCTGAAAATGTGAAAGAGAAGTTTTCCCATAACGTTGTTTCTGAAAGAGGGTGGGCGAACATTCTCAAAGTTGTGGGTTTTTAGGTTGGGATGTTTCTAATTTTTTTAATGTTTACTTATTTTTGAGAGAGACAGAGTGTGAGCAGGGGAGAGGGAGACAGAATCCAAAGCAGGCTCTAGACTCTGAGCTGTCAGCACAGAGCCTGATGTAGGGCTTGAACCCACAAACTGTGAGATCATGACCTGAGCCAAAGTCAGACACTCAACCTACTGAGCCACCCAGGCACCCCAGAGATCTGACTGTTTCTAAAAGGTTTATTGGGGGCGCCTGGGTGGCGCAGTCGGTTAAGCGTCCGACTTCAGCCAGGTCACGATCTCGCGGTCCGTGAGTTCGAGCCCCGCGTCGGGCTCTGGGCCGATGGCTCGGAGCCTGGAGCCTGTTTCCGATTCTGTGTCTCCCTCTCTCTCTGCCCCTCCCCCATTCATGCTATGTCTCTCTCTGTCCCAAAAATAAATAAAAAATGTTGAAAAAAAAAAAAAAATTTTAAAAGGTTTATTGATAAAATCTTGTAACACCTTTGTCACAGAAATGAAATAAAGAGGAAACAATGCTCAGCATTTTAGAAGAAGGCCCTCTAAAAATTATACATATCTGCATTTACAGATTATGTCACCACAGCCTGGCTTGAGATACACAACCACTGCTCTGTGGAGAAACTTCTCTGAGACAACCCCCCCCCCAGACTAACTTTTGTTTGTTCCTGCTCTGGGGGCACCAGGGAGCTATTTCAGGGTTGAACTAGGGTCCTGTCCCTCCTGGGAGTCCTGGGGAATAGGACCTGGCCCTCTGGGGACCCCAGTATCAGTCTCCAGGTTTGAGCTGGGCCCTCCTGAGAAAACCAGATTTCAGCCTCCTGGAAGTAGGTTAGATCACCTGGGCCTCGGGGGAATTTCCCCCAGCGTGTCTGGTGCTTTGTCCAGCTCCTGAGCCCAAGAAGCCCGGATAGTGGTTTTTCCTCTGCAGAGCTGCAGGCTGAACCAAACACGGGTAACATAGGAACAGCGGCAGGACCGCCTCTCCAGCATGGGGTTCTGGCGCCGCTGGCTCAAGCCTGTCCTTGCCCCCAGCAAGTGTCCGGTGATCACTAGGATTCATGGGGGAGTTGGGGGAGAAGCGTCAGGTGGAGGACGCCCCCAAGCAGGTGGCCTCAGTACCACCACCATTGGCCTCAGTGTTCTTGCAAATTGTCAGGGCTGTGCACCTCTGCAGGTGAAGCAGCTGATTTCACTGAAGAAAAACACGAATCGATTTGTCTCTGAAGGCAGGGAAATGGTAGTGGGTGTCAGTCCACGCTGTTCTTTTTAGGCAGTTTTGTTTGTCTTGCCTTTTTTTTAATCTTAAAGAACCATCTCTCAAGCTTTTTTTGAATTTTCCCCATTACCTGGGTCCCCTGGCTGCCCCCTAGAGGCTGGCCCAGGCCACCCAGGCTGGGCTGCGAGCCGGCACACCCCTCTCCCCGAGGACGCAGCACATCAGTAGTTCAACACAGTGCACGGTGCTGCTGAGCTGACCTACTTTTCCTGTTTGCCCACAGCAGGCTAAGCCTGTTTAGCGTTGTCCGGAGGGGCTGGGCAGAGCAAGGAGCTTTCCGAGGCGTACAGATGGCAGTCTTCTGGGTGAACGTGGTTTAATCTGTTTGCCCTGTTTTCCATTAGTCTAAAGGGTCAGGCCCCAGCACCCAAGGTGACGTGGGGACAGGGTCTGAGCGCAAGGCATCCTGCATCCTGATTCAGCCTGTCTCCTGGAGATCCTGCATTATGGTGAATTATTGCTGGGAACCAAGGCTTCCTTCCAAACTTTAAAAACAGATTTCTCAATGGAAGCCCTTCAACCATATCTCCTGTAGCAGGAACCTGTACTGAGCCCCAGGAACCTCTGCTTGCTGAGATGCAGAGAAGTTGGGAACTGTGTTTGTCCTCCCTTGAGGGGGCTTCCTTCTCATGTGAGTGTGTGAGTGTGTGTGTGTATGTGTGTGTGTGGCAAGAGGTGGCTGGCGCAGGGATTGACTGGGTAAGGCCAAGGCACTGCAGAAACAAATAGAGATTATAATGAGGTGGGGCAGGGTAGGGGTGCTTCCCTGACCTTGGATGGATAAGGCTGGAGGGACGAAGAGGCTGGTGTTGCCAGTGTAGGTGTCAGGGGACAGGGACGGAGGAGGGGACAGTGTGACCGTGGATGGCAGTTTGTCATCCAAAGCTGTGGATGCCATGCTCAGGAACGTGGAGTAGATCCTCTGAGCAGAGGGGAGTGTGCACTAGCGGGTGTATATATGCCCCCCAAACACACACATGTATTTACTGCCTTTATTCTTTGCTGAAATATTGCTGCGTTGCTGCTTGTGGGCGTAGGATAGTGTCTGTTAGAGTTGTTCAGGGAAGAAAATCGTAGGATCAGAGAGTCATGATTAAATAAGCTGACATATGAGAAAGCCAGAAGCTAGCGATTTACGGTTTTTCACTAATTCCTCCTGTATTTTGTGCATCGCAAAATGCCTTATGGAAGACGTCCTGGGCCTGCCCTTTCTAATTGCAAAGCCCTGTCTGACTGAACCGTCCTCACAGTGGGGCTTGCGTCTGGAACTCTCCTGGACACATTGAAGCCACTGCCCCCAGGGGAGAGTCAGACCATCAGGTACATTGTGCATTTCCTGGGGTCGCTTCATTAGACATTTATAAGAGGAGAGGATTCAAACTCTGTTTGAAAAAAGAAAAAAATAGGCTTCTCATACTTTCTCTTGCAGTTTCTTCACTGTTATCTGGCCAGATGGAAGGAGAGAGATCAAAAATGCCTTTAATTTACAGCATGAATATCTGAATGTACAAAATGAGAAAACTGGAGGTTTCTAGTCCTGCCAGGGAAAAACCCAAATGGCCTTTAAATGGTGTAGAAGTCAGGCCTTTTTGGACCTGCTCACACTCTTTGCTTGTCTGATGAGCAAGACTGTCTCAGGCAGTGATCATCCATACCGTTGGCCGACGTCTTCCTGGTGGAAGTGCTTCGAGCCCCTTCTCTTGGGTGAACTGGGGGCTTCCTAGGTCTGTTTTTGCATCTCATCTTCCCATGTGTATTATTGCGTCCATAGGGCAGGACTTTCTTCAGACTCCGTGTGTGGAAGGGGCTGTGTGTTTCTGGAAGAGAAAATGGAAGGCGGGCATCCAGCGAGAGAGGGAAGGACATCAGTCTGTGTTGGAAATCGTCCTCCAGCCAAAGCTGGTGGGGCATCCAGACATGGGATTGTTTCTACAGAACATTCCTGTCGTGGCTACGTTACATCTCATGAATGCCACTTGTCCATTGGGGAGGTGGGGCACCCCTTTTCCTTCTGCCCTCCCTAGTCAGGAGCTGCTTTCTGTTGGTGGGCTGGACCTCTCCTTGGGGTGCCCCCTCACCAGGCCCCTTGTGACATTGGTGATTGTGGCTCAGTCTCCACACTGCCTGCCCACAGAGGCACATGCAAGATGTCGCACCCACAAGAGGAGTAGTGGCTTTGAGCAGGCAGAGAGACAGACACTGCCCAAGGCACAAGACCACCCTCTGCTTGCTTAGACATGTCTGGATGTTAGCCATCAAGGCCCATTTCCCCACCATAGGCACCAGATACAACCAGAGTCATGTCAGGAGGGGAGGGCTGTCCAGGTGGCTCGGATGACCTGTCAGGATTCCCCACCCCAGAGGAAGGCCCCGCAGGCCAGCACCCATTTCCCCTGGGGGAATGATTCTCAGCTGAATTGTACCATAGAGCCAACAGCAGAAGCATCAGAGGATCTAACTTTATGGATACCCGTGCAAGTGAACACATTAAATACGGTAAGTCACCATAGGGTCTCACGTCATGAAGAGTGCTCCCGTGGGCTCTTTGCAGCCCATGAGCTTGGCTAGGCCCAGCTGTCCTAGCATAAGTGGTGGGCACGCGCTCCCTGGCTTTCCACGGAGAACATTCTTCATTTAAACTGTAAAGAAAAGAAAAATCTTTCAACGAGAGGAAAGAGAAGACCATGCAAAGTAAAGCCATTTGTACTAGTGAGGTGGGAGGCATTTGGTGTGCAGCTCTGGAGGTCTGGCCCGCTCTCATCACAAAGTCATGATTTCTGACCACTGCACTGTGAAAAAGGAGGCAATTCACCTTTCCTGCCCAGCTCTCCCCAGCTAAGTGCTCTACATGGGCGAGTTGCCCTCCTGGGTCTCGTATGGATGGGGGAAAGTGGGCATCATCCCACATTCGCAGTGAGCTAGCTGTTCCCGAGTCTGTGTCTAGGCCACCACGCTAAGTGAAGGGAAGAAGGTGGAGGACATTCGTACCTAGATCCTGTTAGCTCTCAAAGTAATTTCGTTGCCTCCCACAGTTAGCAGTTCATATGAAACATCCCACATTTTTATTAAACATTATTTGAAGCTCTGATAGAAAGTCCAAAAGTCCACAGCCTGGGTGTCCAAAACAAGCTTGACTTCCCCTCTCATGGACTTCTTTTTCTGCTCTTCTTCTTACAAACTTGAGCACAATTTGGATGAGTGTTTCCTGGGCCAGAAGGAGCTTTAGGACCCACCGTTATGTGGAGGGGAGCTGCTGGCTGGAGCAGGGTTTTATGGACTCATTTCAGTTTTTCTGTGGCAGCTGACGAGTGGTTCCCAACAAAGGCTTTCACTGACTCAGCTCTGAACATGACTCATAAATCTCCTTTTCCCCTCTTGCTGATTTTTATAGACATCTATTGTCCACACCCTGACCACACACTGTCACCCATCGGAATCTCTAGTTGACTCAGGTTTACACTTTATAAAGGGCCCTCTGAAAGGAGTCTTAAGTGATTGGAACCTAAGTTCCAAAGGTTGCAAGAGTAATATTTCATGTTAGGGTGACCCTAAACATCCAGATATCTAGATGATTCTTATTTCGGAAGTTCTTTGCTGGCCACACGATGTCATTGTGAATTTATTCAATAACTAAGTTTCTTTCTCTATCCATTCCTTCATTGCTATGTCACTGTTTCCCTGAATAATGAATCATCAGACCATTGCATGGGGGACTCATGATGGTACCAGGCAGATAAAACCTCGGCGTTGACCGTGGAGAAGCTTGTGGTATAATTTTCATGTGTTCATGGAAACTCGCTGAGGTCGGGGCAGGGGTGGGGTCTCATCTGGGTTGTTTCTGGGAACTGGGCTCAGTGAGGCCGCCTGCAAGGCTCCAGAAGCATGGCTACCTGGGGGGATTGCCAGAGTGGCTGGGGTTAAGGATAGACGTGTCCACCTTGCATTTCCCAGGTCGAGGGATGTGCCAGAGTGTAGCGAGCATTTCTCAGTCGGAGGGGAATTGGGATTGCAGGAGCAGGCAGCGCTCAGGTTTCCACTGCCCATTTCCTTTAGAAAAGCTATTTTTTCCCCCAGAAAATGAATCATTGCAACCAAAACAACATTCCCTGGAGAGGAAGAATTAAAATGTGGAAGTTATTTTCTAGCCTCCCCCAGAGGACAAAGAGAGACGAGTGAGCATTGCAGTTCATCAGTGACTGTTTTTCAAAGTATTTTTATTTCCTAAATATAATGAGAAAAAATCATTATCAAGTTCCCACGTGGAAGACAAAGATGTTAATCCAAAACGACATGAGGTCCCCTCATCAGGGGCTGACTGGGAGGACAGAAGGCACCCTCCCTATCCACAGTAAATAAACTGCAGTCAGTGGGGGAGATGCATGTGCTTGGTATTGCCCCTTTTGATTTCAACCCATTCTTGCGTTTAATATTTTTTCTTTTTAAGGAACTATATTTACCACGTTTGGTTGGTATGGTGGGGAGGAATATTAGGATTTTCCAGCTAACTTGGGGTCTATAATTCAAACCATTTCTCAGCCAGTTGGAAAATGTCATGCTTTTATTTTGTAAAAATCATTGACCTTTTAACACAACAGGCTTTATAATAGTCAGTTGGAGGAAAATTCAAGGCAATACGGAATGACCCACTGGGCCTATAGTGGTTGTACAAAAAGTTAGAAATTAAAGACCCTGAAGAGTAAGGCTGAGTAGTGATTCTAGTGACTCTGTCTGGCCCCCAGCCTACTTTTGTAAATAAAGTTTTATTGGAACACAGCCACACTAATTCGTTTGCATACTGTCTATGGCTTCTTTTGCACTGCAGCAGCATAGCTGAGCAGTTGCAGCAGAGACCTGAGACCGTACAGTCTGCATTTAAAATATTTACTAGGTAGCCCTTTACAGAAAAGGATTGCCAACCAACCCCTGCGTTAGGAGAATAACATAATTTTCATTTATGTTGCATGTAGGCTTCTCTGGAGACCCAGAAATGAGCTGCCAGTCCCCAAGTATGTCCCTGTCACCTGTATGATTCATTAGTCTCCTATCTCACTGCTGACACACTATGGGACCCAGGACAGATGTGCCATGAGAAAAGAGTTACACTGCCATTTGCTGGTCCTTGCTCACCAGGGGCCAGAGTTCCAATCAGTTATATAGCAGTAAGTAGCTGTGAGAAAGAATGCTCCAGAATTCTTAGGGTAGAAATTTCACCTGGGTAATGAAAATGTCACTTACAGAACTCACTTGTGTTCTTCAGTTCAATTAAAGGCAATAGCTATTTCTTGAGGACATCCTCAGTCATTCTGTGTTTGCTCCATTCCCTTCTCCCCCCACCCCCAGCCTCATGACCTAGATTTCTGCTGGGTTATCACTGGACACCATGGGCAGTCTGTGTGCATGTCTGTCTGTCTTTCCGCCATGCCTGCTTCCACACACACACACACACACATACACCTACACACACAGTTTTCAACACTGACTGGGAGACAGGAACAATAATCTCACTCTGCTCAAAGACATTTTATAGACTGAGGTACCAGTTCCTACTGCTAGCTTTTAACTTCTTATCATTACCGATATCGTGCTTAATAGTAGCTAGAAATTTTTGAGGACTTGTATGTGCCAGGGACTGTGCTGGGGGTTTCTCACTGATTCTCTCATTTTCTTCTTACAACCCCACAACAAGGAGGCCCTGCTGTTGTCTCCACCTCACCAGAGGGGCACTAGGACCCTGGAAGCACACATACTTGCCGGAGGTCACAAAGAGCTACCGAGGAAGCAGGGTTTCTGGCAACTCCGGGCCACCAGGGCCTTTTCCCCCTCCCAGAGGTGGATGCCAGACCCAGGAGCTCAGAGACCCAGTGTGCCCCACTAGCTCTGCCTCCTATTGCGGCGGGTGTGGCTCTCTGATAAATTCCTGGGGACTTCCTGAGTCCAGCCAGTGCTCACTGGCCTTGCTTGGTTAGATTCTCCAACTGGTCTGCTTCCTTCCTGGGCCGAACCAACTTGCTTTATGCACCCCATCCTGCTGGGTGGTCTCCACAACCCTGCTTGCTGGCAGCCACAGGTGGTCTCTGGAGGTGGAACAGGAGCACCCATCTGTGGGTACCTCTGGCCGCTAATATAGTCCTTCCTTTCTCTGGTCAGGAGCATCTCTAGGAAATGTTAGGTCTGTGTGACTGCATTCACTCTGCAGTGACCTTCCTGCTGTGCAGAGAGTATGTTTATTGAAATTCAAGTGAAGATAAGAAGAAAGGATGATCCTGGAGTTACCTGCCTTAGCAGGGGCTCAGGACCACCACAGTGGGAACATAAAGGTTAGGACAGTTACGCGAAGCAGGCATGGGATGGACAGGACTCACTTTGAGGCCTGTGCTGCAGGCATCACACTGGCCCTTTATTGTATGCATGCGTGCAGAGATACTTCTCATTTATGGCTCACGAGCTCTCTGCCTGATGGGTGTCAGCCTCACTTTAGGAGTAAGGGAAACAGAAACTCATGAAGTTTAAGGGACTTGCTCAAGGTCATAGAGCAAGTGGGTTGGAATTGAAATTTAAATCAGCCTGACCCTGAAGTCAGAGATCCACGCATTCTCAGTAGGCTGGGGGTGAAATGCCTGAGTCAGCTCCAAGGAGACGCGGGGTGGGGGTGGGGGGCAAGGGGGGCTCCGCCTGCAGTCCTTGTGTCCATGGTCAGGTCACTCAGCCCTTCTGGGTGGTGCCTCCTGATTTGTAAGGGGAGGTAACCAGAGCCAGCTCATTCCATCCATAGAACTGGATGGACATAACATGAGATTATAGTTTTTCAGAAGTTTGCTGTGGCTGAGGTTGGTGAGGGAGCCAGAGGCCCTTCCCGAAGAGTCCGATAGCGCTTTAGTTAATAGCTCCTGCACACACGACAGTTTTTGTCTTAATTTTTAGTCTTTAGGACATAGCTGTACCTTTAAATGTACTTCGTGAGTACTATTACTCTGGATTACCCATGATCATTGAGAAGTTTGTGGGAGTCAGTGTTAGGCAATCACATCAGAATTCAGATAGGGTTTGGCTCTGGCTCTGACCTTCCTTTCCTCCCTCTCTGCCTGTCTCGCCCTCCCTTCCTTCTCTCCTTCATTCCTCAGATACTTATTGAGCACTCCATGTGGGTAAGGAGCAGGTCCAGACATCATGGCATGTGTAAAGATGGGTGATGCCTGGTCCTTGCCGTCAGAAAAGATAACCTGATTTTTTGAGTGTCTGCTGTGGGCCAGGCTTGTGCTGGGGTACTGTCACATGTGTAAACTTAATTCTTTCCAGAATCACAGCTGTCCTCTGAGGGAGTTCTCTCGCACCCCTCGGATCAGAACCTCCAGTGTCCTCCCTTTCACTCAGAGCAAAAGCCAACCTTGGTCCAGTCTCCCTGGTGTGCATCCCTATGGCCCACTTCCCTCAAGTCATGGTCAAATGTGGTCTTATTAGCAAGGACTTACATTGACTTCTGAAAGCTCCCAGAGCAAGACTCCGGCTCACTATAGCGCTCCCTAGCCTCCCCTCCCCCACCTGAGTCTCCAGTATTTTTCTCCACAGCAGTTACAAGCAGGTGACGATATTTACTTATTTACTTGCTTGTGGCTTGCCCCCACTCTCCTGCCTGACCCCACCATCTAAGAGCCACAAGAGCAGGAACTTCGCAAGGTGCCCTGGCACTCGGGGAATGCCTGTGGAATAGCCCACCCTCACACATGAACACCATGTCCGTGCTTCAGTGAACGCACTCCGTTACCTCTTCACAGAGAGATGCCTTGTACATGGATCAGAGGCCTCGAGGTCGCTAAGATTCAGCTTTTCCCAAATTGTTCTCTAGATTCAACACACTCCCAATCAAGGTTGCAGCAGGCATTTTATAGAAATTGACAATGTAAATTCTAAAATCTGCAAGGAAATGCAGAGACTTAGAATAGCCAAGAATCTTAAATAAGAACAAAATTGGAAATCTCACACTACATTGCTACCAGAAGTCCCTGTAAAACCAGAGGAGTTAAGCTAGTGCAGAACTGGCATAAAGATAGACAAATACAGGATGCCACAGAGTCGGGAAACAGAAGAAGTTTCCCTACACAGAAGGTTCGCTGTCTTCAAATAATATGCTCAATATGTTTCCAGGTGAAGTGCCTCTAAGTTTAAAGCAATGGGTCCAATTGTCAATCTGATGAAAGTTCAATAAGTATGTCTCAAAGTCTAAAAACAGAGAAGATAGTATATTCGTTGTACTTCTTTGAGGTTCATAATTGGATCTACCACTTTAAATTTAGAGATTCTTCATCTGGAAAAGGGGTATCTGAAAGCTGAAGAAAAACACTGTGTATTCTATGTGTGAATGTAACTAACATGCAGTTTAAAAATAAGTTTGTCGCTACCTCAGCTGGGTGATTAAGGCCAGAGCCACAGAGATACATGCTGTTATTACCCTTGATATGAAGTGATAAGAATGGCACTTTACCCCTGTGAACGCCCTCCTAAAAACCCACATGTCCAGTCTGACCATGAGAAAAAAACATCGGACAAACTCAAATTGAGGGACATTCTACAAATATTCCTTGAAATTGTCAAGGTCATCCAAAACAAGGAGAGTCTGAGAAACTAAGGAGGCATAATGACTAGGTGTAATGTGGTGTTCCAGATGAGATCTGGGGACAGAAAAGGGACATTAGGTAAAAACTAAGAAGATATTAATAAAGTATGGACTTTGTTTAATAATAATGCGTCAGTGATGTTCATTAATTGTGCCAAAGGTACCATACTAATATAAGGTGTTCATAATAGCAGGTACTGGGTACAGGATATAAAGGGACTCTCTATAATGTCTTTGTATTTTCTGTAAATGCAAAATTGTTCTAAAAAATTTTTTTATTTTTCTAATTTTTTTAATGTTTATTTTTTGAGAGAGGGAGAGAGAGAACATGAGTGGGGGAGGCGAAGAGAGAGAGGGAGACACAGAATCGGAAGCAGGCTCCAGGCTCTGAGCTGCCAGCACAGAGCCCGATGCAGGGCTCCAATCCATGAACCGTGAGATCATAACCTGAGCTGAAGTCAGATGCTCACCGACTGAGTTACCCAGGTGCCCCAAAATAGAGTTTATTTTTAAAAAAATGTTTATCCTGTGTCTGCTACAGAGACTTGGTATATAAATGGACCTGAATAGAGATTCTGTTAATATATGTATAGGATCACACAAGACATTTGACAAAAATGCCAGTGCAATTCAATAGGAAAAGAAATGTCTTTTCAAGAAATCACCCTGGAGTAACTGAATGTCCAGATTGGAGGAAAAAATTAAAAGGTGATCCTTGACTGCTTTCACCCCACACATAAAATTTAATTTGCAGTGGACTGTAGATCTAAATGTGAAAGCTAAAATGATAAAGCTTCTAGAAGAAAACAGGATAATTCTTCATGACACTGAGGTGACAAAGATTTCTGAGGACACAAAAATCACTAACCTTGAAATTAAAAAGTTATAAATTGGACTTCATCAAATTTAAAAACTGTTCGCCAAAAGATGCCATCAAGAAAGTGAAAAAAGGCCAGCCACAGACTGGGAGATGTTCACAAATTGATCTCTAGATCTGGCAAAGTAGTGTATGCAGAAGAGAGAAACATATAAATCAGTACAAGGAAGACAAAAAGAAGCCCAATTTTTAAGAAGAAAGAAAAGAAAAAGGAAATGGGCAAAAAACTTGAACCGACACCTCACAAAAGAAGCTATCCGTGGTCAAAAAGCACATGAAAAGATACTCAGCATCATCAATCATGAGGGAAATGCAAATTCAAATCCCAGTGAGATCCCACAACACACCCACTAGAATGACCAAATGTAAGAAACCAGTACCAAGTGTTGGCAAGAATGTGGAGCTGCTGGAACTCTCATATGTTCCTGGTGCAAATGTAAAATTGTACAGTACTATGGAAAACAGTTGGCAGTTTTTAATAAACTAAGCATATGGCTACCATATGATACAGCACTTACACTCCTAGGCATAAACACCCAAGAGAATGAGCACTTATTTCCACCAAAAGACGTGGGTATAACTTACACTGGTGACCCGTAGGGAAGGCGGTATCTGCCAACTTTCTCCACTTACAAAGTTACCATTTTCCTTTGTAATTAATAAATATATTGAGGGAAATACTTTTTTAAAGTTTATTTTGAGAGAGTGAGAGAGAGCATAAGTGGGGGAGGGGCAAAGAGAGAGAGAGAGAACCCAATAGGCCCTTCACTGTCAGCATGGAGCCTGATGCGGGGCTTGAACCCACAAACCATGAGATTGTGACCTGAGCTGAAACTAAGAGTCAGATGCTTAACTGACTGAGCCACCCAGACAACCCTTGAGGGAGATGCTTTAAACTATGCAGATATCCTGAGTCTTCTCAAACGTTTGCTTATTAACTTAAGCATCCATGAGTGGATCTTGCCTGCAACAATTATTACTATGGGGTACTGATGGTGATTTTCTATTTCCCATATTCTTTCTACATTTATTAATTAGAATTCTTCTGTAAGGGAGATCTGTCCCCCTGCCCCTGTTTCTTTCTTTCTTTGTAGCAGTATAGACGCCTAAATAGTTTCTTCTGTGGGTTACAATCTATCGTTACTGATTTTGTGGCTTAAATAGTTACAAGACACTTCTCTGCCAGGCTCTCCTTCCTCAGCCTCTCATCATTATTGTATTATTATTTCTTGAGTGTTATTATTTCTACATGTAGATGCCTATACTTCAAATTTGGACAGTTGTAAAAGGTTTTTAAAAGACTCCAAATAGTTTGTGTTCCAGAAAAATCCAGACGTATCCAGAACTGGAAGAGCTCCTCAGAGATGAACATTAGTGGCATGCTGGGTGTCCTTCCTGTTCCCCTTCACACCTCTCCACCCTTCACTCTGCACTGGGGGCTTCCCCACGTGGGTGATATCATGGCCTCCCTGCCTCAGCCTTCTGGGTGGTATAGCTAATAAGAGACACAAACAGGCGATGAGATGGGTGGAGAGTGAAGTGAGGTATTTATTCCCTTGACTCCCCTCTCAAAAGGTTTCTTCATGCCGGCTGCATCCTTCCACCAAATGCTGCCTCCCCTATATGACATACTCCTTCCAGGTTTGGCAAACTATTTGCCTCTGGTCCCTTCACCCTCAGAGCTGGTAACAGCTCATCTGATACCAACCCTAGGTAACCATACCATCCCTCTTGGTTCCCCTAGCCCCCACCCACAGCTTGGTAATGAAGTCCTGTTTCCTGTTGGGATTCTGGCTAATAAATCTCATAAACGTCTAACATACTTAGAATATATATTTATCGAGAGTAAATATTCTATAGCTTCCCTCCCTTGTTCACTCTTGGGGTTAATCACAACAATAGTTATTTTCTCAGCTCCAGACAGACTCTCCTCTGCCTTCACTTAAGCTCATTTTCTCTTCCCTGGCTCTGTGTGGTCGTAAAAAAACAAAGCAAACTGCTCAAAATCCTTTTCATTGGAAACTCTTTATGCAACTGGGAAGAGTAGTCGTCACCTCTTAAACTTCTCTACTCTTCCTTTACCCAAACCTCACAGGAGAGATTTTTTTGCCTTTGACCCTCCCCCTTTTCTTGTGTGCCTTTGGACCCTGTCTAGCTTCTGCACATCGTGAAGTAAAAGAATGGCTCAAAAACATGAGGCAGGAGGAGCATAGCCATGTTCATAGCAGCACTACTCATAACAGTCAACAGGTGGAAACCACCCAGTGTCCGTGGATGGATGACTGGATGAACAAAAGGTGGTATAAACACACAATAGAATATTATTCAGCCCTAAAAAGGAAGGAATGGGAGCACCTGGGTGGCTCAGTCGGTTAAGCAACCTACTTCAGCTCAGATCATGATCTCATGGTCTGTGAGTTCAAGCCCCGTGTCAGGCTCTGTGCTGACAGCTCAAGGCTGGAGCCTGCCTCAGATTCTGTGTCTCCCTCTCTCTCTGCCCCTCTCCCACTTGCACGCACGTGCTCTCTCTCTCAAAAATAAATAAACATTAAAAAAATTGATTTAAAAAAAAGAAAGGAATGGAGGAATGGTGGTTGCCAGGGTCTGGGGAGAGAGGGAATGGGGAGTTAGTGTTTAATGGACACAGAGTTGCAATTTTATAAGATGCAAAGACTTTCTGGAGATGGTGGTGATGGCTGCACAGCAATATGAATGCACTTAATCCCACTGAACTATACACGTAAGAGTGATCAATTTTATGTCATGTGTATTTAATTAAAAAAAAAAAACCTGGGGAAGGCATGGGACACAATGGGCTCAGTGACAAGACAGTGAGGACTTCAGTGTGGGGCTCCTGTGGCAGGTGCTACTGAGGAACTTGGCTTAGGGGCCCTGTCTCACCAGGCACAGTTGAGCAGAGTGGCACAGACAGGGGACAGATGACAGGAATCAATCAAGGCAACAGGAGGGATGGGGAAGAAGAGGAAGGAGTTATAGGTCATCACAGCTTCATGGATTCAGGAAATGTTTAAGGACAAACAAATATAAAACAGAGAAGATGTGGTCAATAAAGAATAGCTATTAGTCACTCCTAAATGTTTCATTTATGACTAAGCAATCCCAGTAATCCAAACAGGATTCCGGAACCTCAGGAAAGCAGTGTGAAGCCCACATCCCTCCTGAGAACGTGCTCTGTCCAGGGGCACCGGGTGAAGGGCTTGGCTTGGCTGGGTCCTTGCTCGTGACCTGGACGCATGGGCAGCCAGCACTTTCTTCAGAACAGGGACCTGGGGTAGTGCATCACTAAATGAGTTGATGCCGCATTTTTCACATCTTAAAACTTTGAACAGATTCCATCTGGGAGACATTAAGCACATGCCTGTTTGCAGATGTGTTAACCCCATTTTAATTACGATACAAGCCTTAACTGCCGAATAGCGTGTCTTGCAAGTCTATCACCAAAATATGCCTTTCCGTTTACTGAATGGGGCATGTGTGTAAACAAGGGCTGTAGCTAGAATTCCTCCTCCTCTTCCAGCTCACACCCATCCCTGTGCACTTGTCAGACCCAGATCACAAAACCAAATTATCTTAGAAATATTCATTTGCCCCAGTAAAAGGTTATCTAAAACTTTAAGTTTCGAGAGTGTTAGTGCATTTGCAAAGCGTTGGTTTTGGAGTTCTGACTTCAGACCCTCTTACAACAGAAGCGTGTGGGCAGTGACGATTCAGCTTCCCTGGGGTCCGCACCCATATCTCAGCCACTCTGCCCTCTATGCTACTGCATAATTCTCCTACAGTTCTCCCTGCAGGCTGTGGCCTCATGGACACCCTGAGAGTGTTTCTGCTCTGAGGGCTGGCTGGAGGGGGTTCCCCAAACAGGCGGGACCCTGGGAAACATGTGAATGAAATAAAGAGTCCCAGCATGCCTGCATGTGACAGAGGGACCCAGATCTGTGGGGCAGCAAGAAATCCAGCCGGCTGCCTAGGAGAGTACAGGTTCTGGGCGGTGAGCTAGTCTCTGATGACTTTGGGCTACAAGAACATTCCTGGATTGTTACTTAATTTTTCACATCTGTGTGCCTTGATTGTCTAGGGAAGTGTAAATGCCTGGAAGGACTACGGATTATAGTCCTTTGGGGCTCCAATTTCTTCCCAGCTGCATGTAAGAGGGGTCTGTGTATTTGAATGACCAGATAGATAAATGCTGTTCTTTACAATGTCATGGGCACCTTGCAGGTTTAAGGTTTGAGATAAACAGATACTTCCTTGAGCCGGGTGTAGACAACAGTTGTCAAAGTGCAGTCTGGGGGACCCCTGGTGGGTCCGGGAGGTCAAAACAACTTTCCTAATACAAACACATTATTTGCCTTTTTGACGCTCGTGAATATACAGTGAACCTTTCTAGAAGCTCCTTGAAAGCTATGACTGCATGGCTCTGACACCTAGAATGAGTGTTTGGGGATTTAAGATTTTTCAGTTTGAACCCACATACATATACAAGAGCTCTTTGGATCCTCAGTCATTTTTGAGAGTGTAAACGGTTTTGCTGGAACCAAAAAGTTTGAGAACCTCTGGGCTAAGACTTGTGGGTTAGATCAGAGCAAAACAACGACCCCAGGAAAGACCTAGAAGAAAGGTCTAGAAGTAGACGCTAATCATCTGTTCTTTTTTTGCAGGAAAAACTGCGTAGAAAATCTAATGGATGAAGATGAGAAAGACAGGGCAAAGAGGTAAGAAGGAGCATCTTCCCTGCCTTGGTCTGTTCCATGCCATCTACGAGGCTCAAACATGCTTGTCCTCTTCCAGCATAGATGAGCTATCCTGTGCATGTCCTGTGCAGCAGGACAGGCCACTAGGGACATGTTCTTGGTACCCACTCTCCTTGAAATATTGTAGTGCTCTACTAAAAAAATGTAGACCAGCTCCCCCAATTTTGTTCCTTATCCTGAAATTCCTCATTGTCTGGGACTTGCCAGGTGGTTTATATTTTCCACATGTTCATGTCTTAACCCTGGTGACTTGGGTCTCCTTTGAGAGGCCACTGGCTCTTGCTTTTCCAGCACAGACACTGCTTAGCAAGGCAGCATGACTGGAGAGCCAGGCAGACCTGAGTTCAAATCCCTGCTCTGCTGTGGGGAGTTGCCTGGCTTTGGACAATAATAGTAATAATCATTCCCAGATGTTGACCACGTAGTAATCATCCTCATGTGCTACATGCTTCCATATACCCTATCTCAGTTTTCTCATCTGCACCTGGAGATATCGTAGCCACCTTGCACTGCTGTGGGGTTGGCCAGAAATCCTAGTTCATTTTCTGGCATGTCAGAGCTCTTATAACCCTATTCTTGCTTATTCCTTCACTGGGCATTGATTGACTACCTACTGTTGGTAAAGTGGAGTCATAAAGCTGATATTTTGAAGGTAAAGACCTGACAAATGTTACCAACATTGCACAGTTTGCCCCTGTGGGCAGTTACTATGTCAGGCTTCAGGGAAATAAAGATGATACGAGGAGGACACGGGTGAATGGAGGTGGTTGGTAGGTGACTACAGATGATCAAGCTGCAAGTGACAGGCCCAGCAATGGAGTGTGTTCTCCTGGGAAAGTCTTCACTCAGGCCTGAGGACAAGCCTTCTCCCTCCAGTCTCATCTCTTTCTGTTCCCACAGTTGTGTGTGTACCTGGGGGCAGGGGGAGGAAGAGGGGACGGTCCTTCAGTCCCCTGTGACAGGCTCTTGAACAGTTGCATGGCTGAAGGGATTGCCCACTTCCCTTCACAGAACCCACTGCCTGGTTGTCACTTACAGAATCCTCCACTTGCAAATGTTGCAGCCTTCAGAGATCCCCCAGTTCGGCATCTCCAGGGAGAGGGGCATCTGTCTTTCCAGTGTCACCAGTTGGGGGGCGGAAAGGGTGGTGGGCATGAAGACAACAAATCCCCAGCCACTCCAGACCTGCTAGACCTGAATCTGCAGAACACAGGGGGAGTCTGTATTGGTTGTTAATTCGCCCAAGTATTTCCTTAAAGAAAAATCAGGGAGCAGGGGAAATGGCCAGAGTTGTAGGCCAGACGGGGTTGGCATGGAGTGAGAATTGTCGAAACTGGATGGTCAGCACGGGGAGTTCATCATACTCTTACCTCTATACTTCTCCATGTTTCAAATTTTCCCTGATAAAAATTTGAATAGACAACAATTCAAATAATACCTCAGTTTATTCTGAAGGAACATGCCCTTCCCTTGGCATTGGAAAACAGGACTCCCCACAGCCATGCTTCTCAAACCTTAGGCCACAGCCTTCAAGGGTCACAAAATCCCTGTGGTCCCAAGTAACAAGTGGATGAATAGACTAACCCAGACCAGACAAGAATAGAATCTTCCTGCCCTCTCTCACAGACAGACTGGCTTCCGGTTCTTTCCTCTGTGTGTTTGACCTCTTGGTTTCCTCCCAGGTAGCTGTGGATTGCGTGCAAAGGCAGACAGCAGCGCTGTCCCAGATGATGAATTCCAACAAACCCTCACCTCTCCCCGCTTCCACTTCCTCACCTGCAACACTAGGCAATCATTTCTGTCCTGCAGCGACAGGGTTATTTGGGGAGGCAGCCACAAAATACACAAAGAAGCTCTTTCGTGTGTGTGTATGCGTGTTAATCGTTACACACGTGTGAAAATACAGGACACTCTCATATATTTACAAGGTATTCTCCTTGGTTAGCAGCATGAAAAGATGGGTAGGGGTGGCCAGCAGTCACCGAATGCTTCTTGTGTGTCCTAATCCTCTACACTAAGTACTTTTCTATGCGTTAGCTCATGTCATCTCAATGTTCTCTGAGGTGTGTTTCATTGTTATCCCCATTCTACAGAGGAAGAAACGAAGGCTCAGTAACATCATAAAGCTCTCACAAATGGCAGACGTTAAAGTTAAACAGGCTTCCTAACCTCAGATTCTGGTCCTATTCCCCAGACTACAAGAAAATCCCTTCATGTAGGGACTAACCCAGTCTGTCTGGCAGGCCCACACTGAGAGCTGTGTCGTGGTATAACTTTGGAGTCCATGGGAGTTTGCTTCTGCCATCCCCATGTTAATGTCACCTCCCAGGCCCCCCCACCTCAGCCCTCCCTCTACTGCACTGCTTACCTCAAAATGCAGAGGAGATGAAATGCTACCATTCTCAGGGGTCACCAGATGGAGACATTCCAAGAAAATCTTGGCTAAAAGTTCTTAGAAATAAATCAGGTCGTATGCAGTTTCTTTCCATTCACTCCCACCCCCCGTGGCTTTGAGGAGGTGGGCACGCATGCTCTCACACTGCCCGTTTGGGAGACTCCAGGCACACATCTGGGGTAGTGAGGTTGCTGGCTGGCCCTCACCCCCTCTCGACCTCAGATGGGGAAACAGGTCTAGAACGCTTGGCAATACCCAGATCTGTTTGCCAGAATAGCAGTAATAATGCAGGATCCCTCATAACACTTGGGAGAACCCAGGAGGAAATAACCATAATCCTAAGATTATATCCGTCTCAAAGCCTCTGGTTATGCAGGTTTTGTAGCAGCAGCATCGGGAGGCCCTTCCCCTAATCCCACCTGGAGGCCTGAGAGGAATAGTTTTCACTCACACAGTTTTTTTTGACAAGATTAGAAATGCTTAGCTTCAGATCAAAACCCTCATTGTCTCCAGAAAACACACGCTATGTTGGGCAAGGTTTCCAAAGCTTTGGGCAATTCATGGTTTGTTCGGATTGTTTGATCAAGTATTCTGAACCGGGACACAGGTCCACTTTCTTCTGCGAATTTCCGTGTAAAACCAGCGAGTACTGAGTGCCTATTGTGTGTCAGAACTATTTGCTGTTTTTCCTTAGGGACAATACAAAAACATGGTCCATGAACTCAAAAAGGAAACAGTCTGATTGAGAGACATTTGGAATCCCTAGATAATGACGTTCACAGTTTACCATTTTGTGGTCCAGTCGTGCACATGCCTTTCTAATTCTGGTGTGGCATAGTTTTGCGGGACGTGTGTCTGTGTGTGTGGCGGGGGGAGTCATCCAGGAAGTGGCGCAGTGGGGCAGGAAGTGCACAGCTTAGTTAGGAATGAGACAGGCCTGGCTTTGACTTCTGACGCTTTTACTTTCTGTCCTTGGATGAGTTACTCAACTTCTGTTACTGAGGAGCTAAATGCAGCTGCGTGTAAGCGCCTCCTCGCACACTGCAGGGAACACAGTGCTAATAAGAAATGCTAAGATGTATGGAGCACTCAGTGTGTGCCTGCGGCAGCTGACATGCATAAGCTCTCTCATCCTCACAACACCCCCCTCAACATAGGCTTTTACCAGCCTCATTTTACAGTTGAGAAAGCCAGGGCCTGGAACCACACAGCCAGTAAGTGGCAGGCAGGGATTCAAACGAAGGTATGATTTCGAGTTCTGGGCTCCTAAGGACCTCTCCTGACAGTCAGTAAGTGGAAGCTGCTCCCTTTGGTCGACCATGTGCCCAAGGGGTAGGGACAGAAAGTGTTGTATGAATCCTCGCTTTCCAAAGAAAGCCAGTTTCTATAACTTTGCAGTGTTGTAAAGTACAACTTACTCCATTTCTTGAGAGAACGGAAGACTAAGAGGAAATTCTTTCATGGTGGCCTCTTCCTTCTGTCCAATATTGAATGAGTAATTCATCAGCATTCGTTAAAGTTACATTAACTCCTACCAGCTGGGAAGTTTTGTTTCCCTAATTGTGTGCATTTTCGTTGCAGGAGGGAAGATGGGTGGTGAGTTGAGAGCTATCGCTGTCTTTTGTTAATAAGAATGAAGAATGTCAGGCAAAATAGCTTAGGGTTCTCAATAAAGGATGCTGGTTTGCAAACACAAGCTAAACAATTTTATTATTCTTTGACCCTCATCCTTACAGTCTTAACACTGATAAAATGGCCAGGCAAGAGGGAGATAACATCGCTGCAACCGAGACACTCATCCATGCACTTTTGCAGAAGCAAGTGTTGCAAAAAGAAAAGCTTTAGCCTTAGCATTCCTCCTGGCTCCCCCCAGGGTAGTTTGTCGACATGGACCAATGACTGAGACCATTCGGGCACCCTTCCATCAGTGTTGGTTAACTAAGAAATGTACTAAGCAGCGGGAAGATAAAGAGGAGGATACACAGCATCACCCTGCCCTCAAAGGATTTTGGGGCAAGTTAGGGAGGCTTTCTTGAAAACAAGCATAAAGGAGAAATCATATCTTGCAGGGTCTGTGTTGAGCTAAGCCAGGATGATGGTCACAATTCATAAGCTCTGTTTCTCAGCCAAGTGCTCTTTCATGGAGAGTAATATGGTTAAGAGGAAAGACTGGCCTCATTTTATTGTTTCATTTCTCTAGATGTAAATTCTGTAGGTCTGAAAGGAAAGGCTAGTCCGATCCACCAAGGTTGTAGCCCACTTGGAGGACTCCAGCTCCGGGCGCACTCACTGATGCCCCTGTGTACAGGCTCAGTGCAGAATGAAAAGCCTGACCCTGTGCAGTATATGTCGATGTTTCCAGCTGGAGCCTATCTTGCTAATTTTGCTGTGATTTTCTTTCATAGGCTCTTGACTGGGAGTTACGCATATCATCATAAGCCCCAACACAGGGAAAAAAATGATAGTAAAAACATTTTTGAGACTTCCTTTCTGTTTGTTTTATTTGGTGATTAAGGCAGCAGCAGGCATTGCAAGAATATAGACGTATCAGGACACACGATTCATTTATATTACCCTGTAATTTCCAGATGAGTGATTCTGTATTCCAAACAAAGGGAAAAAGTAGAACTGTACTCGCAGGCAGAATGCTAATTCTTACTGTGGCCCAGTAAACAGCAGAATGGAAAAAGGGCCTCCCTCTATTTGGGGCTCTTGGCTTCTACCCTAGTGGGGTACTTTGGTCAGCTAAGAAGCATTGTCAGAAAGAGAATTGTATGCCCGGTAGGCTTAGAAACTTGGGAAAGTCTTAGCTCAGGGACACCCAGAAATTCTCTGGGAGCATCTGAGGTAGAGAAGAATTCACTAAAAACCCTTTCAATAATTTCAATAAATTTTAAATTGAAAAAGGGATGGGCAGAAGTCCGCCATTTTGAAAATGTTTCTTTTCTGCAGAAAAAGCTAAATATTCCTTTGAGAATTTCAGTGACAAGTTGCTAAAGATTGTGCTCCCGTGAAACTCTCCCTGTGTGACTGTTAAGTAAGAATCACTGGAAAATTAGGTCAGCTTCTCATTTGGGCCCCAACATTTCCTGATACCTCTGGGTAAAAGTAAAGATGTTCCGGTTACATCTCAGGAAGAAGGAATAGCACAAGCCGAGCACAGTCATCCCACAAACACTTCACCAAATGTCTGCGGTAGAAAACAAATTGAGTCTCCAGAATTCTCCATGAGGTGAGGGAGGCATCATCCTGACCCATCTAGCTCCACATGGGATGACTTTTCTCTCCACACACCCAGATGACATTCTTTCCTGGAACCAAGCTGCTGAAGGCTCCTGAGCTCAGTGGTGTCCCCAGCCCCCACAGTCTGGGCATGCAGGGAGGCTGTCTGACTTATGGTCATGAGGAGGTGTGCACCTGTCCCAAGGACCCAGGCCTGGGCACAGGAAGGGACTGCACTGGCTTTAAATGGAACTTGCTTTATGTCAGAGTTCCCTGGAATGTATTCTGAACAACACTAACCTCAGGAAATGCCCCCCCCAAGACAAGTTTGGGCCATGCTGTTTACTTTTTCTCCCTTTTGGAGAGTTTCAGGGCTCCTTAGCACATTGAAAGTGCTAAGACTGCAATTAGAAAATAAACCAAAATCTGTTCCATTTTATGTAACTGTGAATTTAAAAAATTATCTGGAGGAAAAAAACAAAAATTGGTAACAACAAAATAAACTTCTCTGACCATAGTCCTTTTTCTCAAAATAATTCTTCATGATTTTCCATGGAAGCCCTTTTACCCAACACTGTCTTAAATCAACTTTATTCCCATCATTTTAGCACATTTTCTTACATATGAAAATACACCAAAACAACATTTGAAAAATAGTAAAATGTTTAAAGAAGTAAATAAATCTCATTTATAATCATACTACCTAGAGATAGACACCGTTAACATTTTGACATATTTCCTGTCTCGTTTTCGTACATGTCCATCAAATTTTAAAGGGAATACTCTTACAAGGTTTTTGTTAATGTGGCTGATCAGACTCTAATTTATTCTTCATGAAAGTTGACCTTTCACGGATAGGACTGTCTTAATGTGGAGCATACTTAAATTTATGTCATGCCTGTGAGCATTGCATTGTTCCATTTGCCTCTCCGGATGTTGACAGTGAGCACCTACTTGATATATTTCAATTCTACAAGAAACTGTGAGTTCATTCCTCAACCACTCCCTCTGTTTCAGGTACTCCAAAGACTTGTAGAGACTTCAAAAGAAGCATAAGACCTAATTCCAATAAGGATAGCCTTCTCAAACAGGTTCATTTTGCTCTGTGTATAATACTTAAGTCCGAGAGGGCTCATCTGCACGCTTATCAGTTCCTGTCTCATACTATAATGTGGAACTAGTTAGCTCAGTGTAGATATGCCAGAATTCCTGGTCTGGAAGGAACCTTGGGCATCACTGAGTCTTTCTTTAGGCATTAACTCTCCTGAGTATCTGTTACCGTGTAAATGTGCCTCTCCAAAATGTACAGGATTAAAGCGACAGCATTTATTTGCCTGTGGATCTTCAATATGGGTATGGCCTAGAAGGGAATGCTTGTCTCTGTCCCATGTGGTCTCAGCTAGAGCTGAGATGGTGGGCTGGCACCACCTGAAGACACACTCATTCCCATGGCTAGTGGTTGATGTAGGCTGTCAGCCGGGACTGTGGCTTTCTGTATGGAGATGTAGCAGCTTCCTCACAACACGTGACTGGGTTCCAGGGTGAGCGTCATGGACAAGAGAGTCAGTGGGGAGCTGTGTGTCCTCTTACTCCCTGACCTTGGAAGTCAGGCAGTTCCCTTGTGCTACATTCTGTTCCCTTAGACACAAGTCACTGAGGCCAGCCAGCCCACACTCAACGGGAGGGGAATTAGAACTCACCTTTTAATGGGGGGAGTGAGTTTCAGACAATTTTTAATTCTCCAGCTTGAAATCACCTTATCAGTGTCCTCACTATTCTGTAAGAGGAAGCCAAGTTCCATGGAGGTGGAAATCCCTTGTCCACTCTCTCTCATGGCATAGGTAGCAGAACCAGGATGAGGACTCCTATCTTCTGGTAACTGGTCTAAGGTTCCTCCGGCTAAGCTGTATCATCCCGGTTCTCTGCTACCCCACCACTCTTCAACTTCCAGGGGTCGCTGTAAGTGTGAAAACAATATACTTCATAAAATGTCTTTAGCTCCTCACCATGGAGACCCTCTATGGGAAAAAGCCGTTCTTCATGGAACTACATACTTCCAGACTTACTGCATACTTCATGGAACTTCATGGAGTTCCAGCAAGGGAAGCCCACTGGTGCTTCCATCACCAGTTCTGGCCACTGCTGTCCAACTGTATTGGGTAGCGTTTGATTTTTTCAGTTTTTATTTCATGTGGCCAACTGCATGTGATTCAGAGAGCATCTTCGATTTTCCCTCATCAGCATGTTCTATCTACTCAGTTAATAAAACTAGACTTACTGGGGCTAATTTAAAAGATGGATACCTTGGGATTAAACATTAGGAAGAGATCCTAGTATAGAAGTATGTCAGGTGTTAAGGATAGTTTCTCACTGGATGCTGGAGAGGTGTAAGCAGCAGGTGCCACCAGCCAGACCTGTCTGCACATGAAGTAGATTAAAAGGAAGAGTCCACTCATTATAGTAATTTTTTCCCCTTTTCCACTGATTTGATCTTTATTCCTGATCTAGCTCACCAATCAGGAGTTCTGATACAGTGATTTTTAATTTCTTCCCCTTAGGGAAACACAGGATTTTTGGTGACATATAAAATGCACCTGCATCACTGTCATGTGCCCTTGTGAATTTAGAGAGGACTGAGTACACATTCACCTACATGCTCAAACTCCCCATTCCTGCCATGGGGGCCTCCCTAGAAGGATGGGAGATGAGCATCTTTCTTCTTGGTCTATGCCACAGGTTTCTCAGAAGGACCTGATCCCCATCTCAGCTATAGCTATGCCTCTTGAGTAGTTGAGTGTAAAGCCCAGTCTTGCACACTAAGTGTGCACACCCTGTGATCATCTCCTCACCAAGAAGAAAAGGAGAGAAGCATTGAGTATGGTTTATATAATATGCATCTATTTCATGAAATCCCCCCAATAAAAGGGCATTCAAGGTACCACTTATTGGAGAAATACAAGAGGGGTGTGTTTGTGTGTGTACATGTGCATATATGCTCAACCCCCCTCCACAACACTTGACCTTGGAACCATGGTCCTATCCCACCTCCCTTTGTGTAATACCTCTCCTTCCTTGAGTCCCCCTGATATACCATAAGCACTGTCATCTTATAAGAATGCCAGTGGCTGTGTTAAATCTCACTTAGATCCTGAAATGCAAGTACAACCCTCCTGTGGAATTCCAGAGCCCTGGGAGCCTACACCTCTGCCTCTCACCCCATGTGCCCTAGCTAGACCAGTATGGGTACCCAAATTTATCCTCAGTCAGTAGGGAGAGTAGTTTTATTGGCTTAATAAACTCCATGTTGATATGCAGTATAGTTTCCTTTTGATACTTTTTAAATGCTAGATCACATCAAAGTGATACACTCATGCCAAGGGAAGGACCTACCCAATTAATCTGTAATCCTCATTGTTTTCCAAAAGCCACCCAGAAATATGTTTCCTTAAGAGTCTATTATTACTATTGTCCAGCTCTCCCCTATATACTTTCCTGCAAAAGAATCTTCTTTACAGACCCTGCCATCAGGACTTCAGATTCTGTGTTCCCACCTTTTGATTTCTATGGATCTTTTACATACTCACTAAAAAAAGTATGAAAAGATATATGGACATTCTGAACTGGGTAAGATGGAGTCAGCCTACTCCATCCTGTCCACCACACTGAATACAGTTCTAAAACCTTGGCAAAATGTATGTAACAGCTAATTGAGAACCCTGAAAGTATGTAGTAGTAGGCAGATTGGAAAAGTATCAAAATTTGAAGTACTACTGAACTGGCATTTTCTTCCCTCTAGTACCCCCTGGCCTAGACTCAATGCAGCCAAAACCCAGAAGTGGGCATCTGTGCTGACAAAGAGAGGACACAGAGAAGCCCTCTACATGCAGGACAGGATCAGGGTCTCTAATGCTCAGATTGAGTGAGGGGAAATCTGCCCTCTTTTGTTTTTTTCTCCATATCCTTGTACCCTGTAAGCAATCCTGTGATAGCAGCAGCAACACTAGCAACAGCAACAACAACATGGGCCCATAGGAAACTTAAAATGTCGAGGGAAAGGAATCTATCTTTCTGAGCAGAGGAACTATATTCTAAGAGGGTGGGATGAAACCCTGTTGTTTTTTTCTTCCTTTCTATTTTCCTACTGCATGGCCCCAAATGAAGGTGCACATGTAGGAAGTGTGAGGCAAAGCAGAATAAAGCAAAGAACCAGCTTTCTGGCCAGAGGAACTAAAAGGGAGCCTTGGGAACCAAAAAGTACTGGGAAGAGATATGAGAGGAAGGAGCTCAGGAAAGTGAACATATAAAGAAGGTTATGAGATTCTGAGCTCCCCACCAATCTGAATATGCACGGGTCTGACCTTAAGTAGTATACCGTAGACTTTCAGACTGAACCGCAGGATAGACCACCACCCGACATCCAAGACCAGCCACATGGGATAAATCTAGATAGCACCATGAACTTCTTATCAGAAACTATGGAAGCCATCTATCTAGTAGTGACACAATATTTTTTAAAAGTTTAAAGGAAAGAACCATTAGCCCAGAATTCTATGTCCAATAAAAATATCCTTCAGAGATGAAGGTAAGTGAAGACATTCTCAAGTTAAAAAAAGCAAAACAAAACAAGACAAAAAAACTAAGAAAGTTTCTTATCAACAGACCTTCTCTGAAAGAATTGCTGAAGGAAGCTGTTATAACAGAAAGGAAATGATACCAGATAGAAACTTGGAGTATGAGATATAAAGGAAGAAGAGAAATGGTAAATATCTGGCTACATAGAATAAATAGTCTGACATTTGGGGGAAAACAACATAATCTGATCTGATTCACTGTATGTAGGTGTAGGGCACAAGATGACTACATCATAAAGGAAGGGAGGATATAGAGAACTATATGGAAAAAAGTTTCTACATTCCACTTTAAATGGTAAAATATTATAAGTAGGTTCTGAAAAGATAATTTTTATATTATAATCCAAAGAGTAATTACTGAGCACTATACAAGGAACTATAGTAAATAAAAATATAATAGATAAATTAAAATGAAATACTAAAAATGTTTAAACAACCCAAAAGAAAACAGGATAGAAGAAATAGAAACAACAACAACAAAAAATGAAAAAAACCCCAGAAAACAGATGGCAAAATGATATACCTAAATCCAAACTTATAATTATATTAAATGTAAATGGTCTAAACATGCCAACTAAGAAAGATTGTCAGAATGAATTTTTCTAATGACTTAACTATATGCTGTCCACAAGGTATTCACTTCAAATATGATGATATAAGTAGGTTCAAAGTAAAACTGTGGAAAATGATATACCACAAAACATTAATAAATTAATAAATTAACTTATTAATAAATTAATAAAAAGAAAGCCAGAGTGACTATATTAATATAAAATAAAGTAGATTGCAAAGCAAAGAAAATTTCCAGGAATAGTGACAGTACATAATACTAGTCAATTTACCAAGAACACATAGCAATTCTAAATGTGTATACACCTAACAACTGAGCTTCAAAATACATGAAGCACAACCTAAAGAAGTTTACTGAGTCTTTAATATGCTTATCTCAGGAATAGAACTAGTAGAGAGAAAGTCAGCAAGGGTATAGAAGAATTTAAAAACACCAAAACACCATTGACATTTATAGAATACTCCACCTACCAATAGCAGAATACACACTGTTTTCAAGTACCCATTGAACATTCCCTAACCAAATTCTGCTTTATAAAATAAATGTAAACAAGTCTAAATGAACCGAAAGTAAATTGCAAACAGAAAGATGGCAGGAACAATATCTCTAAAACTTGGAAGTTAAACAGTTTGGCTCCTAAGTAATTCAAAGGTTAAAGGGAAGTCTCAAAGAATTTTAGAACTGAACAAAAATAAAAAATACAGCATACCCAAACTTGTGGGTTTCAGTGAAAGCAGTGCTTAGAGGGAAATCTCTAGCATTAAATGATTATAGTAGGAAAGAGAAAAGTCTCAAATCAATAACTAAGCTTCCACCTTATGAAACTATAAACAGTAGAGCAAAATAAATTCAAAGCAAAAAGAAGAATGGAAATTATAGATGTGAGAGCAGAAATCAATAAGATTGAAAGCAGAAATATAATAGAGAAAACCCAAAAGGTAACTTTAAAAAAATCAATAAAATTGGTAAGCCTTTTGCAAATATGACCAAAAAAAAAAAAAAGCCACAAATTACCAATAGCAGGACTAAAAAAGGAGATATTATTACACACCCTTCAGACATTTAAAAAGACATTAAAAGACCATAATAGAATACTATAAACAACTGTATCCATGTAAATTTGACAAATTAGATGAGAGGTACCAATTACTCAAAAACCAGAAGCTATCAAAACTCCTACAAGATGAAATAGAAATCTTGAAGTGTCCTATAATTAATAAAGAAATTGAATGTGTAGTTAAAAGTCTTCTGAAAAAAGGAATCTCAGACCCAAATGGTTCCACTGATAACTTCTGCCAAACATTAAAAGAAAAAATATCACCAATTCTACACAGTCCCTTCCAAAAAGTTAAGAGAAGGAAATACTTCCCAACTTATTTATGAGACAAGCATTACCCAGAAAAAAAATAGTACAAGAAAAGAAAACTACAGACCAATATCCTTCATAAACACAGATGTAAAAATCCTCAATAAAACTTTAGCAAGTTGTATATGTGTGTGTGTGACATATACATCATGTACACATATATATAAACTACATCATGACCAAGTGGAGTTTTATCCAAGGATTGCAAGGCTATTCAGTATTCAAAAACCAGTCATTATAATCCACCAAGTTAGCAAGCTTAAGAAGAAAAACCAAAACCACATGATCATATTACATGAATACAGGGTTTTGACAGGGGTTTGACAGAATTCAACTTTTATTTATGATATAAACTCAGCGAACTAGGAATAGGAGAGAATTTCCCTAAACTGGATAAAGGGCATTTGCATAAAACCATTAGCTGATATACTTATTGGCAAAAGACTGAACATATTCCCCCTAAGGTGGGGAATAAGACAAAGGTATCTGCTGTCATCACTCCTATTCAATATCATAGAGCAGTAAGACAGAAAAAGAAAGCAAAGTCATGTTGATTGGAAAAAAGGAAATAATACTAACCTATTCAAAGATACCATGTTTGTATATATAGAACATCCCAAGAGATTTATCAAAACAAAGAAATATAAAACTCCTATAATTAATAAATAAATTTAGTAAGTTGACAGGATACACAAGGTCAGCACACAAATCATCTTTCTGTCGGCTAGCACTGAACTATTAGAAACTAATATTAAAAATACCATGCCACTTATAATCAATCCAAAAGAATGAAATAGTTAGGTATAAATTTATATATGGGATATATGTGTGAAAATTGCAAAATGCTCATGATATGATAGAAATCAGGGGAAACCTAAATAAATAGAAAAATATATTGTGTTTATGACTAGAAGACTCAAAAGAGTAAAAATGCAAAATTTCCACAAATTGGTCCATAGATTTAAAGCAATTTCAATCAAGGGGTGCCTGTGTGGCTCAGTCAGTTGGGCGTCTGACTTCGGCTCAGGTCATGATCTTGCAGTTTGTGAGTTCGAGCCCCGCGTCGGGCTCTGTGCTGACAGCTCAGAGCCTGGAGCCTGCTTCAGATTCTGTGTCTCCCTCCCTCTCTGCCCCTCCCACATCCGTGCTCTGTCTGTCTCTCTCAAAAATAAGTAAACATTAAAAAAATTGAAAGCAATTTCAATCAAAATCCTGATAGAACTCTGTAGATATAGACAAGTTGATTATAAATTATAATGGAAAGACAGAGAAACTAGAATAGTCAAAATAATTTTGAAAAAGAAGAATAAAGTTGGAGGAATCACATGATCCAATTTTAAGGCTTATTATAAAACTACAGTAATTGAGACAGCATGGCATTGTGGAGGAATAGATCCATAGTCAATGAGACAGAATAGAGAGTATAGAGAACCCAGAAATTGACCTACATAAATATGACCAACTGATTTTTTTACAAAGGTGCAACAATAATCCCATGTAGGAATGTCTTGTCTTCAATGGTGCTGGAACTATTGGACATCCATATACAACAAATAAATTTCAACCTAAACCTTATAGGTTATAAAAATAACTAACTCAAAATGGATTGTGAAATGTGGAATGTGTAAAACTCCTGGGAAAAAAAACCACAGGAGTAAATTTCTGGTCTGAGGTTGGGCAGAGGGTTCCCAGACCTGACAACAAAAGCACAATCCACAAAAGGAAAAAAATTGCTAACTTTGACTTCATCAAAATGAGAAACTTTGTGAAAGACACCATTAAGAGAATAAAAAGGTGAGCAGTGAGAAAATACGGACAAATCATATGTCGGACAAAGGACTTGTGTCGGAATATATAAAGGATGCTTAACACTGAACAGTAAGGATATAAAAGGCCCAATTTAAAAATGAGCAGAAGGCCTGGGTGGTCAGTCAGTTAAGCTTCTGACTTCAACTCAGGTCATGATCTCATGGTTCATGAGTTCAAGTCCCACATCAGGCTCTCTGCTGTCAGTGCAGAGCCCTCTTTGGATCTTCTGTCTCCCTTACTCTCTGCTCCTCCCCTGCCCTCTCTCTCTCTCTCTCTCTCTCTCTGTCTCAAAAATAAATAAACATTAAAAAATTTTAAAAACTGGCAAAAGACATGAACAAATGCTTCACCAAAGAAGATATAAGATGGCAAAAAAATGTACATGAAAAGATGTAGAACATCATTAGCCATTAGACAAATGCAAATTTAAGCCCCAGTGAGATAATACTGCACATGTCTTAGATTAGGTAAATTTTAAAGTACTGACAATCCTAACTCCCCTTAAGGACATAGACCATCTGGTTCACTCCTATAGGACTGGTGAGAGGTAGGATGGTAGGGCCACTCTGGAAAACAGTTTGGCAGTTTACTATGAAGTTGCATGTACAATTTCCATATGATCCAGGTTACTTCCTTCAGAGGGCTAAAACCTTGTGTTCACACAAAAACCTGTACACAAATGCATACAACAGCTCTCTTCATAATCACCAAAAGTGGGAAGCAACCTGAATTTCCTTTGCAGGTAAATGGATAAACCAGCTGTGGGACATCCATACAATAAAAAAGTGCTCAGCACTAAGAAGGGGCAAGGTACTGATAGGCACCATGACTTGAATGAATCTCAAAGGCATTCTGTGGGTAGAAGAAGCCAGGCTCAGGGGTTACATGCTGTATGATTGTATCTCTATGACATTTTCCACAAGGGAGCATAGTGATGGAACACAGAACAAGGCTTGCCGTTGGTTAACAGGCATGGAGAGAATGAAGGAGCTTTAGAGGGAACTCTTCTGTCTCTGGGTCATGATGATGGTTACATGAATTTATACACAAGCAAAAATTTATAGAACTGTGCCCAAAAGAAAATGTTTACCGTATGTTCATTTTAAGAGTAATAATCTTAAAGATATGTATCATCAGTTTTACTTTCTCATAGACAAATGAAATTCAGGTGAAATTCCTTTGCCTCTGACCCCACATTCTCCCCCATGCTCCACATAGTGGGTTTGGTTAGTGCCCAATTCAGGGAGCAGAGTCCCTAGCCATGTAGGGCACAGTACTGTGGCTGACCAGCCTCACCTCTCCTTCCTGTCTCTGCTCACTTCCCCCTGAGCTGGGGTCCCTTTCCCCCTTTCCCCAGTTTCTTAACCATTTCCCTCCCCCAGACTGTCCATCAGTACCCTGTCCTGGATTCATCCAAAAGCCAAGACCAGATTGCCTGTACTGGCATTTGGGACTGTGGTTGACCTCACTCTTCTTGTCCTCTCTCTCACTTTACTTTCTCACATGTCCCCAACTGTCCTGTCAAACCTGGCCAGTCAGCTCTTCCTGGGCTGTCTTCCCACTGCCTGCCTGCCCACCCCTCAAGGCCACCTTGCATGTAGCCCCTTCCCTGAGGGCTCCCCTCACCACCTCACAGGGCTGATCTCCTTCCTTTGTGAACTCCCTTGGCAATTTGTCTAAACTTGTCACCTAGCCCTTATCATGTTGTACCTGATGTGTGAAATCCATCTCTTCCTCTAGACTCTAAGCTTCTTTTAGTTGGCTGTTTTTAGTTGTTTTTCTGCAGCATTCTTCCCTGAACACAAATACCATTATCCTATTAGCATGAAATGCCATTTTTCTGCAGAATGTATTTTGTTTCTGTGCTATAACCTCAAGCAGCCAGAATTCGTCACTCTTAGTCCTGTGCTTCCAGAGCACTGGTACAAAGCTCCATAACACATACCTTCACGGTGGTTCTGGAGGGAGTTGTGGAAGGGAACAGGAGAGTGCAGCGCTTCATGGCATGGGCATCCAAGCCAGCCTGCTCCACCACTGCCTACTGATGTGACTTCAGTGAGTCACACAACCTCTCAGTGCCTCAGCTGCTTCATCTGTGAAATGCGGATAATAGTATCTATCTTAAAGGGTCATCATGAGGATTAATATATATGAAGCACTTAAAATAGTGCCTGTTACATAGTAAGTACCCAGCAAAGGTTATCTGTTTAACCAATATCCCTTGAGGGACACTAGGAAATATAACTTGGGGGCTTTTTGAGCCCTTCATTCAAACCAAAGGGTCAGGTTTGTATCAATGTATATTTAACACACACACACACACACACACACACACACACACACACACACCCCTTCCCTTCCAGCCTTTCTCTCTCCCTCTCTCTCTGTCTCTCTTTCTCTCCCTCTCCCTCTCCTCTCTCTTAAATCCAATATGAAGAGAAACACCCCAACTGAAAAATGGGCAGAAGATTTGAACAGACATTTTACAAAAGAAAATGTATGAAACAACAGTAAGCATGTGAAAGGGTGTCCAACATCATTAGTCATCAGAAAAATGCAACCTAAAACCACAATGGGGAAACATTACAATGCCTAAAGGAAGAAGAGACAGACAATACCACATGTTGACAGGCATGTGAAGCATAAATTGCTGGTGGAAATGCAGGCACAGTACAGCCACTTGGCATAACAATATGGCGATATCTTATAACAGTGAACCAGTAAACGTATATATACTTACAATAGGAATTAGCAATTTCACACCTATGTATTTACCCAAGAGAACTGTGTGCCTATGTCTACACAAAGACATGGATGTGACTGCTCACAGCAGCATTCTTCTCAATACCCCTGAACTGGAAACAACCCAATGGAATACTAGTCAGCCATCAAAAGGAATGAAATATTAATGTATGCAACAACATGGATGGATCTCAAAAACTTAATGCTCCATGTACGTTAGAGACTATATGGTGTCTGATTCTATTTGTATGAAATTCTAAACATGGCAAAACTAAACTGACAACAGCAGTGGCTTCCTGTGGCTGTCATCAAGGGGGACATCAGCAAGTTGGAGGAGAATACCTTTCAGGATGAGGGAACCATTCTGTCTCTGGGTTTCGGTGGTGGTTACACAATTACCAAACTTCATCAAACCAGACACTTAAAATGGGTGAATTTTGTTGAATGTAAATAATGATGTAAAAAAGAAAAAACAAACCCAGAGGCTGATTAAGTGTCTTTCAGCTGTTTGCGCCAGTGCCTTATGTGTGGTGTCTTGGGGCCTGCCAAGCTGACTTCCTTATTGGAAATAAGGTCATTCGAGGCTCATTTTCTTTCTCTTGCCTCAGAGCTGCAGATCCAGCTGACATTGACCGATTTCCAGTGGGCACCATAGTGTGTCCCAGGCGGAGGCTGACGGAAACAAGCTTGTGTTTCTGTCACTAATGATATAAGCCTTCATCGTATTCTCTGCCAGGCCATGTTGGTTGTCATTACACCCATTGAAGAAGAGAACAGAGTAATAATGAGCTGGGTGTTATCGGCTCACAAATAATTTATAATGGGCAAACTAGGACAGGAACAGAGCTTTTTTTGGCTAAGGAGGCTGCATGTCACTCTTAAAATCTAGGCCAAAAAATTATTTATAATGCATAGACAGTCACTCAGAAAGTTGAAAGGTTCCTTTCTTCTCTCCCATGTGTTTGAACATTAGGCTTTTTACCCTAGACTAGCAAAAGGCACCTTAGGTTCTTCCTTGGACACCTGCATTCAGTCTGCAACTCTGAGAACACATGTGAGGGCAGTTACTTGGTTAGGAATGAGGCCTTTGTAGAAACCCCTATCCAAGGATAGGAATGAGGGAAAAGTCAGGAAAAGGAAGAGATCCTTACATATGGGTAGTGACCACACACTTGAGAAGTGAGCTTTAAAGAATTGCCTCAGGTGTTATCAGAAAGGAGCCCAAACCAAGATATTATCAACAAAGGATGGTTTGTAAACAGGTGTGTTGAAATAAAGGCAGGTCATGTGTCCTCAGGCAGAGGCAGAGTGGTAATAGCCATCGTGGCATCTAAGAAAAGGATGTTTTCATCATGTCCCTGTGTTTACAAGGGCTGTTTGGGAAGGCAGAATCATTATTGACATTGATACCTGTAGATGTGGATACCTACCCCAAGGGAGGCCAGTTCCCCTGATGGGAACTTGCTGAATCGTCACAAGCTACCAGCACCCAGTCCTGACTTCATGCTGGCCAACAGCCTCCTGATAAGTGATCAGCCGTCCTGGGCACCTTGATGCCAGACCCCAGGGTACGTAGAGCAAGTAGACCATGTTTAATGGGCCCTGCCACTGTGGCTCCCGCTCTCTCAGGGAGCCGACTTTGTGGAACAAGCCCACCCTGGGTGAGTTGAAGAAGGTTGGTCAGCTCTCCCAGCTCTGGCTCACCTTTGACTAAGGTGACTGTTGATGAGGAGCTAGTCCCGTGGGGCTGAGATCCAGCCCCTGGGTCTGTGGCATGTCATTAAAGATCAAGTCTTGGGGCGCCTGGGTGGCTCAGTCGGTTAAGCATCCGACTTCAGCTCAGGTCACGATCTCGCGGTCCATGAGTTCGAGCCCCGCGTCGGGCTCTGGGCTGATGGCTCAGAGCCTGGAGCCTGCTTCCGATTCTGTGTCTCCCTCTCTCTCTGCCCCTCCCCCGTTCATGCTCTGTCTCTCTCTGTCTCAAAAATAAATAAAACGTTAAAAAAAATTTTAAAGATCAAGTCTTCTAGAGCAGTGCTGTTTCCCAGACCTCCTCAGGGTGAGGGCAGGCTTCCTATGGCACGTGCTCCTTGTTTAGCCATCTAGGAGAGTGGCCCCTAGAGCCATGTTTTCCTCTTCCAGTTCCTGAGGTTCCCAGGCCTCCTCAGAGGTCCCCTCCTCTCAAGCCGAAGGACTCTACTTTGTTCTCTGTATAGATTGTGCAGTGTAGCATGTCATTTTTTAAATAGACTTTATTGTTTTTGGAGTAGTTGTTCACAGAAAGAGTGGAGAAAAATAGAGCAGAAGATACAGAGGCTTCCCATATATCCCCCATCCCTACGTATGGACAGCCTCCCTGTTATCAGCATCCCCCACCAGAGTGCTACATTTGTTCCAATGGATGAACCTTACGTCGACACATCATTATCACCCAGAGTCCACAGATTACATTAGCGCTCTTGGTGTTGTACGTTCTGTGGGTTTGGACAAATGTATAATGATGAGGATCCACCATTATAATATCATACAGAGTAGTTTTGCTGCCCCAAGGTCCTCTGTGTTCCACCTATTCATCCATCCCCACCTCAACCCCTGGCAGCCACTGATCTTTTTACTGTCTCCATAGTTTTGCCTTTTCCAGAATGTCATATAGTTGGAATCATACAGTATGTAGCCTTTTCAGATTGGCTTCTTCCACTTAGTGATATTCATTTAAGGCTCCTCTATGTCATCTTTAAAAGGGTTCATCTGCTCTCAGCAGCTTGACAGCCATATGAGTTCTCTGTCACACGTTGGCCCTGGGTCGAGCATGGCTTGCAGACGGTTATGCTTCGTCTCCCCAACAGGATGACGAGTTCTGGGGCAGAGGCCAGGACATATGCCCTGTGTGGCACTGGCTCCCTGCCAGACACTCAGGGAATTTGGTTTGCCCTTGGAACTCAGTGCCAAGGGCTGGGTGCTCTGGGTTGGAGGGGCTATAGTTAAAGCCTAAGGAAGGGCTATCAGAGCAAAACCCTCTGGGCTGCAGCCATGTACACAGCATGTCATTTGCTCTCTGAAGGTTAAAGCTCCATGAAGTCAGAGTGAGCAGCATCTGGCAACAGAGCTAATCTGTGTAAGATTTCGCATCTGAGTCAGAACTTACTTATTAACACTGTCTGTCTTTGTGGCCAAGAGTCTAGCAAAACATTTTTCTGTCCCCATTAGTCAACGCGAAAATGTGGCAAATGTTACTTTCTCTGAAAGGGTTCTGATCAGATGATCACAACAGAACACACTCTGATAGAAAATACTTCTATTTCATAATAAAGCCTTTATGATGTGGAATGTTCTAGTAACCTGTGTGTTCTGTGCTTACAGAGCTTCTCGAAACAAGTCTGAGAAGAAGCGTCGGGACCAGTTCAATGTTCTCATCAAAGAGCTTAGCTCCATGCTCCCTGGCAACACGCGGAAAATGGACAAAACCACCGTGCTGGAAAAGGTCATTGGATTTTTACAGAAACACAATGGTAAAGGTTACGCCTCTCTCCATTTTTATCCCATTCCTGTCCTTTCATTTGACGATGACTTCATCAAGCTGGTCTTCTGCTTGGTTCCGGCAAAGCCCGATCTCATCAGTCACAGGCTTCCTCTTGCAAAGGCCCTCCACCTTCTTTAATATCCCACCTCCAGCAGGTTTGGGAGAGGACACTTACCTCCCAAATTGCTTTACTAGCCAGAGGAGAGAACCCAGAGCCGCCTCACAGGTAGCACCCAGCCCAAGTGGAGTGGTGTTAACAGTGGGAATGTCTTGATTTAAAAATGGCTGCAGCAAGCATTTTTCATTCAGCCCTGAAGAGATGCAATGCCCAAGAATTCATTTTCCACTGGACGGGAATGTACTGGTTTCTCCAACCACCTCTGCCATGGCCCTGAACTCTTTGGCTTTCTGAACTACACCATGAAAAAAATAGTAATTTATTTACAGTCAAATACTTTTTTAAAAAAATATAATTCATGTGCCATAAAAGTCACCATTTTAAAGTTTATAATTCAGTGGTTTTAGTCTATTGAAAGGGCTGTGCAACCATTAACACTAATTTTGTCATCCCATAAAGCAGCCACTCCCCATCTCCCCTCCCTCCCAAGTCCTGACAACCACTAACCTACTTTGTCTCTATATATTCTAGGTATTTCGTACAGATGGAATCCTCCAATATGTGGTCTTTTGTTTCTGGCTTCTTTGACTTAGCATCCATAGTTTAGCAAGTGTCAGTAATTTCACTCCACTTTATGGCCAAACAATACCAATTGTATGGATATACCACATTTTGCTTATCCATTTATCAGTTGAGGGTTTTGTGTTGTTTCCACTCTTTGGCTGTTATGAACAATGCTGCTGTCTGTGGACCTACGTGTACAAATTTTTGTGTGGATATATGTTTTCAGTTGTCTTGGATATATATCTAGAATTAGAATTGTTGGGTCCAGTGGTAACTCAGGGAACTGCCAAACTGTTTTCTGCAACAATTTCATACTCTCAGCAGCAGTGTGTGAGGGTGTCAGTTTCTCCACATCCTCACCAACACGATATTGTCTGGGTGTGGGTGTGGGTGTGGGTGTGGTGTGGTGTGTTTATTATAGCCTTCCTAGTGAGTATGAAGCAATATCTCATTATGGTTTTGGTTCGCATTTCCCTAAAGATTAATGATGTTCAGCTTTTCATGAACTTATTGGCCATTTATAGATCCTTCTTTAGAGAAATGTCTATTCAAATCCTTTGTTGATTACTTATCTTTTTTTTAATGTTTTATTATTTATTTTTGAGAGAGAGGGGCAGAGCATGAGCAGGGGAGGGGCAGAGAAAGAGGGAGACACAGAATCTGAAGCAGCTCCAGGCTCTGAGCTGTCAGCACAGAGCCCAACGTGGGGCTCGAACTCATGAACTGTGAGATCATGACCTGAGCCAAAGTCAGACACTTAACCGACTGAGCCACCCAGGCGCCCCTACTTACCTTTTGTAATTGGAGTATTTATCTTTTTTTGTTGGGTCGTAAGAGTTCTTCATATATTCTGGATACTAGACCCTCATCAGATGTATATAATTTGCAAATTTGCAAACATTTTTCCCATTCCATGGGTTGCCTTTCACTTTCTTACAGATGTCCTTTTACAAAAGTTTCTAAGTTTGAAGTCTAGTTATCTTTTTGTTGTTGTTGGTTTTGTGTGCCTTAGGTATTCTAAGAAATCATTGTCTACGGATATGAACATTTACACCAGCAATGTTTTCTCCTAAGAGTTTATAGTTTTAAACCATAGATAAAGCCTCAAGTATACAAGCTACAGGGTGAGCATTTAAGTATTTGATTCATTTTGAGTTATTTTTTGTATATGGAATAAGATAGGGTGTTGAAATTCATCCTTTTGCATGTAGATGTCCAGTTATCCCAGCGTTCCTTTCTTTTTTAAAAAAATTTTAACACTTACAGAAAATACACAAATCATAACTGTACAATTGAATTACTTATCACACTGCTTATTAGTGAACACAACTAGGAAGCCAGGTCAGTAAATACAAGCTTCCCCAAAAGATGGCCCTTCCTCCCTATCTATCTCTGCTTTCCCCAAAGGTAATCTCTGTTCTGACTTCTAATACTAGAGATTGGCTGTTGGGACCTTATTCAGATGGAATCATACATTATGAACATGATGTTTATGAGGTTAATCTGTGTTCTTCCAGTGTTGTGACTGGTTCGTTTTCATTGGTATATGCTATTCTATTATATGAAGTTACCACTTGAATCTGTCCTTGACCTTATGTCTTTCTCAAATAACCTTCTCTCCCTTTTACCTTTTTCCTTTAAACCATTTTACTTCTTAGCACTGACCACCCTGCCCTGCTGCTCACCTATGGATGGTACCAAAAAATTGGAGGAGTTAAGAGGGTTCAGTAGATATTAACAAGCAAAATGAGCAGAATTCTTTTTTTCCTTAACCATGACACCAAAAATAATAAAGTCAGAAATGTCAGGTTATTGAGGAGATAATTACAGTTCTTCTGTGCTTACAGTGATGCTTCTCTTTCACTGAACATTTTCCTAGACAAGATGATTTCATGGAAGAGGGCACAGCTAGGACATTAGAAAGTTTCATTATACTTGCTGTTCTTTTATTATTTCTTTAATAATTGTATATACCTATTAAAAATATGACAGTAATGATACATCCTCCTTCTTTTTTTTTTTTCCAAAGCTGCCCAGGGGAGTGTAAAGAGTATGTTAATTGCTTTTGCTAAAAGTCAGGGAAGAACAATCAAGCAGGATTGGAATAAAGTGTTGCAGCAGTATTCGATTGCCCCAATAATTTAATCAGAATGGTTATGTTTCCTAAATAATGATTTAGCTAAGTGAAATAGCAGGTTGGTTTGATTACTGAGATATTTTGCGCAAATTACTCAAACTAGGTCAGTGCCACTGAGAAGCAGGACAGCTGTTAAATAGGACAGCTGGGATCAAGTTCATCAGTGTGACATTTATGCTGGGCTCTGTCTGCTGCAGAATTACAGAATTGTCAAATTGGGATCTGGAAAATATCAGTCAACAGAAATGCAGCCTCCTAACACCAGGAGCACCCATATCCATCTCACCTTTTTTATAAGACTAAAGACTGGTTTGCACAGCCGCCTTAAATGCAATCAGGATCACCTCGGGATTTTACTTATCCTTTGTGATACTATATTCCAAAAAAAACCCAAAAAATCCATAGTAGATTTTATGGAGGAATTCAGTGGTTGGACCAAAATTTGGATTAAATCAAAAACAAAAACGAACAATAACTTCACTTATAATCCAAATGGACATGAACTCCACAGGCATCTGCAATAGGGTAGAGAATAACATGGTCAGCATTTACTCAGTCCTCACCATGAGCCAGGCAGGCATTGTTGTAAGGACTCTTGTATAGTTATACAAATGAGCTTCATAGCAGCTCCCCTAAGTTAGTATCATTTCACAAATGAGACAGCTGAGGCACAGAGACGTTAGGTCAGTCACCTGAGTCAGCCAGCCATGATAATGGGGAATCTATATGAGGCAGTCTGCCTCCAGAGCCCAAGTTTTTAATACTATACCATACTGTTTTTCAACAAGGCATAGTTCATGGGGCTCTTACAGATATTTGTATCATAGCTGTGCTATAGCTGTCCATTAGCACAGCCATTTAGACTACTGGTTCTCAACCTTGGCTGCCCATTAGAATCTCCTGAGGAGCTTTTAAAATACATGTAACCAGGTCTCACCTCAGAGACCAATACATCAGAACATCTAGGGTGGAACCCCAGTGGTGAGCTGGAGCTGGCTCATCCTGGCTTGCAAAAGATGATTATTAAATTTTCAGGAGTTTTGCAAGCTAGTTGACAGCTTAGAATCAGCCACCATGGGAGTATTTACACCACAGAAATGGCAGAGGGTTTTTTTTTTTATTTGTAGGGATGGAGAGCCTTTTACTAGCACACTCCTGGGTAAGGCACAAGCATGTGTATTTTTAAAGCTCCTCAGGTGATTCCAGTGTGCAGCCAGAGTTAAGAACTGTGGATTTAGACATGCTTTCTGCTTTCATGATAAAGCAAGACCACATGATCAGTAAGAAAAGATGATTAGGTCTAGGTAGTCGTTATAATTACTTATAATGACTCTTTCCTCAATAATCTTTCAAGCATCCCCATTTTCTCAGCTTGGGAGATAAATCTTGATCCATATGTATTCTCTTTGAAGTAATCCAGATCAAACTGAGAACCTGACCATGTTTCTTTGTAGATAAATTTTGTATCATCAGTATCTGTTTTAAGAGATAAATCCCTAAATTATGTAAATAGCAGTGTATCGCACGGCCTTATCCATGCCCATCTAAATGTTGCTTCTACAGGGCCAGACTGACCTGCATGCTTTCCTTTTCTTGTGTGAATCTCAAGCTGATTTAATGGGATTTTCTTCCAACATCAAATCCTGTTCCTCATTCATGCCCCTTCAATTTGTCTGCCTTAGTGGAGAAGGAATGAGGTTGTGTGAAGAAGCTGCAGAAAAAAGAGAAACACCTTTGTTGGACAGGGTAATGTTAACCCAGCTTAGTAGAGAGTTTTTACCCCATTTCCAAGACTTTGCTTTGACTACATATATCTCAAAGACATACTTCTCCTATTTCATGAATAACAGGAACAATTAGAAGGCGAGCACTCTAGGGCACAACTACAACTTATACTATAGTAGAATTTTGGGGTTTAAATATTAATTGCAATGTTTTCCTGAAAACAAAATGCTTCCAGGTGGTTTTGTTTCCCTTGCTATTTAGAAATTACTTTGACCACACCTCTTTGCTAACCCTGCCCTGTCACCTATAGCTTCTAATATTGGAACCTCAAATGCCAATGGAGACATGATTATAACACTGAACTTTATTTCCCAGTTTAACATTTTTCTATTTGCCTTGAGACATTTTATCTAACATAGACACACACACACACACACACACACACACACACACACACACACGCATTTTTAATATGCTGTGAATTGATGGGGCACCTGAATGGCTCAGTTGGTTAAGCATCCGACTTCGGCTCAGAGCATGATCTCATGGCTCGTGGGTTCGAGCCCTGTGTCAGGCTCTGTGCTGACAGCTCAGAGCCTGGATCAGATTCTGTGTCTGCCTCTCTCTCTGCCCTTCCCCCACTCATTCTCTCTCTGTCTCAGTCTCTGTCTCTCTCTCAAAAGAAAACATTTTTAAAAGTTAATATGCTGTGAATTGAGCCTTAACTTCTAAGGATTACAATCAAATTGTTGAAATACAAAGTGAATAAAATGGCTGCTCTCAGTATTCTTATGCTGGTGTTTGGAAAGTATCTAAGCCATACTGAATGATCTAAAAGTTACTTACAGAAAAGAAATGGGTCTTTCATTTTCCTTTATTGCTTAAGTTGAATGAACCATTGTCTAAATCAACTTTGGACTCCTGGAAAGACTCTTCTCCTGGACAGTTAATCTACAACTTGATCCTAATGGTCAAAAGAACTTTACAGATGAGTTTATGTCTTAGGGAAAGAGGGAGACCTTTATGGCATTTATTTATTAACATGGCCTTGGTAGATTTCTTTCCTAAGTGGTCAAACTATGGCAACCATTTGAGGAAACGAGAGTTTCACCCTCTCTTCCTTGCCTCAGCTGGCACCCCGGAATGAACACTGGCCCAGAACTGCGTGTAGCACACTGCCTCTGCTTCCCAGGATGCATTTCATCTTGTGCAGCCTCTGGCCACAGTGGCGGAAATAGCTTGTTCATTTAGAATCTTGGAAGAAGAAACCATCTTGGGAGCACCAAGAAAATAATCCCTAAAGAAACCTCGTACTACATAAAGTGGAGCAAATGATGGTTAAGATGGAGGATAAACTGCAGGAAAAACAAATATATCTGATATGGCATTTGATCTCTCTGTAATAATATTATTAGGAACATTTTAGTAATAAAAAATACACTTTCAAAAATGCAAGAGAACTAGGGTGCATAAGGAGTTTTATGTATTCCAATGACTACTACATTTACAAATGTGAATAACATCTTCAGTACAAGGTAGTCACCATAATAAGAAAATTATAGGTAAATCTAGAAAAAGTTTGATAAGAATAAATTCTGGCTGTAAAAGCCACTAAGTAACATATATTTGTCTAACATTTTGTACTTCAGTACCTGGAAATGCTGAAAACTACACTACATCCTGCATAGACACAGTAGGTCATTTACTACAAGTCTAAGATGTTTCTGGAATTTTGAAAACCCCAGATCTCTAAAGTGTTTTGCTTTGCCTTGACCATAAAGAGGCAGCTGAGGAACTCGTCCTACCATCCCAGTCGCTGTTTCCATTACCTTCATAGGTGACAACTACCTAACCCCCAACTGCTGATGGTGGGCTTTGTCCTGTAGAAATTCAAGGGCTTTGTGCTGCTTGCTACTGGCAGCACTCCAGCCATGCAGAGGGTAGAGCGCTCTTCTCCTGAACCTCATTAAAAGGGTGTGAAAACATCCAGAGACCTTTTTAAGTCCATTACATCCAAAGTCCCTAGTCCTTAGAAATCAGGGTAACATATTTCTTTATACTGGCTTCTTTAAATGACACAGAAGTTTACACAAAAATTACACAGAAATAAGCATGCTTTGTTTGTTAATTCTAATTCCAAGGTGACTTTTAACATAAAAGTTTATGTCTTTTTTTTAGAAGTCTCAGCGCAAACGGAAATCTGTGATATTCAGCAAGACTGGAAGCCTTCATTCCTCAGTAATGAAGAATTCACCCAGCTGATGTTGGAGGTGAAATGCACTTTCAAATTAGCTTCATTGGTTGCAAATCAAAATGTAGCTGCTTGTTCCAGATAAGACCCTGTGCCCAAAGTGAACAACTATTCTTGACTCTGGAAAGAGGTCTTGAAACAGATACCCCTTGGAGCTCTGCATGCTATTGCTTATATTTTGGCTACTGAGTTTGGCAGTAGAAGCAAGAATTCCCAAACTGAATGTGAGTGTGTGCTGGGGCATCCGTGACTGCAAGGAGAACCCCACTCTTGGGCTCCCAGTCAGAGGGACACCCAATCTTGGAGCTGGGAAGGGCAAGGATGCAGGTAGGTAGGCAGGGGGGAAGGGGGAGGAAGAATTACGTCTCTGCACTGACTTTTGGCTCAGAGAGCCTCCTCCTTAGAATACAGTGATTATGTTTCCCTTAGTAGAACACGTTTTGAAAACAAAATTCTTTTCAAGTTAGGCTTTGAACTTGAGTTCTGTTGCATCAACATGGCATGTGGGTGTCAACTGTAAGTGACCCTGTGCCTCCCTGCCCTTTCTGGGCTGAGAAAGATGCTCATGTGTCTTCCTCCAGAAAGTTAGGTGCCCACGCCCATCTCCAGGGTTGTATTTGTGGAAATCTGGCTGATCTGGACCAGTGGGCTTCTTCAATGTCCTGTGTTTACATTTGGGTGAAACTTCACAGATGAGGATGAGTCGCTACGGAAACGTGCGGCTGGGTGTTCTGACTTCCAAACTGGGGATTAGTCTGGGAGCGCATGGACGTGATAGTGGAAGGAGAGAAGGCTCCAGACCTGGCACGTCTGGGCCCTTGACTTAGAAGAGGCAACAGGGACAAATGAGTTCAGCGAAAGGAAGTTAGGCACTGGCTGCACGTCCGTGGTTCCTGGCAGGGTTTTTGGAGAGTGGCTTCTTTCTGTATCTCCTCTTAGGTGCCTGTACAAGACTGATGTAAACTTTAATTTACATAGATTAACTATGCAGAAAACAGAAAGTACTGGAGTAAGAAAGTGCCAGAACGAAGATGTCCAAATATTATGAAATATAAGCGCATTAATGAACATTTGCATAAAATGAAAGATACTTAAATCTGCATGTGAACTATATTTAAAGAAAATACAGAACTTTCTCCAGAAGCAATGCATTTTAAGTATGTTAAATTTAGACCAGCTTGCGAAATATAATGTTGAATTAATGTATCATTATGCTACTTTACATAAACCATTTTATCTTTTAATTCTTAGGGAACAGTAGTTAAAACGCATAACCCTATAGCACCCAGCCTCTTTTTCAGAATGTGTAGCACAGCCTTCTTTTTTTCCCACTGAGTTTCAAGAAATCAGAAGTGTTTGAGGAAACAAGACTTTTATAAAGTTAAAAATGGATACATATTTGGGCTGAAAGGCAGGACTGAGATTCAGTAGACTGGAATTTCTAGAAAAAGATTTTTAGATTTGTATGTATATTCTTTTAAGATTTTTAAAAATTTTGTTTTGAGAGAGAAAGAGAGAGAGAGCACATGAGCAGGGGAGGGGCAAAGAGAGAAGAGAGGGGCAGAGGATCCTAAGCAGGCTCTGTGCTGACAGCAGAGAGCTCAATGTGGGGCTCAAACCCACCTACTGTGAGATTATCACCTGCACTGAAGTCAGATGCTTAAACGACTGAGCCACCCAAGCGACCCTGTATGTATATTCTTTATGCACTTTCCCCTGCTCCCAGTATAGACTTCTTGAAGTGGATCTAAAGGAATCATGCTAGGTGAGTGAATTAAGCCTGGAATTAAGACTGTACAACAAGCAGGTCTTCTGGACACATTGCAGCTTTGAGGGGTCTGGGAAACCCACCAACTAGTACTTCTGATTGATCTTTGTTTTAGACTTTCATTCCAACCTGTTGCTCCTCAGTAGACACAGACCTGGAGATGAGTAACTATACCTCCAGTATATTCTCCCAGATGGCCTGGGCCCTGGAGTGGCCCCCACAGGATGATGTTGTCACCATTTGCCACTAGGCAATTTCTAACTAGTTTGTGTCTCTTTCTAGCTGCACAGCCCTCTCCTTTTCCAGAGCCGTTTCAGGGAATGTGACGGATTCAGATGCCATGTCTTGATGACCATGAGGTTCCTCTCTCTTTCTGCCCCTCCCCCACTTGCACTCTGAAAGAAAAGAAAGAAAGAAAGAAAGAAAGAAAGAAAGAAAGAAAGAAAAGAAAAGAAAAGAAAAGAAAAGAAAAGAAAAGAAAAGAAAAGAAAAGAAAAGAAAAGAAAAGGAGGAAGGGAAGGAAAGAAGGGAAAGCTCTTGTTGATTGGCAATTAAGAAATTTGTAATACTTCTTCTGAATTTTATTCAGAAAAGCTATAGTGATCTTTTCTCACAGCCCAGAGGTTGTCCCAGGGAACACAAGAAGCATCAGACCCAGGAATTGACATAAAGGGGTGTTTTCATGTCTTTCTGGCATGTGGCAGGTATAAAATTTGGGCCATTGTGGCGTTTTGGGTGTCCCCGAAGCTGTTATCACAGTCAACTTTACTTTGAGAGGGACGCACGACTTCCCAGTCACAGAGTGTTGAGTCACTCAGGTGGTACTGAGGGGACCTTCTAAAACCACAGCAAGCGTTTTCCAAGCAGTGACTCAGCGCACGTCTTGCGCATTGGATGGGAAACGCCAATAAGCTGATGAAAGTTATCTGCCATCTATAAATACCTTCAGCTCTTTAACACCCACATGCTTTACAAATCCAAGAGGGGCTTGGGCTCACTGTGCAAGAAGATCATTTGTACTGTTTCTATTTTCCCAGTACTCTGCCCCACTTTTTCCTAAAAGGTCCAGCTGACATCCTCAACAGTGCCCCCACCTTGTAAAATTCACTGCCAGGAGGGCTGAAAATATGACTGAAAAAAAAAACCAATTAGGAAAAGAAACAAAAGGTACCAGGATGTACCTCTGTGTTCACCATGACCCATAAATTTTATTGGGGTTTTTTTAATCTTGGCCCTATGGACATCTCAAACCTCATCATTCTTTGTTGGGGGGGAGGATCCTGTGCATCGTCGGATGTTTCAAAGCATCCTCAGCCTCTACCCACTAGATGCCAGCAGCACCCACCCCAGTAGTGATGTCTGCTGACACTGCTAGATGTCCCTAATGGGGGCAGGGGGGAGGGGTCGCTTTGCCCCTCATGGAAAAACACTGATATAATCCAAAAGGATGAGGTCCTTAAGAAACATGCTTTAATATAGTTTTCAGTCTTATATCCTGCCATATGTAAGTATAAAATAACACATGACCCTAGTGTGCATTTTCCTGGTGAAGAGAACTCCCTCCCATTTTGGCACAGTGCCTCTTGTGTGCAGTTAACGGACTGTTTCTGATTCCTGCTGCAGTGTACTTAGCTGCACCCACCTAACAGACAATGCATGCCCTTTTGGCAGTGCAGACCTCCAGTAACACCCGGGAGGAACTAGCTGAATGCATACGAAACGTTTCCAAAACTTTCTAAGCACATATTTCAGGGTGGCTTTTTTCCCCCTTTAAAGCAGAAAAATCCTCACATTCAGAGAAGATGTTACTTCAAAGATACTGTCGATAAAGCAACAGTGATAGGTTTACAGTAACTATCCACCTGAGCCTTTTACTCCCTCAGAGATTTGTTTTCTGGTGAGATGGGCTTTGTTTTAATCTTTTCCATCTATTCTGGGCACCTATATAGCCCGTAGCCAAGAGGACCCCATTCAGAATTACATAGTCTGAATTTTAGAAATCACCTTGCAGATCTTATGAAAGCATCATGAGAATCCAGTAAAGAATCTAAAAACAAAACCGCAAAGGTGTCTGTAAGAAAATGTTGACGGCTGGGGTGCCTGGGTGGCTCAGGTGGTTGAGCCTCCAGCGTCGGCTCAGGTTATGATCTTACAGTTTGTGAGTTCAAGCCCTGCTTCGGGCTCACTGCTGTCAGCTCAGAGCCCTCTTTGGATCCTCTGTCCCCCTCTCTCTGCCCCTCCCCCACTTGCGCTTTCTCTGAAAGAAAGAAAGAAAGAAAGAAAGAAAGAAAGAAAGAAAGAAAGAAAGAAAGAAAGAAAGAAAAACATTGGCAGCCTCCACCCCTTCTTTCCTATCAGAAGCATCTACAGCAGCATGCCTCACATAGAGTAGACACTCAGTAAGTAATGTGAATGTTCTTTACAAACAGTTCCTCCAGGAGGTATTCCTCCTATGGCAATGAATGAAGGCAGAGGTTGACCCTGACTGACAGTTGTTAATGCATCTGTTAGGTCCAGTATCTTCCGGTAAATGTTTCCTGCTGAACTCAAAATCATATTGACGGTAGAGGGATGGGAACCATACAATATCACTGACATCTTTTAATGGTAATTGAGGTGTTTCTGATTTAGCCCAACGGGATGCTTATCATTAAACACTACTTAGGTAATTTCCATGGCTAAATTTTGTCTCATGATATCAACAGGTAGGATTCCAGGGAGTCCTTTACTGCTTTGACAAGCACTTTGCCTAGGCTAGACGAATCCGCGTACGAAATCCTCCTGTGCGAGGCTGAAAAGTGCGGTGAGGTTATTTGTGGAAATATTCTAAGAGTTACACCACAAAGTCAGTGTCGTGACAGGGGGTCCTTTGCTTCAGTGACATCCTCCTCCATAAAAGCACGGCTAAGGAGCCTTCCACTGTTGCATTTTCCGCAGGCGTTAGACGGCTTCATCATCGCAGTGACCACGGATGGCAGCATCCTCTATGTTTCAGACAGTATCACGCCTCTCCTGGGGCATTTACCGGTAAGTGTCTGCTCTGCTGACCTTTGCCAGTACACATTATCATCTTACCTTGAGAACCATTCAGATCTCAGATCAGGGATGACATAGGTATGAGGGGGTCTGTGCGTAAGAAAAGTTAATGGTGTTCTCAGCAAGAACTTCCCTTCTAGAGGAAGGGCAGACGCAGGCATGTGCCATTCTGGAACAAGCGAGGCACCAAGATCTTGGCAAACCCCGACCTGTCAGGGGGACATGGGAGCAGGTCCTCACCCTCTGTGGCCCAGAAACCATGCAGCAGCTGAACCGATAAGAGAGTCCCAGCACAGTTAGCAGATCTTAGAGCCTGTACCGAGGCTGATGGGTGTCCCTCCAAGGGAAAAGCCGACTTCCTGGGTCAAAGCAGAGCTGGTGGAGGAATGTACAACAGATGGATGGTGATGGGGCGTGGTCTGGGGATCACTGAGGACATGTCTGAGATCACAAGTGGGTGGTGACACTTAATGGTAGTAAGGGATCTGTGACAGGGGGGATGGAGGGTGGGGGGAGAGTTGAACTATTCTGAGAGGATGTAGTTGGACCAGGGAGGCCTTGGGGAATGAGAAGGGTGTAGGCAGCAGGACAAGCCCTGCTGTCCAGGGGAGCCAGGTGGAGGCTCAGAGTGGGGGTGGGTGCTGCTTGACAAAAACCATCCTAGATGTTCTTCCCTCCCCTTCTTCCTCCTTCTTTTGCTACCTTCTTCCCTCTTTGCCTCTCCTCCTTTCTCCCTCTCCTCCTCCTCTCTGCATAAGTCCTCCTGGAACCCTGCTAACACCCACTCACCAAGCAGCACCTAGCCTGTGGAGGGTCCACCTCTGGGGATCTCTCAAAGGCGTTTGGCCGGCCTTCCACTTCCTGCCACACCATTATTTATTCCTACAGAGTGTGATCTTGAATGACAGCTCTACCAGGAGCATCCCAAATGAGATAAAAACCTCTCTTCTCTCTCCTCCCAACAAGCCCTGCCAGACCACCTAACCCCACCACTCCCCACTCCCTGCACATGGGTGGGTGGGTGGCCAGCAGATGTGATAAGGAGGGTAACTGCTTCCCCTAGTTCCTGTACAAAGGAAATCCTGGGCTAGGAAGACACTGGAGGACCATGGCCGCCTCTCCTTAGCTGCACCTGACAGAGAGCAGTGTGGCCTTGCTCTGTGAGCAACTCTGCTTCCTTGGGGTGATGAGCCCAGCTTTGCTACTGGCCCAGGATTCCACGCTGTCCTGGGTTACACTTGTCCTCGGAAGCCACTCCCCATTGCATCATTTCTGCAAATGACACTGTGTGGAGATCAAAGCCACTGTCCACATTTTTCCTTTGCTTGGTCATTGTGTGACGTAGCCCAGAAAAGGAGTTTTTACCTTGCTAGGCAGATGCCTTTGAATTACCCCATAATCTGTCTAACCTTTGTGTTTTGGCCCACTCCCTGCACCATCTCCAAGTGAATTTGGTCGGGGGTGGGGTGGCTATCTCCTCTTGATAGCTGTCAGAGAGGCTGGTTCTCATTTAGTCCCAAGGAGACAAAAGCACAGTTTCACCCTGGTTTTATCTGAGGCTAGAATAGTGATGAGGCCAATACGAGGAACACAGAAGTGATCCCACCAAATCAGCCCAGCTTCTTTGGGCTGACCTGAGGTGGCTGAGGAAAAAGAAGTGATGGGTGCTTCTTTGGAGGAGTCTGTGTTTTGTCTTGAAGGGGTGGACTGGGGTCATGACAGGCACCGATTGAAAGCAATGACATGGAGCCTCCTTAATGACCCAGGAATGAGATGTAGGAGCCCAGAGATGTTTGGGCAAATAGGATTTGCTCTGTTCTGCTTTATGCTTTAGTAATTATCTGATGACCCAGTTACTATACATGACAGAGGGGAGTCAGAAAGTAAGTCTGGAATTCTGATTTGAAATTATGGAGCATTTTAGGACCACCTATGTGAATGATTCTGTAACTCTGGAAGGATCAGAAATGATCCTGTCTCTGGCTTATCAATGCTAGAGACTCATATGAATCATGAGCGTCTGTCAATACACAGACCACACCCAGACACACATAGAGTCAGCCCTTAAAATCTCGCCAGGGGAGGTGAGCTCAGGATGGGCAATCCCCAAACTTAACTTCTATTTAACTTATATTATCCAGTTTTTATCCAGAGCATCACCTTCTTCTCTTTTTTTGCTTGCATCTTTGTTCTCGTGGGTGGACAAGGGAGATTAAGGATGGATGCTTCCCAGGTGCCAATCAGTCACCGGCTGGTTCAGCAGAGGAGCCCATCCAAGAATACCTGTATCCCCTCTATTTTACAAAGAAGGAAACCCAAGGTGGCCTGGCCAGTGAGGTGTAGAGCAGGGCCTAGCCCAGACATGACTGCCTGCAGAGCCCAAGCTCATCACCACTCGGCTCCAGTGTATTCCTGATGCCAAGGGTTGGAGTTGTCATTTGGGAATTCTGCTTTTGGTTTAATTCACTTTGAGTCTGACTTAGTTACTACTCAGCATGAGCCGAGGACTTGTCCACAGACAATGCAGCCTTTCGAAAGGCCCACGTGAGATTATTTTCCCTTAAGGGTTTGCAGTTTTGTTGAGAGATTTCACCTATAAAACCATTAGGGACTAATCGGAAAATAGCCAACAAGTATTAAGCACTTACTATGTGCCAGGCACCACTAAGAGTGCCTCCCGTGAGTGAATATGTGTAAAGCACTTAGTACCTGGCACAGAGCTAGAGCTATATCACATTCGCTCTCCTTACCCTTATAATACTTACAATGACTCTGTGAGATAGGTACTTACCCCAGTTCAAAGATGAAGAAGCTAAGGCACAGAGAGCTTCAGGTTCTATAGCCAGTAAGTGGTGGGGCTGGAATTTGAACTCAGGCATTTTGACTCTAGGATTGGTTGCTTAACCACTACTCAGAATTCTATATAAGACAGAGTAAAGTTCGGTGTACTCTCAGGGTAGGGAGACTGGTTAAGAAGAGAGGATGGAGAACTGAAAGGTAGTGGTCAGTCTTCGTGGGAGAGGTGGCCATTGAGGGAGGGCACGTCCAACAGAGACGCAGTGTGGGCAGGGAGCAGGAGGCTGTGGGCCCCGGCAGCAGGGCCCCGTCGGTATCAAAGGCTGGCACACCAGGGGTTAGGTCCCACTATCACTTGCGTGGCCTGGGATTGGAGGCCCATCCATGATTGGGAAGGTTGGGGGACAAAAAGCAGCAAGAATTCCTTTCTATTTTGAGACTGTCAGGTTTATAGTCTCTCTGTCCCCTTCCTACTACCAGAAACTCAGACATGGCAAAAGCTCCCGTGATAGATTTCTGTATAGCAATCTTCTGCTGAAACATGCTAGAACTTTCTCTCCCAACTTGATAGAGAAAAAAAGAAGAAAATAGCTCAAAGAAGAAAATGATGTTAAGACAAAGTCAAAACTTTCCTGTGGTGGCGACACCAGTATGTTTCAGTATCTAGAATTAACGAACACAGGTGGTCAAAGAAGAAACATGGGCATGGCGGATGAGTGTGCAGATGGAAGACCAAGGGCTAGAGGGAGCTTCTGAAATGAAAACTTTCCAGGAAAGGTCTAAGGGACTCTAAGTCACATGCCTCTGACAGACTTGGGAAAGAATCATATGGCTGAGGCAGAACCAAATGAGAGACTCAAAGTAGGCATAATCTGTGTTTCCTGTTTGGACTTTTGTTTGAGTTTCTAAAAAATCTTCCCAGGTGGTTGTTTTGATTTGTTAATGATTGCAATGTTTGCTGAATGAGGGGGATCATGCTAGGCTCATAAAGCAGAAGTCCTGTCTCTAGCCCTGAGCACAGACCCCATGTGGCTAAGTGTTCACTGGGTGATGGGCTGAGGTCTTAAATGGGGCTGCTACCTCAGGAGCAATTGCAAACAGCTCTGGGAAGTGCCTCAGAAGTGAGAAACATGGGCGTGGACAACACCACTTCCCCAGTGGGAGATAATCTAGGGCATGAGTGATTATAAAGTTGGAGAAATCTACAGACCAAAAATTACTTCTGTGGAATGCCGGTTCTCCTAAGCTCCACCAAGCAGTGCAAGATCAAAGTGGAATAAGGGAACAAATTCCCGTGGTGAGGGTCACAGCAGGGAGAGGAGGTCATGAATAGGAAAGACAGAGCTCTGGGCTGTGTTACCACACAATGTAGCAGCAAGTCCGTGAAACACCTTCCAGGAAACATCGCTCTGCCCTCCCTTCCCCCTCCACCTGCCCTCACCTGCTGGAGGAACCTACCTGATCCCAGTCATCTGGTCAAAGGTGGCTCTTGGTGGGGGCCAAGCTGGGGGTCCCTCTGTCTAGGAGGGGTGTGGCAGGTGTGGCTACAAGCAGCTCAGAGTTGGTCACAGGTTGAAAGAGTCCAGGTCACCAGTTAGATTGTTTTTATTTTAATGTGCCTTTTGATTTTTATAAAGCATACATGCAAAAGTATGTATAAAACATACATTCAGTTTTTAAATTGACGATAAAGTGAGCAGGAACATACAGGTAGCTGTCACTGAGGTGAAGAAACAGAATATAGCCAGGACCGTGGAAGCTCCTGTCTGTTCTTTTCCCATCATACCCCCACCTTCCAGCCAGAGGTGACCATCTTCCTGGCTTTTGAGATCATTGCTTTCTTGTTTTTCTTTGCAGTTCTACCAACTTGTGATCTGTCACTGAACACTGTAATTTAGTACTACCTTTTGTTTAACTTCATGTAGAATAGAGCCATAGGAAATGTACTCCTTTTGCTCAACATGGTTTATGAGATCCATCCATCCCACACTGTTAGTAGTGGCTGTCATGGGTTTATTTTCACTGCTGCCCAGTATTCCACTGGAGGAATGGGCTAAAATTTCTGCATCTGTTCCAGCTCGGAAGTCTTAGGAAGGGCTTTTGTGAACATGCTGCGTGTGTTTCCTGATGGACATCTGCAAGCATCCTATAGGGACTATGTGTAGAATTGCTGGATTATAGAGTAGGTTCACCCTCACCGCTACTAGGTAACACCAGGTTGCTAACAGTGGTTGCACCCATCAACCCTCCACCCGCAGAGTTGAGTTCCAAGTGCTCCGTGCCACAGAACTTGGATTGTCATGCTTCCTACTGTTTGCCAACCTAATGCATGAGGGCATCTCATGGAGTTTTGATTTGTGTCTCTCCCCCATTGCTAATGAGATGGAGCATCTTTGCATATGTTTGTTAGCCATTTGGATTTCCTCATTTGTGAACACGGTGCTTGTTCAGGTATTTTGCCATTTTCCTACTGGATTGTCTAGTTTGTTTCTTGTAATGATTTGTAAGCGTTCTTTCCATGTTCTCAATACTCGTCCTGTGTCAGGGGTCATTTGAATTGCCTCCTACTCACTCTGCCTTAGGGATGCAGGTTCGGTGGAACACACAACACCCAATACTGGACACGTGAGCTCAATAACTGTTTAAGTCACGTATGCTTACAACCTGGAGGGCGAGGACGCACGGCCACACGGGGTCGCGCTCTGGAACAGTGAACCAGCAGGGGCTGTGAGAAGCAGGCTTCCTAGTAACAAGGGGGTGAGGTACTCCCTGATCCCCACAGGAGTGAGACTGGCTTGTTTGAATAATTCCACAGGCTGGCAGGGAACTAAACCCTCTAGTCAGGGATGAGCAGGAACTGTGCCTGTCCCCCTTGATAAGGAGCACTGTTTAGCTAGGGGACCTTATCCATGGAGCCAGAGTGTGAAGGAGAACTTTCAGTTGTGCAAAATCGAGGCCCTCCCGATTTTGCCAGGTGACAAGGCGGCAGTTAACAGTGAACCTTAATTTTAGGACTTAACACCATGGTGTGTGTGTTGCAAACATATTCTCTCATTTTGTGGCTTACCTTTCCCTCTCTCGGTTCTTTTCATGAATAGAGATTCTTCATAATTGGTACCTTTTATACCCTAATTAATTCTTCACTACTCTAAGGTCAAAGCCACTTGCAGTGCTGTCTTCTGAAAGCATTACTGTTTGGCCATCAGTTTGATTCCGAATCTAAATTGCATCAAAGCATATCGACTATGCTTCCAGCTTCCTGGCCCCTTAGGGAGATCAAGGGCCTGACTGCTTCCCTGAGCTCATTCCTGCCTCTTCGCAGTATGAAGCTTCTCCAGGACTTCCCACAATTGCCCTTTGCAATTGTGGCCAACACACCTCCAGCCAGAACTGTCAGGGCCCGTTTGGGACATTGCTGGACAGAGTGTCCACCCAGCTCATTTCCAAATCAGCTGGCCACCCTCTGTGTGCTCCCTGTGCAGGCTCTCACTTAACTTTGCTGGGTAGGACTAATCTGGTGCTGCTGGTTTGTAGGGAGAGAGGAAAATGCCTCACTGCCTCCCGAAGTGCTTCCAGATCATCCCCAGGCCCCCATGGGGCCCCAAGAAGAAACATGGGAGATGTGCAATTTGGAATTTAGGAATAGGCATTCATATTGAAAGTATTTTTGGTAAAGATTCTTGATAAAGCAGCCAAGGACATCCCAGTAAGTTGAGAATGAGAACCTTCCACCTCCAACAGGTAAATGATGTTCTAGACACTGTGATTCAGCTATGAAGATAGCTGCAGATGGCAAATGCCCTCCCTTGTCTCTGTAATTGCTGTCATTTTAATAAGCAGAGCTCAGCTCATTCAAGGGACAGTTCAATTGCATATATAATTTACTCTCCGGTAAGCGTTAGGGTTTAAATTTTCAAATTATCATTGTTTGTGTTGGTTGTCATGTTGAAATGGCATAATAGTAATATAACAGTGAAGAGAGAGAGAGCTTGCTCTGTGCCAACCACAGCTCTGAGCACTTTTCGTGCGTGTATTGACTCATAATCCTCACAGTCTCCCCCCTCCAACCAATCTCCATCCAGGGTTCACCTTTATTCTATGCAGAACTTGTAGCCTGAGGTGCCCCCACAGCCCTGTGACCTGCCAACTGCCTTCCACAGGAGCAACAAGGTCAGGTAGCCCTGTAACCCTGCTCCCTGTCATACATCAGGGGAAGGGGTTTCCACCTGGCTCTCCAAGAAAAGGCCATGGAGTGACTTCGTCATCATTTTCTTGTATCTGAAATGTCTTTAAGAAGAAAGAATACTGTTGTCTTTGAGCATTAGTCAGCATCTAAAAAACTAAAGGGAATGCGCTTACAGTAAAATCAAGAACATCAGAAGGAACTTGGAGAAAGCCTGAATGAGAAAATGATAGCACAGGCTAGTGAAGGGTTTGCAGAGTCTTTGCCAATAGAGATCAAGCCAAGCCAGGGTGCAATGGAGCTGGGAATCCCTTCCTTTCCTCCTCCTGTCCTTCATCAGCCACCAAGTTGGTATCTCCCTTCCTCACAGCCTCTAGAATGCTGGCTGCAAGAGGGAAGGGGCTTGCCTGCTTCGTTGTGTTTCTTCCCAGTGCCAAAGGCAGTGGCTGGCAGGCACACAGTAGCCCTCAGTGTTGGGTGGATTATGCTGTTGAATGACCTGTTTGGACTCTCCCTTCTCCTGTGCATTACATCTCCCCATTCCCTGTGCCTGCTCAGACTCTGACCATCTCTAGTCTGGTTTCCTGTGCTCCCTCCCTCCTCAGACTAGAAACCTTAAGGGATTTCTTTAAAGCACTGGTACAGTGCCTTCCTCTAGGCCCTCAGTGGGTTCCATCTCCCCATCCCAGGCACACAGGACAGGGCACTCTCTCCTCTGCAACCTTCTTTGCTCTGGCCTCACTTCCCTTTGCAACCCCTGCCTCCATTGCTCTCCTCCCTCCCCTGTGATGTTTCTGTGCATGCTGTGCCCCCTGCCTAGAGCACCCTGGCTGCCCTGAAGATGCCATCTTCTCCCCCAGATCCCACTCAAGGATCCCTGCCTGTGGGAATTGTTCCCTGAAAGCCTCTTGGTCCTTGTGATTGGATTCACCACACCATGCTCAGTGTTCTAGGGGTGTCTTGTTTTTACTCCTTTTACTTTCAGCTAGTTAATGCATTTTTTTTAAGGCCAGGTACCATTAGATGTCAGGCATATCAAAATGAAGGCAGACAGGACCCCTACTCTCCTGGGGCTCCTGTTGGATGGGGCAGGCAGAGGATATACACATCAGCGTGTGAACAAACAAGAAAACTTCAAGAACTTTCTTAAAGGGTTATTAAACACTTAATTACACTGAGCATCCATTGAGTGATTGCTCTGTGCCCTTTGACCAGTAGCTCCTGGCTTCCTTCTCTTTTGGTTGAGCAAAGTGCAGCCCTGAGGGGGTAGAGCCAGCTTTCAGTCCCAACCTCTAGGGTTCTCCCCACCTTGTCGTGACACAGGCCAGTGTGGTCTAGGCAGACTTGCCCTTCACCAGCGGTTTCAATATGGCACATAGTAAGGGGCTTCAGAGGCCAGAGCCACAGCAGTCAGGGTGGCATTTATGCATGCATTCTCAGAAGCAGTGCCTTCAAAGCAGGGACCTAAAGGATGCACAAAAGTTAGCCAGACAAAAGGAGCAGTGCATGATGTCCCAGCCTCAAGGTGCAGCGTGGGGAAGAGCAAACCTGGTAGACTGGAAAGAAGGAAGTTTAGAGGGTGGGTAATACGCAGCCTCAGAAGTGAATGGGGAGGTTCAGACTTTGTCATGGGAGCATTTGGAAGCTGACTGACAGTATTTGATTTGTTTTGTATTGTTTTGTTTTGTCTTTAAGTAAGCTCTGCACCCAACATGGGGCTCAAACTCACAGCCCTGAGATCAAGAGTCACATGCTGTACGGCTTGAGCCAGCCAGGTGCCCTGCCGCTAGATAGATTTAAGCAAGGGGGTGACCTGATCTGATGATACAAGGCTCCTTCTGGCTGCTGATGGAGAATAAGTTGGACAGGAACAAAAGTTGATGTGGGAAGACCAGTTTGGTCAGTTCATTCCCCAGATAAGAGATGATGGTGATCTAGACTGGGGGTTGAGGCCATGGAAATAGAGAAGTGAGGAGATCTGAGAGAATTTGAGGGAGGAACATCTCACAGTACTTGAACATTATTTGGATGTGAAGATGAGGGTGAGAAGGGGAGACGTTGAGAATGCCACCAAGGTGTCTGGGATGGGCAAGTGACCAATTGGCAATACCGGGCATAGGGACATTGAGCTCGAGGGAAGAGGAGATATGGGCGCAAAAGAATGAGGACATTAGGGATGCATGTGAATCTCAGGTTCTCAGGGGGCACACAACAGAGAGTTGCCTGGATATACAAATTTAAGAGTGTTTGCAGGTCATGTTTCAAAAATGTATGAAAGCATGAGTTTATCGAGGGAGACTAAGGCAGCAAGAGACGTGCCTGTCTTCTCTTTCTCCTCTGTGAGCTTCCACCTGCACTAGCCACTATGGGAACCACTAGCCACATGTGGCTATTTAAATTCCAATTAAAATCATTAAAATTAAATACAATTAAAAATTCAGTCTTCAGTCCTACCAGCCACATTTCAGTGTTCATAGCCATGTAGCTGGTGGCTCTTGTAAGGGACAGCGCACATTATAGACCATTTCCATCTTCACAGACAGTTGTATTGGACAATGCTATATCTAGATTCTACATCTTATTCATTTTGTATGCGCAGTGCCCAAGCACTCAGTAAAAAAGTGCAGTTCCTTCGATTGGAGGGATCTTAAGAAGTAAACAGGCATTCGGAAATGGGGGTCAGAAAAGGAACCCCACACATTCTTTACAACCCTTCACACGAGTGACAGGGCTCACACGGGGGCCCCAGCCAGAACACAGGAGTGCTGGTAGGTGGGGCTCCTCCAGGAAGAGTGGGACTGTCTGCATATTTGTCTAATTTAACTATTACTTTTCTCGTGGGCCCTTGGGCAATACCATAGCACATTTGCATTGGAACAAGTGACACGTTCTAGATTATAATCCAGGATTACAGAATGATGGAACTGAGAGTCTTTGTGGAAAATCAGATCTTGGACTTTTCATTTCAGAGATCAGTTCTAAATGGTCCTGAATGTCCAGGTTTTGGTTTTGCTTTTGTTTTTCATCTTCGTTGAGTGTGTACCTTTGTTCTTTATTTTCTTTTTCAGTCAGATGTCATGGATCAGAATTTGTTAAATTTTCTTCCAGAACAAGAACATTCAGAAGTTTATAAAATGCTCTCTTCCCATATGCTTGTGACAGATTCCCCCTCCCCAGAATACTTAAAATGTAAGTTTACCTTTACTGGTTTTACAAGATACAAAGATAAGAATTTTACTTTGCAAAGGAGGTTAGCATGAATTAAGAGAGGGAGAACTAATTTTAAGAACAGCTTTCCTTGTGACTCAGAGTATTTCCAAAGTCCTTAGAGGTATATTTTATTTGAAATTTAAAGCTAAAACTAGAGTTTTATGTAGTAGTAGTATGTAGTAGAATCATATGACATTTAACTTCTCTGTGGAAAATTTGAAAGCATGGTGCTTAAGAATAAGAATTCATTTTGCCTGTAATACAAGTTCTTTTTTTTTTTTAACATGAGAGTCTTTTGGTAATCAACACTGCAAAAAATCAGGGAACAGTCGACTTGCTTATTTTAGAGGGCACTGTAAAAGCTAGATGTATATAATAACCAAGTATCCAACTGAAAACTGAATAATTAGGTCAAAACGCCAAATTCTCCTCTCCCGAGGCTGTCATCTGGTTATTTCTATACGTTTCCAGTTTTTATGGAATTTTAAAGTTTTTCTCAAAATTGGCAACCTGGATGGAAAGGGCTGCCTCGGTGCCTGCTGAACCATGTACGTTGATGGAGGTAACGCAAGTGCCTCGTGCTTGTTCAAGCCTTAGTCCATTTTCCATGAATAATTTGTCCTGTTGTATATCTGATTTTACTTCAAAGCAATGTGAAAAGATTAAATTAAAGAGAGCAGCTCTATATGAGCAGCTTTATTTTAATACACCATATGAAAACAACCAGAACTAATCAATGCCGACATAAGCAACCACAGACATCTGGGAGCAAATTAAGACTAATTGGGCCCAAGTACAGAATGCAAAAATATCCATATAGACTATGGGGGAAAACCCCCTATTCTGCAAAGGTTATAAAACCATGTCCAAAAGTCAGTCATAATGAGAGAAATGTCCTGGCCGTGTGTAGACTAAAGCCCATGAGTTACACAAAGATAAACTTGTTTAGTCTAGAATCTATGTCATATTCATGTTCCTTTTTCTTTTTTTCCTTTAACGGCCCAGCTGACAACGATTTAGAGTTTTATTGCCATCTTCTCAGAGGCAGCTTGAACCCAAAGGAATTTCCAACTTATGAATACATAAAATTTGTAGGAAATTTTCGCTCTTACAACAATGGTAAGCTTTAATTGTCATATAATTGCGACAGTGTCTTTTATCATGCAAACGTGCACACGGGGGCATAAGAATCCCTGAGGGAGGAGGAGTGAGAATACGTGCTTTTCATATTTGCGTTTGGATTTTCATGTTCCCAAGATGCGTTTTGTGCTCGTAAATGCTGTCTCCCGTTTGAGAAGAACGTACTCCCACACTTGTTTATGCCGGTGCACAAAGTCCCACTGAAATGCACTTTATTCATGTATTTATTTTCAGGCTGATGGAATAGTTCTGTACTGTGGGAAACAGCTTCTAGTTAATAAAGAACAGGCTCAGCCTACACACAGCCAAACAGGGCTTCACTGTGACATGAAGATCCATAACCTTGGTTTCTGCATCTTTAGTCTCCTTTTTCCAGAACTGCTGTGAGCATGTTCTCATGGGTCTGGCACATAGGTCTTCTGCTCACTCTGACCCTAATGCATGGAAAGTGGCCATTTTATGAGGAGCCAGAAAAATCCACATTTGGATGGATTATGAAGCAGATTAGCCAAGTGTAAAATCTTACTTTCTGAAATTATCCAGATAACTAATGGTCCAAGCTCTGGTTGTACCTCTAAACTAGACTGACACCCTCAGTTTCCCTTTTGACCCTGGGAAAATGGGAAGGCAGGCCTGGTGGCGGAAATTCCGAAGTACAGTCCCCAGCCCACAGCCCCACTGTGGAGCCCAGCACAGAAAGGCCTGCCTTTTGTTTGCTTCACTCCTCAAACCTCAACACAAAACAAACCACCTTGAATGATCTGACATTTCATAAAACCACAAAGATGGGAAAAACAGAAGGAAGAGTTGACAGGGATGGGAGAGAGAGAGGGAAGGAAAGGAGAAAAATACCAAAGGAAAAGAGACAGGAAGATGAAGCACAGAAATGATGGGTGGGCAGGTGGAGACACCAGGGAGTTGATGGCACCTCTGCTTGGGCAGCCTCTGGACCCACGATGGAGTCCATTTACCCACCAAATTGGACCCAGAGTTTCCGTTAGAATCTGCCAACATAATGGCCCCGAGTCCTGATGCTGAAGCTGACCAGGATCTTTCCTTCCCCCTTAAACAATCCTCTGTTGTATGTTGTTTGCATAAATATACATACTTTGTCTAAAAGCCTGAACTAGATGCTAAACACTTTGGTCCTGCCAAAGTGATTTTCAAGCCTAACGGTCAGGGCTCATGCCTGGATGATGGGCTCCTTGGCTAACTTGGGGCCCTTTGGGAACCTACCCAAACAGGGTTCCTAAGTGGTTGGAAGTGAAGACAGGTCCGCTTTCACAAGTGGGGCCCTAAATCTGGGTCAAACAGGATAAAGCCAAAGCCTGACCATGTCTAACCCGACTCATCTGAAAGGCTTTCCTAAACCTCAAGAGATGAATGTTTTATGAACCACACTAGTAAATGGTAGCTGGTTGGGCTGCCTAGTTCAAGAAATTGACCTACGAGACGCCTGGTAGAACACCCAGCATGATGCCAGCCCTGGTGCAGAGTTCACTGGGTGAGGCACCTTGTTAAAATGAAGATTCTAGTTCAGGAGATCTGAGGGTGGGGCTGGGATTGTACAATTGGAAAGAACCTTGGGGCTCTGATGAAAGGGGTCATGGACTTTGAGAAACACTGCCCTATTGTGATACTAAATGCCATTCCATAGGAATCTTAATGGTACTCCTCACGTTAACGGTGCTCCTTCCTACAGCTTTATTCTTGAATTCATATAAGCAGTGGTTTGCAATTTGCTTAAAATGTGTGCTGTGGCCATCGTGCCAGCTGCTGGAATAGCAGAACATCCCATGTGTCTGCGTGCGAGGAAGGGGAAGGCACCCTGGCCCCCCGGAGTGCCAAGACTGTGGAAATTCTGGGATGCTGCTCCCACGTGTCTCCATGACAACGGCGCACCGCTTAATTAAGGAACCGACCTGTGATTGGCTGCCGAGCAGCAGTCCCATCCTTTGTTCATTTACATTTCCACAACTCTCCCTTACTATGCTGCTGAATATCACTTTGAAGCTTCCTGTCGCTTATCACATTTTAAAGGGTTACAAGGAAAGAGGCAGACTTCATTGTGAATACCTGGGTTGTTGTTTTTTTTTTTTCCTAACCAGCAAAGCTTTATTTTCACTTCACGTTGAGACAATGTTTGTTTGCCTGAAAGAATATGTGGAAATTATGTGTGATTTTTTTTTCTTTTTTTTTGGAAACTGTTACTGCTATAAACACACAGCATCGAAAAGTGGAAAATTTAAAGCCAAGAGTGCCAGAGTGTCTTTCCAGAGCCTGTTGAACAAACCAGAGTTAGGGGGGCTTTCCTGAGGCAAGAGTCTCCAAATGTAATTGTGGAAAACCTGAAATATCATTCTCACTTGGATGAAAATAGACCACAACAAATGTCAGAGGGAAATGAATTTCTAAGATGGAACCCTATGAAATCACCAACATTCAATTATTTTTTACCTGTAAAACAGAGTTTAACATACTGTAAGAAATACTTCAAATTTGATTTTGTAGGTTTACTTCTTAATAAACATTGGACAATGGGTTAATCAAAATAGCTCACCTTAGGAGTGCTTCCTAACTCCCAGGTCCTGGGCCCAGTCTTTGCATTGATAATCTCATTGAATCCTCTCGCCAACCTTATAAGTGGTACCATTGGCATCGTTGCATCTTAACAGAGAAGGAAACTGATGCACATAAGAATCAGAAGTGCACATTCTAACCTTGAACTCCTACCCTTAACCCCAGTGCTTTGCTATGTTGCAAAGCAAATCTATGTTGAAATTAAACATGTAGATGCAGCACACAGGCCTGTCCCTGCCACTGGGCATGCTGTTGGGACATGATGTCCGTCCCTATGCACATCAGATGTCCCGCACCCGTGAACCACGCTGTTTTAAGGATACCCAAGATTTGTTTGAAAACAAATGGGTTTATGCTCACAGATCTCTAAAAATGGCACAAGACACTGTGGAGGCCACACGGGGAAGCACCAGGGTAGGTCAAGAGGCAGGGAGAGTAGGAGATGTGGGCAGGAGCCTCCTAGTGTGGTTTCTGTAGAAAAGATTGAGTGAGGCAGCATCAACAGACTTCAGTTTGGTGGGTTTAAATAATTTTAGTAGGCTCTTGGGTAGAGGGGTTTGTCTCTAGTTCTCAGGGACCTGAGTGATTAGGGCAAGTGGATAGTAGCCCAGAGTGTCAGAGCCCCATAAAGGATATGGTTGGGCTGTGAGCTCTAGATTGATTGGTTTGCCTATGAAAGGTGCACTGGAAGGTGAGTCGTACCCTATTTCTAGGAATTGACCAACCCTGAAAGCAGCAGTTTCTCCAAGGTCAGCAAGGCCCCAAATGTCAAAGCACCAAATACAGAGAGTACAAAATGTGGTTTGTACACAAGCCACCCCATGCAACTTCCCTGAGTCCCCAGGCATGGCACACCTTTCAAAGCAATATGTGTAGAAGAAAAATGACTATGAACATTGCTTTTATTTTAATAAAATCCCTGTGCGCACTTCAAAGAACTATGTAGGAAACCCTACCCTGGTCCGTTATCAGGAAAAGTCCTATCATTTCTGTAGGGCTGCTGAGTTTATGGAGCATTGCCTGGCACATTCTCTTTTGATACCTGTCAGGAAAATACAAGGCTCTCATTTTTATCAATAATGGAGTGGAAAGGATGGTGACATTTACTGATCTGTGAGCTCTTTGCACCCCTTCCTGGGCCTATGCAGTCCATGCCTGGTATATAAGTAAGGCTCAACAAAAGTACGTTGGCCTAGACTGAGGCTCAGAGATCTTAGCCCTGGATGTACAGGTGGTAGGGGACAGAGGTCCAGCTCAGACCTGACTTTTGACTCACAGGGAAATGAGGCTTTTCCAAAACTGAGAGCTAATAATAGAGCTCTCCTTCACTGACCCCAAAGCCCACCCCAGAGATGGAGGGATGGCTTCCAGGAGGGTTCCCACTACTTCTTTGGCCTTTAATCCGATGCAAAGATTAAATCCACTGTGGTACGTGCTGGGTAAACGGGCACATGTATAACTTATGGTGATTTGTGAATTGTGTGCACTGAAAGGTCACTGACCAGTGCATGGTCAGTGTATGGTCATCTTTGGCCTCCATTCTCTCCCCGTTCTGTGTCCCCCACCCCCATCAAGTTTCTTCCCCACCTGGACTCCCTGGGTGCTCCCTGATGTCCTTATCCAGGCCCCTCACCCAGGTACCCCTGCCAGTAGTGTTTCTGACACACTCTCTTCCCTGCCTCTTGTTCATCTGATCAACCAATTTGCCTTGAGCCTGATAGAGGTGCGGGCTGTGACTCAAAACTCACATCTGTAGGTACCCTTGGGCCTTAAGCCAAAGGGCCCAAAGGGGAACATGTAGGCTTCAGGGCATGGAAGACAGGTGACATTGATCCAGAGAGGGCTTTTGGTGACCCCTAAATCCCATAGATGAAGACCCTCATCTGCTTGCCTGCTAACTCAGATAACTTCATTTGGCTCCGTCACCAGTATAAGTAGGTCGAGTTAGGAATTTGGGGTGTGGGGAGGCACAAAAGCCCCTTTGCCCTTATTAATGAGATTAAACCCTCCAGTGGGACATTTCCAGATTCAGCAGCTGATTGTGCCATCTTACCCCTTTACCTCTGTACCCCCCTCCATGCACCATGGCTGCACAGACACAGCAACCATCGCCTAAATACTTCACCAAATGGAATTTTCCTCTGCTTCAGTATTTGCACATCTCGGTCACTCCTTTGGACTTCATCATTTGGTACAGATGTTCTGGGGTTGGGGTGGGGAGGAGGTGAAGATGGGACTTCACATCTGTAACCTAGATTTTTAATAAACGTGAAGAAGTATGTGTCAGGAAATGGAACAAGAAAGTAGCTTTCCTAGAACTGTTTCACTTCAGGACAGTTTCTAACCAAGTCTGTGAAGAGCTTCCTGAGGGATTCTGAGCTGGAATACGGAACCACATGTCTCCTCCTCTTCCCATAAAAAGCCTACTGTCTGATCTTGGCCATGTGGCCAGGAGCATCAGAAATCACCACTGATGGCAACAGTCCCTGGTCTACCTCTGCTCTGCACATCATTTCCAGAAGAGAGGTGAAATGAAATTACTTTATTCGGGGCTATGTTTGTCCCATAACAGATGTTTAAAAATACCTCCAACAAATACACCCTTCCATCTTTTTTCCTGGTCCAGTTAAATAGAGGAGCCCCTGGGGCCTCTCCCAACCCCCCACCCAAGTCCCACAGCCCTGCCCACCACTCTTACTGTAGAGGAATCAGCCACGTGATTTTAAAAGACGTAAATGAACAGTCTTTGCTTTCAGGGGTCCTAGTAAACAGGTTCCAGTTCCTGAAGGATAAGTTCATGCCAGGAAGAAGGCAATCCTCTATTTAAGCCCTTGCTCCTCCCCCAGACTTGGATTTAAATGTGCATCTGACTGAAATCCAGAAAGCAGTATTTCAAAAGTTGTTGGTGTGGTTCCAAATAGGTCACCCTCAGCAAACATTCCACTCTGGGCTTTCCAGAAACCACACACCAGAGTATAAAAGTTTCCCTGCCCTCATTTTACCTATTCGCCTCTAACCACACAACCAGATTTGAAATATTGGCAGAAATGGAGGCTTTTTAGCTTACAACACTTGATTCCGTATGTTCCGTGGGATTTCTGTAGGTTGCCTCATTTTATGGCTTTAGGGGTTTTGTTTTTTGTTTTCCTGAATTGAATTGAGATTTCTCAGTTAGGGGAACAAATCCACGCCCACCAGATCTCACTGAGAATGGAGATGTGAGTTTAGCACAGGAAGGACAGCCTCGGGGAAGGAATGTCTCATCTATCTGTCACAGGCCCCCAAGAGCAAGAAGCAGAGTGTCCCCCCCCCCCCAACATGGAAGTACCACATCTTTCTCCAGCAGAGGCCAGTGCTGCCAGATTAGATTGCGGAGGAAATAAGAATGCAATAAAGAACAAGGTGTTACCCAAGGTCATTGTCTTGCTTGAGCATCTAGAGCCCATATTAAAATGGAGCAGTGAGGAATGGTCACACAAACACATCTTCCTGCTTGTTCCAGCCTGGGAGCAGGGCACTTCCGCAGAGGTTGTCCAGGAATTTTGACAAAAAATGTGCACAAGACATCCAGATGGAGGACAGGGGACAACATCCTGTACGAAGTCCACTTTCCTTAGGGGGAACATCAGCTGGCCCTGTTCACAACAACTGTCTGGTGGATATCTTGTCAATGCTATTACAACCTCCTGCCCCCCAAATACTCATTTTTATTAACAAACACCAAGGAAAAGAAGAAATATTTGAGACGTATATTTTCCCATCTGAGTAATTTTTTCAATCCAGCAAATTGCAAACCCTTAGCCTTCTTGTGTGGCTCTCAGTCTGTCTCCAGCCTCGTTCATTCTTATGCCAAACAGAACTGGCAGAAAGAAAGCAAAGAACCACGCCTTACCCCAGCTAGTTAGGTGGTGCTCTGGGCCAGAAACCGGGGCAGGATTATTTTGCTGCGGCTGTCCTAAGAACCGAGTAACCTGGCTATTCAGAACACATCGGGTAAAGCATACCGTACTGCTAAGAGAAAAAGGAAGCCTCTGAAAATAGTGCTTAATTAGAGGGAGAGGATTTCTCGTGAATGTTCAGGAAATCACTTTTTCCTTAACATTCCGACACTGTAACCCAGACGTTTTGGACAGTTATCATAAATGAGATTTGAGAACGTTTTTCTTCTCTCAGCAAGCCTCCTCACTGATTGTTTCATGTCTTCCTGAACACCTTTCGGCTTTGATTTTTGTTTGTTCCAAGAAGTGCTGAGAAAGCTATTTGTCACTCTCCTTGCGGACTATTAGTGTGCTTTCCTACAGCTGTTGCAACTAATTTATCATAAGCAGGCCATCTCTGATCAGAATACTTAATTGTTTAGGCCTGATGACTGAACCAGTACTGAGGAACCATAGGTACATCTTTTTCCATTTCTTTCTACTCCTTTGCTATTAGCTAATGTCCACTATCCCCACCTCTGCTTCTTCCTCATTCTTTCCCACCCCTTTGCAAACATGTCTCATGCCACCGGAGACTTCCCTGCCCTTTCAGACATCCTTGTCTTCTTTCCATGACTGACTTGAGAGGTCACCTTTGAGATGGAAGCCAACCCCAGACACCAGGAGAGACAGACTTCAATCACTCTTATTCTCTGGAGAACCTCAGGGCTCTCTTGTGTTCAAGCCCAAGGCAGAATTCTTCCAGGGTCTCTAAAATTTGAAATTGTGATGAAAGGTTCAGGAGCAAAGAAGGGCTGGATCACCCCCATGGACTGTTTTAATAGGAAGGCTAAACACAGAGCACCGTCTTGCATGTTTCCGAGCTTGAGACCCATATGGGCACTTGTGTTGTTTTCACCGAGTGGCAACTGCGATATACTGATTGGCAGCAGACCTTGCCCAGGTCCTTCTGACCAGTGTAAATGCACCAGTAGGGCAGTGAGCCAGCCCAAGTGCCGGTGGGACCCCGGACCATGCTCTGTAGGCACCCTCCCACAGCAACCCAGCCCCCAGCAGCACCAGGCCGGGCTGCAGAAGGGGAGCCCCTGTGGGGTCTCGAGGCCTGTGTGTTTGTTGCAGGCTGGGATCAGAAGGTCTCTTCCCCAGCTAGATCTTAAGCTGTAGTTTTGGGGGTGAGATGGAAGGTCCTCTCATCAGAGACACATTCAGTAAACACATGTTGAGCACCTGCTGTGTACAAGACGCCTGCTCAGTGTGGGAAACAGGGAACTAGATCCAGTTCCTACCACGGGGAAACCTGTCTCTTTAGCTTTGGGCAAGAGTAAGATCAATTTCAAGTAAGATGACCCTCGGGGCAAAAAATGTAGCAAGAAATCATTGCTTTTATCTGTGGCATGAATGCTGTGCGTGTGTGCGTGTTGTAGTGGTGGAAGAAAGAAGTGGGAGAGCAGGCAGAGATCTGATAAATAGGGCTGCGTCTGCATCAACTGGTTAATTCTTCCGAGAGGCTCAGGAAGCCAGTTGTAATTAGATATGTTTTTTCTATTACTTAAATTGAAACAACTAATTAAATCCTTAATTAATGTTTTTTAACTACCTTGGGATAAGAAGTGCCAGAGAAGTTATTCTAAGTGCTAAATATTACTCTGAAGTCCCAGGGAGCAGTTTGCTCATGTGTTGACTCTGGAATCTGTGAGGAGGCTCATGCTGTGAATAAAAGTCATTTGAATTGCGGTTGGCAAAATGTTTCAAGTATCTTCTTCCCCTTGACTTCCCCCAAGGTTATCCCCTTGGCCTCTGTTACAACTTTCATCCTTGATTCACCATCACCTTTGATCAAGCCCTCAGCTGTTTAAGGTTTTTGGGGAGAAAGCTCGTTTAGAAGAGGAGTTTGCTTGGTTCTGGGCCCCTCTGTAAAGTATCTAGCTTATCAAGTGCAGGCTATAAGCAATAATGAAATTTCCCCTGCGGGGTGCATTTTCATCTTTAAAACCTTAGAAGTTATAAAAGGAGTGATACACAACTGCATTGGGAGGCAGCCAGGCCAGCAGTAAGCTCTGCGGAACATTCACATAATTTCCGTGGTCTCTGCCCCTTGAAGAAATTATTAGGGGCTGGTGTTTCACTCCCCCACGCTCCTTCTGTCTCCCTGTCTTCCTCATGGTAAATCACCAAGAAAGGCACTTACTGACAGAATACATTAATTTGGTAGCCAGAAGGATCATTCCAGCAAGGCGCATGGTTTAGAGACAAATGAGAGAGACTTTCTCTAGAAATTTCCAGGAAGTCCTTTTGGAAGTTTGCTTCGAAGGCCTAGGTTTTCTGAAAGAGTAGGGAGAATTTTATTAGGTCTTTATTTGGCAGTCGATGTCTCTTAGATTCAAGCAGAGAGGGTATTTCACATCTGGGAGATTTTTTCATGTCTTTTTTTATTATGCAGATGTTCACATCTGCAGACCCTTCCCTTATGGGATTGCCTTCTCTCCCCTCAGTGAGTCCCTTGGCTCACCCTCCACATTAATCTACAATGGACTAAGCCAACTAATGACAGCTATAAACTCCTCAGGGACCACTGTTTTCTACTTTGCCCCTTTATATTCATGTTTGGAAACATTTATATTAATATTTATGTGAATCAATTCAGAGAATATGTTTGGTAAAATGAATTTATTCATGTTAGTGGATAGAAGACCACATTATAGAATCACTTAGAAACCTACGAACATATAAAACAAAAATTATTGGAAAGCTAAAATCCAAAGAAAGTCTTGCAGATTTCATTTTAGAACGCATTTCATTTTCTGTTGCTTTATATGTTCTCAAATTGGAAAACACAACTATGTTTAAGTCTACAAGTTCAGAAATGTAGTTAGAATTCAGGATCTAGTTCAGGATATAATCAACTACATTTGAAAAAGAGAGAGGTAGTATAGATTATCTAGCATAATGATCCAAAACCCTAACTACATGGTAGTAAGTGTGGGGAGCTTTTAAAACCTCCAGTGCCTGGGCTTCACAGCCAGAGCCCCTGGATCAGCTGATCTGAGAATGGCGTCTGGGCATCTGGGAGGCCATGTAAAAGGTCCCAAGGAATCCGATGTGTAGCTGAGTTCAAGAATCCCATATACATAGTCCATTGACTTTTCTCATACTTAACAGGGTTCTTTTACCCACCCAGCATACTCCACCTGAAATAGCAGAATTGTTCCCTGGCCCAAAAGGTAAAGCAGTTCTTCCCAGTCACTGTGAAGTCATCTCTGTAGCTCCCAGGGAAGATGGCAGCTGGCACCAGCTGGCACCTCCCCAGAGAGTGTGCGGGGGCCTGTTCTCAGCCCTGTAGTGGGCACGAGCCCTGAGCAATCACCCGTCTGCCCTGTAAGAACTTCAGGCTTGGCGACGGAAGACCTGGTTAGAGTCCCTGCTCTGTTATTTCGATTCTGAGCCATCTTGGTTAATACATATAACCTTTCTGGGCCTCAGCTGCCTCATCTGTAGAATGAGGAAGGTCACACCTTCCCAGACTTGTGAGAATATGAGATACTCATGAATAGGTTTGTCACCTGTGCAGAGCTACAGAACTAGTGAGTTTGTGGGGGACACTGTGTACCTCTGGGGATCACCCTGGATCCTGAGGCCATCTCCTCAGTAGCACTGGCCAAGCCCAGCATCAGCCTGGCTCCCGATGCGGAGTTTCAGGGCAGAAAGCCCTTGGATCCCAGGTGTGCTGTGCCAGAACCAGGGGTAGAAAGGGGGGGTCAACAAATGCTGGGGGCCCATCGTATCAGAAACCATGTCTGACTAGGGAACACACCCCGAAGTGAGAATGCGGGCCCATACCGCAAAGCGAAGCTCTCTTCTCCTTTTGTCAAATGTTTTTCCCAGCACAACAGTCTGTGTGCCTGTAGGACTACTGGGAGCAGGAGGCAGGGTAGTCTGCTGGTACTCGGATTCCAACTCTATTGGGCTGTGAGCAGGTTACCTCACAGGCCGCACCTCCCGTTTCCTGTGCGGGGCGGATAATAGTAGCCCCTACCTCACGGAGGTGTCTGTTGTACGAATGAAGAGAGTGAATGTACGCGAAGCCCTGACTGACAGTGATGCCAGGTCGGGTTCGGCTGCTGTGCCACACAGGGCTAACCCATCTGCCTGTCTCCTCCCGCCCCAGTGCCTAGCCCCTCTTGTAATGGCTTTGACGGCACCCTTTCAAGGCCCTGCCGGGTGCCGCTGGGAAAGGAGGTCTGCTTCATCGCCACAGTTCGTCTGGCAACACCACAGTTCTTAAAGGCAAGTACCTGGGAGAGCTCGTGTGGTGTGAAACTAGTACAGCTGAGTCACGTTTAGTTACAGCTCACTAACCGTCTTTATGGGAAAGAATAAGATGGCAATGAAGTTGCCACTGACTTTGAAAAGTTGAAATGTCTGCTTTCTGCACCTGTGAACTGCGCCGCATGCCCCTTGCCCTAACTCTGGTTTCCCAGGAGCTCTTTTGCTGGAAGGCAGCATCAGCTGCCCTTCAGCCTGCAGAGATGCTCATTGGCAACTCTGTAGATCCTCCTCCCTTTCATGCCAACGTTACTACCACTCAGGGCAGGCCGAGGTGAGGGCCAAGTGTCAAAACCCAGGGCTTGTCTGTATTCTCTCACCCGTGATTGCTTTAACATCCATGGCATGAATGCGGAGTTAAATTAGTCATTCACATTCAGATGAAAAGCCATTTTCCACATGTTTACCACCCTTCCAGATAATGGGAAGGGAGTGGTGTGGCATTTTGGCTCTTAGGTATTTTTCCCCAGCTTGTGAAATAAATTTAGTATCAGCTAATACTGAAATTAGCTACAGATGATGAGTTTCAGCCCAACACAACTTGGAGACTTGCTCTAAATGATTTTAACTTCTGTTACCCACCATGCGTTCTTGAACCAACCTAGGGTGAGCATCTGGCACCCCAAGCAATATTTTTTTCCCTTCTAATACAGGAAATGTGCATAGTTGACGAACCTTTAGAGGAATTCACTTCAAGGCATAGCTTGGAATGGAAATTTTTATTTCTGGATCACAGGTTTGTGAAAAGAAAAACATATTTGGGTTGGGTCCTTTTCAAGTGTTTGTTTGCATGAGCCAGGCTCTCCTTGGGAGAGAAAAGTCGGGACTTGTCCCTTCAAGGAGAAGGGCTTTCTGGCAGCAGGGAAAATCGTTCCCAGCCAAGAGCCAGGCGGCCTCCCTTCAACTCCAAGTGCCCCATCCATGGGTATGATCCGTGTTTGGGCCAGAGCATCTCAGGAGAGCCAGGTGCCACATCCCAAGGACATCTTTAGGATACCCTCACCCCCATCCCACTCGGGACCCTCTCCAGTTCCCCGGAAGGCAGGGGCAGATGGGAGAGAACCTCCTCGTCTTAATTTTCTCAACACCCTTTTGTCCCTTTAACTTCACCTTCTTTCTTTCTTCTGTAACATTTTTCACAGTTGAAGGATGAGAACTCTCCCCTCCCCACCCTTTAAGTTTTTGTTAAGCTTTGGGACTGGACTGCCCAATCATAGCTGTTTTTAATTATTCGGTAATGATAAAATGTATTATTATTTAATGCAGGTTACGCTAAGCAAACTGAATATATAAATGCCAAAAGGGTTGAGCGCTTTGGGAAACACAGCCTCTCTGGTTTTAACCATTGCAAAATTACTGTCCTGCCATCGTTCTTGAGAAATGAGGTCTCTGTGTTGATCATGAAACATGCAGACTGTACCCTCTGTGTTGAGGTGCCACCACGGTGAGTCTGGCAGGGGGACCTGCTTTCTGATGAATTATCCCCGTTGCTTGGCAGAGCCCCTCCGATCATAGGATACCTGCCTTTTGAAGTTTTGGGGACCTCAGGCTATGACTACTACCACATTGACGATCTGGAGCTCCTGGCCAGGTGCCATCAGCACTGTGAGTACCGCACACCCTGCCCCAGCGCCTGACGGCCCCCAGCACCCTCCACAGAGCCCCGACAGCAGGACTCTTGGGCCCTGGAAGTCCACTTATTGCTTGGTTTCTTTTTGAGGAGGAACACTTTGTTTTCTCGAAAATGATGTACGAGTGTGGCAGAGGTCCCTGTGGTTTGAGTTTTTACCTGGAATTGACTTTGTTCCTCTTTCTCCCACCCCCCCGGCACCTTCCCAGTATCCTTTAGATAGGTAAGCTGTTTAATATTACCTAAGAAAGCAAGGTAAGTGATGATGGTCATTTTTTCTAAGTTATGCAGTACATTATTTTAAGTTTATTTATTTATTTTGAGAGAGACAGAGAGAGTGCAAGCAGGGGAGGGGCAAAGAGGGGGCGGGCAGAGGATCCGAAGCAGGCTCTACGCTCACAGCAAAGAGCCTGACACGGGGTTTGAACCCACGAACCGTGAGATTATGACCTGAGCCTAAGTTGGATGCTTAACAGACTGAGCCACCCAGGTGCCCTATGCAATACATTTCAAAGACAAACTATTGAACTCACATCACTGCTCATTGTAAGCAGACGTATATTGGTCACAAGCTACAGGCCAGATACTGAGCTAGACCAAGCACATAAGGATGATCAGAATCTCCTTGCTGCTCTGCAGGAGCAAGGTCTAATGGATGCTTATAGGATGCTGTCACTGCATTGGAGGGAACATGTTCAGGATACTGGGGGTGCTCAGAGGAGGATTCCTCACCCAGCTAGGGGAGGGGACCGGGAAGGCTCTCTGCCACAGAAGAGGGCCACAGGCTGGGAGGTAGGGGAGGTACCCCATGTTGTGGGGTGGGCAGGGGATAGAGGGAGAATTACAAGCATATCTGGGTTCTCACTTAGCAAGAGGAGTCAAGAATTAACCATTTAAAGCCATATTTTCAGTACCAAGTTCTAGCTTTAAACAGGAAAATTTTTAATCATAACGGATCCTGACACATAAATTGACCACCAACACTGTATTTTGATAGATGTCCTGTCTGTAGTATCCATTGTAACTTTCCCTTCTCTGCTGTTCTTGTTAAAAGAATAGGCTTAAGTTCCATCAGGATCCTCAGAACCTAAGGCTGATCTTTTTTTTAAATATTTATTTATTTATTTATTGGGAGAGCACAAGCCGGGGGAGGGGCAGAGAGAGGGGAACAGCAGATCCAAAATGGCCTCTGAGCTGACAGGCTGGCAGCAGCGAGCCTGATGCAGGGCTTGAACTCATGAACCTTGAGACGTGACCTGAGCCGAAAACAACTGAACCACCCAGGTGCCCCTAAGGCTAATCTTTAAAATGTTAACCCTTTGCTCCTCAAAGTGTGGTCCTCAAACAGCAGCAAGGACATCACACGGAGTTGGCTAGCCTTGTAGACTCTCAGGCATCCCCACCAGGCCTGCGGAATCAGAACGTCCATTTTTACAAGATCCCCAAGTGATTCATGGGCACGTGAAAGTTTGAGAAGCAGGGTTACCTCAAGCCTTGGCTGCTTCTGACTCTTCTAATGGAGCAAGGCCACCTTGGTTGTAGGATTACCTTCATCATCTGAAGGAGTTGCCCCAGGGCTCAGGCAAGATGTTCTCACTCTGTCCAGCCCATGCCCTTACTCAGCTGGGCTTCCTACGTCTTTGGAGATCACATTTTCCAAGGCAGTGGCTCCCTTTATAGCTTTGGTTTCCTGGTTGTGATATCTATTAACTGTTTGCCAAAAGAGGTGCTAAATCCCAGCCACTGAGGCAATAAAGTCCAGATTGTTCTTCTTCCCTAGACCCACAGTCCAGCCTTCTGCCCTGTGCAGTCTAATATTCCAACAGCATCCATTCTGTTCTTGACACCCCCAGGGAAGCCCACCAACAGACTTGACCGCAGGGGACTCCACGCAGCCCTGCAGCACTGGGGCCTGAGGTGGAAGGCATCTGTAGCTGACTCTCTAATTTAGGACCGTGTAGACTAAGCATGAACTGCTGACTGACAGAATCCAGCCAGAGGTTGCTGTCAGGTCTGTTTTGGGCCCAGATCCCCCCGTGTCTGGATTGTCTCTTCTGTACTCAGCTCCTGCAGCTCCAAAGACAGCTCCACCTCCAGCAGGAAAACCTGTGCCTCTTTTTAATTAAACTCCAGTTTGGGAATCTGCCCTTATCCGAGGCTCTCTCAAGCCTTTGAGCATCTGGGGAAGCCTGCAGATTGTTCTTCCATTATTTAAGAATTCATTATCGCTTACCATTATCTTGAGAGTCACTTAAAATATAGCGCACCTGGGGAAATAAACCGTGTTTGGCACTTTCTGGAAGCTTGTATTTTTAACAGTAACTTCTGGGGAAGAGATCATTTTTGTATTAACGTTTGCTACCCGCAGACCCCATTTTCTCCTAACAGTGATGCAGTTTGGTAAAGGGAAGTCCTGTTGCTACCGGTTCCTCACCAAAGGCCAGCAGTGGATTTGGCTGCAGACGCATTACTACATCACTTACCACCAGTGGAACTCCAAGCCCGAGTTCATCGTGTGCACGCACTCGGTCGTCAGGTGAGGGCTGGGGCTGGGAGGGCGGGCGAGCCCCTCACAGCTCACACAGAGCTCCTGCCGCCTCAGGCGTCCCAGCTTCTGGAGAGCCAGCAAGCCCCGGGCTTGAATTCCTCAGCTGGGGCCAGGCTGTGCTCTGCAGTTCACAGAAGAGTCTCCAGGTACACATCCCACTCGTTCCCTCGACGCTGAAGGTTCAGTTAGTCCCCTCCGCAAGCCTCACACGCTCTTTCAGGCTGCCAGGATGTTACTTACTGACTTACTGCTTCACTGACCTACTTGCATATTTTCCCCTCATCTCCATCCATCCCCCAGCCTTCCCTTGTCACCGTTTTGGGAAGAAAATTAAAATTTTGCCTCTAAATAACTCACAGACATAGTCCCCTTTATTGTTAATGCATTTAAAAAAAAAAAAACAAAACAAAACCCTGCTGGCAACTGAGGCAGTGTTGGGAATAGAGCCCGGCTGCCAGTGGGAGGGGGTTCCTGGTGGTTCCTGGTGACCTTAGGGAGCCCCCGGCCCAGTGTGGGTGAGGAGAGCTTTCAAGGGAGGCAGCATATCCAGCATTTCCTAGACGCAGGCTGTGTAGGGTCATAATTCCCAAAGGTGAAGGAGAAATGTCATTTGTGGGGTTTTTTCCCTGACTACAGAAATTGTAAGGACATAAATCAGTTTTAAACTGGTCTGGAGAAGAGCATTTGAGCAGAGCAAAGAAAGAAAGGTTATATATATTGTATGTCTGTATGCACGTATACGCGATAGGTAGATAGATAATGGATATATATAGAGAGAGATATATATGTACGCATACATATAGATACATACATACTGCATTTATATATATACATAAGAGATAAATGATTGATAGATAAAATGGATAGATACCATGCATACGTACATGCACACACGTGCATATATACAGTTAACAGGTAAATCTCCCTTCTTTTAGCAAGTGAGGAAAGAGGAGAAATGTTGGTCTTTCTTGCCAGTGACCCTGACCATCACACTGCATGCCACTCTTAGGGACTTGATCCTGGCTTCCCAGCCCACCCTTGGGCACTTCAGCAGCCAGTGATTTCCCGTTACAGGCCAGTCCCACCCACCACCACCCAGCCTGGGCCTTCATCAGAGGGCCTTTTTGCCCCCACCAGCAGCATCTTGGTCTTCAGACTCTGCCCTTGACCCTGCTCTTCCTCTCCATCCTCCACCTCCCAAATCTTGGAAAGTAACCCTCACAGAGAGTAGGGAGTGAACTAGTGAGTAAATAAGGTAACAACATTCCAGAAGCCCAAGAGCCACTGTCACTGCCCAAGTCCCCTTGCCCAGCCTGCACCTCCACACATGAAGCAGAAGCCATGGCTGGGTCACTTTGGCCTTCACCACATTGAATTGATTAGCCCACGCTATTTTATTTTATATTTTATTTTATTTTAAAGTTTATTTATTTATTTTGAGAGAGAACGTGAACCGGGGGGGAGGGGCAGAGAGAGAAGGGGACAGAGGGTTCAAAACAGGCTCTGTAGTGATAGCAGCAAACTCGATGCAAGGTTTGAACTCAGGAACCATGAGATCATGACCTGAGCCAAAGTCTGACACTCAGCCAACTAAGCCACATAGGTGCCTCTTACCCACACTATTTTAAAAGTGGGTCCACAAATTAATTAATCAGATCTAGATTTGTTTGAGAGAAATTAATTAATTTAGAAATTAATTAATCTAGATCTAGATTTGTTTGAGAGAAAACTTTCAAAGGTTGTAATTATTTAAAAAGTCATGTGTCCCTTCTCTGTATGCATAGTCCAGACTGAGTAGGTTTTAGGAAAGTCTTCTGATTATTCAAAGGCCAAGTCTTATCCTGTAGATGAAAATATGTTTCTAAAGACAATGATGTTTGGAAGTTTCAGGCATGGGGAGAAGGTAAGTAAAAGAGAAGGGAGTAAAAACATCCTGGAAAGGAAAATATTTTGAATGTCACATTAGTCGCTCTGGTGGAATTTAGGCACAGAATGAAACTCCTTCTTCAAACAAGTGACAAGACCAGCCTCTTTCGTGGCGATGATTGTGGGGTGGGTGTCATGTAGGGTACCTCGATGTACCACACAAGCCCTCTTTGCTGTTGCTATCTGAAATGTCCTACCTCCTGCTGTGGTCTCTTGATTTCCTGATCAGTTACGCAGATGTCCGGGTAGAAAGGAGGCAGGAGCTGGCTTTGGAAGATCCGCCAACCGAGGCCATCCACCCTTCAGCACTCAAGGTATGCTGATCCCCACCAGATATCTAAAGGCCAAGTTTGCCTAAGTAAGCATTCCCATGAGATGTTATAATAGAAAGAGTAATAGTTTTATTTGCTATGTTCCCAGTACTATCCAACACGTTTCTCAGGTATTCTCTTGTTTACCATCATGACGTTCCCGTGAAGCAGGCACTGTTACTGCCCTCGTCCTGCAGATGAGGCCCAGAAACACACAACACACAAAATTTAGCTAACATACTGGAGGGCACTGAGGATTAGAACTCACAGAGCTGTGTAAAACATACCCTCTGGACTCAAAGCGTGATTTGGTGACTTTCCATCCTTACAGGAGTGGCTACAGTAAGTCCACTTTGTATCTCTCCCACAGATAAAAAGCTGGGGGCTTATCCCATCATCCCATTGAGGTATAGAATAATTTAAGTGCCCCTGTCCTTCCCTCAGCCTAAGTGCCGGGTCCTCCACAAGTGCCCCTCACGGATACTGTCCGTGTCGTCGTCGGCAAGGTGCACTTTCTACTTCCGCATCTGAAGGTCTTGGTTAACAGCCATGTTGGAGCCAGCTTCATGTCAGGGAGCTCTGCTTGTGTATTTCCCTTCACAAAGTCTTATCTCCTTCCCTGCTCCACACTCAGCTTTTAGTTCCCCCCCCCCAACCAGGCTTTCCCCCTGTGTCAAACAACTAGGGAAATGTGCAAGCAGACCAGAGCCCTGCTCCTCAAACGTCAACCTTCAAACAGACACAAATGTTGGGGAAAAAAGAGAGAAGGCAAGGAAGGGAGGGAGCATTGTATTTCATCAAAGCCAAGAAGCTAACCATTGTAAGATCCACCATTATTTATCTCCCGCTAAGAAAGAGAAAATGCTGCCACCAGTCAATCTGTGAAATAAGGATTTCTTTTCATCAGTTGAAAGACACATCCCAATTTTAGAAATGTCAAAATGTAGGGGGGAAAGTGTCTCTTAATAATTGGTAAAATGTGGTCCAAGTTCCAGGCTGCCCAGTGACCTAGAATCCAGAGACTTCGGCCAGAAGCTGCTGTGGCAGCAATGGTACAATGAAAGCATCTCTGGTCCACGAGAGCTGAGTTGGGAGGAAAGAGGAATAACCTTTAAAGACCAGAGAGCAGTCAGTGTCTTCAGCGAGCCTCCCCTGCTGGCACGCTGCATGGTGATATATTGTATGGTGATTCATCACCAGCACACTGATACAACACACCTGCCATTGTTTGTGGAAATGTTTATTATCCCACTCTGTCATATAATGCATCATGTATCATGTCCAAGAACAGAATTAAGCTGCTCATAGGCAGGTGTTAGACACCCTATATATCACAGCTCACAAATGGGCATAATATGTATCATCCGCTCGGAAATTCATTATTGAGGTTTCAGATCCTTTGGGACTCCTAGAACCCAGTGGAACTTCTCATAAACATACACGTATGTATAAGCACACCAACACAATCTCGGGCTGCCTCTTTTCAAGGAAAAGCTCCGGGACAATGCTTTTCAAACTATCAGTGGTGATGAACTATTGTTTTTTTAATTTCAAATCGGTCACTGACTGTTCACTTTTGTAAAACGCTAATTCCCATGCTTGGATGTGATGTGCAGATATGTCAAATGGCTATAAAAGTCTTTTGGTGCTTTCTCTCATTTCCTGTACTTATTTCTCTGCTGACCAGGAGCACACGATTTGCCAACAGCCCCGGGCCAGGGACCTCACTCTAAGGGGTGTATCTGGGGAGACTCTGTGACTAAGGAGCAGAGTCCCAAAGCTGACATTTTAGCACAGCAAATCCAGGCACATACTGTAATTTGAGTTTGCACAAAGGACTGTAGGCCAATATCAGTCATTTCAGCCCTTCTTGGGCACATACACAGAATCCACCCTCACTGGAGCCATGACTCAAAAGACAGAATAGCCACATAGACTTGCACCCAGAGATTTAAGACCCAAGACCGTAGGACATAGAGCGGCCTGTGCAGACAGCCTAGTGGATGCCAGGAATGTCACTGTCCTCCTCTGCCTGGGTAGGAGCATGGCTCAGGAGAGTAAGCATTATGTTTCTTCTTTAGCTTAAAAATTATCCTACCCCCTGTCTTCTCACGCTTATGACATGAAGCCATGCAGGATGGAAAGATAGCTCCTGAGGGTTGGAAGGTCACAGTTGCTTTCTCATCACATCACACTTGAAGCAAGGGCATCCTGGGATACAGGATTGGTTAGGATCCAGGACCCAAAGGATAGGAGACCTTTGGCCTTTTGCCTGTTCTTCACTCCGGGGCCCTGAGACTGCAGAGGAGAGGCAGTGGGGAGACTGTGTCGGGCACATTCTGAAGGCTCCAAAGGCATTTGTTTCAATGGTGTGTTAACAATCCGGTACCACCACCAACTTCATTTCTAGAACCTGCCTCTCCCCCTGCCCCCACTTCTGGGAAAGCCAAGAATCTGGGCAGTGAGGTGACAATTTTAAGGAAAAAAAAATGCAACATCAGTTATGAATATCTAAAAAATCAAAATCCAAGGTGAGCAAGTGTAATAGATACGGCTTATATAAGGCCACAAGCCTCTCAAAGATGTCTGGATTAAATACATGTACAAATATTGTACCTGAATGTGTCTGGAATGATCTCCAAATTGTTTAAGTCTTTCTCCCTACACCCTCCAAAATTTTCCACATAGTTAGAGGAGAACTAAAGTCACATTCCTGTCATCTCGATACTGCAATGTGGACTCTGTGTGTGTTTCAGGACAAGGGCTCCAGCCTGGACCCTCAGCAGCACTTTAACGCACTTGACGCAGGCACCTTGGGCCTTAACACCAGTCACTCACCATCAGTGTCCTCCAGAAGCTCCCACAAATCCTCGCACACGGCCATGTCAGAACCCGCCTGTGAGTGTGCTGCTACGGATGGCGAGGGGGTGGGCGCCCATGTGGGGCCAGGGTGGTGGGAGTATAGAGTCCCACAAAGGGTCCCAGGCCTGAGCAGAATCAAGACAGTCTCTGCCTGCCAAGTGGAAGCCGCCTTCCGGTTCACACTGTTTCTTGCTTCCTTTCCCTCCGGCTTTCTGCCCTCCACCTCTCCACACTCCAGAACAGACATAAAGCAGGTGTCACGCAGGCCGGATAGTCTGGCCAGGTTTTGGTGACCCTGGTAAGATGTAGGATCAGGCAGGTGGTTGAACCAGGTGGTGGACATGAAGCTCGGGGATGGTTTGCTCCCAGTGGGGGTCGGGTGCTGGCAGAACCCGAAGCTGTGGCTCTTGCAACAGCTTCCATTCATGCTGGACTTTTTTTTTTATCAGACATTCCACCCAAGCCCTTGTTTCAGGCATACTACAGTCGATGCTCCCCTCTTTTGATAAGAAAGCTGTTAAGGATGCATGAATCAGGAAGGTGATCGGTTGCTTTCTTACAGCTGCCCCAAGCAAGCTGATGGCAGAGGCCAGCACCACGGCTTTGCCGAGACCAGCCACCCTGCCCCACGAGCTCCCCGTGCCAGGGCTCAGCCAGGCAGCCACAATGCCGGTATGTATGTGACCTTAAACTCCTTCTCGACCAGAAGTGCCACAGCGTGGCACTGACAACACCATAGGACAGCATTACTGCATCTTCCCAGAGAAGCAGTTGTACTTGGAGATTAAGAGTATGGCGTGGCAGGCAGGGGTGGGAAGCTAGGTAATTGAATTGGCAAGTAATCTGAAACATTTTTATTCCAAAATTAACATGGATGTGTATTCAAGGAATGCAAAATGCAAATGAATTTTAAAGATTAAGCTGAAAAACCTCAAACCGGGGGTCACATCCGCAGAGTCTCTGAGGGTACACAGGATCCTTCCATCTGAGGTCCCATTTCACTCCAGGGAAAATGTTCAAGAAGTCAGTGCCAACAAAAATCTATCTCTGCATACATCAGGCAGTGTCCCTGATACACACCAGACCTCCCCAGAAGGTCAGGGAGTGAGTGGCCTTTTAGAAAGCACGCTGGCTATATGCAAAATCACTGATACACACAATACTCCAGTTATCTCCTGCCTTGTAAGGGGTCACACCAAACTTAGCGACATAAAGCAACAGTCATTTCTCACATTCGCGGGATTCAGGAAGGGCACAGCAGGGCTGACTCCTCTCTGCTGCCTCGTGTCAAGAGGCCTCACTGACTAGACCTGGGGAATCCACACCCCAGGGGTGTCTGTGCTCATGTCTGGTACGTGGGGTGGGCCGGGCTACCCTGAGACCATCCACCCTCCACTTGCCTGGGCCCCTTCTTGCCTGGGCCCAACTTGCCTTAGGCTTCTCCCAGCATGGCGACTGGGTTCCAAGAAGAAATGTCTGGAGATGGAGCTTTCTGTGAGAGCCAGGCAGAAGCTACATGGCTTTCTGTGACCTAGCCTTGGAAGTCCCACAGTGTCACCTCTGACATCCTTCTTGATCAGAGCAGCCCCAGCTCACCCACAGAGATCGACATAGACTCCACCTCAGGATGGGAGAAGTGTCCAAGAATGTCAGGGGCCACATCCAGGTAGTTGCCAGATACCCCCTACCCAACCCTCACTGACATTTTGGAGATGGGAGTGAACGTGCCAGCTTCCTGCTTGCGGTCTCCAGGAAAATCATGCAGGCCCTCCTTGAAAAGCTGGAGTGACGTGTTTTATTTTCAAATCGCACAAGACAAAGACCACTTTCTTTTTCTCCAGCCACCTTCCAAAAATGCTCCCAAGCCATGAATGCCATTCTTCCGATACTTGGCAGTCCAGTAGAACTACTTTCTGCCACTGATGGGGGTGCAGTTCTGGTTCCTCTCCGCTGTGTGAGGGATGCGATCCGAGGAGAACAAACCAGGCTCCAGGCAGCCCTGTGCTGGGGATTCCTCACTCAAAACAAGGTCTCCTGTGGTCACTTCCTCCCAATGTTGTCCTGCGTGACACTTCCCATTTGGGCTTCTCTTTATGGTCTCTAGGGCCTGAGGGACAGTTTGGGAGTAACTTCAGAAGAACCCTTTTACTTTTCTTTTAAAAACTCTCAATAGCCCACGAAGCTGAGGATTTCATTTCTTGTTTCTACACATTGCTACGTATCGCCCCCACTGTCCTCCTGCTCTGCCCTGAGGGATCAGGAAACAAGGTCTGTGACTCAGCTGACTGCCCAGGAGTCTCTTGAACAGATTCCAGGCAGAGCCTGGTGAAATTGCACCAGTATTCACTGCCTGGATGAATGAATGGATATAGAAACGCATGGCACATCTGTCCGCTGCATTCAGGTTGAGCAGGAAGGATAAGGGCCACACGCAAAGCCAGCGTTGGTTATTAGCACAACCCCATTCGTATTGCTCGATGACAGTGCTAAGAATTTATCAATTTGGGAGAAGAAGCAACCAAATCCAGCAAGAATGGAGTCTAGAACAGAGGCAAGGAAGGGGGAGCGAGAGGAGCTGCCAAGCTCCGGCACATCATAGCGGCTTTGCAGGGCACACCATGGTGGGAAGGCATCCCAGACCCCGAGTGACTCCAGGATCTTGCTCAAGGGCACCCTGCACCCTCCATCAGCCATGTGTCGGCTCTGACTCTGTGTCTTGCAAGGGCGGCAGCACAGCCTACCTTCTGCATGTAAGCTCTTCACTCTAGTGCAGAAGGGCCTCCTCTAGGCCAGAGAACCCAGCTGAGCGAGAGCATCCATGTGCCTCTGTAATGGCCCAGAAGTGGTGTTTGTTAACAAGGGACCCCTCTCTTCCCCAGGCTCCCCTGCCTGCCCCGTCATCCTGTGACCTCACACAGCAGCTCCTGCCTCAGACCATTTTGCAGAACCCACCTGCCCCCATGACACAGGTGAGTCTGGGGCTCAGGGAAAAGGGAGCCTGGTGGTGGCGCTCCCCGGGACAGAATGCTTGCTATCCTCTTGGGTGTGTAGATGCATCGGTGCCAATGTATAGGTACCAAAGCAAGATCCCAAACCGGGGGATGTTTCTCCTGACGTGCAGGTGGGGCACGTCGAGCTATGAACTTTGTCCTCTCCCTGTCCCCTCTGGCCATCATCCTTTTCTTAATCTTTGTTCATCCCTCTGCCACTTCTCCATGTTCCTCTTACTTTTTATGACTCCAAATTGGTTATGTTATTTCAGGAAAAGTTTGAATTAGGCCAAATGTCATAGGAAGCTATGAGCCCAGTACTATAAATACCACATTTGTTGGTTGTTTTGTTTTGTTTTGTTTTGTTTTGTTTTGTTTTTTAAGGACCGTGGCTTTGCTGAGTAATTCCTTCCTTGTTTTAGCAACATTCAGTGAGTTACTATTTGGGTCAGTCCATGAGCTGGTGGGCACAGCCCTAGCTTTTAGCACTCAGAGTTGAAGGGAGAGGTGGACATACCAACAGACCAACCTCCATGGCAGGGTGTGTGTGTTTATACAACCGGTAAGAAAACAGCCTACCGAGGAGGTGACCCCTGAGCTGGGCCCAGCAGGACGTGCTCGAGGCCTGGTGAGAGGCTGGATGAAATAGTGGTCATTCATTCTGTGGCTGCGTAGGGCCTTTGAGCGGACTAGCATACACTGCACTGAAGCCAGGCTCCACTTCCAGTTTCTTTATGGGATATCTAGCTTTGTGCCACTGTCTGGCTACAAGGGGATCCGAGGTCACAGTTCACTGACAAGTACTCCTGGCCGCACTCCTGCCAAAGTGTGGACTTCTCTCTTGGGGCAAATCCATCAGCACCGATGAAAACTCTTTTACAGCACATGTCCCATTAACAGCCGTCTCAGATGCTTTCCTGGAATCAGAAAGACACCTGCTAGCACATGCCCCTCGACAGAGTTAGGCTGGAAGGATGTCAAAGCTACTCATCCAGAGTCAACTAATTAAAATAGTCTATGTTCATCCTCATTCGGAAAAAAAATTTTTTTTTCTCTTCGAATTTCCAAGGCACATTTGGTATGAAATTAGTCAGTTTTTCAATCCAAAGGCACATGAAATGAGGGTTCCTGTAACTTCTGGGTCTTGCATCCTAAAGGAATTTCTTTGTTTTATTATGCATAATGATGTGATTAAGGCCTTCAAATTCTAATGTTTCATGTATTAAACGTCATTTTAATTAACAGAAACAGTTCTTAGTCTCTTAGGCATGTTATACTTAATAATAACCATATTCTTTAAGACATTCTTACATAATGCTGACCTTTCAAGTCAGACAGTTCTTTGCATACCAGCTCCATGTAAAACAGTGCATTCTACAGTTTTCTCTCTTTCCATTCTCTGAAGCTATCTATCACTCTAGCACCCTGTCGTGGAAAGGGGCCGGGGGGAATAAAACCTAAAGTCTGACAAAGGGTTTTCTGGGTAACTAGCTGGTGGTTTGGCTTCAAGATGTGTTTCTAAAATGTCTCTAAGTTAGAATAAATGTCTTTCTCAAAGAGGCCATGATCAAGAATATAACAAGAGACTAAGGCCTGGGTGTCTTGGAATCCCTTGAGAAAATCAGAATAATATTAGAAGTCACTATCACTTATGAAGCCCAGTGCTGGCCCCTCCCTGACTGCCCTGCCGCCTCCTATTTCCCTTTGGAGCCAACTGGGCAACCCAGAGTGTCCTCTCCACTGGACATGCTAGGCGTAGCCCCCAATGTTTCCTGACTTTGTAGAACCCCTGGAAGCTTTTGAGTTGTGGTTGTGTGTGTGTGTGTGTGTGTGTGTGTGTGTTTAATTTGCTACCTAGTAGAGGTCGCTTTCTTAACGGAATTCTCTTTCAAATTCCCAGCTGTGTGTTTTGATTACTTACATTCTGATGAAGATTTTTGTGATACAGTCTGGTTTAGCACAGAGAACTCATGTTTAGCAAGAGACTTTTTCTGTTAAATGAAATCTGAAGGCAAAGCCGCTCTGATTGAGGTGGATTTGGGAGGCGGGGGAGGTGTTGCTGGCAAAACCGCTCGGCCTCACCCAGCTCCTGAGACTCAGAATTCACATTTTGGCCCCGGACCACCAGCTAGCTGTGCGATCTCAAGCGAGCCACAACCTCTGCGTGACATGGGGGTATGATGTAAAGAATTAAACGACTGGCCAGTGTGGGTCTCCGCAAGTGGCAGCATATAGTGGGTTTTTTAAATCATTTTGCCACTCCAAAAACTGCAGTCAGTTATTCCATCCTTCAGTGTATCCTATCTGTGTTCTAAAGTCTCCCCAGCCTCCTTGCTTTTCCATGTAAGAAAGGTCAAAGGGCAGAGGAAGAGTCTCTGGAGGTGTTTGCAAAAGACAATGAGCAAGAATCAGACTAGGGAGAATGTTGGGATAGAGATTGAGGGAATGGAGGTTAAGTCATTGTTTAAAAAAAAAAAAAAGGAGGAGGAAGGGAAGGAAAAGATGAGAAAGGGAGAGGGAGGGAAGGAGGAGGAAGGGAGGGAGGGAGGAGGGGAGGGGAAGTCCCAGGCCAGCAAACACATGTTCCTCAAGAAACAGGAATTATTGAGTGCTCCAGAGAGCCCAGAGCAGGGTAGCCACCCCAGGGAGTGCCAGCCTCCCTTGCCACGATCCCCTACTTTCCTCGTGTTTCCTTGCAAGGAAACACCCTATGTCAAGGTAGGACCTATGTCCCAGAGATCACCTGTAGATTCTTTCTAAAACCAACCTCCATCCCAGGAAAAGGAGTAAGAGGTGGAACGGAGGGGAAACTTGGAGCTTATGTGCAAAGCAGACATCAGTGTCCCTCCTGTAAGGGCACCCTCTGCCAGTGTTACCCTCAGGATAAATAGGTGATTGTACTATTCTTTTCCTTAGTCTTTTGGTGCACAGATCTCTAAGTGCAGAGCAGCAAATGAACCTGGGGGAAGTGAGGGAGGGTGGTAAGGCCTCCCCATGGCCTCAGGCTGGTTTGAAGAGCAGGGCCCCCACAAATTGTAGCTATCAAGCTCATTTGTGAATTGTTACAGAAGAGCCCTGTATGCCAGGATCAGATTTAGGATAACGATAGGACCCCAGATTGCCTGTGAAGCTGTCACATGCTCTCTGATGCACTGCTTTTGACATTCATCCCCAAAACCATTTGTCTGTCTAACCAAATTTGGAATGTCAGTTTGTGAGCACTGCTCACAAAATTGTGTCCCAATTCTGTGGCCCTCCCAAGCTGCAGTGCAATACATTAGACCTGCAGGTTCTGGTAGGCCTGAGAAAAGCTCATGTGGGGACCACTGGGCCTCCCAGTGCTCATCCAAAGACCCTGTGCCCTGCCGAGCGCCCCAGCAGTGAGTCACTCAGGAGGGATACCAAAAAGGGTGGATAAGGGACTGGAAATGAAAGTGGGCAGGGCTGCTCAGAACAGCAGCAACATCTGTCTGCAAGGCTGAAATAACTCTTTCATCTGGTCTTGTGTTTTGACTCCACCTTCAAGTTCTCAGCACAGTTCAGCATGTTCCAGACCATCAAAGACCAGCTGGAGCAGCGGACACGGATCCTGCAAGCTAACATCCGGTGGCAGCAGGAGGAGCTCCACAAGATCCAGGAGCAGCTCTGCCTGGTCCAGGACTCCAATATCCAGGTGAGGCCTCTTCCTGGGCGAGCATCCGCCACGGTCTCTGTCCTCCCTGCCTCCCTGCCATATTTATCCACTGTTTCGGGGTGGGCAGGACTCCCACCAAAGTGCCTCTGTACTGCCCTAATGAGTCCTGCTTACTAAGCATATTGCAACCTCCAATACCAAGTACAAGGAACAAATCCCCCCTCCTCCATCCCCAACTCCAGGCCAAACACAAATTTCACATGACACCCTCCCTGTTGACCCCTTGCTCTGTTGGGCACATAATGTCTGTATATCACCTGCATTTTCATTCATGAGTGGTGGTGGTTTGCCCTACATTGATGCCTGCCTCCCTCCCTCCTGTGGGGGGTGTAGACTCCCGGCACATGTGTAACTGCTTTTATAGCAGTGGGCCGGGTACTGGCTACCCGTGGGGGAAATGGAGGCAGCTCTACTGTAGCCTCTCACCCAAAGGGGCCATGAAGGGAGATCTGGGAAATGATGAGATCTGCACCCTGCACAGAGGGGGGATGGGAGAGGGAGCTGGGGACTGGAGGTCAGCACCCTGGCGTCTCCAGGCCACCCCATTTGTGGCATGCCCATTGCGGCATGCTGCGGTTCTGACAACAGCAGCTTTCAACCATGACACTGCCCCCCACCCCCGCCAGATGTCGCTTCTTTAAATCCTTTGGAGAGATTGCTTTTGGAGTGAAAGCTGTATATGTTAGATTTCTTACAAGGATAAGTGATTTTTACCAAGTTTTACTTGTATCAGGTGAAGACTATGTTTCTTCCCAAGTGCATTCTTTTGACCCAGCCTCTAATTGTGAACGTAATTCTAGCTCACCTTGGAGTCTGCCTTGAGAGCTCTAAGCATTTGCACTCCTCCCCCCACGCCCCTTAGAAGAGGCGGAAGGAAGCAGGAGACACCCTTGGAGAAAATGGTTGGAACCCTGGCCCTGCCGCTTCCCGGTCACGGTCCACACAGACCCTTCCGGGGGGACCAACAGGTTCTATGCGAGCGCAGCGCCCTAGCCCTGCGCGGTGAGATAACGCGTGAAGGATCGGCGATGCTGGGTAGCGGGAGACACCTGCTGCCGGCCTTCCTGCCTCCCTGGGCTCCTCAGAGGCGCTCCTGGCTTGCTTTCCAGAGCCTAACTGCCCCTGCCCCCACCCCCATCCGCACAGACTCTCAGCCTGGGCTCTCCCTTCCCCCCGCCCCACCACCCGGAGCGGGACGCGCACTTCCCGCCTCGGGGGTCCGGGGGCGGAGAGCTCGGCCACACCCAAAGCCCTGCAGCTGCCCCGCCTCCTCTACCACTCCCCAAAACGGGCCCGGGAGAAGACCACAGTGTTTACAGGAAAAGAAATGCAGTCATGGAGGTGTCAAAGTCCCTTTTTGCTTATTCCTTCCCAGCTGTAATATTTTCTCACTGATCCAAGGCCCGATTGGCAGAACTTGCCTGACTCCAATTACTTGAATGGAATTTTTACACTAACAGGAAGGGGAAAATTGAGCCAGAAACTGCTAAAAGCAAGGTAGGCGTATGAACATCCTTCTCAGAGCCCGGGCCTTTCTATTTCCTGCCTTTTCCACATTCAAGCTGAATTCTAAAATAACAGGCGACACAAGGTTATCTCTTTCACTCCTTGTTATGAAGAAGTCTTATTTTTCTTCCTCGTGACCAATGCATTTTGTTACACACCCCCCCCCCAAAGTATCCATACCAACAGAGCACCTGAGTTTTGTGAGGGTTGAGGTGGAAATCAGGCCCTGCAGTGTGTTCCTTCCCCGTTTTCATGCTTGTGACCTTATCTTTGCAGTGGAATTTTCCAAAGAACATGGAAATCCACAGATTGTCCAACCAGAGAATATTTCCTCAAGCAGCCTGCCTTCTTGTAGTTTTACAAGTTTACAGATTTAAAGAAATACATTCCAAAATGTACAACCAAAATGTGATATTCCTTAAAAACAAAACCAAAAACCTGCGTGGTTCAAGCATAAAGAAAAAGCAAGTAAAAATGACTCCACCCCTTCCCTAAAAAGGTAGGAGTGGGGAAGAGAGATTAAATAAGAATAATTGATATTTGATAGACTATCAACTATTGATATATCAAACTATTGATGAAGAGTTGATCATTGTTGAAGCCTAAACATGATACATGGGGTTTCATTATACCTCTATTTTGTGTATTTCTAAGATGTTCTGTAATAGTAAGTATTGTAAAAGGAAGCAGATTAGAATAATGAAAAACCACATGTGAGCATACGATTGGTTTATTCTTAAAAATTAGAAGCTTTTTTTTCTCTGATAGCTTTTTCTATTTGAATGAAGGAACTATTTTTCTCATACTTCCTATAAAGTTGACCCCCTGTGCCTTTTAAGAAGTCATCCTCCTAAACCATAAAATTCTACTTTTTTGTGGGTAAAACAGAGGCATGGATGTGCACAGTGAATTAGGATTGTCCCCTACAAAAGCCTTTACCAGAATGTCAGTGGACTTTCCTACTTTACTTCAGTGCCCCTGAGCTTTCATTGAGACTATGTGTGCATGTGATGCTTACTGAGTACAATTAAAACACACACAGTAACACACACACACACACAACTGGGTTATGAGGGAAAGGTCCTCTGAAGTGTTTGTGTCTGCACCTAGATGGGAGCCATGAAGGATGCTACTTGGGGAGAGCTGTTCCCATGAAAGGTTGTGTCACCCCCTGCAGTCCAGAGAAGGATGCCTCTTGTTCTCTTTTTGAGAGTATGCACGCCCTCTGCTGGCTACTCAAAGAAATGCCAGGAAGGGCATCTGTAGCAATGGCAAATGTGTTCCTTGATAGTTCTTTTCAATCACTCATCTATCTTTCTTTCCTTTCTTCCATCCGCCCATTCATCCATCTATTCATCCATCATCCCTTCCTTCATTCCCTCCATCCACTTATGCATCCATCCATCATTCCTTCCATCCATCCACCCTCCATACACCTATCGATCCATCTATCCATCCATCTATCCTTCCATCTGGCAGACACCCATTATGTATCAAGCACTTGGTTAGGCACTGTGCAAAAACAGAGATACACAGGACAGGGTTTTTATCCTTAGAAGGCACACATCAGTGGGACAGAGTAGCAGAGCCAGCAGTCTCTGACATAACACCAGCAGAAATAGTTTGCCCTTCTCTGAGCAAAAGCCTCATTTATTTGTTTATTCATTCATTTATCTATTCATCACTCATTTTTCAGATAGTTTTTGAATGCCCAAAGAGGCAAAGGAACAAAAAGTTCCTTTTTTCATTTTAAATACTGTTGTTACTATCTAACGTTGATTGAGCCCTTACTATGTCTCAGCATAAATTTTATTTAATCCTTTATGAGATATATGATGTTAATGTCACTGTTTTATTAATGAAGAAACTAAAGCTTTGGAAAGTCATGAAAACTGCCTAAGGTCATACCAGTAATACATGTTGGGGTTGGAATCTGAACCTAGGTATGTGATTTAAGCCACATTATACTGCCTGTCATAAATAAAGGTTGCAGTTTTTTTGAAGTCTAACCAGAAGGTAAATTGTTCCCTACCGGAAAAATGTATGTTATGTAGTTTTGAGTATTGTGTTTTTGCTAAAGTGATGAAGCGTAGGTCACTGTAAGTGCTATAAGTAATAATCCCCAAACTGAATCTAAGATGATCGATACCCAGAAAAGTCTTCTTAACTTCTTAAGTGACAAAGAGCTCTCATTGAAAACCTCTCTGGTGGGGTGGAGGTGTGAGTGGAAAGCAGGGAGATCAGGTGGGGTGGTGGAAAGGGGACCAGATGGGAACCTGGTCCACTCAGCTCAGCCACCCACCTGTCTCAGGCCTCTCGGAGCCAGCTCAACCCCCGCCCATGAGGCGTAAACTTGAACTAACTACTCTGCTCCTGCTAGTATCTACTTGGCAGGGTTCTACCTCTGCCTTTCCATAATTACTCTGTCACTCAGCAAATGTTGGCATGTCGGTTCTGTACTGGGTTTGAGGTTGTACTGACCTGAGTACAGGAATGGAGGATTAAAACTCCAGATGCTAGAAGGAAGAGGGACTTGCTCCTCAAGAACTCAAAGCTATAGCCCTTAAAGGGAGGGGAGCACTGCCTGTCAAGAATCCAGTATATTTGGGGGCACCTGGGTGGCTCAGTCAGTCGAGCATCTGACTCTTGGTTTCAGCTCAGGTCATGATCTCACAGTTCGTGGGTTCGAGCCCCGCATCGGGTTCTTGGTGATGGCACAGAGCCTGCTTGGGGTTCTGTCTCCCTCTCTCTCTTCCCCTCCCCTGCTCTCTATCTCTCTTTCTCAAAAATAAATAAACATTTCGAAGGAAGGAAGGAAGGAAGGAAGGAAGGAAGGAAGGAAGGAAGGAAAGAAAGAAAGAAAGAAAGAAAGAAAGAAAGAAAGAAAGAAAGAAAGAAAGAGAAGGAAAGAATCCAATATATTCAATAATACCAGTTTTCAATGCCCACAAGGACCTTTGATTCAAAGAGCTGGTTACATGTCTTAGGTTTAAATTATTATTAAAAGTATTAAAGTTGTTTTTCTTAAGGCTTTAGAGTCAATTTACAGATTATATTTTATTTACAAATCTAATTTGGTCTAAAAATAGCAATGCTTTTACTTGTTTTAATTTTGTCAGCTATTTTATAAATGTAACAAATCATAAATAACCAACATTCTCTACCAAAGCCATTAGTCTACAAGTTCAATATGTCTAAATCTTCCAAACGTTTCATGTGCTGAACAAGGCAGACCTGTCAACTTAGAAGTAAAATCTTTCTAAGCTCTTAAGCAATTCTTTTAATGTTTTTTTTTTTTTTTTTTTTTTATTTTTTGGGACAGAGAGAGACAGAGCATGAATGGGGGAGGGGCAGAGAGAGAGGGAGACACAGAATCGGAAACAGGCTCCAGGCTCCGAGCCATCAGCCCAGAGCCTGACACGGGGCTCGAACTCACGGACCGCGAGATCGTGACCTGGCTGAAGTCGGACGCTTAACCGACTGCGCCACCCAGGCGCCCCTTAAGCAATTCTTTTAAATCAAACACATCAAAAATGAAGTAGATCGATGTTCTCATAAACACTTAAACATTCTACAAACTTATCAAATTTTCTTAAACCTTTCAAATTAAAACTTCCAGGCCAATGTATCACATTTGCCTCCCTGGGAATGCAGAGTCACCTAGCTAATGGGAGCGGATTGCTGGATAAGATGCCCGACCGCAATGTGGGTACACACCCAGGCCAGTGGTCAGAGATGTAAGGCCTGGCACAGGGCCTGGTCCTACTGCCAGGATGGTGCAGCCTTATGGCACAGGTTAGCCTACCCTCTGCCACCATTCATCCCATTAACAAGATATTTCTCTCTTCTAATAAGAAACTGGTAAGCCAATGCAGTCTCTATGCAAGTACATTGAGTTATTTATAGACCATCTGGATCTAAGCATCTTTCACACTGATAGACCTCCATCGCTAGACGGTAGCCTTCTATAAGGCAAGGTCAGCATCCCTCCGACCCACTGCTCCACCTCCAGGACCCTTGCACTGTGCTTGTGGCATCACAGCACCCAATGTCCCCACGTTGAGTGAATGAATCCTTCCCAAGCAGGTCAGAGAGAGCAAGAAAGCCGTGGATAGGGAATACAGAGAAGGTGCAGACACCTTGGTGTGTGGAGGCAGAGCCCTGAAAGTGGAGGCACATGTGATCCCAAACTTAAAGGTACACTGTTCCGCTTCCAGATGTTCCTGCAGCAGCCAGCTGTTTCCCTGAGCTTCAGCAGCGCAACGCGGCCTGAGGCTCAGCAGCAACTCCAGCAGAGGTCAGCCCCAGCCTCCCAGCCCCAGCTTGTGGCCAGCCCTCAACTCCCAGGGCAGATTGCCTCTGCCCAGGTGGCAAACCAGCACCTGCTCAGAGAATCAAGTGTGATATCAACCCAGGTAAAAGTGCTTGTCTTCATACTCAGTCCTCGCCACCGAAGCAGACCAGGGCATGCTTGATTCCTGCAGTATCCCGAACTGGAAACCTATTGAGCCTTTCCTCTGTGACCAGGGCTAGAGTATGTTGGGGGCGGGGGGGTGCGAGGAGGTTCTTTTCCTTATTCTAAGTCACTCTGAAGCCCCAAGTTGTACTAGTTTCCTTCTGTGTTTTATTAATATGTTAAAATATCTCAATGGTATCCTGCAGTTGAAACTTTCAGCATTGATCCTGACCTGGGCTGGAGGTAGATATGGATACCCAGACACTCACATTGACAGCCATATGTCCCCGTGTGTGTGTCCTCAGTCCTCTTCATCTAGTCTGGTTATAGCCATTATCAGTGTGAGAACACAGGTTATCCACTTCTGTTCATTGTCCCTTTCCCCTGGGCCACCGTGCTCCCTCTCCTTCCTCCAGATTCCCCACCAAGCCCTTCCCTCATTGTCATTACCACCTACTACAAGCCATCAATGACTTTGCAATCTGACAGTCAGCCAGCAATAAATGGCACTTAAATTGAATGAAATTGAGAGGACCTAAGCCCCTGCTTCTGGAAGATCAAAGATTGGAAGGCAAGATACAGCCTCTCCTCAAGTCTCATATTGGCACCTGTTCAGCAGATCTGCTGAGCTCCTCTTATTCACCATCTCCCAGGGGAACAGAGACGAATAAGACTTATCTTGACTCCAAGGAGCTTCTAGTCCCATGGGGCCTCTGGGAATGTAAACAGATAACGTACAGATAATGTACAATAAAATGTGGAAAAGTCCACATTTAATAGTTTGGCCCATCTTCACCCAGATTTGAGGGTTTTCCTCTAAAATGCAGCCTTTTGGTTCTAAAGGTCAACAGAAAAATTAATGAGAATAGCCAAGAAGAATTTGGAAAAGAAAAACTGAGGAAGGGCCTACACTATCCAATATTGAAAAATTTCAAAGATGCCTCAAGAGTTAAAACACTGTGGTGCCATCATATGAATGGATAGTCAGTCAAACACTGGAAAACCCAAAAAACAAAAAAGCAAATCCAAGCCCATTCCATCATTCATTTAAGATTTCAATCACAAGTATTTATTATGTGCTCACTGTGTGCTAAGCACTGAGGGAAAGCAGTGAACAAAAAAGAAAACAGCATCTCTGATGCAAGTCAGGAGAGAGATGCAAACGAGTAAAGATGACAGCATGTCAAATGGTTATGCAAGAACACAGGTGAATGCTGGGGGTGTGGGCAAGAACACAGGTGAAGGTTGGGGACTGTGCTGGAGTTTTCAATAGGTAGCCTTTTCTTAGAGTAGATAATATTCGATAAAAGAGACCTGATGGAATGAGAGAATGAACCATACCAGTATTAGGAGGAAGAGCATTCTACATGGGGGAATCAGCCAGTGCAAAGGCCCTGAGGCCTGATGAGTTAGAAACAGTAAGGAGGTCCACGTGTCTGGAGTAGAATTTGTGAAGCAGAAGGTAGTTCCATGCACATTTTCCTTATTTGCTGAGTGCCCAACACTGTTCTAGGCCCAAGGGATTTAAAGAATCCTTGAGGTGTTTATAATCCAATGGGGAAGACAGTCCCAGGATCAAAATACTTCAAAAACTAGTGGGTCCTAGGGGTGCCTAGGGGGTTCACTTCAGGGGTGCCTAGGGGTTAACCTAGTTGGTTAAGCATCCAACTCTTGATTTCAGCTCAGGTCATCATCTCATGGTTTCTGGGTTTGAGTCCTGCATTGGCTTCATGCTGACAGCATGGAGCCTGCTTGGGATATATTCTCTCTCTCTCTCTCTCTCTCTCTCTCTCTCTCTCAAAATAAATAAACTTAAAACAAACAAACAAACAAACAAAACCACAACAAAGAAAAGTAGTGGGTCCTAAGAGGAAGGGCCAGGGTAAGTAGAAGAAAGAGGTTCTGGGGAGGATTCCTGGAGAGATGACACCTGAGTTGAGTCTAAGTCTTACCTCTCTCATTAACATGATGGCTCCAGGGTCCACGGCCTATGAGAAGCTCACAGATGATGCAGGGAAGTAGCCACTCAGTGAGCAGCTTGACGCCCCAGTTCAGCAGCACCACGGCTGTGCTCCCACCAGCTCTGAGCCTGACCACGCTTGCTTCCGCCTCCCAGGATGGCAGCCAGTGCCAGCCCAGCCCAGACTTTGGTCATGATCGGCAGCTCAGGTACTGAGATCGCCCTCATTTAAAAGATAGCTCAGGTGCAGCTTTACAGTAGCCACTTCAGCCTCCCTTCTGCTGCCTCCCAGTCTCAGCTAACAAAGTGGCAAGAGAGGGCTGGGGTCTCGGATGGCTGTGCTCATCTTCCTCTGAGAGCAGAGTGGGCACAGTGGGTGTCAGGGGCAGCCAGAGAGGGCCCAGCCAGGCTGGGCAGGTGCTGCTGTCAGCCAGCGGGTCTACAGTTTGGGTGCTGATTCAAGTTTCCCATTTATCTCCTCCTCTGCTCCAAGGCTATTGCTGAGCCAGCCCATCCAGCCCATGATGCCTGGGTCCTGTGATGCGAGGCAGCCCTCAGAGGTCAGCAGGACTGGACGGCAAGTCAAGTAGGTGGCCCCGGGTGGAGGGAGGAGGCAGAGAACTGCACTGAGTGGTCTCAGGCTGGCAGGGCTCTCATCGGCCTGGACCAGCAGCGTTCCTGTGCGTCTCACACGAAAGGCAAGGTCAAAGTGTGCCCACACCCTTTGCAAGGAGACCCCCTTAGCTCTTCTTCCATTTCCCATTGAAGAAGATCAAACTGTGTGTCAGCATTCCGTGCTTAAAACAGGACCTGAACAAAACAATTAATTATATCCCCTGTCTGTCATCATCTTCAGATATCTTTATGGGTCCTTTGCCCTCGGTAACATCCCAGGTAAATGTAGCCTGATCCCCTTCCCCAGGGTGCTCCCATGGCTCCATCTGACCAGCAGATGCTGGCACATTCCACAGGCATACTTGGACACTTGGAGCTCTCCAGCTCTGTGGTTCTGGTGCTGAGCCACGGGACTGTGAAACCCTGCAGATGTGGGCTCTCCTTCCTTCCCAGACACACAGCCTTCTGTGTCTCCTTCCGCAGACTCTTCACCACTTGCAGCCCCCACGTCCAGAAGCAGCTTTGTTCTACTATTGCATTAATTACTGGGGACAAAGGTCACTGGAGACCTAGGAATGGATACTCAAAAAGCTACTGGAAAACAGTTCCTCGCTCTTGACACGAGGCAGAACTATCTCACAGATGTCTTTTTTGCATAAACATTGGTTGAGTGTGTCTGAAGTTTACTAGGACAGGGCTAGCTAATTAGGCCTGGCCATCCTTAGAGCCATCCCCTAAGACCAGCTCCCAGAAGCCCTTCCTCCCATGTCCTCCTTCAGCCAGTTATAATAATAACAGTGGATGTTTTCTGAACATTTCTGAGAGGCAGGGCTGGTTCCTGTATCATTTCATTTTATCCTGATAAAAACCCCGTGATGGAGGGAGATGGGGAATATGCACTTCAGGAGCTGCCTTTCAATTCTCTGTTGGTCCTCTCAATTAGACAAAACAAAGACTTGTTACATCGTGTTCCAGAGATGCTTAAAATGCAGTGAACTAGGCAAAAATGGGCATTCTTTCTTCCAGAACTCTGCCATTTTCCGTCAACCCAATGATTGCCACCCTCCCCATATTCTCTACCGTCTCTTCCAGACATGACCTAATGCTCCACCTTGTTACAAATGACCTCATAGAAAGAAATCACATTTCCAGAATATATAAATACAAAATGAACTTCTCTGTGGTGTCTTTAAACACCTGTTCCTGGATTGTGCTCCTCCAGAGCTTTCCCTAAATGGCCTTCTTCTGCCTCTTGTTCATGGACCATTATCATCAACACCTTTTCCTTTTCTAATTTTTTAAATTGTGGTAGAATATATATACAACATAAAATTCACCATTTTTACTATCTTTAAGTGGACAGTTCGGTGGCATTCACCATCACCACCATCCATCTCCAGGACTTCTTCATCTTCCCAAACTAAAACTCTGAACCCCATTACACATTAGCTCCCCACTCCCTGTACCCTCCGTCCCCACTGGTCTACTTTCTGTCTCTTATGAATCTGACTCCTCTAGGAATCTCACCTAAGTGGAGTCACACAGTATTTGTCCTTTCGCAACTGGCTTACTTCCTTTAGTATTACTTCATGTGCTCTGGATGTGTGAGAATTTACTTCTTTTTTGAGGCTGAATAATATTCCCTTATATTTATATACCGCATTTTGCTTATCCATTCACCCATCGATGGTTACTAGGCTTGCTTCTACTCTTTGGCTATTGTGAATATTGTTGCTACAAACATGAGTGTACAAATATCTGCCTGAGTCCCGCCTTTCGTCTTCTCTTGGGTACATTTCTCGAAGTGACATTGCTGGATTGTGTGGTAATTCTAAGCTTTTTTGAGGAACTGCCTTCTTGTTCTCCAGAGTGGCTGCACCATTTTACATTTCTATCAGTGCACAAAGGTTGCAATTTCTCCATGTCCTCGTCATCACTTATTATTCTGGTGGGTTTTTTTTTTTCCATAATAGCCATTATGATGGCTGTGAAGTAGTCTCTCATTTCAATTTTGATTTGTATTTCCGTAATGACTAAGGATGTTAAGCATTTCTTCTTGTGCTGATTGGCTATCCTTTTGGTATCCTTTTTAAGAGCAATGTTGTTCAAGCCCTTTGCCTATATTTTTAGTCAGGCTGTTTTGTTGTTGTTGAGTTGTAGGATTTTTTTTAATAACCTGGGCATCAGTCCTTCATTAGATATATGCTTCGCAAATATTTTTCATTGGTGGCCTTCTCAATCCATGGATAACGTCCTTTGAGGCATCAAAGTTTTCAATTCTGATGAAGTCCAGTCTATCTGAGTGTCCTTTTGTCGTTGCGTGTGCTGTTGGTGTCACATGAACACCTCTTCCTCAAAAGTCTGTTTTCTCCTTCCCACGTGTGACCCAACAGGTATCCGCAGAGCCAGGCCGTGTTTCAAAATGCAGACATGCACACCACCAGCAGCAGCACCTCGCCCCCCGTCCTGCTGATGGGACAGGCGGTGCCTCAGCCCAGCTTCCCCGCCGCCGCCTCCAGGCAGTCACCCCTGCAGCCCGCACAGGCCCCGCAGCAGGCACAGCACTTCCTGCAGGTGGGCACCGCCGCACTCATGCGTGAGGGCACAGGGCCCGGCTCCAAGGCAGAGGCCCGGCAGGCTTTCCCTCCCTTGCTTTCAGGGTGGTTCTAGTCCTTAGTTCCGAAATAAGCCCCACATAGATTTGCATTTGAATCTTTGCAGTCTATGAAGTTTATAATACTTAAAGTTTATAAAATCCGTGCATCTTTAGTATGAGAACTCTCCGCCATTATGCCTCATAGGTCCGTATTTTTACTATAGTGTCCATATTTTTTTTTGCTCTACTTTTAGAGCAAAAATCAGACGCTGACTACTGTGTTTGTCAGACTTGTTAGTGTGTTTATACACAAAGTCTGATACAAATATAAAATTAAACCATGTTTAAAGATACATCAAACTTGCCTGATAAATACAATAATGTGGCATGAATTTGGGGCTTTCCAGGGAAATGTGGGGCACATTTACATGTGGTCACCACTTACTTCAAGCAAGTGCCAAATCCACTGGAGCCCGAGAGCCAGTAATTGGAGTTCAGATGGGACAGAAGTGTCTGCTTGGGCTCTGGCCTTCCCTCTGACATATGCCCAGAGCGCCTTCCTGCCCCAGCCCTGACCCTGTCCTGTGTACATCCTTCCTGGCCTCCAGCCCCCACCACAGGGCAGGGCATAGCTTTTCTGTCACTCTGCCTACCGTGCTTGGGTACCTTCAAAGCCACAGGAGAGTGTGGTGACTGAGACATTTTAAGGATAGAGGGATAAAGATGAAAGGAGTCACCCTTGAAGGTCTTGAATACAATTTAATTCCAAAGATGCTAAACCATTTGTGATATACCTTTCAAAGTTCTCTGACCTCAAGCATAGTGGGAGCCAACTCTAGACTTCAGTGTGGCATGTCTTGTCATTTTGCAGGACACAGAAGCAATTTTTGGATGGGTTCAGGTGAAGTGAGAAGACAGGGATGGTCTGGGCAGAGTTAGAGGCCTCCTGTGTCTTTCTTCAGCCTTGGCAACAAACATGTTCACAGACACCTGTAACTTCAAGATGTGGTGCTAAGAATACACAGAGCACTTGGGCCTGTTTGCTGCCCTCAGGGGCCTCAGGGTGCATTGTGGGGAGAGGGGATGTCACAGAGAGCTGTCAGATTCTGGGTTAGTGCCAGTAAGAGCACTGTGCCTGGAGGCCTTTGTGGAGGAAGGACTCGAGGCTGGGGGGGAGGGAGGGGCGGGGCGGCACCTGCTGCAGAGCCGAGGTGTGGATGGAGTGAAAAGACAGGAAGGGACAGTGTTCCAACAAGAGAGACAGCCTGAGCAAAAGTGGAGGGGCAGGTGTGCCTGTGGTGTCCTGGGTTGTTTGGATGGGGGAGATTTCATAGACGAGAATAGTGGGAGACGGGGCTGACCGTTCCAAAGTTAGGGTTTGACCAGTTGAAGCTTCTGAGCTTCAAATGAGGATGTTCCCCAGTAGATGCTGGCGAATGGCAGTATTTGGAAGTAGTTACCGAATCAGGGACCATGGTGAAAAGTATGCCGACTGCACGTGTGTTTGGATTCTGCTCTGTCAGTTATCTGCATGTGGTCTCAGGTTCCAACATCCCAAAACATATAGGCCACATGTTCAGGAAACCATTCCCCAAAGCCTAGTCCCTGGCCCACTGGCCCAAAGGAACCCCTAGTGCTCGGCTTCTGAATTCACACCCACCTGGGGGAGACTCAGGCTCCTTTCTTCCCCACCCACCCTACGCCCAAGGTCCTGCCACCACAAGATCCCACCCTCCCCCCTCCCAGCCATGGAGGTGAGGCCTGTAGTCTGACCAGACCGGCATTGCTGCCCCAGCATCTCAGCGGAGGAGTTGCCAAAGCACAGAGGCACCTCTGGAGCCCTTTGTCTCTTCTTCGCAGGTACAGGCACCGACCTCTTTGCACAGTGAGCAGCAGGACTCCCTACTTCTCTCCACCTACTCGCAACCGCCAGGGACCCTGGGCTACCCACCCCCACCCCAGCCCCCACGCCCACCCCGAAGGGTCAGCAGCCTGTCTGAGTCCTCGGGCCTCCAGCAGCCGCCCCGGTAGTGCCCTGGCACCTCAGTCGGGTCACAATCAGCTTTAACCAATGGACGGACAATGGGAGTGGCCACAGGAGTGGGGGAGAGGAGTTTTAAACCCTTGGCTTTTATGCACACTGCATACATTTCAGAACTCCTGGATGGTAACCTTCTCCAGAGCACAGCAGCTGGCATGTGACACATGATCAGAGTACTGGCCGTGTTTCCCTTGCCTGTGTGTTTCTTGGGCACACTCTACAGCCATACTCGGATGGGAACCGAGTGCCCCCGCGTAAGTGTCGTTACTCAGTTGACTTAGCAGGTGGCATGGATCCCTGCGTCCTCCTGAGAGAGCGCACTGGTCCCTCTAGCCGGCTGTGGTCTGTCCACGCTTGCTAGCTGGCCTTCACTCTCTTGACCCTCTTTTCTTTGCATTCGAGAAGCACTGGGTCAGAGATCTGTTGAAGAGAGAGAATAAAGAGATTATTTTTCATTATTTTTAAATGGTTGTTTTTGTTTTAATTTGCACAGCTGCACAGAGGAGATAACTTAGGCACTTTCAGGTTTTAAAAATAATAAGGTCTCCTGACTTCATTTGGAGACCGCAGTAACAAAACCAGCCCACCAATCAGATGGCAGAGCTGGTCATTCTTCACCAGGCTGCAGACCCACACCCTCTGGCCTAAAACCTAATGGAAGGAGGTTCTTCACCCCATGCCCGTTCTGGTGATTATTGTTTCCCCTAAATATAACACTGGACTGTTCCTGTTTACTTGGTTGATTGCAACTACAAAGGCCGACTCAAAGCAAAGCACAATCATGCAGCTGATGTTCTGGAATTCTGTCGGGAACTATGAGACTTTGGAGGAAGAGGTTCCACAAGCCAGACAGGCCTGTGGAGCCTCAGGTCCCTGAGGAGACCCCACCACGCACCGGCCCCTTGAGTCAGAATGCTGCATCTTTCTACAGATCTTTCATGATAAGACCGAGGATTGGATTCTCCTTTTCAAAATGCACTTTGCTTTTTTTGTATGTTTTGTTATGTTGAGATGTTTCTAAAGAAAAAGGTTTTATGTAATTAAAAGACGAAGTGTAGTGAACTGTACAGCTGTTGTAATAATGACCTATTTCTATATAAAATAAAATTGTATGGATTATGTGTAAATTATTTTGTATCTGAGACGCCAGTTCCTTTCCCAAATATAAAAGTATAAAAGTTTTCCTGTGTTTTTCTGTGAGTGGAAATTTTGTAATAAATTAACGAATTTGTACAATTTCCTCTGGAGGCAGTTTCTGTCCCTTGGTATACATGCATGCATACATCTTTTCTTCATTAACATTTTTTTTTTAATTTCAAGACATTTCTAAGGATAATCGAAGATATCGAAAAGGTGAAAGCAAGCAATGAATAAATCAGGTTTTTTGAGCTGCAGCATATGCACCAGCCCATCAGGCTCCTGACCTTCATAATTAAAGGTTGCACCAGAAAAAAAAAAACAACGGTATAAAGATGACAGCACCACAAACAGAAACAGCAAAAGCCCCTGGAAACATCTCAGCCTTCTAGACATAGGGAATCTGTGGATCTGACGGAGACAATCTGCATCAAAGCAGTCACAACTCATAATTAAACTCACCTGGGCTGGACTTCATGGGCTCCAACTGCCAACACTTAGATCTATCGGTGATGTGCATGGGGTTTGTGTGTCTGTGTGTGAGAGGTGTGTACACGTTTTGTTGGTGGGGGGAGATATAACAGCAGCATCTAGGAGACTTCTGCCAACTACAGATATCCCCCCACCTCCCATGAGGCCTCATCACGCTGACATAAGGGTGCCCTGGCACACCATGATTGAGAATCACAGAGATGGCGCTGCTCAGCACAGCCCCTTCTGTAAACATTGGCCCAAGAGAACTAAGTTTCTTTCCTTGTTCCATTGCTATAGTTCTGTGCTTCTACCTGCCTCCCTGTGAAGTAGGGGTAGCTCCTCTGTTCCGTGGCAAGGATCACTTTTGGTTGGCACAAGAGGCTATGCAAATAAAGTCACCAAAAAAGGAGTTTTATTGTTCACACAATTGCTGTATTCCCAAAAAAAGGTAAGTCTCAATGTTCTGCATGCTTTAGGATCATTTACTACTCTTTAAAGGAATCAGAAGTGAACCCTGTTTCTAAAATGAGAAGTCTAGGGGTTGCCTGGCTGGCTCAGTCAGTGGAGCACGTGACTCTTGATCTCAGGGTCATGAGTTCGAGCTCCGTGTTAGGCGTGGAGCCTACTTAATAATAAATAAAAGAAAAATGTAGAGGCTGCTTTTAAGGCAAACAGGCTCGAGCAATGGAATATATAGAAAGGGCGGACAGTGGCCCCATGGCTGAATACAGACAAGCCCATCAACTGACCCACCTCAAAATATCCATAGGCCCTAATTAACCAAAGGGCTACATACAACCAGGCTCAGTTACCAAAAAAGGGGTCATTCCATACCTCACCATACCTCCTCACCTTCCCTCTTTAAAAACAGCCCCCACCGTCTTGTTGCAGACAGCCTCTCTTTTGCTGTGCTGCTTGCAGCTCCCTTGTGGTGTATTCAGTAAACTTCTATCACCTTTCTGCCTTGGGTAAGTTCTTTCACCGCCCACACTGCCAGCCCTGCATAATCCAATCAGGAAAGACACCACATTTAGACACCACAAAAAAGTCTGTGTGAAACTAGATGAACTATTTGGCAATTGAACTGTTTTGTAAATCCGAAGGTTTATACATCTGATTTTTCTGTATTTGTATTTTAATTGGCCGTCAGAATCCTAAATAAAGCAAGATTTTTAATGGAAGCAGCATACTTATTGTACTAGGATTTTCAAGCTGGAAGCCATTGAAAGATGGCAGAGTACAAACCATGTTACTAATTTAATTTAGCATTGCTTAAATTTCATACATGTTGGATAAATCTCTTATTGTGCAACATTTCTTTAAACCCACATAACATCAAAAAAAGCAAAAAAAAATAAATAAACGCACATAACATCAGTGGAAGTTCAATCCTTAAGATTTTGATTCATTTAATTCCACTCTTTAAAAGGTGGTTTTGTAACCCTGTCTTGTTTCCAGAAAAAATCATGACCTTTCTCTTCGGAAAACTGTAAAGCCTTGGCTCGTAAGAAGCGGTTGCGATGTGAACTCTGGAAAACGCAAGCTTTGGAATGCTACTACTGGACAGATCTTCCTTTAGTGCCTTCCTTCTGCACCACCACACCCCTTTCATCTTAACAATCTTTCAGTGGCTTTTCTTAGGAAATCCCATTGGACCTTCCTAAGCACAATCTACCCAAAAAGACCCTTCAGCACTTTAGGGTTTGTTGGCCCCTCGAGACTGGGATCTTCTTACTTGCTGCCCCTACAGGGAAGCATTCAGATCCTGTCTCATTTTAAGGATTCCCTGGTAATCACTAAAAGTAAAAAGACATGGGAGAGAAACCCAGCTAACAAAGTTTATCTTAAAGGTTTTGGTCTCTGGGAGGCCAGCAGTGACTGGCCTGACCCCTGAGGCTTGAGAGAGAAAAAGCTGGAAGAGCCTGCAGGGCTAAACTGAAACAGAAGAGCCCCCCAGCCAGGCTAATGATTATCAGTCCTTCAGACCAAATGGTTTTTATTATGTCTGTTCAACCTTGACTTAGAGCAGCACAGTTGACATCTGAGAGGGCCATTTCGTAGATTTCCACTGGTGGGGTCTATTTGCTTGAAATTTCACGACTTTAGAGATAGGAGAAGATCCTACAATGTTTCAGAGAAAATAAAACAGATCACCAAGGAGGCCACATGACTTCTCAACAACCACTCTGAAAGAAGACAATGGAGAATACCTTCAAAGCAGTGGGGAGAAGTTATTTTCAACCTGAAATTCCATACAAGTCAAAACATTAATAAATTTGAGGGTTGAATAAAAACCTTCAGGTATGTGAGGGCTCAACAACTTTAGCTCCCATCCTCCCTGTCTTAAGAAGCCATTAAATGGTGTGCTCCTGTGAAGAAAGGGAGTTCATTTAGAATAAGGAAAGCACGGATCCATGGATCAAACTGACTGTCTTAGAATCCCCAGATTGGTGATACCCAGTTCCTAAGCCTCTGGGAAGCTCTAGAATCATCCCTCTGGGCGTCTCCTCAGAGCTCCCTATTGTCTCTCACATCATATCTAATCCACTTGTTCAGCTGGACTGCTTACTGCTTCCCCAGTTCCCCTGCCTTTTGATCCCCTTCCTCAGTATGTCTTCTCTCCTAGTCTTTGTGCCCCAAGGGACAACACAGGTAGAAAGCAACCCAGCCCCATACTCAGTCCTTACTCTGTTCTCATCTGGCTCTTTCCCACTCCCCGTTGCTCCAGTAGTGAAACTTGCTAAAATCACTGATACTCTCCTGTTTGGAGAATCTAGTGGGTACATGTTTTTGCCTTCCTTAAACTCTAGCATTTAGAACGTGCTGACCACTTTGGCTTCCTTTTGACTTAGAACATGTTCAACTAAATCTTTTCCTACTGCTCCAATGACTCGTTCCTAATTTCTTCAGCCCCCATCTCTTAAATGTAGTGAGTCTACACCGGTTTTCTCTCTCCAAATCCTCTTGGTTTTACCTACTTGTATCTATAAAATCAGTCTGCTTCTTTCCAATCCCGCTGCAACTGCCTTAGTTCAGAACTCCTTGTCTCTTATGTAAATAACTTCTTCCTACTAGTTTCCTTGCTATGATCTTGCCCACCTGCTCCCAATCTATTCTTCACAATGTAACTGAATTAATTCTAAAACAAATCTGACCATGGCACTGCCCTCCTGATAACTTCAATGATGCATTACTTGTAAAACTCTTGAGTAAGGCCCCACACTACCTCATCTCTCCGCCTAGAGTCTAGGAAGCCCAATTGCTTCAGACGGTTCACCTGCCACGCTCCACTTCTCTGCCGGTCTACCTCCTGCCCATCCTTTCAGCGCAGCACTAGCCTCCCTGCTTTCTGCACCCCGGGCCCACCCATGCATCGGGCCGGACACGACCCTCGGGTGGCTCCACAGTCCAGGACAGTAAGTAAACACTCCCATTCAGGAGTGTCCTTGCTCGACGAGGGCGCCGCCAGGGCGGCAGCTGTCTCCGATTTCAACGGTACCGCCAGCCAGGCGCGGCGCCACACTCAGGTTCATCAAACGTCGGCCGAATCAACGAGAGAATGGGAAAAACAAATTAGAGTCTTTTTTTCCCGCCCCAGGTCCCATCCAGCTGTGGGCCTGGGCTTTATTTCCTCTGAAGATTTAGGGGCAGAGGCGAGAGACCCTGCCGCACCTCCACAGTGCTGTAGAGGCAACCAGGCTACTAGAAGGCAGACGCCGAGAGCGCGCGGCAGGAACGCGCAGTCTTGGCCCTCCCCGGCTCCGCCCCCAAAGTGTGCTTGCTTTTCCCCGGACGCGCGCCGCTTACGTCGCAGCCTGCCCTCCCTCTTCCACCCACCTGCAGGCGACCCGGAAGTTGTACGTGTGACGCTGCTTTCCTTCTCCCACAATACCTCGCGGTCTTCCTTTCCAACCCGGGCCTGGCAGGGTGAGTGTGGGTGCTGGGTCTCGGCTTCGATAATCTGCTTCCATCCTCGCTGGGGATTGTGCTGACCGGGACCGCGAGATTTCTTCTAAGCCGGTCCAGGACTCCGCTTTTCTCGGGGACGCGAACCCGCGCTGTTTAGTGGGTTTCCGTAGCCCGGGAAGGAGAGTGGCCAGGCTTACGGGAGCCGAGCCTGCAGGGGTTTCTGGGGCTCCGGGAGCATCTGAGGGGCACGGCGCTTTGACCGCAGGGAAGCTGACTTGGCTTTGCCAATACCTGGGGTTTCGGGCTTGCCACGACCTTTTGCACCGGCAGCGCCCTGAGGGTGGCAGCGTGAGGCCGGGCTTGGGAGGGAGGGAGGACTTGGGTTTGTGCTGGTCCCATTCTGGTCTGAACTTCCTTGTCGCCTGGGTTTAGATGGCTCCCGCAAAGAAGGGTGGCGAGAAGAAGAAGGGCCGTTCTGCCATTAATGAGGTAGTGACCAGAGAATACACCATCAACATTCACAAGCGCATCCATGGAGTGTGAGTATGTCTGCAGTCGGCCCGATGCCTTGCTGGTTGGGGGCTTCTGAACTCACGCGTCTGGCTGTCACTCTGAGGTCTGTCTAGTTAAAAGCTAAAAATTCGGATCTCTGTTCCATGTCCCCTGTTTAAGGTTTATAGGGTTTAAAGCGTAATCCTGGGAGGTTCGTGATTGGAAACACAAGATTGAATTGTAGTTTCTGGGAGAACCAGTTGGGGGAACTTGGTGATGATAAAATGATTTCACTGGGTGCTTTGTAACTGAATAAACCTGGGCAAGCTAAAGGGTAAAAGATGCATATAGGAAGACAAACTTTTAAATGTCTCTAGACCCCCGTAAAGCTAAGCAATTAACTGGAAAAGGAGTATTCAATCCAGGATGTGGACATTTAGAGGGGATTCTTTTAGTTCCTGACACAAATATGTATTAACTAATCCTGGTTGAGTTGTAATACCAGAAATGAGACTGTTAGACAAGAAAAGAATGTGTCAATAGAGTATTAGGGCAATATGTGTGCAAAGGACACATGGCTGTTGTGGATTTGTGATGTACAGGAATATTGAGAATGATTTTGAATGTTGTAGTTCTTGGGACTTTTTGTGTGGTTTTAAGTTCTTAAGTTTACTGCTAAGAATGGAGACCCAACCCCTTATTGAATACTGTTATTTGGAGTATTTTTTGAAGATAGGATATTTGTTAATTTTAAAACATCCACAAACAACCGCATTCCCCCCCCCCCCCCCACTAGTATGTATGCATATTTTCTATTTGGCTTAATCATATCCTTGTAAGGAGAGACAAAGTAACCTTAAATTGAAAAAAAAAATTATTTTGGTTCAGTATCCATAGCCCCAGTTTGCAAAAACTTTTCAAGTAGTTCTGCCAAGGTTTAACCAGATATGATCCTTAAGGCTCAACTTGGACTTACAGTAAATAATTTTTCCTGTATTCTAAAGTTCACAAAATGTTCCTACAGGCAAAAGACACCAAAAGCAAATACAGAAATGAGAAGGTGATTGATCCTAGGTTCAGGCATTGAAGTGATTTTCACACTGATCTTTAAATATAGATAACACTGGGGCGTGCCTGGGTGGCTTGGTCGGTCAAGCATCTGACTTCAGCTCTGGTCATGATCTTGCGGTTCATGAGCTTTCAGGGAGCTTGAGCCCTGCATCAGGCTCCTTGGTGACAGCTCAGAGCCTGTAGCCTGCTTCGGATTCTGTCTCCCTCTCTCTTTGCCCCTCCTTTGCTTATGCCCTGTCTCTCAAACACACACACACACACACACACACAAATTAGAAATAACGTTGATATGGGACACCTGGGTGGCTCAATCTCATGGTTTGAGTTCGAGCCCCAGATGGGACTCTGCTGACAGCTCAGAGCCTGGAGCCTGCTTCCGAGTCTCTGTCTCTGTCTGTGTGCTTCTCTCTCGCTCTCCCTCCCTCCCTCCCTCCCTCCCTCCCTCCCCCCTTCCCGGCTCACACTTTCTCAAAAACAAATGAACATTTAAAAAAAAAAGTAGTTTAGAAATAACGTTGATACAAGCTGTAAAGTTTCTTGGCTTTTAAGTATTATCTGCTTTCCATTCTGTAGAGTCTGTTGGCAGTATTTCTCAGTAAAAATAAAACAGCATTCTAATGTGTGTGGAGCCTGTTAATGCCTAAACACTAATTTTGATTGGCATGTTAGCTATAGCAATCTAGCTAAACACCTGGTCAGATTAAAAGTAGAGTTCCAAAATCAAGACCAAATTTTAATTGGACCGCCTATAAACTTCTACATTGGAGTCCCTTACTTTGCCTCCTGAATGTCCTGCTCTTTTGAGGTCATTCTAAAGTTTCAGTATTAAGCTCCTCAGAGCAATAGAGCAAAGTGGTAGCTAAATTCTTGGGGCAAAGGACACATGGCTGTTGTGGATTTGTGACATACAAGAATATTGAGAATGATTTTGAATCTTCTAGTTCTTGGGATTTTTTTGTCTGTATGGTTTTTACAGTCTGTGCCTTTTGGAATAACCAACACCTTGTTAACTGGTTTAAGGCAAAGATCCGTACAAATTCTGGTCCCCTTAACCATTCTCTAAAATGGTGGAGTATGACTGACAACCTAGAAACCAGAAACCTGGAGCCATTTTGGCTGAAAGTTGTGGACCAGGGCATGAGAAAAGGTGGCTGTAAGGAGATTTGCATCGTTGGTGAAGAGCTTTTGGGAAGGCCTAAGTGTGTGCAGAAACAAGACTGGAACGTGTGTGTTGTAATATCGACTTCAAACTATCCATAAATAGAAGTGAGGTCCCAAACAGACATTCTGTCCCCAAAGCCTCTTTGGCTAGAGAATTCAATAGTAATTGGTCCAGAGAAAAGTAGTGAGTCCTAGTCAAATTGATAGCCCTGCTTCCCATGTCCTAATCTTGTAGGTATGTATATACGTCTTTATTCAGTGAGAAGCGCAGTACTCTGGGGTATACCTACAAAATTCTCCTTGACCATTCTTCCAATCCTCCTCTGCCTGCACACAGGAACATCAGCACCAGAATCTTAATTCAGCGGACTACCTAATGCCAGAGTCATACTAAGTCATTTTAACAGGTTTCTTTGAGAAATTGACTTAGTGTGGTTCTTAGAAGATCAGCACAGAGGCCAGATTCCCCTAATACAGTGATCAGACATCAAAGTTCATGTTTCTCTCTCCCTTTTTAAAGTCACCTTTAATCTTAGATACATTAAATGCACAAACTAATAGTAAACACATTCATGTAAGGAATACCATATCACTATTCTTTGGATAGATCTTGAAATAGCAGTGGACTTGCAAGGTGATGAGATAATAGTTGGGGTGGGGTACTTGTTCAGTCTTACTTTGAAACGCTTAGAAATTTTTTTTCTCCTGCAAGGTCTTTCTCAGAAAATGCAGGCAGTGCAGAAGTAAATGACCAAAACTACAAATCTGTCCTCGTAGGATACCAGCACTTTTGTTGCAGGAAGATGTCCTCTCAGTTCATGAGGAGCATCCAGATCAGAACCAAAGTGACTCTCAGTGCTGATGTTCCATTCAAAGCAGATCAGCCTCCGAATCGTCTGATGGTGGAGATCCTGATACCGGCTGTAATGCTTATACTGGGGGCACACAAGTCAGTAGAGGCCAGAGAAGGAATTTGAAGAGTCTGAGAGATTTTTGTTCTTTTTCCTTATTAGGCTGGAATTCTGAACCACACCTTCCAAGGCTCTTAATTGAGAGAGATGATTATACTTTAGTTGAGGCCAACAGACCTGTCTTGGAGTATTCCTTTATTGTTTGCCTGAAGTAGGCTCTTTCACTGTAATGTGATGTGGTCACATTAATATTAAAAATGCCTGATGGAGAAGTATGTTTGGTTTAACAAGTGGAATATAGTACTACTTGGTTTTTTCATCTACTGTAACTCTGGATGCCTGGGATAGTCACCATTCCATAATTAATAACAGGAGCCATCACAGAAAGATTGTGCATAAGTGGGATTATTGCCACACCTACATTTCTCCTGTATTCCACAGTGCCATTGGGGCAATCTCTGAGATTTGTTGAAGGCACTGGGGTTTTTTGTTGCTTTTTAATTTTTTTTTTTTCCAACATTCATTTTTGAGAAAGCAGAGTGTGAGTGGGGGAGGGGCAGAGAGAGAGGGAGACACAGAATCCGAAGCAGGCTCCAGGCTCTTGAGCTGTCAGCACAGAGCCTGACGTGGGGCTCAGACTCAAACCTTGAGATGACCTGAGCCAGTCAGACACTTAACCAACTGAGCCACCCAAGCGCCCTGAAATCCAGTGCCTTTTTGTATTGATGCTTCTTGGGAATAACCACATTTCCTTCCCCTCACCCCTTTATTTGGGACATTCATACATTTGTTTGGGAGAATATCAAGCACTTGACTATATTAGGCACAGTCCTGGGCTCTGCAGATGCATTGGGAAAGCAAAGACCCTGGCCTTCTAGTTTACTTTAGTAAGAGATTAAGATTCAAAATGGTAAAAAGCGCCCGGTGAAAAGTCAGTCATCTGTGAAAGTGCGTGCTGTTTTAAAGGCCACACAGATGATGGAACATTTGAAAAGTGTAGGTGTGAAACAAGTTCTTCAAGCAATTTATGCTTTGTTCTAAAACCCCCAAGTGAAGACCTGAATCCTTATTCATTTCTCAGTGCCTGCTTGATAAGTAACAATTGACAGTTCATTGTTCATTCTTCTGTGGGAGTGCTTTATTATTTTTTTACATCCAAAGATTCCACAGTCTTGTTCTTTTCTTATTTCTCCTCTAGCTGCTAACCTTGTGGTACCTCCTCACATCCTCTTAATCCTCCTTTCATCATCCTCTTAATGTTGAAGAGTCCCAGGACTCTGTCTGTCTTCTATCTATGCTGGGTAATAGTAACTGGTCTCAGGGCCACATATATCCAATTACTATTGGCTTGGGTATTTATTCACATGTCCCAAACCAAGCTCCTAGCGTTCATCGTCACACCTAACTTTCCCATTCCTCTCGAGGCTTTTCCCCCTTTCAGTCATTGTCAGGTGAGCATGTCCTATTGGTCCTGCCTGCCACATTTGGACCAGTTGCCCTGGTCCCACCACCATTTTTCTCACTTAAATGGTTACAGTTAGCCTTGCTCAGATTCCACATGAGCTGGCCACTTACTTTCTTAATCATACCAGTAGCTAGGGGTGTGTGTGTGTGTGTGTGTGTGTGTGTGTGTGTGTGTGTTTTGCTTTTTTTTTTCCTTCTGCCTGGATGCTTTTCTCACAGATACCTAAATTGCTGTTCTCATGATCTGCAGATCTAGACTCTAGTATCTTCTTGGCCATCTTATTTAAACCTGCATTCCCTTTCCCTAATGTTCCCTCTTTGTTCCCTGGTTTATTTTTTCTCTGTGGTACTTGATACCATCTCTTTTACTCCATATTTCACCTACATATAGCAGTTGTACCTACTGCTGTTATTTCAGGCACCTTTTATTTCTAGATGGTCAGGTGTTTACATGAATGAACTGAACTTGCTTGATGGGTTCTAGAAATAGCAAGGAAGCTAAGTGAGGGTGGAGCAAAGGGAGCAGGGGAGATGGTACAGGGGTCATCTTTTGTAAGTATGGAAAATCACTGAAGGTTTTAGCAGAATTAAGTCAATCTACCATGCTCTGTATGTTATATTGGATTTCATAAAATTCACTTCCATCTAACAAGTGAAGCGCCTATTAATGCGCCAGGGCCTGCATTGGGTTATAGAGGTGAATGGTTGACATGGCCCCTTCTCTGAGCTTCAGTCGTAGGTGGTGGGGCACCTTTTTAGACTTGGGTCTCTGCTCCCGTTTGAAATGGCCTTCACTTCCAAATGCTTGGCCATTTCAGTGTGTAGTAAAGTTTTGCTTTTTCAACACTTTTTTATTTAAAAGCATGAAATTTAGATGAATTTGTGTGTCCTCATATGAACAACAGGTTAATAATATCTAACTCCGTTGAAACAGACATGAGTTAATGACCATGCCTGACACATGCTAAGAGCTCCAAGAATTGACTGTGGTTTTCATATCTCTCGAGAGGAAATGTTTAGTTTCCAAAAACATGCCATGTCTTAAGATATGACAAATAATGTATACTTTGATCTGAGAACACTTTTAGTTTTATAATCCATGTATTTTATGTTCCAAGTATATCCTGTTCTTTGATTTTGCTGGGCAGATGGTATTAGAGCATAGGGTGTTTTATCAGGAAAGAATTGTGTGTGTTAGCATTTCTTAGGATCATATGCAGAGCTCTTATCCCACATCATTGAAAGTAGATTGTGCATTTTCTGTTTCCCATGTATAACACTAGTTTTTGGGCATTGCACACCGCGGGGAAAGAGGATTATTATTGCCTTAAGGCTTTGGTTTAGATTTGTTTCGTGAAAACGGGACATCATATGTTACATATTTCATTTAATTTTTCTACTTATTTATTTTCTTTGAATCTCAGGGGTTTCAAGAAGCGTGCCCCTCGGGCACTCAAAGAGATCCGGAAATTTGCTATGAAGGAGATGGGAACCCCAGATGTGCGCATCGACACCAGGCTCAACAAAGCTGTCTGGGCCAAAGGAATAAGGTGCTACAGTTATCTATGTTATAAGATGAACTTTTACAATTACACTAGCTTAACCAACTCTGTGCAGTCTATGTAGGTTCAATGGAAGTATTTCCTTAAAATGTGATGATGACTCAAAGGGTGGGGTGGCATCTGCAAGGAAGTCCTTTGATGTGGTATTTGAACTGAGACCTAGATGATGAAAGAGCCAGCAGTGTTGGGGTCAGGTAAGAGCATTGCACAAAGAGCACACTTGGTGTGAGCTGGAACAGGTTGGTGAAGATGGGAGTACAGATGGTAAAGTGACTTGAACAGTGAGTGAAGATGGAGAGTTAGGAAGGGAACAGACTATGTGGCATTTTGTTGTTTATGGCAAAGAGTTTGGTTCTATCTTCTAGACATAATGGGAAACCTATGGCACAGTGGTTTTCAGCAGTAGGCAGTTCTGGTGTCACTACTACAGGTTGCCACAGGTCAAGGGCTCTACTAAATATCCCACAGTGCACAAGGCAGCACCCCTACAATTATCCAGCCCAATTGTCAATAGTGCCAAGCCCTCCTTATAAGCAGGACAGTGGTTTTTGCTGTGGAGGATGATAATAAGGTGCTGGAGTAGACCAGCTAAAGGGAATGGTGCTGGTGTGGATCTAGGTGATTATTAAGACTAGAGCAGGGGGAGGGAGTGGTCTGCATCTGGTGTTAGGGGAATGACAGAGGGACTTGAGATTCAGCCCTGCAGTTGCTGTCATTGAGCATTCTGGTAGAGAAGATATGTCTAATAAAGGAGTGTCCAAAGAGGTTCATTGAGATGATGGGGGGAGGGGAGCACAAAAGCCAAGAAGAGTCCTGAGGTTTGGATTGCTTCAGAATGCTTCATGTCCTCAGACCAGTAAAAGGAGATAGTCTGCTGTAATGCTGCTAAGGTTGGGTGAGAGGAGAGGGTTGTGTGCATAAGGTAGGGAAACTGAACAGTCACTAGTCTTCTGTGTTGAATGTGTCCATCAGTGTTTGGTGTTTCTCCAAATTTACATTGAACATAGACAAATCCTATAATTAAGATTTGGGTGTTGGTAAGAGGGAAAAGACCTAGCATGTTTGGATCCATGTTTCAGCGTAGGTTGAGTGTCAGTGGTTGCTGCCTGCTGAGACAGATGTACATCCTGAGACCATAGCTTTTAATGTCCACCTTGTGGGTATTTCTTTTCCAGGGAACTGCTGTCTACTTGTAGTGCCTGATCAGATTCAGATAAAGGATAGAACACAGATGAGGGGATAGGAGGTGTTAGTACCAGTGGCAGTTATTTTCTTGATAGGAGGCATTGACTTAGCAGCATGTTTATATCTTTATTAGGAATGTTCCATACCGTATCCGTGTGCGGCTGTCCAGAAAACGTAACGAGGATGAGGATTCACCAAACAAGCTCTATACGTTGGTTACCTATGTACCTGTCACCACTTTTAAAAGTAAGTTGAAATCCCATAAAGCTGCTGGAATTAGAAAGGCAGCCTTAGCCCTTTTAGAACCTGAATTCATCTGTCCCAACAGATACTTAATTATGCACCTATGTGCCCTGCATCCTTCTTATAGGGAAATGGGTAACAGGCATAATAGTCACTGTAAACCTTTGTGTCATGGTGTGGGAAATTGCAGGAAGATACAAAACAGGTCCATAGCTGGGTTGTAAAAAGGTCATGTAATACTGGCCTCCACCCTTCAAGAGAAGGTTTTGGAATGTTAAAGTGTGAGGTGTGAGGATGGAAATTGACTGACTCTCCCTCCTTTTGCAGATCTACAGACTGTTAATGTGGATGAGAACTAATTGCTGATTGTCAAATAAAGGTATAAAACTGCCTTTCTGTTTGGTTTTCCCTTTCTAGTTGCCATGTACAGTTGACTCTTGAACAGTGTAGAGTTAGGGGTACCAGTTCCCACAAAGTCAAGTACCCAAAACTTAATAGACTTACCAATGAAGTAAGCTAGAAGGAAAAATGTCGAACTAAATCAAGAGAAAATAAATTTACAGTGCTCTGTCAAAAAAAAAAACTCCACATGTAGGGGTGCTGGGTGGCTTAGTAGGTTAAGTGTCTGACTTCAGCTCAGGTCATTATCTCGCAGTTTGGTGGGTTCAAGTCTTGCGTCGGGCTCTGTGCTGTGTTTCCCTCTCTCTCTGCCCCTCCCCCCTCACACTCTCAAAAACAAACATTAAAAGAAGAAATCCACATATAAACGGACGTATGCTGTTCAAGAGTCAACTGAAATATCTTTATGCAGTTGCCAGTTACATAGGATTGCTTGGAGAGCTTTTCCTATAGGGTATGCCTGTGCCCCTTCTCCCCAACACCTGGGGTCTGAGTATCTGGGTAGAGTAGAGCCTAAGCAGGTTTTAAAAGTGATTCTGAAGTGCATCGTGGCCTAGGAAAACCTTCCTAGGTTATCTGGGGGACATTGGGGGTATACGTAATTCTAGGAAAGATTTTTCTAGAGACTGGCATGTAGAACTCAATCGCCATTGGCCACTTTACATATTTTAACATCTTTAAATGATGGAAATATCTTAATATATTTGATAGTAGCTTAAACTATTTTTTAATATAATTAAGCTGTTTGTATTGCGTATACCTTCAAAAGGTATAGAATAGTAATTGATTTTTGATGGATTAAGCCAGATTAAGGCTTTTATATACAGATCATGTTATACGTACAGCTCACTTGTTTGTAATGGCCCCCTGAAGTATTTTTAATCCCCATTTATGTGGAACCGAAGCTCAGGTAAAGTTTACCGTTACGGTAATAAAATCCACTAAATTCAGCCTGAAAGCATTGTGTTGGAGGGATTATATTTCATCAGTGTTTACACCCCTGGTATTATCAAATGCTGTTGTAAATAGGTGCTTCATTTTTGAGCCCCAGGGGTGATGGTACTATACGTAACCACTGTGGGGAGTTGAACACCTACACTATCACAATTTACTGAGAACGCAGACTGGGTGGGGATGGTGGTGGAGATACCGCTAGACACAAATAAGTTATAAACAAGGACCAAGTCAATACAAAAGTTTCTTATTAAAAAACTTAGAGGCCAACATTGAAAGCATGGTTTGTACACAACATTTTTGGAAGGACAGAGTACAACCAAATATATTAAAATGGTTTCAATTACCAGCATTGAAACAAAATTAGTGCAAAAGAAAGCCAAATACAATTGCACAGATAGTGGCTCTTGGATCTTGAAAGTGAACTTGATTTGTAACCTCTCCCATTATCCAAGCGAAGAATGAGAGCTTGGGCTTTTGTCTCTGGTTTAGTATGATACATTCAACTCTTCTGTTGCATCTGAGAACGAAATCATACTAGCGTCACAGCAGAAGTGCCCATTTCAGCCAATCTGATGAAAGTGAAACAGCAAGTCACAGCATCAAGGGAACTAATGTATGGATTCCCTATAGCACTGATGGGATCCAACTCATAATTCTCTTAAAGAATAAATAGAAATGCTTGCGGGTTGCATCAGTTCCCCTGGCCACAGTTGTGGCTGTCCGGTTGCTCATCCAGATACCCAGCTTGCAAAATACGCTCAAAATGAATTAGGCTGAAATGAAGATTGAGGGGCTGACCCCTACAAAACAGGTCCAAGGCTTTGGTATGGCGGACTCCTCTCAGTAAACTGCTATCTTGCTACACGTTACTCAGCTTGAGTTCAGGCTGTGATTGGCGGCTCATTTCAAAAGTTTTGAGACTGTACTGATTGATCTTGGCGTTTTCAAGTTTCGATTTAATGTCCAGTGGCTTTTCAAAAAAGTTTACTAATGACTGTTCAGTCAGAAGTGAAGCTAAAATATGTTCAAGGGAGACAGTCCAGTCCCCTTCTACCTCTTCAGTAAATGTCCGGGAGTCCTGGGGAATCTTCCCAGCGTTGTTGTCTGCAAAAACCGAGTCCTGGTCTGGAGAAAGAGCTGAAGCCTGCAGCTCCTCCCCACCTTCCTGGGAGCAGCTTCCAGAGCTGCTGCTTCTCTGCCCCACTTCCCCAATCTGCAGCAGCAGAGTGGTTACTGTGGCAATGGCTTGATACAACTCGTTTTCTTCTGGATCTTCATGAAACATACTGTACAAAGTTTTACAGAACTGGATAAATTCTCTCTGGAATTAAAAAATACACAGCAACATAACCAGGATAGAAATATAATGTATATATTTTTTAACTTAAAAGTTCTTAAGAGAAAACCACATAGCAGTCTTTGAAGCAAATGATAAGATAGTTTGCCTTTCTACTCAGAAAGTACTACCAGTGACTCCAGGGAATTTATAACACAGAAATGTGCTCTTTGTCTATACAGTAACTATTAAGAAAAAATCTGTGCATTCCAGAGGACATGTGCACCCTTTAATCCAAATCAACTTGTAGAAATGGATCCAAAAGCTATAGAGATTTGTTTATAATGATGTTTAAATCTAGGATTTACAACAGAGAGAAAGTTGGAGACTGCTTAAATGTTATGACTAAACAAAATAATGGCTTATTCATCTGATAGGATACCAGGCAGGAACTTAACAGATGTGAAATGACGTAAAACAGTGATGCCTGATGCTTTTTCAAAGTATATACACATTGCGGCTCAAATGGAGAATCTAATGTGATGAAAGGCACTTCTAGTGGGATTTAGCTAGACATTTACTCTAGGAACATGGTTGAGACCTAACTTAATAATTTGGGAGAGGGGCACCTGGGTGGCTCAGTCAGTTAAGCATCCGACTCTTGATTTCATCTAAGGTCATGATTTCATGGTTTGTGAGATAGAGCCCCACATCAGAGCCTGCTTGGGATCCTTTCTCCTCTGCTCCCCTGCTCACTCTCAAAATTTTTAAAAATAATTTGGGAGAGCTATTCATGATTTTGAAGTAAATGAAAGCAAGGTATTAAAACAAGCCTACTTTTGTTTATAGGTAAAAGTTGACATCCTGTATATCAGAATGTTAGTACCGGTAGCTCTGGGTGATGGGATTTAACTGGCTTTTTAAAAAATGAGGTAGAGTTGACCTACAGCATTGAAATGTGACTATATCCAAGAGAGAGAATGAAAATTTGAAAGCAACTCCCCAACAGAGTAGGGCAACCCTTCTGAAGTATTCCAGGATATATGAATGCCATGTGTTCTGTGGTCAAAAGAGACCAAGAAACACTGCATGCTGAATTCCTTCTTGAAGGCTCACAGTCCACATTAGCACCAAAAAGACTGATAATCCTATAATAAAGGAACATTTCCAACTTGAAGCCTACATTTCCCAAACTTTGGGAGGAATCCTTTAAACATTTACCTTTTAGTCACCAGTGTTCAGCTCTGATCCTTTGATTATGGTTTTGGAAGTAGGCCCCAGCTCAACTTTCAAGCTTACCTCTGAACAAACTAGCAAAGTGGTTAATTCTCTGCATAGAATAAGGTTCATACCTGGCTCATTTTGGGCAACTCTTTCTCAGTTTTATCTTTTTCTTTGGCTAAATCTTTAATCATCTGCTTCAGCTGTTTCTGATAATCAATTGCATCACCTTGAGACACAGAAAATACAATATATATTTTAAAACTCAGTGAAAGCAAAAAGGAACATGTAGAATGGGGCAGTGAGGGCAGAATTCCACTAAGTATACACAAACTGAAAACAGATTAGAGAGTCTGTTCTACAACTGACCATGAATGGAGTGTGGTAGCTGCATGACAACCCCTCAAACCTTAGGCAAGAGGAATAAACGTGGTGGTTGGGCTGAGGGGCAGTCCCTCAATACACTGCCACTTGAAAGGTTTCTGGCTTCTGAAAGCAGTGGGCTGTTGATTCACAGTATGAAGGGACTAGGTAAGTCCACTTCTAAAGAGCTGTGAAGTTTCTTTTAACAATTGCAGTGTGTGCCTGCAGGGGAATTAATGAAAAGAAGTACATACCATTTGACTTCCCAAAAACCAGCGGTCTTGATGTCGACAACAGAGGATTCTTTAATGGGGACTGGCTGTCTCGATCATTTTCAGTGAGTGCTTAAAACAAAAAAAAAAATTACGTTGAACAAATTACTGCATGTTAAGCAAAACTGGCCATAATTCAGCTTTTTATGTAATTAAGAACTAAAGGCTAAGCCAATAGCAACCCCTCCCCACCCCCGCACCCTGTGGGCTGCAGTCTTTGCAGGGACTCTGAACTCACCAGTACACCAAGCACTGGATACACAGAGTAAAGAAAACAACAGACCACATAAAGCCTTTTTCTGGATTTACGCAGACAAGATTTTAATTAATGAAATACAAATTCATAGGACATTGCTGATACTGCCCTGGAAAAATGTATGTAGTAAAATCCTATTTTCTGAAACTCAAAATATATGTACGTATATACATACACAGAAATTCTAGAAATACACAGATTTCTGGATGGTGGGATTAGCATTTTAAACTTCATGGCATCTGTTTTCATAGTGAGCATATACTAAGTTTCTAACAAAAACTGAAAAATTGGTGATTACAAAGCATTTTATCATTGCAAGTTTTCTTGAAATATACAAAAATACTCCTACCAGAATCTTCATTATACTACTGAAAATAGGAAATGGCACAGCCATTTTGAAAAACCATCTGGCAGTTCATCAAAAAGGTAAACACAGAACTACCATTTGACCCAGAAATTCTACCCTTATGTATATACCAAAGAGAAATGAAAACCTACCCACTTAGAAACTTGTACACAAGTTATAGGAGCATTGTTCACAAGAGCCAAGAAGTGGCAATAAACCCAAGTGTTCAATTAATGAGGGGATTAGGACATAATTATCAAATGGAGTATCAAATTCAGTCATGAATAAGCACAGAGACAGGCTATAACATGGATGAACCTTGAAAACTGAGTAAAAGCCACACACAAAATGGCAAATTGCATTATTCCCATTTATAGGAAATACCTAAAACAGGATTCTATAAAGACAAAGCAAAGCAAAATGGATGGGCTGGGAGCAACAGCGAGAGTATGGTCCTTTTTAGGGTGATGAAAATTCCTAAAATTGTGATGATGGTTGTTTAAAGATACTAAAAAACGGGTTTTGTAACTTTAAATGAATGCACTATATGGTATGGGAACCACAGATCAAAAAGCTCTTATAAAAAACAATTCTAGGGGTGCCTGGGTGGCTCAGTGGGTTAAGCCTCTGACTTAATTTCAGCCCAGGTCATGATCTCAGTTTGTGAGATTGAGCCCCGCATCCGGCTCTGTGCTGACAGCACAGAGCCTACTTGGGATTCTCATTCATTCTCTCTCTGTCTCTCTCTCTCCTTTCTGCCTCTCCCGCATCTAAGTGCACTCACTCTCTCAAAATAAATTAAAAAATTATAAAGAATGAATGGACACAGCAGGATCCTTATATTTACTAGTAAGCCACTCACTGAGAATAAAAGGAAAATTCAGTTGTAATCCAACAAATATCCCCAAGATGGCACCAAAGCCTTGATAAGGTACTCTCCTTCCTGCTTGGGAGACATGTTTCTGGGGTTTGGGGGGTGGGAATTGTTTGGGGTTGTTTTAGGTTTGGGGGTTTTATTATAACATGTTAAGTCATTTTTTCCAGGCTTGCCCAAAAATTCTACACAGTGGCACATGCGAGCATCCACTCACTGAATAGGAGGAAAATCATAAACCCTGGATGGTACTTAGGGCAGTCATGATGGAAACAGATTTTTTTAGGTAATAGCTGCTAGAAGATGTCAAGAGGATATTGGGTCTCTAAGAGGTGAAATGTGTACACAAGTCACTAAAAAATTGCTCTAACAGAAGAATAATACACACAAATATGGGAGCATAGAGAGGAATGGTTAATTCAAGAGGAGGGTGTCTAGAAAGGAGACAGGTAAAGAATCAATGAAAAAACTCATTGTTACCTATGCTCCGAAGTATACAATGCATTAAGGGAAAGTAGTAAAGGTTGTTTACGATCTTTAAATGTACTTTCCACCTTCTTAAATGAGGTATCTGAACTCTCATAAATGTTTCATAAACATTTTTACATTCTGATGCGTAACTTGTAATTCAAGACTATAAATGAAATGAGACATTTCTATTAAAGTTTTCATTGTGTCTCGCTTCAAGTATAGCACAAGTTAAAATATCTTGAAGGATTTACATTTGCAGTCTATCTCAAACTTTTATCTTAATGTGGTAGATACCTTCATGACTTCAATAAATGCCACCAGCAGGAAAGTCTGTTCTCTGGCTTCAAGGACTTCATCGTCATCACCACTGCTATCTTTGTCACTTTCTAAATGGGATTCTTGTGGAGGGGAAAAGCTAGTTCTATTGTATCTTAGCTCTGGTGGAAGAGTACATACACTGCTTTCAATACAGTTTGGTTTTCAGATGCAGTTGAGACACTACAGTCATCAAAATAATACCATTCTCCTATTTTTTCTTGCAAAAACAGAATAGTGCCTTCCTAGCCCTCCACAGTGGTTGAAAACAGCAAATTATAGCAGCTAGGACTTGCAATTAATTAGGAATTCCAATATATCCAACCAAGTCTTTGATAGGAAAGCTAAGTAAAGTATCCAACTTGGGTCTCAGATATCTAAGAAACTCACTGAAGGGGCACCTGGGTGGCTCAGTCGGTTAAGCAGCCGGCTTCGGTTCAGATCATGATCTTATGGTTCTGAGTCTGAGCTCCGCATCAGGCTCTCGGCTGCCAACACAGAGCCCACTTCAGATCCTCTGTCTCCCTCTCCCTCTGTTCCTCCCTTGCTCATCCTCTCTCTCTCAAAAATTAATAAACATTAAAAAAAAATTTTTAATGAAATTAAAAGAAAAACACATGATGTAAACAAGTACTGGATGCTATGATCGAATCCATTTTCCTAGTGGCTTGACAATTTGGGTAATACCAAAGATCTTCAGTACCCAGCTCTTCTAAAAGGTTCAATGCAACATTACAATTTCACAAAAGATGTTTTCGGAGGTGTGTACACCACATTTTTCATATTTTTCAAAATCCTCTTTTGGTATTTTAAACTCCAGTCGAAAGAACAGATCTTTCGTCTAGCTTAAGCTATCACCAAAATGAATGTGCATGGTATAATTTCTGATGTCGTTATCAATGCTGCTTAAGTTGTTAAACTAGAATGTAATCTTATCATTTTAGTGTGTCCTGTGAAAAGGTGACCTTTGTAAGTTTGCTTGGTATGTCATCCATTATCAGAATCATCTCAAAGAGACTATATCCATTCTCTGAGAGAAGTTCCTGATCTTAGCTGGATTCACCAATTAGCTCATCTGTTTCCACTTCATTTGGTGAATCCTCTTCATGTGTGCCATTTGAGCCATTTCCATTAATAATTTGGTCCTTAAGGCAGTGTGTCTTTCAGTTTCTTGGATTTTAATAGATCCTTTGACATATTAACACATTTTCAAAAGCAGTAGATTATATAGAGTTTATCATCAGTATTGTTTCTTAGTATAACCATAAGAAAAGGCTAAGCAAAAAGTGGAGAACCAATATGGTGGGTGTAACTTGGGTGCCAGACTTTTCTCTTAGGCAGACCATGGTTGTCACATGTTCCATTGTCTTTGGTCCTGTTGATGTTAATTTCACACACATAACATCCATTTCACAATACTGCTAAGGTTTTTATCCACAGTGACTACAGTATGAAATCTGTGATTGTATATGTCCATTCCTATCATCTGCCAATACTCTTGACAAAGCAGACAATGTCATACAAAGATCTTGTGTATTTCTAATTGTACTGCATAGGTTTAGAAAGGGGATCCATTCTAAGTAAACAAACTTCAAAGATACATTCTTTTACCATAAGTGATGAAATAAAATATTTTGTCAAGTAACAAAATGGATCTAATGGTACTGAAATGTTAGAATACTTAGGATTTTTTTTTTTTAACGTTTATTTATTTTTGAGAGAGGGAGACAGAGAGACAGAGCGTGAGTGTGGGAGGGCCAGAGAGAGGGAGACACAATCGGAAGCAGGCTCCAGGCTCTGAGCTGTCAGCACAGAGCCCAACGTGTGGCTCGAACTCACAGACTACGAGATCATGACCTGAGCCGAAGTCGGAGGCCCAACCAACTGAGCCACCCAGGTGCCCCAGGACTTCTTAATATTAGTTATCATACCACTATTTATATTGAAATGGTTACATGCAATTCCTGATTAGGACTTTTAAATAATGATCTCTTCAAAACAGGCTGCCACTATTACTAAAAACTGAACAAAAGGTGGAAGCAAGTGTCATTACCGAGAATTTGAATGTTCAAGTGTTTTTTATTTTATGTAAAGCATGAAACATCACACAGCTTCACCCTTACTGACAAATGTATTACTGAATTTTTTTTGGCTAATATGACTGGATTTTGACCCCTTTTAAAAATTTTTTATATCAAATATTCTAAAATAACAAAGCTTTTCCTCTTTTGTACACAGATGCTGCTATATTTGTCTACAGTTAGGTTTCAGATTTCAAATTCTAACACTGACTAAATATCACACTGATGAAGCATTTCTAACATCATTCTTGGTTGAATTTTTGCTTTGAATCCATACTTTGTTGCTACATGTTAATATATTTTCAAGTGTGCTTTCAATTTTCAGTTAAGTTCATTCAGGTCTTCAACTTGAAATCCTTTTTAAAATAACCATCTGTAACCAAATGGCAAATTGGAATTATCTGTAAGATTTTTCCTTTTAACTCCACTTCTTTACAAAACCCTTTCTTTGGACAGCAAATTCACTTTTGTGTGTATAAGGCCTCAAAAAGAAACCTATTTCTTCACGTAAAGCTGAACACAAGACTGAAGCAGCTCAAATTCTATTGGATTTAACACTTTAAGATCATTTAATGTGGATCCAGACCAGCAGGACCCCCAGGGGAGAGCTGCTCTGCAAACATAACGTATTCCCTGAATCTTGGCATCTCTAGGAGCTGGGGGCCTAAGCTGCCCCCTCACTATGCTCCTTTACAGAAAGCCTCCAGTGTCTCATTTGTTTGTGCGCATTTACCATTTCCAATAGAGCATTCTTGGTAGCTTGCTTTGATGCTTCTAACGAATCTGATGTTCCAGAAAATGGTCTTCTGGAAGTCCAATTAGTATAATTCACTGAGCAAAATGACCAATATCTGTAGATTTATCAGTCTGCAATGAAAACTCCCAATTTAATAATCTTCTGGAATACTGTTCATCTGTACGTCACCTGATAAGGCATAAAATCATCTGGACTATTTCTCTTCTATTTCCTCTGCTAAACAAACAGTGTTGTAATCACTTTGGAGCCAATAAAGGGAGCTCTTCTGGAACTGAGACCCTGGGCTTAGCACTTTCTTGCTTCCTGAGTTGCATCAGATACCTTTGTAAGCGAGCTCACAAAATCCCTTTGCCTCCCATAATACCCTTGCAAAGTTACAAGCAAGAGCTCTGCACAAGGTGGGTGTGTAGGGCCCAGGGGCTGTTGTGCTTTGTTTGGTACCATGCCTCCCTCATCTGGCAAATGAGGCCTTACTCTCTGAGGGTACAAATTCAAACTTGCAATCCTCAGTATACCTCCTCCTAATTAACAAGACTCTTCTTTTACCTCCCTAGTGTGTGTGTTCCACCTTTACTCAAAAAGTTATGATGGGAAGTATGTGTTAAAATTAAATTTAAATTAAAAATACCTAAATGTATTGTGGATCTTTATGGCCTTAACAAATTGATACCTAAATAGGTTTTAGGTTGTCTGCATTATTAAGACTTTTCTTTCTTTGTGTCAAAAATTCCAATGTTAAATATAGGTAAGCGAAATAACATATATCAAATCTCAATTTGCACTTAATTAAAAATTTTAAATTTGGAGTCATATAATATAAATGTTACAATCCCATACATTCAAAAAGTTTTTGAAAAGTTGATTTTCAAAAGCCATGAAGGTCTACAAATGTCTTTTAATGAACTAATAATTAAAACATGGCTTTTAGAAATAAACTTATAATTTTGAAACAAGTTCAATATGAAGCTAGATCAAGAATCAAATATCAGCCTCAAATGATAATATCAAAAACCAGTAAGTTTAAAGATATATTACACTACGATCAAATGGGATTTATTCCCAGGATGCAAGGGCAGCTTAATGTTCCCAAATCAACGTGATACATCCTATCAACAAGAGAAAGTATAAAAACCATATGATAATTTCAATAGTTGCAGAAAAAGCATTTGACAGAGTACAATATCCATTCATAATAAGAACTCTCAACTAGACCTAAAGTAGGTCTAGAGGGAACATACTTCAACATAATAAAGGCCTTATGAAAATATGAAAAACCCACAGCTAACATCATACTCTGGGGAAACACTAAGAGTTTTTCCCCCCAAGGTCAGGGAAAAAACAAGGATGTCCACTCTCACCACTTTTACAACATAGTACTGGAAGTTCTAGCCACAGCAATCAAAAACAAAAAGAAATAAAAGGCATCCAAATCGGTAAGGATGAATTCAAATTTTCACTATGTTTAGACGATATCATACTATATAGAGAAAACCCCAAAGGCCACCAAAAAACTACTAGAACTGATAAATGAATTCGGTAAAGTCACAGGATACAAAATCAGTATACAGAAATCTGCATTCCTATACATTGATAATAAAGCAGCAGAAAGTGAAATTAAGAAAACAATCTCCAGACCCGGGACCCAGAGCAGCTCACAGGTGGTAAACAATAGCTCTTCAAGTCTGCAATAAAAAATGGCTTCCAATAAAACTACATTGCAAAAAATGAGAAAGAAACAGAACGGAAAGAGTAAAAAAGAAGAGGCAGGGCCTGAAGAATTTGTGATGAGAATAGTACTGGACCGACGTGTAGTGAACAGGAAAGTGGAGTACTTCCTGAAGGGGAAGGGATTTACAGATGCTGACAATACTTGGGAACCTGCAGAAAATTTAGATTGTCCAGAGTTAACTGAAGCATTTCTTTTTTTTTTTTTTTTTTAATTTTTTTTTTAATGTTTTTTATTTATTTTTGGGACAGACAGAGACAGAGCATGAACGGGGGAGGGGCAGAGAGAGAGGGAGACACAGAATCGGAAACAGGCTCCAGGCTCCGAGCCATCAGCCCAGAGCCTGACGCGGGGCTCGAACTCACGGGCCGCGAGATCGTGACCTGGCTGAAGTCGGACGCTTAACCGACTGCGCCACCCAGGCGCCCCAACTGAAGCATTTCTTAATTCTCAAAAGCTGGTAAAGAAAAAGATGGCACAAAAAGAAAATCTTTATCTGACAGGGAATCTGATGATAGCAAGTCAAAGAAGAGAAGAGATGCTTTTGCCAAAGGTCTTGATCCCAAATGAATAATTGGTGCCACAGACAGCAGTGGAGATTTCATGTTTCTCATGAAATGGAAAGATTCAGATGAGGCAGGCTTGGTGCTGGCAAAAGAGGCAAATATGAAGTGTCCTCAGATTGTAATTGCTTTTTATGAAGACAGACTAACTTGGCATTCTTGTCCAGGAGATAAGCTCAGTAACTGTTTGCATTGTTTTTTATATACATTTATACATATGTAAAATTCGGGTCTTGGTTTTTTGATTTATTAGTGTGAAGAAATAACATTCTAATGAAAATCAAGTTTCACATGTTTGTTTTGAAGTAGTATTGGGGGGAGTTGTTGGGGGTTTCCATCTATACCACTGGGTATTCTGGGCAAATGAAAGATTCCTTTATCAGAAAGCAATATTTAAGAATATGGTATATTATTCCCCTGCTTTAGACAACACATTTTCTAAATGTTGGGGGAAATCTTCATAGTTGTTACTCAATCAGAACTTTTTGTTAACTCCTATATGCCTAAGGACCACTCTGGGTTTTTTTTTGTTTATTTGGGGGTTTTTTTGTGTGTATACTTAAAATACATATGTAAATGGTTTTCTTTTTTTTTTTTTCCTTCCTTTTTTTAACATTCCCCAAAATAAAAACAGCATTTTATAACCATGGATAAGCTCATGTTTCTGGGATGCCATCATTTTTAGCAACCTAAGAAATAAATTGTTTAAATTGACATTTTTCCTGAAGCCTTAACCTTTCAAATTTTGTAATTAATTGTGCCGTTTTAAAAAAAATGTAAGCAATTTAAATGGGACAATTTGAAAAGCCATATCAGAATCCATATCTACATTCATACAAATGCAAGTTTATTTGCAAGATCCCTGAAAGGAAAATTTTATCACTACCAACAGTTCCCCACCCAATGAGAAAACTAGACAAGTCCTGGTGTGTTTTAATTAATTAAGCTAAACTTAGTTAGGTGGACATTTAAAGCTTCCTTCTAGTGACCTTTTCCTTTTCAAGAAATTGAAATCCCTGTGCTGTACTAAGTGGTCATGATTCATGAAATCTTTAACACTTCGTTCATGGAAACCTAATCATAATCAGATGGTTAGAGATGTTGGCAATTTAGCACCTTCTGGAATAAATGGGGGGACAAACGTCTGTAATCTAAATTCTTGACCTGTGTGTTTCGTCTTTACCCCAACTCATTCCTTACATGTAAGCTTAATCTTCTCAGTATTTGAGTTACTGGTTCAGCAGAAACCAGGAGAAGCAGTACCTTTGTAGTCAGAATGTTATCCAACTGTATATTGTTTACTTTATTGTAAATACTGGTAAACAGTGGTCAATAAATAGTTTTATATGCCTTAAAAAAAAAAAAAAAGGAAAACAATCTCATTTACAATTGCATCAAAAATAAAAAAGATACCTAGGAATAAATGTAACCAAGGAGGTGAAAGACTGGTACTCTGAAAACTATAAAACATTGATGAAAAAAATTTAAGACAACACAAAGAAATGGAAAGACATTCCATGCTCATAGGCTAGAAGAACAAATATTGTTAAAATGTCCATACTACCCAAAGCAATCTACAGATTTAATGCAATCCCTATCAAAATACCAACAGCGTTTTTCACAGAACTGGAACAAACAATCTTAAAATGTGTATGGAACCATAAATGACCCTGAACAACTAAAGCAATCTTGAAAAAGAAAAACTGGAGGTACCCACTTGCAGATTTCAAGTTATAGTACAAAGCTATAGTAATCAAAATAGTATGGTACTGGCACAAAAACAGACACATAGGTCAATGGACAGAATAGAAAACCCAGAAATAAACCCACAATTATATGGTTGATTAATCTTCAACAAAGGAGGAAAGAATATCCAATGGGAAAAAGACAGTCTCTTCAACAAATGGTGTTGGGAAAACTGGACTATTTTCTTTCACCATACACAAAAATAAACTCAAAATGGATTAAAGACCTACAAGTGAGACATGAAACCATAAAAATCCTTGAAGATAGCACAGGCAGTAATTTCTCTGACGTCAGCCATAGAAACATTTTTCTAGATATGTATCCTCAGGCAAGGGAAACAAAAGCAGAAATAAACTGTTAGACTACATCAAAATAAAAAGCTTCTGCACAGCAAAGGAAACAATCAGCAAAAACAACAAAACAAAAGGCAACTTATGGAATGGGAGAAGATATTTGCAAATGATGTAGCTGATAAAGGGTAAGTATCCAAAATATATAAAGAACTTACACAACACCCCAAAAAACAAATAATCCATTAAAAATGGGCATAAGAAATGAACAGAAATTTCTCCAATGAAGACATCCAGATGGCGAACAGACACATCAAAAGGTGCTCAACATCATCATCGTCATCAGGGAAATACAAATCAAACCTATAATGAGCTACCACCTCACATCTGTCAGAATGGCTAAAATCGACAACACAAGAAACAAGTGTTGATGAGGATGTGAAGAAAAAGGAACCCTTGTGCACTGTTGGTGGGAATGCAAACTGGTGCAGCCACTGTGGAAAACAGTATGGTGGTTCATCAAAAAATTAAAAATAGAACTATGATCCAGTAATCACACTGCTGGGCATGTACCCTGAAAATACAGCAACACTAATTCAAAGGGATACATGCACCCCTATGGTATAGCAGCATTATCGACAACAACCAAATTATGGAAGCAACCCAAATGTCCCCTGACTGATGAATGGATAAAGATGTGGTATATATACACAATGGAATATTACTCAGCTATAAGAAAGAATGAAATCTTGCCATTTCAACAACATGGATGGAGTTAGAGAGTATAATACTAAGTGAAATAAGTCTGTCAGAGAAAGACAAGTACCACATGATTTCACTCATATGTGGAATTTAAGAAACAAAACAAACAAGCAAAGGGGGAAAAAAAGAGAAAACCAATAGACAGACTCTTAACTATAGAGAACAAACTCATGGGTGCCAGGAGTTGGGGAGGGAGATGGGTGAAATCTGTGATGGGGATTAAGGAGTGCACTTGTTGTGATGAGCACTGAGTAATGTATAGAAGTATTGAATCACTATATTGTACACCTGAAACTAAAAACCCTATGTTAACTATACTGCAATAAAAATAAAACAACTTTAAAACACTTAAAAGATATTTAAAAAATGAGAACTCCATCATGACTATCTTTGCAACTTTTCTGTAAATTTAAAATTATCCCAAAATAAAATGCTTATTTAAAAATTAAGATGAAATAAATGAATGAAACACAATCAATCACATGTCCTATTTAGCAATACTAGATACAGATGATTGTGAAAAGAGTGACAGAGATGATAATAAGGGAATAATTATGCATGTCTTCTATGTTAGTAGGAATACATTTGTGAAAGAAAAATAAAGGCAAATTCAAGAACAAAAGTCACTAACTTATACTGGCATAAAAGGCAAAAAACTTCACTGATGCTAAGCCATTTGCAGTAAAATAATAATGAGCCTGTGGGGAGGTGGAGGAGGAGCTGGGTGGCTGCTACAGAATGTTCCCTGGGGATACTGTAGAGCATATATCATATGCCAGTTCAGTAATGGCTCAATTCAGGAAGTGTACCCAAAACCCCACAAATTATGTCCACCCACATTTCCAACTTTTGTAGAGGTGTTAGTTGTAAAAGGCACCAGGATCTCATGGCCCTAAAAATTCCCTTCCTAGTCTCCCTCGTTGGGAAGTCCTGTCAGAGCCCCATCCAACACCAGAACCATATGGCCCTGGGTCCAGAAACCATCTTGGCATTACTAACCCACCTCTATGAGTTTCAAAGATCCAAGGAATACCTTACGGTTAAAGCCACGTAATACCTCATAGGTATCAAAACCGATTTCTTTGTTACTGGTTACCACTGCTTAAACTTGAGAGAAGCGGGGTCTTACCTGCTGGAAAAATGATACGGTCCTTCAAAAGAGTAGGCTAAAATAACCATCTATTAAGGCAACCAGGGTCTGCTGCCCCACACATTCCACAGACCAGCAGTTCCCAGCATGTTGTCTTCAGAACTAGTGAGTCGGAAACTCTGGAGTGGGGTGCAGGAACCAGTGTTTTAACAAGCCCTCCAGCTGATTCTGATGCATGCTGAAGTTTGGGAACCACTACCATAGGCCATACAGTACAGTACTGAAAATCTGTTACCAGTAACCCCAAACTAGAAACATCTGTGGACTCAAGTCTAAATGAAATTTTAAATGAGAACTTCAGAGTCATGCCCAAAGCTTCTTTGTGTCAAAGCAGAACAGAGCCTAAATTTTTTCCTTAGTATTTCTTACCTGGAGGGATATGAAGTCTATATAACAGCTTAATTTTCTCATTCATTTCTCCATTATACATAACATCTGCAAAAACAGAAAAGAGACTGAGTATATGCAAATGGTTAAAGTACATTTGTCATGACACAAACTCACTGTGGGGAGAGAACTTAGTAAGGTCAATACTTGTTGACCCAATACCTCGTTGCCGCTACCCCCAGACACACTATGTTTGAAATGAAAATGTAAAAGGTAGCGATTGGTCACTATTGACCGGTAAGATAACCTCGTGAACTTTGGCCTCATACAGTCTGAAAGATTTTAACTTTTTGTGCAAGACTTAGGAACGTGGCTCCTAACAGGCCACCACCACACCCTGGGTACCGGAGGAGAACAAGGGCAATGACCTTGTATGTTGACAGTGTGGGCCCTTCTCACCCTCCTTAAGGAAGCATAAAATTAGACATGAGAGGAGCCTGCAGAGTGGTTTCTAAAATCACAAAATCATGTCAGGCCCGTGCCCAAATACATTTCATCGTGTGGGTCTGCCTGCTCCACAGTCCACCTTGTCTTGTGTTCATGGACTTCCGTCCCAAATTAACTTGCCACGGTGAAGACCCACAGAGTCCTACCGAGACAGCTCACAAATGCTTTGAATTCGATCAGATGATCCATGTTGTCATCCAGGAGCCTGAAAGTCCTTTCAGCGAGGATCTCCGTGTGGGCCCCACAGGTCCAGGGCGAGACAAGCTGAAACAGGTGTGTAAACTGCCGGACGTCTATGCGGTACTGCTCTGCATAGGGCCTGCTGGGGTCGTGGCGTGGGGCCACCGGCCTGGGCTGCTCCCAGTAGCAGCTCATCATGTGTTCTCTCTTAAAACAAGAGAGAGGGATCTTTGAGAGATGGTGGTCCCTGGAGGAGCCCGCATGCTTACAAGCCACGGTCCACACAGCCCTCTCTCAGGACTCACCTGGCCTTGGAAAATATGTATTGAATAAGCAATATTATAACACAAGTGAAAAAAATTAAAGCACTTGCAATCTCATTACTCTAACCAGACATGCAAAACATTTCCCTTGTTACCTTCTTGTACTTCTTACCCACATGAATATGTAATTTTGACCTCTTTTTCTAAGGTTACTTTTTTCATGGTAGCAAACTACACCTAACAAAATTTACGGTTTTAACCATTTTAACCATTTTTTCAGTGTATACTTTAGCTGCCATAGTGTTAATTCTAGGAGACCTAATTTTTATTCTATTGTCTCATAAAATCACACCTGAAAACGACAAAGCGCTAACTAAACAAGTCTACAGAATACAGCAGAAACCAGTAGCATGGGTTGCCTGTCAGGAGGGAAACGGGTGGGGACCCCAATGTAGAACCAAGTCCTTTTACTGCATATTTGCTTACAGGTTTTGAATTTTGAACCAAATGACTATATTAACAATTCAAAAAAACCAGAGGAAAAAAAAAAAAGGGACTCAAAGTCTTAGGACTATACCAACAACTACAGCAATCAAAACTGACCCTGTCCCTGAGGCTCGCCTCTTTAGGACCATCTTTTACACCCATACTAAATCACCTCCTGGGGCATCTCGACTCATAGAAATGGCTCCCAGTGACTGCAGGGTTCTTCACAATTTCACTGCCCTCCACCTGTAAGAGTGGCACAGACACAAGTGTGGATGCTGTAATACGCAAGCACATATCCTTGGATGAAAACCAAAATGCCATTTCTAATTTTACTGTTGTGTTGGTTGGCAGCCGAATTCTTCAAATAGTCTTTGTAGAATTGTGAAAGATGCCACAGGAACTTTTCAGTGTGAAACAAAGGTCTAATGAATTTCCATTCCTAAAAGCCCCAAACATACTATGAAATTACATGTACATTTGTGCATCCTGTGATGCTAAACACCCACAGAATCCTGCCAAGAAAACAATTACAATAAGCAAACCAAGGACTTGGCACTGTTGGACCTCATTAATGGAACTGAATTTTGAAAAAATCAAAAACACTTTAGCAATACAGGCTACAGTTTGGTTTGTGTATCCCTGAGGAACTCATCCTACAGAAACTGCAGCACCGGTGTCCAGATAAAGGCACAGATTGCTCAGGGCAGCAGTTTATAAAGCAGCAAAAAACTGGAAACTTCAATGCCTCTCGATAGGTAAATGGTTAAGTAAATTATGGTTCAACCCTACGGTGACACTGTACAGCTATTTTAAAAAATTTTTTAATGTTTTTATTTATGTTTGAGAGAGACAGAGACAGTGTGAGTGGGGGAGGGGGAGAGAGGGAGACACAGACTCTGAAACAGGTTCCAGACTCTGAGCTGTCAGCACGGAGCCCAATGTGGGGCTCGCACTCACGAACTGTGAGATCATGACCTGAGCTGGTGGGACGCTAAACTGAGCCACCCATGTGCCCTGAAACTGTACAGCTATTTTTTACATGAGAAAAGATCTGTATATATTATCTATAAAAATATCCATGATAAAAAAAACTGCAGGCTAACATGTAGCATAATCTGTTATGTGCGGAAAAAAATGTGTGTGTGTGTGTGTGTGTGTGTGTGTGTGTGTGAGAGAGAGAGAGAGAGAGAGAGAGAGAGAGAGAGACATAGTATAAAAGGGGAAAAAAAATCAGGAAAGATACTCACCAATTTGTTAATAGGAATTACCTGTACAAGGGTAGGACTGCAGGTGGAGACAGGATGAGACCCTTTCATTTTTGCTTAAAAGTTTCTTCTTTTTTTTTATGGGAAGAATAGGTATAATTTTATTTTCTTTGTTTTGTGATTTTTAATTAAAAGTTGAAAATAAGTCTTAACCAGAATGTGGAAGCAAGCAAAATATTAAAGAGACCAAATAAACTTTAAAAAATTTATTTTGAGTAAGAAAGAGCAAGAGCAAGGTGGGGTGGGGGGGTGGGCAGAGGGGGGGGGGAGGGAGAATCTCAAGCAGACTCTATGCTGCCAGTACAAAGCCCACTATGGGGCTCAAACCCACAAATCAGGAGATCATGACCTGAGCCAAAATTAAAAGCCATACACTTAACCAACTGAGCTACCCAGGTGCCCCCAAATATTATTAAACAGGCTGATAATTCATTCAAGAGTGAATGAATTTAACAGATCATTAATAACAGCAGGTTTATGGAATACATAAATAACTGTTTTTCAGGTCTTTGGTGTTTCCAGAAATATTCTGTGACACCAAGTTTGTATTGTTCACATCTTACTGGGGTAAGATTAATGATACTATTCTCAATTTGAGAGAATAGGAGACAGACATCACAAATCTGAATTTATATAATTTGAAAGACTGCTTTACAACACGGATGGACCATGAAGGCATTATGCTAAGTGAAATAAATCAGGCAGGAAAAAAAAGAAAAATATTGTATTGATCTCAATCTTATGTGGAATCTAAAAACAAAACGCCAAACTCGGAAAAAGAAATCAGACTTGTGGTTCTCCAAGGCTGGGGTGAGGAGTGGGGGAACTGGGTGAAGTGGCCAGAAGGTACAAATTTCCAGTTATAAGAAGCACTAGGGATGTAATGTATGACATGACGACTATAGTTAAGGGCTATATGGTATACTTGAAAGTTGCTAAGAGAGTGGATCCCAAAGTTCTCATCACAAGGAAAAAAAAATTCTTAAGCTTACTGTAGTAATCACCTGACAATATACGTAAGTCAAGTCATCATGCTGCATGCTTTAAACTTACAGTGCTGGATGCTGGTCATATCAATAAAACTAAAAGAAAAAAATTGCATTCAAACCTTAAAAAACTGCTTTAAATTACCAATAAAAATAGATTTCATTAAGTATCAACCACATGGTTCATCTTGAATAGGAAAGAGTATGTAATGAAGACGGTCAGAGCCACTGCTTGTTAACACAGAAGGATCATGCCCATTCATTCCAGGCTTAGGGAAGGATGCAGTGAAGTTATGGAACAGTCTCCTTATTAATAACCTATCACGTATTTATAAAGCAATGGAAGGGTATCTCTATGTGAACCTTTCCCTGAGAAAATGAAATTCTGACTGAAAAGACCAGAGGTGTATGTAAAACCCAACCAGAGAACATTATACCCCACACAGTACTTAGGCAAGTATTAGGACACATGACGTCAGGCTATGAAAGCCAAGGGAATTCAGAGAAGGCCAGAAGCATGGAGAGAAAGGACAGTCTGACAGGGCTCTTACGTGGTGGGGCACATGCAGACTCTGGGCCCAGAAGCACTGGAGCGAGTACATAAAAGTGCTGTACAACGCAATCAGACACCAGGATTATCATGCTATTTTCCTGCAATTTCCTTTGGAAGTGTATCTTAAAAAAATATTTTGTATTTATAGTTCTTAAGTTTCTATTTGTAGTTAGTCCTAAGAGTTGGAAAGCTAACTACAAATAAAATTTCATTAAATACCAAACACATCGTTCACAGGAAAGACAGAAATAGGAAAACAGCTCTACCTTCTTTAAATACTCTTTGTATTAAAGATGAACATGGCTAGTACTTAATGAATTTTACTCATTTAAACCAATCTTTTAAATTATAGAAATTCAGATTTGTGTCAGGTCTTAGACTGAGAACAGTTAGCCTTAAATAAACGAAATACTTTCACGCTAAACAACACACTTGTCTACCTGTCTTTATGTTTCTAGTATTCCCTATTTTTCCTCCTCGAAAGTCGAAGAGAGGTGGGGGCTTGGGACACCAGTAACCTTTGACTTCATATTTTCTCTTCTCAACAGAGGAAACTATCAAACTTGAAGACAGGGGATGTTCACAGAAGACACAGATCTGAGAAGTCCTCCCTATACATCCTGCTCACTAGGAACGAGGGTGCCAGGACTCTAGGCCAACAGCCATTTCAGTGACTGCAGGCAAATATGCGACGACAGATGTGCACAAGGTTCAGACCACCTCTACTGCTCTGCTTAGAAGCACCTGACGTGTAGCTTAGTACTATTTCCATCAGTTTGACAATCTGAGTTCAGGAAGGACAGCAGCTCAGAGTCCCCACCAGGAAGGGTTCTGGAAGCCAGACTCCAGACTTGCTTTCTCCAACTGTCCTTTCTTTCTCCCCCTTCACTGCCATAGTGTCAGGTGTGGGTCACCTAAATCCTGCCTGTCTTCCCCATTTTCATCTGCTGTTTCAAGCAAGGACAGTTCTAGCAGGGTTATGGAAAATTTTCTTTGCTGGGTGATTTAAGTAGCAAGATCTGGATATCTACCTCAATATCCAAATATTAGAAATACGGTTTAGTATATTTAGTATCGCCAATGATAGACTCTAAGGTCATTTTAAAATGAGTAAGACTACGTGGCAACATGGAAAAGTGCTAGTAAGAGTATCAAGGGCAAGTCAAGTATAAAGTAGCATGCTCTATAAAGCCAAATATCAAAATATGTCGACATGTATTACAGATGGGAGTAGGAGTCATTACAAAGCATAGGAGGTGGTGATGATAGTAATGGTCACTGTTCCACGTACTCAGGCCTGAGAACTCCATGGAGAACCGTGAAGAACGGGTTACCGGTACCCAAGGCCCTCAGCAGAGCACAGCTCTCGTGTGTGAGCCGCAGGCAGGCGAGGAGAAGATGGAGCCAGCAAGTGGGGCAGCTCCGGCCTCTGCTGCCACTGAACAGGTGCGTGGCAGACTCCGCAGCTTCCACATGCTCACCCACCCACCCCGGCAGGCCGACAACATGGGCTTGGCCTTTCACTCCCCCATTTGCCCAGAGTTTCCTACCTTGAATAAGTCATAGAGTTCTTCCAGGTCTTCAGGAAGAATGGAGACTTCTGGGGTAACAACGCGGAGCTTGAAAGAAGAATGAACAGCAATGGAGTGAGTTCTGTGCCTGCACCTAGGAGGATCGGAGGAACAGGGGGCTCTTCTTGCTTGTAGGGGGGCGAGGGGACGCCAGGCGCCAGTCCTGTCTACCGGAGCAGCCTGTTCCTCTCTGACGCAAAGATCACCATATGGTAACTTTCTCAAGGTGTTTACCCTCAACCTTTCCAATTCACACATCAGTGCCTCAGGACAAATGTGTAGGTTCTGACAGAAGTCAAACTCGAGCAAAGACGGGGCTTGGGCAGGAAGTTCCTCCTGAATAACAACGAACACTGCAGGCCTTCTGTGCTAGGCATTTTATATATCGGACTTCATTTAATCCTGGATGCTGGGTATTAGTATCCTCATTTTACAACCGGGTAAGCTGGGGCTCACGGTGGTTAAACTGCTCACAGTCTGACTTGAGAACCTCTGCTGTTTCTATACCAGGTCATTCTAATTCAATGGGGGGTGGGCACAAAGCTGGCATTAAGTTTATGTATTTATTTTTAGTAATCTCTACACCTAATGTGGGGCTTGAACTCATGACCCTGAGATCAAGAGTCGCAGGCTCTTCTGACTGAGCCAGGCAGGCACCCCAAAAGCTGGCATTCTTATGAGACCAACAGGAGACCAGAGCCCAGGTTAGTGCCTGACTGCCATTCTGATAACCCTTGACTCACCACATTCTGCTTTGTGGTATCTTCATGGCCTTGGAGAACCCTGATCCTGTGCTTACAGCGCAGGTGCTCAATCTGCTCCACAGACTGGTCTCCAAATTTCTGCAGAGAAACAGAGTCACTCATGCACAGAATCCCTTTTTGCATACAAACAGAAGAAAGTAGTAGTAGTCAGGGAACCTCCCTCAAAACCCACCTCTGAGAAAGTTTCCAAGAGGGTGAGGGTGGGGATGGGGCCAGGTCCAGTTACCTCATAGGAGTCCCGGATCAGGTCAGCAATGTCAGTCACAGGGTAAGGCTCCTGGTCATCAGAGAAAAAGGCATGGTGGCTGCCGACTGAGGGTCCAGGGCTGTCCTCATTCTTAATGTGATCTAGAAACCTGAGCACACAACCCACCTTTGAAGCACTGGTTTCCCCTCTCACCTGAGCACCACACCACACCCACTACCTTCACAGGGGCCGTGAGACATCTCAGAGCATTTTCAAACAGAGTTCATTTGTCTTCAAACACTGGGAGGAGGGCAAGGTATCAACCACTGTGCTCCTTTAGAGAAAAGGAGACATCCCTAATGCCAGACTTGCTGATCTGGGCTCCATGGGTGGGTTTGCAGAGATCGGGAACTCTCTGGAAGTCAATACAAACTTCTGTGCATACGTGCAATTGTAAGCTTCCACAGCGTTCTGAAAAGGAAACTCTCATCTTTCTTTCGCCTTGCCCTCAGCTCCAAGAAACCCAGGTTCCAGTCCTCAGCCTCATGGGGATTTTCTTTCACTGTAACACACCAGCCCCTGCACATCAAATGTCTGAAACCTCCAGCTAGCTGCCTGAGACCACCATTTCCTAGTGCCCACCTGCCCCATTCAAGGCCACTCTGAGTGTGTATCTCCTCAGAGAAAAGCACTGAGAGCCCACTCTCCTCCTGTACCCTCTCAGTAGCTGGAGAGGAGTGGGGAAGATGGCGCTTTTCACCACACACAGCCAACGGTGCCACCTGATAAGATGACAAGTGGCAGAGTGGAAGGAAAAATTCCACAATGACGGCCCTGCCTGGGCACCTGCTGCTGCCTTTACCCATCATCTGTCTGGCAGAGCCCTCGGCTGCCCGCCTCACCCCCCATGAGCCCACCTGCTGAGGACCATGAGGGCCTGGCCATCGTCCTTGCTGCTGCACAGGCCCTCAGCGTTGGCTTCCAGCACGGCCAGCCCCAGCTGGAAAATGGCTTTGATCCCATCGTAGAAGAAGCAATCCACAACGCTCACCGCGCTCTCCAGAGGCATAATGCTGAGGAACAGAGTCAGGAACCACGAGAGAGAGATGGACGCTAGGGCTGAGAGGTCATTCATGTGCTCCGCCAGCTCGGGGAGGTGCTCCTTGATGAGCTCCTCAAAGACTGACTGGTCCACCTGGGCCCCTGGAAAAGGCAGGCCATGGAGACTTGGTTGGGGAGGGAGTCACACTTTCTAAAGTTAGCCTGAAACTGAAACTAATCTGAGATGATCAGAACAATGAAACCAAATTGGAGTCCAGAAAAGGACTCACACTTAACTGATTTTTGACATTGACTAGGGTAATTCATTGGGGATAGTATTTTCACAAAATAATGCTCAATCAGAGGATACCTGTGTGGGGGAGGGGGGTGGGAACCTCGAGTCCTACTTCACATCATACAAGAAAATACATCTGAAATGTGTCACAGACCTAAATATAAAAGCTAATACTATAAAGCTTCTCAAGGAAAATAGAGGAAAAAGGCAAAATTTCTTAGGACACAAAAAAGCACTAGCCACAGAAAAAGTTATAAGTTGGACTTCGTGAAAATTAAAGACTGGTGTTCTTCAAAAAACAATAAAATAATAATACAAACTGCAAACTCAGAAAATATTTGTAATACATATACCTGACAAAGGTCTTGTATTCAAAACAACAACTCTTGCAACTTAGTCATCAATAACCAATTTTTTCTTTAAATAGGCAAAAGATGTGAGCAGACACTTCAAAGGAGACAATAAACAAATGGCCAGGAAGCACAGAAAAATATGTTGAAGATCCTTAATCAAAGAAAGGCAAGCCTCCATGACAGATCCCTTTTTACCCACTAGAATGGCAAAAATTAGAAAGACAATTCCAAGGACTAACAGGGATGTGGAGCAGCTAGAACTTCTACATTGCTGGTGTGAGATGTGTGACTACAGAATATCTTGCTTTGAAAAACAGTTTCTTATAAAATTAAAAATACATCTAACCTAGGACCTAGCAATTCTACTCCTAGGTAAATACTCCAGAAAACAGACAAACTTTATTCACAAAGAGACTTCTACAGGAATGTGTATTGCAACTGTACTTACAATAAAAAACCTGGAAACAACTCAAATCTCTACTAACAGGTGACTGGATAAACAAATCATGGTATAAATGTATAGTGAAGGGCTACTCGACAATAGGAAGGAACAAATTACTGATGCACCAACAACCTCATGTTATACAAAGGAAGCCAGACACAAAAGAGATTACATTCTCTGTCATTACATTTATACCAAGTTCAAGAATGGGTTGAACTAATCCGTGGTGATGGAAATCAGTATCCTGCCACAGGTGGGGAAGGGGCAGAAGGGAACTTTGTGGGTTATGGAAATACTCCACCCTGCACTGGGTGGTGGTCACAGTGTGCACATTATCACTGACAGTCTGCTGGTCACCGAGGAGTATGAACTGTGCCATTGCAACACCATCAACAGATGACCGCTTTGGCAACTTGCCTCCCGATGTCCCTGAGGTCTGATGAATCTGTACTACCATGTACAAGGTTAAACTGCCTCCCACAATATAAAGTACAAAGGGGAGTACTCAGGCACATGAAGGGAACCAGGAAAGACAGTCTAAAGTGTACTGAAAGACCACTAAAAGGCACCAAGTGGTCACCTCCTTCCCAGCTAACCCCCACTTTTCTCTCAGTGGTCATCACATTCCCTCAGTTCTTTGGATACCAGTCTTCAGAAAGCATCTTCTTCCTGCCTTGCTCCTACATCCAGTCCTTTGCCAAATTCTGTCTCAAATTCGTTCTTTGGTTTCTGTTCTCACAGCTGCCACCCTAATATTAGGCCACCTCCAGAAAGGGTATCTAAGAGTATCACCAAGCAGAGGCAATTTTTCTGTCACTTGTCCACTAGGAGGTGCTGGACCACAAAATAATGCAAGTTCAAATCAGCCATAAGAAGAAGAGAAGGCATCAAGTGTGTGCCTGTGAGCTGTGGGGTCACGGGTCTGCCCAGAGCCCAGCAGCAACAAATGGACCTTCTCACTATCAACGTATGCAAGTGGTGGGGGTACGGGGGCGTTTCCAAGTGTGCCCTTCAGGTCCAGCCTCGAGGGTCGCCAGCACGGCTCCATGTGCCTCCTGTCCTCGGGGTGAAAGGGGTCATCTGTCTGCATGAGCTCCTTGGATACTGAGAGGAAGACCACCCTCCGTTTCCAGGCCACAGGGAAAAACCTCTCTGGTTTTCACTCTTCAACTTGTTTCCTGAGCCTAAGAAATTTTCTTTTCAGGTTACCTCACTACACCATTTTGCTAGAATAGTGCAGAGAATTACACCGGTTAGTTGTGCAAATTCAAGAGCCAAGCAGGGTTTTTACAGAGACCAGCTGAGCAGCACAGGGGATTTTTTACTGAGAACTGATGACACATGTCTTGGCCCAGGCTCTGTCCCTACTCCCCAAGCACAGAGGACGAGGAGGAAGGGGAAGGAGGCACATTACCAATGACTCGGTGGTTGAAGTAGTCGGGGAGCATCCGCTCACACACAGCAACCAACAGCCAGAAGGCCTCCTCCTCCTTGGCATACAGCAGCAAAACAGAGGTCAGGATGTTCATGGACTGCTCGGGTTCACAGAGGAGGGGACAGTTAGTGACCAAGGCACACAGACACTAAAAACCACACAAGTCAGACTGCAGATGAGAGACCCAGGGCAGCCCAACCACACTGACACTCATGAGGTGGAATGATCACGTTATCAACATGGTCCCCACAAGACACACCAGGCTGAGTGACCAGCCATCGTCCCGTTACTGTCCCCATCTAGTAATGCTGAGCCTCAGGCTCAGGTCAAATCCAACCATTCTGTATGTTCGAACACACACAAGACATTCACACACTGATTTTGCTTATTTACAGGAAAACAAAGTTTAAAGTCTTCTATTTTCAAATATCAGAAACGCCTCTAACCCCGTCTCATGCTGGGGCCGGAGGGCGGGTGTTTTAATTTACTGAGTTTTATTTTGTGCTTCTTTACCACATCCCTGAGTAAACTTCCCGAGCAAACTCAGCAACTGCTCCGAGGACATCTTACCTCCACTTGTGCTTCCTGAAGGAAAGGGACTGACCCCAAACATCTTTTTCCTCCCCAAACGGCACTGATATTTTTTAAAATAATCCCCACAACTTCTGTAGAGATCTAGAAAAATAAAGCTCCACAGAAGGGTTATCAGTGCCGTCCTACAGCAGAGGCCTGGAGGGGTGGTGGAGACAATCTGTCCTACCGTGGACAGCAACTCAGCATGTGCACTGCTCTTTGCTCCAAGCAAAGTTTCTAATTTCAAGTAATCAGCCTGTTTGACTATATGAAGATGATTCCTTCCGCCTTATTTGATACATTCTTTCAGGGAAGGGACGAAGCACAGAGCCCTCACAGAACAGTCAGTACCAGACAGCCAAGAACACCAGGAGCTGAAGCCCAGCCGATCAACACAAGACATGGACTCAACGCAAGACTGCTCCTCACTGCACGCCTCACCTGGCAGTACCCAATTTTAGGGTTCCGGTGGGCATAAGCCGTCAGGACTCTCCTCAAAGCAGCAATTCCGGTTTCATTTTGGAAGGCGGGGTGCTCTGGTAAGGAACGGTGCAGGTCCCGTTCTATCTCCTCTGTCACCAGGCAACATTTTCCCATGGACTCCTCCACCAGATTACCATAGTAACCGGGATGCGAGGCAAGATCAGTTACGGCATCTGACAATTTAAAAGTAATTTTTCAAGGGGGTGGATTACCAGGATAGAGTCGACATGGGGAGGGGGCTTGTCCTGCCGGAAGACCTCAATGGGGTCTCATTACTTGAGGGACATAAAATATTTTGAGACCACACACAACCAAAAGGACTTCATTTCTGCCAAAAATAAATAAAGAAAGAAAATGAAATAATGTGGCTTTTCTAAGAATAACCTTACATAGAGGGAAACAGCTCATACTAGAAATAACTGTATTAGTATGTTTTTAGTAAGTTGTATTCTCTCGTAACAGGAAGAGTGGATATGTGGGTGTATTCATACATACAGATGTACACACAATTTTCATATATTCACTCAACAATAAATTACTGAGCATGTATGTGTGAAACATGTACAATTATGCTTAAGTAATCACACAATTATCAAGGAGCCAACAAGCCAACAACAAGAAAGTCTGAGGCCGGGATCACGATGTGCAGGTCAACCAAGCATAGCCCACCTACTGCTGACCTCCCACCCAAGCCTCTGACAGGCAGATGACATCAGGGGTGAGGCATCCATAACACATGAGGATCCCATTCCCTTATCAGCCAGCACCAGGGCACCTGTGCTTCCAGCCAATGGTCCCGCTTGGGCGCTAGTGGCAGGTGGGGCTCCAGTCCTGAGACCAGCCCACACAGGGAGGTCCCAGGAGAGCAGGGCAAGCAGAAAGGGCCCAGTTCTGCCTTTAAATGCTAGCTAAGGTTTTTTACTTCTGACTGGGTTTAGTATATTACGCTCCTCAACTCTCCCATCTGCTGTGATTCCCATCACATCTGATAAACAACCATTACGGCACTCCCCTGTCATCAATGCTTAATACTAACAGCTGTCACTCATTACGCAACAGCCTAAACACCACAGCAATCTGTCAACACTACTGCTTGAAAGGAAAGACAGCCCTTTATGAACTAGCCTTTTTTTTTTTTTTTAAATAAAACGTGTGTGTATTTTCATTAAAGAGGCAGACGATAAGCCGGTGGCATTAACAGGTGTCACTCATTGGGTGGTAAGATTATGAGTCATGTTACTTTCTTTGCTCGTTCCTCTCTGTTTTCTTTCCAACTCTGAGTAGGGGTTGCTTTTATTAGATACAAAAATACAGAAGGCATTTTTTAATTTTAAAAAGGCCTGTCTTTGGTGGGCAGCTACAAAAACAAGGCAACAGGTGGGGGTGGGGCTCAGAATGTGAGACAAGGTGAGCAGTGGCAGCAGACCTATCAATAAATGCCAGCAAGTAGGTCAGAAAGCAGGAAATGTGCATCTGGGCACCCAGGGCTGGAGAGGGGATGGGCTTGATTATCTGGGGGAGAGACTGGGAAGAAGGAAGACAGAGGGTGAGGTGGGGTGAGAGTCAGCATGAGGCTGACATGAGAGAGGAATATAAGAAATGTGCAGGGAGAGGCTCCAGGGTGGCTTAGTCGGTTAAGCTCCCGACTTCAGGTCATGATCTCAGTTTGTGAGTTTGAGCCCCACATCAAGCTCTGCACTGACAGTGCGGGGCCTGCTTGGGATTCTCTGTGCCCACAACTCAATCTCTCTCTGCCCCTCCCTCCCTCCCTCCCTCCCTCTCTCTCTCTCTCTCTCAAAATAAAAAAAATAAACTTATAACAACAACAAAAAAAAGTATACAGGGAAAGTCCAGGTGCCCAGGCTCGGCCTCTGGGAGGCCCATGCTGACCTGAGAGCAGCAAGGCCACTGAAGGAAAGGGGACCTCCTCACCATGCCTCCCGCTGCACCCTGAAAGGAGCAGCTAAGTCACACCACTGGACAACAGGGCCTTCCCTTCCTGCCCGCAGGGCCCCACCTCCTCTACCGAGCCAGATGAAACAGCCACACTCAATGCAGAGAAAGACAAACGCCTGCTCAGCCTGTCTCTGGAGAAGTTGGTCCCTGTCTCTGCGCACCCATCAGTGAGTGTCACCAAACAGCACCTGGGGCCTGAGGCCAGACAAGGCCATCACTGAATGGGTCAAGTGGTATAAGAGGAAGACGTGGGCAGAAGAAAAAATGTCCACAATTGTACCTCTTAGGGACCCTGTGTGTCTTCAACAGACAAGGGACCAATAGAAAGTATGATGGGGGGGGCGCCTGGGTGGCTCAGTCGGTTAAGCGTCCGACTTCAGCTCAGGTCACGATCTCGCGGTCCATGAGTTCGAGCCCCGCGTCAGGCTCTGGGCTGATGGCTCGGAGCCTGGGGCCTGCTTCCGATCCTGTGTTTCCCTCTCTCTCTGCCCTTCCCCCGTTCATGCTGTGTCTCTGTCTCAAAAATAAATAAACGTTAAAAAAAAAAAAGAGCATGCTGGGGGATTTATTTGAATGCCACTGCAAGTGAACAACATACACAGATTTTTGTTTGTTTAGTGTATTTCAGAATGCATGTCCTAGAGAGATACTTCCCTTCTAGAAGGTTCTTTATAGAATTCTCAGGACTATGTATAGACTCAGCATTATTTTTAAAAGAGAGGAGGTCACTTCAGCCAGATCTCACATTGACCAAGGAGAACATCGCAGCCCAGGGGTCTCAGGCAACTTGACCCAGGTCCCACAGGTAACACAGTAAGAGTGCTGAAGCTCTGGGCTGCGAACATCACAGAAAGAATCTAAAGATGGATGACTTGCCTGCACACACACGTTGTTCAGATCTGGGCCTCTGTTCCTGTTCTGCTCCAGAAAGAACTTTTGGCCTCAAAATACCAGAAACACTTACCTGAGAAAAGCAGCCAGAGTTTGCCACGTAAAGACTCAGGGATCCCCATGGCTACAAGCTTCCGGATCTTCTCTGTGCGAAACATACACACGGTTCTGCCATATTCCACAAAGTGGTCATTCCACAGGCTTATTTTTATCTGCTCCCTGGACTGCAAATGGAAATTTTGTTAATGTACAAAGAAGCCCGTCCATACCTTCCACTACAGCCCATCCAGAATGCATAGCAGAGGGATATTGCCTCTGTTAACAGAGGAACCAACAGTAATGGGCAACTGGGTCAGCAAATATTTTTGAAACACTTCCAGGCACAGAGGATTTAAAGATGAACAACAGTGTACCAGCCCTTGTGGAGTTCAGAGCCCAGCAGGAGGGTTTACACAAATAAAATGCCATTTTCTTGGCAAAGTTGATCGTAAGAATATGTTTGTACAAACACTCAAGTCACCCAAAGCAGATAGGAGGGAGGGGTGGGAGTGGGGGACGTTAGGGAAGCTTCTCAGGATGTTGACAGCAAGCCAGCTGCTGAAACACAGGTCAGCTCAGAGGGCAAATGAGGGCAAGAGGTGGGTGGGGATCATAATTTACCCTGAGCTCTGCCACAACCAGAAGAAAAACTGAAACCTAAAAAAATTACATTGTTCTCATTATCAGAAACAAGAAAGATATCATTTCTCTAGGCAACTAAAAATCCTTTAAAATCATCTGTAGATGGTGGGGTCTGGGTAGCTCCATCGGATGAGCATCTGACTCTTGATTTCAGCTCAGGTCATGATCTCATGCTTTGTGGTTTGAGCCCCTTGTCAGGCTCTGTGCAGACAGTGTGGAGCCTGCTTGGGATTCTCTCTCTCCCTCTCTCTCTCTCTCTCTCTCTCTATGCCCCAACCCTGCTTGCACGTACATGCTCTGTCGCACTCACACTCTCTCTCAAAATAAATAAACTTAAAAAAAAAATTATCCCTAGATGGCTTTTTAAGCAAGATATCCATAGATACCCCTGGCACATGGGTCCCAACGCAGCTTCCTTCTAGCCATCGTATCTTTTAAGAGTACAATTTCTAGCCCATTCACCCTATTGTATGTAACCTTGCCCTTACATTCTCCCTACAAAGAGGATGAGTATAAATAAATGTAATAGAAATATCTTCAGTCCAGTAAAACTACAGTATAGGAGACCTTTTGTTCCAGGAGAGAAACAAGAAACATTGTAAAAGGAACCCACACAGACACCACTGGGTAAGAAGAGAAACACTTGTTCTGTATCTGGAAGAACCCACAGAGGACAGCACTGATGGCTCTACAGGTCACATGGCCAAGAGTTTCGTCAAAGAGCCACTTAATAGGGCAGGTAGGAAAGTCATTGCCCTTGGTCATTTGACCACATCCTCCATGTATCCAGATGTGCCCAGGCAACTGGAATCAGCTGACCCCCTCCCACTACTGCCAAAGAGGAAGAGGGAGGGGCGCTAGCCACTGGGGCTGCACGGCCACCCGCACCACACCTGCTCTCCTGAGGCCTGCGGGGTTGGGGCTCAAGAAGGCAGAGCCATGCCACCCACCATTCGCAAGTCAGGGCTCTGGCTGCCTGACTGCTGGAAGACAGATATCAGGGCCTCGGGGTGCAGGCGCGGGCTCTTCTCTTTTTCACTTTCCTCACTATTTTGAGAGGACACCATTTCAAGATCTCCAAACTTGTGGTCACCGCACATGCTTGTTGAATGAAACACAGGTGAAGTCTGCTGGAACGAAAAAAGGAAGGGAGCCAGAAGAAAGTCACTGCTTTACCTATGGAAGAGTCTTTGTTTTGCCTTTGGAGGCATGAAGATAACATACTTAAACATGCCTATTAATGACTCAAGGGAAACAGACTAACATTAGACCCAACAGATTTGATCCTCATTGTGCTTTCCCAGTAAGGCTGCTCACACACACCCAGCATGGGTCCAACAGGGAGCCAGCCAAGCACCATTTCTTGTATGCTTCCAGAACTGAGGATGTCAATCTTCAAAAAACAACCCTACGGTACGGAGAGACTATCTCCTTTCCTCCCTCTCACTGCGTGGGTAAAAAGAGGTCAAGCAAGAGAGGGACGGGCGTGTAACAACAGGATACAAGGCCCCAGCAGATCCGGGTCTGTTTTACAGCTGTCCAACCTTAAGGACAATGTAACTTCTCTTCTAACAAGTTACATCTGCCCCCAAATAACATCCAAAGTCAGGTGGGGGGCACTGACCCTTCCAACCTGTGAGGGGGTTGTTCACTAACCTGCGGGTCAATTCCCCAATCAAACCCTCCAACCTGTGAGTGGTGCCCTGTCAATCCCTTTGCCATTTGGGTGTCTCCCACCAACCTAACATATGGAGGGGTACCCATCAGATCCACTCACCTCTGCTGAGGGGTGCCCTATGAATCCCTGTAACCTGTGAACAGGGGGCCCCGTTAGCCCCTCCAACCGCTCATCTGCATGGGGCACCCTCGGACCTGTGTAGCACCCACTCAGGATCCCTCGAGTATCAGAAGCGATACAGTGTCTGGTACACAGGTCCAGTCATCTCTTACACACTTCTCTCATACGCAAGTAGATTAGTGTCAGGTGCACACCCTTTAGAGATCACTGCCCTGGAGGTGGTGAGGAAAGAGACCCTCATTTTATAGGATCCCACTGTTTCTAAGGATCATACCATGTCTTCATCTTGGGAGGTGTCATAATGCACGGGGTGGTTGGCGTGCACCCGCTGCAGCCTCACGAGCAGGCTCCCCACCAAGTTATCTCTGTCCTTTAGCTCAATGAACTGGAAGGCCATCTTGCTCCTGATGCTGACAATGACAGGATTAGGTAGCAGACTTGTGTCCTCCATCTTCTCAATGCTCACCACCTATTGCAAAAAAATTATACACAAAGGTGCAGCAAGAGAAAAAGGAGGGCACGCATTTCAGTTACATATTTAGAAAATATCATGTGCTAGAAAGTAAAACCAAGTAACTTCAATAAGAAACTGATACAAAGGTTAAAAAGTGGTAAGGCAGCAAGCATATTCACAAGAGCCAAAAGGTCAAAATAACCCAAGTATCCATCAGCAGGTGAACGCAGAAACAAAATGTGCTCTATCCACACAAGGGAATATTACTCAGCCTTAAATAGGAGAGAAATTCTGACACCTGCTACAACACGGAATGAACCTTGAGGACATTATGCTAAGTGAAATAAGCCAGACACAAACAGGCAAGTGTTGTATGATTCCACTTACAAGAGGGAACTAGAGCTATCACATTCAGAAAAAGAAAGTAGAGTGGTGGTTGCCCGGGGCTGTGGGAGGGAGGATGGGGAGTTAGTGCATAATGGAGACAGAGTTTCAGTTTGGGAAAATGAAGAAGTTCTGGTAATGGGTACACAATAATGTGATGTATTTAATGCCACTGCACCGTAACACTTAAACATGGGTGAAGTGAGGGGCACCTGGGTGGCTCAGTTGGTTAAGCGTCCGACTTCGGCTCAGGTCACGATCTCATGGTTCATGGGTTTGAGCCCCATGTTGGGCTCTGTGCTGACAGCTCAGAGCCTGGAGCCTGCTTCGGATTCTGTATCTCCCTCTCTCTCTCTGTCCCTCCCCTGCTCATAGTCTCTCTTGTCTCTCTCTCTCTCTCTCAAAAACAAACATTAATAAACATTAAAAAATTTTTCTTTAAAAAATGGCTGAAGTGCTAAATGCAATGTCATATATATGTTACAACAATAAAACAAGTACATACGTAAGACAACCCTTGGATTTCTTGCTCCACTCCTAAGTAAGAATATTTGCAAAATGAAAACAGCTAGAAAATGACATGGAGGGAGATCACACAAATGAAAAAAATTTGAGTTTTTCCAAAGAGCAGTGCTTAGAATTTGGAGGTCCTGGTGTGAAACAAGAGTTGCTGTTACTGTCCCAACAGACATGCCTTGAAACCGAAGGACTGGGCTTATCAGATCCAGAAGTGGCCGCAGGTTGCCTTGCATTTCCGGGAACACAACTGCAGAATTTTCTAGGAGGAAGGGACCTGACCCATATTAAAGGAAACACTTTTTAAATGTTTAACTCAAGTCCCAGGAGGGTATAAAAGCCAAGCAATCTGACATTTTCAAAAGGTGACACTTTTTTGTCAGTTGTTTTTTTTGCTTTCCCCATTTTTGTGAGTGAAAGGGGTGGATTCATTCCTAAGGGCTGTTGGAAAAGCTATAATTGCTAGGCATGTACTTTCTAATGAGAACTTTATCAAAAACCCTGAGGTGAGAGTGTTTTATTCTCACCAATCACTTCTATGCAAATTTCAGGTGGCTGTAGCAACGACAGAAAAAACAACAACCAAATGAGTACTGGTCAAATTCAGGCCGTGCTTCCCTCCAGAGGCCGGTGTTTAGCTGGCCAAACCCTGCTGGCTGAGCACCCCTGCCTGTGCCAGGTCTCACAGTGACCATGGGCTCAAGGATAAAAGGTGGGCTTGGGAAGCTCCTGCCAGGGCGGCTACCTCTCTGAGCGGGAGGATGACATTACAGCAGCCGTCTTCCTTGCTGGCGAAGCAGATGTAACGGTCAGATGTGAACATCCGCCCGACGGTGTGACAGCGACTGAACGGCGTCCACAGCGAACAGTCCACAACTGCGTGCAGCTTCTCTTGCCTCGGCAGCCTGAAGAAAGCCCGAAAGAACTCATTCTGTGCTCTGGCTTCAAGGTCCCTGGCGAAGGAGGGACAGAGGAGAAGAAGAAGAGGCAGGAATGGTGACTGAACACACTGGAGTACAAAGAAAAACCCTGTGAAACCACTCACTGGCATAGCCGGATATTGAAGTGGATGCCAAAAGGTGCTGAGCCCCTCCAGGTCCTGCGTGGGTCATTAGCGTGCACCCCACTTCACAGCCAAACTTTGGAACGCGTACTCAAGGCAGAAGGGGCTGCCCCTGCGCAAAAGTATTACGACAAACTCACAGACCTTCCTTCCTGGTTTGAGTAACATTGTGAATTACCATAAAACAATGAAAAATCCAGTATCCAAAAGTCAGATAACAACAAGGGTTGACAAGGATGTGGAGAAACTGACACCTTCACACACTGCTGGTGGGAACGTGCAGCCACTTTGGGCAACAGTCTGGCTGTTTCTCAAAAGGCTCAACATGGAGTTACCATAAGACCCTGCAATTCCCCGCCTAGGTATACACCCAAGAGAACTGAAAACGTATATCTGCTGAAAACCCTGTACACGCGTGTTCACAGCAGCATTATTCATAATAGCCGAGAACTGGCAACAACCCAAATGTCCATCAACTGATAAATGGATAAACACAACATGACAGGGCCACACCATGGAATATTACTCGGCCACACAAAGCAAAAGTACAGACACATGCTACAACATGGGTGAACCCTGAAAACCTTACAGATACAAAAGACTACACACTGCCTGATTGCATTTATATGGGATTTCCAGAATGGGCAAAACTCATAACCACAGAAAATAGATTAGTGATTGCTTAGGGCTGGGGATAAAGGGAGAAGTGGGGAGTGACTACTCATGAGTACAGGGTTTCTTCTTGGGGTGAAGAAAATGTTCTAAATTGGGGCGCCTGGGTGGCGCAGTCGGTTAAGCGTCCGACTTCAGCCAGGTCACGATCTCGCGGTCTGTGAGTTCGAGCCCCGCGTCAGGCTCTGGGCTGATGGCTCGGAGCCTGGAGCCTGTTTCCAATTCTGTGTCTCCCTCTCTCTCTGCCCCTCCCCTGTTCATGCTCTGTCTCTCTCTGTCCCAAAAATAAATAAAAAACGTTGAAAAAAAAATTAAAAAAAAAAAAAATGTTCTAAATCAATTGTGGTGATGGTTGCACAGCTCTGTGAACAGACTAAAAAACCACTGAATGGACACTTTAACAGGGTGAATTGTATGAATTATATTATGAATTAAATGTATGAAGTATAGCTCAAAAAAGCTTTAAAAAAATTTAGATCTGTGCGGGCATATAGTAAGTGCTGAATAATCATTAACTATTATTACCTTTAAAAAACAAATCCAGGGGCACCTGGGTGACGCAGTTAAGTGTCCAACTCTTGGTTTCAACTCAAGTCATGATCTTACAGTTCATGGGATCAAGCCCTGCATTGGGCTCACAGTGACAGTGTGGAACCTGCTTGAAATTCTCTCTCTCCCTCTCCCTGTGCCCTTCCCCCTCTCATGCACACACTCTCTCTCTTAAATTAAAAAAAAAAAAAATCCTTCTAAATAAAAAAAATCTAAGTAAAGTATCGCCAGAGAGAAGCACATCAGTGTCACATCAGTACAGACAACAGAGAATGGTGGTGAGCTAGGGGAGAGATCCTACCCCAGGGAACCCCCACCAAACCCCGATTCTTGGCTGTAACATCCAGTAAAGCAAGAAGGCAGCCAAATCACAATGTTTAAAAATACTGATGAATGTATGTCATACCCCAAAATTCTAGGAGAAGGGAAATTCCACTGTACAAAGATAAAAAATTTTCTTTGTGGGGCGCCTGGGTGGTTCAGTCAGTTAAGCATCTGACTCTTGATTTTGACTCAGGTCATGATCTCACAGTCATGAGATCAAGCCCCACAACGGGTTCTGTGCTCAGCTTGGAGCTGGCTTGGGATTCTCTCTCTCCTCTACTCTGCCCCTCTTCCACTCATGTTTTCTCTCTCAAAAAAAATTTTGTTTTTCTTTGCCACATTACATAAGAGTTCTTTAACTTTGTCTGATATAATTAGCACTATGCTCAAAGTAAGGAATACGAACTCTTGGCTTATTAGCTGTGTGACCTTAGACACACTCCTCCATATCACATCCTGACATCTGTAAAATGGAAACAATAACTAACCTTTCTGCTTCAAGGGATCCCTGCAAACATAAAATGATGTCCACAATATTGAGAAAGCAGGTTAGAAACAGTATCTACAGGGGTGCCTGGGTGGCTCAGTTGGTTGGGCATCAGACTCTTGGTTTCCATTCAGGTCATGATCGCATGGTTCATGGAATCGAGCCCTGTGCTGGGCTCTGCACTGACAGCTTGGAGCCTGCTGGGGATCCTCTCTCTCCCTCTCTCTATGCCTCTCCCCTGCTCACATTTGTGCTCTCCCTCTTTCAAAAAAATAAAAAATAAAAAATAATTAAGAAAATAAACAGCATCTACAGTATGACCCCATTTACATAGATTCTATATAATTTGCAGAAGTGATGTGTAAAAAGACTTTGCCTAAAATGTTAATAGCAGTTGACTCTTCATTGTAGGATTTCCACTTTTCATTTTATTCTGCTTAAACTTTCTACCTGACCACGTATTGTTAGCTTTTTAAAAATTATTCCATTTTCTTTTAGGAAAAGAGAAACTTTTTAAATATTGCATAAAAGAAAAGTATGAAACTCTGCAGCCTGAGTGATCTTTTAGACACGTGCCCCCCTCACCAGGGCCATGCTTGCACACAGATGCCCCTTCTGCCCCTGTTCTCGTTCCCAACCCAGTCCTTGTTTTCACACCATCACACAACTCTCTTCCCAGAGACACCCCTCCCCCCCCCCACCCCAGAGACGGGCGAGTGCTTGGAATTTATTATCAAACCCTCACGAAGAAAAGATACTTACATGTCCAGAAAGTCCTCTAGGTACAAAAAGAAACTATATAAATTCCAAGATCAAGATGGGTCCAGTTACTGCAGGCCAAAGCTACAGTTCCTTACCCTGCAGTGCTGATATTCCACAGATGGCTGTTTCCAAAGGAGCCTACACTTGCTCCACAGAGGAGCCGGGAGAACATGGGAAAGCACCATGAATGCTCTAGAAATTCATGTACTACAGGATGGAAGGCAAGGCCCCTCAAGATCACCCCAGTTCCCTGAAAGCAGGAAGGAGACACATACACTCAACACATTTACACTGGAAGACTTACATCCTTGTCCCCAAAGCATGCTGGCCAGGCTGGCTGTGGTGAAAGTGAAGCCAGTGCAGCCTGTCTGTACTTATCTTACAGATGTGGCTCCAGCCACCACTGAATTCACCTGTTGGCTATTCTTCCCTAGAAGCACAGAGAGAGGGGATAGAAGGACTTTTTGTATTTACTTTGCATCCAGCTCTTCAATTTAAGAGTTAAGGTGCTCAGTTATCTGATGTTTCTATTCAGTACACCCGCTGCGTCAGCCAGTTCAGCCCTTTCTCCATACTACACACCATCTCCATTCTCCTTTCTGGGCTGTTCCCTGTCACTCCAAGGGTCCATCTCTCACACATTCAGCAGCCGGAGACCAGTGACCTAGCATTACAAGACAGAAAGCAGCAGGAGGGACTTCTGAAGTCATCTTCCTTCCTCAGAAAGTTCTCTTCCAATTCTACTTCTAAATATGCATTACATGTATATATGTGGTATTTAACTTTCCGACATAACTGAGATGAAGACCAGCAGCTTGAGAGATGAGTAGCACAAGCCCTTTATGAAGCTCAGAGTAAGACCGCCTCATCCCTTGGGTCTGTTTCCAAGCAGGTGATAGTTGTGATGCTAAAAATGCCAGCTCATCTTTCTGAAGAGCACCAAAAACAAAGCCTGCTGGCCACAATTTGCCTTTCAGACCTTCTACCACTTACTAAATGTTCCCACTTTTCCTCCATAGAGATGACCAACAGACATGGGTCATAACCTACCATTCAGAAAGCACTAGCTAAGCTCGGGCCTGAAAGCCACAGCAGAAGTGCCCCCAGAAAGACGGAAACTAGCCCAGCAACCCCAACAGTATTCACCAGCTCTTGTCCACGGTGCTGGTATGTGCCGGCCAAAGTAACTGCTCCAAGAGAAAGCTACAGTGGACAAGAGAAGGGGAAGGTGCCACAAATCATCCTGTCTTAACACATGTCATTGTATGAGCCCGGAATCACCTGGAAATCAACAGGGGTTCATCAGAATATGGAGCAACACCAAGTTTGCTGTTAAAGCTGAAATTAATATGTGCAATCGTGCATGACAACCATGCAGACAATTCTAGACTATATACAGACAATTTAAAAATCCAGACTTGGGGTGCCTGGATGGCTCAGTCGGTTAAGCATCTGATTCTTGATTTTGGCTCAGGTCATGGTCTCATGATTCGTAGGCTTGAGCCCCACATCAGGCTCTGCACTGACAGCACAGAGCCTGATTGGGATTCTCTCTCTGCTCCTGTCTGCTTCTCCCCCACTCCCACTTAAAAATAAATAAATAAACTTTAAAAAAAATCTAGACTTAATTTCTTAGACCTCAGACCCAAGAAATGAAGGGGTAGGTAGTTCTTTTGTTTTCTGCAAACCTAGAATTAGATTTTCCCCTCCTAGTTTAGATACAGGTATGAAAAACAGGTTTCCCCTCTCTCTTACCCATCAACCTTTTAGAATGCTTTAGGGAAAACCTGTATTAGGCCTTATACACAAACTCTCCCTCCCTCATTTATCACTCATGCACATATACAAACCTACTGTGTGTCAGCAGCTCAGAGCTTCTCAAGGTCAAATGCTTCCCCAAACTCAGTCTGTGTGTCAGGTTGGGGCAGATGGGCTCCCCCATTAGCTCAGGGTGTGAGGACTTCCTATCTGTGTCCTCAACAGGAGGCCTCAAGCACCATCCCGGCCCTGCTGGAATATCTCAGTCCTCTGCAGCCAGTCAGCCCCAGAAAAACACATACAACGATTTCTGGAGGCTCTTAGTTAACATACTTGCCCACAGACCCACACCCAGCTCCTCTGAAACTCTGGAATATACCAAGAACCAATAATGTAGAAACAAGGCAGAAAGGCCAGATACACTATGTCTCCTCAAAGCCCAAGTCTGCACATAAAACACTGTGTTTCTCCAATGTGTGTTTACTTAAAACACCTTTCCTCAGCCTTCCCCCAAGAGCACTCCGGAAACAGAAGGACAACATTGCCCTGCAACATCTTAGGCTGGGTCCCCTTGGCACAGTGGCGGCATGATCGGCCCTCAGACAACAACCAGTAGCGTGGAGGTGGACTCAGCTGGTGCCTGCAGTGCCCCATTTCTCTGAAAATCCAGCCAACGGAGCCCCGACAGACCAGGGCCTCAACGACACCGGCATCCAGAAGGCTTTTTCACACTCAGGGCTCCTGCCTTTGTCCCGCCCCAGAGAGAGCCACCTAAATGACCTGCACAAGCTCAGGGCAGCTAGGGCTCTACAGGGTCGGGAGACGCAGGCCTTTCCTGGTGAGGTGGAAGCTGTTTGGGACTGCATGAGCCCCAAGAGATGTCAACTCTGAACTAGAATCACAAGGGCTGAAAGTTGAATAAATTACAGAGTGAGCCTGGGAATTCTGAATAGGGACTCAGGAGAAGAGCAGAAAAGGGAGTGAATCTAGGCAGGAAAGGCCAAAGGTCTGACAAGCCAGGCTGGGGAGCTGAGAATCAGCCAGGCAACAGGGGATGAGGGCTCTTTTTTTTTTTTTTTAATTGTTAAGGTTTATTATTATTATTATTATTATTTACTTGGGGAGGAGGGAACTGGGGAGGGACAGAAAGAGGGAGAGAATCCCAAGAAGATTCCACACTGCAGAGTCCAATGAGGGGCTCGAACTCATGAACCGTGAGATCATGACTTGAGCTGAAATCCAGAGCTTAACCAACTGAGCCACCCAGGCACCCCATGAGGATGAAGGCTTATTACTGAAGACATCAGCCCCCCTGGCAGCCACTGTTCACCTCTGGAAATCGCAGAAATATCTTACAACAAATCTTACAATAGCTTAGAATGAATCTCCATTTACTACAGTGCATTAACTGAGCTTCCCTCCAGTACTTTCCAGCCAGTCAATACAGATTTTAATGAAGATACTAATTCTGATTTATTGAAACCCATCACCTCACCAATATCCCACCCCCAAAATAGCTGGCCATACTGTTCTCAACCTATCACTCACAACATCAGTCTGGTTATTTTATGTTGTAAATTTCAGGACCAATCAATGCATTTGTTCTGCCCAACTCCTGAAAGCCCCTTCCCCAGCCTCAGTCACCCCCCCTCCCTGGATTCTGTTACTATACACCAGTTTCCCTGATCCAGGCCCTCCTCTGTGCAGTGTGAGGGCTAGGCTAGGGGACTCTCCAGTTCTGCTGGCTCTAACTTATCTGACTGGTTCTGTTGTATGATGTACCATCCCACCCTCCTGGCTCCCACTGGAGTTCCAGCCCCACTCTGCTCTGTCCCCAAGTCCCATGGGAGTAAGCACAAGCAGTGAACATGACTAATCCATAATCAGATGGCTCACCACATTCGTGACCCCAAGGGCACCTTTCTAAAGCCCTTATCTGGGAAGGGAAGTGAAAATACATCAACAAAAGGGAGCCTGAGGAGCATTCCAGCACTTCTGATTGTGCCCTTAGCATCAAGAGACTGTTTTCCTCAACTTGAAAACCTGGGCTCTCTTGGCAGGATGTCAAGTTGACTGAGTCATTACCTGTTTATGTCCACAGGCCTATGTCTCCATGACAGAAAGCTACAGGAGACCCAGCAAGCAACTGGTATGCAAGGACATGCCTTTCACTTTTGGAAGAAGTCACTCAAAGTGCAGTGACCAGCAAAACACACCATAGACCAGAATCCTGCCGTCCATGCTGGGGCCAGCCCTAGGCACCCATGGGTCCCCAGAAGCTCCACCACCAGCCACTGCCAGGGCTCCCTTTTGTCCTTTTCTCTCTCTTCTCCTTTCTACTTGTTTCTAGGACAGAAAGTAGAGGAAGGAGAGCCTTGTATAATGCACCTGAGTTCTGGAATGTGAATGGAAACTGTCCGTACTGATGAATTCTCTTCCAAAATGAATGAGTATACCAAAGGGTCTGAAGCGCTACAAACCTGCCATGAAGACCATGGAGCCATGAAGGAACATCAGGAAATTTGTGAGCAGTCACCTGAGATCCCAATGCTCATGGAGCTGACCAGAACACACAAGGCTATTAGCTGGCCTCCTATTCCTAAAACCCAGCTGCAATTCACACACGTACACATCTGTGTGCAAAACCCACAGGAGAGGTGTTAAGTTCTAATGGGTGATTTATAGGAGTCCTTTAACAACTCCTACAACTGAGTTGTAGTAACTGATCTTTGTTGGACTAAAAAGACTCAGATACAAAACTACTATAGAGATACTTAAAGAAATATAGGAGGGACACCTGGGTGGCTCAGTCGGTTGAGTGTCTGACTTCTGCTCAGGTCATGATCTTGCAGTTGGTGAGTCCAGGCCCCACATCAGGCTCTGTGCTGACAGCTCGGAGCCTGGAGCCTACTTTGGATTCTGTGTCTCTCTCCCTCTCTCTCTGCCCCTCCCCTGCTCACGCTCTCTCTTTCTCTCAAAAATAAATAAACATTAAAAAAAATTCATATGGGGCACCTGAGTGGTTCAGCTGGTTAAGCGAAGTCTGACTTTGGCTCAGGTCGTGATCTCGTGGTTCATACGTTCAAGCCCCACGTCAGGCTCTGTGCTGACAGTTCAATGCCTAGAGCCTGCTTCAGATTCTGTGTCTCCCTCTCTCTGCTCCTCCCACGCTCATGCTCTGTCTCTCTCACTCTCTCTCAAAAATAAACATTAAAAAAATTTTTTTTTAATTAAAAAAATATAAAAAGAAATATGGGAGAGCAGGGTGACCACTGTGCTGGATTGTCTTCTCTGGACCAGAGACAGAGCCAGAGATATAATGTGAAACCCGCAGGAGGCACAGGGAGGAGCTCAGGGCTGGGAGTCAGAAGACCCAAGGGCAGCAACCCAAGGTTCCCTTTTTGTAAGGGAGTGACAAGCAGCAGCATCCCCTCTTGCAAAGTAAGTGTCAGATTATCAGAGAGGACACAAAACCAAGTGAAATTAAATTCATTGGAGTTTTACCAAAAAGTGCACTTTTTGATTTTTGCCTTATTTTGTGACTATACATGATCAATTTATAACATACACACATAGCAGGGGCTCTGAATTCTTGCTGAGTACATGTAAACTACAAACAAACACACCACCATTTAGAGACTATTAATTAGACCCATGTTCTCCCAGATGTTCAGAGAAAACAGTAAATGTGTCTAAAGAGTAACAGGAATGTTACAGTGGATTAAAAAAAAGATTTTGGGGTAGCGCTTGGGTGGCTCAGTTGGTTGAGCATCTGACTTCAGCTCAGGTCGTGATCTCACGGTTCGTGAGTTTGAGCCCCACATCGGACTCTCTGCTGTCAGCACAGAGCCCACCTCAGATCCTGTGTCCCCACCCCACCCCCCTGCCCCTCCCCCACTCATACTGTCTCTCTCAAAAATCAACAGTTTAAAAAAAATTTTTTTAAGGTTTTATTTTTTTATTTTTTTTTAATATATGAAATTTATTGTCAAGTTGGTTTCCATACAACACCCAGTGCTCATCCCAAAAGATGCCCCCCTTAATACCCATCACCCACCCTCCCCTCCCTCCCACCCCCCATCAACCCTCAGTTTGTTCTCAGTTTTTAAGAGTCTCTTATGCTTTGGCTCTCTCCCACTCTAACCTCTTTTTTTTTCTTTTTTTCCCTTCCCCTCCCCCATGGGTTCCTGTTAAGTTTCTCAGGATCCACATAAGAAAGAACACATATGGTATCTGTCTTTCTCCGTATGGCTTATTTCACTTAGCATCACACTCTCCAGTTCCATCCACGTTGCTACAAAGGGCCATATTTCACTCTCTCTCATTGCCACGTAGTACTCCATTGTGTATATAAACCACAATTTCTTTATCCATTAAAGGCTTTTTTAATGACTGGACACAGAATGACACAGAACTACCCTATGATCTCATAATTCCACTTCTGGGTATATGCCCAAAAGTCATGAAAGCAGGAACTCGAACAGATATTTGCGCATACCTGCTCATAGCAGCATCATATACGATAGCTAAAAGGTAGAAACAACTTTGTGTCCATCGATACATGAATGGACAAACAAAATGTGGTATATACATACAATGGAGTATTACCTAGCCTTAGAAAGGAAAATAATTCTGACACAGGCTACAACATGGATGAACCTTAAGGAATTACACCTAAAGCCAGTCACAAAAAAACAAATACTGTAGGAGTCTACTTATATGAGGAACCACAAGAAGTCAAACTCAGAGACAGAAAGTAGAACAGTGGCTGCCAGGGGTTGGGGGAGGAGGGAATGGGGAGTTATTGCTTAATAGGGACGAAGTTTCAGTTTTGCAAGATGAAGAGTCCCAGGGTTGGATGGTGGGGATGACTGCATAACAATGTGAATATACTTAACCATTTTTCAAGCATACGGTTCAGTGGTATTAAGGCAACAAATTTTAGGTTATGTGTATTGTATCATGTAACAAAAAAACTTGTTTAATGACTAATAGTATTCAAATAGCAGTGGTGATTCTATAATGATATTAAATATATCCATCCAGGACAGCATTTGACAGAAGGCTTATTCCTCAAAGGGTATCTTGGTATCAACTCTGCAGTTACCTGGTCTGACCCACCAAGTCAGAAATCACAGTCAAGCTCGAACACCACTGTTTAAATTTTAGATAATAAAGCTGAACTTCTTTAAAAGACTAATAATTCAGGGGCACCTGGGTGGCTCAGTCAGTTGAGTGTCCGACTCTCAATGTCAGCTCAAGTCATGATCTCACAGTTGTGAGAGATTGAGCCCCATGTCGGGGTCCATGCTGGATATAGACTCTGCTTGGGATTCTCTCTCTCCCTTTCCCTCTGCCTCTCTCCCCCACTTGCATGCCCACCCTTCCCTCTCTCTCTCTCTCAATAAATAAATAAATAAACAAATAATAAATAAATGAATAAATAAATAAAGTGACTAATAATTCAAGCAACTGCCTCAGACATCTCCATAACTAGCATCAATTTGGGGCAAACCAATAATAAAGAATGCTACTTTATAGTATTACTAAGGCACATTTCTTTGTTGTTTTTTTTTTTTTAAATGTTTATTTATTTTTGAGAGAGACAGAGACAGAATGAAAGTGGGTCGGGGCAGAGAGAGAGGGAGGCACAGAATCTGAAGCAGGCTCCAGGCTCCGAGCTGTCAGCACAAAGCCTGACCCGGGACTCGAACTCACGAGCTGTGAGATCATGACCTGAGCCGAAGTCAGACACTCAACCAACTGAGCCACTTAGGCGCCCCTAAGGCACATTTCTAATGACAAACCAGTAACAAAAATAAATCTCATTGTCCTGAACACTTATTTCTACAAAGCGATTTCATATGGAAATATAACATTTCTTAATGTTCACTGATAAAACAGTGTTGAATGGAATTCTACCATGAAGCTATTCATATTACATTGCCTAGAAGTAGTTTTTTATAAAAATCAGTTTCAAAATATCAGGGAAAAAAAAAGCAGAATTGGATCCAGAAATCAAAGACTACTGCATAAAAAAAAAAAAAAAATTAGGGCGCCTGGGTGGCTCAGTCGGTTAAGCGTCCGAGTTCAGCTCAGGTCATGACCTTGCGGTCCGTGAGTTCAAGCCCCGCATCGGGCTCTGTGCTGACTGCTCAGGGCCTGGAGCCTGGAGCCTGTTTCGGATTCTGTGTCTCCCTCTCTCTCTGACCCTCCCCCATTCATGCTCTGTCTCTCTCTGCCTCAAAAATAAATACATGTTAAAAAAATTTTTTAAAAAATTAACAATCTCAGCCAATTATTATGTCACAATCATGATTAACAACATAGGAAAATCTGCATTTTGCCAAAGGGAAACTTAAATCTAGTACAACTAAGACTAACAAAGCCCATGTAAATGAAGCCACAGTCCCCCAGGTGAGAAACAACTGAAAACAGAAGTTCTTACCTCTTGGTGATCTGGCTTGGCTCCTGCAGGTCTGGGTCCAGGTCAAAGACCTCATTGTCCAGCAGCCTTCGAAGTGTCACATCTGCCAGCTGCTCCATGATCTTGAACACCTCATCAAGGTTCAGGAACATGGAGAAATCACGCTCCTTATTCTGTGTGGTGATTCGGATGGTGTCCGTCAGAAAGACGTTGGACGTTCTTTCTAATTTCTGGATATCAACCCAAGGGACTATAAGTTTAACTAGAGGCAAAAAAAGGCAAATACAGATTTTAACCTAACATTTGAGTCATACTTAAGTGTATCAACAAACAACAGTCCAAGGCTTTCCTTAAGCTGAAATGCAAACACCTTTTAAACCAGAGCAGTAAAGAGGAAGCACAAAACTGGTTGACAGCTGTGTGTCAGAACCCAATTCATGTTTAATGGTTTTCTTAAAGATTTAAGTAAAATTTTCTAAGTTGCTGGCTACTGCATACATAGAGGGGACACTGTTCTGAAAACATGAAAACTTCAAAAACATTTAAACTTAAATATTTGAAAAATATGCAAAAGTTTCTCAATCTACATAATTTCTGGTTTCAAAGGCAGCATTCATGGCGTAAGCTATGAAAAAAAAGAAGTGCAAAAGAGGATTATTCATGATCTCGGATAGAGAAACAGGCTTAACATTTAGACTGTGTCAAATGACAGAGTCTTAGGAGACACAGTACAAATTTTTATGGAATTCTTTTTAAAGTAATAAGTACAAACAGTACATTTTATAAACAAGTACTCTATTCTGGGAAATGTTTCCAATACAGTGGGTAGCCAGGCTAGCTTGCTAATGCAAATGGAGAAGGGACAATGCAACAACTTGAAATGATAAATGTTATCAAATATAGAAATTATTTCTTTTTTTTTTTTCCAAACTTACCCTAACAAAATTTGGCTTAGTGACCACGATCGATCAGTGTCAGAAGATAACTCGTTTTCTTTTTCAAATCAAGGAGGGGATCATTAAGTGTTTCTATTTCTAACATTTCTTTCTGCTTATTCTGCAATAATGTTTTCAGTGCTTCAATAACTTAAAAGGCCACAGATCTTCTCAGGCTTGAGAAGAAACTGCTTCAGCTACTTCTAGTTGCTTTCACGTAAGTCTCTTACACAAACACACATAGACACTCTATAATCATCAACTTTCACTTCATTAAGCATCTACTCTGTGAAAGCCCTGCACTTAGAAAAAAGCTCAAATAGAGAAAACAGACATGTAAAATAAGCAACCACCAATTTGACAAAATCAAACAGAAACACAAACATGGTTTTGGGAAAGTCCCTGGAGGTGATAAAATCTGAACTGATTTTGAGGGGTGAACAGGAATTTCCAAACAGGCACAAGAACGGGGAAGAGAAAGAAATTAATTTTGAGAAGCATTTCAAGGGGCGCCTGGGTGGCTCTGTCGGTTGAGCACTGGAATCTTGATTTTGGCTCAGGTCACGATCCCAGGGTCGTGGGCCCAAGTTGGGCTCTGCATTGTGTGTGGAGCCTGCTTAAGATTTTCTCCCTCTGTCTCTCTCTCTCTCTCTCCTTCTGTTCCTCTCCTCTTCTCATGTTCTCTAAATAAAATTTTAAAATTTTTTTGAGAAGTATTTTAGAAAGTACAAGAATAAGGATCATCAAGATTAGGTCAGAGTACACGAGGGTGGGGAAAGGCTATGTACGCAGAGTGTATGTACTGGAGCATCAGACTGAGGCTGGCAGCGTGAGAAAGAGAAGTGATGACCCTGTGCAGGAAGCTGGTTCAGCAAAATTCAAGAGGAGCCCTTCCCACTGGTTAAACTTGAAATGTAAACTTAAATGCAGGAAGAAAAAAAAAATTCTGCATATAAACACATATATATATATATATATATACTCATTATATATATATATTATATATACTCATTGTACTCATATAAACACACACATATATATATATACATATATATATATATATATGTATATATATATACACACACTCAGTTTATATATACACAGCTTCCATCCTGCATGGGTGCTTGAAACAGTATTTGGTTCCAAAAGAAGTTTCAGTGGGAATGACTTTTTTAAAATTCAATATACAATTGACACTTGTGGCTTTTCTTTTCTTACCTGGGAATTCCATCATCTAGCATGGCAATGGTCAGTGGATAAATGTGCGAAAAGTTAATTACTACCTGAATCTCAAATGGACCCAGGTGAAGAATTCCTTCCGGTTCCAAGGAACAACTGTATATCTTGCTAGTTACTCTTCTGGGAGCAGTCATAACCTTCAGGGCTGGGAATTTTTAATTTTTTTTAAAAATGTTTTTATTTATTTTTGAGAGAAAGAGACAAAGTGCTAGTGGGTGAGGGGCAGAGAGAGAGAGGAAGACACAGAATCCAAAGTAGCTCCAGGCTCTGAGCTGTCAGCACAGAGTCCAATGTGGGGCTTGAACTCACAAACCATGAGATCATGACCTGAGCCAAAGTCAGAGGCTTAACCAACTGAGCCACCCCAGGCTGGGAATTTTTTACATGCTCCCCAACCCCCCCCCCTCCACCGGCCCCCGTTCATCTTAAGAAATAACATGTTCCACTCCTTTAGAAGTACTGGGGCCATCAGTTTTAACAACGTGTTTTCAGAATAAGATAAAGTAAAAAACCTGCAGGAGCTATATGAAGTGAGCTACACAGAAATGTTTAAGGCAATAGAAAAAATGAATTTTCACAAAATCAAAGCCCCTTAAGGGTAGCAGTATATATCAATATAATTGTCTGCACAAGTCATTTGGAAGTTAATCAAGTATCACTTATTATCATCTCAACTACTCATTTAAATCTTCTGTTCTCTAACTCTTCATCTTGTCTCAGGACAGCACAAGCATCCCGAGGGTCAACTTCATCTGTGAACGCCCAAATCGCTCCAAATGCCTCACTTACGTTCCTTGCCCAGGAAGAAGGAGTAGAAGCAGAGGTGGTTGATGCTGAGGTACAGCCAGCCTTGGCGGGGAACCCTGCCCTTCCAGCAGCAGCAGGAGTAATAGGTGACCAGCTTCTCCGCCTCCGGGAAGTTGAACCTGGCTTCGAACTTTACCAAGGCCTCTCGGAACTTCTCTGGCTCTTCTTCCTGCTCAGCAAGCCTGCTACTTGTCTCCTCAGCAATCAGAGCCTGCCACACAGAAAGATACAGGTCCCCTCGTTAGTGTAAGGGACGAGGGGAGGGACAGGCAGAAGCAGGAAGGGACAGCTGAGCACAGGCACCTAAGGAGTCTGCACTGCTCAACAACAGACATGCAGGGTGGAGGAGAGAAGTTCATCACACTGTCTGTCCACCGCCCAGAAACATGGCCACACTCAAGGGGGTGGGGGGGAGGGGAATGAGCTGGGAGGTAGAAAACCCAAGAACAAGTCTCTCACTTGGCCACTTACCAGCCCTGAGGCTTTGGACAAATCACTGACTTCTAAGCCTGAGTTTTCTAACAAATTACTATTTTATACCTCCCTGTTCTACCTACAGGAACAGGATGATCAAATTATTGGCTCTAGCATGAACTCAGTGCATCAACTTTAACGAACCACCCAAGTTTGAGTTATAAGTTAGTTGTTTTTAAAAGGCTAATGAATGTCGGGGCGCCTGGGTGGCTCAGTCAAGTTAAGCATCTGACTTCAGTTCAGGTCATGATCTCACAGCATGTGAGTTCGAGCCCCATATCGGGCTCTGTGCTGACAGCTCAGAGCCTGGAGCCTGCTTCAGATGCTGTGTCTCCCTCTCTCTCTGCCCCTTCCCTGCTCACACTCTGTCTCTGTCTCTGTCTCTGTCTCTCTCAAAACTAAACATTAAAAAAAAAGCTAATGAATGTCTTCCTCCTTAGATTCAAAAATTTTAGTACAAAGCCAACAGGTGCCTATCTGTGTGACATCTGACACCTTTCACTACCACTAAATATTCTACAGTCTTCTAAGGTAGAAAAGGAGTTATGTTGGCCAAGGTTGTAAACACCTCCAAAGCACTCAGGTGCACAAAGAGGCAAGACAGAAAAGAAAACATCTAAATGTACAACAGCTTTGCCAACAACAAGTAACAGCAAGGATCCTTTCTAAGTCTGGGGTAAGGCTATGGAAGTGTCTAACATAAGCTTGTGGCCTGTTCCTAAGGGGTGACAACTCACTGACAAGATCAGAATTCTGATTCCCCACATTCTTGTATTTCATGAAAGGCTAGGTCCCTTAAGACAAAGCCACTTTTGGGGCAAAGCTACCATACCCTAGACTTTATAAGAGATTTTAGAAAATTATTTAGAAAACCTGAGAGTTTCTATTAAAGTAAGAATTATTTTTAAAATGAATCTGAAGGTTGATAAAATTTCAAGTGCTTTTCATTTCATTATGTTTTTCTTCTTTCCCAAATTTTATTTAACCAGACATTATAAAATAGAAAAGTTATAAGAAGTATGAATAATTTTAAAGGCATATGAATGGGGCACCTGGGTGGCTCAGTCAGTTAATCATCCAACTCTTCATTTTGGATCAGGTCATGATCTTGCTGTTGAGGAATTTGAGCCCCACGTTGGGCTCCATGCTGGCAGTGTGGAGCCTGCTTAGGATTCTCTCTCTCTGTCCCTTCCCCACTCACTTGCTCTCTCTGTCCCTCTCTCAAAATCAATAAACTTAAAAAAAAAAATTAAAAAAAAGAAGCATACGTAATATAGGGGCACCTGGGTGGCTCAGTTGGTTGAGCATCTGATTCTTGATTTCAGCTCAGGTCATGATCTCCTGGTTTGTGGGATCGAGCCCTACATCAGGCTCAGTGCTGACAGTGTGGAGAATGCTTGGGATTGTCCCACTCTCCCATTGTCTCTGCCCCCACTCTCAAAATAAATAAACATTTTTTTTAAAGTGTATCTAATATATAAAGCTCTGGACCATGAGGTATGAAGGGGATTTTAGGAAGGCTCTACAGCAAAGAGTCATGGATCCACTGGCTCCAGAGGCAGCCACAATGGTGGCTGTACAGACTCCTGACTTCTGTGGATTATTGCAGTGTCTGGTAACCAGCACAGCTCAAACCACAGGGATTTCTTTAAAGCTTCAGAGAGTAGCCAACTGTTCAGGATAGGAGTGGGAAGGCCTCAGTTTCTAATTCCTTTGGATCTTCCCAGAGGAAATGGAGAACCACCACTACATGTGGTGGCCCCAAAGGTATAACCCCATCTCAGACCACAAGAACCCCTCCATCCCCAGCCCCTGATCCAGACCAGCAGCCTCCCTCGGACTGTTTTTGTTTTGGCTTGGTTTTTGCTTTTTTAAGGCCTTTTAGCTTTGATGTGCAGGGGATCAGACTACACCATCCCAAAAGACACCTCTTTGGCATAAGAATTATTCTGAAAACAACTGAGAAACAGCAGACACCAAAAAGGCTCTCTGCCCTCCTCCACTATTTGTCTAAAACAAGGATATCAATTCCCATTTGTGAAGGTATCTCCCTCTCCTGTGCCAGGAAGAGGAGGGTAACTCTAGACTCTGACCAGTGCTGAGAGGGTAACAAACCTCACAAAAATAGCCCTTCTCTTCCTTTCATTTCCCCCCTACACATTTAATTTACCTTCCCACAGTGTGCCACCCCTGGAAGCCAAATTCTTCTTTGTCCTGTCACTTCTCTACAAACATATGGCTCTTTGTTAAGATGCTGTATAAGCCCTACATTCTAACTACCCTTTTGAGTTACTCATCACTGAGTTTCCCCCTATGCATGCATACTGCATGTGTTGATAAACTGGTTTTCTCATTAATTTGACTTTTGTCGGTTTAATCTCCAGGCCATGGGAGGAGAACCTAGGACAGTAGAGGGAAGGTTGCTTCCTCCTCTACAGAAGCTTTCCTAAAGCCACTGTAGCAGAAATGAAATTTCCTTCCTCCAAATTAAAAGGAGAAACGCTAAATCAAAGAACCACCACAAGCTACGTTAGACTAAGGAGAAGGGAGATAAGTGTAAAAAATTACCATGAAATGGGCATTTCTGTAGCTAAGCCCCAGTGTGAGCTGACCCAGGGAACCAAGCTAGTCAGCTGAACCAAGCAAAGATGGTAACCCATGGGCTAGGTATGTCCCCACCACAGCCTGGGTCCACCTGTCAACTGCACAGGCCAAAGGTGACACTAAGAGGATACCTGCCTGGATTCAGGAGACCTTTGGTTTCCACCTGGCCCCACAAGTGTTCCTGATGCCCAGAGGAAAAGAATACTTCTGTTTTTGGTCCCTTTAAAATCAAGAATTCACTTTGATGCCCTTTACTAAAAGCTGAAGCACTCAGGGTGTTAAAAAGACAAACTTTTGAAAAGAAAAGAAAACAAAACAAAACAAAATCAATGGTCTGGGATATTTTACCCTCAAGGAGGAAAACTATTACAGGCTAACATGTTAAAATGTTTAATAAGAGATAACCTCAGAATGAGAAACAGTCTCTCCCTGCCTGAGAGGGCTTTTATTTATGTTTTTTTAATGTTTATTTTTGAGAGAGAGACAGAGTGTGAGTGGAGGAGGGGAGGGGCAGGGAGAGAGGGAGACACAGAAACTGAAGCAGGCTCCAGGCTCTGAGCTGTCAGCACAGAGCCTGATGTGGGGCTCGAACTCACGAACCGTGAGATCATGATCTAAGCCAAAGTTAGACAACCCACTAAGCCACTCAGGCACCCCTACGTGATAGGGCTTTTAAAACATTGGTTACCAATCATGTTATTGCAATGACAGTTATAGAAAATATAACTTACAGGAGATATTAACAGATACCTCCCAAAATATTCCTCTCTTGCTTCTCAAAATATAATTGGTTTTAATTCCATTTAATTAACATATTTCAAAAACAAACAGCCACTTTGAGGAAGAGGAAAGTGCCAGGTCCAACAAAATACAGTGACAAGCTGTCACAACTGCAAAAAGGAGGGAACAGCTAATTTAAGGAGTCAAATAACAGGGGCATCTGGGTGGCTCAGTCAATTAAGTATCCGACTTCAGCTCAGGTCACAATCTCTTGGTTTGAGGGTTCGAGCCCCACATCAGGATCTGCTGACAGCTCAGAGCCTGGAGCCTGCTTCAGATTCTGTGTCTCCTCTCTCTCCACCCCTCTCCTGCTCACACTCTATCTCTCTCTCAACAATAAACATTAAAAAAATTTTTTTAATTAAAAAAAAAAGGAGTCAAATAACATTTTTTGCTCTGCAAATACATAAATCATAACATTTTTTTTCCTGAGACAAAAGAGGACCTTCACTTTTGTAAAGGTTAACAAAAACTTAGGCCTGAGAATGATGTGTGGATCTTTAAATTTCAGGTGTATTTTGCCCAACTGTCTGCAAAGTTTGACAGGTGACAAGTCTAACTCCTTTGACTGTGTATTGAAAGCTAAGATGTTCAGTTACAGTGGAGAAAACTTCAAACCTGGTCAAAAACGCTACAATGGTCAAAACATTATATGGAAGTTTGTAAGAAAGACGGGGAAATGAGGAGAAGCATTTCAATCAAAGGACCTACCTTTACCTTCCCTTTGACAAAGCTGGCAATGTCATCTTTATTATCAAAGACTGACAAAGTATGGAGGAGATTTTGCTCCAGCCAGTCCCAGTGCTGGTTTATTTCCTCTAATGTTGCACCTGGATTAGAACAGAGAAAGATGCTAAGGTTAAAAGTAACTCCTAGCACATGAACTCATTTGCCAAATATTATGAATGCTGTGTTTGTTATTAAAACACCTCGGTTTCTCACATCCTGGGCCACAGCAGACTTGGAAGGCCCCCTCCTTCGGAGACACGGTCTCCCTCACCACAGCACTGGGATTTGCAAACACCTGTCCACTGCCACATGGATGAGCCAGGTGACCAATCAGGTCACTCTTGGGATTGCTATGCGGACATTCCTGCCAGCCCCACTGATGCATGGACTTCCTACCACATCCACTCAAGGGATGGAAACATTTATAATTACGCAGCCATTCTGGGGGAAACAAGCCCCAGGAAGCAGGCCAATTCTGAACAGTCTCACATGGTTTATTTACCTTGTGTGAACAGGGATCCCTCAGAGGGACCTCAGCCCAGGTTCACAGAGCAAAGAGCCTCTTGAGAAAGCGCTGCAGGTTGCCCAAGGGTGTCGCCACTTGCAACAGGCACCATTAAATACAGCAACAACCTAGGAAATCTCCAGGTTTACCCATCTATACTTCGTATCATTCACAACCATATCCCTTAAGAACATTCATAAAAAGAGGTTGTATAATGCATGCTAAAAAACACAGAAAGTTAAGTCCTATATAGCAAGTTAATTTCTTTCAAAGTCAATTAAAAAAAAAACAACAACACTCCATTACTGAAGCATTAGGCAACACTGTTACCAAAAAGCTTAGTTATTTTAGTATTTCCTCTCAAGGAGCCTCTTAGTACTCTCCATTAGACAACGAGCACCTTGATACGGTGACCATGACAGCTCCTAGTGAAGGACCTGGCACACAGCACATGCTCCAAAAAGTCCCCTGACTTGAAGCAAGCATGGTCCTGGACAAGAAAAGGCACATGTGCATCAGGTGTGTGTAGAACGGAAACAGATACAACGCCCAGCTAAGAGGATCAGATTTCCCAAATGGGAAGCAGGAGATACTCTAACTTCAAAGGTTAAGGGCTACCAAACACCAGCGCAGAATAAGCTTGCCGATGTGTGAGGCACAGTGGTCAAAAGAGCCACATGCCACTTCACAAAAGCCAGATAGGCATTTTGTTGACACCAAACTTTGTGAATGCTCTTTGCAGCCTTCCTCGCTGTAGAGTTATAGATGCACGTAGGGATCTTAGGAAAACCTCAGGCATAGAATGCCAGAGAACTCACTCCAGACTTGTGCACTTGGGGTCAGTGAGTATCAAGAACATCTGTGTTAGGATGTCTCCTTGGGAAGGAGTCATCAGAGCAATCAAAGATAATTCTTCATAAGGAAAAGAGACAGCGCTCTGGTCTCTCTTCCTCTTCCTATAAGGAATCCCATCATGGGGGCCCCACCCTGCGGACCTTCTCTAAACCTAATTAGCTCCTGAGGTCCAACCTCCAAATACTATCACATTGGCGGCTGAGGCTTCAATGTATGAACATGGGGGAGGGAGACATCATCCAGGGCACACCAACCAGTGATCTGCCCAGCCTTCCGTCAGCCCCCCACCCCCCCAGTCTTGCTCTTTAAGGTGGGGTTTAGGAGAGCCAGCTCTGGGCAGGCATGATCAGGATCCTCTCACTCTCCATCCCCCTCCCATCCAGGGGGCCCTTGTGGCAGGAACCCCTGGCCCCTCAGGCTCTCCATTCCTCTTACAAGGGGGAAAGATCCTTTTAAAACAAAATCAAACCAAGCGGTCCCACGTTTCACAGCATGACTCTCGTGAAGCTTCTAAATGTTGTCTAGCTGAACTCCGGCCCCACACTGTCTGTGTGGTTCCTCACATTCAGTACTGAGGCGCTTCAGGCAGACGTCAGTTTTGCCCACCTTTGGCTTCAATATCTGTCATTTAGCGTCCTCCAATAGCAACTGTGTAGGTGTTAGTCACAAAAAACATCTCCTAAATCTGTGGGTCAGCAATGGTGTCTTCCTAGCTGGCAGACAGTACATCACACCATTGAGAGAGAGTCCTTCGGTCTTCACTGAAGCCAATAAACTTGCACAGGTGCCTTGGGGATGCCTGGGCCTCTGCCCTTCTCTTTAAGGTTTACTCTTTCTAGGTCTTTGTCCTTTATTATCTATTATAATAAAACCAACTGGTCAGAATATTTTTTCTTTAAAGCTTATTTATTTTTGAGAGAGAGAGAGAGAGAGAGAGAGAGCGAGTGAGCAGGGGAGGGACAGAGAGAAAGAGAGTCAGAGAGAATCCCAAGCAGGCTCTGCACTGTCAGCACAGAGCCTGATGTGGGGCTCGAACTCATGACCTTAGCTGAAATCAAGAGTTGGATGCTTGACTGACTGAGCCACCCAGGCGCCCTGGTCAGGGTATTTTTAATAAAAGCAAAGAATAAATGGGAAAAATTATCTTTATTGGTCACCAATCTTTTGAGTATGAGAACTTCTTTCTTGGAAGGAAGGAAGGAAGGAAGGAAGGAAGGAAGGAAGGAAGGAAGGAAGGAAGACAGACCTTGGCGGAATGAGGAAGAACAAGAGAAAGGAGAAGACTCACCTTTGTGACCTTTCTGTTCCAGGGACTAGGTCATTGCTGTGTAATGAAGACTGAATGAGGAAATGGTGGCTCAAGCACCTCTCCGAGGTCAAATATACAGAATGAAAGGCAAGAGCAGGGTATGAACTCATTCTCTACAACCCTGAAGTACTCTGGGGCCCTCTCCTAACAAGCTACATTTCAATTTCTTTTTTTTTTAATTTTTTTAATGTTTATTTATTTTTGAGAGAGAGAGCGAGAGAGACAAAGTGCGAGTGGGGAGGGGCAGAGAGAGAGGGAGACACAGAATCCAAAGCAGGCTCCAGGCTCTGAGCTGTCAGCACAGAGCCTGACACGGGGCTTGAACCCACAAACCACGAGATCATGACCTGAGCAGAAGTTGGATGCTTAACTGACTGAGCCACCCAAGCAACCCATCAATTTCAAAGTAACATTTACATAATCTTTAGGTCCATTACTTCCTCTGGCCTGACACTTAAAAAAAACAAAACAAAACAAAACAAAAAAAACCATTTTGTGTTTGTACTTAAGAGTCTTTCCAATTTCCTGAATGCATCTTCCTTCCTGGATGACATGAAACAGGTTTTCATTTATCCCATTAAGCTCACAGGTCCAGCACAGTTAATTGTTAACAGCTAAACAAGGAGGTTGTCCTCAACTGATAACCGCAGACACCATGAATAAAACTATAATCAAGCCCCAACAGTGTAGCACATGGAATTAAGAATTGAGACAAAGTCATCAAAAATGTACACCTCTATTCTTTAAAAGAGTCTTCTACCTACGGGGAGAAGCTTATGACAGGGAAAGATAATTCTAAAATAAAACCAAGCCTACACCTTGAGAGAGAAAATAGGCACATAAAAATACAAAAATCTGTCACTGAGCCACAGTTAGATTTCATTACAATCTGCCCTGTTGTTGAATAGAAGACATAGCTGTATGTCTCTCCTGGCCAAGACAATCAATATGATGAAACTTTTCCACCCTACTGTCTTCCATTTCCTACAAAAGTTGCCAAATGGCAGGGAAATTTTCCAAACTATAATTTCCTCTGCAGGGAAGTCTTATGATAGGCTTCCAAAATACTATAAATCAGTGCAAACCAACTGCATGTCCTCGGCCCCAAAGGACTAAAAAGGAAAGTCACTAACAGAGCTCACACACCAAAGTTCTGAATTGATGCTGTAAGCCAGTCTTCCCAAATTACACAAAGTAACCCAACAGAAAATAGCTTTTGAAAAAATGAAAAAGAGAATACGTGTTACTTTATAAGGGCAACCACTGATTGTAAAGTATTTGTTAGAGGTAAGTACACATACATAAATATTTTTCTGTCTGTGAGTCATGCTCAAAAAATGTTGGAGGGGCACCTAGGTGGCTCAGTCTTATAAGCATCCAACTTCGGCTCAGGTCACGATTTCACGGTTTGTGAGTTTGAGCCCGGCATCAGGCTCTCTGCTGTCAGTGCAGAGCCCGCTTCGGAACCTCTGTCCCCCTCTCTCTCTGCTCCTCTGCCCGCTCAAGGATAAGTAAACATTAAAAAAAAAAAAAAAGTTGGAAAGCCACCACATCACAGACATACGAGTGGCAGGAAATGTAAAGAGAAAAATAAGAACATGAGAAAGTGTCACCACTGAAGAGGCAGAATGATAAAAAGTCTACAAATGAACAACATAGCAATATTCCCACTGCTTCTGCTACAGGTCTTCCAAAACCAAGACGGAGGAGAGTTGTTCTGGATTGAAGTGTATCCCTTGCCCCAGACAAATGCATATGCTGAAGCCCTAACCCCCTAAAATGACCATATTTGCAGACAGGGACTTGAAGGAGGTCATTAAGGTTAAATGAGGTCATAAGGGTGGCGCCTGGGTTGGAGAGAACTCAGTGCCCTTTTGAGAAGAGGAAGGGGGGCACCTGGGCGGCTCAGTTGGTTAAACGTCCAACTCTTGATTTCAGTTCAGGTCATGATCTCATGGTTTCGTGAGTTTGAGCCCAGCATTGTCAGCCCCGCTGTCAGCATGGAGCCTGCTTTAGGATTCCTTATCTCCGCCCTCTGCCCCTCCCCCTGCCAAGTAAATAAACAAACTTAAAAAAAAAAAAAAAGTCCACTTTAAAAAAAAAAAGAAGACCCCCGGACGGCAGAGCTCAGCTTGGCGGGGAACAAAGGCGCTCGCCAGAGCCATCTCCCCCGCCCATCCCCCAGCCAAAATCCCAAAGAGAACCAGTTCCTCCCAGGGAACTTGCTCGCTCCGCGCAAACACCCAACTCTGTGCTTCTGCGGAGCCAAACCTCCGGCAGTGGATCTGACTCCCTCCCGCTGCCACAGGGCCCCTCCTGAAGTGGATCACCTAAGGAGAAGCGAGCTAAGCCTGCCCCTCCCGCCCCCGTGCACCTTGCCTACCCACCCCAGCTAATACGCCAGCTCCCCAACACCACAAGCCTGGCAGTGTGCAAGTAGACCAGACGGGCCACACCACCCCACAGTGAATCCCGCCCCTAGGAGAGGGGAAGAGAAGGCACACACCAGTCTGACTGTGGCCCCAGCGGTGGGCTGGGGGCAGACATCAGGTCGGACTGCGGCCCCGCCCACCAACTCCAGTTATACACCACAGCACGGGGGAAGTGCCCTGCAGGTCCTCACCGCTCCAGGGACTATCCAAAATGACCAAACGGAAGAATTCCCCTCAGAAGAATCTCCAGGAAATAACAACAGCTAATGAACTGATCAAAAAGGATTTAAATAATATAACAGAAAGTGAATTTAGAATAATAGTCATAAAATTAATCGCTGGGCTTGAAAACAGTATACAGGACAGCAGAGAATCTCTTGCGACAGAGATCAAGGGACTAAGGAACAGTCACGAGGAGCTGAAAAACGCTTTAAACGAAATGCAAAACAAAATGGAAACCACGACGGCTCGGATTGAAGAGGCAGAGGAGAGAATAGGTGAACTAGAAGATAAAGTTATGGAGAAAGAGGAAGCTGAAAGAAAGAGAGATAAAAAAATCCAGGAGTATGAGGGGAAAATTAGAGAACTAAGTGATACACTAAAAAGAAATAATATACGCATAATTGGTATCCCAGAGGAGGAAGAGAGAGGGAAAGGTGCTGAAGGGGTACTTGAAGAAATTATAGCTGAGAACTTCCCTGAACTGGGGAAGGAAAAAGGCATTGAAATCCAAGAGGCACAGAGAACTCCCTTCAGATGTAACTTGAATCGATCTTCTGCACGACATATCATAGTGAAACTGGCAAAATACAAGGATAAAGAGAAGATTCTGAAAGCAGCAAGGGATAAACGTGCCCTCACATATAAAGGGAGACCTATAAGACTCGTGACTGATCTCTCCTTTGAAACTTGGCAGGCCAGAAAGGCTTGGCACGATATCTTCAGTGTGCTAAACAGAAAAAATATGCAGCCGAGAATCCTTTATCCAGCAAGTCTGTCATTTAGAATAGAAGGAGAGATAAAGGTCTTCCCAGACAAACAAAAACTGAAGGAATTTGTCACCACGAAACCAGCCCTACAAGAGATCCTAAGGGGGATCCTGTGAGACAAAGTACCAGAGACATCACTACAAGCATAAAACATAGACATCACAATGACTCTAAACCCGTATCTTTCTATAATAACACTGAATGTAAATGGATTAAATGCGCCAACCAAAAGACATAGGGTATCAGAATGGATAAAAAAACAAGACCCATCTATTTGCTGTCTACAAGAGACTCATTTGAGATCTGAGGACACCTTTAGATTGAGAGTGAGGGGATGGAGAACTATTTATCATGCTACTGGAAGCCAAAAGAAAGCTGGAGTAGCCATACTTATATCAGACAAACTAGACTTTAAATTAAAGGCTGTAACAAGAGATGAAGAAGGGCATTATATAATAATTACAGGGTCTATCCATCAGGAAGAGCTAACAATTATAAATGTCTATGCGCCAAATACCGGAGCCCCCAGATATATAAAACAGTTACTCATAAACATAAGCAACCTTATTGATAAGAATGTGATCATTGCAGGGGACTTTAACACCCCACTTACAGAAATGGATAGATCATCTAGACACACAGTCAATAAAGAAACAAGGGCCCTGAATGATACATTGGATCAGATGGACTTGACAGATATATTTAGAACTCTGCATCCCAAAGCAACAGAATATACTTTCTTCTCGAGTGCACATGGAACATTCTCCAAGATAGATCATATACTGGGTCACAAAACAGCCCTTCATAAGTTTACAAGAATTGAAATTATACCATGCATACTTTCAGACCACAATGCTATGAAGCTTGAAATCAACCACAGGAAAAAGTCTGGAAAACCTCCAAAAGCATGGAGGTTAAAGAACACCCTACTAACGAATGAGTGGGTCAACCAGGCAATTAGAGAAGAAATTAAAAAATATATGGAAACAAACGAAAATGAAAATACAACAATCCAAACGCTTTGGGACGCAGCGAAGGCAGTCCTGAGAGGAAAATACATTGCAATCCAGGCCTATCTCAAGAAATAAGAAAAATCCCAAATACAAAATCTAACAGCACACCTAAAGGAAATAGAAGCAGAACAGCAAAGGCAGCCTAAACCCAGCAGAAGAAGAGAAATAATAAAGATCAGAGCAGAAATAAACAATATAGAATCTAAAAAAACTGTAGAGCAGATCAACGAAACCAAGAGTTGGTTTTTTGAAAAAATAAACAAAATTGACAAACCTCTAGCCAGGCTTCTCAAAAAGAAAAGGGAGATGACCCAAATAGATAAAATCATGAATGAAAATGGAATTATTACAACCAATCCCTCAGAGATACAAACAATTATCAGGGAATACTATGAAAAATTATATGCCAACAAATTGGACAACCTGGAAGAAATGGACAAATTCCTAAACACCCACACTCTTCCAAAACTCAATCAGGAGGAAATAGAAAGCTTGAACAGACCCATAACCAGCGAAGAAATTGAATCGGTTATCAAAAATCTCCCAACAAATAAGAGTCCAGGACCAGATGGCTTCCCAGGGGAGTTCTACCAGACATTTAAAGCAGAGATAATACCTATCCTTCTCAAGCTATTCCAAGAAATAGAAAGGGAAGGAAAACTTCCAGACTCATTCTATGAAGCCAGTATTACTTTGATTCCTAAACCAGACAGAGACCCAGTAAAAAAAGAGAACTACAGGCCAATATCCCTGATGAATGTGGATGCAAAAATTCTCAATAAGATACTAGCAAATCGAATTCAACAGCATATAAAAAGAATTATTCACCATGATCAAGTGGGATTCATTCCTGGGATGCAGGGCTGGTTCAACATTCGCAAATCGATCAACGTGATACATCACATTAACAAAAAAAAAGAGAAGAACCATATGATCCTGTCAATCGATGCAGAAAAGGCCTTTGACAAAATCCAGCACCCTTTCTTAATAAAAACCCTTGAGAAAGTCAGGATAGAAGGAACATACTTAAAGATCATAAAAGCCATTTATGAAAAGCCCACAGCTAACATCATCCTCAATGGGGAAAAACTGAGAGCTTTTTCCCTGAGATCAGGAACACGACAGGGATGCCCACTCTCACTGCTGTTGTTTAATATAGTGCTGGAAGTTCTAGCATCAGCAATCAGACAACAAAAGGAAATCAAAGGCATCAAAATTGGCAAAGATGAAGTCAAGCTTTCGCTTTTTGCAGATGACATGATATTATACATGGAAAATCCGATAGACTCCACCAAAAGTCTGCTAGAACTGATACATGAATTCAGCAAAGTTGCAGGATACAAAATCAATGTACAGAAATCAGTTGCATTCTTATACACTAACAATGAAGCAACAGAAAGACAAATACAAACTGATCCCATTCACAATTGCACCAAGAAGCATAAAATACCTAGGAATAAATCTAACCAAAGATGTAAAAGATCTGTATGCTGAAAACTATAGAAAGCTTATGCAGGTAATTGAAGAAGATATAAAGAAATGGAAAGACATTCCCTGCTCATGGATTGGAAGAATAAATATTGTCAAAATGTCAATACTACCCAAAGCTATCTACACATTCAATGCAATCCCAATCAAAATTGCACCAGCATTCTTCTTGAAACTAGAACAAGCAATCCTAAAATTCATATGGAACCACAAAAGGCCCCGAATAGCCAAAGTAATTTTGAAGAAGAAGACCAAAGCAGGAGGCATCACAATCCCAGACTTTAGCCTCTACTACAAAGCTGTCATCATCAAGACAGCATGGTATTGGCATAAAAACAGACACATAGACCAATGGAATCGAATAGAAACCCCAGAACTAGACCCACAAACGTATGGCCAACTCATTTTTGACAAAGCAGGAAAGAACATCCAATGGAAAAAAGACAGTCTCTTTAACAAGTGGTGCTGGGAGAACTGGACAGCAACATGCAGAAGGTTGAAACTAGACCACTTTCTCACACCATTCACAAAAATAAACTCAAAATGGATAAAGGACCTGAATGTGAGACAGGAAACCATCAAAACCTTAGAGGAGAAAGCAGGAAAAGACCTCTCTGACCTCAGCCGTAGCAATCTCTTACTCGGCACATCCCCAAAGGCAAGGGAATTAAAAGCAAAAGTGAATTACTGGGACCTTATGAAGATAAAAAGCTTCTGCACAGCAAAGGAAACAACCAACAAAACTAAAAGGCAACCAACGGAATGGGAAAAGATATTTGCAAATGACACATCGGACAAAGGACTAGTATCCAAAATCTATAAAGAGCTCATCAAACTCCACACCCGAAAAACAAATAACCCAGTGAAGAAATGGGCAGAAAACATGAACAGACACTTCTCTAAAGAAGACATCCGGATGGCCAACAGGCACATGAAAAGATGTTCAACGTCGCTCCTCATCAGGGAAATACAAATCAAAACCACACTCAGATACCACCTCACGCCAGTCAGAGTGGCCAAAATGAAGAAATCAGGAGACTATAGATGCTGGAGAGGATGTGGAGAGACGGGAACCCTCTTGCACTGTTGGTGGGAATGCAAATTGGTGCAGCCGCTCTGGAAAGCAGTGTGGAGGTTCCTCAGAAAATTAAAAATAGACCTACCCTATGACCCAGCAATAGCACTGCTAGGAATTTATCCAAGGGATACAGGAGTACTGATGCATAGGGGCACTTGTACCCCAATGTTTATAGCAGCACTCTCAACAATAGCCAAATTATGGAAAGAGCCTAAATGTCCATCAACTGATGAATGGATAAAGAAATTGTGGTTTATATACACAATGGAATACTACGTGGCAATGAGAAAAAATGAAATATGGCCTTTTGTAGCAACGTGGATGGAACTGGAGAGTGTGATGCTAAGTGAAATAAGCCATACAGAGAAAGACAGATACCATATGGTTTCACTCTTATGTGGATCCTGAGAAACGTAACAGAAACCCATGGGGGAGGGGAAGGGAAAAAAAAAAAAAAAGAGGTTAGAGTGGGAGAGAGCCAAAGCATAAGAGACTGTTAAAAACTGAGAACAAACTGAGGGTTGATGGGGGGTGGGAGGGAGGGCAGGGTGGGTGATGGGTATTGAGGAGGGCACCTTTTGGGATGAGCACTGGGTGTTGTATGGAAACCAATTTGACAGTAAATTTCATATATTAAAAAATAAATAAATAAATAAATAAATAAATAAAAATTAAAAAAATAAATAAATAAATAAATAAATAAATAAATAAAGAAAGAAGAGAAAGAGACACCAGGAATGACCATGTGAGGATATAGGGAGAAGGCAGCCATCTGCAAGCCAAGGGGAAGGGCTTCAGGAACAACCAATCCCGCCAGCTCCTGGATCATGGACCTCCAGCCTCCAGCACTGAGAACCAATAAATATTGGTGTTTAAGCCACCCAGTCTGTGGCAGCCCTAGGAGGCCAATATAGCTGTTTAAAACCACACTTTATAGGAATACTGTGGATTTTAACAGAAGTCCAAATGGCAAAATTATACCCTGTTTTATTAAGACAAAATAAGACTTCTATTTCCCAAGAAAATTAAAGTTCAGAGGATCGTAAACATTACCCACACAAGAACTCAAATAAGATTTATAAATGCCGATGCAAAACTAAAATCCAGGATTAGAAGCCCCAATTAGGCACAGATCAAACAACCATGATGATTTATAAATTACCAACTCTAAGGCAGAACAGCCGTAGGTGGTAGACACAGGACATTTTCTGAATTCTTAGCATGTTCCCAGGCATTTTGTAGATATGTCATACACTTGACATTGTTTATCTTAATAAAAATAGCACAAGGTAGGTGGTATTATTTTCTGGGTAAGAAAACTCAGGGCAGAGAAGAGCCAAGCTCAAGGCCACGTCTCCGGGCTCCTAAGGCCTCACTCTATCGTAACACACAGTGGAGATGGGAGCCTGGGGAGCTGGGTGGGCAGTTCCCAAGAGCTGAGTCACTTTCAAACTCACACACAGTATTTATTCGCCTAGGTTTCCTCCAGGGAGGTTTTCAGGAAATAAAACAAGCATCTCATTGTCTATACCTACAGCTTCTGCACGAACACAGCCATAAATAACATGACCCAAGCTTCAGTTTTAAAAAGCAACTGTTTCTCTCTGCTTAATAACTACCCAAATGAATTAAGGGTCTTTCGTGGCCACCTAAATCCTAATTTACAATGAATGGGCATTCCATGTGCATAGCTCAGATCTGTTCCTTTGAAATAGTACATTTCTCTATTGTCCAAACACTAAATGTCTACCATCAAATGCCTGGACTAAAAGCCATATGGACCATAAAGGGGCTAATTAAAAGCAACACTACCATTTCTCAATTTCATGTAACACATCGTATACAGAGTAATTCAAAAACAGCATTTGAGTAAAAATCACAAATGAGCAGGGGAGAGGGTTGAACCAAAGCCTTTAATTTTCAGAAACCTCACATTCTTCAAGTGGATATTCTAACATCTAATCCACGCCTGAAGCAGCATCTTTACAGAAACCTGTGAAAGCCCAATATCAACATCACGTCATCATGACTGACAGTATTTTCACACATACACATCTATGTTGCTTAAGAAAATAAGTTTTAAATACTTTTACGTAATTTCCTTGACCTTTTCTGCCTTCATATTAAGTCCCTAAAAGTATTTGCAATAAGTGAAAAGACCAACCTCCCTGACACTGAAAGTAAAATATTTTTAATTTGCAACTGAAACCGTCATTAAAATGTCCTTGTATTAGTGCCATTAGAAACACTTCTCAGAATTAGAAGCAAAGGAGTAAGAAAATTTGATCATTAACCAAAGGAAAAAAAAAATCAATAGAAATGGAGCCAGAAAGGACATAGATAAAATAATCTGTAGACAAGGACAGAAACAGCCATTATAAATATACTCCAAATATTCAAAAAGCAGAGGAAAGCATGAGGACGGTGAGAGACCACATGAAAGATATAGAGAAAGAACCAAATCAAACTTTTAGGGATGGAAAAACAGTGTCTAAAATCAGAAATACACGAATGGGATTAAAAGTAAACTATACATTACAGGAAAAAAAAAAAAGAGTAGGGAACTAGGACATAGTGATTAAAAACTAAAATGAAAAGCAGAAGGAAAGGGATTAACAAGAGAAATAACAGAGCATCAGTGAGCTGTGGAACAGCAGCAAGCAGTCTACTAATTGGAGTCCCAGGGGAAAGAGTGGGGGTGGGGGGGGGGGGGAGAACAGAGGCCAGAGAACAGAAAAATATGTATATATTGGAAAAAACAGCTAAAATTCTTTTCCAATTTGATAAACACTATAAACACACAGATCCAAGTATCTCAACAAACCCGAAGCAGAAAAAGCATCCAGAAAATCACATAAATGCATATCTATTGCAACTGCTGAAAGCCAGTGATAAAGAAGAAAAAAAGACAATAATTATAGAGCAACAAAGAATGACAATAGATTTGTCAGAAACAATGCAAGCCAGAAGACATAGAAGAACAGCTTTAAAAGTATTAATTTTAAAAAAAAAGTTAATTTACAAGTACTTGAAAAAAATTAGTGAATTCATGTATAACTTGGGAATAATAAAACCTTCCTAACCATGCCTCAAAATCATAAAGTATAAAAGAAAGGCATTCTAAATCCCACTACATTAAAAAAACCTCTAGGAGGTAAAACACATCAAATGCAAAGCCACTAAAGGATGTGACAAACTGGAAAAAGATTTTTGTAATTTCATTTCCCAGATAAAGGACTAATATTCCTAATACAGAGACAATGCCTAAAAATTAAGGGGAAGAAAAGAACCACCTAATAGAAAAAAGCAGAGGATAAGAACAAGGAGTTTCTGAAAACAGCCCTAAACGTGAAAAACACTCAACGTCCTCATAATAAAAGGACAGCAAATGAGAAATATGCAGAAACACCTATGAGGCTGACAGAAAGCCAGAGGTTTGACAAGAGATCCAATGACGAAATCTGGGAAAGCAGGTACTTTCATCCATTGCTGATGGTAATGTTTTCCAATGCACAAATCTAAGGGAGGGAGGGGAATTTAGTAATATCTAAACAAAGCTTCATATTCATTTACTAGAGATGGGATTGCGAGATTGAAAGTGTGATCTAGCCCAATGATTCAGCAGTAAAGGTACAAAACTATTTGCCAGGTTACTCACTGAGACGTTGCCATGGCCAGGGATGAAAACACCACAAATGGCCTTCATTAGGGAACAGGCTGAATAAACTATGGTACTCCTACAAAATGAAAGACAAAACAAAGGAGAAGATAATCTCTGCTCTCTGATATAGAATGATTTCCAGGATATGTCCCTAAGTGAACAAGGGCAAGGGACAGAACATAGTATGTGTGACCTTTGTAAAAACAGGGTGGGAGAATGTATCGTATATTTGTAAAACAAAACAGTAGAAACCTAAGTCAGAAAAAGACAGGTTTCCTAATAGCAGAGGGAAGGAGGCAGGGAGGGGACAGCAGTGAAAGCCTGGCTCCTTTACACATATCTTGTTTACAGATTTTATAGGTTTGATTAAGGAATCATAAAAGAGTTTTCCTTTTTTTTTTTTAAGGTTAAACCAATAAAGGAAAAAAGTAATCCCTAATTTAAGTAAATGGATACTTATCAGGTTATTGAAATGATTACACAGAGAAAATAGGTATTTAAACAATGTTGACTATACATCCATAATTAAATATATTCTAAGGCCAAACAGAGCTGCAAAACCTTAAATTTCATTCGGCACTCTTATTGTTAATATTAGTATTATTTAGAAATAATATGTATGTGGATGTAGATGTGAGATAGTCAGAAAATTATGTATTGTTAGAAATCAAGATTTTCGGGGCGCCTGGGTGGCGCAGTCGGTTAAGCGTCCGACTTCAGCCAGGTCACGATCTCGCGGTCCGTGAGTTCGAGCCCCACGTCAGGCTCTGGGCTGATGGCTCGGAGCCTGGAGCCTGTTTCCGATTCTGTGTCTCCCTCTCTCTCTGCCCCTCCCCCGTTCATGCTCTGTCTCTCTGTCCCAAAAATAAATTAAAAAAAAAAAAATCAAGATTTTTCAATGTATAAGAGAAAAATATAAAATCAAAGCTAAGTTATAACTATGCAGTTTTACAGTTGAATTAGAAAATTAATATGGACTCATAATTGGGGTGCCTGAGTGGCTCAGCTGGTTAAGCATCCAACTCTTGATTTTGGCTCAGGTCATGATCTCACAAGTTTGTAGGTTCGAACCCCACATCAGGGTCTGCAATGACAGTGTAGAGTCTGTTTGGGATTCTCCCTCTCCCCCTTTCTCCCTCAGCCCCTTCCCTGCTCACACTCTTTCTCTCTTATAAAATAAATAAACCTAAAATTTTTTTTTTAAATATGAACTCACGATTTATGTTGCATTTTCATAACACACACTTCTTAGCTCATGCTTATTTGAAAAGCCTTAGAAGCAGTGGCAACCCAGTAACAATGAAGGACCCTACACCAGACTGTGGCCCCTATATACCGTTCTCCACTAAAAGGAACCAAGGGCTACTGGAAAAATGGTGGATCCACACAAGAGGCAGAAAAATGCACAAGATGAACCTTTAACATCTCACTGGTCAGAAAACAAAGAAGCACTCAAAGGTGACTGGGAGCAGGACCACGTGCCGGAAGCCACAGGAAAGGGCTCCAAGGGGCAGATGAGCCTGACAAGCACAATCTGAGCATGACAAAGGACTACAATTAACAGATGCACACTGGATGTATAAAAACTCCTGGCGTCTACTGTGCACTGTACAATCCTCCCAACTTCCTGTACTTTGAAAATTTTCATGATAAAATATTGGGAGTGAGGAGCACTTTAAACTTTAAAACGATACTAAAAACGGAGAGGGTGGGAAGAAGGAAAAATCTGAAACAATTCACTGTCACCACTGCACATCACCAGGGCACCCACTCCTCACGCTAATAGGCAAGTAAAGCACCAACATCAGCATTCTCCTCCCCTCTTTTCTGAATGTACCACATCTCAGGGTGACCAAGTAACCCCAGTTAAGGAATTAAAGCTCTTCTACACAGTCAAGCTGAAGCTCAGGGCTGTGAAAGCACAAATTGAGTTAGGGGGGTAGGAATCACCACTTTATGACATGTAGAGAAAAAGTTAATTGGGCAGGTGTTTACAACAGGTGAAACCACTAGATGAAAGGTTGAAGGGGAAGAAGGCAATGAAAAGGGGCACCTGAACTCATTAGCTGGTCTAAGCATCACTAAGAGTAGGACATGCAGGGGATACATGCCTGCTGAGAGGACATGGTATAAAAGATGTGGAACCACCTATCAGGTATCTTTTTTTTAAAAACTGTTGGGGGCATCTGGATGGCCCAGTTGGTTAATCAGTCCAACTCTATTTCAGTTCAGGTCGTGATCTCATGGTCGTGACATGGAGACCCTCATTGGCTCTGAACTGGGTGTGGAGCCTGCTTGAGATTCTCTCTCTCCCTCCCTCTGCCCCTCTCCCCCACTCGTACTTTCTCTCTAAAAAATAAAATAAAATAATAATAATAAATAAAATTTAAAGACACTAAACCTGAATTTAACTGAACGTTTCCAAGTACCCCCCCTGTCTGGGAGACATACAAGGAGGTGAGCCCTATAAACAGAAGCGTAGCATACACGACATTCTATGTAAAAATACACGACATTCTATGTAAAAACTGACCCAATTTCTTCACCAAGTCAATGACTTGGGGGAAAAAAGCAGGGTGGGGGAGGGTTTCCCGACTAAAGGAGACAAGAGACACAACCACCCAATGAAGTGTGTGGTCCCTCTTGAATGTGGATTAGAACCATCCAGACCTATATGAAAGACTCTTTAAGCAGACATGCAGCCTTGGGATGGAGAGTACACATGACATCAGAGAGTCCCAGTTAACTCCACAAGTTTAACGATGCCACTGTAGGGGCAAAAAAATGGCCATAGATTCAAAGATCTCTACTAAAATATGTAGAGGTGAAATACCAATTTCTAGGATTTGCTTTAAAATACACATCAGAGTTGGGGCGCCTGGGTGGCGCAGTCGGTTAAGCGTCCGACTTCAGCCAGGTCACGATCTCGCGGTCCGTGAGTTCGAGCCCCGCGTCAGGCTCCGGGCTGATGGCTCGGAGCCTGGAGCCTGTTTCCGATTCTGTGTCTCCCTCTCTCTCTGCCCCTCCCCCGTTCATGCTCTATCTCTCTCTGTCCCAAAAATAAATAAAAAACGTTGAAAAAAAAAATACACATCAGAGGGGTGAGGAGAAGGCAGAGAATAAGAAATAAAGCAAAGTGGGGAAAACCATGACCCGAATGCACCTGTGTTCTGATCCCCACGCATGGGCCTGGAGGATGTAATTATAATGTCCTCACTCCTCTGGGGTATGTTTGAAAATCCTCACAATGAGAAACACTTTAAAATCTCTTTTTAACAAAAACAAGTCATCAACTTGGATAAACTGACCTCCACACCTGAGGAAGAGTATTTTGTAAAATCAGAAGTGAAAACAGAGCAAGAAAACAGGGTAGAGGACTTCACACTCCCTGAATTTCCTTATTTTTTCAATCAGGATCATTCCCACGCCCAGGCCACTCAGATACATCAGGTTCACAGCGTAAGTCCGGGAAGCCAGGGCAACAGCAAGCCCTCAAGTGAGCCCTCGGGTTGCAGACAGCTTCGATGGCATGGAGACCAGGGTGACCCCAATCAGACAACATACCCAGGCCAGCAAGACCTGAGGGAGAGGCAGAGCTCTGGGCACCCCAGGGAGTCTGGAGGCTTCTGCTCCCAAGCTCTGCCTTTGTTTTTGATCATTAAGGAATCATTTAATAAAAAGCCATTCACCAAAGTCATCTTATTTTGAAACCCATCGGCCTCGGTCAGTCTCCTCACATCTACTAAAATGGAAGAGATGAAACCAGATGTCTGCGAAGATCCCCTCCAGGTGGTTTCTTTTGTCCAACAGGTCGTGCTCTGTGCCGATGTCAGACAATCTGTGAGATGCCAGAGAGAAGTCTGATTCCCAGCTTCACAACTCTAAGATTCAATGCAGGTCATATCTATTCTGAACTATGTCCAGCAACAAATCAGGACTTAGGTAAGGAGAGACTTCATGGGGAAGAATTATTTCAAGTGGGAGAAACAGGGCCTGTTGCAAGAGAGGCAGGGGGCCATGGCTACCTGGAGAACGCAAGACAGTGTGGTCTGCAAGTGTGTACCCAGGTTAAAAGCATGGGTTTTTTAAATAGGACTTTTGACCTTCAATTTACTAAGTCTAAAAGTTACACTCAGGATTTTCTTGCTTTTAAAAATAATTATAAGCAACATCCCTCATGGACAGACATCTTCAGTGAGTTTAATTATTTGAGCATAAGCAAAATTATTTAAACCAGTAGGACCCTGGTGACAGAAACTCCCCAAATGAAAAGAAGCATTAGCCATGGCATGTCTCAGCCATTTCCGAGTGTAAATCCTACACGGAAAACGCCAGTTAGTATTATTGAAGGAAATCCCAAGCAACTAAAAACAAATGTGACAACTCACATTGAGTGACCTCAGAGTGTGCACCCAGAAAAAAGTTCTTACTTTCCTCCTGCAGGGCTGCCTCCCAGTTTTTCCTTGAAGTGCACAGTGAGTTCTGTTCTTGAAAAAAGATCTGGCTGGCACTTCCTTTGCTGCCCTGGCACCAAGTTCACCAAGACACTAATCTGATCCACCCTGGAACATTTCCTCCTGTAATAAAATTCTCTCCAAAGACAAAGCAAACAGTGATGCAGAATACAAGAAACTAAAACGCCAGCCACGGTCAAGGGCAGAGATAAGAAACATCAGAATGAACACTTGAAGAGAATGTTCTAGAAGGACCTGTGCCTGAGCTACCCAGTGAGGCACTCGATGCAAGATGTGGCCCTGGCAACTTACTAAGCAACTTAGGCCTTGCTTCCTCCCTCTCCAAAGTCAGCAATTATACATACCTATACGTTGTTAAAAGGAACAAATAAGGAAAGTGTGTGAAAGGAAAGTATTTTTTAAGCTGGAAAGCCTAACTGCTGTGATTCTCAATTTTTAAAAACCTATGCCACATATTTTGTTAGCAACACTACCACAGCTTCCTTTAATGGAACTTGGAAATTTCAAAGTCTTGTATTTTTTTTTTCATTTTCCAAATTGAAAATATTAACTAAGTTTTTTCAAACTACCCACTTACTCCCTCTCAAGATGCAGGTATGCCTCCGCCCACCCAGGTGGGCACCTCGCCCTGGTCTGCTTGAAAATCTCTGTACTCTACTGGTGTAAGATGTGTCATGGCATCGTCATGCCCACCTACTTACCTTTCCCCCATTTTCCTGCTCTCCCTTTCCCTCAAAACCATGGGCCTAGCCTTACTAGAAAGGTGAAAACTTGGCACAGCAATAGCACAGAGAGTCACCTACTAACAGGAACACGAAATGATAAATCGCTAACTCACAGCCAGGCATGGCCTGGACTTTTCAACTGCAGGATAAAGCACAGGCTGAGACATCAGATGAGAAACCCCAACAAAGTCTCCTTGCTCTTCCAGGGTCCCCATGAGCTCTTCATGCTTAGGTGTCAATTCAGTCAGGGCTGGAGCCCTAGACCTCTCATCTCCTCCCCCTACTCTTCCCTCCTTCCCCAACCCGGTCCGGGAATTGGCTCCGGGAATTGACTCTCCTGGTTCCCCACACCACGTCCTTGCTTTCTACTCATGCACCAATCATTATATCCAATATCAAAGGGAAAGTAGACATGCAATAGAAGGTTACTCGGTCATAAAAAAAAAAAAAAAAAGGTAATTCTGACACCTGCTGCAACATGGATGAACCCTGAGGACACTATGCTAAGCGAAATAAACCAGTTACAAAAACACAAATACTGTATGATTCCACTTATATGAGGGACCTAGAGTAGTCAAACTCACAGAGACAGAAAGTATAGTGTATTGGGGAGGGGGCTGGCAGGGAGAGAGGAATGGGGAGGTCGTGCTTAATGGACAGAGTTTCAGCTTGGGAAGATGAAGAATTTCTGGAAATGGACAGTGGAGATGGTTGCACAACAATGTGAATGTACTTAATGCCACTGAAATGTGCACTTAAAAATGGTGAAGATGGCAAATTTTAGGTTATATATGTTTTACCACAGTAAAAAAAAAAAATGCCTTCTTTCTTCTTTCTTTCCTTCTCTTTCTTTCTTTCTGTTTTTAAAGAAAGCAAGATCCCTCTTTTGCAAGTTTTTCTACTGTCAATGGTGCTGGTGGCTCATTACAAAGCTCCTGACCCAGGCCCTCACCCAGCCATAGAATTTCCCTGCTGTGGCTTCTCAGAAAGGGCCGAGAAGTCTTGTTTGTGACCTCATGCCCCCTCTCTCACTCCTCACATACAGGACACTGACGTACTGAACCCATCACCTTTTCTGAGTAACTGACTACTTACTCATCCCTAAAGCCGGAGTCCCTACTTGACTGCTTTGGCTTATTTGCGCACCTACTATTTGCTTAATACAGGCTCTATCTACCCTGGACACTGGAGGGTTAGTGGTGAGCAGGACTCTGAGAAAACTTTTATTTTCATTAGAGAGGTAGAGAACAAAGAAAGTTGAGTGACAGCACAGGTAAGTGCTGGAGGGGTTCCACCGGCAGAGTGGGGGGAGCGGTTGGCAGGGGGTGTGTGTGGGGTCTCTCGGAGGGGGCATCTGAGCTCCAACCTGAAAGACAGGGCATAGTCCTCCTCACCCTCTTCTAAACAAGTGCTCGTCGCACTCTCATCATGTGTCTTTTATCCAGCGAGGCCAGTAAAGTCCATAAAGCCTTGAAATTCATGGCATGTCAGTTAAAAAATAGTAACAACTTATTGCTTATCTCTTTTAACCACAATCATCCACAGATCTGCTGCCAAATAATATTGCTCACCCATGGCATTCTCTACCTAGCTCTTCTACCTCTGCTTAAAAGCAAATAGAAGAAAAAAATTATTCTCAAAAGCTCTCCTATGTCTCCCCATCCTGCTGTGCAAACAGCCGCAATCAAATGAAGATATAAATCGTTCTTGCAGGCCACTCTTCCTGTCCCTGCCCACGTCCTGGTGCCGCCCAGGCCCTTCCTACAGTTCTTGTTTGTGCTTTATCTGAGACTTAAAACCCTGGGCAGGGATCCTTTCTCAAAGCTCAAGACACAATAAAATATTAAATATGGTTGAGTCAATATCACAGTGCAGGATGCCCACACAACTCCCAGAAGAGGCCTAAGTATCTAAATCAATACCACAAGCCCAAGCCCCTCCCTGTTCTCTCTTCCCTAACCCAAGAAAAGCAGCACTGGAAAGAACCGCTGCTTACACAGGGGACCTTCTGTGGGCAATACAGCGCAAGAACATGAAGCATCTGTAGACCTGCCATGGGTCAGGTCCAAGGCAAATACTCAGCCAAGTGGAAACTAAAAAAAGCAGATCCTTGAGATCCTGGCTCAAGAGAAAGAATGTTCTAGGAATTCAACCTGCTCGGAACTACACTGCCAGTGGTAGACGGGGTGTAGGGGAAGCAAGCGTAAGCTGCTACAACCTTTACAGCATGCAGCTTGGCAAATATATGTACAGATGGCCTTAGAAAGTACATGCCCCTGACACAGAACTTCCTTACTATGTGCTCGTCAAGGGCCTTGCCACCTCTCACCTTCCTAATCCTCGGGCCCGCTGGACCTGCCACTTCCAGGTTGCTCTTTGTATCCCCCGGGGCCCTGTAACTCCAGGTGGAGGAAAACTCCCCTCACACACTCACCAAGAAACCCTGACACCAAGCACATGTCTGGTACGTGACAGTCACCCAACATTTCACGTGAATGGACTTTGAGGATGAAGAAGCATCCTGAAATATTTAAGTGTATGGATGTTCATTTAAGTTTTGAAAATGCTGAAACATCAGAATCAATTAAGTATCTAATAAAGGACTGGATGAGTAAATTAGGCCACAGCCATAAGGCTGAGTGCTGTGCCACCATCTACTCACTGTGGTCTGAAAGTGCTCCGGGAGCCCCAGATGGCTACTGTAGACCTCCCAGGCTACAGAGATGCAGGATCTAAGCAGGGTCCCTGCTCCACAGACTCCCCAGAAGCCAGCCTAGTGAGGAGACAAACTCCAGATGTTCCCATAAACAGCTCTAAATCCAGAGCAAGACCAACTCTTTGGCTTGGGGCAGAGTGAGAGGAGAGAGACCAAAAAGAAACTGGAGAAAGTCAGAGGATCCTGCGGCCTCACATCCCACATCCCGCCCAGCAGCACACCTGTCCTCTCTGCTCTGTCCCCTAAATACCAGTCAGAAAGTCATACAACATTGGTACAGATAACAGTGTCAGTCTTAGCTAACCATGTCCAAGCATGAGCATGTCCAAGGGTGCAGAGGAACAGCACAGCAACCAAGCCAACATCTGACAGCAAAAGAGCATCAACAGATGAACAGAAAGTGTTCAAAAGACAGAGACTGTGCCCTAGGGAAAAAAAAAAAAAACACGGAACCCTCAAAGAAGAAAGGGAAATTCTCACAAATGCTTCATAGTCCAAGACAGTTAAGAACATGACTTCAGTAAAACAAGAGCATGAAGATGAGATGATGAAATTACACATGAAAGGGCGAGCAGACACCTAAGAAAATCATGATCAAAACAACATAGCAAGGGGCGCCTGGGTGGCTTAGTCAGCTAAGCGTCCGACTTCGGCTCAGGTCATGATCTCACAGTTTGTGGGTTAGAGCCCTGTGTCGGGCTGTATGTGGACAGCTCAGAGCCTGGAGCCTGCTTTGGATTCTATGTCTTCCTCTCTCTCTGCTCCTCCCCCATTCATGCTCGCTCGCTCTCTCTCTCTCTCTCTCTCTCTCTCTCAAAAATAAACACTAAAAAAATAGAAAATAAATAAAAACACAGCAAGAGGAGGAGGAAGTTAAGCAAAGTGTGGGATCCAGGGCTGAAAACAGATTATGAACTTGTTCGAAAGGGTTATGAACAGCACAGAGGATACAAGTTGAAAAGACAAATCAAGAAAAACAGGAATGAAAAGTAAACAATAGCTTTCCAACATAAAGGATCTTTGAGGCAGGGATTCCAATAAATGGAACATAAAATACATTTTTAAAAATACATATAAAGAAGAAAATTTCCTGAAGTGATTAAAGAAATCAATCTACATATTTTTTAAATTTTTTTTCAAATTTTTAATTTAGTTTTGAGAGAGAGCATGAGTTGGGGAGAGGCAAAGAGAGGGAGACACAGAATCTGAAGCAGGCTGCAGACTCTGAGCTGTCAGCACAGAGCTGTCAGCACAGAGTGGGGTTCGAACTCACAGACCGTGATATCATGACCTGAGCTGAAGTCAGATGCTTAACCGACTGAGCCACCCAGGCGCCCCTCAATCTACATATTTTTTTAATGTTTTTATTTTTATTTTTGAGAGAAAGAGCTTGAGCAGGGTAGGGGAAAAGAGAGACAGAGACACAGAATCTGAAGCAGGCTCTAGGCTCTGAGCTGTCAGCACAGAGCCCAACACAGGGCTCAAACTCACGAACTGAGCCAAGTTGAACACTTAACCAACTGAGCCAGGTGCCCCTCGATCTACATACTAAAAGAGCACATCAAGTTCCTGACAATGTGCTCAAAGCAGTAACCAAAGTTACTAAACTACTTAACTTCAAGGGTTAGACAGTTACAGGTGCAAAAAAGCACATCACCCACAAGGGGACAAAAAGGAGAGGGGAAAAAAAGGCCACCCTAAGATTTCTCCCATTGCCTCTTTAAATACAGGAAGACTCTGGAGCAATGGCCACTATACTCTAGATGGCTGGAGACTATCATACCCAGCCGAATTATCATTCAAGTCCAAAGCCAAGGGACAGATACTTACAAATGTGAGACATAACTGAGGTAAGAAAACTGTAATCTAGCCAATCAAGAGATGAGTCAAAATTAAAGATTCGATATTAGGAAAGCCCTACCTGAGTAAAAGCATTAGATCAATTTAAATACAGGACAAAGCCAAAGAACGGAGGACAGCATGGTGGCAGACAGAATGAAAATTACAACGTCAAGTTAATAGTAACACGTTTTTAAATGAAAGGCTGGAGAGAAAGCGGGGAGCATATGAAGGCTGGAGCATATGAAGGCTGACATCCTTGTTTTCCAGGCTGGGGAGTCAACACACACGGTCAGAGTTGCAACACTGCTTTAAAAAGCCACAATCCTAACCCTGTGATACTTTCACAAATCTCTTCCCTTAGTCTTAGATGAACGTTTTAGAAAATAAGCTCTCACGTTAAGGAAACATTTTTGAAGTTTCTCTGGTTTTACTTCAGCTTGTTTATTGAAATCAAGTAAAAACATAACACTTTTATTATAAAACAGCATTGTCAGATAGATTGCATTTTTACAAAGGTACTTCTGACCATCTTCAAAACTATTGTTGTACCTGTCCTAAATACAGTATAAAGTGGTCTCAATGAGGTGAACCCAGTGTGGCCAGAGGTTGCTTTGGGTGGCTAGGATGTGAGGCGAGAGACATTTTCTTCTTTGAACCTGTCAAAGGTTAATGGATTATACTGAACATGCATCGTGTTTACCATTCGAAACCCAAACTAGAAGCTTCTGTGTGTATTAGCACATGTACTCAGAAGAGAGACCAGCACTTTGATAAAGGGGTACAGAAGATTTCCTTTTCTTTCTCTCTTACCAATTTAATTTCTAGAAGGTGAACATTTATGACTCATGTGGTTAAAAAGACACATCTTGCTTTAGTTTTTTAATAGAAGGGGCTTCTCAGATGTAATGATTGATTCCCAGCCCCAGAGGTGCTGGAGAGGCAAGTAGAGCATTAGACGGTGCAGGAGGACTGCAATGCCAGAAGAGGACGGGGGAAGGGGGGGGGGATTGCAAAATTCCCGTGGGGCGCAGCAGTCCAGTAATGCAGCACAAACGTGGAACAAGGGGGTGAAGACTACCCTAAGTCAGACACAGCCCTCAGTCGCCCCCCCACCCCCATGCCTTGTATCATTACGATAGGTGCACTTGCCCAGGAAGGCATTTGTTATGTCAGAAACAAGATTCAGGAAAAAAGGGTTCCATTCATACTCAACAATATACAGCACCCTGGAACAGCACACCACGCAAAAGCCTGGCATGCCCAAGCTAAGGTGCCCAAGCTTGTAGCCTTTATGTGTTTTTGATGGGTGAAAAAAAAGAAAAGAAAAAAAAAAAAAAAGAACTCATAAAAGCAGATGAGTTTCTAAAAGGAGTTACCTTCAAGCTTCACCAACATGCAGATAGTCAGCATGCTTAGACCTTAAGGTTTGGAATGTTCCAACTGGAACAAAACTCACCAGTGGCTATGGCCCAGTAAACGTCTGATCCACTCAGTAACTCACCACATGCTATGGGAGAATAAACCTGGGACCCAGGCACTTGAAGCAGAATTCGAAATGGAGCGACCCGTGCATTGGAATCCAGCACTGCATCCAGAGCACCTACCAGGCGACCTTCAAAAGAAAAAAGAAAGTGCACCACTGAGCACAGAGACCGACCAGCTGCCCACTCCCTGCAAAACAAGGCAGTTCGCCTTGTGTCTAGACTTGACACCAGAAGGCAGCAGGCTCACGTCCAGTTCTTCAACTCACCTCACAAGAGCCTGAGCTCCAGGAGGCCCAGGGCTCTGGCTGCCTAGTACCACTCACCCAGCATCTGGAATAGGGCCGGACATTAACAGGCATTCAGTACAGATTTGCAGAATCCAACAACCACGGGAACAAGGGGCCCTGAACAAGTCACCTAACCTAGCTAAGTGTTTCCTTTCCTCAGCATCTCAATTACAGAGGCAACACAACTCTATAAATAAGAGCTGGAAATATGGAGTCAGAATGTCTGACTCAAGTCTGTTTCCCAACTTTTAAGCTGTGTGACACTGGGCAAGTTACTTAACCTCTCTGTGCCTTGGTCTCATTTGTAAAAGGGAATTATCACAGTATAGCTACCTTATAGGGTAATTGTGAGAATTAATGTATGCAACATTCAAAGTTCTTAGACTATTGCCTGGCTGTAAAAACTACCGTTATTATATCATATCCTCAAAGGTAGAAAAATAATCCCTGCCCACTCCAGAAGGGGACCGTGAGAAGCAAATAAAATATTGAAGTCCTTCACAGACCATAAAGCACACAAAGTAAAGGTCTATCACTCTGCTGTAATGAATATCATCATGAATCAACAGCAAACACACACACACACCCACACACCAGGTGGCAGACGATTTCATATTGTCCCATTACTCGTTTGCCAGGGTTCTGCACTGTAGAGTTACTCCTTTTTCCCTTTGTAATTAACAAGTATTCTGTGAAGTTTTTTGAAACTGCATTCCTCCTTAAATTTAACTTGTTTATTTCTAGCAGTATGGTTTCATGTTTCCCTACCTTATCCAATCTAGTATGACGATTATTTTGATGTTCACGTTGTCTCTGACTTGGCCAGTAGGTACCCCTTCAAGCTGGCTTCTGTGTCCTTTGGACGTGTCCCCATTATTCTACTTTCTGGCAAATAATCCAAGTTCACCCTTTATTCTTCCTGCTCTAGCCCTGGCATCAGCCATTTCTCCAAGAAGCCCTGGTTCCTTTAGTGAAGAATGGTATTTAAAAGCCAAGGTCTGGGAGCCAAGTACACTTACTGCTGTGGGGGTGCTTGCTCCCAGAACCTTTCAGTGGACAGAGCTTGGACTGTACATATATGTACATATGTATGGGTACATGTTTATGTATGTATACACACATATACTCATTGACATTTTCATTTTTTTACTGATTTTATACATAAAAACTTCCAATTATGATCCAATACCAGCACTGCGATCAAATACCAGGGTCATTCCAGTTTCTTTCCATATTTGCAACTCTCTTCTCCAACATGAGGAACCTGGCTTCCATTATTCTTAATATATTTACTTATCTGATCAATTCCATCCCCTTTCTGACAGATGCCCTCTTTACCTTATCTAGGCTCCAACTGACCATCCACCCCACCCATACAATTACCTTGATCTGTCCCCATTAACAGCTTTAGGGAAAGAAGGAAGGGTGCCTGAGTTTTTATAGCAATTATTCCTTAGGCTGCTCAGAATTTTTGTCTTACTGGTTTGTTTGCACAGAGAGAGAGCACACATGTGCGTGAGCCAGGGAGAGGGACGGAAGGAGAGAGAGAATCTTAAGCAGCCTCCACACTCAGTGCGGAGTGGGGTTTGATCCCGTGACCCTGGTATGACCTGAGCTGAAATTAAGAGTCGGATGCTCTAATGGACTGAGCCACCCAGGCGCCCCTCACTGGTTTGCTCTTGACTTACATGTAATTGAGAGGGCCTGAAAGCTGTCAGCTAAATAAAGGGGCTGCTACTTTAACACAGAACTTGCACAGCTGCTTAGGGGAGCTCTGTGATCAAAAGCACAGGTGGGGGGCACCTGTGTGGCTCAGTCACTTAAGCAACTCTTGATCTCAGCTCAGGTCATGATCTCATGGCTTGTAAATTCGAGCCCCACATTGGGCTCTGCACTGGGGGCATGAGTCTGCTTGGGATTCTGGATCTCCCTCTCTCTGCCCCTTCCCCACTTGTACTCTCTCTCACATGCAAATTAAAAAATGAAACTTAAAAAAAACCACGGGCAGGAAGGCAGGACAGGGTAAAGATTAAGCCGTATTTGTGTAAGATTGATAAAACATTTTTGCCTGTCAAAGCTTAGAGGGGGTTAGTGATAGGGAAGCAGATGGAAGGAAAGTAGAAAGGTGCTAAAAAAAAAAAAAAAAAACCCCACCCATCCCACATGCAGACCCAGTACTTCCCAATTTAAGAGATCTGTTGTAGAACCCCTATCTAGTTTGCTAATAAGTAAAACCTGAGCAACAAAAGGAGGAAGTGAGAAGGGTGGGCAATGACTTGGTGTCACCATAACTCAGAAGCAGTCTCTCTGATCGGAAACAGTGATTTTTTTTTTTTCTCTTCAAGACTCAAGAGCTTTTGCAATGGTCAGGATGTTTTATACCAACACAACCAACCTGGTAGGAAGGTGGGGAGGACAACAAGGAAGCAAAGAGGGGACTTCTAGTTTCAGCTCCCCCGAGTAAAGAATTTGAAGTCCTCACTCCCATCCTAATGATAAGAAGCTGAGCAAATTGAATATCTGCGGCTTTTCTGGGACCCATCAGAGACCCAAGGGCACAGGTCAAAATCATAACCCAGAAATCTGGAGAGAGGGGACAATCCAAAGTCACAGCCCAGATCACTCACCTGAAGCAGAAGCCGCTGGGGCCATCAACTGATAGAACACTTCAATAAGGTTTTGACAAATTGCTGGGAGGCTGAGTGTGTGGACTAGCAGGAGAGTAGGAGACTCCTGATGGCCACAGTCTTAGGTTTTACCTGTACAGGTTTTACTACCAGGTTCTCACTATGAAGAGCGAGGAAAAACCTCTCCTGATCTCCCAGAACATTCTCCACAACAGGGGCCTGCTCTCCGGCAGGGATGGAGACTCTCCAGAACCTTATCCCAGCTGGGGGAAGGGCGTTTCTGGGACTCCAGCCCCCTTCAGCCTTCTGGTCTCACCTGGTGAAGGGGGAGGGGTCAGGGTAAGGGAGGCGTCCAAGAAACACTGTCTAGAGCACATCCCAGGGACACAGACCCACTGAAAGACCAAGATTCTTTGATAAGACTTACAGGGTGCTTCTTCTCCCCATACTTTACCACCACATCAACAGGTTCTGGCATAATGACACTGGGAAGGACTGGAAGACTCTCAGACTCCATGTGAGGAGCTCAAGTTTCTGTATTTTTTTTAATGTCTTTAAGCAAGCTCTAAGGCCAATGTGCACCTTGAACTCACGACTCTGAGATCAAGAGTCGCACGCTCTACCAACTGAGCCAGCCAGGTGCCCCGGAGCTCATTCTTAAAAGAAGCCCAGAGACAGAGAGACCAAGGCAAGGACACCTGAGGAATCTGAAAACCTTGGGCATCTGTGGCTACAGCAAACCAACAGCCCAAGTCCCAGACAAAATAAAATAAAACTCACACTAAAGAACAATTTCTTCAGTTCTTGTTACTCCTTACATTATGCCTGGCTTGCAAAAACAATGACAAAGAATGCTGAAAGGCAAGAAAACAGTCTGAAGAGACAAAGCAAACATCAGAATGAGCCTCATGCCTGACTCAGAAAACATACCTGACCAGTACTATCAGAACTATCAAAGTCACTAAAAACCAGGGAGGTCTGAGAAACGGTCACAGCCAAGACGACAACTAAATGTGAGGTGTATCCTGAGAGGGATCCTGGGTAATTAAAAGGCCAGCAAAATCTTAATAAAACACAGACTTTAGGGGACGCCTGGGTGGCCGAGTCAGTTAAGCGTCCGAGTTCGGCTCAGGTTATGATCTCACGGTCTGAGTTCGAGCCCCGCGTGCTCTGTGCTGACAGCTCTGACCTTGGAGTCTGTTTCAGATTCTGTGTCCCTCTCTCTCTGCCCCTCCCCCACTCAGTCTCTGTCTCTGTCTCAAAAATAAACATTAAAAAAAATTTTTTTTAAAAACACCGACTTTAATTAACAATCACTGTCTTTATATTCTACCACTGCTGTGACAAGTTAGTACAAACACAATAGCTTAAAAGAAGCAAATTTATTACCTTATAGTTCTGTAGGTCAGAAGTTTGATACAGATCTCACTGAGCTAAAGTCAAAGTGTCAACAGCCTCCTTTCTGGAGCCTCAAGGTGAGAACCCCTGTCCTTGCCTTTTCCAGCTCCGAGTGGCCGCAGCTCCCTCACTTAGTTCTCGGTCCCCTCCTCCATCTTCAAAGCCAGCAACACCAGGATGAGTTCCTCTTCCAGTTTTAAAAACACTTGTGATCACATTGGGCCCCCCTAGATAATCCAAGCTCATCCCCTATATTCAGGTCCACTGATTAGCAACCCAATTAATTCTATCTACATCCTTTAATTCCCCTTTGCCATGGAACCTAACACATTCGCAGGCTTGCAGCATTATTCTGCCTACCACCATAATCCATCAGTACCAGTTCATTTGTTGTAACAAATACACCATGCTAATATGTCAATAGGAGAAACTGGGTGTGGGGTATATGAGAACTCCCTATACTACCTTCACAGTGTTTCTGTAAATCTAAAACTGTTCTAAAAAATAAAGTTTAGTTTTTTTTAAAAAGTGACAAGGTGGGGCGCCTGGGTGGCTCAGTCGGTTAAGCGTCCGACTTTAGCTCAGGTCACGATCTCGCGGTCCGCGAGTTCGAGCCCCGCGTCGGGCTCTGGGCTGATGGCTCAGAGCCTGGAGCCTGCTTCCCATTCTGTGTCTCCCTCTCTCTCTGCCCCTCCCCCGTTCAGGCTGTGTCTCTCTCTGTCTCAAAAATAAATAAACGTTAAAAAAATTAATCTTAAAAAAGTGACAAGGGGAGTGAGTCAGTGTCCGCCTGCAGACAAGGGCCCTCCACTCCACATCTGCGCAAATGCAGACTGCCCCTGCAGGAACCCCAGGAGCAGGCAGGGGCTCTGAATCCGAGGTAAACCAGAGCACTCAGGGTGGAACCAACCACAGCACGAACACAAAAACAGCAGACAAGGGTCCAATATGGCAGAGAAGACGCACAAGTGGGAGACAGATCAGTGAGAGTCCTCAGTAGGAAAACCAAAAGGAGAAACGAAACATCTGAAAGAAAAAAGCATCCTTAAATCTCTGCTGAATGGTGAAGGAAAATGGTTAGCGTGGCAAAGAAATCGTTCAAAGTCATTAGAAAATAGGCTATGATGTCCACAAATTTCAAATGGGTCAAAGACAAAAACATATACACACATACATATCAATAAGGTAAATAGATGGCAAAATGTTTACGCATAGCTCCTAACAGGGTATGCAGCCCTACTTATCTTTTTATAAGGAAGCTGACGACAACTCACATGGATGGCTCTGAGGCAGTATTTATTTGGCAGACTCAGGTTCATTAAAAAGAAAAAATACTGGGGCGCCTGGGTGGCTCAGTCGGTTGAGCGTCCGACTTCAGCTCAGGTCACGATCTCACGGTTCGTGAGTTCGAGCCCCATGTCAGGCTCTGGGCTGATGGCTCAGAGCCTGGAGCCTGCTTCCGATTCTGTGTCTCCCTCTCTCTCTGCCCCTCCCCCATTCATGCTCTGTCTCTGTCTCAAAAATAAATAAACATTAAAAAAAAATTAAAAAAAAAAAAAAGAAAAAATACTGAAGTCTGTTTTCTCATTAATCCTCATGGCCACCTTTGGAGGGAGGGATGAAGTGGCTAAAGCTCTGAGCACTAAGGACTGGGCCCTCCCCAGCTCCAGCTCCAAAACAGACCTCTTCCCCTGCTCTAGGGCTGTTTAAAGACAGGGGTGCCTGGGTGGCTCAGTGGTTAAGTGTCAGACTTCAGCTCAGGTCATATCTCACGGTTCCTGAGTTTGAGCTCCACATCTGGCTCTCTGCTGTCAGCACAGAGCCTGCTTGGGATCCTCTTGTCCCCCTCTCCCTCTGCCCCTCTCCCACTCATATTCTCTCTCTCTCTCTCTCTCTCTCAAAAATAAACATTAAAAAAAAATTTAAAGACAGGGTAACAATTATTTTCAGAAATGCTCCACCATCCACAAACCTACACTTCTAACTACATTCAGACTGGCTTTGCTCTCCCAAGCCCCGACTGGCTGAGTCTTGGCTCTGTCTCCAGGAACAAATCCCCCCAAATGCAGGGCAGCTCGCATGGAGCATTCTGGTCTGCCTTCTGTGGCAGCTCCATATGGCTTGTCTGGCTCTACAGGAAAACCCTCCTGGCGGCACAGTGAGTGCAACACTCCTATTTTTAGGCTATTAGAATAACAACTCTGGTGGAGATAGATGTCAAGTGACAAGGTTTATAATTAGGGCCCAAAAGGGGCCTATGAATAATTTGCTTCTAAGTGATAATGCTGCAAATCTTTCATTCTGGCTGGATTTCATGCACATGGGTGGTACCGAGTTTAACACGAAATGGCAGCTATTGACATGGAACAAACAAGGACACTTGGAGAAGCCTTCCCACTGCCTCCTGGTTTATATAACAACCTCTGTGTCAGGCCTGGGACTTAACCACAAGCAGCAGTGACAAACTGCTCTGCTCTCACCAGTAACAACACCCTCGCATAGTAAAACCCATTTAAAACACAGCAACACCCAACCCCCACAGAAAGCATTTTAAGGAAAGCAAAAAAACAGAAAACAGTCTATTTTTTACCCCCTGCACTGAAGAAAGCAGGTCTCCCTAATGGCTTTGGGCTTAGAATAGACCTCAGCAGCCCCATGACAAAAAAAAAAAAAAAAAAAAAAAAAAAATTCTTTCACTCCAGTAAAAAGCTTCTCATCATTATACCTAAGCCATCGATGTGATGGCACACCCACAGTGCACCACAGCTCAACACCATAATCCACAGTTGGGAAACTAATTTGGTCTCAAGGTCTGTCTTCACGTTAGGGCTGTTTGGTTTGGCTGGTATTGCTGTTTTGGAGACTTAGGGGAAAAGGCAAATAAAGAGCCAGAATAAAGGAAAAAAAACTTTTATTTGTGAAAAGTAATAAATAATGTAAAAGATCACGTGAAGTCCTTTCTACTAGGCTTGAAAAGAGAAGATAAATGTTGGGGATATTTGCATTCCCAATGAGAAAGCTCTACCTATTCAAAGTAAAATTCATAATCCAAATTACCAGACTCTGACTTTTTTCTACAAAGCATTTTATATAATTCAATATACCTCTCAGTGTGAGTCCCTTATGATTCCCACAAATCTCCGCGAAACCGAGAGATGATGGTGCTATTTTCAGAGTGCAGTCAATTGGTGGGCAAAGCCACAGGGTAACTGAATCACGCGGGAAGCTCGGGAGCCGGCCACCTGATGAGCTCATCTTTATAACGAAGTGCCTAACACAGCAGCCACGTGCCCGTCGTGGTGACAGGAAGAGCCTGCCAAATCCACAACACAAGTCAGAGCAAGTGCAGGTCCGGAGGAGAGCTTCAAGGGCACCACAAGGGAGGGATTCTGGTCCCAGTTCTCGAGAACAGGACAGGCAGCCGCCATGCCCTCACCTGCATGCTGCATTCTGGTCCCATGGGGACAAGGACAGCCACACAACGAACCTAGGCTTTCCCAGGAAACCAAGAGAGGATGGTGGGTACAGTGGGTAGCTCTGATCAGCCAAGAGGAGTTACAAGTGCAGACCATTCGGTCCTGTTCTCACTGGAATTAAGGGACTCTCAAAGAATCCTTTTTGCCTTCACTCCAAAGCTGTGAAAGTTCTTCAGTGGGAACAGAGTTTCTGTTTTCCAAGATGAAGAGAGTTCTGGGGATGGACAGTGGTTGCATAACAATGTGAACTGTACACTTAATACCACTGAGCTGTACGCTTAAAAATGGTCCAGATGGTCAATTTTATGTTATGTGTATTTTACCACAATTTAAAAAAAAAAAGCATGACAATTCTAATGATCAGAAATGTCCACAGTGGGGCTCCTAAAGTAAATATAAAAACAATTTTCCTAACTCCATTCCCCAAGTGATAAATCATAAATGCATCTGAACATAAATGCACTCCGGGTCCACACTGCTGAACTCTGACACGTTCTTCTAGTGGCTCCATAAATAATCCTTGGATGGGAACCAAGCTGCCTGCTTTGGCTCAGACCGAACATAAGGATCCTGTGATAGTGAACCTCCAAACAGGGTGACGTAATGCTCGAAGTGCCTGACAACAAGAATCCTACACAAAACACCATCATGACAGCCATTTCCAAACACAGTGACTTCCCTGCCTTAACAGACACATGTTGCCGTGGATATAATGAACACTGTCTTGAAAATTCTCCATCATTTCCATCCACTTGACCATCCATTTATCTGGTCTTCTGGCATGATGATTATGTAAAGCAATTAGGATTAAATCCTTATAGTACAGGGATGATCCAAGGCTATAAAATAAGAGGTAAGGGGTACAGTAACAAAGAAGTTGACTTGAAGGCCTGATACCATCTCTAAATGAAACGCCAGCTGCTAGGGGCATCCAGAATGGATGGGGATGGGTACCTGTTCCACCTCTACTGCCAAGCCCAGCACAATCCAGGATTGCCCATAGCTCTTCCCTGGACACTAATATGTCACTTTTGGCCACTCCCAATGGCTATGAAATGGGACCCAAGTGCTCTAGGACCACCTGCTCACCATCCTGATGGTTCTAGCCCCGTGCTAACCTGTCCTTCCCATTCTGTTCAGCTCTTTCCAGATACTTGTCACCCTTTTTTTTTTTTACCTACAAAAAGGTATACATAATTAATATATGAGTTTGAAGTATGCACCCCTGAAACCATCACCATAATCTATGCCATAAACATATCCATCGCCTCCAAAAGCTTCCTCCCACTCTCTTATAATTATTAATATATAACATTGTGATAACATTTAACATAAGATCTACCCTTTTAGCAAATATTTAAGTATAAATATTGTTAAGTACAGGCATTATGCTATATACTGGACCTCTAGGACATGCTCATCTTGTGTAACTGAAACTCTGTATCCTTTGACTAGTTCCTCCCCATTCTCTCCTCCCTCTAGCCCCTAGCACCACCATTCCATTCTCCGCTTCCATACGTTTCACTATTTTAGACTCATCACAGAAGTGGTATTATGTAGGATTTGTCCTTCTGTGACTGGCTTATTTCACTCCGCAAAATGTCCTCAAGTCACCCACACTGTTGAAATGGCAGGATTCCCTTCTCTTTCAAGGTACTCACTGTAATCCTGAAACTTCCTCCCTTAGATTCCAGGAACCCCTAACCAATAAAGACTAGAACCATCCCCTAACCCATGAAGCCTAGAAAAACAAGTCACAGGAGCGCCTGGGTGGCTCAGTCGGTTGGGCATCCGATTTGATTTTCGCTCAGGTCATGATCTCACAGTTCATGAGATCGAGCCCCGAGTCAGGCTTTTTGCACTGACAGTGTGCAGCCTGCTTGAGATTCTCTCCCTCTCTCTCTGCCCCCTGCATTGATAAATAAATAAATAAACTTAAAAAAAAAAAAAAAAAAGAAAAAAGTCACAAAATTATGTTATACTGACCCTGGTGTATTCAAATGTAACAGAAGCAAACTATATCCCCTTGCCTGTTTCACCTTCCTCAAAAGAACCAAAATCCTTTGACAAAACATCTCTGAACTCTCAATTTTGTTGAGAAACTATCTGCTTGGGCCAAAGTCCTTAAACAGCCTAGAGCACTCGGGTACCTGCAGACTTTAACAGCAGACTTCCTGTTTGGGACTTATTAATTTATCACTTTTGACATCCCGTGTTTAACAAGCCCAATGGGTATTGCCTGTACTCCCAAAATCACATTAAGGGAACCAATTATGAAGAATATCTTTTCCCAAAATCTTTCCTAAAATAATGAAGTTTGGTCTCAATTTGCCCTTCTAAAGCAGTTTTTTTTTTTCTTGATTACAAAATAAATACATTCTTATTGTAAGACATTTTGGGAAATATATAAAACCACAAAGAACATTTACCTCACATCTTGCCCCTTGACAATAACTCTTGGTACATGTCCCTAAGGCCTTTATTCTAACTAGTCACAGATAAAGACGATTCCATTCCCACATTGAAGATTTTGAAGAAAGGAAGTAAAAAACAAGGCTGAGCATGAAGTTCAAAGAATTGTCCTTTCCTGCTCAGAGGCAGTTGCAGAAAGGCTGTTAAACTTGTTCAACAAGACTCATGTGTGGTGCACAAACCAGTTTACCAGCCAAATTTCATTAAGTGCAGCCTGCTGCCTGATAGCACCTTATACTGTTACAGTCACAACCACCTTGCCAACCACACTTTTGTTTAATGACCCTGTACATAATTAAAGGCAGGAAATGGAGCTTAGAGGCATTCAAGGATCACAGAAAAATAAATAAATAAGGTAAGGCAATAGTATCTCCTTTGCAAAATGGAAATCAATGTGAGAGTCAAAAGGGTCAGTGAAGCAAGACATTTCCACAGACTCAAGTTCAAAATGAAAGACAGTACTTCACTGGATTCCAGCTCCTCACATGGAAAGAGCCCCCTGGGAGCCTGTAAAACTGCAAACCAGTCTTAAAAGGGATTAGTCTGCCTGTTTCATCAAGCTTACCAAGCTACATGTATTTCAATACAGCAACTCACGTGCAATTGTTAAGACACTTTTAGTGAACACCTACTATGTGTGCGACACACTTTAGCTTGATTAATCCTTCCCCAGAGGTATTGCCATCATTTCTAAAGTGCAGCCAGTGAAGCCACAGTGGGTTCCATTCATCTTGAGAGTGTGCAGGTATACCAAAAGAGGTCAAGCTTGGCACACCAGTGTTTGGCACAACTGTTTACAATGCTCTTTACTACCTTTGCAATAAAGCCCATATTTCTGACTTTGGTTTCAACATTTCTGTCCTTGATAACAAGAGTCTTTTTAGGCATCAAATTACAACTAATTTGCTATAATTAAATGTTAGATGTTTACCACCTACAGAAGTTTCTCACTTTATAAATAAATAAACAAACACACACACACATTTTTTTTAAGTAGGCTTCACGATCAGCACAGAGTCCAACATGGAGCCCAACTGCAGAGGCCGACGCGGGGCTTGAATTCTTGACCTTGAAATCAAGACCTGAGCCAGACACTTGATTGAGCCACCCAGGCACTCCAGAAGTTTCTTACTTTAAATGCATGTATAAGGGTTAAATGCATGCAAGGGTTAAATGCACGTATAAAGGGTTACAAGGGGAAAGGCAGGGATCCTTTATCCGTTCCCAACACCTGGTGTACCTGGCTCCTGGTATGCCTTTAATAAATATTTGCTTAACAAATCCTCTGAATAAAATAAAACCAAAGAACACAGTTCTTTAAGTTCACTTGAAAGAAATTAGTTTTCCATAAGCTACAAGTAGCTGGAGTTTTGCTCCCTGTGGATTCTGATCTTGAAATCCGATTACTCAAAGTCTGCCATCTGTCATTCTCTTTCAGAGACTTGCAACATATCAACAATTGCATGGTTCTGTTACAGAACTCCACTAATCTTATCTCAGACTAGGCAGGAGGTAAGTGTTTCAGTAACTAAATTTATCTCAGGGATTAAGTAGATTTTCTTATTTTTGTGTTGTGTTTTGTTGTTAGAAGAAAGCACACAGCACAGAAGTCCCAGCCTGTACTAAATATGTACTCTGCTCAGCCCTCCCTTCTATAGGGTCAAACAGATGGGAATTTAACCATTAATTCAGGAAAGGCTGGAAAAAAAACCAGGACAACAGGGCAAGCTAGAGAGTAAGGAGAATATCCTATCTCCCCAAGAACAGGTATTCCATCCCATGGAAATAAGGAAGTGAATTTACTCCTATGACCCATGGCCTGCCTTCCCCATCAGGTGACACTACTATAGACCCAGTCTGTAACAAGCTGCCAGTTAGCACATCTCACAGAACCTGTTGCCATCTTCAGGTCCTAAGAAAGCTTTGGACCAGGGCTTAGCCATGTGCGGGTCAAGATAGTGTCCAAGGAAGAATCAGGGAAGAAAGGGACAGCGAATAAAATGACAGCTTGCCCCTGTCTCTACAGCCATCACACATCATAGTAACAGTGGTCACCTAACCCTTTTAAAAAACGTTTCTTTCTGAACCCAAGATGCACATCTACCAACGTCCATGGGTGGAGAACCTGTGGGGGAAATGCAAAGTTGGAGCCAGTAATTAGGAAAAAAAAATCAAATAAAATTAAATTTTAGTAAGATGGAATAGAGAAGCCTTAGCAGCTGCAATTTACTCTCTCAGACTCATGGGCAACGTTTTATTACAGGAGTTTTCTACTGGGAATTCTGATCTTGAAATCTGACTGTTCAAAGCCTTCCTCACTTAGGAAAAGCTGCAGCAGCCTTCAAGACCCTGGATCCTTGCAACAAGCCAGCAGTTGTTGGCAAAACACTCTGACATTTATTCTGCGGACATACACCCCGTAGTAATGATGGAACCAGGACATCTCATGACCTGGCTCTTCCATTCAGAGCACTTTTGTGCCAGAGAACCTGGCCACCAGTAGAAACTGGGTTAAGTCCTTATCGCATAAGGCTGAGGACATAAGAAGATCCCAAGAGACAAGCAACTTTCAGCAGGCTGTTGGGTAGCCAAGATCTAAAAGTCTTCTCTTTATACCATTTAGGAGGATTTTAAGTTGTTAGAGCAGTAAGAATGGAAATAAAAATAAATATATGAAAAATCCCCACTGAATCCCACCGGATCAACAAATCAAACTAACTTCATATTTCTGTGCTTCCTTCTAACAAAAGGATGATATTGATTTCATGCAGAAAGGTGAAGAGAGTGGCAAAGTAGTAGCCCAGTACTCACCCTTCAGTTGGTCTAAACTAGGGAAGTCATATATTCAGGAGTGCTAAAGACCTGGGTTCAAATCCTGACTCTGTCCCTTATTAGTGGTGTGGCTTAGATAAGCATCCTCACCTCCCTCAGTCTCTGCTCCCTCATCTGTCCAGTGAGGTCCACATGGATCTTGAAACATGTGCAGAGTACCTGGACCAGACAGCTGTTACAGACTGAGTTGTATCTCCCCAAAAAAGATGCTGAAATCCTAACCTCCAGCTCCTCATGGTGTGACCTGACTTAGAAATAGAGTCTCTGTAGATGTCATTAGTTGAAATAAAGTCATACTGGGGTAATCTAATATGACTGGTGTCCACATGAGAAGACAGACACACAGGGAGAACGCCATGTGATACTGAAGCTACAGATTGGAGCTGCACAGCTGCAGGGAATCCCAAAGATTTCCAGCCATCATGAGAAGCAAGGAAGAGGCAAGAAAGGATTCCCCTACAGGAGTCGGGGAGCACGGCCCACAAACTTCTTGATTTGGGACTTCTGGGCCCCAGAACTATTGTTCTGTTGTTTTAAGCAACCCAGTTTGTGGTTCTTTGTTACAACAGCCCTAGGAAATGAATGCATTGCCCAACTCAGGAAGACTTCCTACTGGTCCGTGTACATGCACACAGAGAGTGGGAGAGCTTCCAACATGCAATGTACAACCATCTTCCTGTACCCAAAGTGGATTTCATAACCAAGCTCTATTTACTAATTGTTTATATTATTAACTTTACTTATTGCCCTGGCTTGCCAATAATCTAAGTACAGAAAAAGACAAATTCAGGGAAGAGGCATGCATTCATTCAAAGTCATTGTCAGTTGCTTACAGGGGAAAACATTTTTTAAGCCCTTAGAAGAGTGAATGCCTTACAATTTCCCTATAGGGGGGTTGGGGGTGGGGATAGCCCCCTGCAAGGAAGTTGGAGAGTCTGCTCTTGATAACTTCCTCATGATCAACATGAACACAAAGCTTATTCGCAGAAGTTCCTGAAATATGGGCGCCTGGGTGGCTCAGTCACTTGAGGGTTCGACTCTTGGTTTTGGCTCAGGTCATGATCTCGAAGTTTGTGAGTTCCATCCTTAAGTTGGGCTCTGCACTGACAGTGAGGAGCCTTGGGATTCTCTGTCTCCCTCTCTCTCCCCCTCCCTCATGCTCTCTCTCTCAAAATTAAGTAAATTAAAAAAAATTTTTTTCCCCTGAAATAGCCAAAGTTACAGTTATCATAGTTCCCATCAGTCACAGAATCATGTTCAGGTGAGGACCAGGCCCACTTCAAAGTGGCGGGCAGGGGGCTCTCACTGCTCCTGGTACATACATGGCCAAGCCCCCAGGCTCTGCCCAGAGACTCGAGTCCTATGGGCCTCCGGGCCTGGACTTAGCATTCCTAAGTGCCCTCAGGGGGTCTGCCATGCAGAGGGGTGAAGACCAGCAGCTGGTCCAAATCCTTTCCACTCCACACAAACCTGGGGGCCCCCTCACATGAAGGCCCCTCTAGCAGGCAGGCCCAAAGGGACAGGGGAGCAAGGAAGATTGGATACAAACCACTCTACTCACAGATTCCCTCACACCAGTCACCTGGTCCCTACCTCCCTGCTGACTGAGGAGCCCACATGTCCTCTACACCCTAATATGTCCTGTCTCCACCTGCCATGTTGCTCCTTTCCGGCCAGCCTCAGAAGAGACACAAGCCCGTCATCCATGTTTCTGACACCTTCCTTCTGGGCCTGGTTGCATTAATGACTCCTTTAAATCTCTAAAACAGGTGTCCCCTCCAATCTTTGGCTTCAACGCAGAGAAGCCTGGGGAGCTTCCAAAATACTGATGCCTGGGCCCTGCCCCAGAGTCTGGTGTAACTGGTCTGGCATGCCGCCTGGGCACCAGCACTCTTACAGGTTACTCTGTGACTTTGCTGTGCAGCAAGACTGAGAGAACCGCCATCCCAGGATCTCTTTCTCCTGAATCCCTAAGGCTCTGCATCCTGCTACTTTGCCCTTGAGCTGCTCTTTTGTTTCACTACTTTCACCTTGAAAGTTGCAGAAAAGTAGGACACACTTGCCACCCCCTTTCTTCTTCATCCATTCTATCTGGCCTCCATCCAGACCATCCTTCTGTAGGAGTCCCTGCAAGGACAACAACCGTGTCTTTGACACATGGCTCATTCAAGCCTTAGTCTTCTTATCTGTAAAATGAGGATGATAACTACCCTGACTTGTCATGGTAAGGACTAGATGAAACAAGGTGACATATACTAAGATTTCTCTCTCCACAAAACAGGCAAAATAAGCCAAGTGAGTAAAAGGATTGGTGTAGATTCCTGGTCTCTATGCTCCTGGCTGCTCCTGATCTTTGTCCGGGGGCTTGTGCCCACTGTTCAGGAAGGGCCCCTGACTCCTGCCATTGGAGGGGCAGGGGGCCAACATCAGTGATGTTCTATCATCTGAAAGCCAGCTCCTCAGACCAGATAGGGCTGACATGAAAACCTACACATGCTGAGGGCCATCCTGACCCTTCTCAGCCACTGCTCTCAATGCAAACCATCTCTCACACACCCTTCCTGGGCTCTGATCTGCATCTGTCCACCCATCACGCACATCTCAAGATTAGCCATGGGTCACTCCACAGGTTCTGAATCCTGCCTGAGCCCTGGAACTTCCTGGAGAGATTTCAAATCCAAATCCAGAGATGTGTGGTATGGCCTGGGATGGGGGCTGCTGAAAGCTCTCCAGGATCCTGAATCACTGGTTCTGGCCTATTATTTGCACAGTAAGCAGGGGCCTTCATTATCTGATATAGCTGCTAAAGAGAACAAAAAGTACAGGTAAGAATAAACCAATCCATGAGAACAACCTAAGTGTCCATCAACAGATGAATGGATGAAAGACATGGTAACACACACACACACACACACACACATACACACACTATAATATTATTCAGCCAGGAGAAAGAAGGAAATCCTACCATTTGCAGTATGGATTGACCTTGAGGGCATTATGCTAACAGAAACAAGACAGACAAAGACAAACACTGTATGATATCACTTACATATGGAAGCTAAAAGCGCTAAGCTCCTAAAAACAGTAAAATGGTGGTTACCAGGGGCTGGGGTGGGGGGGGGGGGGTGGTGAAACTGTGGAGATGTTTTAGGGTACACACATGCAACTAATAAATAATTTCTGGAGAGCTAATGCACAGCATAGTGATTATAGTCAACGATACTCTATTATAAACTTCAAAGTTGCTAAGAGACTAGATCTTAATAGTTCCTACCACAAAAAAGAAACAATAATTATGTGACAGGATAGAGGTGTTAGCTAACACTACAGTGGTAATCATACTGTAATTTATAAATGTATTAAATCAACACGTTATACATCTTGTATAAGATGTAATATGTCAATTATATCTCAATAAAAAAAAAGAAAAAATCAACCCACATTTAGGAGAAAACCACCTCTCAGTCTCCACAGTAAAATAACTAAATACAAAAGTACAAGAAGGGGGAATGTCTGGGTGGCTGAGTCAGTTGAGCATCTGACTCTTGATTTCAGCTCAAGTCATGATCTCACGGTTCCTGGGATCCACGTTGGGCTCTGTGCTGACAGCCAGGAGCCTGCTTGGGAATTTCTCCCTGCCACTATTTCTGCCCCTACCCCACTCGCACTCTAGGTACAATAAATAAACACACAAACAAAAAACTAAGTAAGCACAAGAAGGCCCATGCAAGAAATGCCAATTTCAGGTTCAATCTGGCAGCAGAAACTGGATAAGAAACATAATCCCAGGAAAGCTCTGGACAGACACAGGGACAAACCGAGCAGCTGATTCATGTGTGACCCTAATACTGGGCTAAGGGCATATGGTCTTGGAAAGAAGGCATTCAGAAGGCATGAGCACATACTACTCATACACCTGGAAGAACTTCTGAGTAGGGTCAGTTATGCTTAAAACTCAGAAGCTGGCCCCTATGATTATAGTGAAACGCCAGCAATCCCTTGAAGGGTGTATTTTATTTCTTTAACTTCTTAGCCCTTATGAAATTTAGCAGACCAGAAATATTGAACTTACAAGTCACATGACAACATTGACCAGCCTCACCTAACGGAGTCTATGACAGAGCAAACCTCCCTCACTCCTGACGAAATTCATCTCAAATCACCAAGGGGCTCTTTTGAGAGGAAAGAAAAATAAAGTCAGAGAAAAACAATTACAAAGAGCTTTACTGAAAAAATACAAAGCAATACAGTATTCTATCCTTTATAACACTGTTACCAGCTGGGCTTATCTGAACACAAGCCATTTCAGTCCCCCCACCCCCATCCCCACATTGTGGACATCGTTACTACTGTCATCAGCTAACACATTATCACACACATAGCATGTACCAGGGACGACAACAAGCTCTGGCCACTCATTACCTCGGTTTAAGACTCCCAATGCTAAATGGTTTCACTCCTGAGGCTCAGAGAGATTATGTTGCTGGTACAAGGTCACAAAGCAAATGAGTGGGGGAGGAGCCAGGACTCACATCCAGGGAAGATGTCCCCAAACTAGGCTCTGTTACCTCCTGTGCTTAGACTGGCAGCCTGTGATTCTAAGCAAACTAACTTGTATTCTGAGCAGGGACAACAGAGCGGCAACATGGGCCCCTGTCACCAGCAGGCTACTCACTAAATGAGGAATCCTTGGAAGCTGGGCAGGCACAGCCATGGGGCAGTCACTTCACCCAAGGGGGAAGAAGGCTCCCTCAGGAAACACCCATACACATACTCCATGCCATCACAGAGATCCTTGAACCCAGGGACAGTCCCTGGGCAACCTTCGCCTACACTCCAGGTCCCTAGGGAGAAAAGGGTCTGACAGAAGTCCATTCCTGGCACCTACCACCAATGTGTCCCCTACGCTCCTGGGCCAGGAGGAACCAGGCTGAATATTCTGCAATTACTTGACTCTCATTCAACTAAGCAAAATGTGGGTTGTCTGTTCAGGAGTGAATTCCATATCTCACAACAAGAGATAGAGAGAAAATATGGGGTAAGTATGAATTCTGTCCTAATAAGGCATAATACTTCTTGCAGGACTACACATGAAATCCAGTCACTGGTAGCAAGGTGAGCTCTCAACACCACTCAGGACTGTCACTATCAAGGGGATGATTAAAGGGAATGATTAAAAACTACAAACGACAGGGGTGCCTGGGTGGCTCAGTCAGTTTCAGCTCAGGCATGATCTCACGGTTTGTGAATTCAAGCCCTGAGTCGGGTTCTGTACTGACAGCTCAGAGCCTGGAAGACAGGTAGTATGTGTGCAGAGGGCCAGCCAACTACAAAGGGGCCCAATTCATCAATACATCCATATTTTTTTAGCACTGACTCTTGGGAAGAGGACTCTACACAAGCCTCTTAACCATCCTGTTAGAGTGCCGTGATATGGAAGAATGGAGTGTTATTTATTCACTAACTATGCGATTGTGAGTAAGTCATTGTTTTAACAGCTTGGCACAGTCTAGTACTAAGTGTCAAGTGAGGTTGAGATACCAGGAGTGACACAGGTCACCCCTCCAGTCTCAAGTCCCTCCTCCAAAACACGAGGGTCCCATTCACAGACAGGCCTGAACTGAGAACGAAGAATGAGCACATGCTTCAAAACGATGAGGCTGCTGGGAGCCCACTGTGTCCACATCCCAGGCAGCTGGGGTGGAATGGCAGGTCCGGGGCATGCACAGGAAGCAGGTGTCGATGCACAACTCTGCTGGGAGGAGCGTAAATCACACAAACACACAAAATATGCTGTGACACATTTTCCAGTGCTATTATTCTGGTAGGTGAAGAACAAGGTGTCTGTGCATATACATATGAGCTTGATTATATAGACAATGGATAAAGCTGGAAAATCAACTCAAAAAAGTTAACTGGGATTTGGGGGGTTTTTTTCCTATATTTTCTCCAATTTTTTACAAGCAGCATTTATTTACAAGATCATGGGAGAAAGCATCACTACAAATTTTTTTTTTAAGTTTATTTATTTTGAGCAGGAGCGTGCACATGCAAGTGGGGGAGGGGCAGGGAGAGAAGGAAAGAGAGAATCCCAAGTAGGATTCTCTGTGCTGCCAGCATGTAGCCTGACCAGGGCTCAAACCCACAAACGGCGGGATCATGACCTGAGCCAAAACCAAGAGTCGAACAGTCAACAGACTGAGCCACCCCGGTGCCCCACTACAAAATCTACAAGATGTTTTTAATGTTCTGTTCTCTAATTTAAAGAATGAAATTATGACCAGAAGTTATCTTTTTTATACTACGTTGACTGCTTATTAAGTCTATGTGCCAAGGATAGCCAGCCCTTGTGGCTGCATATTACATAAAATTGTACATGGAACCAAGATGTACTTCCAGACCAGTCAAGATCCCAGCTGGTTTTTAAAATAACTTTTTAAAACAAAACAGTGCTCCCAAATTTGGAAGATTGGTCCACCTGTGTTCTCACCAGTGCACAGCTCACATCAGCATGCTGCAAGCCTTTGCAGTGGGGCCAAATGTTGGTCGAAGTGTAAAATGTGTTTTGCCACAGCCGGGAATATACACTTGCACTGTGGTGTCTGTTGAACAAAATATCAGGCCCAGCAGCCAGATAACGTGGGTGTATAAACTGCAGCAAATGAAAGGTGAGAGGCACAGGAGAATGTCAAGGCAGCACCTATGTTCACCAGAACACACAAGGTCAACGTCTCGCGAACACCTAAGACGGCACAGGAGACCCAGCGATGGACAGAGACACAAAGCACAAACCAGCAAAAGGCATGAGAGCCAAGAGATGGTGTGACCCCACAGCACTAACTGCTGTAACTGTTACTAAGGTGCTGAGCTACATTCCAGCGGTATCCAAAGTACATGTGATCGCCAACCACGTTGGGATCCACTGACCTAGATGTAGCAAGCATCTCAAGCATGCTCCCAAAATAGAGCACAACGCTGGGTAAGGTATACACCTCAACTTGTGCCTTCACAATCTGTGAAAGCTTTGTGTTTTTGAGCCTTTTTTTTCATTCTGTGATTCTAACCACTACTCCTAAGACAGACAATTTTACTCTTCCTGTGTGGTGTTTCATGGTCACTGCTGCAGGTCTATGTTACCAAAGAGAGGAAGATTCATTACCATAATAGACAGCTAGCTGTTTAGATTCAGCAAGGTGCTCACAGAGTTCTCCGCAAGCCAGAGAACACATTTCTCCCACGGCTACTGGCCACATCTCCACCTAGCACCTTACAAATATATGGCCAGAGGTGCCAGAAACAGCAGGAGGAAGGAGGTAGAGGATTCACTGTAATCTCCAACAACGGGATAACTCAAACCTTTTTCCTCTCTTTTTTTTTTTTTTTAAGTTTATTTATTTTGAGGTGTGGGGTTGGGGCGGAGAGGGAGAGAATCCCAAGCAGGCTCCGCACTGTCAGGGTTCAAACTCACAAACGGTGAGAGTATGACCTGAGCTAAAATTAAGAGTCAGACACTTAGCTGACTGAGCCACCAGGTGCCCCAAACCTTTTTCCTTTCTTTACATACATTTAACAAAGTATTTTCATCATTATGTAAACGTAGCATAGAAGTACTGTGTGTCTAAGAAAAGTTCATTTGATATTCCAAGGTTCTATGAGAAATGCTTTCAAATTTCCTAAAACTAATTGCTACAGAGTCCTAAGAGGGTTGGTTGCAGGCTAACCAAGATTAAAAACAAAAAACTAAGCAAACAAAAAAAACCCTACCATATTTCTATTCCCCCAATCCAAAAGACTGACAGTAAAAAAACAAATTTAAGGGAAAACTTCACGTTAATTTGATATATATTCAGTTGGCTGAAGGGGAGTGAACAGATTTGGCAAGGGTTTTAAGAAAACTCTCAGCTGACAGAAGGTGAGCAAGGGTTATTCCCCAAGAAATTCACTGAAAGCAAGACTGAATTTGAGGACCAGACCCAATATAACCTTTGCTTCCAATCTTCCTGAGGATGTGGTCTTTTTTGGTACACAGCCCAGGTCTACCAGCTGCCAATAGTACTTGCAGATCATTACTTAGGAAGCTGTGGGGGGAAAAAAAATCCGACAGAGTCACGAAAAGCCAACTGGGCAAAATTAAAGCATTTAGAGACACTGTAGGACTTCCCCACAACAGAACAGGACCCGTACTCCCCTGAATGGGCTTGTGAGCAGAGACTCAGAGCCCTCACCTTGTCAAGCACCTTAGAACTAAGCTCTTCAATATGCAAACTGTTTCACAAATTAACAATACAGATCATCAAGCTATACATTCATGACATTTGTGTACAGATTAATTTCCTTTGAGCAAGTATTTTTATGCCTGCTTAAGAAACAAGTGGTCTCCCATGACAGATGCATTCATCATCCAAATAATCAAGTGGTCTTCCGGCCACTCCTTTGTCCAACAGCCAACAAGTTAATTGGACAACCCAGCACCTCTGGAGCCCACGGGGCGCCCGGGGCCAGGGTTCAGATTCTGAAAACAGAATCCCACATTCCTGAACCTACTATTCACAGCCACTCCCTCCCAAGAGTAGACAAAATGAACTGTTTAAAAAAAATTGTAGAAAATAGCCCATTTCCATGTCTTATATATCCAGACCTGAATACCAGCATTTTTACAGATTTATGAAGCTCCTGCAAAGTCAGAAACCTGAGAAAATAGACATATAGAGATTTAAAAAAAAAAAAAGCTTCCTTGCAGAAGTTTTATTTCCACAAAGCGAGGCAGATTCTAATCTATTCAAATTTCATTTATTTTAAAAAATCTTCATTTGTTTCAAAGAAAGTCCTGCATTTACTTCCAGTAATCCTCTGAAAAAAAGCAACCAAAACCACAAGCCCTCAATATCAGAAATAAATTATGTTAGGCACCGTTTCCTGTCTTTTTACACCTAATAATAGTGTGAACTAGTTTGCAGATATGAGGTATAGCAGTTTTACATTGTAGCACTATGATATAGAGCCCAGAGGCTTAGAGATATATAAACGCATTGTTTAAAAACTATCACCTAAAAAAACTTTTCTTTTAATAAAATAAAAACTGTCACCTTTCCCTAACACTAGAGTCAGGCAGAGTAACCAATATGTACACGTTAAATTCGGAGACAGCCCCAAACCTCATTTGTGTTTACAGCTCTTCCTTCATCCAGACATTTTAATTCCTGGCATTAATTAATTGTAATAGTTAATTAATTACAGGTAAAAAACTTGAACTCCATCCTCCTCCCCTTAAGACCCTATTAGGTTATAATGTCTTAAGAATAACAGTTCTCGGGGCACCTGGGTGGCGCAGTCGGTTAAGCGTCCGACTTCAGCCAGGTCACGATCTCGCGGTCCGTGAGTTCGAGCCCCGCGTCAGGCTCTGGGCTGATGGCTCGGAGCCTGGAGCCTGTTTCCGATTCTGTGTCTCCCTCTCTCTCTGCCCCTCCCCCATTCATGCTCTGTCTCTCTCTGTCCCAAAAATAAATAAAAAAGCGTTGAAAAAAATTAAAAAAAAAAAAAAGAAAAAAAAAAGAATAACAGTTCTCTATCACAAGCATCTCTGCTGTGCACATATGGACTTTCCATAAATACTTGTTGATGTTCCTGACTGATCAGCTTTAGAGAAAGACAAAGTGCCAGGATTCTGCTACCAATAGCTTGACAAATCAGATGCCCATACCAACCTCATCTTGCCAAATGAAGACACCCAGTAGCCTAGACAAATCTTCATATGTAGGTTAAATGAGGTAAAGTAGATGAAAACACTATGAAAAGTACAATACAATATGCAAAAATGCTGTATTATTATTGCAGAGTAATAAGCAATAATATTTATAAAAAATAGGAAGTTTGGAAGAAAAAGGCATTTTAAGTTGGCTGTTCTTTCCTGGAGAAAATGAAGACAGAAAACTGTAAATAATAAAGACAGACAAGGTCAATTGTAGACATTGGTCAAGTCTTGAGGTGGGCAGAGTCAGAGAGCTTTCCTGTCTAATTCTTTGAAGACAGCTTCACTCTATTTCTGAGCAAGTCAAAATTATATCCACAGCCCCTTCTACTTCCTCCTCCTCCCCTTTACTTCTTTTCCTCTCTCAGATTAGAAGGACTCTCCCTATTCACTTGCTACATGTGGCTAGCCCCAGAGACACGGGTATTTGGAACTGGGGACAAGAGCCACAAACTTAGCACCCAAGCTGGTAACAGTAAAATAAATCTTGGACTCAACCTGGCCCTAAAGAAGCAGATCTTCAAATGCCAGAAATTCTCAGTTCACTTCACATACCATGGAGGGGATATGTCCACCACCTATGAAGAGTAGCCTTGCCTATGTAGAAAAGAATCAACTCTGCAGTCAGAAGAAGACTAGGCAGGGAGGAGGTGGAGAGTGGGGAGTGGCAAATGGATGAAGGGGGTCGAAAGGTACAAACTCCCAGTTATAAAATAAATAAGTCCTAAGGATGTGATGTACAGCATAGTGCCTATAGTTTATAATACTGTATTATATATTTGAAAGCTGCAAAGAGTAAATCTTAAAAGTTCTCATCACAAGAAAAATAAACTTGTAACCATGTACAGTGATCAATGTTAACTAGACTTACTGTGGTGATCATTTCATAGCATACACCCACATCAAGCCATTATGCTATATAACTGAAACTAAGATCATGTTATACAACAATTCCATCTCAATTAAAAAAAAAAAGACTAGACACACACTATTTGAAATCGCTGAACTTTTAGAGCTACAAGGAAATACAGAGGTGACAGGGACCAGCCTCCTCATTTGACAGGTGAGGAATCTGAGCCTCCAGGAGGTTGGGCAGATGTCTCAGGGGTCACACAGCACTGGGAATTAACTACACCTGTGAGACTGAGCCCTGCCCCCAGCTCTCCCTACTGCTTGGTGTTCACGCTTCAGAAGTTAGGACCACCTCACGCCCTCACCTACAACTTACAATTATTCCAGGATAATGGAGGGAAGGTGACTAACATTAACTAAGCACTGCAGCTGTCAAGCACTGTCCTAGTACTTCAGATCCTTTGTTTTTTTTTGCCATTTACTATCATAATTACAACAATTTATATTAGTAGTATTAGCTCCATTTTACAGAAGAGGAAACTAAGGCCAAAGGTCATACAAGTAGGAAGAACAAGATTTCTCTCCTTTTCTAACTCCTAATAGTCCTATCCTTTGCCCCAACAATGCTTAAAGAAATTAGATATGGATATGATTGAGATCATGGTAGAAAAATCCACCGAAACCAAATTCACCTTAAGCATTCTACTCCATATCTTAGCTTTGAAAAACAAATACATATGAAATCCAAAACAATTTAATTATAAACTTGAAAATGCCTAACTCAAATTCAAATTCTGGTTGGTTTGTTTGTTTGTTTTTAATGAATTGCAATGCACCTCTAAACAAGCTTCAGTTCTTCCCTTCAGTTCTCCACTCAGCCCTAATGGGAAGAGAAACAAGGGTTTTAAGAGATAGACTGAGGGTACTTGGGAAGCTGGGAACCCAGGACCAGGGGCTACAGTCCCAGCAAACCAAGTACAGTCCTAGCCATTCATTCAAGTCTACAGAAGCCAGAAGAAACTGAGAACCACATGTAAAAATCAAGAGTTTCCTTAACAGTTAAATACAGAATTACTGTGTGATCCCACTATCTCACTTCTGAGAATATATCCAAAAGAACAGAAATCAGAGACTTGAATAGATATTTGCACATCTACATTCATAGCTGCATTATTCACAATAGCCAAAAGGTAGAAGCAATTCAATGTGTATCAATAGACGACTGATCAAGCAAAATGTGATATATCCATGCAATGGAATCTTACTCAGCCTTAAAAAAGAAGAAAATTCTGATACAAGCTACAACATGGATGAACCCTGAGAACATTACGTTAAGTGAAATAAGCCAGACACAAAGACAAATACTGTATGAAACCACTTACATGAGGGTAGTCAAACTCCTAGAATAGAAAGTAGAATGCGGGTTGCCAGGAATTGCAGGGAGGGAAGAATGGGGAGGTCACGCTTAATGGGCACAGAGTTTCAGTTTGGGAAGATGAAAAAGTTCTGGAGATGGATGTGGTGATGGCTACATGACAATGTGAATGTACATATCACTGAACTGTACACTTAAAAATGGTTAAAATGGTAAGTTTTCTGTTCTGTATATTTTACTACAATTTTTAAAAACTTTGTTACCTAAGCCATTTTAATAAACAAAACATAACAGGGTCTCAACAGATGCCAGCCCAGCACAAGATGAGAAGGAGCAGGTCTGGAGAATGCAGGCATGGGGACTCCTGTCTCAGCAGTCCCTTCACCTTTCTGGAAAGGGCTAAGTGCAGTCAAGTGAAAACAGAGCAAGAGCATCGCTGCCTCAGATCAGTCCGGCTCCTCATCTGTATACAAAAGAATATGGCTGGTGGTCTCCAAAATCTGAGCCCCATCAGTCACCCTGCTGTGACCCCCAGAGGCCTAACAACTAAGAGTCCCAGTGGCATGGAGGTCAACCTCATGACCGGGAGACTCGAACCCACAGCTGCTGAGGCTATTTTTAAATAGGAAAAGGAGTCCACTTCATTTTGGTAACCTACAGAAGGCTGCAGAGTGCTTCTACAAAAGGGAAAGGGAGCAGGGGTGCTGGGAAATGCCGCAGGAGCCCACTGTGCCAACACTTCCAGAGCACAGGAGGGCTGAGCCCTTGGAGGGTGTCCATAACCCAGGGCCAAAGCAGAGCACAGACGGGCCCAGAGCCAAGCTGTGCTTACAGGTATTCCACGAGCCTCTGTCTCAGATGAGGACGAGGGGTCAGAAAGACTTCAAGAGATAATATCCCTAAGGCTGGCAAGAACCTAAAAGATAGGGCTCAAAGGCCTAACTTATTTGACTAAATATTTCAGTTTTTAAAAGCAAGGACAACAAAAGCCAACCTCTTATAGTGTGGCGGCAAAAAAAACCACAAAATGTTTTAATGAAGGAAGTTTAAAATGAGGTTAACATAGTTAAGGGGATTTGTGGCACACACTGAGAATTCCAGTCCTAGGTTAATTACCAGAGTTAGCATTACAAGAATAAAATCACTCTAGATTAATTATAGTAGAGTAAGTTCCCTGAGGGCAGGACTTTGTTTTGTTCACTGTCTGGAGAAGAGCTAGGCACACAGTAAGTACCTACTGAATGAATATCTTTTCCATGATTTTTATTCTTTTAAAATTCAGCTATTTATTGGCCACAACTAAGGCCTAACCTAACACTGTAACATATATACATGATATTAAAAAGTCTTATGTCATAGTCATTTACAGTTTGGGGCAGGTGGGGAATATCTATATATGCCACCCACCCTGCTGCACATAGTAACTGGGACCCCCAAGAAACCTCAACTCTAGAAAGCATGTTACCAAAATGGTTGTTTCCATGACAAAAGCAGAAGGTGCTTAGTTCAGACTCACAATAAAGTTATTTTTCCTGCAGAAATTTCCTAATGGGTTTTTTGTTGTTAAACTACAGGTGTATCTTATATTTTCTTATTACAGGCTAAAAATACCTCTATCAAAATGGACAAGTGCTTCCGGGTTCACACTTAAAATTATCTTTTTTTATTTATCTTTTTATTTGGAAATAACTTCAAGTTTAAAGAAAAGCTTCAGGAATTAAAATAGGACAAAGAAAAGTCATATACCTTTTGCCAAGAATCAGATTTGCCTACTGTTAACAGCGTACCTCATTTGCTGTGTTATCTGATCTTTTTCTCTTGATATGATGTGATAGGACGTAAGTACATACACACATTTTTTTTTTCTGAATCATCTCGAAAGGAGACCTATTTCCATGGATAGGGGTATTTTCTTACACAACAACAGCATCGTTATCAACCTCACTAAATGTAACACACATGGTACTTTTATCTACCACTGGTATTCCAGTTTGGTCACTGACCCAACAAGGGACGCCCTTTGCAGCATGTTTCTCCTTCCAGTTCAGGACCCATTCTAGGGTTGGGCATTGCATTTAGTCATGTCTCTAGTTGCCTTTAATCCTCAGCCTTTCCTTGTCTTTACAACTGATGAAGACAAAGGTCCCCATCCCCTTTTTTTTGTTTTTGACAGTTTTGATCAAGTTATTCTCTTTCTTTCTTGTGAGAGGGAGAGAGGGAGAGATTGAGCACGAGCAGCGGAGGAGCAGAGAGAATCCCAAGCAGGCTCCGCACTGTCAGCAGAGAGCCCAACGCAGGGCTCAAACCCACAAACCGTGAGATTGTGACCTGAGCGGAAATCAAGAGTCCACGCTTAACCAACTGAACCCAAGCACCCCTATTTTCAGTTTGTAATAAAAACATGCTAACATCTGAAATATGTATTCAAATTTACAGATTTTACACACAGTTTTAATCATTTGCTCTGTACTTAAAATGTACCTCTCTGAAGTTGTGATGGGAAAATCGTCCAATTTATACAATTCTGATTCTAAATAAAACTTTTCAGAAATGTATACAGCAATATTATAACTATAGCATATTAGAGCATGTGTTCTCAAAGCTTCTGCAATTATGATCTCTTTTGGTGTCAGTAAATTTGCCATTCAATTCTCTCTCTCTGAGATTCTCCTTCCCTCCCTCTCCCTGCTTTACTCTCTCCCCCCACAACCCTCCCTCCCATGCACACACAGACTTTCTAATAATCCTTCTGGTATAAATGCATGCTTGCCTATGGAAACTCTGGTCTTGAACCTTACCAAGATTTCAGGCACCATCAACACATTTCTGGCTTTGCCTATAGTTAAGGTTTCTGCAAATTTTAATTCAGAGAAAATAACTAAGTGTACTATTACATGGTTCTAACTTAACTTTTGGCTATGAAATATAGAGTACTCAAATCTAGCTTTCCAGGTAGTACAGGAAGTTAAAAAAATCACACAAGAAAAGCAATTTTTACAGTGGATGCACATCCTATCAAAGAGAATTTCCAGTTCCACAAGAGGCTCTCCAACCCCATTTATTCACACCTAAATGTTTTATTTGGATAAATGAAGATAAGCAAAAGGCTGCAAGATAAAACAACATCCACTTCGTGCAGACCTTTGCATTGCAAGCTCCTAAGCAGTAGACATCAGAAATGCAGCTCCAGGTACCATCAACCTCACCTAATAGCAATTCCCAAATTAAGACGCCAAAGTGTAATGTGATCACTTTTAGCCTCACCTGGCCATGAAGCTGACTCAAGTACATTACTTCAACTAGCAAGTGGCGGTACAGCAGACACACATCTCATATTTAACTTATCAAATTCAACAATATGCCCTGGCCAAAATGCAGAGGGAAAAACAACCGCTCACGTGGACTGCCCATCCATCAAGGAGCACAGGCCCTGGTGTGAGCTCCCCGGGGAGCTGGAGGCTCTGGGCTCCACAGAGGCCCCGACTTTCCAGGAACTCCTTGTAACATGAGCAGATTACCAAGAAGGGGGCCCTGCTGATTTTAAGGGTAATTTTTCAAGCAATTTTTGTCCTTCATGTTGATTTTGGAACCTAATACCCACATTAAGAGGCAGCTCCATTATACTGAGATTAAACAGTATCCACTTTGAGCCCTAAATGAGTGTCCAAACTCTACCTCAAGAACAGACAGGAAACTAAAAGTTAAAACAAAAACACACAGGTGCGCGCGCGCGTACACACACACACACACACACACACACACACAGTTTTGGGACACTAGTTTTATTAAAACCTAATTTTTCTACCCAAATCCTTGCTGTGATTGAATCCTTATTATATGGAAGATCATGAGCTATACATTCCTAAAGCAATCTTAATGCCTTGCTTACATTTTACATTTACTTTTCATTATAACAGCAATATAACAGAAACTCAAAATCCAAATTTGCTCACTATGCTCCCAGGGTAAGTGTAATATCCAAATCTCTACCTGAGGTTGAAATATGCTGTTTCTCCCTTGTAAAACTGTGTCTGTCATGCAAATACTGCATCTCAAGTGAAAAATTCCAGAAGTGCCTTCCAAATCTTTCATCATAGGCCAATCCCACTTTAGAAGGCTAACACATTTCCTTATGAAAACATCCCTATATCACAAACATTGGTGCACAAATTTATTTAAAACTCTGTTGAATGGGGCGCCTGGGTGGCGCTGTCGGTTAAGCATCCGACTTCAGCCAGGTCACAATCTCGCGGTCTGTGAGTTCGAGCCCCGCGTCGGGCTCTGGGCTGATGGCTAGGAGCCTGGAGCCTGTTTCCGATTCTGTGTCTCCCTCTCTCTCTGCCCCTCCCCCATTCATGCTCTGTCTCTCTCTGTCCCAAAAATAAATTAAAAACGTTGAAAAAAAAAATTAAAAAAAAAAAAACTCTGTTGAATGGACAGTAATAATAATTCAGGATAGCCAAACTTTCTGGTCAATCTCTGTAATTTACTAAAATGATATTTAATCTGTATTTTCCTTCTAGAAATAAATCCTATTGTTTGAATCCCAATAACATTTCTGATAACAAAAGTTTTTTATTTACATAGTAAATAAATGGTAACACACACACACAGGAAACTCAACGTGGCATCCAATGCCAAGCAATTAACAATGAATTTTTAAGTTGCTATGGTTTCCTCGAATAATTTCTTTTGCCTGGTGAAACAATTACCATCCAGTGCTGACCCAGCATCCCTGGGATCCATTTAAAATAGTTCATCCTTCTGGTGACCAGTTACAGATTCTTTGAGGTAATTTTTTTCCCCAGTACTCAGTATTTAACCTTATTCCCAAATCAAAATTCCTTGGGAATTGTCTCCTGAGGTCCTGCTCACCTGGATGCCTTACCTCCTTTACTGACCTATTCAAAACCTAGCCATGACCACTTCAAGGCCCAGCAGCCACAGATGCAGCATTCAACAGACCTTCCATTTCCTGACAAAGAATAAATTTGTGGTTTTCCCTCTTTTTTTTTAAGTTTCTTTATTTTCAGAGAGAGAAAATCCCAAGCAGGCTCCGCACTGTCAACGCAGAGCCCAATGTGGGTCTTGAACTCATGAATCATGAGATTCATGGACCTCATGAGATTCAGGACCTCAGCAGAAACCAAGAGTCAGACACTTAACTGACTGGGTGACCCTGGAGCCCCAACAAATAATAAATTTATAATAACAACCAAAAACCAACCAAATCCCACCTTGATAAAGCTGCTCACGTGCATGCCTACTTCCTCTCCACCCATCCACTCCCAAACTACTCTCCCTGAGGCAGCCAATGTCCCTCAAGCCTTTTCCATACCATACTGCAGAGTCCATCCCTCTCCCCTCCCTCTTTCTTGAATACACTTTTCTCTTGGCCTCTGGGAAATACACTCTAGTCATTTCCTCCTGTTCTCCTGACCACTCCTCTGTCCCCTCTGTGTTTTCCTCCTCTACAAGCCTTTCTAGACAACTCACAAGCACATCAAACTGAACTTGTCCAGAACAGCTTCTCAGAGGCCACAGAGCTCTCACACATGTGCTTTCCTTTGCTCAGAAGGTCCTTTCCTCCCTGTTTTACCCAGCTAACACCATTCTAAGCACCCTACAGGTCTTAGCTGACACAACAGATCCTCAGAGAAATCCTTCCTGACACTCCCAGCCTAAATTAGCTTCCCCATTATTCCTTCTCATCACCCTCGCCTCCCTGAACTTACCACCATTTATAATTCTTTCATGGTTTAATAATCACTCCATCACTACCACTAGCTTTTTCCATCCCTTTAGATGATAAGCTGCATGAGAACACAGGGCCTGACACTGTTGAAAGAAATGTTCTTTTGGCTCTTTCTTCTTTAAATACAAATAATTAAACAGGGGTGCCTGGGTGGCTCAGTTAGTTAAACGTCCAACTCTTGATTTTTGCTCAGGTCATGATTTCACACTTGTGAGATCGAGCCCCACATTGGGCTCTGAGCTGAGCATGGAGCCTGTTTAAGATTCTCCTTCTTTCTCTCTCTCTCTCTCTCTCTCTCTCTCTCTCCCTCCCTCCCTCCCTCCCTCCCTCCCTCTCTCCCTCTCTGCCTCTCTCCCACTCATGCATGCATGTGCTTGCTCTCTCTCTCAAAAAAATAAAAATAAATTTAAAAAAAAAAAGGGATTTTGACAACGTATCTAGAAAACATAACAATTTGAAGTATGAAATCTTCCACTGTTATTATAAAACTCTTAAAATAACACCAACAATAATTGTTTTTCAGGTTAAGAAACTGAGCCCCAGAAGGAATGGGTCAGTCACAGAACCACATCTCTGAGGTTAGGTAAGAGATAAAAATCATAAACTTGTAACTCTAAACCAATTTCTTCTCCAGAGGGGGGAAAAAAAATCTAGGCTATCTTTTGATTTCAAATTAAAGTACCTGACTAGATTAGATGCATTTCTGAAAATAGTTCCTAAGCCTCAGTGAAATTGACACACCCCACACATGGTAGACATTTTGAAGGCTAAATATAGTTTACCGAGAGGACAAATATCTGAAGCATGGGTAATCCAAGAGTAATCATGGTCCACGAGGCAAGAATGAAACATTGCTTCAATGCCTCTCCTTATCCCCATTACACATACGGTGCTGGTAACCAGAAAAACTGCCAAGCTCTCCCAAATTTTAGATTCAATTTTTAGATTCAATGTAAAAAAACATTTAGATTCAATGTAAAAAAACAAATAATTCTACCAGGCTCAGTGAGAAACACAACAGCTCCCTCATGACCTTCCCTACTCCCACTTCCCAGCCCCTGAAGGAAATTGCTTCGATCCTTAATGGATTCTTTTTGCATTTACCTTCATATCTCTGATTGTATCACTAGTTCTTTTTTTTTTTTTTATTGCTTATTTATTTTGAGAGAGAGAGGAGAGAGAAACAGACTACAAGTGCGGGGGGGCAGAGAGAGAGAGGGAGACACAGAATCCGAAGCAAGACTCCAGGCTCTGAGCTGTCAGCACAGAGCCCCACACGGGGCTCAAACCCATGAGTGTGAGATCACGACCTGAGTCAAAATTGGATGCCCAACCTACTGAGCCACCCAGGCACCCCTATCACTAGTTCTTGAATTTATAGAGAGCTGAGCTTTGTAGTAAAACTATGAAACTTGGCTAACCTACACAACTTTTTGTTTTCCCTGCAGTTAACAACTGCCAAGAATTCTTGGCTGATGTAGCTTTATCAATAATTTACCCACAATTCCTCTCCTAGTGCACAGACCTTCCTTCAACATGTGCAAGGATGGGAGGTGCTCTACCAATCTCTCTTCCCCTAGGAGCTGTCTTGCAGCCTTTTGCCCTGCTCTCATCTGGACTGAGGGGTCTCTGAGCTGTCATTTTACGATTTCCCTTCACCATCATCCTGGAGATTCCCTTATAAGGACTTGTTTTTAAACAAGTAACAAAAAGCACAAACTCTTGGGGGAAAAGATTGTACCCGACTGCATGAAAATTAAGAATGTTAGTTCTTCAAAAGACCCAAAATTTAAAAAGGCCAGTCATAAAGTGATAAATTTTTAATACTTAAAAAATACAGAACACACAGACACATGTGCATGTACACACACACACACACACACAGCTCCTAAATTAAGAAAATCATACTTCCTCATGTCTTTCAGGTTACTGAGCCATGTGACTTGCTTTTGCCAATATAAACTGAATAGGAGCTCCAGGTTGGCTGAGTCAGTCGAGGATGTGACTCTTGATCTCAGGGTCGTGAGTTTAAGCCCCACACTGGGAGTAGAGCTTATTTAAAAAATATACAGGGGAACCTGGCTGGCTCAGTGGGAAGAGTGTGCAAATCCTGATCTCGGGGTTGTGGGTTTAAGCCCTATGTTGGGTGTACAGATGACTGAAAAAAAAATAAACATTAAATAAAGTGAATGGAAGGGATAGGTGTCACTTCCAACTACAAGTTCTAAAACCCAACATGAGAGTCACCAAATTCCTTTCCCCCTTACCATGTAACCATGGAAGCATTAGGAATGGAGCCTCCATCAGCCCATCTTTGGATGCCTACAAGAGAACCTTGGGAACCCACATTGGATATATAACATGAGGGAGAAATAAACTAATGTGGATCCACAGAGATGTTTGGGATGTTTGTTACCACAGCATAACCTAACCCATTATGGCTGATATACCCAACAAAATCACTCACAGGTATATTCTCCAGAGAAGCTTTCACACATATGAACGTTATACAAGAATGTTCATAGCAGTATTATTTGTAATAACAAAAACAACTAGAAACCCAAATATGAGCTGACAAAAGAACGAATAAATGAGTCATTCCCATCAATGAAAATGAATGAATGCAGCTATATGCATCAAAATGGTTCGATGTTAGGGAAACATTAACTATATATACACACATATATATGTAAAACTATAAATATAAATATAACTGGGATGTGGAAAACAAGCTTCAGAAAAAAACAAAGTAAATTATTATTCCTTTTGTATAAAGTTTAAACAGCACACAAAACTCAACAATGTATTGATTAGGGAGGGGAATATAATCAGGAAAACACACAAGAGATCTCTTAAACATTGGAAATACTCTATTTTTTTAGTAACAGGTGATAGGTATTGTATTACTTACACTTTATATTTACATTATGTACTCCTATGCACACAGATTTCGTATTTTAAAACTTTAGGCAAACTACCATCCTATTTATTATTTTTAAATGTCCAATCTCCATCAGTAACTACTTATTCAGAATAAAACCAACCACAAAATACAGTGCCCTTTCTTAAGGAGAACTTATTTGTGGCTGTTTATTTTGCTGCTGATTTTTCCTTCCTTTTTTGAAAGTAAAAAGCAGGAAGCAGAAAAATAAAATCTGGTGGAACAACAGACCCACCAAATGTTCAAGAATATTAATGACTCAACTTCACAGAGCTGTGTCAGTTGGCTGGTGATATACTGGGGAAATCATTCCTGGGTCTGCACAGGATCATTTACATAAAGGTTACCAACGGGCAGTTCTAACAGCTGGGCTGGCGCAGCTGACAAACTACCGCTAGTCCTTACAGGCATGCAGGGCAGGCGTGAGAAATAGCAATGACAACACTCTGTATTATTTATTCCTGCCTTTCGCATAATTCCCATTTCCAGGATGATACAAAACATTTCTCAGCCTCAGAGGCTCACACTCATCAATTCTACTTGGACATCCATGTACTCACTAAATATTTACTGAGTGTTGCAGCAACAGAAACTGTTCCAGTGCTGGAGGCATGGTGGTGAGGGACACAGACCTGGGATCTCCATCCTGGAGATCATGGTCTGGCTCCCTAGAAAGTGATAAAGCCACAAAGGGCCACATCATGGGAAACAGCAGTGAGTGCTCTAAGGTGTAAGAGGATCAGAGGAGGGAGGGGTCCAGTGCCCCATCACCAGGTAGCAGAGCTCAGGCTGAGATCTGAAGGGTGTCAAAGGGAGAGAAGAATTAGCCAGGCAGAGGGGGAGGTGAGGGCACCCCCAGGCCGAGGGGACAGCAGGTGAAGGTCTTGGGAAGTGCCTGACAAGTTGTCCTTACCAGGAGAAGGTGAAGGAGAAAGAGCCTGAGAGGTGGTGCGGAATAATAGCTCTTGCAACACCCAAACAGCTGTTAAAATATGCTCAGGGCTGCTTTTCAATACAGATGATTAAAGTTTTTTAAGTTAGGGGGGAAAATCTGTCTTGGAAATTTGATCAGATTTACTACTTTCATTTAAAATAAATTCCTTCTCTATCCAATGCTGCCAGAATATAGAGTCAAGACCATAAAATCCTATCCCTTCACAGCTAATAAATGAATTCTTTAAAAGCTACAAGCCTCTCAATCATTTTCAGCTCTTCCTAAAGAGTTCCAATTAGGCTGAAATGGCTAGCCTCCGCTACTGCACCACCCACACATTTGTACCTCATATTATTCCTCGAGGGACACAGTCTCTGCCTTGTTTGATTACCTAATTACAGTGCCCTTATTATGCCTTAATTAAATGCAACTGTTGGAAACCCCAATGTTTTAATGGCTTATCAGCCCTTAAAAACGTATCAGTTATTTTACCCGTATATCTGTATTGTAAGATATCTTCCAGTTTATGCTCTTAAAATCAAAGTACTTCCTTTATTTGTGTTCCTTCCTTAATGTGCTTTTGGAAAATAAGACCAAAGCATGTAAGACTCTGGAGCCAATATCTGGGAAGTCTACACAATGCAAAGGCTGCCCAACTGAACTGAAGAATTTTGTTGGTAGTAAAGACTAAATCCACCAACAAATTCAAGGGCTCCTGGCTGGCACAATCAGTACAGCATGCAACTCTTAATCTCAGGGTCGTGGGTTCAAGCCCCACGCTCAAGTGGAGCCTACTTAAAATAAAGTCAAGGGGCACCTGGGTGGCTCAGCTGGTTAAGCGTCCGACTCTTGATTTCGGCTCAGGTCATGATCTCATGGTTCATGAGTTCAAGCCCTACACATGGCTCTGCACTGACTACAGAGCCTGCTTGGGATTCTCTCTATCCCTCTCTCTCTGCCCCTCCCCTGTTCGTGTTCTCTCTCTCTCTCTCTCTCTCTCATAAATAAATAAATAAACTAACTAACTAAAAAAAAGTCCAAAAAAAAAAAAAAAAGGGCAAAAATCCACCCACAAATTCAGCTACCTAAGCAAGACTATAGCCAAGAAAGCCAACACTCAAGCTGGGCTTCACCAATTCCCAATTTTTCAACAGAGTCATTCTGAGCAAGGCCAGTGACCACACACAAATCCCTGGTGTCAGTTTCGTATCCCCCAGTCTTTGGCACACTGTCCCAAAGAGAGTAGACAATTCACTCTGAGCACAGTCACTCAACGCCTGCAACACCGAAGTGAAGTTCCCTTTATTTACTAGGATTTAACAAAGGATTTCAAAGAAGCTCTATAAAACAAATCCTGCTAGCACAAACTGCTATTTAAATATTTAACTTTGTGGGGCACCTGGGTGGCTCAGTAGGTTGAGCGTCTGACTCCTGACCTCAGCTCAGTTCATGATCTCACGGTTTGTGGGATTAAGCCCTGCTTCAGGCTCTGCACTGACAGCATATAGCCTGCTTAGGAGTTTCTCTTTCCCTGCCCTTTCCCCACATGCTCTCACGCTCTCTCTCAAAGAAAATAAAATTTTAAAAATAGTTTAAGATATAAACAAATAAATATTTAACTTTCTGGGATACCTGGGTGGCTCATTGAGCATCTGACTCATGATTTCAGCTCAGGTCATGATCCCTGGGTCACTGGATCGGGTCTGCACTGAGTATGGAGCCTGCTTAAGATTGTCTCTCTCTCTCCCTCTGCCCCTCTCCCCTGCCTACATTCTCTCTCTCTCTCTCTCAAAAAAAAATAAAACTAAAACAAAAATAAAAATTAATATTTAACTTTCTGGAGCACCTGGGTGGCTCAGTCACATTCTGGTTGAACGTCCACCTCTTGGTTTCATTTCAGGTCATGATCCCAGGGTCATGAGACCAAGCCCCACACTGGGCTCCATGATGAGCCTGGAGCCTGCTTAAGATTATCTCTCTCAGAACACCTGGGTGGCTCAGTCGGTTAAGCGTCCAACTCTGGATTTCAACTCAGGTCATGATCTTGTGGTTAATGAGACTGAGCCCCATGTGGGCTATCTGTGCAGAGACTGCTTGGGATTCTCTCTCCTCTCTGCCCCTCCCCCTGCTTGCTCGCGCATGCATTCTGTCTCAAAATAAATAAATACACATTAAAATAAAGGTTCTCTCTCTCTGCCTCTTCCCTGCTTGCTCATGCATGCTCTCTAAAAAAAATTTATATTTAACTTTCCAATTACACTTATTAAATACTGCAGTAATAAGTATTTTTTATATCCTTCACTTTAATGCAAACTTCTTTACAACACTTTTATTCTAAGAAGCCCTCTTGTTAGTCAATTTTTTAAGTGTTCCTTCTCTTTTTTTCCAAAGAGACTAGGTGGCAAGCCCAGATAAGCCCTTCATATAGTTCTAATCCTAAACCTTGTTTGAATTGGAACCCTTGTGTATTGCTGGTAGGAATGTAAAATGGTACAGCCACAGTGGAAAAGTTTCTAACCCTCTAAAGTAAGCTTCCTTATTGTCCCTATCTTGAGGCTGTTACAACTAAGACTCAAATAAACCAAATAAACTAGCACAAGGCCTCTCTGTCCAGATTTGTAACAGACTTATCTTGACTCAAAGTCGCTATTTTCCACTACACCATACTTCCCCCTGTGACCCTAGCTACTTAGGAAATTGTTAGCCCCTAACTATTATAAATGCAATGACAGCAACAGGGGCTGAAGGCAAACATCCTAAAAAGTAGAAGCCATCAATATTTTCTTCAAATTACAACTTTTTAACTGCCAGGCTCTTTGGGAAAAGAACTACAAGGTTATACAGAAACGCACATAATAGAACTCTGAAAAATAAAATCCTTTAGAGGGGCATATCCAGGTGGTGACATTAGGTCTTTAAAGCTACATTTGTGCTGCTCATTTTAAGCGCTTCAGGGAGCACTGGAGGAGGGGGCAACAATGATCTGTTCTTCTGTCTGCACCTCCCAAATGCTAACTTCTCCCACTCAGTTCTCCCAGAGCTGAACTTTCATAACAAACATTCCTATACACCTGAAACTAATGTAACATTGTGTGTCAACTACACTGAAATAAAAAAAAAAATTAATAATAAAAAAATATTCCCACAGGTTGGAGATTGTATTCAAGTGAATACTTTTATACCTTGACTTCCTCCCTTCCAGAGCAAAATCACTTCTGTCCCAGGAGCTTTGGAAACATTTTATAATGCTGTATTCAGCCACACCATGTTCTAACTGGAGGATAAGGTCGCTGCCTCCCACTACTGTCCCCAAGCCCAGGATTTCCTTCTCCAAACAGGTCCCAAGGGGTGGTAACAGAGGCCGCCTGAGAAGCTGGTGCCATGATCCTTCCCTCTCAAAGGGAGCTACTTAAAAAAAAAAAAAAAGACAGAAGGAGGAGGTCTATGTTTCCCACTGATTCCCTCCAGCTTTCCACAATGGTCAGACTGCCAGGTAAACAGGAAGCCGAGGAGAGAGGAGAATGTTCCTGTCCCATGTGATCAGCTCAGCCTCAGTCAGAAAAGCGGGGCCTCCACTCTCACCCAACTTTTAACGAAAAGTAGAATCCATCATTCATGCATATGTTCTTCCATGTAGTCACCCTACAAATGTTTAATGAGCATATAATATGTGCTAGGCACCATCATAGGTAAAATACCTGCCCTCATAGAACAGACAATCAGTAGGAAGAAACAATGAACAAAATGATCAACGATATTGTATATTAGAAAGTGAGAAAGGGCTATGGAGAAAATAAAACTGAAGATATATATAGGGAATGTGTGTATTAGTCGGAAGAGCGATTATATTCCTCAATGAAACGAAACCTTATATTTCTGAGGGTAGGTAATTTTTAAACACGTCAGACTAGGGACGCCTGGGTGGCGCAGTCGGTTAAGCGTCCAACTTCAGCCAGGTCACGATCTCGCGGCCTGTGAGTTCGAGCCCCGCATCAGGCTCCAGGCTGATGGCTCGGAGCCTGGAGCCTGTTACCGATTCTGTGTCTCCCTTTCTCTCTGCCCCTCCCCCGTTCATGCTCTGTCTCTCTCTGTCCCAAAAATAAATAAAAAACGTTGAAAAAAAATTTTTTAAAAAATAAACATGTCAGACTAAATGCCAATGGAGACCTCATATGTTTAAGCTCCTATGAATGACAAATTCAGCATCGGAATAAAAAAAAAGTACTTCGTTACCACTCCCTTACATTTTATTTCCAACCCCTCTTAACCACCTCTACTTGCTTCTCTCCAAAGAAAAGCCTACAACCAGTCAGAATACCCATCATGCTAGCCCTCATTATCTTCATAAACTCAAACTAAATTGCTCAAAATCTGCCAAATCAGAATTCTACATATTCTGAAAACCACCACCAACATTAAGCTGCCCTCTGTGTCACACAGTCTTGATTTTATAACATTCATAAGTGGTTGGGTTAGGACCAGCCCATTGGTGGATGTGGTAACTCTGGGTTGCTCAATCAGCACAGCTACGTAAGTTGCTACCCAGCTAAATGTCTGAAGGTAAAGCAGCCTAGGAAATGTCAGGCTTTCACAATCAACAGGAGGTTCAGAGTCCCTGAGAAATAAAGTGTCATCTGTCTTTTCATGGGGTATTTTTTTTTTTTTGGTTGATCCTTATTGCCTTTAAGAATATTGTGCATATTCACTGTAAGCCCAAACCGAAGTATACACCAAGGAAGGCCAAAGCCATAGGTATGATAAGAGACCTGCTTGGTGCACTTGGGTGCCTTAGTCGGTTGAGCATCTGACTCTTGATTTTGGCGCAGGTCATGATCCCAGGGTCATGGGATCAAACCCAGCACTGGGCTACTTGTTGAGTTTGGAGCCTGCTTGAGATTCTCTCTGCTCCTCTCCCCAGCTGGCACTCTAACTCTAAAATTAAAAAATAAATAAAATAATAAAAAAGATCTGCTTAATTTTGGAATGCAAAAAGGAGGTGGACTGCATCATTTTGAGTTCATCACAGATACAGACTCTGGACAACAAAGCCAGGCTCTCCGGAACCTCCTGAATCTCCATCAGCATCATAGCTGAGGCTTTGTCCAGCTTCTCTGGACCTGTCTCCCTTGCTAGATGGCGAATAACCCGAAGTCTTTCCCAAAGCAGCCTCAACAGTACCCCACACAGTCAGCATGAACTAAGTGATGAAAACACTTTCTGGGCAGATGTTCCATGTTTCCCATTTCACAAACCTTCAAACCCTGTCCTTACCCTCTACTAAAGGAGACCATTTACTCCTGCCTCCTATACTAACTCCCTCCCTCAGAGCTTAAAACTGCTCCCAGAGCAGGCCCACCTGCTGCCCAACCTGTCCTCACTACTCACCACCACCATAGGTAACCCCACTACCGCTTTCATCCAGATTCTTCAACTACCCCACTACTCTTTCGTCCAGAATGCCCACCAAGTCATACCCACTCCTTGAGGCTCAGTGAAGTCCACCCTCTTAAGGAATCCAACTGCCAGCTTTCTCACCTTCCGGGTTTAAAGTACAGGAAGGGTAATTCCCTTTACACTTGGTTCTGTTTCAGGGCCTGTTGATCACATTCCCCCATTAAACTTTACTCCAGGAGGGCTTCCCCCAGAATAAGCAGACAGTGGAGTCACAAACAGTGAGGCCAGGGACCCAAGCTCAGTCCCTTGACCTCTCTCTCCAGCCGTGGTCTGATTCTCAGTATAAGGAGGGATGTGATGGGAAAAAGATCTAAGGTCTCCTTTATTTCAGATTCCAAAATTCGGAAATTTCATATAGATCCCCTAGACACAAATGAAAAAGTCTAATAAACTGTTCTTCCATTGACCCATTTAAACAGGTGGCCCAACTATGCAAGCTGGCCTCAATTTTTCCAAATGCTTGATCTTCACGGAGCCTTGGATAGTAACTTTTAGAAAAATTGCTTTGTTTTTTCATAAATTTTACAAGCCTGAGTTTTTCCTCCTATCATTGCTTGGAAGAAACAAGTGGGGGAGGGGGTAACTCACCCGCTCAATTTTGCTACTAAGATCGTAAGCTTGGAATTCGCACTGCCTCGGCTTCTCCTCCCGGCGCGCAAACGGTCCCCAGCCCGCCCTGCCCACACGCCCGACAGCCGGGGATTGCCAGGGTCGGTGGCGGTGGGCCGTCCGTGTGTCCCCAGCCGAGACACCACCCGGAACGTCGGGGCGCATCCAGATGGCCGAGTCGGGGCCGCACCCCGCTGTCACCTGGCCCCGCACAGCGGCCTGCGCTCCTCCCGGGGCGGCCCTCGCTCCCTCGGCTCGAGCTCCAGCCGGCGCTTCTCTTTCGATTCCTGAGCCGAATCTGGCCTCCAGGCGGTCACTGGGCCAAGAGGCGAAGACACCTGCCTCTCCCGCAAGAACGCACGAGCCCGCAAGTCCCTTCTGCCCACAACCTCGACGGGGGCTTGCAAGAGAAATACAGAAGAAAGGAAAACAAGCCCGAGGCAGGGCCGTCCCGGCCCGGCGTCTCCCACGAAATCGCCACCTGCGATGCACCCCGGGCTGGGGGCCGCGGGCCCGGCAGGGAGCGAGGTCCGGGGCCCGGCCCGCCGCGCCCGCCCGCCCCGGCGCGCCCCTTACCCGTGAGGCGGCCACCCCCCTCGCCGTGCCCGCGGCGCCGCTGCAGGATGAAGTAGCAGCTGCTCTTCTGAGTCACCCAGAGCTTCAGGGCGTTCTTCAGCAACACCTCCTCGGGCTTGAGCCACATCGCAGCGGTCCGACCGCGCCCGCGGGCCCCGGCTTACATCGCCCCGGCCGCCTGCCGCGCCGGGCCGAGCCCGCTCGGGAGGAGGAGGCGGCGACGGCGAGGACCGCAGCCAGCCGGCGTCCTGCGCTCTCAGAGTCCCGGGAGCGCGGCCGGCGCAGCTCCAGGCTCGCAGCCCGCGCAGCCGCGCAGGTCCCGCCCCCGTCCCGGCTCCGCCCGCGGCCCCGCCCCGGGCCCGCCCCCGGGCCCCCACCGCCACCCCGCCCGCTCCCGCGGCGCCGCCTGGGTTTCCGAGTCCCGGCCGCTCCAGCGCACAGTTCCGGAGTGGAGGGAGGAAGTCCCATCCCGGCTGCCAGGTTCCCCCCTCCTCTCTCCGTTGCGTTTGCGAGGGGCGCCTAGACCCTTCTTCCTCCGCCCCTCCTGGGAGGCAGCTCGGGACCGCAGGACTTGACTCCCCGCCCCTCACTCTGAGAGGGGGAGGACCGAGGGAAAAAGACATCTTGTTCTCACAGCTGCAGGTTGCCCAACCGAGGGCATTTATTTGTCTTTTGGGGAGCAGAGTGCACGCCAGAAAACCCAGGTGTGTTTGGAATAATATAGCATTTAACACAACAAGGAACACTTTTACGGATAACAAAAAATAGCATTAAAAATTAAAAGCAATTACTTTCCGATTTTAAAAAATTGTTTGGCCCACGTTTTCCGTGCTCTCACAAGGGATCCGACAGAGCTGCTGAAGAGGCAGCAGCGATATTGTACGACCCTGAGTCAAGGCATCAGATCAAACTCAATCTGGACGTCCTCGTGAGTATAGAAGACAGCGATATTAGGGCTCCCCTGCGAGTCCCCTACACGGCAATCAACCCAGTCACATTTGTTCTAAGAGAATTGAAAGGCTGGGAAACACGGAGTACGTGATACTAAAGAAAAGCTATAGAGAATGTGGAGGTAGGGCTTTTAAAATGAGTATTTCCTCAAAGCTGTTGTAGAACTAGACACATGGTAGCTGGCCTTGCACAGGCTCATGGTCCTCCTAGCAATGTCCTCAGAGAGGCAGTTAAATCCAACACCCAAAAGAGAAGTAAAGGAAAACGCCCATCAAAATGACCCTCAGGTTTTGACAAAGGAGTCCCTGACAAAATGTGACTGTTAATTAGGACAGAACTGAAAAGTAGAAGTAAATCCCCTACTTTACTGACATCCCCTACATGTCAGTAAACATGTGGGAACTGAGTGATATTTCTCACTGGAAACCAAGAAATCTGCAGAGGATCAGAAGGGGTCAGCTCAGAAGCCTGGACCTAACCGGGCAGGTTAGAAGCCACATGAAGAGAAGAGCCCTGTGGGAAGAACAACCAGAATTGACCGCCCAGAGAGGAGGGACCTCTGTGGTTGAGAACTGGGAGGCCACTGACAAAGATCCTCTGAGTAAAACTGAGGAAGAGCGCTGTAATCAGGGAGATTTGGAGGCAGTGGAGCAGGGGCCAGGGATGGCAAGAAAATACTCCTTCCAGAAATATTCACTGGAACCTCTCCCTCTCAGCCATGCTGCCAGACCCTGGAATTGCAGAGGAGAATGGGAGATGGGCCCTGCCCTGATGAACTCACAGGTAAGCAAATAGGTACAAAGGGTAGTGGGAGTCAGGGTGGAGACAGTGGGGATGCGCAGAATTAAGGTTGGGTTCCTCAGGGAGGGGACTGAGAAAGCCCCACAGAACAGCTGTTGTTTGACTGGGGCTTGGGAAGTGAATACGTGTTTGCCACCCGGTCAAGTAGAGAGTCGTGTCTGGTAAATGGATCAGCATGTATGACATTGTCGTTTGGGGCATAGGGGATGCAGCCTACAGAAGTCAGCCTCCTGGGCACAGAGCAAAGTGAAGAAGCCTGGAGAGGGGATCTGGAGGGGCCAGTGGACAATATGTCACACGATGGTGACAACTTTCTACTCTTGCTCATCTCTGGGTACTTCTCACCTCTTTTTGGTATTATGGTTTGAATTGGGTCCCCCAAAATTCATATGTTAAAGTCCTAATCCCCAGTACCTCAGAATGTGACTTTATTTGGAAATAGAATCATCGCAGATATAGTTAGTTAAGTTACAGTAAGGTCGTTAGGGTGGACTTCGATGCATTGTGACTGGTGTCCTTTTAAGAGGGACGGTTGGACATGGACACACACACACAGGAAGAGCACCTTGTAAATTTTGGAGTTATGCTGCCACAAGCCAAGGAACTACCAGAAGCTAGGAGAAAGTCCTAGAACAGATCCTTCCCTAATGCCCTCAGAAGGAACCAATCCTACAGACACCTGGATCTCAGACTTCTAGCCTCTAGAACTGTGAGACGATTTCTGTTGTTTTAAGCTGCATAGTTTGTGGTACTTCATTATGGCTATTCAAACAAATACAACTGGCTCCCTAAACCTGTCCATACCTGTTCAGTAGCAAGTCTCTCGAGCCATTCTGGGTTGAATTCTGTTCCCTGCCAGGACCCCAGGAAACCCGTTTCCTCAATAGGGAATTCTGGCTGGCTCCTCACCTATTTGTGCATGCACAGGGAGCAAAAGAGATGTAGTAATCTGTGGCACACAGAGCCAGCAAGATACTCAAATTAGCACTGTTGGTTAGCATGAGGGGCTGATGGAGGACAAGGCTTTTGGGGCTCTTGCTGCTGCTGCACTTGATTGCTATAGCAACCCTGATAACTACAAAGATCGTAGAGTGAGATGGCTGTTCCTGACTGCCGTAGAGAGTTTGTTTGTTTAAAGATAAGCATGAAGTATTAAATTCCCATCTCAAGGTATAGATATGGGGAAATTGAAAGAATCCTTTATCTGGTATAGACATAGGACAGACAGGGGTCATCTTCCGATTTCAAATACAGTAGTTCCGGTTACAAATTGTTGCAAAGGTTAAGTGTTCAACTTGAGCAAGTTCTCTTCCTGCAATTAGGACACGTGATTGGGAAGTAGGACCATAGACTTGTGATGGGAATATTTGAAGGGATGCAGACAAAGTGATAATTATGTGACACAATAAAGGTGTTAGCTAACGCTACAATGGTAATCATATTGCAATATAAATGTCAAATCTATATAGTAGTCCTCCTTTATCCTCCGTTTCAGTTACCTGCTGTTAACCGCTGTCTGGAAACAGATGATCTTCCTCTGATCTATGGACAGAAGGCCAAGTAGCCTGATGCTATATCACAACACCATTATTCACCTCACTTCATCTCATCACATGAGCATCTTATCATCTCACATCATCACAAGAGGAAGAAGGGTGAATACAGTACAATGAAATGCTTTGAGAGAGAGACTACATTCACATAACTTTTATTGCATTGTGTTATCATTAGCTATTATTATTAGCTATTATTAGCTATAATTGTTAATCTCTTACTGCCTAATCTATAAACTAAGCTTAATAATAGGTACATATATATATATATATATATATATATATATATATGAAAAAACATTGTATATATAGGGTTCAGTACTATTCATGATTTCAGGCATCCACTGAGGGCTGCAGGTTAAGGGGAACTACACCTGAAACTTACACAATGTTATATGTCAATTATACTGTATCTCATTTTTTTTAAGATTTTATTTTTAAGTAATCTCTACACCCAACGTGAGGCTCATACTCTTAACCCAAGATCGAGAGTTGCATGCTCCTGACTGAGCCAGCCAGGAGCCCCAATTATATCTCAATTTTTTTAAAAAGCAAGTCGGATGCAGAAACTTGAAAGAAATAAGAGACAGAGAATAACGGAATTAGAATAGAAATTGACAAAATTATCCCCAAAGGCTATCAAAAAATGTATCAAAACAAATGTGTAACTGAGAAAAATAGGTAAATCCAAAAGTCAGATACTGAAAAATTAATACAGGCTCTAGAAAAATTGATCAACAGAAAGAAAAAGAGGGAAGATTCAAAATAGAGCTTCATAATGCAAAAAAATAGAAATCATCGCAGATTCTAGAGTTACTGAACAAACAATACTAATGTATTATTAATAATACTTTAAAAAGCTGAGTTCCCAAATCCCAAGCTTCCCTTGCCAACAGAAGTAGCACTTCTCTATATGAGAAAACTATCATTCACTAATTGGAAGAGCTTTCAAGACTTCATCTGAGGCCTTTGCCTATTCTCCTCAAAACCTGCCCACATGGCACCTCACCGGCTCCAGGGCCCATAGTAAGAGTAACTCCCAGCATAGCCCAGGAAGATGATTGCACAGTCTCCTGGGGCAGGGATGGAAATAGATTTATACACCAAGGGAGTTAGAATATCTTGCCAATATGTATTGGGAGAAAGCTGACAGTCATATATGGGCATGGAACATAAAGTGTTAAACTGAGGCACCTGGGTGGCTCAGTCAGTTAAGCATCTGACTTCAGCTCAGGTCAGGATCTCACGGTTTGTGGGTTCAAGCCCCGAGTCGGGCTCTGTGCTGACAGCCTGGACCTGATTCAGCTTCTGTGTCTCCTTCTCTCTCTGCCCCTCCCCTGCTCATGCTCTGTCTCTGTCTCTCTCTCTCTCTCTCTCAAAAATAAACATTAAAAAGTTAAAAAAAAAAAAAATGAAGTGTTAAACCAATGGGCCCCTGGGAGGCTCAGGTCATGATCTCATGGTTCATGAGTTTGAACCCTGCATCGGGCTCTACACTGACAGTGTGGAGCCTGTTTAGGATTCTCTTTCTCTCCCTCTCTCTCTGTCCTTTCCCTGCTCCCATCCATGCTGTCTCTCTCTTAATAAATAAACTTAAAAAAAAATAAAGTGTTAAACCAAGAAGTATAAAATATAAGGTTGGATTCAGCAGAATTTATGAATAAATTTTGTACTCAGGATTCTTGATAACATATGTCATATTCAGCACCTGTGAGTGGCTCAAAGGTTTGATTCCTTAGTTTATTGAAGCCTAGATTTAACAATGGCCTATAGTCAATGAGGCTGAGATGCCAAAATTTCCCTGGCATATTATAGATTGAGAAAAGAGTCTGAAGATTCTGGAGATAGGAATATTTGAGTGGATATGTTATATGCAACCTACTTGGCCACCAACCCACAACCATATCATGCATCTTCATCAAGACATTAAAAGATGTAGGGAATTTCTTCTACTAATGGCAGTTAAAGACCAATCTTCCTGCTGAAAACAATCATAAAAGCTGGATAAAGTATAAGAACAAATCTGTTTCAAGTCATGAAAGAACTGCTATGGCAGCAAGGACTTGAGGGGATATGTACCTGGGAGAGGTGAAACTGACATATAATCAAGTTCTTCCCTTCAAAGTATGTGCTGATTCCCAAGTTGCAGCTCAGAGACCAAGAACCCAAGCATATCTTCTAGAAGTTTACAGGCCCAGAGGGACAAAAATTGGAGTTGGGATCCTCAAAGTATTACACTCCCAGTGTAGACAGGAACCAGAAAAAGACAAGACTTCCCAAAGATTAGACCTGCCCAGCCCACAAGCATCTCAATGCCTAACTAAAATAAGATCTTCCCCAACCATAATTACCTTCCAGGAGCAAAAATATATCCTCCCAACAGATGATAACACCATCCAGAGCCTCAGTTTTTTTCTTTGATCTTTCATATACCATATCAGCATCAATATATTACCAGGCATAATAGGAAACAAGACCATATAACTAAAAAGAGAAAAAAATCAAAATCTATTAGTAAGAAATTCACAAAGTAGACAGATATTGGATGGAATTGCCAGATGCAGAATGGGATTATATATAAATGATAAATTCAAGGATTGAGATGAAAATATAGAGAATTTTAGCAAAGAACTAGAAAAAATATACATTTTTTAAAAGATCTAATGGAATCTTAGGAAAAAAAACCACAATACTTGAAATTAAGAACTCCATAGATGGGGGTGCCCGATGGCTCAGTTGGTTAAGTGTCTGATTCTTGGTTTTGGCTCAGGTCATGATCTCAGGGTTCCTGAACTCAAGCCCCACATCAGGTTCTGTACTGGCAGAGCAGAGCCTGCTTGGGATTCTCTCTCTCTCCCTCCCTCTCTCTCTCTCTGCCCCTCCCCCCTGCTCTCTCTTAAATTAAAAAAAAAAAAAAAAAAAACTTTGAAAGAACTCCAGGGGCACCTGGGTGGATCAATCGGTTAAGCGTGTGACTTCAGCTCAGGTCAGGAGCTCACGGTTTGTGAGTTCGAGCCCCGCGCTGGGCTGTGTGCTGACAGCTCAGAGCCTGGAGCCTGTTTCAGATTCTGTGTCTCCCTCTCTCTCTGCCCCTTCCCCGCTCATGCTCTGTCTCTCTCTGTCTCTCAAAAATGATTAAATGTTAAAAAAAAAATTTTTTAAAGAAAGAACTCCATAGATGTGTATAAAAGTAGACTACACAAAATTAGACCATTAGTGAAGTAGAGGATTAATTAAAATAGCCAGATATTTCTCCCAAGAAGATATGTAGTCAATAAGCACATGAAAAAATACTGTACATCATTAGCCATGAGGGAAATGCACATCAAAACTACGATAAGAGGCACCTGCGTGGCTCAGTCGGTTGAGCTTCTCTAACTCTTGATTTCAGCTCAAGTCATGATCCCAGGGTTGTGGGATTGATCCCTGTATTGGGCTCTGTACTGAGCATGGAATCTGCTTGAGATTCTCTCTCTCTCCCTCTGCCCCTCTCCCCAACTCAGCCTCTCTCTCTCTCTAAAGTTAAAAAAAACAAAACAAAAAAAACAAACAAAAAAAAACTATGGGGCTCCTGGGTGGCTTAGTCAGTTGGGTGTCCAACTTTGGCACAGGTCATGATCTCATGGTTCGTGGGTATGAGCCCTGCATCAGGCTCTGTGCTGATGGCTCAGAGCCTGGGGCCTGCTTTGGATTCTGTGTCTCCCTCTCTCTGTCCCTTCCCCACTCACACTCTCTCCCAGCTTGCACTCTCTCTCTCAAAACTAAATAAACATTAAAAAAAAAAAAAAAAAGGAAAAAAAAAACCTACCATGAGATACCACACTGCACTCTCTAGGATGGCCTCAATTAAAAGACAAGAAATAGACAATAATAAGCGTTGGTGAAATTAGAACTCCCATACCTTTCTGATGAGAATTTAAATGGTGTAGTTGCTTTGGAAAAGAGTTTGAAATGTTCTCAAAAACTTCAACATAAAGTTACTATATGACCCAGCCATTCTGTTCCTAGGTATGTACCCAAGAGAACTGAAAAATCTGTATTCACACACACAACAAACTTTACATGAATGTTCAGGAGCAGCATTATTGATAATAGTTAAAAAGTGGAAACATCCATATGTCCATCATCTGATGAATGGGCAAACCAAATGTGGTATATCCATACCGTGGAATATTATTCGTCCATAAAAAGGAATGAAGTATTGGCACATGCTACAATACAGCTTGATTGAATCTTGAAAGCCACTATGGTAAATGGAAGAATCTAGACACAAAGAGCCATATATTATATGATTCCATATGTATGAAATACAGAGGCAAATCTGTAGAGATAGAAAATAGGTTAGTGTTTGTCATGGGCTAGGGGAAAGAGAAGAGTGGGAGAAATGGAGAGTAACTGTTTAATGGGCACAGGTTTTCATTTGGAGTGATAAACATGTTTTGGAAAACGCAATGATGCTTGCACAACATTGTGAACATACTGAAAACCCCAGAATTGTACACTTTGAAAGGTAACTTGTAGAAAATGGTGTCCAAAGCAGTGCAAATAAACTCTGGTCCATAGAGATACCCCACTGGATATTAACCTACTTTACATCTATTAGCAAAATCACTTCAATATTTCTGACCAATATCTTAATCTGTACCTATTTATCTGTTCTTAAGATTCTCCTTTGAACTAGTCTTAACATCTTACTGGTTCCCTCATTAATTACTAAATTGAATAAAACTGTTACTTCATGTTCATTTTATGGCTGCCATGAGAGTCGTGCTTTTAACTTTTTGAAAATTATGCTTTAGCGGTAAGAAGAAGGGAGATGATGTCTAGCAGGATGCTGAAATTATTTCATTGTAGTAGAAAGATGGGGAATGGAGAGAGAAGTTAACCTTCAAAGATACTTTTGTTCCCTTACAGAGAATACAAATACCCTCACTAAATATACCCCGTGACCCCCCAGAAAGATGCCACTTAGTCTAAAATCTTTGGCAAAGCACATCTGAAGAAATAGGCCTGGTCTCCAGGACAGGTCTCTCCCCTGAGAGCACTTGAACCCCAGTGGCCAGCTGCTTTTACTCTGACTGCAGTCTGAGAAAGAACATGGGGACACAGGCACAGACACATGCCCTGGGATGGTAAGTGTTCAGAGATGAAAGTATACCTTCAATTCAAAACTTGAGTAACACTATTTGCTTGTGGTTAGGGTAATGGTTAGAGTTAGGATAGGGTTAGGACAGGGTTAGGTTAGGGTCAGGGTTAGTTTTATGGTTAGGATTAGAGACCAGCTGTCAGGTAATTGGCCAAAGTGTCATGGGTTTAGTAACACCAAAAGTCTTTACATTAGAAGTGGAAAACTTCACATATGAGTCTTTCCTCATGAGTTGCCTACACTTTAAGGTGGTAGTGATCCAGGATCCTGCCCCTGTACTCAGTGCCCTGACTTTTATGTTCTGTCCACATCTGTCCACCTTATCAGTTGCATCCTCTCCTGGCCATCAGTTCCTTCTCATAAGCTTTTTTTCACACATGAAATTTCAAAATAATGAAAAGGCATTTAAATTGGGAAACGTGGGGCGCCTGGGTGGCTCAGTCGGTTAAGCGTCTGACTTCAGCTCAGGTCACGATCTTGCGGTCCGTGAGTTCGAGCCCCGCGTCGGGCTCTGGGCTGATGGCTCAGAGCCTGGAGCCTGCTTCCGATTCTGTGTCTCCCTCTCTCTCTGCCCCTCCCCCGTTCATGCTCTGTCTCACTCTGTCTCAAAAATAAATAAACATTAAAAAAAAATTTAAATCGGGAAACGTAAGGTGAGCCTAGGTGGCTCAGTAGGTCCAACTTCAGCTCAGGTCATGATGTCGTGGTTTGTGGGTTTGAGCACCGTGTCGGGCTCTGTGCTGACAGGTCAGAGCCTGGAGTTTGCTTCAGATTCAGTGTCTCCCTGTCTCTCTGCCCCTCCCCTGCCGTGCTCAGTCTCTCAACAATAAAATTAATCTTAAAAAAATTTTTTTTAACAGGAAAGGAAAGCTGAATATTCTCCTGCTTACACCTGATGCCAGAAAGAATTCGTAAGAGAACTCTTTGATTTCTGTTCACAGTTAATGTTCTTTAATTCGTAATAGAATTGTCATTTGTGTTTTCTATAAGCATCCATTAGTTGCCAGTTAGTTACTAAATGTAATAATTTTCTGTTTTTCTTTGATTTAATTTCTTTAATCCTGGAAGCAATATGTGTTTTTGACATTACTGATTTTCTTTTGAGCCCTGCTTACAGATTCTGCTACTTGACTTGACTTTTGGCCCACATTTTCAACTTGACTTCTCCTACTCATGACTTTGTGTTTCCTCTTGTAACATGAATTCTGTGAATGTAAACCTGTGACCTAGGGCATAGTTTCTTGGTCTGTCTATTAATGATAGTCCATTTGAATGTAATGTACAGGGAAAATATCTTCTTTGTACTCACACATCCTTGTTACAGTACCTTTCTTCTAATGGGCTCAAAACCCTGCTCAAAACCAGTCCCAAAACAAGTTTTAGGAGATTAGTTAAGTCAAAAAACATCCATTGATCCGGTTCAACTAGCTAGCACTATGCGAAATTCCAGGGATGAAAAGAGGAGTAAATCCCAGATCTGATTTCAGATCTTAGCAAGGGAATATTCCCCCAAAGGAAGAGGAACACTGCAAAAAGACTCTTATGTCCTAACCACTGTGCTTGCTGTATTTCTGAAAGGTATCTCTCTTTTCTCACAATAAAGCTAAAAGAAAAATAAAATTAGTCCCATTTTACAGATGAGAAAATTGAGGCCCACAAAAATTTTAGTAACTTGCCAATATCACATATCTGATAGGTAGCAGAACCAGGATTTGTCGCTATTCTTTTCTGAATCCCAAACCAATGCTTTTTCCATTAATGCACAATCTGAGTTGATTTCGGTATTGTTCACAGAAGCAGAGTAACATCACTTTTTTTTCCCTTAACATTACTTTCATTGAAGATTAGAGTCATCACCCAAATTACGTGGGCTTTAAGGAGGCAGACCTGCATTCAAAATTCTTCTTTCCATGGTGCCTGAGCCAGTGGCTCAGTCGGTTAAGCATCTGAATCTTGATTTTGGCTCGGGTCACGGTCGCATGGTTTGTGAGATCCAGCCCTGGCTCCATGCTGACAGGGGGAAGCCTGCTTGAGATTTCTCTCTCTCCCTGTCTCTCTGCCCCTCCCCCACTCATGCACTCTGTTTCTGTCTCTGTCAAAATAAATAAACTTAAAAAAAGAAAAGAAAGGTAATTTATTAAAATGGAAGCAAGTCACAGACCAAATTTTGGAGCATATTCAAACATATATTGAACATTTATTAGAAATAAAGCTCAGGGGTGAGGGGCAATATGCAGGACCCTTGTTGGGATGAGCACTGGGTATTATATGTAAGTGATGAATCACAAAATTCTATAGCTGAAATTATTATTACACTATATGTTAACTAACTTGGATTTAAATTAAATACAAAAACTTGGATTAAATTAAATTTTTTAATATAAGTTTAAAAAATTAATTTTTAATTAAATTAAATTTTAATTTAATTAAAGAAAGTCCATATAGTCCTACATCCTGTTCTATAAGCTCTTGAAGTCTCAGAGCTCTGACTACACCTGGCATTAAATGTTAACTCAAGACAAAATTACAACCATATCCCAGAAGTAATTTTGTGGTTGATATCAGGCAATCAGAATCCTTGTGTTGGAAATTGGACACAGGAGTGTTTAGTTTAAGCCATACATACCATTCTAGAGGGTGAGAGGTGAAGGGCTCACTACATTTTACTCAACTCACCTTCTCAAACAAAACAAATGTTGGGGCACCTGGGTGGCTCATTTGGTTAAGCATCCGACTTCAGCTCAGGTAATGATCCCACCATTTGTGAGTTTGTGAGTCTCACATTTGTGAGTCTCACATCAGGCTCTGTGCTGATAGCTTCGGATCCTCTGTCCCACTCTCTCTTTGCCCCTCCCCCAGTCGCTCTTGCTCTCTTTCTCTCAAAAATACATAAAAATGTTAAAAAAAAAAAAAAGAAATCAAACAAAACAAATTTCACCGATAAAATCACTTTTCTTTTTTAAATAATTTATTGTCAAGTTAGCTAACATACAGTGTATACAGTGTGCTCTTGCTTTGGGAGTAGATTCCCATGATTTGTTGCTTACATACAACACCCAGTGCTCATCCCAACAAGTGCCCTCCTCAATGCCCATCACCCATTTTCCCCTCTCCCCCACCCCCCCATCAGCCCTCAATTTGTTCTCTGTATTTAAGAGTCTCTTATAGTTTGCCTCCCTAAAGTCACTTCTTTTTTTTTTTTAATTTTTTAATGTTTATTTATTTTTGAGAGAGAGAGAGAGAGAGACAGAGCATGAGCAGGGGAGGGGAAGGGAGAGAAGGAGACACAGAATTCAAAAAAGGCTCCAGGCTCTGAGCTGTGAGCACAGAGCCCGATGCGGGGCTTGAACCCACAAACAGTGAGATCATGACCTGACCTGAGCCAAAGTCAGACACTTAACCAAATGAGCCACCCAGATGCCCCTAAAATCACTTTTCTAATATCCATTGGGTTGATTAACAAAATTTCTGTTTGGTGCTTGGAAAGAAAGACAGCTGGAGTGTGGGCATTTGATTATATGCTCCCCAACTACCTCTACAATATGTATTCACGTTTAGAACTAAAGTGTCTGATGCTGGCTCCAGAGTGTGGATTAAAACCAACTCATACATATATCTATGTCACTTTATAACCCAATGTAAAGTATTTTAAAGTAAATTCCTGCCAGTACCACAACTGTCATCTGTGCTCCAGGAGTCGTGGTGGCTCTGTGGCTTAGAATACAGTTATTATAAGCACTCTCTTTGAGGATTTGTGCAGCAGGAAAGTCCTTGGCATTCCCTTTTGTAAGGACAGTGCACCGATCCTTCTGTAATCTAGGGCAGTTCATCTAACCTCTGCTTGCATTTTTTCCCATGCCTGTACTTACATAAAGAACATTAACATGTTTGGAAAGAATCCAACAAAATACAGTTAGTGTTCAGCTCTTTAGAAATCCCCTTCCCAGGGTCTGTGCAGGCTCAAACAGATCAGGCTCTTCTCCCTGGAGAAACAATGCACAAAAATGAGGCCAAAAGAGACAGGAGAACTAGGGAGGAATAATTGTTCTTGTATTTTTCTTCTTAGCTCTTTTTCCATCTCAAAAAAGAGATATAATCTGAGAAATCATATTAAATGGCAATGCTTATGAGTCTGTACATGTGCCAAGAAAAATTACACAATTAGGAAATGTACAAATGAGCCATGTCCTGTCCCAAATTCTTTCCCTATTTTACAACCAATTTGTTTCATTTCTTTACCAGATAGAGAACCTGTATTAATAACCCCCACAAAATAGATCATCCTTTAATTTACCTCATGATAATAGTAAATCAAAAGACAAATTTTGAAACACTTTCTATTAGTGCTGAAAGATTGCTGATCAATAGATGATACATAATCTGAATTCTTTTTCAATAATAAGCTTCTTAAATAGAAGATTTTGATAAATTAAAATGATCTTTGTAAATTAGAATCTTCCCAAGAGAGAAGTTATACTATTTTTTTGGAGGATCCAGGATTTAACCTAAAATGGTTTTTGTTTGTTTGTTTGTTTTTGCATATTCAGCCATCACCAATAAGAGTGAAGTACTCTTATCCTGGTATGATTTCTAATTTTACTCACTAGAATATATTGTGAACCTCCCTTTTTCACTTCTTCACATATATTGACATTAATAAGGGCTCACTTTTGAATGAAAGATAAAATCTAAGGACCCAGTTCAAAAGAGATAGCCCAGCAAAAAAGGACCTATCCTGAGGCACATCCTCATGCTATTTCAGAGTGCCAATGAAAGAAAATCCTAAAATCTTCCAAAGAAAAGAAAGAAAAAAAAATCACAAACAAAAGATTAGGAATCAGAACAATATGACACTTCTCCACAATAATACTGGAAAGTAGAAGACAGTGGAATAAAACCTTCAAAATTCTAAGGGAGAAGAGAATCGTTTTAAACTAGGAATTATATACCCAGCCAAACTATTAATCAAGTACAATTTGTTAACCAAGTGAAGACATTTTCAGATACTTCAAAAACTTTACTTGCTGAATATACATTCTCAAGAAATACTGAAGAATGTGAAAAGAGGGAGGAAATCAAGGAAAAGCGGAAGAAATGGGAGCCAGGAAGTAGAGGACTCAACACAGGAGAGTCAAAGGGAGCTCACGCTCCAAAGGTCAAGGTGAGACCCCACACAACAGTCGTATGTGGTGAAAGCAACCCAACGGCAGTGGAAAGTTTGGTACCTGAGGAATTAACCTGCTTGAGAACAAGTAGGTTGTGAGGAGCTTGAGAGCTCTGGTGGAGGGTTTGAGAGCAAATTTGTGTTGAATACACAGAAAAATAAACAAATTTTTTAAATGAGGAAATGTTTAATGCAAGGGGAATGAACATGTACATGGAGAGAAATGTAATCATACATAAATAGAACTTGGCTGTGAACAGTATTAATTTTTTTTAACGTTTATTTTTGAGAGAAAGAGAGAGAGAGAGAGAGAGTGCAGGGGGGGAAGGGGCAGAGAGAGAGGGAGACACAGAATCTGGAGTAGGCTCCAGGCTCTGACCTGTCAACACAGAGCACGACGCAGGGCTCAAACCCATGAATTGAGAGATCATGGCCTGAGCCGAAGTTGGACACTTAACTGACTGAGCTACCCAGGAGCCCCTGAACAGCATTAATTTAATCAAAATAACATAACCACTGAATGTGGGTTTTAATTATGGTGGAAGAATGGGCTATGTATTGGGGAAAAGTGAAGGGTAGAAAAATGAAATTGTCATCATTTGTAAAAGGAAATTAATTGATAATATCTTCTGTTGAAAATCAAGAATTAGTAGTATAAGCATTTGGTTTAGAAATAGGGAAGCAAATAGAAGAAAGAGCAAAAAGAGTTGAAGAAGTTTGTAGGGAGTGGACATGAGGGGTGAGGAAGGGTATGAACAGGAGGCTGTTTTAAGTTTAAAGAAATATATCTTTTTAAAATTTTATTCTGTTTTTATTTTAATTCAGTATAGTTAACATACAGTGTTGTATTAGTTTCAGGTGTACAATTTAGTGATTCAACAATTTTATACATTACTCAGTGCTCATCATGATAAGTATACTCTTTAATCCCTATTACCTATTTCACCCACACACACACCTCCACATCCCCTCTGGCAACCGTCAGTTTGTTCTCTGTAATTAAGAGTCTGTTCAGATAATACCAGCATTCTTCACAGAGCTACAATGAACAATCCTAAAATTTGTATGGAACCAGAAAAGACCCCAAATAGCCAAAGCAATCCTGAAAAAGAAAACCAAAGCTGGAGGCATCACAATTCTGGACTTCAAGATGTGTTACAAAGCTGTAATAATCAAAACAGTATGATACTAGCACAAAAACAGACACATAGATCAATGGAACAGAATGGAGAACCCAGAAATGGACCCACAAACATATGGCCAAATAATATTTGACAAAGCAGTAAAGAATATCCAATGGAATAAAGGCAGTCTTTTTAGCAAATGGTGTTGGGAAAACTGGACAGCAACATGCAGAAGAATGAATCTGGACCATTTTCTTACACCATACACAAAAAAAACCCTCAAAATGGATGAAAGACCTAAATGTAAGACAGGAAGCCATCAAAATCCTCGAGGAGAAAGCAGGCAAAAACCTCTCTGACTTTGGCCACAGCAACCTCTTACTCAACATAACTGTGAAGGCAAGGAAAACAAAAGCAAAAATGAACTATTAGGACCTCATCAAGATAAAAAGCTTCTGCACAGCAAAGGAAACAGCAAAACTAAAAGGCAACCAATGGAGTGGGAGAAGATATTTGAAAATGACATATCAGATAAAGGGTTAGTATTCAAAATCTATAAAGAACTTATCAAACACAACACCCCAAAAAACAAATAATCCAGTGAAGAAATGGGCAGAAGACATGAATAGATATTTTCCAAAGAAGACATCCAGATGGGTAACAGGAATATGAAAAAATGCTCAACATCACTCATCATCAGGGAAATACAAGTCAAAATCACAATGAGATACCACCTCACACCTATCAGAATGGCTAAAATTAACAACTCAGGCAACAACAGATATTGGCAAGGATGTGGAGAAAGGGGATCTCTTTTGCATTACTGTTGAAAATGCAAACTGGTGTAGCCACTCTGGAAAACAGTATGGAGTTTCCTCAAAAACTTAAAAATAAAGTTACCCTACAACCTGGCAATTGCACTACTAGGTATTTATCCAGAGGATACAGGTGTGCTGTTTCAAAGGGACACTTGCACCCCAATGTTTATAGCAGTACTATCAACAATAGCCAAAGTATGGAAAGAGCCCAAATGTCCATTGACAGATGAATGGATAAAGAAGATGTGGTATATATATACAATGGAATATTACTTGGCAATCAAAAAGAATGAAACCTTGCCAGTTGCAACTATGTGGATGGACCTATAGGGTATTAGCTAAGCAAAATTAGAGAAAGATGAGTATCATATGACTTCACTCATACGAGGACTTTAAGATACAAAACAGATGAATATAAGGGAAAGGAAGCAAAAAGAATATAAAAACAGGGAGGGGGACAAAACAGAAGAGACTCTTAAATACAGAGAACAAACAGGGTTGCTGGAGGGGTTGTGGGTAGGTGGATGGGCTAAATGGGCAAGGGGCATTAAGGAGAACACCTGGGATGTCCTCCCAATCCCAACACTTGGGATGATCATTGGGTGTTAAATGTAGGGAATGAATCACTGGATTCTACTCCTGAAATCATTATTGTACTATATGCTAACTAACTTAGATGGAAATTTAAAAAAAAAAAAATTTTTAATTTTAAAAAGAATCTATTTCTTGGTTTGTCTCTTTTTTTTTCCTTTGTTCATTTGTTTTGTTTCTTAAATTCCACATATGAGTGAAATCATATGGTATTTGTGTTTCTCTGACTTATTTTCACTTAGCATTATACTTTCTAGCTCTATCATGTTGTTGTAAATGGCAAGATTTCATTATTTTTTAGGGCTGAGTAATATTCCACTACATATATATACATGTGTATACACATACATACACACCACATCTTTATTCATTCATCTATTGATAGATACTTGGGCTTTTTCCATAATTTGGCTATTATAAATGATCCTGCAATAAACATAGGGGTGCATGTATCATTTCAAATTAGTGTTTTTATATTCTTTGGGTAAATACCCAGTAGGGGGTGTGTAGGACAGTAGTGTTTTTATATTCTTTGGATAAATACTCAGTAGGGGGGAGGTGTTAAGTTGTAGAAGTTCTTTATATATTTTGTATACTAACCCTTTATTGAATATTTCATTTGCAAATATCTTCTCCTATTCAGTAGATTGTCTTTAATTTTGTTGATTGTTTCCTTCATTGTGAAGGACTATTTTGATATAGTCCCAATAGCTTATTTTTCCTTTTATTTTCTTTGCCTCAGGAGTCAGATCTAGAAAAATGTTGCTATGACTCATGTCAGAGAAATTGCTGCCTGTGCTTTCTTCTAAGATTTTTACAGTTTCAGGTCTCATATTTAGGTCTAAGAAAGATGTATCTTGTAAAAATATGTACGTTGATAAGTATACTTTTGTTTTTCATTGTGAAGAGTGAGCAGGAATTGAAAAATGAGTAGAATGAGTTTAGAAAACTCACATTTAAAGATGAAAATGATGAATTGAATTCCAGATGGCTGAGGCCTATGATTTCCTCTCTTTACCTGTAAGAAAACCAATGGCCAACTTTAAAATCTCTATTTTGGTTGCTGGGGACATGGAATGATAAGTAACAAAAATTCACAGATTCCTTCCCATCACCTAATACCTACAAGGAAAGGTTTGGGCCTCTAGTAGCACTAACTCCCATTTCTCAGTTTGGTACACCCATAAATCCCCACTCTAAGGAACTGAGCATTGTTTTAGTTGCTTGGAAATGAGCAAAAGAGATTACCAGGTGTTCCTTAACATCAGCATATGTTTTACAAGTCCATAGGGACAAAGGTTAACTTGTAGATTTTTTGTCTAGTTTAATGCAAATTAATTTCCATCCCATGGAAAAGATAACCTCAAAGGTTAGAGCTTATGGCCATGTTGGACATTATCCAGTTCTGTATGTAACCAGCAATGTATTAAATTGGTGATGTATACCTAAGTTTCACAAATGCTTATAGTATCTTATTAGTCACAGCATCTTAATTATTCCCTCATTAATTAATGAGTTGCATAAATCTTTGACATTTTCATTGTATATTTGCATTAGAGTATGATGTTACCTTTATGAAGACTGTATTTTAGCAAAGACTAAAATGAAATCTATATAAACATTTAAAACTCCTATTCTGGGGCACCTGGGTGGCTCAGTCGGTTAAGCGTACGATTCTTGATTTTGGCTTAGGTCATGATGTTGCGATTTGTGAGTTCAAGCCCCACATCAGACTCTGCATTGACAGTGTGGAGCCTGCTTGGGATTCTCTATCTCTTTCTCTGCCCCTCCCCCCCATCAAAATAAATAAATAAACTTAAAAAAAAAATTAAAACTCCTATTCCTAGAATTAGCCTTTAAAACACATTGTTATAGAAATTAACACATTTTTTTTTTTTTTTTTTTTTTTTTTTTTTTTTTTATTTATTTTTGGGACAGAGAGAGACAGAGCATGAACGGGGGAGGGGCAGAGAGAGAGGGAGACACAGAATCGGAAACAGGCTCCAGGCTCTGAGCCATCAGCCCAGAGCCTGACGCGGGGCTCGAACTCACAGACCGCGAGATCGTGACCTGGCTGAAGTCGGACGCTTAACCGACTGCGCCACCCAGGCGCCCCAACACATTTTTTTAACCAAAGTAATGTAGAAGAAACTGGGTTTTATTCTCTTTCCTGTTCTGGTTGGAGGTACCTGTTAGACTTAGTCAATCAAGCAAAATGTTTTCAGGGAGAATCTTCCAGGCTCATAGGATGGACCCAGGCCTCACAGACATTACAAAATAAATAGGAAAAGACCAAATATTAACAATGAAGCTTGGAGGCAGAAGAAGATTCCCCTTAGAGTCTAGAAGAAGACAAGATCATGCTCTAGGTTAATGGGAAGGCTTCTTTCCCAAGCAGGTATCAGCTGGAGTTGGGGCTTCAAAGGTGGAACAAGGAAAAAAAAGGAGGGCACACAGTGAGCACAGACTAGGAGGTTTAGCTGGGGAAGGCCTGTGGGAAGCTGGACAGCTTGAGAGCAGGAATAAAGAGACTGCTACTCTTTTGGGGTGCCTGGATGGCTCAGTTGGTTAAGCGTCTGACTTCAGCTCAGGTCATGATCTCACAGTCTGTGAGATCTCACGAGCCCCGTGTCGGGCTCTGTGCTGACAGCTCAGAGCCTGGAGCCTGCTTCAGATTCTGTGTCTCCCTCTCTTTCTGCCCTTCCCCTGCTCATGCTCTGTCTCTCTCTGTCTCAAAAATAAATAAAAATATATATTAAAAAAAAAGAGACTGCTACTCTCTCCATCCTGTTCATTTGACAACAATGTATTACCTCACTGCATTCATTCATGATCTTTTTATGTATCTTAGTCCTTTTAGCCTGCAGTAGCAAGAATACCTACCACAGGCTGAATGGCTTATAAACAACAGAGATTTATTTCACATAGTCTGTAGGCTGGGAAATCCATGATTAAGGTGCTGGAAGATTGGGTGTTTAGTTCACAGACAGCAGTCTTTCACTGGGTCCTCACTTGGCAGAAAGGGTGAGGGAGTTTTCCTGGGCCTCTTATACTGGCACCCATCCTATATGAAGCTCATGATCTAATCACCTCCCAAAGGCCCCACCACCTAATACAACATCACATTGGGGATTAGGTTTTAACACATGCATTTCACGGTAAGGGGAACAAAAACATTCAATCTATAACATTGTGTTTTTAAATTAGTTGTAAGTTCTTTTGCATTTCTTTAATTATACCTATGAGAAAAACAAAAACAAACAAAAAAAAAACGTATTCATGTAGTATATTACTGTGCTAGGGTTGCCAAAACAAGATAACACAGACTTGTATCTTAAACAGAAATCTTTTTCTCACAGTTCAGGAAGCTAGAAGTCCAAGGTCAAGGTGCTGAGGAGGTTGGTTTCTGATGAGGTTTCTCTCTGATTTGCAGATGGCCACCTTCCCACTGTGTCCTCACATGACCTTTCTTCACACATCCCTGGTGTCTCTTCCTCTTCTGATAAGGATGCCAATCGTATTGGGTTTGGGCCCAGCCATATGGCATCATTTAACCTTAATTACCTCTTTAAAAGTCCTGTCTCCAAATACAATCACATTCTGAGGTGTATTAGGGGTGAGGACTTCAACATAATGAATTTGGGGTAGGGGACACAATTCCATCCATAACCCATGGTAAAAACTCAAACAGTACAAAATGATGCACTTTGAAAACCGTCTTTCATCCACCCCGCCTTCAGTCACATGTCCTCAAACACACATTACCATCCACATTTTACATGCCTCTGTTAAAAGTTCTTTGAGGGGCACCTGGGTGGCTCAGACAGTTAAGCATCTGGCTTCAGCTCATGGTCTCATGGTTTGTGGGTTTGAACTGCACATTGCACTCTGTGCTGGCAGTGTGGAGCCTGCCTGGAATTCTCTCTCTCTCTCCCTCCTCCCTCTCTAAATAAATAAATAAATAAATAAATAAATAAATAAATAAATAAATAAATAAATAAAAGTCCTTTGAAGGTTGAGACTATGTGGTGTAATCTTTACAAAAAGGAGAGGTAGGACACTTGATCAGGCCTGCAGAGGGTGGTGAGCACCAGACCTTACAGGACGGCACTGCCCTGACCTCTGCCCTCCTCCAAATGCACGGGGACAGGTAAGAGGAGAGCCTTACATTTGCTGAGAACGCACCTTCTGGGTGTGGCTCTAGACAGGTAAAATGGGAAAGAACCATCATCAGATCAAACATATCATACAGGGAAAGGGGAGAAAGGGCAGGGAAGCAAAAGATAAACAAATAGTGGCCTGGAGATTTCCTGAAGTATTTTAACCTAGTGAACAAAATAATATGATGGCTACTGTACTTACATTTTGAAAATTCCTTTAAATTGTATATGTGCATAAACTTTTTTAGTTTTTTTTAGATAACAGCTTTATAAGATATAATTCTCAAGGCACCTGGGTGGCTCAGTTGGTCGAGAGACCAGCTATTGATTTCCACTCAGGTCATGATCTCATGATTAGTGGGACTGAGTCCTGCATCGTGCTCTGTGCTGACAGCGTGAACCCTGCTTGGGCTTCTCTCTCTCTCCCTCTCTCTATGCCTCTCTCTTGCTCTTTGTTTCTCAAAAATAAATAAATAGGCACACCTGGGTAGGTCAGGTGGTTAAGTGTCTGACTCATGACTTCAGCTCAGGTCATGATCTCAGAGTTCATGAGTTCAAGCCCCGCATCGAGCTCTGCACTGACAGTGTGGAGCCTGCTTGGGATTCTGTTTCCCTCTCTCTCTGCCCCTCCACCACTTGCTCTCTATCCCTCTCAAAATAAATAAAAATAAACTTAGGAAAATAAATAAACATTTTTTCAAAAATATATAACTCACATATCATAAAATGTACCTGTTTAAAGTACAAAATGCAGTGGTTTTTAGTGCATTCACAAGGTTGTACAACCATCCCTACTATCCAATTCCAGAACATTTTCATCACATTTTATAAAAGAATCCCTGTGCACACTAGAGTCATTTCCATTCCCCATTTCTCCCAGCCCCTGGCCAATGCCAATCTATAGAGTTGCCTATTCTGGTCAGTTTATATAAATGAAATAATACAATATGTGTCTGGCTTCTTTCAGTTAGCATAGTGTTTTCAAGACTCATCCACATTGCAGCCTGTATCAATACTTCATTCCTTTTTATGAATATTATCCCACCCTGTGAACGCACCACATTTTGTTCATCCATTCATCAGTTGATGGGCATTTGGGTTGTTTCTGTCTTTTAGCCCTTATGGATAATGCTGCTGTGGACATTCACGTACAAGTATTTTGTCCGCACAGGTTTTCAGTCCTTTCAGGTTAGATACCTAGGAGTGCAATTGCTGGGTCGAATGGCAACTCTGTTTACCTTTCTGAGGAACCACCAAACTATTTTCCATGTAAAGCTGCATTGCTTTACATCTCTTCCAGCAACGTGTGAGGGCTCCAATGTCTCCACACCTTCCTAACGCTTGTCTCTGTCTTTTTTGATTATGGCCAATGTGAATGTGATAGTGATACTGCAGCGTGATAGTCAATGTGAAGTGGTATCTCATTATGTTTTTTTTTAATGTTTATTTGTTTTCGAGAAAGAGAGAGACAGAACATGAGCAGGTGGAGATGAGGGGGGCAGAGAGACAAGGAGATACAGAATCTATGCTGAGCTGTCAGCACAGAGCCTGATGCAGGGCTCAAACTCACGAATTGTGTGATCAATTGAGCCAAAGTCGGATGCTTAACTGACTGAGCCACCCAGGAGCCCCGTCATTATGGTTTTGATTTACATTTTTCTTTTTCTTTTTTATGTGAGAAAGAGAGAGAGAGCATGTGTGCGAGCAGGTGCCAAGGAGAGAGAGGTTTTGTGTTTTTTGTTTGTTTTTTTTGTTTTTTTTTTTTTAGGCTTAAATTAGTTAATATATAGTATAGTATTGGTTTCAGGAGTAGAATTTAGTGATTCATCACTTACATGTAACACCAACAGGTGCCCTCCTTAATACCCATCACCCATTTGGCTCATCCCCCCCCCACCCAACTTCCCTCTGTCAACCCTCAGTTGTATTTAAGAGTTCTGTTCTCTGTATTTAAGAGCCTCTTATGGTTTGCCTCCCTCTCTGTTTTTATCTTGTTTTATTTTTCCTTCCCTCCCCCTATGTTCATCTGTTTTGTTTCTTAAATTCCGCATATAAGTGAAATCATATGATCTTGTCTATCTCTGACTTATTTTGCTTAGCATAATACACTCTAGGTCTATCCCATTGTTGCAAGTGGTAAGATTTCATTCTTTTTGATTGCCAGGTAATATCGCATTGTATATATACCACATCTTTCTTATCCATTCATCAGTCAGTGGACATTTGGGGTCTTTCCATATTTGGCTATTGTTGACATTACTCCTGCAAACATTGAGGTGCATGTGCCCCTTCGAATCAGCATTTTTTATTCGATGCAATTGCTATTTCTAGGTCATAGGGTGGTTCTATTTTCAACTTTTTGAGGAACCTCCATACTGTTTTCCAGAGTGGCTGCACCAGTTTACATTCCCACCAGCAGTGCAAAAGAGATCCTCTTTCTCCGCATCCTCGCCAACATCTGTTGTTGCCTGGGTTGTTAATTTTAGACGTTCTGACAGGTGTGAGGTGGTATTTCATTGTGGTTTTGATTTGTATTTCCCTGATGATGAGTGATGTGGAGCATTTTTTTCATATGACTGTTAGCCATCTGGATGTCTTCTTTGAAAAAGTATCTATTCATGTCTTCTGCCCATTTATTCACTGGATTATTTGTTTTTTGGGTGTTGAGTTTGATAAGTTCTTTATAGATTTTGGATACTAACCCTTTATGTGATATTTCATTTGCAAATATCTTTCCCATTTCATTGGTTGCCTTTTAGTTTTGTTGACTGTTTTCTTCACTGTGCAGAATCTTTTTATCTTGATGAGGTCTCAGTAGTTCATTTTCTATTTTGTTTCCCTTGCCTCTAGAGATATGACTAGTAAGAAGTTGCTGTGGCTGAGGTCAAAGAGGTTGCTACGTGTTTTGTTCTCTAGGATTTTGATGGTTTCCTTTCTTACATTTAGGTCTTTCATCCATTTTTAGTTTATTTTTGTGTCTGGTGTCAGTGGTCCAGTTTCATTCTTCTGTATGTTGCTGTCTAGTTTACCTAGCACCATTTGCTAAGGAGCCTTTTTTTCTGTTAGATACTGTTTCCTGCTTTGTCTCAGATTAGTTGACCATACATTTATGGGTCCATTTCTGGGTTTTCTATTCTTTTCCATTGATCTATGTGTCTGTTTTTGTTCCAATAACATACTGTCTTGATGATTACAGCTTTATAATATAGTTTGAAGTCCAAAATTGTGATGCCTCTAGCTTTGGTTTTCTTTTTCCTCTTTTTTTAAAGTTTATTTTATTTATTTTGAGAGAGAGAGAGACAGAGAGAGAGAGTGGGGAAAGGGCAAAGAGAGAGAGATGGAGAGAGAGAATCCCAAGGATGCTCTGTGCTGTCAGCATGGAGCTTGACACAGGGTTTGACCCCACAAGCCATGAGATCATAACCTGAGCCTAAATCAAGAGTTGGATGCTTAACCAACTGAGCCACCCAGGTGCCCCTGGTTTTCTTCATCAGCATTGCTTTGGCTATTTGGGGTCTTTTCTGGTTTCATATAAGTTTTAGAATTATTTGTTTTAGCTCTGTGAAGAATGCTGGTGTTATTTTGATAGGGATTGCGTTGAATGCGTAGATTGCTTTGGGTAGTATAGACATTTTAACAATATTTGTTCTTCCTATCCAGGAGCATGGAAGGTTCTTCCATTTCTTTGTGTCTTCTTCAGTTTCTTTCATAAGTGTTCTATAGTTTTCAGCACACAGATCTTTTATAAGGTTTATTCCTAGGTACCTTATTTTTTAAGTGCAATCAATTATAAATGGGATAAATTCCTTGATTTCTCTTTCTGCTGCTTCATTATTGGTGTATGGAAATGCAACAGATTTCTCTTTTTTCAACATATTTCTGTATGTTGACTTTATATTCTGTGACTTTGCTGAATTCATGTCTCAGTTCTAGCAATTTTTTGGTGGAAACTTCTGGATTCTCCACATAGAGTATCATATCATCTGCAAAGAGTAAACGTTTGACTTCTTCCTTACCAATCTGTATGCCTTTTACTTTTGTTGTTGTTTTTGTTGTTGTTGTTGTCTGATTGCTGAGGCTAGGACTTCCAGTACTATGTGAACAACAGTTGTGAGATTGAACATCCCTGTCATGTTCCTGACCTTAGGGGGAAAGCTCCCAGTTTTTCCCCATTGAGGATGGTACTAGCTGTGGATCTTTTGTATATGGCCTTTATGATGTTGACGTATGTTTCTTCTTTTTTTTTAATGTTTATTTATTTATTTTGAGATAGTGCACGTGTGTGAGCAGGGGAGGGTCAAAGAGAGAGAGACAGGGAGAGACAGAGAGACAGAGAATCCCAAGCAGGCTCTATGCTATCTGTGCAGAGCCTGACTCAGGGCTTGAACCCATGAACTGTGAGATCATGACCTGGGCTGAAATGAAGAGTCAGATGCTAAAACTACACAGCCACCCAGGTGCCCTGAGGTATGTTCCTTCTATCCCTAGTTTCTTGAGGGTTTTTTTTTATCAAGAAGGGGTGCTGCATTTTGTCAAATGCTTTTTCTGCATCTGTTGAGATGATCATGTTGTTCTTATCCTTTCTTTTATTACTGTGGTGCATCACGTTGATTGGTTTGCAGATATTGAACCATCCTTGCAGCCCAGGAATAAATCCTACTTGATTGTGCTGGATAATTCTTTTAATGTATTGTTAGATTCAATTTACTAGTAGCTTGACAATTCTTGTATCCATGTTCATCAGGGAAATTGGTCTGTAATTCAAGAAAGAGAGAACCTTAAACAGTCTCCATACTTAGCATGGAACCCAATGTGGGGCACAATCCAATGACTCTGGAATTATGACCTGAACCTAACTCAAGAGTTGGTCGCTCAACCAACTCAACCACCCAGGTACCCCATGATTTGCATTTTCCTAATTGCCAATGATGTTGAGCATCTTTTCAAGTACTTATTGGTCATTTGTATATTTTCTTTAGAAAACTGTTAAGATCCACTGCCTATTTTTAAATTATACTGCCTTCCTGTTTTTGACTTATAATAGTTCTTTGCATATTCAAGATAAAGTCTGTATTGGTTGGCTCGGGCTGTCAAAACAAAATACCACAGAACAGGTGGCTTAAACAACAGAAATGTATTTTCTGACGGTTCTGGAGGCTGGAAGTCCAAGATCAAGGTGCCAGCAGGGTTGGTTTCTGGTGAGACCTCTCTCCTTGGCTTGCAGACAGTGTCATCACATGGTCTTTTTCCTCTGTGTGCCCACATCCCTGGTGTCTCTTGCTCTTCTTATAAGGACATCAATCATATTGGATTAGGGCCCACCTTTATGATCTCATTTGACCCTAATTATCTCTTTAAAGACCTTTCTCACATATAGTCACATGGGAGTTAGGGCTTCAAAATATGAATTTGGGGAAAACACAATTAGCCCACAAGAAAGTCCCTTATCTGATGTATGATTTGTAAAAGTTGTCTCCCATTGTGAGTATCTTTTCACTTTTTTGATAATATCCTTTGAAGCACAAAAGTTTTTCATTTTTATGATGTCCAGTTTATTTTTTTTTCTTTTTTGTTGCTTATACTGTTGCTGCCATATGTAAGAAATCATTATTTAATTGAAGGTCACAAAGATTTATAACTATCAGTGTTCTAAGAATTTTATAGTTTTAACATTTAGGTTTATGTTTTTGATCCATTTTGAGTTAATTTTTGTATATGGTGTGAGGTAAGGGTCTGACTTCATTCTTTTGTACGTCAGGTATCCAATTGTCCCAGAACCATTGGTTGATAAGACTCTTCTTTCCCTATTAAACTATCTTGGCACACTAGTTGAAAGTCAGTTGACCATCAAGGTAAGAGTTTATTTCTGGACTTTCGGTTCTGTTTCATTGATTTATATGTTTATGCCTATACCAGTTCTACACGGGCTTGATTTTTGTAGCTATGTAGTAAGTCTTGAAATCAGAAAGTATGAGTTCTCCAATTTTGCTTTTCTCTTCTTCAAGATTGTTTTTGCTACTTTGAGGCTCTTGCATTTCCATAGGCATTTGAGATCAGCTTGTCAATACCTCCAAAAAAAGCCAGCTGGACTTCTGATAGGAATTGCATTGAATCAGCAGATCACTTTAGGTATTATTGCCATCTTAGTATTAAGACTAAAAGTCCATAAACATGAAATGTCTTTGCACTTATTTCAGTCCTCTTTAATTTCTTTCAACAATATTTGTAGTTTTCAGTAAACAGATTATGCACTTCTTTTGTTAAACTTATTCCTAAGTGTTTTATTGCTTTAGATGCCATTCTAAATGGAATTTGCATGAACATACTGCTGAATGTTTATAGGATATAGAGTTACAGTTTTAAGAGAGAAAAAATGGTTTCCTGATAGTGGCGATCATTAAAACTTCCCTACAAAGTCTCCCTATTAGCTCTTTGTCACTTTGCTCTCATTTTCCTTTCCTCCCACTCCTTTGCCTGAATGCATTCACCTAAGACATGTGCAAACAAGCTCTAACTAGCCTCCCTAAGGTGAACAAAAGAAAAGGTAAGTGGAATAAAGAAGCAAGGAGATCAACTGTTTCTGTTTGCTCAGCAGCTGTCAAGGGAAGCTTTTCCCCCTAACATTGTTCACGCAAACGGCACCATCTCTGATATTATATCCCAAACTTCTTCCTTGAAAAAAAAACCATGGAACAAAATTGCCCACATGGAGAAACATGCTTATAGAAGTCAAGGACTTTCTGGGATTTGCCTCAATGCTGGATTGTACTGGTGATTATTAATTATGGTTGAGGCTAACTTTGCACATAGGAGAGAAGGCTTCCATCCACATAGCCCATTTTCATGGATGTTAAGGAACTCCCTGCTCTGTAATGTATACCCTTTCTTTGATAGAGCTTGCTGTGTATCAACCCCAACTTCTGGAATTAGAGGTTGATTCCTTTGGCTTGAAACATTAAAGTTAAAAATCCGCTATCTCTGGGCTGGGTTATTTAGTAAACCTTTAGAAGTGTTTTATTGCTGGATGTATTTACCTCTCAGATCAGGACTCTAGACCTGCTGACGTAAAAAACACAGGAGGTATCTCACCATGAACAGTCCAAGGTGTCATTCGTCTATGTTCACCAAAATTCCAACACTCAAAGTTCATCTCTAACCATGAATACAACTTCAGGAATAGGCCAGGCCAGCTTGTGGGAAAGGGAAAAGCAGAAACCCCGAAAAAAAATGCTGTAGGCTTGGGGTGCCTGGGTGGCTCAGTTGGTTAAACAACTGACATTGGCTCAGGTCATGATCTCACAGCTTGTGGGTTTGAGCCCTGCATTGAGCTCTGTGCTGACATCCCAGAGCCTGGAGCCTAATTCAGATTCTGTATCTCCCTCTCTCTCTGCCCCTCCTCCACCTCTCTCTCTCAAAAATAAATAAACATTAAAAAATAAAAATTAAAAAATTGCTATAGGCATGATCTTCAAGATTTTTTCCCCAGGGTTGACTTAGATGAGATACATGTGAGGTTTTGTCCACCAAAGTTGTCTAAGGCAATGTCCTGTCCAGGATGTTCCTAAGAACTCTCTTTCAGTGAGCACACTTGTAGTTTTTATTACTGGGAGACTGGGCTTTATCTTCTTTGAAAATCACAAACAACATCTTCATATTACTAATGGGCAGGCTATTTCTTGAATATACTCTCTTTAACTGGACACCTGGCACAATTGATCCCAACTCCCTCACAGAAGAAGTACATGGCTTTAAAAAGAGCCACACTTCATCCAAAGAAATAAACTTCAAACTTGGTCCCAGGGCTTCTGATTCACTGCTCTCTTATCCCTGCAAGATGAGGAAGAGGCAGTCTGCAGAGTGAAAAGCTGGCCCCCTAGGGATGCTTGGGAATTCTGAAGGGTCCTGGATGTGTGTGGGGTGAGCTGAACTCAAGGACCTAGTTTTCTTTTCAGATGTCCCCATTCTGATTAAAGCCGTCATTAGCTACCAGGGCAGAGACCGCTGGCTGTCCACCAAAACCCAGTCCTCTCTTCTCCCTGGACTCAAGGCTAGAGTACATTTCTCAGACTCCCTTGTGGTCTGGTGCGGCCATGAGACGAAGTGCGCACCAGGGGAAGCGAGTAGAAGTCATGGAGGCCAGTTCCAGGCCTGCTCTGTAAAGCCATTCCCTTTGCCCCCTTCCTTCTAGCTGAATGGTACCAATCAGGGCCTCTTTGAAAACCAGGTGTGGGGAATGACAAAGTGATCATCAGCTGAGCCCCCTGAGTAACCTTGTGGAGCAGACCTCCAGCTGACCGCTATGTGGGTTGTTAGCGAGAAAAATAGGTTTCTGCTTTAAGCCATTGTAAGCAAGGGCCTCTTAGTCACAGAAGTTTAGACTTTTCCTCAAGTCAACGACATCCTACTCGTGACTAACTTTGGTTGTTGACCCTCCTTAGTATCTCTTAACCTCCTCCCCTCTCTACCTCCACTGCCACTGCCTTTTGAGGCCCTCATCACCTCTTATCTGGACTATGACAACAGCCCCTAACTGGGAAACATTGAGATGCAGGCTGGGCCCTCTCTAGGTCATTACCTTCACGCTACTGTTCCCTCAGCAGGAAATGCCCACTCTCTCCCCGCCCCCCCTTTGTGTCCTCTCCATCTGGCAAGCTCCTCCTCACCCCTAGCTTCATGGGATCCCTTCCCTGATACCCTATGACTCTGTCGTGTCGTGGTTGTTGTCCTGTCAGCTCCTAGAGGCCGGTCTGGGTTCTTGTCACTTCTCTCCCCAGTACTTAGCCCGGTGGCTACCCACTTCAGGTGTTTAATAAATGAATCAGTGGGTGAGTGACAATTTCTCAGCACCCTAGAGTTCCCCTCTCCCCCATTTGATGCTACCATCTGAAAAGTCAGGGCTGTCTCATCAAAGCCTATCCCTCAGGCTTTGGCCCCTGCTCCTGTTTTCCCTCCAGTGCCGTAAGTTTCTTCTGCCATTTCAAGTACACAAACATTCAAGGTACAAGTGGTAAACAGATTAGGAGAGCTTCATGTGCACAGCCGTTAAGCCATTGACATCTCCCCCTTCAGGGTCATCCTTACTCCCCCTCCGGTCTCATTTCCCTCACCCCTCTTCACTTAGAGAAATAGGATTGGATGAAAAGGCAGTCTGACTTCACAGAAGGTCCAAAACATGGGGTTTTCCAATCAGGGATGGTTTCCTGTCAGGGGTGGTTGCCTCCCTGTGCAGGAAGCTGTCAACCTTCAGGCTTCCCTCCCACATCCTACCCTTTTCCTCTGCCTCCAGCTCCTACAGAAAGTATTTAAGGGGCAGTTCTGAGCACAGTGGAACTGAAACCCCTGTCCCCCGCAGGGTCCTCACTGTGGCACATGCAGTACTGTCACTCCACAAGGGAGGAAGCATGATGACAGGCTGCTCCAGGTTTGAGGAAGGACAAGAGCGACCTTATTCTGATAACATCCCCCACATTGAGCTGGGAAACTCCTGACCCCTGGAGGCTCTTCTCTCTTCTCTCAGGGATGATCAGCAGCGCCTCCTCTGACATAAGACATGCCCATGGTCTGAACTGCTCAGGAATGCAATGAAGAGAAATTGAGACGGCGAACCTTTCCTATGGCTGACCTAAATCTGAGAACACACCCCCTCCGATTCATCAATTTTAGTATATGTGCTGCCGAAGCGAGCACCCCCTCCGATTCATCAAGGGCCCCCTCCTTCTTTGAGCTCATGGGCATTTTTTTTTTCTATTCAGTATTAGCAAGAAGTTGTTATGATATGAAACTGCCCATAATCCATTTTCCCCAGATCTGGGGTTATTGTTGATCACTTGCGGGTCTGTGACAAAGCATAAAGAAGTAGTTCAACAAACAAAACTCACTGAACATAAACTCTACATTTATAGAAAAGAAACATAGCAAAATTGAAATACTTCGTTCTAAAGTAATAGTGTTAGCAGATCATTTCCAAGTATTATTCAGAAGGTAGAAATGTCCTATAGTTTTCCCAAACGAATCAACTTATGTCTGCATAATGGGTGGTAAGGGTGATGCTCAGGGCTGGGAATTGAGAATCATGGGCTCCAGCTCAGTTCAGGTCTGCCACTCATTCTGATTACAAGGGGCTTATAGCCTTGGGGCGCCTGGGTGGCTCAGTCGGTTAAGCCTCTGACTCTTGGTTTTGGCTCAGGTCATGATCTCACAGGTTCGTGGGTTTGAGCCCTGCATCGGGCTCCGCACTGATAGTGCAGAGCCTGGGATTCTCTCTCTTCCCCTCATCTGCTTGCTCCCATGCTCTCTCTCTCAAAATAAACAAACAAACAAGCAAAAAAGAATGAAGGGGCTTATAGCCTCTCCATCAGGGTGTTTGCTTCTCTGTTTAACCAGGACCCTGTGCGTTCTGCAGACTATGTTGCGGGAGATGCAGGACTAAGCCCGGTTGGGGACTGGATACAGAAGAATGCCCTAACACTTGGTGATGTTGTCCAATGTCTTAACATAAGTGGGCAAAGCCCACATGGTGAGACGGTTAAATTCTTTGGAGGAGACATAATGCTAAGCCTTGGTCTTTGAGCCTCTCTGATTTATTGTGAAAGCATTCCTTGACCTCTTTTCTGTCTCCTGACCTTCAAGTATTTCATTGGTTCCCCCGAGCTCTCCTTTCCCCCTGAATATCTTTTAAAAGTCTTAAATGTTGTATTTCATGGTCATTTTAAGGTTATATGCAGGATTATCTTACCGCCTTCCTTTGGTTAGTGCTTAATTCTGTTTCAGAGGAAAACTAGCCTTCCCTACATCCCCCACCACACACAACACACAGACAAAAAGACATTTGCAGAATCATCAACATTTAATGATCCTGTTGAAATTAGTCTCCTCGGATGCAGCTAATGGAGAATGTGTGTCTGCTTTGAGATTCCCAACCGTCCCCAAGGCGGCTCCGGTTCTTACCTGGCCCCTTTATCAAATCTGGCCATCAGATACCATCAGATTGATTTCACTTGGGGCCCTTTGGCAGAGGAAGCAATCAGAACGGGTTGGGTGAGAGTTTAAGGTGAGCTGAGAGGGGCAGCTGCACTGGGCCCTGAGCCTGCACAGGGTCTCAAGGCCCCTCAAAAACATTTCAGTCCTGGAAAGAAATGTTATAGCCTCCAAAATATGAAAAGAAAATAACAAAGTCAAATAGTGTTTATTTCTAACACCAAATTATAAAATCTTTAACATTTTTGATAACAGCATGCATTTATTGTGGAATATCAGCTACCTAAATATGTCTAATGTGGTGTGGCAGCAAGAAGACACCCAGGCCACAGGAGGTGACCAGGGCTGCTGTCGGGCGAAGAACCCAGGATGCAAACACTTGACTGAGGTCCTTCTCTCAGGTGTCACCCTGACCTTGCAAGCACCTTGAGTACCTCCTACAAGTGTGCACCCCAGGCAACTTGTCTCTGTCCTGGGGCCAGCTTTGGGTTCTATGACACGTCTCTGGATCCTTAGCATAAATTCTCCCTTTTCACTTAATCCAGCTTAAATTGGTTTTGTTACTTGTAAACAAAACTCTTAAGGGGGCAACTGGGTGGCTCAGTGGGTTAAGCGTCTGACTTCAGCTCAGGTCATGATCTCACAGTTTGAGTTCCAGCCCCACATCGGGCTTTGTGCTGATAGCTCAGAGCCTGGAGCCTGCTTCGGATTCTGTGTCCTCCCCTCTCTCTGCCCCTCCCATGCTCATGCTCTGTCCCTCTCTGTCTCTCAATAATAAATAAATGTCAAAAAATAAAAACAAATAAAAATTTAAAAAACCTCTTAGGGCAAGGATCCAGAGCCACTTGGCCACCCCCTCTCCCCGCTTTCCACAGGAGGGCAATCTACAGATCTTCCTCGACTTGTAAGAGGGTGACATCCAGATAAACCTATCCGAAGTTGAAAATATCCTAAGTCGAAAATGTATGTAACGCACTTGACCTACTGAACATCATAGGGTATTTGTTGTTTACCCTCATGATCGTGGGGCCGCCTGGAAGCTGCTGCTGGCTGCCTGCTCAGCATCATGAAAGTATTATACTGCAGAAGGCTAGCGTGGAAAAGATCAAAAGTAAAATTTTGAAATATGTTTCCGCTGATGCATATATTTTTCACACCCTCATAAAGTCAAAAAATCCTAAATTGAACCTTCGTAAGTTGGGGACGATCTATTGTTAGTTGGTTAAAGAAAGCAGTAACTATTAATGCTTTCAAACCAGCTTTCTCCACAGGAGGCTGGTTTGGGGTGTGTACTTGGATGTGCTTTTGCTGGAATTATCCACATAAATAATGTGTTGTTATATAATTATAACTTTGTATTTACTATGTTTACTATTTAGGATTTGTCTCTTTCTGCTAGGATGTAAGTTTCATGCAAAGTGGGAATCTTTGTTTTCATCATTTTTTTATCAAGTGCCCAATGGGTATTCAATAAATATGTCTTGGAAGAATGATAAGCACAATCCTGCTAGAAATACCCAGGCCTGGATGGCTCAGTTGGTTAAGCGTCTGACTCTTGATTTTGGGTCAGGTCATGATCTCTTGGTTCGTGGGATCGAGCCCCATGTTGGGCTCCATGCTGACAGTGCAGAGCCTGCTTGGGATTCTCTTTCTCCCTCTCTTTCTGCCCCTACCCTGCTCACGCACATGCTCTCTCTCTCTCTCTCTCTCAAAATAAATAAATAAACATAAAAAAAAAAAAAAAAAGGAAATACCCAGGCCTAACCATACTCCTACTATTAGAAATAACCCCCAGGCGCCTAGGTGGCTCAGTCAGTTAAATGTCTGGTGCTTGATTTCAGTGCAGGTCATGATTTCATGGTTTGTAAGTTCAAACTGTGTTCTCACTGTCAGCACAGAGCCTGCTTGGGATCCTCTCTCTCCCTCTCTCTGTGCCCTTCCACTCCCCTTCTCTCTCAAAAATAAATAAACATTAAAAAAAAAAAAAAGAAAAAAGAAATAACCCTCTTGGGGTGCTGGACTAGCTCAGTCACTGGAACATGTGACTCTTGAACTTGGGGTTATGAGTTCAAACCCCCTACATTGAGTGTTGAGTTTACTTAAAAAATAAAAATCTTCCAAAAAAAAAAGAAAAAAGGAAAAGAAGAAGAACCCTCTTAAGTCAATTAAACTTTTTACATTACTTCCAAAGTGATTGGTGAGCAAAAGCTAGATTTAGAAGAGGGTCATTTGATTATTTGAATCAGATCCCTTCTTTTTACAGATGAGGGGAAATAGGCCCAAGGAACAGAAATGACTTGCCCAAAGTCTTACAGCCCAAAAGTAACAGCCCCGGACCAGAGCTTGGGTCTCCCAGCTCAGTATCTTTCTGCTACAGCACACAACCTCTCATTCTTCGTACCTGTGGGTGAGATGCTGGGTCAGGACTGCTTTTTCCTCTGCTACCTGACTACACAAACACAGCTCAGCAGGCAGGCAGTAATGAGATGGTAGAGGGTTCGGCTTTCCTGTCCCCGTGCATCAGCAACACAAAAGCCACAGACCCAAGGACTGTAGCAGTCAGTTTTCCTTCCATTCTGATCATTACAACAGGTGTTATTGGACTAGCCTGAAGCTGTATCCTGTACCCGAGAAGAGGGGGCACCCCAGGACGTTTCCAAGATAAATCACACTTTTTTTGAGCCCTGATTTTCCAGAGTCAACAGCTTCTTTGATTGATCAACCTCCAAAAGTGCTTTGCCCCAGCTAGCAAGATCTTGCCCAGGACAAAACCAGAGCCCCTTCTGACAGGTAACAGAAGAAATGATCATGAATATTCAATAGTGCAGCATTTTTGTTGTTGCCTGAAACCCCTGTGGTTTAGCATGGGGAAAATCCAGATAAATCCAAGACATGATGGTGGTGTGTGTCCAGCTTTGAGGCTGCCCAGCAGATCCCTGGGAAGAATCAGGAATGGAAGAGCTTGGTGAAAATATCAGGACAATTCAATGATATGCCTCATTTACGGACCAGAGTGAACCTGTTCACCAATGCCCCGGTGCAAAAGTTCAAGGTACTACTGAACTGTGATTATCTCAGAGTATTTCCATTTTATCTGTCATCCATAATTTATAAGGCTCTGAGCATACAACATACATATGGTAGTCAAGGTATGAAAAGAAATTAGAAAATAAGATATAGCAATAAGACAAAAAATCTGATCATCTGGTATAAAATTTGTTCTAAATATACATTTTTTTCCCCTTTGTATCCAAAAAACTAGGAAAATCTAGATACTTGGCATTTGGAGAGCTCTGGGATGGGAGAAAAAGTATCCCTAGATACTGGAATGCAGATGATTACTCTAGAAATGTTAAGCTGGTGTGCTTGGAGAGGTTTTGCTTTAAAAAAACAAAAGCTCCCTTGATTTGTCATCACAGAGGGGTGAATTTTTTTTTTCAAAGGAGTCTGCTCCACAGTCTTTGTTATGAGAGCTGGCTGGTCAAGACAAACTCTAGCTGTGGGTACCCTCGGTTGGCGAATAATTTGGCATCCCTTCAAACTGACATTCTTTAAATGTTTTTTTCAACATTTTCTTAGTGGGGGCAGAAAGAACAGATTGTCTACTAATAAAAACTGTGTACCTCTTTCTTTATGTTGATAATAAAGGATTTATTATATGCTTGTGAAGGACAAAAATGAGCCAGATAAGTAAGGAGATGATTTTATTTAGGCTATAGCAACAGGGAGAACATTCGTTGGTGAGGAATGCCTCTGCATATAGGAGAGAGGCGTGGGCTTTATGGAGGCACGGAGACCAGGGAATCACCCACCAGGCCTATGGCATCAAGAGAAAGAGTGGACAGCAAGTCTTATCTAATTCTAATGTAAAGGAGTAGTTCTTTGTGACAAGGGTGTAGTGGCCAAGGGTGGGCCACCCCAAGATGGGCCACTTTGAAGATTATTTTAAATTAAAAACAACCAAAACCCAGCAAATTCAGGAAAAGCTCTTTACCTCCCCCTCAATTACCTAAAAAGAATTTAGATAGAGGACCTGCTTCAGGAAAGGAGCTATCACCATAGATAACTCCATCATACTATGAACTAGGTGTGGTAGGCAGGGAGAAGGAACCTAGCAAGGCCACTTTGATCAAAGTCCTCTGTGTCCTCTTGTTTCTGAGTGGCCCAGCAGACATGTGTTTAACAAACATTTACTCTGTTTCATCGTCCTGTGAATTGCACTCCTTCCCTTTGAAGTCCCAGACCCCTCTCCCCTTCCCCTTAATTCAGAATGACATCTATACCTCATTATACCTATCTTTGGAATTTCCATGTCTGTGTGGATTTCCTGTACATACACAGTTAAATTAAATCTTCCCCTGTGAATCTGTTTCATGTCAATTCGATTCTTAGTCCTGCTAAAAGGACCTTGAAGGAGACAGGAATTCTTGCTCCCCATCAAAGGTTAGCTGTTTCTCAGAACACAAAAGGGTAGGGAATCTTCTTAACCATAGGTGTTTTCCAGGAGGACAGCACTCAGGTCAAGTTCTATATTGTCATACCCTCATTGGCAATATTTGAATTTTTTAATAATTATCTTTTGGGGTGCCTGGATGGCTTAGTCGGCCACCAGTCCGACCCTTGATTTCCGTTCAGGTCATGATCCAAGGGTCGTGGGATCGAGCCCCGTATTGGGCTCCATGCTCAGCATAGAGTTTGCTTCAGATTCTGTCTCTCCCTCTGCCCCTCTCTCTTGTGAGTGCTCACACACACTGTCTCTTTCTCTCTCTGAAATAAGTTAAAAAAAATAATAACTGTCTTTCATGTCCCCGCTTTTCTGTTATTCATTACTGCAGAGCATAAATCATTCCCACTCACACAGTTCTGTTCAGATTATGTTTACATGCTCTGTCTTCTGGCTTGTGTGTGGCAAACACTTTCCTGCTTTTCTGTAGTTCTCGTTCTCCAGTTGTTTTGTTGTTGTTATATATTCTGAAGCTGGCAATTTCAATGGTAAAAATATTGAAGAGTTTATAATTTAGGTAATAAATCACTCATCTCCAGTTATCAGCACTAATCTGGGCATTGTTTTACCTGGCATTATCTTGTCAGATGTTTAATCTCAAACTCAGAGCTGGGTCTGCACAAGACAGTTATCCACACGCACAGTGCAAAAGTGCTCCATAGTGATGTGTTGGTGCTTCTGAGGAATGGTACACTGATTGATGTGGGGGGTGGGTTCCCCCCCCAGGGCATTTTACATTTTGCCAATTATGTGAAGAGTCCCATGTGGGCACCCTACTTCTCATTTATTCTAATGATTTTTAAAATTATTATTGAGCTATAATTCATGAGCCATAAAATTCACCCTTTTAAAGTAGATGATTCAGTGGTTTTTAGTATATTCAGAAGGTTGTACAACCACCACTACCATCTAATTCCATAATTTTTATCACTTCTAAAAGACATTCATACCCATTAGTAACCATTCTCCATTCCCTTGTTAAAGAACAATAATTGAACTGAGTAAATCTGAGGATCTAACTGGCTTTATTAAGTGACTCAGGAATTGGGTGGCATCCCATCTACCAAATAGGATGGAGCTCTGAGGAGTTGTACAAAATGGACTGTTTTTATAGGAAGGAGGGTTTATAGGAACATCTTTGCAAAAGGTATTAGCAAAAGAAAAGATTATTTCAGGTGAGGTCACTTTCCCTTAGGGGAAAGAACATGGGGTCTCATCATGCAGATTACCTCATCTTCCTTGGTGGGGGAAGTGGAGAGGGCCCATGTGATAGATTACCTCATTGGTACTGACCAGAAAATTCCTGACTGACCAGATAAGACTACATTTCTAGGGGAGTTTGAAACTGTAATTAAATCTTGGTTTGCTATCATAGGGGGCAAATGACTCCACTTTGGACTGGTTTCCTTTTTAGCACCTTGCTGCCTCTCTCCGCAGCTGCTGGTAATGATTAACCTATTTTCTGTGTCAGTAGATTTGCCTATTCTGGACATTTCATAAAAATGGAGTCATATAAATATGGCTTCTTTTTGTGTGTATTTGGCTTATTTCACTTAGCATAATGTTTCAAGGTTTATACCTGTTGTAACATGTAGCAGTACTTCAGTTCTTTTCATTGCCAAAGACTATTCCATTGTATGAATATACCACATTCTGTTTATCCATTCGTCGGTTGATGGACATTTGGGTTGTTTCCACTTTTTAGCTATTATGAATAAAATACTGTTATGAACATTTCCATACAAGTTTTTGCATAGATATGTTTTCATTTCTCTGGGATATGTACCTAGGAGTAGAATTGCTGAGTCATATGGTAATACTGTGTTTAGCTTTCTGAGTAACTGCCAGACTGTTTTCCAAAGCAGCTACACCACTGTTTTACATTCCCAATAGCAGTGTATGAGAGTTCCAATTTCTCCACATCCTTGCTGATACTTGTTATTGTCCATCTTTTTTAATATAGCCATCCTAAGTGGGTGTGAAGTGGAGTTTCATTGTGGTTTTGATTTCCCTAATGACTAAAGACTTGAACATCTTTTCCTGTGTTTGTTGGCCATTTGTGTATCTTCTTTGTGGAAAGATAATTCTCATTTCTTAATTAGTTCGGTTGTCTTTTTATTGCTGAGTTGTAAGTACATAAGTTCTTTATGCATACTGGATACTAGTTCCTTAATATACATAATTTATAAACATTTTCACTTTTCACTTTCTTGATAGTGTTCTTTAAGCACAGAAGTTTTTAATATTGATGAAGTTCAGTTTGTCTATTTTTTTCTTTCGTTGTCTGTGCTTCTAATGATGATTTAGTGCCACGTAGACATTCCTGCCCCAGGCAACCAGCTGATTGGCATTCTCTTGATCTGCGCCAAGCTAGGGATTTGAAAACTTTGGAAAATACATTATGAAATGTATACTTCTGTAATTAAAGTCTTTGTCTTTCTCCCCAAAGATGGTAATTAGATGGCAGCGTCCAAACCCCTGAGCACTGTCTCAGACATATCCAAAGACACATCATGGGGCAGAGTGGTGCCTCTTTCTGTTCTAAATTTTAAAAGACTTTTACCATGTTCAATTCTACAGTGCAGTATTTCCCCCCAAGTATATTTTTCAGAATGTTCTTTCCCATGAGATACCTGCATAAAAAAGGCTCTATTGTCAAATAAGGGAGTGTCAACGTGTCAAAGCTCTGTAGAAGATTCGCAACCCATGTTAGAATAATGAAGTCTCTAAGAAGTTCTTCAATAAACAAGTCTAAACCAAAGTTTCTCAAATTATTTGAGCAAGAAACAATTACAAAAAAGGAACTTAATAAGTGTTTGAAATAGCACACAACTGAACAGTCAGGAAAGGATTGGCTATCTTAGGGAAATAGTGACCTAATGCAATGAAAATGTTAACATTCATGTCAGGGTACAGCCGTGAGTCCCAGTGCCCTCCTCCCTCCTATAGCCTCACCATCTGGAACATGTGGTCTTCAAAATAGCTAGGGGAGTGAGAGAGAGAATGGGGGAGCTTGGTTGGTAGTTTTCTATGGGCTGGACCTAGATGTTCCCCATACTGCCCTGGCCACAGTAGTCTCATCTGTCAAGATACAGTGTGGTCTCTCTGTGTGCTTAGGAAGAAAAGGCTTAATGACATATAATATGAACTCTATGCACCACACACACTTTGGGGAGTACTGCTCAACTACTTACATGGCTTCAGAATGGTCATCCATGTTGATTGACTGATTGATGGCATATAAAGAAGCCCCTGAGAGCAAGCACTGTGGCCTCTGCTCCTGGACCACCTCCCAGTGGGGAGGCTCCATCTTGCCTCAGAGCCCGGCCCTCAGTGTGGAACCAGGGAACACACCTGTTCTGACCCTGCACTTACATTGCCACCAATCGTGCGCATTTCCACAAAAAAAACAGGCGAACATTTGGAAGATCGCATGCCAAAAACTTTGTACATTTTTATTTCATTAGAGACGAAATTTGACAGGAGCAATTGAGTCAATGAATTTAAATTGCTCAGCTGAAAATCAGGCCAGTGGGATACTAATGGGAGAATATGGCTGTGTATATGAACAGACCGGCAGAATCCTGAAAAAATAGCCAACGCATTAACATGGCCAACCCATAGCCATTATTCCTTAGTGTCTGGTCATGTCACAGAAATGAAGAGAGAAGGGGAAAAAGGTAATGTTCATGGTAAATACTCAATGTTTTCCCAGAAACTAAACTAGGTCTTAGTGTGGTTGGTGCATCAGGAAGGCATCGTGAGCTCTGTAGTCTGACATAAATCGTCTGAAAGACACGTTAATATTTTACACAAAACAATCAATAATTCCTCACTGAGGGCAGATGATGTTATTGTGCCCCATTAGTGTGCATTTAAAGCCTTTTCTTTTTATTTATTTATTTATTTATTTATTTATTTATTTATTTTTTAATATATGAAATTTACTGTCAAATTGGTTTCCATACAACACCCAGTGCTCATCCCAAAAGGTGCCCTCCTCAATACCCATCACCCACCCTGCCCTCCCTCCCACCCCCCATCAACCCTCAGTTTGTTCTCAGTTTTTAACAGTCTCTTATGCTTTGGCTCTCTCCCACTCTAACCTCTTTTTTTTTTTTTTTTTTTCCCTTCCCCTCCCCCATGGGTTTCTGTTACGTTTCTCAGGATCCACATAAGAGTGAAACCATATGGTATCTGTCTTTCTCTGTATGGCTTATTTCACTTAGCATCACACTCTCCAGTTCCATCCACGTTGCTACAAAAGGCCATATTTCATTTTTTCTCATTGCCACGTAGTATTCCATTTAAAGCCTTTTCAACATCAAGTGGTGTTGCAAAGGAGAATGAGAGCTACTGAGCATGTGGCAGTGAAAAAGAAAGTGAGGAATGAAAAGGGTTAGGAAAGGTGCTGTGGGTGACTGGAATGTGAGGTTCTTGGGAGGGTCTCCTCGGTGGCGAGGAGGCCTGGCACAGTCCATCCAAGGTGGGTCAGTGCCCAGTGCCCTGAGCTACCGCCAAGACCAGTGCAGGTCCCACGTGACAAAGGTGGCTGGCGGGGGGGGGGGGGGGGAAGGCAGGGGACGAGGCAGAGCTACCTGGCAGAACCCAGATGGGAGGCAAAGCTCCTTTTGGCCACAGGGTGATAACAGGCAAAGAGCACCCGCTTTGGAGCCAAAACCTGGCTCTGCCACCTCTGTGACCCTGTTTAGGTCACTTACCCCCCTGCAGGGCCTGCTTCCTCCTCAGACTCAGAATTATAGTCAGGCCTGGAAGTAGTACCGTCAAGCCCTGACGCACAGTGGGCGTCCCAGGACGGCAGCCACCCTGTTGCTATCTGTCTGCCCGTATTTCTTTTTCTCTCCTAGCACCCCCATTCCTCTCTGCTGTTCCCTGCACCCACCACTCCAGCCTGAAGCCAGAGACCACGCTGTTTCTCTCCAGGCTCCACCTCTGAGCGGCTGCAGCAGTCTCTTGAGGAGCTTGCTAAGGCTCAGCCTATTCAGCTGAACGTGAGGAACATGTCATCTGCTGTCTGCTTGAGCGGTTGTGAAGATTCAGCATGGTAATGTGTGTAAAGTGTGAACACACTGCTGGACACAAGCAGACACTCATGGAATACTCATGGTTGTTATTCCACTACTGATGTGAGCGAGGGAGTTTCAAAGGGGTGGTGATGGGTACTGAGTGTGTTCAATGTCGTGACAGAGGAGAGAAAAATGAGCACTGAGAACGGACACGTACCACATGGTCAGTGCAGGTGGCATGCTTTCTCTCCAGCAGAGGGCAGCTGTGGGGAGAGAAGAAGATGGGCCTTCCAGAAGCTTCTCTCTTCTCTTACAAATATTTCCCAAATAGCCCCTCATTCATTGCAGATGATTATGTTCCTTGCCTGAAGCTGAGCAATCCTTTTCAGAGTGTCTGCCTAGCGACCTGGCATTTCCCTGTCACTGCACAGGTAAACCAGTAGGATGTGTTTGGGGGGTAAAAGTAATATTGTAACTGAAATCTGACTGGGCTCCCCAGGCTGGTTCTGCTGTCATCCCACACCTCAAGGCCAAGGTTATGTAGCCATACCTTTTAAAAAACCCCAAACCCGGGGCACCTGAGTGGCTCAGTCGGTTGAGCGTCTGACTTCAGCTCAGGTCACGATCTCGCGGTCCGTGGGTTCGAGCCCCGCGTCGGGCTCTGGGCTGATGGCTCAGAGCCTGGAGCCTGCTTCCGATTCTGTGTCTCTCTCTCTCTCTGACCCTCCCCCGTTCATGCTCTGTCTCTCTCTGTCTCAAAAATAAATAAACTTAAAAAAAAAATTTAAAAAAAAAATTAAAAACCTCAAACCCCCTGAAAAGCATCCTCTAAATAATGTGGATAAAGTTTCAGGGAGAGAAGAAGGAAAAGGTTCCACTGACATCACACCCGCAGACATTTAAAAAAATCCATCATAACTGCTGGTGAGAATGCAAACTGGTGCAGCCACTCTGGAAAACAGTATGGAGTTTCCTCAAAAAATTAAAAATAGAGCTACCCTACGACCCAGCAATTGTACTGCTAGGTATTTACCCAAAGGATACAAAAATGCCGATTTGAAGGGGCACACACACCCCAATGTTTATAGCAGCACTATCAACGATAGCCAAATTATGGAGGAAGCCCAAATGTCCATTGACTGATGAATGAATAAAGAAGATGTGGTACACACACACACACACACACACACACACACACACACACACACTGGAATATTACTCGACGATCAAAAAGGATGAAATCTTGCCATTTACAACAATGTGGATGGAACCAGAGTATATTATGCTAAGCAAAATAATTCAGTCAGAGAAAGATAAATATCATATGATTCACTCATATGTGGAATTCAGGGAAAAAAACAGATGAATATAGAAGAAGGGAAGGAAAAATAAGATAAAAACAGAGAGGGAGGCAAACCATATGAGACCATTAAATACAGAGAACAGACTGAGGGTTGCTGGCAGGGTGTTGAGTGGGGAGATGGACTAAATGGGTGATGGGCATTAAACAGAGATGAGCCTTTGTTGGGATGAGCACTGGGTATTATATGTCAGTGATGAATCACTAAATTGTAGTCCTGAAACCATTATTACACTATATGTTAACTAACTTGGGTTTAAATAAAATTAAAGAGAGAGAGAGAAAGAAAGAAGCAAAGAAAGAAAGAAAAGAAAGAAAGAAAGAAAGAAAGAAAGAAAGAAAGAAAGAAAGAAAGAAAGAAAGAAAGAAAGAAGAGGAAGGAAGGAAGGAAGGAAGGAAGGAAGGAAGGAAGGAAGGAAGGAAGGAAGGAAGGAAGGAAGAATCCACTATAACCTCTCTCAGCTGCCTTCCTAAGGTGGTTCTGTGTGTCTTCTTGTCCAGCCCTGCCTTTGGTGCCTCTCCCCTCTCCCACCCTTCAGCCTTCCTCTCCCCTTTTTTTTTTTAAGCTTTAATTATTTCTGAGAGAGAGAGACAGAGAGAGAGAACATGAGTGGGGGAGACACAGAGAGAGAGAGAGAGAGAGACAGAATCCAAAGCAGGTTCCAGGATCTGAGCTGTCAGCACAGAGTCCATTGCGGGGCTCGAACCCACGAGCCGTGAGATCATGACCTGAGTCAAAGTCAGATGCCCAACCGACTGAGTCACCCAGGCGCCCCTCTTCCTCTCCCTTTCTGCACATGCTTTGCTTCCCTCCCTGCCCCCTTACACCTCTACTCATTTGCACCCCCATCCACAGCACTGCTGAGAAAAACAAACCTTCCACCTCAGGCTCCACCCATAGGAAGGCAGAAAAGGAGAAATTAATCAAGGAGTAATATTTTCCTTGTTACAAGGTAAATATAAATTCATCTTTAATAGTTTTTATATTATGCACATTTCCTAAGATTTCTTTTTTCTCCTTTCTAGTGGCAAAGTAGCAAGAAATGAAAATCTGTCTGGGTAGGGAAATGTCATTAACTGACTACTTCTCTCTCATAACTTCTCAGCCTGGAGAAACACTCTCAGAATGTCTAAAGTGAAATTTAGTTTTTACTTTGCTTTGACGCTCAGTAGCCTGGTAAGGAAATACCAGAGTTGAATTTTATGTAAGATACATTTTCTTAAAGACTCCATTTATTTTTAAATGCATGTAATTCAGAACTAATAATGGTGCGTATTTTTGTACAGCAACTAAAGTATGCTGGGAGATGACACTCCTTGGATCTTGTACAGCAAGGCATAGACTGCCTTTGTTTTGGATCATCTTTTCAAGGACGTGAATATAGCAAACAGCCTGGGCAAAGGGTAGGTGCAGTTAAAGGTGTCCTTCTTTGTAACATGTCTGCTGTCCATTATAAAAGATGTGGGTTCCACAAGCTCTGACTCCTAACCCACTGTGGTGCAGGTGTCACCTGGTCGTGTTTGTGTTGTCCTGGGAGCTGGGGCTCTGGGAACTGGCATGAATGCAGCTGGTCTGGCTGATGCGATTGCTGTGAGTGCTGGGAAAGGTCATCAAAAAGACATGCCCACCAGTTGACCTGTGAGCTGGATCCCAGCGCTTGGAGGCTCCTTACCCCCTCCCCTGTCCTTGGAATGTGGGTTCTGCTTGCCTTTCCCGCTCCAAGGACACAGCCTTGAGATGGTGATGTGGTTTTGAAAACACCCACATAGTATCTGTGACTGAACCCAGTTAAGGCCTCTATAAACTTTTAAGATTCAGTGGGCAGATGTGAGGATCCATTCATCTTGCTATATCACCCAAGACAAGCCTTATATGGAAGTTCCCTTTTTTACTAAAACTGTCATCTACCAACCTAGAGTGGCTTGCCTTTCTTTGGTCTCTCCCTGCCCTCCCTATATAGGGACTGATTTCAGATTACACCCAGGGAGCTCCAAGAGGACTGTGAGCCAACATGTGAACAATAAACCATCCTTCATCTCTGATCCAGGACTCCCCTTGTCTACCCTGGGTGATGAACTTCCAGGGAAACTCCAGTGAGCACAGTTTACCATACACCAGGCTCTCCAGCTTGGAAAGGGTGTATTGGAGGTTTCCCTTATTCTGACCCCAGAGCACAGTCATGGCTGGGCATGAAGTCAGTGATGAGCTGAGCCAACACGACAGTGCAGTGCTCACACCCTGAGTTGCCAGTAGGAATGTCAGTGGAAGTTAACAATTCTTAGGCTTTAGTTTACTCTATTTCAAAGGCCAGTGGACTGTCTCTATTACATTTGCTACATTTTTCTACTAAAAGGGATTCTGTGACTTGGAATGTTCTCTACCTGAAGGCTGTGTCTCTTGTCATTGCTTGCAAATGAATCAGTGTGTGGAGGTCATTTATCATCAGTGAGACGGAAATCAGGAGAACAAGAGACATAGAGCTTGGTCTCTGGGAAGTAAGGAGATATTCTGCCTTCCTCTGGTTCCTTCTGGCGTTTTCAAGTTAGAAAGGTTAGAACTAGACAAATGCTGGGGAGAAATAAGACTGAAAAGAAATTTAAAAAAAAATTGAAATAGTAGAAGGGCTCCTGGGTGGCTCAGCTGGTTGAACATCTGACTCTTGATTTCATCTCAGGTCATGATCCCAGGGTGTGGGATCAAACCCTGCATCAGGCTCTACACTGAACATGGAACCTGCTTGGGATTATCTCTCCCTCTCTCTGCCCCTCTCCCCTGCACACATTCTCTCTCTAAAAAAAATTTTTTTTAATTAAAATAGTAGACATGCCACCTGTTAAACTTTCAAACAACACACAGGCTTATTGAATGCACCTGCTAAATTCTCCCCAGCACCCCTTGGTTTGCTGGGTGTCCCATCAGGCCTTTTTCTTTGCCAAACTGGGGATGGGGAAGATATGTATATAAGAGATGATATTGATGGCTCCAAAGGAAAGCCATGGAAGCAGGTGGGAACTTCATGCATGATCAGTTAAGGGTGGGGGGGGGGGGGTCAGAGAACATTTCTGAAGAATCCAGAGCCCATCTTAGAAGGTGGACCATAGGGGCACCTGAGTGGCTCAGTTGGTTGAATAACCAACTTTGGCTCAGGTCATGATTTCACGGTTCATGAGTTCAAGCCCCTCATCGGTCTCTCTGTTGTCAGGACCAAGCCTACTTCAGATCCTCTGTGCCCCCCCCCCCGCCCTCCCCACTTTTGCTCTCTCTCAAAAATAAATAAACATTAAAAAAAGTAGACTGTAAAAGAGAAGGATTCCATACTTAAAACCACTGAGTTACACACTTGAAATGGGTAAATTAGGGGCGCCTGGGTGGCTCAGTCGGTTGAGCGTCCGACTTCAGCTCAGGTCACGATCTCGCGGTCCGTGAGTTCGAGCCCAGCGTCGGGCTCTGGGCTGATGGCTCGGAGCCTGGAGCCTGCTTCTGATTCTGTGTCTCCCTCTCTCTCTCTGCCCCTCCCCCGTTCATGCTCTGTCTCTCTCTGTCCCAAAAATAAATAAACGTTAAAAAAAAATTAAAAAAAAAAAGAAATGGGTAAATTATATGGCATATAAATTATATTTCCATAAAACGGTGATTTAAAAAAAAGACTTGGGGGCACCTAGGTGGCTCAAGTACTCAGTTGAGCATATGACTCTTGATTTCGGCTTGGGTCATGATCCCTGGGTCATGGGATCAAGTCCTGCATTGGGCTCCACACTGAGTATGGAGCCTGCTTGGCATTCTCTCTCTCCCTCCCTCTGCCCATCTCCCCACCTCTCACTCTCTCTCTCTAAAATAAGAAAAATAAATACTTTTTTAAAAAAGGATTTCAAACCAAGTTAGGTTAGTAAAAAAAGAAGAGAGACTTTTAAAACCCAGACATAAGCTTACATGTTTTTGGTGTATCTATGGTGTCTGTAGAAAGATTCTAAGGAGGCAGGAGCATATTCATAGATTCAGACCTTTCAGAATAGGAGGGGTAGGGAGAGGAGAAACTTACTCAGGGGATTACAGTTGTATTTATATTTTTTTTATTTCTTAGCCTGGGTGACAGGCAAGTAGTCCTTATTATTGTAATGTACTGTGTGCCTAACATGTTTTGTTTTTGAAGGGAAAGTGATTAGAAATAACTAAAATCCAGAAAAATAATTTCACACTCTGTAGATTTGTATTTCTTTCATCAGATTTGGGTTGGTGTTTATATTGGAATCATGTAACTTTTAACTACAACTGATCTTCCGTTTTTGCTTAATTTTAAAATAAAAGGTAGTGGGGCTCCTGGGTGGCTCAATCAGTTAAGTATCCGACTTGGCTCAGGTCATGATCTCGTGGTTTGTGGGTTCCAGCCCTGCATCAGGCTCTCTGGTGTCAGTGCAAAGCCTGCTTCAGATTCTCTGTCTCCCTCTCTTTCTGCCCCTTTCCCACATGCACTGTCTCTCTCAAAAATAAATAAGCACTTAAAAGAAAAGAAAGGTAGATTAGTATTGGTTTCATGGTTCCCTAAGGGCGTGGGCTTTAAGGCTTTGGTTGGTGACATCTGACCAGTTTCTAATGCCATTTAGTGGTAATGACATACACAATCTTTGAGATCAGCTTCTCAGACTCAGACTTGGAAATATTCAGGAGCTTTAAAACAAAAGAACAAAAACAAAAACACCAACATCTTGGTCCCAACACCCAGAGATTCTGACTTAATTTGTCTTGGGTACAGCCTGGTATCAGGGCTTTTTAAAAAGTACTCGGGTCATTTTAAATGCAAACCGAAGATTGAGATGAATGAGATAAATGTTTTATTCCTAGTGTACAGTAATGACCAATCATTCATTCATTCCTTCATTTGCTCAGCAAATATTTATTGGGCACATATTTTGTGCCAGGCACTCTTCCAAGTCCTAGGAGAGTAACTAACACACTTAAGATCCCTGTTCTCCTGGTGCCTAAGTGGCTCAGTCGGTTAAACATCCAACTCTTGATTTCAGCTCATGTCATGATCCCAGGGTGGTGAGATCGAGCCTAGCATCAGGCTCCAGTGTGGGCATGGGGCCTGCTTAAGATTCTCTCTTTCCCTGTCCCCCTCCCACCTTGTGCTCTCTCTCTCAAAACAAAACAAATCAAACAAAAGATCCCTGTTCTCGTGGAACATGTGTTCCATTGAGAGAAGAAAGACATGAATCAATAAATAACATCAAGAACACTACCAGGCAATAATGAGTACTTTGCAGAGATTGAAGGGGAGTGATGGTGTGGAGACTTGTGAGTGACTACTTCCCTCAGGATCAGAGAAGTCTCTGAGGAGAAGCTGAGGATGAGAAGACAGGAAGGAGCCAGCTCTTTGGGTAGAGAAAAGAGCAAGTGCAAAGGTCCTGAGGTTGCAATGAGTTGGCCTGTCTACAGGACAGAAGGACGGCCAATGTGAACAAAGCACAGATGAAGGGGGACAATCATTGCCACATAAGGTCAAAGAGTTGCTGTTTGTAAATTAGAGAAAGGAATTAGGGTTTTATTCCAGCTGCGTCAAAAAGCCACTGGGTTGTTCAGCAAAGTAGTAAATGAGCTGTAAGCCTAAAATACTAAGAACTTGCTTTCACATGTCTTAAAATTGAGGCTTTTCATCAGATTTCTCTATAGGTTATCATATTCAAGATTGTTTCTGTAAGCAGTGGGTGGATATATGTTAATTTTTTTTTTTAAGTTGGGTATTCTATTACATTTTAACTAAAGTTGCAATTCAGAGATCTCCAGCACCACTCTCAGGTTCAATGATTTGCTAGAAGGACTCACAGAGTTCAGAAAAGTGGGTATCCTCACAGTTATGGTTTGTTACACACAAAACGATACAGATGAAAGTCAGCAGAGCAAAGGGACTCACAGGGCCGTGTCCAGGAGACAGCAGGTGCAAGATTCCACCTGTCTCTCCTGTCACACGTGTATGGACCACCTGTTCCTCCCAGTAACGGCGTGTGGGAGCACACACTATATTGCCAACCAGGCACCTCTTATTATCAAAAGTAATTAATCAAAAAAGGGCATTATAAATGTGTTATGTAGGTAAGACATGAGGTTACTAAATGCCAGAAGAAGACAGCTGAAAGAGTTGAAAAAGGTTGTCTCTTTGAAGAAGAATAGCACGGGGAGGAAAAGGCCAGGAGACTGCTGTTTCTTCATGATGAGCTGTTAGAACTATTCCGTCTCATTTGCAACTATCAATTTGGTAAAATAAAAGTCAATTTGTATTTTAAGAAATTAAAAAGACAGTGGTGAAAACTTAGTCATGTTTTGAAAAATCGTAAAAGGAAGGCAAAAAGAAACTATTTTTTAACGTTTTAGAAAACTTAAGAAAGTTTGGAAGATACAAGATACCCTGAAAATGTTCTAGGAAGGGAACAGTGACAAATGAAACCAAGTGGTATTTCTTTTTAAATATTTATTTTATTTTTGGGAGAGTGCAAGTGGGGGGGGGGGTAGAGAGAGGGGGACAGAGGGTCCAAAGTAGGCTCTGCACTGACAGGCTGACAGCAGAGAGCCCAGAGCCTGATGTGGGGCTCAAACCCACGAACTGCGAGATCATGACCTGAGCTAAAGTCGGACACTTAACCGACTGAGCCACCCAGGTGCCCCACAAGTAGTATTTATGCGATGGAAAAGGTCTTGGGTTGTTTTAATTTGAGTGCTATTTTTAAATGTTATTTTTATGGACGTGAAAAACCCGTGAGGGTTTTCCTAGGTTCATGTGCAACATCGGGCCCTTCATTTTTTGCAAAAGGCACTGGGTTTCAACTTGTTTTCCTAGAGCCTGTGGGAATATGACAGCACCTCCAGGCCACCTCGAGGGTTAGTCCAGGGGAGTCAAAGTGAGTGGGGCCCTGGGAGTCCTCAGTTCAACCAGAAGGGCTCTCCTTTAGTCTGGTTTGCATAGTGGTGTTCTCTATGAGATTTCTTAGGAGAGGGGCGACCTCTGCTGGTAAAAGTCAGAAAGCTACTACCGGAGTCCACTTCTGCAGTGATCCTGTGCCTGAGGAAGGATTCTGGACTCAAATTCCTAAACAGCTCAGCTCAGCGCATCTCTAGGCACTGAGCTCTTTATTTGGACAGCCAGTGCTAGATTTCAAGAAGCACTGGCCCAGCAGCAGCAGCAGCTCAGGTGCTGGATGTTCGGGTGCTGGTGGTCTCCTGGGTCAGCTGGTTCAAATGGTCAAATTACAGGTGCGTGAGGGCTTATTATAGCTCCGTAGGGCCTCCTGGCCACAACAGCTGGACTCTCGCGCATTCTTTGTCAGCAAACCTCACAGAGGGCCACGTGTTGAGAACTGTGTATCCAGTGGTGAAGAAGGGCATGCATCTGACTTCACATCGGGTGTCTACTTGAAGATACAGGCGATTATAGGACATTGTCATGCCACGTATCCTCATCTGCCTCTCCTAGAGCCAGTGTCCATGTGTCTCTACCCTGCCATGTAGTGCAGGAGGTTGTGGACCACATCAACAGCTCCCCTAAGCCTCTGGTTTCTGGTTGGGTTTGCTCCAGCAGATCTGAGTGGACAGAAGAGTAGACTAGGGTATTTATTTCCCTGGGACATAGGAACTTCACCAATCCTAATAGACGCTTTCCTTCTAGGTTCTGACAATCCTTCTGTCCACTTGTTTCTTTGGGCCTGGAGATGGTAACTCCCCACCCCTGGGTGATTGCCCTGTTCCTTGTGACTCCCCACACCCTCCTCCTCCAACTCCCCTAGAGTTATATAATTTGAACATGACACCTGCTTCCTGTTGGGATCTTGACCCAGGCATCTCTGACAAGTGCAATGTCAGGACAAGCACAGAGCCTAGCACTGAGGACAGTGTATCTTGTTACCAGGGTGGGGAAGAAGTTGTGTGAAAGAGGCAGGGTGGAGTAAATTTTGTTGTGTTTTGACTTGATTGCCTGATGTGACATTAATAGGCAACCATCTTGTGGTTTAAAAGTCCATTAACAGTTTAGATTGTCTAAAGCAGGGGTCAGCAAATTACCATCTGGGTCAAATCTGCCTGTTTTGTAAATAAAGCTTTATTGGGACACAGCCATGCTCCTTTATTTACATACTGCCCAAACCTGTGTTTGCACTATAACAGCAGAGTTGAGTAGTTGTAAGAGATGATACAGTTCACAGAGCCCAAAATATTTACTATCTGGATCTTCACAGAAAAAGCTAGCTGATCCCTGGTCTAAGGCAGCAGTTCTCAGAGTGCGGTCCATGGAAGCGTGGGGAGTACCTGAGAACTTTTCAGGATGTCAGGAAGGTCAAAATTATTTTCATAATAAAAACAAGACATCATTTGCTTTTTTTACTGCACTGACATTTGCACTGACAGTGCATTCGCAATGCTGGGTAAAATTGCAGGGTACTTCTGCACCAATCGAGCCCCCAGCACCACGTCATTCTGGCAACTGTAGTGTTCACTGCTGTGAACGTGCTCATGGTAAAAAAGGAATAAAAGCCAGCTTCACTTAAGAATACCCTTGATGTGGGGCGCCTGGGTGGCTCAGTCGGTTAAGCAGCCGACTTCGGCTCAGGTCATGATCTCGCGGTCCGTGAGTTCGAGCCCCGCGTCGGGCTCTGTGCTGACAGCTCGGAGCCTGGAGCCTGTTTCAGATTCTGTGTCTCCCTCTCTCTGACCCTCCCCTGTTCATGCTCTGTCTCTCCCTGTCTCAAAAATAAATAAAACGTTAAAAAAAAAATTAAAAAAAAAAAAAAAGAATACCCTTGATGAGGGGCGCCTGGGTGGCTCAGTCAGTAGAGGATCTGACTCTTGATGTCAGCTCAGGCCATGAACCTAAGGCTGTGGGATCAAGCCCCACATCAGGCCCCAATGCTGACTGCAGAGCCTGCTTAACATTCTCTTTCTCCTCTCCCCCACTCATGCTCTCTTTCTCTCTAAAGGCAAACGTATATAAAAAATATATATGCTAAAATTTTTTTAAATATATATTTCAGATAAAAAAATGTCCTTGATAAAACAGTAAACATTATTAAGTGTATTAAATCTCATCCCTTAAGCACATGCCTTTTTAATATTCTATCTGACAAAACAGGAAGTACACATGAAGCATTTCTGCTACATCCATAGTTGTTTCAAAGAAAAGTACTTTGGCACTTTGCTTGAATTTAGAGCTAAATTAACCATTTTTTTTCATGGAGCACCATTTTTACTCTCAAGCCTGATGAGCAAATGATGGCTATTCAGTGCAAGGTACTTGGCAAATGTTTTCTTGAAAATGAACTAAGTGAACCTGTCACATCAGGGAAAACTACTGGGAGTATTTGTTGCCAATGATAACATTTGAGCATTCACGTGAAAATTAGAGTTTTGGAAAACTTGTGTTTGCACTGTGAGCTTCAGAGCTTCCCAATACTTAAAATACTTTTCTGATATCAGTGATGATGCTAATAAATGTGTTTTATTTTATTTTTTAATTTTAATGTTTTTATTTATTTTTGAGACAGAGCATGAGCAGCGGAGGGGTAGAGAGAGAGGGAGACACAGAATCTGAAGCAGGCGCCAGGATCTGAGCTGTCAGCACAGAGCCCAACGTGGGGTTTGAACTCATGGAGTGTGAGATCATGACCTGAGCTGAAGTCAGACTCTCAACCGACTGAGCCACCCAGGCACCCAATAAATTTGAGTTTTAAATATTGTGTAATGAAATGCATCAACATATAGAAGATCTGCATATCGCAATGAACAGTATTTTCCAGATGACTAATGTATGATAATCCAAAAATCATCCATGGTGAAAGATCTCCACAGTGTGCAAACTAGACCAACAGACTTTAACATAACCGACTATGAAAATTCATTGACATGGTTTCAGATATTGATATGGTTTATAAAGGGCCTTTAAGAAACTGTAAGTTTTGGTGTTTATCAAAGGATAGCCAGAATTATGTAAAAAGCATATTGAGCTGCTCCCTTTTCAACTAAATATCTGAGGCTGGGTTGTCTTCATATACATTAACCAAAAAATATTCCAACAGATCAAATATAGAAGCAGATATGAAAATTGAGCTCTTTTCCATTAAGTCAGACATTAAAGATTGTAATGTGACTCTTCTCATGATAGGTGTTTTGTTATTTTCATTGTTCTTTTTTTTTAATTTTTTAATGTTTATTTATTTTTGAGAGAGAGACAGAGTGTGAGCAGTGGAGGGGCAGAGAGAAGGAGGCACAGAATCCAAAGCAGGCTCCAGGCTCTAAGCTGTCAGCCCAAGGGGTAAATCTAACCAAAGATGTAAAAGATCTGTATGCTGGAAACCATAGAAAGCTTATGAAGGAAATTGAAGAAGACATAAAGAAATGGAAAAACATTCCATGCTCATGGATTGGAAGAATAAATATTGTCAAAATGTCAATACTACCCAAAGCTATCTACACATTCAATGCAATCCCAATCAAAATTGCACCAGAATTCTTCTCGAAGCTAGAACAATCAATCCTAAAATTCATATGGAACCACAAAAGGCCCCAAATAGCCAAAGTAATTTTGAAGAAGACCAAAGCAGGAGGCATCACAATCCCAGACTTTAGCCTCTACTACAAAGCTGTAATCATCAAGACAGCATGGTATTGGCACAAAAACAGACATATAAACCAATGGAATAGAATAGAAACCCCAGAACTAGACCCACAAACGTATGGCCAACTCATCTTTGACAAAGCAGGAAAGAACATCCAATGGAAAAAAGACAGTCTCTTTAACAAATGGTGCTGGGAGAACTGGACAGCAACATGCAGAAGATTGAAACTAGACCACTTTCTCACACCATTCACAAAAATAAACTCAAAATGGATAAAGGACCTGAATGTGAGACAGGAAACCATCAAAACCCTAGAGGAGAAAGCAGGAAAAGACCTCTCTGACCTCAGTCGTAGCAATTTCTTACTTGACACATCCCCAAAGGCAAGGGAATTAACAGCAAAAATGAACTACTGGGACCTCATGAAGATAAAAAGCTTCTGCACAGCAAAGGAAACAATCAACAAAACTAAAAGGCAACCAACGGAATGGGAAAAGATATTTGCCAATGACATATTGGACAAAGGTCTAGTATCCAAAATCTATAAAGAGCTCACCAAACTCCACACCCAAAAAACAAATAATCCAGTGAAGAAATGGGTAGAAAACATGAATAGACACTTCTCTAAAGAAGACATCCAGATGGCCAACAGGCACATGAAAAGATGCTCGACGTCGCTCCTCATCAGGGAAATACAATCAAAACCAAACTCAGATATCACCTCACACCAGTCAGAGTGGCCAAAATGAACAAATCAGGAGACTATAGATGCTGGAGAGGATGTGGAGAAATGGGAACCCTCTTACACTGTTGGTGGGAATGCAAATTGGTGCAGCCGCTCTCGAAAACAGTGTGGAGGTTCCTCACAAAATTAAAAATAGACCTACCCTATGACCCAGCAGTAGCACTGCTAGGAATTTACCCAAGGGATACAGGAGTACTGATGCATAGGGGCACTTGTACCCCAATGTTTACAGCAGCACTCTCAACAATAGCCAAATCATGGAAAGACCCTAAATGTCCATCAACTGATGAATGGATAAAGAAATTGTGGTTTATATACACAATGGAGTACTATGTGGCAATGAGAGAGAATGAAATATGGCCCTTTGTAGCAACGTGGATGGAACTGGAGAGTGTTATGCTAAGTGAAATAAGCCATACAGAGAAAGACAGATACCATACGTTTTCACTTTTATGTGGATCCTAAGAAACTTAACAGAAACCCATGGGGGAGGGGAAGGAAAAAAAAAAAGAGGTTAGAGAGGGAGAGAGCCAAAGCATAAGAGACTCTTAAAAACTGAGAACAAACTGAAGTTTGATGGGGGGTGGGAGGGTAGGTGATGGGTATTGAGGAGGGCACCTTTTGGGATGAGCACTGGGTGTTGTATGGAAACCAATTTGACAATAAATTTCATATATTAAAAAAATAAAAAATAAAATAACCACGATTAACTATTTAAAAAAAAAGAGCTGTCAGCCCAGAGCCCAACATGGGTCTTGAACTCATGACCTGTGAGATCATGACCTGAGCCAAAGTCAGACACCTAACCAACTGAGCCACCCAGGCTCTGTGGACACCTGCCAGCCTGCCCAAGCAGGCTCTACTCTGTCAGTGCAAAGACCAGTAAGGGGCTCAATCTCACAAACCACGAGATCATGATCTGAGTCTAAATCAAGGGTCATACGCTGAACTGACTGAACCACACGGTGCCCTAAGAATAAAGGGTTTCTGAGTCCTTTAAATCTGAGGACTGCTCATCTGTGATAGGGAGACCTGGATGCTGTTGGGTGGTGAGGCAGCATTCAGGAAATGGAAAGCTGGTCAGTCTACAGAGTCCAAGCCCTGGATGGATATGATTTTGACTATCACAGCAGCCAGGCTTTGTGTGCTAGGCGCTGTGCCAAGCCTTTATCGTCATTTGCAAGCACGCTCTGAAAGTTCATACTGTTGACCTGTCGCTTACCAGTGAGGAAACTGAGACTCAAATTTCAATTCACAAAGCTGGTAACTGGGGTGGGAACTCAAGCCCGGTCATCTGGGTCCCATGTTCTTAACTGTGACTCCATGTTACTCTGGACAAGGCTGTTTCTTTATGTTCCTTTCCCAATAAACTGAAATGGTTCATGAAAATCCTGTCTCACTATCAGCCTCCAAATGCCAAGGGACCTGCACTTTAGCTGTTACTAAATTATCTTTGGGCATACATAAGTTCATGTACAATTATATGCAAACAAAAACAAAGCATTGGAAATTATCTGCAACAGGGAAATGAGAACAATAACCACTTAGTTTTTCATTCATTTCCCCTCTGAGTTTTGTTTCTAAGGTTTGTTTTGTTTTGTTTTGTTTTGTTTTGTTTTGTTTTGCTTTGCTTTGAGGTGGGGAGGGGAGGGGAAGAGAGAGAGAGGGAGAGAGAGAGAATCCCAAGCAGTGACAGCGAGAGGCCTGATGTGGGACTCTAACTCGCAAACTGTGAGATCATGACCTGAGCTGAAATTGAGTCAGACGCTTAATTGACTGAGCCTCCCAGGTGCCCCTCTTCTGAGTTCTTTTTTTTTTTTTTAATTTTTTTTTCAACGTTTTTTATTTATTTTTGGGACAGAGAGAGACAGAGCATGAACGGGGAAGGGGCAGAGAGAGAGGGAGACACACAGAATTGGAAACAGGCTCCAGGCTCCGAGCCATCAGCCCAGAGCCTGACGCGGGGCTCGAACTCACAGACCGCGAGATCGTGACCTGGCTGAAGTCGGACGCTTAACCGACTGCGCCACCCAGGCGCCCCCCCTCTTCTGAGTTCTTAACTCACGATTTACAATTTGTAGCTGTTTTCAATTCTATGATTGTCATTAATGAATGGCATTGCCAATTCTCTTCAGCAGGATCATTTATCGCTGAATAAAAAAAAGGGGTGTTCCAAAATATCTACATTCATAGGTTTGGTCTTTTTCATTAGAAGGATTTAGAAATGCTCGAAATCAATTTCATGTCAGATGTTTTGTGCTGAGGTCAACGAAAGGCTAAATTAAAAGTTTTATTGGAGGTGAACAGTGAAGCCAGTTTTATGCTTAAAAATCTACAAAGAAAGATTAGTTCTTTCAAAATAAACTCAACTTTTTTCTCTTCTTTCTCAAGATAGGTAAGGGGATGCATGGGGAGCCCCAGGGAATGGCTTCTGTCCCTGTGGATTTTCTTTGTTACCCAGAAGAGGAAACTGAGGCTCAGAGGGGTCAACAGCCTGCCTAAAGTTATAAAGTAGAGGAAAGACTAAGCTTCTCCTCATCTAGCGTGAAGTCTCCTCAAGGTAGGGACCGGTGTCACTCACACTGTCGTCCCACCTGGGCCAAGCAGGCACGCAAATGGGCTTGGCAAATGGGTCCTGGCAGGTGTCTGCTGAGCTGCACCCCAGCAGCATGCCTGGTGAGCCTGATGGTGAAGCTCGTGCTCACCTCCCTGGCTTCCTACTACTCTGACATTGTGGGTCAAGTGGTTTGAATGCCCTGACTTGAAAAGAAACCAGATTTATCACCACATGCAGAATAAGGAAGGGCTTTGAGGGAGAATCAGAAAAATGGAAAGAGCCTTCTGATGCTAACCTATTCACCGGAGGCGACTATTCAGCTGATGGGCAGAAAACCAAATGTTCCCACCAAAGCTGACCCTTTCTTGTCTCGCTCAGTGTTTCTGAAGGAACCACATGGAAGGGATAAGAAAAACTAACCCTAAGACCTATTACACGGCACCACAGGGAGAGTTAAACTGTTTTGCCTTGTGTTTCATAGTGTTCCACGTGGAGAGTGGATTGCAGCTGCTCTCAACACCAAGAATGGAGCTGTCAGAGTTTCAGGAGGCAGAACAAAGGAGAAGGAACATCTGGTACTCCTCTCAGTTTGGGACATGGGGGAGACTCCAGGAAGAACACATAGGCAGGTGTTTGAAAAAGAACAAATCCCAATCATACACTTACAAGAGATGTTTTCTGTCTTTCAGTGACATTTTTCTCATCTTGGGGTGCCTGGGTGGCTCAGTCAGTTGAGTGAAAGACTTTTGATTTCAGCTCAGGTCATGATCTCACGGTTAGGAGATTGAGCCCTGCCTGCATCAGGCTCTACGCTGACAGCACGGAGCCTGCTTGGGATTCTCTCGCTTCCTACCTCTCTGCCCCGCCCCCACTCATGCCCATGCTCGCTCTCTCTCTTTCTCTCTCTCTCAAAAATAAACAAACATTTTTAAAAAAGAAATTTTTTCAGTCTTAAAATTAATGCATGTTTATTTGGAAGTCACATGAATGTAAAAAGAAAAACAAGTATCCATCTGAAAACAAACACTGTTTACAACTTTAAATATGTATGTATGTAATATATATACATACACATGACTATAAATATCACCTTTGCTTTTGGCATTATAGCATTATAGTATAGGATGCTGTTATGTATTTTTTAACTTTTGATTTTGAAATAATTGCAGATTCACAGGAAATCACAAAAAACATGTAGGGACAGTTCCCGTGTACTCTTCACCCAGTTTCCCTTAGTGGTAACATCTTGTGTAACTATAAAACACAATCACAGTTAGGAAACAAGCAATTGCAAGGTGTGTGTAGAGTGTTATGAAATTGTATCACACATGTACACCTGTGTAGCTACCATCACAATTACCACACAGAACTGTTCCATTACCACAAAACTTACTTGTGCTGCCTTTTCAGAGTCCCATCTACCTCTCTGCCCCTCCATCTCTACCACCACCCCTAATCTCTGGAAACCATTGATCTATTTTTCAGCTCTAGAATTTTATTATCTCAAGAAAGTTATATAAATGGAATCATAAGTATGTGACCTTTTGAGATTGTTTTTTTTTTTTAGCTAGCATAATTCTCTTGAGATACATCCATGTTGTTACATATATCAATAGATTCATTCATTTTTAATTGCTTAGTAGTATTCCATGTATAGATTTACCATATAATTTTCAATGGTTGGTAAACAACATTTATAATGACTGCATAACATTCCCACTGGTAGAGATGCTATGGATTTCCTAGCTATTCCCTTGTTGTTAGGCTTTTAGGTGTTAGTGATAAAAATAAATGCTGTTGAATGTCTTGTCCAAAAAGGGTCTCCTGATTCTTATTTCTTTAAGATAGACTTTCAGAAGTGGAATTTGCCAGAGAACCTGGCAAACTAAGTCCTTGTTCCCAACCAGGGAGTAGACAGGACCAGGACCCAGCATACCATCACTGCTTGATGAAGATAGTGGTTCTCACCAGAGTTGGGCATCTTCCTTGTAAGCCTAAGAGATCCAGTTGGATCTAAAATGGGGAAATTGGAACTGAGGAGTTATAGTTTGTGATTTAACTCATGGAAGCTACTGCAACATGCAGTGAGCAAAGGTTAAAACCAGGAAAGGTGAGTCCACTAACATATGCAGATACCTTGACCTCATCTCCCCTGATGTTAAGGTATGTAGCTGCAGAAGGCAGCAATCACATATGCTCAGCTTTGTTTGTACCTACACTCAGGACTGAGGTGGACCCAGTCCCTCTGAAGTGGCTGGGTTTTTAACCATGTTACAGACATCTTATAAAGTCCTGTAGGTGTTGGTACACCAAAAGTGGCAGTGAGAAATCAGGAACTTAGGCACAGGAACCCACCGATAGAGTGAAAAGCAATTGCAGAATGGGAGAATATATCCACAATACCTATATCTGACAGAGGACTCATATATAGACTACATAAAGAACTTCTACAAATCAATATGAAAACATCAAACTGCTGAATACAAAAATGGGCAAAAGATTGAATAGGAATTCTGCACAAGAGAACACCAAATGTCCAATAACGTGTGAACTTCTTTTAGACATCAGGAAAGTGGAAATTAAGAGCACAATGCAAAACCACTAGACACTAGACACCCAGTGGAAAGGCTGAAAAGAAACAAGAAAGCATTGATTGTTGATGTGAGGAAAAACTTGTTCCTTTACTCGCTACCCACAAAATGCTCTGCACTCCAAATGTGTAAGTCTTCTCCCCGAGTATAACTTTGGTATGAGCTCTTCAGTCGTCTCCCTTTTGTTTAATATTTCCTGGGATTCTTGCAGCCAATTGAGAGACAATGAAACATTTCCTTGCCTCATACCAAAGTCAAGTTCATTCTTTGTTATGGGTTGAGTTGGGGTCCATCTCTCCCAAATTCGTGCTGTTGAGTTCTAACCCCCTGTTAGAATGTGACTATATTTGTAGAGGGTCTTTAAAGAGTAATTGAATTAAAATGTCATTAGGGTGGGCCTTAATCCACTATGATTGGTGTCTTTATAAGAAAAGGAGATTAGAACACAGACAGAAGACCATATGAAGATACAAAGAGAAGATGGCCATCTATAAGCCAAGGAGAGAGGTCTGAGAAGAAATTGACCCTACTGACAACCTTGATCTTGGACTTCTAGCCTCCTGAACTGCCAGAAATAAATTTCTGTTGTTTAAGCCGCCCAGTCTGTGGTACTTTGTTATGGCAGCCTGAGCAAACTCCTACACATTTCCAGCTGCCTTTGAAAGGGAAATGTCTTTCCCAGAATAGGGAGCAGTGGAAAAACAGCATGAGAATTTCTACAAAAGGATGAAAACAGAAGTAAACATCTGGCAAGATTTTAGCTCAGATAGGAAAGCCAAATGTCCATCGACCTCAGCTACCTGAAGCACAGCAAGGAAGCAGTGAATGTTCTGAAAAGTTTCTAAACAGTGTCACAGAATCAAACTTCCAGCAACTACACACCCTCTCACTGTATCACTCATATTTGAACCCCAACTGCAAGGCTCATTTCACTCTTGCAGGAGAATAACAACAACCCAACAGGGATAAGAGAAATAGAAAAACTATAGAAGACAGACCCAAGAATTTAAAAAAGTGTAGCTACTGGAGGACACTTTGTATACAGCAAATAGTTCTTTATGCCTAATTGGCCCTTGTCATTAGTGTATCAGAGCATGATCGGAGCAGGGTTAAATTGTGTCTATATACTCCATTTGAAGAGAGGGTAACATGTGATCCATTTTAGAAAGAATTTAAATCAGTTTCAGTGGAGTGTTTGACTATCTGGTAAAGTCAATTATCATAAAGGATGAGGTGATTCTCCAGTGGGGGGTTCTAGACTGCACAGATAGTTACTGTGAGGCTAACCAAGAGGTCACCAAACTCCCCTAAGCATTATGAGAGCAGGGCTTGATCTCTCATTCACTACCTTTCAGCAGTGCCTAATATCACTGTCTGGCACATATTAGGAGCTCAAAACTGTTTATTAAATCCCCAAATGCTGGTGTCGAGTTTAAGGGCAGCGATGAGGTGGGTGTGAAGGAGAACAACTCTCGAGACACAAGCTCAGGAGAACTTAGGGCCTTCAGGAGGCCAACGGTGGGCCACTCAAAATTGGCCTATTGATTATTTAAAATAAAATTTACTTAAGACACAGCCTGTGTAGGACACTTAGACCTACTCTGTCCCCCTGAAATCGTCCTTAGGAGAAGTACCTTCCTGTGCCACCCTTATCATCAGAGATGGGAAATTTAGAGGGATGAAAGCTGTACCAACAACACTTGTTACTTTTTACTACTGTACTACCCCAGCCCAAATTTTGTGTGGAATTCCTTACTAATTGTATAATAGGAAAAGATAGGATAAAATAGGCAGAGAGGGAAAGGTTAGGACCTGAGGTCCCTCCCTGGGTGGGGAAAAACACATATTTTGGAACAATGCTGGGAGCGGCTGACCACAGCAAACCTCTTTGGGCCATAAGTTTCCCCTTAAGAATGTAACAGACACCACCTACTCCCCCTCAGGTTCCCCTCAGGAATCTGACAATCAAAATACTTAAATAAGTAGATCATAAAATGTATGGGAATGATATGGCCATAGGCCACCCCTCATACAATAGAAACAAGCCAATCAAAAAGGAATGAGTAGACATTTAGAGTTACCTAGTCAATAAGGGTAGAACCGGAGAAGACACAAGAGGGAAGGAAAGGGGCCGACCAAAACCCTATAAAACAAAACGCCCCCTCTCTGTAAAGAGAGCTTTCATTCTATTCTTACTTTCTTACACTCTAATGAATTTTTGCCTGCTGCTCATTCTTTGTGGTGCTCACCTCTTCATTCTTTTTTTTTTAATTTATTTTTTAACACTTATTTATTTTTGAGACAGAGAGAGAGAGAGAGAGAGAGAGAGAGAATGAACAGGGGAGGGTCAGAGAAAGAGGGAGACACAGAATCTGAAACAGGCTCCAGGCTCTGAGCTGTCAGCACAGAGCCCAATGCGGGGCTCAAACCAACGGACCGCGAGATCATGACCCCAGCCGAAGTCGGACGCCCAACTGACTGAGCCACCCAGGCGCCCCATCACCTCTTCATTCTTTGAAGAAGCAAGACAACGAACTACAGGTATTGAGGTTAAAAAAAAAAAAAGCCTGCAACAATTGAAGTTCCCAAAGTTGTTTTCTTGTCTTGTCAATGCCTCATAGATGTATTGTCTCTTTGTCTAAAAAGTATGAAAACTGCCTTGATCATTTTTTTAGGTTTCAATTTCATTAGTGGACCTCCGTGCCCATGTAATAAAACTCTGGGGCTTTTTCCCTACTGTTAACCTGTCTCATGTAAATTTAATTATTAGTCTAGCTTGAAGAACTTTGGGTCAGCAATCCTCCCCTCAGCGTCTTGTAGGTTGAATGGTGTCTCCCCAAAATTCATGTCCACCTGGAACCTCAGATCGTGACCTTATTTGGAAATGGAATCTTTGTAGATGTAAGTGAAACCGCTTAAAAGCATAAAGTTGCACAAAAATCAAAATGGCTGCACTAATGCTTCAGCAAAGGTCGATTTTAAAGCAACCATTTTCCTCTCTTCCACACACCTCCCCTCCTCCCTTCTTAGCCTTTTGTATCAGGAACTTGGTACCACCCTGAAAACTACTCTGGAGGTTGGCAGCACCTACACAATTCCTGTTGAAACTGGCCAGGCCCTGTATTTCCCAGTAACTCCCTTCCCCCGCCCTTTCCTTCAGGGAGGGGGAATGGGTCAGGCTTGCAGTTTTTTCAAGGGCTGCCTGCTGCAGCCTCCTTTGCCAGGCAAAGCAATAAAGCTATTGTTCCTCTCTTTAAAAAAAAATTGTTTTTTAATGTTAATTTTTGAGACAGAGAGAGACTGAATACAAGCGGGGGAGGAGAAGAGAGAGAGGGAGACACAGAATGGAAAGCAGGCTCCAGGCTCTGAGCTGTCAGCACAGAACCTGATGCGGGGCTGGAACCCATGAACCATGAGATCATGACCTGAGCCGAAGTTGGACGCTTAACCAACTGAGCGATCCAGACGCCCCAAAGCTATTGTTCCTCTTTACCCCAAACTCTGTGTTCGCATTGTGTTCTGGCCCGGAAGCAGAGAGGTTGGTTTTTGACAACATAATCAGTGAAGGTGAGGTCCTACTGGATTAGGGTCTACCCTAAATCCAATGACTGGTGTCCCCAGAAGAAAGCCACGTGACACACAGACGCACGGGGAAGAAGGCTATGTGTCTACAGAGGAAAAGATGGGGATGGGGCAGCTATGAGGCAAAGGATGCCAGAGACTGCTGGTAACCACCAGAAGCTCAGAGACAAGGATTCTTCCCTAGAGCCTTCTGAGGGAGCACAGCCCTGCCAACCCACACTTTTATTTTGAACTTTTAGCCTCTAGGACGGTGAGGAAACAAATTTTTATTGTGTTAAACCACCCAGTTTGTCATTATTTGTTGCCAGGAAACTAATTCAGGACATGAGAACTGTTTTCAGGGAACATGTAGGAAACTCTGGATATCATCTTAATTTTGAAAATGATCCTGATGGGGTTTTGGGGTGATGGTGGGGTTCAGAGCTGATGGCCAAGAAAGAATTCTCGAAGACGTCTTTGGTGCAAAAAGGTTATTTTATTAAAGCACGGAGACAGGACCTGTGGGCAGAAAGAGCTTCACTGGGGTTGTGAAGAGTGACTGACTACATAGTATGAAGATGGGGGAGGTAAAGTCAAGAGGAAGTTTATAAAGGTATTTCTATATGCTAAAGAAGACTCACAGATTACTGGAGGCCTGGCTAATGTCAAGCTAAGGTTGTTATTCCCTCTAGTAAAGCATTGACTTTATGACAGTAGGGAGCTCCTGGACTTTAGGCTATTGGTAAGATCCTCCTTTTCTTTGGTAATTGTATCAGTTTAACCATTTGTTTTCTGTACTTTCCTTTGTTCTTGGGCAGCCTGAAGTACCTGAGGAATCTCACACGTTTCCCACCTGGTGGGTGTGTGTGTGTGCTAGCTTGTGCTTTGCCCTCAGCTTGCTTTATAGCTCCCTCATCAGTCCTACGGAAAAAAAAGTATTTAGTTCTTCCGGTGGTGGTGATGGTGGTGGGTAGTATGTTCAAATATTTTGAAACATCTTTAAAGAAAAGTAAAACCTAGATATGTGTACTGATTGCTATTACAAAGAGAGCCCAAAATGCAAAATGGCTCAAACACAGTAAGGTTTGTTTACCACAGTAAAAAAAAAAAAAAAAAAAAAAAAGAAAATGAGAGTATTTTCTAGCTAATTTGAGTCAGTTTCCCAACGGTCCAGGTGTTAGCAAATAGTATTTGCTGCTGTTAGAAATGTTTTGGCAGGGGACGCCTGGGTGGCTCAGTTGGTTAAGCAGCCGACTTTGGCTCAGGTCATGATCTCACGGTCCCTGAGTTTGAGCCCCGCGTCCGGCTCTGTGCTGACAGCTCAGAGCCTGTTTCCGATTCTGTGTCTCCCTCTCTCTGACCCTCCCCATTCATGCTCTGTCTCTCTCTGTCTCAAAAATAAATAAACGTTAAAAAAAAATGTTTTGGCAGGATCTTTCAAGTGGACAATCTAGCAGTGGATTGCAGCAGCCTTCATAATTTGCATACCTGGTGACCCGGCCATTTCTCTTCCTTCAGTCTTACTTGAGATGAAGGTGGTGCCTAACTAGATGATTCTTGAGCTGCTATCATTGTGTAGTGCAGACCGGATTTCCCTAACCTGCCTGGCAGAAATCCCTTAGGATTTCGTTAAGTCTAGGGAGGGGGCTGGGCAAGTCTGGGGAATACCACTGATTTCAGCCCTGAGTTCACATTAGTCACCTGGGGAGGTGTTTTGGTTTTTTAAATACTTGGGCCCTCATCTTTGGGGGCTGGTGCTACTTTTTTTTTTTTTTTTTTTTTTTTTTTAATTAGAGAACATTGTCAAGAAAGCTACATTTCTTTTTTCTTTTTTTAATTTTTCTTTAATGTTTATTTATTTTTGAAAGCGAGAACAAGCAAGGGAGGGCAGAGAGAGAGAGAGAGACAGAATCTGAAGAAGGCTCCAGGCTCTGAGCTGTCACTGCAGAGCCCTGGGCAGAGGAGGGGGTGGGGAGACTGGTGGCTCCAACTCACAAACTGCCAAATCATGATCAGAGTTGAAGTTGGATGCTTAACGGACTGAGCCACTCAGGGGCCCCTGGAGCTACTATTCCTAAAGTTTCCCCAGCGCCTTAAAACGCACATTCAAGGCCAGAATCAGAGCCTTAGGGCAGAGAAAGCAAAAAGTCGCATAACAATTTTGTAAATGAGTATTAACTGGAAAAATTTTCTCAATATCCTGTTAAAATAACCATGTACAAAAACTCAAGTGCAGTAAGATTCCATTTATGCAAAAAAAATGTGAGACGAAATTAACTTTGGTTATGAGAAATGTCCTTGTTCAGTTACTTGCACTTAAGCAGTTTAAAATCATGAACAATCACGTATGTTATATTAAGAAAACCATTTTGAATCTAAGACGCATTTTTCCACACGATAACGTGGCCCACAGTCGTCGGAACCGTTGACTGCCACACACCGCCCCGGGAGCTCCTAGGAGGTCCGCTTGGGATCGCGGAAGTGCAGATCTCGCCCCCAGCGCCGGGTGGTCCCACAGCCGCTAGAGGCCAGAACCCCGCTGGCCCGCCCCTCCCGCAGGCCCCGCCCCCGCTTCCGGCCTCTTCACCCTTCCCACCCAGCGTCTCCGGATCCTCTCCCTGGCCTCGCTCCAGCCGGCCTCGCTTTCGCTCGGCGCTGCCCCACCGCTCTGCCGCTGTCTGGCTTCTCCGACGTGTTTTGTTTGCGACGCTGTCGTGTAACAGCGCGCTTTACGGCCGTGGGGACAGGGCGAGCCGGCGCCAGGGCCGCTCCGGCCGGGAAGCAGGGCAGGCGGTCGAGGTTGATGCCCGGCGGCGGGGTGAGCGCGGCGTCTGGCCGACTTCTCACTGCCGCGGAGCAGAGGGGTGCCCGGGAAGCGGCGGGGTCGGCGTCCAGGAGTGGCCCGGGAGGCTCCGGCGGCGGCGGCGGCAGAGGCGGAGCAGGCGGCCCCGGGCCGGGCAGTGGAGGCCCGGGGGGGCCCGCGGGCAGGATGAGCCTGACCCCGAAGGAGCTCTCGAGCCTGCTGAGTATCATCTCGGAGGAGGCGGGAGGCGGCAGCACCTTCGAGGGCCTGTCCACTGCCTTCCACCACTACTTCAGCAAGGCCGACCACTTCCGCTTGGGCTCGGTGCTGGTCATGCTGCTACAGCAGCCGGACCTACTGCCCAGCGCGGCACAACGCCTCACCGCGCTCTACCTGCTCTGGGAGATGTATCGCACCGAGCCTCTCGCCGCCAACCCTTTCGCCGCCAGCTTCGCCCACCTGCTCAACCCCGCGCCGCCCGCTCGCGGCGGCCAGGAGCCCGATAGGCCGCCCCTCTCAGGTACGCCGGGGCAGCCCGTCCCTTCCGAAGCCAGATGTGCGCTGTGGTTAGATTGGGAACTTTCCACCTATCCTTGTGCGAGTTCATCCGCAAGTGACATTGTCTCCTTTTGAAATTGTCTATCCCCCCCCCCCCCCCCCAAATATGGAGAATTGGTAGCTTAATTACAGATTCAGGGCACCGCAGATTATTCCTCTCAACTGTACAGGCCATGAGCAGCTGAGTGGGGCTTGAGAGTTTTAGCAACTCAGTCGCGCTTTATTCTTGTTAAGCCCGTTTGAGATGTGTGACGTTGTAACTAATGACACCCCGCTCCTGGTTTAAGTCTCAGTCAAGTAAATAGAATTCGTTCAGAACTCGAAGTTGTTGGGCGGAAATAGACATTAAACGGCGTTTAAGGACTTTGCGCCACCTTCGTTGGTTTGTTGCGTGTCCTAGGATAATGTGATGGGAGCAGAAGATAAAAGGTAGTCTCAAATTTACGGCCTAAGTTAGGAAACGCATGACTACTGGACGTTATGTAAAATGTATATTGGTGCAGCATTGGTGAGATCAGATCTGTGGGTTACATTCAAGGCTGCCTTTTCTTTTTAACTCAAAGAGATACCTTTTGAGACGTGACTTTGGGAGAAGACTCAGCCAGGAAAGCAGAAGGGCACAGAGGGGATGGTGATTAGTGATAAGGGTACTTGGAAGACTAAGACAGAGACCAGTGTACTGGGGGAAGCAGGTAATTAGAGGTGGGAAACAGTTTGATCTTAGAGTACTCAACCTGTGAGAAAATGAGCAAAACACGGTGTGGGTAGAGGCCACTATACAGGGAGTTAAAAGTGAAGGCAGTGGATTTTGAAGTAATACCATGAAGTTTTTCATGGCACAGGAGGGTTTCTACGTTGCAGGCCACTTGGTGTTCATGTGTGGCACCCCCTTTGGATCTAAAACATCCTCCAGTTGGTTTCCTGCGGTGCTCTTATGTAAGAGGGACAAACTTTGTGTTGGGTAAGATGCCCTTTTAGGGTACTAGTTCTGAACTAGGCTTTCAGGGAGTTCCAGAATGCCCAGAAAGCAATGGAACATATTATGGGTTGTCAAAACCTACCATCCTAAGAGTCCCTTAGCAGAGAATGGGGACATTGTGGGATTTATTCAGAGAGCCCTTTGAATTCTGAAGGCCAGGTTAGGCATAGGAAGGATCACTTACGTCATTCTCAGATGTAGTGAGTGTAAACCTAGATGTAGACCATAGACTGCATTACTTTCATTAAAGCAGGGATGGTGCTTAAATGGACAATGGAAGCTATATCAACACCAAGACTTATATTGTATGTCTAGGGTGAACGTCTAATAGATATATTTTTGTAAAGTTTTTCAGATGATTCAGATTCAGAGCTAGGTAAGTAGGATGACTTCTCTTCACTCAAGCTTGCAGTCTGGTTGGGGAGACATAAATGGAGTCATAACCAGTGTAGTAAGAGTTGTATTAGATGTCACATATAAAATGTTTGGTAGCAGAGAGGAACAACTACCTGTGTGGCTGGAGACGTCCTCAGAGGGAGTGATGTTTTTGCTGGATGGTGATTAGAGGTGGAGTAAGGGGTGTGTGGGGGGGTGGGGTGTGAGGGAAGGGTGTGGCCCTGTCAGGTACTCTTAAAGAGCTGGATATATTGTTTGTTTTGAAATCAGGACTCCTAAAACCTGGAAGATTTTGTGCAACTGGAATGTAGGATATGTGGGTTGGAGGGGAGGATGATATTTGGCAAGTGGGTCAGGATTAGATTATGAAGGGACTTAAAATGGCGCAGAAGTTTGGGTTTAATCCTGTGTAAACAGGTTAAGCATTGTGAGCATATGTGTACATAAAAATATGACTAGGTGGTAAGTGGGAGTGTGAACTGGGTGATGGGTGGGCAGGAGTCAAAACTGGGAGCTGGGGAAATTAGGAAGGCTGACCTGTAGTTCAGGCAGGAGAAGAGAGGAGGGGTCAGAGAGGAGCGAGCAGAGTCTGGGGACAGTGCCCCTGGGGAATGGATGAGGCTTGGTGAACCACTGGATATGGAACAAAAGGGGACAGCATTTGGCACGGTGGGACTTTTGTAGCTTCACTGTTTTGAAGCAGGTGTGAGAAGTGTATTTGCCCTAGTGACGTTTCCTTGTCTCTTCAACCTGTACAGTTGCAGCAGCAGAAGAGAAAACTTTTTTTTTTAACCTTATTTATTTTGAGGGGCACCTGGGTGGCTCATTTGGTTGTGTCTAACTTTGACTCAGGTCATGAGCTCACGGTTCGTTAGTTTGAGCCCTGAGTTGGGCTCTGTGCTGACAGCTGGGCACCTAGAGCCTGCTTGGGATTCTGTGTCTTCCTCGCTCTCTGTGTGTCCTTTCCCTGCTCATGTTCTGTCTCTCTCTCAAAAAATAAATAAATGTTAAAAACTTATTAGAGCACAAGCAGGGGGCAGGCAGAGGGAGAGAGAGAATCCCAAGAGGGTTCTGCGCTGGGGCTCTATCCCACAAACCATGAGATCAAAACCTGACTGAGCCACCCAGGCACTCCAAGAAGAGCATTTCTGAGCACTGTAGCTTTTTTGTTTTTGCTTGCACGGGTAAGCTTTAGCCTTTGCATGTTGGAAATACAGGTAAAAAAACCTTAAGTTTCATTGATATTGCCACAAATAGAATTTCAAATGACATATTTAATTACATTTTCATAAATGTATATATTTGGTTCACTGAAACCTAATTTTGTTTTTAAAAATAAGTGAATGGAAATGGCAAGTAGCAAATGCTAATTTTACCAGAGTCAAGTTAATTTTAAAAAATAACCATTGGAGAAATTGTTATACATTTCTGTTTACAGGATTTTTACCTCCTATAACTCCACCAGAAAAGTTTTTTCTTTCCCAGCTGATGCTGGCACCCCCAAGGGAACTCTTCAAAAAAACACCTCGACAGATCGCATTGATGGATGTTGGAAATATGGGCCAGTCTGTGGACATTAGTGGGCTTCAGTTAGCCTTGGCTGGTAAGGAGGAATCAGTGGTTTGGGTATTCTTGTGTGGTAGCACTAGGCCGCCTTTTTTTTTTTTTTTTTTTTTTTTTTATGAGCTTCTCCACTTAAAATGAAGGTCTTTGTAACTGTGCTAAAAGCTTAATAACTTCTGTGAAAAACAGCTTCAGTACTGGATCCTTGTTAACATGGCACAGAAGTTCACTCTGAGTTTTCACCTGAATTGATTGTGTTTCCAATTTAAGAAGAATGCTGGATAAAATTTAGTCTGTTTAAAAATTTTTTCTTGATGTCAAAATGATCTACAGATTCAGTGCAATTTCTCTTAAAATCCCAACAATGTGTTTTGCAGATAGAGAAAAACCCACCATAAAATTCATATGAAATCCCATGGGACCCTGAATAGTCAAAACAATTTGTCTTGGCACCCTTGTTGAGAATCATTTGACGATATATGGAAGGGTTTATTTCTGGGCTCTCTATTCTATAATAATTGCTTTGCCTGTCTGGATTCTACTATACTTCTGATTACAGTAGCTTTGTAGGAAGTTTTGAAATCAGGACATATGAAACCTCTGCTGTGTCCTTCCTTCTGTTTCAAGATTGTTTTGGCACCTTCTGTGTTACATGTGTAAACGAATGAATGGATTCTCTTGAGGCAAAACCATGTTGTAATAGAAAATAGGGGGACTTTCTTGATCTGGATGGTCAGAGCATCTCTGAGTAGGGAAGGTAAGAAGAGGCGCCTTTTGTTTAACTGCTCTCAGCAAAAATATGGACGAATGGGTCTTAACCACTTGAGAGTGATTCATTAGGGAAATTCTAATATATAGGCAAATTTTTGAACCTTGATCTTGTGATTGAGCTGCAGTATTAATTAATTTGACAGTTTCCCATCCTTCTTAGATTTAATGCATCTGTGACATTGTTCAATAAACTCCTTTTTCCTTGGAGTATTCTGAACCTCTGAACCTCACTTTTTAACTCCTGGGTATCAACAATATAACAGTGGTTATTTTCTGAAACCAAGAGAAATCTTTTTAAGGCTTTTAAGATTGAACGTACACAGAAATACCTATTGGTCACTAGTGCTGGATACAATCTATTCACAGAAATAAAATACAATTTTGAAAAGATAATATGAAAGCTGGGTACAGAGGATAGGCAATTTCAGTCACCTTACCTTCAGAAGGGATAGATATTCTGAGGGTTCTAGTTTTGTATTTAATAGAGTGACAATCTGATTTCCCTTGCAACTTAGGATGACTTGAGTTAGTTTGTGAGAAAGTTTTAAAGTATATCAAGCCCAGAAAAGAACACGTTAGTCTTGAGAAAATTGGGCACAGTGGCTAAGCTTGCTGCTTGCTGTCCCCTACCCAGATTGAAGATGTCCTAATCCATTCATTTTTACAAGTACCAAAAAACAAAAACAAAGTGATGCACCTGTCTTCTCTGGAGCTGACTACACACAGATGATCTTTGCAGAGACCCTCAATTCATAGGTCTTGTGGTAGGGTTCATGGACCAGAGGTGTGTTTATGGAGGATGTCTTTGCATTTTTTTTTAAACTTTAAATAAACAAGCAGACAAGTTAAACAGAAGTAACTATAAGGTAAAAGTAACACTTTTACCCTGTTAACAATGTCAGTATTCATTTTAGAGGTTTTATTATAAAAATTCCTGACAACTTGCACTTACTAGTTTACCACACAATGTGCCAGTTTAAACATTTTCCTTGCATTTTGGTCAAGAGTATGTTAATTTTTTGTGCTTTAGTAATTTGAGATGAGAAAATGGCATCTCAGGATAATTTTAATTAGCATTTTCCTTGAATGAGTTGAACATGTGGTTACAGATCTAAGAAATCTTTCATGTCTGGCCATTTTTCCATTGGATCGATGGTCTTTTATTAACACTGGTAGCTCTTTAAGGAATTAGGAATTTAGCTCTGTGTTTTCAAAATTACAAAATCTGAAATACGTAATTTCATAAAACCAGCATGTACATTTTAAGGAATTATAAAGTGACCTTGGAGCAACCATTATCTAAGTTCAGAAATGGAATCGTTTCAGGATCTTGTGGCTCCCTATGTGTTTCTCCTACTTGCTGCTCCCTTTCTTCCCCATCACTAACCTGACTTTTGTGATAATCATTCATGATTTACTTTATAGCCCTCCAAACTGTGCATGCCTATAGTTTAACTTTGGATGTTCTTAAACTTGATGTGCATGTGGAATCATACAGTGTTCTTTTGGGTGTGGGTTGTAAGATGAATCCATGTTGATGACATAATGGTAGTGGTTTCTTTATCCATTTTACTATTGATGGGCGTAATGTTGCCATGAACATTCTGGTACATTCTCCTAGTGTACATATGAAAGTGTTTCTTCTAGCAGGAAAGATAAGCACATGTAAAACTTTACTAGCTAATGGCAGATTATTTTCCAGATTTTGCTGTGCCATGTTTCATTCCCATTACCAGTGTGCAAGTTACGTGACATTGTCTACATCTGATAATTTCAGATGTTAATTTTTGCTAATCTGGAGGGGATCTTGTGTTTTGACTGATTTCCCCACCCCTGTCCCCAATGGGATTGAACATATTTTCAGATGTTTATTGACCATCCAAGCCTTTTGAAATAAAATGCTTGTTGAAGTCAGCCCATTATTTCTTTTTTAAAACACTGATTTGACTTTTTTTTTAAGACATTAAAGTATAGTTGACCTACAATATTACATTAGTTTCAGGTGTACAACATGGCGATTTAACAGTTCTGCACATTTATTCAGTGCTCATCATGTTAGGGGTAGTTACCATCTGTTACCATACAAAGTTATTGCATTATTGACAGTATAACCTACGCTGTACTTTTCATTCCATGATTTATTTAAAACTGGAAGTTAGTACCTCTTTATCCCCTTCACCTATTTTGCCCATCCTCCTCCTTCCCTCCCCTCTGGCAACCACCAGTTTTCTATCTTTAGGAGTCTGTTTCTGTTTTTTTTTTTTAATTTGTTTCATATTTTTAGATTACACACAGAAGCAAAATCATATGGTATTTGTCTCTGTGTGTCTGACTTATTTCATTTAGCATAATAACTTCTAGGTCCATCCATGTCACAAATGGCAGGATTTCATTCTTTTTTAATATTCCTTTTCACAATTCTCCATTGTGTATATATATACCACATCTTTATCCATTCATCTTTTGATGGACACTTAAGTTGCTTCCATATCCTGCTATTATAAACAATGCTGCAATAAACATAAGCGTGCCTATGTGTTTTTGAAATAGTGTTTCTGTTTTCTCTGGGTAGATATCCAGAAGTGGAATTACTGAGTCCTATGGTACTTCTGTTTTTAGTTTTTGAGGAACCTCCATACTGTATTCCAGACATGCTGCACCAGTTTACATTCTCACAGTGCACAAGGGTTTCCTTTTCTCCACATCCTCACCAACATTTGCTATTTGTCTTTTTGATACTAGCTATTCTGACTGGTGTGAGGTCATACTGTGGTTTTGATTTGCATTTCTCTGATGATCAGTGATGTTGAACATCTTTTCATGTGTTTGTTGGTCACCTGTGTATCTTCTTTGGAAAAATGTTCTGGTACTCTGCCCATTTTAAAGTCTGATTATCTGGGGTTTTTTTTTTTTTCCTTGGTGTTGTAGTACTTTATTTATTTTGGATATCAACCCTTTATCAGATACATCATTTGCAGATAGCTTCTCCCATTTATTAGGTTGCTTTTTTATTTATGGTTTCCTTTGCTGTATAAAAGCTCTTATTTTGATGTAGCCTCAGTTTGTTTTGTTTTGTTTTGTTTTTTTCCCCTTGCCTGGAGAGACGTATCTATAAATAAGTTGCTAAGGCCAATGTCCAAGAGTTTATTGCCTATATTTTATTTTAGAAGTTTTATGGTTTCAAGTTTTATATTTAGGTCTCTTATCCATTTTGAGTTTATTTTTGTGTATGGTGTAAGAAAGTGGCCTAGTTTCGTTCTTTGCATGTAGCTGTCCAGTTTTCTCAGCACTATTTATTGAAGAAACTGTCTTTTACCCCAGTCATATATTCTTGCCTCCTTTCTTGTAGATTAATTGGCCATATAAGCATGGGCTTATTTCTGGGCATTCTATTCTGTGCATTGATCTGTGTGTCTGTTTTTGTCCCAGTACTATACTATTTTGATTACTGTAGCTTTGCAGGTAGTTTGAAATCCAAGAGCATGATACTTCCAGCCTTGTTGTTCTTTCAAAAGATTGCGTTGGCTATTTGGGGGTCTTTTGTAGTTCCATACAAATTTTAGGATTATTTGTTCTAGTTCTGTGAAAAATGCTATTGGCATTTTAATAGGGATTGCATTGAATCTGTAGATTGGGTAGTATGGACGTTTTAATAATATTTGTTCTTCACAGCCATGAGCCTGGCATGTCTTTCCATTTCTTTGTGTCATCTTCACTTTCTTTCGTTAGTGCTTTATAGTTTTCAGAGTGCAGGTCTTTACCTCTTTGGTTAGATTTATTCCTAGTTATCTTACTGTTTTTGGTGCAGTTGTAAATGGGATCATTTTCTTGGTTTCTGTTTCTACTACTTTGTTACTAATGTATAGAAATGAAGGGGCACCTGAGTGCCTCGGTTGGGCGTCCGACTTCGGCTCAGGTCATGATCTTGCGGTGCGTGAGTTTGACATCTGCATTGGGCTCTGTGCTGACAGCTTGGAGCCTGGCGCCTGCTTCGGATTCTGTGTCTCCTTCTCTCTCTGCTCCTCCCCACCTTGTGCTCTGTCTCTCAGAAATGAACAAATGTTAAAAAAAAAAAAATTAGAATGCAACAGGTTTTCTGCACGTTGATTTTGTATCCTGTGATTTTAGTGAGTTTATCAGTTGCAGCAGTTTTTTGGTGGGTCTTTTCAGTTTTTCTATAGGTTAGTATCATGTTATCTGCAAATAGTGAAAGTTTTACTTCTTTCTTACCAGACTATTTTTTTGTCTGACTGCTGTGGATAGGACTTCCAGTCTTGTGTTGAATAAAAGTGGTGAGAGTGGAAATGCCTGTCTTGTTCCTGACCTTATGGGGACGCTTTCATCTTTTCACCAGTGAGTGTGGTGTTAGCTGTGGGTTTGTCATATATGGCCTTTATTATGCTGAGATTTGTTCCCTGTATACCCATTTTAGTAAGAGTTTTTAATCATGAATGGATGTTGAATATTGCCAAATGTTTTTTCTGCGTCTATTGAGATAACCATATCAGTTTTATCCTTCGTTTTGTTAATGTGTATCACACTGGTTGATTTGTGAATATTCAACCGTCCTTGCAACCCAGGAATAAATTCCACTTGATCATTTATTTTTGTTGTAATCTTTATTATTTCCTTCCTTCTGCTTTTAGGTTTTGCTCTTCTTTTTCTGGCTCCTAAAGATGTAAAGTTTGGTTGTTTGAGATTTTTCTTCTTGAGGTGGACCTGTACTACTATAAACTTCCCTTTTGGAGCTGCTTTTGCTGCATCCCAAAAGTTTTGAACTTGTGTTTTCATTTTCATTTGTTTCCACGTGCTTCTTTATTTCCTGGTTGGCCCATTCATTGTTTAATAGCATGTTATTTAACCTCCATGTGTTTGTTGTCTTTCCAGTTTTTTTCTTGTGGTTGATTTCTAGTTTTGTAGCATTGTGTTCAGAAAAGATGCATGGTATGACTTGATCCTTCTGAATCTGTTGAGACTTGTTTTATGGGCTAATAAATGATCTGTTCTGGAGAACGTTCCATGTGCACTTGAATGTGTATTCTGCTCTTTTAGGATGGAATGTTCCAGATATATCCATTAAATCCCTCTGTTCCAGTGTGTCATTCAAAGCCACTATTTCCTTATTGATTTTTTGTTTAGAGGATCTGTCCACTGATGTGAGTAGGGTGTTAAAGTTCCCTACTATTATGTATTACTGTCAATTTCTTCCTTTATGTTTGTTAGTATTTGCTTTATATATTTGGGTGCTCCTATGTTGGGTGCATAAATATGCACAATTGTTGTATCTTCTTGTTGGGTTGTCCCTTTTATGATTATATAATGCCCTTCTCTGTCTCTTGGTACAGTCTTTGTTTTAGTCTAGTTTGTCCTGGGGCACCAGGGTGGCTTAGTCAGTTAAGCCTCCGACTTCAGCTCAGGTCACAGTCTCATGGTCCTTGAGTTTGAGCCCAAGCCCTGCGATGGGCTCTGTGCTTGACAGCTCAGGGCCTTGGAGCCTGCTTCAGATTTTGTGTCTCCCTCTCTCTTTGCCCCCCACCACATTTGTGCTCTGTCTCTCAAAAATAAACAAACATTAAAAAAAATTTGTGAAAGTCTACTTCGTCCTGTATAAGTATTCCTCCCTGCCCCCCCCCCCCATCCATTTGCATGGAATATTTTTTTTTCTATACCTTCACTTTCAGTCTGTGTCTTTGGATCTGATGTGTGACATCGGACATGTCTCTTGTAGGAAGTATATAAATGGGTCTTGTTTTTTAATCCATTCAGTCACTGTCTTTTGACTTAAAAGTAAATGTGCATTTAGTTCACTTAAAGTAAGTATTCATTGATATGTATGTTTTGCCATTTTGTTAGTTTTCTGGTTGTTTTTATAGTTCTCTGTTCTTCTCTTGCTCTCTTCCCTTGTGATTTGATCCCTTTGTTTAGTGTTATGTTTGGATTCCTGTTTGTTATGTATATGTTACAGGTTTTTGGTTGGTGGTTACTATGAGTTATATATATAGTATTCTTTGTATATACCAGTCTAAAGTAAATTGATGGTTGGTTAAGTTTGAACATTCTGAAGGGCACTATATTTTTACTCTCCCACCTCACCCCTGGCTCTGTATTTTACGGATGTATTGTATGTATATGTATGTATACATACATGTATATATTGTCATATTTTACATCTTTTTATTTTGTGCCCCTTATCTAATTATAATAGATATAATTGATTTACTACTTCTGTCTTTTAACCTTCATACTAGCTTTATAAGTGATCTACTACCTTTAGTATGCATTTGCTTTTAACAGTGCATTTTTTTTTCTTTTCATAATTTTATTCTAATTATGGCTTTTTCTGTTTCACTTATGAAGTCCCTTTAACAGTTGTTGTAAGGCTAGTTTAGTGGTGATGAACTTTAACTTTTGTCTGTCTGGGAAACTATCTGTCGTTCAATTTTGAGTTCTAGCATTGCTGGGGTTAAGTACTCTTGATTGTAGGGTTTTTCCCAGCACTTTGAATATCATGCCACTCCCTTCTGGCCTGCAGTTCCTGCTGAAAGAACATCTGACAGCCTTTTGAGGTTTTCCTTGTAACTATGTGCTTTTCTCTTGCTGCTTTTAAGATTCTATCTTTTAATTTTTGACATTTTAATTATGTGTCTTGATATGCACCTTCTTGGGCTCGTCTTGTGTAGGGTTCTCCGAGCATCTTAGACTTGGCTGGCTCTTTCCTTCCCCACGTTAGGGAGGTTTTCAACAATGATTTCTTCAAATAAGTTTTCTGCCCCTTTTTCTCTTCTCCTTCTGGGACCCATTATAATACCTGATGTTGTCATAGAAATCCTTTAACCTATCCTCATTTTTTTTTTCTTTTTGCTGTTGTGCTTGGTGTGTTCCATTACCCTGTCTTGCAGATCACTGATCCTTTCTTTTGCATCTGCTATTTATTCTCTAGTTTTCATTTCAGTTATTGTATTCTTCAGCTCAGTTCTGAGCTTATTCACTTTTCTCTCCGGTCCAGTGTGAGCATCTCTATGACCATTACCTGAACTCTTCATCAGGTGGATTGCTTATGTTTCCTTTAGTTCTTTTCTGAGGTTCAGAACATATTCTTCTGTCTCGTTTTGTCTGACTCTGTGTTTCTATATATTAGGTATGTCACTTACATCTCTCGGACTTGAAAGTAGTGGCCTTATATAGAAAATGTCCTGTGGAGCCCACTAGTTTAAATCCCCCCTGATCACCAGTCCGGCGCTATGGATATCCCTTGTATGGGCTGTATGTACCCTTCTGTTGTGACTGGTCTGCAGCAGATGGGGATGCTCTGGCGGGTGTGGCTGCCCCCGAGCACAACTGGCTGAGAGTGTGGTTGCAGCTGCTGCTGGCTTATTGGTGGGTTTTGTAGCTCCTGGCTGATTTGTATTGGTGGGGGAGGGGGGGATGTATCTATATTCTGAATCTAGCCCTTTGTTCATATGTTGCAGACAGCTTTTCCCAGTTAGTTTTTTCACTTTCCTTGTGTTGCCCTCAATTTAAAAATGTCTCTTATTTTACCCTTTTTCAGAACGCCAGTCTGAATTGCCAACCCAAAGTAAGGCTAGCTTCCCTAGTATTCTCAGTGACCCAGACCCAGATTCTTCTAATTCTGGATTTGACAGCTCAGTTGCCTCTCAAATCACAGAAGCTTTAGTCAGTGGACCAAAGCCACCTATTGAAAGTAGGTATATTACTTTTTTGTACTTGGTTTTATTTTACCAGCATCCTGAGACTTTTGGTTTTCTAAAACATGGTGTTACTTTTGTTGCTGCTTAAACTTGAATTCAGTGAGACACTTCCCAGTTATAGTGTCTTGTAGAACATAGTAGTGATGGTCTGTGTTCTTTAATAAAATTACATGCCAAGTTTTTTTTATCAGCATTCCTGAAGATACAACTTCTGATTTTACTGAAACGAGTCTTCTGTAATTTATTAACTTTTGTATTCAGGCTTCTATGTGGTTTTAGTGATGAAGGCATGCTTTATCCTTAGGGATAAGAAAATGTTCTCCAAATTATAGTGTCACCATGAGTTTAAAACTTACATGACTTTAATGCCATTATTAGATCTTTGACATAAATGGGTTTAATATTTGAAGTCTAAGCGGAGCACAAGTGTGCCTGACAGCCCCATGGCACATACTGGTTTTCATTTAATATTTGCTTACTGTGTGTTGCGTAAACCATCAGAAAAGTATGTGAAAAGCAAATCAGATACGGAGTCTGGCTAAACGTACGTACTTCATGGGAATGTTTTCATTATCCTATAAGTAGTGCTGCTTCTGAGATGTCAAAAGTTTTTTCTTTTTATAAGTGGTCTGAAAAGAGATTGAGATGCTAGTCCTACTAGATGTAAAATGCTGGATGTGAGTGAAGAGAGAGTAGAAGATAAACTGGTGATTCTTAGCCAGAAAACCTTTTCAACAAACCATTCTCAAATTTGGCAGGGGCTAGGACCCATGGTCAGAATAAGCCATCTGAGGCCCTGTGTGGAAACCAGAGTGAGTTATGAAATTTGTTCAGCAAAAATCCCAGCCAGCATTTATTTTCTTGGGCTTATAACTTAGGGTTCAGTCTTATTTCATACAACAATTGAGGTAGAGTCACTGCATTTTCCTATTGTTGTTTTACTGTTCTATGAAAATGAATATGGGATTTGTGAATTCAGGGGTTTATGAAAGTCTCTGGATTCATTTGGGAATGTCAAGCCAACTGTACTTTTTTGTTCCCTGCCATTTTATCCACACATAATTTGCCACCTCAACATTAGAAGATGCAAAGAAAAAACCACAAATAGTGCTGAATAAAATAATAGTAATTTGGGGCGCCTGGGTGGCGCAGTCGGTTAAGCGTCCGACTTCAGCCAGGTCACGATCTCGCGGTCCGTGAGTTCGAGCCCCGCGTCAGGCTCTGGGCTGATGGCTCGGAGCCTGGAGCCTGTTTCCGATTCTGTGTCTCCCTCTCTCTCTGCCCCTCCCCCGTTCATGCTCTGTCTCTCTCTGTCCCAAAATAAATAAAAAATGTTGAAAAAAAAAATAATAGTAATTATTCACTACTACTGAATAAAATAATAGTAATTAATGGGGCACCTGGGTGGCTCAGTCAGTTAAGTGTCTGACTGTTGATCTCAGCTCAGGACTCGATCTCAGGGTTGTGAGTTCAAGCCCCACGATGGGCTCTGCACTGGGTGTGAAGCCTACTTAAAAAAAAAAAAATACCGGTCACTAAGAATAGGAAGAGTGAGATCAAGTAGCATTTCATTTCTCCCATCAGAACTCTCACCAGTATGTGAAGTTGTATCCTTTTGCTTCTCAGTGGTGATCATGCTTGAATTAAAAATCATCAGATCATGGTAATGCCTTCATCTCTCCTGAAAAGTAGATTTGGGCTCTGGAATAATAATGTTATATCAGTGTTTCATTTTTATGGCATCCTGAATAAAACCCTGACTTTCTATATCATCTCTGCTTTGGATTTTGAAGTCTGCAAGTTTTATCATGTTATCTTTATACAGATGTGCATAGATGGTAGCTTACTGATCGAAGCAAACATTTCTACTCTCGTTACAGGCCATTTCCGGCCAGAGTTTATTCGTCCACCACCTCCACTCCACATTTGTGAGGATGAGCTGGCTTGGCTGAATCCAACAGAGCCTGACCATGCGATTCAATGGGACAAATCAATGTGTGTCAAGAATAGCACTGGTGTGGAGATCAAGCGAATAATGGCCAAAGCCTTCAAAAGCCCCTTATCTTCTCCTCAACAAACACAGGTATGTATTTATTTGTAGGTGTTTTATTTTAATCCTTCACATGATAAATGACCAATAAAATGATCCTGCCGATAGGAGCCAGCAATAATAATGTTTTGGATCCAAGAAGTCTTGGATCTCTGGAGCTTTGTTCTGCCCCTCCCACTCTGGTCATTTTACTCTGGAAAAAAACTGATGACTCAACACGTATCAACACTTATTTGGGGCCATTTTGACTATGGGAGAGGAGGGGTAGGATGGATCTCACATTTTTGGCATTTTGCATATGTTGTTACATTTGCTGGACAGTAACTACTGAGGGTAAGTGAGATTAACATCTTATGGAGGAAGAAAATGAGACCTAGGGAAGGTAAGCTAGCCACTGTCACACAGCTGGTTAGTGGTGGATTTGAGATTTAGAATAGCCCCTGCTGTTCTTTGTGTAAGACTCCCCTGGGCTGGGAAAGGCAAGGATACCTGGTGGGTGGTTTCTGTTTGGTGAATTTTACCCAGCTTTGCAAACTTAAACAGTGGAACTTGTGAGGACATACTGACACTTCCAATCCAGTTTACCACTGAAAATGTTACTTTCAGAGTCAAATAACAGCTGTTCGTAGTTCGCTTTGTTTGCTAGGCCATCCTAAAACACAGTCCACTGTGGTATATGCAGGCAGGTAGGGGAATGAACATAGAGAATTTGTAAGAAAAACCACTTATTTGGCAGAACTGCTTTTGAAGGTATTTATTTAGATTGCGTCGCGTGAGTAGGGCCTGAACTGTACGGTCCTGCCGTGAGGCACCACGACAGGGCAGCGATCTCCTCCTGTCATGCTTCTCTCCTTGAGTGTCTGTTCTCTGCCTGGGCTGCACTCTTTCCCCTGTTCTCAGTTCTTTGTGGCCTGTGCTTTTCTGGAGAACTGGTTGGCAACTAAGATAATTTTTGGTTCTAACAGAGGATAGGAAAAGCCTACAAAGCTGTTAAGGAGGATACTGTTACAGTCCACACAGCATTCTATCCAACCAGACCATACTGAGGCTGGTTTAATGCCCTGGAAAGGGATCACTAGCATTTTTAGTCTTGAAGTTGTCTGCATTTTAATATCTTCACAGCCTAAATGTAAATTTAAAAATTAATACAAGATTATGATGGGTTTGAGGGAAGAAATTTACCAAGTGGGTTCAATGTAGATAATTTTAAAGTTTGGTTTTGTAGGCAGGAAAGAGAATATTTGACTCAAGAACCTCTCTCTTTTTAAAAATTTGGTTGTATTTAGCTCCTGGGTGAATTGGAAAAAGACCCCAAACTCGTTTATCATATTGGCCTCACTCCAGCCAAACTTCCAGACTTAGTGGAAAACAACCCTCTAGTTGCTATAGAAATGCTGCTGAAGTTAATGCAGTCAAGCCAGATCACGGAGTATTTTTCAGTTCTGGTCAACATGGACATGTCTTTGCATTCAATGGAAGTTGTAAATCGGTAAGTTTTTATACTTGATCGGGTGTGGGTGGGGGCAGTGTGAATCTAGATCCTGATTAAATGGCCAGAAGGCAAAAACTAGCAACACATTTTTAGTTTTTTGGTTTTTTTTTTTTAACCTTCTTGAAATTGTACTGAAGGCTGCTCTTTTAAGCTTATCAGCCAGTAAGAACTAAGTAATCACAAGTATGTGTACAGGAGTGTTCTTTCTGGGGTGGGAGAGAGAGGAGGCAGGCATGAGGCTTTCAACTTTATTTTCTGTCATTGGCAAAACTGGTCAGCTGTTTGTTGGAAATACACTATTGTGTGTCTGCATTATCCTGTTCAGGCTTTTCCCTCCAGTGCAGACTCACTTCCTTCTGGGGCTGCTTCTGCTCCCTTCCTTGGACCGGCTGCCCTCTCAGTGCCAGCTTTTTCCCCCTTCACTATGTTCTTGTAGCACTGTTTTCACCAGCTATTTGGTATTTAGTCCAAGAATAACCACATCTTTTTATCAGTAGTATTCTTTCTAGAGAATAATTTCAAGGATGAGGTCTGTTCCTTATGCCCCCCCCCCCCCCCCCCGCTCTCCCCCCCAATCTCAAGTGACCACAGCACTTTTCTCAGAGCACTGGTTCCTTGGTGCTTTATGGGGAAAGGTTCTGTAGTCAAAGAAGTTTAGAATTCCTTTTGGAAATTCATACTGTATAGTTAGCATAGCATACCTTTATCTGAACATGGAATTCCCATCTTTTTGTTTTCCTTAAAATATTCCACAGAATCTTTCAGAAAATACCAGCTTTCCTCTTGGAGACACTAATGTGCCACCAATGCCTTCTGTCACATTCCATCCGGATCTCTATCACCATGTTCCTGAATGTGCCACACTAATCCCAGATCCCAGCTTTTTCTCACATCACTTGCTAGATTATAAGAAATACTTCAAGGTTTCAGTTTTAGGCCACTTGACCTTTTAAGGCTTTTCCTGTTTTTTCATTTACACTGCTTTTTGCAAACCCCTCATTTTAGCCCTTAATTATACTTATTAAAAATTATACCTTCTTGGACCTACCACCTTGCATAGCGCTTACATGTAATTGGGGTTTAGTTAACATTACTTACTAGAGCTTGAAGACCATTAACTACAAATTAGGATTCAACCAAGATCACAGAAATGTGGTGTTCAAAATTATGAGTAATTTTCATGTGTAATGTAATGCTAAGTATAGACTTAAAAAATGAAGTGCCATTGACTAACAAAGTGGGTGACTCAGGCTTATTTGCATAAGTATGTTTAAAAGTAGGTAACTGATCATCTATCAGAAATTTTGACTAAATGACCAAAGAGGAATTTTATATTTTATGGGTAACAGTGTTTTTTTAACAGCCCTAACTTTTTAACTTTCTGAAACAGACTCACTACAGCTGTTGATCTACCTCCTGAATTTATTCACCTTTACATATCAAATTGCATCTCTACTTGTGAACAAATTAAGGATAAATATATGCAGGTAAGTAGCAGAGATTTCTGTAAATTTTATAAATACCTGCCAAGAAAACAGGTACACTAAATTTGCTTTCTCTTTTTCAGAATCGTTTGGTGCGTCTTGTGTGTGTCTTTCTTCAGTCCTTGATCCGTAACAAAATAATTAATGTGCAGGACTTGTTTATAGAAGTGCAGGCATTCTGTATTGAATTCAGCAGGATACGAGAAGCTGCTGGCCTTTTCCGATTGTTGAAGACCTTGGACACTGGAGAAACACCTTCCGAGACCAAAATGTCAAAATAATACCTCATCAGAACCACCACATTCATTATTCAGCTGTATTGTGACTTAATTTTTAAACTGTTAGAACCCTGAGTGGATTGCTTGGCCTAATGCATATAAACACTACTTTATCTACTTAAAGCAAAATTTTCCCTTCCTGGATGACTTTTTCCTTGAAATGGATTTTTGGTAAGAACTTAGAAAAATGTGTCTATTTTGGTGTCTTTGCTGATGATTAGGATTAGCAGTTATCCAAAAAAAGTTCCTGCAAAAAAGTAGATGCGGTCTTTAGCAGTGTAGAACCAAGGTGCCTGTTTTTGTTTAAAACACAACTTACAGGCTACTGATAAATCAAGAATCCCAGTTTTCTTAAGGTTCTAATATTTTAGTATTTAATGAGAGTAAATGAAGACATTCTTAAGAATTTGTCATACTGCCCTTGAGGTGAAATCAGTTAAGTGTTTTTGAATCAAGTGGCAAACAGAAGTTTGGTCCTTGAACCCATTTATGCGTATAGCCCTTACCGCCTCCTGAAGCACAGTTTGAACCAAGGAAATGCTTCTAACTTTATCCTTTCTTGTCATGGGGACTTAATAGACAACAGAATACATGCATTCCTTGGACCTCTTAGAAACATGGAAACTCTTAGAAACCTTTTTTGAGACTATAATAGCTGGTGTAGTGTTCTGTTTTTTTCCTCTCGAGCTGTTCATTAGTTCTTCAGTTCTTAGTCTAAGATAGTTATTTTCTTGTTTAAAGGAAAAATATTAGTCCATGTTTTGGGAGATAACATCACCACTGAGGAACTGTCATGTACAGTCTGTACCCTGCTGCCTGTGCTAGGGCAGATGACCTGTTTGAGACGTAGGAGGACAAGGTGGCTGGCGTCATGTGGGCTGTTATCCCTCATTTAACTTTGGACAACAGTGCCTTACATTAAAGTTTTTTATGAACTGTATTATGTGTTTTTTTTTACTTGAAGAAAGCATGAAAAATTCCTCATTTACTGAGGTACTTCCAAAGCCTGCTCTTTATAGGGAAATAATCTATTCAACAGGAATTCACCTTCCAATTTAACCCTCAGCAAAAGTTAAAGGAAACCAAGCCTACTGGTTTAAAGAGGAGTTTCAACCTTATAATACTGGCAAAAAAATAGTACTCCTAGATTTATAAGAAATTTTATGTCTTATGTAATCTTATGAAAGTAAGGTATTTATAAATGTATTTGCTTAAAGGAATTAAGAACCCAAGCCAGTGTACTAGAGGAATGCCTTTAAGACATCCAAAATGATAGTAACAGCCTTGATTTCCATACCTATAAGTGGGCATCACTGTTTTACGTTATTAGGTTTGGGAATTACTTCCAAAAGTACTTCCAAATACTTCCAAAAGTATTATTGAGATACTTCTGGGAATGGCAAAGTTTGGACGACTGTTGGAAGGGCTCCAGGACCTACTGATTCTCTGATAACGTTGAACGGCACTGGCCAACAGCACTATTAACGCATGCCTGAACAAAGCTTACCTAACATGTACTTTCTCTATAAGGCACATCAGCCTTCATGTGCTGAGAACAGGAGACAACACTATGCTTGGGGGCCATTTTAAACTGTAAAATCACCAAGGTACAAAATTTTGGAAAAGACGCTAAATACATAGTGGAGAAGGATACACTGTTGACACTTTGAGAGCTGAAACAAGAAGGCAGAGTGTCCTCTTACTAAACCTCAATTGGAAAAAATGTGTCACATGCCTCAAAATTTCACTGCACTGTACATGTCCACAAAGGACTTGCAAAAAGCACTGCCCATCCTGATGTGAGGGTTACAGATAAATTCAGTTGGTGAATTTACAAGTTCTGGACTCTGCAAATAGACTATTGCTAAAAATTCCAAGATCACACTATTGGTGTTTACTTGAAAGAGGAAAGATTTCCAAATCTAAATAGTTAACAAAAAACAGTAGTTATATTTAGGGAACATTTTACCCCCCTCCCCCCCCAAAAGTGAGTCAGGTTTACATTTAACACCAGCCGGGCTCTGTGCTGACAGCTCAGAGCCTGGAGCCTGCTTCCGACTCTCCCTCTCTCTCTGCTTCTCCCCTGTTCTCTCTCTCTCTCAAAAATGAATAAATATTAAAAAAATTTAAACACCAGCAAGAGGTTCTTCATTAAACATGTTTAAAAGTAGAAGAAAGGTTACCTGAAATCAACTATAGTCCTGGGATTCAGTAACTGTAATCAACTTTTAAGTGTAGTTCAATTGAGTGCCATGTTAAAAACAACGTATCTTGAATTCTCTGGGTTTTCTAGTTCCGGTTTCTAGTTGTAGTATCTTCAAATCACCTGTAAAAAGACAGCACTAAGTTACACCATAGGGTAGAAAGAAAAAATGCTTCAAAATTAATCAGATCCCAAGATACAACTACTTTAATTCTTTTAGCAGTGTTTATACATTTAAACAACTTCAAAGAAACAGTTATCACTCACCTTTCTTACAGAGTACACACTTTCCCACAATTTTAAGTGGTGTGTACCACTACTTAATGTATCTTGTAATGATTCTCATGGAAAGCGATGGCTCACGTGCTTATTTTAAATAATATTTTGAAGGGCAGCACTTTAGCATTTTAAGGGTATCTGGAAAAGTAACGCATATTTTTACGTACTCTTTAAAATTCTTGCACACTCTACCTAGGTACTAAGACATTTTGTTGGTTTCACTTTATATCTGGTCTGTTGTTTTTATGCAATCACTACTGTTCTGATCAGGAAATCCATCCCTAAAATGCTTCCAAAAACACAGTCCTGGGATCCAATACCTATGCAGCCAAGCCCCACGAAAGTGCTGGTGTTCTCAGGTTTCTCATTAGCCCATAATATACAAGCTTACACCTCTTCAAAAAAATGGATTGAATTAATGTGATCCATATACCTTTTTCAATTTACAACTTCTACTTTGCTGTTAGAATAAAGGCAAATCTAGCTAAATGGCTGATTACACTGTAGAAATTTTACTTTTATAAGAATTACGTTAGTATCTTTTAAAATGAAATGGTTTTAAAACTTCAAAAGCGAAATTAACTGGGAAAGGCGTAGGTGGCTTTTCTAATTGGTTGTTGCATCACAGAAGCACAGCGTATGTTATATATAAGACTCACTTTGGTTCAGGCCAGCATCCTGTGCTTTGTAAATCACAAATTGGGTTACACTGAGCTCAAAGAGACTGCTTTTGACCAAACATGTAATTACCTCAGGTTCTCGTTAATAACATACACATACTGATTTAAGCTCAGACTTCACTGAGCAAATAAACTTTAATGTGCTCAAAAGAAGAAACTTGCCAATTAAGCTATCCTCTTGGGGAATTTGGTTACACTGAGTATTTCATCCCAGTGGGAACACACCTGTTCTTGAAGGCCTATTTCTGTTTCTGATTCTAGCAGTCCCTGATGCAGCAAGTAGACTGCAAAGTATGTAGACAGGTATTTACTACTCAATTTAAGATCCAATGCCTTCAATTCACTGATTATTTTTTCTTCTAAAAATATCAGCTCTCTTTGGGAAGAGCAGACCCCTCTGAGAAAGCCTGCCCAAGTGCAAAGCTTCAATCCTGAGGTTACTGAGGTCAGACCAGTGATTCGCTTCTGGAGATTTTGTCATCGTGTGCCCCACAGAGAGCAAACTGCTGATGGGCACACTGCAATTCGGCCTTTTATTGTCATCACTCCTCAGTGACTGCAGGAGACAAGCTCTCAGGAGAGGCTTTTTATATTCAAGATCCCCCAGACTTCAGCATGTGAGGAAGTTTACCTGTCCAAGGTGCCCTGTTTTTGCACATCTCCTCCTGCCCTTTGTGGTGTTCTAGTGGGAAACCCAGAGGTAGCACCTGGGCAGGCGGCTGACAACAGTGCTTCACGTTCATGGTCAAACTGCTTCTTTCACATGCTGCCTGGGACTTTCAAAGTTAAAAAAAAAACAAAAAACTGTTTCTATAGTATTTGTGAACAAATGGCTTTTGTGACAATTGTTGGAACATGATTACTGCCATAAATAATATGACTAACCTTAAACCAAATCTCTCTGGTTTACCCTTTCTTCATTACATTCCCATATTCCGAGTAGCATTTTATCAATTTCGTGTCTCAGCAAACATTCTGCTAATATTTGACCCTTTTCTATCATATTTATATCTAAAAAAAGCCTATCAAAGGAAGCTTTCAAAGTGTTGCAGTTCTCTATTTTTTCTTGGTAATTCCTTTCTCTGCTATTAAAGACATGTTTCCAGGGGTGCCTGAGTGGCTCAGTCGGTTAAGCGACTTTGGCTCAGGTCAGAATCTCACTGCTCTGTGGGTTTGAGCTGCTGATGGCTCAGAGCCTTGAACCTGCTTCGGATTCTGTGTCTCCCTCTCTCTGCCCCTCCCCCATTCATGCTCTGCCTCTCTCTCAAAAATAAACAAAAAAAATTATTTTTAAAGACATGTTTCTGCAGGTGAGACCAGACCACTACAGTTCTTCCATCTCTTGAATTTGCAGTTTAGTGTTCAAACGTTTGAATTATGGAAAGCTGTATCTGATAGCTGCTAATGAAGAAATCATACTTCTGTAATTATCAAACAATTTAGCTTGATCTGTCATGGTATTCTTTTTAAAAGTCTGCTTCATTGGATACTGGAAAGAATTATTAATTAAAGCATGTCTCCCAAGTATGTATCTTAAAATACAAACAGCAAAAAACCTACTTGGTACAGAATCAAGGACATACTTTCCTATTTGCAATGAACCACAAAGATAATGGCTATTATGGAAACCTACTTTGAGGCTGTCAGTGAGAGCTCAAAGTCAGTCAACTTTTCTACTTCAGTAGCTCCTCAAGTTGAATCTGGCCACAGAATTTACACCAGCAAAACTGTTTACTCACCAAATGTTTCACTATGAGTGGCTAAAATCCAAGGGCAACAAATAGTTTGAAGGAAAAAAAAGAAAACAGAGCCATACAAAACTCAGATGCAGCTGTTAAGAATGAATTCCTTACATTTTTTAAAACTCCAAACAGACCTTTATTTTTACTCACAAAATAAAGATACACACAACTAGCTTAGAAGCAACAAAGGACAACAGTTTCAAGTTTTAAAAAAATAACTCTCCCTCATCCTCCTCAACTTCCACCTCCAAGAAGGGAGAGGAGAGCAGAAAGTGTGCGTTTTTACTTAATAATTTTATAAAATTTAAGAGTGGAGTCTCCAAAAGCTTTACATTCACCTGCCGCTTTCAACCTACAAGTGAGAACAGCCAAGATTAAAAAGGATAGATGATTACACAAGATCATGATCTTTAAATCAATCAAGAAAACTGCTTACTTTGTAACAGAAAGTTCTCCATCCTTTTAATTGTAAAGATTAAATTGTAGTTGGAACTAATACAGTCATCATTTACAAAAAACTCTGCCTGCTCGATTTTCTTAAGGCAATGAAGAACTTACTGCTCATGTGTGATGAAGGATCTTAGCTTTTCATTTGTAGAAAAAATGGACACATTTCCCTCTCCTTTAAGGTATCACAAGGAATTAGGGATTAAAAAGGGAAAATGCAAATCCTAAAGTCATCTAACGCTTCTCCTATAATTCCAAAGAGAGAACAATGAAAAGGTGTTCGTAGGTTTCAAAGTCTATATAATAACATGGAGGTTTGAGAAAGCTGTAGATTTCTCAGATCTCATTTATAAGTTTAATGTTCTAGAAAAGCCTTTCCTCCAAGGAAAACTCGTGATCAATAACTGAAGTGAATTATACAATTCCACTTCCACTAGTCTAAATTCAGTTGCTCAGTCTAAAGCCATCCTTGAGAAACAAAATCCCATTGGTACAGTACCGTGGTAGCTAGTCTAGTAGTATTCAGAAAAACCTCCCCCTGCCACCCCCTTTAAAGGGCCTTCCTAGTGGTCTCCTCTGTAATAGTCCAAAACAACATACTGTTTATCATAAATGATATATTTTAGTAGATAAATATATTAAGACTAATCAAAACATCTCTTTAAAATATCTTAGCCCTTTGTGTATCAAATCAGAACCTGAAAGGTAAAAGAATGTACATTATTTTCAAATATACAAACTATGTGCTGAAGTAAAAAAAAAAAAAAAAAAAAAAAAAAAAAAGTCCTTTAATTGAAGTCAATGCTCTGTCCATGACGCGGTCACCAGGATGTGTGCTAGGAGACGGGCCTTCCATGTTCAAGGTCGCTCCTGCCCATTTCTACAATGAAGCAACAAAAGCCAATGTCAGCCACTTAGCATATTCTAAACTTCAATTACAGAAGCACTGTGACTCATTTGGAGACTATAATTCAAGCAACAAATTACACAAAAATTTACATAAAACCTATATGTAAAATTGGCAACTCATTCCAGAGAGCAAAAAAAATATACAAACATCTTCCTCACACAGAGTGTGAGAAGTTTTCTCACATTAGCTTAACCAATGTTACTTTAATCAACATGGTGCTATTAAAAAAAGGATGCAGTCTTCTGGTTGGTGAACTAGTGTATGTTTTCAAAAGTAAACCAGACAGCTATGACGACATCTGATGATGATGATGGTGGTGTCACTGCCCACAAAAACAACAGAGAGCATTTCCTGTGTTATATATGTGACTCTGTGAGGTAAGGATTAGGATGTTATTATGCTCATTTTACAGATGATGAAACATGGGCACAGAGACATTAAACTATCTTGGAAAAGGAACTGGTGGTTCAAAGTCAGAAGGTTTCTTACAGGAATAGAGTACTTCCTTAAATACAGAATCAAATACTTCAACTCACCTACAGTCAGAGCCAAGAAGGTCAACTGGACAACAGAAGGAGTACTCACCAGGGAAACACAGTCTCTAGTGAGTAGTCTATCATTAGTAAGTTCCACATTTTATTTCTAGTTGTTCCGAAGAGCCTAGTAAATGTTTTCTCAACTTTAAGTGAAGCCACATTTTTTTCTGGAAGTACTAGTGTCTGCTTAAAAGAACTGATTTCTTGGGAGTACCTGGGTGGCTCAGTCGCTTAAGCGTCCAACTCTTGGCCCAGGTCATGATCTCATGGTTCAGGAGTTTGAGTCCTGTGTCGGGCTCTGCTTCGGATTCTCTCTCTCTCTCTCCCTTTTTCTCTGCCCCTTCCCTGTGTGCATGCATGTCCTCTCTCTCTCTAAACTTTTTTTTTTTTTTTTTAAAAGAATAGATTTCTCCAATTTAATATTTCTCAAATTATATTGGTACAATGATAAGGTGGAAAGAACATGAACATTTAAATTTACCTGTCAATTTACTCGTGAACAAATACTTGGAAATTAAAAATAAAAAAGGACAAAAACAAAAAACAAAAAAGAAGAAAGCAAACACACACACAAAAGGCAGGTGTGGGGAGTGGGCCTAGCTTCTTCAGAATGTATCTAACATCCTGTTGTTTTATAACCTAGCTTCTTTTTCCACTTTTATTTTTATGCACTATTTCTTTGTGTGTGTGTGTGTGTGTGTGTGTGTGTGTGTGTGTGTGTGTAGGGGTGATTTTATTTGTATAGAATACATTTCCAAGGATGAAATATCAGCTTCAAAGACTATGTATTTTTAATTTAATAGATGCTGTTACATGGCTATTCAAAAAGGCCAGGGGGCGCCTGGGTAGCTCAGTCGGTTGAGTGTCCGACTTCGGCTCAGGTCATGATCTCGCAGTTCGTGAGTTCAAGCCCCACGTTGGGCTCTGTGCTGACAGCTCAGAGCCTGGAGCCTGCTTCAGATTCTGTGTCTCCCTCTCTCTGCCCCTTCCCCACTCATGCTCTGTCTCTCAAAAATGAATAAATGTTTAAAAAAAATTTTTTTTAAAAAGGCCATAACAATTTACATTTATAGCACAATGTATGGAAATGCCCATTTCTTGCATCCCAGCCAGCAATAAATGTTAGCTGTCTTTTGAATTTTTTTCTCGTTTGAACACTGGAAAGTGATATCTCACTGCTATTTCAATTTGCATTTTCCTAATTAACTTGCATTTGGATTTGATCTTTTCTTGTTTTTGTTGTATACTTGCACTTGTAGTCTACACTATGCACTATTTCAAATGATAATAATATCCTACTTCTAAGAGGGGAGAGGAGATGCTGACAGACCAATGCATGGCAGATAACAAGAGTGCAGGAAAACGTGGGGGACGCTTAGGGTGAGTCTTTATCGGCCTTTAACTATCTCAAGGGTGGTCAAGTACTAGAGAAAGGAAAGTTAGTTTTTTTTTCTGGAGACTGAAGGCAATGGCAAAAATAACACTGGCACGCACTTGGGCTCAACTGGACGGGATGGATTCTAAAGGTGGTTCCATCACAGCAGGCAACCAGGGAGCTGGCTGGGAGAATGTCCTTTCTACATTCCAATGCTCGGAAATGGGTTTTTCCTTCTCTTCCACAGTGTGCTCTTCTTCCTTGGCTACTGGTTTAAAACCTAAGTTCTCGTATTTGTTTATTTTTGCTTCATAGCCAAACATAAAACTGATTCAGTTTGAGTTTTACTGATTTGGGAAGATATGCTTCCTCTTCCCGTATGGACAAATTCAAAATTGGAAGCATCAATTCTTCCCAGTTAAAATAAATTCGATTATAATAAAAATTTTCACTCGGCAGAGTAATTTTAATTTTTTAGAAAAATGCAGAATAGTCCAGAAATGTTTTTAAATGAATAAAGGTGAAAGAATTTGCCTTGCCAATATCAAAACATATATAATTATTATTCACTAAAATGATTATAATTCACTAAATATTGGGACAACTGGTTAAACATTTGGGGAAAAATAGGTTAAACCTTCTGTTAAGCTATGTGGATTAAAAATTTAAATGTAAAATACAAAACCACAAATATTAGCAAAATATGGGTTAATATATTTATAATCCTGAGATAAGGAAGACCTTCCCAAGTTAGTATGCTATCAAAGGCAGAATCATGAACATATGTTGGGACTAGAGAAAAATTAAACATTTCTACTAGCAAAATATACCAACCAGTCAAAGGACAGACAAACTGGGGGAGAAATATATGTCATACATATGACAAAGATCAAAGAACTCTTAGAAGCAACATGAAAAAATTAGTTTCTCCAGAGAAAAATAAGGATGAAACAGGCAACTCCTGAAAGAATAAAAATGACCAACAAATATGAAAAGAAGGTCACCTCATTAGTAATTAAAAAAAATGCAATTCACTCTGTCTCCTCTCTCAGAATGACAAGAAATAATCAGACATCTAAGTGGTGAGGGTATATGCATAATAAATTCTTTATTTTTTTACTTTTTAAACAATGTTTATTTATTTATTTTGAGGGAGAGAGAGAGAGAGAGAGAGAGAGAGATTGAGAACACTCAAGCTCTTGGGGGAGGGAGGGAGAGAGGGAGAGAGAGATTCCCAAGAGAGATTCTGCACTGTCAGTGCAGAGACCGATGTGGGGCTGGATCTCTCTCTCTCAAAAATAAACAAACATTAAAACAAAACAAAAAAAGAGTCAGATGCTTAACTGACTGAGCCACCAGGTGTCCCTACACAGCGATTTCTGAGTGTTAAAAATAAAGTCGCCAAAAGGGTGCGGTTTAAAGAAATTACAGTGAATCTAAACTGTAATACTATGCAGCCACACAGAATCATGCACCTATTGATACAGAAAAGAGCTGCACACATTAAGAGAAAAACAGGTTACCTAACAGCACATAAATGATATGTGATTAAACACAGAAAAACATCTGGAAAGCTATTTATCAAAATGTTAAAATGGTATTTCCAGGAGTGGGATCACAGTTTCTATTTTTCCTTTATGTTTTTCTGCATTTTATGTATTTTTTCATTTTGTTCCCTAACTGCTAGCAACATTGTTTTATAACCTGGAAGGCACTTACCTAGTAAGGCTGTGTCTTCACCTGCATCTTCTTTAAAGCCGGCATCACACTGCAGTGCAGACTCACTAGTGGAAGAGGACGGTAAATTGTTCCCCTCACTTCTGTCCTCCTCTTGTAGAGTAATACTCAAATTTGCAGCCAAAACACTCCCAGGGGTAGATTCTGGAGCAGGCATCTCCTGCACATCCTCCACCTCTCCCTTGAGAGAAGAAAAGAAAATACCTTGTCTGGGTAACACATTCAAAGCTTATCTATCATCTCCTAATGATTAGGCATAATCCATACGGAATATTTTTATACACAGAATCAGGCAAGAACATTAATGTCTTCTTTATTTAGCAACATCACAAAATTAATTACTTCTCAATAAGCAGCTTTCTAAGACCTAAACGGTATTTATTTTAAAAACCAGTTCCCACCTTGACGTAAGCAATGCCACCTTTAAATTCTTTATTGACAGTAAGTGAAGCTTTGTCATAGATGCATTTTCCCTGCTTCCTGGACAGAGGGTGTGAATCAGCCTGGCTGTGGCCGTGAGCTCGGATTACTGCCTCTAACTGTCGTACTGTCTTACTGCAGGCACCAGGGTTTGGGGGAAGAACACAGTATCTGAAAACAGAGGGCTTCAGACTGCATTTAGTTCACTTAAAAACAATCAGTTGTGGCTCCCTGAGGACAGTGTCTATTGGCTCTCAGTCTACCTTCAACTCTCTCGTGCGCTGCTTTAAAGAACAGGACCATGAAAGTGACATCCCGGTCTTACATGGAGGCTAATCCAGATACCTTTCTGATTAATACCAGAGTCAGGCCATGTTGTGAGAGAGGAAACCACTAGGTCACCTGGTAAATGAGCGGTGGCTTTTGGGTTTACTGTGAGCCTGGGCTTTACGTGAGAACATGGTGTTTGTTGCACCTCCCTCACCGGGCTCTCAGGGTCAAGGGCACGGCTGGCACGCTGCTCCCACTGCCACTCCACAGGGTTCTAGAACCGCCCTCCTGAATAACACAGTACACAGACTCCTCCTCACTGGTAACTGAGACTCCCGACACAGCAAACCACGAATCCTACTGAGTTGCTAGAAAGTCCAAACTCCCACCCAGCCCACCCTTATCTGTTTTCCCAGATAGTTACTGAAGTGCCTGACAAACTGGACTACCTGCCAGTCTCAAAGCCCACACGGTCATACCCCTATCTGCAATATAGTGATTGGTCAGACAAACTCTTTAACACCAGGCTCAGACTCCCCTCTTAAAATACCACCTTCTTATCTCCCCACTCCACCTGGTGGAGTAAATTCCTCCTTCCTCCATGCTCCTCAGCACTTCAAACATACATCCTCTGCTACACTGTGCGCGGGTGTGTCCCCTGGCCCCCAAAGTCCAGAAAGTGAAATCCCCAAGAGCCCACAGGCAGAAGGGCTGCGTCTCACTTGTCTTTGTCTCCCCAAGTCAAGTTTAGATCTAGCACCTGAAAGAGTGCTCCTTTGATACATGCTTGCTGAATGAATGAAAACAAGAGTGACAAATGGCCCATCCAGGAGGTTACAACTGCAAATGAAAGGACCACCTCCCAAGTCCATGTGAAGGACTGACAGCAGCTCTCTTACCGGTCATTACCATATGAGAGTGTCATACCTACGAAACCCAATGCAGGACGGGCCACAGGGTTTAAAGAAAATGGCACATTTATCCAAAAAGTAAAAACTAAGGGCAAGACAAGTTAATCTCTTATTACTATAGGTTTCTGTTCTTCAAAAAAAAATTACTTTCTGAGGACATACTCAAGCTTTCTGAAATTAACATTTTAACAAATATACATACGTAGATATATTTCCCAAAACAAAACTCACAACGATTAAAGTCTCAGTGCTAAGTTTAGCGAAATATCTTTATAAAAACTTTTAGGGGGCACCTGAGTGGCTTACCCGGTTGAGCATCTGACTCGATTTTGGCAGGGGTCATGATCTCATGGTTTGCGAGGATGAGCCCCGTGTTGGGCTCTGCACTGACAGTATGGGGCCAGACAGGAAGGAAAAGAGGAAAAGGGAAACCTTTGCCAAGAAGAACATCTGTCAAGCTCCCTGTATTGTATTGGTTAAAATCCTAGGAAGGTGCACTCTCTTGTCTGAGCTACAGGCTCAGTTCACTAAGTTTCAAGTTCACTAAGAAAGCATGTTATGCCCTGCTAAGTAGAGCCATCATTATTAAAAACTATAAACTATAGAAATTCTAGAGGAAAGACAAAATTTCTAGACATTAAAGCGGGTGAAGTTTTCTTTCAATAAGACAGGTCTTGAATGCTGGCCAACCCCCCCCCCCCCCCCCGGCTCTTTCTGTGTGCCTATGGTGAGGGCATTCTGGGACTCACACTGAAAAATATAATTCACATGAAATTACAGTAGTAATTAAGGCAGCAGGCTCTCAACTACCTTTCCAAGGCACACTAAGCTAGAAGATGACAGGGTACCTCGAGGACTATTATGGCTGTAAGGTGCATGAAAAACCTCCTTGTGGTCTCTAGCTCTACCGTAAACACTATAAAGTTTTCTAAAAAAAAAAAAAAAATGTTTAGCAATACAAGAAGTTTATTTGATACTTAAATGACTTCTTCCAGAGATCAGTATTTCAAAATTATTTACTGTTTAACAATCAAGAATATTTTAAGACATTAATACATTATACGAAGACTCTAAAAACAATTAAAAATACAGCAATCTAGAGAAATCTGTTTTTTTTCCTCCTATGTCTCCCCTTTTGGGTGGGACTACTGGTTAAAAGCTTATACCCAAGAATTAAGCAAGCTGGTGTCTGAAAGCTGATTCCCCAGTAACTAGCTGTGTGACCTAAGCAAGCTACTTGGCTTCTCTAAGCTCAAGTTCCTAATTAAAGAAATAGTACTTACCTCTTAGAGCGGCCTTGAGGACTGCATGTAATAATGTACATAAGGCTCTCAGCACATGGCTGGCTACGATGAAGCACCCCCTTTCACTCTGCCCTCATGTCTCTGTTTTCTGAGGAAGGACCTACGACCACCTGAGTACCACAAACTGACAGAGCAAATTCCACACGGGACCAATTTCCCCAGCAGGATTTGGTTTCGAAAGCCAGGAATCTGAGGCCTTGTGTCAAGGAGTGTTGGCTTCAGTTTCCTCATATGTAACATGTGTGCCCTGAGCCAGAAAATGTAGGAGGCTCCTTTCATTTCAAACTTTATAATTCTTGTTTATATGACACTGCTGAGCATATATATATTCTGCAGGGCAGCATACCAAAGCTCATTGCTCTAAGCAATTACAAACTCTCTGGGGGGAAGCATCTGGCCGTATTAGTCTATAACCGCAAAGGTAGCAGTTCATTAATTTTTTGGGATGTCTTAAAAATGCATTTTTAATCACGAGGAAGATTTCTTCAGAGAACCACAAACATGTTAGAAGGAGCACTTAATCTGTTCCTCTTGCCTCTGGTCAGTAATGAAATCGCATCACTCAGGAAGAACCGGGGCAGAGATTGAATATAAACAAAAATGTAACAAACCCAATATCCCAGGGCTTTGATGACATCAAGTTTACACATTGGACACGTGCGGTGATCCAAAAGCCATGGGTCAATGCATATTCTATGAAAAATATGCCTAAAAAAATTAAGTATGTGTTAATGTTTTAAAATAAATGTTTATATCTTATTACGGAAACAACACATTCTACTAACTCACCTTCTCAGAACAAGTTAAACAACTTCAAATCAACATTCTAGTCTATTCACTTATTCTATGTCATTATCTATTCTATTTCCCATGTTAAACAGAATCTGGAACTTACAGGGAAATTTTCCCTTCACTCCACAAAAACAGCACGGTTTATTTTTGCTTCATGCTAGGCTATATTTTTATGTGCCCCTGTAACTTACTTAAAAGCCTTTTGGGAATAAATGTGGCATAAGTAAACCAAAAGCAATAAACTTATCCTGAACTCAGAGTATCTTATAGAAGTTCATGAAATGAATCAAATGGAAATACAGCAAAATATAAACAGATCGTCTTAGACTGTAGGCTTAAAAGAAAGCACTTAATTTCTGTCTTAACCATGTTTTTGTATATTCCATGTTTTTCTAAAATGATCACTTTCAGAATCAAAAAGAGAAAAAAAGAAAAATTGCCTACGTATTTTCTTTTACTGATTTGTCTTAGTTGGCTCACTTTGCCTCCTACCTGGTGAATCTGTCTTCTATACATGGTGAAGATACAGAGTCAGGAGAATGGGTACAGTACCCATAGCTCCAGTGACCACTGTGTGACGTGATGCTGGCAGTCTGAACCAGCTGTTCAACCTCTCTGTATCTACACCCCAGGCTGTTCTCAGCAGCCGACATGCAGTGTGCTTACAACCGTGCTGGGCACAGGAAATACTGAGCAACTGTTATCATTATTAATGCTGTTGTTTGAAGACCTCTTCTTCATACAGAAGTCTGACAGCGCAGTTAAAGATAAAAGAACTTAATTACAGAATACAATCTAGCCCAGCTTGTCTTCTGTCCTTTCCATCCTCAAATTGAAACTGAAGCTGACTGACCCAATGGAATGATTTTTACAGAAACACAGAGGAAACATGTTGGCTTTATTGCAAAATTTGTTAAATAAAGCATGGGAGAAAATGGGGAGAAACAAGTAAAAACCCCAGATCAGGAGACCAGGAAATGTGCACATGCAACATGTCTGCTTGTGAGGGTCAAGTATGAAACCCAGCTCAGCTATCAGGACAGATTTGGTGTCACAAAGGAAGTGAGCCTCAGGCCGCTCACTTGTGCTGTATCCCAAGCATTATTTTTAAGTCAGAAAGACTGGCCCTAAAGCATCCTACAGTAAAAATCCTTTCTGATTTTAATAACTTTCTACAGGACATACTGACCCAATACATTAAGTGCCCACCACACCAACCTCATATAAAAGCCTGCAGACTGAAGTTAGCGATCTTTATTCTGGAAACTTTTGTTATTCTGATATTTATTTGTTTTCTCTACAGAATTACTGAGCACTTAATCTACTATAGAGTACTTATATATAAATACTGAACTACTTTGTAAACACAAAGCAAACCATAATTACATATTAACTTCTGACGTATTTCTCCAATAGGTGAGAAGTATAATTAAAACTGATCAGACTCTAAAGTATATTGTCATTTTGTACATCTTTCTGGTAACAGCCATTCTTCTAAATGGTTATCAATAAAGTATCCCATTATTTAATTAAAAAAAAAAAAAAAAAAAAGGAAAGCTTGACTTCCCATTGCTAAAGCAAAGCCCCTAGTATACTTAAAGCAAGAAATATTTATTTGGCAGAACCTACCTAAAGCACTACACCCCAGCGTGCAAATAACAGCAGACCACTGCCCTCCCCGATCGACTCTCTGCTAACTATTCCTGGCCGCCCCCCTTGGGGTCCTTCACCAGTCATGCTTCAGTCTCCTTACTCCGACACAGCATATCTTGCATGGCTAAATGTGGGATGGGATTCCCAGGTTCCTAATGAAGCCCTGCTTTAGACTAGAAGCCAATCAAAGATACATAATGGGTCTGTCTTAGGACCTGAAGCGTCCTAAGCAATTTGAAGGCAATATAATCCAAATCCAGGAGCCTCGAAGGCTCCAGCTTCCTTCCTAAAAGATGAGACGATCACAAGATCATCACATGATAGCAAGATCCTTACATCATAAAAAAACATGTTAACACTTTTGTCAGAAACCTGAAACATAGTGGGTAGTTTGCAGCGACTCAGGAAGTAACAAGGACATACTTGCATGGCAGAATTCTGATAACATCCTTCACTTTAAAATTCTCAATACACACCGCACAGTTTTCTGCATCAACGTCGACTCCCTGTAAAGAGGAAAGAAAAGAGTTCACTACATCCTTGCTACACGGTCTATGCTTAGTAAAACTCACCACGTCCTGGCTAAAACAATGACCAATTCTATACTACAGGGGTGCAGCCGGAAACTAAACACAATCTTTTCCCCACTGTCCAGAGATTTTTTACAGAAGCTGCCTGAAAAGGAAAAAATGTCATTGTCTACCTAATCAGACACCAACAGTTTTTAGCTACTAGGGGAGTGTTCATGTGTCTTTAATGTTCACGTTTTAAGGGTCATGGAAATAAATGCACATGCTTGCTTTACAATGGTAAGTTATTTTTCAAATGTAAAACTTATAAGGAGGATTAATATCCAATAAGATACTCATTTCTAGAATCATTAAAAACTAACAAAAATTCACTAGAATTTGCTAAAGAACATGGTTTCAACTTGTAAATGAGAAACACAAATGGCTAAATATCTGAAAATGTTCACCTCACTAGTGATAAAAGAATCACAGATTAAAGTCAATTACTGTTTTTCTTTTTTTTTCTTTTTAATTTTTTTTATGTTTATTTATTTTTGAGAGAGAGAGAGGCAGAGTGTGAGCAAGGGAGGGACAGAGAGAGGGAGACACAGAATCCGAAGTAGGTTCCAGGCTCTGAGCTGTCAGCACAGAGCCTGACATGGGGCTTGAACTCATGAACCTTTAGATCATGACCTGAACCAAAGTCAGACGCTTAATTGACTGAGCCACCCAAGCACCCCTCAATTACTGTTTTTCATCCATCAAATTAACAAAGGCAAAAAGAAATAAAATGTGCTGGAGAGGAAAAGTCTTGTGACAAAATTCCCACTTCTAAGAATCTATGAATCACAGACCTTTTTGGTGGTATCAGCTTTCCCCCCCGTTTCCCTGGGTACCCCCCATATTAAACCACCTGGCCTCAACCAATCAACCAAAGCAGGCATGGCCAGAGTGGTCATCTGACCCAAGACAGGCCAATGAGACTCTTTTTGATTCCGGGATAGATTCAGAAATTACAACCAGTGTCTGCATGTAGCTGCAACTTTAGCAAGTGGATTGTATGGGAACATGGCTACCCTGTCCTTATGTAATTATTTAAAAATACCCTGAGCCATGTGTATCACTTGCTAGCAAGCAAGCAGTAAACACTGATTATTATTATCAAAGATTATATGAAAATTTCTTAACATTTAAAATGGTATGGTACCACTAAAGTAAATATTATCACTTGTTTTATCATATCCCATGCAAAAGTAATGAAATAATTTAAGTTTATTTATTTATTTATTTTATGAGAGAGAAGAGAGCATGCGCACAAGGAAAGGGCAGAGAAAAGAGGGAGAAAGAATCCCGAGCAGGCTCAATCTCACAAACATTGGGATCATGACCTGAGCCAAAATCAAGAGTCAGACGCTTAGCCAACTGACTGGGCTAGCCAGGTGCCCCATGATGAAATAATTTTTAAAGCCCCTAATGGTTTGCCAGCTTACACATTACTGTGAATGCACCCATAAGAAAAGAAAAACTAGAAAACAAACCTGTCTCTAGAACTGGACATGATGTAGATTTAACAAAACACACTTTTCAGTACAAGTTCAATGAGAATCATCCGAAAATCTATGTATGTGATGCCCGGCTGGCTCATTCGAAAAAGCATGCGACTCTTCGGTCTCAGGGTGGTGAGTCTAAGCCCCATTTGGGGTGTACAGATTAAAGAAATAAAACTTAACAAAAAAACAAAAAGAAAAAAAGAAAGTAAGAAAGAAAGAAAACCCATTTATGTACCTCACAGGCCATTTAGGGATCCTTTTTTTTTAAAAAAAAAGTTTGTTTATTTTTGAGAGAGACAGAGACAGAATGCGAGTGGGTTAGGGGCAGAGAGAGAGGGAGACACAGAATCCAAAGCAGGCTCCAGGCTTTGAGCTGTCAACACAGAGCCTGACATGGGGCTTGAATTCACAAGCTATGAGATCATGACCTGAGCCCAACTGAGACGCTCAACCGACTGAGCCACACAGGTGCCCCTAGGGATCCTTTTTTAACCATTATTTTGACAACTTAAAAAAAATTTTTTTTTAACATTTATTCATTTTTTTTTTTTTCAACATTTTTTATTTATTTTTGGGACAGAGAGAGACAGAGCATGAACGGGGGAGGGGCAGAGAGAGAGGGAGACACAGAATCGGAAACAGGCTCCAGGCTCCAAGCCATCGGTCCAGAGCCTGACGCGGGGCTCGAACTCACGGACCGCGAGATCGTGACCTGGCTGAAGTCGGACGCTTAACCGACTGCGCCACCCAGGCGCCCCTAACATTTATTCATTTTTGAGAGACAGAGCATGAGCGGGGAAGGGGCAGAGAGAGGGGGAGACACAATCTGAAGCAGGCTCCAGGCTATGAGCTGTCAGCACAGAGCCTGATATGGGGCTCAAACCCATGAACGGTGAGATCATGACCTGAGCCTAAGTCAGACGCTCAACTGACTGAGCCACCCAGGCACCCCTATTTTGACAACTTTCAAAAACAGTGGAATCATATTTTCAAAAATGTTCTATTTAAAATATGCTCTGTATAGGAAGAGGATATCAATTTACTTATGTTCTCAAAGATTCAATTCAGTATATTATACATATAAGCCTCTGTTTTCTCATATTTTATAGACTGAGACTTCCTGCTATGGAGTAAAAGACATTTTCTCAGGGGAACATAAAACTACATGCTACTCAAGTAACAGGCCACATCTAATGCATGTACAGTTTGTCACAGGCTTTCACTGGAGACTCTCTCCCTAAGGACCCTCAGTGATCTGTACATCAGGTGCTAAACCTAAGCTGTGACATGAGAAACTTCTATTATTTATTTTTTACTTTTTCTGTTCAGTACACATCTGCATGGGAAGAAACCAGTACCCTGCACAAACTATTAAAATTCAACTGTTACTTCTGTTTAAGGCATGAGGGAAAGAATGGCAGCCAACGATGTAATTCCAAGAGTATCTCCATATTAATATTCTAAATAACCCATTAATATCAGAGGCCAAAGTTAAAAAAAAAAATCAAAGGCCTATATTTAATGAGTATTGTTTTCCTCGCCCTCCTCCCCTTCCCCCTCCTCCTCCTTCTTCTTCTAAAGATTTTATTTTTAAGTAATCTCTACATCCAGGGTGGGGCTTGACTCTACAACCATAAAATCAAAAGTCTCATGCTGCACTGACTAAGGCAGCCAGGAGCCTCTAATGAGTATTATTTGTTTTAAACCTTTAAGTTGGTCAGAAGAGATACATACAATAAGTATGGTTATTTTTGAAGGGGGAAGAGAGAGTGGAATAAGTGAAGTCTCAACAATTTGGTGAGATGTAAGAAAAAAGAAAAAAAAAGGGGGGGAGCACTTGGGTGGCTCAGAGCATCTGACTTCAGCTCAGGTCATGGTCTGTGAGTTTGAGCCCAGCATAGGGCCCTGTGCTTATAGCTCGGAGTCTGGTGCCTGCTTAGGACTCTGTGTCTCCCTCTTTCTCTGCCCCTCCCCCACTCACGCTCTGTTTCTTTATCTCTGAAAAATGAATAAACCTTTAAAAACAAAAACATGGCACAAAAACACTCAGATCAATGGAACACAACAGAAAACCCAGAAATGGACCCACAAACGTATGGCCAACTAATCTTTGACAAAGCAGGCAAGACTATCCAATGGAATAGACAGTCTCTTCAGCAAGTGATGCTGGGAAAACTGGATAGTGACATGCAGAACAATAAACCTGGACCACTTTCTTACACCATACACAAAAATAAACTCAAAATGGATGAAAGACCTCCATGTAAGACAGGAAGCCATCAAAATCCTTGAGGAAAAAGCAGGCAAAAACCTCTTTGATCTTGGCCACAGCAACTTCTTACTTAACACGTCTCCAAAGGCAAGGGAAACAACTGCAAAAATGAACTATGGGGACCTCATCAAAATAAAAAGCTTCTGCACAGAGAAGGAAACAATCAGTAAAACTAAAAGGCAACTGACAGAATGGGAGAAGATATTTGCAAACGACATATCAGATAAAGGGTTCGTATCCAAAATCTATAAAGAACTTATCAAACTCAACACCCAAAAAACAAATAATCCAGTGAAGAAATGGGCAAAAGACATGAATAGACACTTCTCCAAAGAGGACATCCAGATGGCCAACTGACACATGAAAAAATGCTCTACATCACTCATCATCAGGGAAATACAAACCAAAACCACGAGATACCACCTCACACCAGTCAGAATGGCTAACATTAACAACTCATGCAACAACAGATGTTGGCAAGGATGCGGAGAAAGAGGATCTCTTTTGCACGGCTGGTGGGAATGCAAACTGGTGCAGCCAGTCTGGAAAACAGTATGGAGGCTCCTCAAAAAATTAAAAATAGAACTACCCTACAACCCAGCAACTGCACTAGTAGGTATTTATCCAAGGGATACAGGGATGCTGTTTCGAAGAGGGCACTTGCACCCCAATGTCTATAGCAGCACTATCAACAATAGCCAAAGTATGGAAAGAGCCCAAATATCCATCGATGGATGAATGAAGAAGAAGTGGTATCTATATACAATGAAGCATTACTCGGCAATCAAAAAGAATGAAATCTTGCCATTTGCAACCAAGTGGATGGAACTGGAGGGTATTACGCTAAGTGAAATTAGTCAGAGAAAGACAAATATCATATGACTTCACTCATATGAGGACTTTAAGACACAGAACAGATGAACACAAGGGAAGGGAAGAAAAAATAATATAAACACAGGGAGGGGGACAAGACATGAGACTCTTAAATATGGAAAAGAAACAGAGAGTTCCTAGAGGAGTTGTGGGAGGGGGGATGGGCTAAATGGGTAAGGGGCATTAAGGAATCTACTCCTGAAATCACTGTTGCACTATATGCTAACTAATTTGGATGTAAATTAAAAAAATAAAATTTTAAAAAATGATAAAAACAAAAACAAAGACAAAAACAAAAAACAATGGAACCAACCAAGTCAACCAACAAGTCAACATGGTTATCCACACTTTACAGCACAGAAGACAGACTAATAAAAAAGTAAATACTACTTCATTAGCAACTGTTTTCCTTTTAAAGAATCAATCCTCTAAGAATCTGAGGTTCTGGATTAGGATCTGTCCTATTCCAAAAATGCTTTAAAACTCTGGTATGATTTTGACCTTTTCAGTCTCATGTTGGCCATGTCAAAATGTTTTCTTTTTTTAAAAAGTAGTTTTCAGTACATCTGTTCTCCCCCTCTCCACAAATCCCAGTATTTTTTTCCTGCAATTAAGGGAATCAGAGAGAATGGATACACAGCCTCAGATTTAACAGAAATGAATTTAAACTATCAAAGGTCTATGGTCTAACAGAACTTGAAGTTCTTTAGGTTCCTTAGAGTCATCTGGGACTGACCAACAGGAAGAACTTTCTTAGCAAATGAACATACCGGTCCTGTCCAGTATGGTAGCAACCAGCCAATGGGGCCATTTGAGTATTTGGAATGTAGTTAGTGTGACTCAGGAATTGAATTGTAAGTTCAATTTCATTCTTTTAAATTGTAATAGCTATATATGACTAAAGGCTACCCTATCTGATGGCACAGGTCTGGAAGGCTCTTCACATGTGCAAAGGAGTATTTCTGCCAACCCTTCTCCAAAATGAAACACGTATGCAACTTAGTTCTAACTCAAACCGGCCAAAACTCCACATAGTCAAGGTGAGTTTAACAGAATGGAAAGTTTTACTTAGACATATAAACAGATACGTACTTTAAAAGAAGCAAACAAAAAAAAAAACCTCATGAAAATATTACCTTTTCTCCATGCTTTACAGTATGAAGTGGAAGTTGGCCAATAATTTTCTTAGCTTCTTTTCTATGACTCTTAGATAGGAAAAATATCATCATTAAAAATTTTAAGTCACTATTTTCAAAAATTTACATAAGCTTGTAGAAAAAGCTTCATTTAAAAAACAAAGGTGAGGGGGGTGGGAGGGAGGGCAGGGTGGGTGATGGGTATTGAGGAGGGCACCTTTTGGGATGAGCACTGGGTGTTGTATGGAAACCAATTTGACAGTAAATTTCATATATTAAAAAATAAATAAATAAAAAAAAAAAAAAACAAAGGTGAATGACTACAATGAAAATAACAAAAACTAATATTTACATCCTAATGTATAAAATAGCCACATATAACTTAAAGAGATGTTTGATCAAGAATACTGATTTTCAACTCCATGTCTGAGGAAGAAACCAATCCTCACGTTTAAATGTTGGCAAGAGAGGAGTAAGCTGAGGATGCGGGCCCCACATATTCATCAATATATTAACGTCTGTCCCTAAAATGAAGGTGGCTTCCTATGCAGCAGGTGCCAGATGACCCAGAAACGACTAACAGATGCCAGACGACTACCAAAGCCAGAGAGGGTGGCTTTTCAAGACAATAGGATAAGCATGAAATTCAAAGGCTTGTCTTTGGAAGCCTCTGGCTCTTCTTTTACTGCCCTCCTCTTTGTTGTGACAGAGACACTGTCTCTGCAGAAAAATTGCCTTGAAAGTTGCCCCACAATGGAAGCCGGGAAGGCCTTCCCACTCTGCTCCTTGCCTTTAGGCCTAGTGTTCTTTTATTTTAAACACAGAACCAGGTCCACTCTACCTCAGGCCTATTTATTACCCCTTTATGTTTGAAAAAGGCAAAGAGGGTATCTGCAGGAGCAAAACATGCAAAAAGTGGCCCCATTTAAAGGTATTTAATATCCTACAGAACAGAAAATTTAATATATTCTAATTAAAAAGTTATTTTCAAAAGTTGTGTAGTAATTAAACAGTATGAGTGAAAATGAAATTAAGAATATGGTCCAAAAAAAGAAACAAAAAACCCTCAAATGTAACTTAAAGACAATATATATGAGAAATATTTATGAGCTATCTTTTAAAAAGCAAAGTTAAAAAGAATTATCCATAATTACCTGACTTCCAAACTGTGAGCCAGTGTATAGGAAACGCTGTATATAGTAAAATATCAGCCAGGCTAATGAGATAATCATCATGGTGATAAAGGCAATGGCCACAAATACCACAGACTGACCACTGATGAACTCCTGCACATGACGGGTGCCAACTCCTATGGTCATTTTGACTGCAATGCCTTTCTGCACCAGATCCAAAATTTCTCTTCCTTTTGGGTAGCTAACCATAATGACCACTATATTTCCTGTTCCTGGAGGAAAGAACAAAAAAAGTAAATATGAAGAACACAAAATAAGACACAGAAAAAGGTTAAGAGAAATAGAAGAATACTACAGTCTGTCCACATATAACCATCCCAAAACTTCCAAAAATGTTTAATTTTCAAGGAAAACTGGTCCCAAAAGAGAAAACAGACTGATTACATTAGAAGTAAAATAAGTCTTAAGGCACCTGGGTGGCTCAGTCAGTTAAGCGTCCAACTCTAGATCTTGGCTTAGGTCATGATCTCACGAGTTCATGAGATTGAGCCCCAGTCAGGCTCTGTGCTAACAGCATGGGGTCTGCTTAGATTCTCTTTCTCCCCTCCCCCGCTCATGCTCACAGGCACACTCTCTATCAAAATAAATAAACTTGAAAAAAATAAAGAAGTAGAATAAGTCTCTAAAAACTACCCCCAAAAGTTAAGAGCACCATTCAATTTCACAGGTGAATTCTACCACCAAACCTTTAAGTAAAACCAATAGTACTAAAATTGTTCCACAGATTAAAAAAATTAAAAAGGAAGTTTAGAAATTATTTCTAGAGAATAAAACCAAACATGGGAGTGAAACCAAAAGAACCATACAGACTAATTTCACTTATGAACATTAATACATGATGCCCAAAGCATGCCTATTAAACACAAGGAGGCATCTGAGAATTTCTACTATAATCACTATTATTTAACATTGGTCCGAAGACATGAGCAGACATAATACAATAATACAATAATAATAATAATAATAATAATAGGAAAGAATGGGTAAAGATGGGTGAATTCTATCTGTAGATTAATAACCATAAAATATCAGTAGTATTCTTTATTTTTTTTTTAATGTTTGTTGTTGAAGGAGAGAGTGTGTGTGTGTATGTACATGAACACGGGAGGCAGAGAGAGAGAGAGAGAGAGAGAGAGAGGCAGGCGGGGGGGGGGGGGGGGGGAATGAATTACAAGCAGGCTCTGTGATACCAGCGCAGAACTCGATGTGGGGTTCAAACTCACAAACTATCATGACCTGAGCTGAATTGGACGCTTAACTGACTGAACCACCCAGGTGCCCCTTGAGGCCCCCTCAAGATTTAAGTATTCTTAAATCCTTAAGTGCTGTTTCTGAAGTTCATTAGGGGAAAACAATCAAGAATGATCGGGCAAAAATATTTTTTTTGACTGGGAAAACTTTTTAAACAATAAAACCCAGACTAAACCTTTATAATAAAAGTAATTAAAACAGTGTAGTAGCAGCACAGGAAACAACCAGAATAACGGGGCAGAATCAAAAGTCCAGAAATTAGACTCTAATATATAAAACAAACCCTCAGTATATGATAAAAATGTAATTTTAAATCACTGGGGTAAAATGGATTACTTTTTTAAAAATAGTATAGGGAAAATTGGGTATTATCTGAGAGGAAAAAAGTTACATCCCTTTCTCACAACTTATGCCAAATAAGTCCCAACTAAATCAAAGATTTAAATATATAAAAAAGAGGAAATATAAACATGAAAATTTTCCATGTGGCTAGAAAAGAGCAAAATCAAGGAGTCAAGATCAAAAGAGCAAATGGTCATCAAGGGGAAAAAAGGCATATAACACAACAAAGACTGAAAACAGTTTCCTGGAAGAGAAAGAGCAACAGAAAAACAAAGGAAATGAAGTCAGTTTGCAGAAAAGATGAATACCTTTTTTTTACATAGCAGCTTCGGCGAGAACAGAATTCACACGCCACAAAATTCACCTCTTTAAAGTGTACAATTCAGTGGTTTTTAGTGTATTCACCAAAATTGTGCAACCATCACCCTAAATAGAAAACCTGAATGCCTCTGTGGTCACTCCCCAACAAATGGGTTTTAAACACATTAAGTCAGGGTACAGATGAAAACATTAAACAGATCTTCAACTTATGATGGGTTTACATCCTCAAAACCTATCATAGGTTGAAAATATCCTAAGCAGAAAATGCATTTAATATTCCTTATTGAACATCACACTCAACCAAGCCTACCTTACAAGAGCCTAAGGTTGGGCAAAATCCTCTAACATTAAGCCTGTAAGAAAGTGCTATCTGCTGTCATTTATTGAGTACAGTACCAAAACTGAACAGAAGGGTGGTCTGCATGCAGAATGGTTGTATCGGTTGTCGACCTTCGTGATTGTGTGGTGTAGGAGGAGCTGGGGCTGCTGCCACTGCCCAGCATCACAAGAAAGTACTGTAGGGCACATCACCAGCCCCGGAAAAAATCCAAATTCAAAATCTGAAGTACAGTTTCCACTGAATGTGTATTGCTTTCGTGCCATCATAAGGTCAAAAAATCGTAAATCAAACCATGGTAAGTTGGGGACCATCTGCGTCCATATGATTGGCAAAGATCAAAAAGTTTTGATCCTCTATATTGTCAAGAGTGAGCACAAATCTGCACGCCTGCACACTGCAGGGGGGAACTTATTTGTGTATGTATACAGGAACTATCTATAAAGATATTTGTTGTCAAATTTGTTTTCTCTAAGTTTATGGTATCACAATCTAAACGTCCATCAATAGGAAGAGAGTTATATAAATCCTATATAAATACACATAGGATATGTGGGCAGACTGAGGCGGCAACTGTTAGCACTGATAGGACTCAACACGACAAAAGGGGAAAAAAAGCAAAATGTCAAACTGTGTGGACGAAAGATCTAGATGTCGTATCAATTTAGACTGCCTCTGGAATGTGACCCAGAGTCTAGGGACCCTGACTATGTCTGGAGGGAAAGAGCTGGACACAGTAAAAATTCTGTATCATGTGCACATATTACCTATTCAAAACTAATTTTAAAAATACACATAAAGAATGTTCTCTGGCATCGCTTCGAAACTGATTTATAACGCAATTCTTTTGCAGAGAAACTGAATCTGTAGCAAATCCACTGTGGCCCCCCCGCTGCCATCAGGATTGAGTCACTGAAACACCAGAAGGGCACCCTTCTAAGGTGGCTCCGGCCTGGAGGCCGATCCTCTGACCCGGGCCTCAAAGTGTCACTTAACAAGAACTGTACTGGTATCCACACTCACACAGTCTGCCGTGTCATCACTGGGGAGACACGCTAAGGGGGAAGGCACTTCCTGCCTTCAGGAAAGCAAACATCTAAAGCTGAGAAAGACAACTACAGAAACAATTATTATGATAGTTACACCACTTGTAATTACACGGCACCTTATAAGCGGAAAGCCTTTTTCATAAACCCCCTTTGGTGGAAAATTTCAAGTATGGACTCAAGTAGAAAGAACAGTTTAATGAACCCTATGTACCTATTTCAGTTAAAAAGTTTTATACAGAAAACAAAACTGTTTCTATGCTATGGTTACAGCCACATAAAACTTCTGGTACAGACATAATGCTCTTTGTGTTAATTGGGGAAAATAACTTTGGAGCACTTTCATATTTATATCTCACATGCAGCAGAAAGAGGCCAAATTACCATTTACAGATGAGGGTTCTGAAATCTTGAGAGCTGCTCAATGTCATACACCGCCTGGAAAAGCCAATCCTTGGGTCTGAAGACCCAGCTCCCACATGGTAAGTCTGCCCTGCCCTCTCCTCATGGGGGACCCAGCCTTCAGAGCCTCACAGGCTGGGTTCAAATCTCACTGTTATCCACTGTCTAGGTCTGGAGAATCTACCCTGAGAGTATTTATTCAGCTATAAAATGAGAATGAGAATTTTTCTATTTTGGACTGTTGCTTATTTAATATGAAAGTAGAATACAAAGAGCTACAGAAATGAAGTGGTAATTTTGTCTGAGGTGGGACAGAACTCTTTCCCTGGGAGGACACTTGAACTACATCTTGAAGGACAGGCAAGGTTTACCAAGCCAATGAAGGGGGGATTTCTAGGCTGTGAAATCACCATAAAAACCTATTTGGGATGGTGACTGGTCCTGTTTGGTTAATGATAAAAATATAGTGGTCTCCCCCTTATTCACGAAGGATATATCCCAAGACCCCCAGTGGATGTCTGAAACCACAGATAGCACCAAATCCTATATATACTATGCTTTTTTCCTACACATACCTAAGGTAAAATTTAATTTACAAATTAGGCACAGTAAGACATGAACAACTAATAATAAAGTACAATTATAACATACTACCAAAAAAGTTATGTGAGTGTGGTCTCTCTTAAAATATTTCATACTGTACTCACCCTTCTTGTGATGAAGTAAAATGCCCACATGATAAGATGAAGGGAGGTGAGTGACGTGGACATGATGACCTAACATTAGGCTACTACTAACCTTCTGAGCATAGGTCAGGAGAATCATCTACTTTCAGATCAAGGTTGACTGTGGGTAACTGAAACCATGGAAGCTGAGACCATGGATAAGGGGGGGGCAACTACTGCATATGTAAAGGTTATCCTGTTGATCTCCTATCCCCAGTGCCTCACATAGAACCTGGCACATAGAAAGTGTTTAATAAATATTTGTTGAATAAATGAATGAATGAATGAATGAGAGGTGGAAGATGAATTGAGATTAGAGGTTCTCGAACACCAAATTTTTTTTTTATTTATTTTGAGAGAGGGCACATGCATAAGCAGGGAAGGGACAGAAAGAGAAAGAGAGAGAGAATCTTAAGCAGGCTCTGCACTGTTAGCACAGAGCCTGACACAGGACCTGAACTCATGAACTGTGAGATCATGACCTGAGCCGAAATCAAGAGCTGGACGCCCAACCCACTGAGCCACCCAGGCACCAAGGACACCAAAATTTTCAAAGGGAGGGGCTATTAACACACAACAATTATCAGAAGGATAACCTGAACTGAAAACACTTGTAATATCTACTTGAAAATTTTTACCTAGGAAACTAAAACAGTTCACTGGGTTAAAAGAAATCATTAAAAAAAAAAAGTGTCTAGGATGACAGCTAAACCATTTGCTATGCTAATTATAGCAGCAAGATTGCTTCTGGGAACCACTTTAAATTAATAAAACTCAGAATGAAGATTCATTCTATCCCATGATTTACTTTTCTGGGACATCTTTTGGGGATGAACTGGAAGCAGGGCAGCTCAGTGAAAATAAATGACCCCAAGGGCTGCCAGGCACAGGCACCTTATTCGGCCCTGCCCTTACCTCCTGATGCACTGCCTCCTCCCTAGGCCAATCCTAGAGCCTTAGTGGCACAAAAGAGCAAGTCATAGCTTATTTCTAAACTGAACACCTCTGTTTCTTCACAGGACGCACAGACGCTCAAAGACTTGGGACCGGGGAGAGAAAGCTCTCAAGATTTTTCTTCCCAAGGCCTTAACACTGCTACCAATCATGCTTGTGTAAAAAAATGTCACCTGGTGCAATCCCCCTCCTTCCCCAAAGAATCTATACCTCTCACCATTACAGGGAAGCTCCTTGAAGGCAGTTTTATTTTTGTCTTACTTAGCACAAGGTCTGTGTACAGAGAACATGATCATAAACCTGTCAAATAGTAAATACCAAACACAGTACTCTTTAGCAAGCCAAACTATCCATAACATAAAACTCTTCTGTGCCAAAAATAAAATTGCATATGTTTCCGTTTCCTTTCAAATTTCTATGTTCCTCTTACCACTTGGTCAAAAACAAAAAATCCTGTCTTGGGAAATAGTGGGTTCAGGGGTGCCTGAGTGGCTCAGTCAGTTAAGCATCTGACTCTCGATTATAGCTCAGGTCACGTTCTCAAGGTTCATGAGTTCCAGCCCCACAGTGAACTCTGTGCTGTCAGTGCAGACAGTGCGGAGCCTGTTTGGGATTCTCTCTCTTCCTACCTCTCTGCCTCTCCCCGGCTTGTGCTTGCTCTCTCTCTCAAAATAAATAAATAAACCTTAAAAAAAAAAAATAGTGGATTCAAAATTCTAGAGTTTACATGTGAGTCTAGTGTACCATTTTGCCTCCCAAAGGAAATTATATAGAGGTGGGAACTACTGAAATATTTAAAGTGGTGGATTAGATTTCTGTTCTAGAAAACTGATTCAGGCAGGAAGAAACACATTTTAGAGTTCCAGAAAAAGAAACCCATGACGTTTCAGGTCTTTTTTTTTTTTTTTTTTTTTCCTAATAACTTCCATACTCTCTCCACCTTCTGCCCCCAACCTAGGAAATTCCTGGTCACATCTTTGATTCAGCACAAGCTCAACTCAAGGCTGCTCAGAACCACTTACCCTTTTGTGGCTGCAATGCATCAGTGCCTCTTAGACACAGCTTTTTATACACCCACCACAATTTCTTTATAGGTTTCTCTCCCTCACTAGACGAGTACTACCTGCTCTTATTTATTAGTTTTTGTAGCCCAGCATCACACAGTGACGACCTATAGAAGAGTTTCTGTATGCAAATATTGGCTTTCCTTCTATATAGTTGAAATGCCCCAATAAGGAGAATACTATGGACTGCTTTGCAGGAGGAACAGGACACTAAATGTGAATGCAAATGTTTCTGAAATTTGAAGTTATTATATAAAACAGAAATGTTTTTATGGTTGGCTAGGAAGTGTTGGCAGGACACAAAAACAAATGTTGATTCTTTCCTTGGAATTTAAAATTAGGTTTTGGATAATTCGACTTGCTCAAAAATATTTCGTATTTGTTGAATATACTATCCACCTCTTTGCAGCGTTCCTAAATGCGTTACTTTATCTCAGGACATCAGCATTTTACAATTCTATTCCTGACACCAACAATGTCCTATAGTCCAACCCCACCTACCACACACACCCAGAGACACCCTTCTCCATCAAAGTGTCCTTCAAAATTCAATCTTTCTGGGAACTATCTCAGCTAATCCCACCTTCTATGTGCCTGTGAGGTGCCATTTCTGTCTTCCTACAGCACCAAAATACATTAATTCAAATCCAAATTTTTGGATCATTTGAGTCTAGCATTAAACATCATCAAAAATTTATTATTCATAAAAAACTATTTACCATATTCTGCAAATGCAAAATGCACATCTTCCTTGACGCTAGGGGCTTCTACATCTTTGTCATCTCCCTCCATCCCAACTCTGGTGCCTTCCTCAAACATAGCTCGAAGCCTTGACAGTACTTGGCACTCAGTAAACACCTGTTAACAGAATGTGAACTGTATGCAGAATGAATGAATGAATCTATTTTTAAAAGGTCAAGATTTCAGCTAAAGGGTCATCCTATTTATTACTTAAAGATTATTTAAGTAATCTCTACACTCAACATGGGGCTCAAACTCACTACCCCAAGATCAAGAGTCACATGTTCTACCGACTGAGCCAGTCAGGCATCCCCAAGATCACCCCATTTATTAACTGACAATAACTACACTAAGGCCAATACTCTATAAAAGTTTTTGTTTTAATGATTTGACCTGTACCAATTTTTACTCACCTCAGTCAAAATGACTTCTAGTTACCCTTGCAATACCTGCTTTACATGTCCTTTCTTTGTTTCCTAAGCATATAATTCCATCAAAGGCCAAACCATATTATCTAGAAAGCTGTTTATCACTCTTACCATGCCCCAAAGTCCTCAAAGGTAGGCATGTGTCTTATGCATTTCTATCCCTGAGTAAGCACAATAGTTGGCCCAAAGTGGCTGCTCATTATCCTGTCTGCTAAAGTAAAGGAAATTAAGATTAATTAACAGGGGATTAAACAGTCCTTATAGTTGTTCTGATAGAATATTATCTTGATGATTTTTTTTTTTAGAACCACAGTAAAAAACTGATTTGAGCCCAAAATATCTTATACTGGATTTAGTAGAGTCAAGCAACAGGTTTTAAAAAAAAACAAAAAAAACAAAAAAAACAAAAACTGGTGAAATTCTCCTTGAGATTTGGGAAAAGACTATCACAATTTAATTTTACAAGCAGCTACCTCTACCTATTCTGTAGGACAACAGTGCTACACAGGAACACCCAAACCACTGAAATCTGTGGTTTTTACTGTCTCTAGCCACATCCTGACAAAATGCAAGAAACCTAAACTTGACCTGCATTCAAGGTTCTGCGTGACATTTCAAATTCAAGTATGTCAAAGCCAGTTTGTCTTCTGAGTTAATTCCATTCTTTCCATTCTTAATGCTACTCCATTCTCAAAAAGTCATGATACATTTGTACCCTTGTCCCCAGTTGGGCCAAGTTGTGTGAAGGTCATTCCTTTCCATTTCTTTGGTCACCACTATAATATTGGCCCTTATACAGATGACCCTTTGAACAACACAGGTTTGAACTGTGTAGATCAACTTATGCAAGGAATGTTTCCAATAAATACAGTACAGTACTGTAAATGTATTTTCCCTTAGGATTTTAATAACATTTTCCTCCTTCTAGCTTACTGCATTGTAAGAATCCGGTATACAATGCATATAACATCCAAAACATATGTTAATTGACTGCTTATGTTATTGATAAAGTGTCCAGTCAACAGGAGGCTATTACTGGTTAAGTTTTGGGGAAGTCAAAAGTTATACGCAGATTTTCAACTGCATGGGAGGTTGGCACCTCTAAGCCTTTTGTTGTTCAAGGGTCAACTGTAGTTCTACTTAGACTAGCCCAAAAGTCTGACAAGAGTCTCTGAAGATTTTCCTGTCTAATGCCCTGGTCACAATGCTACCAAATTAATCTCCCTTTAAGTCAGTGGCTCAAATGTTGGATGATTCCATCATCATTTCTCCCCTCAGATATTTGGTATCATCTGGAGACATTTTCAGTTGTCACAACAGGGCACTACTACTGGAATCTAGTAGGTAGAGGCCAGAAACCCTAAACATCCCATAATGCACAGGAAACCTTCTCCCACAACAAAGAATGATCTGGCTATATATACAGATCACCCTGTTACCTTGGGCCAGTTTCCTCATCTGTGAAAAGGGGTTAAAGTACCTACCTCAAAAAGCTGTCAGGAGGATTAAGTGAGCCACACCGTATGAAGAGCACTGAGCACAGTACCTACACACTGGGTACTTTCACACATTTAAAAAAAATTGTTAAAGCTGTTACTTTTGTCTTTTTTCTCAAACAATTACTGTCACAGAAAAGGGATTGAATGGACACTGATAATGGGAATAGAAACAAGAAAAGGATTTCAAATAAACATCGATGAGGTGTTTTTCTGGGCCTGGACAAATTTTGTGTCACTAGTATAAGCAAGCAAGGCGGCTGAACCATTTTTAAAGCAAGTGCTATTAGCCTGGAAAAATGTTAATGTCATTATCAAAAAATGCAGTAAACAAATTTAGAAAATTGTAGCTGATGAGCCTGCCACTGAAGAGAAAAAGTCCTGGGGTACCTGGGTGGCTCATTTGGTTGCGTGTCTGATGATTGGTTTTGGCTCAGGGCATGATCTCACAGTTTGTGGGTTCAAGTCCCATGTCAGGCTCTGCGCTGACAGTGTGAAGCCCACTTGGGAGTCTCTGACCCTCCCCTGCTCTCTCTCAAAAATAAACAAACATGAAAGAAAAAAGGAAGGAAGGAAGGAAGGAAGGAAGGAAGGAAGGAAGGAAGGAAGGAAGGAAGGAAGAAAAGGTCCAAATGAAGATGTTGTAGACTCAAAAGAGATTGCAAGGACCCAGAATCAGAATCCTGACACACTAACCTTTTTGACAGAACTACTAAAATTGGGAAAAACCATCAATAGGATGTATCAGGAATGCTCTGTGAAGTCTGATAGGGCTTTTCATGGTAGTCTTATGGAAACATGACTTGGGTACAACAATTAGGTAGACTTGTAATCATTGTAATAATTGCACCAAAGGTGGTGCCTCACCCATTGCCACCACATGAGTGGTTACCTCTTCTCTATCCTGGATACATCACTTCCATCCAATATCAAACATGGCTTACCATTGTTCACCCTACCCTCACTTGCCCTATAGTTTCTGCCCATTTCTCAGCACCTCCTGAGCCCTCCCAAACTTCTTGGAAGAGTTGTTCTAACAGTTTCCATTTTCTCACCTCTCAACTGATTTCCATTCCCATCACTGCTAAAATAGGCCAAATCCAAAGTCACTTTTCTGTCCTCATTCTAGTTAAGTTCTAACTTGCCTTTAAGAAATCAAAACAAAGGGGCGCCTGGGTGGCTCAGTCAGTTAAGCGGCTGACTTTGGTTCAGGTCATGATCTCAACTGCTCATGAGTTTAAGCCCTGTGCTAACAGCTCAGAGCCTGGAGCCTGATTCAGATTCTCTCTGTCTCTCTGCCCCTCCCCTGCTCGCTGTCTGCCTCTCTCAAATATAAAATAAAACATTAAAAAAAAAAAATCAAAGCAGAATGAAAAAGTACAGGAAAAAGGATATCTGACTTGCAACAGCAGCAACTTTAAAAAAGACTTTAATCACAGTAAGTCAAGAGTCATGATCTTAGAAGTCATAACAGAAATATGTCCACTCTGCTGTGTACTGCTCCTATGGGACTCAGAATTCAGTTCTGAGGATGTCTTCTTGCAAAATAAGACTTTTAAACTGTCATCACTGTCTGAAGATAGAACCTGTTGAGGGGAATAGGTGTGTGGGAAGTACTGCCTGGCAAAGAGCAAGATCTTTACTGAATGAACACAACTTGAAAAATTTCATCTGAACTCAAGACTCAAGGAACCTAACTGGCAGTCGCGCCAGTATTAACCTTAATGTAGAGAGCGAGAAAGCATACCTGAACTTAAATCCAGATTTTCTGATTCGAAAGTTTAGAATATTCGGACACGCTTTATTAAAGTGGAGAAAACAAGAGTGCCACCAACCACCACTTTACGTTGGTGAAGGGGCTGCCAGACCTTGGAGCGCGCTAGGAAAGAGCTTCAATTCTCACCCCACCTGACTCTGGGTAACGAAGAATGGAAAGGGACCCATGATTAGCAATCATGAGACCTTCCACCACAATCCTCTTTCGGTGGGTTTTAATTTCCTTCTCTCTCCCCACTGCCCTCCTCCAGATGGCACCTCTCTTCACTTGAAGGGCCCAAGGCGAAGATCTGATTTTGTCTGGACGCCCGTCTAACTTCCTACAGCGTCCCGGGGGGGGGGGGGGGTGTCACAGAGCGCAAACCTAGAGCTTCCCCCGTAGTTCCCAACGGCCAGAGGCCGTCAGAATCGCGCTCCCGGCCCCTTCGCTGTTGCCCCTGGGAGGCGGGCGTCAAGGCCGAGGACGAGAGGGCCGCGGGCCATGACTAGGCTGCAGAGTTCCCCCCGCCACTTCCCCGCGCCCCCCGACCTCGGCTTACCCGCGTGGGACATGGGCACGGTGAGGTTCCCGTGGCTCTCCTCGTTGTAGAGGACCACGGCCGAGGCGTTCCTCCGTGCAGCCACCAGCACCTTGTCCTTGAAGGTGCAGCCACCGCGCGCCACCAGGGCGACCCAGGGCGCAGCTCCACGGCCGCCGGGCGCGGGCACGAGGAAGCGGGTATCTGGCGCGCAGCCCTCGGGGTCGCGATCCGCCGCGCGCGGGACGCCCACCAGGCCCTGCGCGCCCTCCTTGGGCGAGCTGTCGCCGAAGCGGCCGCTCTCCGAGACGCTCCATACGGTGCGGTTCGTGTACGGGTCGACGTACTCGGTGCTCACCACCGCCGAATACCACTCGAACGCCCGCCCCCGGGCCCCGGGCGCGCACACAGCCAGCGCCAGCAGCGCCAGCGCGCCGGGGACCCCGACGCCGGCCTCGGGCCGCCGCCGCCACGCCATGGCCCCGCAGCCAGGCAGTCGGGGAGGAGACCGGGCCGGGAGCTGCGCGACTCCCGAGGTCCGGAAGGAGGGCGCGTGCGAGCCGCCAGAGAGCGAGGAAAAGACGCTCTCCGCGGAGCAGCGCAGAACCAGGCCGGGGGGCGGGCGGGGCCGCGGCGCACGCGCACCTGGCGGAACGGGGCGTGGGGCGGGGCTTTTCCTGGCCCCTCCCCGCCGGGGATCCCGGAGCAGCGCGTGCTGGCTTGAGTCAGACCCTCTCAGTGCCTTGAGCTTGTCTGGTTCTGGCGGTTAGGCGGTCCAGTGACGCCGGGACGGGTGCTGGCAACCCACTCGCCGGCTTGCGCCACTGGGGGCCCGGGGCCAGACGCCGAGCTTGTGTAACAGGACCTCGAGGGCCCCCGAAGCCAGGGGAAGTAGCCGTCGGAGAAACGGGAAGCTCCTTGGCGTGCGGGCCCGGGGGGCATGGGAGCGCGGTTGTGTAGAGTCGTCCAGCGAATGTTTATGAAGAATTTACAGTGGAGGGGCGCCTGGGTGGCTCAGTCGGTTGAGCCTCCGACTTCGGCTCAGGTCATGATCTCCAGCTCGTTGGTTCGAGCCCTGTGTGCGGCTCTATGCTGACAGCTCGGACCCTGGAGCCTGCTTCGGATTCTGTCTTCCTCTCTGTCTGCCCCTAACCCACTCGCATTCTGTCTCTGTCTCTCTCAAAAATAAATAAACATTATAAATGAATGAATGAATGAATGAATGAATGAATGAATTTCCGTGGAAGGCACTTGGCGGAGGCCTTACTTGTCTAGAACCAAGCTGCACATATTTTCCAGATACGTTTGGTGGCCAATTATTTAATGCTAATTGATAACCCTGTAGCTTCTCTCAAGCATTGTGCTCACAACAGCCTTTTCTATTATGGTATTTTATGTGCAATCTGCAGTTTTGAAATAAGTGCATCTAACTACCTATTTGGATGAGCACTTAAATTGTATAGCAGTAAATAAATAAGTATTTGGAAAGAAATACTGGGCGATAGTCCATTTAAAACTGCCGTGGATACAAAGCCTTATTGCTTCAGGAAAAGTTTAAAACATTAATTTCTGACTGACTCATCTTCCTCCTTCTACAAGGATCTATAATTGAAGGAAGTAGGCTGTTGCCACTCATAGCAGGGTTTTTGTTGTGCCTTAAACCTTCTCACTTTCTCCTTTTTATTATCAGCTTCTCTTGGGCTGTATTTTTAAAGAACGTATTTATTTAAATTCAAGTTAGTTAACATACAGTGTAGTATTGGTTTTAGGAGTAGAACCCAGTGCTCATCCCAACAAGTACCCTCCTTAATGCCCCTCATCCATTTAGCCCATCCCTCCTCTCACCTCCCCTCGTTCTCCATATTTAAGAATCTCTTATGGTTTGCCCCCATTTTTATCTTGTTTTATTTTTCATTCCCATCCCCTGTGTTCATCTGTTTTGTTTCTTAAATTCCAAAAGAGTGAAATCATATGATACGTATCTTTTTCTGACTTATTTTACTTCTTAGACTGCACTTTATTATTGATTTATTTATGTATTATTAATAAAACCCCATAAAAACATCTGGGCTTTTCTTTTGGGGAGGTTTAAAAAAATTTTTTTTAATGTTTATTTATTTTTGAAGGAGAGAGAGAGAGACAAAGTATGAGCAGGGGAGGGGCAAAGAGAGAGGGAGACACAAAATCCCAAGCAGGCTCCAGGCTCTGAGCTGTCAGCACAGAGCCCCATGCGGGGCTCCAGCCCACAAATGGTGAGATATGACCTGAGCTGAAGTCGGACACTTAACTGACTGAGCCATCCAAGTGCCCCATTTGGACTCCATTTTAAAACTGCTGTAAAATGCAGCCTGACCCATAACCCATAGCTTTCCTTGAAGTTAGATCTCCCGTCCCTTTCCCATCAGGAAACTAGTTTTAAAGACTTAAAGGAAGGCTTAAGGCCTTCCCCTTGTCCCAGGCCTAGAAGAGCAAGCAGGCTACAGAACAGCTCCTCAGACACATTATGTCTAGCAAAACAAATAGTTGTAGTTCCCGGAATCTGCCTTTGTAGTTTCACATTATGTCTCGCAAATTCATTTCCTTCTTTCTGAAATCCTCCTGCTCCTGGCTTTTGTCCTGGCAAACACCAACTTAGTCTTCAAGTTTTATCTCAAAAGCTATTTCTTCTGTGAAACCTTCTTTGGTTCCTAAAGACAAACTTGGGTGCTCCTCTTAGTTTCCATGTTGCTTAGGTATGCTATGCTTATATGTTAATGTTATAACAGCAATACTGCTTTCCAAATACAGGTTTTTAGCCTTCTTATATCATAAAGGCAAGGATTGTGTCTGCTGTTTTCATGACAGCGAGCACAGTACCTACCTACCTACCTACCTCAGCAAGCAGTTATGTGTGTAATCCATGTTTGTTAAATGAGCAAAATAGCTCCTTTTTACTGTTTCAGATTTAAGGGACTCATGACTGTGTACAGGTTTGTTGCTCAGAGAAGTTCAACAGGCTAACAGGAACAGGCCTTGCAGCTCTTAAGCCCTGAGGCTCACCCTAGCTTCTTGGTTTTCAGTTTTTCATTACCAGCTACAGGCCTGAGCTGGTTCCAAAGCTGCCACCACTGGCTTAAACCATTAGGGCCTTTGTCCCCTAGACTAGCTGCCAAGTGCCATTCAGCCTCTTTAATTTCCCCTTTTCTATTGTCCCAAGAAGAAAAGCTGACAGGCCTCACCCCCACCACACTCTTTACACACTCTTTACAGGGGAGATAGGTGCAGGTTTCATTATTTTTTCTTTTAATTGTTTTATTACAGAAAATTTCAAATGTTTCCAAAAGTAGAGAGACTAGTGTAATGAAGCTCTATGCACTTATAATTTAAATTCAACAATGATCAACTCATGGCTAACTTCATGTCAAATATACTCTTGGCCACTTCCGCTTGCCCCTATTGGATTATTTTGAAGGATATTCTGGACATATTTTATTTGTAAACATTTTCATATGTACCTTTAGAAGTAAAAACATAATCACAGTATTATCACAATATTTAAATAAATTGTCTACAGTTCTTTAATATCAAATATCCAGTAAGTGCACAAATTTCCTGATGGTCTCCTGAATGGTATCTTACATTGAGTTTGTTTGGATCAAGGTTCAAACGTTCACACATTGCATTTGGTGGAAATGTGTCCTGAGTTTCCTTTTTTCATAAGTTTTTTTCCCTTCTTTTTTTTAAGTTTATTTATTTATTTGGGGGGGGAAGGGAAAGAGAGGGAGGGGGGGGGAGAGAGAGAGGGGGAGCAAGCAGGCTCCATTCTGTCAGCGCAGAGCCCAAATTAGGGCTCGAACCCATGAACCGTGAGATCATGACCTGAGCTGAAATCAAGAGTTGGGACGCTGAACCGACTGAACCACCCAGGCGCCCCATCTTTTTGAAGAATTGGATGATTTGTCCTGTATAATTTCCCACATCCTGTATTTGGCTGATTGCATTGGCTGATGACAATCTACCATGTTCCTCTATCCCCTGTTCTTCCCGTGACCTGGTGGTTAGAACAAGGGGTCTCTGATACAAGTTGGATTTCTGGGCCAAAAAAAAGGGGGTGCTGTGTACTTCCACGTGGTGGCATCATGTTGGAGTGTCTTTCTTTTTTTGCAGTGTTAGTTGCCATTAATGATCACTACCTAAATCTATTGTTTCATTAAGTGTTTGCCAAGTGGTGATATTCTATCATTACTTCTTCATTTTATTTGCTAGAATACTTCTATAAAGAGAAACTTCCCTTCACCAAATAGGGTTACCCTCAGGGACAATTTATATAGAAAAACCAGATTAAAATTTTCTTTTCTTTATCAGTTTTCAGAATACTAAATCCCTAACCTCCCTTAATGAGAATTCTTTTTAGAAGTCCAATGCACTATCCATTGCACTATAGAGCCAGGTAAGAGAATTCTTTTTAAATTGTCATTTATAATGCATAAATTTAGCATACTTGATGAGTTTCAATCCTTTGCTGTGATAATTCTTACTGTAGCCCACATTTACTGGAGTCCACTTATTGAAGTCTCTCATCGCTGGCCAGTGGGAACCTCTTTAGATGGGCTCCAAAATCCACTTGGCCCCTTTGATATCTTCCTTGCTTTCTGTAGTCAGCAGAGCATCAGCCATTTCCCTGAGGACACTTGTTTCCTTTTAGTAGGGAATGCTCTTTAGAGACCACAATCTGTCCCCTGGCTTTTTCCCCCCATTAATCATATAATGATACATGTTCATTGTTTTAAAAAAAATCAGAAGATATAGGGACTCCTGGGTGGCTTAGTTGGGTGCAAAGCCTGCTTGGATTCTCTCTCTCCTCTCTCTGCCCATCCCCTGCTCACATGCAAATGAGCACATGCTCTGTTTCTCTCTCTCAAAATAAACTTAAAAACAAATCAGAATGTATAGATAAATTGAAAGAAGATTGAAAATATCATAATGATACCAGAGAAATGCTGCCAAATTTTGGTAAACCACATTCCAGACTTTTTTCTATGTCCCTCTAATTTTTTTCCTATAAATTTTCTTCAGTGTTTTTTTATTTTTTTATTTTTGAGAGAGTGCAAGCAGGGGAGGGGAAGAGAGTGAGGGGACAGAGGATCTGAAGCAGCCTCCCTCTGACACCAGTGAGCCTGATGTGGGGGTAGAACTCACCAACTGTGAGATTATGACCTGAGCTAAAGTCAACCAACTGAGCCACCCAGGGGCCCTTTTCCTGTAAATTTTCTTAAAATGACAAAAATACAGTGTATTCTGTTTTGTTTATTTGCCTTTAAGAACTCAGCAAAGTCTCATGAACATTTTTCTACATCATGAATACACTATGAACATTTTTCTACGTCATGAATATACTTCTCTAAGATCACTTATTTTATCATTTTTTTTCAACATTTATTTATTTTTGAGAGATAGAGAGAAACAGAGCATAAGCAGGGGAGGGACAGAGAGAGAAAGAGACACAGAATCTGAAGCAGGCTCCAGGCTCTGAGCTGTCAGCACAGAGCCCAATGTGGGGCTTGAACCCATGAACCGTGAGATCATGAACTGAGCCAAAGTCAGATGCTTAACTGACGGAGCCACCCAGGTGTCCCTCTCCAAGATCATTGAAATGACTACATGATATTTCATCATTTGAAAGCAGCACTGTATTTTGTTTTGTTTAAGTAGCCTTCACACCCAGCATGGAGCCCAATGGAAGGCTTGAACTCTCAACCCTAAGACAAAGATGTGAGTTGATATCAAGAGTCGGACACCTAATGGACTAAGCCACCCAGGTGCCCCCAAAGCAGCACTACTTTTATAATTAATCCTGTTTTGGGACATTTAAGTTGTTTTCTATTTTTCCATATTATAAATGAGAACATAATATGGAAAATCTTATAAAATTTTCCATATTTATATTACAAATAATATTATAATATTTAAAATTTATAATATTTATCATTGAAAACTTAACTAGTCATTTAATGTTTCTCCCATAGGATCACTTCCTAAAAGTGAAATTGCTAGTCCTAAGGATAGATATGTTAAAAAAAAAAACTTCTTTTTAATATAGTATGTTCTCATGATTCAAAATTCAGAGCATACAATAGGGAATGCTCATTGCACCCCTTGTCCCAGCTACCCAAATCAAGGCAAACAGTATTACTAGTTTCTTTTTTTCTTTTTTTTTTATTAAAAAAATTTTTTTCTTTAACGTTTATTTATTTTTGAGACAGAGAGAGACAGGGCATGAACAGGGGAGGGACAGAGAGAGAGGGAGACACAGAATCAGAAGCAGGCTCCAGGCTCTGAGCCATCAGCCCAGAGCTCGACGCGGGGCTCGAACTCACGGACCGCGAGATCGTGACCTGAGCTGAAGTCGGCCGCTTAACCGACTGAGCCACCCAGGTGCCCCAAGTATTACTAGTTTCTTATAGATTGTTCCAATGTAAGTCCATACTTACACAACAAATTAATTTATATGTTTATATGTTATACATATGTTTATATGTATACCTTTTTCTCACAAACGGTGGAATATTATACACTACTTTGCACCTTGCATTTTTCACTTACTTGTAAAACACACCCGCATCCTTTGTTAGGCTATATAGGGTTTCATTGTATGTTCAATTTTTCCATCAAGTATTTAACGAGTCCCCTACCAATGGACATTTAGGCCATTATCAACCTTTTGCCATTACAAATAATTTTGCTATAAAGAATTTTGCCCATATGTCCCTTACACATTATCTATAGATAGATTTCTAGAAGTAGAATTGGTGGATGCAAAGGTTAGTGCATTTGCAATTTTGGTAGATGTTCCCAAATGCTCTCCCACAGAGGTTTTACCAAATTCCATTCCACCAGCAGTTTATGAGAGTACACTCCAACATAATGTGTGTGCAAACTTTCTGACCTTTGCCAATCTGACTGGCAAATAATAGGAGTGGTTTTATTTGGGTATGTATCTTTTTACTGCTTTTTACTTAAAAGTGACCCCCTGGTCCCTTTTCATTTTGCTGTTGATCATTACTTGGAACAAAATGAGGAAGTTTTAAAAATATCAAACAGGGGAAAGTACCCAGTTATTTTGTTCCTTGCCCTGAGCCGAAGTTGGACCCTTAAGCAACTGAGCCACCCAGGCTCCCTGCTGTAATATTATTCTTAATGGAGTTCAAACTTGTAATTAAAAAAACGTTATTTAAATGTGTAATATACCACATTTTATTGTATTCACACCAGAGACTTTAATTGTGCTATCAAGATAAGCTTTCTTTCTTTTCCTTCCTTCTTTCCTTCCTCTCTTCCTTCCTTCCTCTCTTTTTCTCTTCCTTCCTTCCTTCCTTTCTTTCTTTCTTTCTTTCTTTCTGCCCTTCCTTCCTTCCTTCCTTCCTTCCTTCCTTCCTTCCTCCTTCCTCTTTTGCCTGTGACTGGATAAAGTTTTTTTCACCTCTATAGATATTTTAACTTTTTCAAAATGATATTTAATAGAAAAGTTTTAATTCTACATTGGCCTACTCAAATACAAGTACTACCTATCAGTGTGCTTGAAGATCTCTTTCACAGTGTGCAAAAGAATCCCCACTAAAGAAATACCTTAGAGGGTGAGGCTGGTGTAAAGACTGGCAGTGTCATTCATAACCCCCAATGCAAGAATTTTGTGTTTTTTGAATGGCTCTTTGTCTCACTTATTGACTCCATAATACATGCATTGGCAAAGAATCTCATCTGCAATTTTACAATCTTAGGTATGTGAGAATTCTCCCATTCTTTGTTCTTTTGGGTGGTGGCTTTTTTTTTTTTTTTTTTTTTTTTTTTTATAAATCATGCCATCGACAAATAGTGATAGTTTTATTTCTTCCTTTCCATTTTGGATGCTTTTGTTTCTTTTCTTGCCTAATTGCTCTGGCTGGGACTTCCAACATATGTTGAATAAAAGTGGTGATAGTGGACATCCTTGTCTTGAGGAAAAGCTTTCAGCATTTACCTTTGAGTGTGATGTTAGCTGTGCGCTTGTCATATATGGACTTAATATGTTGACATACATTCCCTCTACACCCACTTTGTTGAGAGTTTTTATCATAAATGGATGTTGAATTTTGTCAAATGCTTTTTCTACATCCATTGAGATGATCATATGATTTTCATACCTCATTTTGTCAATGTGGTTATCACACTGACTAACCTGCAGGTGTTGAGCTAGACTGGCATCTCCAGAATAAATCCCACTCAATCATGGTGTGTGATTATTTTAATGTATTGTTAAAATACATTACAAATTGAATTTGCTAGTATTTTGTTGGGGATTTTTACATCTATGTTCATCAGGAATATTGGCCTGTAATTTTCTTTTCCTGTGGCATCCTTGTCTGGTTTTGGTATCAGGGTAGTATAGGCTGCATAAAATGAGTTCCCTCTTCTATTTTATGGAAGAGTTTGAGAAGGGTTGCATTAATTCTTTTTTGAATGTTTGGTAGAATTCACCAATGCAGCCATCTGGTCTAGGACTTTTGTGTGTTACTAGGTTTTGGATTACTGATTCAATTTCCTTATCAGTAATTGATCTGTTCAGATTTTCTATTTATTCATGATTCATCTTGGTAAGCCATCTATTTCTAGGAATTTGCCCATTTTTTCTAGGTTGTCTAATTGTTGGAGTATTATAATTGTTCATAATTATTTCTTATGATCCTTTCTATTTCTCTAGTATCAGTTGTAATAGTTCCTCTTTCATAGAAAACCCTAAAGACTCCATAAAACCGTTCAAACTTGGCACAAATACAGACATTAAGATCGATGTAACAAAATAGAGAACCCAGAAATGGATCCACAAACATATGGCCAACTAATCTGACAAAGCAGCAAAGAATATCCAATGGAATAAAGACAGTCTCTTTAGCAAGTGGTTCTGGGAAAACTGGACAGCAACATGCAGAAAAATGAACCTAGACCACTTTATTATACCATACACAAAAATAAACTCAAAATGGATGAGACCTAAGTGTAAGGAAGCCATCAAAATCCTCGAGGAGAAAGCAGGCAAAAATCTCTGACCTTGGCCACAGCAACTTCTTATTCAACATGTCTCCAAAGGCAATGGAAACTCAATTTGCTAGTATTTTGTTGAGGATTTTACATCTATGTTCATCAGGAATATTGGTCTGTAATTTTCTTTTTGCAAAAATAAACTATTGGGACCTCATCAAAATAAAAAGTTTCTGCATAGTGAAGGAAACAATGAGCAAAACTAAAAGGCAACTGACAGAATGGGAGAAGATATTTGCAAACGACATATCAGATAAAGGGTTCGTATCCAAAATCTATAAAGAACTTATCAAACTCAACACCCAAAAAACAAATAATCCAGTGAAGAAATGGGCAAAAGACATGAATAGACACTTCTCCAAAGAGGACATCCAGACGGCCAACCGACACATGAAAAAATACTCCACATCACTCATCATCAGGGAAATACAAATCAAAACCACAATGAGATATCACTTCACACCAGTCAGAATGGCTAACATTAACAGCTCAGGCAATGATAGATGTTGGCAAGGATGCAGAGAAAGAGGATCTCTTTTGCATTGCTGGTGGAAATGCAAACTGGTGCAGTCATTCTGGAAAACAGTATGGAGGTTTCTGAAAAAAATTAAAAATAGAACTACCCTACAACCCAGCAGTTGCTGAGTATTTATAAATACCAGGTATTTATACAAGGGATACAGGGATGCTTTTTCAAAGGGGCACATGCACCCCCATGTTTATAGCAGCACTATCAGCAATAGCCAAAGTTTGGAAAGAGCCCAAATGTCCATGGATGGATGAATGGATAAAGAAGACGTGGTATACATATGGAGTATTACTTGGCAATCAAAAAGAATGAAATCTTGCCATTTGCAACTACATGGATGGAACTAGAGGGTATTCTGCTAAGTGAAGTTAATCAGTCAGAGAAAGACAAATATGACTTCACTCATATGAGGACTTTAAGAGACAAAACAGATGAACATAAGGGAAGAGAAGCAAAAATAATATAAAAACAAGGAGGGGAACAAAACATAAGAGACTCTTAAATATGGAGAACAAACAGAGGGTTACTGGAGGGGTTGGGGGAGGGGGGATGGGCTAAATGGGTAAGGGGCATTAAGGAATCTACTCCTGAAATCATTGTTGCACTCTATGCTAACTAACTTGGAGGTAAATTAAAAAAAAAATTAATAAAATAAAATTAAAATTGTTTAAATGTATAAAGTCTAAATGTAGTTAAAAAACTGTTCAAAATAATAAATTCAGTAATGTTGCAGGATACAAAATCAATACATGAAAATCTGTTGCATTTCTATACACTTATAATGAATTATCAAAAAGGGAAATTAAGAAAACAACCCCATTAATAATTGCAGCAAAAAGAATAACAGATATATGAATAAATACAACCAAGGAGGTAAAAGACCTGCGTATTGAAAACTACAAGAAATTAAGGAAAGAAACTGAAGATGACAAAAATTAATGGAAAGATATTGTGTGTTCATGGATTGAAAGAATTTACTACCCAAAGCAATCTATAGGCTTAGTGACATCCCTATCAAAACTCTAATGGCTTTTTTCACAGAAATAGAACAAACCATTCTACAGTTTGGAACCACAAAAGAACCTGAGTAGCCAGGACAATCTTGAGAAAGAACAAAAAGCTGGATGCCTCACATTCTCTAATTTCAAACTCTATTGCAAAGCTATAGTAATTAAAACAGTATGGTATTGGCATAAAAATAGACACATAGATTGATGGTCAGAGTCAATAGTTCAGAAATAAACCCATTCATATATGGTCAATTACTTTATGACAAAAAAAAGTCAAGAATATACAATGGGAAAGGGGTAGTCTCTTCAGCAAATGGTGCTGGGAAATCTGGACAGCCACATGCAAAAGAATGAAAAAAGAATGAAACTAAGAGGCACCTGGACAGTTCAGTTGGTTAAGCATCTGACTTCAGCTCAGGTCACGATCTCAGTTCGTGAGTTCAAGCCCAAATCAAGCTCTCTGCTGTCAGCACAGAGCCCACTTTGGATCCTCTGTCCCTCTCTCTCTGCCCTCCCCTGTACTCTCTCTCTCCCTCAAAAATAAATAAACATTTTTTAAAAACTACTGAAATCAATAATAAAGAAAAAATTGGGGAACCTGGGTGGCTCAATCAGTTGAGCATCTGACTTCAGCTCAGGTCATGATCTCAGTTCATGAGTATGAGCCCCATATTGGGCTCTCTAATATCAGTGCAGAGCCTGCTTTGGTTATTCTGTTCCCCTCTCTCTCTCTCTGCCCCTTCCCCTCTCACTCTCTTTTTCTCTCTCAAAAATAAATAAATAAACATAAAAACAAAAAGGATGAAACTAGACTACAATCGTATACCATACACAAAAATTAACTCAAAATGGAACTCAAAAATTAACTCAAAAAACTTGAATGTAAGACCTGAAACGATAAAACGCCTAAGCTCCTTGACATAGTTCTACTGATGACTTTGTGAATCTGAGACCAAAAGTAAAAGCAACAAAAGCAAAAATAAAAAAGTGGGACTACACCAAAATAAAAAGCTCCTGCACAGCAAAGGAAATTATCAACAAAATAAAAAGGCAGCCTACTGAATGGGAGAGAGTATTTGCAAATCATGTATCTGATAAAGGGTTAATATCCAAAATACATAAACATACAACTCCCCCTCCCCAAAAAAATCTGATTTAAAGATGAACAGAGGAGGGGCACCTGGGTGGCTCAGTCGGTTAACCTTTGACATGGGCTCAGGTCATGATCCTGAGGTTCCTGAGTTCAAGCCCCATGTCGGGCTCTATGCTGACAGCTCAGATCCTGGAGCCTGTTTTAAATTCTGTGACTCCCTCTCTCTCTGCCCCTCCCCCACTCATGCTCTGTCACTCTTTGTCTCTCAAAAACTAAATAAACATTTTTTAAAAAATTTTAAATGGGCAGAGGGTTGCCTGGCTGGCTCAGCCAGTAGAGTATGCAACTAACTCTTGATCTTGGGGTTGTGAGTTCAAGCCTGACGTGGGGTGTGGAGAATGCTTAAGAATAAAATCTTTAAAAAGTAAAAAAAATTAAAATGGGCAGAAGATCTGAATAGTCATTTTTCCAAAGAAGACAGATAACCAACAGCTACATGAAAAGATGCTCAACATCACCAGTGATCAGGGAAATGCTAATCAAAACAAATGAGGTATAACCTCACACCTGTTAGGATGGCTATTATCAAAAAGACAAGAAATAACAAGTGTTGGTGAGGACGTGGGGAGAGGGAATCTTTGTGCACTGTTGGTGGGAATGTAAAATGGTGCAGCTGCTGTGGAAACAATATGGAGTTTCCTCAAAAAATTAAAAATAGAACTATCATGGGGTGCCTGGGTAGCTTAGTTTCTTGAGAGTCCAACTTCAGCTCAGGTCATGATCTCATGGTTCATGAGTTGGAGCCCCATGTCAGGCTCTGTGCTGAGAACTCAGAGCCTGGAGTCTGCTTCAGATTCTGTGTCTCTGTCTCTCTCTGCCCTCCACTACTCATGATCTCTCTCTCTCTCTCTCCCAAAAATAAATAAACAAAACAAAACAAAAGAACTATTACATGGTCCAACAATTCCATTTCTGGGTATTTATATGAAGAAAACAAAAAACCTAATTTGAAAAGATACATGTACCCCCATGTTCATTGTAGCATTATTTACAATAGCCAAGATATGGAAAAAACCTAGGTATAAATCAACAGATGAATTTGTGGTACAAAGAAATTGTGGTACACACACACACACACACACACACACACTCACAGAATGGAATATTATTCAGCCATAAAAAATGAAATTTTGTTGTTTGTGACAACATGGATGGACCTCAAAGCCATTATGCTAAGTGAACTAAGTCAGACAGAGAAAGGCATACTGCACGTTCTCTCATACATGTGTGGCCTTAAAAAAACCAAACAAACCAAAAACTAAGCTCGTACATTGTGATTGCCAGAGGTGGGGGTTAAGGGATGGGAGAAATGGGTGAAGAGGATCAAAAGATTATAAAAATTTAAAGATTAAAAAATATGTAAATTCACCTACTTAGCATTTCTACTTCTAGGTAGGTATCCTGCACATAAACCTCCATATATGTGAAGTGGTCAAAACAAAACCAAAACCAAAAACAAACACCCCCCCAAAAAAAACAAAAACAAAACAAAAAAAAAACAAAAAAAAAACAAAAAACAAAAACAACCAACCAACCAACCAAACAACCCAAAACTCCAAAACAAAGAAAACCTAAAAAACTCACCTCAAGGTTTGCTTCTGGGTAAGCAACCGACCACACACAATTTCTCTGCACCCCCAAGTTATGATATGACTTAACACTTTCAACCTTGCCCCACCTGTTACTTGGCTGATACTGAAAGTACCTGAGCCTGTGGCCCCTTTTCTAGGCACTGTGCTCTGCTTATGGGAAGCCCTGCGCCAGGTCTGTGGGAGGAGCACCTCAGGAAGGGAAATTTTGAGCGAGGTCAGAAGGAGCAGTCAATGAGCAAGATCACAGAGGGGTCCCCCTACTTCCTTCCTCTTCACTGTAGCTACACCCACCCAAACTCCAATTCTACTTCTCTGTGTTGGATTCTAGGCAGAGGAAGTGGCTGCAGGACTCCAAGTCCTGTTTTCCAAAGTGAGTCATCGCAGGGCCCGACCCTAAAAAAATCAAAATCAAATCACTCACTCACTCACTCACTCAATCAATCAATCAAGTAAGACTATGGTCTCTGTACCACGATGAGTGTTTCAGTCAGCAGAAGGGCCCCTCAAAATGTAGTAGGGCTCCAATGGGGTTCAGGATCTGGGGTTTGGGGCTGAGGAGGGCTCTGATTAACAGCCCATTGTAGACACATGAACCCCTCACTGTCAAGGTGTCCAGTGGTACCATAAATTCTGTTTACATACTGTTTCCCTGCCTACATGGGGGCAGGAGAAGGCTTTGCTGGGCAAGGAACCCCAGTGCCACCTCACCTGAGATCTCAGCATCCTCTTGGATACAGCCTTGGAGGCTTGCATGTCCGGGGGACTGGCTTCCTCTTTTTCTCCTTACTCCCAAAGGTGTGCGCTCTCTGGCTCTGGAATCCTTCCTCTAACCCCTCTCAGTCAACGTGTATACTCATTGCCTGAAGAACTTGTTGAAAGAGTTTCCTGGGCCTTACCCTCAGAGATTCTGATCTCAGAGGTAGGGCAGGGCCCATGAACTCACATTTCTAACTACCTCATAGGCTCCTCAGAGGATTTCTCTTTCTGTGACACTGGCTAGGACCCCTTCAAAGGAGGGAAGAGCCAACGGCTTCTGTCGTCAACTCAACAAAACTTCCTAAGGCAAAGAAACACCTCAAGAAGGAGAGCCCTGCACCTGCTTGGATTGGGGAGGGGTGTGGGGGTGATGTGGGCATAAAAAGGAGAATAAATTACTATTTCAAAATAAATACAACCAATTAGCGGCACCTGGGTGCCTCAGTCAGTTAAGTTTTGACTTCAGTTCCGGTCATGATCTCACGGTTTGTGGGTTTGAATCCCACATTGGGCTCTCTGCTGTCAGCCTGGAGCCTGCCTCATGTCCTCTGTCTCCCTTTCTCTGCCCTTCTTCTGCTTGCGTGCGTGCTCTCTCTCCCTGTCTCAAAAATAAATAAACATTAAAAAATTTAAAATTCAAAATAAATACTATCAATTAGAAATCATGAAATTAGGTTCTGCTACTAAACCATTACTTATCTGATTTAGGTATGACTACATGCATTCTGAGATTCTGTTGAGGTTGAAAAAAAAAAGAAGTTTCCAAAGTAGCTTAATCTCTTCATGATGGCAGGGACTGTGACTTTGTACATCTAGGTAAGCATAGTGATGAATGTATGAATAAATGAATGAATGGATTATAACTTGGTAAAATTCAAAAACAACACATATTCACCTTTACACAACCCAAGTTTATCTAAAGAAGAACTAGAATGGAAATCATGCAATTATCATGTAGTAATTATTAATTATTAATTATCATGTATAGGTTGTTTTTGGTGTTGGTACTACTCTGGATGAATAAGAATGTTCTGAATTTAATTCTATGAATTAAAAAAATGTTTTCTCTCTTTTAGACATTTTCTTTAATGCAGTTGAATGATTTTATTCGTAATAAAATAAATATTACAAGCTTAAATAAAACCTGGGTTGCTAGGTTTACAAAATCTTTCTAGTTCTGTTTGGGGTATGTAAGTGCGTGTTGGGTGAGCATAGGGCAAAGGACACCTGTAGGTACAAAAAATGGACCTATATTGGGGCGCCTTGGCGGCTCAGTTGGTTAAGTGTCCGACTTTGGCTCAGGTCATGATCTCATAGCTTGTGACTTTGAGCCCCGTGCAGCTCAGAGCCTGAAGCCTGCTTCCGATTCTGTGTCTGCTTCTCTCTGCCCCTCCCTGACTCACACTCTGTCTCTGTCTCTCAAAAATGAATAAATGTTAAAAAAGCAAACAAAAAACCCGGACCTTTGCTAGGTTCCCCCGTGAGTGTGTCAAAGGCACTGCCCATTTGACTTCCCAGATGGATCGTAGAGTCCCCAGAAGCCCCTGTCCTGGGGTGAACTTCTACTGGACTCCGTTCAAACCAGAAAACCCAGGATGGCTCCTGAGAAGAAATCTCCCTAGGCTCATCTTTGTCTAAATCTAGGCCACAGTGGCTCCAGCATATGGGTCTAATATGGGTCAGGGGTGCTAGAGGCCTCTCTTAACTTTGGGATCACTAAAAGAACCCGTAAATATGGCACCAATGCACAGAAGGGGGTAATTTGGTAATGTTAGTTATTAGTCTGTAAACTGGAACATTATCAAACATCCTTTCCAGAAGTTGAATCAGACTATAATTAGACCCAAGCCTGGGCACTCCTTTGCACAATAGCCTGTTTTGTTGTTTGGTTTTTGCTTTTTAACCTACTAGCTACCTCTTTGGTCTTCTGAACATTGCCAGCGTTAAGAAATGATGGATAAACTGGACTCCATTCTCCAAAAGCTATCCACGATGAATTTTCAAAAAGAAAATTTCTGCAGGCCTTTCTAGGGCTCCTGCTTATTGTGATGCCCATTCTAGAATCTTACCTTCGGATGGGTCAGGTTATCTGTAATACACCAGACCATCACTGTGCAAGAGAAATACAATATGAGCTACATATGTAAACTTAAACTTGTTAGTAGCCACATTAAAAAAGTAAAAAGAAACAGGTGAAACTAATTTTAATAATGTTTTACTCAGTTGAATATACTCAAAATATTTCAATATATAATCAATATATTGTTTACTTTTTTTGCACTAAGTCTTTGGAATACAGTATGTGTTTTATACTTCCAGTACATCTTAGTTAGGACCAGCCACATCTCAAGTGCTCAATAGCCACATGTGGCTAGTGTTATGTTATTGGACAGTGTAGGACCAAGTGAATGCAAGCAGACTTCCTGAGACATTGCTGTGTGTCTAGCAAAAACATATTACTTGTTAACGGACTCAAAATACAACTGTGTCTTGATATCACATACGAGATCTTAAAATATCTTTCTTTTTTTAAAAATGTTTATTTTTGAGAGAGAGAGAGAGAGAGAGAGAGAGAGAGAGAGAGTGTGTGTGTGTGTGAGCAGGGAGGGACAGAGAGAAAGAGAGGTAGAGAATCCCAAGCATGCTTCGTGCTTGTTGGCACAGAGCTGGATGCTGGGCTCAAACTCACAAACTGTGAGATCGTGACCTGAGCTGAAATCAAGAGCCAGACACTTAACTGACTGAGCCACCCAGGTGCCCCTTGAAATATCTTTCATACAATTTGTTCAGTCAAGCTTCTTTCTCAAGTACTAAAGATCTTAGTTTCTAGGATTTTTAGGTGCCTAGTATCTCCTGCTTTCAAAAATATGATTATCTAACAAATATTCCCAAGTAGATCAATGGAAACTTTGTCTTACTGCCATTTGAAAGTTTAGTTCCAGTATATGAAATAAGTAATTTACCAGATGATGAAAATTATGAGGTTGGACATTTACCACAACACTTCTATAAAACTTTTCTTCATCCTTGTGAAATAAGCAGGCTATGACATCCTACAAACCCCATAAATACACACAAATTGTAAATGGTTGCTAAAAGCCTATAAACAGGGAGCGTGTAAGGCTGCAAGGTGCTGGCTGTATTTTGTGAGTTCTTAAATGCATTCCTAGCACTGGGTCACCCCAGTGATTGCAGCTTATGGTAGCAGAGCCCGTTAGACAATGTAATAGTTCACCATGAGAAAGTCTTCCATTTCCTCAAGCTTGTGGATATCACTGTTCTTTTGGAAATAAGTAATACATTTATACTCATAAAATGAGCTACTCTTCTGAGTACATTTATGAGAAAAGACAAGATTGTTCATTAATCTTATTTAGATAATCAGTTAGAGGGGAACCTAACAACAAAATAAAGAAATAAAAGAAGGCATTGACAGTCTCATCCGCCAATAGGCAAAATTCACTATCTCCTTCCTCTATTTTTGGTTCGTCTTTGGAAATATTTGTTTATGGTCAGCCAAATAAATAGAACTCCATTTTGTAGATAACTTATAATTGTCTTTACAGGGATTTTTCTGTTTCATCTGGGTCCTTTTTATTGCTGTAAGATCAGCAGCAATGTCCCCATTTTCATTCCTGATTTAGTAATTTGCACTCTTTTTCCTTGGTCAGTCTAACTAAAGGTCTATCAATTTTGTTTATATTTTCAAAAAGCCACCTTTTGGTTGCATTGATTTTCTCTATTTTTTTTTCTCCTATTCTCTAATTTACTCATTTCTTCTGTAAGCTTTATTAAATTCTTCCTTCTGCTTGCTTTGGGTTTCATTTGCTTGTCTTTTTCTAGTTTCTTTTTTTTCCTCATTTTTTAAAATGTTTATTGATTTATTTTTGAAAGAGAGACAGGGAGAGCTATTAGCTCAGAGCCTGATATGGGACTCCAATCCCCAGGAAACTGTGAGATCATGACCTGAGCCAAAACCAAGAGTCAAATGCTCAACTGACTGAGCCACCCAGGCACCCCTAATGTCAGTTTAAAGTAATAAAGTAGGATTTACATCTGCCAATTTACTGTTTGTTTTCTTTCTTTTTTTTTTTTTTTTTTAATTTTTTTTTCAACGTTTTTTATTTATTTTTGGGACAGAGAGAGACAGAGCATGAACGGGGGAGGGGCAGAGACAGAGGGAGACACAGAATCGGAAACAGGCTCCAGGCTCCGAGCCATCAGCCCAGAGCCTGACGCGGGGCTCGAACTCACGGACCGCGAGATCGTGACCTGGCTGAAGTCGGACGCTTAACCGACTGCGCCACCCAGGCGCCCCTACTGTTTGTTTTCTATACATCTAATGTCTTTTCTGTTTTTTCATTTCCTCTGGTATGACCTTCTTTTGTGTTATATAGACATTTTTCTAGTTTATCACTTTAATTCACTTGTCACTTCTTTTAGAATATTTTATAAGTTGTTTTCTTACTGGTTGCCCTAGGGATAACAACATCTTATAACAATCTGATTAATACCAACTAAATTTCAAAAGAATATAAAAACTTCACTCCAAGATAACTTTGTTCCCTCTTCTCTCTTTTTTGCAATTATTCTCATATAAATTATATCTTTATAATTACAAGCCATCAACAGAGTTTTATAATTATTGCTTTGTGCACTTGTGTTTTGAATCAGGGAGGAGAAGAAAAGAGTTACAAACATAATTAAATTGTCTTTTTTTTTCAAAATGTTATTTAAATTCTAGTTAGTTTACAGTGCAATTAAACTGTCTTTTTATATTTATCTCTGTAGTTACCTTTACCAGTGTTTTTTATTTCTTTGTGTGGATTCAAGTTACTGTCTAATGCTCTTTCATTTCAGTCTGAAGAACCCTCTTTAATATTTCTTGTAGGGCAGTTTGCTAGCAGTACATTCTCCTAATTGTTTGTTTGCTTATCTGGGAATGTCTTAATATTTTCCTACATTTTTAAATGTTTATTTTTAGAGTGAGAGAGAGCACGTGCTCAAGGGAGGGGCAGAGACAGAGGGAGAGAGAATCCCAAGCAGGCTCCATGCTGTCAGTGCAGAGCCCAACGTGGTACTTGAACTCATGAACCATGAGATCATGATATGAGCCAAAATCAAGAGTTGGAAGCTTAACCGACTGAGCTACCAAGGTGTCCTCTCCTACATTTTTTGAAGCATAGTTTTTCTGGGTATAGAATCCGTGGTTGACAATCTTTTAATTTTAGCATTTTAAATATGTCATCACACTGCCTTCAGGCCTCCATGGCTTCTGATTAGAAATAAGCTGTTAATCTTATTGAGGATCATTTCTATATAATGAGTCATTTCTGTCATGCTGCTTTTAAGATTCTCTCTTTCAAGAGTTTGGTTATGATATGTTTAAATGTAAATTCTTTGGGTTTGTCTTACTTGGAATTTGTTGAGCTTATTGGACATATAGAAAAACGTTTTCCATCAAATGTGGATTGTTTTCAGTCATTATGTTTTTTCAAGCATTCTTTCTTCCCCTTTTTCATCTCATCTGGGACTCCTATTATGTGAGTATTAGAATGCTTGTGGTGTCCCACAGTTTTTTGAGACTTTTTTCATTTTGCTTGATTCTTTTTGTCTTTCTGTTTCTCACACTGGGTACTCATTTTTTTTAATTTTTTTAATGTTTATTTATTTTTGAGAGAAAGAGAGCATGAGTGGGGGAGGGGCAGAGAGAGGAGACACAGAATCTGAAGCAGGCCCCAGGCTCTGGGCTGTCAGCACAGAGCCTGATGCAGGGCTTGAACTCACAAACTGTGAGATCATGACCTGAGCTGAAGTCGAATGCTTAACGACTGAGTCATCCAGGTGCCCCCACACTGGATAATCTAAACATAAATTATCTTCAAGTTTGCTGATTATTTTTTCAGCCAGCTCAAATCTGCTGGTGAGCCCCCCTAGTGAATTTTTCATTTCAGTGGTTGTACTTTCAACACCCAAATTTCTATTTTTTTCTTTTTAAAATAATTTCCTTGTATTGATATTATCTATTTGGTGAGGTATCATTCTCACACTTCCCTTTATTTCTGTAGACATAGTTTCCTTTTCTTTGAACATATTTATAGTAGCTAATTTAAAGTCCTTGTCTACTAAGTCCAATGTCTGGGTTTCCTCAGGGGCAGTTTCTATTGACTGCTTCCCCTACCCCTGTATGATGGGCCATACTTTCCAGTTTGTTTGCTTGTTTCATATATTTTTGGTGAAAACTGGACTTAAATCAGATTCTCTCCCGCCTCAGCATTTATTGTCACTGTTGTTTGTTTAGCAACTTTCCTGAACCCATTCTGTAAAGCCTGTATTCTTTGCTGTGTGTGGCCACTGAATTCTCTGTTCAGTTCACTTCATTGTCTGTTCACAACTGGTCTGAGATTTTCCTAAATGCCTTGAACCAGCAAGTCTCCTGGCCTTTGCTGAATGTGTTTATGTGGGGGCATGTTCTCAGTGTACAATGCTGTCCTAGCTTTGTCTTTTGGATTGGGCATAGCCTCAAGGTAATCTAGAAGTGAGTGATTAGGGCCTTCTCAGCCTTTCCTAAGCATGCACACAGTTCTGCACAGGCATGTGGCCTTTTAGATTCCCAAGAATATGCTGGAGGTTTTCAAAATCCCTGTGGACTTTTTATCCCCCAGGTTTTCAAGTTTTTTGGTCAGTTTCTCACTTGCCCCAACTGTTAATACCACCAGCTGAGAAATTAAAAAATAGCCGCTGAACTTTTCCCCTGGGAAAAGGCTGTTCCCACTAAATAAGTACTGAATGAGGTAAATGACTTCTAATAGAGGAGGGTAAGACTGCCCAACAGCCAGAGTACTAATTCATTTAAAATATGTACTGGAAGACACCGTGTCCGAGGGCAGTACTACTTGAAGTATGGTCTCTAGTCTGGTACCAGTCACTGAAGTGTTTGTTAGTGGTCTGACAGGAGATAAAGAGCTTGTACCAATCTACTGTTTCCTTTACAATAAAGAGTCTTGATACAAAAAGAAAAGATTTCAGCTGAACCAAGAAATGTGCTTAATGATATTGGACTATACTTTTTGACAGTATGAGGCACTGTATGAGGGAATGCAAAAATAAATATGGCATAAGCTTACTTACAATGACTAGAGATGAAATGTTCCTATTTGTATGTTTTGGGGGCACCTGGGTGGCTCAGTCAGTTGAGCATCCAACTCTTGATTTTGACTCAGGTCATGATCCCAGGGTCATGGGGTCAAGCCCTACATTGGGCCCTGTGCTGAGCATGGAGCCTGCCTGGGATTCTCTCTCCCTCTCTCTCTGCCCCTCCCCCCACTCGTGCTCACTCTCTCTCTCTCTCTAAAAAAAGATAATAATAATAATAATAATAATAATAAATAAAATAAAAAATATTTGTATGTTTTGTTAGTAGGTAAATTGCAGTGGGTACCATTAGAAGCTCCAATCAATACTGAGAGACCTTCCAAGTAGAAAAATCTGGCAACGCTTTACTGAAGCAGTGAATTTGAATTAAACTTTAAATGATAGTTAAGAATTTTTTCGGGATAAAAATAATTTTTCCAGTTTTATTGAGGTATAACTGACAAATAAAAATTGTATATACTTAAGGTATATAGTGTGACAATTTGATACACTTTTACACTGTGAAATGATTACACAATCAAGTTAACACACCAATCCCGTCACATAATTTTGTGTGTGTGTGGTGAGAACTTCTAATATTTACTCTCTTAGCAAGTTTCAAGTATACAATACAGTATCACCTAGAACTTGTTCCTCTTGTAACTGGAAGTTTGTGCTCTTTGACCAACATTTCCCCGTTTCCCCCAGCCCCTAGCAATTGTCATTCAACTCTGCTTGTATGAGTTCAGCTATTTTACATTTCACATGTAAGTGATATCATACAGTATTTATCTTTTGGTGTCTGGTTTATTTCACTTAGCATAATGTCTTCTAGATTCAGTCATGTTGTCACAAATGGCAGGATTTCCTTGTTTTTAAATTTATTTTTATTTTGTTATTAAGTTTTTTATTTTTTTTAAATAGGAAAGGAGAGAGAGCAAGTGCAAGTGGGGGAGGGGCAAAGAGAGAAGGAGAGAGAATCCCACGCAGGCTCTGCACTGTCAGTGCAGAGTTTGATGTGGGGCTCGAACTCACAGACTATGAGATCATGACCTGAGCTGAAGTCTGATGCTTAAATGACTGAGCCACCCAGGTGTCCCTTAAGTTTTTTTATTTTTTTTATTTTTTAATGTTTATTTATTTTTCAGAGAGGGAAAGTGCAAGTTGGGGAGGGGGAGAGAGAGGGGCGGGGAGACAGAGAATCTGAAGCAGGCTCCATGTTGTCAGCACAAAGCCTGATGTGGGGCTGGAACCCAAGAACCGCGAGATCATGACCTGAAACAAAATTGGACGCTTACCCAACTGAGCCAACCAGGCACCCCCCATTTTTTTTTACTTTATTTTGAAAAAGGGAGAGAGGGAGAGAGAGCATGAGTGGGGAATGGGCAGAGAGAGAGGGAGAGAGAATCCCAAGCAGGCTCTGCACTGTCATATATATATGTAAATCTATATATGTAATTCACATATATGGATTGATATATATGATACATGATATCATATATAATATATATTTTCTTTACCCATTTATTCATTGACAGACACTTAAGTTGTTTCCATACCATATATTTCCATATATAGCCAGAAATGGGATTGCTGGATGATATTGTAGTTCTAGTTTTAATTTTTAAGGAACCTGCATACCATTTTCCATAGTGGCCAGTTTATATCCCCACCAATACTTGTTATCTCTTGTCTTTTTGGATATTAGCTATTCTAACAGGTGTGAGGTAATATCTCATTGTGGTTTTGATTTTCATTTCCCTAATGATTAACAATATCAAATATCCTGTCATGTGCCCTTTGGCCATTTATACATCTTCCTGGAAAAATGTCTATCAAGGTCCACGGCCCATTGTTTAATTAGGTTATGAATGGGGTGGGTAGGGTGAAAAGATAAGGCATTTGAGGTAGGACACAGTATAAGAAAAAGTTTGGAAGTAGGAAAACTGGGGTTGTGTTTGGAAGCTAGTAAGTAGTGAAATTTGAATGGAAAATAGGGTAAGTTAGAGTGAGGTGAGGTCAGAAAGTATTTGAGGCCACATTTGAAAGGACTTGGAGGGGTGTGGCACCTGGGTGGCTCAGTTGGTTAAGTGTCTGACTCTTGATCTAAGTGTCAGGTCTTGATCTCAGGGTTCTGAGTCCACACCCAGCATGAGCCTACTTAAAAAAAAAAAAAAAAGGAAGAAGAAAAGAACTTGGATTCCACACTATGGGGTTTGTCCTCCACTTGGTGGACAACAGGGACACACTGACATTTTGTGAACCAGGAAGTGACACGATTTTACTTTGATTTGAAGGATTAACCTCATATCTTTGAGGAGCAGGTATCTAAAGAGTAAAAGACTGGAGTGAGAGAGACTAGTTATAAGAGACCAATCATGAGGGACCAAATCAGGGTGGTGGTAGTGGGATCTGCCAGGGCCATGATTAAGGCAGCATTTACAGGTCTTAAAACTGCTTAAATATGAACAAGGGAAAGAAAGGGTGCTTGAAAGAATGATGTGACAAACCAAAGTAGAGAGGCAGCAGGAAGAACTGGTTTGGTGGGAAGATAATGAGCTGGCTTGGATTGAGTCTGAGTTGCTTGGCAAACCATCCAAGTAGAAATATGCACAGACAATGTAGGTCAGCAACTTGAGTGAAAGGTGAGGTCTAGTGATCCTAATTTGAGAGGTAACAGCATCCAGATGATTAGAAAGCTACAAGTATTGGGATGCCCACAAAGGAAACTATTTGAAGAGAGAAGGTAGAGAGACTTGGGGGTAGGTTTTCTACCTTAAGCCAAGCAAGAACCTGGGAGGAAGAAGGAATGGTGGTTGGGAAGGGCAAGAGAATGAAGAAGAGACATTAAAAATGACAGATAAATTGTTCAAGGAGGAAGACCCCAAGGATTATCTTGGCTATAATACTGGAAGCTGTAAATGTAACCATTAAATGCGTTAAGTCATTTGAGGAGAAGCAATATTGGTAATTCCAAGGAGCGTAGGATTGAGGGGAGCATTTTCTTTCTTGGGGTGGGGGAGATGGGAATTTTGTAGTCTGAGGAGAAGGAACCAGGGATATGGAGAGATGAGGAAGGAGGTTAGAGGAAGTGGTTGATGGATGAAGTCTGCAAAAAGTTGCTATCTGGGTGGGATTCAGCCAGAAGAGGCAACCTTACAAGGAAGGAAGTATATATTTTTCTTGGATATATATGGGGGAGAAGGATGAAAAGGTAAGTGTGGATACAGAGACATTTTGATGTGTAGAGGCAGGAAGCTGAAGGCATTCTTAGTGGGTGACTCATTCTTCCCGAGAGAATAGAAAGTGAGGTCACCAGAGACTGGGGTGGGGCAGGTGTTGTGTTTTAGGAACAAGGAAAAGGATTGAAGTGGCTATTGGAGAATGAGATAGAGTCCACTAGAAATGGGCAAACAGATTTCTGAAGACCACTGGTAGCCCAACTGAGTCTAAATTCAAGAATTTGTGGTAGAACTAGGTGGCATGATCAATCATGTGGGGTCCCTGGAGGGCAAAGCAGATAGTGGGCTCTTCCAGATATATATTCTAGTCAGCTGCCTATATATTTTACATTATCACTGCAGGTGAAGAACAGGTTCATACCTTACCTGGCATTGTAGTCCCTATAGTCAGTACAATTAACATGTTCATACTTAATAAGGGTTTATAGAATGAATAAACAAACTGTACAGCAAGATTAAAATTCTTATTAACTGGCTACCATACAGCAGAAGGAGAGGATGGTGGGTGAGAAACAGTGTTATTACTAAGACTGAGTCAGTGCCCCGTCGGCAATGGCCCATCTCCACGTGCCAGAGAGAAGATGCCGGAACCTTGGATACTTCTTTCCTGTAGAAGCTCAACACACCTACTTGTGCAGAAGAGCTCGCCCCCTCCCCTCCTTGGTCACTATGCTTACCTTGCAGACTTGATCTCTAATTTGGCTTCCTAAGATATATTACATCTAATATCAAAGCCACAATCATGGTTTACTACAAAGATTTTATCTTCTTTTAACATTAATAAATTAGCATGATGGCTTATAAAACCAGTCTTGTGTGAATTCGATTAATGGGAGGCATATTAATTCATGGATGAATTAACAGAACAAGTTCAAAAGCTGCAAAGCTGGGCAGGATCAGAGGCAATTTACTGTAATTATACTTCTTCCAGAAACAAACTTTTATGTTGTTAAGACTGAAGTCAAGAAATACAGAATTTAGTGCTCCCTTCAATTAGAAGTATCTAATGTTTTAGCAAAGGACATGGGCTTTTCTAAAAAGAACAAACAAAAAAACCCACAGAGACCACATGAGGAAGGTACAAGATAAAATTAATAATCATTTAGCTATTTTATGAACATTTGTAGTCTACAGACCTAGATTCTCAGAATTTAATATTTCTGGGTAGAACATTCCTTTTAGAGACAGATGACTGTGAACCTGAGGTGGCCCTACAGTGAATCTTGTAGACTTCAAACGGCAGGGGTGTAACTGACTACCGCTGCTGGCCTTCTCTTGGTCAATGACTGGGTGCTCCAGCCAGGGATGCTGAGGCACTTCTTGGAAGACATGGACCTCTTCTGATGGCCAACTTTGGCTTGAGGGCTCTCCTTTGGACTTGCAGAACCTTCCTTATATCACACAGAGGTCTGGGACACCTCCAGCAGTCTTTCTTCCCTCTCTCCTTCACTCAAGGTCAAATTTGCATGAGTGCTAATTTGTTCCCTACCTTTCCCAGTTTCCTTCCCATTCTCTCTCACAGGGATAATAAAATGCTTGCTCCATTCATCTTATCTTGGAGTTGGCTTCTTGGAGGACCTGCATTGACATGGAAATTGGCATCATGACCCAGAGGCCAAGAGGCACTGATGGCAGGTGACAGTTTCCATAGCATTGTTCTAGCCACCGAAGTGGCTAATGGCATTGTAAGAAATATGTATTTTGGTTTTTGTCCTTGGGAGCTGATGGCCCCAATCTGAGTTCAAAGGCCTGAGAACCAGGAGCACCAATGTTCAAGGATAGCAGAAGGTGGATGTCCCAGCTCAAGCAAAAGAGAAAATTCACCCTTTTTCCTCCTTCATTCTATTCAGACCTTGAATGGACTGGGTGATGACCACTTACATTGGTAAAAGTGATATTTTTTTCTTAGTCTAGTGATTCAAATGCTAATCTCTTGGGAAACATTCTCACAGACACACTCAGAAATGTTTAACCAGCTATCTGTGCATCCCTTGACCCAGTCAAATCAACGCATTAAATTAAATTAAAATTAAATTAAATTAAATTAAATTAAATTAAATTAAAAATGCAGGTTTCCTCTTCTCCACTTAATATGTAAGGAGAAAAAGGGACAGTCTCAGTGAATTGAGATTTGACTGGGAAACATACTTCTGTGACCAAACCACTGAGCTAAGTATAGTAAACATCTGTTGGGTGTGCCTACTGAGGGTCCATCTCCTGTTCTTTTGCTAGGAGCACCACCATTTCGTTTTGTAGAAAAAGCCTTCTACACTGGATACAGTCTTTATGGGAGCCTCACTCAAGGTGCTTCCTTTCCCTCACTCAGGGGTTGGCAAGTGACTCAAAGAGGCGCTCTCTCCCAGAACCTGAATTAGAGCAGCACAAAACTGGAGATAATTGGAGAACATTTGTTCAGAGGCCAGGACTCTGAAGAGACCTTCTCTTGGCTCCTGAAGCAGACCTCTAGAAGCCAGGAACTGTGGCTTTCTTTCAAGTCTGTGGTCATCCCCAAAGAATTCCAAGACTTCTCTTTGCTTAAATTAGGCAGAGATGGTTCTCACGGTTGTACTCTACTCCATCTTTCAAGAGAGTCCCTTTGGAACAAAATCAAAAAGGAACAGCAAGGAAATAATGAGGTTTATTCCCTTACAAGTGGGATCACCTTTCTCTTTAAGGGCACCATCACATTCAATGTCTCTGTGGAACCCCCAAGAACCTCCTCCTCTTCCTCATGGGTGAATAGAGCTGTCCCAGAGTTACATAATTAGGGAGTGATGGGGTTGGCACATATATTCAGTTGTCTGTCTCAGTGATGCTGTGCTGGGATCTCTCAAATCACTCCTTGCTGTGCCCACCTTGGTCTTGGGTTGTGACCCCACCACTTATACCCTGCGAGACCTGAGGGGCCTCCTCTGGACCTCCATTTCCATGTCTGTAATGTGAAGATGTTGGATTGCTTGCCCCATAAGTTTTCTTTGCCATTCTCAAATTTTCTCTCTTTCTCTGTGACATTATGGGTAGAAAAAGGAATGTAAGCATAACATTTCCTTTGTGCTTTATATACATTAGGCTCTATTCCATGTATTTTGTATGTATTAACTCACTTAATTCTCACAACACCCTACCCCTGTGATGGAGGCTCTGTGAGGGCATGGGCTTTGTTCCGTTCACTCTTGTATCCACTCTGTGCTTGACGTAAAGTAGGTGATCAATAAATGTTACAACATATAAATAAACAAGTCAAAAAATAAGAAAAAAAAATCAATTGATGAATGAGTAGTGAGGAGGAAAGAGACCATTTTTTTCCAAATCAACTTCTGTGGTCTTTTAGCTTTCTTGAAGCTCAGTTTGGGTTCTCATGATTTCTCCAGTAGGCTCTAGGTGTTTTGAGGAAATTCCTGAATTAGTTCTCTTTGTTCAGCTGCTGTGAAGATATGATTTCTGCAACTGCTTCATTTCTCATTTCTTCTTTCAAGTAGAACCAATAACTGAACCGAATGTTTTAAGTACTTAGATGAAAAATGGGTATCATTTTTTACCAGGATCTAGATAAGAAAGGCTTTAAGGGTTCTGAGATGGAAGGTTACAGCCCACATAATCCAGTTCTAATGGGGAGTTTTCTATGACCAAGTCACTGAGGAAAAACTTAAGCTTAGTTTATGATATACTGCTATCAGCCAGAAGTGGACAGCTTGTGGTTTCCCAGCATTCCCAATGCTTGTGGTTTCCAAACATTGTGGTTTCCCCCAGGAGGGTGTCTTTTGACAATACGGAAGGCAAATCCTGGGCAAGACTGCCCACATGGAGAGACAACCAAAGAGATGGTCTGTATTAATGGTTTTTTTGGCTAGATAGCCAGGGATCTGGAAAATAAGACAGATAACAAGGAGGCCTGAGAAGGGGGAATGTGCGTCGACATCTTGGAATGGGCAAAAATTGGGAAAATATTCAATACCCCATGTGCATGTACACCAAGGAGCAGAGGAAGACCGTAATAATCAGAAGAATGACATGCCCTATTCTGTGCATGTCATTTAGCCTCTTTTTTCCATCACCCCTGCCCAGTGCAGGTGGGGATGTGGGTAATGCATGGACTCAACAACTTATGCTTCCTTTCACAAGACTGGTGCTGCTACTATGGCTACTGTGTGCTGGCCCTGCCACAAACAGATGTCAGTGCTCAGTCCCCAACATGGCATCGTTCCCAAACGGATCAGCTATCCAGGGGTAGACTGTGCTGGTTATTGACCAATTGTCTCTTACATCTGCAATGTCTCTTTTCTAACTGGTTCTGTAATGTTAGGGCTGGGAGTGTACAAACTCTCTTGGAGTCCCACGCTCCCTTGCCAGCTGACTTCCTATTACCTTCTGCCAACAGAAGGCACTCATGGCAGATCCCAAGGTGGGAGAAGGGGAGGAACTGCTCCTTCAAGAGGTGAAATCCTGTGAGTATTCAAGAGTGTCTATATTGAAATTAACTGGCGAATAAGAAACGATTTTGTCAGCTTTTCCAAATACTTGGGTCTTCTATTTGAAGTTGCTAATTGAGCGAAAAACTGCAAGACCGAATCACATAGCACTAAAAAGGACAAACATCTGTGTGGGATTATTATCACTAATGTCACGAATACCTATCAAATTTACTCTGGAAATTATGACTGTTCTCTCCTGAAAAGCCTGTGAGACATTATCCACCAGGTAAGTCATTGGGCATTACTGATTTATTAAAATGTGTGAAGAGAGCACACATTTTTTTCTCAGCGGTAACATTAGGAGCCCCTTTGATCTCTGTTGACTTTTTAGCTGAAGGGATTTGGACAAATTTGTTGGCATCAGAAAAGACAAAGTGTTGTCACTGTTTGATAGCTATTTGATATTCGAGCTCTTTTAGCTGCAATGATTGCAGTCTTTGTAGAAATCATGTGTTAACACTTGGTGAAAAATTCTGTGTCTTAAAGGTTTGTGCAAATACATTTAAAACATAGTGTTCTGGTTGCACAATAATGTGAATGTACTAAATACTACTGCATTGTATACTTTACAATGGCTAATTCTACATTATGTGAATTCTGATTAAATGGAAAACTTTTAATGTATCTTTTTCACATTGAAAAACTTATTTGGCTATAATTTCACCTAGATGCAAAGACATTTTAAAAGTTTCTCATTCCCTCCTTCAGCTAATCCCTAAGCTTAGAGCTATTTTATAGGTCTTAGATCTTGGGTAGTTTTTTGTTTTCAGTAAAACTCATGATTTTCGATCACTTAGTAAGTAGAGTAAGATGTGGAGGACTTATTGTACTGGCTATTTAACCCAACTATTCCAAAAGGCTCAAAATAATCAATAGTGAAAAATATACAGAACTCTCAGGTTACTTTCTTATGCATACTCAGAAAAATCACCAATTTTTTTTAGTTTATTTATTTATTTACTTTGAGAAAGACAGAGACAGCACAAGTGGGGGAGGAGGAGAGAGAGCGCGAGTGAGAATCCCAAGCAGGTTCCATGCTGCCAGAGCAGAGCCTGATACAGGGCTCAAACCCATGAAACCCCAAGATCATGACCTGACCTGAAACCAAGAGTCAGATGCTTAACCAAATGAGCCACCCAGGTACCCCAGAAAAATCAACAATTTTAAATTTGTATGAATTTGTATGAAATCATCAAAAAGGAATTCCGGAAAAAAAACTGTGGGAATTTGTTAAGATAGTTATAATGAAACATTATGATGTGAATTCAAATAGTTCTGAACCTTGTTATTTATTAATTTTAGTTTTCACAGTTCCTGCCTCTATACATAGCAGATTCTTTCTTTTTCCAAACTAAAGCTATACAGAGGCTCTGCAGGAAAATAATGTCTAACAGAATTATCATTGCTCTTCTTCATATGTTGCTGAGGATTTTTCTGATATCACATCATGAGGACCATCATTCTAAATTTGTTTGGCAATTTTAACCTTACATGTGTAGACAGATCTATCTTTGTTTATTATATTTTATCTTTTTTTAACGTTTATTTTTTATTTTTGAGAAAGAGCATAACCAGAGGGAGGGGCAGAGAGAGAGGGGGACAAAGGATCCAAAGTGGGTCTGTGCTAACAGCAGAGAGCCTGATGTGGGGCTCAAATTCACGAACCCGTGAGATCATGACCTGAGTTGAAGTTGGATCCTTAATCAGCTGAGCCACGCAGGTGCCCCTATTATATCTTTAATTTAGATCCCTAATTTCAAAATCTATTAGACTTAAATTTATTTTTTCCAGAATCCCATTTCCTTAATAGTTATGCCAATTTATATTAAGAGAACCTCTTTTTTTTTTTAAATTTATTTTTGAGAGAGTACAAGCAGGGGAGGGTCAGAGAGAGGAGGAAAGAAGATCTGAAGTGGGCTCTGTGCTGACAGCAGTGAGCTGAATGTGGGGCTTGAACTCATGAACCATGAGATCATAACCTGAGCTGAAGTCAGATGCTCAACTGACTGAGTCACACAGGTGCCCCTTAAAAAAACCTTTTTTTTGCCCCTCGCTCTTCGCAGATGACATGATAGTTTATATGGAAAATCCAAAAGATTCCACCAAAAAACTGCTAGAATTGATTCATGAATTCAACAAAGTTGCAGGATATAAAATCAATGCACAGAAATCGATAGCATTCCTATATACCAACAATGAAGTGACAGAAAGAGAAATCAAGGAATCAATCCCATTTACAGTTGCACAAAAAACCATAAAATACCTAGGAATAAATCTAACCAAAGAGATGAAAAAATCTATACACTGAAAACTATAGAAAGCTTATGAAAGAAATTGAAGAAGACACAAAAAAAAAGGAAAAAGATTCCATGCTCCTGGATAGGAAGAACAACTATTGTTAAAATGTCGATACTACCCAAAGCAATCTACATATTCAATGCAATCCCTATCAAAGTAACACCAGCATTCTTCACAGAGCTAGAAAAAATAATTCTAAAATTTGTATGGAACCAGGAAAGACCCCGAATAGCCAAAGCAATCTTGAAAAAGAAAACCAAAGCAGGAGGCATCACAATCCTGGACTTCAAGCTGTATTACAAAGCTGTAATCATCAAGACAGTATGGTACTGGCACAGGAACACTCAGATCAATGGAACAGAATAGAGAACCCAGAAATGGACCCACAAACGTATGGCCAACTAATCTTTGAGAAAGCAGGAAAGAATATCCAGTGGAATAAAGACAGTCTCTTCAGCAAGTGGTGCTGGGAAAACTGGACAGCAACATGTAGAACAATGAACCTGGACCACTTTGTTACACTATACACAAAAATAAATTCAAAATGGATGAAAGACCTCCATGTAAGACAGGAAGTCATCAAAATTCTCGAGGAGAAAACAGGCAAAAACCTCTTTGACCTTGGTCACAGCAACTTCTTACTCAACACGTCTCCGGAGGCAAGGGCAACAAAAGGAAAAATGAACTATTGGGACCTCATCAAAATAAAAAGCTTCTGCACAGAGAAGGAAACAATCAGCAAAACTTAAAAGGCAACTGATAGAACGGGAGAAGATATTTGCAAATGACATATCAGATAAAGGGTTAGTATCCAAAATCTATAAAGAACTTATCAAACTCAACACCCAAAAAACAAATAATCCAGTGAAGAAATGGGCAAAAGACATGAATAGACACTTCTTCAAGGAAGACATCCAGATAGTCAACCAACACATGAAAAAATGCTCAACATCACTCATTATCAGGGAAATACAAGTCAAAACCACAATGAGATACCACCTCACACCAGTCAGAATGGCTAACATTAACAACTCAGGCAACAACAGATGTTGGCGAGGATGTGGAGAAAGAGGATCTCTTTTGCATTGTTGGTGGGAATGCAAGCTGGTGCAGCCACTCTGGAAAACAGTATGGAGGTTCCTCAAAAAACTAAAAGTAGAACTACCCTACAACCCAGCAATTGCACTACTAGGCATTCATCCACGGGATACAGGTGTGCTGTTTTGAAGGGACACATGCTTCCCATGTTTATAGCAACACTATCAACAATAGCCAAAGTTTGGAAAGAGCCCAAATGTCCATCAATGGATGAATGGATAAAGAAGAGGTGGTGTATATATATACAATGGAGTATTACTCGGCAATGAAAAAGAATGAAATCTTGCCATTTGCAACTACATGGATGGAACTGGAAGGTATTATGCTAAGTGAAATTAGTCGGAGAAAGACAAATATCATATGACTTCACTCATATGAGGACTTTAAGACACAGAACAGATGAACACAAGGGAAGGGAAGCAAAAATAATATAAAAACAGGGAGGGGGACAAGACATGAGACTCTTAAATATGGAGAAGAAACAGAGGGTTCCTAGAGGAGTTGTGGGAGGGGGGATGGGCTAAATGGGTAAGGGGCATTAAGGAATCTACTCCTGAAATCATTGTTTCACTATATACTAACTAATTTGGATATAAATTTTAAAAAATAAAAACGAAAATTAAAAAAAAAGAAAACCTTTTTTGTTGTATGTGTGTAGGGACTACATCAGACTCTCTCATTTCTCCCCATTTTTATAACTGGGATATTATTCTGGCATAACAAATAAAAATCAATTAGCATTATTATTTTTTAAAAAACTAAGATAAGTTCACCTCATTTAATAGAATGATCAAGATCCAATTAATTTTTGTGAACTGAGTTTTTGTTCTTATTAACTGGGTCTTATCCTTTACATTTTACTCATTTTTTTATAGGAACTAATTTGTCATGAATATGTACTACATTAGTTTCCTATGGCTGTTGTAACAAATTATCACATAGTTAGTGCCTTAAAACAACATAAATTGTGGGTGCCTTGGTGGCTCAGTAGGTTAAGCGTCAGACTCTTGATTTCAGTGCAGGTCATGATCTTATGGTTCGTGGGATCGGATCCCATGTTAGGCTCTGCACTGACAACACTGGGCCTGCTTGGGATTCTCTTTCTCCTTCTCTCTCTGTCCCTCCCCAGCTGTCATGTGCACACACACACGTGGTTGGCTCTCTCTCTCCAAATAAAAAAATAAACTTAAAAAAATACAAAAAAACACAAATTTATTGTCCTAAAGTTTTGGCGGTCAGAAGTCTAAAATGGTTCTCAATGAATTTAAATCATGGTTTCAGCACAGCTACATTCCTTTGAGGAGGCTTTAGGGGAGAATCCATTTTCTTTGCCTTTTCCAGCTTCTAGAAGCTTCTTGCATTTCTTGGCTCATGGCCCCTTCCATTTCCCAAGCCAGAAGTAGCTAATTAAGTCTTTCTCACATTGCATTACTCAGATTCAGACTCTCTTGCTTCCTTCTTTCACTTAGAAAGACTCTTGTGATTATGTCAGGCCCACCCAGATATTCCAGAATAATCTCCTATCTCAAGATCTTTAACTCAATCACAAAGACAAAGTTCCTTTTGCCAATCCATTCACAGATTCTGGGGATTAAGATGTGGAAACCATAGGAGGGCCATTAGTCTACCTACCACCAATAAGGATAAATCATAAATATATAATGTTGCAGAAGGACACTGACAACAATATTCCAAGTGTATTAATTTTTAAAGCACATAAAACAATACTATATATTGTGGGGAGGAACACATAGTCTGTGTAAGTGTGAAAATAAGCATGGGATGATAAACTTGCCATCTGCTGGATAGCGGTGACTACAGGGAAAGGAAGAAAGAAGGATTAAGGGGTATGACTTTATTTCTTTAAGAAATCTAGGGCACCTGGGGTGCTCAGTCAGTTAAGTGTCTGACTCTTGATTTCAGCTCAGGTCATGATCTCACAGTTTGTGAGTCTGAACACTTCATCAGGCTCTGCACTGACAGTGTGGAGTCTGCTTAGGATTCTCTCTCTCCCTGTCTCTCTGCTGCCCCTCCTTGGCTTGCTCTCTCTCTCTTTCTCTCTCAAAAACTAAATAAATAAACATAAAAAAATTTAAAAACAGAGAAATATGAAGCAAAATGTCAACATCCTTTAAGTCTAGGTGGCTGTTACCTAAATGAATGCCTGTTATATTTGCTTACATGTTGCATTACTTCATAATTAACAACTGAAAAACATTAACATAGTGTCCAGCAACATCTCAAATGATGTTAGATAAGTTGAACTAACTTCAATTTGATTTTGTTGTCATAAAGAAACTAGTTTTCCATAACTTTTACAAAGCATACTGGAAAGTGAACAAATTTTCTTTTTTTTTACTTTTATGATATTTGTACAGTCTGTTTCTCCACACAATATTTAGGTTTCTAGTTAGAACTTATGTTTTAAGAATGCCTGGATGGCTCAGTTGGTTAAGTGCCTTGATTTAGGCTCAGGTTATGATCTCACGGATTGTAGGTTGGAGCCCTGTGTTGGGCTCTGCACTGAGAGCACAGAGCCTATTTGGAATTCTCTCTCTCCCCCCCCTCTCTACCTCTCCCCTGCTCATGCTTACACACTCTCTCTCTCAAAAAAATAAACATTAAAAAAACATATATTTTAGTGCATAGCATTCAAATTGATATTTTAATTCAAATATGAATTTGTTTGTTTGTTTCTTGGTTGTTTCTGAACCAAGAATGTAACTATCTGGTTAGTTGTAGGATTTTAGTATTAATTTGATGACTGGCCAGAATGGCAGGAAGAAATGAGAAAAGACCTATCCAGTAAAGGGTCTTACTGGGTACTGGGGAAATTACCCCAGAGATACCAATTCGGAGACACTGCCTATTAAAACTATTAGATTTCAGGACACCTGGGTGGCTGAGTCAGTTAAGCATCAGACTCTTGGTTTCAGCTCAGGTCATGATCTTACAGTTTCATAGGTTCAAGTCCTGCAGTGGGCTCTGCACTGAGAGTGTGGAGCCTGCTTGGGAGCCTGCTTGCTCTCTCTCTCTCTCTCTCTCTCTCTGCCCCTCCCCTATTTGCACTGTCTCTGTCTCTCTCAAAATAAATAAATAAACAAGTAAACAAACAAAAAACTATTAGATTTCAAAGAAAAAAAACCCCTAAAGGCCTGCAGGCAAATTTATCAAATAAATTACAAAAGAAAGAGAATTAGTCTGGCATCAAACTTTTTAGTCTACATACCAAGAAAGCAACAACACACACCATCAAAAAAAAAAAAAAAAAAAAGAAAAAAAGAAAAAAAGTAAGAAAACAAGGAAAGAAAGCATGATCCAAGGATTTTATACCCAGCCAAGTTGTCCTTCAAATATCAAGGCTAAAGAAAAGTAATTTTAGACATATAATAACATAGGGAAATCTGATCTATCAACTTCTTTGAGGATTTACTACAGGATGAGTATTATATAACCAAATGATGGCTTGGAAAGCTTCAGCAAACAGACTGATGGTGAGTATTTTGAAATATATAAATATACCTCTAAGATTAAAACAAAAGTGGGGACAGGGGCACCTGGGGGGCTCTGTTGGTTAAGTGCCCAACTCTTGGTTTTGGCTCAGATCATGATCTCATGGTTCGTGAGTTCGAGCCCCATGTCAGGCTCCATGCTGATGGTATACAGCCTGCTTGGGATTTTCTCTCCTTCTGTATCTCTGCCCCTCCCCTGCTCTCTCCCTCTCTCTCTCTAAATAAATAAACTGAAAAATTTTTTTAGAAGTGGGGACAAATGTAGAAGACCAATGTACAGAGGTTATATATTATGATAAAATTGAAAGAAGAAAACTAAAATATGGGAGAAGGGAGTCGGAAAGTGGAAAACTTAATAAGCTTATTGGTTATTGTAGACAATAGGTGGGCTTTAAAGGATACCAATTTAAAAATGAACCAGATCATAAAAATTAAATAAGAAAATAAAGGAGATGCCTACATGTGAGCCCTGAAACCATAAAACTCCTAAAACAAAACACAGGGAGTAATATCTTGGACATTGGCTTTAGCAACATATTTATGGATGTGTCTTTTCAGGCAATGGTAACAAAAGCAACAATAAAGTATTGGGACTTCACCAAAATAAAAAGCTTTGGCACAGCAAAGGAAACTATCGACAAAACATAAAGACAACCTACTGAATGTGAGAAAATATTTGTAAATGATGTAACCAATAAGAGGTTAATATCCAAAATATATCAAGAATTTATACAACTCAAACCAAACCAAACAAACAAAAAACCAAACAGTCCAATTAAAAATGGGCAGAGGGGTTGAATTGACATTTTTTCAAAGAAGACATACAGATGGCCAAGAGACACATGAAAAGATGTTCGACATCATTCATCATCAGGCACATGCAGATCAAAAACAATAAGATATCACCCTATACCTGTCGGAATGGCTAATATCAAGAAGACAAATAACAGGTGTTGCTGAGGATGTGGAGGAAAAGGAACCCTATGTGCTTTTGGAGGGAATGCAAACTGGTGCAGCAGCCACTGTGGAAACCAGTATGGAGGTACCTTAACATTAAAAATAGAAATACCACACAATCCAGTTATTCCACTATTGGGTATTACCCAAAGAAAATGAAAACACTAATTCAAAAAGGTACATGCATCCCTATGTCCACTGTGGCATTATTTACAATAGCCAGATTATGGAAGCAACCAAGTATCCATCAATAGATAAATGGATAAAAAAGATGTGGTATGCGATATATATATGTCATACACACACAGTAGAATATTACTCACCCATAAAAAGAGTGAGATCTTGCCATTTGCAACAATATGGATGAACCTGGATGGCATTATGCTAAATGAAATGTCAGTCAGAGAAAGAAAAATACCATGATTCCACTTATATGTGCAACCTAAAAAATAAAACAAAGCAAGAAAACAAACAGTAAAAGACTTAAATACAGAGAACAAACTGGTGGTCACCAGAGAGGAGATAGGTGGGAAGATAGGGGAGATAGGTGACCGGCATTAAGAGGTACAAACATCCAGTTATGAAATAAAAAAAAAAAAAATAGAAGAGAAAAGAGGGAAGCAAAGGCATTAAAAAATTACAAGGGACTTCTGCTTCTAGCATGATGGAGTAACAGGGATTGGATTTAGTCTCCCACTTGAAATGACTAAGACAAAGACAAAATATGTGAAGTCATGGTTTTTAGACCTGGCACATCAGATTATGGAGAAAAGTGATTCCTGAGGAATCACTCAATGTGAGACATGTGAGTGTCCACCTTGTTGTCTGGAGAGAATCTCCGTGTTGTGAGTGAGTCCAGCTAGAGCCCAGTGGTTTCCTGAATTGAGGAAATGGAATCAGGAGTCCTGGGAGGCCAAGATGGCTGGAGTGTGCATAGGAAAGTGCCAGACAGGAGAGAGCTGCGCGCGCGCGCGCGCACACACACACACACACACACACACACACACACAGTGCCAGAGATCTGCCAAGGGTCTATTTCTAGTCTTCAGCTGAGTATTGATCAGTGCATGCGTATGAGGAAACTACTCAAGGCTGTGGAAAGAATCAGCCTTTTAGATTAAAGGGAACAATCCTGGAAGCTCACACAGGGCTAAGAATTGTTCCTGTGCTCATGGGCTGGAGTGGGAAGCTTCCCAACTCATGGACAGTGAGTACTCAGAAACTTATTGCTTCAGTAATGGAGTCACATTAGTCACAGACTAAAGGTTGCTCTGATCCTACCTAACCAACCTAAAAAACAAAATTGAAAGGATCAAACTGTTTCTAAATAACTTCATCTCAGAACAACGTTCATTGATATTTATAGGAATACAAAAGCATCTAGCACCCCAAACAAGGTACAATATTCAGTAAAAAAGAGGCTGGTGAGGAGAAAAGCAGATCAACAGAATCAGGCCCAGAAATGACAAGATGATTAAATCTGTAGACAAAGCACACAGTTAATATAACTCTGCTTATTATGTTCAAGATGGAAAAGATTGACTGTGGTAAGTAGAGATAAGAAAGATATAAAAAGGACACAAATGGAAACTCTAGAGATGAACAACACACTGGAATTAACAGCCGATTAGATACTGCAGAAAACAAAAGGTGTAAGTTCAAAGGTAAACACAAGAAGAAAAACATGAACTTTCCTAAATACCAAAAATGTTTTAATAAATAAGAATAAAGAATGTGCAATCTTTAGGAAAAGAAGTACAGTAAATAAAATATATATTATAAAATATGACAGAGACCAAACATAACAGTTGCATCCATAAATATGAACGGGCATACTAACTCAGCTACAAAAAGAATACATTTTAAGTTTTCCTAAAATATTTTGATGTTGTCATAAAGGTGCTCTAGTTTTTTGCTTTCTTTTTTAAAGATTTTATTTTTAAGTAATCTCCACACCCACTGTGGGACTCCAACTCACAATCCTGAGATCAAAGTTTACCTGCTCCACCGACTGAGCCAGCCAGTGACCTAACTTGCTCAACTTTTGAGCTGTACAACATCCATGGGTAATACATCCTAACTCAAACAGTATTTGTATTCCAGACCTGAGGAAAGTGAGTATGCTGACTGTGTGTATGAGTATACACACACAACAACAAAGGCTTTCACAGGTTGCATTCATATTAACTTTATTTATTTTTAAATGTTAATTTTATTTTTTTTTTTTGAGAGAGAGAGAGACAGACAGACAAACAGAGCATGAACAGGGGAGGGGCAGAGAGAGAGGGAGACACAGAATCCGAAGCAGGCTCCAGCCTCCCAGCTGTCAGCACAGAGCCCAATGTAGGGCTCGAACTCACGAACAGTGAGATCATGACCTGAGCCAAAGTCAGACGCTTAACCGACTGAGCCACCCAGGTGCCCCTAACTTAATTTAAATACATGGTATCTTTATTCAAATAGGAATAGTACCAACTGGATTTAAATTCCCTAAGAATTCTAGCAAAGTACATAATGAGAATTCCTGACCTCAGAAACTATGTGACATGATAAATATGTGTTGTGTTCAACTGCTGAGTTTGGGGGTAATTTGTTACACCACAATAGATAACCAAAACATTGTGATGCAATCTATATCAACTAAGCAGGTGATATGGAAATTATTGGTTGTCATGTTAGGGCATCTCAAAACTTACTGGGTGGCTATAATTCAATCAATACTTAATCGGGTGCCTGGGTGGCTCAGTTGATTAAGTGTCCAACTTTGGCTCAGATCATGATCTCACAGTTTGTGGTATCAAACCCCCAACCCTCCCCCCCCCCCCCCGACTGGGCTCCGTGCTGATGGTGAGGAGCCTGCTTGGGATTCTTTCTCCCTTTCTCTCTCTCTGCCCCTCCCCAACTTGCACACACTCTAGCTCAAAATTAATAAACTTAAAATAAGATTAAAAAAATCAACACTTAATAAATTGTCGGAGACAGAATGTCTCATGGCTTACAGAACGATGCCTTGGAATACAGCCTCCTCAGTGATATTAAGCATTTACTCATCACCATCTTCTAGGGAGAGAGCCACTAAATCTGGATTATAAGAATAACTTGGCTGCATTCTCTGTTGGGGAATAAAGATGATCTTGTTTGCCTGTCTCTCAACCTAGATGAATAACCCCTTCTAGTCCATTCTACCCTTTTGATCTGTTTTATGCCCTTCAAACAACTCTTGAGTGATAATTCAGCTTTCCTGATGGTTTGGAAGTGGGGGGAGGTGGTTTGGAAGCGGGGTGTGGGGGGGTTGGGGGTTTGCTCCCTATTGTGAGGCAGGAGCATTAGGGTCTGTGGATGCGTCCTAGCTGGTTCACTTGCTCAGCCAACAGCTATCCCCACAAACCTCAAGTCTGACAAAGTCAGGTTTATTGGCTCAAGGAAATAGAGACTGCTACCAGCAGAGCCCTGGGGCATTTCACCAAACAAAGAGATAAGGTTTTTATGTAATATGGGGGAAGGGAATCTAGGTACAATTTAAATGAAGCAATGTTTGGATAGCCTCAGGACAAACAGGGCGTTGTAAGGGGTCGGTTTTGGGTCTAAACTGCAAATCAGACTCAGGGCTTTGTTTCTTGGAAATTAGCAAATTAAAATAGCTATATAATGTCTTGTCTAGAAAGTGCTTTTCTAGAGACTGAATTTGAGTTAAAATGGAAGGTGTTTCTCTACGTTAAAGACATAGATCTGGGCAAAAGTGGGATTTTTCATTCTCACTGATCTGACTTTAAACAGCAAAATTTCTGACAGCCGTTGATTTTAGAGTAAGGCTTCTCATCAAGAAGGCATAAGTCATTCAAAAGGGGTTTGTTATGACATTTGACAGCTGTAGCATGACCTTGGGAGTCATACTGTTTGTGTCCAGTTAACTTTTGCCACTGGCTTTGTGTCTGTTGTGCCAGCCAGATTCAGGGCAGGGCAGTTTTTCCTTTCTTAATATAGTGTCTGGAGAGAGGATTGTTTGAATCTTCATTTAAAAAGCTGGGGCACCTGGATGGCTCAGTCAGTTAAGCATCCCACTCTCGATTTTGGCTCAGGTCATGGTCTCACAGTTTGTGGGTCTGAGCCCCACATAGGGTTCTGCACTAACAGCACAGAGCCTGTTTGGGATTCTCTCTGTCCCACTCTGCCCCTACCCCACTCACGCTCCCTCTTTTAAAATACACAAACATTTAAAAAAAAATCACCAGCTCCTTTGCCAAAGGTAGTACACCACAGATGAACACAATAACAAAATAATTACCATGTTTAAAAACAAACAAAGCCCAAACAGTCATACTGTTTCACAGTTCCGAAACAGTCTCAGGTCAGCTACGTAATTCTTTCAAAATTATCTATTAAAAAAGTGGCATTCATGTAAGAGAGATCTAGAGCACAATCTTTAAAGTAATTAAAATATTGTATGACTTGGGAAATGTGAATCATGACAACAAATGTTTTTTATGCCAGGAGAACCTAAGAGATCAGTGCCATGCACATTTCTTTCTTGTTAGAAGGTGTTAATCAGTGTCCAAGCAGACAAACAAACACTCTAGATAATTGCAGTAAACAGGGATTAAAGCAGGGACTTAGCTACAAAGACATTGGAAGGGCTGGGAGGGAGGTGGGGATCATGGCAAAAGGTCCTACTGCCTGGCTGTAGGCACATTTGCATTGCTGTTCTTGTATTATTGAATCAAAATAAAAATTTGATACTGATCACAATTTGATACTGGTGGTGGTTCGGGGCATGGACGTGAGGTGCCGGCAATTGCTGGCTGCCTGACTCTGGGCACGGTTTCTCACTTGGCCCTCAGACGAGGGCCCACCTCCCAGGGTTGCTGCAATGACTAAACAGGGTATGCCTTACCTATGGCTTGGCTCGTAGCAGGCCTGGCACTCAGGAAATGCTCCACTGATTCATGGTCCTTGCATCCGCTGGAAGCAGCGTGGACAGCCACTCACCCTGGTGGAGAATGGAAGGAAAACTATATAGAGATGGCTGGGTCCTTCCAGAAAAACGGTAGCACTGAGAAGAGGGAGAGGAGGTTGGAGTCAGACAGTCCTGGCTTTAGTACCCATAGGTCCCCAGGAGTGTGCACATCTGAAGAGCTTGCTGAGGTACAGGTTTCCGCATGGAACACTGAAGCATTTTCTTCCTTGCAGGACAGATACAAACACTAAATGAGATTTTTTTTTTTTAAAGTATGTAAAATGCCTAGCTTGTAGCAAGAGTTCAATTCCAGGAATTTCTGTAATTAAGTAATTATTTTAGAAATAATTTAATATAATTGAAATAATTAAATATTTAGTTAAAAATCACTATCAAAATGTCATAAACTATTGTGACCTGTCATCATGTAAGGCGAAAACATTTACGTTTGTGTGTATGTTTTCAAAGGGGAGAGTTTGGTGTGAATGTATGTACACCACAGTCATTATAGGTGGCTCAGAGCCACAGTTTCTCTCTGGCCTAGATCCTGCATTCTGAATTTGGGATTTTCTCCCCGGATTCCAGGTTCTGAGAAAGTTGAAGTTCCCAGATATAGCCACCAGGCGGCGCAGCGATTCCTTGCCAGGGTGTAGTGAAAATCCAGGTTTGGAAGCCAGAAGTAGCGTGGGAAGCTCAGAAAGGGTCAGCAGTTTATCTGGAAGTGGTCAGGAGGATGCAAGACTTCAGTGAGGGGCAAGAAGGCTAGGGAGGTGAGTCACAGCAGGAGAAGGAATAAAGCAAATGTGTCAGTAAAAGGTACCCGTGGGACCCGGGGAGGGGCTCTGGCCCAAAGCCCACAGATAATTCATCCATTCTTGCCAAAACATTTGTTGAGCACTTACCGTGAGCCATAAGCAGGGCACGGTGTGAAATCAGCCCCTCGAGTAGGTCACAGGAGGAGTCTGACACATAAACAAATGACTAATATATAATGTGAAAATCACAAGACATGATGCCACCATCTCTTTAACCCTTATGATGAGCCAGGCACTTTATAATTTCCCTACGTTGCATATGAAGAAACTGAGATTCAAGAAATTCACTCGTTTCCCGAATTCACAAAGCTGAGAAACAATGGTTTCAAAGGCTATGTTAGGAGTGCTTTACCCATCATTACTCCTCTACTAAAAGAAGACAAAACAGCTCTGCTCCTTTAAAGCTCACCACTTGAAGTTAGTCTCGGCAAGCGTTGACAATAAGATGGTGGGCACTCCCCAGTGGGCTCAGGTGCCCCTCTTTCCCTCCCCTCTGCTGGCACCTCCCCATCTCCTGCCCAGTGTTCATTCACTGTCCAAGGCATCTGGCTCACCCTACCCACCATCTTCTGGTCACCCCAGCTGCCTCTCCCACAGCCACAGCCTGGCCTTGGTCCTCACTGACAGCTCAGCTCTAGAGAGCACTAGCTCACACATCTCCCTATTCATAGTGACTCGGTCTTCCCTCGGGTTGACTTAAGTACAGTTGGCTCCGCAGCTGTGAAAATTGGTAAAAGGAAACCTCATTTAAAATGGAGTGAGGAGGCCAGCAGGGGGAGCTCTAACGCCCTACCACTGGTTGTCAACTGCAGACCCAACAGGAACACTTACCTTGCACGTAGATACTTGAGTTAGCTACGGCTTCAGGGGCTTCACGGTGGAGGAGGGAGGAAGGGTTCTCTCCTCACCTCTCCAACAGCCCAGCCAATGAGAGACTGTCACAACTCAGCCAATGAAAAGCCACGGCACTTTGAACTCCCAGTTTACACCTGTGACTATTTCATTTAAAACAAACCCCCTCCCCCCATCCCCCATTTCTCCCACTCCTCTATGAAAGACTGGTCCTGTCCTTTGTGTTGTGTTGTGGGTTTGCCTATGATTTTGCCATGGCTTCCTTGTTCCAAGTTGCCATTCTCTATTTCTGAATAAACCCATTTTTTGATAGTAAAATAACTGACAGTTTTATTTTTAAGGTTGACAGCTATTCTTTGCTTCACTGGGTCCCCTTACAGCTAGTCCAGCTTCTCCCTGCACCAGCCTCTCCTGACTTCACTTCCTTCTTTCCCTGGTTTAGTTCCCATGACGCCGCATACCAGCCACGTTTAAAGAACACCGGAAGCTCCCCCTCATCTCGCTCTGTTCCGTGGTGCTGGCTTCTACCCCGCTAAGGCCTGTCCTTGCTCAGGACTGCATCCCGCAGCAGTGCTGGGAAACCTTGCAGCAGGGGAGGCTGTTGGGCGAGGAGAAGGGAAGGGGAATAGGACATTTTGAAAGGAGACGAGGGAGTGCTCATCGCAAGGGTTCAGAGTTCTCTGGGAGGGGAACAAGGGTGTGGGCTCCCAGGGCTGGACTGTGAAGATGTCTGACAGCTGCTTAAGAGAATGGGAAACACCCGAGGGGGATTTGGGCAGCGTGGAGGGCCCAGGTGAGGATGTGGACCCTGGATCTAAGCTGTGACCAATTGTGTGCTTGTGGTTTTCCCTGTTAACACTTGGCTGCAGAGACGGACAGTGAATTTATCCAGGGCAGGGTTTTGACATGTGGTTCCAACAGAAAACAGTGGGGATATTGGGGATACTGGCCGAAGTGCTGGAGAGAATCTACAGACATTACCAGATTACCTGGCTTAAAAACCTGCTTGTTTACTTATTGTTTACAAAACATAAACTTCCTGAGGGCAGGGCCTTGTTCTCCATGTAATCCTACATGTTGTGGTCACCTTCTTGAGTAAGGGAGTCAGACGCTGAGAATAAAGAACCTCAGGGTTCTGGCAGGACAGGAGGCTAAAGGAGAGAGGGTGTGGTTGAAGGTCTGAATGCACATTTCAGAGGCGGGTCACTGCAGGAGACTTGCTCAGGGTATGGGGGCCTGAGGTCCAATGCAGATGGGTGACCAATCCATCTCAGTTTGCCCAGACTTTCTGGACTCCACCACTGAAAGACCTATGTCCTGGAGAACCTTCAATCGTGGGTAAATTGGCCAACTGGTCATTAAATGGAGAACAAGAATATCTCCGGGAAGCCAGAATAGTGGTGGGTGGTCTATGGAAGCTGCAGGATTGATCATTCTTGTGAGCTTGTCATTTTTTGCCACACTCTATGTGGGACTCCTTAGGCATGTTTTCTCAGCAGTGAAAGGGAGCTTTTTCATAGCGCTGAAGTCTGGGAACAACAAGTATGCTAAAAATGGCAAATACTTCTAAGAGTGGCAACACCAAAGTGTGGCTACATCAGCATTTTCAAGTCTGCCAATTAAGCGCATGGTACTTAGAGCCTTAAAAAAATCACATCAACAAAGCTCCCCTGCAGATTCTTTCCTTTCTATAGGAAATTTAACTGCTGATTTATTCTAATAGCATCTATTTTCTTAGAAATCCAGTAATGTCAATTTGCAATATTATATGAAAGGACTGTACATAAATATCATAATTTTATTTAATTGAGCACGAGAATCATGTCAAGAATGAAATAGTCTTTGGTTAAATAGACATATCTAGTGTTGAAAATAGATTTCACACTCCACATGCATCACATAACATAGACAAACCATAGCTTTGTTATAATTCAAGTTTTATAATTGCTGTTATAGCAATCAAATATACATCAATAAATTATTCCAGAGAAGTTTTATTTTCAGAACAGAATTTGATGGCTAAATTATTGAAAATGAAATACAGATATTCTGGAAAAATTGTAGAAATACATTTCAACCAAAGAATAACTCTTTCATAATGAGTCAACATATACAAGGTATACTAGGGGCGCCTGGGTGGCGCAGTTGGTTAAGCGTCCGACTTCAGCCGGGTCACGATCTCGCAGTCCGTGAGTTCGAGCCCCGCGTCAGGCTCTGGGCTGATGGCTTGGAGCCTGGAGCCTGTTTCCGATTCTGTGTCTCCCTCTCTCTCTGCCCCTCCCCCGTTCATGCTCTGTCTCTCTCTGTCCCAAAAATAAATAAAAAACGTTGAAAAAAAAATTTACAAGGTATACTGAAGCAAGTAACATCAGAATTATACTCTGTGTCACCATCATAGATTTGTACAATCACTGTAAATAAACGTGGGGATCAGGCTATAGCTATTCACAGAAACAGAAGAATACTTTCCCAGAATATTTAAGAATATTTCAGGAAGATTCATGGAAATATAGTTCTTTGTTATAAATATCAGTGGAGAATCAGTATGTGGAGACTTGGATTCCTATATGCACCTATAGCTTACTCAACATGCTTATGTCAGAAACTTGAAGATATTGTCCCCTTCTAAGCGTCCCATGTAAAACCAATACAGAGATTTGTTGAATTCTTATTAATTTGTATTCAGTGTTAAATTGAATACATTTAGAAAACTTAAATCTTCTATCACTTTCACAAATGCATAGGTTGATGGTTGACAAAAGTAAACTAATGTTGTCTGTTCTGTTAGATTTTGGCACATGGCTCAGTTCTTCATTTCATTGGGGACTAACAAGATGTAGCATAAATGCTGGGGCGCCTGGGTGGCTCAGTCGGTTAAGCGTCCGACTTCGGCTCAGGTCACAATCTCACGTTCCGTGAGTTTGAGCCCCGCGTCGGGCTCTGGGCTGATGGCTCAGATCCTGGAGCCTGCTTCCCGTTCTGTGTCTCCCTCTCTCTCTGTCCCTCCCCCGTTCATGCTCTGTCTCTCTCTGTCTCAAAATAAATAAATGTTAAAAAAAAAAAATGCCTTATTAAGTAAGCTAAGCCATCAATTTTATTTGTATTAGACTTTTTACTCTGAGATAATTGCAGAAATTGTAGATTCACACGCAGTTGTAAGAAATAATACGAAGAGATCCTGTCTACCTTTTACCCAGCTTCTCCCAATGGTAATATCTTGCAAAACTATACCATATCACAATCAGGATTTTCATACTGGTATAGTCAAGATATAGAATGTTCCATCCCAAGGATCCTGTGTGTTACCCACCTCTCTCCTTCTCCACCCTCCTCCCTAGCAAACTCTAATCTGTTCTCAATTTCTAGAATTTTGCATTTCAAAATGTTGTATACATGGAATTCTACAGTATGTAACCTTGTGGGATTGACTTTTTCACTCAGCATAATACTCTGGAGATTCATCCAAGCTGTTGCTTGTATGAGAAATTATTTTTATTGCTGAGTAGTATTCCATGGCACAGATGTATCATATGTTTCACCAGCCACCCATTAAAGGACATCTGGTTGTTTACAGTTTTTGAATATTATGAATAAAGCTGCTATGTATATTCACGTACAAGTTTTTGTGTGAACATACGTTTTCACCTCTCTGGGACAAATGCCCAACAGTGCAATTGCTGAGTGGTGTGGCAGCTGCATGTTTAGTTTTATAAGAAACTGCCAAATGGTTTTTCAGAGTGGCTGTTCCATTTTCATTCCCCTCAGCTATATAAGACTGATCCAGTTTCTTTGCATCCTTACTATTATTTGGTGTTGTTACATTTTTAGCAATTTTGATGGGTGCTTAGTGGTATCTCATTGCAGTTTTAATTTGCAGTTCCCTAATGATTAGTGATATTGAGTATCTTTTCATGGGCTTATTTGCCATTTGTACATCTTCTTCAGTGAAAAGTCTGTATATGCTCTCCATTTTTTAATTGGATTTTTAAAAAACACTTGAGTTTTTGTGAGTTCTCCATATATTCTAGATACCAGTCCTTTGTTGGAAATGACTTGCAAATATTTTTCTCTCAGTCTGTATGTAGCCTATCTTTTCATTCCCTTAACATGGTCTTTTTCAGAGCAGAAGTTTAAAATTTTGATGTAGTGCAATCTATCCAACTTTCCTTTATGGATTATGCTTTTTGGTGTGAAAATACTCTTTGTTTAACCCTAGGTCCCTATGATTTTCTACTTTTTAAAAAAATGTTATAGTTTTACATTTTATGTTTAGAATTATGATCCATTTTGAGTTAATTTTTATACAAGGTGTGACAGGTAGGTTGAGGTTATTTGCCTGTGGATATCCCATTGCTGTAACACATTTATTGAAAAGACTATTCTCCCTCCATTGAAGAGGGAGTATACCCAACTGAGTATATTTGTGTGGATCTATTTCTAGATTTTCTATCCTGTTCTATTGATGTATGTGTCTGTTCCTCCATCAATAAATACCATACTATCTTGATTACTATAGCTACATAATAAGTTTTTATATTGAATAGAGTGATTTCTCCTACTTATTTTTCTTTTACAAGATTGTTTTAGTTATTCCAAGGCCTATGTCTTGGAACTCTTAGAATAAACTTGAATATGTCTACAAACTTTGCTGAGATTTTGATAGAAATTGGATTAAATCTATAGATAAATATGGGGAGAACTGACATCCCTGCTATTTTGTGTCTCCCAATCCATGAACATGGTATATCTCTTCATTTATTTAGACCTTTGATTTCTTTCATTAGTATCTTTTAATTTTCAGCATTTAGATCTTATACATGTTTTGATAAATTTATACCTAAGTATTTATTTTCTTCAGAGTGATTATAAATGATATTATGCTTTTAATTTTTGTTTCCACTTTGTTCATCTTTAATATTTAGAAATATGATTATATTTTGTGTGCTGATCTCACATCCTGAAATCTTGCTGAACCCACGAGTTCTTTCTTTTATTTTCTTTTTAACAGATTCTTTGGAATTTCCTATCATGTCATATGTAAACAGAGATATTTTTATTTCTTTCTTTCCAATCATATGCATTTAATTTCTTTTTCTTGCTTTATTGCCATGTGTAGAACTTCTGGTACAGCCTTAAACATTTTTATCAGTGTAAATGTCTGGAGATTTGCTAAAATGCGCTGGCCTGAATGAGGCCCATCATTCTCAAACAAGTGCATTTTTAACACTTTTCTTATCATCCAACCTGTCTAGAGTTCATTTCCTATAATTTGGATAAATAACTGATAACATTCATCAGTGGTTATAAATGGCACCCACACTGCAAAGTCCCTTGAAGCAACAGAGAGGTCTTTAATGAGCTAAGTGGAAACTGCTTATAAAAGCAAACTTAGCATAGGAATATTATTCATAAGACAGAACCAGGAGGTAGTGATGCTCAAAGAATGAAGGTGTGAGGTTGACTTATGGAGTATGTGGTATGTCCTTCCAGTTGTCCCCTCTTACCTCTAAATTGGTGATAGCAGTAATTTTAAACTCAGAAGTATGAAATACCATCAAAATTACCTTATTCTTATATATTAGAAATTGCTATTGTTAGGAACTCTTCTGAGAATTGACTTTTGACAAATAAAGACTTCTGTGCATCTTACTATGCTTTTAGTAAAAGGCACTTAAAAATATTTTGACGTCTCAAACTCTGTTCATGTCTTAATTTTTTAAACAAAAATATGATCATTAATAACATTTTTACTTATTTTAAAAATGTATCTTTCCTATATATAGTGTTGCGTTTTTATGTTATACGATGTACCTAACCCACCAGAGAGGGATTATGGCCATTATGAAAAGACAGAAAATGGGGTACTGCTTGATGCTTTATAGACTTCAATATAAGAGGTCTTGGATATATACACATAGGTCCTTAGAGGCCTTAGATGTGTACTCAGGTACAATGTAGTTTCTTGAAAAACCAGGAGCTCCTGCACATAATTTGTAGAAACATTTTAAATCTGTAGTAACAACCAAATTTCAGAGATGAATTTTTGTTTGTTTTGGTAGTTAACAGTGACAAATCATCATAGGCAGGCTAGTCATCGCTTTACTGATTTTGCCGATTCAATGAGTACCTGTGCATTTCAGTAACTCTCTTGTCTTTTTCTCAAGATTGGAAATGATCTAAGTACCACTCTATCCATTGTACGCAGTGAGTTCTGGAGTCAGGTCTTGGGGCATGGACCTAGCCTCTCTGAGCCTCAGTTTTCTCATCTGTAAGTAGCAATGATGATGTGAATCTCACTGGTTATAAGGCTTAAATGAGATGATCTTGCCAAGGGCCTGGTCTAAAGCTGGGCAGGGAGTGTGCCTTCAATTACTGACTTCTTTGCTTCCTCTTCTTACACTTTGTCCTGTTTCCTTCCCCTCTTCAGCCTCTCCCCTCTCCTCTCCACATACCACAGAACGAGACACTTCTTATTTTGGATGCCACACCTCATGCCTGAGAGAAGGGAACCCTCTGTCAGAAGCACTAGCAGTGGGGGTCTGGAGAGCTTGTTGCTGAGGCTGTCCCACCTCATTAGTGTATTCCCATGGCCTGCTTACACAGATAGGGCTGCGCACAAGTCTCTGTGTTCTTATGCCATTTTCATGTTACAGCGTGACCAAAGCTTCATAAGTAACTGATACATTCTAGCAAATGTGACTTCATAGTGCACCTGCAGTTCAGTACATGGCCATGGATAATCCGGAGACAAACAGTCCTGCATGCTCACCCCAAACTCAAGACTGACCGTGTGATGCACTTAGTTCCTTCATGGTTGCAGTGAGTTTCGAATCAAGACCGCTTTGGGCACAGCAAGCAACAAAAACACTCTCACGATACAGTGCAATCACATTGCACATACCTCTTTTTTTTTTTTTGTCCTAAGGAATGGAACGGCAACTGTCTCAACGTGTCACTTTGGCAACCAACAATGTTTCTCAAGTCGGTGAGACGGGTGTGAATACGATATGAACAAAGGCTATATATGTGAGTACCTGTGTGGATTGGGAGTTTGCAAATGACCACTTTAATATCCAGTCTGGCACAGGGTTCCCTGGCCACCCTCTCTCGTTCTGCTGTGAGGATGACAGGGCTGCTGCGAACCCTGGCAACGAAGAGTCAGCGGTCAGTCGCCGTCGGCAGCAGCACTTAAAAGATTTTCATTTCACGCAAACACCGAGCGCTTTCCTCTTACTGCATCAGGCCTTTCTTGGAACTGCCTTGAAGTATTCCTCCCTTGAAATGTCGGATACTCCACCATACCATTTCTGAAGCCAGATATGTTCTATCTTCATCTTCATAAAGAACCATTCATACTGACGAGGCCACTTCCTCAGAACTGGGTGTCTGTAGAAATAAAGGAGAGGTCACGACACAGCTGCTCTTATCAGGGGGTGTCCCTCCCAGGGCACCGCTCCAGAGTCGGCGTATCACTGGGCAGGTCATCCAGCCCTTCAGACTCCAGGCCTCATTTGGGCTGAAGCCAGAGGCGGATGCCAGGGAGCCAAGGATGGGGACTGGGGCAGCCTTAGGAAGGCAGGAAACTGCCATCTGCACAGAGGGGCAGCCCAGTCTTGCACCAGGCTCCTTGGTTCGGATCCCAGGCGGGCTGCTGATGAGCTGTGGTGCTTCATGGGCTATTTGCCCTCTCAAACCCCGGTCTCCTCACCGTCAGGGGGACCGACAGTGACGGTGCTCTGATTGTGGGGCTGCGGGGGGAGCAAACAACTCTGCACACATAAAGCACCTGCACAGAGCAAGCGCTCAGTGAATGCCGGTTGCTGTTATCAGGAAACATAAAGAAAGGCGTTATGTATCTCTGTCTCTATGAGACGTCAAAAGAATTGTGGGCCTCCGAAACAAATCTGCTCGGGGGGAGATTTCCATTCCTGCAGCAGGCTTACAAGTTTTGAACCAAGTTGAGAGTCAGACAGAGTGGACAGGGAACATCACGTTCCACCTTCTGCTTACTGACTTGCTTTCTCTCTCACGTGTAACCCTAAACACAGGCACTGTCAGTGCAAAGCCTGACGTGGGGCTTGAACCCATGAACCGTGAGATCATGACCTGAGCTGAAGTCGGATGCTCAACCAACTGACCCACCCACGTGCCCCAGCCCACTTCTTTTAAACTTCATAAAAATTGGGGCACCTGGGTGGCTCAGCCGGTTAAGTGTCCGACTCCTGATTTCAGCTCAGGTCATGATCTCACGGTCGTGAGATCAAGCCCCATGTCTGGCTCCACGCTGGAGCCTGTTTGGGATTCTCTCTCTCTCTCTGCCCCTCCCCCACTGGCATGTGTGTGTTCTCTCTCTCAAAACACATCAATAAACATGAAAAAAAATAAACTTCATAAAAATAAAAATTTTACTCATATCTAAAAATGTTATAAAAATTCGAAGACCAAGTGCAGACTGGGAAGAACATTTGCAACAATGCATATGCAATAATAGGCTGATGACCTTTTATAAAAAAATATATTTTGAAATAACCATAAACTCACAGAGAAGTTGAAAAGTACAGTACAATGAACTATTTCTTCCCCCCTAAACTATTTGGAAATAAGTTGGAAATAAGCTGATGTGATGCCCCAATACTCCAAATACTTGTGCAGCCAAGATGATAAAAGGTTGTTGTTATCTTAAGCAAACACGTTTTGTACTTGCAGCCAGAACACATTTTGGCACCTGCAACTATAACAAATCCCAGAGGGCACTGGTTTTGCATCCAGGCAGTGAGGGCAGGGGGAGGGACCTGGAGGAGACTGACAGCAGGGGTTTAAAAGAAGGTAAAGATAAAGTTAGTGGAAGCAGGAGGTAAAGGCACCCTCGTAACATGGTGGTGGAAAATTCAGCAACACTGTGCCTACAGAAAGTACGGAATGAATTTAATGAACGCAATGGTCTCCCTAGGGTTTTCACCTAGTCTCACTGCCTATCATAACATGAAAGAGGAGGGTTTAGAAGGAAAGAGGACAGCTGGGCCGGGGCGCCTGGGTGGCTCAGTCAGTAAAGCGTCTGACCAGCTCAGGTCATGATCATGGGGTTCATGAGTTCAAGCCCCACATCAGGCTCTCTGCTATCTGCACAGGGCCAGCTTTAGATCCTCTGTCCTCCTCTCTCCCTGCCCCTCCCCCTCTCTAGAAAATAAATAAACATTAAAAAAAGAGGACAGTGAAGTTAAAAAATAAATCACACACACACACACCCCTATGCTCTTTTCTCAATCTATGTACTGAAAACCACACGTTCATCTTGATATATCCAATCGCAATCCAATTCCAGAGTTCACTCTCATTTTCTCCGTTTACGTGTAAAAAACCCCTCCCTGTGGTATGAGAAACCAGGGTTCCCCTGTACTTACCGTGTTTACTTATTTGATGGTTCCCCTGTATGTAAAATCTTCCACCTCCTTTGGGGTGTGGGTAGCTCCTGCAGCTTACAATTTGCTTTCGTCTTACTCTTCCACTAACTAACACGAAGTGTGAATCTGCCTGTTTTCATTGCCTGTGCCTCTGGGAAGACACACAAAGCTCCTAGCCCCAGCTCCACCCTTCCACTCCCTGCTGCCCTCCCTGCACAGACACCCTCCTGACCCATGGGAGACCACCCCTCCAAGCAGGCACCCTCCTTACCTTTCACGAGCTCTGGGCCTCCTGCCTCCTGCTAACTGGTCTGCCTTCTGGCACATTTTGATCCCTACAGCGGTGATTTTTGAACTTTAGTAGAAATGCTAATTTCCTGGGACCTGCTTTTAAAATTTAGATTGAGTCTTACATCCAGAGAATCGGATTCAGTTAAGCAGGTCAGGGCAGGAGGGTGGGGGCAGAAAGCCTGTCTATGCAAGAATCCTCAGTGGGTCAGATGTAGGTGTGAGAGGACCACACTGAGAAGTGTTCTTTCACTTCTGGATGTATGAAAATGTCTGTTTTCTGGACTTCTCTACAAAGCCTCAATTATTTACTTCCATTTTTTAAATTTTTAAATGTTTATTTATTTTTTGAGAAAGAGAACAAGCCAGGGAGGGGCAGAGAGAGACAGGGAGAGACAGGGAGAGAGAGAATCCCAAGCAGGCTCCACACTGTCAGCACAGAGACAGACACAGGGATCGAACTCATGAACCATGAAATCATGACCTGAGCCAAAACCAAGAGTTGGATGTTAACTGACTGAGCCACCCAGGAGCCCCTGGTTATTTCCATTTCAAGGCAGGGTGTTGTAGAGGGTTGCAAGTGCACAGGGAAGAGCGCCTGGAATCCCTCAGTGTGGGGTGCTGTCTAAAGGCAGGGTGAGGCCACGGGAAGACAGTCTGCCTGGCCTCTGCTGTCACCTGCAGCATGTTGCTGATATCACAGCTCAGACCTTCACTATCACTGCTTCAGAGGCATCACATGGCACAGTCCTGACTTCTGCTTTTTATTACAGTGTATTTCTGGACAAACCAACTTCAAAGCATATACAAACCTTGAAAACATGGCTTGCTTGGCAAATTCTATTTCTTCTGGAGACACTGCAGTCATCTGGCCAGTGAGCGTCAACCGGGCACATCGGGGGTCTTCCGGGTCGACGATATTTTTTCTGCATTCAAAGAATGTTTTTCACTTATTAAAATGATGATAGAACATAAGCCTGAAATACCAAGAATTTTACTAAAAATTAAAAAGAGCAGTCACATGGCTGGGTCTATCATTGAAGTTTTTACACTATCTATAATTACTTTAAAATACTTTGGCACACGGGGTGCCTGGGTGGCTCAGTTGGTTAAGTGTCTGACTCTGGATTTCAGCTCAGGTCATGATCTCACCTTCCGTAAGATCGATCCCCATGTCAGGCTCTGTGCTGACTGTGAAGATCCTGCTTGGGATTCTTTCTCTCCCTCTCTTCCTGCCTCTCCCACCCACTTTCTCAAAATAAATAATAAAGGAACAATAAAAACATACTTTGGCACTGGCTGTGTGAGAGGTGTGTTTGGGTAAGTGAGACATTAGCCTGCACCCTGGGGGTGCATCTAGTCAAGGGTGCACATTCTGCAAGACCCCAGTTGGGAGCCACTGTCCGGAATCCTGTTGCTATTCTTCACAACCTTAGGGATACCACTCAAAGACAATAGGAGTTGTGCTCCAGAAGTAAGGCAATACATCTGCCTGGATCCAGCGGTGACTGAGGTGAAGGTTTTCTGACATCACAATCAGAATGTGGAGGGTCCTCCTTCAGTGTAAGCGATGTTGGAAATAATGAGAACATCAGCGTGACTGTATTTGTAACTGCCTGCTAATGAGTGTTTCCATGGTGACAGAATTCTTCCAAGACTTGGCTTTCATTGAAAGAGTCACCTGGCAGTGAGGATGTACTTTGTATTCTGGATATCACTCTTTTTCCAGGTGAATATAATTCTAATATAAATATAATATGATATGATATGATACAATATAATTCTCCTAATTAGTAATCCTCCTAACTAGGGTTGCCAGCTAAAATACTGTATGACACATAGTCATGTGACAATAGTTGTTTACCTGAAATTTAATTTTTTAAAAAAATTTTAATGTTTATTTATTTTTGAAGGAGAGAGAAATAGAGCATGAGTGGGGGAGGGGCAGAGAGAGAGGGAGACACAAAATCTGAAGCAGGCTCCAGGCTCTGAGCTGTCAGCACAGAGTCCAATGTGGGGCTCGAATTCATGAGCCGTGAGATCATGACCTGAGCTGAAGTCGGTCGCTTAACCAACTGAACCACCCAGGCGCCCCTGAAATTTAATTTTTTACAGCTTTATTGATATATATATAATTCACCCTTTTTTTAAAAATTTTTTTTTAATGTTTATTTATTTTTGAGACAGAGAGAGACAGAGCATGAACGGGGGAGGGCCAGAGAGAGAGGGAGACACAGAATCGGAAGCAGGCTCCAGGCTCTGAGCCATCAGCCCAGAGCCCGATGCGGGGCTCGAACTCATGGACTGCAAGATCGTGACCTGAGCTGAAGTCAGACACTTAACCGACTGAGCCACCCAGGCGCCCCTAATTCACCCTTTTAAAGTGCACCGTTGAGGGTTTTCAGAATATTCACAGTTGGGCATCCATCACCATTATCTAATTTTAGAACATTTTCATCACCTACCCACTACACCCTTTGCCCATTAGCAATGATTCCTCATTTCTGACCCTTTACCACATCCTGAGCAACCGCTGATCTACACTCCATCTCTAGAGTTGCCTGTTTTGCCCACGCTGATGGAATCATACCATATGTGGGCTTTTGTGACTATCTTCTTTCACTTAGCATAGTGACTTCAAGGTTCATCCATGTTTTAACCTGTATTGGCACTGCATTGTTTTTATTGCTGAATATTCTTTATTGTATGGATAGACCACACTGTGTTTACCAGTTCATCAGTTGATGGGCATTTGGGTTGTTCCCATTACAAATAATGCTGCTATGAACATGTAGGCACATGCTTTTCCGTGGATGTGGTTTTTAGAGGTGGAACTGTCAGAAAGGGAATTGACGGATCCTACGGCAACTCTACGTTTAACCTTTTGAGGAACAGCCAGACTGTTTTCCAAAGCAGCTGCACTAATTTACATTCCCACCAGCACTGTATGAAGTGAATTCCTTCATATTTTTGAGGGCACTTGTTTTAGTCTGTCCTTTTCATTCTAGCTGTCTTAGTGTGAAGTGATCTCACTGTGGTTTTTATTTGCATTTCCCTGATGGCTAATATTGACTATCTTTTCATGTGCTTACTGGCTGTATGTATATCTTTGCAGAAATGTCTATTCAAATCCTTTGTCCATTTAAAATTGGGTTCTTTTCCTTTTTATTATTGAGTTGTGAGAGTTCTTTGTATATTCTGAATACAAATCCCTTTCCAATATGTGATTTAAACGTATTTTTTTTTCATTTTCTTGGTACTGTTCTTTGTATTATTATTTTTTTTTTTTTAATTTTTTTTTTCAACGTTTTTTATTTATTTTTGGGACAGAGAGAGACATAGCATGAACGGGGGAGGGGCAGAGAGAGAGGGAGACACAGAACCGGAAACAGGCTCCAGGCTCCGAGCCATCAGCCCAGAGCCGGACGCGGGGCTCGAACTCACGGACCGCGAGATCGTGACCTGGCTGAAGTCGGACGCTTAACCGACTGCGCCACCCAGGCGCCCCCTTTGTATTATTTTTATGATTATTTTTGTTTTAGAGAAAGAAGGAGAGAGTAAGAAGGAGAGAGTAAGAAGGAGGGGAGAGGGGCAGAGGGAGAGAGAGAGAATCTTAAGCAGGCTCCATGCTCAGTGTGGAGCCTGATTGGGGCTCGATCCCATGACTCTGGGGTTATGACCTAAGACGAAATCAAGAGTTGGATGCTCAACTGACTGAGCCACCCAGGAGCCCCTTGATGGTGTTCTTTGATGCACAAAAAATTTTTTTTTTTAAATTTTCATCAAATCCAAATAACTTCTTTTTCTTCTGTTTCCATTTATGATTTTTTTAAAGCTCCCAGCAACCTAGGGCAAAGGATATTTATCAAAATCCTACCCATATGTTATGTTTTATCTCATAGAACAAGACAGCATTCATATTATTAGATATTATGGTTTTTGTAGTAATATAAGAAATAGAAATATGTATAAAGATTGAGAAATAATAAGCATACTTGTAGTTATTTGCAAATGACATGACTGTATAGAGAGGAAAATGCAAAAGAATCCACACTCAGAATATTAGTGTTAAGAAAAAGCTCAGCAAGATTGTTGAATTCAAGAACAATAAACAACTGCATTGCTACTTATAAGAAAAAAACTATTTTTGAAGTACATTTTATATACTAAAAGGTATATAGATGGTAACTAAACCTATAAAATACCTGGGGATAAATTTAACCCAAAAATGTGTAATACCTTGGTGGAAAAAATTATGACTTTATTGAAATACATAAATGGCCTAAGTAAAGAGAGGGTTGGTTATACCAAATACGTGAATGGGAAAACCCAATTTAAAGGAGATTAATTTCTAGAGATGCTATAATTTCAGTTCCAATTCTGATATATATATTTTTAATAAAACAAAACAAGCTGAATCTAAACTTCACATGGGATAACAAAAGTCTGAGAATAGTCAAAACCACTATAAGGAAGAACAACATGGTGGGAGCGCTTCCTCTACAGATAACCCTAACATAAAACCATATTAATTAAGGCAGTGGGTATTGGTACAAGGACAGACCAAGGGAACAGACTGGAAGACCCAGAAATAGACCCATGCTTATATGTTATTTCACATACAACAAAGACTGAATTAGAAATTAGCAGGTAAAGTTCTAATTATTCAATAAGTGGTGCTGAAAAAAATGGTTGTCTGGAAAAAAATCTAAAAAATCAGACCATGTATAAGTAAATTCTAAATTGAATTAATGAGTTAAATGTATAAAGCAAAGCCTTAATACTTTAAGGATAAAATATTTATGACTTCAGGGTTGGAAAGAATTTCTTAAAGATGACACAAAATGCTCAAACCACAAAGGTAGATGAATGTGACTTATTAAAATTAAATCTTTCTTCAATAAAAGATTTCATAAGTTAGCTATGGGTGAAGTCTATTCATTACCACTATGATTTCTTATTCTATCGGTGAGTGTGGTAAGTGGAATTCTGGGATGGCCTCCATCATCTCCACCCCTAGTACTCTGCCCTGTACAATCCCTTGTCCTTGAATGTGGGCAGGAGCTGGGACTCTCTTCTAGCCAAGAGAATATGGCAAAAGTGAAGCACTGGTAATCCCATGCTTATAAGATACCACAGCCAGTGAGACTGACTTAGAGACTGTGGGAGGGAGGGAGAGAGAGAGAGAGAGAGAGAGAGAGAGAGAGAGAGAGAGAGAGAGAGACTGTCTTACCCATGGGAGACACCCTTCTATTGGCCTTTAACAGGTAAGCTGTTGTGAGGTGACCTGCCTTGGCTGTGGAGAGAATGGGCGGTGGCTTCTAGAAGCTGTGGACTCAGTCCTACAACCACAGGGAACTGAACTGTTCCACAAGGAACACTCACAGGTGCTAGAAAGAGGACCAGAGCTCCAGAAAGTGTTGCGGCCCCACTGACATCTTTCAGCTTTGGGAGATTCTGAGCAGAGGACCCAGTTCAGCCAAGTCCAGAATCCTCGCCCACAGAAACTATATAACAAGTGTGTGCTACTTCAAGTCTCTACGTTTGTGTCAATTTGTTACACAGCACAGAAAATGAATACAGTGTGTGTGCTGAAACTATAATTTTTAACTGACAATTTTTTTCAGTTACATTGTTAGTTACTGATTTCCAACCTACATTTTGGTCAGAAAGTTATCCATATAGGTATCTATTGTTTGATATTTGTTAAAATCAGCCTTAAAGCCTCATGGTCAATTGCTGTGCGCCCGAATAGGATGGACATTCTCTAACTGTTCGGTGCAAGGTTCTGCAAATTACCATTACTGCAAGCTTAAGTGTCTTCAAATCTCTTACCTCATTGCTATTTTTGTTTTTGTTCTCTTACTCTATTGATTATTAAAGGATGTGTTAAATATTTTCTGGACTTAATTTCTGGATATCTATCCTTGACACACACACACACACACACACACACACACACACACTTACTTTTCTTCCTCCCAAAGTAGTTCTATCATAATTTTTACTCTATTCATACAAATATTGTGTTTGCAGTGACACAGTGTTTACTAAGCCATGTAGTACACTATGAATAAACTTCCTTTTTATACAACCTTTTGGTTTCATTTGGAATTAGTTAATAACTTCCCCTTTATCTTTCTTTTCTTTTTTTTTCTTTTGCTTAGTAGTTTTCTATGAACCTACCATTTATTCATTCCCAAACTTTTCTTTTTAGCATAATCAAATATAAGACATATTCCATCATATTCAAAAGAACTGAAAACATAATTTCATATAAAAACTCGTACATCATTGTTGATAGTAGCAGCATTTATAACAACTCCAAAGTAGAAATAACCTGAATGGCACAAAAATAGACAGAATGTGTGATAGCTATTCAATGGCATATTGCTCAGCTATAAAAAGGAATGAACTACTGGGGTGCCTGGCTGGCTCAGTTGCTGGAGTGTGCAACTCTTGATCTCAGGGTTGTAAGTTTGAGGCCCACACTGGGTGTAGAGATTAGTTTAAAAAACACTTTGGGGCATCTGGGTGGCTCAGCTGGTTGAGTGCTTGACTCTTGGTTTTGGCTGGAGTCACGATCTCACAGTTTGTGGTATCAAGCTTAGCGTTGGTCTCTGGAGACTACTCGGGATTCTCTCTCTCCCCCTCTCTCTCTGCTTCTCCTCCACACACACACACACTCTCTCTCAAAATAAATTAAAAAAATAAACTTAAACAAATTTATAAAATGTATATGTTCTCTCACTGCTGAAAAAAAATGAATGAAGTACGGATAGCATGGATAAACTTTGAAGATACTTCAAGGTGTGTGTGTGTAAAATTTATATGTATATATATGCAGCATATGCAAATTCATAGAGGCAGAAAGATTAGTGGCTGTAAGGGCTGGGAAGAAGAGGAAACAGGAAGAGAAAGCTAAGCTAATGTGTATGGGGCTTATCTGGGGGGAAATAAAAATATTCTCAAATTAGATAGTGGTGACAGATAGATGCAAAACGTTGTCAGTATTCTAAATGTCAGTGAACTTCACACTTTAAAGGTTGAATTTTATGGTATGTGAACTATATCTCAAGTAAGAAAAAAGTAGCATTCCACTGAGTTCACTTTTTCCTTCTTGGGGACTGTCATCCTCTGGGTCCTACCTGTACCGTTTGCTTTTATGCTTGCTACATGACCGTAATCTGGAGAACTCCCTCTATTGTCAATGGGGAATTTCCCCATCCTGTGTTGGATCACTTCTTTCCCTGGGCTGCCATCTTCCTCGTTCTTCTCATTTTGGTAGAATGGTTCTGTCAAAAATATATATGTTTTCTAAGAAAAAGTTCAGTGGAAGTAAAATTACCTGAGGTTTTGTATGTTTGAGAATGTGATTAGTTTCCTTTCATTCTTGATGGATAGTTTGGCTAAGTATTAAATGCTATGTTTGCAATGATTACACCAAATAATGTTGAAGGTACTGCTCCATTCCAGTGTTGCTGATTAAATAGTCCAGTGTGATCTTCTTCCTTGCTCTTTTGTATGTGACCTTGTGCCCTTGCCCCTCTGAAAGCTTTCAGAAACTAATCTTTACCGATGAGTCCCTGAAACTGCACAATGATGTACCTTGATACAGGCTTTCAAAAAAATCCATTGTTCTGGGTACTTGGTGGATTGTTTTAAACCTGGAGACTCATGTCTTTTGGTTTGGGGGAATTTTTCTTCAGTTCTATCTGGCAATTTTTTTCCTTTCATTTTCTCAATTCACCTTTTCTGGAATTCTTTTATTTTGGCTTTTGGACCTTTTGGATTGGCCTTTTAATTTTCTTATTATTCCTCTCATATGTTTCATCTGTTTCTTTTTATTCTACTTTTTGGCAGATTACTTCAAATCTACCCTCAAATGCTTCAGTTGAATTTTTAATTTTTGCTACCACATTTTTAATTTAAATTTAATTTTTCTTAATTTTAAGCAGGCTACATGACCAGCATGGGGCTTGATCTCACAAACCATGAGATCATTCCCTGAGCTGAAATCAAGTCAGATGTTTAACTGACTGAGCCACCCAGGCACCCTTCATATTTTTAATTTTTAAGGGTTCTTTCTGTTTGTTCTCATGGAGTGTTTTTATTTTAAAGCCTATTCTTCTGCAGTATATTGTCTTCTGTCCTGAAAAATTGCTTCCTTCTCTTTGTATTGTTTTAATTTTTCCTAGTTCTTTTTATCTGTTCATTTTGCATGGTAGAGACTTTCCTCAAATGTTTTCCTTGGCTGTTTATTCATATTTAAAATGTGTCACCCAGGAGGGGCCCCTGGGTGGCTCAGTCGGTTGAGCAGCTGACTTCCGCTCAAGTCGTGATCTTGCAGCTGACAAGTTCAAGCCCCGCGTAGGGCTCTGTGCTGACAGTTCAGAGCCTGGAGCCTGCTTCAGATTCTGTGTCTCCCTCTCTCTCTGCCCCTCCCCTGCTCATGCTCTGTCTCTCTCTGTCTTAAAAATAAATAAACATTAAACAATTTTTTTTTAAAAAGTGGCACCCCAGAGCCAGTTGGAAATTGTGACTGCATAGGTATGGCTTTCTGACTAGTGCACTTTACTCTAAGGTGATCAGTCTTGATGGTTTTGTTGAAGGACTCTTAACTTTTCAGTATCTGGGTTTTTTTGTTTGTTTGTTTTCTCTTGGGCTGTTTGGTATCCCTGGGGAAATCCTCAAAGGATTCTCAGACAAAACCTTGTTAAAGATGACCTTAGTCCATAATTCACAGGAAGAAGCAAGAGCCAGCAGAAACAGTAAATACCAGAAATAGATACCCAAGATATACTAAATTGATTATAAGATAAAGATATCTAAAATGCATAAGGTCTCCCAATCTTTAATTGAAAGTGTAGCTCTTTGAGGGTCAGATTTTATAATGGGCCCTTATTTCTAACCCGTCACCTGACCCAGTCCAAGATATTGTTTCTTTGTTCTCATTGTATCAAAACCTAAGCCTCTACTTTTCCCAGACCGGCAAACCCCACTAGTGAAGTTCTGGTTCTGTTTCTTTTGTTTGTTTGTTTGATCTTCATTTCTGACCCCCAGGGGATTTCTTTTTGTTTCTTATGAGTATGCATTTAAAAGAATGTTTTTCTTCCTACCGCTTTTTTTTTTTAGATTGATGAAGTCTGTAGTTGTATTTTAAAACTTTAAATAATAAAAAAATGTTAAGATTAAAAACAAAGAATTTCCATGTAGAAGATTTAGAGACTACAAAAATATGTTAGAAAGTAAAAATAAGTGTTTTTAAATAAACTTGGAATTATAGCCTACGTAGAGCTTTTATCTTATTTGTTTCCACTCAAAAATTAAATTGTGAACATTTTAGATCGAGAAGTACATGCTGGGAAATCTATTTACTCACAAAATTCTCAAACATTTATCTACTATTTCTGTCTACTGAATATACAGGAGGAGCTGGAAAGATCCACCTCTGACGTTGAATGATTTTACTTGTATTGTGAGAGCTGTGTGACATAGCTGAGTCACAGCAGTGACCAGTGTCTCATTGCCCCCATCGACCTTGTGAGCTGGAGCCCCAAGAACATAGCCTCAATTTCCTCTTCTGAAAAATGAGGACATTAATTTTTGCCCGACTTCTTCACAGAGTTCAAAGGAATGTAAAAGCACAATGAACATCATAAGGAAGTAATGAATGGTTTTCTCATATATATAAATGTGAAACTACAGTAAGTGAATGTGAGCAGGTTAAAGATAGAGAAGATCGTCTTCAAGGCAGACTGAATTATTTCCCTTCTCCATTAGTCTATAGCCTTGAAAGATTTTTCCGGCACTGCATTTCATTATGGTAGGCCAAATGAGAAAACTTTATGATGGATTGTTCTCCAACATCAAAGGAGAACAGCTTGCATTTTCCTTTTGCTTGAGGCCAGTTAGAGTCAGGAAAAAGGGAGGTGGAGTACTCCTTCCTTGTCTGTCTCGTACAGTCCGGATAGCCAAGCATTCTGATATATGGTAAATGCAGAAGGAAATGAAAGGCATACAGTGAGGTGGTTAAGAGTACGGGTTCCTACTCAGGGATGCCTAGGTGGCTCAGTCGGTTAAGTGTCCTACTCTTGGTTTCGGCTCAGGTCACCATCTCACAGTTTATGAGTTCAAGCCCCATATTGGGTTCCGCACTCACAATGCCCAGCCTACTTGGGATTCTCTCTGTCCCTCTCTCTCTGCCCCTCCCCCGCTCGTACTCTTTCTCTCTCTTTCAAAATAAATAAATAAACTAAAAGAGAGAGAGAGAGAGAGAGAGAGTAGGGGCTCCTATTCAGCCTCCTAGACTGGAATCCTGGCTGTGACTCAACCTCTCTGTGCCTCGGTTTCCTCACCTGTAAGAAACAGGCACAAAAAGTTCCTGCCTTATAGTGGTGTTTCGAGGTGTTGGTGGCGGGAGACAGGGAGACTTTTCGGTCCTGCGATGAGCAAGGCTCCCCAGGATAACTCTCTTGACTGTCTCCACTACTCAGATTTACATTAACTGGTGACTTTGAAAGAAGACACCGAACATCTCCCTGCAGGAAGTGCACATACTATGCTATCCATCTGCCATAAACGAGAAAGACCTGCCACAGCTCAGGGAGGCCCCGGGTGCAGTGCTGCAGACTGTGTACATCTATTGAATTCTGGAGTTTCCTGGCCCACACCATGTTGGCTAGGTCAACGAGAAGGCAATACTTTGTTATTCTGTCTGCTTTACTCTTTCATTCCTCCACTGGTTTAGATCAGGCAAATGATGGCCTGGCTGGCCAAGCGTGGCCTGTCGCCTGTTTCTGTTTGGCACTAGAGAGAAGAATGGATTTTATGCTTTTAGAGGATTGAGAAAAATCAAAAGAAGAAGATTTTATGACACATGAAATCTATATGAAATTTGGATTGCACTCTTCTTGCAAAAAGTTGTATTGGAGTACAGTCCCATTCTGTGGCGGCTTTCAGGCTACAATGGCAGAGTTGAGTGGTTGTGACAGAAACTGCATGGCCCACCTCACCTACAAAATTTGCCATCTCCTCAGTACAGAAATAATTTTCTGACCCCTGGTTTAGACTGTGGGACTGGAAGAGGAAGGCTGTTCGTCAGGCTCTCTGGAACCCTTACATGTGGATTAAACCCTTACATAATATAATTAGAATAGTTCCTGGTGTGTAGCAAGCCCTCATATAGTGATGCTGTTGCTGCTCAAATGTCACGGGGGCTGAAAGGGGTGGGGTGGCTGGAGAGTTCAGGAATTTTGTAGCCCCAATTGGTGGGGGTATCGATCATGAAATATCAAGAAGATTGCTGTGGACCGAACTGTGTGCCTGGCAAATTCAAATAGCGAAGCACGAATTCCCAATGTGACTGTATTTGAGAGAGTAAGAGAGCATGAGCAAGGGCTGGGGAAGTGAGAGGAAGAGAGAGAGTCCCAAGCAGGCTCTGGACTTGGGGCTCAATTCCATGAACCGCGAGATCATGACTTGAGCTGAAATCAAGAGTCGGATGCTCAACTGACTGAGCCACCCAGGTGCCCCATGAGTGTATTTGAAAATAGGGTCTTCAGAGAGGTAATTAAGGTTAATTAATTAATTAATTAAGGTTAATGAGGTCATAAGGGGGGGTGTCCTCATCTGATGGGACTGCTGCTCTTATAAGAAGAGAACAGATGGGGCGCCTGGGTGGCGCAGTCGGTTAAGCGTCCGACTTCAGCCAGGTCACGATCTCACGGTCTGTGAGTTCGAGCCCCGCGTCAGGCTCTGGGCTGATGGCTCGGAGCCTGGAGCCTGTTTCCGATTCTGTGTCTCCCTCTCTCTGCCCCTCCCCTGTTCATGCTCTGTCTCTCTCTGTCCCAAAAATAAATAAAAAACGTTGAAAAAAAAAATTAAAAAAAAAAAAAAAAAAGAAGAGAACAGAGAGGGGCAGGCAGAGGAAAGCCCATGTGAGGGCAGAGCAAAAAGGTGGCCGTCTTCAAACCCAGGAGAGAGGCCTCAAGAGAAACCAACCCAGCTGACACCTTAGTCTTGGGCTTCTAGACTCCGGACCTGTGAAAACATAAATTTCTCCTGTTTCATTCTCCCAGGCTGTGGTATTTTGCTACGGCAGCCTGAGCTAACACAAAGATGGTAGGGACCGAACGGTCATTATGAAATGGTGAGCATCGAAAGCCTCCCCCTCTGCCTCTCTGGCTACATTTGTTGCAGAGGTAGGGTGTTATGGGATGGAAGGCGTTAAATTAGGAAAGTAGTAGCTAACATATAATGAAGGAGGGAGTTAACTTATAAAATCTTGGAAGTATTTTTTTTTAAGCTTAAAATGGAGACCTATTATGTTTGTGGCACATCCTCTCCCTGTATTGGGAGCCTGTGTTGAAGGAGCCCAGGGAGATGTGGGAACAGCACACACTCTCTGGCTCCTGGAAGTTTGTGTGTTTTTACCATCCTAATACTGTGATGTGCCCCGGCATCATGGCAAAAGCTGTCCCCACTGTGGGGACCTTGCCAGTTTCTGGGTAGGCCAAGCAAATCATTTCAAATCTACCCACTTAGCTACCTATTCATTTGTTTCACTTCATAATTTTATTACTGCTGAGAACATGATATAATTTCTGTTTTCCTTTTTGATATCAGGTGTGATTATATGACATTTACATATCTTCTTTACATAACATCACATATCTTTCAAGGCAACTGATTTGTCTAAGCCTCACAATATCCACACGACGTAGGTCACGTAATCTGATACGCAGGCAAAGAGCTAACTCGGCAGACCACGGTTGCTCAAAGCCTGCACGTTTCAAAGAATGGCCTGTTTCAGGAGGACTGGCCCTTTACTGGCTCCTGGAGGCTAACCTCTGAGCTCTTGACACCTCCTTCTGAGGCCCTAGGCCACACTGGATCAATCTGAACTCGTGGGGCCCAGAGACGGAGTAGCTAAGATCAGTCATGCAGACACTGTAGTGCCCATGTGACTGAATTACAGTGCAAACCCCGGATACCAAGGCTCAAGTGAGCGTCGCTGGTTGGCAATATTTTGCACACGTCGTCATGCGTGGTGACCGGGAGAATTAAGTGTGCCTCCATGTGGGAGGGACTCCTGGAAGCTTGTGCAGCTTTTTCCTCTGATGACCTCAATCTGTATTCTTTCACAGTCATACAGCACGAGCTCCTGAATCCTGTGAGTTTTTTGGTGAATCATCGAGCCCCGGGGGTGGTTTGGGGGCTCCTGACACAGCTGGCCAAGCAGACTCTCACAGATCCTCTTCTCCCAGATGGCGCACATTTCTAAAATGGAAGCCCTGAGGCACGATTCATTGAAACTGATTCTCATCCGTTACATTGCATTAAAATCTTGAGAAAGGTACGTTTGTTAAGCAAAGCATATGTTTTGCTTATATTTAAGGAACTTGTTTTCACTTGCCTGGAAGTTTTCTTTTATTATACATCCTGTTGAGTTATAGCAAGAGAAACACTGGACATGCCTACATTTTCAGGTAAATTGCTTCAGGTGAGAACATTGTATACCACTGAAAACGTTATGGTCTGCTGTGTTTATGAAACCGCAAAAATTAGTTGCTGAACTGTGAATTTTTCTTGTGGGTTAAGGGGAAGGAATGATGGGAAGCAATCCACATAATAACTACAAAAACTGAATCTATATTGAACTTTGTAAAAAACCCGAGATAGGAGAAAATAAGTAAGAATAGTAAACGGGAACAAAATTTACATACACTGGGCAAGACTGTCATCAGTTGTACCCAATTATTTGTTCACTGTTAAAGCTAATTTCTTCACAAATTGCTCTTTGATGAAAGCAACAAATTAGTACTCATAAGTAAGTCATTACAGAATTTAAATAGGGAGCATCATATGTAAATAGGAAGCGTTTTGCTTCTCCACTGGTGGTGATTACATAAAATACAAAGGAGATGATGTATTTAAATAGGCAAATAGAAAACTCGATTTACATAGTGGGCAACCCAGCTAGACTCAGCATTAAGTTTCTTCCCACCTGTGGTAGGCAGGATAATGCCCCCACCCAAAGAGGTCTGCAGCCTAATCTCTGAGACACGTGACTGTGTCAAAGAGCAATTAAGGTGGTTAATCAGCTGGCATTGGATAGGGAGATTATCTGGGATTATCTGGCTGTGCCCAATGCAGTCACAGGGGTCCTTAAGGTCACAGAGGGAGGCCAAAGAGAGTGTCACAGAGATGTGGTATGAGAAAGACTCAATTAGCCATGGCTGGCTTTGAGTGTGGAAGGGGCCATGGGCTAAGGAGTGCAGGCAGCTCCTAGAAGCTGGAAAAGGCAAGAACATGGTTATTCCCCTAGAGCCTCCTGGAAGGACACAGTCCTGCCTACAGCTGGATTTTAGCCTACTAACACCTGTTTGGGACTCCTGTGCTCCATAACCTTAACACACTGGTGTTGTTTGAAGCCACTGGGTTATGGTGCTTTGTTACAGCAGCAAAAGGAAACCATATAACATCTGGAAGAGGTCAGACTGCAACCCCACCCTTAGTCACGTGAGTGCAACACACCTGGTCAGTAAATGCACCAGCGACAGGAAGGGGGATGCAGTGTACCCAGGGGACCCTTCCAGTTCACCTTGGTGAACAGGGGTTACAGGAAGCACTCCCGCCTCTTGCCTCTGTACTTTGCATATTGTTTAGGCATCCACTTCTCCCTCACACAGCTTCAGGGAGCCCTACTCCATCCCCACATCCTGAGGGCTGGGATTGCCTACAACAACCAGCATGCTCTATCCCCTGGCCAGAGTGACATTTCAGGGATTGGCACAAGAAGTTTGGTCACTAAAGCTCAAGGACCTACTTGCTGGGGACTTCTGGAATGGCAACCCCCTTACTCTCCTTTGGAGTCTACCTGGTGAGATGCCTGCTTTCGCTGGACATAAACGGAGAGCGACCTCGAAGTTGCCAGCACCGCATTTGGATCACAAGTGGGGCCACCCTTAAGGGGGAGCAGACACTGGAGGAGGCAGACAGGAGAAACGGGAAAATCTCATTTTGGCCGACACTGCAGAGCCCCTAAGAAAAGCCTACCTCTGGACTTTTCAAATATGTCAACTAATCAATTTTTTTAATTCTCTAAGCACATCTGAGCTTATTTTTCTATTTCTTGCAACTGAGTGGTTCCTCACTGAAAGGAGGGTTTGCAGTTTCTGGAACTCTTCTTGTTGTTAGAATGGATCCTAATGCTGGGTGGTATTAATAGTGATCCACAGGGGAGCCTGAGTGGCTCAGTTGGTTGAGTGTCTGACGTTGGCTCTGGTCATGATATCTTGGTTCATGAGTCTGAACCCCACATGGGGCTCTCTGCTGTCAGCGCAGAGCTCATATTGGATCCTCTGTCCCCCTCACTCTCTGCACCTCCCCCGCTCATGCCCTCACACTCTTCTCTCTCAAAAATAAATAAACACTTAAAAAAATAGTGATCCACAAACTATTCTCAATACAGGTAGTAAAGTCATGGTGGAACTGTGTAAAGTAAGGGTGGCTCCCATATGCTACCATTGGTACTAACGCGGGATCATGTGAAGCAAAAATGGCCTGTATTTAAAAAATATTCACAAATCTATGCATTTCTCTGAGATAAGACTCTATATACCATCTCTCTGGCAGAAGTTCTCCATGGGCCTTTCGTGTTTCTGAACTCTTGTGAGCAGAGGACTAGCTCCCTGTGTTTGGGACCATCTTTTCCCTGAAGATCTTTATAGAGCAAACAGCCTTGGAAGAGACAGTGTTTCCCTCGGGGGCGAAGGGCAGGCTTATTTGCTGTCCAGTAGGATGAGGATGCTGTCTTTCTTGGGGGTGGGGGGGTGGCAGGCAGACTTGCTCTGTTATACAAGATTTTGTTTCTCTGGGCTGAGGGTTCCTTTCCCATAATGCAACCCACTGTGTGTACATGTGCCCGTGGTCCTCTTCACATCCCTGTGGGAATTAGGGCCCATGGGAACCCCTGCCATAAAGTGCTGCTGCTCTAGCTACTAATATTGCTGTGAGTAACAGCTCTTTTTCTCTGACCCATGAGTTTTGTGTCTTCTGCCAGCATCCACGAACCATGGCAGGCTCACTTGTTAGTGAGAAGGAACATAGCCAACTTGCTTGCAAATAGGGTAAAATCTTAGACCTGTCACAGTTCTTGACACCATGTAAAACCATTTTCTTTGCTTTTGGTTGGAATTAAATCACTCTGGAATTAGTGAGGTAAAAATGTCATGCTGATCACAAGCTCTGATTTGCATATGTACATGTCTTTGAGTAATAAAAATGGGGGGGATAAATTATTTCAAAACACTGTCTGCCTAGTAGACAAAAATATTTCATAGTATATGGAGCATAGAGTGAAATAATGAAAAAGACCTTGCTGATGCAAAGTTTGGAATCCATTGGTGACCTTGTTCTTTCTGGATTAGTTCAGGGCCTTGCTGGTCCATCCCCAGCCTGGGATGTATGCAGCACTGGCAGGAAAGCAACTGCCTCTTCTCCTACTGAACCTCCCCCAAGTCTGCCCTTCACCTCTTGTTCCCTGGTAATCACTTTGCATAGCCCCCCAGTCTGATACCCCATCTGCTATTTCCTGACCTCCAAATCTAGCTTAACTGCATATTTTGGCTCCTGAAGGAGCAAGAAAATAAAATCACTACTAGAAACAATAACTGACCGGAGCTGGCCATGAATTCCTGCGTGTCTGTGTGACTAGGGTAGAGGCCGCATGGTGGGAGCAGAGAGTAGCAAATGCGTCTCAGGAAGGGCTGCTCTCATGTTTAGGAAAGTACGTTAATGAGTCTGGACGATCAGGGCAAGGGAAGGCCCCCTCCCCAGTGCACCCAGGCTGGTGTGTGGGAGGAAAGAAGGAGAGATTAAGTGTGTGCAATCCTGCAAATGTCATCCTCCCTGATGTTATTGCATTTTGGATTCCTGTAGAGGCAGTAGACACAGAAGGGTTTGGTTTTGCTTGGGGAGGTTGGTGAGACACAGAAAAGAAGAGAAAGTCACAAGCAGGAGACATGGAGTTTGGAAGGGATGCCATTGCACATTCAATGCAATCCCAATCAAAATAGCAACAGCATTCTTCACAGAGCTAGAAAAAACAAATCCTAAAATTTGTATGGAACCACGAAAGACCCTGAATAGCCAAAGTAATGTTGAAAAAGAAAACCAAAGCTGGAGTTTTAACAATGCTGGACTTCAGCCTATATTACAAAGTGTAATCATCAAGACAGTATGATACTGGCACAAAAACAGACACATAGATCAATGGAATAGAATAGAGAATGCAGAAATGGACCCACAAATATATGGCCAACTAATCTTTGACAAAGTCATAAGAGTATCCAATGGAAAAAAGACAGCCTCTTTAGCAAATGGTGTTTGGAGAACTGGACAGCAACATTTAGAAGAATGAAACTGGACCACTTTCTAATATCATACACAAAAATAAATTTAAAATGGATGAAAGACCTAAATGAGACAGGAAACCATCAAAATCCTACAGGAGAACACAGGAAGCAACCCCTTTGACCTCGGCTGCAGTAACTTCTTACTTGACATGTCTCCAAAGGCAAGGGAAATAAAAGCAAAAATGAACTATTGGGACCTCATCAATATAAAAAGCTTCTGCACAGCAAAGGAAACAATCAACAAAACTAAAAGGCAATGCACGGAATGGGAGAAGACATTTGCAAATGACATATCAGATAAAGAGTTAGTAAGTATCAAAAATCTATTAAAAACTTACCAAACTCAACACCTGAAAAACAAAGAATCCAATGAAGAAGTGGGAAGAAGACATGAATAGACACTTTTCCAAAGAAGATGTCCAGATGGCTAACATGCACATGAAAAGATGCTCAACATCACTCATCATCAGGGAAATACAAATCAAAACCACATTGAGATACCACCTCACACCGGTCAGAGTGGCTAAAATTAACAACTCAGGAAACAGGAGATGTTGGCAAGGATGTGGAGAAAGGTGGAGAAAGGGAACCCCTCTTGCAGTGTTGGTAGGAATGCAAACTGGTGCAGCAGTTCTGGCAAACAGGGTGGATGTTCCTCAAAAAATTAAAAAACAAAACAAAAAAAAGAATTACTCTATGACCCAGCAATAGCACTACTAGGAATTTATCCAAGGGATACAGGAGTGCTGATTCACAGGGGCATATGTACCCCAATGTTTACAGCAGTACCATCAATAATAGCCAAATTATGGAAAGATCCCAAATGGCCAACAATTCATGAATGGATAAAGAAAATGTAGTGTATTTATGTATGTACACACACACACACACACACACACACACACACACACCAGAATATTACTCAGTGATGAAAAAGAATGAAATCTTCCCCTTCGCAACAACATGGATGGAACTGAAGGGTATTATGCTAAGTGAAATAAGTCAGTCAGAGAAAGACAAATATCATATGATTTCACTAATATGTGGAATTTGAGAAACTTTACAAAAGACCATAGGGAAAGGGAAGGAAAAATAAGATACAAACAGGGAGGCAAACCATAAGAGACTCTTAAATACACAGAATAAACTGAGGATTGATGGGGATAGGGTGTTGGGGGAGTGGAGAAAATGGGTGATGGACACTGAGGAGGGTACTTGTTGGGATGAGCACTGGGTGTTGTATGTAAGTGATGAATTATGAGAATCTACTCCTGAAGCCAAGACTATACTATACGTTAGCTAACTTGACAATAAATAAATAAATTTGAAAAAATGGGTAAAGGCATTAAGTAGTTCTCCAAAGAAGATATATAGGTAGCTAATAAGAACATGAAAAGAAGCTTAACATCAGTAGCCATTAGGGAAATACTTATCAAATCTACATGAGATACCACTCCTTACCCATTAGGATGGCTATCATAAAAAAGGCATAACAAGGGTTGATGAGGATATAGAAAAACTGGAAACCTCATATGTTGCTGATGGGAAGATAAAATGGTGCAGCTAGTGAAGAAAACAGTCAGTTCCTCAAAAAATTAAACACAGAGTTACAATATGACCCAGAAATTTCACTCTTAGGTGTATGCCAAAGAGAACTGAAAAAAAAAAATGTCCATACAAAAACCTGTACACAAATATTCATAGTAGCATAATTCGTAATAGTCAAAACATGGGAGCAAATGTCCATCAACTAATGAACAGATAAATAAAAATAGATAAATAAAACATAGTATATTCATACAACAAAATTGTATTTGGCCATAAAAATGAATGAAGTGTTGATCCATGCTAAAACATAATGAGCCCTGAAAACTGATGGGAGAAAAACTCTAACAGTGTGATCTCCAGTGGAAGCCATATTATATTTCTTTCTAAGTCTGCATGACTGTCCGTAGACTTTGTTCCAACCCCAAGCCCAATTTACAGCTGGCCAAGCACACATCGTACACCTGTTTTGTGAGTGAGTAGCCTAAAGGAACACCATCTTGTCCTTGAGATATCGATCAATGCTCCTGCTCCCTGCATTGCTTTATGACAAAACTTGTGATTCCTGCCTACATGCTAATCCATAATCTTTTGAGCTTTTACAAGATGTAAAAAGGATATAACTCTGTAAAAATGATTCACTCTCTGGAGCACTTTCTTCCCTGTCAAGAGTGTGCTTCCCAGGCAGCTGTCTTAACTTGGACTTGAATAAAATGCTCTTTTTTGCTTTTAGAGATTCTAAAAGGTTCGTTCATTTTGCATCGGCAAAGCATTGTGCTAAGTGAAAGAAATCAGTCACAAAACCATACATTATATAATTACACTTACAGGGAATGTCCAGAATAGGCAAATCCAATAGATATACAAAAGAGATTATTGATTTCCAGAGGCTAAGGGCCTTGTAATAAAACTCTTAAATCTATCTCAGCAACCGTAAAAGCTTTCTGGAAGGTGTATATTTACAGAAGTTGCATCCTTATGAATCCATATCATTTCAGCTCAAGGAGGAATCATGTCTACCAGGTGAATAAAACATTATGAACTGGATCAGGAGAGGTAGTCAGAGATGCAGGAAAGAAGTGTATAAAGACAGAGGAACCAGAATCATCAGTGGACCCATGAAATGAGTGTCCTGGGAATCACAGGGACAGAACTTCATGGAGCTGAAATGAAATTCGGGAGAAAGAAGTGGCTGCAGGTTATTGGGAGCACTGACCATGGAAATGAGTGAAAGATGGGAGAGAATACTCAAACACCTGCTCAGTAAGTCTTCTGTCCACATGGCTCCCTGGTCTTCCCAGACAGCTCTTTTAAAAGCAACTCAGGTTAGTGTTAGCTTTAGGATTTCAGGGATGTGTAGGCAAAGGAGAAGAGGCAACATGAATCTGGACAGACAGCAATCTATTTAGAAGATTTATATGTTGCCTTCAAGGGGAATGAACACAATTCAGTGAAGAGAAATTGAATTCAGCTTCTTTATCTGATGAGGGTTGGTTGGGTCCTGTGCTTTGAAACTCATGTCGCGTCTCAGGTAGACAGAGTGCAGACGGAGATGTATCTTGGCCGTTAGCAGGCAAGCTGTTGCAAGCACATGTTTCCTCTGTGTGCAAACTCTCCTAGAGAATGATGGAAGAGAGTGCTTTCCACACGCAGTTCTAGGGGCACAAATCCCGGAGCCTGCATTTAGAATTGGGCTGGGCTGAGGTTTTCAGCTACCACTCAACGTATTTCTTCTTCCTACAAGAATAGTTAAAAATATGCAGGCTAGGGGCGCCTGGGTGGCGCCGTCGGTTAAGCGTCCGACTTCAGCCAGGTCACGATCTCGCGGTCCATGAGTTGGAGCCCCGCGTCGGGCTCTGGGCTGATGGCTCGGAGCCTGGAGCCTGTTTCCGATTCTGTGTCTCCCTCTCTATCTGCCCCTCCCCCGTTCATGCTCTGTCTCTCTCTGTCCCAAAAATAAATAAAAAAAAAAAACGTTGAAAAAAAAAATATGCAGGCTAAGGGGCATTTATATATGTGGAATTTCTTGTCATTTGCTGCAGAGAAGGAATAATTAAACTCAGTACACTATTTGAGTTGTGCGTGCCCCCCAAAGCGTTTATCCTGTGCTTGTGGCATAAAGGCAGACCAGCCCTACCATCAGCACCCTCCCATGTTTTACCAAAAGAATTTCTCACACTGTCAATGTGCCTATCAAATGCAGGGGCTACTCAGAGGTTAGGGCAGGAATCTGTGTCCAAGCACATTGTCCCAAACTCTCTAGTGTGAGTGATGCCTTTTTGATGTGTGATTCTTCGGTGTTGAATTGCATCTGCAACATGGCACCCCACCCCCCAAGCCAATAATTCTGAGGGATCATCATTTCTGAAAGCCTCCCATCCTATGTTTTACACATCTACTGGGCTGTAATCCATTCAGGGTCTGGCACCTCCCTCTCAGAAACTAGATTCCTTTGCAAACCAGAATCTTAGCATCTCCTCTGATGCCAAACCACACTGAGTCCTGGTCAATTAAAGACCTTTGACAAGCTCATTGTTTGGGCAGAGATGCCCCCAGCTGGGGGGAAAGGAACGGGCCATGGCAATATTTCATTAAAAGCCTTTTGGGAAAAAGGAAACAAGTGTTTTCAGATAGAAACATAGCATTTGTCCAAACTATCAAAATTTTTTCATTGTGAAAAGCATCCGATAAACCTCTTTTGTTTCCATTTATTTCCAGTCTTCAAAATGGAAATTCATCTGATGCCAACAACAGAATGTCACTCAATAGAAGAACCCTTCCTGACCCAGAGGGCCTGCTTTGCCTTGGCTCTCTGAGAAGATGCAAAACCTAAAATCCACAGTGTTCAAGCCTGCATGCTCCATAAGAAAAGATGTTTCAGTGGATGAGAAATGTCTCTGGGGGGCTTTGTTATTTACTGGATTTTCATACAACTGGGTCTCTGGTCTGAGCATAAATTCACTTTGGCATAGGAGCATCTCTATATGCTTATGTATGTGAAGGGAGAGGAAAATGAGAGAGGAGGGGACTGCGGATTGCTGGCGAAGCTTGTAAACTGGAATCTTATTCTCAATTTGTCATGTTCACCTGAGTTTGGGGACCTGAGCTTTGTCCCTTAGGAACCGCCAAGCCTGTCCTTAATCAGTACTGAAAGTCACTTTCTGCTTATTATCCAGTAAGATTCCCTTTCAAATGATCTCCTCCAGGAAGAAAGACAGGGTAATAGCACCCAATTCAATATGTCCTGGCGGGAGTCAAGACAGCTGGGTGCGATGAAATCTAGTGACTTTACTGTGACATTTTAGGGTAAGTTCAGGGATCAGAGGATCGGGTGGTGAAAAGTTTGGGGGAAAATCCCCTAACTACATGGGATGCAGTATCCCAGGTTGAATTTTTCAGATTCACCGAGAAACTCGTTAAGGTCCCCATACACCTGTAAAATACAGAGAAATATTTGTCCCTTTCCTTATTCTCAAGATGTTCGCCTCTCCCAGCTTCAGTTAAGGAACGGATATCTGCTGTGTATTTTCATCATTAAACTTTCTGAGAGTTTTGGATACTCAATGTCCTTCACCCATAGCAGTTTTGATGGATCTAAGTATCAATTTTGGGAGGCAAGATATAAGTCAACATACATGAGTGCTTACTGAGTGAAAAGCATTTCTTATATATACAATGGGATATTACTCAGCCGTGAGAAAGAAAATCCTGCCACTTGGGACAACATGGATGGTCCCTGAGGACATTATGTTGAGTGAGAAAAGACAGAGAAAGACATATATGGTACGATCTCACTTACATGTGGAATCTAAAAAAAAAAAAAAGCCAAACTCACCAGAACACAGAGTAGGATGGTGGTTACCAGGGCCTGAGGATTGGGGGAAATCAGAGAGACGCTGGCCAAAGGGTACAAGACATAAAACTGGAAGATGAGTAAGTTTTGGACAGCTAACGCACAGCATAGTGATCACAGGCAAAGACACTGTAGCATAGATTCCGAAGTTGCTAAGAGACCAGATCTTAAATGTTCTCACCGCAAAAAAGAAATGGTAATCATGGCATGTGGCAGAGGTGTTAGCTAACACTCTGGCGCTAATCACACTGCAATATATAAATGTATCAAATCAACTTATTGTACACCTTAAACTTATATAATGTTACATGTCAATTATATATATATATATATATATATATATATATATATATATATAATATATATAAAGGTGCATTTCTTAGCTACCTGCCAAACACATATCAGCTTGGATTACAATGAGCTTTCAGGTTAAAGCTCTCAAATTAATAAAACTAGAATAGGCATCAAATATTAAGTCAATCAGCAAAGGATCAGGCTGTCTTATCTATACTGAGAGGGAGGCAGGATCCTGGCCACCCATGGCCTGTTAGGCCATTACCAAGGATTTCATTATTTTTTCCCAATGAAAGCATTTAAGCAGGGAAATTCCAGGATCTGATTTGGGGTGTGAAAGATCACTTCAGCTGTTGGATTGACGATGAATTCAAGGTGACAGAGTGGCCTGGGGGACCCAGTGGGGGCAGTTGACGTTTCCGTTGTGAGAATGGATAATACGAACGTGTGACAGTACACACAGGTGCACGCCCATGCACGCGCACACACAGCTACCTACCTGTGTGTGGAGCTCTAAAAGCAGGCGGCAGGCTCAGCCCGCCCTTGTAGTAGAATCAGATGCATTCAGCTTACCCTCAGGCAGGAATTGTGTTTGGCCCCGCTTCTTGAGCTGCGTCTTGCCTGTGGAAGTGGAGCTCAGCAGCCTGTCCCCATCCAGACTCCACAGGCACCAGGGCTAACCCTGATTCACGCAGAGGCAGGTTGTAGCTGAAATGCCCAGGGAATGGCTGGGAAGGCACCTCTTTTCCTTCTCTCAGAGCTTCAGCGGCCACGTTGCTTCCTTCTGGCCTGACCTTGGTTTGTTCAGCTGCCGAGGGCTCCTCAGCCCCAATGTGGCCCTGTGGGCCCACAGAGCCCTGGGATGCATCACACAGAAGGAACCAGTTCTGGCTTTGTCTTCCCACTTAGGATGAGATGGGAAAGACCTGGCCCCTCCCCAGAGGGGAGCCACAGAGAATAAGAGCCACAGAGAATACGAGCCCATGGAAGGCACCAAACGTGATGGTGAAAATGCAAGTTTTTGATTCCCAATTTCAACTCACCAACTTTATAGAATGAAGGCAATTTTTATTTTCCTGAGTAAGAGCTGCCTTCCGAAGATGAAAGGATCAGGTGGCTTTGATTCATCATCATCATCCTCATCAACTTCATCATTGTCGTTGTCATGATCGCCATCATCATCAGGAGAAACAGGTGCTTTTGTATCTCCCTGTTCTGTGGGAAACACTTGGAAGTGCTTGACAAAGACCTGTGGTGTCACCGGCCCTCTGTCCAGGCCCTGGGATCAGGCAGCAGGGGCCGCTTGTGCTTGCCTTGCCAGGCTGTCCCTTGAACTTCTTGCTTGTCGGGGTGGTTCCCAGCCCTGGACACTTCTGCCTGATGCCTTGTTATGTTCCTGTGGCCCAAGGAGCTCCTGCTTGGGTTGTTTCCCCAGGGCTTCAGTGTTTGCTTGTCTTTCTTGGTAAGTCTCTCAGCTCAACATTACCAAGATTCTGGATGTAAAACCTCAAATGTAATGCTGAACTTGGACTGGGAAGCTCACTCAGAGGAGTCACCCCTGGTCATAAGCCGTTCACTGGAAGTAGTGGACCTTGGGGTGATAACAACCCTCACTGTCTGGTAACCTTAGCTTTGGTGCTCACTGGGGCTAACCTTGATCTGTACCTATTTCTTCAAGTTGTGTCTTAACGCTTCAGAAGCTTAAACAGTGTGAGGAGGGAGGAGTTCTGAGAAGGAATCTCACGTGAGGATCACATGGGGAGCCTGGTGGCACTTATCCCTCCTCTTCCAGGCCAGAGTGACAAGCGTGCTGAGATACTGATGCCCTCGGCCCTGGGGTGGCTCAGTGGGGCCTGGGTGGCCACCTCTGGCCCCGAGCTGCCCTGGGGTGTTGTGCAGACATTTGCACTTCTGGTGTGTGGACCTGCCATGAAGATGGTTTGCACACATGATTGATTCCAGGCCATGTAGACGGCCTGTCCAGCTTTGGCAGAACCTCAGTCCCCCTTGGCAAGGTCCTCTCTAAGCTGGGTTTCTCATGGCTGCCAGCTCTCAGCTCCTGCTGATGTCCGCCTGGAACCTTCCAATAAATTCCTTCCACGACCTGCGAGCTGCAGCCGCTGTGTGCACTGCTCTGTGTTCTGCTGTCTGTCTTCAAGAGCAGGTGCAGGATCAACACTCTCCAGCCTCATGACTACTTTTAGGATGCCTGACCTAGGCACTCCTCAGGCATTTAGAAAGGTATCCTGGGCACATACTTCTAGTGCCAGCAAGCAAGCTTGACTGGCCAAGAACATACTGAATATTCCATGAAAGAGGAAACATCCCTTTTCCTGGCTTCTTGCCATACCTGCTGGGGAACTGGGTCAGCTGAACTGTCTCCAGCTTGGTGCCGACTCTCCTTGTCAGTGTCCCAAGGGGAAGTGACAAGGTCTTTTATCTGGGCATTTTACAGCATGTTGTGGCTTTGATTATTACCACCACCTACCCCCCTACTCTGGAAAGAACTAATCAATTTGTTTGCTTTATGCTTTTTTTTACGCTTTGCATAAAAAATAATCAAACTTTGGAATTGGGATAAATCCTATCCTAGTTCCTGAAGGGTCACTACATCTTAGTGTCCTGGGGGTTAAGGGACTCGCCTGAGGCCACCTGTTGCATTTGCTGCTGCCCAGGGGGTTCCCTGCATGTCCCCACACAAACTTGGTCCAGATATCTCCAGGCAGGATCTGATTTCAAGCTCTACATTTTGAGTTCAGACAGAGGTGTTGGATCAATGCTCCATTTGCACGTAAATGTCTTTTCTTTCAGACTTTTAAGAGAGGGTGTATTAAAGAATATGGGGTCTTTGGGTACACATCTCTGGTGGTGGGGGATAGTGGGTTAGAAATTTATTTGAAAAACAGTAAATAGAGAGCGAAGCAGGAGACTCTTGGGGTGGTAAATAGATTCTATGCTCCATGTGCCCCACAGACAAACTACTGGATCTTCCTTCATCAACCTCCCGGCTTCCCCTTTCGCATCATAACAAGAGCTCCTGTTTGCTCACTGATATTGTACAAGACCCTCAACCCTCCCAGGAACCGTATGAGGCAGAAATTATTATTCCCATTTCACAGATGAGGAAACTGAGGCTCCGCAAAATTAGGTAGCTTGCCCCAAATCACATAGCTTGGTGAGAGGTGGAATTCTGTTTACCTGAGTCCAAAGGTACATATACTCTTTCCACTTCAAGTTGGTGAACACATCATTTTGCATCTCAGGGCCCCAGTAAATTCATGCCACTCAGAAAGGTCCCACCCCATAGACCCTCTGCTTTATAACAAAGAACCTGTATGGGTAAGGCCAAACTCTTTGTCTACCTGCAGAACTCTCCTTCAGATTCTGGCAGCAGGAGGGAGGCCATGGGGTTCTTCATCAGATCGGCCACTGCAGGGTCCTTGGGTGTCACATAGAAGAAAGGAATCCCAGTGCTGTTGTTCAAGGGGCCGTCGCTGATGGGCAGGCAGTTCCCAAATGGCAGTCCTGGGATCTAACAAACACCAAAAAAGGCTTTTTCAATGCAGGGTATTTTATTTTATTTTATTTTATTTTATTTTTCATTTCATTTCATTTCATTTCATTTCATTTCATTTCATTTCATTTTTTGTTTTCAATGCAGGGTTTTGGATTGACCTGAGCTGAGAGCTTAGCCAGGAAATACAGCAATGTTGATGGCATGGCATCACCATGGTTCTGACAGGTAGTAAATTAAGGCACTGTGGTTCCCAATTGACCCAACTCACCCGGTGATAGCTCTGGAATCTCTATTGAGGAGCTGAGCAGGGACATTCTGTTTGGAAGGATGGCTAGGGGATTATTCTTGAAGCTGCTGCATGTGCATAGAAAACACCCTCACTTTGTCACATTTAAAGTTATTTGGGGGTGGCACTGAAATTTATGGAAGTCAGCTACAACCTGCCCCTGCGAGCCCAACTGCCTTCACGGACTCTTTTAAAGTTCTGACAACTTTGGGGATAGATCTTAAGTCTTAACTTTAATATCTTACCTGGTCTTTGGACTCCGAGAACTTTCTACTATTGTTTCTTTTATAGCTACACCACTTTCTCACTTACTAGTTCCATTTTTTAATTGTAATCAATTTTTCATTATATGAGTCAGCAACTTGCCCTTTTAGAGAAAAGGAAGTCACAGAAACATTGCACACTCATTTTTACTCACGATCTTCGGTGGAGTAGGTGAAATTCTTAGACATGTATGCAAGTATTTCTTAGGTTTTCCCAGGCCCTGCTGGGTCCTGCATTCCAACCTTCATGAGCTTTATTTACCCTTTACAGAATATTCCTTACTGTGACTGAGCTCAGAACTCAGGAGCTGTCTTGTCTTTAAAGCACTGCATGGCAATGGTGTATAGACCTGGAATAGGAGATGGCTTTCATCTTTGAGAAGACACAATGTTAAGGTGTCTTCCAAAATGGGAACATAAGTTCATTTACAGATTCTGTTTTTCAGCTTGTCATAAATTGCCTGGAATCATGCTTTGCACACATGACATGCATAGGGTAAATGCTCTCTGAATGGACTGAATTTGGACTAAATGTCAATATTGGAAAGGGGAATTCCTAAGAACGCTAAGAAAAAAAGATGTCAAAAGTCAAAATATCTTTAGTACTAGACTAAGTCTAGTGTCAACTAGAGATCCCACTAGATCTCTAGTGCCAACTAGAGATTTTTTTTTAAGTTTATTTATTTATATAAGTAATCTCTACACCCCATGCAGGGCTCAAACCCATAAGCCTGAGATCGAGAGACACACGCTCTTTCCACTGAGCCAGCCACACACCCCAGAACAATCCGTGCTTTAGACGAAGATCAGCCTCATTATTTAAGCTTCATATCTTCCTAAGGTATGTCTTAGGAGCATAATTTATAACTGTGAGGGACCATTTGGATGCTGTGAATGTGATTAAGATCATTGCCATAATCAGAATAAAGTCATTTAAATATTTTTTAAAAAGTAAAACAGGACCTTCAAAACTAACATAGTCAACCACTTAATTCCATACAGGGGGAAAATAAAGTGGACAACTCGGTGACTTGGCCAGTCTCCAAACAGATGAGACCATACCTGAGGTAAGAACCTGCCGCTGGCCAATGACCTATCCATTCCCTAAAAAAATATTTATTTTGCATAAATTAAACAGGAGTTCAAAGTACCTCTCTGTAATAAAACCCTTACATCGATCTCACCAGCCCTAAAAGCTTTCTGGGCCGTGTATACTTAGGGATGTCACTTCCTCATCATTTATCCATGTCATTTTGGCTTAAGGTGGAATCATACCTAACAGGTGAGTAAAAACATTTACGAACCGAATGATAAAACTGCAGCTGAAAACAACTCATTCCAGCATTTATACACTTTGCACCCTAAGCCTCCTTTCCAGAAAACCTCTTAAGTTCCATATTTCAAAATGTGAACTTCCACCAAACCCCCCGTGGTGTCTTTCTCCCAGTCCCCAGTGTCAGTGGGTGACCGGGAAGTTCGGGTCCATTGGGTGCTGTGGGCTGGGAGGCTGCACGCGCCTACTCTATGATGCCTAAGGCGGCTCTGGCTTCTTTTGTCCAGGTCTCGGGTCAGGCGCTGGTTATGTGTACGCCTCTTTGACCATCTCAAGACTGCACTTCAACCCCCATGCGCCTGGCAGGATGCCTGTCAGCACCTCCCAAGCCCCCCATTTTGCCAGGTTAACCAAAGCACAATCTGGTTCCGTTATTTACGCGCCGGCCACAGCGCAACCCAGCCGGCGGGGCACGTCTGTGAGACCCGGATCCGAGCGCGCCAGCGGTCGCTAGCATCTCCCGGTCCCCAGGCCACCGCCAGGCACGCACCTGCAGCCGGCTCCGGGCGGGGCTGCTTACCTTCTCGTGGGCGGACACGGTGGCCAGACAGCCCCAGGCGCTGGCGTGGGCCAGGAAGCGGGCGGTGCTGGGGCGCAGTCTCGGGCCGCTCTCCCGCCGGTAGGAGAACATCCCGGGCGGCGCGGGGGGCGGCCTGGAGCGGGCGGCGCCGGCCGGGGGCGGCAGGTGCGCGTCCTCCTTGTGAGCCGAGGCCGGGAAGCTGCGCTGCCAGATGCTGCCCGAGTCCTCCAGCAGCGCGGGCAGCGCCTCCTCGGTGGAGGCGCTGTCCAGCTCCTCGTCCACTTCGTTGGTGACGGCCCAAGACACCGAGCTCACGATCACGTAGCCCGCGGCCGGGGACAGCAGGGCGCTGCAGCACAGCAGCCAGGAGAGGCGGGTGACCGGCCGCGCGGGCCGCTGGCCGCGGCGCACGGACATCTTGCAGCGGCGCGCCCTGCCGCGGGGACAGCCTGGAGCGCGCGGGCGGCGGCGAGGGCGGCAGCGCCCCCGTGCGGCGGACGCGCGGAACTGGACTCCGCTCGCGACCGCCGCAGGATTCCCGGGCGGGGTCCCCACCCCTGGATGCCCTCGCAGCCTCCCGCCGTGTTGAGAAGTCGAGCTCCTGGAAAAGCGGATTCCACTCGAATACTGCACGTCCTGCGGCCGCCGTGCGCAGAGTCCTCACCGTGTGCGAGGTCCGGGGATGGGCTCATTACCTGCTGGATGGCACGGATTCTGCAGCCAGGGGGTGGTGGGCGTTCAAATCGCGAACTAACACACTCCCCTACTTACCAGCTGTGGGACCCTGCCGGGTCACTTAACCTCTCTGTGCCTCAGTTCCGTTATTAGAAAAACAAGCAAACCACGGTATTGAACTCATTTGGGTGATGGATGGGAGAATTAAGTAAGTTAACATCTGGAGAGGCTTATATTTTGGTAATAGATAAAGGTAGGGACTGTTATCATTTTATAGAGGAGGAAACTAAGTAAATGGTGAAGGTAAGATTACCACCGAGTCAGTCTGATGCCAAAGCCATTCCCTTGCTTTGTAAGGATAATGACTGTCTTACACTTTACTTAGGAGTGCATTGCTGCGAGTTCTTCTGAAAGCAAAGTCAAATTTTTACATATCAACCAAAGTAAAAGGTAGCAAACACCCAGAGACAAAGTGGCTGGGATGCAGTAGCAGAGAATTGTAAGAATGTATCAGAGTTTCAAAACATTCTTTTATTGGTGGAAATTTGAGCTGTTTCCAATAGTTAAGTTTTATAGATAGCAACATAATTCTAAATCATTTACACTTTAACTTCTGCTTATGGTATTCCCTTATCTGCCCATTAAGAGACATATTCTGCTCTAGATTTTCCGCCTAAAATCTAATAGTCCTGCTTCCAGTTTGTTACGGATGAAAGTGACTTGAACCAGCATCAGAATTTTTGTAGATATTTTGGTAAATGTTACACTGTGCAGTAGCCAGAGGATCCGTTATCTACCCTGTCCTCCATTCCATCTACCTCCTCCTTTTCCCTCCTATTCAAAGCCATTTTTCTTTAAAAAGTCTTCTTAATCTCCTCAGTGCACTCCAAGCTGGACTCCCATCCCACCCCAGCCACCCTTTCCAGGATGCCTTCTTTCTGTTGCTAGTCTAAGGGGAGTTCTGGTATTCTCTCCGCATGATCTCGTCTCCTCCCACGGCTCTGCCATCCTTTTATGCTGCTGACTTGCCAGCCTCTCTCACTTGCCCCTGAATGATGTGTCCCATAGTCTTGGAGAGGCAGTATAGCAAGTCATTAAAAGACGTGAGCTCTTTCAAATGACTTCAAACGAATTGACATCCTGCTCTATCACCTACTAGCCGTGTCTGTAAAATAAGGACAGTCACTTCTATCCCAGTGGCCTAGGAGAAGCACAGAGCAGACACGTGATAGATGCATACCACAGCCTCTTTTCTATCATATGCTCTGCGGGGGGGGGGGGGGGGTTGAGGGAGGGAGGCAGGCGAGCCTGGCAGCTGACTCCTTCCACCCAGGCTCTTGTTCTTGGCTGTTAGGGGCCACTTCTTCCTTTGAGGCTCTGGTGGAGGTGGATATTTTCCTCTGCCAGTCCCAGCACATGATGTGAAGAATAAATGCCCAGTTCTTACTGTTCGTTGCCAGCAGGATAAAGTCCAAGCTCTTTAACTCAGTATATAGGTCCCTTGTAACCTGTCCCTGCCTGTCTGTCTATCCCTGTCTGTCCCACTGCATCACCCTCCCAGACTCCACGGCAGCGATCTGGCGTCTTTATGGTTCTACAGTCAGTGAACACCCACACATGCACCAGATAGATGAATACAATTAGCATTTTGATCTATTTTCATCCTCACTTTTAATCCCTCTGTTCATTCATCAAGGTACATGATAGTAATTTACAAATATTTCTCTTGAGAGAATGCATGCAGCAAATGCATAAAAATATATGTACAAAAAACCTGTTAAAATCATTCAGGTGAAGTGAGGGAATATTGCCAGTTCCCCAGAAGCTCTCCATATGCCTCTCTCCCAAATCACAATCCCTTGCCTCCTCTCCTAGAGGTAATCACTGTCTTGACATTTGTGATACACATTTCTTTGCTTTCCTTTACAGTTGGATTTCCTACACATGCAATCCTCAGTGTTATAGATTCATCTTACCTATTTTGAACTTTATATAAATGAAATCATACTTTAATTTTTTGTGTCTATGTTGTCAAAATTATGTTTGAGAATCGATATATATATGGCTGTATAGTATTGCATAGTGTAGCTATATGACCATTTATTCAACTATTGTCAGTAGGTGTTTTATTTATTTTTATTTGTATTTATTTTGTTGGTGGTGGTTATTTTGAGAGAGAAGTGGGGAAGGGGCAGAGTGGGGGAGGCAGACGACCCGAAGCAAGCTCTGCACTGTGAGTACAGAGCCTAATGCGGGGCTTGAACTCAGGAACCGTGAGATCATGAGCTGAGCTGAAGTCAGATGCTTAACCAACTGAGCCACCCAGATGCCCCGTTGGTAGGTGTTTTAATAGGTTTTGTTATTCAGGTATGGTGAGGCCAGGTAATCAAGAGATGCCTGCCATTGAAAAGGTAATTTATTCTACTCATAGATCCCAAGAAAAGGGATCTTTGGCCAATGGGGACAGGAGTCAAAGCATTTCCAGGTCATGGGTGGGCAGTTCACTTTACACCCTTCCTCAGAGGGTATCCAGCAGGATTGAGCCCCGGTTGCTCACAGTGGTAACAGCTAAGGGACACAGCCTTAGAATGGCTTTCCTTCCTCCCTGGTCCAATCACTCTAGTCCCCCACTCCTGTTCTTTAGGACTACATCCCAAAGTAAACTATCCGTGTGCTAAGTCCTTGTCTCAGGCCCTTTGGAGGAATCCAAACTAAGGCACTGGTGCACATTCAAGAGTTTTTCTAGGGTATATACCTCGTAGTAGGGTTGCTGGTTGTGGGGTAGAAGTATGCTTCATTATATTATATAATGGCAAACTGATTTCCAAAATGATGGTACCAATTTACATTGCTACTATCAGTGTATGAGCTTTCCTGTTGCTCCACATTCTCATCAACACAGATTATGGTTAGATTTTTCTGTCTTTTCTCTCTCTCCCCACCCCCCCCACCCCAGTCTGGTGGATGAGTAATGGTGTCTCATTTCTATTTTAATGACTGATGTGGTTGGTTGATCACCTTTTCATACTTTCATTGGCCAGTTGGATATCCTCTTTTGTGAAATGCCTGTTAATGTCTTTTGCCCATTTTTATTGGGTTGCCTGTGGGTTTTTGTATTGATTTGTAAGAATTAATGTTATTTTCTTTATTCCAGTGCTTTGGTATTGAAAAGTGCCACAGATTGTTTTCGGGTAGTTGTTAATGTTAATGTTTCTATCCATCAACCTAACTGGGCTAAGGGATGTCCAGATGGCTGGTAAAATATCATTTCTGGGTGTGTCTGTGGGGGTGTTTGAGGAAGAGATTAGCATTTGAATCAGTAAATGAATAAAGAAGATTAATCTCATCAATAGGGATGGGCATCACCCAGTCCTTGTGGGTCTGAATGGAGCTGAGACATCCACCTTCTCCTGACCTTGGACATCAGCACTCTTGGTTCTCCAGTTTTCAGATTCAGGCTGGGCCTTTACGCCATTGGCACCCCTGGTTCACAGAACTTTGTGTTTGGACTGGGACTACCCCACTGGCTTTCCTGGGCCTGCAGCCTGCAGATGGCAGATCATGGGACCTCTGTCTCCATAATCACATGAGCTAATCCGTGTTGTTCTATGTATCAGTAGTGTTTTCCTTTTTACTAGTGAGTAGTATTCCCTTGTATGGACATGCCATATTTTTGTTTATTCATTCAACAGTTGATGGCTACTTGGGTTGTATTTATTTATTTATTTATTTATCTTGCTATTAGGAATAAAGCTATTAATAGCATTCACGTACAAGTCTATGTGGGGACACGTTTTCATTTCTCTTGAGTAAATATTTAAGAGCAAGATTGCTGAGTTGTATGGTAACCATAGGTTTACCTTTATAATAAATTGTCGAGCTTTCTTTTCCCTCCAAAGTGGCTATACCATTTTGCATTCCCACAGACGCTGCATGACAGTCCCAGTTTTTCTGCATCTTTGGCAACACTTGCTATTGAGTGGCTTTTTAATTTTAGCTATTCTACTAGGTGTGTCGTGGCATTTCATGGCAGTTTTAATTTACATTTTTCTAATGGCTAACAATATTGAGCAGCTTTTTATGTGCTTACTTTTTGTCTCTCTTCTTTGGTGAATTGTCTGTGTAAATATTTGCTCATTTAAAAATCTGGTTGTGTCTTCTTAGTGTTGAGTTGTGAGAGTTATTTTATATGTTCTCCATACCAGTCCTTTTTCAGGCAGGCGTTTTGCCAGTGTTTTCTCCCAGTTTGTGGCTTGCATTTCCATTTTCTTACCAGTGGCTTTTGAAGAGCAAACATTTAAAATTTTGGTAACGTCTAATTTATCATTTTTTTTCTTTCATGGTTTGTGCTTTCTGTACCATTTCTAAGAAATCTTTGTCTGATCTAAGCCCATGAAAAATATCTTTGATGTTTTATTCTAGAAGCTTAATAGTTTTATCTGTTACATTTAGGTCTGTAATCCATTAAAAACATTTTCTGTATATGAATGAGGTTCATTTTGTCCCTACAGAGATCAAATTGATCCATCACTCTTTGTCCAAAAGACTATCCCTTTTCCTGACTTACATGTTATTTTTGTCTTAATGCTGTATTTTTCTGAATACAATGAGACATTGTTATTTTATGCAGTCTGCGTTTATTTAGATTTAGCTATGTACTCTCCAGTCTCCTCACTCTTTATCTTTTCTTGTATCTCAGATCACCCATTTGTGGTCATTTTCTTTCCTACTGAAGTATATCCTTTAGAATTTCCTTTAACAAGGGTCTACTAGTGGCACACTCTCTTTTGTTTGTCTGAAGTTTACTTCTGTTTCACTCGCAGAAAATATTTCTGCTGAGTACAGAATTCTAGCAGTAGGCCTGTTTTCAACACATGGAGACTTTCATTCTACTTCGGTTCCTGTGCTGCTGCTGAGAAGTCAGATTCCAGTCTCATGGCCACACCTCTGAAGATGACTGTTCTTTATTTCTCCTGTGGCTTTAAAACTCTTCTCTATGTCTTTGGTATGCAACTAGGTGTGGGTTTCTTCCTTCCTCCTTTCCTTAGAAACATTTTGGACCTTCCCTCTGGTCTCTAACCTGTCTTTCATATCTGTTGTCTCTTTGTCTTTGTGCAGCATTCAGATAATTACAGTGGATGGAAGGTTTGTGTCCACCCCACCCCCAATTCATGTGTTTGGGGTGGCTATATTTGGGGATAGGGCTTAGAATGAAATAATTAAAGCTAAATGAAGTTGTAAGGATGGGGCACTGGTCTGATAGAGTTGGTGCCCAAATAAGGATACCAGAAAGGGGCACCTGGGTGCAGGTTAAGCATCTGACTCTTGGTTTCGGCTCAGGTCATAATCTCACAGTTCATGAGATTGAACCCTGTGTCAGGTTCTGCACTGCCAGCCAGGAGCCTGTTTGGGATTCTCTGTCTTGCTTTCTCTCTGCCCCTTCCCTGCTCACACACTCTTTCTCATTCTCTCTCTCTCTCTCTCTCTCAGAACAAAGAAATAAACATTAAAAAAAAAAAAAAAAGAGACACCAGGAGTGCCTGGGTGACTCAGTTGGTCAAGCGTCCGACTTCAGCTCAGGTCATGATCTCACAGTTCGTGGGTTTGAGCCCGCCATCGGGTTCTGTGCTAACAGCTCAGAACCTGGAGCCTGCTTCAGATTCTATGTCTCCCTCTCTCTCTGCCCCTCCCCTGCTCACACTCTTTCTCTCTCAAAAATAAAAAATAAACATTAAAAAATAAAAAAAAAAATTACACCAGAGAACTCTTTCTCGCAATGTGCACCAAAGAAAAGCCTTGTGTGATGAAGTGAGAAGGTGGCCATCTGCAAGCCAGGAAGAGAGCTCTCACCAGAAACTGAGTCTGCTGGAACCTTGGTCTTGGACTTCCCAGCCTCCAGAACTGTGAGACAATAAATGTCTGTGGTCTTAGCCACCCAGTTTATGATATTTTGTGATAGCAGCTCAAGCAGGCTGAAACATTGTCAAACTGTGTTCCATTATGATTTTTACCATTTCATAGTCTTACTAGGAGTATATGAGTACCACATGGGCTACTCATCAATGATGCAGGTGGTCATAGCACTTATACAGAAGGAGCTATTTTGAATTGGAACTCAGTTACTTGGCTTAGTAACATTTTGCAGAAATTTTAGGCTTGTTTAAGCAGTTCATAGCAAAGGACTGTTCCACCAGCAAACATTCTCAGGTTTGGCTGCAGGACACTAACCTTTGGTATGTTTACAAAAAGATTTGACTAGTGATGGGAGGGAGCACATTGCAGAACTTCTGCTCGTCCATTACTTCCTACTCACAAACGTTTGCCAAGAACAATGAGAGGCATGTAGTCACAGGTAACAAAGCACAGTTTAAAGTTTAGAGCTAGGAATGTAAAGAGGATCCTGGGATGTCTTCTTGGTCAGAAAAAAAAAAAAAAAACAAAAAAAACAACCCAAAGCTAGAAAAGATTAATGGGTCATGTCAAAAGAACACAGGAGTCAACTTGAAGAAACTTCCACTGGGAAAAAGTGGAATAATTTAAGAATCAAAAAGAATAATGGTGTCAGTTATTTAAAAAACTAAGCATACATATATTTACTGTCCTCCCAGCAATTGCTCTCCTGGGCATTTATCCCAGAGAACTAAAAACGTGTGTCTCCCACAGAAACCAAATACATCATTGTTCATAGCAACTTTTTTGTAACAGCCCCAAACTGGAAGCAACCCAAATGTCCCTCACTATGTGAATGGTTACATACAGGCACATCCGTACCACGGAATATTGCTCAGAAATAAAAATTGAGGGGTGTCTGGATGGCTCAGACTTTGGTTGTGTCTGACTTTGGCTCAGGTCATGATCTCATGATTCGTGGGTTCAAGCCCCATGTCAGGCTCCTGTGCTAACAGCTCGGAGCCCGGAACCTGCCTTGGATTCTGTGCCTCCCTCTCTCTCTATGCCCCTCCCCACTCACACTCTGTCTGTCTCTCTCAAAAGTAAACATTAAAAAATTAAAAAAATAAAAAGAAATCTAAATTGATATGTGAAACAACTTGGGTGGATCTTATATTGAGTGAAAAAAAAAAGCCAGTCTTAAAAGGTCATACATTCTATGATTTCATTTATAGAACATTCTCAAAATTACAAAATTATAGGAGTGGAGAACAGATTAGTGGTTGCTAAAGGGTTAGTGACGGTGTGTGGGGTGTGTGTAACCGTAAAGGGGCAGCATGAGGGAGCTCTTTGTGGTGATGGAAGGGTGCTGCATCTTGACTGCAGTGGTGGTTACACAATCTATATGTGACAAAATGTCATAGAACTGTACACAGAAGGCACCAATGTCTGTTTTTTGGTTGTACAATGTCTGCTTTTGACATCACACTATAACTGTGTAAGACACAAGTATTGGTAATGGGTCTCCTGAGTTAATAATGATTAAAAACAAAAACAAAAGACAAGCCTTCAATAGTCATCACTGGAAGTTATCAAGGCATCTAATTTATTCTGATAATTTATTTTTTCTAGAGCAAAAATAATTCAAGCATTTATCCTGCCTTTCCTTTTATGTTTCAATTCTATTTCAAGGTAACCAAATTGTTGATATGGGAAAGATTTTCTTTCTAGACAAATTCCAGCTAATACATCTAGAAGGAATTAGAACATTAGAAAAAGAAATCATTTTGCAACCCCTAAGGAAGCAATCTATACAGGCAACAATAATCAATATGTGAAATACTAAATGAAATATTGAGTGGAATCTTATAGTAGATAGATCATCCTGGCAACACCTGAACCCCATGATCAATCTTAAGTCTTTTCTTTGTTTCTCTTCTTTTTCTTTCTTTCTTTCTTTCTTTCTTTCTTTCTTTCTTTCTTTCTTTCATTTGAGAGAGAGACCGAGAGTGTGTGAACAGGGGAGAGGGGCAGAGGGAGAGAGTGAGAAACTTTTAAAGTTTTAAATTCTTTTTATTTTGAAAAAGAGAGAGAGAGAAAGGAAGGTGCAAAGAGAGAGAGGGAGAGAGAGAATCCCAAGCAGGCTCTGTTGTCAGTGCTGAGTCCAACATGGGGCTCGATCCCAAGAACTGTGAGATCATGACCTGAGCAGAGTTGGATGCTCAACAAACTGAGGCACCCAGGTACCCCTTGAAGGAAAAAGAGAGAGTAAGAGAGAGAGAGAGAGAGAGAGAGAGAGAGTCTTAAGCAGGCTCCACACTCAGTGTGGACCCTGATGAGGTTGATCCCATGACCCTGGGATCATGACCTGAGCTGAAACCAAGAGTCAGGCAGTTAACTGACTGAGCCACCCAGATGTCCTGAATCTTAATTCTTAATTTCACCAAATGTGGGACAAAGGACTACCTTTGTCTGTTTAGGCTGCTATAACAAAATATCACAGACTAGGTGGTTTAAACAACAGACGTTTATTTTTCACAGTTCTGGAGGCTGAGAAGTCCAAGATCAAGGTGCTGGTAGATTCGATGTCTGGTGAGGACTCTTTTCCTGCCTTGTAGACAGCCACCTCACTGTGTTCTCACATGACCTTTCCTGTTTTTCTCTTTTTATAAGGGCACTAATACCATGATGAGGGCTTCTCCCTCATAACCTCATCTAATCCTAGTTACCTCCCAAAGGCCTCCACTTTCTAATACTGGGGTATAGGGCTTCAACATATGGAGTTTTGAAGGAACACAAATATTTAGCCCTTTATAGTGACATCAAGTATTGCCTGATGTGATGTAGTAGTGTGCACAGGTAGGACGTACACGGTGCTATCTATGAAGTGTTTGAAAAAATTTGGCCTGAATCTGCTGAAGCTTCTATTTTAACTGCTAGATAACACAAATACAGAGTCAATGGAACGAGTCATATAATTCAGAATGTGGAACGCTCCATAGTACAAATAACCCAGTTTCTTCAACAAATAAATGGGATGAAAAATTATAGGTGTGTGGTTATAGATATGAAAATATTTAGGAGACATAAGATGAAATGCAAGAGATGGGTCAACTGTTAAAAGCCATTATTGAGGTCAGTAGAGAAATCTGAATGTGGGCTAAGTATCAGATGATATGAAAGAACGTTGTTTTATTTATCAGGTGTGATAAGGGAGTTTCAGCTAGGTAAAAAATTCTGTTACAGAGACATACTACAGTATTTACTGTTATATTTGCGAATCCTGTATCTGACAAGGGACTTGTATCCAGAACATCCAAAGAACATGTATAAGTCATTTACAAAAAGCAAAGCAAAACAAAACAAATAAGCCTATTTAAAATGTGCAAAGGATTTGAACAGACATTTTTCCAAAGAAGACATGCAAATGGCCAATAAGCACATGGAAAAATGCTCAACATCATTAGTCATTGGGGAAATGCAAGTCAAAACCACAATGAGATACCATCTCACGCCCACTAGGATGCCTATAATCAAAAAGGCAAGTGATAGGTATTGGTGAAAATGTGGAACCTTTACACATTTCTGATGGAAATATAAAATGGTGCAGCCATTTGGAAAATAGTTTGGCTGCTCTTGAAAAGGCTAAACATAGAGTTACCATATGAACCAGCAATTTCATTCCTAGGTACATGTACCCAAGATGAATGAAATGTATGTCCACACAAAAACTTGTACATCAGTGTTCACAGAAGCATTATTCAAGTGGAAATGAAATTATTCATGTTTCCATTATGGGAAAACAACCTAAATGTCCCATCAAACGATGATGAATGGATAAATGAAATGTGGTATATCCATACAATTGAGTATCATTTGTCAATAAAAGGAGTGGTTGCTAGGGCCTGGGAGAAAGAGAGAAGAGAGGGCGACAGCTTTCCCCTGACCCTGATACATTCAGTGAATTTACTTGTCACATCTTGGGTGGGGAGTGAGGATGGGGTGGGAAGGAGGGGCACGTTTACTTCCTACTCACCCTTACCTGGAGTGTATAGCCCTTTGGATGTTCCAGTTTATAAGGTCGCTATTAGACTTCCTACCCTGGCTGGCTTCTGGTATTTGACTACTACTGCTCTCTTCAAATCTGAAGCTCAAAGTTGTGGGGATTGGAAAAAGCAGCCTTGGTGCTTAGCTCACCACACTAAATTCCACATTCTCTTAGATTAAGACCTAGAGATTTGTTTCTATCTTTTTGATGCTTTTAAGAAGACATTTTATATTTTTTCCAACACATATAGTTGTTTTCACTTGATGAATTAGTTCAAATAAACTGGCTTGCCAAATTTCTGGAAACCAATAGTGATTTTAAATCCCTTAATAATTTAAAATTCATGGCCATTAACTTCAAGAGGCTGCTGGGGCTGCCTGGTAGTGCTACTCAACTTTCCACCTTTCTGGGAGGCTCTCACAATTTCTTTTTTCCTACTTTCTTCAGATCTCTTTTCAGATTACACCTTGTGAAAGAGACCTTGCTTGAGAACACTGCATGAAGTAACACCTGCCTCCCCATCATGATTTTCTTTATTGGGTGTTATTTTTACTATTATACTTAGGAATCACTGCCTAAGATACCGGGCTTTTATCTGTTACTTAGTTCGGTGTGGGTCTTCTACCAGGATTACAAACTCCTGAGGAGCAGGGATTTGCCTGTTTAGTTCACTGATGATCCCCAATGCTTAAAGAGTTCCTGGTAAAAGAATATACATGACAAATATTTGAGAACACATTGCTATACATTTTAGATCAAACTTCTGTGTTTGCAAGATCTGTCTGCTACCAGATTGTTCGTGGGTTTCCGATTTAACATCATCGTGAGTGCAAACTTAACGTTCCAAGATCCATGTGCTATTTGATGTGCTTGTCTTTCTGTAAGTACCATATTGACAACAGCGATGTGCCCTGGGAAGATTGGTTTGTACAGGGTCTCATTATTATTTCTACTTCAAATTACTGTTTCAGAAAGCATGATGGCTGAGTGAGCCCGGCTGAGGTTCATGAAGTCCAGCCCAGATCAGCGTAACCGTCCAAGCAACCTGGTGACTGGTAAGGAATAATAAATCCATTGTGGCTGTTTTAAGCCATTAAGGATTAGTTTGTCATGCCGAAATTGTGAAGCGATAGATGGCACAAGCAGAGAACAACTTTTGTCACTTGATCTATGAATTATTTCTGGCTCTTGGATAAAAACCCAGGTTTGGGGAAGGGGCTAGAGGCAGTGGCTATTTACAATCGTGTTCGCGTTCAGATAACAGACCACCAGCTGCTTTCAGTCATAGCAACCGTTGTGTATTGTTATGATTTCAAGTCCACTTCTTTATGGTTTAAGTGAAGTTGTCTTGATCTGAGGGTGATTTACATTTGGGGAGACCATGTCAGAATGATGTCACCCAAGCTGTGCTACTGAGTGCCTACAGAAAGGAAACCCTTAATACCAAGAATTTGTGAAGACTCACCAAGAGTGTTCCATCTGAGCAAGGCTACTCTTGGCTGATCTCAATAGCTCTCTGAAGACCTTGAGACATTAGCTCCTGCCACGATGAAGGCTACACTCCTTGCTGGCAGTGGTGTAAACCGTGCAGCGGACCCACGAAAGAGATCTTCTTGCCCGTAAACACGGGCCTCTTCGCTCTGCTAGCATTGTGCTCTAGCAATCTGTGCTGGCAGCTGGACGTCAGCTCTTGGTTGGCTAAGCCAACTCTTCTGGGAACCAACTTGCAGAAAGGTACACCTCAATTAAATTTGGTCTTTTTTTTCTTTCATCTCCCCTTTGCCTAGAACAGTAGTGTAATTAATCTATCACTGGTTTGGACTATATTATTTCCTTATTGGCTCATGAAGAGACATTATTCTGTATGCTACTGGCTTGTGACATATTATTATTATAAATTATAATTCCCCCAGTGAAATTTTGTTAAATAAATTACTGGCAAAGACAATTTCAGTCTCTGAGCATAATTTGCCGTGAACGAAACAAGAACCATCTCTGATGAGTAATTAAAATGTCTAATCCAGTGTAATAATCAAAATGTCAAACTTTATTAAGGATGAAAGCTTCTCCTCTGTCCTGGCTGAGAACTGTATTGGGTCTTGAGGCCTGGGGTGAGGGAGGTGGATGTGGGGAGATTCTCTGTTCGTGCTTGGCCTCCTGCCTCAGGTTGTCAGTGAGGTGGATTGAGAGGGGAAAACAAAGACGTACACGGCAGGTGTGGTTCCATTTTCACATCAGTGTTCGCTGACCCTGGTGGCTTTCCAAGCTGGCTCACTTTCTCCTGAAATCCTTCCATGAGCTTCTTAGCCATTCCCCCACCAGGAGCCTCTAATGCAATACCAGTGTATATGCAATACCTTCTATTTTAAAAACACATGTTCACGGTGCCTGGGTGGCTCAGTCGGTTAAGTGTCTGACTCTTGGTTTCAGCTCAGGTCGTGAGCTCACGGTTGGTGACACTGAGTCCCATCAGGTTCTGTGCTATCAGCGCAGGGTCTGTCACCTTGGGATTCTCTCTCTCCCTCTCTCTCTGCCCCTTCCGCACTCGTGCTCTCTCTCTCTCTCTCAAAATAAAATAAACTTAAAAAAATACACTTTCATACATAGCATAAAGCAGAAAATTAATCAAATCAAGTCATAAGCTCTGTGACACATTTTCACAAGGTGGACACGCTTGAACGGCAGATTGGAACACTATCAGGGGTCCCAGAAGCCTCTTCCTCTCCTGTTTCTTACTACCCACCCTCATCCCCTAACCTAACTTCTGACCCCAGAGATAAGCAATTCAGATTGTTGCCTTTGATGAACCTGGTTAGCTTTTTCAAGGACTGAATATCCTCTGCTAGCTCTCGGCTAATCAGTTTACCTCAAAATATGCAAATAAAATTCACTATTCCCAATCTGGTACATCTTGTTGCTACCTTTGTTTCTTGTCTCCCATCTGTCCACTTACATGTGAGCAAATGAATGATATGCAAGGTCACTGAACAGTGAGTAAAGGAATATCCCTGAGTAATTCTTTGATAAACTATTACTCCCAGAGAGCTTAACTAATGAGATAACATATTAAATGTAGTAGTAAAGGTCCCTGAAATAATGATTGCTTCTTTAACTATAAAGATGCATAATTCTTAACAAATCTAGTGACACAGTTCGTGTTTCTTTAAAATTTCCAAGCATTTAGGGAAATTTAATTCATTTCTTATATAACATGAGATCAATAAAATATTCTCTATTATTTCCTCTTATCCCAGAAGTCATGTTAAGCATGAATTGCTAAATTCCTTTTAAATGTTATAATCAGTTACATAAAAATTGATCTGGCTTAGCAGTGAATGATCTATTCTTAGTTTCAACATTTCTCAGGACTTTGCAACAAAGAGCAATAAAAAGTGACTCAAAGTAGGGCATCACCATTTGTTGCAGACATTGTTGGGTTCAAAATTCAACCTCACTTCAAGAATGTTCTTAATGGACCAATAAGTAAGCCTAACGGTTGGTATCAAATTGCATTTTGTCTGTTTCTTACTGCCTGAGGAGATCTTTCCACAAATTCTATTTCAATCGGGGCCCTGCCAAGGGGAAGAAAAATGTTACCATTGGCCTTTTTTTTTTTTTTTTTTTAATTTTTTTTTTCAACGTTTTTTATTTATTTTTGGGACAGAGAGAGACAGAGCATGAACGGGGGAGGGGCAGAGAGAGAGGGAGACACAGAATCAGAAACAGGCTCCAGGCTCCGAGCCATCAGCCCAGAGCCTGACGCGGGGCTCGAACTCACGGGCCGCGAGATCGTGACCTGGCTGAAGTCGGACGCTTAACCGACTGCGCCACCCAGGCGCCCCACCATTGGCCTTTTACTGGTTGTACCCGTTTGTATTCAAATTTTATCTCTCGCTAGAGATCTATCCATTTCTCTACTCACAAGATTTCTCAAACTTCTATTAAGTCCCTGGTAAAAACACTTGAAAAGCCCTGAAGAAAAGCAACAGAAGCAAAAAATATTCTCCAAATCAGTTTATATGATTCACCTAAACTAACTGCTTGAAATACATATAAACCCAAAATAGACAATGCTACCTCTATTATGTACATAAAAATCTTCTTTCTCATCAATACAAAAGCTTTAGCACTCAATATATTTTTAAGAGTGAAAATCTATGTTTTCTCATGTCCTGTTCTAAGAAATGATCTTATATATTAGTGTTGCTTTCCCTGAAAAAAATATTTTCAGAGCTTTGGGGTACAACTGATACATGAATTACAAATTTTTGTCCATCTTTTAGAGTTACCAGGGCCTCTTGTCCCACAGGAAGGCTGAGTTTGAAGGTGCTTTCAGTGGCCTTGTCCTCCAACAATACCTGGATGAGCTGCAAGGGGGAAACAGTCACAAGGAAAAGATAAAAAGAGAAATTATATGATTTCCTGTTGCAGGACCCACCATTTGAATTCTTCCACCATGCCCTCACGGACCTAACCAGAAGCTTCTGCATTTATTTACTCCTACTACTGGAGATCCCAGTTTCTCTGAGGAATGCTCAAGGCCTGAGGAATGCAGGGAGAGAATCTCAACCCTCGGATGGTACAAGAGAGAGGGGCCATGGAGGGTGAGGCAGGTGGGCTGTCTTTAGGAAAAGGAATGGGCCTGCGGTTGTTTGTGACCACTTGAGATAAAGCCAGCACACTTCCATTAAGGACATGGGAGAGTGTGGATCTGGTGTGAAAATCATGAAGAAACGTATGAAATGTCCGTGGGGCTCCATGTGGCTATAATGCTCATCACTTTGGCTGCCTTCCAGTTGGAGACCAATCCCTGTATTCTTGGCTCAAATTCCCACACAGACCCTTCCTCCACCATCCATCAAGCATGCCAGTAGATAAGGAAGGTAGGGGTGGGAGGACCATGAAAATAGTCATTGGTTAATTTAACACTCAGCTGGGTAGTAAGAGATTTGGGAGATTCACAGATTCTGATGTTAGCTTAAGCACCTGCTCTCAGCTAACACATCTAACTTCACTTAGCACGTCTTCCTATCAGAGAAACAGGGATAATATGCCTTCCTTCCCTTAGCTCCAATGGTACTTGGGAGATGAGCAAATCCTTGGACATGATGACTTTTAGACTGACAGAGATGTATTTTCTTGGCCCTGTTTTATCGATAACCCCCCACCTCCCATAAGTCAACATATTTTGACAAAGATGGGTACACGACAACTTCAAATGCAAGGTTAGTGAAAGTATTTCATACTCTTCCTCCCTAAATTTGACAACAACCATCACCACCCAACCAGAAGATGTTTCTTCTCTCTCAAAAAAATTGTCTTTACCTCTGTCCTAGAGCTAAAGAGTTGCTTGTTTTTAAATATTTTTGCCATGTTTTAATCCTTGAGTACATGCCCTAAAGTGAAAACTGTGTAGTCTGTTTTTAAAAAGAATATTTCTTATTTAATATCAGTGTGATTTTTTCACTTTATTCTTAAACATTCCTTGGCACCTTCCTATTTTGAACATTGCTAGAATGTGGAAGAGTGGCAGATGGATATGGCAGTCCAGAATGCTGACTTCGGTTGTTATCATAGGTGCAGGGCGGCACTAAATTGTTCCAAGAACGAGGCTGCCACAGATGTGCAGCTGAATGGGGTGTTAACTCGTGGCAGATGAATGCAGATGGGACACAGAGGGTGTGCTTTTTTGTTGATGATGAGTGCAAGTGCCGAATAATGAATGCAATAAAAATTAGATGAGCGTAACTTTTTGGTGTTAGAGTGTTTAAGTCATTATAGCTAATTCAGCAAGCATGCACAAACAGAGGCAGGTTTAATTAATCTCTAATGCATATTACCTTGGATTATCTGACATTCATCTGCCTGTATTGCTTTATTATGTAGCTCAATTAAGTAGTTAATGTCTTTCTCTATTGTTTCCACCAATTAAATATAGGTCAAACCCCACTGCAATGAACTTCAGAGTTGCTAGGGGATTGGGTGGGGTGTGGTGAAAGGTGCTCAGGTTAGGAGGTTTCATTGGAGAATTAATAATGATGACTAATGGTTATGGGTACTTAACTTATGTTCCAAGAATCTTACAATGATTGACTTATTTCAGCTTCATAATTGCCCTATGGAATTAGATAGTATTATTCCTATTTTGTAGATAAAGAGACTGAGGTACAGACAAATTAAGAAATTTGCCCAAGATTCTCAGCTAAGAAGTGGAAGACAGGGAATTTGAATCTCATCTAGGAAGTTATGTACTAGACTGCCCACTTATGTTCCCAAATCATCAGACTCAAAGGTATTTCTAATTTATTCCCATCACTGCTTTTGGAATTAGAGCACATGGCAGCACCTTCTGGGAAGAGAGAGGGTGCTAGGAAGGGACAGTTTTGCAAGGAGATCTACGAAGGTTTGAATCTCTGCTCTGTCAGTTACTAGTGAGGTGACCTTGGGAACATTACTCAACCCTTCATGAGCCTCAGTTATGCTATCTGTGAACCAGGAACAATGATGGTACATCTCATTGTGTTGTTGAAACGATGCATTTACATGCCCACCACGAAGTTTACTCCTGGCTACCTTGGTGACTAAGGGGCATGTCAAATTGTCTACAGTCCTAGCTCTCTCCCCAGCCAGTGAGTGGAGATGTGCACACTTGGAGCTGAATGTCCAGCACAATTCCTTGTCCTGTTAGGACTCCATACAATGTTCCAGAGTGTACTCAGGCGAGTTTCCCACTGGCCAGTCCTTGCAGGGCCCTGTTGCCAGGACAGGACATTTCATCCAGAGGGTCAGGGTGCAGGGAGACACATTTTCCTGGGCACAGCCTGGCCAACTGGTCCCTTCTTCAGATCTAACTGGGCCTTCTCTCTGCCAGCAGCCCTGAAATACCAGCTCGTGAGTGATGCCCTAACTGTCCCCAGCTGCTCCTCTCCTAACAGGGCCCAGCTCTCCTTGCCCCCACCATTGGGTCCCTGATTTGAGGCCAATATGTCACTATTTCACGCCTATCTGTCATGTCTGCTTCACATACACACTCACAGAGGAGGTGAGTTTCTTATTTATAGATACATGTCTGAACCTACTCCACCAATAGCATCAAAGGCAGCTGGATATATGAACATAACTATTGCAAGACAAGAAAACAAAGACCAAAACCAGAGAATGTGTAAACCTGACACGCATTTCTTTCACTCTGGCTCATATTATTTTTGTCTAGTACGGTGTTCTGTCCAAGTAGTGCTTAATAACAGGGTTCTCTGCACTCTGGGGTACTTGGAATGAGGGTTTATTCAGGAAGGAAAGGTCCCTGTGAGGTTCTGGTTATTGTGAGGACTATAGGGCATTGAACAGTTTTAGGCTGTGACTCATTCCCACGGTCAAGACCACTGTTAACTCAGGTGAAGGGCAATGGCCTTGCCTGGATCTCCTACTCAGCTCAACTCCTCATCTTCTCAAAAGGGGAGGGAACTTGCGGGTGCAAAAGAAATACTATGTAAAGTGGCTAAACTTCCAAACATGTGTATAGAAGATTTAGAAATTAGTACTAAGACAATTTTTTACACGAGGCACCCTCCACTTCCCCAGGCAACGGAGGAGTTTCTTTTTTTTTTTTTTTTTAAATTTTTTTTTTTTCAACATTTTTAATTTATTTTTGGGACAGAGAGAGACAGAGCATGAACGGGGGAGGGGCAGAGAGAGGGAGACACAGAATCGGAAACAGGCTCCAGGCTCCGAGCCATCAGCCCAGAGCCTGACGCGGGGCTCGAACTCACGGACCGCGAGATCGTGACCTGGCTGAAGTCGGACGCTTAACCGACTGCGCCACCCAGGCGCCCCAACGGAGGAGTTTCAATTGCTTGCTCCAGCAGTCTGGCTCCTCTTTCTGGCACTCAAGGTCCCCTCTCTGAACTCTGCAATCTGTGTCCTATTCTCCTTCGGGCATGGACCACCCTCCTCTGATCTTGTGTTGTGGGAGAAGAATGGACTAGAGATCAGGCAGGCCAGGGTTCCAATCTCCATTCCACTATTTGCTTGCTGTGTGACTTCCTGCAAGTCACTTAGCTTCTCTGAGCCTCAGTTCCCTCAGCCATGGCATAGAAATGATAAGGGCAGATACTCTGCAGGGCTGTATGGCTTGGAGATAATGTATAGAAAAGTTGTATAGTAGGTGGAAATAGCAATTCTTATTTTTATATCTTTCAAGATGTACCCCAATTCCATCTTTTCAAAATCCGAAGTGGCAGAGGTGTTTTCAGGGCTTACCTCTTAGTTTAGTTAGCTCAGTTAGCCTAACTACTGAGGAAAACAAAGTCAAGAGAAATGTAGCTTAAACTAAATCTTACAGCTTGCAGCCCACAGACAGACACCTGAAACATGCAGAGTGTGACCTCCCTCAAGGAAGTCATGGCTGCCTTAGCGCATTAATGTTTATGTTTTATTACAGACTAAACCTTATCTTAACAGTAGCTAGTCCCTCAAGGTCCTGAAAGCCTTGCTTCAAAATTCTTGAGACTTATGCTATCCCTAACCCCCACTAATCAAAAAGTATATAATCAGTCACTCCTCACAATCCCAGTGCAGTTCTTTCTGCCCACGGGTCCTGTCCCATGCTATCATAAAATCACCTTTTTGCACCAAAAACATCTCAGGAATTCTTTCTTCCAAATTTCATCATAAGCGTGCCTGGCAAACTCTGGCAAGGCAAGACCCAGGCCATCCAAATATTCCACACCTCTAAGTGTGCCTGGTACATAATCTATACACCATGAACGTTTGCTGACCAGTGTTTAACAGATAAGCTACTATCATCACCCCTGGCAAAAATCTCCTGAAGCAAAGATGAGTCTAGAATCGTGTATCATTGTTTGGACAGAATGCTCTTCGTGGATTTCCTAACCATGGGATAGTTCTTACTTCCCTTGCCAAGCCTGCCCCTGTGTCTGTACCTTATCACCCGTGTCAGTGTCCACCAGGAAGCCCAGGACCCTGAGAAACACACTGTTCACACTGTTCACACCCACAGGACATCGGCTCTGGCCTATGTGTTTCAGCATCACCCGATGTGGATCCATATGTGGGCTGTCATACGCCAGGGCTGGTGAAGAATCTGGAGGGTGGAAGGCTGCCTGGTCTGGCTGGACAAGAGACTGGTCATCTGGTAGCATTTCCTTGAGATTTTCCACATCATCGTCATCCTCTTCCTCTTCTATGCATGACTGAAGTATATGAATCACATATTCCAGAAGCAGCAAATGAAACAGATGCCAGGAGCCTACATTGAAATAACAAGCCCAAATGAATAATTAGATATAGACAGATGGACAAATAAACAGATCACTGTGGAAATACCAACTTTTCTGGGGCTTTCAACTCCTGGTTACTGGGACCTTCTCACTCCTATAGCAGATCCTCAGGGGTCCTAGGCGGGCATTCCATACCCATGAACCCCAGTCAAGGAGGCTTTTGGACAGAAAGCACAGACAGCTACATAGCCTGAGCCATGAAGGGGAACTTAAAACCCATCTGGTGTGAGGTGGGAGAAAAACAAATCCCACAGAGAAAGAGATGCCGCTCCCAGAGCTGGAGAATGTGCCTCCTTGGCCTCCGGTGGTTGGCACATGAGGCTGGGCCGTAAGGGACAGGCTGGGAGATGTGGAGGTATAGTGCAGAAGGGAGCCAGCTGCCCTTAGGAGGCTGGAAAGAGCTGGAAACGTAGCTATGCCTTTCCCGTTGCAGTCTGTGTGGCTGCATCTTGTGGTGAGGGAAGTGGGGGAGGGAAGCTGGCTGGCATTCTCTCACGTGGGCCTGCAAGGGGTGCCCTCAGCGAGACTGGTAGGGGAGACAGGAGGGCATGTGACTCAGCCGAACGCTCCAAATCCCAAGGCCTTTGGTTTTCCAGAAAAGGAAAAGATAATTAACATTAGGCTGAAAAGCGGGACTGGGGTGGGGTGTGGGGGAGGGGGATCTGGCTTATTGCTATCATTAAAAGACACTTTTTTTTTTTTTTAAATTTTTTTTTTTCAACGTTTTTTATTTATTTTTTTTGGGACAGAGAGAGACACAGCATGAACGGGGGAGGGGCAGAGAGAGAGGGAGACACAGAACCGGAAACAGGCTCCAGGCTCCAAGCCACCAGCCCAGAGCCTGACGCGGGGCCCGAACTCACGGACCGCGAGATCGTGACCTGGCTGAAGTCGGACGCCCAACCGACTGAGCCACCCAGGCGCCCCTAAAAGACACTTTTTTAATGAAGGTAAAACCTTGACTCTTTATACAGATATAAAATGAATGGGTGTCAAAGAACTCATGTGTCATTTATTAAAGAGGAAGTTAGTAAAATGTTGCAACTGGTTCAAAAGAGAATTCAAAGCATTGACCATATACAGACAGTGAAGAATTTACACAAATTCAACAGACCTGTCCTCAGGACAGTAATCAATGGCATCCACCTGACACAGCTAGTTTGCATTTCCCTGAAGGAGGATCGTTTGCATTATCATCAGTTGGACACAATTTAGAGTTGTAAAATAACTCAAACACAATGAAAGACAGAGATAACTCAGACCAGTGTGCTGAACCTTTTGCCTGTTTCAATGCCTTTTGTCCATTTCAAGCAAACTTCTGTCCATATCAAAGCCTTATACAATGTTTGTTTTTCCTTGATAGATCTGGGTGAGATGGGATGGCTTGACAGGGTCTTGAATGAGCCTGACCTCCCTCTGGCCCACTTAACCATGTGAAGAGGAAAAACTGGTGTAAATACTTTCTTGGGCTTCATACAGGGATCCAAAGAAAGTGTATTGGGGGAGGGGACGACAGCTTCAGGTCTGGGTTTCTTTCCATGACTACATGTGAGCCCTGCGCCATCACTTTGTGCTGGGAGAGCATTAGCATAAAGCAGAGTCATTTGGACTTCATTAAAGGGGAAATCGCATTACCAATGGGTGTCATCTCCATGGCAACTCACAGCAGCCGCCCTCCAGAGTGTTGGCAAAACTGGTCTACCATAGGGCTTATCTCCTTTTCCTTGTTCCACCTGCTCGCCGTGAGGACATCTCTGGAGCAGGGATTCCTCACCCTGATTAGTGTGCAAGATCACAGGGGTGGAGACTTTGTCTTTCCACTGCTGTATGCTCAGTGCCCAGGAAGGCGCTTGCGACTTTGTAGGGACACAATAAATAGCCGTTGGAGTGAGTGATTCTTTCCATGAGGCTGGAGGGCTCAGGGGTGAAATTCCCTTCCTACAGCCCTCCTACACACCATCTTTGCCACAGATGTGACAGACGTGAGCTTCTCGGACAGAGAAAGACCACCCATTTGACCAGAAAGTTTGCAATGGATGCTATTTCACTCTTTCCACTATCCGCATACAAGGATGACTTTATCAACTGTTACCTATAGAATTTAAATATGGGCACCCCAAAGAACCCACTTTTTTTTGTATCTTAGTTGGCTTCCTGGGTGCTTTCTTCAACATGTCCCAAGAACACAATTCAAAAACAAAGGTGGGGCACCTGGGTGGCTTAGTTGGTTAAGCATCAGACTATTGATCTAAGAGTCGAGTTCAAGTCCCGTGTTGGGCTGTGTTCAGCTTGAAACCTACTTAAAACAAACAAACAAACAGACAGATAAACAAACAAACAAATAAAAACCTGGGGAAGCTTCTAAAACATCCAACCATGATGGAATGGGAAAGGGAAGCATGTGTCATGTTGCCATTAAAAAAAATGAATGTTATGGCTTTGTATGACTTTCTGTGTCTATGTTGTATTTTGCTTTAAAAGGTGAAAAGGAGATGACTGGATTCTATGTAGAACACAGAGAATACTTATGCTATGATGACATTAAAAAATTTTTTTTTAATGTTTATTTATTTTAAGAGACAGAGAGACAGAGTGTGAGTGGGGAGGGGCAGAGAGAGAGGGAGATACAGAATCTGAAGCAGGCTCCAGGCTCTGAGCTGTCAGCACAGAGCCCAATGCAGGGCTCGAACCCACCAGCCATGAGATCATGACGTGAGCCAAAGCTGGACATTTAACTGACCGAGCCACCCAGGTGCCCCTATGATAACATTTTTAAAGGGTAGAATACAAAATGTTTTGTAGTCTCTGACTTACCAAAACTATCTCTGTGGCAGAGGGTCATGGCTTTGCTCACAGTGGTAAGAAGGAAATTCCATCTCAGCTGGAAGTTGGCGGCCAATTTGATAAACTCTTCTTTGTTTCTGCTTGGCTATTACATTTTTGTGAGGAAAAAAATGCTGGGGTTTATGACAAAATCAAGAAGATCATGTTTTCAAATGTGCATAGGTGTCATGCGCAGACTTTCCCAAGTGGCCCAAGGAGAAGAGGAAGAAGAAATGATGAGGCGGGCAGAGAGGCAGAGGCACACTGGCCTATATCTGGTCTTGTGGCATCTCCTGTGGAGATGATTCCAGAGAAGAACCCTTTGAAGTTGGTGGAGAGAAGGAAAGAGGTGGGAGATTGGCCTACATTTTTTGTTTTAACCCCATGAAAGAAGTCATTTTTGAAGTGCAACAGAGAAATCCTGCAGGGCAGCCTCACTGAAGCCCACCTGGCGGTAGCCATTGAGAGAGACGGTGGCTGTTTTATCCTTGCCAAGGCCGTTCGTGTGAAAAAGTCGCACAGAATCCCACAATAATGAAAGTAATGGCACTGATTTTGGAAAGCACAAAGCTGGCCACTGCGCCAGGTGAATGATCTGAGGACTGGCAGGTCCCACCCGTGGGGCCAACAGAGCCAAGGCCAGCCGACGTCCTGCATAGCACTTAACTGGGTGTGGGTGAGATGCCTCTCTGTGTGCAGGCTGAGAAACTAACCAGACTGGGAGCTGCCTTGGGCCGCACTTGCAATGAATTACAAACCCATGGGATCATATGAATCTCGCATGCAAATGTTGGAATGAATGCCCCAAAGCCTCCTAAGCCTCATCATATATGTGGACCACCCACTGGCTTAGCCACATGTCTCTGAGGAGGAGATGTTGAGACTGTCTAGGAATGAAGGAATCCCCTTTCTCATCACTGCTTCTCTCCTTCCTTTGCCTTCACTGGAAGTGCCTTGGGCTCTGGGAACACATGAACCCCGCTCCCCCCGTGGTTTCTGGCACCCCCCGCCAGTCTTTCTGATCATCTAAATGGGGCTCCTGGGAGAAGCCCTGCTTCACAGACACAAGGATACTTTTTTAGAGCATCAAGAGAAGTAGCTGCGGGCGACCAGCTCTCTGCTTAGACGTTTAGACATAAACCCTCAACAGTATGGAATATTCCTCCGCTCGCCACCCACGTGGCACCTCAGGTTCCCGTGTTCAGAAACTGCTCCTGGGCCCCAACTGCACAAGAACGGGGAGAACGAACACGTGATGCAGCTGAACATCTCCCTCTGCTAGTGAGCTGCCAGATGCTAGCCACGGAAGCCATTAGTCATCTCCCACATGCCCAAGGGCTTACATTTTAACAGTCTGAGTATTTTATTGACAATACACTGCTTTTTATCAGCCAAGCTGCTTTACAAAAACAAGCCCTTCAAAGGCACGCAGTTACAAAAACACCATTTTTCTAACATGCTTCATTGGTGAAGGCTGAAGATAGGGTGGTGGAGTCTTGGGAAATACAACATGTTACATGGTCTAAAATAAGATGAGCCCCTCTGGCTGCTCCAAGGCAGGTCTGGTATTACTGGTATCAGAGGGTTCATCTTGGTTAAAGTCAGAGGTGATGAATACCCAAAACAAGGAACAGAGGCTTGAAAACTTCTGTGGGTGAAGCTTGCATGTGAATAAATGTCTCCACAGCATCATAGCCCTAAACATGTTTACCACTGTTATAAATAAGCTTTGCCAAAGACCGACGGGGAGGGATAAAAGCCATACAGAATCTGGAATGATTAGCACCCAGAAGCAAAGAACGGAAACAGACACCTGCCAAAGGTTGGGAATGACCTTCAAGTTCTTTTCTGAAAAGTTTTCTGGTTCATCTCTATGAGGTGTGCGATCCCAGTGCTGCCTGCAGTCTTTGTCTCAGGTATTGTCTGTGCCCTTTCTCTTTGATGGGGAGGACAGGCATACGGACAAGAACAGGCAGGGCAGGAAAGAGGAGAGAAAGAAATGTGACAAGAGGCTTAAACAGAGAAAGCCCAAAGTCGTGTTCGAGGTACAGGCCCTCTAAGTCTCCTCCAGAGATGTCTGCTTCTTTTTCCCTAGACAGATCCTCCTTTTTCCATATGCTCATTCTGCTCAGGTCTCTCGTGGGGACATTACTCCCTTAGCTTGTTTTAATCCTATTCACCTTCCACACCCCAGTTTAAACCCCGCCTCCCTCATCAAGGCCTTTCCTGACGGCCTCAGACTTCAGGGGACAATGCCCCACCCACCGTGGGCCACTAGGACAAGGGTGCTGTAGCTTTCTCGGACAGCATTCTCAGCTCTTACAGTGTGGCTGTGGAAGCAGAGGATGATGACAATTAAGCAAAGAACCCTCCCTGTTCAAGGAACACCCAAGTTTCAAGTCGACCGGAAGGACGAAACCCATCTATATCGAAAACAATTCGTCTTTGATTTTGTGAAATCAAGCCTGATGCTTTATTGGGATGGTTCTGCAAAGTACCCAGAAAAGTGCCATTCTCCCCAAACAGACAAAATTGCCCCTCCTCCTAGACACTTCTGCTTGGTGCACACATACACTCATCCAAGCTCACCTGCGCGCACACACACACACACACACACACACACACTCACCTGCATACGCATGCCTCCCCCACATGCTCACTTGCACACACACTCACTAGTGGTCACTCACACACACATGCTCACCCACCCCCACTCACCTGCATATACATTCTCACCTGCACACACACCTGAGCCCACATGTGCTCACCCAAGCGCACATGCTTACCCACAAACACACACCTGCATGTGCCAGCCTCCGATTCCTGCCTTGCTACAGGAGTGAGACACCACTTCCCTATCTTTAACACCCGCACCAGCAATGACGCATTTCTGGCCAGAGAAAACTCTTTCATTTCATCGGGTCACGGGCACTGGTGCTAAAATGTAGCTGGAATGATCAACAACCCCTTCTTCCCTTAAAAAAAATATCATGGTACAAAACTGATGAACATAAGGGAAGGGAAGCAAAAATAATATAAAAACAGGGAGGGGGACAAAACATAAGAGATTTTTAAATATAGAGAACAAACTATGGGTTCCTGGAGGGGTGGTGGGTGGAGGAATGGGCTAAATGGGTAAGGGACATTAAGGAAGACACTTGTTGGGATGAGCACTGGGGGTTATACATAGGGGATGAATCACCGGAATCTCTTCCTGAACTCATTATTGCACTATGTGCTAACTAACTTGGATGTAAATTCAAAAAATTTTAAAAATCATGGTTTTGTACCTGGAAGACAAATGCTTGAAGATTTGAAGACAGGCAATTCAGGAATACACTGAGGTCTGTGGATGTCCCCAGCAAAGAAATCAAACTGCTTAAACCTATAGACAAAAGAAACAAAAAGATTGTGAGCCAAGAAGCAGGATTTTACTGTAAGTATTTGTGTACGGGGTAACCTAGGGGACGACACTGGAACAGTAGTTTAAAGGAACTCCCTGGGGCCTCACACACCTTCTGAACACAAAGCATGAATTCTAAAGCCGGATTTGTCACCTCTGTGGTCAACTAGTTCAGAGTTATGTGGTCTTGCCTCTTAGGAACCACCTCTGTCACTTGTTGAAGTGGAAAAAATATTTTGAAATAATAACTACACCTTGTAATTATACAGAACCCAGCTAGAAATGAGCTCATTGCATGATACAGACATGACCTCACCTATCCTTGCCATGTTCACAAAAGGGGTAGTTTATTAATGTCCTCAAAACTGATGGTGGACATCAAAGCTGATGAGGGATGTGCCTTGCCTGGGGTTATAAACTCAATTAGTACAGACCTGAAGGGTGGAGCCCCAGCACATGTGACGTTGGGACTTGGCTCCTGCACCTGCACAGGCAGCACTTAGCAAAGAACAGCCTTTGGCTCTCTTGCCTTTTTGAATGCAGCCATGGACCCAGCAGAGTTTAGAAAACCGAGTAGGTTGCCATGGCCCTGACTGAGGCTTGGCCAGGGTTCATCTGGCAGATCTTTGAGGTACACCTCAAGCATTTGCCTGCTAGGTGTCAGCAGTGGCTACCAGCATACTGCTTCCCTGCTGGCTCTGTGCCCTCTTGGAAGTTCTTCCATCCACAAGAATGCCAGCAGGAACACAGGAGGACTGGGCAGGCATCTGGGAGAGAGGCCTCATGCCTTCCTGGGGTTCCCTGGGCTCCAGCGGGAGCAAAAGCAGGGTTTGGGCAAGCACCTGGAGCTTTGGGGAGAGCCAGTAGCCTGGGAGGGAGGCCTTTTGGGCTCCTACTAATGAGGACTGCTTGTCCATATCTCTGAAGCTTGCTGGGTTAGGTATTCACCTTTTCATTGCTGGTTTGGTTGGAAAGGGAGATCCTAGGGAGGAGCTGGGATTTGGGATGGCCAGGCAACAGGGGCAGGGGCTACTAGCCAAAAAGTATGGACCTATTTATTTATTATTTTGTTTTAAAAATTTTTAATGTTTATTTATTTTTGATAGAGCACAAGCAAGGGAGGGGCAGATAGAGAGGGAGACACAGAATCAGAAGCGGGCTCCAGGCTCTGAGCTGTCAGCACAGAGCCCAACGCGGGGCTCGAACTCACAGACTGTGAGCTCATGACCTGAGCCAAAGTTGGATGCTCAACCGATGAGCCACCCAGGTGGCCCAGTATGGACCTATTTAAATATTTTAATAACTGGTACAATCCTACCAAAGTCAGCCCTACTTCAAGGTTAAAGAAAGAGGCGAGGATAGTTTGCAGTGCATGTATGCACTGCCGACTCCAGGTACTCATCTAGTTATGAAGCACTGAAGGGCTACCCTGTGCCAGCACTGTGCTGGGTGGAGCAAGATGAAGAAGCCACAGCTGACATCCGAAGGAGCTCACAGGTTCTGGGGAAGCAGAGCTCTATGCAGAGTTGAGTGTATCAGGACAGAGTCAGGCTCGTGGAGGATGAAGCTAGTAGACCTTCCCAGGACTCCCTGGTGGAGTGTCTGGAATGGGTGCCAACCGAGCACGGCCCCCAATGGCCCACTCCCGGCGACTCTCATACAAGGGCCTAGAGATTCGCCTACAGTCTGGGGGAGGAGGTCGTACACCTTCTGCAGCTCTCCTCCTGAAACAGCACCCAGGTTCTCCCCCTGAGTGAGGACAGCTCCTTCTCTCACTACTCTTGCTTCCCCAGGATGGAACGATGCTGTCAGCCAGCTTGCCGAGCTCTTTGTGGAAGGGAGATTTTTTAAAAAAATAATTACGACAGATAGCAAAGGCCAGAAATATCCACATACTTACTATCACTTGTTTGGAAAGTAGCAAAACACAGTAAAAGCACCATGGCTAAATTTCACATTGTTAAAAATAATAATTGATGATGCTCACAATAGTGGCAGCAGAATCTGGCAAGGCAGGGAGGTCATTCAATCCAGTTCAGACAAGGGTAGAAAAGACACTTTCGAATCTGTGCGTGTACAAGATTGATGAAGAAGTCTTTTCTTCCAAAGGAGACACTCCAGGTTGATTTCCAGAAAGAGATGCTGTGAGGCAACAACTACACTCATCTGTTCATTCATTCAACAAACACGTACTAGCACTGGTGGCCTGGTGGACCCTGGAGGAGTGTTCCCTTGGGTGTTCCTCACCCCTGCAGGAAGAGGTGTGCGAGCAGATAAAGTATAATACTAAAGAGTAAAGTAGGTTCTACCTCTATTAAGAACTCATAAACTAGTGATGGCCGGGCAGCCCCAGATATATCCCAAGCGCTTCAGTAACGCGAGCTGCAGAAGGAAGATTACATTGCATCTCCGTGTGCGTCTCCTGGTCAGCCGTGCTGCACGGGTTACTCGGCGGGGCTTTCTTAGAAGTGTCCAAAGCACCTTGACTGATGATGGCATGTAGATCTGACTTCAAAACATTGACCCTCTTGTTGTTTTTCAATACCATTCTCATAGTCTAAAGATAATGGGGAAGCATAATACTTCATTAAATCTTGGCATTTTACTTTTTTACTTTTTTTTTTTTTTTAACATTTATTCATCTTTGAGAGACAGAGAAAGACAGAGCGTTGAGTGAGGGAGGAGCAGAGAGGGAGGGAGACACAGAATCGGAAGCAGGCTCCAGGCTCCGAGCTGTCAGTACGGAGCCCAATGCAGGGCTTGAACTCACTGACTGCGAGATCATGACCTGAGCTGAAGTCGGACACTCAACCAACTGAGCCACCCAGGCGCCCCTTGGCATTTTACTTTTGCCTAATCCCCCTCTCCAAATGACCAAGACTTTTTTGTTGAGGAGAAAGAGAAGTAGATTAAAACTGAATCCTAAATGACAACTGATGTGTTTGAATTTCACACATTCTAGAACTGTATTTCTGAAAATAAGCATTCAGAGTGGTTTGCTCACAGCAGTCAGGGTTCTCGGGGCACCCCACTCCACAAGCCTAAACTACTCTAGAGAGGAACACAGTAAGTAACTGAGCTTCTGCAAGGGAAATGTGGCTTTGCAGAGTGAGTGTTGACTGGTTCCACAGGGTGGCTGTGGGGACTCAGAAGCTGTCCCTGTCCTTTCCTCTCAGAGGGAGGGCCATGAATTCAGCCTCTGGGAGCTGAGTTCCTCAGCTGGCCAAGGGCGCCAATCCAGTCCCTTACATTCCTGGAGTCTGTGGGATGGCCATCCTCACACCAGCCTCAGGAGCAGGCTCTAGAGCCACCTCCATCTCACTGAGGAGGAGCCTGAGAGCACCTAGGGTGTTCAGTAAACCTTCCCAACTGGTACTGTTAACAAAGATAAGATTCAGAGTGGCATGGCTCCAGAACTCAAGCTTGCCATTTGAGTTGGGTTGGGATGAAGGCCTTGCTGTGAGGCCATCACCCGTTGACCCAACCAGGAATGAGAAAGTGCTGGAGAACTGGACGGGCTGTGAGCAGTAGGCAGGAAACAGCCCCAAGGAATGCAAAATCTAGGGAGAGTTTGTGCTGGAGGGATGGAGAGGGTTAAGTGGAAGGCCCAACACAGCTCCTGCTGATTGGGAACAGAGCAGCAGTCTAAGCACTGTCCTGATCTGGTGTCCATAGGATTTCAGAACAGATTCCCGAGCGGCCTGCACACAGGCATTATATAATCTTTCTTTCAGCCCCAGTCTGCCTTCCTCTAACACTGAAACTACACAATCAATCCAGCAGGGAGACCTGGCAGCCCGGACACACTGAGTCCTTGGGGCCACGCACTGGCTGAAGGGCTCTGTCTGCCATGATGCCCTTTCACCTCTGACCCTAACTGGCCCTGGTCTGCTCTTATATGGGGTCTTCCTCTGGAACTTTATAACTTTGACCTGCTTGTTCTGCTTTTTCTTCTGCAAGGAGAACCTTTCTGAGGAGGGGAGCTGAGGGATGGGCTTCTAGATGAGTCTTGGCCCCACTAGGCCTTCCCAGTTAGTAGCCAGCAAGGTCCTCCTGTCTGCCCTCTGCCCTTTAAGTGGATGCACATGGCCTCCCTGCAAAGGGAACTGACATGTTCCTAGGGGATACTTGCAGCTTTCACTTTTCGCTTCAAGAAACTGCTTTGTTCCCTCCTGTCATGTTGGCCGAAACCTACCTTTGCCATGTTGGAAAGGTATGTCTTTCTTCTTAGTCTTTTGACAAACACAGTAACTTCTGTTAAGGACAATACACGTGGCCATTACTGACAGGGTAGCTTCAAGTTCTCATGTACATAGTGGGGGAGAGGAGGCACAGACAGAGGCACACACATCTACCTAGGAAGGTACAGCCGCCTAAACTGCCCTCCACATTGGGAAACCTCTGTGTATCCTGCTTCCCACCACCCGCTGACCCTTTCCCGAATGGCTAGGAGAGGTTGACAGGGGCCACTGACTAAAACACCCCCCCTCCCCCCACCCCTTCCCCTCAGTCCCCCCTCCCTTGTACCATAAAATGATGTAACCCCGGCATCTGATATACCGGCTCAAAGGAGTTGAAGATTTTTACCCAGGAAGCTTGAGTTCCCAGACTTTGTCATCTCTACAGTGCTCTCCTCAAAAAATGACCCAAGGAAAGGAAAGGATGACAAGAGAAAATCTAAAGGGAATGTGTGCATGTATTCATCTGACAAATCTTTATGACCGATATGCGTGCAGCGTTTGCTCCATAAATGTTTGCTGGGTATTTGCCAGGTTTTTGGATAAAGGAGGCAGCCTCTACCCTCTAGGGGCTCACCCCCTGAGGATGGGTCACCAGACATGCAGACTCCCTCCCCACAGCAGGGTAAGTGCTCTGGCAGTGTGAGAGCAGCATAGGGAAGAAGGAAGGAAGGGGGTGCTGGGTGAGGGTGGGGGTTGCTGAGGGAAGGGAGAGGCCTGTTTGGAAGAAGGTGTCAGGGATGACTTAGAACATGCAAGTTAGGAGTTAGCGAGGGTGAGGAGTGGGGGGTGAGGGAGGGGGGTTGTGGATGGGGTTGGCAGTCTAGGCACAGGCAGGAGCAGGAATAAAGGCCTTTTTGGGGACAACCTGTCTTGTGTTGCTGAGGAGCACCAGTGGAGGGACGGCCTGGGGGGCTGGGGACAAAGATGAGGTCAGAGGCCAAGCTGAGAATGACTTTGCATAGGGGACTTTCCAGGCAGCAGGGGCTATGGAAGGTTTTAATGGGTCAGATCACTGTGTAGAATGATCACTAGGTGTGGAGGGGAGTGTGACTGAGGGGGTGAGGCTGGAGGCAGGATGATCAACTAGGAGGCTCTGAAGTCCCTCTGGGAAGGACAGAGGGAGCCCGGGGTTGGGTTAAGATGGGAGGTAAAGCCACCACAGGAAAGCTGGAGTGGGGCTTGGTCTCCCCACTTCATGGATCTTCTGCCACAGCAAGTTCCAGACCTTACATTCCCTGCAGCACCCCCTCCCTGCGGATTCTTGGCTGGCAGTCTCGTGGTCATGGTCCCATGATCCAGGTGGGTCACACGAGATCAAGATACCCAGTGTGAGTACCGAACCCAGCAAGGGGTGCAGGGCTGGTGGGTTAAAATTAGACATGGTCCTGTTATGTGGGCACTCTGAGAAGGTAGCAAACAGTGTGCAAAGAAAGCAAGACTCAGCCCTGAGCAAGCTGGCCCAGGAAAAGGAGGGTCCTGGTGGGGAGGCTGTTGGAAGCAGCTATAGGTGGTGGTGGAAAACCTCACAGAGGCAGGAGGGAGAAAATGGGTATTTCCAGGACCATAAACATATCACACACACGTGGGTGAATGCTGGCATTTAAAGGAAGCCATTGTAGTCCTGGAGCAGGCAAGCAGCCTGGGGGAAGTAGTATTCAGCCACTACCATCTGGTAGCACGATGGAAGGGAAAGTGTTCTAGAAAGCCAATGGGCAGACTGAGACCACAAAGGTGTCAATGCCCCTGTGGCCCAAGAGGTGTAAGAAAGTTAAGGGCATGGGAGGGATTTCAAAAGAGGGAGCAATATTCTTTGAAGCCTTGCGGGAGGCCACACAGAGCACAAAGAGGCGGAAGAATATTGGAGCCTGAGCCCTGGTCAGCCCTGCTTGCATGGCCAGTGAGCCCAAGGACTGTGGGCTGCCTTCGGGGGTTGGTTTGAGAAGGCTGCATCAGCCAGGGGCTGGAGGCAGAGCCAGCTCCTTCCCTGCACCTCTATCCCGGAGGGCCTGTCAGAAGTCCCTGTTAGTATTTATAAGGGGCAATAGTGAAAGGGTGTGGGTGGATCAGCACAAGGACCCATCATCGCACTAAAGCAAACACCAGCAGATCTGAAGTGGTCATGCCTTGCATACCACAGTTTAGTGCAGGAGGGAAAGAGTTACCCAACAACTGAGGTGTCCTGCCTCAGTCTGAAAGTCAGATACGTCATCTACTCTCAACAGAATTCATTTTTTTTTTTTTTTTTTTTTTTTTACTGAAACCTACCTTTGAGCTTGGAGATCTGCACGAGGGCGGGAAACCCTTCCAAAGCATTAAGTAGCCACAGCTTAAATTTCTTACTAAATAACCGGACAGATTTCAGGTACTGAATAGAAACATCTTCCAAAAAGTCATGAAGGAGAACGTCCTCAATTCCCTGCAACAGAGTCGTCAAGATGTGGTGGCTGCCGCCCAGGGTAGGGGTCCTCTAGTTACAAGTGGCCATGGTCAGACGTCCCACAAACTCAGATAGAAAGCCACTAGTGGCTTGGCCATTCACTGCTCACTGTGCAGGATGTGCAGCCAGGATGGTTTTTTTTTTTTTTTTTTAAAGATCTTAAAACATTGCTAATTGATTCAAAATGTTAAGAAACACTATTTCAGCCAATAGTAGGTGGGTCAAATCCAAATACAGAAGGGCTGAGAACCCAGCCACCGTTTTTCAACCTTTGTGTTAAAAACTTTGAAGGACTAGACTATTTCCTAAAAGGTAATAAAGTAAAAGGTAAAGGTTCATGGCCAGCTTAAGGAGAACCACAGAAATTATATATAACTGATCCCCAAATAATGATAACCACTCTAGAGATAGAGCATTAAAAACAAACAAACAAACAAACAAACAAACAAAACAAAACAAAACAAAAACCCAACAACAACCAGAAAACCCTGGCAATTAGGTATATTCCAAAGCAATTATTCCAATTACTCATTCTAAAAAGTCTTCTTTTGTTGAAATTACCAGAGAAAGAACTTTGACCTAGTGCAGAGTTCAGTAATCACTGGAACCATAGGTCACCATGTGTATTGGCTTTTTCTTTACATGAGGTAACTTTCGCTGAATTAAAAAAAAAAAAAAAGCTGAGTTTTAGGGAAAGATCAAAAGGCTCGTGGTCCATCAACACCACTATTTACTCCTCAGAGGGCTTGAAGACCACAGAGACTGCAGAGCAGGAGGGCTGTGGTTCTAATCCCAGCATTTGGTATCGATTTCTAGAAAGGAAAGACAAATATCTTCCTACCTTGTACAGCTGCACATCGTAGCATTTAAAGAGCTGGCACACATCGGGCAATGACATAAGCATGACTGTGTCTTGCTGCAGAGATTTCCAGAAAGAAGTGAGCAAGTCCTCCACCTGATGAGGGAGTAGAACATACCTTCAAAAACTCATTTTGTGTCTGGTGAGACTAATCCCCCGTTACATATTTAATCAGCTCCAAGTGATAATGGGATGAATTTCAGTCTAGTTAATGTAAAGCTTTGTCTATGAGTTCTTCCAGGCTGTGTTTTAGAAGTATTCTTTCCAGTAGCCTATCAGAGAACAACTGCCAGTTGGATGGGAAGACATGGAACGTAATTTTCATGGTTTTCTGGAAGGAAGGCCATTTCTGACCACAAGGGGGCTCCTGTTGATTGTAACAGGATAAAGATCTGGCCACAGGGCACAGACCACAGACCACAGTTTAGAATAAATGTTCATTGACTGACTCCCTCAATTATTTGTCAGCTCAGAAGGACGTGTAACAGTATGTAATCAAAGAGGCTTCCTCCTTGCCAACTTAGAATTCACCTAAAGACTCTGTGATAAAAGAGGACCAGTATCATTCTACATAGGGGCCTTCTTTAAAGACTTCTGTAGATACTTTTTGTTGTGGAACAAAATGGGAGCTTCCTTACTTTTCTTTATCTTTGCCCATGATGACTCTTCAGACTCTATTCTTGAACCAGATGACCAACATGAGATGCCAGCTAATAAAGACTCTTGCCTTTCAGGGATTTTTGTAAGCTCAAATATTTTGAAGCATTGAAACCCTGACAGGAGGACCTGCCAATGACTCCAGGCAAGGACTATCCCTGTATGTAGGCTGCCAAGGAAGTTAGGGCCAACTCTCTAAGTACCTGATGATGAACCTGTGATTTGAAATCTTGTTACCAGGGCATTAATTCTTCAGAAGACGTCTCCAAGGAGACTCATAGATATTGAACAAAAGTACAATAGTGGGATGAGAGGATTATTAATCCTTTTACTGTCAGTTTGGTAACTTTGGAGCATGGCTTTTTGGGGTTGGTGGGTTTTTTTTTTTTAAAATGTTTATTTATTTTTGACACAGAGAGAGAGACAGAGCATGAGCGGGGAGGGGCAGAGAGAGAGGGAGACACAGAATCCAAAGCAGGCTCCAGGCTCTGAGCTGTCAGCACAGAGCCTGATGTGGGGCTCGAACTCACAAGCCGTGAGATCATGACCCGAGCTGAAGTCGGTTGCTCAACTGACTGAGCCACCCAGGCGCCCCAGGGTTGGTGGGTTTTAATGAGATAGCAACCATGGGCTCATCTCTGATAACTCTCTCACCAATCCTTCCCAAAGTCATCCAATCCTGTTGTATCTGCTTTAGGAATAGTTCTCCAATTTGTCTATCTTTTTTTCTGATGTCATTGTCACTGCTCCAGACCTCCCCCCTCAGTTCTCACCTTGACTATGACAAAACCTCCTCACTGCCCTCTGCTCCCGTATGGTGATCTTGCATCACTGTCTCCAACCGCTCCCCCTGCCCCACTTCTCAATCAATCAGAATTCTTCACAGGGCATGAGACCCTTTCTAGCACCAGACTACTTTCACACCTTCCGTCTGGTTCTCTCCTTAAGAGATATTAACATTTAGTCATAGTGACCTTTCTGTCATGTCATTGCCTGTGAACATCTTGCTGGTTTTGCCTACACCATTGGTTCTACCTGGAACCCCTTTCCTACTGCACTTTGAGTCTGTTGAACTTCTGCTTTTTCACTGCAATCAACAGCAACATGGCTCCCCCCCTGGGAGATTCTCAGCCATCTTATTACTCTTCCTCCTGGCACCCAAAAACAATCCAATCAAACTGCCATTCTAGGGGCGCCTGGGTGGCTCAGTCGGTTAAGCGTCTGACTTCGGCTCAGGTCACGATCTCACGGTCCGTGAGTTCGAGCCCCGCGTCGGGCTCTGTGCTGATGGCTCAGAGCCTGGAGCCTGTTTCAGATTCTGTGTCTCCCTCTCTCTCTGCCCCTCCCCCGTTCATGCTCTGTCTCTCTCTGTCTCAAAAATAAATAAACATTAAAAAAAAAATTAAAAAAACAAAAAAAACAAAAAAAACTGCCATTCTAGAACTTGCCATATTGTATCATATTTATTGGCTTGTATTGCTCCTTTTAGTACCAGACTATAAGCCTTATGAAGAATATGTTCCCTAGTTCCAGAAATGGTTCTAGTCACAGGGTAAGAATTAAGTTAATGTTTGATGAGCAAATGAAGGAAAGGAGTATATTAGATATCCAATGTGGATGGATATCTATAAAATTGCATTAGTAGGACAAGGGCCATCTTGAAAACACCTTGGTATCTCCTTCACTGTAATGTTTTACACACAATAAGTACTAAATGAACTCATGCCAAATGAACATTATCACCCAAAATTGAAGTACTTAGAACACTAGGCATCAAAAAAGATTTCATTTAAATGTGCACTTGTTCCCCTGGATTTTCTATGGCAAAAGATAAAATTCAGAATGGTTAAAAGATTTGCTCATGTTTTTCACAGCCAATTCTAGAATAAAATCATCCAATCATTACAACACAGATGACCCTGCTTCAAAGTCTTGCTTCCTTTTCAGTTAGCAGGTTATCAGTAAAATGACTCTTTAGTGTTACTGAAAATTCTAGGGTGAATAATGTTACCAACACTTTATTCAAAATCAGCAGGAATTACATCTTAAAAAATAGCTGAATTATATTTGAAGCATAAGGTTATATTAGCACCTTGGAAAATTTCCAAATGATTAAACTGAATAAAAATATCACCTCAGGTATCACCTCAATAACTATAAATAGCTGCCTTCTGAGCACTTCAGTGCAATAAATTACTACTTGACATCCCTTGAAGGGTCTTTTCAAGTACAATGATTAATGATGAGTCATAAATACTTGTGTTTTATAGATAAAACCCTACCCTCTCAAGTTCTTGTTTCCTCACGTTTTGTAAAATCTCTTGGCAATAGTTGTAGTATTCATCAGCAAGAAAGGCCATCTAGGAAGGATATGGAAAATCATTTCAGTTTTAGGGGCACTTCCAGAATGAACTGATTCTCAAAGAATCTTTCTAAGCCCTTAGAGTCTGCTGCTCATGTTGCAATTCTGATATAACAGTAGCTGAGCTCTTCCAGTGTTGTTTATTTATGTGTAGCAATGCATACATGTTATTGGCCTAACGTTGACATAGCTTCAATTTTGATGTCATAACTCTAGGGTCTGTACCATCCACTAAAGAGGCCACCAATATCTGACATCTTTCTCCCTAAACCCCAATTTGCCCCTCCATGTTCCCCAGTCCCAGCTTCTAGAAAACCTGCATATCTGTTCTCTGCTCTGTCATAGGGAAGCCCTCACTCTAATGACAAAGTGGTCCTAGGTGGAGCCTTTCTGTAAGATGTGAGGGGAAGACCTGAACCTCCTGACTGACACCAAGCCCCAGGAGGGAACGTTGGTGCTCACAGGTCTGGGAGAAGGCAAACGTACTCCATCTGGTTCAAATGATCACAACAAAATAAGAAGATATCTATTCCCCTAGGTATCGAATGCGTGAAAAGTTACTTTCCCCCATGTGTGCAAGCCTACCATTTTGTAGGAGTACTTCTTTGCCAGTTCTTGCTCCCAGAATGGACATCTCCTGAATTCAGACAAAGGGGATCCAATGGGGTCTGTCTTTATCGGTGAATGATTTTCACACTAGAAACCATTTATACACGGATTATTTCTTCAAAATAAATGAATTTTCTTGTATATAAACCATGTCATGATCACATTGCTGCTACAGGTTAATGTTCTATGCAAACTTTTATACACACTCTGGATATATCATTGATCCAGCAACTTTCCCCCTTATTTCATTCAAAGTGATATTATCTTTCTCCTATAATTCTATAAACTATGGTCATCAGGAAGCAGTCAGGACTGAGTATATTACCCAGATATATCACTCTTGCAGTCATGTATTACAAGTGCTATATAGTAACGTGATAAAAATATTATGTATGAATAATTTAATACCACAAATGCATTTATATAATCCTTGTCTATATAACTGTCCCTCCTTGAAATAAAACTGGATCCTCTCTAGGTCATGATGCCCATATTAGAAATCTCAGGGCTAACTACCAAGGAAAATGAAGAGCACAGCCTTTAGAAGTACAAATTACAGAATGGTAAAATGTTTCCATCAAGGAGGAAAAAAGGTAACATGGCAGAAAGCAAATTCAACATTCCTTCCTGCTGTCCCCTTTGAGCAAGGGAAGGCATGATCACTCTTGATTGAAGGACATTGGTTTTATTTTAAGTGATTTCTTCAAGATTTTCCTGAACTACTTTTAAATAATTCCAATTTTCAATAGAGTAGGATGAAATCATTCCTTTGAGTTGGAAATTGAGATGGCATAGCCCTCCACGTTTGATTGCAACAAGCATGAGGGTTTTCCTCTTCAGTGTCTCTCCAACTCAATGGTGCTCTGTGACAGTACAGTTCTAAGATCAATATTTCATCCTTAGCTTTCTCAGATCTTATATACTTAGAGCCTTACTGAGCTACTCACTTATATCTTGCTTAGTAGATTGTTTATGTGGGTTTGCAGTATGTTCCTGTCTGCAAGCCACCTGAGGGCAGAGTGGCCTTCGAACCACCTGCACCCACCCTTATGGATAGGAGTAGCACTCAGCTCCCATCCCACACAGTGCTGCACATACTCGAGAACAGACATTACCAGCTTCCTCCTCTCATGTTTCCTTGTTATCAACCCACATCACAGTGAGGATCAGAGAAGATTAGGGGTCATGGTCAACAGCCTTCTTAGTGTCCTAAAATCTGTACTACTTAACTCTTTGTGGTCCTGAACCTCTTTGAGATTCTGATGAAAGCAATTGTTCCTCTTCTTGGAAAAATGCACAGTATGCACTTAATATTGTGAAGATGCCAAGTTGAAATTCGCCTTATTGATATATATTTTTAAATAAAAATATAGGTATATGTGTCTAAATAAATACATAGTCATGTAGAAAGGCAACAGCTCAAAAAATGTCATTTCCTTTGGGTGCTGTTTGGTTCTCACCGGGTTTGCACTGGGTGCTATTCAACCTTCATTCCTACCACTTTGGAACACTGGCTTCATTTGGAGTCATTGGATGGAGAGCTCTTCTAGCATGTGGGTGCGGGTCATCAAGAAAAATGGGGCTATTTCATGGAGTTCACTGTCCTGGTCATTAATCTTCTATTAGAGAAGCACTAAGGAATCATCCAGTCCAACTCTGGGCTGGCTTCTCTTACCTACCACATCTTACCCTAACTACATCCATTTTCTCCACAGCACACCCTGACCTCCTGTATTCATCAATGCTCCTGAGGCTTATGTTTCTATTATCAAAGCCAGTGCTTCTCAGGTGTGGTCCTGAAACCATCCACATCAGAATCCCTGGGAGCACTTGGGGTTCATATCTCTAGGGCCCTAGTAGATCAGATGAGGCCAGCAATCTATCATTTTAATCTGCCTCCTTAGTGAGCCTTATGCATACTCAAGTGGAGAAGCATAGTTCCAGTCAGACTATTCTCTGTCTCACTGCAGAAATCTCTACCTTTCAACATAGTAAATGCATCACAGTTCTACCTGTTCAAAGTCTGTATATGTAATATTGTAGTAATGTAAGAAATCATTACAAGGACCATGTAAAAGTAATTGATTACCAAAAAATAATAATAAAAAGCAAAGTTATGTGTTCCTGAAGTTAATTCCTTCCCAGCTCTTCCTATGAAAAGAATTGATCTTTCAGGAAAGAAAAATGTTTTAAAATCATGATTGAAATCTTTTATTTATAATATACATAATCAGAAATCTAAAGTGAAAGTTTATTACAGAACCACTGAAGTTGGAATTTCTTCAGGAGAAGGCATTCAGGAAAGAATCAGAGGGATTCCCATTCTGCAGAAATAGTTCAGCAAAATGACAAAGAAAAATGTGAGAAATTCTATTTAGATTTTCCAAGTATATCAAATGCAGTTTGGAATTTTCAGTAGTTCTAAACAAATGTCATTGTAATCTTTAGTAAGCACATACAATGTGTCTCACCCTGGAGGTACAATGGGGGACCTTTTCCATCAACACCCGATCTACTAGGTATTATCTGCTTCCCCTATCAATTCTCCTGGATGCCTTTGGTCCTTTCTGCATCCTTGAATACACTGCTCCCTCAATTATCACTCCCAAAGCAAATGTATCCTGTCATTCTCCTTCTAAAGTTGCCTCAGTGGTGGCCTACAGTCTCAAATCTAAATTCCCCAGCCTGGTTTTGACAAGCTATTTGCCATCTGATCCCACCCAGAGCCTACGGTTTCCCCAAATCCTCACCTCCAGCTCCTCACTGCCCACACACTTCCTAACATGAATGCAAGCTACACTCTCAAGATGAAAGCCTCCTAAAAGAAGATCTGAGTGACCCCTCCAGGATCAGCTCAAGAACAGTATGGCAGACAGACTAATGACTGCCCAAAGATATCCACATCCTAATCCCCAGAACCTTAGATGGCGAGAGGGACTTTGCAGATGTGATTAACTTTAAGGACCTTGAGATAGGGAGATTATCTGGAGCATCCAGGCAGCCCCAATGTAATCACAAGGGCTCTTAACAGGGGGGAGCCCTTCCAAGCTTCAAAGAACCAGAGAGATGGCATTGGCAGCGTGAGGACTTAGCCCGCCTTTGCTGGTTTTGAAGACTGAGAAAGGAGCCATGAGCCAAGGAACATAGGCAGCCTCAAAAGCTGAAAAGACAAGATATAGATCCTCCCCTCCATCCCCCAGAAAGACTGTAGCCAGTACTTTGATCTTAGCCTGGTGAGAACCATATCAGACTGTGACCTTCAGAACTGTAAGAAAATCAGTTTGTGTTTTAAGCCACTAAATTTGTGCTAGATTTGTTATAGTGGCAATAGGAAATGAACACAGGCCACCTCTTCCATGAAACCTTCCCTAGTCACTCTGGCCCACTACAACATTTTCTCCCCAATCCCACTTTGGACTTCCCAATCCACCTACAGCCTACCCTGGCTATTCCACAGTACACCGGTTGTTTCATGTCTATCTCAGTTTCCCAACCATGAAACTGTATTCTATTCACGTATAGGGAGTTTGTTTTTACTTTTCTCTCACACCCCATTCAGTCCTCAAGAATGCTTGTCACAAAACAAGTTTTCAAAAAGTTACCCATTCAATGACCCCTCAACAAGACAGTATCAAAGTACTATCGTGTCGTCTTGGCCAACTTAAGCAAAATTCAACTCATGATGTCATAGATTAGCTATTAATAGTTCTGGTGTCCTAATTCAAAAAGCTATAACTGTAATATGGAGACATTTTCACACAAATTTATTGCCAAGAACCTAAACATCCTTATTAATTATAGCAAAAGAAACACAAACAGCTGATGTGCAGCAAAACAATATGCTCCTTGAGGACACCTGTCCCAGCATAGGATGTGGTAGGTACATGGTGGATAATCAACAACACTGGTGAAATGGGTGAGTGGTTAAGGGCCACACATACTAAGAACATTAAACATAGGAAAACACTTGCTTCTAATCAGGCAATTACTGAATATTGCAGGCTCTATTATAGTAAATTTATTTTATTCCATACTCACTGTTCCTTCTTGTTGGATAATGCTGTTATAGTTAGTAGATTTTTCAAAGGCAATGATATCTCCACTGTGACAGAATAGATAACAGAGAAATAATTTTAGTAAGCCACCTGTTTCTGAGCACAAGTATGAAGTGTTTTTTTGCAGCAAGTTTACTTATATGGGGTATAACTTGTATTTCAAAACTCTCTTCCAAGTTTCTATACATGACTGGTGATTAGCACCTGCTTGGAGTTAAAAAAAATCAATTTCTATAATTGGGGTAACCATGTATTTCTTTTGAGAGGTTTATTCTCCTTAGAAGTAAATTTATGATGTCATCGTAGGTAGAACTTGCTCCTGAGAGAAAAGAAAAATCATCATGGAAATGAAGTCTTATACTTTCTGATTTGGAGCTTTTAAAAATTTTTTTTAATGTTTACTTATTTTTGAGCCGGTGGGGGCGGGGGAGGGCAGAGAGAGAGGGAGACACAGAATACAAATCAGGCTCTAGGCTCCAAGCACAGAGCCCAACACAGGGCTTGAACCCACAAAGCGTGAGATCATGACCTGAGCCGCAGTCAGATGCTTAACTGACTGAGCCACCCAGGTGCCCCTGATTTGGGGCTTTTAAAATTATCAATTCATATATGAGAATATCCTCTCAGTGGATGGATATAGCAGAGCACCTTCACAGAATGAGGAAAGTGAGAATAATGACATGTATGTCCTATTTCACCATGCCTCTTGGATTCATACCTTATATAATGGAGACATTCATATGTCATAGAGAACAGATTCAGTCCTAGCTATGCATTCTGGTACATTTTCCTTTAATTCCAGGTATTTGAGAAACTGGTAGCCCAGAGATGACCCCTTTTTCAAAAGGAATGTGTTTTCTGTGGATGCCAGAGGAAATGACATTTTTTTCCCCAGTGCCCCCACAATCCTCAGAGCTGTGGCTACTCTGTCCACTCCAAGTCAATACACATCCTCATACCTGACTGTTTCAATTCTATGTAATCATACAAAGAGAAGAGGAAGGCAGTGGGCTAGTGCTCTGCTTCTGGAAGCAAGGCAATAGTCATTAAAAAAAAAATTACATCCAAGTTAGTTAGCATAGAATGCAATAATGATTTCAGGAGTAGAATCCAATGATTCATTTCCTACATATAACACCCAGTGCTCATCCCAACAAATGTCTTCTTTAATGCCTTGTGCCCATTTAGCCCTTCCCCGCACCCACTACCATTCCAGCAGCCCTCAGTTTGTTCTCTTTTAGAGTCTCTTATGTTTTTGTCCCCCCTCTCTGTTTTCATATTCTTTTTGCTTCCCTTCTCTTATGTTCATCTGTTTTGTATCTTAAGTTCCACATATGAGTTAAGTCATATGATATTTGTCTTTCTCTGACTAATTTCGCTTAGCATAATACCCTCTAGTTCCATCCACGTTGTTGCAAATAGTAAGATTTCATTCTTTTTGATTGCCAAGTAATACTCCATCTTCTTTAGCCATTCATCTGTCGATGGACATTTGGGCTCTTTCCATACTTTAGCTATTGTTGATAGAGTTGCTATAAACATTGGGGTGCATGTGACCCTTTGAAACAGCACACTTGTATCCTTTGGATAAATACTTAGTAGTGCAATTGCTGGGTCATAGGGTAGTTCTATTTTTAATTTTGTGAGGAACTTCCATACTGTTTTCCAGAGTGGCTGAACCAGTTTGCATTCCCACCAGCAATGCAAAAGGGTTCCTCTTTCTCTACATCCTTGCCAACATCTGTTGTTAAGGCAATGGTCATGAATGAGATGGCCTGGAAGGAGGCGAGAATCAGGGGGAGCAGGGGAGATGGAGGTAGATAGCTTTAATCTCACACAGGGAGAGACTATGGTCCTGCTCAGCCTCTCCAAAACCCGGAAGCTCTCTGCTGAAGGTTTGTGTCCAACCCAAGTCATGGAAACCTGGGCACCATGCTTGATACCCATCTAATCAATGTTTCCACATAATAGTCTATTTCAAAACAGGGCAAATGGATTCAGGGTCTGGATCAAAAGCACTGGAAAGCCACCCTCTTAACCTTCCACTAAGAGTTGTTATCACAATGGGAATTGTACTTTGGAGTGCTTAATGGCAAGAGAGTTTCAGAATGTGGGATCTGTTCAACGTGGAGGGGATATATATATATATATATATATATATATATATATATATCCCCTCCACATAGTATGATGGATTGATGGATGATGCAAGGAGAGCCACACGTGAAGAATTCCACTTGTCATATCTCAATGATCTCTTGGGTAGGCATGGGACATGATGGAGTTTCTCCAGGTAAAATTTGTAAATAGCCCATTGCCACACAAATTCTGGGACACTACATCAACAAGACCAACAAACAATACATAAAAACATTGGATAAAATGTAGATTGAAATAAAACAGAAGAAAATGTCAGAAATGGCAGTTCACTGAGTAAAGGGCTAATAGACAAGGAAGTTAAATAAAAGTCTATAGTCATCAGCCCTTAAGAAATGTCTTAAAAATCATTTGTGAGGCTTTCCTCCACTAAATTGGAGGTAGAGTCATTTCTCTACAAGTCTACATTGTGTTAATATGCTACTCCTAATATTTTCTACAGAGGTGATAGCCTCTGTAGAGGAAAAAAAGTTATACAAATAATTGCAAAGACATTGAGTGGGAGTTAAGACAGTTGAAATATAGGGTGTTAGGAGAACATATGTCATGAGGTCCATGCTATCCTCTTGTTAGTTCAACAGTTACATGCCTGTAAATTGGCACCTTGATAAGCTCAGGAGAGTTTCCTTTGTGATTAGCTACCCCATCTGGTTGGTACTTATCACAACACTGTACTTGGACAGCACTTACTAAACTCTTTGGACGATGACAGAAATCTTCATGGGAAATTCCTTTAGATACTTACAAACAGGAGTCTGGAAGCTAGAAGGTTTAGTTTTGGACTTAAAGGAATGAGAAGGGAAACCCTCCACCTTATTGCTCACCCCCTCTACCCCAACCCTGATTCTGATAGCTTTGGAAGCCATTCAATTGAGAGTGACACTCTCAATTATTTAGGATTTATAAATGTAACTCCCAAGTTCTGCCATGTGTTCAATATAGAATATGAGTTTAATTCAACAGCTATCAAAAGGAGGGTGGCGTTACCCTCCTCGCTGTGAAAAGGAACACTGAAGGGGAACTCCTTGCACTATAGCCTTTAGGTATCAGACTAGGGGATACAACCCAACTATCCTCACTGGGGAGCTATTTTATTTTTGTAGCATTTAAATTGGGGGATTTTATGCTTTTAAACAATGGTGGCAGGAAAAATAAAATTCGTCAACTTTGGAGAGAGATGTTAAAAAAAAAAAAGTGCCCATCTGCATCTGGCCAGACAGTGACAGCTTGCTTATTCAGAAGAATGGCAAGGCAGCCTCTTCCAACCTTGGGATGCCTTAGTTCAGGTCAATGGCTCACAACATGGGTCTAGGTTTAGTGCAATCCTATTTATTTCTTTAAAAAATTACCCAGTCTCAAACCTTCAAGCAAAGATGCATGAAAGTATGCACCAGCTAGTGGGAGAGAAGGAGGCAGTATCAGAGCAGACTACAAAGCAAGTGAGCAGAGGATCACTGTTGGAGACCAGCCTTGTGCCAAAAGGGAGATCTGTGGAGACCCAAGACAAGGGCATTGGCATCCAGAAGATCTGGCCAACTAGGCTGAATGGACATTGCAGGTCTTGGCTCCATGCTTTAATCTTTACATGAGGCTGGGTTGGGCTAGAACTGGAGACTGTGGTAGACAGGTGGGGTCTACTACTCAAGAGGAGGCCAAAACAGCATTGGAGGTGACACTTTCAGCTCTCAGAGTGCCAGCCAGGATGGTCTCATGTTCTAGGGGTCACTGCCACTGCATCACTTTCCAGGTGTGGTTTTGATTCAGTCCTGTGGGCCATTTATTAGGTTGTGGTTAAAAGCATAGTCATTGCTAAAATATGGTTCTAATAAAACCACACTGATATCCAGAGCCAGCTTTGCCATGAAGGAAGGGCTTCCAGTCTAAGATGTCTTCTTCCATCATTCCCTGAGGCCTGAGACACTTTCATGGTGCCGAATTGAGTCTGCCCAGTGATGTCCCTTGTGTTGTGAGCGGTCCCCTCAGCTCATGCTCCACAGGGCATAACTTGGACAAGACCCAGGATGTCAGGATTTAGCTATTCAGGATAGGGAATGGGGTCAGGAGGTGCTGCAAAGGGTCTGCTGGAAATGGAGGGAGAGAGACTCAGGAAGAAGGAAGGCTGAGAATTCGCATAGTACAATAGAATAGGCATCCTTGTCAAGCTCTGCCCCTGACTTGAGATGTGGCCTTAAGCTTGTTGCTTGAAGCTTGTTGCTTTGAAGGCCTCAATTTTCCAACCCTATACAGGGAGGAGATGGGCTTTGATGACCCCCAAAATCTGTTCCAGCTCCCAGAGCCCATATCCTTTGTGGTCACATGGACTCCAAGCCCTCCAGGGTCTACATGATGGTTAGAAAATATTTTTCTGGGCCTCGTGCAGGGAGAGTGGAGGAAGGCTCTTCTGGGGCCCTACAGATTGTCCACTTCACTCAGTGCAGTGTAGACACAGCAAGAGAACCACATTTTACTTTAGTTAATTTTTATGATCAATTTGGCTAAAGAAGGATCCAGCATGAAGAGGATGGAGACGTCATTACATGGCACACAACTCATCTTTTTTTTTTCCCCATAAAATCTTTCAAATGCGGTGTTAGCTTTTTGGCATTTGACTTTCTTTTAGTTTAACTACAATTTGCATTCACATTCTCAGGTTTTGACATCATTTGTCATTAATCCAGGCTTTCATTTACATCATGTTGGCCTCGTAATTTGTCCTCTCAAATCACTCCAACAGCAGTGAAACAACTTGAAGCAATTACAAAGGTAAGAGGATAAAAATGTAATAAAACCTAATTCGTGGACCGTTGTTTGGTGTCAGAATGCAAAGCCAAGGTGCTTCATCTTCCGATCATTAAAGGATCTAATTTCAAGTTTTCCTCTAAGCACATGAATTAATTAGTTCGGTTTCATTAGAAGATGATGAACTTAATGAATATTTTTGTAACTAAAACTGAAATAGTAAGCATATGTATTCATATAAAGACGTGTGTTGTTAGGATTGCAAAAAAGCTTTCTTCAATATAATTTTGCTTATACTAATGATACTAATCACTGCAATCCACTGAGCACTTACTCATTGCTAAGTGCTTTACTTGGTATTACCTAAATTCTTCCAACAATCCACGAGGTAGGTAGATAATAACTCGTTATTATCCCCATTTTATATATTGGAAAAGAGAAACAATTCAAAGAGCTAGAAACCCAGCCCTGACTTCAGAGCCTCATCTCTATACCTCTTCTACAATTCTGTCTTACAAGAGGTACAGGTAGGATGAAAAATAATGTACACAAGAAGGACAAAGTAAGATGTCAGGTTTTGGAAACTTAAAATAAAGAACTACCTTATTTGTAAAACTGGTTTGCTGAGTGTCGTAGATTAGTCATGTTCTGCATTGGGGGCTGTTGCTTTTTATACTGCTTAACTGTACCCTGACCCATTAGACTTTATGAACAACTTAATTGCAAAATGGTGACCGCAGGAAACACCTTTGAAAGTGTTGAAAGTCTAATTCATTTATATTCACCCTCCTGGGGTAAAACTCAGCAAGCAGAAGTCAAGCTCCACCGGCAGACAGCAAACATGTGGCCTTATAGCGGGCATCTCTGGCTGGAGATGGGTGAGTGAGGGGATGCTTTGAGCAAATTAGATCGTCCAGTGTTTGCGAGCTTAGGAGCGTTACCTGCTTTCAAAATCTTTTCCAAGCAAGGGTGCAGTCTAGGATATAATTCTCCACATGTATGTTTCTTGAACTGCCAGGCAGCAATCAGGTAATGTGTTATTTTTTTTTAACCTTAACACGTTCTAACTAGCCTTGAAAACCATAGGGTGGACAGGGCCAAAAAGCAGGTTGCAACTTGGATACCTTATTAGTACCTAAGAGTTAGGCCCTCTGGGGCTCATCAGAGCCAGGAAGGCTCAACTCCTGCCCCGTGCCATGGCTGCACAAACAGAAGGAAAAGAAGCCCTTCTTGGGGCTAGAGAAAGACTCTGAAGAAGCTACTAGTGTTCTCTCTGACATCATTAGGTCTGTGGTACCCACAGTTGCCAGGCTGACAGCTCCCTGTGAACTCATTCTCCTCCAGGGTGGTGTGGTCTGAAAGACGAACCTTCACCTTTCTGCTTTGTTGGCACAACTAGCCAGCTGTGGACCCACAGCCCTGGATTCCACAGGCTCTGGGGCCCACCGAGGCAGCCCCCTGGGCTCTTGAGCTGGCAGAAGAACAAAGGACTGAAAAACAAAGGCATGGAATGTTGAAGGCACAATTTTAGAAGCTTTTTAAAGGCCTTTAATATCTTAAGTTGGAAAAGCTGAGAGAGAGAGAGAGAGAGAGAGAGGTGGGCAGAGGTTTCTTGGGGGAGGAATGAGAGCAAGGGTTAGCTTCCATATTTCCTGAAGGAAATATGAGACTCTGTACAGTTGATTTCAGAATCTACATTAGGTAGAATGGGATTCATCTATTTGCAAAATGACAAAAAAGTTTTCCTTGGGACATATTAACGGGGATTTTGTCTGAGAGCTAGAGAATAACAGTGAATTAATCTGGGTTGTTTCTCTAGATGTGACCATAATACATGCATGCATGTTCTCTCTCTCTCTCTCTCTCTCTCTCTCTCTCTCTCTCCCCCCCCCCCCATTCCCCTCTTCTCCCCAGACAATAATAAAGCATTTTATACTCTGGCCTCAATTCTGCAGTGAGTTTCTAGGTCAGCAATTATACCCAGCTCCAAGTCTCAGTCTGGATGCCAGCTAAACAAGATTGGAATCTGGGGAGGCCTATTCCCTGTAAAATTATGTTACCCCGGAGAGAGGAGCAGGAGGGAAAATGTTCTGGATTTTGTGAAGGGGTCCTTTTCATATGGTACACACTGCATATTTATAGTCATTTTTCTTTATTCAACGTTTTTTTTTTTTTTATTTATTTTTGGGACAGAGAGAGACAGAGCATGAACGGGGGAGGGGCAGAGAGAGAGGGAGACACAGAATCAGAAACAGGCTCCAGGCTCCGAGCCATCAGCCCAGAGCCTGACGCGGGGCTCGAACTCACGGACGGCGAGATCGTGACCTGGATGAAGTCGGACGCTTAACCGACTGCGCCACCCAGGCGCCCCAATAGTCATTTTTCTTTAAAAAAAAAAAAGCCTCAAACTTTTCATTTGCTTTGAAAATCAAACCTTGGTCTCTGCTTGGTTCAGGGTAGACGCTGCCTCAGCAGTTTTTCAGCGAAATTCAGCGCAAGTCCTGCCCCACCCCACTGCAAACGAATGTTGTTGACACACTGAAATCCCCAATCTGCTCCTAGGCTACCTATTTAAGTGTCCAGTTAATGGGATCATCAGTGCCATAGTCCCTGGCTCTGGATCATGTCCTCCTGCTGCTTCTGCTTGCGTGGAGGGAGGGGTGACATGGATGGTGTCAGAGACCTGGGCATCATAGTTTCTATACTGATGGGCCTTTGGAGGTGCAACATGGAGGACATAAGGAGGAGATAAGGGCTTATTGTGAGACTAATTTAATTTACTTTATTTTATTTTTAAAAACATCTTTTTAATGTTTATTTATTTTTGAGAGAGAGAGCACATGCAAGCAGAGGAGAGCCAGAGAGAGAGGGGGACAGAGTATCAGAAGCAGGCTTTGTGCTGACAACAGAGAGCCTGATGTGGGGCTTGAACCCAAGAAGTGTGAGATCATGACCTGAGCTGAAGTCAGATGCCTAACTGACTGAGCCACCCAGACGCCCTGAGAACTAAATTAATCTTAATTAGATTATTACATGCTTCTTTGTAGTGTTGGGGGATGGTGGTGAAGAGGAAGCAGAATCCCCCAAAGCCACCCCTTTGCTACCATCACTGGTTCCTGGCCAAATCTCTCAGTGCTGATGCTTTTATTGGCGTTTCCATTTCTTTCCTTAAAACAAGGTCCAGAGGGGAACAAAAGACAAACAGGATGCCATGGAACAGCGTACACACAGTTCAATGACTCAGAGGCTTGTTGCTGGGTTTGGAGTACATTCCACTCTAAGATGCTCCTAACAAGGCATACTCTTACAAAAAAGGGGAAAAAAAAATCCCACAATGACAACAAAAACAAAAACCAAGAATTAAGATTCCTATTTTTCTCTTTGGCAAATGTTCATAAGAAAGTTTTTGTAAATCAGGCCTGCTTCACTGGGGCATTCAACTTTTGGGAACTACGAATACACTCCTCTGTGGTTTGCTGGGGGTTCCCCCTCTGTATTTAACACCGGGTTGCGGGGGGGTGGGGGGAGTCACGTTTTCGATGGCAAATGGAAAGAGGTGCCTGAGTAGCCAGGCAGCCGGCTGCCCTGAGCCCACTGGGGTTGAAGACTTCCAGGTGTGTGGGGTCTGGGGCTCCTACCATTGTATGCTTCCTGGCTCGGTTAAGGTAATGAGGCAATTTAAGCTCTCCAGAGGAAGATGAACGTGCAGGAGAGTGCTTTGAAATAAAGACCTGAACTCTGTGAGAAGAGAGAATGGGCTCTTGAGCAGAAGAAACAATAGGACATCTAGAGATATGACCTTGAGAAATGGGCAGATTTCTGTGGGCATACTTCATGGGACCTGTCATCATGTAGGATTAGGCCTGACTTATTATTGGAAATTTAAACTTTTAAATGTTTTTATTTATTTTTGAGAGAGAGAGAGAGAGAGAGAGAGAGAGAGCAAACAGGGTAAGGGCAGAGAGGGGGAAGCAGAAGATACAGAGAGGACTCTGTGCTGACAGCGGAGATCCCAGTGCAGGACTTGAACCCACGAACTGTGAGATCATGACCTAAGCTGAAGTTGGACTCTTAACCAACTGAGCCATCCAGGCACCCCTGAAATTGAAATGTTAATTGAGGTAATTGTAGATTGACAAGTAGTAAGAAGTGATTTAGAGAGCTTTCTAATCTGCCTAATTTCCCCCAAGGGTAACATTTTGCAAAACTACAGTACAATATCACAACCTGGCTATTGACATTGATACAATTCACTGATCTCTCTCAGACTTCCCTAGTTCAACTTTAACTCATTTTTGTGTATATTCAGTGCTATACACTTTTATCACCTATAGAGATCTGTGTATCCATCACCACAGACAAGATACAGAACATTCTCCTGATCGTAAGGATCCTTGTGTTGCCCCTCCATAACCATATCCATCTCTTGCTTCTTCATTCCCAGGTCCCTGACAACCACCAATTTGTCCTCCATTTATTTTTTTTTATTTTTATTTTTAAAGTTTATTTATTTTGAGAGAGAGAGAGAGAGAGCAAGCAAGCATGGGGGAGGGGCAGAGAGAGGGAGAGAGAAATTACCAAGCAGGCTCTGTCTCTGTCAGCACAGAGCCTGATGCAGGGCTTGATCCCACAAACTGAGATCATGACCTGAGCCAAAACTAAGAGTTAGACACTTAATCAACTGAACCACCCAGGCACTCCTGTCTTCTGTTTAAAAGTTGTGTCATTTCAAAGTGTTTTATCGATGAAATCATAAGGTATGGAACTTTTTGAGACAGGAGTTGTTTTCATTCAGCATCTAGAGATTCATCCAAGCTATTCTATCAATAGTTTGTTCCTCTTTGTTACTGAGTAATATTCCATGGTATAGATGTACCAGAGTTTGTTTAAACATTCACTTAATGAAAAATATCAGGACTGATTCTAATATTTGGCTATTATAAAGAAAGCTGCTATGAACATCAATTTACAAGTTTTTATGTGGATATAAATTTTCATTTGTGTGGGGATAAATGTCCAAGAGTACAATTGATGGTTTGGATGTTAATTGTATGTTTAGTTTTATTAAAACTGCCACACTATTTTGCATTCCTACCACCAATGTATAGAGTGATCCAGCTTCTCTGAATCCTCACCAGCATTTGGTGGTGTTGCTGTTTTTTTATTGTAGTCAATCTGACAGGTGTGTGTTTGTATTTCACTGAAGTGTATTTTGCATTTCCATAATGATTAATGACACTGATCATTCATGTGTTTATTTGCATATATCCTCTTCAGTGAGAGGTATAGTCTTTTGGCCACTTTTTAAAAAATGTTTATTTATTTTTAGAGAGAGAAGGAGAGGAGAGAGAGAGAGAGAGAGAGAGAGAGAGAGAGAGAGAGAGAGAATGAATGGGGGAGGGGCAGAGAGAGAGGGAGACACAGAATCCAAAGCAGGCTCCAGGCTCTGAGCTGTCAGCACAGAGGCTGACATGGGGCTTGAACTCATGAACCGTGAGATGATGACCTGAGCCAAGGTGGGACGCTTAACTGTCTGAGCCACCCAGGCTCCCCTCTTTTGCCCATTTTCTAATTGGATTTCTTTCTTTCTTTCTTTCTTTCTTTCTTTCTTTCTTTCTTTCTTTCTTTCTTTCTTCCTTTCTGTTGAGTTTTGATAATTCTTTATATATACTAGGTATTAGTCCTTTTTCAGATATGTAGCTTGCAAATATTTTCTTCCAGTTTGTAGATTGGCTTTTCATCCTCTTCATAAAATCTTTCACAGACAAACTTTTTAATTTTGATGAGATCCAACTTATTAGCTTTTCCTTTTAAGGACTGGGGCTTTGGTGTCAAGTCTCAGAATTTTTGCCTAGCCCTAGGTTCGAAGATTTTTTCCTATTTTTTTAAGTTTAATATTTTTATGGTTTAAAAGTAAGTCTATGTGGGGCACCTGGGTGGCTCAGTCAGTTAGGCGTCCAACTTCGGCTCAGGTCATGATCTTGCAGTTTGTGAGTTTGAGCCCTGCATTGGGCTCTGTGCTGACAGCTCAGAGCCTGGAACCTGCTTCAGATTCTGTGTCTCCTCTCTCTGCCCCTCCCCTGCTCACGCTCTGTCTCTCTCTGTGTCTCAATAATAAATAAACGTTAAAAAAATTTAAAAGTAAATCTATGATCCATTTTGGCTTTTTGTTTGTTTCATCTATGTTCCATTTTGAGTTAATTCTTGTATAAATTGTAAGGTTTAGTTGTGAGGTTCATTTCTTTTCTCTTTCTTTCTTTCTTTGCATGTGGCCATCTAGTTGTTTCAGCACCATTGGTTGAAAATCTAGTTTCCTTCCACTGAATTACTTTTGCACCTTTGTGAAAAGCCATTTGAGCATATTTGAGTGGATCTATTTCTGGATTCTCTATTCTGTTCCATTGGTCTGTGTCTGTGCCTCCACCAAAACCACACTGCTGTCTTGATTACTATAACTACATACTGAGCCTCAGTATCAGGTAGCGTTTCCTCTCACTTGATTTTTCTTTGTCAAGATTGTTTGAACTATTTTAGGGCCTCGCCTTTCCACATAACTTTTAGAATAAGCTTGTCTATGTCTACAAAAAAAAAAAACTTGCTAGGATTTTTTTTAAACAACTTCATTGAGAGATAATTCACATACCATACAATTCACTCATTTAAAGAGTACAATTCAATGTTTTCTTCATATATTCACAGGGTCATACAATTGTTCAGAAAAGAGATAACATAGCAGTATTGAGACTGCTCTCAGAAAGTCATGCTTGTAAGATTGGCCCTTGTCTGGAGTCTGGGAACTTGGTTCCCAGGGTGTTCTCAGTCAACAGTTAACTGATAAGAGTGGTTCCCTGTGCCTAGACTGTTTGTGCAAACAATATAGTTTATGTTGAATAACCTACTTTAGTTTTGGGGATCTGTCATTTTGGCACATGCTAGGAAGAATGTGCTTATGACCATCCCCCAATAAAATCTTTGAGTGTGGAGTCTCATAATGGGCCTACCTGAACAGAAACATCACACATGTGTTGCTGTATTTTTGTTGCATAGAGGAGTGCACTCTGCGTGACCCCTCATGGGAGAGAAAGAGCAGGTGGAAGCCTGCATATAGACGCCTCTAGACCTCTGCCTCTTTTCGCCTTATGACTTGACTGTGTATTCTTACTATATCTCTGTAGTAAATTTTAGCTATGGGTATGAATATATTATTTTGGTCTGCCTGGTTTATCTGTTACCACTGGAGCTCCCTGCTGGTGCTGCCTGAGGGAGCTGGAGGGCTTTTCCCAGACTGGGTGGGGGGATTGGTCTCTGTGGGGCAGGGGCTCCCTCTATTGGTGCTCTCCAGCTGCCTCTAGGTGGAGTGGGGACACAGGCTTCCTGGACTAAGCCACTTGCTATAGCTGGGTCTCCCTTGACAGATTAGCTCACACTCCTTATTGTATCTCATGGTGGAAAAGGAGTGTCTCAGACCCAGAGAGTAAGGAGAGTGCTTTCCCTAGCTGTTTATTTTTGGTGGGACTCCCTCTTGCTGCCCCTTGACCAATATTATTAGAGGAATGAGAGGAGAAATGAATCTACCTGGATGCCTCATCTTGCTAGGTAGTGGGTTGGGAAACAGTGGGCCTGGATGAGTGGGGAAAGATGTAGGATGCCCTATCACTGTGTTGATTGTGCAGCCCTGGGGTCCCCAACCAGCTCATTTTCTTCTTGCCACTTTTTAGAGTTTTTCTTTGTTTGCTTCTTGCATTATTTCCAGGGTTCATAGTTGTGCTTAGCAAAAAGAAATTGATCTACACCATCTTGTCCCAACTAAAACTCTCTACCATCATATTTTGACTCATCATATTTTAATTTTTTTTTAATTTTTTTTTTCAACATTTTTTATTTATTTTTGGGACAGAGAGAGACAGAGCATGAACGGGGGAGGGGCAGAGAGAGAGGGAGACACAGAATCAGAAACAGGCTCCAGGCTCCGAGCCATCAGCCCAGAGCCTGACGCGGGGCTCGAACTCACGGACCGCGAGATCGTGACCTGGCTGAAGTCGGACGCTTAACCGACTGCGCCACCCAGGCGCCCCCATCATATTTTAATTTTTTAGGCACAATCGTATAATCAAGGATCCCAATCACTGATAACATTAATTTATAATATATATATGGTCTGCTTTCGGGAGGTTTCTGAGGCAGTTAGAATGATGTATAGGGAACAAGATAGTGTAGATTCACTTTTCCTTGCTGCTTCCCTCTAATACAAATAAATACCCCAGAAATTTTTCAGCGGATCATGATACAAGGGCTCTGAAAGCTGGAAAGAAGATGGGACTGCCTAGAGAAGTGACAGTGTGGTGAGTGCCCTGGGTTTTCTTTTCATGTTCCATGCATATCTGGACTGGATACTGGAGAGACCTGAAATCTAGACTGTCAGCAGACATAGATATAAATCCCAAGAAAAATCTGCACTCTCCGAACAAAGGACTAGGAGAGGGAAGTCTAATAGAGACCTAGAGGGGGCTACAGCCCTTGCTCTTGGAGTATGGTCTGGCCACCCAGTCTGACCACAGTGGCAGCCTCAACATCCTGGTGGGCTGAACCACCCCCAACTCCACACCCGGGGCACTGACAGGTGGGCTGATCTGCCTGCATGGACAGTATTGAATCCTCTGGCCAACTCAATGGAGCACAGAAGGGCAGGCATTCCATCCATAGGAGCAATGCCAGCAGAACCTGGTGTTTCCCTGACTCACGCCAACTGGCAGAAAAGGACTCAGGCCCAGCCACTCTGACTGTCTGCATTCCCCCACAGAAGGTGGCCCAGGGAAGCAGGTTCAGCCCCTACAGGTAGCACTAGTAGGGAACTGATCAGAAGACTGTGCAGTGCCAAAGAATGAAGCAGACCAGAGCAGCATGCAAGGGTTCTGAAAACTAAACTGTCATTGGAACTACAGCACAAAAAAATAGACCAGAACTTACATGCTAAACCTAAATAGGGTGACTGTCTGCTAAAGTAGAAGATTTAAATAGGATCAAAAATCTCTAGCATCATAACCCAAATGCTCATGATACAACAGAAAATCAATAGAAAATGTCCAGGATACAATATAAAAATACATAGATTGATGGGTCAGAATAGAAGGGCCAGTAGTAAACCCACACACATATGGTCATTTAATTACAACAAAGCAACTAAGAGTATACAACAGTCTCTTCAATAAGTGGTGTCAGGGAAACTGCACAGCCACATGCCAAAAAATGGAACTTTCTTATGCTACGAAAATTGAATCAAAATGATATGAAGACTTGAATGTAAGACCTGAAATCATAAAACTAGAAGAAAACATAGGTGGTGAGCTCTTTGACACCAGTCTTGGCAATGATTTTTTGAATTTGACACCAAAAGCAAAGACAACAAAAGCAAAAATAAACAAGTGGGACTACACTGAACTAAAAAAGTTTCTGCACAGCAAAGAAAACCATCAACAAAATACAAGGCAACCTACTTCATGAGAGAAAATATTTGCAAGTCATATATCTGATAAAGGGTTAATATCCAAAATATATAAACATACAACTCAATAGCAAAAAAAATTAATTTAAAAATGTGCAGAAGATCTGAATAGTCATTTTTTCCAAAGAAGACATATAGGTGGCCAACAGGTACATGAAAAGATGCTCAACATCACCAGTGATTAGGGAAATGCTAATCAAACCACAATGAAATATAACCTCTATCACACACCTGTTAGAACGGCTATTATCAAAAAGAAAAGAAATAACAAGTGTTGGCAGGGATGTGGAGAAAGGGAACCCTTGTGCACTGTTGGTAGGAATGTAAATTGGTGCGACCACTGTGGAAAACAGTATAGAGGTTCCTCAAAAAATTAAAAATAGAAATACCATATTATCCAGCAAATTCACTTCTGGGTATTTATCCAAAGAAAATAAAAACACTAACCCAAAAAAGATATCTGCACCCCTATGTTCATCACAAATTGCTTACAATAGCCAAGCTATGGAGACAAACTAAGTGTACATTGACTTTTGAATGGATAAAGAAAATATGGTGTGTGTATTCCACCCAATGGAATAGTATTCAGCCACAAAAGAGAATGACATCTTGCCATTTGGGACAACATGGATAGACCTTGAGGGTGTTATACTAAGTGAAATAAGTCAGAGAAAGACAAGTATTATATGGTTTCACTTACATGTGGAATCTAAATTTTTTTAAAGCCAGAGGTGCCTGGGTGGCTTGGTCGGTTGAGCAGCTGACTCTTGATTTCGGCTCAGGTCGTGATCTCATGGTTCATGGGATCAAGTCCCACACTGGGCTCTGTGCTCACAGCGTGGAGCTGTTTGGGATTCTCTCTCCCTCTCTCTCAGCCCTTCTCCTGCTTGCATGTGTGCTCATGTACACTCTCTCTCTGCCTCAAAATAAATAAATATACATTTTTTAAAAAATTAAAGAAAAACACAAATAAACAAAAACCAAACAAACCCAGAAAGCATAAAACTAACCTTATAGATAAAGAGAACAGATTGGTGGTTGCCGGGGGTGGGGCAGAGGGCTGGGGATGGATAATTGGTAATTTGTACCTTTTGATTCCAGTTATAAAATAAATAAGTCCTGGGGGTGTAATGTACAGCTTGGTGGCTATATTAATAATACTGTATTGCATATTTGAAAGTTGCTAAGAGAGTACGTCTTAAAAGTTCTCATCACAAGGAAAAAAATTATGTAACTGCATATGGATGTTAACTAGATTTACTGTGATAATCATTTTGCAACATATGCAAACATCAAATCATTATTATGTATACTTGAAAAGAATGTGATGTTGTATGTCAATTATATGGGAGGGAAGCAAGGAAGGAAGGAAGGAAGGAAGGAAGGAAGGGAGGAAGAGAGAAAGAGAGAGAGAAAGAAAGAAAGAAAGAAAGAAAGAAAGAAAGAGAGAAAGAAAGAAAAGGAGAAAGAAAGAAAATCACCCATAATACCAAGAATTAGATAAGCCACAATTTGAATGAGAAAAGACAATAAACTGACACTGATATTAAAATGATTCAGATATTGGAATTATCTGACAAAGATTTTCAAGCAGTCATTATAGAAATGCTCCAACCAGTAGTTATAAATTCTCTTAAAGCAAATGAAAAAATAGAAAGCCTCCACAAAAAAATAGAAGTTATACAAAAGAACCAAATAGGAATGCTGAAAAATAAAATGACCAAAATAATAACCATAGACATAATACCATGAAAAAATCATAGATATGATAAAATAAATACATCAAAGTCAAGAGCAATATGCTTAAGAGTCACATTGAATGTTTACTATGTGCCAGGTGCTGTTTCAGGCATTTTCATTGTATTAATTCATTTAATCTTCATAAAATACAAATCAGAAACACTACATGATCCAGTAATTCCACTGCTGGATATTTACCCAAAGAAAGAAAAGATAATTTGAAAAGATACTTGCACTCCAATATTTATTGCAGCATTATTTACAACAGCCAAGATATGGAAGCAACCCAAGTGTCCATCAATAGATGAATAGATAAAGAAGATGTGATATATATATATATACAATGGAATATTACTCAGCTATTAAAAAGGATGAAATCATGTGATTTGCAACGACATGGATGGACCTAGAGGGTTATTATGTTAAAGTGAAATAAGTCAGATAGAGAAGGAAATGCTATATGATCTCACTTACATATGAAATATGAAAAACAAAACCAATAGGGGGGCCTGGGTGGCTCAGTTGGTTAAGTGTCCAACTTCAGCTCAGGTGATGGTCTCGTGGTTCGTGAGTTCGAGCCCTGCGTCGGACTCTGTGCTGACAGCTCAGAGCCTGAAGCCTGTTTCGGATTCTGTGTCTCCCTCTGTCTCTGCTCCTCCCCCACTCACACTCTGTCTCTCTCTCTCAAAAACAAAGATTAAAAAAATTTTTTTTAGAAAAACAAAACAAATGAATAAACAAAAAAAAAGCAGAATTGGACCTATAAATACAGAGAACAAACTGATGATGCCAGAGAAAAGGGCATGGGGTATGGGCACAATGAGTGAAGGGGAGAGGGAGATATAGGCTTCCACTTATGGAACAAATGAGTCACATGGATTAAAGGTACAACATAGGAAATATAGTCAATAGTATTGCAATAGCATTGGATGGTGACAGATGGTAGCTACACTTATGGTGAGCACAGCATAACACAGAGAAGTTGAATCACTATGTTATCCACCTGAAACTAATGTAACAGGTGTGTCAACTATAGTAAAGTTTCTAAAAAATTAAAATAAAAAAATCACTTCCCAGCTTAAGACTCTCCAGTGTCTCTCTATCACACTCAGAATAACATCCTACGTCCTTGCCAAGACTTATAGGTCCCACTTCTGTGTTCAGATTCCTCTCTTCCCACTCTTCTGCTCATTCGCCAACCTCTACCTCCAGACTTTCTTTCTGTTCTTTGAATTCATTCCTGCCTCAGGCCCTTTGGGCTTGCTCTTTCCTCTGTCTGCAATACTTGTCTCTCAGATATTCACTTGGCTGACTCTTTTTTTCATATTTCTGCTCAAAAGGCATCTTCTCAAGGAGGCTTCCCATGACCCTGTTTTACTGTCTTCAGATAAATCTTGCTATTGTCCCTTCTTTATTGTCTTACATTTTCCCCACTAAGATAGACAAGAGGGAGACCTTGTTTATCTTGTTTACTTTTTCATCCCCAGTAACTAGAACAGGGCCTGACTTATTGTCCGAACTCAAATATTTGTTGAATGAACAAATAAGTGAATGATGAGTTCTATAGTTTTCATTATCTGAAAACCAGAGAAATGAAGTTTTTATTTCGAGACCTAACTTTGTCACACATGTCCTTATATAAAAGATACAATGAAATAGAAGACATTTTCACCCGTATATTTCATGGATTATTAACAGCAATATATCATTTATTATATTTCTGCATTCTAAAATATATATTTAGTATTTCTAAAAATGTGGGATTGGTAAGGAGGTTACCTTAGATCTTAGTGCTTAAAAATATCTCTTAATTGGCCAAGACTGTATAAAGTTTATCAATTATTAAATATTAATAAATATGTGTTGAGCATGAAAAACACCCGCTGCTGGGCCTATGTCATGGATAAACCAATGTTACCCTTGTTCTTACCTGTGTCCCTGACAGCCTTCCTTTTCCTTGCTGAGGATGAAGCCTACTTCTTTCCCCATAAAGACCAGTTCCAGACCCTCTCTCTGTGACACTGACCCAGAGACCTCAGGACACTAATGTCCTCTAAGTGCTGCTGAGCAACAGCCATGTCATGCTGCAGGGCTCTCCAAACTGCCTACTGGGTGCCCTGGGGCAAAAAGACACAAACTCTAGGCTTAGCCTTTGAGGAGCATACGGGTCAGCAAGCGGGAGAATACATTAGCACAAGGAAAGCTCTAACCCTAACTGAAATAAATCTATCTATTCCCTTCCCTAACTTCTCTATTTTTTGTTGATGTAATTTTTCCATCTTTGTGACTAATCGATGAATAAGACATTTAAGAGGAAGAGCTGGTTGGAAGAAGAATGTGATGACTTTATTTGAGGTTAAGTTTGAGGTTTTGATGGGACAGGCCGGGCTGAGTCATCTGTGCTCCCTTCTATTGACATGGACTCAACCAACTGAAGACACTGCCTTGGACAGATCTTTCTGATCCGCCTCCTGTTTGGTCCAGGTGCTCGTCTGAATGAGCCCCACAGCTTCAGAACCATCTCTGGGCTGACTCTCTTGTTCCCAAGCTAGTCGGGGATGGCTTTGGGGGTAACACTTTGTGCAGATTCTACCTACTGGTATCATAGATTGAAATAAGGAAGTCAAGAGGCAGCGATGATTTGGAGGGAGATTAAAAATTTATATTTTTACGTACTAAGTATGAGGTGCCAGTGGGTCATCTACGTGGAAATGTCCAGTAGATAGTCCAAGAGGAATGGCTGGGAGGTGGGAGAGAAAGGTCCATCAAAAATGACTTAGGGGAGGAGTCATCTGTGAGGGCATGGTGATAGGTGACGGATAAAGAAGGATGAAATATCTTGGGGCCAAAGATTGGAAGAGCACCACTGGTTGGGTCTCAGGAAAATGCCTGCATATAAGGGGAGGAGAGATAAGGAGACTCAGAGGGATCGCTCTGGGGAAGAAATTGGATGAAAAGTTCTTGAGAGCTAAAGGAAGTTTTAAGAAGTGACCAATTCCATCAAATTTTACAGAGAAATTGAGAAGAACAAAGATGCACTCAATGAAAAATTGCTCTGGCAATTGAGATGATACTTATAATGAAAAGTATCCAAGAGAATGAACTGGAAATGCCTTTCTCTGGCCAGTGATGTTGCCAGAGACTGATTTATTGCCCACATCAAAGCCATGTTGACGTGATGTGTGTGTTTCCATCCTTAAGAAGGATTAATAGTGGAACAGCCAAAAAAAAAAAAAAAGGCAGATAGTGACCCATGACCAAAATACCTAAATGATAGATACTAACCTGTGATCCCTTTTTTCACCCAGAAGGTAGCAATACTGGGCATAGAAGAAAGAACTTCTCTTGATACAGATTCCATCATAATGATACCTGAAAAATAAAGGTTGTCTTAAAGATTATGTCAAACCACTGACATGCTTTACAGAAGCTACAGAATAGACTCGCTGATGAAGACCTGAAGTTCTTCTCAGAGTTTTATCATTTACTCCATCTATTAGCTCTTTTATGTAGATAGATTCATACTACTTCATACACATCAGCTTTGAAACAGGCTTGCAAATGTTCCACTCTTCTTCCCCAATTTAGGACACTCTGGTCTTAGAGAGATGTGACAGGGAGAGGCTCCTGCTGTCACTGCCATGAACGTTTTTAAAGTGAAGGGTAGCAATACCAACGTTCCCTGTACTGAGAACTGGACTCGAGCTCTCAGAAACCCAAGAGGGAGGAGGTTCCTTCTCTGCAGCCCAGGCACTTTGCTGAGCTGGGAAACTGTAGCTGCTTGTCTAGGCTCAAAACAGCAGGACAAAACTTTTTCAAATTAACTATTACCCAGTGTTTAGTTTGGCAAATGCTTCGGCTGTCTTCATTCCCTCATGGGTAGCAAGCCCCTTTCCTAATTTGGCTTCCGTCCCTTCTCACTGATTTCCTGATCTCACTGATTTCTCCTATTTTTCTTCATTTAAAAGAAACAACAAATAACAATAGTAATTGAGTGACAATTATAACCCGATGCACCTGATAACACTGGAATTTCCTTTTGCGTTAAAAATACATAGAACGTAGGTACCTGGTCTCTCAAAAATAATTCAAATATGCTAATTAGATGAGGGCTTAGAAATTTTACTTCAAAGAGTAACTAAAACAGTTCTATTGCTCTCTGTGTGTAATTATTTAAATATTTCAACAGTTAGACATTTATGTCAAAACACTTAAAGTGTTCAAACAAGAAAACATATTGTAACTTGCATATTTTTTTTAATTTTTTTTAACATTTATTTATTTTTGAGACAGAGAGAGACAGAGCATGAACGGGGGAGGGTCACAGAGAGAGGGAGACACAGAATCTGAAACAGGCTCCAGGCTCTGAGCTGTCGGCACAGAGCCCGACGCGGGGCTCGAACTCACGGACCGCGAGATCATGACCGAAGTCGGACGCTTAACCGACCAAGCCACCCAGGCACCCCTAACTTGCATATTTTTAACAAAATCACTAAGAAAACAGAAATGAACACTTCATTCTAGTATCACCTAAATTATTCCAGGCACTAGGATTTCATTTGAAGTATGAGAATTCTCTGGTAAGAGTTGATATTTATAGTTCATTTAGTTTTGCATTTTTTGTCACCCATTTTTTGATTTTTCAAAATGTTTGTCTTTGAACATTTCAAATAAAACAAAAATGATAAACCTACCTGGCACTTCCTCTCGTGCCTAGCCTCCGGGTACCAAGATCAGGAAAAACCAAACGCACAAGCTGAAAGAATAAGCCAGATTTAAAGCTGCGATTTGAAAATATAGAAATAAAACTTACAGTTTCTTTTCTTACAATGTTTACATTGTATTTCCTCTTTTTATTATAAAGAAAATATATGCAAATGAAATTTGGAAAAATCAGACAAGTATCAAGACAAAAATATACCATTCAGAGGAAACCACCATTTAAACCTCAGTGTGGTTCCTTCTAGTCTTTTTTTCAAAGCTTCAATATGTGTATGTACTCTGTGGGTGTTCATGTGAAACAGTTAGCATGTGTGCAGTTTTGCTTTCTACTTTCTCCCCTCCCCTTTGTACCATAAACATTTCCCCTTGTCATTAGGAATTCTCTAAAAACAGGGTTATCAATAGCTGCATAATAGTCCATCATGTGAGTTGCCATGATTTTACTATTTTCCTCTTTTTCCAATGTGATAGTCATTTTCACTTTTTACTATACTATTCATTTGTTTACTTATTCTTTTTCGTTTTAAGGTTTTGGTAGCAAATGCTATTAAAATATTGAATAACACGGCTACTTCTGACTCAACTTCTCATGTCCTAGTTATGTTTTTGATGTGTTTTATTAGCACTGATATATGTTTATAATCAATTACATTAAAAAATAGAAGTCTGTTCCATTTTCCTTATTAGAAGAGGTCCATGACACGCACGGTATCCAAGTGCATGTCTGTTGAAAGTGGAAATCCTGGAGCATGGTGGAATTAGAAAAATACAGAGCATGGAAGGCACAGTGTTTCGAGCAGTAATGATTTCTGCTATTTTTCTACAATCCCCTCCATAATCATTCAGCCTCTTTTTTCTGTTTAGTTTCTTGTGACATCCCTCTTTATTTTTTTCTTAATTTCCAAGTAGTAGGATTTGACAGTGTCTAATGTTTCTCTGGTCTGGTTCCAGCCCTATCAGTTCCTACCAGAAGCCACCCAAGCCCGGGAAAGTGGGGGGAGGAGGAAAAATGAAGAAATAGGAAAGGCAAATCTTACACAACTGAGCATCAAGGTTGTGGGGCCAAACTGAGAGGTTCCTTCAGGGAAGGGGGACCAAAATGTGCAGATGAAGAGTAAATGATAGGAGATAAAAGAAAACATCAGCAAAGTCTAAAAATGCAGAATTAGGGGCCAGAAATTCCTACTTTCAACTACAGATTCTGAAAATCCCATCACCTCTTAAGAAACTCACTTAAAACCTTCCTTATATATTTAGTTGTAAAATAGTACTATTTTAGTTGTAAAATAGTAGGTTTTTACAACCTTTTAGGTTCTTTAGTACCTAAAAGAATGGTCAGATTCAAGGCTCTGGGAAATAATCTGGTGTTTTGGAGGTAGGAACAGAAATAAATTGCCTAGTTGTCTGGCAGCATAGATATCTCTACATTTTATTTAATTGAGTAATACCAACCCCAGACTATCCTCTGATTCCATTTTATGATCAGGTACATCAGTTAAAATGTAAAAATCAACTGAGATGATTATTTCCAAAAAATGTAAAAACTAAAAAATGTATATTTAATATATAGACAGCTCATATAAATTAATGGGAAAACAACAATATCTCAATAGAAAGTGGTCTGGTGATAACATGTACCCACAAGATACATATGGCCAAAATGCATGTTAAAAGTACTTATCTTCCCTAATCATCCAATAAGTGCAAGTTGAAACAGCTAAATACAGTTCTTAACCAACAAATTTCCTAGGTCAAAAATATTAGGGATTTGGGTACAAATATCAGGAACTACCATGAGGGTTGGGATTGGTTACAATTGTCTAGAATCTCTCCTAAGGAAGTTACCAGGTACAGATAAAGACTAGAAAAGAGAAACAGCATAAACAACCTAAACTTCCAATAAAGGAAATGGTTAAATGAATTCTGGAACATCCACAAAGTATTTTGTACCATTATACAATATTTATTTAAAATATTTTAATGTGAAAATGTTTACGATATTCTGAGAGATAAATAGGCATGTAGTCATAAAAAGTAATTATTTCTTGAGTGCTTCCTATTTGCCAGCACTGCTCAATTCTTTTTACATGTGTTCTCTCATTAATTTCTTAAAAACATCTCATAAGGTAGGGACTATCATTAACATTATGAATTGCTTCATTTTACAGTTGATGATGTTGAGGCACAAAAAGATGAAATAACTTGCCCAGGGTTAGACCTAATTAGGTGCATTCCAGGCTTAGTGCTGTTAAAAAGCATACCATATTGCAAAATCAACAACACAAGAAACAAGTGTTGGTGAGGATATGGAGAAAAAGGATCCCTCTTGCACTGTTGGGAGGAATGCAAACTAGTGCAGCCGCTCTGGAAAACAGTATGGAGGTTCCTCAAAAAGTTAAAAATAAAATTGTCCTATGATCCAGTAATCACATTATCAACACTATTTACCCCAAAAATACAAAAACATGAATTCAAAGGGATATATGTACCCCTTTGTTTACTGCAGCATTATTTACAATAGGCAAACTATGGAAACAGCCCAAGTGTCCATCGATAGATGGACGGATACAGAGATGTCATACACACACACACACACACACACACACACACACACACACACACACTGGAATATTATTCAGCCACAAAAAGAAAGAATGAAATCTTGCCATTTGCAACAACTTGGATAGAGCTAGAGAGGATAATGTTAAGCAAAATAAGCCAGAGAAAGATAAATACCATATGATCTTACTCATATGTGGAATTCAAGAAACAAAACAAAGAAGCAAAGGAAAAAAAAGAGAGGAAGGGAGAGAGAGAGACAAACCAGAAACAGACTCTTAACTATAGAAAACAAACTGATGGTTATAAGAGGGGAGGTGGGTGGGGAGATGGGGGATATAGGGGATCAGAATTAGAGAGTACACTTATCATGATGAAAAAAAGATTAAAAATTACACAGTATTGCATGCGGTCTACCCACCTATCCATCCACCTCTGTGCACACTCATCCATACCCCAATATTTCAATCCATCCATCCACGTAGTATCTATACAACAGGATGAGGCATGAAGACAACAGACAACAGACAGCAAAGTGAATTTTGAGACACACATCTTATGGGACTTGCATCCTCAGGCATTTAGCTAAAATTGGGTTTTAAAACCCTAAAAAGTCCTCAACTCAAATCACTCATGAGGTAGAGAGAGGAGGAGGTGTAAGGGGATTTCTTATGGCAAGACCCTCTTATCTGTGAAGGGTGTGTGGGACAGGATGTGGCTCAATCACCTCAGGCCTAGCAGAAGGGGATTCATGATTCACTTGAAGAGGTCTCGGTGAGGTCCCTGCAGTTAGCATCTGGCTATGGCATAGGACTCCTTATAGAGTACAGATGGGCTGGCCAGTGGACTTGGTGGACAGGCAGAGGAGAGTGGCTATCACCCTGGTTTCAGCCGTCACACCCATAGTCTGTTCAGGCCAAGAATGGCTGAGTAGTTCCCATAGCAAGAAGTTGTCTGCAAAAGAGCTGACATGTGGGAGAGCCCAGATTCTGCCCAGCAAGAGGCCCCCAGGATGGACAGTCAGGCTTCCGAAAGAGTTGTTCACCAAGACAAGGGAGGCATACTAGAACATTCCCATGGTCTGCTCTGAAGAAGCCACCAAAGGGACAAGGAAGCCAGAGTCTGCCTGGCCCCCAAAGTGTGAAGCTGAGCAGAGGGAACTTTCTAGCCATTTTTTTCCTTCCCTGCTCCCAGAGGGGTCAAACCATCCCCAGCAAGTTTCAGGGAGGAGGGGTAGGGAGGGAAGGGGAAGCCCCCATGCCTAGTTCTCTGCAGGGAAGAAACTATCCTGAAGGAGCTGGGGAAAAGTTTCTACTTTAAACCCAGTTCAGTCTGGGTGTTATATAGAACTGGACATTCTAAGCATCAAACTGATATCATGTGGTAAATGAAGAGTGACAACAGTGCTCTGTATCACCCAAGGATTTCTAGAGAGGTCATCCTGCCCACTCACATGCTCATTCAGGAGTGAAGGAAGAACCACCCAATGAGCAGATTCTAAGCACCATGGGAAACACAGACAAAGTCACTGTGTGATTAGTCCCTCAGCTCCTGCTGGTCACGTGTATGTGCATGTGTGCACAAACATGCAAATAAACTGTGCATGTGTGGCTACATCTGTGGACAGTGAGGTTATAGCACTGTTTATTTTCCTCTTTTTTATACAGTTTTCTCTAAATTTCACATTTTCTATAAAGGGACTATAAACTTTTATAATCAGAAAAACTCAGTAAATATTGTTTTTAAAAGGGAAGTCAGTGTTATGGAAATTCCCTAACCCATGTGAGGTATCACTTGCACCAAGAATGAGCATTACCCATCATATGCCCAGGGTTGCCAAAAAGAGCAAGAAACATTCTGACATCTGCACAGGAACTTGATGTGGAGTCTGGAATCAACTACATTCCCGGGGGAGGAGGGAGGAAATGAGAATTGGGTATTTTGTTGTTTCTCTTGTAAACATGCTTTGGAATCATATCCTTTTCCCCTTCCTCTCCCTTGTCCATTAGTCAAATTCAGGAGCAAGGGTCCCTTCCCAACTGAGGCTCCATTGAGTGGCCCATTCTTCAGGCAAATCCCCATGAGAACTGAAAGTTAGTACCTCAGGGTCTTGAAGAATGGATTCTAAGGCAAGTATTAAGATGAAAAAGGCTAACTAAATACCCATTACCGCATACTGGGGTCTCTTTTTAACTTTTCCTTTGGAATTCTCTGCAGTGAGACTACCCCAGAGGGGAAACCACTTACAAGAAACGTTGAAAAAGATTTTGAAAAATAGGCTTTGATTTCTTAGAAAAGGCAGCAGAGATCTTACAGAACTCAAACATGTCACGCTCAAGTCATGCCACTTCCATCTGATTAAGCTGCTGGGCAGGTAGAGAAGGAAAACGCTGCAGAGCCAGGGTACCCAGAACTGGCCCCCGCTTGAGGAAGGGTCCCCAGCTGCCAAGTGATGAAATGGCAAAATGTGGGCTGAATGATAAGTTAGCCGAGGGAATTCCTGGCTGGCTGGAAAAGCTTACTCAGGGACACCTAGCAAACATAATGTGTAACAACATCTTACATGTGCTCATATCACTTTCATTTACTGAGCTGGCGATGAGAGATATACTTTTCAAATATGTGAGCTTCACCAGGTTGAGAAGACTGGATGGCCTACGAGATTCAAGATACTGGTAAATACAACTGCAGATTGCAACTAAGAAGTTGTAATATAGGAATAAGGGAGTGGCTGCTCCTGGGTTCAAATGGTTACCTGCATAATGACAATAATCTGAAAGTGGCAATATTTTGTATCTATGTAGAGTATTTCACAGATTACAGAGAAGTTTTGGAAGGCCCAATTTTAATTCATGTGAAAAAATACTTAAGGGTTATTTTTGTTGCCCACAAACTTAAAATGAAACCAACAGAGTGACATGGAAAGATAAAAGCCAATAGGAGCCCTCCTTTCAGCTCCCCCCCCACCCCCCACCATAAAAGTAAGAGCCCTGTCTTCTGAGCACTCCTAAGGCACTGGGCTGTACCCTTGGGGCTATCTACCTTTCAAGAAGAACATCAATAAATTGAAGTCATAACGAAGCAAGTGGGCAGGAAGGTAAAAATTTGGGAGCCAGGAGAATTCAGTGTGGAGAAGAAAAGACTGGGAGATATAAAACATTGTCTCAGATATTTGAGCAGCTGCCACATTAGACGATTCTCCTACGCATTTTATTATTATCAAAAGTGCAGGATTTCCATCAATGACTGTGAGTTTCAGGGATGAAGCTTTTTGGATAAAGGAGTGGATCTAAAAATGCCAATGTTTTGGAAATAACACTGGAATCCACAGAATTGCTTGTGGGAGGGTAACCTGGAACAGCCATTTTGGAAAATAGTTTGGCCCCATCCCCGGACATCACAGCCACACACTCCCTTACCCTGCAAGGTTCATTCCTGGACATACACACCCAAGATAACATCTTCATGTGCACAGCAGGAAACATACACATGAATGTTCACAATAGCAAAAAAAAAAAAAAAAAATCTGGAAACAACCCAGATGCTCATCAGTAGGACAGTGGATGAGTAAACTGTGAAATATTACACAATGGCCAATGAATCTAGATAAACCTTAAGATAATATTAAGTGGACAGAGTCCCAAAAGATGACAAATAACATGATACCACTTTTTTAAAAAGTTAAGCCACAAAAATTAAAAATATGCTTTTTAGAATATATATATGAAATAGATTAGACAAAGAAAGTTAAATACCATATAATCTCACTTACATGTGAACATAAAAAAATAAAACAAAACAACAACAAAGAAACAAATTCATAGATGCAGAAAACAGGTTGGTGGTTGAAAGGGGCAAGAGGCAAAGAGACGAGAAAATGGGTGAAGGTGGTCAAAAGGTTAGCAAATACATATAAATGCACTATAACTCTTTTTTATTTTTTATTTTTATTTATTTATTTTTTTTTCAAATTTTTTTTTCAACGTTTTTTAATTTATTTTTGGGACAGAGAGAGACAGAGCATGAACGGGGGAGGGGCAGAGAGAGAGGGAGACACAGAATCGGAAACAGGCTCCAGGCTCCGAGCCATCAGCCCAGAGCCTGACGTGGGGCTCGAACTCAGGGACCGTGAGATCGTGACCTGGCTGAAGTCGGACGCTTAACCGACTGCGCCACCCAGGCGCCCCTATAACTCTTTTTTAAAAAGCAAGGTGATGAGGAACAGGTTGATGGTTCCCACCAGTGGGGCAGGCAGGGAGATGGGACATGGGACCACTGGTAATGTGGTTCATTTGTGGTGGTGATTTCACAGATGTTTACCACGTTGTTAAAAAGGAACTAAATAATCAGATGGAATAAGGCCATGCATGGATTCATGATGACAGTGTGTCATGAACCAATTCAATTCTGTCCATCTGAGGGCCACCAAAAAGAAGAAGGAATGAAAAAAAGGAAAGAATGAAGGGAGGAATGGAAGATTTTGAATTGGCATCACTGTCGCCCGGTGAGCAAGCTCCTTGTCACCCACATCATTTCAGCTCAAGCCAGGTGGCTGCCCAAACTGGTGTGGTTGTGCAGGTTGTGAGCTGCACCAAGGTCCCTGATAGGGAGTTGAATGGGTTTTCATCAGCCTGTGCTCTGCTTGCCAAGCAAGATCCTGGGGAAGGACTGTGTTTGCCCAGAGGAAAAGCACAGAAATGTGCTGCCCCATCACCCAGCTCTAAGCCCTGTGGCTGTCTCTGTCCAGAGAGGGCATTTTGTTCTCATAAAAAGCTCCACCCAGAGGTACTTTCAAAGGGATCTTGCACTGGGTGTGGAATTGGACCAGGTGAACTCTAAGCTCCCTCTGAACTCAAGGATATTTTTCAGGGACTAACAAGTGGAAAGAGGTCTGACTCACAATTCAAGAGACTAGATTTGACACTGTAGGGGAGCAAAATTTGCCACCCAAAAATGGGTCTCTTTAGTATGTGGATTATTTTAGGCCGATTATTTTTAAGAAAGAGAAAGCTCAGGAAGAATCTTTGACCTTTCCCCTAAATGCATAAAAGCATTTAGAGGATCTGCTGTCCTCTAAGGGAGGTATCACCATAGATAACTACAGTATAATATTAACTAGGTGTGGAGGACAGGGAGGGATTTAACAAAATTTGTTTGTTAAAATTCTTCTATCATTTCTATATGGCTCAGCTAACATTTGTTTATCAAACATTTACTCTTTTTCATCTTCCTGTGAATTGCATTCTTTCCCTTTTGAGGTCCCACATTCATACCCCCTTCTCCTTAGCTCTGGGTGGCATATAAGCCTCAATTGCCTGACCATAGGAAATCCTTACACATACATAATCAAGTTTGATTTTCTCCTGTTAATCTGTCTCTTGTCAATTTAAATCTTAGACCAACCAAAAGAACCTGAAAGAGTAGAGGAAAATTTATTTGCCCAAACACAGCCCAAGCATTGCAACTAGCTGTGGGATCCTCAGCCTTAATCACTGCTGATTTGTTCTCTTGACCTCTAACGCTGCTTGCCTCGGCCGATGGCTGTGACACAAGACAAAGCATTAAAGATGCCAACTGTTTCCTCCCCACCCACATGTCCTTCCTGCAGCCCTCTCTTGCCAGACTGTTATGATGTCGGGCACTGGGGCAGGAGCTCAGGTCCAGCATCATGGGAAGCACCATCCGAGCAGCTAAAATGGGAAATCAGGAAGTCAGTGAAGGAAACCGGCTTCTGGGAAGGGGCATGGGGCAGGCCAGTGGAAAGGAGCAGAGTCCCAGTGGTTTAAGGATATACTACAGAGAAAGTAAGAAGATACCTGGTGACTTACAGTCTAGTTGTGGGCTGTCTGAGATGGGAACCCCATCAGCCACACATGGCAACTCTGCACTTGAAATGTGGTTAGCCCAAATTGAGATGGCCTGTACATGTAAAATACGCACCTGATTTTTGAGGCTTAGCCTGAAGAATGAAAAAGTAACTCTACGATTTTATAATACAGATTCCATGTTGAAATAATATTTTAAATATTTTGGGTTAATTTTAAAATAATAAAAATTAATTTCACCTTTTAAAATACTTTACGGGGCACTTGGGTGGCTCGGTCGGTTTAAGCATCCAACTTCGATTCAGGCCATGATGTCTCATGGTTTGTGCGTCAGGTTCTGTGCTGATAGCTAGGAGCCTGGAGCCCGGAGCCTGCTTGAGATTCTGTGTCTCCCTCTCTGTCTCTACCCCTCCCCCACTCACATTCTGTCTGTCTCTCTTTCAAATATAAATAAACACTAATTTTTTTTTAAATAAAATAAATAAAATACTTTAAAAATGAGGATACTAGGGTGTCCTAAATTATATCTATGTCTCCCATTACATTTCTGTTGGGCAGCAGTGGACTAGACTCTGTGAAACCCAAACTTTTTATTGTAGGATTTAATGAGATATCCTTTTCCTTTAAAAAAAATTCTCCTTTTAACTTGTTTTGAGTTGGTGTCTGTCTATTCCTAAAACCAGATGGAAAAGAGTCTTGGACATAAATACAACTTCATGATTGGAAGTTATTATTGTTAATTTAATAACAATTAAGTTCCATGATTCTATTAATTTTTTTCCATCAACAAATCCTATTGGCTCTGTTTTCCAAATATATCCAGAATTTGACCCCTTTTCACTGCTACATCCCTGTCCACTCCCTGCCACCTGGGCTCTTTTCACCTCCCTGATTTGACCTCAAGGTCCTGAGAACCATCCTGGTCCTCTCTCCCTGTTCTCCTCCCTCCAGCTGTTGCAGCCTCTGTGCTGCTTAGGCTCCTTCTCCCCTCAGGGCCTTTGCCCTAGCTCTGCCTGTGCTGCTCTCTGTTCATATATCCACATCCTCACTGCCTTATCTCTTTGAAGTCTGGACTCAAATATTACTTCTTTTAAAATTTTTTAAAAGTTATTTACTTGTTTTGAGAGAAAGAATGAGTGGGGAAGGGGCAGAGATAGAAGGCCACAGAGGATCTGAAGCCGGCTCTGTGCTGACAGCAGTGAGCCCGACGTGGGGCTCAAACTCATGAACCGCTAGATCATGACCTGAGCCAAAGTTGGACGCTTAGCCCACTGAGCCACCCAGGTGCCCCTCAAATATTACTCCTGAGGGAAGCCTTCCCTGTTTGTCTTCCCTAAAATTACAACTCTTACACACACACACACACACACACACACACACACACACACACATACACACACACACACACACACTCATCTCCTTTGGCTCTATTAGTCCCCTTAGCATTTATATTATCTAATATACTATGCATTTTATATTATTTGTCTCCCCTAAGTGTAATAAATTGACTAAATTGACTAAGGGCAGGAATTTCTCTTTGTCTTGCTCATTATTGTATTGTATTCCCAGTATCTAAAACAGTGTCTGGCACATAGCAGCTTCTCAATAATATTTGTTGTATGTGGAGGGTCTCATAGAGACTATCCTTGTGCTAATAAATCTTTGCTCTATATTATATGGTCTACACAAAGCTCCTGACAGAGCCCTTAACCTCCAGAAAGGATATTTAAAAGTGGCTCTTGGAGTTTGTGTGGTGCTAGATGTTGGCATTTCTGTGCAGGGAATAGTGGCCCAACAAACCTGGCTGAGTATTTGGAGCATTTAGAGCTGCCATTGTTGTTCTTTCTTAGGCATCACCCCACTCCTTACCTTTCCTGGCTTCTCACTATTAAGTGTGGACAAGGGACAGAATGGCTTTTCAAAGAAGATAAAGAAGTATATTAACTATCTGGTTGGCTTCCTAGAGTGAAGCCAATTATTCCCACTGAGAACCCAAATAAACTATGGTATTTCCTCACCAATTCACTTGCACACGTTTTTTTTACTCAATGAATACTCTTTTTTTATCTTTACAACCTACCTTCCCAAATGTGGCTGGATTGACTTGGGTCTGAGCATTGTGACCACAGGTCTCCACATAAATCTCATACATCAGGCAACGAGGTACACTGTACCCTTCACAAATACAGAAATTGTCAACCAACCTGTGGGGAGAGGAAGACAAGGCAGAGGAAATTGGCATTGGTTTTTCTAAAGTAGGACATTTTGATAAGGATCAATAGTCAAACACAAGTGTGGGATCCAAGGAAATGAAACCTGTTTAATTCATTGAATGCAAAGGCTCACCAATCAGCATCAATAACATACCTTTTTGTTCTCAGCCCAGAGTTAAATATATTGATTGTGGGCCTTTATTTTTTTATTAGGTCTTTAATTTTAATTCTAGTATTGTTAACATACAGTGTTATATTAGCTTCAGGTGTACAATATGATGATTAAACAATTCTATACATGAGTAAGTACGTATCATGATAAGCGTAGTCTTTGACCCCATCACCTTATTCACCCATCCTCCCCTTTGGTAACCATCAGTTTGTTCTCTATGGTCTGTTTCTTGGTTTGTCTCTCCTTTTTTTTTCTTTTGCTCATTTGTTTTGTTTCTTAAATTCCACATATGAGTGTAATCATATGGTATTTGTCTTTCTTTTATTCTGCTTAGCATTATACTCTCTAAATCCATCCATGTTGTTGCAAATGGCAAGATTTCATTCTTTTTTATGGCTGAATAATATTCCAGTGTGTGTGTGTGTGTGTGTGTGTGTGTGTGTGTGCGCGTGTGTGTGTATCACATCTTCATTATCCATTCATCTATCGATGGACACTTCAGCTCTTTCCATAATTTGGCTACTGTAAATAATGCTACAGTAAACACAGGGGTGCATGTATCTCTTTGAATTAGTGTTTTTATATATTTTTGGTAAATACCCTGCAGTGCGATTACTGGATCATAGCGTAGTTCTATGTTTTTTAATGTTTATTTATTTTTGAGAGAGAAAGAGAGACAGAGTGAGAGCAGGGGAGGGCAGAGAGAGAGAGGGAGACACAGATCTGAAACAGGCTCCAGGCTCTGAGCTGTCAGCACATATCCCAATGCAGGGTTCGAACTCATGAACTGTAGATCATGACCTGAGCCAATGTCAGACACTTAACTGACTGAGCCACCCAGGTGCCCCTGGGTAGTTCTATTTTTAACTTTTTGAGGAGCCTCCATACTGTTTTTCATAGTGGCAGGACCAGTTTGCATTCTGATTGTGATCTTTTAATTATCAACATGGTGGGTTTTTATTGTCGTTTGTTTTGTTTGTTTTTTGGTTTGTTTTTGTTTTTGGCATGTAAGAATATTAAAAAGAAGCCCAAATTATTGGCTCAGCAGACACTTGGCTCAGCAGCCAAGATCTCTGTGGCTAAAAAGTGGGAATTATGTATTTGCTCTATCACCCCTGCAGGTGACTGCTGGAGCCAGCACAGCCTGCCAGTCCCTGTGTGCCTGTGACCCAGGGCATGTGTGTGACGCTTTGCCTCCGTCCTCCAGTTGTTTGCACAGTTTTTAAACCTGAGTCCTGTAGGTCAGGCCACTATATTTTGATCTTTTAAACTGAGATGAGATATAAAATGCAAGAAACCAAGAGACAGAGAGGCAGTACGCTTTCACTCTTCAGCTGAGTGGCATTTATGTGATCTGCTGCACCCTAGGCCTCTGCTCAGGGTGGGGTCTTCACTGCTCAAGTGCTCCCACGCCCGGGGTGGGGGCAGGTGGGGGCCCCTTGGCAACCAAGGGCTCTGCCTGTGGCTCACAGCCCACAGCCAGCCCTCTGGGGACAGCCAGGTCCCTGTTCCAGCAACCGGTATGTGTGTGGGGCAAGAAGTGAGGGAGACTGAGGTCCGAAAGTGTGGTCCCTAGTGACATCTGATCACAATATTCCCTGTCCTAGTTGAGGAGAGACTCTCGGGTTCTTCTCATTCTCTTTCTCTTTTAGAGAAATATGCAAAGCAAGCCAATATAATTTTTAAACATAGAAGAATTTTTCAGCAGGGAATTTACCAATATCTCTTCTTTCTCATTGATGATATACAGCTTATTGTCTGGGATGAGGTATGCTGAGGCCCAAATTTACTTTCCCTGAGAGCTAAAGACCACAGTCACAGTTGTTGACCCATTCATTGGCTTCCTAGGAAAATGAAAAAACAACATATGGTGGAGGGTGGGGGAGGAATCTTTGGCCCTGTATCTGAGGTGTATAAATGACCACAGGCCAGGTGGCTTAAAACAGCAGAGATTTATTCTCTCACAGTTCTGGAGGCTGAGAGTCCAAAATCAAGGTGTCCATAGGAATGGGTCCTTCCAGAGACTCTGAGGGAGAATGTGTTGTATGCTCTTCTCCTAGCTTTTAGTGGTTGCTAGATATCCTTGGCATTCCTCGGCTTATAGAGGCATTGCACTCATGTCTGTCTGTCTTCACCTGGGCTTCTCTTCTCTGAGCGTCCTCTCTCCTCTTCTAAGGAGGATGTGAGAGATTGGATTTAGGGACCAGCCTACTCCAGCATGATCTCATCTTAACTAATTACATCTGCAAAGACCCTGTTTCCAAATAAGGTCACATTCTGCGATTCCAGATAGATATGCGTTTGGGGGGACACTATTCAACCCAGTTCCTGCCCAACGAGGGGGTTTTCTGAGAGTCTTCTTAACATCATTGTGAGAAGGGGACACTTGGGATACTTCACAATGGCTTAAATCTAGCTGCTCCGGCACCAATTACCTGGCTCAATCTTGAATACAGGATGATGTCTATTGGTGGGGTGGGAACAGGGAGTAGCAAATTCATATAACTAGGTGATGTCTGTATACACTTTTTGTCAAGACACCACTTGCTGATACATGAAAAACCCATACCTGAAGTATAACAAAAAATAGCTATGCTGTGGAAGCTGCAGCACAATGTGATAGATGTTAAGTTCAAACTCACTGTTGCTTATTCATAGCTACTACTGATTTAGTCACAGAACTGTCTCCTTAAAAAAGAAACACACAAAATATTCACTCCTTAAAATGAACTCTAGTTTAAATTTTTGCGAACTGCTCTTCCTCATCATGGAAATTCATGTGTTCCAGGCCTCTGTGAACTGTGTCCTCCTCTTTCAAAATGGCATTACTGAGCCTGCTGGGTGCACAAGACAAAATAATACTATCAATAAGAATAACGGCGAAGGTCTGCGATGAGACTTTTTTCTCTGTCACACACCTAAACAAAGGACTGCTTTTTGGCTTTAAGCCTTGCACTGCCACTTGGTGACTTTGCTGCTTTGATCCTGGCTGCACCCCATTTCAGTCTATGTGCCTTTGGTCATTTCCCCAAAGTCCTCAGCCAGATCTCAGAGACTGGCCTGTGGTGGGCAGCCAGCATACATTAACTGGGAAAAATGGAAGGTTTGAAAGAGGTTTTAGTTTGTTCAGTCTGAGCATCTATTTGGAGTCATGCCTTTACTTCAGCTCAAACAGCAGTTTGTTCAGCATTCAGTCTCCTATGCGCATAGGAAATTACGATCATGAGTATTACCCAAGGCTTTGCACCTCATAGACCCATGCTTAAACTCTGATTCGGAGAACCCTCATAGGGCTTTTGTGACCGGAAAACAAGCACGTGATGTGCCTAGTACACTTGCAGGCACATGGAAGCTCTTGTTGTTACCATTTCAGTGTCCACCTCCAAAACCTTGAGCAGAAGCAAGAAAGACATCCATGTTGGTAGACTGGTAGCACAGAAACACCTGTGATAAGTGAGCCTGACTTTCAACTCCATGTGGATCCAAGGAGAGGCTGACTGGGGATGTGTAGGCAGTAAGGCTGGGCAGAACCATTGGCAGGTGAGATTGGTTCATGATTTCACACTGTGCAACCAAAATGTCATTTGGTGGTCCATAATTATAAAGCTTGTCCCGGTATGGAGTGAATCTGATCACTGAATTCCTTGCTGAGCTGCATAGGAACTGTATTTTCCAGGTCTCACAATCAGATGAAGTTGATTGCTAGGATCTTAAAAACATTCATGATGTTCTCTTCATTTGAGTGATGGGCAGTCTGATAATAACCAACATCAGAGCACACATACCTAGCCCTGCGATTCTCACATTTACTGAGTGCTCCTTTTCATGGCAAAGAAAAACATAACTCTGGGAATTACATATGCTGGGAATTATAGTACCCTTTGATTCAGCCTGATCAAAAATTCTTATGAATTCTGTATCTTTCAAAATAAATTTGCATTTCATTAATTTCCATAGTCTTCAGAAATTTGGGAAAGCCATATTATATGTGGGAGACAGTTATTTTAGTTTATAGCCAGGCTCAGCATGCATTGGGATTAGAAGATGCTTAGTTTCCTCGGAGGTGTGAAGCCAGGTGCCCCACCCAGCCAGACCTGTTTGGTCTGCACCCCCTAGCAGGGGAAGTCAAGTCACTGGTCTTCATCTCTTTGTGCTCCTTGGAGGTCTGACCTCCTCTCTCTCAATTTCTATAGTCCTTCCTGTCTGTGAAACAGAAAACGTCTATTACTTATATTCCTGGAGACAGTTCCATTCCTTCCAGGACCTTTCTCCTTGGAGAATTTATCATATGCTTATGACAGTGGCACTGAAGCCTCTAAGAAATGTTGAGGACCTGACTAGTGACTAGAAAATGAAGTAATGAAGTAATGCTGAAAATGGAACATTTCTTCCACGTGACAACAATCAGCCTCCCTTGACTTTCACTGGGAAGCCTGAGCTGTTTCTGAGTGTCTGGACAGCTCAGCTGCCAGTCAGTACCCACTGCTGCTCTTTTAGGAAGCTGGTCTCCTTGGGCATCTTTAAGACCTTCCAGGATACCAAGGCTCTGGATTACAAACTGAGCGGCTCTATTGCATGTGCGTTTTTTAAAAATATATATATATATTTTTAATTGTGATAAAATACACATGTAACAAAATTTACCATTTTAAAATATACAGTTCAGTGGCATTAAGCACCTTTGCATGGTTGTGCAACCTTCACCACCATCCATCCAACCAAGTCTTTTCATTTTGCAAAACTGAAATTCTGTACCCATGAAACACTAACTCCTCATTCCCTGTGCCCTAGTCCCTGACAACCACCATTTTACTTTCTGCCTCTATGAATGTGACTACCTTAGGTCTCTCATACAGGTGGAATCACATAATATTTGCCTTTCTGTGACTGGCTTATTTCATTTAGCATATCTTCAAGAGTCATCCAATATTGTAGTATGTATCAGAATTTTCTTCCATTTTAAGGCTGAGTAATAGTGCATTACATGTACATATCACATTTTGTTTATCCATTCATCTGTGGATGGACACTTGGATTATTTCCACCTTTTGGCTATTATACATAATGCTGCTATAAACATGTGTGTGCAAAAATCTGTTTGAGTCCCTGCTTTCCGTTCTTTGGGGTACGTACCCAGGAGTGGAACTGTGGGATCATAAGGGTAGTTTTATTGTCAATTTTTCTGAGGCACCGCCATACTGTTTTCCATATGGCTGCACCATTTTACATTCCCACCAACAGTGCACACGGGCTCCAATTTCTCCATGTCTTTGACAACACTTGTTATTTTCTATTTTTGTTTGTTTGATAATGGCCCTCCTAATGGGTGCAAAGTGGTTGGGGCTGTGTTTTTAACGCCAGTGTTAAAACCACCAGTACCAATGATCTGTTAAACATTCTGCCTCATAGACTGGATGCCTAAAGAGAAGCCCTCTACAGGAAACTATGCCTCTCCTCACCTCCATTGCTTCACCTCCTCCTCAAACTTGAAGAACGTGACCCCTGTGTTTTAGAGGCCTGCAGGGGTAGGAATTCACAGCATAGGACTTGAATTAGTTCAGCTCACTGCTAAAATGGTCTACAGTATCCTAAGCGATTTAGGGCACCTGCACTGTGGGCAGCCTGCATTGTGTCAGTTCACAAGCAATGTTAGGAAGGTGTCCAGGTATTTTTGAATCTCTAATCATTCTTTCAAGTCTCTGGAATATAATGCAAACCCCAGAAACTCCAATTTACTAAATGGTGACCTGGAATAGTTGACAAAGGCATCCTCATAGTCCTTTCTTCCAAGAAGGAGCCACTGTGCTGAGGGGTCTGAGTTAGTGAGTGTAAAAGAAAGACAGCACTGCTGTGTAATATTCTGAAAACACCGTGTGGGCTCTAATATGTAGTTTTTTGATTTTTTTCTTTTATGCAAGATAAAATATATCAAACATTTTCTTTTGGAGGAAAAGGGTAACCTTTTAGGCCTTTTCATGTTATAATCACAAACACACCCTTCATTTTTCTATTTCACTCATATAACTTTTTCAAAAAGCCTTTCCTGAGAAATATTTCTTAAAATCTTGTTAAAAAGTAATCAGATTCTTCTATTTATTCTGCTATTTATTCACCTTTTAAATGTTAGGCTTTAGGTTTTAGGACTGGTTTCAATTATTTTCCTATTTATGAAAAGCTACAAACCCATGAGTTCTTCAGTCCCAAGGGCTAATGATATTTTTCTTTCCAGTTTTTCTGCCCCTATTTAAATAGCCAGAAGTGAATTTTACAAACAATGTGGAATGCATTGTTAAAGCTAAAAATTGCTTTGCTTTAAGTTAGAAAACATCCCATTCTGGATCTCATACCAAGGGGAAACATTTCCTCTCAGGGCCAACGCCCACGTGCCTTCAGATGTATATGTAAGCCAGAGTCCAACCAACAGGACCCCTGGTGGGGGGCGGTCTGGATTGCTTCCCGCGGTCAGTGTGACCAACAGGGAAGTCCTCCCATGGAAAACCCACACCAGGAGGGCTTTTACTCTGTGTGTGTGTGTGTGTGTGTGTGTGTGTGTGTGTGTGTGTAAGTGTGTCTTGAGTCCCATCCAGGGCTAGGCTCGGGCAAGCCAGCATCAAAAGGCGCTGGTCCTGGGTGTGAACGTCTGTCCTTCCAGAATTTTTTTTTTTTTTTTTTTTTTTTATCAGGGCTCCTGGAGCGCAGACGGTCGCTCCTCACACTGGTTATTGGCCCCAGGTCCTGGGGACAGCAACGGAGGAAGTGAGGTTTTCCCCCTTCCCTGCACCACCTCTTCCATTCTACGGGCCCAGAGCGCCTCCCAGCCCTGACCTCGAAACCCGGCCGGGTGGAAAGGCGCCCGGGCCGCTCACCACTGGATGATGCCGCCGTGCACGCCCCGGATGCCCACGCCGCCCGACGGGGAGGCTGGCACATCCTCGGCCATGGCGCAGACCCGCGCCCGCCGCACTCAGGCAGGGAGCGGGCGGCGGCGCTGGACCCGTCGGGCCGCCGCCGCTCCTCGGTGTTTACTTTAGAGCGGGGCGCGCGGCGGGCGCGGGGGCCGGAGACAGAGAGGCTGGAGAACCCTGGCGCGCGGCGGAGGCTCGTCGGTCACGCGCTGCCGCCAGCTGCGAGGGTTGGTTGGGGGCGGGCGGGGTCAAAAGATCGAAAGACAGAAATACAGAAGGCGCTCTTCTCACCTTGCTGCCAATCCATCAAACAAAGGAGGAAGCAATAAAGAAAAATCAGTGTATAAGTTTCAAACCAGGTCGCGGTGTTTGACTAGCAGTGGTCTTCAACCCTGCCCGCACTATGTAATTACGTGGAGTTTTGAAAAATATTGACGCCCTAGCGCCAACACCAGAGGTTCCGATGTAATTGGTCTGGGGATGGGAGGGGCCTGCGCAAACCGGCTTTTACAAACTCCCCAGGAGTTTAGTGATGCTAGAGTGCACCCAGGGCTGAGAACCACTGGTCCTGAGTTTTGAGGGGAGCGGGCATCAGGACTTTTGAGAGGACGACCCCAGGTTACTCTAGTGGTAGCTCCTGTTGGGAATTGCTTGGAGTGATCCCCCAAACCTGCAGCCAGATGTTGGGAGTCTTTGCCCTCAAGAGCAATATGTTCACGTCGGTGCTGCACGATGTTTAGCTGCTTACTCTCTCCCAACCTTGCTTCTCTTATCAGGGATTGTGTGATTATTGTAAGTATTAAGTGAGCTAATAAATGCAGGGCGTGTTGCATGAAGAAGAGCTCAGTCAGGCAACCGTTACTTTGGCTGCTGACTGCTTATAAGTTCTCTCATAAGGATTTCTTCATCTAGACTAAAAATACACTTGACAACTCAACAACAGCAACAACAAAACAGCCCAGTTAAAAAATGGGCAAAGGGGCGCCTGGGTGGCTCAGTCCGTTAAGCGTGACTTCAGCTCAGGTCATGAGCTCAGTTCCATCCCCAAGTTGGGTTCTGTGTTGACAGGTCAGAGCCTGGAGCCTGCTTTAGATTCTGTGCCTCCCTCTCTCTCCCTGCCCCTTCCCGGCTTGTGCTCTGTCAATTTCTCTCTCTCTCTCTCTCTCAAAATTAAATAAACATTAAAAAAATTTTTTTAAATGGGTAAAGGACTTGAATATTTTCACCAAAAGAAGACATACAAATGACTTCATCATACAATGACATACAACATGGAAAGAGGTTAAATATCATTGGCCTTGAAGGAAATGCAAATCAAAATCATAATGAAATATCACTCCACATGCATTGGGATTGCTATTATTAAAAAGAAGAAATTAAAAAAAACAGTTGTTGATGAAGATGTGAAGAAAGTGGAACCATGTTCTCTTGCTGATGGGAATGCAAAATGGTGCAGCTACTATAAAAGCAGGTGGTTTCTTAAAAAATTAAAAATAGAATTAACATATGACCCATCATTCCACTTCTTGGGTATGTACTGTTTGGGAGGAAAAATTTTCCTTCATCCTTCAAAGATTCTTATGGCCATCCTAAGAATTAAATTTACATCAGGCAGATTAACAGGAGAAAAACAAATTTAATTTTGTATGTATGAGAACCCCACATATATAAGTGGTGTATAGACAGAAAGGTAAAATGAGGTATACATGCCATCTTGAGCTGAGGAATGGATAGCGTCCTGGGGCATGACAGGGGAACAGGGCAATTCATAGGACAATAAGAAAAAGGGCAAATGTTTGGTAATTAGATGTTTGCCCTGCCATACTGATGGGTCACACAGATAAAATTTATCTCTGTAGTAACTTTACTCTGGGAAATATCCCAATTTAGATTCTTCTAGGTGGTTAAGGGAGGAGCAAAAGTTTCTCTTGAGCCCACAGGGTCTCAATTGCCTTTAGCTCAAAACAGTCCACATGCTAAAGTGGCACATTCTGGGGAGACTTGATCTGAATTCCTTCAGTGTCCAAAAGGACTGAAAGCAGGGACCTGAACATATATTTGTAATTTGTACCCTCATTCATAGCGGTATTATTCACAATAGCCAACTGGTAGAAGCAACCCAAATGTCCATCAATGGATGAATGAATACACAAAATGTGATATTTACATACTATGGAATATTAGCCCTAAAAAAGAGTGGAACTCTATTACATGCTACAACATGGGTGAACCTTGAACCTTGAAGACATTATGCTAAATGAAATAAGTTAGCCACAAAAGGATTATTACACTTATATGAGGTACCTAGTATAGTGAAACTCATAGAGACAGAAAGAATGGTGGTTACCAGAGGAGAAATAGGGAGACACTGTTTAATGAGTATAAAGTTTCAGTATGGGATTAGGGAAAAGTTCTAGAGCTTAATAATGATAATAGTTGCACAATGTAAATTATTAATGCCACTGAATTGTAATCTTAAAACTGGTTAAAATGGTAAATTTTATGTTATACATATTTTACCATAATTTAAAAAATCTTCCTCAAAAAAAGACACCCCCCCACCCCAACACCACATGAACACATTTTGGAAGCAGGGCAGAGATTCACTCAACAAACAGCAATGACTGTCTTCTGTGTGACAGCACTTGAAAGTAGTTGTTGGGATATATTGGAGGTCTCCAGGGCCAGCACTCTCCCTCTAGTGGGACACCATCATCAGGTACCAGGAATAAGTTTCCAAAAGGAGTTCTAGAGGAGAGATCACAGGACATTCATTAAAAGATCCTGAGCTTTGAGGTTTGGCCAGGTCACTGGAGCCAACCCCAGATGGCAGCTGGCTTCCCTTTGGGGAGCTGCACCAGGAATCAGCCTGGATCTTAAAATTTGGGGAGGGTATTTGGTGTAGGGGGTGGGGTGGGCAGTAAAGTGGTAAGGATTTATGATCAATAAGTGATGGGGGCTGATGTTTGCCCTGTTTATCTTCTCAGCTGAGTTTCCCTGTTTAGGGCTGGCTGCTTTAAAAAGCCATCTAGTAGACAGGTGCCTGGGTGACTCAGTCAGTTAGGCGTCCCACTCTTGATTTTAGCTCAGGTCATAAGGTTTGTGAGTTTGAGTACCGTATCAGGCTTTGTGCTGACAGTGTGAAGCCTGCTTGGGATTCTTTCTTTGTCCTTCCCCCACTCATGTGCACACATGCTCTCTCTGTCTCTCTCTCTCTCTCTGTTTCTCTCTCCCTCTCTCTCAAAATAGATAAATTAAAAAAAAAAAAAAAGGCCATCCAGTAGAGGACAGATGACACCACATTAACCCCCTCAGGCCAGGAGTCAACAGCGTGTAGAGAGACTCCTTCATGACCTGGCAAAGAAGGAGGCCAACTGTGTGGGTAAGAAGTGGGTTGGCAGCAGCTGGTCTCAAGTAGTGCCAGGAGACTCCACTTAACAGGGAAAGCTGAATGGTAACTGTGATGAAGGACTAGCAGGAGGAGAGAAGAAACAACCAGGTGACATGGTATAAAAGGTTCTCCAAGGAAGCCCTCTTGAGTTCAGCTCTTTCTTTCTGGTTGTGTCCAGAGAAGTGGTCAGTGTCTCAGGACCTTGGGTGGGAGCTCTGCCAGGCTGCTTCATCTGTTTTGCTTTGGCCTGAGTGCTCACATCCTGGGCTTCCTGCATTGGGACAGGTCCTTCTCAGTGACCTATGGAAGCTGAGAACATGGCTCCCTCCATTCTTTGTGTCGGTCCTGCAGCCACCCAAGGAACTTCCTAAGATGCCCACCCATTTCCATAGAGACTGGAAATAACCAAGAGAGAGCCTACTGTTATTAGGCTCAACTTGTTAGGGCCAAATTGAGTTCTTATTATGTCACTGATGATTACGTGATATTTGCATGTTAACTTTGCTCCAGTCAGTACTAGGCATTGGAACAGATCTTGGAAATACAGTGGGACACCATGATCCTCTGGTTGACCAGTGGTCTCTTTGCTGTTTACTACATCAAATATTAGATGCAGCGAAATCCAAACATTACTTTGTCTTGCTCCAGAGCTGTTGAGGCCAGTTGGTTGGAGGCCATGGGGTCAATTTCATACCTTCCTCCCAAAGGACCAGTTAATTTCATCTATGACAGGTGACAGCTGGTGTCCCTAGTTTGACCAGCCCTCATACAGATGAAGACTCTGAGTAGTTACATGCTAATACAAAAACATTCTTGGATTTATTCACAGTGTATGCCTTCCTAATGTGCTAAATGTGCAAAAGACATTTGCTCTGCATATGACTCTTTTACTAACAGCATAATTAAGGCTTTTGTTTGGGTTGAGCATATAGCCACATAGACTGCTAAGTAGAATTAGGTCTAAAATTCATTTTATTTTGGGGGCGCCTGGGTGGCTTAGTCGGTTAAGTGTCTGACTTCAGCTCAGGTCATGATCTCATTTTGTGGGTTCAAGTCCCGCATTGGGCTCTGTACTGACAGCTTGGAGCCTGGAGCCTGCTTTGGATTCTGTGTCTCCCTCTCTCTCTGCCCCTCCCCTGCTCATGCTCTCTCTCTCTCTCAAAAATAAGTAAACATTAAAAAAAAAAAACAAAATTCATTTTATTTTCAAAGAATGTTTAATTGCAACTGACATAACAAAAAATTTCCTTTTATGGCACTCACTGATGAGATAGCCAGACCCATGTATATGCTCTCTTGTATCTGAAAAATCCAGTCTCCCTCTAACTCAGGTTCACCATCTGACCATTAGTCCTATACTATTACAGAGAAAAGAAAGCTTAAAGTTAATATCAAACATAATTCCAATTCCTCATGTCACATTTTTATATACTACAAGCTTTTTCTCCCTCTGCCATTGAATATATCTCTTTTAGTTGAACAGTGACTTCTTTTGCCTAGTTCAGTCTAATTGGTTTCTAGATTATCCAATTAGTCTCATTTTACCTTCTAAAAGGGCACCAGCTGTGACTTATCCTTGCACAAAACCATCTCTAATCTGGGGTGCTTAATTTCATTCAATCCTTACAATTATTCACTTTCTGTGGATGTACCAGGTGTGTTCAGGCAATAGATGTATTTTTGAATAAATCTAATGAGTATAATGCATTTGGTTAAGAATGTAGAATGTAGTTAGCATCTGCACGGAGAAAGCATTACAGAGAACTGTATGTTTCATTTTCATCTGGGGAAGAGACTTTCTAAGATCATTGGGCTCTAAACCAATAAGTCGTGGAGACTTCAAACTATACTGGAGCAAAGCAATCTCATTGGAGAGATTCCAAATTGCTATTACATGTTAAATTTTCATTGGTCTAGATTCACCTTCTGAGTGTCTGGTTCATGTGCTAGTTGAAATTAATCGTGTACACCACATTCACAGACATGAGGATGATGAGAAAGAAAATCCAAATCTACACAAAGCATATCTCTGCTATTTCTTGATCTGAAATCCATGATTTGGAGCACTTTGGAGACATACTGTTTCTGTAGAGGTTAGTTTCTACAGACTCACAGTTTTTTTCTCCCTGCTTTTGCACAGGTCACGTGAAAGTTGGCCACAAGTGGTGTTACAAACAGTATTATCTGCAGAGGAACTCAGAGAATGCATAGAATGAAAGGGAACAGCCTTCATTCATCACAGAATGCTTGTAAATAATTTGTAGAGGAATACATTTGAACTCTTACTACATTAAAAGTGGGATTGTTTTCTGAAGTCTGATAGAAAACCAAGCAAAAACAAAGTGAAAGTGGTTTCACTTGCAAAAGAACAGTAGGAATTAAATAAGTCATCCTATTAGAGCTGTCACATAACCTCAAAAGGCACTTGTTCAAATCATGAGTGTGTGCAAAATCATAAATCACACCCTAATTTGTTTAATAATTTTCTGAGAGAATGAGCAAAGGCACACTAATGCAATTAGTTTGGGTTTGTGTGAATGCTATTTTAAAGGTTTTTATGAGCATGGAGGAATTATTTTTAAAAGCAGGGTTTTTTCCTTTTTTAATTTTTATTTTTTTAATATGAAATTTATTGTCAAATTGGTTTCCATACAACACCCAGTGCTCATCCCAACAGGTGCCCTCCTCAATGCCCATCACCCACTTTCCCCTCCCTCCCACCCCCATCAACCCTCAGTTTATTTCCAGTTTTTAAGAGTCTCTTATGGTTTGGCTCCCTCCCTCTCTAACTGTTTTTTCCCTTCCCCTCTCCCATGGTCTTCTGTTAAGTTTCTCAGGACCCACTTAAGAGTGAAAACATATGGTATCTTTTTCTGTATGACTTATTTCACTGAGCATAACACTCTCCAGTTCCATCCACATTGCTACAAAAGGCCATATTTAATTTTTTCGTATTGCCAAGTAGTATTCCATTGTGTATATAAACCACAATTTCTTTATCCATTCATCAGTTGATGGACATTTAGTCTCTTTCCATAATTTGGCTATTGTTGAAAGTGCTGCTATCGGGGTACAAGTGCCCCTATGCATCAGCACTCCTGTATCCCTTGGGTAAATTCCTAGCAAAGGCATCAAAATTGGCAAAGATGAAGTTAAGCTTTCACTTTTTGCAGATGACATGATATTATACATGGAAAACCTGATCGACTCCACCAAAAGTCTGCTAGAACTGATACATGAATTCAGCAAAGTCTCAGGATACAAAATCAATGTACAGAAATCAGTTGCATTATTATACTAATAATGAAACAACAGAAAGACAAATAAAGAAACTGATCCCATTCACAATTGCACCAAGAAGCATAAAATACCTAGGAATAAACCTAACCAAAGATGTAAAAGATCTGTATGCTGAAAACTATAGAAAGCTTATGAAGCAAATTGAAAAAGATACAAAGAAATGGAAAAACATTCCATGCTCATGGATTGAAAGAATAAATATTGTTAAATGTCAATACTACCCAAAGCAGTCTACGCATTCAATGCAATCCCAATCAAAATTGCACCAGCATTCTTCTCAAAGCTAGAACAAGCAATCCTAAAATTTGTATGGAACCACAAAAGACCCCAAATAGCCAAAGTAATATTGAAGAAGAAGACCAAAGTGGGAGGCATCACAATCCCAGACTTTATCATCAAGACAGCATGGTATTGGCACAAAAACAGACACATAGACAAATGGAATAGAATAGAGACTCCAGAATTGGACCCACAAAAGTATGGCCAACTAATCTTTGACAGAGCAGGAAAGAATATCCAATGGAAAAAAGACAGTCTCTTTAACAAATGGTGCTGGGAGAACTGGACAGCAACATACAGAAGAATGAAACTAGACCACTTTCTTACACCATTCACAAAAATAAACTCAAAATGGATAAAGAACCTGAATGTGAGACAGGAAACCATCAAAACCCTAGAGAAGAAAGCAGGAAAAAACCTCTGGCCTCAGCTGCAGCAATTTCTTACTTGACACATCTCCAAAGGCAAGAGAATTAAAAGCAAAAATGAACTATTGGGACCTCATGAAGATAAAAAGCTTCTGCACAGCAAAGGAAACAATCAACAAAACTAAAAGGCAACCGACGGAATGGGAAAAGATATTTGCAAATGACATATCAGACAAAGGGCTAAGTATCCAAAATCTATAAAGAGCTCACCAAACTCCACACCCGAAAGACAAATAATCCAGTGAAAAATGGGCAGAAAACATGAATAGACACTTCTCTAAAGAAGACATCCAGATGGCCAACAGGCACATGAAAAGGTGCTCAACGTCGCTCCTCATCAGGGAAATACAAACCAAAACCACACTGAGATGTCACCTCACGCCAGTTAGACTGGCTAAAATGAACAAATCAGGAGACTATAGATGCTGGAGAGGATGTGGAGAAACGGGAACCCTCTTGCACTGTTGGTGGGAATGCAAACTGGTGCAGCCACTCTGGAAAACTGTGGAGGTTCCTCAAAAAATTAAAAATAGATCTACCCTATGACCCAGCAAAAGCACTGCTAGGGATTTATAAGCAGTTTTAGGGGCACCTGGGTAGCTCAGTATGTTGAGTGTCCAACTTTGGCTTGGGTCATGATCTCATGGTTTGTGAGTTCGAGCAAACTTAACCACTCCACTGGGGGAAGTCTAAGTGGCAGCTTCCTTGGTTGCAAAATGGGCAGTAAAGTAACTACTGCCAAGTGTAGCTGTGAGACAAAAAAAAAAAAAAAAGCTGATAAAGCATTTAAGCACAGTGCCTGGCACATAGTACGTGCTCAGTAAACTTTTGACTTGCCTATTTTACAACTTTTATGGAAAAGAAATAGTTAAAATGATGTCAGTTATTTTGAAATTTTTGGTATGGTGATAGTATTATGGTTATGTTTGTAAAAAGAATTCATCCATTCTAGAGATACACATTCAAGTATTTACAGATGAAATGAGAGGATATCTGAGATTTTCTTCAAAATAAACCAGCTGGCAGGGGTGGGGAGGAAAAGAGGGAAGGATAGAGGATATGAGATTGGCAGGTACTGATGACTGCTGATGCCAGGCCATGAGTTCATTATACTTTGCTTTCCACTGTCATGTGTTGAAATTGAATTATATATATATATATATATATATATATATATATATATATATATAGCTTTTCATTATATATATATATATGTGAAGCTGTATTACATATCTATATATATATGAAGCATATATCTATATCTATATCTATATCTATATCTATATCTATATCTATATCTATATCTATATATATGAAACTGTATTCCAGGGGATGATGCATAAAAGACATTTATACACATATAGACATACACACACACTTGTTTCAGATTTTCCTAAAACCCTCTTCAACATGTAGAATATCCAAACATAGTATGTTATTAACAGTATAATTAACATTAGTATTTTTTCAATATGCAATTATTAGGACTCTGGTTTAGCATTCTGCAGAACACTCTGGCAACTAAGTGTTTTGCATGCACATACAAAAAATTCTTCTTTGAAAACTCCCAAATACTATACATCTGTCTTGGTGATTTGCAGATGTATTATATTAAAGGACCTGAGAGGTCCTGCAGTAGATAAGCCTGTTTATCATTTAACTTAATGTCTGCATGTTTAATTATCTAAAGATTCCCACCTCCTCCCCATTTATTTGTCTGTTTTTACATAACACTGATTACCATTGATAAACATCTTGAAGGATAAGGGGGTCCCATGGAACTCAGTTTGGGAAACACTGGTATGAGCTACATCACAGAATAAGTCAGATCTTGTGGGCTGTCCAGGAAGTGTAGGATGCTGTTAAACAAAATGTTTTTTAGAGGTTTAGCAAAAAGGAAGCTTAGTGTCCTTGTCTCATGCTTCCTTTGTCTACTTTTCTTCTTTCTACTCTCCTTCCCCATGGCCCCAAACCACCAGCTGCCACATACCCAGAGAAGAGAAAGAGGTGGCCTTGTGAATGAATCTCGCTCACCTCTCCCACAGGAGCAGTGTCTCTGACTATAGTGTGAAAGGGAGGCTAGAGAAAGAGTTCGGGTTCCTTGGGGCTCTGGATGGAGTCTCAGCTCCCACTCTTCCCTCCCATAATTACATATAACTTGGGCCTTCTTATGGCAAGCAAGATTTAAGTCAGAGTTTGGTTCTATCCAAGGAGAGATAGCATAGGAAATTAAAAATACATATATAGTTATGTTTTATACATTTAGCATTCTGCTATGATGCAAATAAATTTTCTCTGATTTTCCTCTTAGCTAGCACTTGAATTCATGTTTTAGCTGTGCATTGGAAAGCACGATGAAAACTGAATAGACTGATAAGTTTGGGATTTCTTTGCTCTGGAAGTTTTATAAAAATAATAACAATAAAAAGAGTGTGATCATAACTGCTCAAGAAATATGCTGAGAGTCACAGAATGTTGATTGACAGACTCACTTTTTACTTATCTGCCCACCACACAATTAACCACTTTCCCTTCCTGATCCTTCTGCAGCCCAGCCAAACACTGGCACACACCTTCCTCCTCATCCTTTACTCTATGAATAGCCCCAGTGCCTCTGAGATCCTGGAGTCCTCTGCCCTTCCCTTCTGATCCCCTCCACTGTATCTTCTCTAGTTTTCCTTTCTTTCTGTCTCTTGACATGTGGAGGTCTGGGAAGACCAAGCAAACCTTGTGCCAGTAATGAACATTATGACACTAAGAATGCTAATACTTTCCACAATGTTCCTTAACACAATTGTTGTTACCATTACACCACATTTGCTCCTAAAACTCATAAAACACTGTCATGTCCACCCATTTATGGAGTATTTTTATTGTTTTGTAGGTAAAAAAAATTCCTTAGAAATTAAACAATTTGCTCAAGATTGTACAGTTGCAATTTGTATTGCAACTAAATTTGTGATCCATCTAAACTTTTGCTATCATTCACATTTTGGTCAGTCCTCTGGATCCTCAGTTTCTCAAAACTGACTGCAGTGATATAACCGCACACCTGAGGATTTTTCTTCTCTATGGGTGTACGCCTATAGTTCAGATATTCGTACAGAAATTATGTAGATTTGAATGTCTGAACTTGCAGTTCCTTGAGAAGCTGCCCATCTATGTGTCTTAGTGCCTTTGCACCACCTACTCTTTCTGCCTGAAGCCTCTAGACTGCCTCTCATCTTCTCCTGGCTAACTTCTGTCCAGCCTACTTCAGGGTCATCTCTCCTTTTCCTGGAAGCTTTCCCAGGCCCCTCTATTTCATCCCATTTAAATGCGGGGTTCCCCAGGGCCCTCCTATACCCCTGAGCTCAATTCTATCACAGCATTGCTCATGCTGGGCTCTACTACTCTGCGTGCCCGGCTGTCCTTCCTCTATATGGTGAGTTCCTTAAGGTAGGGACTGACTAGCATAATGCTGGACAGATACTGGTAGGTGCTAAGTAAATGTTTGTTGAATGGCTTAAGTAATGAGAAATGTCTCCTGAGAGAGATGATAGGAACTTGAGTTTTGTGTTTCTTAAAAGGACCATTTCTTGCATTGTTTGTTTTAGCATAGTATTTTCTATTTCATAAGGTAGGGGTGGTGTTTTTTGCTTGGACCCATCCTAGGAAGCATCACTTGAACTTCCTGACTTTGTTGCCTTTGTCACATCAGATCCAGCCCACCATAAAGAGGCCTGCTGCATTTGATTTCCTCTGCAAGGAAGAAAAACAAAACAAAACAAAAGTCTCAATTTATCACAAAACCCAGCACAGGAAAGCTTAAACAATGGCTCCCACACTCAGCTCTCACATTGCTGAAAAAAACTATTTGTCTTATACAAGGAAGAGAGTTCCTCAAATCCAACAAAGGCAACTCTTCTTCCTGGATAAAGCAACTTTGCCGGGAATGAGAGGAACATTCACAATACAGGCTGACAGTCAAATGACTTTCGTGAACCCAGCAGACTAGTCGAGGGAAGAGAGGCTGACAGCATCCCACTGAGGAGTGGATCCCTTTGGTTTTGATGATGAGATGGACAACAGCTATGACTTATAGCACCCTTGGACACTATACAAGTTTAAAGACACACCATGAAATCATCAGATGTTTTGGAGGAAGCTGGAGACCCATTGAGTCCCACATGGTTGTATAGAATGGTGAAATAGAGATTCTTCCCCTATTTTCATCTTCTACCTTCCTCTGCTAAGTGCTGAGAATGCCTGCTCTCACTTCATTTAATAGCAACCTCCTACTGTGTGATATCTGTGTTACTAGTTTCATTATTTGTCGAGCACCCTCTGATCTCATGACAAATTTAAAAATAATTCTCTCTCCTTTCTTGCTTTCTTTTGGATTTAGTTTTTTTTAATTCCATTTCTTATCATCTAGTAATTTGGAAGTAACATCCTGTGTCTATTTTAAAAACATTGTTCTAGGAATTACAACATGGGGCACCTGGGCAACTCAGTCAGTTGAGTGTCGAACTTCAGCTCAGGTCATGATCTCACAGTTCATGGGTTCAAGCTCCATATTGGGCTCTGGGCTAACAGCTCAGAGCCTGGAGCCTGCTCAGATTTTGTGTCTTCCACTCTCTCTGCCCCTCCCCCACTTGTGCTCTGTCTCTCTCTCTCAAAAATAAATAAACGTTAAAAATATTTAGAAATTACAGCATACATATTTAGCTTCTTGAAGTCTAAACTAATTAACACATTTAGTCTACTCCTCAACAATAGAAGAAACTTAAAAACATTTAACTTCATTTCCCTTTCTGCCTACTTCTCAGGAAATGCTGTAATTTATTTTAATTCTATCTTTTTGCCATTCCCCAGCATTAATACTTTGTTTTATACAAGCAGGGTTTGTTTGCCTTACCCACGTACCTTCTGTTTTCTTTTGCTTTATGCTTTGCTCCTTCTTTCATCATGGCATCACTTTCTTTTTACCTAAAGATTATCTTTTAGAATTCTCTTTATTGAAGATCCATTTTTGGAAACCTCTCTCAGGTTTTATTCTAAAAATATCTTTAGGGGCGCCTGGGTGGCTCAGTCGGTTAAGTGGCGACTTCGGCTCAGGTCATGATCTCACAGTCGGTGAGTTCAAGCCCCGCGACGGCTCTGTGCTGACAGCTCGGAGCCTGGAGCCTGTTTCAGATTCTGTGTCTCCCTCTCTCTGACCCTCCCCCGTTCATTCTCTGTCTCTCTCTGTCTCAAAAATAAATAAACATTAAAAAAAATTTTTTTTTAAATAAAAAATAAAAATAAAAATATCTTTAGTTTTCTCACTTTATTGAAGGATGTGTACACTGGTTTTAGAAGTCTTGAATGACATTTACTGCTTCCAGCATGTTGTTGATATTATTCCACTGTCCTCTGGCTTCTATAGCTGATGCTGAACAGACAGTCATACGTCTGTTTTTTTTCTTTGATGACAGTGTTGGGTTTTTTCCCTGTCTTCTTTTAAGTTCTCTTCAGGTTTGCTATGGCAGATTTAGATGTGAGTTTCTCATATTTTATCCTGCTTGGGATTTCTTTGATTTCTTGAATTTATGGATTAGTGTCTTCCATCATTTGAGGAAAGGTTTCAACAATTACCCCTTCAAATGTTTCCTTTATCCTATTCTTTCTCTTTTGGAACTCTGATTAAATGGATGTTAGACTCTCACTCTATTTTCTAGTCTTTTAAATCTCTTTTCGGCCGCCGCCGCCGCTACCGAGGCCGAGCGGAGCCGTTAGCGCCGCGCCGCCGCCGCCCGCCCGCCCCGGAGCAGCCCCGGGCCCGCCCGCCCGAGTCCAGATTTTTAAAAAAAATACAATGTCTAATGGTTATGAAGACCACATGGCCGAAGACTGCAGGGATGATATCGGGAGAACGAATTTAATTGTCAACTACCTCCCTCAGAACATGACCCAGGATGAGTTACGGAGTCTGTTCAGCAGCATCGGTGAAGTCGAATCTGCAAAACTCATTCGGGATAAAGTAGCAGGGCACAGCTTGGGCTATGGCTTTGTGAACTACGTGACTGCCAAGGACGCGGAGAGAGCGATCAACACGCTGAATGGCCTGCGGCTCCAGTCAAAAACCATTAAGGTGTCGTATGCCCGCCCGAGCTCAGAGGTCATCAAAGACGCCAACCTGTACATCAGTAGCCTCCCAAGGACCATGACCCAAAAGGATGTGGAGGATATGTTCTCTCGGTTCAGGCGAATCATCAACTCCCGGGTCCTTGTGGATCAGACCACAGGTTCCTCCGAGCCCATTACAGTGAAGTTTGCAGCCAACCCCAACCAGAACAAAAACATGGCGCTGCTCTCCCAGCTCTACCACTCGCCGGCCAGACGGTTCGGAGGCCCCGTTCACCACCAGGCGCAGAGATTCAGGTTCTCCCCTATGGGTGTAGATCACATGAGTGGGCTTTCTGGTGTCAGTGTCCCGAGCAACGCGTCTTCGGGCTGGTGCATCTTCATCTACAACCTCGGGCAGGACGCCGACGAGGGGATCCTCTGGCAGATGTTTGGCCCCTTTGGGGCGGTCACCAATGTGAAAGTGATCCGCGACTTCAACACCAACAAGTGCAAAGGCTTTGGCTTTGTGACCATGACAAACTATGAAGAAGCCGCCATGGCCATAGCAAGTCTGAACGGCTACCGCCTGGGGGACAAAATCTTACAGGTTTCCTTCAAAACCAACAAGTCCCACAAATAACTCGCTCATGCTTTTTTTTTTTGTACGGAATAGAGAATTAAGAGTGAAGAAGTGGAAACTTTTTTGTTAGTGTACAACTCATTTTGCGCCAATTTTCACAAGTGTTTGTCCTAGTCTAAATGAGAAGTGAAGAGGTTTTTATACTCGGGGATGCAACCGACATGTTCAAATGTTTGAAATCCCACAATGTTAGACCAATTTAAGTTTCTTAAGTTATTTCCTTAAAAATATATATTAAACAGAAATCTAAGTAGACTGCATTGACTCACCAGTCCCTCGGGACGGTGGTGAACCTGAAGCATGCTTTACCCTCTAAGACTGTCTAACACTCATTTCATTCGGTGTCTCCACAAACTGGATTTAAAAAAAACAAAAACAAAAACAAAAACAAAAACAAAAAACCAGAAAAAGGAAAAAAAAAAAAAACCAAAAAAAAAAAAGACCTGACCTTTTAGTTCTAGTTTCCAGACTAAAGATGTTAGACAGATGCTGAGTGTGTGCTTTCCTCAGCCGCTTCACCATTTTTAAGCGATTTCTGCTTTTGGTTGACGGGAAATTGCTTTCCCGAGCAGGTGCCATCGCCACCTCCTGCTCCCTCAGCCCCGGGCCCTGCAGGGGTGCCCGCCGGGGGCAGGGGGGGGGGCCGCCGCTGGGGAAGGGGGGCCGCACGTTGGGCCCTCCACGGAAGGACTCGAACAGGTCTCCTAAAGCCCAGGCGCCAGTGGGAACGGACCAAAGAGTTTCCGGGAAACTCCAGTATATTCCCCAGTCAGACCTAGCTCCCGGCACGCCCGAGGATGTGTTGCTACCCTGACATCCCGCATTTCTGTCCACACACGGCATGCACGGTGCCCCGCACATCGGACACCGGCGTTCCCCATCCTTTCGCCAGTCCCCCAGAGCATTTCACACGGCGCAGGTGCGGAAGACCGCTCCATATTTTACGACCCCAGAAACATTTGAGCATTGTATTTCTCGCATCCCTTCTCGTGAGCGCTAGACTTTGTTTTGTTTTGTTTTCTCTTTTAGTCGGATTTTGTTTTGAAACTTTGCTTTCGTATGAACACTCAGCAGAAAAGTACTCACTTCTTGCCAGTTATCTATTAACAACAACGAGAGAAATACCCCTTTGATTTGTAGTTTTAAAGATTAACCCTCCCAAGTTCTCTTCATAACTGCCTTGACATTTTGGGTTGTTCTGTTCTGTTAATTTTCTTTTGCTTTTTTGTGTTTTTTGTTTGTTTTTACTTTTGCATTTAAGACCATTAAATTTGATTTTGTTTTGCTCGAAAAAAAAAATAAATCTCTTTTCATGTATTTTATCTTACTTTTAATCCACTAATTGACTTTTTAATTTTAATTATTATTTTTTATTTCTAGAAGTTTTATTTGGTTACTATTAAAATATGCTGTATCACATTTTATAGTTTCTTATTTCCTCCAGAAATAAGCTTTGTAGCTTGTTATGAGCATTTCTTTTTAAAAATACATTGAGAAAGTGTGCCTGCCTGGCTCAGTCACTGGTGTATGTGACTGGATCTTGGGGTTATGAGTTCAAGCCCCATGTTGGGTGTAGAGATTACTTAAAAAATCTTTTTTAAAAAAATATTTATTTTTGAGAGAGAAACACAGAGACAGAGTGTGAGCTAGGAAGGGGCAGAGAGGGAGGGAGACACAGAATCTGAATCAGGCTCCAGTCTCTGAACTGTCAGCACAGAGCCTGATGTGGGGCTTGACTCCTAGACCACGAGATCATGACCTGAGCCAAAGTCAGACACTTAACCGACTGAGCCACTCAGGTTACCCAAAAACAAAAAAATCTTTTAAAAATACACTTAAGTATTTGTTATATATTCTGTCTGATAATTAATTATCTGAAGTTTGAAGTTTGATTTCTCCAATCTACTATTTTACTTATTCTTGTTCAAGATGTTTGGTTACTTGTTGGGGCACCTGGGTGGCGCAGTCGGTTAAGCGTCCGACTTCAGCCAGGTCACGATCTCGCGGTCCGTGAGTTCGAGCCCCGCGTCAGGCTCTGGGCTGATGGCTCGGAGCCTGGAGCCTGTTTCCAATTCTGTGTCTCCCTCTTTCTCTGCCCCTCCCCCGTTCATGCTCTGTCTCTCTCTGTCCCAAAAATAAAAAATAAAAAATTAAAAAAAAAAAAACGTTGAAAAAAAAGATGTTTGGTTACTTGCATGCTTGTTTGCTTTGGCTATCTATTGGTCACTATTCTTGAAAAACTATCTTTAGAGTTTTATCTGCCTGAGGCTGAAGATACTTTCCTCTAAGAGAGAATCTGTGCTTATTTTTGCCAGCAGTCTTGGGACACTACTAGTCCAAGAGAAATTTAAACCAACCTCAAAGCTTGAGTTGTGTTAGACCACCAGGTGATATGGTTATGAACTGCAAATCCACACAAGAGTTAGGTTGTGGTTATGACTCCAGGGAAATTTTTATTTCCCACACTCTTTTCAGTATTGATGCAATTTTCTTTAAGTTTTCTTGTGGATGTTTGCTTAAGGAATAGACTTTTTGGGTCCCCGCTTTATGGAGGGACGGCCTCTCATAAGACCAACCCCACCCTGGTCATGCCCTAGGTATTGACTTTTCTCCCATTGTCCCATGAGGTCAAGAAAACCCAAGCTCAATTTTGACCAGTTGGCAAATGCTCCAGAAGGAACATTAGAGTTTCATTTAACCATAGAGGTTTTCCACTTAAATGTTTGGTTTGGTAATTCCTTATTATCTTGTTAGCTCTTTGGTGTTTTTAATACACAGTGAAAGTGAACTTGAAATTATTAGAAGTCTTGGGGCTGAAACAATCTGAACATATTCTCAAACTTTATTTAAAAAAATTTTTAACTTAAAAATCTTTTATTTTATTTATTTTGAGAAAGAGAAAGAGAGTGAGAGAGGGGGAGGGGCAGAAAGAGAGGGAGAGAGAGAATCCCAAGCAGCCTCCGCGTTGTCAGTGCAGAGCCTGAAGTGGAGCTTAATCTCACGAACCATGAAATCATGACCTGAGCTTAAATCAAGAGTTGGACTGAGTCACCCAGGTGCCCCAAACCTACTTTCAGACTTTAAATGGGCAAGAAGCCTGGCTTGCTGGCATAGAGCCAGGTGTGGAACATGAGTGCCTAGTTGGCCACTTTTGGAAAACTGAACTGGTACTGTGAGATGAACTGAACACTGGGTTAACATGTTCTGATGCTGATGCTCATCAGACTTTAGAAAGGATCTGGGTAAAATGAGTGGATAAGATTTTTAAATTTTTTCATATATTAATTTTCATTGATTTTTAGCAAGAGTATTATTCTGAGTAACCTCGCCAATTGTATTTCCAGAAGTAGAAGTCAGTCATTTTCATCTGACTGATTCTTACTCATCTATTAAGATACATTTAGGCATCAAATGCCCCGAAGTATTTCCTTATCCTCCTAGTCCTTCTCATGCAACCCAGAGCCCTGCTGGATGATCTCAAAACCTACCCACATGATGGTGCCATCATTGTACTTATCACACCGCATTCTTTTTTAATCTTGTTTTTAATTGTGAAATACAATACACTACAAAAGGAACGTTAAATATAAAATATAGCTTAACAAATTAGTATAAAACAAGAGTTGGCAAATATTTTCTGTAAGGGGCAAGATAGTAAAGATTTTAGGCTTTGTGGTCATACAATCTATCTCTCAACTACTCAAGTCTGCCATTGCAGTGAAAAGCAGCCACAGGCAACATAGAAACAAATGAGTGTGGCTGTGTTCCAATAAAGTTTTATTTACAAGAACAAGTGGCAGGCAGGATTGAACCCACAGGTTGTAGTTCTGTAACTCATTAGTACTTTATGCCAATGAGTAAACACTGAGTTAAGAAATGGCATATTGCCTTTCTTGGCCCTTCTCAACCATAATTCCTTTTCACAAATATAATCACTATCCTGACTTTGATGATAATTCAGTCTTTGCTTTTCTTTGTAGTCGTACGAGCTAAGTATACATCCTTAAACAAGATAGTCAGTTCTACCTATTTTAATTATTATATATGAGGACACTTAATTTTTTGCATCATGACTCTTTTTACTTTTAAGATTCATCCATGTCACTGCATCTAGCTATAGTTCATTCATTTTCTTTGTCATATAGCTTTCCATATGATGGTATGACAGTTGTATGACTTTATTTATCCATTCTATTCATGGACATTTAGGTTGTTTACAATAGTTTGGGACTATTTTGAATAATGCTCCTATGAGATGTCTTTTGGTACGCACCTGAAAGCATTTCAGTTGCACCAAAAATACCCAGCAGTGGGACTGCTAGGTCATAAGGTACGTAATTCTTCAATTTTATTCAAAATGAGAAACTGTTTTCAAAGGGGCTATAGTAATATACACTACCATCAGTAGTGCAGAAAGTGCCTGCTGCTCCTTTTTGTTAAAGATAAAAGATTGCTGGCTGAATGAAGCACCCTCCCCCCGCCCCAGGTTCCACCTTGGGCAGAAAACCTTATTCTAACAGAAACTTTAAAGTGTAAAATTCAATGGCTCTTAGTATATTCACAGAGTTGTGCACCCATCACAGCAATTAATTGTACAACATTTGTATTACTCCTAAAGAAAATCTGCACATCTTAGTAGTGACTCCCTACCCGCTCTATCCTGCCCAGCCCTAGGCAAGCACTAACTTACTGCCTGTCTCTATGGATTTGCCCAATCTGGACATTCCATATGGAATGTGGAATCATACAATATATGGCCTTTTGTGTCTGACTTCTTTCACTGAGTATATTTTTTTTAGTTTATTTGTTTGTCGAGAGAGAGCAAGCGAGCAGGGGAGGGACAGAGAGAGAGAGGGAGAGAGACAATCTTAAGCAGGCTCCTTGCTCAGTACCGAGCCCGACACAGGGTTCAGTCTCACAAACTGTGAGATCATGACATGAGCTGAAATCAAGAGTCAGGCACTTACCTGACTGAGCCACCCAGGCACCCCCATTTATACAATATTTTTAAGGATTATCCATATTGTAGCATGTATCGGTACCACCTTATTATTTATCTATTAATTTAAAATTAATTACTTAATTAAATAATTATTTAATAATTATTCCAAACACTATACCATTCTCCACAGTGGGCTAAGAGCTTCCTCCTTGGCTCTGAATGCTTTGAATAAGCTAATATGTGCTTCTCTAACTGAAAATTACTTAATATTTTTCTAAATAAAAATGACTATCACCCATCTCTTTGTAAAGAGCAGGGCTATTCTCTATCTTTGGTAAATGGAAGCAATTTAATTCACCCTGGTGATGTGGGATAGCTGTTCCAGTAAAATCAATAAGGGATGAGTTGCTGTGAATAAAGTGTCACATTCTGATGGCTGAGATTAAAGATAAAGTCCCACATGAACTGGAAAAGAGTTCTATTAGATTCTATGTCTGCTGACATCACTGAATAGTGTGATACAAAATATCCAATGTCACCTTCCCTGGGGAACAGCATCAGTGATGGGTCAGCGTGACTTCTTCCCAACAGCTTTCTTAAGCCAAGAAAAGCATCAGTTTCCCCTGTTGCATGCTCTTTTTAATCTAAAAAGGCTTTCAGGGCTTGGGCCCTTCAGAAGCAATCTCTCAGCTCCCTCTGACCTAAGGTAACACAAAGAAGGAAGGAGAATTATTTGAATGAACTGGAAGAAGGCTGGCCATAGGGCACTCCAACTGAAGTCCCTAAGGGATACTAAAAACAAAACCAAACAAGGAATAAAAGTTGATGAGAATATTGATTCATACCATACTGGTTGATCAATATGTTGTCAGATATCAAAAGAATTAACAATAGAACATTTGGAAATGTGTACTCAGATGGAATAAATGTCAAATAGGAAAACGGGGAGATAATTTTATGGGCTTTTTACAAAACTTATGTCAAAGTAAAATGTTCAAAATGTTAAAAACATGACTTTCACAAATATAGAAAGTTTATTTAACACATTAGTGAGAGATTCAGTACGACATTAAAGCTGTTTCAAAGTAGAATTTAAGAATTTATTTAGTCAGGAAAGGCATGCTGAAATGGCTTTGCTAAGTGTATTTATTTACTGAGGCTAACATAACAAAGTACCACAGACCAGGGGCTTAAACAACAGAAATTTATTTTCCCATGATTCCGAGGCTAAAAGTCAGGGACCAAGGTGCTGGTAGGTTGGTTTTTCCCAAGGCCCCTCTGGTTGGCTTGTGGCCAGCCATCTCTTCTTTGTGTCTTCACTGGACCTTCCCTCTGTGTGTGTCTGTGTCCTGATCTCTTGATCTCTTGTTACAAGGACACCAGTCAGATTGGATTAGGGCCCATCCTTATGGCCTCGTTTTAGTTTAATTTCCTCTTCAAAAATCTTGTCTTCAAATACATTGTATGGAATTGGGGGTTAGGACATCAACATATGAATTTGGGGGGACACAGCTCACCCTATAACACTTTGCGTTAGAGACAAAACTAGTTAATGTCCTAACAGGCAAGAAAATGATAATTTTGGGTGTAACTTTGTTTACCAGACAGATCTTTGCAAACCTACTAGGCAAAAATCTACAATTACGAATCTAGGCCAAATCAGTAGTAATTAGTAACTCAAGCAAAGGTACATTCCCCAGAGAATCAAATAATCCTTGAGTGGGCCTGTTCAACAATGTCCCTAAATGACAGTGAAAGGAAATGCAGTTACCCTTTTATTGTAATCCCAACTTTGCATAGTTTTTTTTTTTTTTTTTTTTTTTTTTTTACGTGTGTAACAAATATAACAAAACGTAAAAACAGGTAAGTGAAAATACAAGAGGTTAGGGAATTAAATGATATACAGTGTATATTGGAGAAATGGTGAGTCTTGAAATTCATGCAATAGAATTTTTTCAAGATTAGGTTATTTGTAAAAATTCATTCAGTAACACTGAAATTATTTTATTGCCTCTTTCCTTTTTTAAAATGTTTTTTTAATGTTTATTTATTTATTGAGAGAGAGAGAGAGAGAGAGAGAGAGAAAGCATGAACAGGGGAGGGACAGAGAAAGAGGGAGAGAGAGAATTCTAAGCAGGCTCTGTGCTGTCGGCGCAGAGCCCAATGCGGGGCTCAATCCCACAAACTGTGAGATCATGACCTGAGCCAAAATCAAGAGTCTTGGACACTTAACCAACTGAGCCACCCAGGTGCCTTGCCTATTCCAATTTATATATAAATTTAAAAGTCATGATAAAATTCAGAAGATTAGTAAGTATTCATTCATTATTTTATTCACAGTTTCAAATTAAACAAGGTACTGTGGAAAAAATGGATTTGAGCAACTAACATTACTTTTTTCCATATCTGCTTAAATTTATAAGAGCTATATTCACGTGAACAATTAATGTGTCTATTAGAAATGATTCTGGCATAAATGACAATAGAGCCAACTGAACCTCGACTCTGTAATACTTTCTTAGCTATCAACACTATGCTGGTTTAAATTGACCCCTGTGTTACCTTAACGTTTGACAGACACTCCCAGCACCCAGTCACATCCGGGTTCCCCAACCAACATCAAATAACTGAGTCACTCAGGCGCCTCCCCCCAAATTACAACTTTTACCAAAGAAAGGGCTTTTATGAACCAATAAGGAAAAAACCAAGCACCTTAATAAAAAATCAGGTAAAGAACACGATTAATCGATTCACAATAGAAATTCAAAAGCCATGTAACATGAAACACAAGTCTCCTAATAATCAAAGAAATAAAATTTAAAATGGAAATGAGAAAAAAAAAATCATGGATTAGATTAGCAACAGGTTTTTCGTTTTCCATTGGCTTAAAAAACAAACCACAAACACCTAATGTTGAGGATATGAAGAAAGGGGCAGGCTTTCTCAAACATTGGGTATGGCAGGAAAAATAGGAGCAACTTTTCTATGGAGCAATTTGAAAGCATTTATTAAAAATGCAAACATGCCTGTTGTTTACCTCAACAATTCCATGTCTAGGAAAATATATTAAGAATCACCCATTTGTATAGAGGACTCTAGAATTTTATGCATTACTCTGTTGTTTAAAATGAGGGGATTGAGGGATACCTGGGTGGCTTAGTCGGTTAAGCCTTAAACCCTGGATCTCAGCTCAGGGCTTGATCTCAGGGTCATGAGTTCAAACCCCACATTGGGCTCCACACTGGGCTCTGCACTGGTTGTGAAACTTACTTAAAAAAAAAAAAATAAAAAATAAATAAATAAATAAATAAATAAAATGAGGGAACTGGATAAAATGTCCTGTTTGATAACAAAAATATATTGCTATAATAATAATAATAATATATTGTCTTTATAATAATAATAAAATATGTTCCTTCTTATAACAATAAGAAAGCTATTACTATTGACAAGAAAAATAGAGTATGTGAGCAAGGTTTTCCAAAAACAGAGTATTGTTCATTTATATACCATATACCATTTATATATACCATAGAGAGAAGCATTTATATACCATAAAGAGAAGCAACAATGCTTCAGTTATTTGAGGGGCACCTGGGTGGCTCAGTCGGTTGAGATTCCAACTTCAGCTCAGGTTATGATCTTGTGGTTTGTGAGTTTGAGCCCCGCCTGGAGCCTGCTTCAGATTCTGTGTCTCCCTCTCGCTCTGCCCCTCCCCCATTCACTCTCTGTCTCTCTCAAAAATAAATAAACATTAAAAAAAATTTTAAGCTGTAATTTGTATTACAATTTGTATGTTAACCATTTAAGTAGGATATTTTGTAAATATTTCCCCCTTCTTTTTTTGTTTTATTAATTAACTAGTTTATTGTTTGGGTGAATTTTTGCCATGTACAAGTCTGCATGTTTTGTAGTCAATCTTTTAAAGTATAATTTCTGATTCTAGGTTCAAGATAAAGTAACATATGTAATTTGCAACTGATATTTAAAACAATAAGTTCTTAGAAGGTAGGAACTGATGCTATATATTCTGTATGGTGTGGAGGCTGGGTATTTTTAAACAGCAACAAATTTAGGTATGCAAGGAAAATTCAACTACGTAATATAAACAATGGCATGCTGAGAAAAAAAAATGACCTTACCGGAAAAACAAAAGTTTGAATAATTTCTGGGAATGTATTTAAAGAGAGAAGTAAAAAGTCTACACACAATGCAATAGCTAATGGGAGCAACAGTTAGTTACATTCTGGGTTTTTTTGCAAGTGTAATTGATCTTTAAAAAGTTGAAGTCCCTGGAAAAAGAAATGAAAGGCTCTGGAAAGTAGGATAATTTTGTTTAAAAATGCATGAAGCTCTTTGATAATACAGCATGGTTGGGGAAATGCCAGAAATGGAGATCCAGCCACAAGAACAAAGCTAAAGTATTTTATGTCATGAAATGAAATAAAAATTTTAAAAGGATAATTTCAGCAACTTTACGGCTATTTTCCAGGAGATCACTTACAACCACAGATCTGCAGCTGTGACCCGAAATTATCTGGGTTCCCCCAGCATGGGATGAGAAAACAAAGGAGAGCTCTGAGTTCATACAAATCCAAGTCTATAGCCAAGAATAATTTAAGAACTCTAGCGATAAAAGATTAGCAATTGGCATTTAAAAGAGTGTGAAATGGAGTGTGTTTGTAGTCTTTAAAAAAAAAAAAAAGGAAATAAACGGAACTGAAAGGATGAAATATATTGTTACTGTTGTTGCCATATTCCCCAACAGCTACATGAAAATTCTGCAGGCACCCCCAGTGTCAGGTTCAAATGCAGACCTCAAGCCTTCTAAGTCTACCCCTGAGGTCTTGGTTAGTCTACTCTCACCTGTCCTGATAGCCAAGCTAGAAAGCTTTGAGTTATCTGGGGTTCTTCTCTTCTCTCTCTGCCTTAGACCCAAATGATGGACAGGTGACATTTGTTCTGATGAGCTTTCCCAACCCCTGGTGAAAATTACTTGGTCTTCTGCTGTACTTCTAAAAGGAAGGTGCTTTTTCTGAGATTGAGTTTATCACAGCTGCTTTGTATTTATAGTCCGTATACATCCCTGGCACATAACAGATGCTCACATGGTTTCCTGCGTTGGAAATATATCCAGGAAGGCTAGTCACCTATGTGATGTATTTTCTCTGGCGGAAATCAGTCTGACTGCTGTTTCAGCGTTGCTGCTCCTTAATCCTTGCATATTCCATTGCTATAATTTTTTTTTAATTTTTTTTTTACGTTTTTATTCATTTTTGAGACAGAGAGAGACAGAGCATGAATGGGGGAGGGTCAGAGAGAGGGAGACACAGAATCTGAAACAGGCTCCGGGCTCTGAGCTGTCAGCACAGGGGCCCGATGCGGGGCTCGAACTCACGGACCCTGAGATCGTGACCTGAGCCGAAGTCGGCGCTCAACCGACTGAGCCACCCAGGCGCCCCTCCATTGCTATAATTTTTATGATTTTTCTTCTCTGGCCTTGGATCCATGGGGTTTTTTGCAGCTGTTAGTAGCTGCCTACAAAATTCTAGACTGTATCTCGAGGCTTGAATTAGTTTCTGTAAATTAATAGGCCACTGTGATCACTTTTTATTACTAAACCAAAGAGCCACCTATGATGCAAGGCATTTTGTAACCTTTGGGGAAAATATTTCTGAAAGCCCTTCTCATGCATCTGTGAGTGGCGAAATGAGGATGTCTGTTGCTTTTTTAAAAAGAGAATTCTTCTTTTTAGTCTATTTACAGAAGAAGCTTTCACATTATTTTATGAAGTGCACTTTAAACCCTCCTGTGCTACAGATACTGAAATAATGTTCCTGGAGAGAGGTTTGAAAAGAAGCTGCTGGAGCTGGGAGGCTAAGCTGTCTGTCACCTCTGAAGAAAACGTGTCTAATTCAATTATCAGAGTCAAACAGTCAGCTCCTGGTCAGGTGGATGATAAATTGACCTCACCTGAAACTGGATAGACAGGTAATCATGAGAGATACACAGCCCAGCGCAAGTAATTCCTGATGGCAGGGACTTAATCCCAGTCACCATTTTATTCCTGAATAGTACCCATAAAAGACCTTTGAAGCAATTTACTGTTTTTGAGATACGGCACAAAACCCCCTCCAAATGGAGGCTTTTCTTTGTTCCTTTCCTCGGGGATGGACATGAGGGCCAGCAGGCGGCACAGGGGTTTGGGCACAGACCAAATATTTGGGTTAAGTAGCATGAACAAGAATAGGTTTTCACCACCCCACAACTAGAAAAGATGCTCCAGATCTCAGAGGCATTAAGAGGCACAGAGCCTGGCAGATGGAGGAAGAATGTAAGGGAGCTCCAAAGAAGTATGGAGACACTGCCAAGACCCAAGGGTGGCCAGGGTGTTGGCTCACAGAGGTCCATGTTCTGCATCCCCTCCTGTCCCACCCTGCCGACCACACGGCAGGAGTCTGTCTGCTCAGTGCCCTTGAGGCTTAGTTGGCTGCAGTGCAGTGTTCCCCATGTGGACAGCTCTCCTATTTCTGGCCCTTCCATTGGGACTCCAAATACCTGTAAGCCCAAAGGATGGAAGCTGAGCTTTGAAAATGAAGGTGACCCCATCCTGCACTGTTAGTTCATTGGGAGAAGAGCCTGAAGGGAGCCAGCCCAAGCCTGCACCTGAGATTGGATGGTGGTAATTACTTTCTGCTGAACAAACATTGGAAGGAAGCCCAATAGCAAAGGTGTGAAGGGATGAAAAAAGTCAGCGGCCAGTCAGGCTACAGATATTTAAGAGTACCCACTATCTCCTTGGTATTCCCTCAGGTGCTGGGAACAGGGCAGTGAAATTCCTCCACTTGAGGAGAATAAAGACAGGAAGAGAGGAAGGTGGGCATGTAGACAGTCAGGGCCAAGGATGAGTTTATAAAGAATTAATAATGTGGTCTATCCTTATAATGAAATAATACTCAGTGTTTAGGAGGAACAAAGTTCTGACACATGCTACAATGCAAATGATCCTCAAAAACATTACACTAAGTGAGAGAGTCCGGACACAAAAAGCCACATATTGTGTGATTCCTTTTATATGATATATCCAGAAGAGATGACTCTCTAGGGAACAGAATGTCAATTAGTGGTTATAGGAGCGAGGGGGAGGGCACATGGGGAGTGACTGCTTAATGTGGAAGGGGTTTGACTTCAGAGTGTTGAAAGACCTGCTTTTTTTTCCCACCCAGCTTCTAGACTTCGTGACACAGAATGGGAGGAAAGGCACAGATGGTAGGACTGGAGAGGTGGGTGGAAATGGAGATGGACTCAGGCGTGCTCTGGGCTCCCCTTTGTGGGGGACAATCTGAGCAGTGGCAGAGGCACCAGAAACCCGTGACAAAAGCTAAGCAAATGGAAATCTATGTAGTCTAGAGGCTGTGGAGGGCAGAGGAACACAGGAACAAATTGCAGAGCTGGCTGTTGAGGATGTTGCATGGTCATATGGTGGGAAGCCCTGAGCAGTTTTAGCATGTGAGAGAATTGGAGAGGAGAGGAGAGGATATTTTAGGAGGTGTTACGCAGGTCAGTGGTTCTCAAATTGTGTTCTGGGGATTGCTGAGTGATCTGTAGTCACTTTCAAGGCAACTGCACATTTAAAAGTATTTTCACGAGAATATTAAGCTGCTATTGGCCTTTCCACTCTCATTCCCTTATGTGCACAGTGAAGTTCACTGGAAGCTACAGGACGTGTGGTATTGCAAGTGGCTAAATACAGAAGCAGCTATGAGAATTTAGTTGTTTTCTATTAAGCCAGACACTAAAGAGATTTGCGAAAATGTAAAACAATTCTACACTTTCCATTAAAGTTTTCAAAATACAGCCTCTTTTTCATAAAAACATATTATTTATCTTAATGGATGTATCATTATCATCGAAGTGACTGGATAAATATATATTTTAAAATTTTCAGTTATAATTGTAGCAGGGTAAATACCAATAGTTAGAATGCACATATACAAAAGCCCCTTGGGTTCCTTGATAATTTTGACGAGCGAGAGCAAAAAGTTTGAGAACTGCTGGTATACATTATAAAACTGGATCTTGTTTCATGATTTTGGCATGATCTATGTAAAACCTGGGCCATGTGGGCTCTTAATTCTTTGGGCGCAATCATAGGAACTTTAAAAAAAAAAGTAAAATTGCTGGTCAGCTAAACTACTCTAAAAACACTCTAAAGATTTAAGTACTTTTGAATTTTGTTTTCCAAATTGAGTAGAATATCATTTCCTAACCTGAATATTTTATCATCCTGTTTTCTCCTTGACATTACATACTGCCTGTTCTCTGAAACCCGGAATCTTAATCCTTATTCCAACTTTCTTCACACAGAAATATTCAAAAAAAGAGAAATTCCAGCTGGGAATGAGGCAGCTCTAAGTTGTTGTGGCTGTCTGGCCTTGAATGCAACACAAGGCAGTGAAATCATTCATCCTTTCTAATGACCCTGGGTAAATTTTTATTTGTTTCATGGGAAGAAAGCCAAATTTCATGACTAGAAATACTATCAAAATTAAAATCCCTCTATTATCAAAAGCCCAAGAGATTTTCTGTAGAGGTCTTATATCCAATAAAGCAAAATTCTCTTGATCCAGTGAGTTGACAAATCCCTCAGAATTTATTTTAACAGTCCTTAACTCATTGATCCATGATCATTATAATCTCAATAGAGACTGGAAATTGATATAATATCCCCCAAACAATTTGTAAACTGGAAATATTAATGGATATCATCTGGTTAATTGTGTGTCTGAGCTCTCTAGAGAAATAGAACCAATAAAAATACATATAATGTATATATACAGATATATATATGTATATATATGTATATGTTATAGTCCTATAAACAATAGGTCTATACATACATCATATAACATATATACACATATTGTATCTGTAGTCAGCAGGCTGAAGACTCAGGAGAGCTGATGGTATAGTTCCATTCTGAGTCTGAAGGCCTGAGAACCAAGATGGTATAAGCTCTAATCTCATTCTGATTCTAAATCCAAAGGCAGGAAAAGATGGATGTCTTGGCTCAAAAGACAATTAGGCAGAGAGGGTGAATCCCTCTTCTCAGACTTTTCTGTTTTATTCAGGCCTCTAATGGATCAGATGAGACCCACCCACACTGGGAAGGGTGATTGGCTTCACTCAGTCTATGCATGCACATGTTAATCTCATCCAGAAACATCCTCATAGATACATCCAGAATAATGTTTTACCAAATATCTAGGCACTCCGTGGCCCAACCAAGTTGACATGAAAAATTAATCATCACAGTTATTTTCTAACTTTTTTTAAACCATGGGGACCTTATGTCATTGGGATGGAGGTATTGAATCCTCTGTCCCCATTCCCTGTGGGTATTCTGAAGATCCACAAGCCCAGTGTGGAATCCCTGTTTATGAGGATCATAGTGAACACCTACTTGGCATATCCAACTTGGAAACCATACTAAAGGAGCTACCAGGACATTCAGAATTGATTCATTTCAGTCTAAGACTCAAAGCAGAGAAATTTACATGAAGCTGCCTCAGTCATTTCAAAATTTGGGAGGAGATGTGGCCCGAATATGCAGGGGACTCATTCTGAGTTAGAAGAAAGTTGATATACATGAGGAGAGCCCATTATTTACCAGGGACCATAAATTTATGTATATTTCCTAAGGTTGTTCTTGTCACCACCCATCTGAAGGACCATTTGAAGGTTCCTAATGGCCAGAGTGACTTTGCCATGTGGATCAGCTGTGAAAATATCCTTCCAAGGTGTCCTGACAGACACAGAGCCATGGTAAATATCTCCTCCATAAATATCTATCACTGAGTTTTTGCCAAAGCTGCAGAAGGAATGAAGTAATAATGCTTTTCTGTCTACACATGCTTGTGTCCCAGAAGCAGTCTTAAACATAAGCACTGTGCTGGTAGAGGGTTGTTAGCTAGAGGGAGAAGGAACTTTTAACAGAAGGATGATATGCAAGGGAAGGCAGTTCAGCATCATGCCAAAGGTAGGCATGTGGGGGTGTGGGGGTTGGGCAACAGAGAGGACAGCCAATCGAGGTATTGGCATACTCACACAGGCAACAGCTGGGGAAGGAAATCCAAGAGGATAAGGCTAAAAATAGAGGGATACTGAGTGGGGAAGGAGGCTAAGGTACAAATTAATTGAAGGCATCCTCACTGAGCTGGTTGGAAAATCTTAAGAAGGTGTCAGATCAGTGGAGACCTTAAGGGGCGATGAACGTAATACACAGTTGAATGTTCAGGATGATGAGAAAGCAAAGGAATAGAGAGGCTTCAGGGGGACCACTATGTGTCTAGGTTTTGAGGGACACAGGGTGCTGATATCTGACTACCACCTGACAAGAGGCTAGGGGTGAGACTTCCCAGGTCTGGGCTGGATCTGGACCCACTGGATCACCTCAAAATGGATCCCACTCAAGAGGACTGTCTGGAGGATATGCAAGCCTCAGATGTCCAGAGGGACAGAGTTGATAGAAGACGGAGGTAGAAGAGAAGTTGGTGTTGCACAATTTACAAGCTTCTTTTGTCCACTTCACTTGTCTTGGAGCCAGTCAGCACTCAGGAGATCATCTACATGGTGCCCCTAATTTATAGCCAAACTCACTGGTATTAGATGTTTTTCCATGGTGAGGAAGTCAAGATTGATAGGAACACTGGAACCTGTAGTACTTGTGAAGTTCATTTAACTCAATCCCCACCCTGCCTAATCTGCCCATCATACTTCCTCTTGGGCATAGTGTCCTTGACTTGCTCTTTTAATCTTAAACAATTGGGACATGCTCTTGGCAAACTTGTGAGGTCACTGAGGCAGAACCCTGGTGTTCCTTTTCTACATCCCTCTGGTGTCCTCTCCTCATTCCCCATTCCATCTCCCACAAGTATAATCTTGGGACTCATTGGGTGACAAGAAATCCCCTCCTCACTTGCACCCATGGAAACTTGCCTCTCATGATGGTGCTTTCCCCTTGGGTTCAAATTCTGGCTCTGCCATTTACTAGCTGTATGACAGACAGCAAGTCATTCTGTGGTCTAGGTCTTTCATGTGGAAAACAGTGACAGAAAAGTACCAAACCAGAGAGTCACCGTATGTTTACTGGAACATACTGGCACAGTTGTCACTGGAACATATAGCACTTAACTCATACCACAGGGTTTCCCAAATTAAGAGCCAGGGATATATATCCTTAGGTGTTACCAGGCTCACGGATTTGAGAAATGCTGCTATTTACTTGAATGGATGATGCCCTCAATGCACAGACAAGTTGCAAACCACAAATATCCTTTGAGTATGAATTGTGACATAAATACCAATAAATGTGGCCATGGTATCTCTAAATACAAATGTTGTCACAGCCATGTGCTGTGTGAGCGGTGGCTAGCCTGCCCTGGGTCCCCTAGCACTCTGGTGTTTGGTCTGTGTCCCTTAAGCAAGTGTGGGATAGATGACCCTCCCATGACCAGTGTGATTGATGATTTAATTAAAAGGAAACATGGTGAGGGAGTGTGCTCAGAACTGGAACCTAGAGTGCAAGATCTTCAAGGTCTTTCTTTCCAGCTCTAAAATTCCAAAATAGCACATCCTTCAAAATGTATGAAATCATATTACAGCACAGAGGCATATGATATTGTTATGGACTGAATGTTTGTGTCCCTTCAAAATTTGTGTATTGAAGCCCTTACCCCCATTGTGATGGTATTTGGAAGTTTGGATAAGGCCATGAGGGTGGGGCCCCATGATGGGATTAGTGTCCTTATAAAAAGAGGAAGAGAGACCAGAGCCTTCTCTGTCCCCAGGAGGACACAGCAAGATGAGGGATGTCTGCAAGGCAGGAAGAAAACTCTAACAAGAAGTAGATCCACTGGCACCTTGATCTTGGACTTCGCAGCCTCCAGAACTCTGGGAAAAAAATGTCAGTTGTTTAAGCCACCCAGTCAATGGTATTTTGTCGTAGCGGCCTGAGCAGACTAAGACAGATGGCAACCTAAGCAGCCCTATTTGGTATAAGTATTAAATCAATTTAATAAATCAATTAAATAAATATTAAATCAATGAGGTATTCATCTTGGACAACACTTTGCATTCTTTTGCTAGTGATTATTGATGAATCTTAACTGGTTACCTTACTAAGAATTTTACCAGAAAACTTACAGTAGAATTGGCAGAACTCTGCCCAGCACACCTGCAGCCAGAATTTAATAAGTGGCAGGACTGGGAGTCAAGGGGCCTGAGGTTGGATTACTGTTCTACTGCTACAAAGCTGCTTGATCTAGAAGGTTCTTCCTCTTTTGGGGTTCCAAGTCCTCAGTGGCTTACCAAGAGCAGAGCAAAGGGAGCAGCCACCTCAGATGCAGACTGTAAGGGGAAGCACCATCTGTAAAGAATTCTAAAATAATAATAAAACCAACTAAAAGTCAGTCTGCTTTATAGAATCACTGTGCTCTAGCATTTCTAAAGTCATTGATAAAGAAGTCCTCACTCGAAAAATATTTTTTGGTTTAAGTTCTTATTTTTAAATTTTTTTTAATGTTTATTTATTTTTGAGAGAGAGAGTGAGAGACACAGTGTGAGTGGGGGAGGGGCAGAGAGAGAGACACACACAGAATCTGAAGCAGGCTCCAGACTCTGAGCTGTCCACCACAGAGCCTGATGTGGGGCTTGAACTCACAAACTGTGAGATCGTGACCTGAGCCAAAGCCGGACACCTAACCAACTGAGCCACCCAGGCACCCCTTAAGTTCTAAATAATTGGTGCAGTTACCATAGATTTTTAATAATACTTATGTAAACTTTAGAATATGTGTATTACTAATCCATTATGTTAGTTTTTCTATGGCTGCATAAGAAATTGCCACAAACTTACTGGTTTAAAACAGCATTCACTTCTCGGCATATGTCCAAAGGAAATGAAATCAATATCCGGAAGACACATTTGCACTCCTGTGTTCACTGAAGCACTATCCACAATAGCCAAGATAGGGAACAACCTAAGATTTTTTGATGGATGAATGGATAGAGAAAATGTGAGACAGACAGACAGACACACACACACACACACACACACACACACACACACACACTCCAGAATATTATTCAGCCATTGAAAAGAAGGAAATCTTGCCATCTATGACAAAATGGATGATCCATGGGCATTATCAACAGCATGGACATTATGCTAAGTGAAAGAAGCCATACACAAAAAGACAAATAGTGCATGAACTCACATAAACATAGAATCTAAACTAGTCAAACTCAGAAGCACAGAGTAGAATGGTGGTTGCCAGGGGTTGGAGGATGGAAGAAATGGGGAGATGTTGGTCAAAGGGTACAGAGTTTCAGTTACTCAGAATGAGTAAGTTCTGGAGATCTAATGTCACAGCACTGTGACTACAGTTAAAAATATTGTATTGCAGATTTGAATTTGGCCAAGTGGGTACATCTTAAGTGTTCTCATCACACACAAAAAAGTAACTATGTGAGGTAATGGATGTGTTAATTAGCTTGTGGTGATCATATGACAGTGTATACAAGTATCAAAACATCAAGGGGCTCCTGGATGGCTCAATCAATTAAGCATCTGACTCTGGGTTTCAGTTCAGGTCATGATCCCAAGGTAATGGGATCAAGCCCTGAACTGGGCTGCGCACTGAACATGGAGTCTGCTTAAGATCCTCTCTCTCTCCTTCCCTCTGCCCCTATCCCCTGCTTGTGTGCTCTCTCTCTCTAAAACAAAACAAAACAAAACAAAACAAAAAAAACAAAAATTAAGTTGTCTCAACATCTTAAATATATACAATTTTACTGGTCAATTATATCTCAATAAAGCTAAAAAACAAACAAAAAACCCAGTCCCCACTTATGAGTTCACAGCTGTGTAGGAGTGGCACAGTGTGGCTGAGCTGCTATTCTGTTCCAGGTCCTGGAATGGAAGTCAAGCTGTCAGCCAGTCTGAGTCTTTGGCTCCTAAGGCCACTCACATTCCTTGCCATGTGGCCCCCTCCATCCTCAAGCCCACAACAATGCATCCAAAATTTCTCCTGCTTCACATCTCAGATTCCTTATGTCTCTGACTCCCACAACCAGATTTAAAGGGCTCATGTGATTAGGCCAAGCCACCTGGATAATCTCCCTAAAAGATCAACTGAGGTGAGACCTTAACTACCTCTGTAAAGTCCCTCAACGCAGGGCCTAGATTCGTGTTTAACTGAATAACAGGAGAAAATGCCTGGTCCCCAGGGGTTGCAATTTGGGGGCCATCTTAGAATGCTGCCCACTGCAGTCCTTACTAAACTTTATGTACCATGGAAACATTATTTCAGAGAACTTCCAATTATACAATTGGCCGTGGATTAGCCTGGGCTTAGCTACACCCATTCCTTTTGAGAGCAAACCGGCCTGTGTTCCCTTTGAGTGAGTTCACTTCAAGTTCATGTCTAATCCTCTGTAGAACTACATATTCCCGCATTTAAACAGTAGATTTGAAATAAACAATGATAGCAGAATGATTGCAAAGATGAAGAAACAGAATGTGAGTTATTTCTAGTCTCACTTTCTATATGATGACTTGGAGTTTTCATTTTTAAAATTTAAAACTTTGAAACTATGCCAACTGCAAAACATAATATTTTTGTTATGTGCAAATTTACCATACACAAAATGCATGATTAAATTTGAGTAATATTTGAAAATGTATTTAAAATTCAAATTTATTTTTTTACCTTACATTTATCAGTTGTTATGGCATTGTACTATCATCCATTACCATGATGAACCAATTTTTAAGTATACATCTTTCTCCTCTATATTAAAAAAAGTTATTGTAATTAAAAAACACTAATCCATTGTTTCCTTCCTTTGTTGTACCAAAAATGTACTTCCTTTTTTGTGCTGGATATTTATGTTTTACTGTCATGATTATATATAGAAAGCTTAATCAAAAGAAAATTTTACTGCATTTTTTAATGGCCATTATTATGACTTATTCCATTTCCTGATTATTACTGAAACACAGTTTGTTGCAAAAGAAGGAGAGCGATTAAAAACTGATCAAATACACTGTGTACCCACTGCAGGTGCTTGGGCAAGCTTCAGATAACATTAGCAGAGAATACCATTTCGGGCTCTCTCCCACATTCGGGAGACTGGTAAGTGCTGTGTATATATTATCTCATGCAATCTTCACAAAATCTTCATTTTACAGATAGGAAGCAGCCCCGGAGAGTTGGCTCACTTGTGAATATAGAAGCTGAGACTCGAACCCAGGCCAAGTCCACTTGCCATGTCATGAACTGGCAACTTGTAGAAAAGCCTTAACATGCTGTTGTTTGTTTTTTTTTTTTCTTTTTTTCCTATGAGTCCTGCCTCAGGGTGGGCAGTCCCATGATTTCGTGACATGACTTCTCTGTGGAAGCAAAGAGAGTGGGCCAACCCCCCTCCACTATTGGCAGTTTTGTGCCTGAGCATGGCTGACCCACCTGATGCTGAGTTGAATCAGCTATCCTTCTTCTGGCCCCATCACTACTTCTGAAGCTCTGGGATAGTAAAGGAGGCAAGGCTTGTTTTGGATATTTTTTAACCTGTTAGCCTGTGTGTTTGTTCTTTCATAGCAGTGACTGCGCGTGGTGGATGGGTGTAACCCCAGCACCTCCCAGGGTCCTTGGCACATAGTATGAGTTCAAGAAATGTTTGTGGAGCTTACTTGGCTGGCTGAATGCAAGCTACTGGTTAAGAAGGTATTTGGAAACTCTCTGGGAATTTTGTTTAATGCTGAGACTCTGATCTCACATGAATGATGATCAATTCCTTCCTCTGGCAGGAAGTAGTGGTCCAGTTTCCTCAGCCAGAAATTTCCCCCTGCGACTGTGGTGGATTAAAACGGAAGGAGCAAGCAGAGCTGTGGAACAGGCAGGACGGCCAAGGTCAGCATGGCTGTCAAACAGGTCCAATCACATTGTCAATAAAAGGAGAGTCTGGTAGTCACTAAAGTCATGTGCAGATACTCCAGTTGTCTCCTGCTGGTGCATGGTAGGATTGTACTTCTCTGTACCTACTGAAATTAGGCATGGCCGTGTGACTTGCTTTGGCCAATGAAATATGAGCAGAAGCTTTGGGAGCTTGTAATTCACCACGTTGCCTTTTTCACAGCACAGTGATCATGGAATTTTGTGTGGAGAAGGAACCTCTATCAACCTGGGTCCCTAAATGATTATAGTGAGCAGAAATATTCCACCAACCCATAGCAGACAAATAGCATGAGCAGAAAATAAACTCTTATTGTTATTAAGTCACTAAGATTTTTAGAGTGATAGTTACTATAACAAGCACCTCGCCTCTCCTGACTAACACAGAGGATCTGAGGCAGGTATGGGGAGGCTGAGGAGCACATCAAGGGCCTAAAGAGATATGGAAAAGAGAAATAGGAAACGTGGGTCGAGAGGTCAAGTGGCAAGGGGGTCTGGGTAGACACTGAAACTGGAACCCTTGTATGTGGTTGGGCTTTACACATTCTGCAGCAGGCCAGCTCTCTCTGAAGGTCCCAGGGGTAGAGAAGGTGAGCACAGGCCATGCAGTGACACCATCCAGGAGATATGCTAATGATGATTTTGTGGCAAATGCTGACTGTCAGTCAGTGCTGACTGGGGAAGTAGTGGCAGGAAAAGGGTCAGGAAGAATGTGTGTCATGCAATTTGCAGTTTGATCCCGGAAAGTTCTAACTCTCCTCAAAAATGAGTGACTTGGGATATCCACAAAGGAGGCATAACTCAGACTTCCTGTGTGGGAAGCAGTGCTTAGCTGTTGGTGAGTTATCATTTTATCACACGTGTCTAGCAGCTAATGCATTTACTCTGGGGCCACTCCTAGAACAGAGAATTTCTTGTGGAACATTGGTCATTCTGCAAATATTTGAGATTGTAGGCACGGAGCCTACCACAGTGAGTAGACAGGCTTCATGAGTATTATGGTCTGTATAGAGCCAAATAATTAATAGCAATTTACAACATAGATTGTTAAGTACTCTCAGAGCTAAGTGCAGTTTATCCAGAAGAAAATCACATAAACTAGTCTGGGAGGTCTACAAAGAATGAGATTGCTAGTTACTGCATTGGGAGTTAAGTATCTGCTGCTATGTAGCAAATGTCTTCCAATCTTAGACAACAATGCAAATTTTCAAGGGCCAGCAAGATCAGGGAAATATTATGTTGCCTGAGGATTTGAATGCAATATAAAAAGTTCTGAAAAGTCAAATGTCTTGGAATAGAACATTCATGAAGTGAAGGCTTATGATTCATACTCTCGGGTTCACTTCGTGGTCAAACCAAAGGAAAAAAAAATCTGGGGAGTTTGAAAGAAGCCAGGTATCTGGAATTAATTAACTAGTTCCTTTTTTTCTCTCTCTCTCTCTCTTTTTTTTTTTTTTTTTTTTTTTTTATAAATTATGAGTACTACCAGAAACTCAGGGGACCTGAGACCATCAGAAAATTAAAATATCACAATGACAACAGGGTTAGGTGCCCATTTCCAGTTAACCCTTCATGTACTAGAGCGTCCTCTACCATATTTATTCCTATCCTGTTCCCTTCCACTGGACCTTTTCATCCTTTAAGTCCTGGGTTAAAATCTATCTCCCAGAATTATACAAAACAAACTCTAATAAACAGCAGTTCCCTGTCAAGAATGGGAGCATGTGGGTAATGAGAAGATGGTTCACTTTTGGTTTTGTTTTGTTTTGTTTTCAATTTTTAGAAGCATGTATTATTTTATTTAGGTGAAATAAAAAACAAACCTGAGAAAAAGAGTTCCACCTCCTCCATGGAAAGTTCTCTGATTCTTCTATTGCAGAGTGACCTCATGCTCTTTAAGTCTCATTGTCTTCTACCTTAACTAATTTTCACAGCTAAGTCTTTTCCCTTCCTTTAGACTCTCCGTTCCAGTCTCAGCTAGAGCCATCTGTAGAAAGAGGATGGTATTGTTCATATACTGGGAACTCAACTAATATTTGGTGAACGAATAGACACCTCTAATGTTGGCACCTTACTTTATGGGAATCATAAAGCGCACACATGGTTTGCATGCGTGTGCACACTAGAAATTCACTTCTTTAACTGAGTCCCCAACTTTGTATAGTTTAGTAGATATAACAACTGTTTTTTATTCCCTTCTGGTTTCCACACACCCCCATCAGGAAGAGGCCAGCCAGTCCATCATCTCCCCAAGAAATGTGAAATGATGGTATATAGTAGCTGATGGGAGTTGGGGAAACCTACAGCTCTTCCTTCTGTGAGGAAGCAGGACTCTGAGCCAGAATTCGTCCTGAAAGCCCTGCCCACCCCGTTTGTGTGTGCCTGGGAAAATGGCCTCCTTTCCGCACCACTGTGCATTTTTCCCTTGTGGGTCCACTAGATGGCCTTCCACGAACACAGTGACTTTGAGGAGGCCCATGTTGCAAGAGGAAATGCTTCCTTGCTTATTTGTTCATTTGTTTGCTTTTTCTTCCACCGTTTGTCCCCATTAAGTCCCCTGAAGTATCACTGATATTAACAATACCTTGTGGATTTGTGAATGAGGAAAGTGCTATGGCAGAGCTGAAACTATGGGTCATCAAGCAGAGATTTCTGATTGTTGGCAAATGATAACTGATTTTCAGAGTGTTAGCATTTTGTTCACCACACATATAGAACTCTCACAGAAAGAAATGAATAGTAAAATAAATCTGAGGGCTCATTATGTATCTATGAAACTAGTTAAAATGTATCTATAAAACTAGTTAAAAGGAGAAATGGCAAGACCTAGTATGGGCTGGCATGTGAGCGAGGAGGCTCATTTGCACATTGCTGGTACCCTGCATATATTGTGGCTTTTATGAAGGAATAGGATTTATGTAAGAGCTATAAAATAACTCCTACGCTTTAACCAGGAAACTGTGAGGAAAAATCTAAAAGTTAGAAAAAAAGCAAGCAGTACAAAAATGTTTTGATCATTGCTATTTGTAGTAGTGAAAAAGTTGGAAACAACTAGAGGGCTCAACAATAGGGAAGGACTCAGTATATCCGTATAATAACTGGGCGTTAAAAATGGTGGAAAGTGTGACCTCTGTCTGTATCTGTGCATGTGAAGTCACGATAATGACATTTCTCTAGTTAAAGACTAATTTTCTGGTTTGGAGAGTGACACTAAGAGCAGGCTATTTTCCTCTGAGCGAGCTCTTCTACAGACAGCAGAGTGTCATCAGACGGGAGTTAAACAACAGTAAATTCAAAAGCAACCTTCCCTGGGAGGAAGTGGACAGTCCCTTGATGCAGAATATAGTGCAGACTTACAGGGAGACGATATTGGAGGAGGCCTTAGTCACCTTGGTCTGCTAGAACAAACTACCACAGACTACCACAGACTGTAGCCTCAACAAGAGACTTTTATTTCTCACAGTTGTGGAGACTTGGAAGTCCAAAAAAGGTGCTGGCAGATTCAGTTCCTGGTCAGGGCTCTCTTCCTGGCTTCCAGACAGCCATTTACCTGCTGCGTCCTCACAGAGGCGAGAGGAAGGGGCTCTGGTCTCTTCTTATAAGGGCACTAATCCCATCATGGGTTGAGGGGCATTTTCATGGCCTCATAAACCTAATTACCTTCCAAATACCCTACCTCCAAATACCACTGCAGTGGGAATTAGACTACGATATATGAGTTTTGAAGGGACACGATATTTAGTCCATGGCAGGGAACAATTCCACCAGCAGATGTTAAACATTGTATAGAAACAGCCCAGGCCGGGAAGACCCGAGAGCTGCTTCCTCTGTGGGACTAACTGGGTGTAGTTGTGGTTCTAATGGAGACAGGCTGGGCACTCAGGGGCTAGCCCACACATGCACAAATGAACTATTGCCTGCTTGGATTGCATCACTAACAATCATAGACTTTTCCTTCTGATCTAGTATTTGAACCTATATTCAAACTACCATACAATTACACGTTACACTATTTTGTGTGTAACTTAGGGCCTACAGGCTTGAACTACTTTAAGGAATAGTCTGGTGATCAAAGGGAAGAAATCATGTGATAAGGCAGCATTTGACTGAATGCCCAGGTCCCAGAAGGGAGATTTTCCTGGCATCCTTTCCACTGCAGTAAAAAAGGCAGAGTATAAAGCAGCACTGATTACTGCAACATGAAAATGTATATTTGAGCTCTGACAAGTTAGGCATTGCAGATTAAAAAGAGTCATATAGAATATAAGATTTGTTTCCTTTCTCCTATAAGATTTTGGGGTTAAAAATAAAAATTTTTTTAAGTTGTTCGAGATTTCCTCAAATTCAGGGATAACTTTAAAGATCACCCATTAAGATTTTTGCTAAGCACCTACTATGTTCTGGCCCCTGTGCTAGATACAGGGGTTATATCACTGAACAACACAGACCACTGTCTCTAACTCTATCAAGCATAGTCTAGTGGAGAAGGCAACACTTATGCAATAAATTAATGCTATAGTGACATGCTACAAAGGAGAACCCGACTGCTATGAGGTTGAATATCAAAAGTCCTCTTTATATGGAAAGAGGCCAAATGTCCATCAATGGATGAATGGATAAAGAAGATGTGGTATACATATACAATGGAGTATTACTCGGCAATCAAAAAGAATGAAATCTTGCCATTTGCAACTACGTGGATGGAATTGGAGGGTATTATGCTAAGTGAAACTAGTCAGAGAAAGACAAAAATCATATTACTTCACTCATATGAGGACTTTAAATTTTTTTTTTTCAACGTTTTTTATTTATTTTTGGGACAGAGAGAGACAGAGCATGAGCGGGGGAGGGTCAGAGAGAGGGAGACACAGAATCAGAAACAGGCTCCGAGCCATCAGCCCAGAGCCTGACGCGGGGCTCGAACTCACAGACCGCAAGATCGTGACCTGGCTGAAGTCGGACGCCTAACCGACTGCGCCACCCAGGCGCCCCACTCATATGAGGACTTTAAGAGACAAAGCAGATGAACATAAGGGAAGGGAAATAAAAATAATATAAAAACAGGGAGGGGGACAAAACAGAAGAGACTCATAAATATGGAGAACAAACTGGAAGGTTACAGGAGGGGCTGTGGGAGGGGGGATGGGCTAAATGGGTAAGGGGCACTAAGGAATCTACTCATGAAATCATTGTTGTACTATATGCTAACTAATTTGGATGTAAATTTAATAAAATAAAACAAGTTAAAATAAAAATTAAAAAAAGAATGTAGGAGAAATAATTATATTGCAATAAATTCTTTAAATTAAAAAAAGTCCTCTTTAAATGGGAATGTGGTGTGGGAATGGGGATTCAGAGATTTTTTTTTAATGTGGTTTAAATGGAGACTTGAATGGTATAAGTTAGTTGAGTGTGATTAGCCAGTTAGAGCTGCCATAACAAAATACTTATGGACTGGGTAGCTTAAATACCAGAAATTGATTTCTCACAGTTCTGGAAGCTGGGAAGTCAGGATCAAAGTGTCAGCTGAGTCAGTTTCTGGCAAGGATCCTTTCCGGCTGGCTATCTTCTTGCTCTGTCACATGGTGGGGGGTTGGGGCAGGGAGAGCTCTCTGGAGTTTCTTTTTATATAGATACGAATTCTACTGGATTAGGGCCCCACTCTTATTACCTCATTTAACCTTACTTACCTCCATAAAGGCCTTGTCTCCAAATTCAGTCACATTAGGGGGTTGGGGCTTTAACAAATAAATTTTGGGAAGATACAAACATTCAGTCCATAACACTGAGGAGGGCGGGGGGAGAAGGAAGGATACCATGACTAAAGGGAGTAACAAGTGCAAAAGCCCAGGGGCAGGAAGTGAAGGAATAACCCTGTGGCTAGAAAGACAAAAGTGGAAGCAGGAGGGGGAGAGACTGGATTAGCCTGAGCCTTGGAAGCCAAGTGAAGGATTTTGTTCTATCCTAAAAACAGTGGAAAACCACTGGAAGTTCTGAAGCAGAGGAGTGATACTGGAGGGCAAGAATGAATGTGGGGCAAGTAGTCTGGAAGCAAGAGATGATGGAGGCCCGGACTCTGGTGGTGTTTGTGAAGATGGAGAGAAAGAGGTGGACTTGTGGTACATTTTGGAGGTAGAATCAACAGAACTTAGTAAAGGTTTGAACAGGAGAAGAGGATGTCAAACATGACTCCAGGTGTTCAACATGAACAACATCTACAGATGTTGGCCATTAATGAGGAGGGCTTTGGAAGAGAAGCAAATTTGGGAGAGAAATGGTGAATTCAGTGTGGACAGTTAATTTGGAGATATCTACATTGCCTCCAAAGATGAAATTGGACATAAGGAGCGGTCTGAGCTCAAGATACATGTTCAAGAACAACTGAATGGGATCAGCTAAGGAGAGAATGCAGAGTGAGAAAAATAGAAAGCCTAGGATTGAACCCTGAAGAACACTATTTATAGGTTGAGTAGGAGAGGGCGAGGTAGCAAAGGAAGCTGAGAAGTCAGTGAAGTAGGAGAGAAATCAGAACAGGGTGCCATGGAAATCAGTGGGAGAGAGTATTTCAAGAAGATGGTGGTCAACATTAGTGAATGTTGTTGTCAAGTCAAGGAGAGGACTGACCATGTCCTTCCTTGAAAAGGTTGTGAGATATAAAACAGTCTCGAGTGGATTGGGAAATCAGTGGAAGGTGAGAAAGTTTGGCTGTGAGGGGAAGAAGAGGTGGCCTTTAGGAATGGAGATGATGTGGGACTGAAGGAGGGGTTCTGTAAGATGGAGGAGACCTGAGAGGGTTTCAGTGCTAATTAGAAGGATCTATTATCTGACAGGAAGAGGACCAAGATAACATTCCTGGGAAGGCCAAAGGGGATGGGTCTGGAGCCCAGGAGAAGGCAAAAAGACACACAGGTCCCAGCTTATTAGAGAAGGGAAGGGAGTGGAGAAGATGACTAAGGGAGCAAAAGGCTGACTGAATGTTTTGCACAGGGATTGGGGACTATTGTTGACTATTAGCTACTCAGGGGGTGACCGGCCTGGGCCATGAGTTGGGAAACCCCTGATGTCAGTACCTTCAGGTTTCTCCTCTTGGACCATCTGACACCCCTGAGGAGAAGCTTCCAGCATTCTCCACAGAGGGTGAAGACCTGCTTGCCCGTGCTCTGGGAGCTGCATGAGAAAAGAGGGCTGCCCACCACAGCTGCCAGTAGGCACAACGCATGTCATTTTCCCATCGTTTTTGTACACAGTGCTGTTCTCAATTGTACCCACTATTCCTAGTTCTGAGACGGCCCATGAGCTCTCTCCATAGACTAACTCTCCAGTCTCCTGACAGGGTTGGGGAGAGGCAGTTGTGGTATGGAGTGGTGGGTTACTTGCAGAAGTGCCTGCTGCAGCCATGTCCTGTGCTCTTTGAGGGTGGTGCAGTGTAAACTGTGTAGATCTCAGCTTTCTGCACTGCCAGATTTGGCTCTCATCTGCTTTCCAGCTTCCAAACCTCATTACCTCCTGTCCTGTTCACTTTCTTTATTATAGTTTAGTAGGTTTCAGGAGAGATCAAAGTCAGAGGCAGGTGTTGAGTCTGCCATCTTTATCTAGAAGTCAGACCCAGATCCTATGGATTGTGAAAGAACACTTTTGCTTGTGTCGGAAAGGAAGTGGCCCCAGAGCCTTTTGTCCCCTCTGCTGCTGTATGGATACCAACACCTCAAACCAGCCTGCTCACCTGGGCACATCCAACCAAAGCAAACAAAACAGAGACCACACACAGAGGCAAACTACAGAGTCTGAGGCCCTATCAACTTGGATTTGGAACTACAGAGGCCCAGAGCCTTCAGTCTCACTGATGGCCTTTAGCAAGCCAAAGACAAAATGAGACAAACTTAGAAACATGTCTGCTTCTTCCTTATATAGTGATTCATGATCTACCCTTTAAGTCCAAAGAAATGATTTCTTTTTCTGAAGTCTACAAAGGAACTTTATAAAAATATTTGCAGAAATCCAAATAAAAGAAGAAAAGAAACTTAACCATAATCCTGTCTGCTGCACACAACACATAATTTTGTTGTTTTGTTTTTTCAGATTTTCAAACAGTTCTGGTTCACATATATTCACAATATTATGGAAAGAATCTATTTATAGGTCACCTCTTGTGGGTTTGTAAAAGTAGTTATTCCTCTAATCCTTTCAGTGCCTAAGCCAGGCTCCTTTCAGAAGGGAGAGCACTGACTGCTTCAAGTAAATAACATACAGAACAATGCAATTAATTGTCTAACAGAGGGATGGGGCACTGCCCCTGCTTCTAAGAAGCCCCTTGGTCAGGTGCTTCAGTAAACTAGGGAGGTAGACACTGCTCTGACAGTGATTTGCACATTGTAGAGAGCCCTGACTCCAAATCTTCCCTATTGGTCTGCCATGCTTCCTCCTTATTATAGCCACTTCCAGGGTTGTAAGACCTTGTGCCTCAAGAGAGTCTTGAATTTCAGAGTAAGAAAAGGCCTTACAGGCCATTTGGCCCAGCACTCCACACGCCTGAATCTCTCAGCAGCCATGACTAGTAAGTGTCTACCCTCTGCTTGCACACTCCCATGGCCTGGAAACTTGGTACTGGAAAGCTCCAATGAAGTTCAGACACATCCTTGTGACTACATAATTCATCAAGCCCTTAGCCTCCACTTTACATGTTCTTATGAATTAATTCTGATCAGGCTGGGCCAGGTTGGGCACCAGAGTGGGGATTTGGGGTCCTCGGGTAGAATGTGGGCTCCAGGCAGGGTGCCAGAGAATGAGTAAGCAGGCATGAGCACAAAGAGAAAGTCTGCCTACTAATGTCACCCCAGAAGGTCCTGCTGGCAGAGATCCCTGAACTCTGTGCCTGTGCAAGTTCAATACAGTGCCTGAAATGAATTTACCTATCAGCTTCTCTGTAGCTCCTTTTGACATCCTGCTTTCTAGTTATCCATACTTGGTGATCTATCCTTACCCCCATCCCATACAGCCTCCAGATAAGGCCCTGACCCCTAGAACAGATTGTCCTATTTAGGACTTGCAACCTCCTGTGGTGGATAGTATGGGCTGTCCCCTGTCATCCATTCTAAGCCCCTTCTGGAGTGCCTCCTTATTCTGCAGCTACTGGAAAGCTAGCAACTACACTTCCCAGGTTTCCTTACAAACAGGGTTTTGGTTGTGATCTAGGCTCCACCAATGAGATATACCAAAGTATGGGACTCAGTTTGGACCTGAACCGAGAGGGAGAGGGCAGAAGGTAAGGCAGTCATTTCACCAGTGCTGGACTGCCGTGGAGGCAGTGAGATCCTTAGGAAGGCTTTCTGCAGTGCTGCACAAGTATGCTTCTGAGCCTGGGAATTGTTTCTGGAAGCTCCCGCTTGAATCAGCTACTTAACAATGATTTTTTGTAAACTGCATAATATTCGGTAACGAATCCCTTGAACTGGCCAGAGTTCTGAACTGGTTTCTGTTGTTTGCAAGAAAATTCTTTTTTCAAGTACCCTCAGACTCTGGATGGCATAATATTTAATGTGGATATTAGTATTTAAAATGAACCCATATTGATGACCTATGACATTCTAGGCATGTTATATATATTCACACACACAGACACACACACACACACACACACACGCACACACACACACACACACACACACACACCACTAAAAATCAGAACAACCTAAGATGTAACATTATCCTTATTTGGAGATAAGCTGAGACTCAGGGGATTTAACAACTTTCTCAAGGTTTTATAGCTAGTAAATGGCAGACCCAGGAGGTGAAGATACCTAAATCTAGAGACTATCACTTTATTTTTCTCTGTGCTGCATCCAAGGCAGTCCTCTGAGACATAACATAACTGCTATCCTGAATGCTTCATTTCCTTCCACCTAGCACTCCACTCTCCTTAGGACATTTATGTCACACCCAGTTTTCTCTTCCAAGATCTTCACGGTTCCATGCTCAGTTTTTTCTGTTGTGGAGCAGGGTCATTTGAGAAGGGCTGGGATGTGAGTCAGCATTTCTCAAACTTTAACATGTGAAGCCCAGGAGATCTTGTTAAAAGGCAAATTATCAGACTTCATTTCTAACAAGCTCCCAGCTGATGCCAAATGCTGCTGGTCCATGGACCACTCTTTGAGTAGCAAGGGTAGGACAATGTAGCATCTGTAGGGGGAGAAAAATTTTCCTCAACTCTCCTAAGGTCTCTGGCTGGGTCTAAAAATCAAACTGGCAAATTAACAGGAGAAAAGAACACACATATATTTAATATAGATTTTACATGACTTGGGGGCCTTCATAAGGAAATGAAGCCATGAAGAAACAGGTCTGAGTATTTTTATACTAGGTGTGATGAATAGTGGGTGTTCATGTAGAAATATGATAGGTCAAGGAGTATGAGGTAAGTATTGTAAATGGGGAATTTAGCAAGGCCTGTTTGCTAGGATTCTTTTTGGCATCCCTTTGTCTTTGGACATAAGAATGTTCTTTTCTTCTGGGTACAGAGAAGCCACCTCTCACAGAGGGTTTATAGCCTGTTTCAGGGGAGAAGGGCCAGGGGAAAGTGAGCATGACTTTGCATATGCCATTTCTTCAAATTCCTTCCACTTAAGTATCCATATGTCAAGGCACTATATTTTGGGGCAGCGTGTCCTGAACCCCATCATATCTCACACTCTTGGTTTTTTGGGGGGGGTTTAAAATGTTTATTTATTTATTTTGAGAGAGACAGAGAGACAGAGAGAGAGAGAGAGAGAGAGAGGGCACGAGTGTGCAAGCACACACAAACAGGGGAGGGGCAGAGAGAGAGGAAGAGAGAGAACCCCAACCAGGCACCGATGAGGGGTTCCATCACCATGAACTGTGTGTGAGTTCATGACCTTAGTCAAAATCAAGAGTTTGTTGCTCAACCCAGGTGTCCCTTGCACTCTTGGTTTTCAATTTCAATTCTATCACCTATTAACAGTGTGGTCTTATTTAACTGATTTACCCTTTCTGAGGCTCAGGATCCTCATCTGTAAAATGGAGACAATAATATTGACCTCACTGGTGAGTGTAAATGAAAGGGGATGATGCCATGGACTAACTCTTCACTCATTTTGGTTAGAATTGGAGGTGTAGCCTCCATTGACATGGAACATTAAGGCTGCTATCTAGACGGAGCTGTTAAAATGCAGACTGGGACCCAGATTACTCAGTGCCACACAGGAAACACATCTTCGTGAAATTCCTCTGGTCATCCAGGCCTGTTTACTCGTGGTTCTTGTTTTAAATGCTCTCTTTCAAACAGAGGGAGCAGTTGACAACAGGGAAACTGCACCTGGGTGCTTGGGAGCTTGTACCCCAGGTCCATGCCTGTATACTGATTGCTCCAAGTTTCAGAATTTGTCCCCCACAAGTGCAGGGGTCCAAACTCTCCCTCCAACATAACTGGAAAATGTTCCACTTTTAAACTGAGCAAAGAGACAGGATCACATTTCCTCAAGCCCCAGTGAAGAAATCAGGTTTGGTCCTGGGCCTGTGTAGTCTGGAGTGTGATGTAGGCGGGTGGGAGCTTAGAATGGGTGCTCACTGCCTCCCTGCGCGTCCCCCTTCTTGGAATAGCTGTTTGTTCTCTCCAGTTAGTGTTGTCAGCATTTCCATTCAAGACCTTATTGTCAGGCATAAAAATGGGCCTTGAGCTGAAACTTGGAAGCTGGGCAATTAGCATATTTGAAAGGAAGCCAACTGGTCTTTTGTTATTCTGTGGGGCAGAAGGGATTCTTCCCTGCTCTTCTAAACAACAAAATGGGGTTGTTTTGGGGCAATTTAAAAATTAGTAATAGTCATGGACTTGGGCTGTTTATATGGAAACTCCCAAGAAAACTGTCTCTGGGCTTTCCAGTGTGATGTATAATATAGAGGGTTTCCAGACCCTGTGATGCACTGTGCTGACCAGAAGGAATTAGAGCACTTTAATGTGACAACTGGAAGCCAAGGAACTTTGTGTTTAAAGTAGGCCTGGTGGAAGTGGCCAAGTCCACTGCTGCCTTCCAGAATGCCTTTAGGAAAAATGCTGACCAGTCAACTGACAAATATGTAATGTGCGCCTTCTTCCCAGAAGACACCAATTAGAGATTTGGAGCTGGGGCTGGGTACTGATGAGCAAAGAAGTATGTAATCTAAGTAGGAGGGTGGTCTGGATCTAGAAAGGTAACAAACACAGGGCTAATAAGGGCTCCTTGTCAAAGGAGGAACCAGACACAAAGTGATATAGAAGTGATATAGACACGAAGTGGGGGAGAGACCATGAAGGACTGAGAAAAGATTGTTGTTGGGGTGTGTGTGTGTGTGGCCATCAGGTAGAAGGAACAATGGCTTTGGAACCAGTCACTAGCTCAGTGAACTTGGCCAATTTCTAAGCCTTGGTGAAGTACCAGAAACTATTATATGACTAAGAAAAGCAGTACCAGGACTAGGTTGTTGTGGAGATCAAATGAGACAATGCATGCCAAGATCTTAGCATATAATAAATGATAATTATGATTTTTAAATAAGTACATCAGTTTTTAGAGTTAAATAATCAGAGAAAATAGATCTGTTCAGAGCCTTGAAGATACAAGCTGTAGGTACTTTGTAATCTCCTCCTCTCATTTTTTTGCATACTAAATATGTAATTGCTGATTGATTTTTCATAATATACATGAATAGGCCAAATGTCTTTTTCTTATAAGGTATTTAAGATACAGAGATTAATATAACTAACTAGGTCTGCCAGATAAAACACAGACTGTCCCTATGTGACATGTTTATTTCCAAATTATTTATACTAAAAATCATTTGTTTTTTATTTGAAATTCAATTTAACTGGGCATCTTTTTTTATTTCTGCTAAGCCTGGCAACCTTATACCTAACACCGAAGTACTCAACACTCAGACTTTAAAATGTCAGTATTTTCCTGTCTTATATCTTAGCTTTAATTATTTTTATATTTTAAATAGAAAGTTATAGATCACAGTTTAAATCTCTTTGTAACATTCCCCAAGTAAAGCCCTCCGCTCTGCCAACCTCTTCCAAAGAAACTTATTTATTATATTAGTGATTATCCTTATGGGGGTGTTTTTCTGCTTTTACCACATGTGTGTATATCTAGAAGAAAATATACTTTGCTTTTTGTGCTTTATGAATCTATATAAATGGTATCTTACTGTACTTTTCTTTCTGTCACATAATTTTTCATTTTAAACTTACATGTGATATAAATATTTGTATGTTGCATGTAAGAAATACATAATAATAACAAAACCAATACCTGTATGCCCATCACCCACAAGTGAAACTATTGCTGATATTTCTGAAGGACTTGTGTGTCCCTCCCAAATTTTATCTGCCTGCCTCCCATGAGATGCCACTGCTTCCTTGAGTTGAGTGCTTGTTTCTTTACTTTTCTTTACAATTTGCCATAATGTATGTAATCCTGAAAAACATATTGTTTAGTTTTAAATGTGTTTAAGCTTTGTACAGAATACATGTTCTGTGTATTCTTTCAAAACTGTTTCCCTTTGACCTTACGTATTTGTGCAGTTCATCCATGTTGATGAGCATAGTTATGGTTCATTGACTTTTTTTCCACTGCTATATAGTATTCCATTGTATAAACACTATACTTTGCACTACCATTGGATATTTAGCTTGTTTAAAGTCCTTGCTTCTATAAACATTGCTATTATAAACATTGTTGTATTTTTTCCTGGTATACATACGTAAGAATTTCTCTATGGTAAATACCTAAGAGTGGGATTTCTAGTTCCTATTATTATTATATTTACTACTATTTTTCAAAGTGGGTCTATCAGTTAATACCTCCACCAGAGTTTTGGCCAGTTTATACTTCAGTGGTATGTAAGTATTCTGGATGTATCATGGTCTTTTCAACATCTATCCATCTAATGCGGACAAAATGACATCTTGCTAGGCCTTACATTCCCATTTGATCATCTTTTCATATGATTATTGGTTATTTGGAGTAGTTTTCTGTGAAGTGACTAATGCATCCATTGTCCATTTTTAAAGGTTTGAAGAAGGAGCAAAAGGAGTAGGGGAAGAAAGAAAAGAAGGGACAGAAATATATGTGGCCTAGAAAGTGTAAAAGTTTGCTGAAATCTGCTTTCAATTGTTTTCTTAGGTTTTGGTATTTTTAAGTTCAGTGTAGTATAAGGTTTTGCTTTTTAATTATATTATAGAATATCATCTGTTTCTGGCTCTCTGGCTTCATTGGTCTATTAATACATCACAATGCTAATTTATTAGGGTTCCAAAATGAGTCTTGATGTCTGATAGGGTAAACCTGTCTCCCTTCCACATGCCCCAATCTGTATTCTTCTTTAAATTTTTTTTTTTCAACGTTTTTTATTTTTATTTTTGGGACAGAGAGAGACAGAGCATGAACGGGGGAGGGGCAGAGAGAGAGGGAGACACAGAATCGGAAACAGGCTCCAGGCTCCGAGCCATCAGCCCAGAGCCTGACGCAGGGCTCGAACTCACAGACCGCGAGATCGTGACCTGGCTGAAGTCGGACGCTTAACCGACTATGCCACCCAGGCGCCCCCCTGTATTCTTCTTTAAATGTCAACCAAACCACCTTCCCACTTGGTCATAATGATCCAAGTTGATTCAATGCCTGCGTTGATTTTTATGTTTACATGTTTCAACTGTCAGTAAATAAGAATGAAAGGGTTTTCTTTCTCTGGCTGATTATTTTACTGCTATTCTTAACAGGAAGTGGGTATTTCCAACCCATGGCAAATGTGTGTATTAGTGGTAATTAGGAAACTTGCTAGAAGAATCAAACTCATTTTGGGGACATCTGTTTGGCTTTCTTTGCCCTTCTGCTTGCTTCCAGTGTAGGAGCTGAGCTCTTAATTAATTACTACTTATATTGAGTAGTAATGCCCCCTGAGAAGGGAACCAGCTTGCACTGAAGAGAGCATAACAAACAGGAGATGGCTGTAAACAGACAACAAAATTTACTTAATGCTTATGTCTTTAAATATCATTAGGTACATAAAACCAATCTTCTTGGAGATCTATCAACTAAATTCACACGATCATTCCAAATTCTAACATAACTTCAGCAGCAGAGATGATTCATAGCAAAGGAGAGCCAACTGGACAGCAGTTGAATTTCATGTTTTCAAGATTGTAAACAGCTTTATTGAGGCATAATCCATATGCATTTAGATTCACTCATTCTAAGGGCACATCTCAATGATTTTTAACAAATTTATGGAGTTGAGTGACTGCCACCACAATCCAGTTTTAGAACACTTTTATTAGCCCCCAAAGTTCCCTTATACCCATTTGCAGTTAATTAGGTTGATTAGGCACCCACTAATCTACTTTCTGTCTCTATAATGTGCCTTTTCTGGACATTTAATACAAATGGAATCGTAAATTAGTCTTTTCTGTCTGGCTTCTTTCACTCTATTTTAGAATTGTGTTTTGAGGTTCATCTATGTGACAGGATGTATTAGTAGTTTTTTTCCTTTTTATTGCTGAACAGTATTCTATTGGGTGCACATGAAATATTTTGTTTATCCATTCACAAGTTAAGACATTTGGATTGTTTCTAGTTTTGGGCTGTTATGAGTGATACTGTTCTGAATATCTACATACATGTCTTTGTGTAGACATGTGTTTTCATTTCTCTTGGGTAAGCTCCTAGGAGTGGAACTGCGAGGTAAAAGAATGTTTGGAGGAGTTAAGATGGCAGAACAGCATGGAAGCTTTTTTTTGCATCTTGCATCCATGAAATACAGCCAGAGCAACACTAAACCATTCTGCACACCTAGAAAACTGATGTGAGGATTAACACAACAATCTGCACAACCTGAGCCATAGAACTCAGTAGGTACGCAGTGCGGAGAGGTCACCTGGGGGAGAGAGAAGCTGCAGAGGGCAGGGAGCTGTTTTTGCTTGTGGAGAGAGGATGGAGACAGGGTGGTGGGGGTGGGGGGGGGAGTACGGGAAAAGCACCCCCCCCCAAAAGCAGCTGGAGAGAAAGTGGAAAAGTGGAGAGAGCCACAGGGACTGAACTAAAAAGGGAGAAAGGAGAGAGTTTAAATTCCACTAAGACTCTATAAACATGGGGAACACAGAGTATGAAACTCTGCAGCTTGATACCTGGCAGTGCTCTGGTGGGAGGGATGAATCCCCAGGAGCAAAGTCCAGGCGGTCCTTGGGCCACAAGGGGAGAAGCAGTTCCCCTGCTGGGAGGACATTGGTAGAGGCTCTGCAGCACCCCCACAGGCAAAGGTGCCAGCAGACCCCAGAGAACAATCACATTCATTGGTGCTGGGACAGGTTGCTAAGGGTGGCCAGATGTGTGTTGCGATTTTCCATAATCCCTGAAACGCTGCTGCTACAGGATTGTGAGAACATTTTCTGAGAAAAAATGTTCTGATTGTGAGAACATTTCAGAAATTGGTGCCCAGCTGGCAGAAATGGGTGCGACTAGCACCCAGTTGCAGTCTCTGGGCATTGGCAGCAGCATGGTCCTGTGAACGTTCCTGGGTGTGGCCGGCACCTGGCCATTGCTCAGTGAGACCCTCTCCCAGAAAGTCTGAGTGGGACAAAGTTGCAGTCCCTCAGAAGTGAGGGGTTGGGAAACACAGCTGCATCCGAGATGAAACTCAGGAGGGAGGTGCCGCCTGGCAACCTGATGGCTTGGTCAAGGACAGTGTAGAAGCAGGGAGTAGATGGAAGCTGGAGACAAAGGATGGGTGTGCAGTTGCTGATGTGGGAGAACAGAGATCCCATACTAGAGACTGGGTAGCTGGGTGATGCCATTTTCACCCCTCCTGCGCATACGCATACACATTTACAAGCGCCATTACAATCCACCTCAGTAAACTAAGCAGCGCCATCTCGTGGAGAATGGAGTTGTTACACTAAGCCCCGCCCAACTGGGCCAACCTCGCTCTTCAGGAACAGCATAAGTCTCTCCACCTGCTTAGTATATGGACTATAAATTGCTTCACAGTTTGACTTCTAGGTGAAAACGGTGTAATTTCAATCGTATTTTGGTCTATTTGTTGGTCCACCTATTCAATTTTCTTTTTTTTCTCTTTTTTGTTTCTTTTCTTTTTCTTGTATACAGAAAGAGAAAAACATTATTTTTATTTTCAATTATTATTAAAAATATTTTTATTTAATTTTTTCTACTGCATTTTCACTTTTTTATAAATTTCTCAAATTCTATTTTACTTCCATCATTTAATTTTATTCTATGTCATTGTATTCATTTTTCCAAATTTTCAACATTTTCCTTTTTTTTTCTTCCCCTTTTTCTCTAATCTATCAAGTTCCTTTCAACAATCAGACCAAAACACACCTGGGATCTAGCATCCTTTATTTGATTTGCGTGTGTGTGTGTGTGTGTGTGTGTGTGTGTATTGTTTTTAATTTTTTAATTTTAAATTTTTTTACCTTATTAATTTCTTTTCTCCCCTCAAAATGATGAAATGAAGGAATTCATGCCAAAAGAAGGAGCAAGAAGAAACCACAGCCAGGACTTTGTCAACACAGATACAAGCAAGATGTCTGAACCAGAATATAGAATCACAATAATAAGAATACTAACTGGGGTCAAAAATAGATTAGAATCCCTCCCTGCAGTGATAAGAGAAGTAAAAGCTAGTCAGGATGAAATAAAAATGCTATAATTGAGCTGCAATCTCAAATGGTTGCCACGGTGCAAGGATGGATGAGGCAGAGGCAGAGAATCAGCGATACAGAGGACAAACTTATGGAGAACAATGAAGCAGAAGAGGGAAACTAAGGCAAAAGAGCACAATTTAAGAATTAGAGAAATCAGTGACTCATTAAAAAGGAATAACATCAGAATCACAGGGGGTCCCAGAACATGAAGGGAGAGAAGAAGGGGTAGAAGGGTTATGTGAGTAAATCATAGCAGAAAACTTTCCTAACCTAGGGAAAGACACAGACATCAAAATCCAGGAAGCACAGAGGACTCCCATTAGATTCAACAAAAAATGACCATCAACAAGGCGTATCATAGTCAAATTTACAAAATACTCAGGCAAGGAAAGAATCATGAAAGCAGGAAGGGAAAAACAGTCCTTAACCTGCAAGGGAAGACAGATCAGGTTTACAGCACACCTTTCCACAGAAACTGGGCAGTCCAGAAAGGAGTGGCAGGATATATTCAATGTGCTGAATCAGAAAAATATGCAGCCAAGAATTCTATATCCAGCAAGGCTGTCATTCAAAATAGAAGGAGAGATTAAAAGTTTCCCTGACAAACAAATATTAAAGGAGTTTGTGACCACTACACCAGCCCTGCAAGAAATGTTAAGGGGGACTCTCTGAAGGGAGAAAAGATGGGGGAAAAAAAGACCAAAAGTAACAAACTCTAGAAAGGACAAGAGAACACCACCAGAAATTCCAACTCTACAAGAGACAGAATGGCAATAAATTCATATCTTTCAGTACTCACTCTGAACATCAATGGACTAAATGCTCCAATCAAAAGACATAGAGTAACAGAATGGATGAGAAAACAAGATCCATCTATATACTCTTTACAAGAGACCCACTTTAGATCTAAAGACACCTTCGGATTGGAAGTTAAGGGGATGGAGAACCATCTATCATGCTAATGGTTGATAAAAGAAAGCCAGAGTAGCCATACTTATATCAGACAATCTAGACTTTAAAATAAAGACTGTAACAAGAGATGAAGAAGGGCATTAGGTCATAATTAAGGGGTCTATCCATCAAGAAGACCTAATAATTGTAAACATTTATGCTCCAAATGTGGCAACACCCAATATATAAATCAACTAATCCCAAACATAAAGAAACTCATTGATAATAATACCATAGTAGTAAGGGACTTCAACACCCCACTTACTACAGTGGACTGATCATCTAAACAGAAAATCAACAAGGAAACAATGGCTTTGAATGACACACTGGACCAGATGGACTTAACACATACATTCAGAACATTTCATCCTAAAGCAGCAGAATATACATTCTTCTCCAGTGCACATGGAACGTTCTTCAGAATAGATCACATACTGGGACACAAATCAGCCCTTGACAAGTACAAAAGATCGTGATCATACCGTGCATATTTTCAAAGCACAACATTGTGAAACTCGAAATCAACCACAAGAAAAAATCTGGAAAGATAACAAATACTTGGAGATTAAGAACATCCTACTAAAGAAGGAATGGGCTCACCAAGAAGTTAAAGAGGAAATTAAAAAGTACATGGAAGCCAATGAAAATGGTAAGACCACAGTCCAAAACCTCTGGGACGCAGCAAAGGCAGTCATAAGAGGGAAGTATATAGCAATCCAGGCCTTCCTAAAGAAAGAAGAAAGGTCTCAGATACACAACCTAACCTTACACCTTAAAGAGCTGGAAAAAGAACAGAAAGTAAAACCCAAAACCAGCAGAAAACAGGAAGTAATAAAAATTAGAGCTGAAATCAATGCTATCAAAACCAAAAAAACCCACCAAAAACCAAAAAACAAAACAGTAGAACAGATCAATGGAACCAGAAGCTCATTCTTTGAAAAAATTAACAGAATTGATAAACCACTAGCCAGTTGGAGAAAAAAAAAAAAAAAGAAAAAGAAAAGGAAAGGACCCAAATAAATAAAATCAAGAATGAAAGAGGAGAGATCACAAGCAACACAGCAGAAATAAAAACAATAATAAGAGAGGGGCGTCTGGGTGGCTCAGTTGGTTAAGCGTCCGACTTCAGCTCAGGTCACGATCTCGCGCTCCGTGAGTTCGAGCCCCATGTCAGGCTCTGTGCTGATGGCTCAGAGCCTGGAGCCTGCTTCAGATTCTGTGTCTCCCTCTCTCTCTGCCCCTCCCCCGTTCATGCTCTGTCTCTCTCTGTCTCAAAAATAAATAAAACATTAAAAAAACAATAATAAGAGAATATTATGAGCAATTATATGCCAATAAAATGGGCAACCTGGAAGAAATGGACAAATTCCTAGAAACATATAAACTACCAAAACTGAAACAGGAAGAAATAGAAAATTTGAACAGACCCATAACCAGTAAAGAAATTGAATTCATAGTCAAAAATCTCCCCCCCAAAAAGAGTCCAGGCTCAGATGGCTTTCCAGGGGAATTCTACCAAACATTTAAGGAAGAGTTAACACCCATTCTCTTGAAGCTGTTCCAAAAAAATGGAAATGGAAGAAAAACTTCCAAACCCTTTCTATGAGCCCAGCATTACCTTGATTCCAAAACCAGATAAAAACCCCACTAAAAAGGAGAACTATAGACCAATTTCCTTGATGAACATGGATGCAAAAATCCTCAACAAGATATTAGCCAACTGGATCCAACAATACATTAAAAAAATTACTCACCACGACCAAGTGGATTTATACCTGGGGATGCAGGGCTGGTTCAATATTCACAAAACAATCAATGTGATTCATCACATCAATAAAAGAAAGGACAAGAGCCACATCATCTTTTCAATAGATGCAGAGAAAGCATTTGTCAAAATACAGCATCCTTTCTTGATAACAACCATCAAGAAAGTAGGGATAGAAAAAAAAATAAAATAAATTAAAAAAAAATAAAGAAAATAGGGATAGAAAGATCATACCTTGAGATCATAAAAACCATACATGAAAGACCCAATGCTAAAATCATCCTCAATGGGGAAAAACTGAGAACTTTCCCCCTAAGGTCAGGAACAAGACAGGGATGCCCACTCTCGCCACTGTTATTCAACATAGTATTGGAAGTCTTAATCTCAGTAATCAGACAACACAAAGAAATAAAAGGCATCCAAATCGACCAAGAGGAGGTCAAACTTTCACTCTTTGCAGATGACATGATACTCTATACGGAAAACCCAAAAGATTCCACCAAAAACTGCTAGAACTGACCCATGAATCAGCCAAGTTGCAGGATGTAAAATCAATGCACAGAAATCGGTTTCATTCCTATACACCAAAAATGAAACAACAGAGAAATCAAGAAATCAACCCCAATTGCAATTGCACCAAAAACCATAAAATACCTAGGAATAAATCTAACCAAAGAGGTGGAAAATCTATACACTGAAAACTACAGAAATCTTATGAAAGACATTGAAGAAGACACCAAAAAATGGAAAAAGATTTCATGCTCCTGGACAGGAAGAACAAATATTGTTAAAATGTCAATACTACTCAAAGCAATCTACATATTCAATGCAATCCCTATCAAAATAACACCAGCATTATTCACAGAGCTAGAACAAACAATCTTAAATTTGTATGGAACCAGTAAAGACCCCAAATAGCCAAAGCAATCTTGAAAAAGAAAACCGAAGCAGGAGGCATCAGATTCTCAGACTTCAAGTTGTATTATAAAGCTGTAATCATCAAGACAGTATGGTACTGGCACAAGAACAGACACATAGATCAATGGAACAGAATAGAGAACCCAGAAATGGACCCACAAACATATGGCCAACTAATCTTTGACAAAGCAGGAAAGAATATCCAATGGAATAAAGGCAGTCTCTTCAGCAAGTAAGTGCTGGGAAAACTGGACAGCGACATGTAGAACAATGAACCTGGACCACTTTCTTACACCATACACAAAAATAAACTCAAAATGGATGAAAGACCTCAATGTAAGACAGGAAGCCATCAAAATCCTCCAGGAGAAAGCAGGCAAAAACCTCTTTGACCTTGGCCGCAGCAACTTCTTACTCAACATGTCTCCAGAGGCAAGGGAAACAACTGCAAAAATGAACTATTGGGACCTCATCAGAATAAAAAGCTTCTGCACAGCGAAGGAAATAATCAGCAAAACTAAAAGGCAACTGATGGAATGGGAGAAGATATTTGCAAACGACATATCAGATAGTTAGTATCCAAAATATATAAAGAACTTATCAAACTCAACACCCAAAAAACAAATAATCCAGTGGAGAAATGGGCAAAAGACATGAATAGACACTTCTCCAAAGAAGACATCCAGATGGCCAACTGACACATGAAAAAAAGGTCAACATCACTCATCATCAGGGAAATACAAATCAAAACCACAGTGAGATACCACCTCACACCTGTCACAGTGGCTAACATTAACAACTCAGGAAACAGATGTTAGTGAGGACGCGGAGAAAGGGGATGTCTTTTGCACTGCTGGTGGGAATGCAAACTGGTGCAGGCAGTCTGGAAAACAGTTTGGAGCTCCTCAAAAAATTAAAAATAGAACTACCCTACAACCCAGCAATTGCACTACTAGGTATTTATCCAAGGGATACAGGGATGCTGTTTCGAAGGGGCACATGCACCCAAATGTTTATAGCAGCACTATCAACAATAGCCAAAGTATGGAAAGAGCCTAAATATCCATCAATGGATGAATGGATAAAGAATATGTGGTGTGTATATATACACATATATGTACATATGTACATACACATATATGTACAAATGTGTGTGTATACACACATATATATGTGTATACACACACACACACACACAATGGAATATTACTTGGCATTCAAAAAAGAATGAAATCCTGCTATTCACAACTACCTGGATGCAACTAGAGGGTATTATGCTAAGTGGAATTAGTCAGAGAAAGACAAATATATGACTTCATTCATATGAGGACTTTAAGATACAAAACAGATGAACAAAGTGTAGGGAAGCAATAATAATATAAAAACAGGGAGGGGAACAAAACATTAGAGACTCTTAAATATGGAGAACAAACAGAGGGTTATTGGAGGGGTTGTGGGAGGGCGGATGGGCTAAATGGGTAAGAGGCATTAAAGAATCTACTCCTAAAATCATTGTTGTACTACATGATAACTTGAATGTAAATTTAAAAAAATAAATTAAATTAAGAAAAAAAGGAGTAGAATTGCTGGGTCAAGTAGAAAGTTTAACTTTCTAGGAAAATGCCAGACTGTTTTCTAAAGTGGCTGCATCATATAAAATTCCCACTGGCAACGTATGAGGGCTATGTTTCTCTATGTCCTTATACTTGCTATTGCCTTTTTGATTATAGTCATCCTAGTGAGTATGTAGTGATATCTCACTGTGGTTTTAATTTGCATTTCCCTAATAACTAATGATGTTGAATATCTTTCATGAGTTTATTAGTCATTTCTGTAATTTCTATGGTGAAATACCTATTGAAATATTTTGACCATTTTATATAGGATTATTGCTTTTTTATCAACATGTTTGGAAAATTCTTTATACCATTTGGATATAAATTCTTTACAAAATATATAATTTGCAAATATTTTCTCCCAGTCTATGACTTGTCTTTTCACTTTCTTTTCTTTTTATTAAAAAATTTTTTTAAATGTTTTTATTTATTTTTGGGAGAGAGAGAGAGAGAGAGAGATGGGGGGCAGAGAGAGAGAGGGAGACACAGAATCCGAAGGAAGTTCCAGGCTCTGAGCTGTCAGCACAGAGCCCGACACGGGGCTTGAACTCATGAGCTGTGAGATATGACCTGAGCTGAAGTCAGACGCTTACCTGACTGAGCCACCCTGCTGCCCCTTGTCTTTTCACTTTCTTAATGGTATTTTCTGAAGCACAAACGTTTTAAATTTTGAAGTCCAGTTTATGAAATTTTTCTTTTATAAATCTTGTTTTGGTGTCATTTGTAAACATGTGTAGCCCAATATAAATTTACAAAGTTTTTTTTCCCATAAGTTTAATAATTTTAGCTTTTATATTTATGTCTATGATCCATTATGGGTCAATTTTGTTGTTTTTTTATTGAGATGAGAGTCTAAGTTATTCTCTTTTTTTGGCATGTGGACACCCAATTGGACCAGCAACATATGTTTATGTTTATGTTTATCATTGAATTGAAATGTCTAGAACCTTCATAGAAAATCAGTTGGTAGTAAACACGAGGGTTTATGTGTGGACACTTAATCAGGGCCATTGATCTATATGCCTATCCTTGTACTAATACCACACTGTCTACATTAGTGTGGTTTTATAGTAGTAAGTTTTAAATTAAGTAATGTAAGACCTTAATTTGTTCTTCTTTTAAAAAAATATTGTTTTGGCTACTCTAGGTCTTTTGCATTGTCATATAGATTTTTAAAAATCAGGCTGTGAATTGTTATAAAAAAGCTTACTGGGAGTTTGATAGGAATTATGTTGGATTTATAGATCAATTTAAAGAGAATTTCCATCTTGACAATATTGAGACTTGAAATCCATGAGCATGGAATATCTCTTCTATTTGTTTAGATCTTTAATTTTCCTCAACAGTGTTTTGCAGCTTTCAGTATACAAGTATTGCACTTCTTTTGTTAATTTATTTTTTAGTATTTTATCTTCTGTGATACTACTGTAAATGGAAGTGTTTTCTTAATCACATTTTTTGGATTTTTTTATTGCTAGCATATGAAAATATAATTGATTATTTTATACTGATCTTGTGTCAGGTAATCTTGGTAAACTTGTATATTTATTCTTATTAATTTTATGTGGATTCTTTGGCATTTTCAACATACAGAATCTTGTCTTCTGAGAATAAAGACAGTTTTACTTCTTCGTTTCCAACCTGGATGACTTTACCTTTTGTTGTTATTGTTTTGTTTTCGCCTATCTTATTGGCTAAAACCTCCAGTACAATGTTGAAAAGAAGTGATGAGACTGGGCATTGCTGCATTGATTTTAATTTTGGGGGGAAAAACATTCACTTTTTCACCAGTAAGTAAAATGTTAGCTATGGGTTTTCCACAGATGCCCTTTATCCTCCTATTCCTAATCTGTTGAGAGTTTTTATCATACATTGGTGTTAGATTTTATCAAACGCTTTTTTTGCAACTATTTAGATGATCATGTGGATTTTGTTCTTTATTCTATTAACATATTGTTTTATATTAATTTACTTTCAAATGTTAAGCCAGCCTTGTATTCTGGGGGTGAATCCCACTTGCTCATGATGTATCGTCCTTTTTATATGTTGCTGGATTCAGTTTGTTAATATCTTGTTAAAGATTAATGCATCTATGGACATTAAAGATATCAGTCTATGATTTTCTTTAAAAATTTTTTTTAATGTTTATTTATTTTTAAGACAGAGAGAGACAGAGCATGAATGGGGGAGGTTCAGAGAGAGAGGGAGACACAGACTCCAAAGAAGCTCCAGGCTCCAAGCTGTCAGCACAGAGCCGGACATGGGGCTCAAACTCATGGACCGTGAGATCATGACCTGAGCCAAAGTCGGACGCTCAACCGACTGAGCCACCCAGGCGCCTTTAATTTTCTTTTTTTTGGAGGGGATGTCTTTGTCTGCCTTTGATATCAGGACAAGCAATAATGAGTTGGAAAGTTTACTACCCTCCTTAATTTTCTGGAAGAATTTTGTGAAAGATTGATACTGTATCTTCTTTAATTATTTGATATTGTATCTATTTTGATATTTGAAACCATCAGGTTCTCAGCTTTCTTTGTAAGAAGTTGTAAACTAATTCAATCTCTCTGCTTCTTAGGGTCTAATTCAGATTTTTCATTTATTCATAAGTATTGGTAATTTCTTTCCCTTTCTTTCTTTCTTTCTTTCTTTCTTTCTTTCTTTCTTTCTTTCTTTCTTTCTTTCTTTCTTTCTTTCTTTCTTTCTTTCCTTCCTTTTCTTTCCTTTCTTTTCTTCCTTCCTTCCTTTCTCCCTCTTCTTTCTTTCTCTTTCTTTCTTTCCTTCCTTCCTTTTCTTTCTTTTCTTTTCTTTCTTTCTTTCTTTTCTTTCTTTCTTTCTTTCTTTCTTTCTTTCTTTCTTTCTTTCTTTCTTTCTTTCTTTCTTTCTTTCTTTCTCTCTCTCTCTCTCTCTCTCTCTCTCTCTCTCTCTCTCTCTCTCTCTCTTTCTTTCTTTCTTTCTTTCTTTCTTTCTTTCCTTTCGGCTCCATGACCAATGTGGAGCCCAATGCAAGGCCTGAACTCATGATTCTGTGATCAAGACCTGAGCTGAGGTGAAGAGTCAGGTGCTTAACTGACTGAGACACCCAGGTCCCCCAATTTTTGACTTTCTAAGAATTTGTCCATTTTATCTAGTTGTGTGTGTGTGTGTGTGCGCGCACACACAAATTTGTTCATAATAATTCTTTTTTTATTAACTATAATTTATTGTCAAGTTGGTTTCCATACAACACCCAGTGTTCATCCCAACAGGTACCCCCCTCGATGCCCATCACCCACTTTCCCCTCTCCCCCACCCCCATCAACCCTCAGTCTGTTCTCAGTATTTAAGAGTCTCTTATGGTTTGCCTACTCTCTGTAACTCTGTAACTCTGCCCTCCCTCTCTGTAACTTTTTCCCCCTCCCTCTCCCCCATGGTCTTCTGTTAAGTTTCTCAGGATCCACATATGAGTGAAAACATATGGTGTCTGTCTTTCTCTGCCTGACTTATTTCACTTAGCATTATACCCTCCAGTTCCATCCATGTTGCTACAAATGGCGAGATTTCATTCTTTCTCATTGCCAAGTAGTATTCCTTGTATACATAATAATTCTTTATAATCCTTTTAATCTCTGTAGGATCAGCAATGACGTTTTTCATTCCTGATTTTGGAAATGTGTGTCTTCTTTGAACTTTTTTTTTTTTCCTTAGGTCTAGGTAAATACTTCTCAATTTTATTAATATTTTTTGAAAAACCAGTCTGGGTTTCACTGATTTTTATTGTTTTTCTGTTTTCTATTTCATTGGTTTCTCTTCTAATCTTTATAATTTTCTTTCTTCTACTTGCTTTGTACCTAGATTGTTTTTTTTCTATTTTTTTAATGTGGAACCTAGGTTATTGACTTGAGAGCTTTCTTCTTTTCTATTACAAGCATTTAAATGCTATAAATATCCATTTAAGCACTACTTTCTCTGCATCCCACACATTTTGATATGTTGTGTTTTCATTTACACTCAGCCCCATATATTTTATAATATCCGTTGTGATTTTTTCTTTAACCCATGGGTTATTTGAAAGTGTGTTGTTTAATTTCAAGTATTATGGGATTTCCCAGATTTCTTTTTTTGTTGATTTCTAATTTAATTTCATTGTTGTCAGTAAACATCCTTTATATAATTAATCTGTTTAAATACATTGGAACTTGTTTTTTGGCCTATCATATGGTTTTTCCTAGGGAATGTTCCATATACACTTGAAAAGAATGTGTGTCTACAGTCAGAGTGTTCTGTATATGCCAGAGTGAATTGGTTGATAGTTTTCAACCCATCGACACCCTTGTTGATTTCATATCTAGGTTTTCTATCAATTATTGAGGGGGTATTGAAATATTCAACTGTTATTGTGGAATTATTTATTTCAACTTCAGTTCTTTCAGTTTTTACTTTATTTATTCTGTTTTTGGTATATACAATTTTAATTGTTTTAATTCCTCATGTATTGACCATATTCTCATTATGAAATACTCCTTTAATGTACAATTGACTTTATTTTATTTGAAATGAACAAAATTACTTGAGCTCTCTTATGGATACTGTTTTGGATATCTATTTCCATCATTTTACTTTCGATCTTTTTGCATCTTGGAATCTTTGTGTAGTTTACCTCTTCTAAACAGCATACATGTGGATCTTGGTTTTTTAATCCAGTATGACAATCTCTGCCTTTATTTTGGAGTGCCAGACTTGAGGGGGGTTTTGCTCAAGCCCCTGGAACCAAAAAGCTTTCTGTCCTCTGCTGATGGATCTGTGAGTGGATGAGGGCCATTTTCAAAGTTCAGGCCATTTTTATGTCCTATCCAAGTTTTTCCTTTCCACCTGTTTTTTTGTTTGTTTGTTTGTTTGTTTTGCTTTGTTTTGCATACCCCCTGTATCTTCTGTATAACCCTATGGCTGGCCAGGATTATGTGCCTAGCTTGGGCTGTCTCCAGTCTCTGCTAGGCAAGCACATCAACTCAGCCAGGAATATGCTTTTCCTGGCCACAAATGCAACCTCAGGCTAACAGAGTCATCACCTTCATCCACTGCCAATGTTGTCACTTCCTACTATGTAGATGGATGTAGGTGTCACCACTGCTCCAAACCAAGCAAGATTCTTGATTGAGGCTGCAAAGATGCTGATACTCATGGCCCATCCTTCCTGGCAAAACATTTTCCACTGACCTGGGCGGGGGAATGGAAGTAGCCCCAGGCAAAAATGCCAGACTCCCACTGTCCTTAGTGGTTTTCTATACAAAATATTTCTTATATTTTTGTATGCCTTTGGTCAATTTCCAGGGCAATGAAATAGTTGTTTTTGTCAAAATTTGCAAGCTTTATAGTTACTTTTTGAGGGCAGTATTTGTTGACCTCCTCACTTGGCCATAGCCAGAAATCCCACTAACAATGTCAGGGGCACTGAAACCTATTTCCTTAAGGGCAACAGGAAGTTTCAGTATTGAACACTGTCTGTTAGATCCTGAAGTCTGCTCTTGCCTCACTTATTACAGAGCAGGGTTGCACAATACTGGTTTATCTGTCATCCTAATCTAAGGGAGTTTAGTCAATGAAATGGTAAAACAAAAAAACAAAAAAACAAAACAACAACTTTGTCAGAGGCATTTTTCCCAATACAGCAATCCTCAGCAGTCTTGTATAGATAGAATCCCAATGTATTCACAGATTTTTATGTGTTTTAACACTCATGACTTCAAGTTTTATAGCATCCCTGGTGGGAAATGGAAGGTAAGATTTTTCATGAGCACTTTACAACTGGCATAATTGTGTCTTTAAAAGATGACTATTAATGACACCTGTTGAATGCTTGGGTACCTGGCATTGTGCTAACTGTTTCACCTATATTAACTATAAGTTAGGTAATATTACAAGCCCCACTTCATAGTCGGAAAAGTAACCTACCAGGAGTCACCAACTAATAACTGGGCTCTGAAACCAAGTGGTTGAGCACCAGAGCCTGATTCCTTATGACCTACACTCTGTGGCTTCATGATAATTCTTGAAAGTTATAGGCCTGGACATGACCAATCAATAGAAAGATGGTGAGTTGTAACCTATTTCAACATTAAATACAGGAACAAGGAGACAGCGTTTATGCCCAGGTCGGACATGGAAAGTATAACTATTTTGGTACAACTAATACTTAACTTCCCTAGATGCGCACGATTGGAGTCACTCATGATGGACTTTAAGCATATCCAGCCTTCTAAGTGACTCATCCTGAATGTGATGGCAGGGCTTAGGGAGGGCAACCTCTTTTAAGGACAGCACCTCCCACCTGTGGGTGGGCTGGGTATCCCTTCTTTCTCAATGAGTTGAGCTAATAAGGACTTTGGAAAGCCCTTCTTTCTCAATGAGTTGAGCTAATAAGGACTTTGGAAAGCCCTTCTTTCTCAATGAGTTGAGCTAATAGGAACATAGAGGGCCATTTACTTCCCTCATTTTAAGGATGAGTCAATTGAGGTTTAAAGAACTGACCCTCCCCTAAAGCCCCTGAAGGTTGTTCAAACATTACCTCTTCCCTAAAGCTTTCCTTGTAAGGACACTAATCCTTACCTGCTTTCCTCTCTGAATTCCTTTAGTGTGATCCATATGCTTCATTCAGGGAACCCTATTCTAGATGGCTAAATGGTTTGATTCTTACAGGGTAGATTAAAGCCAAAGTACAGGTGGGAGCCCAAATAAGGCAGTTACCTTTTCTCAAAGAACAGCTGCTCTACCACTCTGCACACTGGAGTGAAAGGCACTGTGGCTGCCGGTCCTATTTCTGGGGAAACATCTCAAATACAGGGCTTTCTAATAGTGGGCATCATATTTCACATATACAGTCATACAAAATTCTTTCTTTCTCTCTGCCTCTCTCTTTCTTTCCTTCTCTTATTCTCCATCTCTTAGAAATACAGAAACATATAGGATAATTGAATGAAATAAAAGCTTCCCCAAACTGATACTGAGCTCCTCCTTATGGTATTGGAAGGAGAGAATTTTTCCCTTCCTGGCGTTTTTCCTTCTCACTCTCTCACCCAATGAGAATATATATATTCTCATATATTCTCTATATAATATATATAGATAAATATATCATGGGCATCCTTACTGGAATGTCAGGGATCCTAGGAACAGATTCCACAAGAATCTGTTAGGTAAAATTCCCTAAAGAAAAGGGATTTGAAACAAGTCATCCAGTCATTTATGATTAGTTCCCTCCTATTTCTTTCCTTGTATATTTCTTAATCTAATGTGATGATGGGTGGAGGTGGAGAAAAGCCTTTTAAAATAAAATAAAATAAAATAAAATAAAATAAAAATAAAAATAAAACACCTCTTTTGCTCTATTCCCCTTTCCAGACTAGAAATAGTCCTACAGTAATTATGCATAATACTATAGACTTGATAATGATGAGTCTATGCATATGTATGGCTGAAAAGGGCTCATTCACAATATGTACCATACGTATTTTTTCGTACCACGGAGACAGTGAGGTTGATTCCAGTGTTGTGGACTGTAATTGTAGTTTGCGGCTGCCTTTTTGAATCATCATACACTGTCTGACACATGGATTAAAAACAAACTCTACTCTGAATGGCTAAAATCAAAAACACAAGAAACAACAACTGTGGTGAGGATGTGGAGAAAAAGGAACCCTCGTGCACTGTTGGTGGGAATGTAAACTGGTGTAGCCACCATGGAAAACAATTTAGAGGTTCCTCAAAAAATTAAAAATAGAGGGGCACCTGGATGGCTCAGTTGGTTAAGTGTCTGACTTCAGCTTAGGTTATGAACTCCCGGTTTGTAGGTTTGAGCCCCACATCAGTCTCTCTCTGCTGTCAGTGTGGAGCCTGGTTCAGATCCTCTGTTCCTCTCCCTCTCTGCCCCTCCCTCAGTTGCTCTCGTGTGTATGTTCTCTCTCTCTCTCTCTCAAAAAAAAAAAATTAAAAATGGAATTACCATATGATCTAGTAATCCCATTACTGGGCATTTACCCATAGAATACAAAACACTAATTCAAAAAGATACACGCACCCTTATGTTTATTGCAGCATTATTTACAATAGTCAAATTATGGAAGCAACCCAAGTGTCTATCAATAGATGAATGGATAAAGAAGATGTGGTGTATATATATATATATATATATATATATATATATATACACACACACATATATACATACACGATGGAATATTACTCAACCATAAAATCATAAAATGAATGAAATCTTGCCATTTGCAACAGTAAGAATGGATCTAGAGGGTATAAGTCTAAATGAAATAAATCACAGAAAGACAAATACCTTATGATTTCACTCATATGTGGAATTTAAGAAACAAATGAACAAAGAAAAAAAGAGGCAAAACAAAAAACCGACTCTTAAGTATAGAGAACAAACTAATGGTTACCAGAGGGGAGATAGAGGAGGTGAAATAGGTAAAAAGCATTAAGAGTATACTTATCATGATGAGCACTGAGTAATGTATAGAATTGTTGAATCACTATATTGTACACCTGACACCAATATAACACTGTATGTTAACTACTTTGGAATCCAAAATTAAAGAAAAAAGAACTCTGCTTCATCTCTCATTAGTGCAAACCACCTTGGTTGAACTTTAAGCCTTATAATAGTTATTGGCAGAATGTGGGTACCTCTTCCACATTATGTACCATTAGGAAGGCATCAAAAGTTCATGGATAAAACCATTAGTCAGTATTTTCTGCCTTTGCCCTCCCTCATTCCCTCACTGGTATGGTGCCTCCAAATCCAAAGGCTACTTTGTCATGACTAGGACTGTGTCCGGAAGAAGATCCAACAGTTTCCTAACGTCCCAGATCTTCTCTTGCCATACTGTCTCAGATTGGTTTCCACCTCTCTAATCCTAGCAATACCACCAAAAGTACAGAATCTGTCCATGGGAGAACTTCTAGCCTAAACTCAATATTTGCTTCAAAAGTTTCTAAAATTTAACACTACTTGTTGAACTTCTAGAGTTTAAGCAGCCCACTATCTGGATTCTTTTGGGACCCTAAGGTCTGTGTCTCAAACTTAAGGATGGATGGTCACCACAGCTTGGACTGAGGCTGAAGGAAGAATGGGCATGGCCATGCCCTTCACATGTGTCTAGTAATGGCTTTAGCTTGACATTATGACAGATGGTTGTTTATTATTTAATGAATTATATAGGCAGATATTAAGAAGTGCCAAATGTGACCTAGCCCTGCCCATTTTCCAAGGGCAATATAAGTGTTGGTAATATGGCTTTTTATGCTCTTAGGAGAAAAAAAGAAACATTGATGTGACTGTATAAAAGACAAGGTGATACATGCATGATACATGGGTCTTCTGAGTTTTCTCTGAGGTAATTATTCTCAGAAGGCACAAACAGTGGAAGTGCTTTGGTCACCTCTGCCCAGGCACCCATCCATTTGAGGTGGCTCCTTGAAACAGTATAAGAAAGACCAGATGGAATTAAACCCACATGATTAAAGGAGAATAAGTGTGGGGAAGAGATCCAGGCCAGCAGGCAGAACAGGACACTTAAAGGGTAGAGCAATAGATGAGAGATGGTGCGGTGGCCCAGGCAGAGGTGGTAGTGGTGGTAGGGCTGTTGTTTATGTCACAGGTTGTCTAACACAAACAAATGGGTATTATTTGACAGCTGGGGATAGTGCTGTCTTGGAAAAACCAAGATTGGAAGATTCTTAAATATCTGGGCAGCATTAGGAAAGCCAGTGGGCAAGAGTGTATACTTGTTCAGGGGCATCTGCTAGATCTGGGACACAAGTTGAGGAGTGCATTTCAGGAAGTTATGAGAAGTGGGGTACAAGGTCACAGAGAGGTGAGCAACAAGAGAGAGTTAAGGCTGGGCATTGTGGTAATCTTTCTTAGCTGTTTCTAAAAACAGTATCCATCTGATATTGGTCTTAGGCCTAAGGAGTAGAGGCAACTGGAGCTGAGGAGACTGATAGACCCAAATAAGTCTCAGTCCCACATCACAAAGCTTTGATCTCTTGTATTTTCATATAAGTGCCATGACTTGTATGGCTGAGAGCACAGAAGGAAGGTGGGCTGGTCATAGTGATCACAGATCAACGGACAGAAACAGGTTGGGCAAAAGCACAGTAACCTAAAATGAAGTCTGAGAAGAGTACTGAGGAGTCAGTGCAGAAGTAAAGACTTAAAACCAAATGTTGTGGCATAAAAGGTTTCATGACTAGTGGCTCATTGGATGGAGAAGGAACTGTTACAGATAGAATAGCAAGGGAAGGATGCACTTGTTCAAGTGCCATTAGGACATTGTGGGTTAAAGGGTTATAGAACATCTGTCTTTTCTGGGATGCAGAATACAGTTGAGTCTTGTTTTTAAATTTTACATTTATTTTTATCCAATCAGAAAATCTCTGCCTTTAAATTAGATCATTTAGACCATGCATATGAAATGTGATTATCGATATGTTTGGGTTTAAATCTATTGTCTTGTTACGTATTTTGTATTTATCCAATATGTTCTTTGTTCTCTTCACTCTCACTTTCTGCCTTCTGTTGGATTAGTTGAACATTTAAAAAAATAATTTCATTTTATATCCTCTGTTGATTTATTAGCTTTAACTCTTTATTATGTTTTTATGGTGGTTGATTTATGATCTAGCCTATCATAGCCTACTTTCAAGTAATATGATACCACTTCATGTAAAATACAAGAAATTTCCAACAGTATAATTCTATTTTTCCTCTCACAGCCTTTGAGCTATCAGTGTCCTACATTTTATTTCTACATGTTTAAAAGTCCACAATACATTATTATTGTCACTGCTTTAAACAGCCATCCTTTAAAAAGATTAAAATAACAAAAAATTGTTACATTTATCCATATAGTTATTATTTCCAGTGTTCTTCTATCCTTTGCATGGATCTAGGTTTGTGTCCTTCTTCCTCAGAGATGTACTTTACCATTCCTTGTAATGCAGGTTTACTGTTGACGAATTTTTTCAGCTTCTGTATGTCTATAAAGTTTCTATTTCACCTTTGTTTTTTAAGTATATTCTTGGATGAAGAATTCTAAGGTGATAATTTTACCTTCAGAAATTTGCTCCACTGTCTTCGAACTTCCCTTGCTTTAAACAAGACATCTATTATTCTTATCTTTGTTCCTCTGCACATAATATGTCCCTTTCCCCACCTTGTGGTTTTTAAAAATTATTTATCTATGTTTTAAAGCAACTTTATCATGATATGCCTTGGTGTAGTTTTCTTCATGTTTCTTTGCTTGGGGTTCAGAGGCCATCTTAGATTTGTGTGTTTATAGTTTTTATCAAATTTTGAAATTTCTTGGCCTTGACTTCTTCACATATTTTTTCTGTTCCCTGCTCAACTTTGTGATGCTAGTTACATGTGTATTAGGTTGCTTTAAATTGTTCTAGAGTTCGCTGATTCTCTATTTTTTCCCCAGTCTTTACTCTCTCTGGATTTCATTTTGCATAATTTCTATTGTTATATCTTCAAGTTCACTAATCTTTCCTTCCATCACGTCTAATCTACTGTTAACACGATTCAGTGTATTTTTCATCTCAGACATTGATGTTTTCATTTCTAGTTGATTTGGGTCTGTCTTCCATGTCTCTACTTATCATGTTCAATCTTTCCTCTAGGCTCTCAAGCATATGGAATATAGTTATAATTGTCTTTTTTTAATGTTTATTTATTTTTGAGAGAGAGTGTGCATGTGAGTGGGGGAGGGGCAGAAAGAGAGGGAGACAGAAGATCCAAACTGGGCTCTGACTGAACCACCCAGGTGCCCTGGAATATCATTATAATTATCTTAATGTCTTTGACTATTAACTCTACCATTTATGTTATTTCTGGGTAGGTTTCTATTAATTGATTTCCTCTCCCTTCATTGTGGATCACATTTTGCTGCTTCTTCATAGGTCTGGTAATTTGGATGCCAGACTGCTGCAAATTTTATCTTTTGAGTGCTGGATACCCTCATATTCCTATAAATATAGCTGAATTTTGTTTTGGGATGAGTTAAGTTGCTTGGAAAGAGCCTTTGATACCTTGTGATCTTGCTCTTAAGTTTTGCCAGGTGAGACTAGCAGTACTGAGTCTAGTGATAATTTTGTCCCACTAATGAAGCAAAACTCTTCTGAGTTCTCTATGGGACACTATGAATTGCGAGGTTTTTCATTTTGGCTAGTGGGAAGAGGATCTTTCCTAGCCCTGTGAGAAGTTAGGGGATTATTCCCTCTAATCCTTTTGTGAAATCCTTTTCCTGGCTTCAGGTAATTTTTTCACATGCATGTGAAGAAAGACTTGAGGGGGAGATCTCAAAGGTTGTCATCATGTGCAGCCTCTTGGTCTTCAGTACTCTGCCCTGAGAACTCAGTCAAGTTGGCTTCCCTGGACCACCTGTGTCATCTATTCAACATAGGGACACTGTGGGGTTTTCCTTGTGCTCTCCTCCCTGTGCTACATCTTGGACACACTCTGCAGGAAGTAACTGGGACAAATTTTGTTTTCCCCTCTCAGGATCACTGTCCTTCATTGCCTGATGTCCAATGTCTTGAAAACATATTTTCTTTAGTGTTTTGTTGTTTCGAGTAGGGGGTAAATCCAGTCCTTGTTACTCCATCTTGGCCAGAAGCAGAAGTTTATTTGTGTTTCCAAATGTTTTCCACCCATAAGGCTTGGTTTTTTTCAGGTGAGAAACAGAGGAGTCTTCCAAACCTCAATGCTCACTGGTGAGCAGGGTTAGGGAACACATTACCTTATATTACCAGGCTCGGAAACCTGTTCTCTGATCTATCTCTAACCTCAGTAATCTGCCTTGACTAACTTGCTTGGCTCTTGTTCTATATCTAGCTTTAACCTCTATAACCAAAATTCTTTAGCTTATTCTTTGTCCTCCTACAGAGCAGAAAATCCCTTAATAAACTCAGTTCCTAACTCCTTACAATAATATATATTCTACTTACACCCATTAACTTGACATTCATGCTTTCTTTCATTCATCAAGTGTTCAGAGTGCCTATTATGTACCAGGCACTCTTCTAGGTATCAGGAATACAATTGTAAGCAAAATTAGACACTATCTCTGCTTGTGTGGTTATTCCAGATATTTTCTGACTACAATAATCAATAAACATTGAAGTTTACACATGTGACCTTATCTGATTCTAGATTTAACCACAATGATTATAGTACAAAAGCACTTGACTTCCTTCTTCCATTATGTAGCACCCTCAGTTGGAGTGAGACCACAAACATTTAGGTTAACTCTAAAGGCTTCTCAAAGCCATGTCATTTCCTGCGGTATCAACTTACTGCAAAGGCCACCACAGGATCAGTTATCCAATTTTGCTCATAAGTCCTGAACTAGAAACTGAGTTTCTTTTTTCTCATCTGGCTCCATGTTTTAAAAAATTCCCACTAAGCTTAAATTTCACCACTTGGATCTGTTTAGGCATATATTGAGCAAAATTACAATATGAAAGGCCATCCCTTAGTCATTTACTTGAACCAATAAATAACTCAGCTGATACCAGCCATCTCCTGGTCTTGTCCCTTCATTAGTCTTGTGATCCCTAGGGCACGGAGTTTGACTCCTAGTTTTTTCCTTTACCTTGAACCCTCACTGCCACCTTGCACCTATCCTACTCCAATACACATCCACTTATTAGAAAGGAAGACTCATACCCACTTCTCCCATTACGTATGAGGTAACATCTTTGAGTATCATTCCTGGCCTGTTGACCTATCCCTTATTCATTCCTCCGTATGTTCCTCGATTCATAGATGACACCTATTGGTCTATGTTCTTCCACTGAGAGGATCTAATCTATTAAAAGGCTCTAACACTGAGATATCAATCTCTCTTTTCCCAGAAAAGAAAGACCAGTATGAGGCACAATCTTGGCTAAGAGGGTGTTCTTGCAAACATGATTTCCCTCATGTGGGCTTTCCATGATCAGAATTTGGGGGTAGGAGGATATGTATGAGAGAAGGATGGAGAGTATGTTAGTAGCCAATGTGAATTGCTCATCTACACCACATCCTCCAACCTAGTTTTTACTGTTGTTGTTTTTCCCCATGGGGGTCACAGCACAATTTATTGCCCAAAGAAAACACACACACCTGAGAGCAACTCCCCAAATAGGGAAAAATGAGAACAGAATACAGACTCTTTGGAACCCAGAAAGAAGGAAAAAATGGGGAGGCAAATTTCTCCCTTTCCTGGGACTTCACACAGAATCCTAGGGACCTGCTTCCCACCCTAGCTCCTCAGCAGCCCTGATTTGGGCCAGCAGCTTCCCAGAGAAGTAGGAGGAGGCAGGAGACCACAATGCCCAAAGCCCAGTTCCAGGGCTCCCTGGACACCCTCCCCAGGCTGAGGTGGAGGGGGTGCTGCAGCCACCATGTATTGTTGCCTGCTTTGGGCACCAGCCTCTCTAGGGTAGTGAGAAAGTCTAGATTCGGTGATGGGAGAGAGATTTTTGTGAGCCCATGAACCTCTAATATTCTAGAGTAGAGAGGCAGAGGGATTCCTGGAGGGGGAGAGCCAGAAGTGATATTTTGGTCACCATCTGCCTTACTCTTGCATCTACCATTCAATTGGGTCTACACACAAGAGGGGAAGAAAGTATCTCTTCTGGAGCACTGCCTACTAGGTGATAAATGGCAGTGACTAGCTTAGGAGCTAGATAGGGAAAGATCATGTTTATAGGTGACATGTCATCTAGATTTATGATCTATAAGAATATGCGCAAAGGGGTCAACAAGATCCAGTTCCCCTGCCACTGGGCAGTGGAAACTCTCCCATGAAATTAGCCCCTTATTTGCTGTTGGTTCCTCATCATCCCACGTGCTCTGACAGTGAGGAGAGTGCAGTGGATGGTGGGGAAGTTGGAAGTTTGGACAGAACACTGATAGGGCTGTTATCCAGGAAACATCTTGACCCGGTGATCCCACCCTTCGCTTACAGGGTTCTGTTTCCTGGATGCGGCATGAGGAATTCTATGTGAAAAGCTAAATATAATCTTGACACAGTGTTTCTGGACAGGAAATGCAGTTTGAAAGTGAGGAAGATGATAAACATATTGACAAAGCATACACAAACATAAAAGTCTAGCCAAAGGAAAAAATGATAACCTTCATTCTGAAGACCTAGAAGAGCATATTGAAGGTATAGTATTTTCTGTTTGTGTTTTGTTTTAGGGCATCCTAAAGCAGGATGTGATGCAAAACTAAAACAATCCAAATTTCAGTTTTCTTTGATAAAACTCTTAAATAGAAAATGCAGAAACAGAGTATTTAAGAGTTTCTTATAACTTTTGCTTCATATTTTGGTGGTGCCTTTTTAAAATTTGAAATACCAGCACATGAAGTCTTTGGATGATAACGGAAGGTATATGGCTTTAGTCTGTCTTTGGAGACACTTGATTTCTTCTTTTTGATAGCCTTCTTTTTAAAAAAATTTTTTTTAACGTTTATTTATTTTTGAGACAGAGAGAGACAGAGCATGAACAGGGGAGGGGCAGAGAGAGAGGGAGACACAGAATCGGAAGCAGGCTCCAGGCTCCGAGCCATCAGCCCAGAGCCCGACGTTTGATATGATAGCCTTCTTAACTGCCCTCTGTAGAGCTCACTTTCCAGAGTTTCACACCGACCTAAAAACAGGTGTGGTTCTCCTCTTTCAATTAGTAATCTATGTGCTGTTCCTCTAACTCTGTGAGTAAGCCCAGTTCCCCACTAACTATTCAAATGAGGCTAACACCAATTCACAATCTACACTTAACTCAAAAACTGCATAATGTTGGTTTTAAGCCTTATACTTTGGAGAATGTCAAACATATACCAAAGTAGAGAGGAACTTCTAATTGAATTGCCACATGTCCATCACTGGCCTGAATAGTGATCATCCAATCTATTCCCTCATCATCAACTCCCTGCTTCCAGGTTTACTTTGAAGCAAATTTCTAGATAATGTTCTACTGAGAACTTAAGACCTAATAGCTATGAATAGTAAATAATTTGGTTCTCTTTGTGTGTGTGCCTGATAACCCAGATATAGATGAATGCACCATTCTTCCATATTGCCACCAAAGATGCGTGAACACACCAGGATCATTTTATTGCCAGTGCAGTCCTGGGTTTGTTGGCCCCAAACCATATCATTTCTTCTGTAAATATTTCATTATGCATTTTGAAAATACAATCTCTTTAAAAATTACCCAGGATACCATTACACCCCCAAATCTTCTTAATAATTCCTTAACATTTCAAATATCTCCACTCGATTATTTTGAAGAAAATATCAGGCATCTCAATATTTCATTTGTAAACAGTCCAGTCTATATACACCTTTTAAAAACCACCTTTTATTTTTTCTGAGCAAAATGAATGCCATTATCACACTTTAAAAAATTAATTCCTTAATATCATCAGATATCCAGTGTAAAAGTTTCCCAATGTTCTCATAAATGTTATTTTACAGTTGAGTTATTTGAATCTGGATCCAAACAAATCTACACATTACATTTGATAGCTATGTCCGTCACATCTCTTTTAATTTATGTGTTCTCCTCCTCTCTTTGTTTTTCTCAATAATTCATGCACTGAAGAATATGTCTCACATTCTGGATTGTTCAAGTTTACAGTCCAGCAGTGGTTCTGTTCTCCCTGAAAACATTCTTATTTTGCCTTCATCTTAAAAAAAAACTTTACTGAGACATACATGACACCCAATAAACTGCACACATTTAAAGTAGTATAATTTTATAAGTTTTGACACATGGGTATGCACTTTGATGCCATCACCACAATCAAGATAATAAACATATTGTCACTCCCAGATACATTTTGCTGTCTGAATCTGGGCACACACTTAACTTCCCCCAGTCTCAGTTTCCTTTCTGTAAAACAAGGGCATGTACAGGATAGATGTACAGAATTAGATGATCATTAATGTCTCATACATATCTAAGTTTCTATTATTCCCTCTTTGCCTGTTGCTCTATCAGGTATTGGGACAGATATATGTGAGTTTCATCTCTATAGAAAATCCACAGATGGAGCCTGTAGGTTAAATTGGTTTTTCATATTTCATAGGGTTTTCTTTAATTCAAATAAAATAAGAGGCCCTTTAAGCTGCTTCCTCTCTTGCATACCAGAAACATTTAGAAATTGGTTGCTCATTGCTGAAAACTGGCACATTTCTATTTAAGCTTCTGCTTCACAAATCTCCCATTTCAAACCTCTATGAAGCACTGTCCTTCTTCAAACCAGACTGAATGTAATGTAGGTTTGGGGCCCTGCAGGCACTCATCATTCTCTAAAACAGGAAAACACACCAGGACGACGGATCAAATGCTTCCCAGGGAGGAGTTGGAGAGATGCTGATTTTAAAATGTTCAAGAGATGATCAAAATGAACATAGCAGGCAAGTGTTTAAAGCTGAGAAGATGGCAGCAAAGATAATTTGAATAAATCTGGATCTATAGGCCTGGTCTAGGCAGAAACTGCTGGCAGGGTATGAGCAAATTGGGGCTTGTAGTATTAATAAAAAGTATGGTGAAATTTTCCTGGAGATATGAAAATTTCAAGGACTCTCAGTAACACATTGGTTTGTTCCTTTACTCGCCCACTTGGTGTTAGGTATCTGGTAGGTCTGGGAACACGAAAATAAATAATCTGTCACCCCTAAGGAGTTTATTCACTTCCAGTAGATAAGAATGTGTGCTTGAATATCTATAATATGAAGCAGCCCATAATTGGGGCCCCAGTTTCCCCTCCTAGGAGGGTTAGACTTTAGGATCTCAAAGACAAAATACTCAAAGACAATTCAGATTTAAACTAAAAAGTTCATTTCATTGTATCCGTTAGTGTAAAAGCCCTTAATTCAAATACACATTCATTCAGGATGCCCCTAGCATTGTGGGTACAGTTTCCTTTCCCTGGAAATCTTTCCCATCCTTTCCCCTGGCTAATTCCTATCTCCTTCCATATCTCAATTTAGGTGTCTTTTATTCTGGGAAGTCTGCTCCGACCTCTAAGTTTTGATTAATACTACATGTCCCCCATCACTCTACTTATTAAGTGTCTATTATTCATTGGAGCCACCCAGTGGCCCCATGCAGCAAGAAAGAGTAACTGGCTCTATCTGCTAACTGTTCCAGCATTAGAAAAAATCCCCAAAGTGAATGCTTAAAAATAACAACTATATATGTAGCTCATAATTTTGGGGGCTGGTTGGCTGGTTCTGTTGTGCACTGGCCTGATTGGTCTCGTCCAGCATCACACATGCATCTGCAGTCAGCAGGAAGCTGGATGATCTAGGGCCATCGCCAGGCGGCTCTTCCCCAATCCCCGTGGCCTTCCATTCAGCAGTGGAGCTCAGCAACTCTTCACAGTGTCATCCCACCCACTATATTGCTTACAAGTCACAAGGCTGTCCTAGATTCAAAGGGTCAGGAAATAGACTTCACCTTTTGATGGAAGGAACTGCAAAATACTGTAGCCATTTTTGTAATCCATTGCCCCAATTTTCAAACTGAGACAGGTTTTCTCAGGGAAAGAGCTGTGCTTTGTGTAAAATAAAGAAAGGGGTCCTCAGGGAGTTGTCAGGATAGACTTGGAATGAGCAAAGTAAATTTCTTTGAATTTAAAAAGTCTAAAAAAATTGTTTTTAAATTTCCATTGGCACCCAGGAAGTGAGAGGGCTGTGGGGAGCAAGAAGAGAGCCAGTACTCTGAAGGCTGATGCAGTGCCTTGCACACTCACACACACATACTACTCAGACTTTCACCAAAGTTCTCCACGAGCAGCCAGACCTATGATACTTTGGAGAGGGAAGTCAGATGGGAGGTGTCCGGGGGAGGTGACACGGAGCAGCAAGGAGGAGTTGCAGACACCCAGAATCTTAAACCTTCATCATTTCTGATTTTTCCTTTAACATGGGCAATTTTAAGGACATCACTGGATTCTACATTTGTGCTTTAAGCAATGCTTTTTTTTTTTTTTTTTTACATTTTTTGGTGAAAATTTCAAACATTATGAAAGTAGAAAGTAGAATGGTTTAATGAATACCTATGTACCCAAATCTCTGCTCCCACTGTGATCAACTCATAAACTAGCTTGGTTCACCTTCTGGCTACCACAGGTTTTGAAGCAAATCTTGGATGTCTCCTCTGTAAATATTTCTATTTGTATATCTAGAAGATAGGGAATTATATCAAAAGTGTATATTTATCACAACTTTACAAATTTAATAATAATTCCTTAAAATTATCAAATATGAAATCAATATTCAGATTTCCAATTAGGTCCATACATTCCAAGTGCTTGATGTGTTTTAAATCTATTAACCTATAAGATGCCCTTCTGATATTCTCTCTCTATTTCTTCCAGTATATTTATTGAAGAAACCAGGTCATTTTTCCTAGAGCTTCCCCTGGTCTGGATTTTATGGATGGCAACTCCATGCTGCCATTTAACATGTTCATTTATCTTTCTTCTATTTTTCCTGTAAATGGGTAATTGGATCTAGAGGTTTGATTACTTTCCAATTCATTTATTTTGGAAAGACTACTTCATAAGTGATAAAGGCTACCCTTTTATTTTGGAAGACATTTTCCAGACTCCTGGCTTTACAATTCTGTTATATATTTTATATTAGTATGAATTTTGAATAAATAAAATATTCACAATCTTTTCCTTCCAATTAATGAATAAATTTTGGGTTTTTTTCCACATTTCCTACTCTGGCAAAAAATACAGGGAGTGAGGAATATGCATAGTTTTTTGAAATGCCAAAGCAATAAAGTTTCAAATCAGTTTGGAAGTGCCTTTGATATATGTGTGATCTAATTTCCAGCATTCAGCAATAAAACACTGTGAGAAGACTTAGTGAAATGTCTAACACACTGGTGTGAGCAGTAAAATGGAAGCAATTGGTTACAGAAAAGGGAAACCGCAGCCACAGGAGGTTTAGCTATTCAGAGGAAAGAATAAGAGAAGCTGGGGTTGCCAGTAACTTCTGGCACCCTGTGGCAAACATCAGCCATCTCAAGAAGATGTTTCTGTCTCTGCTGGCCATCAGTAAACATCCGGGTTAGCTAGCAACTATTCATGATCTTATTGTCAATTAAGGGTTGGCAACTGGGCTATAATGTGTTTGTAAATACACACAGAGCCCTTACAGCATTTCTTAAAAGGAATTGCTGTCTCTATTGGAACTATGCCGGCTGTGAAAGCAATATTTTTTCTTATTATCTACTTCATCTAACAATCTCTTGTAAAAAGAACAATGACTTCAGAGCTAGTTAATAGCACCAAATATGAAGAAGGAAGGTACAAACTGAGCAGCTCCCCCTCCTCCCAAAATTCCTGCAGGTGGAAATCTGTGGAGTAGAGCTGGCCTCTGGAGAAAAGGCTGGTCTAACTGACATGCTATATATAGAATCCAGGAAAAGAAAGTGACCTTTGTGCCCTGCATCTAAAGGCTATCAGGTGGCAGGCCTGAAGTTCAATATGTCCTTGGCTTCCCCATCTTCATCCCTTTGTTTGATTTTTATGAGAATCTGTATGGGGTGGGGGGTGCCTCTCTCTCTTTCTTTTTTCTTTAGTCTTTTTGTTTTGTAAAACTATTCCATTCTCTTATTTTTAGGACATAGGAAGCAATGCACAGAGGTGGCTTCCATAGAGAAGCTATAAATGGCTACACTTTAACTTGATACCATGGAAGTTGGGAAACTGATGCACTGCTGTATGGTTGCTAATTCCTGCTGAAAACAGTCCCAAATTAGGCCTGGTGCCAATGAAAATGCCTCCCCGTCCCACCACTACCACCAGCTACCAGCGGAGGGTAGAGTGTGAAGAAGGAATTGCAGAGCAGTGGAACAAGCATTGGGCTGGATGAGCTGCACGTGAGTTTCCTCAGTCAGAAATTAAGCTGCCATAGTCAGTTAAGTGTCTGACTCTGCTCTCAGCTCAGGCATGATCTCAATGTTTGTGGGATCGAGCTCCACGTTGAGCTCTGCACTGACAACATGGACCCTACTTGGGATTCTCTCTCTCCCTCTCTCCTGCTCAGGCATGCCCTCTCTCTCTTTCTCTCTCTCAAAATAAATAAATAAACCTAAAAAAAAAAAAGTTACCTAGCCGGTTGAAATCAGGTGCTCTGCAAGGTCCCAGCAGCCCCACCTGCCTCTCAACTCTCAGAGGTGTTCTAGATGATTGTATTAGTTTCCTGCCTGCTGCTGTAACAAGTTAACACAAATGTAGTGGCTTAAAACAACAACATAAATTTATTATCCTACAGTTCTGAATGTCAGAAGTCCCACATGGGTCTCACTGGGCCAAAACAAAGGCATCAGTGGGGCTGCGTTCCTTTCTGTAGGTTCCAGGGGAAAATCCATTCCTTGCCTTTTCCAGCATCTAGTGGCCCTTCCCTCATCTGCAAAGCCAAGTCCTTCCCATGCTGGCATTTCCCTAGTTTTCTGCAGCCAGAACTGTTCTCTGACTTTAAGGATTCATGTGGTTAGATTGGGCCATCTCATTAATCCAAGAAAGTCTTTCCATCTTAAGGCCTTTATCATAGCTGCAAAATCCCCTTCATCACATCAGGTAACATATTCACAGGTATTGGCAATGAGGGTGTGGAATACCTTTGGGACCCACATTCTGCATACCACAAAGATCACATTTGCCTTAGGAAGAGGAAAAGAAAGACAAATGAGGAAGGAAATGTTTTCAAAGAGACTTTAAAGTCCACATTCTTTACCCTGTCATTTAAGACCCTTTAATCAATCCACCTGTCCAAAATTGTTGCCCCATTTTTCCACTTGAAATAGCCTCTACCTAAACTGAATAATGCATGGTCTGGGCTTTGCCTCTTCCCACACTGTTTCTATTCCTGAGAGTCTGTGCAATCCCACCCCTTCTCAGCATTACTGCTTTCCCTCAAAGTCCAGCTAATGCACATCTCTTAAAAGCCTTCCCCAATAGTCCAAGAGAGAAGAAAAACATCAGTATTTTGTCTGTTATCTTTTGTTAACAAGCCTTCTGCCTGGTCTTATGGCTCCTGTCCCACAAGACTGCATGTTCCCTGAGGCCCTGATGTGTGTGCTCCCATGCCTTGCATACAGCAGGAAATGCAGTCTATGTGTGTTGACTAAAGGCCTGAATGACCTTCAGTGGACTTGTAGTGGGAAGAAAGAGGCCACAGAGGGAATACCATAGATGGCATTCTGCACCATTATATCTTCGAACTAGGCATGAAGCACCTCATTGGTGTTTGCCCCTAAAGAAGGAAAAGCTACCTGTATACACAGAGGGCATGTGGGTCCTAACAAGAGGGAGTACCCATACCCCCTTTAGGAAAAATGGACACAGCCTGATTATGTGCAAGGCCTAGAAGTAGGAGGGAGAAGTCATCAAGGCTTCCCATTACCCCCTTCACTCCCCACTTGCCCCACTCCTCTCCATACATAGGTAGGAGGAAATTGTGTGTGGTATTGTTGCAACAGTAGAGAACTAGGTCACAAAACAATTGAGACTGTTCCTACTTAGTAACTCTCTTACAGGTTGAATTGTATCCCCCCATAAATTCATATGTTGAAGTACTCCCAGTAGCCTCAGAATGTGACCAATTCAGAAACAGGGTCTTTGCAGATGTAACTAGTTAAGATAAGGTCATAGTGGAATATGCTAGACCCAAATTCAATATGACTTGTGTCATTATAAAAAGGAGAAATTTTGACAGGGAGAAGGCCATATGAAGATTGGAGTTAGACTGCCACAAGTCAAGGAACTAGCAGAAGCTGGGAAAAAGGCCTGGAACAGATACTTCCCTAATTTCTTCAGAGGGAATATCACCCTGCCCACACCTTGACCTCAGACTTCTGGCCTCCAGAACTGTGAAACAATAAATTTGTTGTTCTAAGCCACCTGGTTTGCAGTGCTTTGTTACGGCAGCCCGAGGAAACTAATACAAACTCATACTCATTTTGGTTGACTTCCTGTGAAAGCAAATTTTCTTCTGTGGACAGAGTAACTTTGGGCTTGTTACTTCTCTAAACCTCAATTTCCTCATCTGTATGAGGTGCATGTGAGGATAAATGTGATCTTGAACATCAAGCAACTAGCTCAGTTCTCTGCACATTAAAAGCTCTCAATAAATATGGTGATTTTATGCTTAGTTCACATAGAGATGTGGACATGTTCAGTTGGTGGTCAGGGCTGGCTAGAGCATGAGGCATCAGGGAGGTATCTGGGCATGGGGGCTGGAAACAGAGGTGGAGCCAGATTATAAAGCTGAGGGAGATATCGGGGAAACCTCATAATGGCACCCCTTCAGTTTTACCTGGCTCATCTATTTTTTTGCCTATCTCTACCCCATCTTCATCCCCTCCTTCCTGCTGGCTGCTGTGCTGAAGAGGAAAGGAAATGTATCTAAGTTTATAGTTCATGTTAATTCCCTCAATCAGCAAAGTGGGAAAATCACCCAATTGGTGGAACCTAGTTTATAATAATATATGTGGAATAAGTGAATAAATAAATGGATGAGTAAATGAATGAATGAACAAATGAATGGACGGATGTATCTCTTGGCCCCACAAACTCCACATCTTTGTACCCCACATCTCCATTAAAAAGCAGGCTTTGCTTTGGCTCCCACTGTCATTCAAATGGTAGCAATTTGACCATCTGTCTCAGATCCAAGAGACTTTAGCAGTTACATGAGAAGAAATGATGTAAACATGGGAAGAACACCAATGAACTTAAATCCTTTGGTGGGTCTTACTTCAATAGTGAAGCCTGACATTTCAGCCTGACTTTGTGGGGCCTTCAACACTAGCCTTCCCTCTCCCATGCCATGGTTTCCCTCACACAGCCTTTTGCCCAATCCCAGTTCACCTGGTGATTAACATCACTGTCTATCCACCCTCCCCTCAAACACACGCACATTTGCTCTAAGATGCTCCCAATCAGCATAAATCTTGGGTCTCTGCTCCCCTTGACATCACCCCAAGGCTACTACACCAGCCAGAGACATAAATGACAGAAGAGAATGCACCCCTTCTTAGATCAGATTTACTTCCATATTTTTTCCTTCTTGATCATGTCTTCAATAACAAACTTGTTAATTCCCTATCCTTGCACAGTTGGACTGCTAAGGCCTTTTTGCCCCATCCTCACTCAATATGTAGCTCATACCTATCCGTGAGACCTATACATCCCAACCTATGCCCTGATCCCATAGTTCCAGAGCTCTGCTTTGTTCTCCTACAGCTGGGCTACCCCAAACTTGCTGCCCATGATTCCATGGGGAACTCGTTCCCACCTGGCTACTCGGAGGCCCTATTTGGTATATTTCCTCCTCCCCCCTGGTCTTACTCATCACTTCTCTCAAACACCTGAAAAATTTACCAACAGCCCGTCAATGCCTCTCAAGGCACTTGGCTTTTAACCTCAAGTTCCCCTAGTGACTGAGAGTCTAGTTCTGGTTCAGCTCAGACCCTCTTCAGGCTGTGCATCTGCTGGCCTTGTACTCTTGTCTCCTGCTGTCTACTGGGCCCTGGGCTATTCAGTCCTGTCTTCAAGCCCTCATTACCACCTTTGACACTTGCTTGTGCACAATCAGTGTTGTCCATAAGAGGTAAATCCCCTATTGGTTTATTTCTACAAAATTTTGCTTCCTTCTAAAGTCCTCTGCTGGCTCCCGGCTGTGGCCATGGAGGACCGGAGTTCTCTCTTTTGAAGTGTTCCACATTTTTACTTGAAGTGCTATTCTGAGAGTGGGTGGCAGGGTGGGTCGTTTCCTCTTTGGAAGGGAAGGTGAAATGAATTCCTCCATTTGCATAACACCCTGGCACTTCCAATTCTGCTACTAACATCTCCTCACCCGAAACCACCCCTCTCTTGTTAGTCCTATGCAATCATGTTGTGCCTGATAGCAAGTACCTTACATGTGCATAACTCATTTCCATTTCCTCTCTTGCCACACAACTAGGAAATGGGACTGGGGCTGGCCTGTGTGAAGAGTTCTAGAAAGAAGGTGGATGAGTTAACAAGGGGATGCTAAAGAGAAGGAAAACATAAAAAGAAGAGCCCTCTTTACTAGCCTTTTAAACTCTTAAACAGCAGAGAGGAATAAAGACTTTTATTCTCATGGCATATTTCTCCTTAAAGATGAGCATTTCTTTCTTTCATTCTAGAGTTTTAATTAAACATTTAAAATAAAAGGATCTCTTATTATCTTTCTGGTTTGTAAAGAAATATCACCTCCACACTGATCTCACAAAGAGAACCTGGAACTCAAAATTGAAACTCTTTGCTTTCAATTGCAGGGCTAGGAAGCACTTGGAGCAGGTGGAGCCAGCTCCACTCACAAAGGGCTGTAATGTCTGTATCTTCTGTCACACTGCTTCCAGACATCTGCTGGCTAATTTTTTGGTATGATTATTAAAATAAATGCAATGCAGGGGCACCTGGGTGGTTCAGTCGGTTGAGCGTCCGACTTTGGCTCAGGTCATGATCTCACAGCTCGTGAGTTCGAGCCCCGCGTCAGGCTCTGTGCTGACAGCTTGGAGCCTGGAGCCTGCTTTGGATCCTGTGTCTCCCTCTCTCTCTGCCCCTAACCCACTCGCATCCTGTCTCTGTCTCTCTCAAAAAATAAATAAACATTAAAACAATTAAAAAAAATTTTTTTTTTCAACATTTATTTATTTTTGAGACAGAGAGAGACAGAGCATGAACAGGGGAGGGGCAGAGAGAGAGGGAGACACAGAATCTGAAACAGGCTCCAGGCTCTGAGCTGTCAGCACAGAGCCCGATGCGGGGCTCGAACTCACAGACTGTGAGATCATGACCTGAGCCGAAGTCAGACGCTTAACCGACCAAGCCACCCAGGCGCCCCAAAACAATTTTTTAAATAATGCAATACAAAGCTAAATTGCCAAGCTTCCAAGCAATACAGCAATAGGCAAATTTCTGCTTTGAGAGCAGGTTAGGCCCCTCCTTTCAATGATTCTGGGCCTCAGGGACACACAATGGCCACGTCTGCCTTCATCTTTCCTTAGCAAAGCCTTGCAGTGGGAAGAGCTGACAGAGCCACCAGAGGAAGCTACTGAGCACATCTTTTTCCCACTGCAGAAGATGCCCTCAAGGTTTAGAGTCCATTCTTCCTTCCACTTGAACCCCCTTTGTCATCTAGAGAAAAAGATGCTATCACTACACTCACGTTTTCCCCTAAACTGCCCACTTCATAGCAGAGGAGAAATGGGTGTATTTCCCATCGCACAGCAGTATGAAAAGAACCTCTGAGGGGCAGGCACAGTGCCCTTTGGAGTTGTGTCTTTCCATGATGTCAGCTTTATTCATCTGTAAAGCAAGGTTAACCCAATTGTTAAGCAGTTTCAGGATTCCAAACTCAATGACATTTCACTATGCATTGAACTTGACTTCATACACGTCACACAAAGTGAGGCACAATGCCAAGTCACACTACAAGCAAGATACAACAAGAAGTAAGAAGTTAACAAACCAAATGCAAAGTCAGTCTGTGAGCACACAGCTGAGTTGAAGACTCTGTCCGGTCTGGGTCAACTCTCAGCACTTACTGCTTCTTATGTTCAAGCAGTGGAGGATCTGTTATGTTCAGAGATCAGTCAGGCAGAGCCTTTGGCAGCAGTTGCCTTTTTGATGTGATCAGACGTGAAAGGGTCAGCATCTGGAGAGTCTGACAGTTTGCTGCAAAAGTCTTTCCTTTTTAAAGGTATTTAATCCGTCTTGGGCCTTTGCAGGTCTCCTGTGGTTCTGCTGGTTATCAGTTCTGGGTGTTGTCAGCCTGTGATGGTTTTGGCAATATCTGGTCTTAGCTACAATGCCCTTGGCTGCTTAGGTCACTGTTTGACGTGAGTCACTGCTTGACATGAGTGACTCCATCTTGCTCTCTACGGCAAGTTTCTTAAATCTCCTGAGCCAGGGTTGTCTGTACATCGGTGACTGTAATGATCAATTGTACATGCCAACTTGACTGGGCCACATGGTGCCCAGATGTTTGGTCAAAGATTATTCTGGGTGTATTTGTGAGGATATTTCTGGATGAGATTAGCATTTAAATCAATAGACTGAGTAAAACAGATTGCCTCCCAATACAGGTGAGCCTCATCCAGTCAGGCAAAGACTTGAATAGAACAAAAGGCTGACCCTACCCCAAGTAAGATAGAATTCTTCTGCCTGAGTGCCTTTGAACTGAGACACTGGCTTTTTCTGGTCTTAGACTTGAACCGAAATATGAGCTCTTCCTGGGTCTTGAGCTTGCCAGCCTTTGGACTGGAACTGACCCCATTGGTTCTCCTAGTTCACAGGCTTTGGGTCTCAGACTAGACATAAACCATTAGTTTTCCTGGGTATCCAGCTTGCCAACTCACCCTGAAGATCTTGGACCTTGCCAGCCTCCATAATTGGGTAAGCTAATTCCTTATCTATCTATCTATCTATCTATCTATCTATCTATTCCTCCTATTGGTTCTGTCTCTCTGGAGAATCCTAATACAGCAATAAATGAGACTAAATGAGGAAAGCCAAGGACTTGATATACAGAAAGCAGAAGGCTCTCTACCTTCCTAAATGTTCAGAGTTCCAGAGACTGGAACCCCCAACCCAACCTTGGCTGACAGTCACTTGGTGAGGTTCCCAGGCGCTCAATTGCATATTTCTGTTGAGCTCACATCTACCTCTATTTCTAGAGGAAGCCCTTGAGGGCCACAGAAGGTTTCACTGTTTGTGAAATGGGAATGAAATGATCTTATCAATAGGAATTGTTTTCCAAATGTCCTGAAGAGGGTCAGTATCCTCACTGTTTTGATAATGATGACCTTTGTGGGCTTCCCCTCACAGAGTGAGCTAGTGTAACACAAAGAACTGCATTCCTCAGTGGAAAAGAAAGGGCCTCAATGTGGAATGTGGGCTTACATTGCCTTTTAATGGCCACTGCAAAAGACAGCCCAAGTATTATAAAATGCCTTGATTTTTCTTTTTCTATTTTCACACTAAGATCTGTAAAATAATAATAAAACCAGAAAATTCTAAACCTGAAGCAAAGAATTACATCAACATATTTATCAGAGACCGAGTTTAATCAAATACAAATCAAGTCACATATTTGCAACATCTTAATTTGTACTAATTAAGAGAAGTTTTGAGTGATTTCCTTCCCCCACTCCACATAACACTTCTATTTTGGGATAGACAGATATCTTCTCCACTTCAACTTTTCATTTATTTGGTTTTTCACTGATCATTAGCACTTAGCTTTCTTCCATGGGTTGTATTAGTTTGCGATCAACTTTGAAATGCTCTGAAGGAACAGTGAGTTCAGAAGCCATCTGATGCATCTTGCCTTACATAAATGGATTTTTTACCTCTTCGAACAACTCCTGAGCTAATAACATGGAGTAGGAAGCTTGTCATGGGAAAAGGAGATTGGTAGTCATTACCAGTGGTAACAGAGAAGCTATCTTTACCTTCACATCTACCCAAAAGGGTAATTACCTTAACATCCACTCAGAAAGAGACTCTTTCTAGCAATGCATGTGACTTTTCCATGGTTCTTGAGGCACTCCTCATTTGGGGGAGGCTGCCACTATTTAGTTTTATCCACTGACCACAAACAAGTGGTAACTCCATTTCCAGACACAGAAAACCAACTTCCTTTTCTGATTTCTCCAGTTCCTGTTATCCAGGACGGAGCCTAAGAGAAAAGGACTAGCATAGTCCAAGTTTGAGCTAAAAGCTTGGGCTGCAGGTGTGAAGAACAAGGTATAAGTGTTAATGGGATAATGGTTGGATTTTGGCTTAGAGGAGTTATAGGGCATATATATATTCTTACTTCTGAGTCCAGACAAGGAGTATTGAATTGGATGAATGGGAAGACATTACAAAATTCTGAGGATTAGAACTCCCAGGTGCTGAGAATTTGTGTAAGACTCCTCTTCACTAGTGAGAAAGAAAGGTCTCAAACTTGGAACATGGCATCAGTAGGTGCCTAGAAAGAGCTCTGATAAAACCCAAAGGGCAGGAATTAACTCTGCTTACAGATAGCACTGAAAGCACTAATCTAGCACTAAGTAAGCACTAAAATCTTTCTGTTTCAACTTCAAAGAGACTCAAGGACGGAATGACTGTGCCCTGGCAGCTTCCCCTTTGAGGGCTGGACCCCTCACCTCAGTGCTCCGAGGGCAAGCCAACAATCTGTGTGGAGAGGGAAGGGCAAACAACACTGATAAAATGCTTCCAAGGGACAGACAGAATGAATGCAAATATGACCAATCAATACCTAGATTCTATCTGATATGGCATCAAAGCCGACAGTTTACACATAAGCAAATACAATGAATCAACACATAGAAGCAATTTGAGAAATGTAAATGTAAAATTTTCTCATAAAATTTTATGAGAGCACAAGGTACCTATAAAGCTCACAAGTAAATAAGAATGTAAATATTCAGCGCCGTCAGACTCAATTAAATTGGTTGGATCTTTAGGGACAACAATAAGGCAATATGTATAATAAAAGTTACAAATTTGTTTTATGACTTCTTATAACCCAATGCTCTACTTTGGGAATTATGCCACATATAAATTATATACCTACAATTGTAAAAAAATAGGAATCATTTCAGATGCTTGAGAGTAGGGAATTGGTTAAATAAATTATGGCACCTTAACCTAAAAGCATATGGACATATCCCATTATTTTATAGATGAATGACACTCAGGAGTTTAAATTCAGGATGGTGAATAATTTTCTTTTTTTTAATGTTTATTTATTTTTGAGAGAGAGAGAGAGAGAGGGAGAGCACATGCACAAGAGTGGGAGAGGGGCAGAGAGACGGAAACAGAGGATCCAAAGTGGGCTCCACGCTGACAGCAGAGAGCCCGATGTGCGGCTAGAACTCAGGAACTGCGAGATCATGACCTAAGCTGAAGGCAGATGCCTAACCAACAGCCATCCAGGTGCCCCTGAATAGTTTTTCATCTTACGCTCCAATTCTCTTAGTAGTATGTCTTAGAGTTCTAAACTGAAAAGGCCTGAGGCAGTATTTGGCCTCCTTAGAAGGAAAACCTGATCAATTAGCAATATTTGCTAAGGGGATGAGATGGAAGATGAGGTGTGGGAGGAGGCTCTATGCACCTAACCATGAGCCCTGGGTTATGGGGCTGACCAAGAGCACATATGAGCAGTGGAACCAGTCTCCTTCACTGTGTTCTAAAACACAAGCCTTCAACTGGGGTTTGAGGATTCCCGTGGGTGGGCAAAGATATCCCAAGGCTACTCTGGAAGTTTCACAGGAATGTATTACATGACCCTCCATATGTGTATATATCCTTTCCTATAATGGATATATACAAGGCTGAGATCTGGCCTGAGTTCTCAAAAGTGTATTACCACTTGAGAAAGGTGGGCATGCTACTTCATCACCTGAAATCTTTATTTATTTATTTAATTTTATTTTAATTGCAGTAATAAATTACATGGATCTTCAACTTTATTTTATAAAATTATAACCTTTTTAACCTAATAGCAAAAAAGAAACAATATGCCAGCTCTTGGCATTGTTTATCTTTCATTAAATGCATAAGAAACACTTGATCATGATGTATTTAACTTAGAGATTTACTTCCAAAAAATTCTGCCTTTTACATTTAATTTTGTATTGGAGTTGATAATATATTTATGTTGTTTTGATAAATCATGTTCTAAAGGAATAATTATAATGAAAAGTTAAACTGTAAGAAAAATTAATGCATAAAGTATTATGATTACATTGAAATGTAAAATTTCAGTTTCTGTACATTTGTTTTGTACAGTGGGATAGCCCAAAAGGCACTTTCAAGCATAACAATATAGTCTGCAGACAAAAAGCTGTGGAGAAAGAGAATTGGAAATACAGATTCAAGAAGAAAAAACTACCTCAATTAATTTTTTTAATGGATGTTGGTGAGTATCAAATTGTTATAGCTTTGCAATTCCATTATAAACTATTCAAGATTGATATGTTTTATTTTTGATATTCAAATATTTGCATCAACGCAACTATTTAAATTTATGTGAAAATTTTAAATGTCAACTAAAACTATGTAATGGAGCAAACATTTTTGAAATTCTTTTAGGGAGTATGTGACAAAAATCTTTGTAAACTACTATTCTTCAAAGGTAGTCTTGTTACCAATGCCTCACAAAGAAAGGTATCTTGATTAAATAAACTTGGGGAATATTTCAAATCCCCATTTTTAAAACTTATACCACATATTGAATATTCTAGGAAATCTTATGGTTAAAAAAGCATGTTAAACTTGGTTTAATCCAGTGTCTCAGAAACTAAGCTGATCCCAGATTTCTATTTTCTTAGATATCCCTTTTAATGTCCATGGGATAGCCTTGGGGAAAAGCTGTCTTGTCATACCCCTCTATCTACTTAGATTAAATAAATGTTCTCATAAAAAATTTGTGAGTCAAATAGTGAGAAAAGTAGAACAAAATAATATTGACACATATGACAACCATGCAAAACTGTTTCTGGCTGAAATAATTTTGGGACCAATGTAAACAGCTTAGCATTTCCTGTTTTTTCCTTTTGTAAAGTTGCTTAGGACAAAGATAAGAAGAAAAGGGAGAGAATGAGGAAGGGTGTGTCTAGGCATAAAGGAATTAATTACAGCTGGAGACTGATTGATTCAGGAGAAGGTCCTCAGTACAAAATAAGGCTCAGAGTCCCATGGGCCATCCAGATCCTGGAAGATGTACTGGGTCCACACCAAACATCAGTATCTGGGGAACTGTCCCAAATAAAGAAGTTATTTTACCTGTAGAGCTCAGCTCTTGAGGATAATTATTCATTGCAATCTGGTAGACACAGCAAACTTTATGTTTCATGGGCAAAAGGGCCAATCTCAAATTTGTAAATGAACGGTTTATGACATTTGGATAAGACATCTCCAGCTTATGCCATTTCTCTAATAAAACATCTTGGGAAGAACTGGAGCAGCTGGCTGAGGTTTATGATCTCCAGGGGAAGCTAAGTTTCTTCTTCCCAAAGAATTCATCTCTTGCAGGTGTTTGCATTTCTGTGGCAGACTCAGTTTGTCACATCTTAGTGACAATTTCCTATAAAACAAAGTCTCCTAACTTTAAAAGGAAGAAGAGATCTTAGGGGAGCAATGCCATATAAAATCCAACATGAGGCTATTGTCACCCACAGTGAACACATCTACTAGAGAGCCACCAGTCTCAGTCCTCTAAATAGACTTGCCTCCTGGATGAGGATCTGTACTACTGGAATTCAGCTAGGCCTACATCATGACAGGAGGGAAGAGAACAAGCTCAGAATACCACCTTTAGTCTCAGGAAAATATTTGGGCAGCTGAGCTCCCTAAATAAAGCTGTCAGTCCTTAAAAGTAATCCACCCATGATTATCTGAGAGTTTACCTAATCGCAGATTATCTATATTAATCGTGTGTGTGTGTGTGTGTGTGTGTGTGTGTGTTCTGAAAATAGCCACGACAATTACCTACTATCCTACATGTTCTTATATTTTTACTAAGGTGAAATTCAATAACATATAATTAACTATTTTTAAGTATACAATTCAGGGGCGCGTGAGTGGCTCAGTCAGTTAAGCGACCAACTCTTGATTTCGGCTCAAGTCATGATCTCACAGTTGGTGAGTTTAAGCCATGCGTCAGCCTCTGCGTGGACAGCAAGGAGCCTGCTAGGCATTCTTTCTCTCCCTCTCTCTCTGTCCCTACCTCCCCCTCTCAAAATAAATAAACTTTTTTAAAAAAAGTATACAATTCAGTGGTATGTATGATATTCACAAGGTTGTAAAAACTAGTTCCAGCTAGCTTCAAAAATTTTTCTTTATCCCATAAAAATATGCCATGCCCATTAAGTAATTACTCCTTACCACCACCATCCCCAAACACATGCCTGGTAATTTCTAATTTTCCCATCTCTATTGATTTGCTTATTCTGAATTTCTTATTTGCTTATTCTGAATTCCTAAGGAATGTTGGTCTATAGGTTTTCTTACAGTATCTTTGTCTGGCTTTGGCATCAGAATAATTCTGGCTTCAGAATGTATTAAAATGTGTTTCCTTTTCTTCTAAAATTTTGGAAGAGTTTGAGTAGAGTTGGTGTTTAATTCCCTTTAAAATGGTGAAATTTAGAGAACTTTCAGGGAAGATGGCAAAATAGGAAGACCCTAAGTTCACCTCACCCATAGATACAACTAAATAGTACCCACATCACTGTAAATAACTCAGAAAATGACCTGAAGCCTGGCAGAACAGACTCTTCACAGCTAAATGTAGAGAAAAGGCCACATCAAAGAGGATAGGAAGGGCAAAGATGTGGTTGAGAGCTAAACAGACCCATGGGACTGTCCACAGGAGGGAAGGATGCCTCAGGCATGCAGAGGAAAGAAAGCCAGATCCTCACACTAAGTACCCCAGGCAAAAGGAACCTGCATGAAAACCAGAGGGCCTGAATTTCCCAAATTCTTACAATAAACACCTGGAACTTTAAAACTCAGCAAGCTCAGACCTGGGAGAACCAGGAGGGTGATAGGAAACTCAGTGCCCACCCTTAAAGAGACTGTACAACAAACAGCTCTGCTGAAATATAGCATAGAAGTAGCATTTAAAAAATGCCTGGCATATGCAGGAGGTAGATTTGTTTATTAACCTCAGAGCATGGAGGGGCAGGAATCCTTGGGAGCCTTCTTCAGGAACAAAGGAGTAGACAGGTGCCATTTCCTTTCCCTGTCTCCCAGCGTAGACACAAGGACACCTGCGGGGACCAGTGCAGTGCCAATGCTCTCTAAATAACTTGCTAACACTGTGCAACTGGCCCCCACATTTTCCTGAGGACATGGCCCCTCCAGCCAGGCCTTGGCTCCAGATCCTTTCTCATAGCAGACCTGTGCAATCCTTGCTAACACTGCATGTCCCACCCCTATATCCTCCTGCCATATGCCCTTGGCTGGAATCATATAGCCTCCCAAAACTGACAGGAAGAAATAGAAAATTTGAACAGACTGATTACCAGCAATGAAATTGAATCAGTAATCAAAAAACTCCCAACAAACAAAAGTCCAGGACCAGAAGGCTTCACAGGGGAATTCTACCAAACATTTAAAGAAGAGTTAATACGTATTCTTCTCAAACTATTCCAATTAATAGAAGAGGAAGGAAAACTTCCAAATTCATTCTATGAAGCCAACATTACCTTGACACCAGATAAGAACAGCACACAAGAAAGAGAACTACAGGCCAATATCACTTATTAACATAGATGCAAAAATCCTCAACAAAATACTAGCAAACTGAATCCAACAATACATTAAAAAAATCATTCACCATGATCAAGTGGGATTTATTCCCAGGATGAAGGGTAGTTCAACATTTGAAAATTAATCAACATGATACATCACATCAGTAAGAGAAAGGATAAGAACCATATGATCATTTCAATTGATGCAGAAAAGGCATTTGACAAAGTACAAGATCCATTCATGATAAAAACCCTCAACAAAGTAGGTCTAGAGGGAACACACCTGAACATAATAAAGGCCATATATGAAAAATCCTCAGTGAACATCATACTCAATGAGGAAAAACAGAGCTTTTCCCCTAAGGCCAGGAACAAGACAAGGATATCCAGTCTTCCCTCTTTTATTCAACATAGTACTGGAAGGCCTACCCACAGCAATCACACAACAAAAGGAATAAAAGGCATCCAGATTGGCAAGGAAGAAGGAACACTTTCCCTATTTGCAGATGACATGATACTATATGGAGAAAATTCTAAAAAGCCCACCAAAAAACTACTAGAACTGATAAATGAATTCAATAAAGTCATAGGATATAAAAGCAATGTACAGAAGAAGTCTGTTGCATTTGTATACACTAACAATGAAGCAGCAGAAAGAGAAATTAAGAAAACAATACCATTTACAACTGCACCAAAAATAATAAAGTATCTAGGAATAAACTTAACCAAGGAGGTTAAGACCTCTGAAATCTACAAAACATCTATGAAAGAAATTGGATATGACACAAAGAAGTGGAAAGATATTCCATGCTCATGGGTTGCAAGAACCAATATTGTTAATATGTTTATACTACCCAAAGCAATCTACAGATTTAATGCTATCCCTACCAAAATACCACCAGCTTTTTTCACATAAGTGGACCAAATAATCCTAAAATTTGGATGGAACCACAAAAGACCCCAAATAGCAAAGCAATCTTGAAAAAGGAAAACAAAACTGGAACTAGCACAGTTCCTGATATCAAGATACACTGCAAAGCTATGGTAATCAAAACAGTATGGTACTGGCACAAAAATAGACACATGGATCAACACAGCAGAATAAAGAGAGTTCAGAAATAAGCCTGCAATTATGTAGTCAATTAATCTTTGACAAAAGAGGCAAGAATGTGCAATGGGAAAAAGACTCTTCAACAAATGGTGTTGGGAAAATGGGACAGCTACATGCAAAAGTATAAAACTGGACCATTTTCTTACACCATACACAAAAATATACTCAAAATTGAATAAGGACCTAATGTGAGGCCTGAAACCATAAAAATCCTAGAAGAGAGCACAGGCAGTAATTTCTCTGAAATCAGCCATAGCAACATCTTTAAAACAAAAGCAAAAATAAATTATTGGGATGACATAAAAATAAAAACTTCTGCACAGCATAGAAACAATCGACAAAACTAAAGGGCAGCTTATCAAATGGAAGAAGATATTTGCAAATGACATATCTGATAAAGGGTTAGTATCCAAAATATATGAAGTACTTATACAACTCAACACCAAAAAAGAAATAATCCAATTTAAAAATGGGCAGAAGACATGAACAGACATTTCTCTGAAGAAGACATCCAGATGGCCAACATAAGCATGAAAAGGACTCATCACACATTATCAGGTTAAGGCAAGTCAAAACCACAATGACATATCACCTCACACCTGTCAGAATGGCTAAAATCAAAAACACAAGAAACAAGAGGTATTAGTGAGGATGTGGAGAAAAAGGAACCCTCATGCACTGTTGGGAGGAATGCAAAGTGGTGCAGCTGCTGTGGAAAACAGTCTGGAGGTTCCTCAAAAAGTTGAAAATAGAACTACCCTATGATCCAATAATCACACTACTGAGTATCCCCAAAATACAAAAACACTAATTCAAAGGGTATTTGCACCATATAGCAGCATTATTTACAACACCCAAATCATGGAAGTAGACGAAGTGTCCACCGATAGAGAAGAATGGATAAAGAAGATGTTGTCTATACATACAATGGAAATTTATTCAGCCATAAAAAGGAATGAAATCTTGCCATTTGCAACAACATGGTTAGATCTAAAGAGTATAATGCTAGGCAAAATAAGTCAAAGTAAGATAAATACTGTATGATTTCACTCATATGTGGAATTTAAGAAAGAAAACAAAACAAATGAACAAAGAAAAAAGAGACAAATGAAAAACAGACTCTTAAGTAGAAAGTACAAACTGATAGTTATCAGAGGGGTGGCAGATGTGGGGATGGGTGAAACAGGTGAAGGAGGTTAAGAATACACTCACTTTTTTATTAAAATTTTTATGTTTATTTTTGAGAGAGAGAGAGAGACAGAGCATGAGCATGAGCATGAATAGGGGAGGGGCAGACAGACAGGGAGATACAGGATCCAAAGCAGGCTCCAGGCTCTGAGCTGTCAGTACAGAGCCTGATGCGAGTCTCCAACTCACAAACCATGAGATCGTGACCGAAGTCAAACCGAAGTTGAACGCTTAACTGACTGAGCCACCTAGAAGCCCCCCAAATACACTTATCTTGATGAGCATTGAGTAATACAGAATTTTTGAATCACTATATTGTACACTTGAAACTAACATAACACTCTATGTTAACTATAGTGGAATTAAAATTTTTCTGAAGGAGGGACAAAGTGCCTCAATAACCTAGGGAAAAATTTTTTGAGACTTTTGGAAATATAGCAGACCTGTTGAAACATCATAGAATCAGCTACATGCATCAGGAAATATAAATTTATGATTCTAGTTTTTATCTTGAAAGGAATAAAATTGCAAATTATTTTTCAAGATTAAAAAAAATCAAAGATTAACTGTATTAGAATTAAAATAAAATATTTAAAAAATCAAAGAAAAAACAGCCTGTAAACCATGACATGGAGAATTACATTATATGACCTCCTGCCCTCACCACCACCTGACAAACACCCCATATGTATGTATACATGTACGCATGTACGCATGTATATATGCACACATGCCTGTGCACACATGCGCATATGCACAATGTAATTGTGTGTGCATCTTTATGTGTGTCTTCATGCACATGTGCACTATAGGTGTGTATTTTACACTGCCCTAGGCCCAAGGGGCTGATGAATCATCGAAGTTAGGGAGTGAGAACACTTAGCCTGCCCTACCTCTGCCATGCACTTGGCATACAACCTTTACAGCAGATGTCTTTGGGGTATCAGCAGAACTCACACAGTATACAATTTGCTCCCATCTCCCATCCTTACATGCAGCCAAGTTTCTATTATGTGAGGCCCCTGCCCGACACAACAGCTAATTCTGCTAAATTGGACAACTGACCCACAGTGGACCAATCAGATTCTTCCCTCCAGAAACCTGGATTAGGGATTGAAGAGAGCCAGCCAATTTATATGTCTGGAACTGCAGTGTGAATGTGAGCGCTCTCTGAGAGCCAGGGCCAAGAACACCAAGCAGACCTAAGAAGTGTGGCAAAAAGAGAATTCCTGAGTTCTCCAGGGCTTTCTACAGGCTTGTTTCTAGCCCAGCTTTATCTGTCCCTTTGGATTCCATGGAATACCCCTGAATCCTTATAATAAATTTTATTTATTTGTCTGTTTGTTTGAAGTAACTGAGATTGGTTGCTGCTTCTAACCAAAACTTCCTTACAAGCCACTTATCTTCATTATGTTTCTATTTCTTCACTTAAAAAACAAGGAAGTTTGATCAGACACCTTCCTAGTTCTAATTTACATTAATGGTACCTTCCTGGAGCCTGCCTCCAACATGATTACGTTTCGGAGAGAGGTGGGAAAAGACATTGCAATATTTTACTGTGTAAGTTGCTTCTCCAGAAGTTATACAAAGGTAAAAGCTCACTTCCTCCAGAGCATGCCAGCTAGACAGAGTTCATCTTTACATATGTCAGATAAAGTCTATACTCACTAACGGAAATAAAAATGTCTGAGTGGAAAGGAATCTTTGCAAACAGAATCCGGATAGAATATGTTTTTCCAGATGAGAATTTGGGGTATGACCCCATAAACATAAAAACTTTCCTGTCTCTATATCTTTTATTTTTTTAGTTTATTTATTTATTTTGAGAGAGACAGAGAGAGAGAAAGAGAGCATGTAAGAGAGAGCATGAGTGGGGGAGAGGCAGAGAGAGAGGGAGAGGATCCCAAATAGGCTCCATGCTCTCATGGAGCTCGAACATGCTGTCATGTTTGACGCTCGAACCCACAAACTGTAAGATCATGACCTGAGCCAAAATCAGTCAGACACTCAACTGACTGAGCCATCTAGGTACCCCTCTATATCCTTTATATACTTTAAATTATAAAGTCCTATAAATTATATATTATATAATGAATTACATACTTATATTGTTAAGTATGATTTTGTTACTATAAACCCTGTCTTCCTAGTTCAATTAAATATTCTTCCAGAGTAGAGGTCAAAATGTGTACTTCATGCTGTGAATCCCTATTGTGCCCAGCCCCATTTTTGTTATGTGGTAGTTACTCTTGAAAAACATGCAGTTAAGTTGCATTCACCACCCAAATAAACCAAGGTTTAAAGATGCTCATACCTCACTGAAATTCTTAGGATAAGTGTATGCCTAAGTGTATATATTTCCTGGCTAAAGGGACAATTGATTAAATAAATGAATGATGCCAACAAATATTCATTGAGCTCATGCTAAGTATCAGAAAAAGTATACTCACTCACCCCACCCCCAGGCACCCACAGCTCTTTTCTGCAAGAGCAATGAACAAGCAAATGGAGATGAGCTATTTCTGACAGAGGTTTATCTATGCGTCCCGGAAGAATACTTTATACCCAGTAAATGCCCTGTTAATCCAGATCACTGAAGAAACAGATGGGATTATATGTACAAGGATACATAAGGGGAAACACCTTGTGAGGGAAAATAGGAAAGAAGCTGAAAAGGGCTAGGAAAGCCACTAGACCATGATGCCAGTCTGACTCTGAGTGATGGAGAGCAGGGAGAAAGGCTGGATGAAAGTCTCCTGGACTGCTATGCAGTCTGAGGAAGGTTGAAAAAAGCCATAGGAGTCCCATGGCTCCCAGGAACAGACCTGCCTTGATATTGTGCCCAGCTCAGTCACTGACTGAGAGCAGTCCATGGGAGGCATGATCTTGGTGCAAAATGACGATGAATTTCAGAGTGGAGCAGCTGGGGTCCCTGATCAATTACACCCCCCGTCGTTGGCAATCTGCAATGCATGACCACCACAGATACTCATATTTTTGCCTGATTGAATTGATGATTTTACCTGAAAGAGCCACATCCCTCTTCTTTTCTTACAATGTCCATTCTCACCATGACAGAAGAGGTTATAGATCTCAAGAGGTCAGCAACCCTAGCCATTCAATTTTACAGTCTGAAAATCCCCATTAAGAAGTCCATTAGGAAGCTTCCAGGAGCCACGCTTTTTACAACCTCAGACAGTTCAGATCATCTGACGAATGAGCATTTCCATGGTATCACCAAGATTTGTTCTCTGAGAAATATAAGGGCGCAACAGAAGTAGATATATGTGTGACAGAGAAAGAGAGACAGACACTGGCCTATTAAGAATTTGCTCTAGCTAAGCTTTCAATGTGAGTATTTCAGTACTTACCCTGTTTTGATTAAAGTGAAAAAACCAGAGATAATGCAGCCAAATTCACTTAATATCAAGTCACTAATATAAAATCTATTTCATGGATTTTTTTCATCCAGACTCTAAGCAATTTGGCAAAATTGCAATACAACTAGCCAAATACTCACTGACATCAAAACACCATCAAGATTAGCACTAAGTAAAAAACAAAACAAAACAAAACATTGCTTTCTGAGACTAAAAATTACTTGCTATCAACTAAAGCAAACAAAACTTATTAAAACTCGACATTTTGTTCTTCTCTCAGTGTGTTGGGTAAACACAACAGAACCATTTGAGCAGACCAGAATAACAGTATAATTTCTGTAGAATTAAAGGGCTAAGAACTTACCCCTGCTTTCATGATGTCATTTTCTTCTACTCTTATTTTTAGAAAACTCTATATACATTAATCTGGAAGAAGGAATCTAATTATATTTAAATGATGTTTTCTAGTAGTTTCTAGTAGGTTAAGCCAGACTTGCAAATGGCTTAGAAATAACAGGTTTAATAATATTTGCAAAAGGCCTATCTTTGACTGGAAAACTAGACCCATTTTGTGTTCATATCTTATCTTCCTACATAGCTATGGCAAGAAAAATAAATTTTGTTCAAGAAAAAGCCATTGGCTATTTTCCTTAGATCTGCATGCTCAAGTCTAATTTGGTCCAACTCCAATGACTACAAGAAGCCAAAGGTAAATTTATACATATAGCTTATATCAGCTCTAAAAATTACCTTTTGTTCAAAATTCTCAATGTGAACAGGGAAAAACCTCCTCCTAATTGTATCATTCCTCTTCTTTAGCATTTTCTTCTTGAATATTCTTTCATTCAGCTATTCCTTCCACATTTGCTGATTATAATATGTCTATCATTCTGATAGGGTCTGTGGAGGAAATAAAATATGGGAAACACATCTTTACTCTCACAAGATGTTCAGTTTATTTGGAGAAATAAGACATATACATACATCCCTACAACACATAATGATATACAATCAGTGAAATGGAGGTTTAAGGCTAAGAGAAATTTTGGCCCCAATTCTTGGGTAGCATTTAAGGTAGAGCTTGTGAAAGATGTGTCTGAGATGAAAGCAGACAAAGAATGTGCCAGAAAATGAGAAAACAATGAGACAGAGAGGGAAATAAAAGGGACAGCATGACCAGTTTTGTTGAAAGCAAGGCCCATTTAGGGGAGTAGAGAGATATAAAACTGGAAAGGTAGAAGGGGCCAGACTGAAGAATTTTTAATACCAGCCAGAGAAGTCACTAAATACCAGCTGGGAAGGCAAAAAAGAATCACTAAAAGTTCTAACAGAGAAGTGATGTAAAAAAATTTTTAGGAAGCTGTTAATCTGGTGGGGATGTGCAGATTCCTAGAAGAGGCAAAAACAGAAACTAGAAGCCAGGAGGGTATCACGAGAATCAGAGCATGAAGCAAGGGGGCCAAGTTAGGATCATAGCAGTAAGAATGGAAAAGTGGGGTCTAAAGGAATAGCTACTAAAGAAGAATTGGCAGGATGTGCTCAAGCAAATGGATGACAATGGCAAGAGAGATAAACTTGAAGATGACCCCTGTGTAAGCCTGGGCAATGGAACTTGACTATGCAACCAACAAAAATAAAAATAGTGAAGACAGAAATGCTAGTGTGGATAGAAGGAATGTAGACGGAAAGTAAAAACACTAAGTTTAACCTTAATCATATGGAGTTTGTGGTGTGAATAGTATGCCTGTAGTCACTTGGTAGGGAATATGGCACTAGAGTTCAGGACACAGGTTATGGGCTTGTGATTGTAACTTAGGAGTGAGGGGGAAGATGATTCCACAGGCTCACAGAAGGCCATGGAAATAGACAATATGTCAAGAGAGGGGAGCAAGACAAGAACAGAAAAGAGAGTTCAAGATAGAACTTTGGGAAGTGTCTCCCCTTGCAGATGTATTTTCCTTTAATATGTTTGGGGAAGGCAGTCCCTGAAGTGTGATTGGCTCTCCATTATCATATTCTCCCCTCAGCTGCTCTCAGAACTACCTTGGGTTGCTTACACTGTTCATCACTTGGACCTCTGTGTCTCCTGTTCTTCTTCAATAATTACACCTGGATATGGTGGTGATGGTGCAGAGATATCAGCATGTCTCCTTTCTGGGGTATCCTTTATTTATCCATAAAACCACTCAAACAAGGCTCTGGGGCATACTGAAAACTTTATTAGAGTTTTGGGAATAACTACAGGAAATGATATGAGGGAGAGAAGAAAACTTAAGTCTCCATGCTAAATAGATTGTCATATCCCAGAATCCTAGAGAAAAGAAAAAGCATTACTCCTTTCACAGTGTACATTTGACTTCTTAGTCTTGTTTTCATGACTTGAAACCTATCCTTCTATTTCTCTCATTAAACAAAAGCACATTTACCTTTTTCTTTTTCTGTGCAAATTTCACACCTCTATTCTGGACCCAGTGGATTCTCTAACACTGGACCATAATGGAACACATGGAACTCAGGGAGCACAGGAAAATACTAGGACACTTCCCAGAATGTGAGCTAGTCAGTTTAGGATAACAATGCAGGTGGCTTCAGGATAACAGTCCACAGAGGGCTTTCCCACTACAAGTTCAGTCCCTGTTCAAGTATCTTCATGGTGGGAGGTGGGGATAGCCCTCCAAATTGCCCTACAGATAACATGAAAGCACAATCTCACATGCCCTTTTCAGGGACAAACAATTTTTCTCAGAGACAATGTAGTCTAAATACACATTAAGGAAGAGAAACATTTTCCTAAAGGCAATAAAACCTATAAAAATTTCCCCAGTTTATTTGAAATAGCTTTTTAGATTGCTAAGCAGAATAATTTTTCCCATTTTTACTCCCCTATTCTAGGATGTGCCTATGGCCCACCTCTGAAACTCTTGGCTTTCTAACAATAGAACCATTTATCTTCCCCCAAAGACCTTGCAGAAACTCTGAAATTATAGTTGTCTTATAAGGAATTTGAGAGAAGTAGCCAGCTACAGTGGCAGAGGCATAATAGTCAGAAATGTAAAAGAATAAGGAAAATAGCAGTACAATTTAGGCCAAGAGAAAAAGAGATTTAGGGAGAAGTAGATCATAGTTTCATGTGCTCCAAAGAAATTAGCATAGAAGACAATGACAAAAGTCATTGCCAACTTAGATGTCATTGGTGACCATCTACAAAAGAGTTTCAAGAGAATGGGTGGGGGTGGAGGAGAAACCATAGAAGTTTTCTCTTCAGGAAAGAATACCCATGTAAAGAAGGGGAAAAAGGACATGACAGCTTAAGACAGTAGGAGATTGGGGGTAAGGTTTTATTTAGGTGAGAAATCTCTGGAAAATGTTATAAACAGGAAAGATTTAAGACAGGCTTGTTTCTAGTTGATGAAGCATGGTGAGATGGAAATTAGAGGAGATAGGAGGTAGAAAGCTGAAGCTATGTTAACAAGATTTGACTGATTTTATTTTGAGAAAGGAAGGAAGTAGACAAAAATATAGAAAGATACAAAAACAAATAAACAATCAAATAATTTAAAACAATACTGAGGTAGAGAGGAGGGCATTGAGAAAGATATGTTTCCTCAAATGAACAAAAAGCCAAACCATCTGTTGGGACTGAAGAAGTGAAGTTGGTTTGGAAGTCTGAAGGTTGTGGCAGAGAACTCAATGGCTCCTACATGGAATTTGAGAGGAAGCAACAAAAAGAGTAAAATAAAAAACCACCAGACTTCCTTTACAGATAATTTAGACCAAACTTTGCAATGAGTACAATTACAAAAGCTAACAAAATATAAAAATCAACTACTTGATGGTGATAAAGGCACTAAGAATTACCCTACTAGATTCAGGAGATAATCCAGAGAGGTACGCTTGATATTAGAATTCCTTTCCCCTTGGGTGTGTTTGCTACTTCCCGCAGAGACATCTGAGCAGTGCTTTTGCCAACCTTATGGAGTGAGAAATATAAAAGTAGGATCCCAGAGACCCTGAAGATTAGGAAGGAGAAGGATCCCTAATGAATTTCCTGTGTTGTCAGTTGAGTCTCCACAGGACCATAGGAAAACTAGAAGCAAACTAAGACCACCAAAAATTGCAGCCCAGCTTCAAATCTTCTCAATTCCTGAAAGTGCATAATGTGATCCTGGATTGCTACATTTTTCTAGGAACCTGCTGGAAGCAAGTACAGATCTTCTTTTTTCTTTTTTAATTTTTTTAATATTTATTTATTTTTGAGAGAGAGAAAGACAGCGGGAGCGGGTGAGTGGCAAAGAGAGAGGGAGACACAGAATCCGAAGCAGGCTCCAGGCTCTGAGCTGTCAGTACAGAGCCCAACGCAGGGTTCAAACTCACGAATTGTGAGATCATGACTTGAGCGAAGTCAGACACTTAACCCATTCAGTCACCCAGGTGCCCTGCAAGTATAGATCTTCTATGGGAAATAAATAATGTTATTCTAGGCCTCAAATGTTTTCTACAAGCAAGTATTCAAATATTGCTTCTAGCACACAATGAGAATAACCAGACATACCAAGTATCCATGGATGAATTAATGGTTAAACAAAATGTTTACTATTATGGAATATTATCTAGCCTTAAAAAGGAAGGAAATTCTAACACATTCTATAACATGGATGAAACTTGAGAACATTATAGTAAGTGAAATAAGCTGATCACAAAAAGACAAATGCTATATGATTCTACTTGTATAAGGTACCTGGAGTAGTCAAATTCATAGACACAGAAAGTAGAATGGTGGTTTCCAGGGGCTGACAGGAGAGGGGAAATAAAGAATCATTGCTTAATGGGTACAGAGTTGCATTTCTGCAAGATGGAAAGGTTCTGGAGATGGATGGTGTTGATGTTTGCACAACAATATAAATGTACTTAAAACTGCTGACTGTATGCTTAAAAATGGTTAAGACAGTCAATTTTTTGTTAGTGTGTTTTAATAAAATAAAAAATTTAGAGAAGTGAAGAAATTTCTAAATCAAAACAATGAGAGAGAAATGAAGACATTCTCAGATAATCAAAAGATAAGAGAGTTTGTTGCCACTAGACCTGTCCTACAAGCAATGCTAAAGGATGCAGGGCGCCTGGGTAGCTCGGTTGGTTAAGCATCTAACTCTTGATTTCAGCTTAGGTCATGATCTCATTGTTCATATGTTTTAGCCCTGCTTTGGGCTGAGTACTGACAGCATGGAGTCTGCTTGGGACTCTCTCTCTCTCCCTCTCTCTCTGTCCCTCCCCTGCTCACACTCTCTGTCTCTCAAAATAAATAAATAAACGTTTCTGTTAATAATAATAATAATAATAATAATAAAAGAAATGCTAAAGGGTGTCCTCCTGGTTGAGCTGAAAAGAAACTAGACAGTTACTTGATGCTGTAAAAAGAAATAAAGATCTCTGGTGAAGGGGCACTTGGGTGGCTCAATCAGTTAACTGTCAGACTCTTAGTTTTGGCTCAGGTCATAATATCATGGTTCATGAGCCCTGCATGGGGTTCCTCACTGTCAGCACAGAGCCTACTTGGGATTTTCTCTCTCCCTCTCTCTCTCTGCCTCTCCTCCATTTATATACACATGCTCTCTCTCTCTCTCTCAAAATAAACAAATAACCTTAAAAAAAAGATCTCTGGTGAAGGTAAATACATAGATAATTATAAAATCTAGTATTATTGTAATTTTGGTATTAACTCCACTTTTTAAAAACATGGTTTAGGCGCACCTAGGTGGCTCAGTCAGTTAAGTGTCCGACTTGGCTCAGGTCATGATCTTGCAGTTCTGGGGTTCGAGCCCAGCATTAAGCTCTGTGCTGACAGCTCAGAGCCCGGAGCCTGCTTTAGAGTCTGTGTCTCCCTCTCTCTCTGCCTCTTCCCCATCCCCCTCAAAAATAAACATTAAAACATTTTTAAGTAATAAAAAAATAAAAAATAAATTTAAAAAACATGGTTTAAAGGACAAACGCATAAAAAACATACTTCTGGTCATGTACCATGTAAAGATGTAATCTGTGGCTTCTAATAATAGAAAGGGAGAAGGGAGCTACATACAAGTTTTGTGTGCTACTGAAGATAATTGTTATAAACTCAAATTAGGGTGCTATAACCTTAGGATGTTACATTAAATCCCAATAGTAACCAAAAAGAAAATAGGTATAGAATATACACATAAGGAAACGAGAAGGGACTCAAACACACAACAAAAATCAACTAAACACAAAAGAAGGCAGTGATAATGGAAGTGAAGGACAAAAAAAGCTATAATACCTAGAAAACAAATAGCAAAATGCCAAAACTAAGTAAGACCCTCCTTATCAGTAATTACTTTAAATGTAAATTGAGTAAGCTCTCCAATCAAAAGATAAAAACTGGCAGAAAAGGTTTCTAAAAATGGATTCAACTATATACATCTATAAGAGACTCACTTTAGATCCAAAGACACAAATAGATTGGGATACCTGGGTGGCTCAGTCAGTTAAGCGTCTGACTCTTAATCTTGGCTCAAGTCATGATCTCATGGTTCCTGGGATAGGGCCACATGCCGGGGTCTGTGCTGATGACAGCATGGAGCCTGCTTGGGATTTTCTCCCTTTCTTTTCCTCTCAAAATAAATAAATAAACATTAAAAATTTTTAAAAGAAAAACAAAGACATAAATACGTTGAAAGTGAAGGGATTGAAAAAGGTATTTCATACACAGATTAACCAAAAGAGAATTGGGGTAGCTATACTAATAACAGACAAAATTAACTTTAATTCCAAAAGATTAAAAGAGAAAAAGACAGACAATATATAAGAACATTTTTAATACAGTAAGATAATATAACAAAACATCTACACACCCAAGAGACTTTCAAAATTTATGAAGGAAAAACTGACAATTTAAGGAAGAAATAGTTTTACAATAATAGTTGGAGACATGAATGCCCTACTTTAAATAATGGACTGAACAACCAGAGAGAAAATAAGTGAGGATATAGAGGACTTGGACAACACATAAACCATCTAGACCTAACAGACATACAGAATATTCCATGCAACAACAGCAGAATACACACTCCTTCCAAGAACATGAGACATTCTTTAGGACAGACCACATGTTAGGCTACAAAACAATTCTCAGTAGGTTTAAAAAGGTACATATCATAGGGGTGCCTCGGTGGCTCAGTCGGTTAAGCCTCTGACTTTGGCTCAGGTCATGATCTCCCAGTTTGTGAGTTTGAGCCCTGCATTGAGCTGTCTGCTGTCAGCACAGAGCCTGACTCAGATCTTCTGCCCCACCCTCTCTCTCTGCCCCTCCCCTGCTCGCTCACTCTCTCTCTCAAAAATAAATTAACATTAAAAAAAAAAGATAGATGTTATACACAGTATCTTCTTCAGCCACAATGGGATGAAGATAGAAATCAGTAACAGAAATAAAATTGGAAAATTCACAACCATGTGGAAGCTAAACAACATTCTTAAACAACCAGTGGTTCAAAGAAGAAATCACAAGGGAAATTAGAAAATATTTAGAGACAAATGAGGATGAAAATAAAACATACCAAAACTTATGGGATGTAGCAAAAAGAGTACTCAGAAGGAAATTTATAGCAGTAAATGCCTACATTTTAAAAAGAGAGAGAGAGAAAGATCTCAAATCAATGGCTTAACTCTGCACCATAAGGAACTAAAAAAAGAAAAGAAAAATAATAGAGCTAATAGAAAGAAGGAAATAGAAAGAAGGTAATAGAAAGAAGGAAATAATAAGGATTAGAGCAGAGATAACAAAATGCAGAACTAAAAAGCAGAAGAATCAAGGAAACCAAAAGTTGGTTCTTTAAAAATATCAACAAAATTGACAAACGTTAGTTAAACTAAGAAAAAAAGAACAAGTTCAAGTAAAATTACAAATGAAATAGTGGACAGGACAACAAACACTACGTAAATAAAAAGGATTATAAGAAAATACTATGAACAATTGTATGCAAACAAATTGGGTAACCTAGATGAAAAGGACAAACTCTTAGAAACAACACAACTACCAAAACTGACTCAAGAATAAACAGAAATCTTAATAGGCCTATAACAAATACAAAGATTGAATCAGAAACCAAAAACCTTCCAACAAAGAAAAGTCCAGCACCAAACATTTAAAGGAGAATTAGCATAGATCCTTCTTAAACTCTCCCAGAAAATTAAAGAGGAGGCAACACTTTACTAATTCATTCTATGAGATCAGTGTAACCAAAGCATGACAAAGATACTACAAAAAAAGAAAATCATAGATCAATATTCCTAATGAATATAGGAAATCTATATTCAACAAAATATTCAATGAAATATTAGCCAGGTGAATTTGGCATTGTAGTAAAAGGATTTTACACTGTGAACAAATAGGAGTTGTCCCAGAATGCAAGGATGATTCAATATATGAAAACCAATCAATGTAACACTATATTAATAGAATGAAGGAGAAAAAACTACAAGATTATCTCAATGTAGAAAAAGCATTTGGAAAAATTCAATACACCTTCATGATAAAAACACACAGTACACTAACAGAAAGCAACCTCCTTAATATGATAAAGACCATGTAGGAAAAACCCACAACCCATCATACCCAATAGTGAAAGAGTGAAAGTATTCCCCCTAAGATCAGGAACAAGATAAGGATGCTCACTTTCATCACTATTATTCAATATCACTCTGCAAGTCTTAGCCAGAATAATTAGGCAAGACAAGGAAATAAAAGATATGCAAATTAGAAAAGAAGAAGTAAAATTATCTTTCTTCTAAGATGATGTGATATTATATGTAGAAAACTCTAAAGATTCAAAAAACTTTTTAGAGTTAATAAACAAATTCAGCAAAATTGCAGACTGCACCATCAACACTCAAAAATCAGTTTTATTTCCTTATTCTGGTAATAAATATAACAGAAATTTTAAAAACAATTCTACTTACAAAGACCTAAAAAGAATAAGACACTTACAAATTAGCTTAACCAAGGAGATGAAAGACTTGTACATTGAAAACTATGAAACAAAGCTGAAAGAAATTAAAAGAGATGTAAATAAAAGGAAAAGATATTTCTTGTCCATGAATTAGAAGACTTAATACTGTGAGGATGACAATACCCATAGTGATATACAAACTCAATGCAATCTCTATCATAACCCCAATGATATTTTTTGTAAAAATGGAAAAGTAGATTCTAAAATTCACATGGAATTTCAAGAGCTGTGAGTAGCCAAAACAAGCTTGAAAGAGAACAAAGTTGGAAGACTCACTTTCTAATGTCAAAATGCACTACAAAGCTATGGTAATCAAAACAGTATGGTTGGTACTGGCATAAGGACAGATATAGACAAATAGAATAGAATTGAAGAATATAGAAATAAAATCTTTTATTCAATGGAGGCAAAAGGTAGTTTTTTCAACAAATGGTTCCAGGAAGACTGGATATCCACATTCAGAAGAATCAGTTGGAACCTTCCTTTAGACTATATACAAAAATTAATTCAAAATGGATCACAGACCTAAATTTAAGAGCTAAAACTCTTAAAAGTAAACATAAGAATAAATCTTCCTTGGATTTGACAATGCTTTCTTAAGTATGAAACCAAAAGCACAGGTAGGGGTGCCTGGCTGGCTCCATCAGTAGAGCACGTGACTCTCTCTCTCTCTCTCTTTTTTTTTTTTTTTTTGGTAAATTTGATTTTTTTTTTTTTTTTTGAGAGAGAGCATTAGAGAGAGGCAGGGAGAGAGAGAATCCCAAGCAGGCTTTGCGCTGTCAGCCCAGAGCCCAACGTGAGGCCTGAACCCACAAACTGTGAGATCATGACCTAAGCCAAAACCAAGAGTTGGAGGCTCAACCAACTGAGCCAGCCGGGTGCCCCAATGTGACTCTTGATCTTGGCGTCATGAGCTCAAGCCTTACATTGGGCATGGAGCCTACTTAAAATAAAAACAAAAAAAACAAAAGCACAGGCAACAAGAGAGAAAATAGAGAAACTGGACATCGTAAAAATTAAAAACTTTTGTGCATCAAAGAACACTATTAATAATGAAAGACAAGAAACAGAATGGTAGTAAATATTTGCAAAGCATATATGTGATAAGGACTTAATATCCAGAAGATAATAAATAACTCTTACAACTCAAAAACAAAAAAAATAATCAACCCAATTTTAAAATGGGCCAAAAAGATATACAAATGGCCAATAAATGCATGAAAAGATGCTCAACATCATTAATCATTAGGGAAATGCAAATCAAAACCATAATGAGGTACCACTTCACACCTACCATAATGGCTATGATAAAAAAAACAAAATAAGAAAATAAAAAGTGTTGCCAAAGATGTGGAGGAATTGGAACACTTGTACATTATTGGTGGGAATGTAAAATGGTACAGCTCTGGAAAACAGCTTGGTGGTTCCTCAAAAAGTTAAACACAGAATTACCATGTGATCTACCATATAATTCCACTCCTATATATACCCCAAAGAATTGAAAACAGTGACTCAGGTTCTTGTTCATTAATGTTCATAGCAGTACAGTTTATATTAGCCAAAAAGTGGAAATAATCCAAGTGTCCTTCAACAAGTGAATGAATGTTTTATATTTAGATTTCTCTAAAGAAATAATGGGAGATGATAGATAGATAACAGATAGATGGATACAGAGATACACAAATATAAAGAGATTTATTATAAGGTATTGGCTCACATGATTACGGAGGCTGAGAAGTCCCATAATCTACTATATGCAAAGCTAAAGACCCAAGGAAGCTGGTGGTGTAGTTCAAAGATCTGAGAGATGGAGAGCCAATGGTATAGATTCTAGTTCAAGTCTGAAGGCCTGAGAACCAGGAGTGCTAAAGGAAAGAGACCAATATCCCAGCCAGCTTAATCAGTCAAGCAGAGAGCAAATTCAGCCTTCCACTGGCCTTTTGTTCTAGTTTGGCTTTCAACAGACTTGATGATGCCCACTTACACTGGGGAGTGCCATCTGCTTTACTCAGTCCATCAGTTCAAATGCTAATCTCCTCAAGAAACACCCTCACAGACACACCCAGACACCATCAGCTATCTGGGCATCCATGGCACAGTCAAATTGACATATATAACTAACCATTACAAAATATGACATATACATGCAATGGATGTTATTCAGTCATTAAAAAAAAATGAAGTTCTGTTCTTTCCCTGCCACCATGGAGTCATACCTGGAGGTGGAGGCCCAGGTGCACCAAGATTCGGCTCCACCCGTAACCCATGACCATGGTTGAGGAAAGCATTACTGCTGGAAGTGTAATGGATGTTAATACTTTTTTACAAGAGGTGCTGAAGACTGCCTTCATCCATGATGGCCTACCACATGGAATTTGTGAAGCTGCCAAAGCCTTAAACAAGCACCAAATCCATCCTTGTGTGTTGCATTCATGTGTGATGAGCCTATGTATGTCAGGTTGGTGAGGCCCTTCGTGCTGAACACCAAATCAACCTAATTAAGGTTGATGAGAACAAGAAACTAGGGTAATGCACAGGCCTCTATAAAATGCACAGGCCTCTATAAAACTGACACAGAGAGTAAACCCTGCAAAAGTGGTTGGTTGCTATTGTGTGGTGATTAAAGTCTATGGCAAAGAGTCTCAGGCCAAGAATGTCATCAAGGAATACTTCCAATGCAAGAAATAAACAAGTAGGGGCGCCTGGGTGGCGCAGTCCGTTAAGCGTCCGACTTCAGCCAGGTCATGATCTCGCGGTCCGTGAGTTCGAGCCCCGCGTCAGGCTCTGGGCTGATGGCTCGGAGCCTGGAGCCTATTTCCGATTCTGTGTCTCCCTCTCTCTCTGCCCCTCCCCCGTTCATGCTCTGTCTCTCTCTGTCCCAAAAATAAATAAAAAACGTTGAAAAAAAAAAAAAAGAGCCCTATGTCTAGCTCGGATTACTCTCAAAGGGAGAATCCTGCTTTGTTAAAAAAAAAAAAAAAAAAAAAAAAAAAAAAAAAAAAAGAAATAAACAAGTAAAAAATGTGGTCCTTGTTCCTCAAAAAAACCAAAAACCAAAAAACAACAACAACAACAACAAAAATGGAGTTCTATAACATAGTGAAACTTGAAAATATTAAGCTAGGTGTAGTGGTCCAGACACAAAAGGACAAATATGTAATTCTACTTATGTGAAATACCTAGAATAGGAAAATTCAGAGAAAATAGATTAGAAGTTGTCAGATGCTGGGCAGAGGTGGAATGGGGAGTTATTACTTAAGGGGCACAGAATTTCTCTTTGGGCTGATGAAAAAAATTGGAACAGTGGTAATGGCGTATATGTAATTAATGATACTGAATTGGTACACTTAAAAATTACAAAAATGTACAAAAACATGGCAAATTTTAAGTTACTTATTTTATTCAATAAACAATTGATTAGTGTCCTTGACTACATTCATAGTAAAGAAAAACCATATGATTGTTTCAATGGGAAAATCCTTTGATAAAATTCAAAACCCATTCACAAAAAATACTTTTAGCAACCTAGAAATAGAAGGGAATTTCCTTAATCTGATCAAGGGTATTGTGCCTGTTATCGATTTATTGCCTTTCAGCTCCAAATTCACTCTTCAGTACCTGCTCTATGATGGACGGGATTCTTGAAGCACTCACTATTCCTTCATACCAAGTATGTGGAACTTTGCCAAAAGGGGGTGCTGAAGTGACACTGCAAGAGAAAGATGGCTTCTCTTTCTGACTCCAAAGTACAGTGTTTTACTTTTTCTTGCTCCTGCTGCACACTGGTCAGAGGTGTGAGTGGGTGGGCACATTTGGGGTGCTCTGATCCAGCTCTGTGCACAGAGCATGTAGTCCTCAGTAATCTTGCAGCCTCAGTCCAGGTCCAGTAATGGCTTCCCATGGCCTTTCCAAGATCCTGGCCTCACAAACACAGTAGAAACCTAACTCTTTCTACACCAGCCTTGAATGGCCTAAGTCCTAAAATATTGTTTCCTGTTTGCCTCTCAACCATGGCCCTGTGCTAGCCTGAGCAACCCTGAAAACTTTTCCACCATGCAGAGTGCTGCAACCACATGACTTACAATGAGGGCTGGGAAGGAAGCCTTGGGAAGGAAGCTCCATTTCCAAGTTTGTATTTCCTTGGATACTCTCCTTCAGCCCTGGCTGTCCTTTAACATTATCTCTGCATTTTCATAGTTACCCTCCTATCATGGTTAAATAATTCTTTGTTGAACTTTCCCTGTTTCCCTGGTTTCTCATTGGGACTGACTAGATGCAGAGTGATACAAATACTTACAAAATATCTATGTTAAATATCATACTTAATGGTTAATATTGAAAAACTCCCCTTTGAGATCAAGAACAAAACAAGAATGCCTGCTATCACCACTTTTATGCCACATTGTACTAGCCATTGTAATAAGATAAGAAAAAAAGGCATATGGATTAGAAAGGAAGAAAGGAAATTTTTATTATTCATAGATTCTAATGATAACATACATTTAAAAGTCCAAAATGATCTATTCAACTTTAGACCTAACATATGTGATTAACTGGATGCAAAATCAACATACAAAAATCTATTACATTGTTATGTACATGATGATATAATTATGTGTAATTATTAATACAATTATATTTCTAATATAATTAGGAATATAATATATAAGAAAAAGAAACTTTAAAAATACCATTAACAAAAAACATAAATATATGAAATGCTTAGCAATAAATATAACAAAAGATGTGCAAAAAACTGTAAGACATTATTGTGAAAAATTGAAGAGATCTCAAAAAATGGGTAGATATACAAGTTAATGAAATAGACTCAATATTGTGAAGATGCCAATTCTTCCCTGAAACTTATGTTTAGATTCAAGACAATTATAATCAAAATTCTTACAGGTTTTTTTTTTTTTTTGTATAGGAAACTGACAACCTTATTTTTAACATTTATATGGAAATGAAAAGGTTGGTAAAGAGCTTTCTTCTAGAATGAAGAAGAAAAACAAGCAAGGAAGACTTGCTCTACCAAGTATCCAGACTTATTATAAAGGTACAATAATTAAAATAGTATGGCACTGACATAAACACAGAGGTGAATGGAACAGTATAAAGAACCCTAAACCAGACTCATGCATACATGAACATGACAAGTTTGTCACTGGAGAGAGTGGGTGAACCATAGCATTTCAAATATATTGTCCTGGAAAAACGGGATATCCATGTGGGAAAAAAAAGAAACTTGGCCCCTATCTCACTCCATATAAAAACCAATTTCAGATAAATTATAGATTTAAACGTGAAAGGCAAATAATAGTCAAAATGAATATTTAATAATAATAATAATAGTAATAAAACTTCTATAAAAAATACAAGAAAATATCTCATGACCTCAAGACAGGGGAACATTTCTTACACAGCTATAGAAAACAATAACCAAAAGAAAAGATTAATAAACAAGACCACATGAAAATAAGAACTTCTGTGTATATCAAAAGATGCTGTTCAACCAACCCAAAAGGACTCCTACAAACTCAGAAACAAAAGGCAGACAAATGAGAAGAAAACAAGGAAAACCACTTAACAAAAGAGAATATCCATGGCCCCAAAACATAGGAAATAGGGCTCTACTTTATTAGTACTTAGAGAAATGAAAATTAAAAATACATTGAGATATGGGCACCTCAGTGGCTCAGTCAGTTAAGCATCTGACTTTGGCTCAGATCATGATCTCACAGTTCATGAGTTCAAGCCCCACACTGGGCTCTGTGCTGACAGTTCAGAGCCTGGGCCTGCTTTGGATTCTGCCTCTCCCTCGCTCTCTGCCTCTCCCCCATTAGCACTCTCTCTCTCTCAAAAATAAATAAACATTTAAAAAAAATTTTTTTAAAACACTGAGATAACACTATACTGACAACACCAAATGTAAGTGTAGATATGAACCCTGAACCTTCATTCACTGCTGGGAATGGTGGATGTATGTAAATTGCAATAACAAAAATTGGGAGCTAGTTGATTCTCTTTCCCCTATTTCATGATTCAGAATTCCACTCCTCAGTGGAATTCCTAACAAAAATACATGCACATAGGCACCAAAAGACATGTACAGGAATAACCACAGCAGCACTGTTCAACATAACCCCAAACTGAAAACACAAGTATCCAACAATTACATAAAGGATAAAGAAATTATGCAGGCCGGTGGGGAGCAATGAGTGAAGGGAATGATAAGGTACAAACTTCCAGTTATAAAATTAGTAAGTCATGGGGATGTAATGTACAGCATGTTACCTATAGTAATACTGTATTGCATATTTGAAAGTTGCCAAGAGAGTAAATCTTAAAGGTCCTCATCACAAGAAAAAAAAGAAAAATTTTTTCATGGCTAAGTATGGTAATGAATGTTAACTAGACTTGCTGTGGTGATCATTTCACATTGTATTCAAATATCAAATCATTATGTTGTACACCTGAAACTAATATAATGTTATATGTCAATTAGTCAATTATACCTTAATAAAAATAATTTAAAAATATGGTATATTTATACAATGAAATAATACACAATGCTGAGAATGAATGCACATAGCTACATGCAATGACATGAATTTCATACACATAATAAGTCAAAGAAGCCAAATACACACAATACATATACTATATAATTCCATCTATGTGAAGTTCAGAAAATGAGAAAAACTAAATTATAGTGTTTAATAGTACATGTTTAAGTTGTTAAAGCATGAAGAAAGGTTAGGAAATTATTACTATGACCTTTAGGATAGTGCTTACTGCAGAAAAAGACAAAGTACTAGTGATCAGGAGGGGCGTGAGAAAGACTTCAGGGATGTTGAAACATTCTAGTTTTTGACCCAGGTGATGATCAGTTGGAGGTTAACTCTGTAAAAATTCATTGAGCTGTATATTCTTTGTAAATGTTTGTAATATTTAATTTTTTGAAGATTTAACAGAACAAATGACTGCCTGGCAGCACTGAGGACGCAGTAGACAACATCACATTTTAATAAGTCCTAAATGTAGGTACTTACAGTGTGTAGGAGGCTGAGAGTGAGAGATGTGGAGAAGGAAGAAGGTAATGACCCAGGATGGGGACTGGTTTGTCAGGACTCTTGAGGGCTGGCAGGGAGGAGTGGGGAAAGGAAATCACACATCCTTAAAATTGCAGTTCCTGAGGCAGACATTCAGGCAGACATAAACCTAATTCATTAAATGCCCTAGGAGAATACAAAGACAAAAGACCAAAGATCACAGTGAGGGAGAAGAGTAAGTTCATAGATGTGAGAGTCTGGAAGAAGTAAAGTATATTAGACACAGAAGGACAGCTTCAGTGAACACTGCAGTAAAATGTAGTATATTGATACCATGTGCACAGAAACGAGGATCTTTTAGCCTAGTATTCATTCATTCATTCATTCATTCATTCAACAAGTATTTATTATCAGGAACTATTCTAGTTGCCATAGAGAATGCAAGAGGGTATAAGACAGTTCTTCTCTTTAGTTTTAACTAAGATAAAACATATCCTCGTGAACATTTAAGTTACTGTTCAAGATTCCACTGCCCAAAGGATAAAGCCCCAACTCACGCCCACACATGGCATACAAGCTCCACCTCATTTTGACCCCTTGCCAGTGGCATTTCCCCCATGGGTCTCTGCTCTTCCCCAGAGAAGCTCATCTTCACTATTTCTGTGACCGTAACAGAGGCCCAGTTCTATGCACTTTATACCTATTCATTCTCACAATGACTTTAAGAGGTCAATACCAATATTATTCACATTATTGTTCAGGTGAGGTAACAAGCCAAGAGAGGTTAAGTAACTTTTCACATTCATAATAGCTTGTAGGTACTGGGGCCAGGACTCCAACCCTGAAAGCCTGGCCCCAGGGAATGTGCTCTCCACAACTACAGCTGAGCCACAGCCATCTTTCTCTGCCCCATGACAAATCCAAACTTTTTCATCTCTCTGTAGGTTTGGATTTTCTCCCTGTTGTCTTCCCCACAAACTCAGCAAGAAGGCTGCCACCTCTGTGCACCCTTCCATGGCCACCTCCTCAGGGCCAATCTCTACCTTCCTCCTCCATGCCCTCAACTTTCATGGGCTTCTCCTAACATGTCCCTAGATGTCCTCAAGGGAGGAAGCTTGCCTTGTTTTTTGATATGCCTTCTCCAGAATCGTTCACACATGAAATTACAGGCAATGCTGAATTGGATCCAAAGAAAAATGTAAATCCTAAATAAGTGGTGCCAATTTGAGTCACTAAGGTTAGAAGAAAGAAAGGCCCATGCAGTCTGAGGTAGCCCAGGGAAGTCTTATGAAAGGGGTAGTCCTTGGTTAGACCTTAAGGGATGAGCAAACTGTGTATCACTGAAGATGATCAAGAGGGTGACCAGGGTGGGAAAGAGTATGTGCACAGGCCTGGTGACTCCAATGCACAGGGTATCTTTAGAAGTCCATCTTTAAACCAAACTTCACAGAACATAGGCTGCAGGCAAAACAATCAGAGATCAAGAGGCAAGAATATTAAAGTACCAATACAAATACCTACCCTAGGAACCCTCAAAAAGTCCTTCTTAAGTAAATCTAGAAAACCAGAATACTTCAGAGTATAAGAGACCTGGTGGAAAAAAAGATTAATCACATTTAGAGTTTTTCAATACTTTTTATTGGATAATATGGTACACAACTGATTGCAGGGTTGGAACTGCTCTGAATTTGGAACTGTTTTGAATAAATCAGTATTGGGGTGCCTGGATGGCTCAGTCAGTTGAACGTCTGACTCTTAATTTTGGCTCAGGTCCTAATCTCATGATTTCTGGGATCGAGCCTCACATCAGGCTCTGTGCTGACAGTGCAGAGCCTGCTTGGGATTCTCTCTCTCCCTGTCTCTCTGCCCATCCCTCTCTCTTTTCTCACAAAAATAGATAAACTTTAAAGATCAATCAACCAACCAGTCAGTATAGGTATACGGAGATTTTACTGCATTTTCTTTGCAACCAGGCCATCTGAGTTGTTGCCATCAATCAGGGCCCGGCCTGAGATTGAAACGATGCCCATACAACGCCCATCTATGCCAGCAGCAATCTCCTCTCCAAGCTTCTCATGGTTATGGTACATCCAGTCCTGCCACTTGCAGGCTTCTGACATGAAAGGGGGCACTGGCCATACAAAAGAGATATTTCTTGAGGGAGGCATAGTGTGGATTTCTATGTAGTCTCTTTTTTGGGGTACCTGGAAATATATGCTACCAGGTTAAGGTTACCGATGGAATGTCTTTGCAAACCAGACTGAACAAACTAGGAGGATGAGCTCTACTATCCAGATTGTACCTCTTGTCCTGCTTAATCTTTGCTCTTCTTATCATCTTTCTTCTAGGGGAATGAGAGGAATATAAAGAATATATAAATATTCTTTTGAACAGATGTCTACAAAGGAAAGAAAACCTCTCCATTATTCTTCAGAAGACCCCAGACCCATCAGAACTTCCTTGAGGTGTGGAGAGAGGCCCCTTGCCTCCACCTGCCTGGCCTATCACTAAAAGAGAATCAAATATAGGTAGTAAGCCTGTCATCACGTGAGAAAACCTTTCCTTTTACTTCTACATATTTGCCTTAGATTATTCACAAATAAAAGTTACACACATTTCATTGGCACTACTACATCTACAAATCACCTTGATCTCATTTAAATTCATTTTGCAAATGGGCAAACATTGTTCCATGACTTTTACTGATTGCCCAAGATTGCAAAGTTACTAAGAAATAGTGCCAGGCCCATGTCTAGGACTTCAGGGTCCAACTTTGTCCCACCTCATAGCAAACACATTAAAACATATTCCCATCCCAGAGAACATATAGATTTTTGCTGTATAATTTTTATAATTCCAGTTTGGAGTTTCCTTATAACTTATAAATGTTTTCTCGTGATCCAAACTGTTAACATTTTTATGTAATCATATAGGGCTTGAGTTGAGTAGTAGCTGACTCATTGATATCATGTTACATTTTGCAGACTCTTAATTAAATATTTATTTCAATTTCAGTGTTTAATCCTCATGTTTAGGAGCCAATTTATTTTTTTCCAGGTCTGAAATATTGTCATGGGTCCTCGAAAGGTCACAGGCCCTGAGCACTAAGCCAAGAATGCCTCATGGCAGAAAGAGCTCCCAGCACAGGGGTGTGATGTGAGCAAAGGTTTAGAGGCTGGAATATAGAAGGCAGGTAAAGGTGGCTGTCACAGATTCAGCTGGCTGGAACAGAAAGGACAGAATCTGGTCTGTCTCTGGCCTTCCATTAGCAAGGTCTAGCTTGTGATCTCTGGGACAATCTGCTGCTGGCACTCTGGAGCAGGCTATTCTTTTATGTTAAACCATACTATTAATCCACAGAGTTAAGCAGCATCCAGAAAAACTTCAGAGATGATCAAAGGAAGAGTTTATTCTATATGTTAGTAGAGTCCTCCCCAAAACAAATCTCATAGGATTCAGGGATACTGGTTCTGACTGACCTCATCACCAAAAACCCCCAACTCCAGAGAGAGCTGGGATTGGAGAGGAACTCTAGAGAGAGCAAAAGGGACCCCCACTACCACTCCACCCCGCCTTCTGTTGCCATGGGGACATGCAGAACCCTTCCACCAAGCAAGCCTGGGATTAAAACCATTCCTATTGAACCTCCTGCTGGGTGGCCTCGTTTTGGAGGCAACATATTCCCAATAATTCTAAGTTGAGTTTTTGTAAAATGCATTTTAAATGCACAAGCCAGGGAAATCTAACTTTTTACAGGTGTAGTGCACTGCTCCAAATCCTTTTTAAAAAAAGAAAGAAATTTTCAATACTATAAGCAGTCACTCTTTTTGGATGTCCATATTTTTGCGTTCTGCAGAGTTTTATTAAATTAGGACACATTACCACAGTACTTGCTGAAAACATATTGCATCAGGCCTTGGGATTTAGAGAGAAAAATGAGTTGTTGTTTGTACCATGCCATTTTTCTTCAGTAATTGAAACAAATTTGAAGATGTGGAGAAACCTGGGGATTCTGGAGAAGCTCTTCACTCATCTATTTCTCTAGTTGCCATGGAGAACAACAGTTTTAAAGGCATCTTTAAATAAAGTCAGCCCTGAGCAGAAACCTCTCTTCTTGAGTGAGGCAAAATACTAAGGGGGTGGGAGAGAGGTCTCTTTGCTGCTCTAAACGGCAAGTAATCTGAGGAAGATATAAGTGAGCCTTGTGTTTATTCAGAAGACACATTCATGTAGGAGACAGCAAGCAGTTCTGGGGCCATGCACCTGCCAGAACTTTCCAGAGCCTCCCTCTCATGCTCAGGATCCAGTTTCTGATCCTTAGAGCTATGGGCTTCTGAGAGCTAGCTCTCTCTCCATATTCATCAGGCTTCATTTACCAAATATTCTGCTTCTTTGTTCCCATCAGTCCTGGAGCTCCCAAGAACATGGTCCACCCTTTCCCATTGCCTATAAATAACTTCCTTTGACACATCTGTCCAGCTTCTCCCTCTCCCCCTTCAAATTTTTCCTTGAAACTCTCATCCCCTTGGAGCTCCTTTGTTCTGGTTACCTTAGGAAGGAGGGTACTAGCCAATAAAATGATGATGATGATGATGATGATGATGATGATGATGATGATGATAGGTGTTTATTATGCACATATGAAGCATTTAGCATAGATTCTCTCATTTTATCTTTGGGCAACCTTCAGATAGGTGCTATTTCCATCCCCATTTTACAGAGGAGGAAACAGTTTTAGGAAGCACAAATGACTTAGCCACACAATTGGCACATAGCAGAGTAAGGGTTCAGCCCACACTTTCCAACTCTAGAGTCTCCACTCAAATTGTCTCTCCATCTAATCATTCACTCATTTATCCAACCAATATTTATTGAGCCACACACTGTTCAAGGGCAGATAGCAATGATGAAGGCAAAAGAGGTTTCCACATTCATTATGATTCTTCGATTCTAGTAAGGGTACATAGGCAAGAAATGAACAAATAAACCAGATAATTTCTGAGATGGGAGCTGTGGAGAAAATGCTTCAAGGAATTGGGCAGAGCAGTGGTTTTCAAATTTGAGTGTGCATGAGCTCACCTGGGTGGCTTTTTGAATCACACATTGCTGGGCCACACTCTCAGAGTTCCTCATCCAGTAGGTCTGGAGTGGGGACTGGGAATTTGCATTTCTAACAAGCTCCCAGGTGAGGCTGCTATTGCTGGAGAATACATACTTGGAGAGTCACTGGCATAGGGAGTAATTAGGACTTGAGTGCGGTGTGGGGAAGCCATTTTCAGGATGTGTGGCATTTGAGCTGAGACCCAAATGATGAAATGAGTAAGCCACCAGAAGATATGAAGATGCAGAGGGTACCAAAAGGGCAAAGTCCCAAGGTGGAAATGACCTCTCACTATTGGAAGGACAAAACAAAAATATGCTGGGTGTTGAATAAGGAAAAGAAGAGAAACAAACAAGGGCCAGCTTAGACCTAACACAGTTTAGTTATTTCTTTTCCTCCTGCTCTGTTAGACAACGTTGTTTTAACATGAAAATTAGAATGTCTTTAACCAACAAAATGTTGACAATTAGTTGATTTAAAAAATAAAGGTCCATTATAAGATTGTTTTAAATGGCACCTCCTGTGACACATTTAAAACATGATTTAAATTGTCCTTCACTCCAATGCCATTCTCAATTGTAATTTTTCAAGCAAAAGTAATCTATTGTGTTACATCACTGGTGTTGTGTATTATTTAATAATGTATTTTTTTATCTGGAGAGTCTGTAACTTGTTGCAAACTTGTTGCAAATCTGCAACTTGTTGCAAAATTCAAAGACAGGACCCATGCCTTTTCTTTCCTCATTCTTCGACCTTAGTGCTTTTCAAATGTGCTTAAAACTGAACTCGTACAACTGGCTCCCTGGCACTCTTAAACAAGGAAGAGTGATTTAGGTGAACCTCTTGTTTTTGCCAGAGTCCCTTGTCCACTCTGTTCCCTGAGGTGCAGGAGTGCTGACCTGGGAAAGGATGAGGTCTAGCCTTCTACTGGATTCTCAGCTAAGGTGAGCCTAGTCTGCTGCAGGAAAATTGGCCCCTCTCTTTCTCTCAGCAGATACATTTGGGGCTGCTTTTGCAGCCAGGTCTTTATGTTCCTTTGCTTTGGATCTATTCTGAGGAAGCAGTGAGTTTCTGCATGATTGATAAAAACAGCCTGTTCATCTCATTGCTTAAAAAAAACATAGGAATGATCAAGATTCTGAATTTCCTAAACATTGCATAGTTGATGGCTGGAGCATCCAGAGATTACTGTTGGTGAGTGTTATGGGCTGAACTGTGTCCTCCAAAATTCATATTGTGAAGTCTTAACCCTTAGTTCCTCAGAATGTGACTGTATTTAGAGATAGGGTTTTTACAGAAACAATTAAAGTTAAGTGAGGTCAGTGGGGTAGGTCTTATTCCAATATGACTGGGGTCCTTATTAGAAGAGGAGATTAGCAAACAGTCATAACAGACAGAGGAACAACCATCTGCAAGCCAAGGAGGCCAGCCTCAGAAGAAACCAACCCCGCTGACACCTTGCTCTTAGACTTCTGGCCTCAAGAATGATGAAGAAATAAATTGTTGTTTAAGTCACCCAGTCTGTGGCTCTTTGTTATGGTGGCCCAAGAAAACTAATATAGTGAGTATATGGAGGGCAGCTGGCCCCACCTAAGCCACCAAGAATTTGGAGAGTTAGTTCTTTTGAGAACTATGTGTTTGCTCATATAGAAACTTTGTTATACTTTCCATTCCATGCTTTAAAATTTTTTCTCTTTATAAAATAAAAATTTAGAAAACCAGGTGTCTTGGGGCACCTGGCTGGCTCAGTCAGTAAAGCATGTGACTCTTGATCTCAGGGTCATGAGTTCAAGTCCCATGTTGGGTGTGGAGCCTACTTAAAACAAAAAGATGAAGAAGAAGAAAACCAGATCCCTCGTCTGAGAATTTCTTCAAAGTTTCAGTTCTGCAGGAAGCCTGTGGGCCAAAGGTTAGAGGGAAGAAATAGTTCTCCTGGTCCTCCCCTCCCTGAGACAGTGGGGTTCTCTGGCTTTCTGCTACAACTTTTGGTGCCTGTCTCTCTAAGCCTAAGACAACACTATCCTTTGACATATGCTTTACTTACTCTGGCCTAGTCAGCAAACAGGGCATTTCTGGGTTGTTGATTCTGCTGCACATTTGGTTGAGATATACCCTGACCCAGATTAGCTCACTTAGATAGTTTGGAAGAAAGGTTTAGGAGGTTCTGGCAAGTGCCTTTGCCTCTGAGGTTCAAGGAATATGAAGCATGAATAGCCTTTTTAATATGCCAACAATGACAAAGTATTGGGTATCCATGAAAGGGCAGCCAGGATAGAATACCAACGTTATTTCTATGAGTCCTACAGCAAGAACTTCCTGTCTGGATAAGTCACTTTTTGTTGCAGGTGACAGAAAACCAACTGAAACTAGCTTAAAACAGAAGAAGGGAGGGTGTAGATTTAGGTCTAGAAAACTGGGATATTCAAGACATGATGGTTTCAAGTACAGTTTGATCCTGGGTTCAAATTTAGTCATCAGGAAGTATTACCTCATGCTAACTGGAGACTTTGCTTTCCTGTGTTTGGATCCATTCTTAGGCAAGAACTCCTAATGTGTTGGCAAAGATGGCCACACATTTACCAGCCATAGAGGTAGTGACGCCAAAGAAAAGAAAATCTGTCTTTTCCCAGAGTTACAGCAAAATTCTAGTGGAGACCCCTGAATGGTCCAGCGTGGGTCATCTGATAATTTCTAAACCAATCACTGTAGTCAGGATGGTAGAGTACTCTGGGCCACATGCGCACCTCTGGGACTCAGAATTGAGGTGGGGGTGCTTGGTCTCATCTGAGCCACTAAGAATTTGGAGAGTTGGTTCCTCGGAGAGGTGCCAGGAAGAAAAAAAAGTAAACACATGAAACATTAATCTAGTATTACATTAGGCTGGCTTATAAAAGATGCTCAAAGGGAAAAGCGCTGTGTCAAAAATTTTGGACTGTCATGTGGAAAAGAGAACGGAATGGAAAGGGGACGAAGCTTAAAATTATACAGAGAAGTTATAAAAGACATAGATTTCAGCTCAATGCACGGAAAAACCTTTCCGGAAGTGAGGACAACAAAAAGGGGTGCTTCACAAAGTGTTTATCTCCCCTTTCGTAGATGAGTTCTAGTAGGGGTAAATGGCCATCCACCAGGGATGCAGAAAAGGGGGTTCTAAGTCAGGTGTGTTGGGGAACAGACTGATCCTGAAGACTTCCTCCAACCTCAAACTCCAATGACTCTCGAACTACTTGTTTCCACATTAGGAAACCCTAAAGCATCAAAGAAAGTATAGACCAGAGGGGAGCACAGTGGGCAGCACTGAGGTTTTGGGGTTTTTTTAAATAAAATTTTTATGTTTATTTACTTTTGAGAGGGTGGGGAAGGGCAGAGAGAGAGGGAGACACAGAATCCCACACAGGCTCTGAGCTGTCAGCACAGAGCCTGTTGCGGGGCTCAAACTCATGGACGCTCAGATTATTACCTGATTCAAAGTCAGATGCTTAACCAACTAAGCCGTCCAGGCACCCTGGATTTTTTTTTTTTTTAAATTAACATTTCCTGAGGCTTTACTGTATGCCAGGTACAGGCTATGTGCTTGCATCCTTCGCCCCATTTAGTCCCCAGAGTAACCCTTGAAATAAACTTTAGTGACCCCCATTTAATGAATGAGGAAACTGGGGTACAGAGAGGTTGAGTAACGTGTCAAGAATGACACAGTAAATAGTGGAGCTGGGACCCAAATCCAGGTCACTTGTAACTTAAGCCAAAGCTCTTAACCCCTTTGCTCTTGGGGGACAGGCAAGCCAGCTTCTTTCTAGAGTGTCATCATATACCTCCTAATGCTCACCTACCCCCTCCTGCCTGCTCAGGATCAA